>NW_026535796.1:0-2400000 GCF_028551555.1 Melozone crissalis | reverse complement strand
CAGGCGCGTTATGGGTACCTGCTAAGTGGACTAAGCCTGTTCTTGATGCAGCGATTGGTGGACCAACTCACGGAGGAGGACAAGAACCGTCTGGAGCAGAAGCTGTTCCTGATCCTGAGACCCCTACTGCTTCAACTGAAGGGACATTCGAAGGTGATTGACAGGGCCATAACACGCCGTTGCCGGACAACCCAGAAACTGATTGACATTATTGACTCATTATCATCTTTCCATATTAAAGGACCGGCAAAAGAGAACTGTCTTGCGTGTCACAGCCCAAATTGTGCTGCTTGGGTTGCATTGTGTTGCGGGGGCTGTGATAGGATTTTTTGGGTGGATCAGTTGTCACTTTCCCATTTGTGGTGCCACACTTGAAATTATAGACATATCTGGGAACATAATTGGGAGCGGGCACTACGGAATGAGACAGGGCTAAATACTGCCTCAGCTTTAGACCTTTATGAATCTCATGAGCAGAAAATCTTGGCTTATTATCGGTGGGAGGTACAGTGTATTTTGAAAAAGGTCAAGGCCCAAAGTGCATCATATATAGCCTCAGTAAGGTGCAGGAAACTGGTGCCTTTAACATCACATTCTGTTATAGGTCCTATAAGAGGAGATCCCAATCAAGCATTAGATAATTGTATCAGAAAATTACAAAAGTGTGGTCTTCAGGGGTCAGGAACAGTAAGGTTAAAAACTGAAAAGAAAAAGAAGGTTAACATCAAAACAGAAAAATGAGGTTCATTTTTATTACCTTGCTTAGTATAGTAGTAGCTGAAGAGTTAAGGGTAGCACATTTTAATCAACCTAGAAATAATGTATGGATAACACTTGCTAGACAGATTAATCAGTCATCGCTTTGTCTTAGCCTAGGAGGAGTCACTAACCCATTTCGAACATGTTTGGTAGGGCTTCCAGTGTGGTCTCCTCAAGAATTCTGCAGTTTTATTAATAATCGTGCCTTATGCATGCGCAGCATGGTGAATATCCAGTTACCAGCACAAAAAGGGTATACTGCTAGTCAGAGTGATGGCTACCGTCAATGTCTGCTAATTCAATCACTCAGTACTCCTTTGCAGTCTCCACCTGAGGAATTAGATCTTTTCGGAAGTGCAAATGCTAGCATGACCAGCACTTCTAACGGTGGGTGGTTCAGTTTTGACTATTCTAATCTTCAAAAGGTGAATCAACATAAACAAACATGGGCTACTCTAGATTCATCTTTAAAACCAGAAATAGTATCCAAACAGCTTTATAAGCAGTGTAAAGGCTCTACTATTATGACACCTAAGAAATTACCCACAGGAATATTTTTAATCTGTGGAGATAGAGCCTGGAATGGAATACCAGCCCAGCCGCAGGGTGGACCTTGTTATTTGGGCAAGTTATCATTATTCCACCCTAATATATCTGTACTGATGCAACTGAGTCACAAGACTGGCAGGGAAAGGCGCAGCTTACATAGCTTAGACTGTAGTCAAATAGGAGACCCATTCTTCTGGAGTAAATTTAAACAAGTGATGATGTCAGCTTTCCTACCATGGGGTGCTGCAAGCAAAGCGTTGACTTTAGCAAAACAAATGGGGTGTTGGGCTAAGGGTGAATTAAATAAGACTTCACAAATATTAGATATGTTAACTGCAGATGTACAAAGTGTTAATCACGCTGTTTTACAAAATAGAGCTGCTATAGATTTTTTACTGCTAGCACAAGGTCATGGGTGTGAGGAATTTGAAGGGATGTGTTGCATGAACTTATCTGATCATTCTGTTTCTATTCATGCTAAATTAAAAGAGCTACGACTAGGGCTTAACAGCCTTAAGGAAGAAGAAGGATTGGGAATTGATGAATGGCTTAAAGGGTTTGGATTGGGTCCCTGGTTAAGAAACCTTGTAACATATACTATAGGGATATTAGGTGTACTCTTATTGTTTTTACTTATCTTACCTTGCTTCTGCAGCTGTATCCAAAGGATGGTTGGTAGAATGATAGAGGAGACATGGCAAACTAACTTCTTTTCTCTCAAAGAAAAAAGCGGGGGAAATGTGGAGAGTTTAGTTCAAGAATGGCTTAAAGAAAAAGGCCATGAGACATATAATTGAGAGAAAAGTAAGAGGGAAAAGTAAAAGCAGTTTCTAACAGTTCTCAGTCTTCTGATTTGTATAAACAATTAGACTCTCTCAAGCATCATTCTATAAACAATGGAGTTCTTGTGCTGTCTTCTCATAACAAGTAGAACATCGTCTCTGGGAAGGCCTGCCATCCTGAGAACAGGTGCAGAAGTTTTGGGAACACTGGTTTCTGTTTTAGTTTCTGGTTTCTGTTTTTGGTTTCTGTTTTTAATAAACAATTGTAGGTATTCTAAAACAAAGGGAGTGGTTAGAAGTTTCTCTGTTAGCCTATCATGACATTGGATTACAGAATATTCATGGCGTTCGTTAGCACTGTTATTTAAGGTGATTGATTGATCAATAAAGTTGGAGTTCGATGCATCAATCGGATGGTCGTGTCTCCCTTCACTTCAATACAGAGGCACGGGCAGAAGCACACGGCCCAAAACAAAAAAAGGCTTTGTACCCGCTTGGTAAACCACCCCCCGATAATCCATTCCCCACATTCAGACACATTCCGCTTTTCCAACACAGCTCCTCCTCCCTGCCGCCTTCCCGGAGCTTGTGCAGCGCTTCGGGCTTCGGCTCCCCACAATGGTCAGAGATCAGCATTACAACTCTCAGCGTGAACACAGTACTCGTATTAGAAAAACTCCAAAGCTTAAAAAAAAAAAAAAAAAAAAAAAAAAAAAAGACAGAAGGGGAAGAAGGATGCTCCCTGTGATCCCAACATCCCAACCCCTCTCCTGCCATCCAGGGCAGAGGCACCAGCCCTACTGAGATTTGGGAAATCACCGCCATCTCGTGCTGGGAGTGTCCCCAGGGATTCCAATGTCCCATGTTCCATGAAAGCACCGTGAAACTCATCTGCTGAACCAAAGGAGATGGAGTTCATTCCCTGGGGCTGAGGCCATGAGGGTCATTGCATGAGGAATAGAGCTGGGGAACAGCACTGAGCCCAGCTGCACTGCTTGGAGCCATGTGGATCCAGGAGGGAGCAGGAAAGCCATGCTGCAATGTGCTCCCTGCCGAGCATCCCACAAAAATCACCCAAGGCAATGCCTGTGCTCCCTTCTCCTGCAGGAATACACCACCATGGGGAGGGTGATCTTGTGGATATTGATTAATCAGGAGGCTCGAGGAAACCTTCAGCCTCCTTGGGGCCTCCTGGGGTCCTTCAGGAGACCAGTGGAAGGGATCAACAGGCTCAGACCACTGTTTCCATTGTAGGATCATGGCTGTGGGCAGTGTTTTCTTCTGCCTCCTCAAAGACCCTCTGGAGGGAGAGCCAGAGGGACTTTATGGAGCAGGGCCTCCTGCACCTCCCTGCCAAGAAGTAGATGAAGGTTTTGATGCTGCTGTGGATGCAGGTGAGCAGGAAAACAACCTGTGAGGACACAGTGATGTAACCGAGCTGCTGCAGGAAATTGCAGAGGCTGATGATGAGAGTGAGGAGCACAGTGATGACGATAACGATGTCGCGCCTCTTGGGTTGCTGCTGCTGGGAGCCTCGCTTGGAATTAATGAAATAGATTGTGCCAGAAATGACCACGAGTGCAGTAAAGAGGAGCAGGATGAGGGTGTACATGGAGATGAGAGCTGCCCGGCAGTGCTCCTGCTCGTGTGATGGGCAAAAGAATGTCACTGTGGGAGTTACGGTGAAGAGAGCCAAGATGGCCCAGTATGGGATAGTGTCCACCACCCACATCAGGCGCAGAGGAAGGTCCCATCAGCAGCAGAGCTTGCACACATTGTGCAAATACCACACAGGGATGCTGCTCATCAGCCTGAACAGCACCCAGTAGTAGGAGACCAATGACAGCTGAAAAACGAAGTTCATGTACATCAAGGGCATGATAGGAGAGCAGGAGACATCCTCCATCAGGATGAGGAGGGCAGAGGGGACTGCAAAGAGGAGGAAGAGGAAGTCAATGACAGCCAGGTCAAAGAAGCCAGCATTCCTTCTTTTCAGGCTGAGGAGGCCGATGACAGCCCCGTTCCCAGCCAGCCCACACAGGCAGATGAGCAGTGTCACACTGTGTATGGCCACGCTGCTGACATCTGTCGCACAAAGATCATCTCCTTCAGTGGGTGAGGCAAGAGATGGGGACACGGTGGTCACCTCCATGGATGGACGCTGGGCAGGCAGTGGGATGTTGGCCCCTGGCTGTGGTCAGAGTGGATGGGCAGTGAGTGCTTGGAGAATCCAGGGATGGACCATGTGGCTCCTCGGCAGCTCCCTGCAGTGAAAAGTGTTCAGTGGGGAGGAGTGAGATGTGCAGGGGAGGAGGGCAGTGGAAATTGTGGGGTGGGAGAGGGAGGAGGGGGCATGGGCTGGTGTGCAGGGGATTGATAAAGAAGAGAGAATAAACATTTTCAACTCTCTTGAAGTTGCTTAAAGACTAACTGGGCAAATAGATAAAAATATGTGAAAGTGTGGATCCTGTGTGATAAATGTGTCTGAAGCCAGCGCAGACAAACATAAGGAGGTCCGCATTAGTTCTGGCAAAAGTTCTGTAAGAAGAAGCAAGAGCACATGGCCAAAGGAAAAGTTCAGGGCAAGGTCACCATTAATATCAGAGCACTCAGTGAATGTGACCACCAGAGACCCCTCTCAATGAACCTCCAGGGCCATCAGAGGACTCCCAGTAGGAAGTGGATGCATGGAAATTAGTTCTAGGAAAATGGTATTTACATTTATGTTTAAGGTGTTCTTTAGATAAGAAAAACTTTTTAATTTCTATGTATCGCTGGCCAGGGGTATATGTACAAATCACAAACGGGACGGGACTGCTGTGAAACGTGCCTTGAGCTGTTTTATTTTTCAGCATCAGTCTCATTACATTGTTATGACAATGGGAAGATGCCACCAGCTCACATCCCAGGCAGCAGACTAAGAACTTAATGTTACAACTTAGTTTATAAACTTCTTGACATATCACACAAAGCAAAAGTATATTGACAGTAGCTCTATCTAACTACTATAAGCACACGTACCATAAGTTAAAACAATGCTTTCTTATTTCGAATACAATACCTACTTGTAAGCCTTAAAACACAATGCACAGAGCTCTATTATTAAGCTTCAAACTTCTTAATATCTTGCTAGATAAACTTTTCTGTAGCTTAGGGAAATATTCTAGACAAGCATTAATACACAGACTATTGTTGTATTGGTCTTTGCTTTCCTACTTTTTAAATAATTTTTCTGCTGGCCTATCTCATGGCTACTGCTTAGCTCTAATGGCAGTTCTGTCTCTGAGGCCTGCCTTTTGCAGCTTTCCCAAAACCCTCTGATTTTGTGGATTCCACATCTATGTATGGTAATAGTAGACAAGTTCTAAAGTCTCAAAACACACACAGAAATAAGGAGAGATCCTTCTGTGTGTCCTGCTGCCCAATACTTCACTTGGTAACACCATTGGTGTTAGGAGCTTATTCTGTCTGGATTTGATATCACTCTTGCTCCATGCCATGCCATGCCATCCCTTCACATGCCATGCCATGCCATGCCATCCCATCCCGATGGGTTCCCAGTCCCTGGCCTCTCCCTGGCTGCAGGTGTGGCCTGTTGGGCTCTGCTGCTGTCCAGTGGGAGATTTGGCATTGGTGGCACCCAGAGCCCTCCTGCCTGCTCCAGCCCCTGTCTGCCTGATGCCTTGGGCTGGCTCCCTGGAACAGAGGCCAGAGCAGGTGAAGAGAATGAAAGGAGGCATTGATGAAAGGCCTTCAAAAGGTTCACCTTGAGCTCTCAAAGCCTCCAAGAGGGGCTGCACCCAAAATGGACAATGGTCATGAGTTTTTCAGACAGATATAAGTTTGGTCCATTTACAAATCCGGAGTTAATCCTCCAATTACAGCTTCAGGTAATGAAGTCACTTAGCCCCAGTTTTGCCTTCCCCAACTCACTTCTGTCTATACTTTTCTGGCCCTCAGGCAGTAGAGTGTCCTTGAATTGCAGGCCTAGAGGGATTGCTTTGTCTGACCAAAATGTACAGACAGTTAACTAACACTTTCCATGGAGCTTAGAGTTATGCACTAACTCAATACAGGATATGAAAAATGGAAAGGCTAAAATCCTAAGGCACCATGCCCCCTCTGACATCCTCTAGACTTCCCCCCAGGCTGCCTTCCCCTCCAGACAGCCCCGCTCCTCTCCTGCCCCACTCAGGAGCCCCAGCAGTGTTTCTGCTCCTCCTGGCAATTCCATGCTTCTGCAGCGCAATGAACAGCAGTGGAGCCATCCCTGTAGCGCCTCTTGTTTGTGTCCAGAGGAGATTGGGGGGCTGGAGAGCAGGGATGGAGCTGGGGAGGGGCATCTCCAAGAGAAAGACGGCCCCAAAGCCTTCCGGGGCAGGCTGGGGTGAGCAGCCCGTGGGGAGGGAGTGGAGCCTGAGGCCCGGGGCTGGGAGGGATGGGAAGGACGGGAGGTGGGTGGGCTGCATGGGGAGTGGGATGGGAGGGTGGTGTGGGAGGGGTGGGACATGATGGAGCTGCTGGGAAGATGTGGTGGGAAGGTGTGGGGTGTGGTGGGGCTGGAGAGAAGGTGTGGGGTGTGGTGGGGCTGGAGAGAAGGTGTGGGGTGTGGTGGGGCTGGTGGCCTCAGGGAACCCCCAGGGCGGGGGGTTGATGCCCCGTGGAGCCCATGGTGACAAACACAGGTGTCACCCTGCTCCTGGAAGGGGGTGGCTGTGCTGAGGATCACGGCCTCCTCCTCTCCTTGCTGCTGCACCACCTGAGCCTGCTGAGGGAGCAGCTGAAGGCAGTGGAGAGGAAGAATTTCTGAAGGCAGAGAAATCTTTGCACCTGGCTCACAAAATTAAAAATTAAAGATCTTTTGGGAGATCTTTGCTGTGACACTCACAGAGCACTCGGGGTGGGGAATGCTGAGCCCCTGGGCCATCGTGTCTGTGCCAGCCCAGCTCTGGGCACTGGGGATCATGGTTGCTGAAGGGAGCACAAGCCATGGCTGTGTCCCCTCTGACACCAAGACATTTAGGTCTAACAGCAAAAGCATGTTAGACTAATAAGTATTTTGAGTCAAAATTTTGAACATATTGGAAATATACTTGCCATAGTCAGATTTAAAGAAACAACACTTTCCAGGCATTTTTATGCATTATAATATCCAGGATTTTTTATAGATACTCCCAAATGTTGTCCCAATTTCTTACGTCATGGTATAGGTGTTTTGTTTCTTTTAATTAGTAGTAGAATATGCCATCTATCTTAGTTAAATGGATAACCTGAGTTTTTTTCCAGTAAACAGTGTTTTATTAAATTTAATGTACAAGCCTAGGAAATGGTCTCTTATTGCCATTGCAACTGATGTCTTGCATCTTTTTAATTACATCTTTTGGTATGCATAGGCCTCTGAAATCTTAAACCTCTCAAGATATAATTCTTATTCTATGACATCCAATTATTTCTAGTTATATGATAACCATTCGAAGTACTTTATTGATTGTTTTCTCCATCTATTGAGTAAGTTCTCTATGGGGTATGCACTGATAAAATTTTCTACTAACACTGAGCCAATACAGTTCTAAATCAAAACCAGCTAAAAAACCGCAGTCAAATAAGCCTTGACTAATTAAACATAGATCATTTTGAAATTTCTAAGCAGTCACAGAATTCCTGGCTAACTACCTCTCTGTCCCCTCCCTCCAGCCACATTCCCGGCTGGCAGCAGCAGCCAGAGGAAGCCGGGAAGCGCTGGCAGAGGGGGCAAAGGCAGCTCAGGGTTCACGGTGCTGTTTATTGATATCAGACCTCAGTGGGATGTAGGAACCAGGGGCCAGGGAGAATTTTGTGGTCATAGCCGTGTTGGGAAGGATTATTTTGGGGGTAAAGTGCTCTAGGACCTGTGAGGGAGGAGCAAATCCATGCTCCAATGTGCTCTGTGCAGAGCATCCCTCCCACATGGCCCCTATCACTGTCCCTGCTCCCTTTCCCTGCAGGAATAAGGGTGGGAGGATGATCCTCAGTCACTGCCCCATGGTCCTGCATGGGGGCACTTGAGGGGTTCAACAGGCTCAGACCCCCCTGTCCATGGTGGCATCATTACTGGGGGCAGTGCTCCCTTCTGGCTCCTCAAACACCTTCTGGAGGAACCCCCTGAGGGACCCCATGGAGCAGCGCCTCCAGCACTTTGTTACTGAGATGTAGATGAGGGGGTTGATGCTGCTGTGCATGCAGGCAAACAGGAGAACAACCCTGGGGGACACAGTGGTGTAGCCGAGCTGCTGCAGGAAATTCCAGAGACTGAGGGGGAGAGTGAGGAGCACAGCCAGGAAGACAATGATGTCAAGCCTCTTGGATTGCTGCTGCTGGGAGCTACCCTTGAAGTGAATGAAGAGGATTGTGCTGGAAATGACCATGGATGGAGCAAAGACGAGGAAGTTGAGGATGTACAGGGAGATGAGAGCTCCCTGGCAGAGCTTGTGTTCCTGTGACTGGCACAGGGAATTCACCGCAGAAATGGCAGCGATGGCAGTGATGGAAAGGGCCCAGAGCACGGCACTGACCACCACCCATGAGAGGCCCTGGGGAAGGTGGCAGAAGAGCCCAGGTGGGCAGAGCATGGACCTGCCCCTCTCGATGCTGATGCCGTCAGCCGGTACAGCCCTACGCTGTGGAACATCGGGAAGAGGAGGAAAAGGAAGCGTATGGATGCTGGGGGCATGATGGAGGAGCAGGAGAAATCCTCCTTCAGGAAGAGCAGAGCGGAGGGGACCATGAAGATGAGGAAGAGGAAGTTGATGATGGCCAGGTCAAGGATGTAGGCAGTGATGGGTTTCATGGTGTCCCTCTGGTTGTGTAACCTGAGGACCCAGAGCACAGCCCCGTTCCCAGCCAGCCCACAGAGGCAGATGAGCAGTGTCACACTGTGTATGGCCATGTTGGGGACATCTGTCTCACAGAGATCATGCCCTTCAGGGTATTTGTTAGCAGGGTGGGACACAATGCTCATCCCCATGGATGGACGCTGGGCAGGCAGTGGGATGTGGCCCCTGGCTGTGGTCAGAGTGGATGGGCAGTCAGTGCTTGGAGAATCCAGGGATGGAGCATGTGGCTCCTCAGCAGCTCCCTGCAGTGGGAAGGCTTCAGTGGGGAGGAGTGAGATGTGCAGGGGAGGAGGGCAGTGGAAATTGTGGAGTGTGAGAGGGAGGTGGGAGGGTTGGGCTGTTTGGCAGGAGGTTGATAAATAACATAGAGAATTAACATTTTCAGCTTTTCTGAAGTGGTTCAAAAGCAAAGTGGCCAAAATTTTACAGGATGTGTTATAGATGGATAATGAGATGATTGGCTCTCACAGTTAAGGGATGAATACTGTGTGAATATTAAGAGAAGCTTTATTGATGTATAATTATGTTATTGCAGTCTGTTGTTTAGATGTCCCCTGTTGTCCGCATTGTCCCCTTCTCTCCCCTCTGTACTGTTGCCATCAGAGAGCCTGAGTCATCTAGGACAGGTGGAAAGAAGGGCTGTACAAAAGCTTGTTGCTGGGGGGGAAAGAGGTGCAACATGAGAACACCTGACCCTCCAGTCAAGCTGCAGGAAAGCAGGCTCCAGCAATAAACACAAAGAAGGGCTGACTGACAGACTTTGGGAGGGGCCAGGTTTAGCTGATGGAAGCCATGATGGGGTATCAAAGGTGAAGCATCCATCTTGAAGATCAGCCAGCCACGTGGTGGGCAGCCATGAGGGAAGCTCCCAGTCCTGCTTCTCCTTATTTAGTCCTTTTGTTGCATTTTTTGTTAACGTTTATTGACCATTTAAAATTTTAAAAAGTGGGTGATTGTTTCTCACAGGATGTAAAGTCTGGCACACAGGATGACAAACATGGCAGGAACCTGTGCAGAAACAGATCAGTAGAGCTGCAGTGATTTTGGGGCAAATTCTGGAACAAGAGGCAGCAGTGCATGGCCAGAGGAAAAGTTCAAGGCAAGGGCACCTTTAATATGGCAGTATTCATTGAATATGACCACCAGAGAGACCCCTCTAAATGAACCTCCAGGATCATGAAAGGACTTGCAGGAGGAGGTGGAGACATTAAAATGAGTTCTAGAAAATGCTGTTTATGTATTAGACAAGAAATACTTTTTAATGCCTACATGTGGTTCTAATGGATAAATACCCAGTTGTAAAGTCCCACCATAGACACAATACAAGGAGAGATCCCTCTGTGTCTTGTGCACGTCAAGAATTCCTGCTTCCTCATGCTTTGAACTGTGTTATAAACTGTGTTCTGGCCCATTTCAGTATTAGGATACAGATGGGATGCACAGGAGAAGAGAGAGGAGGATCTGGGGAGGGCCCTGCGGTCACCGGGAGAGGGTGGCAGGAACAGAGCAGCTGCTGCAGGAGAGGAAGGTGGGGTAGGGAGGAAGGCAAACATTCCACTGACCTGTTCCCTGTGGGGCAGCAGCAGGCAAAGGGCTCTGTGCAGATCAGCGGCGCTTCCTGGTCCCTCTTGCTCCTTTGGGATCCATGTCCTAAAGCGGCTCCTGCCAGGTCAGGGACATGAAGGAGAAAGTGCCCAGCAGCTCCCCATTCCCGTCCCGCTGGCTCCTCTCTGTTCCCTTTCCTGGTGTTGTTTCCCAAGGGTCGGTGGAGTCATGTGGGGAGTGGGGGAATTGAAAATTGCAACTTAGTCTACTACAGAAATTCAGTTCCTCTGTGTCATTTATCTTCAGTGTGGGGTGATGGAGTTTTTTTTGTTGTTTTTTTTTTGTTTTGTTTTGGTTTGGTTTGGTTTGGTTTTTTTTTTGTTTTTTGGGTTTTTTGTGGTTTATTTTCCCCTACAGTAGAAGTGGCTTTTGTCAGAAGCTCTAAATGAAGATTTTTGTGATCAGCTCCTCTTTACCTCCTGATGGGAAACACTCCTTCCCTGCAGAATGTCCCATTCTGCAACTGCCTTCCCTTTCTAGACAGGTTTCTACCATTCCTCATTACTCTTCCCTGAGGTGTCATGGTCCCTCCAGCAGCAGAGGGATGCTGGTGGTGCTGGTGGCACTGGAATGCTGGCAGCGCTGGCAGTGCTGGTGAGGCAGCTGGGTGCTTCTCTGAAACAACTCCTGTTCTGGGAAGGGCTCTAAGATCATTGCCAAAACATGCTCTGGCCCGAGGAAGCACAGTTGAGCTGCCTCCTCCTCCTATCCTGATCCCGTCCACATCCCTGCTCCCCATCCCCATACCTGTCCCCACCCCGCTCGCCATCCTTACCCCATCCTATCACATCCCACAGCTTTCCCTGATGGTGCCGTTCCCCCACTCTGAGCGCGGCCTGTCAGGCTCTGCTCTCCTCCAGTGGGGAGATTTGGGATTGCTGGCATCCAGACCCCCTCCAACCTGCTCCAAGCCTCTCCTGACCCTTTCCAAACTGCCTGCAACACCCCAGTCCATCCCTGGGGACCCCTGTGCTCCGGAAAAGCCCCGATCCTTCCCCGCTCCACCAGGGAGCCCCGGCAGTGTCTCTGCTCCTCCTGGCCATGGGGTTCTTAGACCCAGGAGGGAGGAGCAAAGCTCAGCTCCAAGCTGCTCCAGAGCAGAACAGAGAAAGGTAAATGTGGCTGGAGCCAGTGCAGAAACAGATTTGGAGGCCTGCAGTGGTTTGGGGCAAGTTCTGTAAAAAGAAGCAAGAGCACATGGCCAAAGGAAAAGGTCACGGCAAGGTCACCTTTGATATCACAGCACTCAGTGAATGCAACCACCAGAGACCCCTCTGAATGATCCTCCAGGGCCAGGAAAGGACTTGGAGAAGGAGGTGGATGCATGGAAATGAGTCCTAGGAAAGTGATGTTTATGTATTAGAAAAGAAACACACTTTAACTATAGTGTGTGGTTATGATGGAAAAAACCCTGTTGTAAAATCTCACCCCAAAGAGAAATATGGAGAGATCCGTCTGTGTGTCATCTGCCTCCTAATGCTTCTCATTGTGTTGGAAAGTTTATTCTGGTTGATTTTGCTATCACTACCAATTCCCATCTCCACTTCTCATGCCACGCCACGCCACGCCACGCCACGCCATGCCATGCCATGCCATCCCATCCCATCCCATCCCACCCTATCCCATCCCATCCCATCCCACCCTATTCCATCCCATCCCATCCCATCCCATCCCATCCTATCCCATGGCCGCTCCCGGTGTTGAACCTCGGCCCCTCAGGCTCTGCTGCTCTCCAATCAGGACATTTGGGATCAGCACCATCCAGATCCTTCCTGGCTCCTCCTGCTCCCTCCCACACGCCCAGACCCCCGGGGACGCTTCCCCTCCTGTCCGCCAGCCCCGCTGCACCCGGGAGCAGGGACATCTCTGCTGTGACACTCACAGAGCCCTCGGGGTGGGGAATGCTGAGCCCCTGGGCCATCGTGTCCGTGCCAGCCCAGCTCTGGCACTGGGCATCATGGTTGCTGCAGGGAGCACAAGCCATGGCCGTGTCCCCTCCCTCCAGCCACATTCCCGGCTGGCAGCAGCAGCCAGAGGAAGCCGGGAAGCGCTGGCAGAGGGGGCAAAGGCAGCTCAGGGTTCATGGTGCTGTTTATTGATATCAGACCTCAGTGGGATGCAGGAACCAGGTGCCAGGGGGAATTCTGGGGTCACAGCCGTGTTGAGAAGGATCCCTTTCCGGAAAGTGGGTTTTAAGTGTTCTGGGAGGTGTAAGAGAGGAGGGAAAGCCATGCTCCAATGTGCTCCCCACAGAGCATCCCTCCCACATGGCCCTTGGCAATGCTCCTGCTGCCTTCCCCTGCAGGAATTGAGGTGGGAGAGTGACTCTGCGGATGTTTATTAATCAGGTGACTCAAGGAAACCCTCAGGCAATGCTCCGGGGTGCTTCAGCAGTGCAGTGGAAGGGATCAACAGGCTCAGACTGCCATGGAATCACTGAAATCATTCCCTGGTGGAATCATTGCTGCTGGCAGTGTTTTCTTCTAGCCCACCAAAGACCTTCTGGAGAAATTTCCTGAGGAACACATGCAGCAGTTCTTCCAGCATCTCTGTGAAAAACACCAATCACTTGTTTTTAAAATGTTAACAGTTTAATAGTAATAAAATGGTTATAAAATAGTAATATAATTAGAGTAATAAAAATGTGGACAATTAGGATTTAGCATATTTTGGGACAGTAAAAACAAAGAGTTACAAACAGTCCTCTTTCTGGGCAAAAAAAGCCTGAAAAAGGACACATATTAACAGAGGATTAACCCTTAAAAGCAGTAGCCTGTTGCATATTCATACATCTCATACATGGTGCATAAATTCCATTCAAACAAAGGATTCTGTCTGGTCATCGTCAACTTCCTCATAATCCTGATGTCATCTTCAGGACTGAGCGAGGCAGGAAGAAGTTAGTTTCTCCTGTTAAGGGAACCATAAATTCTTTTTCACAGAAAGATTTAGGTGTCCTGTGGTTGATATCTAGAGGGCAGTACCTCATTCCTCTCTTTTTAAAAAAGCCTCTTAATATCATTACATTTGAAACTCTATTTTTTCTATTCTTGGAGTGTTTTTTTCCTCCCAGTTCTCATCTCAGCTCATGAGCCCTTTGTTAATTGCTGTTTCCCTCTCATCTGCCCAGCTGAGAGCAGGAGAAGGTGAGTGAACGGCTTTCGTGGGTGCCTGGCGTTTGGCCAGTGCCAAACCACGACAGGCTTGCAGCAGGTTATCAGCATCAGAGCTCACATTTATTACTGACAGTACCCTTGATGATGCAATAAAAGCTATTGGAGACCAGATGTTGGGGTGCTGGGGTGCCCTTTGCAGCCCTTCACCAGAGCTCATCCTCCTCCTCCTCAGCCTTGCAAACACTTGTGGTTGTTTTTTCCTGATCTCACCCTTTGCAAGCAAGGACACCTTCCACTAGACTGGGCTGCTTCAAAACCCATCCAGACTGGCCTGGAACACCTCCAGGGATGGGGAGGCCAGAGCATCTCTGGGAACCTGTGCCAGGGCCTCTCCTCCCCTGACAGGGAGGAATTTCTTCCCAATATTCCCCCTAACCCTGTTCTCTGGCAGTGGGAAGCCATTCCCCTTCGCCTGTCACTTCAGGCCTTTGTCCAATGCGCCTCTCCAGTTCTTGGAGCCTCTTTAGGCCCTGGAAGGGGCTCTAAGGTCTCCCTGAAGCCTTCCCTTCTCCAGGCTGAACACCCCCAGCTCAGAGACCTCAGAGAAGCCACAGGGAGGGGGTTGATGCCCCATGGACACAACGGTGACAAAGAGAGATGTCACCCTGCTCCTGGAAGGGGGTGGCTGTGCTGAGGAGCACGGACTGCTCCTCCCCTTGGAGCTGCACCATCTGAGCCTGCTGAGGGAGAGGCCAAAGCCAGGGCAGAGGAAGAATGTCTGAAGGCACAAAACTACCAGTAAGGAAATAATTAAAAACCAGGTTTAATAATAAGCGACACCAAAGTGCTGTCCCTTTGTGCATTGTGGTTGTGTGTGAGTTCAAGGGCAGGTGACAAAAGGACAGTGAGAGTAAGGATTAAAATAAAAATGGCACAAAACCTTAACAGGATTCAAACTGAAGAGTACTTCAGTTACACCTTAAACGGAATTCAGCAGGGGAATATCACTTAGCAGCATTTAACCCTGTTTATGCCTGATAGTTCCTTGCAGGCCTGCCCCAGTCAGATATTTCAGGCACTAACACAGCTGAGAGAGCAGCATTTCTGCCACATTTGCCAGAGCAGATGCAGACGTGTGTGCACACAGCCAGCCAGCCAGCCAGAGTCAGTGCAAGGTGCCTGTGAGCAATTGCCCTGGCAGGCAGTGAAATGCTCCCTGTGGATCCCTTTGCATCTCCTCCCTGGGCCAAGGGCTGGGCCTGGAGCCCTGGGGGATGGGCCCAGGAGCCGTGGGTGTTCGGGGATCAGCCCAGGGCAGCAGCCGGGAGAGATCCCAGCTGGGAGAAGCCCCAGTGCCAGGGAGCTTCTGCTCAGCGCTGCTGGGCCCAGCAGAGCTCCAAGGCTCTCCTTTGGGGCCGCTGCTCACAGGGCCCCAAGGCATGGGCGGCACTCACAGCAATGGCTCAGCCTGGCCACACTTGGGGCCGGCAGCTTCCTGGGACAGTGGCAGAGCAGGGATGCTGTGGCATCCAGGGCAGTACAATAATTTGCAAGGCTGTTGATAAAAGCCCAGGAGGTGGTTGGACAGCAGCAGTTGCTGGGAGCAGAGGGTGTTTCTGATCAGCGCCACAGGAGCTGAGCCCAGGGGCTGCTCCTCAAGGCTGAGGCCTCCCAAGCACGGATCAGAGCCCAGAGCGGCCTGGAAAGGGGCTGGGAATGCAGCAGCACAGGGAGGGTGATCCTGTGAGTATTTATTGATCAGGAGACTCAAGGAATCTCTCAGCCACTATCCCAGGGTCCTTCAGCAGTGCAGTGGGAGCAATCAACACACTCAGAGTTCTGTGTCCATGGCAGGATCATTGCTGTGGGCAGTGTTTTCTTCTGCCTCCTCAAAGACCCTCTTGACAGAAAGCCAGAGAGACCCCACAGAGCAGGGCCTCCAGCACCTCCCCACCAGGATGTAGATGAGGGGTTTGATGCTGCTGTGGATGCAGGTGAGCAGGAAAAAACCTGGGAGAGCATAATGGTGTAACTGAGTTCCTGCAGGAAATTGCAGAGACTGAGGGGCAGAGACAAGAGCACAATGAGGCAGATAACAATGTCCAGCTTCTTGTCTTGCTGCTGCTGGGAGCCAGGCTTGAAATGAGTGAAGAGGATTGTGCTGGAAATGAGCATGGAGGGAGCACAGAGGAGGTGGTTGGAGGTGTATATTAAGCTGAGAAACACCCAGCAGTGCTCAGGTGGCTGGAACATGCACAGGGAAAGCATCATGGCAAAGACAATGACAAGAGTGATGAAGAAGGCCCCAAGCAGGGCAAGCATGACCTTCAACAGCTGCTGGGGATGGTGGCAGCAGAGCCAGAGCAGGCAGTAGATGAACCTGCACCTCTTGATGCTGATGAATGTCAGTGTGCACAGCCACAAGCTGTAAGACAACAGTGACATCCAGGAAAGGAACGTTACGTGTGACAAGGGCATGATGATAGAACAGGACATGTCCCCCACCAGGAAGAGCGCAGTGGAGAGCAACAGAATGAGGTGGAAGAAGAAGTCGAGAAGAGCCAGCATGTAGAAGTAAAGGATGGTGCTGTTCCTGGATGAAGTGCGGGAGCCAAGGAGCCAGAGCACAGCCCCGTTCCCAGCCAGCCCACAGAGGCAGATGAGCAGTGTCACACTGTGTATGGCCATGGTGGTGACATCTGTCTCACACAGATCATTACCTTCAGTGGATGAGGCAGGAGATGGGGAGACGGTGCTCACCTCCATGGATGGACGCTGGGCAGGCAGTGGGATGTGGCCCCTGGCTGTGGTCAGAGTGGATGGGCAGTCAGTGCTTGGAGAATCCAGGGATGGACAATGCGGTTCCTCAGCAGCTCCCTGTAGTGGGAAGGATTCAGTGGGAAGGAGTGAGATGTGCAGGGGAAGGAGGGCAGTGGGAAATTGTGGGGTGGGAGAGGGAGTGTTGGGCTGTTTGGCAGAGGATGCAGAAGCAAAGCTCAGGGCAGAGGAGGGGGGAGCTGGGGAGGGCACAGGGGTCACCGGTAGAGGGTGGCAGGAACAGAGCAGCTGCTGCAGGAGAGGTAGGTGGGGTAGGGAGGAAGGCAAACATTCCACTGACCTGTTCCCTGTGGGGCAGCAGCAGGCAAAGGGCTCTGTGCAGATCAGCGGCGCTTCCTGGCCCCTCTTGCTCCTTTGGGATCCATGTCCTAAAGCGGCTCCTGCGTGGTCAGGGACATGAAGGAGAAAGTGCCCAGGTGAAGGCAGCCCAGGATCTTCCCACTCCTGTTCCTCTCTGGGCCCTGTCCTGGAGTTTCTCCCCAGGGCTCAGTGCAGTCCCAGGTGAGTGGGAAATTGCAGCTTTTGCTATGTCAGAATTTCACGTCCTCAGAGACCTTTATCTTGGGGTTTTTACACTAGAGAGGGAGTGGTTTTGTCTAAAGCTCCAATTGAAATATTTTGCAAATACCTCTTAATTTCCTCCTGATGAGAAACAATTCTGCCCTGCAGAATGTCCCTTTCTCCAACTTCTTTCCCTATTCTGACAGATTTCTACCATTCCTCATTTCACTTCCCAGAGGGGTCATTGTCCCTCCAGCAGCCGAGGGATGCTGGTGGTGCTGGTGGCACTGAATTGCTGCTGGCAGTGCTGGCAGTGCTGGTGAAGCACCTGGCTGCTTGTCAGAAACAGCTCCCATTCTGTGAAGAGCTCCAGAATCACTGCCAAATCCTCCCCTGGGCTCATGGGATCATCCCTGGGCCATGGACTCCCATTCCTGTCATGGCAGTGCAGCCTCACGCAGCCCAAGGGAAGGACAGCACTCAGTTGCTTGCAGCCAGGCTATCAGCAATTGGGGCCCACCCTAATTACTGCCAATCCCCTTGATGATGCCGTGAAAGCTATCAGGGACCAGGGTGCTGTGAACCCCCTGCCAGCCCTTCACCAGGGCTGCTCCTGCTCCTCCTCAGTCCTGGGAACTCTTGGGGTTATTTTGGTGGTTGTCTGACCCCAGACTGTAGTTCTGCCAGCAGGGATACTTTCCACTATGCCAGTTTGCTCCAAACTCCATCCAGCCTGGCCTTGGACACTTCCAGGGATCCAGGCACAGTCACAGCCTCACAGGGAAGCCTGTGCCAGGGCCTCAGCACCCTCACAGGGAAGGATTTCTTCCCAATATCCAATCTGACCCCACCCTCTGTCAGTGGGAAGCCATTACCCCTTGTCCTGTCACTCTATGCCCTTGTCCAAAGTCCCTCTCCAACTCTCCTGGAGCCCCATCAGCTCCTGGATCAGGAAGTGTTTTCCCTAGAAAGGATTGGGCTGGTGAGGGGATGTGAGATTCCACAGCTGGGGACACAAACACAGTCTCAGCAGGAAGAGAGGTGACAGTTCTGTCCCAGGGCCAGCAGTTTCCAGGAGGAGCATCCCAGATCCCTGAGGCACATGTCAGCCTGGGTAGGAATCATCTCACCTCAGCTTTTGAGGAATTCCTTGCAATTCACTGTAGGCTGCTGTCTGACTGCCAAGAGAGTATAGAGGATAACTCAGATAAGACTTGTAACTTTCTAAGGATTAAAGCCATGGTGTCATCGATGAAGAGAGATGGGGAGACTGACTCGGTGATCAGAATCCAATCTTATTGGGGGATACAAACTTTTATATACTATTTCAGGGGGACTAGTAATGTATACTACAATGATCAGGTTAAAATCACATACACAACCTTATGCATATAACAACATCTCTTGCTTGCAGAGTTTAATGGGATTTTCATTTTCCGGTAATCCTGCCTGATTTATTCTTTTTGCAATCTAGGTCTAATTTTCAAAGTTCTGTTTGCCTTTGCCAAGGCATCCTGTTATCAAATCTCTTATGTGAACCAGGTCCAAAGTCCATCATCTGTCTTGTGTCTCCCAACATTCCAACACAATGGGACTAGCATTGATTTGCCTCTTCTCAGAAGAAATGACCTGGCTGAACTCCTAAATCATCCCTCTGCTCTGTGCCAGTGCTCCAGCTCATGCACAGAATTTATTATTGTATGAATCCTCTTGGAAACTGTATGGTGAAGGTGAAATACCACTGAAGTTGCAGTATACAAGGGGGAAAACTAGATTTGAACCAAAAATCAAAGTTTAACTGAGCATTTGTGTTGCAGGGCCATAAGGAACCTCCTCAAGAATGACACGGGAAAAGTTCAGCCTGTTCAAAAGACAAGATATCGGGATTGAGGTTTGTATAAAATAGAATAGAAGCTGAGATGGAGCCAAGTGCTTTGGGCACAGGTGTGGTTGCTGAGGCTCTCTCCCGTTGCTCATTTCCCAGGCAGAGTGAAGAGCAGCTGAGGAGCAGAGCCCTGAGCCCGTGGCAGGCTCTGAGGCAGCTGCCTGTGTGTGAGAGCCCTGGAGAACACGAGGCAGCACGGAGAGCAGGGGCTGTGGCAGGAGCTGGGACAGAGCCCGCGCCGGACGCTGCTCGGGCTCAGCCCGCGGGCTGCGCTCCCCTTTCCCAAGGGACCATTCCAGGGAACCTCCTGCAGATCCCGGCCCAGGGACAGCAGCTGGAGCCTGGCAGCTGAGGGCAGTGCACTGCGGGCAAGTTCTCCAGGCTGCCAGAGGAAGCCAGGTCAGACTCTTCTCTTCCACCTTCATCAGGGCCCCCTCATTGGGTGGAACCTGGTTATTGATTTTAGAGGCAGAACCGAGGTCTGTAGGGAATTAAGAGCTATAAACACTGTGGGAAAAGGGAGGGAATATTGAAAGGAGTGTCCTGCTGAAGGAATCCAGCAGCTCAGTGACATCAACTGACACCTGAGAGTCCAGCTCAGATCCATCCCAAAGCCATTTGCTCTCTGATATCTCCATGGGCAATCCTCTCCTCTCTCCTCCAATTGTTTTCCTGCTCCAGCAGTGTGCTGTCCACAGCTAGGAAGGAGGTATCTCCCTGGCTTTTGTGCCAGGCACACAGGACCAGGCTCCCACATCCTCCTTGCCATCTGTCCTGTCCCTCACCCCTCCCTGTGCTGCTCCACATGGAAGCTGTGGGTGGGAAAAGATGGGAAAGCCACGTTTGGGGGACAGCAGCGTTGCTGTGGTGTGTCTGTTTGTCAGCCCTGCAGCTGTGTGAGGGCAGGAGAAGCAGCAGAGGTGTCACCGTGAGCACTTTGTCCCCTGGCACGGAGGGAGCCAGCCCTGCCTGCTGGAGCCAGCCTGGTGGGAAGGCATCCCAGGGGAGCTGGAATGAGGAGAGCCACGAAAACTGGAGCCAGTGTGACAACAGGCAGTGGAGCAAAGTGCCTGTCCCGCTGCTGCTGCTGCTGCTGCTGCTGTGCCTTGTGGGATGGTGGGAATGGGGCTGTGCTCTGGCTCCTCAGCTTCAGCATCCACAGGAACCCCATCACCCCCTGTGTGCTCAACCTGGCCATGGCTGGCTCCACCTTCCTGCTCTCCATCACCATCACCCTGGGGATATTTTCTGTCCCAGAGAGCTTCTGCCACCAGCTGGGCTCGTGGGCTGTGCCAGCTGGGCAGAAGGTCCCCATCCTCTTGGCTTTCACTGCTGCTGTCTCCTCTCTGACAGCCCTCAGTGCTGTCACAGCTCTGTTTGTCCTCCCATGTCCTGCTGGCCCTGCCACGGCTCCCAGTGCTTCCCGGTGCTCCTGTGTGCCCTGCTCTGGCTGCTCTCCTTGCTGCTCACTGCCACCCTCCATTGCTGCCCTTTGGTGCCCATGGCCTTGGTGCTGAGCTGCCACTTCTCAGTGCTCAGCCTGCCCTGTTCTGCTCTGGCCCTGCTGGGCAGGCTCCTGTGCTGCTCATGGAAACAGCTGCCAGGGAAGCTCTGTGCCCTGCTCCTGCTGCTCCTGTCATCTCCTTCCCCTTCTTCACTGCTGATTTTGGGTACTGGCTCTAGCTGAGGGCGTTTGACTTCTCTGTCTTTGCCCTCAGCCCCTCTCTCCATCTCACCTGTGCCCAGAGCAGTGCCCTCCCTCTGATTGACTGCCTGGCTGGGAGCTGTGCAAAGGAATTCACCCCCTCTGGTAGTGTTGCCTTGCAGAGGGCTTTTGAGGCTTTTGTGCCAGAGCCAGGGCATAGGGACAACACAGGGGAGTCATCATCAGGTGGAATAATCATGAAACAGAGTCATCACAATATAGAACAATTAAATATCCAGAGTGGGATGTGACCCACAAGGATATTGGTGTTGAGTTCCTGGCCCTGCACAGGACATGCCAACAATCCCAGCCTGTGCCTGAGAGCATTGTCCAAATGCTCCTTGAGCTCTGTCAGGCTGGTGCTGTGTGCAGCAGGGGAACTCCTGCCTGGGGCTGTTGTGGGGCGCATTTGGAATCCTCATGGAATGGTTTGGGTTGTGTGCTGGTTTAGGGTAAATTTGGGAGGGAGCCTCTGAACGGGATTCCCCTGGTAAACGAATTCAAGCAGGCCCTCCGCATCTGGTTCAGGAAAAGATTCAATTAGAGAAAAGTGGAAAAAACTGTTTATTTAACAAAAACAGTATTCACAAGCATAAAAAATGAAAACAATATTAAACAATTAAATCTCTTGCTGTTCTGAAGAGTTGGCAAATTCAGACAGTCCTTGTTGTGGAGTGTAGTTTGGCTCACTCAGTCCCTTATCAGTCCCTCTGGTGCTGGAAAATGCCGCGTCCCAGGCCCTGGTGGGCCACAGGTGTGAGCTCCTGGTGCTCTCCTGGGTTTTCAGACCAGAGCAGGTTTGAACAGTTCCAAGCCAAAGGAAAACCACAGTCCAGGGAACTTCTCTGCCTCAGCCAGCTGAAAATAGCTAAAAGCAAAGGAGAGCTCTGTGCTGCATGTCTGTGCTGCAGACAGCACGGTCTGGGAGCAGGAATGGGGAGGAGTGAGCGCAGCTTCTGAAAACAAACTGCTGCACCTGCTCTGCCCCTCTTTGCTCAAGAACCAGTGTGAAATGTGCAAAACCTATTTCTGGGCTAAACAGATGAATGGGGACACAATTCATCTCATAAAGTCATCCCAGGACAAGTTGGAAGGAAGAGTAGAGATAATCTCATTTCATCTCTCCTTCTTCTGTCCCATGGGCAGGGACAGCCAGGAAACCTTTTGCCTAGAAGTCTTGCTCTTTTGAAAGGAAGCTCAGGTAGGGAGTGGTTTGGATCACACTGGAGACAAGACATGTACTTTGAAGCAGAAAAAGTACATTGGAGGATCATGATCCTTCTGCACTTGCCTTGGGAGAAACCCCCTGGCTGAGTTGTTCTTCCCTGGACAAGATGGTGCACCATGGAAAGTTTCTGGTGTCCAGTGGCCAGGAAAGCAGGAGTCAGGGAGAGAAAACCTCTCTCAGATGTCAAAGTGTCTTCTGTTAATTATTAACACATCTGTTAATAAATGCTCCTTAGCTGTTAAACCTCACGTGTGTCTCCAAAGCCTGACTCACCACACACGGCTTTCACTCTCACTTCCCTTTCCAGAAGCAGTGGCACATTGGTTTCCCCTGGATTTAGGGCAGTGGGAAAAGGAGGGACAACTTCCCCCTGAGCAAGAGATGTGGCTTCTGCCCAGGTCTCTGCCAGGAGGAATCAGGAGCTCTTGGCACTGCCAACATCATCCCAACCATTGCAGGCACGTGCCTTAGGAAGGGCTCTGGTATGAGACAGGGATCTGCCCTGCTCCCAGAGCAGCCAGAGGCTTTAGAATGGGATAAAAGAAGGAATTGAGCCATTTTGGAGCACCAGGAGCGCTGCATTCTCATCCTGGTGGCTCTTTCTGTGCCTTATCTCACAGTTGTTTCCCAACAATTTGGTGGGGTCATGGGAGAGAAAGACATTGCAACTTTGGCTGCATTAGAGTTTCCCTTCCATTGGTTGGGTTGGGGTTTTTTTTGTTTTGTTTTGGTTTGTTGTTTTTTTTTTTTGTTGTTTGTTTTTTTTTTTTCTGCAGAGGTAGTGAGTTTTGTCTAAACTCCGCTCAAAGAATAGAATCGGTTGTCTTGTCTTCCTGATTTGAAACTCTACTTCCCTGGACCATGTCCCATTCTCTGACTGCCTTCCCTCTCCTGACAGGTTTCTGCCATTTCTCATTTCTCTTCCATGAAGGATCATGGTCCCTCCAGCAGCAGAGGGATACTGGCAGTGCTGGTGGCACCATAATGGTGTCAGCACTGCCAGTGCTGCTGGAGCATCAGGCTGCTTCTCAGAAACAACTCCCTTGCTGGTAAGAGGACCGGGATCATTGCCAAAACCTGCTCTGGGCCTGCGGAAACAGAGCTGAGGCAAGAATTCCTATTTTTTTATTCAAATGCAGGCTCACTCTGCCCAAGGGAAGGACCGCAAACAGTTGCTTTGTGTTGATTTGGCACTGCCTGATTTTTTGGTAGCAGGGGAGAGACACAGAAAGGGGCTCCTGTGAGAAGCTGCTGGAAGCTTCCACCATATCTGACAGGGCCAGTTTCTGATGGCTCTGAAGATGGACATGCTGCTGGCCCAATTAGAGAGGTTGGTGACACCTCCGTGGTGACATTTTCAAGAAGAAAATCAAAGCAGCACACACACAGTTTTTACCAGGGATGGCGAGGCACCGCTGCTGGGGCCATCCTGCTGCGGCCGCTGCCATCTTGGTGTGGCCTGTGGCAAGCCTTGCCTGCCTGGCTGCCCCTAGCCAGCCGTGCTGTGGCAGAAGGGCAGGGGCAGCAGTGGCAGCTACTCCTTCTCAGCACCCCACATAAAGAGATCTGCTGAATTGCACCAGCACCCGCGGCGGCGGCTGCTGCCTGTGTGGTGGTGGCGGGATCATGTGGGTGCTGGTGAAAACATGGCGAGCGATTTCCCAATGTGGATCCTGGACACGACCAACCTCTCAGCACTGCGGAATATTGGAAAGATCGGCAACTGTACCTAGAGGACAGCAGTTTTTCTTTTAGTGAGAGAAGAGAGGGAGGTGAGGACCTGTGAGGGAAAACAACATGGCAGCACCAAGGTGAAGGCTCCCTGGTGCCTTCGCTTCTCCAGGCTCAGAGACCCCCAGAACACCCCCAGCTCAGAGACCTCAGAGAAGCCACAGGGAGGGGGTTGATGTGCCATGGAGACAACTGTGACAAACACAGATGTCACCCTGCTCCTGGAAGGGGGTGGCTGTGCTGAGGAGCACGGACTGCTCCTCCCCTTGGAGCTGCACCATCTGAGCCTGCTGAGGGAGAGGCCAAAGCCAGGGCAGAGGAAGAATTTCTGAAGGCACAAAACCACCAGCAAGGAAATCAGTAAAAAACAGGTTTAATATTAAGCAAACCAATGTGCTATCCCTATTTGTGTGTTTGTGTGTATTCAAGGGCATATGACAAAAGGACAGGGTGGACAAGGATTAAAAGGAAAATGGCTTAAAAGCTTTACACCACTCAAACTTAACAGTACTTCAGTAACACCTTAAACTTAGCAATTCAGCAGAGGAATATCACTTAGCAGCACTTAACCTTATTGGAAATAATCAGGGCTAGGAGACTTCTTCTCCTTTTTTTAATGCCTTTATTAAAAGTGATCAGCTCATGATTGGGCAGCTCGACGGGTCTGCAGCATCCGTCGCTTCTCCCAAGGCGACTGAGAGGAGGAGGATATGCGTAATTCTGTCCACAAGGGGCAGAGCTGGGGGAATCCAGTCCTCGTGAGAACCTCTAGGGCGTGAGGTACCCGCCAGATGGTGCCCCTCCTACTCAGTCGGCCTGGTCTCACCGCCGGGGTCGTCTGTCTTGGGCAGGGCGAGAGGGTCCGAAGGTGTTCCACGTCTCTGCAGGCTCAGCACTCGGCTCCTCACGTCCAGACATCATTCCAATCTCTCAACTTTTAGGTTGCTCGTTGTTTTTGGGGTTTCTCCGTGAGTTTGGAGTCGGGGGTCCCACAAAGCATTCTGGTCTTGGAGTCACTTTACATAGCCCCCCCTCACCCTCTCAGGTGTCTTCCCTATTCTGAGAAAAGTACACCTTAGCCTCGGGAAAGGCTCTGCTAATACAAAAGGAGCGATTAGCCTCAACGACCCGTGATTACAATAACAAAACACGAAGAACTTCGGCAGCTACAGTAATCTGGCTGCCTTTTTGTAACTTTTTCTCACAAAAAAAATATTAACCGAATTTTTGTTCATAACATTATTTATGCCTGATAGTTCCTTGCAGGCCTGCTCAGTCAGATGTCTGTGGTACTAACACAGCTGAGAGAGCAGCATTTCTGCCACATTTGCCCCAGCAGATGCAGACGTGTGTGCACACAGCCAGCCAGCCAGGCAGAGTCAGTGCAAGGACCCTGTGAGCAATTGCCCTGGCAGGCAGTGAAATGCTCCCTGTGGATCCCTTTGCATCTCCTCCCTGGGCCAAGGGCTGGGCCTGGAGCCCTGGCGGGATGGGCCCAGGAGCCGTCGGCATTCGGGGATCAGCCGAGGGCAGCAGCCGGGAGAGATCCCAGCTGGGAAAGGCCCCAGTGCAAGGGAGCTTCTGCTCAGCGCTGCTGGGCCCAGCAGAGCTCCAAGGCTCTCCTTTGGGGCTGCTGCTCACAGGGCCCCAAGGCATGGGCGGCGCTCACAGCAATGGCTCAGCCTGGCCACACTTGGGGCCGGCAGCTTCCTGGGACAGTGGCAGAGCAGGGATGCTGTGGCATCCAGGGCAGTACAATAATTTGCAAGGCTGTTGATAAAAGCCCAGGAGGTGGTTGGACAGCAGCAGTTGCTGGGAGCAGAGGGTGTTTCTGATCAGCGCCACAGGAGCTGAGCCCAGGGGCTGCTCCTCAAGGCTGAGGCCTCACAAGCACGGATCAGAGCCCAGAGCGGCCTGGAAAGGGGCTGGGGATGCAGCAGCACAGGGAGGGTGATCCTGTGGGAATTTATTGATCAGGAGACTCAAGGCATCTCCAAGCCGTCCCAGGGTCCTTCAGCAGTGTTGTGGAAGAGATCAACAGACTCAGACCCCGGTGTCCACAGAAGGTTCATCTCCACAGTCAGTGTTTTCTTCTGGGTCCCCAAAGACCCTGTGGATCGCCTTCCTTAGGACTGGATGGAGGAGTGCTTCCTGCAGCTCTCCATGGAGCAGTGTCTCCAGCAGCTCCCCATGGAGCAGTCTCTCTTCCAGCTCCCCACCAAGAAGCAGATGAAGGGTTTGATGCTGCTGTTGATGCAGGTGAGCAGGAAAACCACCTGGGAGGGCACAACGGTGTAACCGAGCTGCTGCAGTAAATTCCAGAGACTGAGGGGCAGACTGACGAGTGCAACGAGGAAAATAACAATGTCAAGCCTCTTGTGTGGCTGCTGCTGTAAGCCAGGCTTGCGATGAATGAAGAGAATTGTGCTGGAAATAACCATTGGTGCTGCAAATAGGAAGAGGCTGAGGGCGTACATGGAAGTGAGAATCACCCGACATTGCTCCTGCTCGTGTGACTGGCACTGGGAAGTCACCGTGGGATTGACAGTGATGACAACAAAGAGGAGGGCCCAGTACAAGACACTCATCACCACCCTCAGCAGGTGCTCAGGAAGTTGGCAACCACAAAAAAACAGGCAGAGGATGGACCTGCACCTCTCAATGCTGATGAATGTCAGCCGGTACAGCCCTATATTGTAGGTGAACAATGACAGCTGGAAAAGCAGGTTCATATATATTGAGGGCATTGTAGCCGAGCAGGAAACCTCCTCCACAAGGAATACCAGGGTGGAGGGCAACATGAAGATGAGGAAGAGGAAGTCAGTGATGGCCTGATAGAATATGAAGTCAGTGATGGCATTAATGTGCAGGAGCGAGAGGAACACCCCGTTCCCAGCCAGCCCACAGAGGCCAACGAGCAGCATCACAATGTGCATGGCCATGTTGGAGACATTGATCTCACACTGACCAGGTGCGTCAGTTGGTGAGATGAAAAGACAGGACATGGTGCTCACCTCCATGGATGGACGCTGGGCAGGCAGTGGGATGTGGCCCCTGGCTGTGGTCAGAGTGGATGGGCAGTCAGTGCTTGGAGAATCCAGGGATGGACCATGTGGCTCCTCAGCAGCTCCCTGCAGTGGGACGGATTCAGTGGGGAGGAGTGAGATGTGCAGGGGAGGAGGGTGGTGGAAACTGAGGGGTGGGAGGGTTGGGCTGGTGTGCAGGGGATTGATAAATAAGAGAGAATTAACATTTTCTTCCCCCCTGAATTGCTCCAAGACGAACTGGTCAGAGAGATAAATGAATTTGAAGATGTGCACCTAGGATGATAAATGCTGCTGGAGCCAGTGCAGAAACAGATAAGGAGGTCCACTGCAGTTTTGGGGTAAGTTTTGTTAGAAGAAGCAAGAGCAAATGGCCAAAGGAAAAGTTGAAGGCAAGGTCACCTTTAACATCTCAGCACTCAGTGAATGCAACCACCATAGACCCCTCTGAATGAAGCCCAGGACATGAAAGGCTGTTCAGCAGGAAGTGGATGCCTGGAAATGAGTTCTAGGAAAATGGTGTTTATGTACTAGACAAGAAAAAATGTTATTCTCTATGTATGGGTATAATGGATAAAAACACTGTTGTAAAGTTTCACAACACACAAAAACATAAAGAGATACTACTGCATGTCCTGCTTCCTAATGTTTCCTTTGCTAGCACCATTGGTCGGTGTTAGGAACTTTATTCTGTCTGATTCTGCTATCACACCTCATCCATCCCATCCGATCTCATCCCATCCCATCCCATCCCATCCCATCCCATCCCATCCCATCCCATCCTGATGGGTTCCCAGTCCCTGGCCTCTCCCTGGCTGCAGGTGTGGCCTGTTGGGCTCTGCTGCTGTCCAGTGGCAGATTTGGGATTGGTGGCACCCAGAGCCCTCCTGCCCCCTCCAGCCCCTGTCTGCCTGATGCCTTGGGCTGGCTCCCTGGAACAGAGGCCAGAGCAGGTGAAGAGAATCAAAGGAGGCATTGATGAAAGGCCTTCAAAAGGTTCACCTTGGGCTCTCCAAGCCTCCAAGAGGGGCTGCACCCAAAATGGACAATGGTCATGAGTTTTTCAGACAGATAAAAGTTTGGTCCATTTACAAATCTGGGGTTAATCCTCCAATTACAGCTTCAGGTAATGAAGTCATTTAGCCCTAGTTTGCCCTCCCCAATTCACTTTTGTCTATACTTTTCTAGGCCTGAGGCAGTAGAGTGTTCTTGAATTTCAGGCCTAGAGGGATTGTTTCGTCTGACCAAAATGTGCAGACAGTTAACTAACACTTTCCATGGAATTTAGAGTTATGCACTAATGCAGTACAGGATATGAAAAATAGAAAGGCTAAAATCCTAAGGCACCATGCCCCCTCTGACATCCTCTAGAAATTCCCCCCAGGCTGCCTTCCCCTCCAGACAGCCCCGCTCCTCTCCTGCCCCACTCAGGAGCCCCAGCAGTGTTTCTGCTCCTCCTGGCAATTCCATGCTTCTCCAGCCCAATGAACAGCAGTGGAGCCATCCCTGTAGTGCCTCTTGTTTGTGTCCAAAGGAGGTTGGGGGGCTGGAGAGCAGGGATGGAGCTGGGGAGGGGCATCTCCAAGAGAAAGACGGCCCCAAAGCCTTCCGGGGCAGGCTGGGGTGAGCAGCCCGTGGGGAGGGACTGGAGCCTGAGGCCCGGGGCTGGGAGGGATGGGAAGGACGGGAGGTGGGTGGGCTGCATGGGGAGTGGGATGGGAGGGTGGTGTGGGAGGGGTGGGACATGATGGAGCTGCTGGGAAGATGTGGTGGGAAGGTGTGGGGTGTGGTGGGTCTGGAGAGAAGGTGTGGGGTGTGGTGGGGCTGGTGGCCTCAGGGAAGCCACAGGGAGGGGGGTGATGCCCGTGGAGCCCATGGTGACAAACACAGGTGTCACCCTGCTCCTGGAAGGGGGTGGCTGTGCTGAGGATCACGGCCTCCTCCTCTCCTTGCTGCTGCAGCACCTGAGCCTGCTGAGGGAGCAGCTGAAGGCAGTGGAGAGGAAGAATTTCTGAAGGCAGAGAGACCTTTGCAGCTGGCTCACAAAATTAAAAATTAAAGATCTTTTGGGAGATCTGTGCTGTGACACTCACAGAGCACTCGGGGTGGGGAATGCTGAGCCCCTGGGCCATCCTGTCTTTGCCAGCCCAGCTCTGGCCACTGAAGATCATGGTTGCTTCAGGGAGCACAGGCCATTGCTGTGTCCTCTCTGACACCAAGACATTGAAGTCTTACAGGAAATTGTTTTAGGCTAGGAAGAATTTGGAGTCGAAATTGTGAACATAGTGGAAATATATTCGCCATAGACGTGTTCAAAGAAACAAGAATTTCCAGGCATTTTTATACACTATAATATCCAAGATTTTTTGATAAATATTCTTTGAAATGCTATCAATTTTTTACATCATGGCATTGTTGTTTTGTTACTTTTAATTGCTACAATATACTGTCTCTCTTAGATTAATGTATAACCCAGGTTTTATCCCGCTAAAGAACAATTCATCAGATTTGATGTCCTAGTTAGACAATTTCCTTTTCTTAGGTGCCCAAGCCTATGAATTGGCTCCTTTATTGCCATTACAATTTATCTCTTAGAATTTATTATCAAGTCCTCTTGTGTGTATAGGTTTCCAAACTCCTAATTATCTCAAGATATCATTCTTATTCTATGACGTCCAATTATTTTCTAGTTATATGATAACCATTAACAGTACTTTATTGAATTTTGTTCTCCAGCTATTGGTTAAGTTCTCTAAGGGCTATGGGTCAATAGAGTTTTCTACGGACACTCAGCCAACACAGATCTAAAACCAAAACAGCTAAAATCCACAGTCAAATATGCCTTAACTAATTAAACATAGTTCATTACAGAAATTTCTAAACAGTCACAGAATTCCTGGCTAACTACCTCTCTGTCCCCTCCCTCCAGCCACATTCCCGGCTGGCAGCAGCAGTCAGAGGAAGCCGGGAAGCGCTGGCAGAGGGGACAAAGGCAGCTCAGGGTTCACGGTGCTGTTTATTGATATCAGACCTCAGTGGGATGCAGGAACCAGGTGCCAGGGGGAATTTTGGGGTCACAGCCATGTTGGAAAAGATTATTTTGGCTCTAAGACCTGTGAGGGAGGAGCAAATCCATGCTCCAATGTGCTCTGTGCAGAGCATGCCTCACACATGGCCCTTTTCACTGCCTCTGCTCCCTTTCCCTGCAGGAATAAGGGTGGGAGGATGATCCTAAGTCACTGCCCCATGGTCCTGCATGGGGGCACTTGAAGGGTTCAACAGGCTCAGACCCCCCTGTCCATGGTGTGTGTGAGTCTGCACATACAGTACCTGTGTGTGTGCCAGTGTGCACAGCTCTGGGTGCACACACAATTGCCAAGGTGTACCCGTGTTGTGTGCACTACTGTGTGCATAGATGTTAAATTACCCCCTCTCAGGTGAGACTCAGTCTGTGCACAGCTCTGTGTTTGAGCGTACAGAGACTCTGCAAGTGTGAACATGGCCCTGTGTAAGATATGTGTGTTAAAGTGTATGACACTGCACGTATTAGTGTGCACAGATTTGTATACTCATGTTAATGTACACAAGTTCTGCATGCAAGCAAGTCTCGTGTTTGTGAGCACATGCACATTAGTAGAGACTGTACATAAGTGAGTGTCTCTGTGGCACACGTGTGCTACTGTGCACAAGGTGAGCATGCACAGCTCCATGTGTGTGTGCAAGTGTGTGCTGCTGACAGGTACCGCTGTACGCCAGGGCTCTATGCCAGTGAGCAAGTACCTCTGTGTGTGTGCTGACTATACACATACCCCTGAGTGCACACATAGGCTGAGCACACCAGAGACACAGCTCTGGATGCACAGCTCCCTGCATCCGGCTACTACGTCACCTGAGAAGAAGAACCCAGACATGTGTTTGTGTGTGTCAATGTGGATGTATCACTACTGAACTCTGCTGACCAGAGCAACCCCTAGCTCCCTGTGTACATTTTGTTACAATATGTAGAGTTCAACTTCGTTTATAACAGAAATACAAAGCGTGGTCCCCTGGCACCAAGATCAAGAATCCATAGCCTTCTTATGTCTCTACCACTGACTGCAAGGTGAGGGTACACACACAACCCACCAGAGAGCTCCATAGAAGCAGAAACCCTAGAAGTTTTGCAAAACCCCAAAGATTAAGTGCGCTAACACAGATCATAAAGAAGAGAAATTGCTTCCACTGAGCCATTCTGAGAAGACAAGAATGCTTACAAACCAGCCCATTCAAACTGCTGTTATTTATATTCTTAACTTGTGCCTTAATTTTGCTGTAGACTTGTAAGAACTTATAAGTGTGTGAACTCATTCTTGTAGATTGATAGACTAACGTTGTTGCCCTGTTGCTGCACTTTGTGAAAGACAAGTGAAAGCCTCACAAGACTACTCTGCATGCTATAAAAAACTGTTTAAGTAACATTTTGAACAGAGATTCTAAATTGTATTAATCATTAATATAATTGTCCTATGAAAATTTCAAGTATCTGTTAAGGAAAGGATCAGTAAAAAGTGGTAAAATGATTCATTTAAAAACTGAAGTATGATGGGAACCAGAGGGCAACACCAGATTGGCCCCTGTACTCACCCCCAAGAAAATTATAACCCTACTGCAGGCAGCAATCCTATAGGCATGGCAGGAGGAGGTAAAAGCCATACTAGACCTCTGTTACTCCATTTTATCTGCTCAGACCAATTCGTGTCACAAACTCCACAAAACATTTTACTTAAAGAAGACAAAGAAGACCTGAGATTTCTTTCCCTTTTCCACTGTCCTCACCCATATCAACAGACACTATTACAACTCATTCAAAATCAAACTTCACTTAAGAAAAGCTTAAGCAGTTAATCAAAACTGAAAATAAAAGTTAATTGCTCGAGCCAAATAGCTTCTAAAAAAGAATAGGGGAGTTTGTTATAGATAAATAATGAGATGATTGGCTCTCTCAATTAAGGGATGAATACTGTGTGTATATTAAAAGAAGCTGTTTTGATGTATAGCTATGTTACTGCAGTCTGTTGTTTAGATGTCCTCTGTTCTCCCCATAGTCCCCTTTTCCCTCCCTCTGTATTGCTGCCATCAGACAGCCTAGCTTGTCTAGGACAGGTAAAAAGAAGGCATGTACATATACCTGTTGCATGGGTGTTGTAGGCTGGAAATGGGGGTGTGTATTCTATTCCTATCTGATGGGGCAGTTATCTTCTGTTAATTAAGCAGTTTTCTTTATCTCTTCCACAACAGTCATCCCTCTGGGGAGATATCTTCTGTTAATGGGCCATTGAGTCTCACTGCATGACTGATAAAATTACAGCATTGTGAGAACCTCTGCCAAGAGGGAAGAGCCAAGAATTCCCCCGTGGATATAATCTGAGATCTGGAAGACCACAGCCAGCCTTTCCCCACTGGATTCCCAGAGGAGCAGCTTTCTTCACTGGATCTTTAGAGGAAGACCAGGTCCATCTATACCACCACTGGACCTTCAGAGGGAAACTCCATCCTTCTCCAGGATCCCTGCTCCAACAGAACCACAGCTGGCACTGCAGGAGGGCTGAGCCACCATTTAATGGGACTGCTACCAACACCCTGACCCACAGGGTGGCAGATCGTGTTCTGACTCTGTCTGTGTTGTTTTGTATTTCTGCATTGTTTATTTTTTTGGTTTTTAAAATTCTCTTCCCTATCAAGGAATTGTTATTCCTGGTCCCATATCTTTGCCTGAGAGCCCCCTTAATTTCAAAATTATAACAATTCAGAGGGAGGGGGTTTATATTTTCCATTTCAGGGGAGGCTGCTGCCTTCCTTAGCAGACACCTGTCTTTTCAAACCAAGACAATGTGGCAGTTGGGAATGGAAAAACTTGTTTCTAAGGGGGCACAACATGACGACACCTGACTTTCCAATCAAGTTACAAGAAAGCAGTCTTCACCAATAAATGCCAAAGAAGAGGTGACTGACAGAATTTTAGAGGGGCCAGAGTTGGCTGATACAACCCTCAGGGGTATAAGAGACAGAACAGCCATTTTGTGGGTGAGCCATGTGCCAGGCAGCCACAGGAGGGACTCCCAGTGCTGTTATTTTTCCTGATTTACTCCATTTGTTGTAATATTTGTTAAGGTTTAAAAACCTTTAAAAATTTTACTAAGTGAGTGGTCATTTTTCGTGGGATCAACAGGCTGACTCTCCCATGTCCCTGGAAGCATAATTTCTGCGGACCCATTTTTCATTCGACTCATTGAAGACCTTCTGGTGGGAGAGCCGTATGGGACAGGGCCTCCAGCACCTCCCTACCAAGAAGTAGATGAAGGGGGTGTTTGAGGCTGCTGTTTCTACAGGTGAGCAGGAAAACAGCCTGGGAAGGCACAGCAATGTACCCGAGCTGCTGCAGGAAATGGCAGAAGCTGAGGAGGAGAGTTGACAGTGCAGTGAGGTGGAGAAGCATGTCACACCTCTTGGGCTGCTGCTGCTGGGAGCCCCACTTGGCCTTCATTAAGTCAATTGTGCCAGAAATGGCCACGGGAGCAGCCAAAAAGAGCAGGATGATGGTGTACATGGAGATGAGAGGCAGCCGGCAGTGCTCCTGCTCTTGTGAGTGGCAGAGGAATATCACGAGGGAATGACAGTGAAGAGAGCAAAGAAGGCCCAGGACAGGACACTTCCCACCACCAGCTACATTCGCTCGGAAAGGTCCCAGCGGCAGCACTGGAAGATCTTGAACATGTAGAGCACAGTGCCAGCCGGCGTGAGCAAGAACAGCCCCCAGTAGGAGGAGACCACTGAGAGCTGGAAAAGGAAACTCAGGTACAGCAGGGGGAGAATAGGAGAGCAGGACACATCCTCCAGCAGGAAGAGGAGGGCAGAGAGGACGGTGAGGAGAAGGAAGAGGAAATTGGCAACAGCCAGTGTGAAGATACCAGAGTTATGGGTTTTCAGGCTGGGAACAGGGCTGTGCTCTGGCTCCTCAGATAAGCAGTGTCACACTGTGTATGGCCACACTGGTGACATCTGTCACACACAGATCATCTTCTTCAGTGGGTGAGGCAGGAGATGGGGACACGGTGGCCTCCTCCATGGATGGACGCTGGGCAGGCAGTGGGATGTGGCCCCTGGCTGTGGTCAGAGTGGATGGGCAGTCAGAGCTTGGAGAATCCAGGGATGGACCATGTGGCTCCTCAGCAGCTCCCTGCAGTGGGAAGGATTCAGTGGAGAGGGATGTGATGTGCAGGGGAAGAGGGCAGTAGAAATTGCTGGGAGACAAAGGTAGGAGGCTTGGGAGTTCAGAAGAAGACACAGAAGGGAAGCTCAGGGCAGAGGAGGGGGGAGCTGGGGAGGGCACTGCAGTCACCGTGAGAGTGTGGCAGGAACAGAGCAGTTGCTGCAGGAGAGGAAGGTGGGGTAGGGAGGAAGGCAAACATTCCACTGACCTGTTCCCTGTGGGGCAGCAGCAGGCAAAGGGCTCTGTGCAGATCAGCGGCGCTTCCTGGTGCCTCTTACTCCTTTGGGATCCATGTCCTAAAGCGGCTCCTGCCAGGTCAGGGACATGAAGGAGAAAGTGCCCAGCTCACCAGGAGCTCCCCACTCCTGCCCCACTGGCTCCTCTCTCTGTGCCCTGTCCTGGTGTTGCTCCCCAATGCTCGGTGGAGTCATGGGAAAGTCAGAAATTGCATCTTTGGCTCTGTAAGAATTTCACTTCCTCACACCTATTTATCATGGCTTTTTGCTACAGAGGAAGTGACTTTTGTCAAAAGCTCCAAATGAAACATTTTGCAGATGGTTTATCATTCCCTCCTGATGGAAAACATTTCTTCCCTGCAGAGTGGCCCATTCTCCGACTGCCTTCCCTCTCCTGGCAGGTTTCTACCATTCCCTACTTTCCTTCTCTGACACAGGTCACGGTCCCTCCAGCAGCAGAGGGATGCTGGTGGTGCTGGTGGCCCTGGAATGCTGACAGTGCTGAATGTTCTGATGGGGCAGCTGGGTGCTTGTCAGAAGTAACTCCAATTCCGTGAGGAGCTCAGGGATATTTGCCAAAACCTCCCCTGGGCCCAAGGAAACAGAGGTGAGCTGCTCCCTATCCCATTCCATCCTATCCTATCCTATCCTATCCTATCCCAATCTCTGCACCCCATTCCCACCCCACTCTCCATTCTCACCCCATCCCATCACATCCCAAAGGTTTCCCAGATGGAGCCGCTCCCCCACTCTGAGCGTGGCCTGTCAGGCTCTGCTCTCCTCTGGCTTTGCCAGCATCCAGACCCCCTGCAGCCCCCTCTGACCCTCTCCTGACCCCTCCAGCCTGCTCTGACACCTCAGAACTCACCCAGGGCTGATTTTTTTTCCCCTGACAGCCCCTTCCCTGCTCCACCAGGGACCCCGGCAGTGTCCCTGCTCCTCCTGGCCATAGGGTTCCAGGATCCAGGAGGGAGGAGGAAAGCCCAGCTCCAATGTGCTCCTCAGGATCACACAGGATGATAAATGTGGCTGGAGCCAGTGCAAAAACAGATTTGGAGCTTGCAGTGGTTTTGGGGCAAATTCTGTAACAAGAAGCAAAAGCACATGGCTAAAGGAAAAGTTCAAGTCAAGGTCACCTTTAATATCTCAGCACTCAGTGAATACAACCACCAGAGACCCCTCTGAATGATCCTCCAGGATCAGGAGAGGACTTGGAGAAGGAGATGGATGCATGGAAATGAGTCCTAGGAAAGTGATGTTTATGTATTAGATAAGAAAGACACACAACCCCTGTTGTAAAGTCTCACACCAAACAGAAATATGGAGACGTGTAAGAGCTGTAATGAGAGATGCAGGACTCCAGGTGGGGCTTCAAGATGCAGTTTCTTACATCCAAGAGGTTACAGCAGTCCAGGGTGGTGGCTGACAGAGCCTGTGCCCACAGCTGCCAGCTCCAGCTGCAGGCAGGCCTGGAGACCCTTTGCTTTAGGTTACATTGCATTACATACTTTTCTTTGCTGAGCATCTTAATACAGTAGAACCAATCTATACCTTAACTTTTATCTCTAGCCTACCCTAAATACTACAATTACCATATTCATGTTCCTTTTCTCCAATCACTAAAAGTTGTACATTACAGTTTAAGCTAGAACTTGTTAATCAGTTTTCTTGCATTCGAAAATTCTGAGACCTTTTTTCTACTTGCAACATCAGCAGGCTTGTTTGCCTGTGCTATCTCTCTGGTGGGTAAAAACATCTTCTTGTTTGAGGTGAGTTTATCCTTTGCTCTAAGTCATAAAACCCCCTTCTCACTAACTTACCCTTTGCCTCCTTGGTTATCCAGCAAGATTGGCTCAGCAATTCTTTTCTTCTATATCAAAACTTGCTTCCATCTCTATTCCTTCTTCAGATTCTACATTCAAAAATCTTTCTGCTAAGCATACATATATGTGAGACTATTTTGGCAAACTTTCATTCTTCCGAACAGACATCGTACTGTGTGTCCTTTGGAGGTAAAGAACTCCTGATTCCTAATGCTTCCCATTGTGTTTGAAAATTTATTCTGGGTGATTTTGGTGTCACTTCCAGTTCCCATCTCCACTCCACTCCCTATCCCATCCCATCCCATCCCATCCCATCCCATCCCAACCCATCCCATCCTGTGGCTGCTCCCCGCCTTGAAGCACTGTGCATTGGGCTCTGCTGCCTCCAGCTGGGACATTTGGGATCAGCAGCCTCCAGACCCTTCCTGACCTCCTCCAGACCCTTTGAGAGCTCTCTGACCCTTCTGGACCCCTCTGACTGTTGCCTGATTGATAAATGACACAAAACTCGGATAAGTTTTGTGGGTGCTTTATTAAGGGCCCGGGGTGCCGGTGGACTAACGTCCCAAGTCCGAGCCCCCAGTTTCACATATGAGTACTTCCCTTTTTATACATGCAATTCATAACAAGGTCTCCAAGAAACAGTTCCCCTTGCCTAGTCCCAGTCCCCTTGTGATACATTCCTTAGTTCACAAGCAAGATCATAAATCTTCTGCTTATCTTATTCTAAGAGCATTGTATGCTGCCTCCAGACAGGTTAGCATTCTTACTTTCCTGCACTACTTTAAATATTTATTGAATTCCTAAGACTACCTGCTAGGTTACACACAAACCCAACACACACACTATCAACGGCTACAAACTGCTTTTAACAAACCAATTCACACACAACTCATAATGAAACTATAATTAAACATTTTGCAAAATTTCATTTCTTTTCCAACATTTCCCCCCTTTTGAGCATCCTTCAGTCCTGCTGCAAGGATGCTCAATCAACAGTATTGACAGTAACATCTTCATAACGAGGTGGGGAGTGTTCTTCATTCTGCCGCCCGCAGGTCATCGCCTTCAGCAACCGGAGAGATCGCTTCTTTTCCTTTTCAATCACACCTAAAAGGCATCTATATACAATCCATATAGTCACTAAAAATACTAAAAACATTAGTGCATGCTGTATAGCAGACGTAATCCAGCCAGACAGGTGAAGCCCCAAAGAATCAAATACTGCTCCTATCCAGTTATGCTGTGCTTCCTTTTCAATTTCCTTGGTTTTTGTTTCCACTTCTGCCAGTTGAGAAATATCTTTCTCAACTTCAAGTGTAACATTTGGAATGTGTACACAGCAATGATCTATTCTCCTACTTAGGTAACCATAAACTCCATGTTCTTTTAACAGTAGCAAATCCAATGCCATTCTGTTTTGTAGGGTCATTCTTGATGTAGCTTGCAATTGCAAATTTAAATCTTTAAATCCCTTCTTAGTAACTGCTGCCAGCCTTTCTGTCTGTCCTAACAAATTGTTGAGCATCTCCCTATTTCGATACGTCGCTACCGGAGGGAACAATGACTCTAATATCCATCCAAATTGTACTCCTGAGCCAGGTTCATGCCACTGCTCCTCTAGGGATTCTTTCCTCTTTCTGAGTCCTTTCCTTTGGATCAATCTATTCTGTTTCCCGTATGGACACAATGTGGGAACCCCTAGGGTGATTTGTGTTACTGATCCATCTAGAGGTAAATGTGTGGTCCACTGTCCATGTCCCAACACCCAGACTAGATTTCCAGGGCTATGCACAGTAGTATATCTGCAATCTATAGGTCCATCCATGGACTCTCGGCTAACCATGTGATCATACCCCCTACACTCGCATCCCCACTTTAATGCCATTTTCACCGGTACCAATCCAATTCGGTCTTCCGGTGTATCACATGTAAAAACCTCAGTACAATTCCAATCCTCTTTCTGCAGTCTGAACTCTCGGGAAGATGTAGACGTGATAAGGGCCCTATAATGTGACTGATTCTTTACTCCTGACCATTGGATGCACCATTGTACTTCTCCAAGGTAATTATAGTGTTCCAAAACACTGGGTCCCCATAATGTCTTCCAACTATTCCAGGTGTCAAAATTCTGTGTGACATTCTGACAACTCATCTCATTTCGGTGGGATTTCATTCTTATTCGTACTGTATTGCATGGCTCATCTATTGGGGTTGCAATTAAACACTTCCTGGTATTTTGAATCCAACCATAATGATTGGGTTTCTTTTCACATTCCTCTCTAGTCATAGCCCGAATGGTCATACACAAATCCCTCCATACATCTACTGGTTTGGGAACTGACTGGCAGGACCATGAAACATTCTTGAATGTTTCAGGCATTTTGGTTACCAGTATTATTCCCCAGGGAATTGGTTCACCTGCAGCCTGTGGTAACGGTAGGCAAGTTGTTATTTTAGTCACGTTCTGCATGATCCCAAAATCTCTAATTAATCCTACCACTAAGTTTTCCTGCTCAGCATTCCGTTCTATTGTATCATTAGCCTCCCGTCTACTCCTTCTACCGTGTCTCTGTAAGGATAACATCATTCTGTCATGCCTCCACCATGCATTTCCTATTCTAGGATTAGTGACATTCGACCACCCACAACCTTTGCCTTCCTTCTCCCACCAACTGGTCCCATCCTCTATTCTGTCCCAGGTCAGTTCCCTATTTTGCTTCCACCATTTGACCCGTAGGTTCCTTTGATATCTTGATCTTACTAGGAAGGAACAATTTATTCTGAGGGGTGGCCCATCCCACATGTCCACTGCCATTGATACTGGATCAACCTTTATGTTTTCAGCACGATCCCCTGTCCCTGGCAAAACCCTCATCTCATTTTTTTGTAATCAAAACTATCCCGTATCTTGACCAAACATGTATATTCGCCTGTATCGTTTGTGGTTACCTTAGTAAGATTCAACACCGTGTTTCCTTGTTGTTTATCCTGATCCCAACCGACTCCCATCTTGCCTCGGCTTCTTTCAGCCCCCTGTTGCCATATTGCAGTAACTTCACCGGCCTCAATTCTCTGGCTGTCAAATATAACACAAGTTAATTGAACATCCATCCCTTCCATGACTGTAACCTTTGTTTCTTCAACCTGTACTAGAGTAGACCCTTGAATGGGTACTAGTCTCATGATCACTAGCAGTAATATAATTAAGAAGGCGGCTTTGCACGGAAGATCATCCGGGTTGGAGACACTATCTGGGTTTCCCATTGGAACGGTGCCTTCTTTACCCTGGTGTAATGGATCCAAGCATCCATCCCCTGGACCTTCACCGCTGTGTAGGTCGTCATCATCACCTGGTGGGGTCCGCTCCATGATTCCCGTAGCGGATCCGTGATCCACTTCTTGACGTACACCTGGTCCCCAGGCTGAATGTCGTGGACAGAATTCTCCAGCGTGAGCAGTCTATTGCACTGTAACATATTTCTTAAAGAATTCAAGATCTTATTAAGTGACATAACATACTCTGCAATTGCCTGGTCCCCACTCACATGTACCTCCCCTTTTAATACAGTTGCATGATATGGTTTGCCATGTAGTATCTCATATGGACTTACGCCTATCTTTTCCATTGGTTTAATTCAAATCCTGAGTAGGGCCAAAGGCAAAGCTTGAGGCCAGTGCAGTTTAGCTTCCTGGCAAATCTTTTTGATTTGTCCTTTCAGGGTTTGATTCATCCTTTCCACCTGCCCACTAGACTCAGGTCTCCAGGGGGTATGCAAATTCCAAGTTATATCCAACAGTCGTGCTAATTCCTGTACTACTCCGGCTATAAAATACGGACCCCTATCTGATGACAATCCTAAAGGTACTCCAAATCTTGGTATTATTTCTTTTAACAAGGTTTTTACCACCTCCTTAGCCTGATTAGTTCTACATGGAAAAGCTTCCGGCCACCCTGAGAATGTACATACGTACAGTAACAAGTATCTGTATCCCTGTGCCCTAGGCAATTCGGAAAAATCAACCTGCCAGTAATCTCCTGGTTGTGGCCCGACTTGCAGCTTTCCCATTTGTATTTGTCTCCTAACTACTGGATTATTTTTCAAACATACCGGGCACATTGCATTAACTCTTTTTGCCATTGTTAACATCTGATTAGAGATTATCTCATTCTTCAAAAATTTTACCAATACTTCTGCCCCCCAATGACATTTATTAAGTTCTGATTCCAAAATAAATTTCATTATGCGAGTAGGTACCACTATTTGTCCCATTGGTGTAACATACCACCCAAGCTGATTCCTCTGTGCCCCTAGCAAGTTTATTAGTTTTCCATCTTCTATTGAATATTTGGGCTCCTGATTCAGGTATGGGGTAGCCGGATTCGTTCTTACCGGTACCAATGCCATTTGAGTCCATATTTCCCGTGCCACTTGCCGTGCTGTAACATCAGCAAATCGATTTCCTCTGTAAACGTCTCCTTCCGCAGTCTGATGTCCTCTAACATGCATAACTGCAACTGCTTTGGGACTATGTACCGCATCCAGTAGCTGTAGCACTTCTTCCCGGTGCTTGATGTTGGTTCCCTGTGAATTCAAAAGCCCCCTTTCCTTCCATAACGCCCCATGTACATGAACCACACCAAAGGCATATTTAGAATCCGTCCAGATATTAACCCTTTTGTCCTTGCTCAAATACAGGGCTCTGGTGAGTCCAATCACCTCTTGCCTTCTGGGCCGAAGTTCCAGGTAACAAAGCCTTTGCCTCTATTACCTGATCCAATGTTACCACTGCATACCCGGCATAGCAAGTCCCATTCTCGACAAAACTGGATCCATCAGTGTATAGTTCCCATTCAGGGTCTTCCAGTGGTTCATCCTTTAGGTTGGGTCTGCTGGCATATACTTGTTCAATTACCTCTACGCAATCATGCACCAGTCCCCCAGCCTCCTGGTCACTGCGTAAAAACTCTGCTGGATTAACATGATTAGTAGTCTTTATTTCAATATCATCCTGTTCTCTCAGGATAGCCTGGTATTGCAACATTCGACTGGATGATAGCCAGTGACCCCCCTTTTGCTCCAAAATGGCCATGACCGTATGGGGAGCAAACACTTTCATTTTTGCCCCCAAAGTCAATTTCCGGGCCTCTTGAATAAGAATTATTGTTGCCGCCACGGCTCGTAAACACGAGGGCCACCCGGAACTTACCGAATCCAGTTGTTTAGAGAAGTATCCCACTGGCTTCTTCCAGGATCCCACCTTCTGGGTGAGGACCCCCAATGCCAGTTTTTGCCTCTCATTCACATACAACTGGAATTCCTTGGTCAGGTCAGGGAGTCCTAGGGCTGGGGCCTCCTTTAGTGCCTGCTTCAATTCCTGGAAGGCCTTCTTTTGCTGTGTCGTCCACTCCAACCAATGCTGCTTCAAGGCCTCATACAGTGGCTTGGCTAGGAGACCGAAATTCATGATCCACAGTCGACACCATCCCACCATTCCTAGAAAAGATCTCAATTCCTGATGGTTACGAGGCAAAGGAATAGCACATATTGCCTCTATTCGGTTTACTCCCAAACGTCTCTGCCCTTGTGTGATCTCACAACCGAGACAAATAACGCTATTTTTGACCAATTGAGCTTTTTCCTTAGAAACCCGATACCCTGCTTGGCCCAGCATGTTGAGTAAGTGAATTGTTAATTCCACACACATTTCCCTTTCCTTGGTAGCCAGAAAAATGTCGTCCATGTACTGCAGGACTACATACAAGGATGGGGATATTGTTACCTGGGTTATCTTCCATTCCTCCAGCTCCTTGGCCAGTTGGTTTCCAAAAATAGTAGGGGAGTTTTTAAATCCCTGTGGGATTCTCGTCCACGTAAGCTGCTTCTTTCTCCCAAAATCAGGACTCTCCCACTCGAAGGCAAAATATTTCTCTACTGCCAGTGGGATGCAGAAGAAGGCATCTTTAAGGTCAATCACTGGAAACCATTTAAACTCCTCCGATACAGATGTTAACAAGGTGTAAGGATTAGCAACAACTGGATGTATGTCTTTCACTATTTCATTAATAGCCCTCAAGTCCTGTACCAAACGGTACTTACCATTAGGCTTCCTCACTGGAAAAATTGGAGTATTATACTCCGATTCACATTCCTGTAATATTCCTTGAACCAAAAATTGTTTAATTAACGGGGCTACTCCCCTCCTTGCCTCAAGCTTCAAGGGGTATTGCTTTACCCTCACTGGTTGGGCCCCTTCCTTTAGTTCCACCTTTACTGGCTGCGCAGCTTTAGATTTTCCGGGGACCCCTGACTCCCATACCCAGGGTACTACAGCCTGCTCAATTTCTTCTGGAATAGGAGAGGCATCCACTTCCTTGATCACAAAAATGCCTGCTATTTGTTCCTCAGGTATTTCCAATTTCACCCTTTCCCCCTCAAATATTATTTTCACATTAAGTCGGGACAACAGGTCTCTGCCCTGAAGGGGTGTGGGGCAATTTGGCATATACAAAAATTGGTGATCTAATTCCTTCCCCCCAAACCTAAGATTTAAAGGTTGTAAAAATGGTTGTTCCTCTAGCTTCCCTGTTGCCCCCACCACCTGTACCGTTGTGTCACTCAAAGGTCCCAATCGTCTATTAAGTACAGAATATGTGGCTCCAGTGTCTACCATAAATTCTTGATCCTTTCCATCTATCTCTAAAACTACCCTCAAATCCTGGTCTAGTCAGCTTTGATTCTGATAGTTTCCCAAAATTAGTGCTTGAGCTACCTCTGCTGGTCCTCCCGTGAATCCTCCCACAGGAGCATTCCCCATTGGACCTGTCCTTAATCCTATGTTTCCCATGCCCATACCTCCTCTAAGCCGGCATTCATTTTTCCAGTGTCCCAACTGTCGGCAAAACGCACACTGGTTTGGATCCAACCTCCCCATATTAGGTGCAAACCCAAATCCTCCCCGACCTCTTGCCAGCCCCCTCTGTCTGCGATTAGCTCCTCCCCGACCTCGACCCCTAATGGGTCTTCCTCCTGCCCCTGTCTGTTGCATTACAGCCAGAATACTAGCTTGTTGTCTTTTTGCAGTTTCTTTTTCCCTGTTGTTGTATACCTTCCACGCTACCTCCAACATTTTATCCAAACTCCGAGTGTCCTCTCCTTCCAGCTTTTGTAACTTTTTCCTAATATCCTCTTGTGATTGCCCCATAAACAACAATGCCAATTGAAGTTTTCCTGATTGATCCTCTACATCTAAATTAGTAAACTTCCAAGCCATGTCTTTTAATCGTTCTAAAAAGGCAGACAGAGACTCATTCTTGTCCTGCTTGACCGAATACAGCTTAGACCAATTCATAGTCTTAGGTATTCCTGTCCTAATTCCTTTCACCAACAATTCCTGATATCGTTTTACAGCCCTTATTCCTCCCGTAGGGTTTGGGTCCCACCTTGGTTCCTCACTAGGTACCAATTCATCAACTGTTTCATTTAGTTGTCTCAACCGAATCTCCTCATGAGCCTTTTCTCTAGTGGCTCTAATAACCATTTCCTTTTCCGTGGAATCCATGATAGTATCTAATAATATCTGTAAATCATTCCAGTCCAGATTCTGAGTCTTTATTACCATTTTAACCACCCTTGCCACCCTTTCAGGATCCTCCCGATAACTCCCCGCTGATTGCTTCCATATTACCAAATCCCTGGGGGAGAAAGGCACCTTTATAAGTATCCTTTCTCCCTGTGGTCCCACAGCTTCCCTTAACGGCGCAATTAACTGTGGCCCCTTCTGCCCCTTCCTCCCCTGGCGAGTCCGCCCTGCTAACGGAGTTCTTTTAACACTCTCATTCTTTTCACCATCATCACCATCACTATCACTCTCACTAGATCCCATTTTTATAGCTATATCCGCAGGGGGGGCAGGGGGCACATTAGGAGCAACCGGAACCCTCGGGGGTGCTATACAATAAGACAAATCTTCCTCGATTGAAAGATACAAATTACGCTCCTTTCTTTCTTTACATCTCACATGCTCCCTTTCATCATTCACTTCTAAAACCAAAATACCGCACTCCTTTTGCCATTCATCTTTCCGGTGTAAAATAAAGAACAAATCTAAATATGGTATTTCATCCCATTTCTCATTTTTCCTTAAAAATTGCATCAGAGATTCCATTATCCCCAATTCCAGTGTACCATTCACCGGCCATCCCGCTTCCCCAATCTCATATTCAGGCCACCAGTGATTACAATAATCTATCATTTTGCTTTTATCCAATTCTTGATAATACCCCTCACTTTTCCATCGTTTCAATATACAACCTAATGGCGTATTTCCAGGTATTTTTCCATTGGCTTGCACTAAGGTTTTAAAAGTTTTAAAAGACATCATATTACAGCCTTTAATTCCACCTTTAATCCCAATAAACCAATATGCCTTAAACCAATATACCTTCTCGCCGTCCTTCCCAAAAAAAAACAAACAGGAGGCGAGTTCCGGTCCTGCGACCTTAGACGTCTTATGGCCGGAGCCTAGGCTTTTCTACAAACCACCAAATCCAAATCTAATTATCACCTTTTTCCAATATAAAGCACCTCTGGGCCTACCTTAATGCAGTTGTCCGACAGGCGCAGGGGTGGGTACGAACCGATGACTCCCCGAGAAATGCTCGGTGCCGGCTTGGAGTGGATCGAGACGCGGAACCACCCCGGCAACCTTCGGAGTCCTGCTGCGGTCACCAGAAAAACTGTTGCCCGGTTGATAAATGACACAAAACTCGGATAAGTTTTGTGGGTGCTTTATTAAGGGCCCGAGGGTGGCGGCGGACTAAGGCCCAAGTCCGAGCCCCCAATTTCACATATGGGTACTTCCCTTTTTATACATGCGATTCATAACAAGGTCTCCAAGAAACAGTTCCCCTTGCCTAGTCACAGTCCCCTTGTGATACATTCCTTAGTTCACAAGCAAGATCATAAATCTTCTGCTTATCTTATTCTAAGAGCATTGTATGCTGCCTCCAGACAGGTTAGCATTCTTACTTTCCTGCACTATTTTAAATATTTATTGAATTCCTAAGACTACCTGCTAGGTTACACACAAACCCAACACACACACTATCAACGGCTACAAACTGCTTTTAACAAACCAATTCACACACAACTCATAACGAAACTATAATTAAACATTTTGCAAAATTTCATTTCTTTTCCAACATGACAACCTCCAGGCCTGCGCTGGGACCAGATTTTCCCCTACATTCCCACTCATCTAGGACCATGAGCAGTGTCTCTCCTGCTTCCAGCCATTCCTGCTTTTGTACCTTGAAAAAAAAAATTCAGCAAAGAAATAACACTTTACAGCATTTAGCTGGAATGGTATCTCATGCCTTAACCTTGCTTCCAGGCCTGACTCGCTCAGATGTCTGAGGTACTAACACAGCTGAGAGAGCAGCATTTCTGCCATATTTGCCAGAGCAGATGCAGACGTGTGTGCACACAGCCAGCCAGTCAGGCAGAGTCAGTGCAAGGACCCTGTGAGCAATTGCCCTGGCAGGCAGTGAAATGCTCCCTGCGGATCCCTTTGCATCTCCTCCCTGGGCCAAGGGCTGGGCCTGGAGCCCTGGGGGGATGGGCCCAGGAGCCATCGGCGTTCGGGGATCAGCCCAGGGCAGCAGCCGGGAGAGATCCCAGCTGGGAGAGGCCCCAGTGCCAGGGAGCTTCTGCTCAGCGCTGCTGGGCCCAGCAGAGCTCCAAGGCTCTCCTCTGGGGCCGCTGCTCACAGGGCCCCAAGGCATGGGCGGCACTCACAGCAATGGTTCAGCCTGGCCACACTTGGGGCCGGCAGCTTCCTGGGACAGTGGCAGAGCAGGGATGCTGTGGCATCCAGGGCAGTGCAAGAATTTGCAAGGCTGTTGATAAAAGCCCAGGAGGTGGTTGGACAGCAGCAGTTGCTGGGAGCAGAGGGTGTTTCTGATCAGCGCCACAGGAGCTGAGCCCAGGGGCTGCTCCTCAAGGCTGAGGCCTCCCAAGCACAGATCAGAGCTCAGAGCGGCCTGGAAAGGGGCTGGGGATGCAGCAGCACAGGGAGGGTGATCCTGTGGATATTTATTGATCAGGAGACTCAAGGAATTTCTCAGCCACTGTCCCAGGGTCCTTCAGCAGTGCAGTGGAAGGGATCAACAGGCTCAGACCCTGGTGTTTACCACAGGATCATCTCCACAGTCAGTGTTTTCTTCTGGCTCCTCAAACACCCTGTGGATCGCCTCCCTTAGGGACTGGATGGAGAAGTACTTCCTGCAGCTCCCCATGGAGCAGTGTCTCCAGCAGCTCCCCATGGAGCAGTCTCTCTTCCAGTTCCCCACCAAGAAGCAGATAAAGGGTTTGATGCTGCTATTGATGCTGGTGAGCAGGAAAACCACCTGGGAGGGTACACCTGTGTAACTGAGCTCCAGGAGAGACCAGAGACTGAGGGGCAGACTGACGAGTGCAACGAGGAAGACAACAATGTCAAGCCTCTTGTGTGGCTGCTGCTGGGAGCTAGGCTTGAGATGAATTAAGAGGATTGTGCTGGAAATGACCATGGGTACAGCAAATAGAAAAAGGTTGACGGCGTACATGGAGGTGACAGCCACCTGGCATTGCTCCTGCTCGTGTGACTGGCACAAGGAAGTCACCGTGGGATTGACAGCAATCACAACAAAGAGGAAGGCCCAGAACAGGAGACTCATCACAACCCTCAGCAGGTGCTCAGGAAGTTGGCAACCACAGAATACCAGGCAGAGGATGGACCTGCACCTCTCGATGCTGATGAACGTCAGCCTGTACAGCCCCATATTGTAGGCGAACAGCGACAGCTGGAAAAGCAAGCTCAAATACATTGGGGACATTATAGCAGAGAAGGAAACCTCCTCCACAAGGAATACCAGGGTGGAGGGGACCATGAAGATGAGGAAGAGGAAGTCGGTGATGGCCTGGTTGAAGACGAAATCGGTGATGGTATTAATGTGCAGTAGCCAGAGGAGAGCCCCGTTCCCAGCCAGCCCACAGAGCCCAACGAGCAGCATCACAAAGTGCATGGCCATGCTGGAGACATTGATCTCACACTGACCAGGTCCATCTGTTGGTGAGGTGAAAGGAGGGGATGCGGTGCTCACCTCCATGGATGGACACTGGGCAGGCAGTGGGATGTGGCCCCTGGCTGTGGTCAGAGTGGATGGGCAGTCAGTGCTTGGAGAATCCAGGGATGGACAATGCGGCTCCTCAGCAGCTCCCTGCAGTGGGAAGGATTCAGTGGGGAGGAGAGAGATGTGCAGGGGAGGAGGGCAGTGGGAATGGTGTGATATGAGAGGGAGGTGGGAGGATTGGGCTGTTCAGCAGGGGATGCAGAAGCAAAGCTCAGGGCATTGGAGGAGGGAGCTGAGGAGGGCCCTGCGGTCACCAGGAGAGGGTGGCAGGAACAGAGCAGCTGCTGCAGGAGAGGAAGGTGGGGTAGGGAGGAAGGCAAACATTGCACTGACCTGTTCCCTGTGGGGCAGCAGCAGGCAAAGGGGTCTGTGCAGATCAGCGGCGCTTCCTGGTCCCTCTTGCTCCTTTGGGATCCATGTCCTAAAGCAGCTCCTGCCAGGTCAGGGACATGAAGGAGAAAGTGCCCAGGTCACCAGGAGCTCTCCATTCCTGTCCCACTGGATCCCATATCACTCCTCTCCATGCCCTATCCTGGTGTTATAAATGATCAATCGTGAGCCAAATTATCACAAATGAGATACGGTCTTCAAAACCACCACAGCCAAAGATACAGTGTCGATCCCGGGAACGGCGCTGGGTGAACCTGGATCCAACCTCTATCGCATCGAATCCTCCCTCGTTCACGCAAGCAACGAGGTTTTATAAAGCTTATTGTGCCCGAGGCGAAGGAGTCCCAATTTCTTTTGTAACTCTTCACATTCATTGCTGTTTCTTTCAGCCTTCAGAGCTGGACAAAGACCGTCTCCAGGTGGATAGCCAGTGTTGATTGACTTCAGGGAAGCCATGTATTCACATGTATGCTCTGGCTTCCCTGGCTGTCTTGATTGATGTTATCCACAGGACGATGATCTCTTAGGCAGTTTCTGACAACTCGAGATACTGGTGCTCATTGTTCTGGGAGCGTCTATTCTTACACTAAAGTGTCGATTGCTATCTTAGCCTTGTCCGGGAATCTCAGAATCTGAATAGACATCTGCTTTCAGGCCGTGTGTGGTCAGAGACATGTTCGGATTTCACAATCTTTATAAAATACATTCTTTAATAGCATGAATTATTTTTAACATCTATTACACTAGTGTTGCTCCCCAAGCCTTGGTGGAGTCATGTGAGAGTTGGAAATTGCATCTTTGTCTACATCAGAATTTTGCTTCCTCACAGTTTTTTATCTTGGGGTTTTTTTTGATAGAGAGGATGTACCTGAAAAGTTCCTAATAAAACATTTTGTAAGGGACTCCTAATTTGCTCCTGATGAGAAACACCCGTTCCCTGCAGAATGTGCCATTCTCCGACTGCCTTCCCTCTCCTGACAGGTTTCTACCATTCCTCCTTTCTCTTGCCTGAGGGGTCATGGTCCCTCCAGGAGCAGAGGGGTACTGGTAGAACGGGAAGGTTGGCAGTGCTAGTGAGACAGCTGTGTGCTTCCCATAAACAACTCCTATTCCCAGAAAAGCTCCGGGATCATTGCCAAAGCCTCCCATGCATTCAAGGAAGCAGAGCTGAGCTGCTCCCTAACCTCCCCTCCCCTCGGCTCCCCTCCCCTATCCTATCCTATCCTATCCTATCCTATCCTATCCTATCCTATCCTACCCTATCCTACCCTATCCTATCCTCTCCCAATCTCTTCACCCCATTCCCACCCCGCTCTCCATCCTCACCCCATCCTATCACATCCCACAGCTTTCCCAGATGGAGCCGCTCCCCCACTCTGAGCGTGGCCTGTCAGGCTCTGCTCTCCTCTGGCTTTGCCAGCATCCAGACCCCCTGCAGCCCCCTCTGACCCTCTCCTGACCCCTCTAGCCATCTCTGACACCCCAGAACCCACCCAGAGCTGAGTTTTTTCTCTTGACAGCTCCACTCCTACTGGGACCTTGACAGTGTCCCTGCTCCTGCGGGCCACAGGGTTCTAGGACCCAGGAGGGAGGAGGAAAGCCCAGCTCCGATGACAAATATATCTGGAGCCAGTGCAGAAACAGATTTGGAGGCCTGCAGTGATTTGAGGGAAAGTTCTGTAATAAGAAGCAACACTACATGGCCAAAGGAAAAGTTCAAGACAAGGTCACCTTTAATATCTCAGCATTCAGTGAATACAAACACCAGAGACCCCTCTGAATGATCCTCGAGGATGAGGAAAGGACTTCCAATAGGAGGAGAACACATGAAAATTAGTTTAAAGAAAGAGATGTTTGTGTATTAGATAAGAAACACCCATTAATGATTATGTGTGGTTATAGTGCACAAAACCCCCGTTGTAAAGTCTCACTACACACACAGATCAAATAGAGATCCTTCATTGTGTCCTGTGCAGGTAGAGAATTCCTGCTTCTTAATGCTTCCCATTGTGTTAGAATGTTTATTTCAGCCTATTTTGACGTCAAGATAGGGCAGAGGAGGAGGGAGCTGGGGAGGGCCCTGCGGTCACCTGGAGAGGGTGTCAGGAACAGAGCAGCTGCTGCAGGAGAGGAAGGTGGGGTAGGGAGGAAGGCAAACATTCCACTGACCTGTTCCCTGTGGGGCAGCAGCAGGCAAAGGGGTCTGTGCAGATCAGCGGCGCTTCCTGGTCCCTCTTGCTCCTTTGGGATCCATGTCCTAAAGCGGCTCCTGCCAGGTCAGGGACATGAAGGACAAAGTGCCCAGCTCACCAGGAGCTCCCCATTCCCGTCCTGCTGGCTCCTCTCTGTTCCCAATTCTGGTACTGTTTCCCAGAGCTTGGTGCAGTCACAGAGGACTCGGAAATGATTTTACAAATTTGTCTCCGTTAGATTTCCACACCCCCGGAGTAACTGATCTTGACTTTTTCCCCGTAAAAATCAAGTGATTTGTTTTCTTTGTTGTGAGAAACAACGCGTCCGTTCTTAAAATTTAAAAAATTTATTAAACTACAGCAAGGGACAAAATAAGGTAAAAGTAAAAACGCTTGGTGCTCAGTCGCAGACAGAGGCACGGCCAGAGGCACACTGCCTGCAACAGAAACAGGCTTTGCAGACTCTCGGTAATCCAACCCCGGCATTCAGACACATTCCGCTTTTCCAACAAATCTCCTCCTCCGTCCCGCCTTCCCTGAGCTTGTGCAGCGCTTCGGGCTTCGGCTCCCCACAATGGTCAGAGATCAGCATTACAACTCTCAACATGAACACAGCACTCAGGTTAGAAAAACTCCAAATCTTAACAGAGCTTCTTTGAACATTATAACACACATAATATTCATTCCACATTTGCGAGAGTCAATCACCATAGCACCTGTTCATAACATTTTGAATGTGTCCTCATTTCCCCCTAATTAGAAACACTCCTTCCCTGTAGAGTGTCCCATTCTTTAACTTCCTTCCCTGACCAGACAGATTTCTGCTATACCTCCTTTCTCTTCCCTGAGGAGTCATTGTACCTCCAGCAGCAGAGGGATGCTGGTGGTGCTGGTGGCACTGGAATGCTGCTGGCAGTGCTGGCAGTGCTGGTGAAGCATCTGGCTGCTTGTCAGAAACTGCTCCCATTCTGGGAAGAGCTCCAGAACCACTGCCAAAGCCTCCCCTGGGCTCATGGGATCATCCCTGGGCCATGGATTCCCATTCCTGTCATTCCAATGCAGGCTCACACAGCCCAAGGGAAGGACAGCACTCAGTTACTTGCAGCCAGGCTATCAGCACTTGGAGCCCACCCTGATCACTGCCAATCCCCATGATTACACAGTGAAAGCTATCAGGGACCAGGGTGCTGGGAACCCCCTGCCAGCCCTTCACCAGGGCTGCTCCTGCTCCTCCTCAGTCCTGGGAACACTTGGGGTTGTTTTTGTGGTTGTCTGATCCCAGACTGTCCCTTTGCAAGCAGGGACACCTTCCACTATCCCACATTGCTCCAAACCCATGTCAGTCTGGCTTTGGACACTTACAGGGATCCAGGGGCAGCCACAGCCTCTCTGGGCAATGTATGGCAGGGCCTCCGCACCCTCACAGAAAAGGATTACTTCCCAATATCCAATCTGACCCCACCCTCTGTCAGTGGGAAGCCATTCTCCCTTGTCCTGTCACTCCATGCCCTTGTCCAAAGTCCCTCTCCAACTCTCCTGGAGCCCCATCAGCTGCTGGATCATGAAGTGTTTGCCCTTGAAAGGACTGGGCTGTTGAGGGGATGTGAGATTCCATAGCTGGGGCCACAAACACGGTGTCAGCAGTAAGAGAGGTGACAGTTCTGGTCCCAGGGCCATCACACACACACGGCAGTTTCCAGCAGGAGCATCCCAGATCCCTGAGGCACATGTCAGCCTTGATAGGAATCATCTTGGAATTCACTGTAGGTTGCTGACACCCATGAAAACTTTTGCTTTGAAATCATTGCCCTGGAAAGGAAGATCAGAGATGGAGTGGCCTGGGTGACACAGGAGACAAGGAAGGTACTGGGAAGTAGAAAAAGTACATTGGAGGATCATGATCCTCCTGAACTTGCTTTGGGAGAAATCCCCTGGCTGAGTTGTTCTTCCATGGACAAGAGGTTGAACCATGGAAACTTTCTGCTTTCCAATGGACAGGATAATGGGAGACAGGGAGAGAAAAACCCTCTCAGATGTCAAACTCTCTCTTTACTGTTAGTTATTAACAACTCTGTGCATAAATGGTCCTAAGCTGTTTAACCTCATGTGTATGTCCAAAGTCTGACTCACCACACACGGCTTTCACACTCACTTCCCTTTCCAGAAGCAGTGGCACGTTGGTTTCCCCTGGATTTAAGGCAGTGGGAAAAGGAGGGACAACTTCCCCCTGAGCAAGAGATGTGGCTGCTGCCCAGGTCTCTCCCAGGAGGAATCAGGAGCTCTTGGCACTGCCAACATCATCCCAACCATTGCAGGCACGTGCCTTAGGAAGGGCTCTGGTATGAGACAGGGATCTGCCCTCCTCCCAGACCAGCCAGAGGCTTTAGAATGGGATAAAAGAAGGAATTGAGCCATTTTGGACACTGTTTAACAGGGACAGGCCCTGCAGTGAAGCCTGGATGTTGTTTATTCAACAAATTCAGAGGGTGGGACTACCAGAGTGGAAAGAAACAGAAACCTTGAATCCAAATCTGACTGAGGGGTGGTTACAGAATGACAAAGATCAGGAGAGGCTGGACTGTGGCTGGAGCTGCTGTGCAGAGTGGCTGTGCAGCTCCTCCTGAGGGTGGCCAGGTTCAGGATGGAGGTGCTCAAGGGCTTCCCTGGACACTGATGCTGGGGAAGCAGAGGATGGATGGCCCCATTCTGCAGAAGAGCAGCATAACCCCCTAATCTCTGTGCAATTCAATGGTCCAAGCATCTGGTGATGGCAATTTCCATATTCCACGTACTTTATGGACACAGGCACAGGAGTTCAGTGGAGTTCACCATCAATCCTGCACTTTCCTCAGAAGGATTCAATTCTGGAATTGAAGAATGTGAGACATTCCCACTGGAAGGATAAGGGAATGTTGCTGTCCCTCCCCAGCTCTGCAGCCCTACCTGGTGTCCCTTCCCATCAGCTGGGAATGCAGGGCCGGCTCCGCTGGACAGAAGGGGAAGGATGCTCCCTGTGATCCCAACCCCTCTCCTGCCATCCAGAGGCACCAGCCATGCAGGGATTTGGGAAATCACCACCACTCCATGCTGGGTGTGTCTCCAGGGATTAAGGTGTCCCATTCTTTGCCGGCAAGAGCTCCCTGAAAACACCATGGAACTCATCTGCTGAGCCAAAGGAGATGGAGTTCATTCCCTGGGGCTGAGGCCATGAGGGTCATTGCATGGGGAATAGAGCTGGGGAACAGCACTGAGCCCAGCTGCACTGCTTGGAGCCATGTGGATCCAGGAGGGAGGAGGAAAGCCATGCTGCAATGTGCTCCCTGCAGAGCATCCCACAAAAATCACCCAAGCCAATGCCCCTGCTGTCTTCTCCTGCAGGAATACACCACCACCAGGGTGGGTGATCTGGCGGATATTGATTAATCGGGAGGCTCCAGGAAACCTTCAGCTACCCTCCTGGGTTCATTCAGCAGAGGAAGTGAAGGGATCAGGCTCAGACCCCTGTGTCCATGGCAGGATCACGGCTGTGGGCAGTGTTTTCTTCTGCCTCCTCAAAGACCCTCTGGAAGGAGAGCTGGAGGGACTGCACAGAGCAGGGTCTCCTGCACCTCCCTATCAAGAAGTCGATAAAGGGTTTGATGCTGCTGTGGATGCAGGCGAGCAGGAAAACAACCTCTGAGGGCACATCCATGTAACCGAACTGCTGCAGGAAATTCCACATGCTGAGGAGGAGAGTGAACAGCACAGTGATGACAATAACGATGTCATGCCTCTTGGGCTTCTGCTGCGGGGAGCCCTGCTTGGCATTAATTAAATCAATTGTGCTGGAAATGACCAAGGGTACAGCCAAGAAGAGCAGGATGAGGGTGTACATGGAGATGAAAGCAGCTCGGCAGTGCTCTTTCTGGTGTGATGGGCACAGGAATGTCACCGAGGGAATGACAGTGAAGAGAGCAAAGAAGGTCCAGTATTGGACAGTGTCCAGCAGCCACAGCAGGTGCTTGGGAAGATCGTGGCGGCAGCAGAGCTTCCAGATCTCTCCCATGTACAGCACCTTGTTGCTGCGCATCAGCCAGAGCAGTGCCCAGCAGTGGGAGACCACTGACAGCTGGAAAAGGAAATTCACATACATGAAAGGCATCATAAGAGAGCAGGACACGTCCTCCACCAGGATCAGGAGGGCAGAGGGGACCGCAAAGAGGAGAAAGAGGAAGTCCATGACAGCCAGGTCAAAGATGCCAGCGTTCCTGCTTTTTTTCAGGTTGAGGAGGCTGATGACAGCCCCGTTCCCAGCCAGCCCACAGAGGCAGATGAGCAGTGTCACACTGTGTATGGACACGCTGCTGACATCTGTCTCACACACATCATCTACTTCAATGGGTGAGGCAGGAGATGGGGACATGGTGGTCACCTCCATGGATGGACGCTGGGCAGGCAGTGGGATGTGGCCCCTGGCTGTGGTCAGAGTGGATGGGCAGTCGGTGCTTAGAGAATCCAGGGATGGACCATGTGGCTCCTCAGCAGCTCCCTGGCAGTGGGAAGGATTCCATGGGGAGAAGTGAAATGTGCAGGGAAGGAGGGCAGTGGGAATGGTGGGATGGGAGAGGGAGGTGGGCGGGTTGGGTTGTTCTGCAGGGGATGTGGAAGGGAAATGCAGAGGATGGATGACCTGGGGAGGGCCCTGCGGTCACCGGTAGAGGGTGTCAGGAACAGAGCAGCTGCTGCAGGAGAGGAAGGTGGGGCAGGGAGGAAGGCAAACATTCCACTGACCTGTTCCCTGTGGGGCAGCAGCAGGCAAAGGGGTCTGTGCAGATCAGCGGCGCTTCCTGGTCCCTCTTGCTCCTTTGGGATCCATGTCCTAAAGCGGCTCCTGCCAGGTCAGGGACATGAAGGAGAAAGTGCCCAGGTCACCAGGAGCTCCCCATTCCCGTCCTGCTGGCTCCTCTCTGTGCCATGACCTGCTGTTGTTTAATAAGGCTTGGTGTCTTAGTCACAGTGGTTTTACAACTTCGGCTTGCTCAGAGATCCACAGCCTCTGAGTTATTGATCTTGATTTTTTTGTTTTTCCTACACATCAAGTGGTCTTTTTCCTTGTTGTCAGAAACAAGGCCTCACTTAAAATTTTTAGAAGTTTATTGAACTACAGCAAAGGACATGTAAGGTATAATGTTGCTGTAAATAAGGTAAAAGGAAGAGTGCGCGGTGCGCACTTGCACCTAGAGGCACACTGCCCAAAACACTAACAGGCTTTGTAAACACTTTGTAATCCAACCCCCACATTCAGACACATTCCGCTTTTCCAACACAGCTCCTCCTCTGTCCCACCTTCCCGGAGCTTGTGCAGCGCTTTGGGCTTGGACTGCCCACGATGGTCAGAGATCAGCATTACAACTCTCAACATGAATACACTACTTGTATTAGAAAACCTCCAAAGCTTAAAAAAATTAGAAAAAAAAGGCAGAAGGAGAAGGATGCTCCATCTGATCCCAACCCCTCTCCTGCCATCCAGAGGCACCAGCCCTGCAGGGATTTGGGAAATCACTGCCACCCCGTGCTGGGTGTGTCCCCAGGGATTAAGGTGTCCCATGCTTTGCAGGCAAGAGCTCCCTGGAAACACCATGGAACTCATCTGCTGAGCCAAAGGAGATGGAGTTCATTCCCTGGGGCTGAGGCCATGAGGGTCATTGCATGGGGAATAGAGCTGGGGAACAGCACTGAGCCCAGCTGCACTGCTTGGAGCCATGTGGATCCTGGAGGAAGCAGGAAAGCCATGCTGCAATGTGCTCCCTGCAGAGCATCCCACAAAAATCACCCAAGGCAATGCCTGTGCTCCCTTCTCCTGCAGGAATACACAAAACCCGGGTGGGTGATCCTGTAGATATTTATTCATCAGGTGACTCAAGGAATCCCTCAGTCACTGTTCTAGGGTCACTCAGCAGAGCAGTGGAAGGGATGGACAGGCTTAGAGCTCCTCTGTCGGTATGGACATAATTTCCACAGGCAGTTTGTTCTTTCTGCTCGCTAAAGACTCTCTGGAGAGAGTCCCTGAGGGACTGCACAGTAAAGTCCGTCCAGGAGATTGGCATGGAGCACTGTGTCCTACAGCTGCCAACCAAGAAGTGGATGAAGAGTTTGATGCTGCTGTGGATGCAGGTGAGCAGGAAAAAATGTGGGAGGACACAGTGACGTAACTGAGCTGCTGCAGGAAATGGCAGAGACTGAGGACGAGAGTGAAGAGGGCAATGATGAAGATAACAATGTTGCGTCTCTTGAGTTGCTGCTGCTGGGAGCCCCACTTGGCCTTAATGAAGTTGGTTGTGCCAAAAATGAGCAGGGGTGCAACAAAGAGAAGCAGGTGGAGGGTGTACATGGAGATGAGAGTTGCCCTGCAGTGCTCCTGCTCGTGTGACGGGCATAGCAATGTCACTGCAGGAATGACAGTGAAGAGAGCAAAGAAGGCCCAGTATTGGACACGGAACACCAACAACTGCAGGAGCTCAGGAAGGTCCCTGCAGCAGCAGAGCTTGCACACAAAGAGCACAGGGCTACTGCGGATCAGCCGGAACAGCCCCCAGGAGTAGGAGACCACTGACATATGGAAAAGGAAATTGAGGTACAGAAGGGGCAGGATGATAGAGCAGGACATGTCCTCTACAAGGAAGAGGAGGGCAGTGGGGACTGTGAGGAGAAGGAAGAGGAAGTCAGCAACAGGCAGCTTAAAGATGCCAGAGTTATAGTTTTCCAGGCTGAGGAGGCCGACGACAGCCCCATTTCCAGCCAGCCCACAGAGGCAGATGAGCAGTGTCACACTGTGTATGGCCACGCTTGTGACATCCGTCTCACACACATCATCTACTTCAATGGGTGAGGCAGGAGATGGGGACACGGTGGTCACCTCCATGGATGGACGCTGGGCAGGCAGTGGAATGTGGCCCCTGGCTGTGGTCAGAGTGGATGGGCAGTCAGTGCTTGGAGAATCCAGGGATGGACCATGTGGCTCCTGAGCAGCTCCCTGCAGTGGGAAAGATTCAGTGGGGAGGAGAGAGATGTGCAGGGGAGGAGGGCAGTGGAAATTGTGGGGTGGGAGAGGGAGGTGGGCGGGTTGGGCTGTTCAGGCACAGGGCAGAGGAGGGGGCACCTGGGAGGGCACTGCAGTCACCGGGAGAGGGTGTCAGGAACAGAGCAGCTGCTGCAGGAGAGGAAGGTGGGGTAGGGAGGAAGGCAAACATTCCACTGACCTGTTCCCTGTGGGGCAGCAGCAGGCAAAGGGCTCTGTGCAGATCAGCGGCGCTTCCTGGCCCCTCTTGCTCCTTTGGGATCCATGTCCTAAAGCGGCTCCTGCCAGGTCAGGGACATGAAGGAGAAAGTGCCCAGGTCACCAGGAGCTCCCCATTCAGCCGGCTCCTCTCCGTGCCATGACCTGCTGCTGTTCTGTAAGTCTCAGTCCCTGGGTCATGGTGGTTTTACAACTTCGGCTTGCTCAGAGATCCACAGCCTCTGTGTTATTGATCTTGATTTTTTTCATTTTCCCCTAAAAATTAAGTGGTCTTTTTCTTTCCTGTGAGAAATGACGCTTCACTTAGAATTTTAGAATTGTATTAAACTACAGCAAGTTTGAAAAATGCCAATCACTTGTTTTTAAAATTTTTTAAAAGTTTAATAGTAATAAAATGGTTAAAAAGAATAGTAACACAATTAGAGTAATAACAATTTGGAGAAATTGAATTAAGACAATATGAGACAATAAAAACAAAGAGTTACAGACGTCTGGGTACCTTTTTCTGGGCATCACGAGACCGAGAAAGGACACCCATTAACAAAGGATTAACCCTTAAAAAAATAGCCCATTGCATATTCATACACTTCATACATGATGCATAAATTCCATTCAAACACAGGATTCTATCTGGTCTTCATCAACTTTTTCCCTCTAATCCTAATAGCGCCTTCGAGGTGGGAAGAAGTTTGTTTCTTCTGATAAGAAGGCAATAAATTCTTTTTCTCTGCAAGATCTAGGTGTCTCCTGTGGCTGCTATCTCGCTGCGAGTCCTTTCTTTTAAACAAAGCATCTTACATAGCTTAGTTCCTATTTTAACAATTTTTGTAACCTAAAACTATATTTAACACAGTACTTAAGAAAATAATACAGCATTGCTTTCTAACACAACACATATAATATTCATTTTAATATTTGCGAAAAGCCAATCATAAAATACATGCATTTTTCACAATCCCCACTCTTATTCTTTGTAAATCATTTGGCTTGAGCAGTATTTCTTATCTATTTGCATCTTCTGGACTATGCTGGCAAAATAAAACAGCGGATTACACAAGGAAGAAATATAAAAACAGTTGTAACACAAAATGAAAGATCTTAATTTCTTCTAATACATTACCCCACCAGCTAGATTTTAACATTGTTTTCTAATTTTTGGACTGGTACCTGGGTTATTATATGCATATATAATTTTTTTATTCTTTGACTTCTTTTGCTTTTGCTAGAATGACTTTTCTGTGGTCATCAATTTTCAGCAATCTGATATATTGAACTTTCCACAAACACCCCCTTCTTTGGCCAATAAATAGTCTAAAACCAACTTATTCTAATACCCTACAGTTTTTGTTTGGCTTAGCTGACTTAATAATAACTCTAATGCCTGGGTGTGGGATTTCTGGGCTGTTCAGATGGTCTGGGGAAAAGCCCAAAGATGGCCTTGGGCCCCCGGGTTCGAAAGGACGAGAGGAAGCTTCAGATTTGTTCTTGGTCTTGGTGTTTATTAATTGCTTATCTAAAAGATTTTCTCTTGGCCTGACAGAGTTCTGCTCAGCAGTCAGCCATGGGCACACACTGAAAGCCCCTGGGGCGGTCACCTATCTTTATACCCGGAGTTACGTATACAATATTTATCATTTTTCTCCAATACCCTCTACCCTTATTAACCAGTGTTCCCCTAGTAAGGTCCAATCCCGGAGTGCCAACATCACCACAGAAGATGGAGGTCTAGAGGAAGAAGAAGAAGGAGAAGGGCACGCCCCAATTCCTCCATCTTACTTCTCTAGACCCCCCTGTACAGAAATCTTAAGCCCTGTATCTCACACCCCAATTAACTTGTCCCTTCACCATTCACCCCAGTGAAATCCTCCCGTCCTCATACTGATGTCATCTCCCATGTGGGATCAAAGTCCAGCCACCAGACATTTCTGGCAGCATTCCAGGACTCCCGAGCCCCCCAGGGGGGGTCTTGTTCACCCTGCACCCCAGTTCTGAGAGACTGAGATCCCACATCTCCCCCTTCTGTTTGCACCAAAAAGATCTTTTTCGCCATCCGATTCATTGCATGTTTTAAACATGCAAATATGCATGGGACAACAAGTATGAGGACTAGGAGAACTATTAAAACATAAAACCCTATTTTTAAGATTCCTCTCCAAATGGGAGAGATGTCAAAGAATTCTGCCAATTGATCGATCCATGATCCTGTGATCTCACCAAGCTTATTTATGCTGTCCTTTATATTTTTGATATTTTCATGAATTGACTTTGAATGATCTGAGAGATTCATGCAGCACATCCCTTCGAACTCTTCACACCCATGTCCATGAGCGAGCAATAGATAATCGATTGCTGCTCTATTTTGAAGAGTCGCCTGTCTCACACTACCGACGTCTTTTAACATATCATCCAATGTGACAGACACAGACCGCGCATGTTTGCTCAACCAACAACCCATGCGGTCGATCTGAGTCAAGGCCACCCCCGATGCTGTCTGAGGTGAGAAGATTGCTGTAGCAATACTCGTTTTCTTGTCCCAAGAAAACATTTCATCATTGCAATCTGCTGCATATTGCTGTATTGATCTTTTTTCTCTGTGCCTTCCCTCTCTTAACATGTTCAAATCAGGCGATAGCATTGAAATTTCCCCAATGCTGCATGGACCTCCCGTGGCATTAGCAGGAATGCCGTGCCAAATTCTGTCCCCGCAAATTAAGAACAGACCCCGCGGCAATTGCACCGGAACTTGGATCGATCCTTTGGTAGTTCTCTTTGTATATTTACACCAAGCTGAGGCATTCTTATAAAATTCATGAGTGGGAGTTAAATCAATAGTTTTCACCTTTGTGTCTTTTGGAGCTTCAAACTGCATGCAGAGTTTCATTGTCATGGACCCAAAAATCTCCAATTCCTGAGGTTCTGTAGAAGCCACAGGAAGCAGGTGTGTCCAAGCACACCACTCTTTTATAGGATTTTTAATGACCTGCGAAATGTTAATTGCAGAGTGCCCTGGAACTGGCCATTGGTCCACTGGCAATCCAACCATGCATGCTGAAAACGGTTTACCTGGTCTTGAATGTGTCAGGCAGATGCTGTCTAAATTCGCTGCCCGAGCTAAAGCCTCCCATACATTTTGCCTTGGTTGACTAACAGGTAAATCTCCCCCACTGCTTACTGCAATGAATGAAAAAACAATGCACATAAACATCATGAAACCCATTACTTTGCTTTTGTGTGAAAACCCCCCAAGGTCCTTGGTTTCTTTTTTTATTTCTCTTCTGGGTCGTTTTTCGCAGTCTGAGTCTCGACTTCTGTCTGAGTACTCGTCTCTTTGTTTCTTGGATCAGCGTTCTCGTGCTCTCGTGTTCGGAATGGCTTCACATGCCGCACCGACACCCACTTCAGACCTCGATCTGTGGAGATACAAGCGAAACCCTTTCCCCAAGAGATTAGTCTGAAAGGACCCTCTATTTGACCTGTTTCTGGGTTTCTGACCAAAACCAAAGGATCTCCCTTTAGCTTTGCCTGTGTGTTGTTTGAACATTTTTGAGCCTCCCAAAAGATGGGTATTTCGTGACATCAGCTTGCCACAACTGAAGACTTTGCAGCCCCCGCGGATTGATGGCCCCGGTAGAAGAAGGTGGCTGCACAAGCTGACAGTCTGGACAAGCACTAATGATCTCCCTCGCATCTGTAGCACTGTCCTCCTTGGGGGTTGTTCTCTTCCTGCATTGCCGCGAGAATTTTGTTGATGTTTTCGTCCTGTTGATGAAGTAATTTCTCGAACATCTTCTCCAATGTCTTGTCCTCTGATTGCCCTTCTGAGCGTCCCTTTAGCTGTTTCTCCCATTCCTCTTTTAGTTCATCCTTTACAATCGCTGCGACGTGCTGAGGCGTCCCCACCTTGCTGCATGCCTCCACCATCTCTGCCAAGGATGGCCGTCCTGGCATGGTGCTAATCACCCGTTGACAATCCGGGTTGGCATTGCCGAAAGCTAAATTCTCCAAGAGAGGCCTCTTCACTTCTTCTGTTGTCACCTGTCGATCCACGGCTTGCGTGAGTCGGTCGATGAATGACATGAATGGCTCTGTGGGACCTTGCCTGATGCAAGAGAACGGGACATCCGGAGCTCCTGTCGGCGTAATTTGCATGATTGCCAATCGCGCTGCTTCTTTGATGTCGCTTAACACTCTCCGTGGAAGCCGCGCTGCTTGTTCCCCTGGATTGTCATCTGGAGGATCCCCTGCTAATTGCCCTTCTGTGAGGTTCGCATTCGGCCCACCTTGGTATCTGTTCCGCAACTCAGCAAGATATTTTCTCCACCTTTTTTCCCAGACAAGACTCTGTGTGTCAGTGAGGATCATTGCCACAATACTTCGAATGTCATATGGTGTGAGATCATACATAGAGAATGTCCCTCTTAATAGCTGTTTGAAGTATTGTGAGTTCAGCCCAAAAGTCTGAGCTGCCTTCCCTAGGTCTTTGAGTGTCTCATGACCCATCCTTTCCCACCTTGGATTCTGTCCCTGGGCATCATATGTCACTGGCATTGTCAAATCCCCTGATCCCGGGAATAAATGCTTTTCCTTTTCCAATGCTTTTCTGATTTGCCTCCAATCCATTGTCTTCACCGGCTCTTGAAACCCCTCTTCATCAGATTCCATTGGGATTTGCATGAATAATGGTGTTGTAGATGTCATCGGTGATTCATAGTGTCTCATTTTTTGCCTTGAGGTTTTTGGCCTTGCTCCTAAATCCGAAAAGGAAACTCGAGGATCCTGTTGATATTTCTTCTTTACTGTATCGAATGAATGCAAGAAGCTTTTTGCTGCTTCTGCTGCTGATAGCATCCATGTTGGGACACCTTCCGATGCTGTGATCCTTATGACATCTTCCCCTTGTAGCTGTTCTTCATCTGAGCTTTCATCATCTTCATGAAATCCCGAAGTGGATGGATAATTCCTTTGTCGTGTTAACATTGTTTTCTTCGAGGTGCTTTTCTTTTTATATATTGTTGGAAAAAATTGCTGCATTGTTGCAGTCTCGCCACGAGATGGCGCTGTGGCTCCGCCGAGCCGACCCGGCATGTCGTGCACTTCTGCCCTCCTGCCACTAGGTGGCGTTGTCACCGGCCTCCCTGGCTCGGATGACGAAGCAAGCTCGACTACCCTACTTCCTCTTCCGGCTCGGCGTCCCCCGTGAGGGGAAGGAACTGAAACTCCGAGGCTCGAGACTAAAGGCACCAGATCTGGAGACGGTGTGGAGCCGCGGGACGTAGAATCCCTAACACGGCCCCTCCTCACCCGCGACGTCACAGGGGACCGGGCTCGGGCCCGCCCGCGTCTTACTCTCTGCGCGTGCGTGCTCTCTGAGCTACTTCCGGTGTCCCCCAGGGTGACGTCATCATCGTCTCCCCCCTGTTTCACCTCCGAAGTTCCCGCCCCTCGGTCTGTCCCAGAATCCGACCCCTCCTCCTCTGATGTTGTGTTCGCCTCCCCCGCCGGCACCCCGGCTCTACCCGCGATTCGAGCTGATCGTCGCACCGGCTTTGACGTCACAACCGCGCGCCTCCCGCGTCCCGCCGCGGCGGCCCTCCGGGGCTGCGCGTTTTCCCTCAGCCCGCCTTGCGCGCTCGCCGCCCCCGCGCTGGTATGTGAGTCTATCCCCCGGTTTTTGCGAGTTTCGCCCTCCGCGGGCGTGTCCTCATCCTCACCGGCGCTGCTCGCGCCCGCCGCCGCCGCCGCGTCGCCGCTTTCGCCGCGAGCAGGCCCCCCCCCCGATCCCTTATCTTCCTGCTCCCCCCCTTCTGCTCCTGACTCCTCCACACTCTCTGGAGTTTCAGGACGCCCTTGGGGTTTGTTGCATTTTTTGATCGGGGGTTTTAATATTTTTTCCTGCTCTCTTTTTTCGAGAGCCTTTTCCCCCTGGCCTTTTAAAGCCAGAGCTAATTTTTTCCCGGAGCTCTGCCGCTCCGCCCCCTGCTCTGAGGGTGCCGCAGCTTCTCGCTGCTTCTCCAGTTTTTTAGACTGGACTGCAATACCTTGTAACATGATTCTTGCCGGCGAGAGTAGCTTTAACGCTGTCTCATCTTTTTTTGTTGCTAAAATATATAAATGCCTATTAATCTCTTGCCAAAACCCGACTTCGAACAAAAGATATGTCTCTGCAAGTGGGTAATTGAGCCTTGCCCATAATAACAGCTGTTTTAATTCTTTCTTTGGGATCCCTTCTGTATATAATTCTGCTACACTTTGTAAGGTGGATAAGATTTCCCGTTGTTCTTGGGAGAGTGTTGCCCCCATAGTATTATTTTGGCCTTCTTACCGAATTTGTCGCCAGCGTGGTCTGGAGGCCCTTGTTCTCCGTCCAGCAGATTACGAGGGATGGATCAGAGGCGCCTTTCTGGTCCCAGTCCAGGCCGCTCTGCTACGAGCTGTCTTCAGCAGAAGCTGAGAGATGGGATTTCTCAGTGACTGCTGATTTTTGCAGCTTCTCCCGGCCGGTTTTTTCTTTTTCTTCTTTCTTTCTTCAGGCTTCCCTCCTCTGGAGTTATCAGTGCTGTTCTCTTGGCTCTTCAGCTCTTCAGGGCTTTCCCCCCCCCGAAAGGTTTGGTGGGAGATAGCCCGCACAGCGGACACCAGTTGTGGGATTTCTGGGCTGTTCAGATGGTCTGGGGAAAAGCCCAAAGATGGCCTTGGGCCCCCGGGTTCGAAAGGACGAGAGGAAGCTTCAGATTTGTTCTTGGTCTTGGTGTTTATTAATTGCTTATCTAAAAGATTTTCTCTTGGCCTGACAGAGTTCTGCTCAGCAGTCAGCCATGGGCACACACTGAAAGCCCCTGGGGCGGTCACCTATCTTTATACCCGGAGTTACGTATACAATATTTATCATTTTTCTCCAATACCCTCTACCCTTATTAACCAGTGTTCCCCTAGTAAGGTCCAATCCCGGAGTGCCAACATCACCACAGAAGATGGAGGTCTAGAGGAAGAAGAAGAAGGAGAAGGGCACGCCCCAATTCCTCCATCTTACTTCTCTAGACCCCCCTGTACAGAAATCTTAAGCCCTGTATCTCACACCCCAATTAACTTGTCCCTTCACCATTCACCCCAGTGAAATCCTCCCGTCCTCATACTGATGTCATCTCCCATGTGGGATCAAAGTCCAGCCACCAGACATTTCTGGCAGCATTCCAGGACTCCCGAGCCCCCCAGGGGGGGTCTTGTTCACCCTGCACCCCAGTTCTGAGAGACTGAGATCCCACACCTGGGCAGCCTTATTTGCTATCATTTGTATAACCGCTTAGAGTCTTGTAATACGATTCAACAGATAATTTGGAGTCAATACAGAGTTAGGTTGCTGTGCTGGTTTAACCTTTTCGTTTATTATTTGTTTTTTTACGAAATCTTGAACCGTATCTTCAAGATTAATTTAAAACAAATCCATCTCTCTTCTTTTGGACATTCAGTTCTAAATCTATAACCACTTTTTCTTAAGTTTCTTGTAATCCAATAATTTACTCCATTTTGCCTACAAGTTCTTAATTTGGATGGGTTATAACAGTGGCTGTTGACATGGGTGTGTGTAATAAAAGAGGAACTTTGGTGTCTTTCCATGTGATGCTTTCTGTAGCATTTGTGACACAATCTTGCTGGTGTCCCGAAAGGGAAAAGACAACAAATGAGTGCCAGAAACAGGAATAACAGAGGTCCAGTATGGCTTATACTCCCACCTCCCATGCCTGTGAGGTTGCAACCCACAGCAGGTGTATTTGATCTTCTCGGTGGTGAATACAGAGACCAATCTGATCTTGCCCTTAATTTTCATGTTACTTTCTCTTAACTAATTTCTAGGCAAATTGGTTTTGACACTCTTTAACTGTGGTCTCTTACACACTTCAGGTATCTCTCCCATTACCACTTACCCACTTACCACTTCAGGTATCTCTCATTCAACAGGCACTAATAATTCCCATCCACAAAACCATGTTATTACTTTAACACTTTTTGCAATAAGAGCATAAATTTTGTGATCCACAATACAAATTACTCTCACAATTTAAGCATTTACTTATAACCCAGCTAGCATGTCCAGTATTGGAATGAATCAAGTAAAGTTTACTAATGGAAATGGTAATTCCCCTTCTCCCCGCTACAATTCTCAGGCTAAGGTCAGAATACAAAAACAGTCTTGATCCTTCTATCTGAGGTATTCCTCCCCCAAGGAGATGTTTTATTCAGGCAGTGCTCGAAACCAGTAATATAAGCGTTATCTTATTTCTTAATTCAGTGTTATTCTTTGTACATTTCTTGGATCATTTGGGTTTTCTCAAACTATTACCACTCAGTCTCCATGGGAAAGTCAGTTCGGTGTCACGCGGTTCAAATGTGATAGTCCATTTTTCAGGTTTCTTCACAAGTCCTTTGATTCTGCTGGCATGAATTCACCTTCTTTCTGTGATTTTGATTGTTGCTTCAGTAGTACCTGGAAAGGACTTCTTAATAGCATAGTAATAAAGGAAAGATTATATTGCATTAACTTTTACTATTTGCTTTCCTTCTAAACTTTCTGGGTTTATCTAAAAGCTTTCTCTACAGCAGCCTCTTCTTCTTTAGGAAAAAAAAACCTTCTCGATAACAGCAAACAAATCACACAAAAGAAAAAAACAAAAAAACTTCTTACTTAAGAAAAACAAACTACTTTGTGAGGTTTGAAGAGTCATCAATCTCTGCTTTGATTTTATCTTTTAGTGCTAGCCCCTTCCCCTCTCTTCACAGCCTTGCTGTCAGTGCTGTTCTTGGCCTTTCCCTGGTGCTGCCCCTTAGCTGCAGGGCCGGAGCAGGGGAGAGCAGCCACGGGCATGGGGACCCTGGGGGCTGCCTTGGGTCTTTTTGCCCTCTCTCTCTCTCTCTTCTCTCTCTTTCTCTTTCCTTCTCTCTCTCTTCTTCTCTCTCTTTCTCTTTCCTTCTCTCTCTCTCTCTTCTCTCTCTTTCTCTTTCCTTCTCTCTCTCGGCCCACTTACTGGGCTGACATTGCCATCCTGGACTCGCGATCCCGACAGTCTGGGAGCCCCCCGGCAGTTCCGTCCCGGAGCCATCCCGCTCCTGGCTGCAAACCTGTGTCCTGTGCTGCCAGCAGCGCCGCGGGTCACCTCCATGGATCGGTCCCTGCCGCAGCCCCTGAGACCCCGCCGCTCTAGGGAGCGCTCAGACACCTCCCAACCTTGGCAACCCCAAACCTGGCGTCCCCAGGTGCTCCTGACATTCTTTTTCCTTCTCTAGTCAACTTATCCTCTTTTCTCTTCAAGGAGGGCCAGTTCTGCTAAGGCCTTTCTGGACCCCAGTGGAATTGAATAACCTCTTAACAACCATGTGTTAAGACACTTCCCTGCCTTTCATGCAAAACCTTCATTCACACTTCTCTCTTCTAGCACCAAGCTGTCATCACTTCACATTCTAACATCTCAGAGTTACCCAACTACCTCTGTACTTCAAATTCTCTTTCTTCTCTCTCAATTGTAACCCTTATGGGGTCGGTATTTAATGCTCTTCTATTTCCTTCTCCAGCCCAAACTTCTTTGTTGATTTTTTCTTCTTCATCCTCTTGGCCTAATTTGAAAACTCTAGCTGTCATTTTCCTATTTTCTGATATAACTCCTATTCTTAATTGCACTTGTAAGACTCTTCCCAATAAATTGCTACCTGCCCCTGGGACCAATAACACATCTCCCATCTAAATTTTAGTTTCTTCCCTCAATTACCACATCTTTAATGACTAGAAATGTAAAACTTTCTCTTTTTGCCCCTGGTACTTTCACTAAATGTTTGCTCACACTATAACCTTTTGGAACATTTAACAGGCAGGTTCTCTCTGCCCCTGTGTCTATTACAAATTCCAATTTTTCTTCTTGGGGACCCACTTTTAAAGTTATCACAGGCTCCAGATGGTATTTGTTCCCCCCAAAAAATTAGAGCCTATGACTTTTTTTTTTTTACGCCCATTTCTTTAAAGATTTTCAGATCTTCTGCTTACTTAGGACCATTTCCCTTTTTCTCTCAAGTTTGTTTATCTATTTAGTTGGAGTTTCTTCTTTCCCCTCTAAAAGCTGTCCCTCAAAAATCTTTTGTTTTCGTATTTTGCTTTGATATGCTGTCTCATTTATTCTCTTGGTTATGTAAATACGATAACTATTAATGTGTTTGCTCCCCTCCTCATTATTTTAACCCCATTCAGGAGGTACAGTTGGCATTTTGTCTTCTCTGGGGGTCTCCACAGGTTATCTTTTTTCTATGTTTTTATTTCAATTGCTCTGATTGATTGCCTTTCTTCTTGAGAAAAATATTATTTTCATTACCAACCACATCTCTTCTCAAGTATAAATGTTTGGACCTAAAAATTGGTCTAATTGTTCAGCTATGCCTATGGGATCCTCCAAATATCCCTTTTACTTATTTCTTAAAATTTCAGACCTCAGACGAAGTCAAAGGAGCATTTACAAACTCTGATCCATCCCCTCCTATGAGAACCTCTCTTAATGGAAATAGGCCAATCCCTTTATCCCATTCTTTTTGGATTTTTATCTTCTATACCCTTTCTCCGGTATTTTTAGGAAGAATCAGGAGAGGGCTTTCTTTTAACTGAACTTTTAGTGTTTCGATAAGGTGATTCCTATAGAGAGTTCCCCATAGCAGCCGGAGCTGTGGTTACCAAAGGAACACAGCTCGGGGCAGGACAGGTGGGACTCGGCCCAGCTCAGGGTCTGGGTGCTCCAAAGGCGGGGTGTGCAGCCGGGATGGCCCGAGGGGATCGGCCCAGCTCAGGGTCTGGGTGCTCCAAAGGCGGGGTGTGCAGGCGGGATCGCCCGAGGGGATCGGCCCAGCTCAGGGTCTGGGTGCTCCAAAGGCGGGGTCTGCAGGCGGGATGGCCCGAGGGGATCGGCCCAGCTCAGGGTCTGGGTGCTCCAAATGTGGGGTGTGCAGCCGGGATGGCCCGAGGGGATCGGCCCAGCTCAGGGTCTGGGTGCTCCAAAGGCGGGGTGTGCAGGCGGGATCGCCCGAGGGGATCGGCCCAGCTCAGGGTCTGGGTGCTCCAAAGGCGGGGTCTGCAGGCGGGATGGCCCGAGGGGATCGGCCCAGCTCAGGGTCTGGGTGCTCCAAATGTGGGGTGTGCAGCCGGGATGGCCCGAGGGGATCGGCCCAGCTCAGGGTCTGGGTGCTCCAAAGGCGGGGTGTGCAGCCGGGATGGCCCGAGGGGATCGGCACAGCTCAGGGTCTGGGTGCTCCAAAGGCGGGATGTGCAGCCGGGATGGCCCGAGGGGATCGGCCCAGCTCAGGGTCTGGGTGCTCCAAAGGCGGGGTGTGCAGGCGGGATGGCCCGAGGGGATCGGCCCAGCTCAGGGTCTGGGTGCTCCAAAGGCGGGGTGTGCAGCCGGGATGGCCCGAGGGGATCGGCACAGCTCAGGGTCTGGGTGCTCCAAAGGCGGGGTGTGCAGCCGGGGTGGCCCGAGGGGATCGGCCCAGCTCATGGTCTGGGTGCTCCAAAGGCGGGGTGTGCAGCCGGGATGGCCCGAGGGGATCGGCCCAGCTCAGGGTCTGGTGCTCCAAAGGCGGGGTGTGCAGGCGGGATGGCCCGAGGGGATCGGCCCAGCTCAGGGTCTGGTGCTCCAAAGGCGGGGTGTGCAGCCGGGATGGCCCGAGGGGATCGGCCCAGCTCAGGGTCTGGGTGCTCCAAAGGCGGGGTCCGCAGCCGGGATCGCCCGAGGGGATCGGCACAGCTCAGGGTCTGGGTGCTCCAAAGGCGGGGTGTGCAGGCGGGATCGCCCGAGGGGATCGGCCCAGCTCAGGGTCTGGATGCTCCAAAGGCGGGGTGTGCAGGCGGGATGGCCCGAGGGGTGTTCTGGTGCAGGCCGAGCTGGAGCATGGATGCCCCCACACGGCTCACAGTGGCTGATCCGGCAGAGACAGAGCTGGGACTGACCGCGGCTGCAGCGGCGGGAGCCGACAGAGCCAGGGCAGCCGGGGATGGGACAGACGGGACAGACGGGACCCCCCCTCGGTGCGATCAGCGCGGTAACCACGGTGCACACGGCAGGACAGACCCCAGCCCCGGCACGAACTGCGGAGCGGCCGCGGGCCAGGCGGCCGGACTGGGACAGACGTACTGGAACACAAGGACTGGGACAGACGGACCGGGACAGACGGACTGGAACACACGGACTGTGCCGGAGCCGGCACAGGGGCTGGGAGGGGTGTTGCGAACGAGTGGGGGAACGAACGGGAATGGATGACTTAATTTGTTCTCAGCTTTATACTTTCCCCGTTTTGCTTTTAATGCTTTTCAAAAATGTTATTTTCTTACAGCCTCCCCCCTCCCCAGCATGTGGTATACTCTTTTTCTTCTGGATTAAACGGTTTTTACAAATAAATCCAGAGTTTAAAAAATCTAAACTTCTGCTTGGATACTTTGAAATGGTCGACAAGCTAACTCACGACCTTCTCATATTGTTTTTCTCATCACCCTTTTATTTCTCTTTTGGCAAATTATACACGTTTCAGGTACTTGTTTTTCTACTCTTAAAGTCTCAGTGCACCCACAGTTCTTTTAAAAAAATGGTCACACAAAGTCTGAGTATCCCACCGGGCTTTTGATACATGTCCTCTGCTATTCCCTAGTAAGTGCTGTTTCTATTTCCCCGATTTATCTTGTTCGCCACCTATCTTGTTTTAATTCCCCCCCCTTTTTTTTTTCTTCTCTAAACTTTGGAATTTCCAATTTTTCTTCATTTGGAGTTAATATTAACTCTTTCAGCTCTATTTTCTGCTGCATCTTTAGCTTCTTGATCTGCCAATTATAATTTCTTATTTCTGGGTTTTTACCTTTTGGTGTCCTTTAATATGTATTATTGCTATCTCTCTTAGGTAATTTTAATGCCTCTAAAACCTCGAAAATAACTTCCTCATGTACTAAACTTTTTCTTCTTTAGTTAAGTAATCTCCCTTTTAAAATTTTTCTTAAGGTATGTGCTACTCTAAAGGCATACCTTGTATCAATATATAACTCCTTTCTTTTGTGTTAAATTTTCTAATGCTCTTTTTAAGTATATAATTCACAAGTTTGCATGTTTTTTCTCATCAACTTCTGCATACCCTGTATTTTGCAAAGAGTTGTATTTCTGTTTGTTAACATAACTCCCAAAGTGCTATCTTGGGGTATTTCTGTTGGTAATTTTTTTCTCCCGCTTTTCTTTCCTCTATCCACCTTTCTGGATTTCTGTCTCATTTTTCAATATTCTATCTATTCGTCCCCTGCTTCCGTTTTTCACTTTTTACTAACAACTTAAATACCACTTTTCTTTCAACTACTTACACCCAAAAATTTTTTTCTCACACTGCTTTTCAATGCAATCCACCTCCCTCCAATGAGATATGGTAAGGCTTAAAATGCACAATCGACATTACCTATACTTTCATTTGTCTACATTCACTCAATTTTATTTCTCATTCACTTTCACTCATTTCTTCACACTCTCAAGAACAAAGTGGATCCTTATTGCTAGAAAATCACAGGTCCTTGTGGCCCCCTCTTTCACCTTGGGGTTTACCTCCAGGTCTCAGTGTCACCGGGCCCTGACTCTGGCTGCCTCCGGTGCCCATTCCCCTGTGAGGCTGTCTGCTTGTCTTCCACACTTTTCAGCTACGGCCCCCTCACACGCCCAGGGAACGCTAGCTTGGTTCGCAGGTCACTCGTTCCTCTTTGGCCCAGAAGCCCCCACCTACCCAGGAGCTACAGCCTGGTGTGCAGGTCACTCACTCCTCTTTCCACTGCCTCCCCCTTCCCACCTGCCCGGGAAGCTGAGGCTGACTTTGTGTGTGTCTCACTCTCACACACCACAAAACAACAATAAGGTACCTTTTACTTTCACATCACCTATTTCAAGTTTAGGTGTTCCTGGCCAGTCCCGGTGCTATTGGATATCCCTCAACCCAGCTGTGTTATCCAACCCCAAATGCTCTTGGGCAATTTTTCCCTCAGTCCTGCCGTGTTGTCCAACCCCAGATGCTCTTGGGTATTTTTCCCTCAATCCAGCTGTGTTGTTCAACCCCAGATGCTCTTGGGCATTTTCTGTCCCTCAACCCAGCAGTGTGGTACAACTACAGATGCTCTTGAGCATTTAATTTTTTTTGCTGTGTTCTCCAACCCTGGATGTTCTCGGCCACTTTTATATCCCTCAATCTGGCTGTGTTGTCCAACCCCGGATATTGTTAGGCAAAATTTTCCTCCCTCAATCCAGCTGTGTTGTCCAACCCTGGATGCTGTTGGGTCAAATTTTCATCCCTCAATCTAGCTGTGTTTTCCCACCCTGAGTGTTCTCGGGCATATCCTCACTCCGACAGAATTCTGCTCAACCCTGCTCTTGGATGCTCTTGGAATATAAATCCCTCAACCCAGCAGGTTTTAGGGGCCCCTCCTGTCCTGTTTCCTAGTGGATTGGGCTAGGAAACCTTGCTCCCTACCTCCGAGGGGTCCAACCTCTCCCTGAGACCCAGTCCCAGGTACCCCGGGGGATTCTTTCACTCTCTTATCACTCGCTTTGTGTTTTTACTGGCCGCTTTTCTCGCGAAAAGTCGAAAACGCAGCATGGGAGATCCCACACTCACTTAGCAGGCCTAGGACAACCAGCCCGCCTCTCATTCACACACATTCATACCCCCGTACCTGCCCCCCTGAGAAATACTTACCAATCCTTTTTCCTTCCCGGGTTCTTCATGCGCACTACTACTCTTAGGAGGCCAATTACTGCGGTTGTAGGGAGCCTTTTTCCCTTCTCTTTGTTTTATTGCCTCCTTTTGTCCACAGATCGTAACCTGCGTCTGTCGGTCACCCCAGGGGAGACAGAGAGAGGCTGCCAAAGAGGGCAGGGCGTGCCTTCCCCACTCTGACTCTCCTGAAGCACCGGCAGCGATGTGTTAGTAGCCATCCTCTGCTACCAAATTGTGAAAAACGCCAATCACTTTTAAATTTTTTTTATTTTTTACAAGGTTTTAAAATTTTTACAAGTTTAATAGTAATAAAATGATTAGGACAATATGAGACAATAAAAGCAAGGAGTTACGGACGTCCGGGTACCTTTTTCTGGGCAGCACGAGCCCGAAAAAGGACACCCATTAACAAAGGATTAACCCTTAAGAACAATAGCCCGTTTCATATTCATACACTTCATACATGATGCATAAATTCTATTCAAACACAGGAATCCGTCTGGTCAGTGTCAGCTTCTTCCTTCTAATCTTAACACCGCCTCCAAGGCGGGAAGAAGTTCATTTCTTCTGATAAGAAGGCAATAAATTCCCTTTCTCTGAAAGATCTAGGTGTCCTATGGCTGCTATCTTGCTGCAAGCCCTTCTTGTTAAACAAAGCATCTTACATAGCATAGTTTCTATTTTCACAATTTTCATAACCTAAAACTATATTTAACACACTACTTAAGAGAATTAATACAGCATTACTTGCTAACACAATACATATAATATTCATTTTAATATTTGTGAAAAGCCAAACATAAAATACATGCATTTTTCACATACTTATGATAGATAAAACCCCTGTTGCAACCCCTGTCACCACACACAGATCAGGGAGAGATCCTTCTGTGTATGCTGTGCAGGTAAAGAATTCCTGCTTCCAAATGCTTCCCATTGTGTTAGAAAGTTAATTTCAGCTGATCTCAGTGTGAAGATACAGAGGGGATGCACAGCCAGAGGAGGTGGGAGCTGGGGAGGGCCCTGCGGTCACTGGGAGAGGGTGTCAGGAACAGAGCAGCTGCTGCAGGAGAGGAAGGTGGGGTAGGGAGAAAGGCAAACATTGCACTGACCTGTTCCCTGTGGGGCAGCAGCAGGCAAAGGGCTCTGTGCAGATCAGCGGCGCTTCCTGGTCCCTCTTGCTCCTTTGGGATCCATGTCCTAAAGCGGCTCCTGCCAGGTCAGGGACATGAAGGACAAAGTGCCCAGGTCACCAGGAGCTCTCCCCTCCTGTCCCTCTGGCTCCTCTCTGTGCCCTGTCCTGGTGCTGCTCCCCAGAGTCAGTGGGGTCACAGGGCAGTCAGAAGTGGTTTTGCAAGTTTGGCTACATAATAGTTCTGCAGCCTTGGGGTTACTGATCTTCATTTTTTTTCAATTTTTTCAAATAGACTTTGTGAATTGCTGTGCAATTCCTTCTCATAGGAAACTGTACTTCCCAGGAGAAGATCCATTCTTGGACTGCCTTCCCTCTCCCAACAGGTTTGTAGCATTCCTCATTTCTCTCCCCTGAGAAGTCATGCTCCCTCCAGCAGCAGCGGGATGCTGGTGGTGCCGGTGGCACTGAAATGCCGGCAGTGCTGGCAGGGCAGGTGAGGCAGCTGGGTGTTCTCCAGAAGTAATTTCCAATCTGGGAATAGCGCTCCATGATCATTGCCAAAACATGGCCTGGACCCAAGGAAGCAGAGCTGTGCTTCTCCCAATTCTATCCCCATCCCATGCTCATCTTTGCTTCCTATCCCCACCCCACTCTCCATCCTACCCCATCCGAACACATCCCACGTTTCACAGACAGCTGCTGCTCCCTCAGTCTGAGCGTGGCCCATGAGGCTCTGTTTTCCTCTGGGACTGCTGGGATACAGACTCCTTCCACCCCCCTCTGACCCTCTCCTGACCCCTCTGAAACCACCTCCAACATCCCAGATCCTCCCAGAGCCCCCTTTTGCCCCCCAATACCATGATCCTGCCCCACTCCAACTGGGAACCTGTCAGTGTCTCTGCTCCTCCTGGCTTTAGCGTTCTAGGACCCAGGAGGGAGGAGGAAAGCCCAGCTCCAATGTGCTTCTCAGGAGAACAGAGGACGGTAATAGTGGCTGGAGCCAGTGCAGAAACAGATTTGGAGGCCTGCAAAGGTTTTTGGGAAAGTTCTGTAACAAGCAGCAACAGTGCATGGACAAAGGAAAACTTCAAAGGTCACCTTTAATAGCACAGCACTCAGGGAATGCGACTGCCAGGGACCATCTCAGTGAACCTCCAGGGCCATCACAGGACTTCCAGAAGGAAGAGGGTGCATGGAAATGAGTTCTAGGAAAATGGTGTTAATGTACTAGATAAAAAAAAATTAATTTCTGTGTATGGTTATAGTGGATAAAAACACTGTTGTAAAGTCTCATAACACACACAGAAATAAGGAGAGATCCTTCTGCATGTCCTGCTGCCTAATATTTCACTGATACCAGCATTAGTTTGTGTTAGGAAACTTATTCTGTCTGATTTTCATATCACTCCGCATCCCCATCTCCACCACACTCCTCATCCTATGCCATGCCATGCCATGCCATGCCATGCCATGCCATGCCATGCCATGCCACCCCATCCCTCCCATCCCGATGGGTTCCCAGTCCCTGGCCTCTAAATGGCTGCAGGTGTGGCCTGTTGGGCTCTGCTGCTGTCCAGTGGCAGATTTGGGATTGGTGGCACCCAGAGCCCTCCTGCCCCCTCCAGCCCCTGTCTGCCTGATGCCTTGGGCTGGCTCCCTGGAACAGAGGCCAGACCAGGTGAAGAGAATCAAAGGAGGCATTGATGAAAGGCCTTCAAAAGGTTCACCTTGGGCTCTCCAAGCCTCCAAGAGGGGCTGCACCCAAAATGGACAATGGTCATGAGTTTTTCAGACAGATAAAAGTTTGGTCCATTTACAAATCAGGGGTTAATCCTCCAATTACAGCTTCAGGTAATGAAGTCATTTAGCCCCAGTTTGCCTTCCCCAATTCACTTTTGTCTGTACTTTTCTGGGCCTGAGGCAGTAGAATGTCCTTGAATTTCAAGCCTAGAGGGATTGTTTTGTCTGACCAAAATGTGCAGACAGTTAACTAACACTTTCCATGGAGTTTAGAGTAATGCACTAATGCAATACAGGATATGAAAAATAGAAAGGCTAAAATCCTAAGGCATCATGCCCCCTCTGACATCCTCTAGAAATTGCCCCCAGGCTGCCTTCCCCTCCAGACAGCCCCGCTCCTCTCCTGCCCCACTCAGGAGCCCCAGCAGTGTTTGTGCTCCTCCTGGCAATTCCATGCTTCTCCAGCCCAATGAAGAGCAGTGGAGCCATCCCTGTAGTGCCTCTTGTTTGTGTCCAAAGGAGGTTGGGGGGCTGGAGAGCAGGGATGGAGCTGGGGAGGGGCATCTCCAAGAGAAAGACGGCCCCAAAGCCTTCCGGGGCAGGCTGGGGTGAGCAGCCCGTGGGGAGGGACTGGAGCCTGAGGCCCGGGGCTGGGAGGGATGGGAAGGACGGGAGGTGGGTGGGCTGCATGGGGAGTGGGATGGGAGGGTGGTGTGGGAGGGGTGGGACATGATGGAGCTGCTGGGAAGATGTGGTGGGAAGGTGTGGGGTGTGGTGGGTCTGGAGAGAAGGTGTGGGATGTGGGGATGTGGTGGTGCTGGAGAGAAGGTGTGGGGTGTGGTGGGGCTGGAGAGAAGGTGTGGGGTGTGGTGGGGCTGGTGGCCTCAGGGTAGCCCCAGGGAGGGGGGTGGTGCCCCGTGGAGCCCATGGTGACAAACACAGGTGTCACCCTGCTCCTGGAAGGGGGTGGCTGTGCTGAGGATCACGGCCTCCTCCTCTCCTTGCTGCTGCACCACCTGAGCCTGCTGAGGGAGCAGCTGAAGGCAGTGGAGAGGAAGAATTTCTGAAGGCAGACACACCTTTGCACCTGGCTCACAAAATTAAAAATTAAAGATCTTTGAGGAGATCTCTGCTGTAACACTCACAGAGCACTCAGGGTGGGGAATGCTGAGCCCCTGGGCTGTAGTAAACATTACAGGCCTAGCAAAGGTGCCCTGGAGAATGTTACAATAGGAATGCTGATGCAGCAAAGAAGTTCCTGTCCCCCTGACCCAGAATCTATACCCTTTTAAGGAAAAATCTTGTAACTCCTACCTATTGGTCACTTATGATTCTTCCAACCTTATGCCATTGGTCTGGCTTGGAAGGCTGCCAAGGCTATAAAAGTAGCATACTGTACCCTACTAACCTTGAAGAAGAGGAGCTGAAACCCTTCACAGCACCCTGAATAAAGACATCGCTGTGGAATCACTCAGCCTCGGCTCCTTCTCCTCTCTCTCAGTCTGCTGGAGCCTCAAGGCAAAGCGCAAACTTCCTAGCAGCAAGCTGAAATCTAAAGCTGGCTAATCAGTATAAGAGCTGAATATATCACAAGCTTGCTAGGGGTTTGACTCTGTGGCCTTGGTCTGAGCAAGCAGCCTATGGCGCTCTCTCCCTCTGGGGAAGGAGCTCCCTGGATAATGCTCTGCTCTTGATAAGACCAGATTAAGGCTCATTACTGGGCCATCATGTCTGTGCCAGCCCAGCTCTGGGCACTGGGGATCATGGTTTCTCCAGGGATCACAAGCCATGGCTGTGTCCCCTCTGAAATCAAGACATTTTACGTCTAACCAAATAAGTGTGTTAGATTAATAACAATTTTCCATCAAAATTGTGAACATATTGGAAATTTATTTGCCATAGATACCTCCAAAGAAACAACAATTTTCAGGCATTTTTATACACCATAATATCCAACATTTTTTATAGATGCTCCCCAAAGTGCTCCAAATTTCTTACCTCATGGTACTGATGTCTTGTTTAATTCCTACCAGAACTTGCAGAATCTCTTTGTTTAATGGATAACCCGTGTTTTTCCCAGGCAAATAGTTTTGTACTGGCAGTACACCAATGCTAGCGAAGAACCCCCTTGCCCTGGCTCCCTGCAGTGTTTGTGGGTAGGAGGGAGAGGCTGGGGAAAAAAGGGTGGTTTAAAGTTTTATATTACTTCTCATTATCATCCTCTGACTCTGTATATAATAAATTTACTTAATACCATTAAATTTGAACAAATTTTTCTATTCTTGGGGTGTTTTTTCTCCCAGTCCTCATCTCAACTCATGAGCCCTTTCTTAATTTTTGTTTCCCTCTCCTCTGCCCAGCTGAGAGCAGGAGAAGGTGAGTGAATGTCTTTCATGGGTGCCTGGCGTTTGGCCAGTGCCAAACCACGACAGGCTTGCAGCAGGTTATCAGCATCAGAGCCCACATTTCTTACTGACAGTACCCTTGATGGTGCAATAAAAGTTATTGGAGATCAGATGTTGGGGTGCTGGGGTGCCCCTTGCAGCCCTTCACCAGAGCTCATCCTCCTCCTCCTCAGCCTTGGGAATACTTGTGGTTGTTTTTTCCTCATCTCACCCTTTGCAAGCAGGGACACCTTCCACTAGACTGGGCTGCTTCAAACCCCATCCAGCCTGGCCTGGAACAATTCCAGGGATGGAGTGGTCAGAGCATCTCTGGGAACCTGTGCCAGGGCCTCTCTGCCCTCACAGGGAGGAATTTCTTCCCAATATTCCATCTAACCCAGTTCTCTGGTAGTGGGAAGCCATTCCCCCTTGTCCTGTCACTTCAGGCCTTTGTCCAATGCGCCTCTCCAGTTCTTGGAGCCTTTTTAGGCCCTGGAAGGGGCTCTAAGGTCTCCCTGAAGCCTTCCCTTTTCGAGGCTGAACAGCCCCAGCTCAGAGACCTCAGAGAAGTCACAGGGAGGGGGTTGATGCCCCGTGGAGACAACGGTGACAAACACAGACATCACCCTGCTCCTGGAAGGGGGTGGCTGTGCTGAGGAGCACGGACGTCTCCTCCCCTTGGAGCTGCACCATCTGAGCCTGCTGAGGGAGAGGCCAAAGCCAGGGCAGAGGAAGAATTTCTGAAGGCACCAAAGAACCAGCAAGGATATCAGTAAAAACAGTAAAATCAGTAAAAAGGTTTAACAATGAGCAACAGCACACCAAAGCGCTGTCCCTGTGTGTGTTTTTGTGTGTGTTCAAGGGCATCTGACAAAAGGACACAGGGTAGGGATAAAAAGAAGGTTAAGGATAAAAAAGAAAAGAGCCTAAAAGATTTACAGCACTCCAACTTAACAGTATTCCATTTATAGTTTCAAGTTAGCCATTCAACAGAGGAACATCTCTTAACTGCTTTAACTTACGTCTTATACTTCCTTCCATGCCTGCCCCAGTGAGATGTCTCAGGTACTACTAACACAGCTGAGAGAGCAGCATTTCTGCCACATTTGCCAGAGCAGATGCAGACGTGTGTGCACACAGCCAGCCAGGCAGGCAGAGTGAGTGCAAGGTGCCTGTGAGCAATTGCCCTGGCAGGCAGTGAAATGCTCCCTGCGGATCCCTTTGCATCTCCCTGGGCCAAGGGCTGGGCCTGGAGCCCTGGCGGGATGGGCCCAGGAGCCGTGGGCGTTCGGGGATCAGCCCAGGGCAGCAGCCGGGAGAGATCCCAGCTGGGAGAGGCCCCAGTGCCAGGGAGCTTCTGCTCAGCGCTGCTGGGCCCAGCAGAGCTCCAAGGCTCTCCTTTGGGGCCGCTGCTCACAGGGCCCCAAGGCATGGGCGGCACTCACAGCAATGGCTCAGCCTGGCCACACTTGGGGCCGGCAGCTTCCTGGGACAGTGGCAGAGCAGGGATGCTGTGGCATCCAAGGCAGTACAATAATTTCCAAGGCTGTTGATAAAAGCCCAGGAGGTGGTTGGACAGCAGCAGTTGCTGGGAGCAGAGGGTGTTTCTGATCAGCGCCACAGGAGCTGAGCCCAGGGGCTGCTCCTCAAGGCTGAGGCCTCCCAAGCACAGATCAGAGCCCAGAGCGACCTGGAAAGGGGCTGGGGATGCAGCAGCACAGGGAGGGTGATCCTGTGGGTATTTATTGATCAGGAGACTCAAGGAATTTCTCAGCCACTGTCCCAGGGTCCTTCAGCAGTGCAGTGGAAGGGATCAAGAGGCTCAGGCCTCTCTGTACATGGTGGTCTCATGGCTGTGGGCAGTGTTTTCTTCTGGCTCCTCAAAGACCCTCTGGAGGGAGAGCAGGAGGGACTCCACAGAGCAGGGCCTCCAGCACCTCCCCACCAAGAAGCAAATGATGGGGTTGCTGCTTCTGTGGATGCAGATGAGCAGGAAAAGAACCTGGGAGGGCAAAATGGTGTAGCTGAGTTCCTGCAGGAAATGGCAGAGGATGAGGGGCAGAGTGAAGAGCACAAAGAGGCAGATAACAATATCGAGTCTCTTGGGCTGCTGCTGATGGGAGCCAGGCTTGAAATGAGTGAAGACAATTTTGCTGGAAATGAGGATGAAGGGAGCACAGAGGAGGAGGTTGAAGGCGTGCATGGAGATGTAAGAAACCCAGCAATGCTCAGATAACAAGACAATGCATGGAGAAAATATTATGGCAATGACAATGATGAAAGTGATGAAGAAGGCCCCGAGCATGGCATGGATCACCTTCAACAGCTGCTGGGGATGGTGGCAGCAGTGCCAGAGCGGGCAGTGGGTGGACCTGCACCTCTTGATGCTGATGAATGTCAGTGTGCACAACCACACGCTGTGTGACACTGCTGAGATCCTGAAAAGCAACCCCACGTACTGCAAGGGCATGATGCTAGAGCAGGACACATTCTCCAGCAGGAAGAGCAGAGTGGAGGGCAACACAAAGAGGAGGAGGAGGAAGTCCAAAAAAGTCAGCATCAGAATGTAAAGGATGGTGTTGTTCCTGGACAAAAAGTGGGACCCAAGGAGCCAGAGCACAGCCCCATTCCCAGCCAGCCCACAGAGGCAGATGACCAGGGTCACACTGTGGGTGGCCACACTGGTGACATCTGTCTCACAGAGATCATCTCCTTCAGTGGGTGAGGCAGGAGATGGGGACACGGTGGTCACCTCCAAGGGTGGACGCTGGGCAGGCAGTGGGATGTGGCCCCTGGCTGTGGTCAGAGTGGATGGGCAGTCAGTGCTTGGAGAATGCAGGGATGGACCATGTGGCTCCTCAGCATCTCCCTACTGTGGGAAGGGTTCAGTGGGGATGAGTGAGATGTGCAGGGGAGGAGGGCAGTGGGAAGAGGAGGGTAGTGGGAATTGTGGGTTGGGAGAGGGAAGCAGTGTGCTTGGACTGTTCAGCAGGAGATGCAGAAGGGAAGTGCTGGATAGAGGAGGGAGGATCTGGGGAGGGCCCTGCGGTCACTGGGAGAGGGTGGCAGGAATAGAGCAGCTGCTGCAGGAGAGGAAGGTGGGGTAGGGAGGAAGGCAAACATTCCACTGACCTGTTCCCTGTGGGGCAGCAGCAGGCAAAGGGGTCTGTGCAGATCAGCGGTGCTTCCTGGTCCCTCTTGCTCCTTTGGGATCCATGTCCTAAAGCAGCTCCTGCCAGGTCAGGGACATGAAGGAGAAAGTGCCCAGCTCACCAGGAGCTCCCCATTCCCGTCCTGCTGGCTCCTCTCTGTATGTTCTGTCCTGGTGTTGCTCCCCAGATGTCAGTGGAGTCAAAGGGGAGTTGGAAATTGCAGCTTTTGGTATTTCAGAACCTCACTTCCTCAGTGTTTTTGTCTTGGTTTTTATCTTCTACAGAGGAAGTAGCTTTTGAGAAAAGCACCAAATGAAACATTTTGCAAATGGCTCCTCATTTCCTTCTGATGAGAAACATTCCTGTCCTGCAGAGTGTCCCATTCTCCAACTGCCTTCCCTCTCCTGATAGGTTTCTACCATTCCTTGCTTCTCTCTCCTGCGGTGTCACTGTCCCTCCAGCAGCAGAGGGATGCTGGTGGTGCTGGTGGTACTGGAATGCTGGCAGTGCTGGCAGTGCTGGTGAGTCAGCTGGCTGCTTGTCAGAAGTAACTCCTATTTAGGGAGGAGCTCTGGGATCATTGCCAAAGCCTCCCCTGGGTGGAAAGAAGCAGAGCTGAGCTTGTCCCTATCCTATCCTATCCTATCCTATCCTATCCTATCCTATCCTATCCTATCCTATCCTATCCTATCCCAATCTCTGCACCCCATCCCCACCCCACTCTCCATCCTCACCCCATCCTATCACATCCCACAGCTTTCCCAGATGGAGCCGTTCCCCCACTCTGAGCGTGGCCTGTCAGGCTCTGCTCTCCTCTGCCTTTGCCAGCATCCAGACCCCCTCCAGCCCCCTCTGACCCTCTCCTGACCCCTCCAGCCTGCTCTGACACCCCAGAACCCACCCAGGGCTGATTTTTTCCCCTGACAGTCACAATCCTCCCCTGCTCCACCAGGGACCCTGGCAGTGTCCCTGCTCCTCTTGGCCACAGGGTTCTAGGACCCAGGAGGGAGGAGGAAAGCCCAACTCCAATGTGCTCCTCAGGATCACACAGGATGATAAATGTGGCTGGAGCCAGTGCAGAAACAGATTTGCAGGCCTGCAGTGGTTTTGGGGCAAGTTCTGTAACAAGAACTCTGTGAAGAAGCAAGAGCACATGGCCAAAGGAAAAGTTCAAGGCAAGGTCACCTTTAATATCTCAGCACTCAGTGAATGCAACCACCAGAGACCCCTCTGAATGATCCTTTAGGGTCAGGAAAGGACTTGGAGTGGGACACATGGATATTAGTTCTAGGAATATTATATTTATGTATTAGCTAAGAAACACACTTAAATGACCGTGTATGGTTATGATGGATAAAACCCCCGTTGTAACCCCTGTAACCACACACAGACTAGGGAGAGATCCTTCTGTATGTGCCTTGCAGCTAGGGAATTCCTGCTTCCTAATGCTTCCCATTGTGTTAGAAAGTTTATTTCAGCTGATCTCAGTGTCACGATATAGAGGGGAAGCACAGGGCAGAGGAGGGGGGAGCTTTGGAGGGCACTGGGGTCACCCAGAGAGGGTGTCAGGAACAGAGCAGCTGCTGCAGGAGAGGAAGGTGGGGTAGGGAGGAAGGCAAACATTCCACTGACCTGTTCCCTGTGGGGCAGCAGCAGGCAAAGGGGTCTGTGCAGATCAGCGGCGCTTCCTGGTCCCTCTTGCTCCTTTGGGATCCATGTCCTAAAGCAGCTCCTGCCAGGTCAGGGACATGAAGGAGAAAGTGCCCAGGTCACCAGGAGCTCCCCATTGCCGTCCCGCTGGCTCCTCTCTGTGCCCTGTCCTGGTGTTGCTCCCCAAGGCTTGGTGGAGTCAAGGGGGAGCAGGAAATTGCATCTTTGGCTACATCAGAATTTCCCTTACTCTGAGTTATTTGTCTTGACCATTTTTTTCTGTCATAGAGGAAGTGGCTTGATATGCAGATTTCTTTGAATGGCTCCTCATTTCCTCCTGATTATAAACTCTTTTCCAAATGGGACATTCTTCAAATGCTTTCCCTCTCTCAGCAAGTTTCTACCATTCCTCATTTATCTACCCTGAGGAGTCACTGTCCCTACAGGAGCAGAGAGCTGCTGGTGGGTCTGGTAGCACTGGAATGCTGCTGGCAGTGCTGGAAGTGCTCACAGCACTGTGCAAGCATCTGGGTGCTTCTCAGAAACAACTCCCATTCTGGGTTGATTTTCAGGATCATTGCCAAAACCTTCCCTGGCCCCAGGAAAGCAAACCGAGCAGAGAATTCCCATTTCTGTGATTGCAATGCAGACTCACACAGCCCAAGGGAAGGAGAGCACTGAGTTGCTTGCAACCAGGTCAGCAGCACTTAGAGCCCACCCTGATTACTGCAAATCCCCTTGATGATGCAATGAAAGCTATCAGGGACCAGGGTGATGTGATCCCCTTTCCAGCCCTTCATTAGGGCTCATCCTCCTCCTCCTTAGACACGGAAGCCCTTGTGTTTGTTTTTACCTGACCCCATCCCTCTGAGCAACCTGTGCCAGGGCCTCAGTGCCCTCACAGGGAAGGATTTCTTCCCAATGTCCAATCTGACCCCACCCTCTGTCAGTGGGAAGCCATTCCCCCTTGCCCTGTCACTCCATGCCCTTGTCCAAAATGCCTCTCCACCGGTTCTAGAGCCCCATCAGCTCCTGGATCATGAAGTGTTTGCCCTTGAAAGGATTGGGCTGGTGAGGGGTTGTGAGATTCCACAGCTAGGGACACAAACATGATGTCAGCAGGAAGAGAGGTGACAGTTGTGGTCCCAGGGCCAGCAGTTTCCAGCAGGAGCATCCCAGATCCCTGAGGCACATGTGAGACTGGGTGGGAATCATCTCACCTCAGCTTCTTAGGAATTCCTTGAATTCACTGTGGGCTGCTGTCTGACTGCCAAGAGAGTGTAGAGGATGACTCAGATGAAACCTGCAACTTTCTAAGGATCAATGCCGAGAGAGCAGCATGGATTTACCTTCTCTCTCAGAAGAAATGTAATTGGTGAAATCCTAAATCATCCCTCTGCTGTGTTCCTGTGCTCCAGCCAGCCCGGTGGGAAGGCATCCCAGGGGAGCTGGAATGAGGAGAGCCACAACAACTGGAGCCAGTGTGACAGCAGGCAGTGGAGCAAAGTGCCTGTCCCATTGCTGCTGCTGCTGCTGTGCCTGTGTGGGATGGTGGGAATGGGGCTGTGCTCTGGCTCCTTGGCCAACAGCAGTGCCCTCCCTCTGACTGACTTCCTGGCTGGGAGCTGTGCAAAGGAATTCACCCCCTCTGGTAGTGCTGCCTTCCAGAGGGCTTTTGATGTCTTTGTGCCAGAGCTAGGGAATAGGGACAATAGAGGGGAGTCATCATCAAGTGGAATCATCATGAAAAAGAGGCATCATAAAATAGAACAATAAAATATCCAGAGTTGGAATGGAGCCACAAACACCATGGAGTTGAGCTCCTGGCCCTGCACAGGACATCCCAGCAATCCCAGCCTGTGCCTAAGAGCATTGTCCAAATGCTCCTTGAGCTCTGTCAGGCTGGTGCTGTGTGCAGGAGGGGAACTCCTGCTTGGGGTGGTTGCTGGATGACCTGAGGAATCATCATGGAATAGTTTGGGTTGGAAGGAACCTTAGAGATCATCTCATTCCATCTCTCCTTCTGCCATGGGCAGGGAAACCCAGGAAAACTTTTGGTTTGAAGTCGGTGCTCTTTAGAAAGGAAGGTCAGGGAGGGAGTGGCCTGGGTGACAGTGGAGACAAGGAAGGTGCTGGGAACTTGGAAAAGTACAGTGAGGATCATGATCTTATTGCACTTGCCTTGAGAGAATCCCCTTGGCTGAAATGTCATTCCCTGGATAAGATGTTGTGGAAAGATCCTACTCTCCACTGGGCAGAAAAAGTGGAGACAGGGAGAGAAAACCCCTTTCAGAGGTCAAAGTGTCTCTGTTCTCTTAATTATAATCAACTTGTTAGGAGTTAGAAATGCTTATGAGCATTATAAATGTTCCTAAGATCTTAAACCTCATGTGTGTCTCAAAGTTTCACTCCACAGAAGGCTTTCACTCAGTTCCCTTTCCAGAAGCAGTGGTGCATTGGTTTCCCTGGATTTAAGGCAATGGGAAAAGGAGGGACAACTTCCCCCTGAGCAAGAGATGTGGCTGCTGCCCAGGTCTCTCCCAGCAGGAATCAGGAGCTCTTGGCACTGCCAACATCATCCCAATCATTGCAGGCACGTGCCTTAGGAAGGGCTCTGGTATGAGACAGGAACCTGCCCTGCTCCCAGAGCAGCCAGAGGCTTTAGAATGGGATAAAAGAAGGAAATGAGCCATGTTGGATGCTGTTCAACAGGGACAGGCTCAGCAGTCATGCCTGGATGCTTTTTATTCAACAAATTTTGGGTCCGATATTACCCCAATGCAGGCAAAAAACCCCCATGAATCCAAATCTGATTGAGGGGTAGTTTCAGAATGACAAAGATCAGGAGAGGCTGGACTGTGGCTGGAGCTGCTGTGCAGAGTGGCTGTGCAGCTCCTCCTGAGGGTGGCCAGGTTCAGGATGGAGGTGCTCAAGGGCTTCCCTGGACACTGATGCTGGGGAACCAGAGCATGGATGGCCCCATTCTGCAGAAGAGCAGCATAACCCCCTAATCTCTGTGCAATTCAATGGTCCGAGCATCTGGTGATGGGAATTTCCATATTCCATGTACTTTCTGGATACAGGCACAAAGGATCAGTGGAGTTCACTCTGAACACTGCATTTTACTCTGAAGGATTTGATTCTGGAATTGAAGAATGTGAGACATTCCCAGTGAAAGGATAAGGGAATGTTGCTGTCCCTCCCCAGCTCTGCAGCCCTACCTGGTGTCCCTTCCCATCAGCTGGGAATGCAGGGCCGGCTCTGCTGGACAGAAGGGGAAGGATGCTCCCTGTGATCCCAACCCCTCTCCTGCCATCCAGAGGCACCAGCCCTGCAGGGATTTGGGAAATCACTGCGACCCCATGCTGGGTGTGTCCCCAGGGATTAAGGTGTCCCATGCTTTGCAGGCAAGAGCTCCCTGGAAACACCAGGGAACTCATCTGCTGAGGCAAAGGAGATGGAGTTCATTCCCTGGGGCTGAGGCCATGAGGGTCATTGCATGGGGAATAGAGCTGGGGAACAGCACTGAGCCCAGCTGCACTGCTTGGAGCCATGTGGATCCAGGATCAAGGATGAAACCATGCTCTAATGTGCTCCCTGCAGAGCATCCCGCAAAAATCACCCAAGGCAATGCTCCTGCTCCCTTTTGCTGCAGGAATACAGCACCATGGGGAGGGTGATCCTGTGTGTATTGATTCATCAGGAGGCTCAAGGAAACCGTCAGCCATTCTCCTCAGGTCCTACAGCAGAGCAGTGGAAGGGATCAAAGTGCTGTGAGAGTCTGTTCGAAATATCCTTGATTTTTGCGTCATGATTGCCAGGAAGACCACCAAAAAGTCAAAAACTGTTGAGCGGGTGGGATATGGGGAATCACATTCTTCTTAGCTCAATGTGTCCACAGGTGTTGTTTGATAACACGCCACGCTGATCTTGAAGGGGCACCCTGCCCTTTCTGAACAATGGACCTGGACTTTCTCCCCACCTCCTGGCCTGTCTGGTTTGAGCTTTGGGGTGGTCCCTCTTCCTAGAGAAGACCCCTCTCGCCTGCCTTCCACCATCATGACAGACAAGCAGAGATGTAGGCCTCTTCATCAAGGAACCAAGACAAGAAACTCCTGTGCAAGAAAACCCCCCTCACACCTTCTTCCAGAGACTGGGATGGAACCGTTCTCAACTCGGGGGAGGTGTGCAGTGTGGGGAGGAAAAGCTGCCCAGAGTAAGCGCAGTGTGAGCACTGGGCCGTGAAAACAATGGTACCTGTTGCCTGGCTTGAGTTTGTGTACCCCCTATTCTTTTCCCCCTCGCAGACCTTTGTTTCGGCTGAGAAACCATTCCCCTTCCCCCAGTGAAAGATGGTATAACTGGGGTCCTGGTCAGCTGTGCCTTTTGAGATCTCCCTGGACGTGGCCTGGTGAGCTTTTGACGGCTGGACCTCAGAGGATAAAAGCAGCATCACGTTTCGGTAGCTATATCCATCTCCCATCCTTTCCTCCCTCTTTTCCTTATCTTCTCCTTTTTTCCCTGGTTCCCCCCTCACCAACGCATTTCTGTTGTGTTTAAGTCAATAAAACTGCATTTGTTGATTTTGTTACTGCAAATCCCCTGTGCCTCTGTGTGTTCTTTTTGCACCTTAAAATCACCACGTTACCGATTCACTAGGGCGGATCGCGAGAAGTGCCCCGACCGCTGAGTCCATGATGGACTCATCGCTGTGGGCGATGTGTTCTTCAGCCACCTCAAAGACCCTGTTTTCTTCTGCCTCCTCAAAGACCCTGTTCTGCCTCCTCAAAGACCCTCTGAAGGGAGAGCTGGAGGGGCTCCATGGAGCAGGGCCTCCAGCATCTCCCCACCAAGAAATAGATGAAGGGTTTGATGCTGCTGTGGATGCAAGTGAGCAGGAAAACAACTTGTGAGGACACAGTGCTGTAACCGAGCTGCTGCAGGAAATCACACAGATTGAGGAGGAGATTGAGGAGCACAATGAGGAAGATAATGATGGCGTACCTCTTGGGTTGCTGCTGCTGGGAGCTCTGCCTGGCGTTAATGAAGCTGACTGTGCTGGAAATGAACACGGGTGCAACGACGAGGAGAAGGATGAGGGTGTACATGGAGATGAGAGCTGCCCGGCAGTGCTGCTGCTCTTGTGATGGGCACAGGAATGTCACTGTGGGAATGACAACAAACAGAGCGAAGAAGGCACAGAATTGGAAACTAAGCACCAGCCACACCAGGCGCAGAGAAGGCTTCCAGCAGCAGCAGAGCCAGCAGAGCTTGTACCACATAAAGGTGTTCTGCATCATCCAGAGCACCCTGTAGGTGGAGACCACTGAGAGCTGGAAAAGGATGTCCAGGTACATCAAGGGCAGGATAGGAGGGCAGGACACATCCTCCACCAGGAAGAGGAGGGCGGAGGGGAGTGCAAAGAAGAGGAAGAGGAAGTCAGTGAAAGCCAGGTCAAAGATGCCAAGGTTGCAGGTTTTCAGTCTGAGGAGCCAGAGCACAGCCCCATTCCCAGCCAGCCCACAGAGGCCAATGAGCAGTGTCACACTGTGTATGGCCACGCTGGTGACATCTGTCTCACACAGATCATCTCCTTCAGTGGGTGAGGCAGGAGATGGGGACACGGTGGTCACCTCCATGGATGGACGCTGGCAGGCAGTGGGATGTGGCCCCTGGCTGTGGTCAGAGTGGATGGGCAGTCAGTGCTTGGAGAATCCAGGGATGGACCATGTGGCTCCTCAGCAGCTCCCTGCAGTGGGAAGGGTTCAGTGGGGAGGAGTGAGGTGCGAGGGTTTTCAGCAGGGCATGTGGAAGAAAAGCTCAGGGCAGAGGAGGGGGGAGCTGGAGGGGGCACTGGGGTCAGCGGGAGAGGGTGTCAGGAACAGAGCAGCTGCTGCAGGAGAGGAAGGTGGGGTAGGGAGGAAGGCAAACATTCCACTGACCTGTTCCCTGTGGGGCAGCAGCAGGCAAAGGGGTCTGTGCAGATCAGCGGCGCTTCCTGGTCCCTCTTGCTCCTTTGGGATCCATGTCCTAAAGCGGCTCCTGCCAGGTCAGGGACATGAGGGAGAAAGTGCCCACATCACCAGGAGCTCCCCATTCTCATCCTGCTGGCACCTCTCTGTGCCCTGTCCTCGTGCTGCTCCCCAAGGCTAAATGGGGTCATAGGGCAGGCGGAAATTGTTTTACAACTTCAGCTACGTCAGAGCTCCACTCCCTCATAGTTATTTATCTTGATTATTTTTTTTTCTTGGCCCCAAAGGAACTGGCTTTTGTCACAAGTCCACATGAAGGATTTTGCAAATGGCTCCTCTATTTCTTCTGATTAGAAACATTCCTTCCCTGCACAATGTCCCATTCTCCAACTCTCTTCTCTCTACCATTCCTCATTTCTCTTCCCTGAGGGGTCATTGTCCCTCCAGCAGCAGAGGGATGCTGGTGGTGCTGGTGGCACTGGAATGCTGCTGGCAGTGCTGGCAGTGCTGGTGAAGAGTCTGGCTGCTTGTCAGAAACTGCTCCCATTTTGGGAAAAGCTCCAGAATCATTGCCAGAACTACCCCTTTGCCCAATGAAGCAAAACTGAGGCAAGAATTCCCATTTTTGCATTCTCCCGCAGGCTCACACAGCTCAAGGGAAGGACAGCACTCTGTTGCTTGCAGCCAGGCTATCAGCAATTGGGGCCCACCCTAATTACTGCCAATCCCCTTGATGATGCAATGAAAGCTATCAGGGACCAGAGTGCTGTGAACTCCCTGCCAGCCCTTCTCCAGAGCTACTCCTGCTCCTCCTCAGTCCTCGGAACGCTTGGGGTTGTTTGTGACACCTGATCCCAGACTGTCCCTTTGCAAGCAGAGATAACTGCCACTATACCAGATTGCTCCAAACCCCATCCAGCCTGGCCTTGGTGACTTTCAGGGATCCAGGGACAGCCACAGCCTCACAGGGCAACCTGTGCCTGGGCCCCAGCACCCTCACAGGGAAGGATTTCTTCCCAATATCCAATCTGACCCCACCCTCTGTCAGTGGGAAGCCATTGCCCCTTGTCCTGTCACTCCATGCCCTTGTCCAAAGTCCCTCTCCACCTCTCCTGGAGCCCCATCAGCTCCTGGATCATGAAGTGTTTGCCCTTGAAAAGATTGGGGTGGTGAGGGGATGTGAGATTCCATAGCTGGGGACACAAACACGGTGTCAGCAGGGAAGAGAGGTGACAGTTCTGGTCCCAGGGCCAGCAGTTTCCAGGAGGAGCATCCCAATCCCTGAGGCACATGTCAGCCTGGGTAGGAATCATCTCACCTCAGCTTTCTAGGAATTCCTTGGAATTCACTGTAGGCTGCTGTCTGACTGCCAAGGGAGTGTAGAGGATGACTCAGAGGAAACCTGCAACGTTCCAAGGATTAAAGCCACGGTGTTGTCAATGCAGAGAGATGGGGAGACTGACTTGGTGATCAGAATCCAATTTTATTGTGGGATACAAATCTTTATATACTATTTCAGGGGGACTAGTAATGTGTACTACAATGATTAGGTTAAAATCACATACACAATGTTATGCATCTAACAACATCTCTTGCTTCCAGAGTTTAATGGGATTTTCTTTTTCCGGTAAACCTGCCTTATTAATTCTTTTTGCAATCTAGGTCTAATTTTCAAAGTTCTGTTTGCTTTTGCCAAGGCATTCTGTTATCAAACTCCTATGTTAACCAGGTCCAAAGTCCATCATCTGTCTTGTGTCCCCCAACATTCCAATACCATGGGAGTAGCATTGATTTGCCTCTTCTCAGAAGAAATGACCTGGCAGAACTCCTAAATCATCCATCTGCTCTCTGCCAGTGCTCCAGCTCATGCACAGAATTTATTATTGTATGAATCCTCTTGGAAACTGAATGTTTAAGGTGAAGTACCACTGAACTTGCAGTATACAAGTGGGAAAAATAGATTTGAATCAGAAATCAAAGTTTAACAGGACATTTGTACTGCAGGGTACCAAAGATCCACCTCAAGAATGAGAGGGGGCAAGTTCAGGCTGTTCAAAAGACAAGATTTTGGGATTGAGGTTGCTATAAAATAGAATAGAAGCTGAGATGGAGCCCAAGTGCTTTGGGCACAGGTGTGGTTGCTGAGGCTCTCTCCCGTTGCTCATTTCCCGGGCAGAGTGAAGAGCAGCTGAGGAGCAGAGCCCTGAGCCCGTGGCAGGCTCTGAGGCAGCTGCCTGTGTGTGAGAGCCCTGGAGAACACGAGGCAGCACGGAGAGCAGGGGCTGTGGCAGGAGCTGGGACAGAGCCCGCGCCGGACGCTGCTCGGGCTCAGCCCGCGGGCTGCGCTCCCCTTTGCCAAGGGACCATTCCAGGGAACCTCCTGCAGATCCCGGCCCAGGGACAGCAGCTGGAGCCTGGCAGCTGCGCAAAGGAATTCACCTCTTCTGTAATTGTTGTATTGCAGAGCTCTCTTGAGCATGTACCTAGGGAATAGGGACAACACCTGGGAGTCATCATCAAGTGGAATGATCATGAAAGAGAACCATCATGAAATAGAGCCACTCTAACCCAGTGTTGGAAGGGAGCCACAAGGTTCATGGAGTTGAGCTCCTGGCCCTGCACAGGACATCTCAACAATCCAGCCTGTGCCTGAGAGCATTGTCCAAATGCTCCTTGACCTCTGTCAGGCTGCTGCTGTGTGCAGCAGGAGAACTCCTGCCTTGGCTGGATGCAGACTGACGTGAGGAATCCTCATGGAATTGTTTGGGTTAGAAGGAACGTTAGAGATCATCTCATTCCATCTTTCCTTCTACCATGGTACAGGACATCCAGGAAAACTTATGTTTGAAATCTTTGCTCTTTTGAAAGGAAGCTCAGGTAGGGGTAGGCCTGGGTGACTGGGAAGTAGAAAACGTACATTGGAGGATCATGATCCTCCTGCATTTGCCTTCGGAGAAATTCCCTGGCTGAGTTGTTCATCCCTGGAAAAGAGGTTGCACCTTGGAAAGTGTCTTTCCAATAAACAGGAAAATGGGAGACAGAGAGAGAAAAACCTTCTCAGATGTCCAGGTGTCTCACTCTCATGTGTATGTCCAAAGCCTGACTCACCGCACAGGGCTTTCACTCTCACCTGCCTTTGCAGAAGCAGTGGCACGTTGTTTTCCCCTGGATTTAAGGCAGTGGGAAAGGAGGGACAACTTCCCCCTGAGCAAGAGATGTGGCTGCTGCCCAGGTCTCTCCCAGCAGGAATCAGGAGCTCTTGGCACTGCCAACATCATCCCAAGCATTGCAGGCACGTGCCTTAGGAAGGGCTCTGGTATGAGACAGGAACCTGCCTTGCTCACAGACCAGCCAGAGGCTTTAGAATGGCATAAAAGAAAGAAATGAACCATTTTGGAAACTGTTTAACAGGGACAGGCCCTGCAGTGAAGCCGGGATTTTGTTTATTCAACAAATTCAGAGGCTGGGACTACCACAGGGGAAAGCAACAAAAACCATGAATGCAAATCTGATTGAGGGGTGGTTACAGAATGACAAAGATCAGGAGAGGCTGGGCTGTGGCTGGAGCTGCTGTGCAGAGTGGCTGTGCAGCTCCTCCTGAGGGTGGCCAGGTTCAGGATGGAGGTGCTCAAGGGCTTCCCTGGACACTGATGCTGGGGAACCAGAGGATGGATGGTCCCATTCTGCACAAGAGCAGCATAACCCCCTAATTTCTGTGCAATTCAATGGTCCAAGCATCTGGTGATGGGAATTTCCATATTCCATGTACTTGGCACAGGAGTTCAGTGGAGTTCAGAATTGACCCTGCACTTTACTCCGAAGAATTCAATTCTGGAATTGAAGAATGTAAGAAATTCCCACTGAAAGGATAAGGGAATGTTGCTGTCCCTCCCCAGCTCTGCAGCCCTACCTGGTGTCCCTTCCCATCAGCTGGGAATGCAGGGCCGGCTCTGCTGGACAGAAGGGGAAGGATGCTCCCAGTGATCCCAACCCCTCTACTGCCATCCAGAGGCACCAGCCCTGCAGGGATTTGGGAAATCACTGCCACTCCATGATGGGTGTGTCCCCAGGGATTAAGGTGTCCCATTCTTTGCAGGCAAGAGCTCCCTGAAAACACCATGGAACTCATCTGCTGAGCCAAAGGAGATGGAGTTCATTCCCTGGGACCGAGGCCATGAGGGTCATTGCATGGGGAATAGAGCTGGGGAACGGCACTGAGCCCAGCTGCACTGCTTGGAGCCATGTGGATCCAGGAGGGAGGAGGAAAGCCATGCTGCAATGTGCTCCCTGCAGAGATCCCACAAAAATCAGCCAAGACAATGCCCCTGCTCCCTTCTCCTGCAGGAGTACAACATGACGGGGAGGGTGATGCTCTGGATATTTATTGATCAGGTGACTCAAGGAATCCCTCAGTCACTGTCCTAGGGTCACTTAGCAGTGCAGTGGGAGGAATTAACAGGTTCAGACCCCCGTGTTCATGGCAGGATCATTTCTCCATGCAGTTTCTTTTTCTGCTCCTCAAAGACCCTCTGGAGGGAGAGCCGGAGGGACCCCATGGAGCAGGGCCTCCAGCACCTCCCCAACAAGAAGTAGATGAAGGGTTTGATGCTGCTGTTGATGCAGGCGAGCAGGAAAAAAACCTCTGATGACACAACGATGTAACTGAGTTGCTGCAGGAAATTCCAGAGGCTGAGGAGGAGAGTGAAAAGCGCAATGATGAGGATAACGATGTCGCGCCTTTTGGGCTGCTGCTGCTGGGAGCCCACCTTGGAATTAATGAAATCAACTGTGATTGAAATGAGCATGGGTATAACAAAGAGGAGCAGCATGATGATGTACATGGGGATGAGAGCTGCCCGGCAGAGCTCCTGCTCATCTGATGGGCACAGGAATGTCACTGTGGGGATGACAGCAAAGAGAGCAAAGAAGGCCCAGTATTGGACACTTTCCACCGCCCACGTCAGGCGTAGAAGAAGGTTACAGCGACAGCAGAACTAGCAGAGCTTGTCCATATATACAACACGTCTCCTGGGCATCAGCCATAACAGCGCCCAGTAGTAGGAGACCACTGAGAGCTGGAAAAGGAAACTCAGGTAGAGCAGGGGCATAACAGGAGAGCAGGACACATCCTCCACCAGGAAAAGGAGGGCAGAGGGGACTGTGAGGAGGAGGAAGAGGAAATCAGTGACAGCCAGGACAAAGAAGCCATAGTTGGGGATTTTCAGGTTGAGGAGACCGATGACAGCCCCGTTCCCAGCCAGCCCACACAGGCAGATGAGCAGGGTCACACTGTGTATGGCCACGCTGGTGACATCTGTCTCACACAGATCATCTCCTTCAGTGGGTGAGGCAGGAGATGGGGACACGGTGGTCACCTCCATGGATGGACGCTGGGCAGGCAGTGGGATGTGGCCCCTGGCTGTGGTCAGAGTGGATGGGCAGTCAGGGCTTGGAGAATCCAGAGATGGACCATGTGGCTCCTGAGCAGCTCCCTGGAGTGGGAAGGGTTCAGTGGGGAGGAGTGAGATGTGTAGGGGAGGAGGGCAGTGGGAATGGTGGGGTGTGAGAGAGAGGTGGGAGGGTTGGGCTGTTTGGCACAGGGCAGAGGAGGGGGGACCTAGGGAGGGCCGTGTGGTCACCAGGAGAGGGTGTCAGGAACAGAGCAGCTGCTGCAGGAGCGGAAGGTGGGGTAGGGAGGAAGGCAAACATTGCACTGACCTGTTCCCTGTGGGGCAGCAGCAGGCAAAGGGGTCTGTGCAGATCAGCGGCGCTTCCTGGTCCCTCTTGCTCCTTTGGGATCCATGTCCTAAAGCAGCTTCTCCTAGGTCAGAACCATGCAGAAGAATGTCTCCACATCACCAGGAGCTCCCCACTCCTATCCCTCTCTGCCCTGTCCTGGTGATGCTCCCCAAGACTCAGTGGGGTCACAGGGCAGTCGGAATTGGTTTTACAACTTTGTCTGTATCAGATTTCCACAGCTTAGTGTTACTGATCTTGACTTTTTTTTCCTTTGCTACAAAGGAGGTCGATTTTTAAATGGCTGTGCAATATTTTCTGATAAGAAACAGTCCTTCCCAGCTTAAGGTGCATTCTGTAACTGCCTTCCCTCTCACAGTAGGTTTCTACCATTCCTCACTTCTCTTCTTTGAGAGGTCATGCTCCCTCCTGCAGCAACAGAATGCTGGAGCTGCTGGTGGCGCTGGAGTGCTGGCAGTGCTGGTGAGGCAGCTGGGTGCTTCCCACAAGTAACTCCCAGTCTAGGAATGGCTCCATGATACTTGCAAAAAGATGCCCTGGGCCTAAGGAAGCACAGTTGAGCTGCTTCCTTGTTCTAACCCCATACCATCCTCATTCCTGCCCCCACTCCCCATCCCCACCCCGCTCTCCATCCTCACCCCATCCTATCACATCCCACAGGTTTCCCAGATGGAGCTGTTCCCTCACTCTGAGCGTGGCCTGTCAGGCTCTGCTCTCCTCCAGTGCGGAGATTTGGGATTCACGGCTTCCAGACCCCCTGCAACCCGCTCTGACCCTCTCCTGGCCACTCCAAAAATGACTCCAATACCCCAGATGCCCCTGGGACCCCGTCCCCCCCCGAACACCATTGATCTTCCCCTGCTCCACCAGGGACTCCTGGCAGTGCCCTGCTCCTCCTGGCCATAGGGTTCTTGGACCCAGGAGGGAGGAGGAAAGCCCAGCTCCAAGGTGCTCCTCAGGATCACACAGGATGATAAATGTGGCTGGAGCCAGTGCAAAAACAGATTTGGAGGCCTGCAGGGGTTTTGGGGCAAGTTCTGTAACAAGCAGCAAGAGCACATGGCCAAAGGAAAAGTTCAAGGCAAGGTCACCTTTAATATCACAGCACTCAGTGAATGAGACCACCAGAGACTCCTCTGAATGATCATCCAGGGCCAGGAATGGACTTGGAGAAGGAGGTGGATGCATGGAAATGAGTCCTAGGAAAGTGATGTTTATATATTAGATAAGAAACACACTTTATTGACTCTGTGTGGTTGTGATGGATAAAACCCCTGTTGTAAAGTCTCACCCCAAACAGAAATTTGGAGTGATCCTTCTGTGTGTCGTCTGCTTCCTCATGCTTCTCATTGTGTTGGAAAGTTCATTCTGGCTGATTTTGGTATCACTCCAAATTCCCATCTCCACTCCTCATGCCATGCCATGCCATGCCATGCCATGCCATGCCATGCCGTGCCATGCCATGCCATGCCATGCCATCCCATCCCATGGCCGCTCCCCATGTTGAAGCTCTGTCCCTCAGGCTCTGCTGCTCTCCCATCAGGACATTTGGGATCAGCACCATCCAGATCCTTCCTGGCTCCTCCTGCTCCCTCCCACACGCCCAGACCCCCGGGGATGCTGCCCCCCCTGCCCGCCAGCCCCGCTGCACCCGGGAGCAGGGACATCTCTGCTGTGACACTCACAGAGCCCTCGGGGTGGGGAATGCTGAGCGCCTGGGCCATCGTGTCCGTGCCAGCCCAGCTCTGGCACTGGGGATCATGGCTGCTGCAGGGAGCACAAGCCATGGCTGTGTCCCCTCCCTCCAGCCACATTCCCGGCTGGCAGCAGCAGCCAGAGGAAGCCGGGAAGCGCTGGCAGAGGGGGCAAAGGCAGCTCAGGGTTCATGGTGCTGTTTATTGATATCAGACCTCAGTGGGATGCAGGAACCAGGTGCCAGGGGGAATTCTGGGGTCACAGCCGTGTTGGGAAGGATCCCTTTCAGGAAAGCAGGTTTTAAGTGTTCTGGGAGGTGTGAGAGAGGAGGGAAAGCCATGCTCCAATGTGCTCCCCGCAGAGCATCCCTCCCACATGGCCCTTGGCAATGCCCCTGCTGCCTTCCCCTGCAGGAATTGAGGTGGGAGGGTGACCCTGTGGATGTTTATTAATCAAGTGACTCAAGGAAACCCTCAGGCAATGTCCTGGGGTGCTTCATCAGTGCAGTGGAGGGGATCAACAGGCTCAGACTGCCATGGAATCACTGAAATCATTCCCTGGTGGAACCATTGCTGCTGGCAGTGTTTTCTTTTGGCACCACAAAACCCTCCAGAGAGATTTCCTGAGGACCTCAAGGAGCAGTTCTTCCAGCATCTCCCTGCCTGGCATTAGATTATGAGTTTGATGATGCTTTTGATTCAGGCAAGCAGGAAACCAGACTGGGAAGGCAGAATGGTGTAGCTGAGCTGCTGCAGGAAATTCAGAGGCTGAGGGGGAGAGTGATGAGGAGAGAGAGGAAGAAAATAATTTGGAGCCTTTTGGGCTTGCCCTTGTCTGAGCAACATGAGTCCTGAATGCAGAAGAATATACTGGAAATGAGCATGAAGGGAGCAAAGAGGAGGAGGTGGAGGGTGCGCATGGAGATGAGAGGCCATGGCAGTGCTCTTCATGAAACTGGCCCAGGGAAGCCACTGTTGGATTGAGAGCAATGACACCAAAGAAGGCCACTGCAGGGCACTCATCACCATGCATGGCAGGTGCTCAGAAAAGAAAGAGGAGCAGCAGCAGAAGAAACTGAAGGCTGCAGAGCCTAACCCTGACTTGTTCATGAAGAGCACACAGTACAGCCCCAGCACATGAGTGACAGCGGGAAAAGGAAGCTCAAGGACCCCAGGGGCATAATGGCAGAGCAGACCACATCCTCTACAAGGAGGAGCAGTGTGGGTGGGAGCGTGAGGAGGAGGAAGAGGAAGACAGCACTAGCCACGGTGAAGATGAAGTTGGTGGTGAAGCCGATGCGGAGGAGGCAGATTACAGCCCCGTTCCCAGCCAGCCCACAGAGGCAGATGAGCAGGGTCACACTGTGTATGGCCACATCAGTGACATCTGTCTCAAACAGATCATCTCCTTCGGTGGGTGAGGCAGGAGATGGGGACACGGTGGTCACCTCCATGGATGGGTGCTGAGCAGGCAGTGGGATGTGGCCCCTGGCTGTGGTCAGAGTGGATGGGGAGTCAGTGCTTGAAAAATCCCAGTATGTGGCTCCTCAGCAGCTCCTGGCAGTGGGAAGTATTCAGTGGGGAGGAGTGAGATATGCAGGGGAGGAGGGCAGTGGAAATTGTGGGATGGGACAGGAAGGCAGTAAGTTTGGGCAGTTCAGCAGGGGATGTGGTAGGAAAGCGGAGGACAGAGAAGGGGGGAGCTGTGGAGTGCACTGCGGTCACTGGGAGAGGGTGTCAGGAACAGAGCAGCTGCTGCAGGAGAGGAAGGTGGGGTAGGGAGGAAGGCAAACATTCCACTGACCTGTTCCCTGTGGGGCAGCAGCAGGCAAAGGGGTCTGTGCAGATCAGCGGCGCTTCCTGGTCCCTCTCGCTCCTTTGGGATCCATGTCCAAAAGCGGCTCCTGCCAGGTCAGAGAGATGAAGGAGAAACTGCCCCGATCACCAGGAGCTCCCCATTCCCATCCTGCTGGCTCCTCTCTGTGCCCTGTCCTGGTGTTGTTTCACAAGGCTCAGTGGGAGAGACAGAAATTAAATCTTTTGCAATGTCAGAATTTCCCGTCCTCTGAGTTATTAGTGTTGACTATTTTTTCCATAGAGGAAGTAGGTCAACATACAGATTTCTTTGAATGGCTCCTCATTTCCTCCTGATTATAAACTCTTTTCCAAATGGGACATTCTCCAAATGCTTTCCCTCTCTCTGCAGGTTTCTACCATTCTGCATTTATCTACCCTGAGAGGTCATTGTCCCTCCTGCAGCAGAGAGCTGCTGGTAGGGCTGGTGGCACTGGAATACTGCTGGCAGTGCTGGAATTGCTCGCAGCACTGTGCCAGCAAGTGGGTGCTTCTCAGAAACAACTCCCATTCTGGGAAGGGCTCTGGGATCATTGCCAAAACCTTCCCTGGCCCCAAGAAAACAAATTGAGCAGAGAATTCCCATTTCAGTCATTCCAATGCAGGCTCACACAGCCCAAGGGAAGGACAGCACTCAGTTGCTTGCAGCCAGGTCAGCAGCACTTAGAGCCCACCCTAATTACTGCCAATCCCCTTGATGATGCAATGAAAGCTATTAGGGACCAAATTTTGGGGTGTTGTGATCCCCTTTCCCGCCTTTCATTAGAGCTCATCCTCCTCCTCCTCAGACATGGGAGCCCTTCTGTTTGTTTTTACCTGACCCCATCCCTCTGGGCAGCCTGTGCCAGGGCCTCAGCACCCTCACAGGGAAGGATTTCTTCCCAATATCCAATCTGACCCCACCGTCTGTCACTGGGAAGCCATTGCCCCTTGTTCTGTCACTCCCACTGCTGCTGCTGCTGCTGTGCCTGTGTGGGATGGTGGGAATGGGGCTGTGCTCTGGCTCCTCAGCTTCTGCATCCACAGGAACCCCATCACCCCCTGTGTGCTCAGCCTGGCCATGGCTGCCTCCACCTTCCTGCTCTCCATCACCATCACCCTGGGGATATTTTCTGTCCCAGAGAGCTTCTGCCACCAGCTGGGCTCGTGGGCTGTGCCAGCTGGGCTGAAGGTCCCCATCCTCTTGGCTTTCACTGCTGCTGTCTCCTCTCTGACAGCCCTCAGTGCTGTCACAGCTCTGTTTGTCCTCCCGTGTCCTGCTGGCCCTGCCACTGCTCCCAGTGCTTCCCGGTGCTCCTGTGTGCCCTGCTCTGGCTGCTCTCCTTGCTGCTCACTGCCACCCTCCATTGCTGCCCTTTGGTGCCCATGGCCTTGGTGCTGAGCTGCCCCTTCTCAGTGCTCAGCCTGCCCTGTTCTGCTCTGGCCATGCTGGGCAGGCTCCTGTGCTGCTCATGGAAACAGCTCCCAGGGAAGCTCTGTGCCCTGCTCCTGCTGCTCCTGTCATCTCCTTCCCCTTCTTCACTGCTGATTTTGGGCACTGGCTCTTGCTGAGGGCGTTTGACTTCTCTGTCTTTGCCCCCAGCCCCTCTCTCCTGCTCACCTGTGCCCAGAGCAGTGCCCTCCCTCTGACTGACTGCCTGGCTGGGAGCTGTGCAAAGAATTCACCCCCTCTGGTAGTGTTGCCTTGCAGAGGGCTTTTGAGGCTTTTGTGCCAGAGCCAGGGCATAGAGATAACACGGAGCAGTCATCATCAGGTGGAATCATCATGCAAGATAGTCAGCATAAAATAGAAGCATAAAATATCCAGAGTTGAAAGGGACCCACAAGGATCATGGAGTTGAGCTCCTGGCCCTGCACAGGACATCCCAACAATCCCAGCCTGTGCCTGAGAGCATTTTCCAAATGCTCCTTGGGCTCTGTCAGGCTGGTGCTGTGTGCAGCAGGGGAACTCCTGCCTGGGGCAGTTGTGGGTGACAGGAGGAATCATCATGGAATGGTTTGTGTTGCATGCTGGTTTAGGGAAAATTTGGAGGAAACCTTCAAATGGGATCCCTCTAGTAAACAAATTCAAGCAGCCTCTCCCTCCCAGCTGGTTCAGGCAAAGATTTCCTTAGAGAAGGTGAAAAAACTGTTTAATTAATAAGCAAAGTACTCAGAAGCATAAGGAATTAAAACAATATTAAGCAATAACATCTATTTCTGTTCTGAAGAGTTGGCAAATTCAGACATTCCTTGTTGTGGAGTGTAGTTTGGCTCACTCAGTCCCTTATCAGTCCCTCTGGTGCTGGAAAATGCCGCGTCCCAGGCCCTGGTGGGCCACAGGTGTGAGCTCCCAGTGCTCTTCTGGGTTTTCAGTCCAGAGCAGGTTTGAACAGTTCCAAGCCAAAGGAAAACCACAGTCCAGGGAACTTCTCTGCCTCAGCCAGCTGAAAATAGCTAAAAGCAAAGGAGAGCTCTGTGCTGCATGTCTGTGCTGCAGACAGCACGGTCTGGGAGCAGGAATGGGGAGGAGTGAGCGCAGCTTCTGAAAACAAACTGCTGCATCTGCTCTGCCTCTCTTTGCTCAAGAGCCAGTCTGAAATGTGCAAAACCTATTTCTGGGCTAAACAGATGAATGGGGACACAATTCAGCATCATAAAGTCATCCCAGGACAGGTTGGAACCAATGGTAGAGATCATCTCATTCTATCTGTCCATCTTCCATGGGAATGGACAGCCAGGAAACGTTTTGCTTTGAAGTCTTGTTCTTTTGAAAGGAAGCTCAGGTAGGGAGTGGCCTGGGTGACACTGGACACAAGGAAGGTGCTGGGAAGTAGAAAAATGAGATTGGAGGATCATGATCGTTCTGCACTTGCCTTGGGAGGGACGCTCTGGCTGAGTTGTTCTTCCCTGGACAAGATGTTTCACCATGGAAAGTTTTGTCTCTCCAGTGGACAGTAAATGGGAGACCGAGAGAGAAAAACCCTCTAAAATGTCAAAGTCTCTCTCTTCTATTAATTATTAACACATCTGTTAATACATGATCCTATGGTGTTTAACCTCATGTGTGTATCCAAAGCCTGACCAGCCACATCTTTCATTCTCACTTCCCTTTCCAGAAGCAGTGGCACGTTGCTTTCCCCTGGATTTAAGGCAGTGGGAAAAGGAGGGACAACTTCCCCCTGAGCAAGAGATGTGGCTGCTGCCCAGGTCTGTGCCAGGAGGAATCAGGAGCTCTTGGCACTGCCAACATCATCCCAAGCATTGCAGGCACGTGCCTTAGGAAGGGCTCTGGTATGAGACAGGGACCTGCCCTGCTCCCAGAGCAGCCAGAGGCTTTTGAATGGGAAAAAAAGTCTGAAATGAGCAATTTTGGACACTGTTTAACAGGGATAGGCTCTACAGTGAAGCCTGGATGTTGTTTCTTCAACAAATTCAGAGGCTGGGACTACCACCGTGGAAAGAAACAAAAACCATGAATGCAAATGTGATTGAGGGGTAGTTACAGAATGACAAAGATCAGGAGAGGCTGGGCTGTGGCTGGAGCTGCTGTGCAGAGTGGCTGTGCAGCTCCTCCTGAGGGTGGCCAGGTTCAGGATGGAGGTGCTCAAGGGCTTCCCTGGACACTGATGCTGGGGAACCAGAGGATGGATGGCCCCATTCTGCACAAGAGCAGCATAACCCCCTAATTTCTGTGCAATTAAATGATCCAAGCATCTGGTGATGGGAATTTCCATATTCCATGTACTTTCTGGATACAAGCACAGGAGTTCAGTGGAGTTCCCCATGGACCCTGCATTTTACTCAGAAGGATTCAATTCTGGAATTGAAGAATGTGAGACATTCCCAGTGAAAGGATAAGGGAATGTTGCTGTCCCTCCCCAGCTCTGCAGCCCTACCTGGTGTCCCTTCCCATCAGCTGGGAATGCAGGGCTGGCTCTGCTGGACAGAAGGGGAAGGATGCTCCCTGTGATCCCAACCCCTCTCCTGCCATCCAGAGGCACCAGCCCTGCAAGGATTTGGGAAATCACTGCCATCCTGTAGTGCTGGGTCTGTCCCCAGGGATTAAGGTGTCCCATTCTTTGCAGGCAAGAGCTCCCTGAAAACACCATGGAACTCATCTGCTGAGCCAAAGGAGATGGAGTTCATTCCCTGGGGCTGAGGCCATGAGGGTCATTGCATGGGGAATAGAGCTGGGGAACAGCACTGAGCCCAGCTGCACTGCTTGGAGCCATGTGGATCCAGGAGGGAGGAGGAAAGCCATGCTGCAATGTTCTCCCTGCAGCGCATACCACAAAAATCACCCAAGGCAATGCTCCTACTCCCTTCTCCTGCAGGAATACAACATGACGGGTAGGGTGATCCTCTGGGTATTGATTAACTGGGAAGAGCCAGGAAACCTTCAGCCTCTGTGCCGAGGTCCTTCAGCAGAGCAGTGGAAGTGATAAGCAGGCTCACACCCCCATGTCCATGGCAGGATCATCTCTGTGGGCATTGTTTCCTTCTGGCTCCTCAAAGACCCTCTGGAGGGAGAGCCGGAAGGACTGCACAGAGCAGGGCCTCCAGCACCTCCCTGCCAAGAAGTAGATGAAGGGTTTGATGCTGCTGTTGATGCAGGTGAGCAGGAAAAAAACCTGTGAGGACACAGCGATGTAACTGAGCTGCTGCAGGAAATTGCAGAGGTTGAGAAAGAGAGTGAAGAGCACCATGATGAGGATAACAATGTCGCGCCTCTTGGGTTGCTGCAGCTGGGGGCACCACTTGGCCTTAATGAAATCTGTGCTGGAAACAAGCATGGGTGCAACAAAGAGGAGAAAGATGATGATGTTTGTGGAGATGAAAACTGCCTGGCAGTGCTTCTGCTGGTGTGATGGGCACAGGAATGTCACAGTGGGAATGACAGTGAATACAGCAAAGATGGCACAGTATTGGACACTGTCTACCACCCACCTCAGGCGCTCGGGAAGCTCCCTGCAGCAGCAGCGCCAGCAGAGCTTGTAAGCATTCAGCAGAGGGCTGCCGAGCATCAGCCAGAACAGTGCCCAGTAGTAGGAGACCACTGAGAGCTGGAAAAGGAAACTGAGGTGCAGCGGGTGCAAGATAGGAGAGCAGGACACTTCCTCCACCAGGAAGAGGAGGGTGGAGGGGACTGTGGAGAGAAGGAAGAGGAAATCAGTGACAGCCAGGACAAAGAAGCCATAGTTGGGGCATTCCCGGTTGAGGAGGCCGATGACAGCCCCGTTCCCAGCCAGCCCACAGAGGCAGATGAGCAGTGTCACACTGTGTATGGCCACGCTGGTGACATCTGTCTCACACAGATCATCTCCTTCAGTGGCTGAGGCAGGAGATGGGGACACGGTGGTCACCTCCATGGATGGACGCTGGGCAGGCAGTGGGATGTGGCCCTGGCTGTGGTCAGAGTGGCTGGGCAGTCGGTGCTTGGAGAATCCAGGGATGGACCGTATGGCTCCTCAGCAGCTCCCTGCTGTGGGAAGGATTCAGTGGGGAGGAGTGAGATGTGCAGGGGAGGAGGGCAGTGACAATGGTGGGGTGTGAGAGGGAGGTGGGAGGGTTTGGCTGTTTGGCAGAGGATGCAGAAGCAAAGCTCAGGGCAGACAAGGAGGGACCTGGGTAGGGCCCTGCGGTCAGCAGGAGTGGGTGTCAGGAACAGAGCAGCTGCTGCAGGAGAGGAAGGTGGGGTAGGGAGGAAGGCAAACATTCCACTGACCTGTTCCCTGTGGGGCAGCAGCAGGCAAAGGGGTCTGTGCAGATCAGCAGCGCTTCCTGGTCCCTCTTGCTCCTTTGGGATCCATGTCCTAAAGCGGCTCCTGCCAGGTCAGGGACATGAAGGAGAAAGTGCCCAGGTCACCAGGAGCTCCCCATTCCCGTCCTGCTGGCTCCTCTCTCTGTGCCCTGTCCTGGTGTTGCTTCCCAAGGCTTGGTGAAGTCATGGGGGAGTAGGAAATTGCCTCTTTGTCTATAGCTGTATTTCACTTCCTCTGAGTTGTCTTGAACATTTTTTCCTGCCATAGAGGAAGTAGCTTGACATGCAGATTTCTTTTCATGGCTCCTCATTTCCTCCCGATTAGAAACTCTTTTCCAAATTGGACATTCTCAAAACGCTTTCCCTCTCTCAGCAAGTTTCTACCATTCCTCATTTATCTACCCAGAGGAGTCACTGTCCCTCCAGCAGCAGAGAGCTGCTGGTGGTGCTAGAATGCTGCTGGCAGTGCTGGAAGTGCTCACAGCACTGTGCAAGCATGTGTGTGCTTCTCAGAATCAACTCCCATTCTGGGTTGATTTTCAGGATCATTGCCAAAAGCTTCCCTGGCCCCATGAAAGCAAAGAGAGCTGAGAATTCCCATTTCTGTCATTGCAATGCAGGCTCACACATCCAAGGGAAGGACAGAACTCAGTTGCTTGCAGTCAGGTAAGCAGGTCAGCAGCACTTAGAGCCCACCCTGATTGCTGCCAATCCCCTTGATGATGCAATGAAAGCTATTAGGGACCAGGTTTTGGGGTGCTGTGATCCCCTTTCTACCCCTTCATTAGAGCTCAACCTCCTCCTCAGACATGGGAGCCCTTGTGTTTGTTTTTAACCTGACCCCATCCCGCTGGGCAACCTGTGGCAGGGCCTGAGCACCCTAACAGGGAAGGATTTCTGCCCTAATTTCCAATCTTACCCCACCCTCTGTCAGAGGGAAGCCATTCCCCCTTGTCCTGTCACTCCATGCTCTTGTCCAAAGTCCCTCTCCACCTCTCCTGGAGCCCCATCAGCTCCTGGATCATGAAGTGTTCGCCCTTGAAAGGATTGGGCTGGTGAGGGGATGTGAGATTGCATAGCTGGGGACACAAACAGGGGCCAGCAGTTTCCAGCAGGAGCATCCCAGATCCCTGAGGCACATGTCAGCCTGGGTAGGAATCATCTCACCTCAGCTTTCTGGGAATTCCTTGTAATTCACTGTACGCTGCTGTCTGACTGCCAGAGGAGTGTAGAAGATGACTGAAATGAAATCTGCAGTTTTTTAAGGATTAAAGCCAAGAGAGCAGCATGGATTTGCCTCTGAGAAGAAGTGACATTGCTGACATCCTAAATAATCCATCAGCTGTGTGCCACTACTCCAGCCCACAAACAGAATTTATTATTGCACAAATCTGTTTGGAAACTGTGTGGTGAAGGAGATGTGCCACTGAAATTGTGACATATACACGGCAAAATTAGATTTGATTTAGAAAGAAAAGTTTAACAGGGCATTTGTAGTGCAGGGTCCTAAGGATCCAGCCAAGGAATGAGAGGGAAGAAGTTCAGGCAGTTCAAAAGACAAAAATTTTGGAACTGGGGTTGCTTTAAAAATCGAAGAGAAGCTGAGATGGAGCCCAAGTGCTCTGGGCACAGGTGTGGTTGCTGAGGCTCTCTCCCGTTGCTCATTTCCCGGGCAGAGTGAAGAGCAGCTGAGGAGCAGAGCCCTGAGCCCGTGGCAGGCTCTGAGGCAGCTGCCTGTGTGTGAGAGCCCTGGAGAACACGAGGCAGCACGGAGAGCAGGGGCTGTGGCAGGAGCTGGGACAGAGCCCGCGCCGGACGCTGCTCGGGCTCAGCCCGCGGGCTGCGCTCCCCTTTCCCAAGGGACCATTCCAGGGAACCTCCTGCAGATCCCGGCCCAGGGACAGCAGCTGGAGCCTGGCAGCTGAGGGCAGTGCACTGCGGGCAAGTTCTCCAGGCTGCCAGAGGAAACCAGGTCAGACTCTTCCCTTCCACCTTCGTCAGGGCCCCCTCATTGGGTGGAACCTGGTTATTGATTTTGGGGGCAGAACTGAGGTCTGTAGGGAATTAAGACCTATAAACACTGTGGGAAAAGGGAGGGAATATTGTAATGAGTGTCCTGCTGAAGGAATGCAGCAGCTCAGTGATATCAACTGACACCTGAGAGTCCAGCTCAGATCCATCCCAAAGCCATTTGCTCTCTGATATCTCCATGGGCAATCCTCTCCTTCTCTAGTTGTTTTCCTGCTCCAGCTCTGTCCTGTCCACAGCCAGGAAGGAGGTATCTCCCTGGCTTTTGTGCCAGGCACACAGGACCAGGCTCCCACATCCTCCTTGCCATCTGTCCTGTCCCTCACCCTTCCCTGTGCTGCTCCACATGGAAGCTGTGGGTGGGAAAAGATGGGAAAGCCACGTTTGGGGGACAGCAGCGTTGCTCTGGTGTGTCTGTTTGTCAGCCCTGCAGCTGTGTGAGGGCAGGAGAAGCAGCAGAGGTGTCACCATGAGCACTTTGTCCCCTGGCACGGAGGGAGCCAGCCCTGCCTGCTGGAGCCAGCCCGGTGGGAAGGCATCCCAGGGGAGCTGGAATGAGGAGAGCCACGACAACTGGACCCAGTGTGACAGCAGGCAGTGGAGCAAAGTGCCTGTCCCGCTGCTGCTGCTGCTGCTGCTGCTGTGCCTGTGTGGGATGGTGGGAATGGGGCTGTGCTCTGGCTCCTTGGCCAACAGCAGTGCCCACCCTCTGATTGACTTCCTGGCTGGGAGCTGTGCAAAGGAATTCACCCCCTCTGTTAGTGCTGCCTTCCAGAGGGCTTTTGAGGCTTTTGTGCCAGAGTCAGGGCATAGAGACAATACAGTGGAATCATCAACAGGTGGATTCATTATGAAAGATAGTCAGCATAAAATAGAACCATAAAATATCCAGAGTTGCAAGGGAGCCACAATGAGCTTGGAGTTGAGCTCCTGGCCCTGCTCAGGACATCCGAACAATCCCAGCCTGTTCCTGAGAGCATTGTGCAAATGCTCCTTGAGCTCTGTCAGGCTGGTGCTGTGTGCAGCAGGGGCACTCCTGCCTGGCTGGATGCTTGATGTTATGAGGATTTCTCATGGAATGGTTTGGGATGTGTCCAGAATTAGGGTAAATTTGGGAGGAAACCTTAAAATGGGATCTTTCTAGAAAACAAATTCAAGCAGTTCCCCCCTCACCCCCAGCTGGTTCAGGAAAAGATTTCCTGAGAGAAAAGTGGAAAACACTGTTTATTTAACAAGGAAAGTATTCACAAGCACAAGAAATGGAAACAATATTCAACAATAAAATCTCTTGATGTTCTGAAGCGTTGGCAAATTCAGGAAGTCCTTGTTGTGGAGTGTAGTTTGGCTCACTCAGTCCCTTATCAGTCCTTCTGGTGCTGTAAATTCCCTGGCCCAGGCCCGGCCTGGTGGGCCACAGGTGTGAGCTCCTGGTGCTCTGCTGGGTGTTCAGTCCTGGGTAGATTTGAACAGGTCCAAAGAAAAAGCAAAAAATCCCACAGTCCAGGGAATTTCTTTTCCTCAGCTAGCTAAAACTAACTAAAAGCAAAGGAGAGTTCTGTCCCAATGTCTGTCCGTCTGGAGACAGCACAGTCCATGAGCAGGAATGTGGAGGAGGATGTGCAGTGTCTGAAAACAAACTGCAGCTTCTTCTCTTCCCCCATTCACTCTCTGAAACTAGTCTTAAAGGTGCAAAACTACTTTTCAGCATGAACAGAACAAGATGATTGGGGATAAAAGCATCATAATATCAATCTAGGACAGATGGGAATTTCCATGTTTAAAGCTCTTTTTGGTCGCCTGCACAAGGGTTCAATGGAGTTCAACTTTGATCCTGCACTTTGATATTCAGAAGGATTTATTTCTGGAATTAAAGAATGTAACAAATTCCCAGTGAAAGGATAAGGGAATGTTGCTGTCCCTCCCCAGCTCTGCAGCCCTACCTGGTGTCCCTTCCCATCAGCTGGGAATGCAGGGCCGGCTCTGCTGGACAGAAGGGGAAGGATGCTCCCTGTGATCCCAACCCCTCTCCTGCCATCCAGAGGCACCAACCCTGCAGGGATTTGGGAAATCTCTGCCACCCCGTGCTGGGTGTGTCCCCAGGGATTAAGGTGTCCCATTCTTTGCAGGCAAGAGCTCCCTGAAAACACCATGGAACTCATCTGCTGAGCCAAAGGAGATGGAGTTCATTCCCTGGGGCTGAGGCCATGAGGGTCATTGCATGGGGAATAGAGCTGGGGAACAGCACTGAGCCCAGCTGCACTGCTTGGAGCCATGTGGATCCAGGAGGGAGGAGGAAAGTTCTCCAATGTTCTCCCTGCAGAGCATCCCACAAAAATCACCCAAGGCAATGCCTGTGCTCCCTTCTCCTGCAGGAATACAACATGACGGGTAGGGTGATCCTATGGATATTGATTAACTGGGAAGAGCCAGGAAACCTTCAGCCTCTGTGCCGAGGTCCTTCAGCAGAGCAGTGGAAGTGATCAGCAGGCTCACACCCCCATGTCCATGGCAGGATCATCTCTGTGGGCACTGTTTCCTTCTGGCTCCTCAAAGACCCTCTGGAGGGAGAGCCGGAAGGACTGCACAGAGCAGGGCCTCCAGCACCTCCCTGCCAAGAAGTAGATGAAGGGTTTGATGCTGCTGTTGATGCAGGTGAGCAGGAAAAAAACCTGTGAGGACACAGCGATGTAACTGAGCTGCTGCAGGAAATTGCAGAGGTTGAGGAGGAGAGTGAAGAGCACCATGAGGAGGATAACAATGTCGCGCCTCATGGGTTGCTGCAGCTGGGGGCACCACTTGGCCTTAATGAAATCTGTGCTGGAAACAAGCATGGGTGCAACAAAGAGGAGAAAGATGATGATGTTTGTGGAGATGAAAACTGCCTGGCAGTGCTTCTGCTGGTGTGATGGGCACAGGAATGTCACAGTGGGAATGACAGTGAATACAGCAAAGATGGCACAGTATTGGACACTGTCTACCACCCACCTCAGGCGCTCGGGAAGCTCCCTGCAGCAGCAGCGCCAGCAGAGCTTGTAAGCATTCAGCAGAGGGCTGCCGAGCATCAGCCAGAACAGTGCCCAGTAGTAGGAGACCACTGAGAGCTGGAAAAGGAAACTGAGGTGCAGCGGGTGCAAGATAGGAGAGCAGGACACTTCCTCCACCAGGAAGAGGAGGGTGGAGGGGACTGTGGAGAGAAGGAAGAGGAAATCAGTGACAGCCAGGACAAAGAAGCCATAGTTGGGGCATTTCCGGTTGAGGAGGCAGAGCACAGCCCCATTTCCAGCCAGCCCACAGAGGCTGATGAGCAGTGTCACACTGTGTATGGCCACGCTGGTGACATCCGTCTCACACAGATCATCTCCTTCAGTGGCTGAGGCAGGAGATGGGGACACGGTGGTCACCTCCATGGATGGACGCTGGGCAGGCAGTGGGATGTGGCCCTGGCTGTGGTCAGAGTGGCTGGGCAGTCGGTGCTTGGAGAATCCAGGGATGGACCGTATGGCTCCTCAGCAGCTCCCTGCAGTGGGAAGGATTCAGTGGGGAGGAGTGAGATGTGCAGGGGAGGAGGGCAGTGACAATGGTGGGGTGGGAGAGGGAGGTGGGAGGGTTTGGCTGTTTGGCAGAGGATGCAGAAGCAAAGCTCAGGGCAGACAAGGAGGGACCTGGGTAGGGCCCTGCGGTCAGCAGGAGTGGGTGTCAGGAACAGAGCAGCTGCTGCAGGAGAGGAAGGTGGGGTAGGGAGGAAGGCAAACATTCCACTGACCTGTTCCCTGTGGGGCAGCAGCAGGCAAAGGGCTCTGTGCAGATCAGCGGCGCTTCCTGGTCCCTCTTGCTCCTTTGGGATCCATGTCCTAAAGCGGCTCCTGCCAGGTCAGGGACATGAAGGAGAAAGTGCCCAGGTCACCAGGAGCTCCCCATTCCCGTCCTGCTGGCTCCTCTCTCTGTGCCCTGTCCTGGTGTTGCTTCCCAAGGCTTGGTGAAGTCACGGGGGAAATTACCTCTTGGTCTATATCTGTATTTCACTTCCTCTGAGTTGTCTTGAACATTTTTTCCTGCCATAGAGGAAGTAGCTTGACATGCAGATTTCTTTTCATGGCTCCTCATTTCCTCCCGATTAGAAACTCTTTTCCAAATTGGACATTCTCAAAACGCTTTCCCTCTCTCAGCAAGTTTCTACCATTCCTCATTTATCTACCCAGAGGAGTCACTGTCCCTCCAGCAGCAGAGAGCTGCTGGTGGGGCTGGTAGCACTGGAATGCTGCTGGCAGTGCTGGAAGTGCTCACAGCACTGTGCAAGCATGTGTGTGCTTCTCAGAATCAACTCCCATTCTGGGTTGATTTTCAGGATCATTGCCAAAAGCTTCCCTGGCCCCATGAAAGCAAAGAGAGCTGAGAATTCCCATTTCTGTCATTGCAATGCAGGCTCACACATCCAAGGGAAGGACAGAACTCAGTTGCTTGCAGTCAGGTAAGCAGGTCAGCAGCACTTAGAGCCCACCCTGATTGCTGCCAATCCCCTTGATGATGCAATGAAAGCTATCAGGGACCAGGTTTTGGGGTGCTGTGATCCCCTTTCTACCCCTTCATTAGAGCTCAACCTCCTCCTCAGACATGGGAGCCCTTGTGTTTGTTTTTAACCTGACCCCATCCCGCTGGGCAACCTGTGGCAGGGCCTGAGCACCCTAACAGGGAAGGATTTCTGCCCTAATTTCCAATCTGACCCCACCCTCTGTCAGAGGGAAGCCATTCCCCCTTGTCCTGTCACTCCATGCTCTTGTCCAAAGTCCCTCTCCACCTCTCCTGGAGCCCCATCAGCTCCTGGATCATGAAGTGTTCGCCCTTGAAAGGATTGGGCTGGTGAGGGGATGTGAGATTGCATAGCTGGGGACACAAACAGGGGCCAGCAGTTTCCAGCAGGAGCATCCCAGATCCCTGAGGCACATGTCAGCCTGGGTAGGAATCATCTCACCTCAGCTTTCTGGGAATTCCTTGTAATTCACTGTACGCTGCTGTCTGACTGCCAGAGGAGTGTAGAAGATGACTGAAATGAAATCTGCAGTTTTCTAAGGATTAAAGCCAAGAGAGCAGCATGGATTTGCCTCTGAGAAGAAGTGACATTGCTGACATCCTAAATAATCCATCAGCTGTGTGCCACTACTCCAGCCCACAAACAGAATTTATTATTGCACAAATCTGTTTGGAAACTGTGTGGTGAAGGAGATGTGCCACTGAAATTGTGACATATACACGGCAAAATTAGATTTGATTTAGAAAGAAAAGTTTAACAGTACATTTGTAGTGCAGGGTCCTAAGGATCCAGCCAAGGAATGAGAGGGAAGAAGTTCAGGCAGTTCAAAAGACAAAAATTTTGGAACTGGGGTTGCTTTAAAAATCGAAGAGAAGCTGAGATGGAGCCCAAGTGCTTTGGGCACAGGTGTGGTTGCTGAGGCTCTCTCCCGTTGCTCATTTCCCGGGCAGAGTGAAGAGCAGCTGAGGAGCAGAGCCCTGAGCCCGTGGCAGGCTCTGAGGCAGCTGCCTGTGTGTGAGAGCCCTGGAGAACACGAGGCAGCACGGAGAGCAGGGGCTGTGGCAGGAGCTGGGACAGAGCCCGCGCCGGACGCTGCTCGGGCTCAGCCCGCGGGCTGCGCTCCCCTTTCCCAAGGGACCATTCCAGGGAACCTCCTGCAGATCCCGGCCCAGGGACAGCAGCTGGAGCCTGGCAGCTGAGGGCAGTGCACTGCGGGCAAGTTCTCCAGGCTGCCAGAGGAAACCAGGTCAGACTCTTCTCTTCCACCTTCACCAGGGCCCCCTCATTGGGTGGAACCTGGTTATTGATTTTGGGGGCAGAACTGAGGTCTGTAGGGAATTCAAACCTATAAACACTGTGGGAAAAGGGAGGGAATATTGTAATGAGTGTCCTGCTGAAGGAATCCAGCAGCTCAGTGATATCAACTGATACCTGAGAGTCCAGCTCAGATCCATCCCAAAGCCATTTGCTCTCTGATATCTCCATGGGCAATCCTCTCCTTCTCTAGTTGTTTTCCTGCTCCAGCTCTGTCCTGTCCACAGCCAGGAAGGAGGTATCTCCCTGGCTTTTGTGCCAGGCACACAGGACCAGGCTGCCACATCCTCCTTGCCATCTCTCCTGTCCCTCACCCTTCCCTGTGCTGCTCCACATGGAAGCTGTGGGTGGGAAAAGATGGGAAAAGCCACGTTTGGGGGACAGCAGCGTTGCTCTGGTGTGTCTGTTTGTCACCCCTGCAGCTGTGTGAGGGCAGGAGAAGCAGCAGAGGTGTCACCATGAGCACTTTGTCCCCTGGCATGGAGGGAGCCAGCCCTGCCTGCTGGAGCCAGCCCGGTGGGAAGGCATCCCAGGGGAGCTGGAATGAGGAGAGCCACGACAACTGGACCCAGTGTGACAGCAGGCAGTGGAGCAAAGTGCCTGTCCCACTGCTGCTGCTGCTGCTGCTGCTGTGCCTGTGTGGGAGGGTGGGAATGGGGCTGTGCTCTGGCTGCTTGGCCAACAGCAGTGCCCATCCTCTGATTGACTTCCTGGCTGGGAGCTGTGCAAAGGAATTCACCCCCTCTGTTAGTGCTGCCTTCCAGAGGGCTTTTGAGGCTTTTGTGCCAGAGTCAGGGCATAGAGACAATACAGTGGAATCATCAACAGGTGGATTCATTATGAAAGATAGTCAGCATAAAATAGAACCATAAAATATCCAGAGTTGCAAGGGAGCCACAACGAGCTTGGAGTTGAGCTCCTGGCCCTGCTCAGGACATCCGAACAATCCCAGCCTGTTCCTGAGAGCATTGTGCAAATGCTCCTTGAGCTCTGTCAGGCTGGTGCTGTGTGCAGCAGGGGCACTCCTGCCTGGCTGGATGCTTGATGTTATGAGGATTTCTCATGGAATGGTTTGGGATGTGTCCAGAATTAGGGTAAATTTGGGAGGAAACCTTAAAATGGGATCTTTCTAGAAAACAAATTCAAGCAGTTCCCCCCTCACCCCCAGCTGGTTCAGGAAAAGATTTCCTGAGAGAAAAGTGGAAAACACTGTTTATTTAACAAGGAAAGTATTCACAAGCACAAGAAATGGAAACAATATTCAACAATAAAATCTCTTGATGTTCTGAAGCGTTGGCAAATTCAGGAAGTCCTTGTTGTGGAGTGTAGTTTGGCTCACTCAGTCCCTTATCAGTCCTTCTGGTGCTGTAAATTCCCTGGCCCAGGCCCGGCCTGGTGGGCCACAGGTGTGAGCTCCTGGTGCTCTGCTGGGTGTTCAGTCCTGGGTAGATTTGAACAGGTCCAAAGAAAAAGCAAAAAATCCCACAGTCCAGGGAATTTCTTTTCCTCAGCTAGCTAAAACTAACTAAAAGCAAAGGAGAGTTCTGTCCCAATGTCTGTCCGTCTGGAGACAGCACAGTCCATGAGCAGGAATGTGGAGGAGGATGTGCAGTGTCTGAAAACAAACTGCAGCTTCTTCTCTTCCCCCATTCACTCTCTGAAACTAGTCTTAAAGGTGCAAAACTACTTTTCAGCATGAACAGAACAAGATGATTGGGGATAAAAGCATCATAATATCAATCTAGGACAGATGGGAATTTCCATGTTTAAAGCTCTTTTTGGTCGCCTGCACAAGGGTTCAATGGAGTTCAACTTTGATCCTGCACTTTGATATTGAGAAGGATTTATTTCTGGAATTAAAGAATGTAACAAATTCCCACTGAAAAGATAAGGGAATGTTGCTGTCCCTCCCCAGCTCTGCAGCCCTACCTGGTGTCCCTTCCCATCAGCTGGGAATGCAGGGCCGGCTCTGCTGGACAGAAAGGGAAGGATGCTCCCTGTGATCCCAACCCCTCTCCTGCCATCCAGAGGCACCAACCCTGCAGGGATTTGGGAAATCACTGCCACCCCATGCTGGGTGTGTCCCCAGGGATTAAGGTGTCCCATTCTTTGCAGGCAAGAGCTCCCTGGAAACACCATGGAACTCATCTGCTGAGCCAAAGGAGATGGAGTTCATTCCCTGGGGCTGAGGCCATGAGGGTCATTGCATGGGGAATAGAGCTGGGGAACAGCACTGAGCCCAGCTGCACTGCTTGGAGCCATGTGGATCCTGTAGGAAGCAGGAAAGCCATGCTCCAATGTTCTCCCTGCAGAGCATCCCACAAAAATCACCCAAGGCAATGCCTGTGCTCCCTTCTCCTGCAGGAATACACTAATAAAGGCAGGGTGATCCTGTGGATATTGATGAATCAGGAGGTTCAGGCCTTAATGAAATCAGTTGTGCCAGAAATGACCACAGGTGCAACAAAGAGGAGCAGCATGATGATGTACATGGAGATGAGAGGAACACGGCAGTGCTCCTGCAATAGTGGGCACAGGGATGTTACCATGAAAATGACAATGATGAGAAGACCGAAGGCCCACTTATGGACACTGATCTGCCCCCGCCTCGGGCACTCGGGAAGCTCCCTGCGGCAGCAGAGCCAGCAGATCTTGCACATATACAGCATTGTGCTGTTGACTATCAGCCACAACAGCCCTATGTAGTAGGAGATCGCTGATATAATGAAAAGGACACTCAGGTACAGCAGGGGCAGAATAGGAGAGCAGGACACGTCCTCCACCAGCAGGAGGAGGGCAGAGGGGACCACAAAGAGGAGGTAGAGGAAGTCAATGACAGCGAAGCCAAAGATGCCAGAGTTCCTCGTTTTCAGGCTGAGGAGGCCGATGACAGCCCCATTCCCAGCCAGCCCACAGAGGCAGATGAGCAGTGTCACACTGTGTGTGGCCATGCTGGGGACATCTGTCTCTCACAGATCATCTCCTTCAGTGGGTGAGGCAGGAGATGGGGACACGGTGCTCACCTCCATGGATGGACGCTGGGCAGGCAGTGGGATGTGGCCCCTGGCTGTGGTCAGAGTGGCTGGGCAGTCAGTGCTTGGAGAATCCAGGGATGGACCATGTGGCTCCTCAGTAGCTCCCTGCAGTGAAAAGTGTTCAGTGGGGAGGAGTGAGATGTGCAGGGGACGAGGGCAGTGGAAATGCTGGGGTGGGAGAGAGATGTCGGAGGGTTGGGCTGGTGTGCCAGATCGAGAAATAACAGAGAACAACATTTTCAACTCTTTTGGACTTGCTTAAAGACTAACTGGGGAAAAAGATAAAAATATGTAAGGATGTGGAGCCCAGGGATAAACGTGGCTGGAGCCAGTGCAGAAATAGATAAGGAGGTCCGCAGTATTTTTAGAGAAAGTTCTGTAACACGAAGCAACAGTCCATGGCTGAAGGAAAAGTTCAAGACATGGTCACCTTTAATGTCTCAGCAATTAGGGAATACAACCACCAGAAGCCCCTCTGAAAAAACCTCCAGGATCAGAAAAGGACTTCCAGAAGGAAGAGTTTGCATGGAAATGAGTTCTAGGAAAATAATGTTTATGTTCTAGATAAGAAAAACTTTTAATGTATGGTTATAATGAATAAAAAGGATGTTGTGAAGTCTCACAACACAAACAGAAATAAGGAGAGATCCTTCTGTGTGTCCTGCTGCCCAATAATTCCCTTGGTAACAACATTGGTTGATGTTAGGAACTTTATTCTGTCTGATTTTGATATCACTCCAGATCCATCCCATCCCATCCCATCCCATCCCGATGGGTTCCCAGTCCCCGGCCTCTCCCTGGCTGCAGGTGTGGCCTGTTGGGCTCTGCTGCTGTCCAGTGGCAGATTTGGGATTGGTGGCACCCAGAGCCCTCCTGCCCCCTCCAGCCCCTGTCTGCCTCATGCCTTGGGCTGGCTCCCTGGAACAGAGGCCAGAGCAGGTGAAGAGAATAAAAGGAGGCATTGATGAAAGGCCTTCAAAAGGTTCACCTTGGGCTCTCAAAGCCTCCGAGAGGGGCTGCACCCAAAATGGACAATGGTCATGAGTTTTCCAGACAGATATCAGTTTGGTCCATTTACAAATCTGGGGTTAATCCTCCAATGACAGCTTCAGGTAATGAAGTCATTTAGCCCCAGTTTGCCCTCCCCAATTCACTTTTGTCTGTACTTTTCTAGGCCTGAGGCAGTAGAGTGTCCGTGAATTTCAGGCCTAGAGGGATTGTTTTGTCTGACCAAAATGTGCAGACAGTTAAATAACACTTTTCCATGGAGTTTAGAGTAATGCACTAATGCAGTACAGGATATGAAAAATAGAAAGGCTAAAATCCTAAGGCATCATGCCCCCTCTGACATCCTCTAGAAATTGCCCCCAGGCTGCCTTCCCCTCCAGACAGCCCCGCTCCTCTCCTGCCCCACTCAGGAGCCCCAGCAGTGTTTCTGCTCCTCCTGGCAATTCCATGCTTCTCCAGCCCAATGAACAGCAGTGGAGCCATCCCTGTAGTGCCTCTGGTTTGTGTCCAGAGGAGATTGGGGGGCTGGAGAGCAGGGATGGAGCTTGGCAAGGGGCATCTCCAAGAGAAAGACGGCCCCAAAGCCTTCCGGGGCAGGCTGGGGTGAGCAGCCCGTGGGGAGGGACTGGAGCCTGAGGCCCGGGGCTGGGAGGGATGGGAAGGATGGGAGGTGGGTGGGCTGCATGGGGAGTGGGATGGGAGGGTGGTGTGGGAGGGGTGGGACATGATGGAGCTGCTGGGAAGATGTGGTGGGAAGGTGTGGGGTGTGGTGGGGCTGGAGAGAAGGTGTGGGGTGTGGTGGGGCTGGTGGCCTCAGGGAAGCCCCAGGGAGGGGGGTGATGCCCTGTAGAGCCCATGGTGACAAACACAGGTGTCACCCGGCTCCTGGAAGGGGGTGGCTGTGCTGAGGATCACGGCCTCCTCCTCTCCTTGCTGCTGCACCACCTGAGCCTGCTGAGGGAGCAGCTGAAGGCAGTGGAGAGGAAAAATTTCTGAAGGCAGAGACACCTTTGCACCTGGGTCACAAAATTGAAAACTGAATATCTTTGAGGAGATCTCTGCTGTGACACTCACAGAACACTCGGAGTGGGGAATGCTGAGCCCCTGGGCCATCCTGTTTGTGCCAGCCTAGCTCTGGGCACTGGGGATCATGTTTGCTCCAAGGAGCACAAGCCACAGCTGTGTCCCCTCTGACACTCAGACTTCTAAGTCTTACAGCAAATGTGTCTTAGACTAGTAACAATTTTGAATCAAAATTGTGAACATAATGGAAATATATTTGCGATAGATATGTCGAAAGAAAGAAGAGTTTTCAGGCATTTTTATACACTACTGCGAGAAACAGAATTCACTGCTTAGAGTTTTTAATATTTAATAATAATAATAATGATAGTTTTTAAATGTTCAATAATATTAATAGTAATAGCATAAAAAAGGACACTTTCCAGGGCTGGGTTGCTCCTGGCAAAGAGCCAAATAATAGGGAGAGAAGGGAATGTTGTGTATACAGACAATATTATTTTTGTACTGTTACATTGCTGAAATGCATGCATATTCATGTGTTTCATGCATTATTCAAACAGTCTTGCGAGCTTTCTGATGTTTCAGCAACTCCTTTGCCTGATTTTTTCACACTCCGGCTTCTCTGCATGACATCCTGGGTTCAGGTCAATGTGTTTTATTTCTTCTTGTGCCTCCACGCTGCTGTTTCCCATCCTCTGATGAGATTTTACTGCGTCCTCCTTAAATCTAACATGGTATTCTCTAATTGTCCTCCTGGGCTGTGGTTTGAGTCATGGTTATCACTTGGACAGGTTGGTCAGTGGATGCCTTACACTGTTTTTAGTTACACAAAACCATTTTTCATATCTTATGTTTTGCTGAGGTCTGTTATACAATACATTCCTCACAGTATTATTTCCAAAAGTGATACATAGATATTATATTCATTACACTACTATTTCTGTGAGCAATACAGTGCATACATAAGTTGATAGATTATATTATACTAAGATGCAGCTAAAAATAGTTCTAATTCATACGATTTCTAAATAATTATAATCAATAACAACATGCTAGGCTAATACATAAATGCAAAAGCCAATATTATCTGGTCAATTCCAGACTACAATATCCAAGATTTTTTAATAGATACACCCAAAAGTGCCCCCAGTTTCTTACACCAAGGTATAGATGCTTTGTTTCTTTTAATTACTACCAGAATAGGTTGTCTGAGTTTAATGCATAACCCAGGATTTTCCAGCTAAACAATGTTTTATTAAATTTGATGTCTTGGTTAGACAGTTGCCACTGATTATGTCTTCTGAGGTGTACAAGCTTAGGAAATGGCTCTCTTATTGCCATTGCAATTTAACTCTTGCCATTTATTAATCAAGTCCTCTGGTGTGTATAGGCTTCCAAATTCCTAGTTCTCTCAAGATATCATTCTTATTCTTTGGCATCCAATTAATTTTCTAGTTATATGATGACCATGCAAATACTTTATTGAATTTTCTTCTCCAACTATTAAGTAAGATCTCTAAGGCCTATGGGTCAATTGAGTTTTCTACTGACACTCAGCCAACACAGATCTAAATCAAAACCAGCTAAAATCTAGAGTCAAATATGCCTTGACTAATTAAACATAGTTCATTATGAAATTTCTAAACAGTCACAGAATTCCTGGCTAACTACCTCTCTGTCCCCTCCCTCCAGCCACATTCCCAGCTGGCAGCAGCAGCCAGAGGAAGCCGGGAAGCGCTGGCAGAGGGGGCAAAGGCAGCTCAGGGTTCACGGTGCTGTTTATTGATATTAGTCCTCAGTGGGATGCAGGAACCAGGTGCCAGGGGGAATTTTGGGATCACAGCCGTGTTGGGAAGGGTTCTTTTGGGGGTAAAGTGCTCCAGGACCTCTGAGGAAGGAGCAAATCCATGCTCCAATGCGCTCCCTGCAGAGCATCCCTCCCACATGGCCCCTATCACTGTCCCTGCTCCCTTTCCCTGCAGGAATAAGGGTGGGAGGGTGATCCTAAGTCGCTGCCCCATGGTCCTGCATGGGGGCACTTGAGGGGTTCAGCAGGCTCAGACCCCCCTGTCCATGGTGGCATCATTACTGGGGGCAGTGCTCCCTTCTGGCTCCTCAAACACCTTCTGGAGGAACCCCCTGAGGGACCCCATGGAGCAGCGCCTCCAGCACTTTGTTACTGAGATGTAGATGAGGGGGTTGATGCTGCTGGGCATGCAGGCAAACAGGAGAACAACCTGGGGGGACACAGTGGTGTAGCCGAGCTGCTGCAGGAAATTCCAGAGACTGAGGGGGAGAGTGAGGAGCACAGCCAGGAAGAAAATGATGTCAAGCCTCTTGGATTGCTGCTGCTGGGAGCTACCCCTGAAGTGAATGAAGAGGATTGTGCTGGAAATGACCATGGATGGAGCAAAGACGAGGAAGTTGAGGATGTACAGGGAGATGAGAGCTCCCTGGCAGAGCTTGTGTTCCTGTGACTGGCACAGGGAATTCACCGCAGAAATGGCAGCAATGGCAGTGATGGAAAGGGCCCAGAGCATGGCACTGACCACCACCCATGAGAGGCCCTGGGGAAGGTGGCAGAAGAGCCCAGGTGGGCAGAGCATGGACCTGCCCCTCTCGATGCTGATGGCCGTCAGCCGGTACAGCCCTACGCTGTGGAACATCGGGAAGAGGAGGAAAAGGAAGCGTATGGATGCTGGGGGCATGATGGAGGAGCAGGAGAAATTCTCCTGCAGGAAGAGCAGAGCGGAGGGGACCATGAAGATGAGGAAGAGGAAGTTGATGAGGGCCAGGTCAAGGATGTAGGCAGTGATGGGTTTCATAGTGTCCCTGTGGATGCGGAACCCGAGGACCCAGAGCACAGCCCCGTTCCCAGCCAGCCCACAGAGGCAGATGAGCAGGGTCACACTGTGTGTGGCCATGCTGGGGACATCTGTCTCACACAGATCATCTCCTTCAGTGGGTGACATGGCAGGGGGGACGTAATGCTCATCCACATGGATGGAAGCTGGGCAGGCAGTGAGATGTGGCCCTGGCTGTGGTCAGAGTGGATGGGCAGTGAGTGCTTGGAGAATCCAGGGATGGACTATGCAGCTCCTCAGCAGCTCCCTGCAGTGGGAAGGATTCAGTGGGGAGGAGTGAGATGTGCAGGGGAGGAGGGTGGTGGAAATTGTGGAGTGGGAGAGGGAGGTGGGAGGGTTGGGCTGTTTGGCAGGAGGCTGATAAATAACACAGAGAATAAACATTTTCAGTTCTTCTGAATTTCTTCAAAAGCAAAGTGGCCAAAATTTAGAATGATGTGTTATAGATGGATAATGGGATGATTGGCTCTCAGTTAAGGGATGAATACAGTGTGAATATTACGAGAAGCTTTATTTATATATAATTATGTCATTGCAGTCTGTTGTTTAGATGTCCCCTGTTCTCCCCATAGTCCCCTTCTCTCCCCTCTGTACTGTTGCCATCAGAGATCCTGAGTCATCTAGGACAGGTAGAAAGAAGGGGTGTACAAAATCTTGTTGCTGGGGGGGGGAAGAGGTGCAGCATGAGGACACCTGACCCTCCAGTCAAGCTGCAGGAAAGCAGGCTCCAGCAATAAACACAAAGAAGGGCTGACTGACAGACTTTGGGAGGGGCCAGGTTTAGCTGATGCAACCCCCCGGGGTATCAAAGGTGAAGCATCCATCCTGAAGATCAGCCAGCCACGTGGTGGGCAGCCATGAGGGAAGCTCCCAGGCCTGCTTCTCCTTATTTAGTCCTTTTGTTGCATTTTTATTAAGGTTTATTGACCATTTAAAATTAAAAAAGTGGGTGATTGTTTCTCACAGGATGTAAAGGCTGGCACACAGGATGGCAAACATGGCAGGAACCAGTGCAGAAACAGATAAGGAGGCCTGCAGTGATTTTGGGGCAAATTCTGGAACAAAAAACAACAGTGCATGGCCAGAGGAAAAGTGCAAGGCAAGGGTACCTTTAATATGGCAGCATTCATTGAAAGTGAGCACCAGAGAGACACTGCTTAATAAACTTCCAGGATCATAAAACGACTTCCAGGGGAAGGTGGATGCATGGAAATGAGTAGTAGGAAACTGGTGTTTGTGTATTAGATAAAATAACTTCTAAATGGCTACATATGTTTCTAATGGATTAATTCTGTGTTGTAAAATCTCACCATACACACAATACAAGGAGAGATCCCTCTGTGTCCTGTGCAGGTCAAGAATTCCTGCTTCCTCATGCTTTGCATTGTGTTAGGAAGTTTGTTGTGGCCCATTTCAGTATTAGGATACAGACGGGATGCACAGGAAAACAGAGAGGATCTGGGGAGGGCCCTGCGGTCACTGGGAGAGGGTGTCAGGAACAGAGCAGCTGCTGCAGGAGAGGAAGGTGGGGTAGGGAGGAAGGCAAACATTCCCCTGACCTGTTCCCTGTGGGGCAGCAGCAGGCAAAGGGCTCTGTGCAGATCAGCGGCGCTTCCTGGTCCCTCTTGCTCCTTTGGGATCCATGTCCTAAAGCGGCTGCTGCCAGGTCAGGGACATGAAGGAGAAAGTGCCCAGGTCACCAGGAGCTCCCCATTCCCATCCTGCTGGCTCCTCTCTCTGTGCACTGTCCGGGTGCTGCTTCCCAAGGCTTGGTGGAGTCAAAAGGGAGTAGGAAATTTCATCTTTGGCTACATCAGAATTTCTCTCACTCTGAGTTATTTGTCTTGCCCTTTTTTTTTCTGCCATAGAGGAAGCAGCTCGACATGCAGATTTCTTTGAGTGCCTCCTCATTTCCTCCTGATTGGAAACTCTTTTCCAAATTGGACATTCTCCAAATGCTTTCCCTCTCTCAGCAGGTTTCTACCATTGCTTATTTATCTCCCCTGAGAGGTCATTTTTCCTCCAGCAGCAGAGAGCTGCTGGTGGGGCTGGTAGCACTGGAATGCTGCTGGCAGTGCTGGAAGTGCTCACAGCACTGTGCAAGCATCTGGGTGCTTCTCAGAAACAACTCCCATTCTGGGTTGATTTTCAGGATCATTGCCAAAACCTCCCCTGGCCCCAAGAAAGCAAACTGAGCTGAGAATTCCCATTTATGAAATTCCAACGCAGGCTCACACAGCCCAAGGGAAGGACAGCACTCAGTTGCTTGCAACCAGGTCAGCAGCACTTAGAGCCCAACCTGATTGCTGCCAATCCCCTTGATGATGCAATGAAAGCTATCAGGGACCAGGTTTTGGGGTGTTGTGATCCCCTTTCCCGCCTTTCATTAGAGCTCATCCTCCTCCTCCTCAGACATGGGAGCCCTTCTGTTTGATTTTACCTGACCCCATCCCTCTGGGCAACCTATGCCAGGCCCTCAGCACCCTCACAGGGAAGGATTTCTTCCCAATATCCAATCTGACCCCACCCTCTGTCAGTGGGAAGCCAATCCCCCTTGTCCTGTCACTCCATGCCCTTGTCCAAAGTCCCTCTCCATCTCTCCTGGAGCCCCATCAGCTCCTGGATCATGAAGTGTTTGCCCTTGAAAGGATTGGGCTGGTGAGGATTAAAGCCAAGAGAGCAGCATGGATTTGCCTCTTCTCAGGAGAAATGCCATTGCTGACATCCTAAATCATCCCTATGCTGTGTACCAGCGCTCCAGCTCACACAGAGAATTTATTATCGCATGAATCTTCCAGGAAACTGTATGGTGAAGGTGAAATACCACTGAAATTTCAGTATACATGTGGGAAAACTAGATTTGAATCAGAAATCAAAGTTGAACAGTACAGTTATAGTGCAGGGTCCTTAGGATCCACCTCAAGAATGAGAGGGGGCAAATTCAGGCTGTTGAAATGACAGGATTTCAGGACTGAGGTTGCTATAAAATAGAATGGAAGCTGAGTTGGAGCCCAAGTGCTTTGGGCACAGGTGTGGTTGCTGAGGCTCTCTCCCGTTGCTCATTTCCCAGGCAGAGTGAAGAGCAGCTGAGGAGCAGAGCCCTGAGCCCGTGGCAGGCTCTGAGGCAGCTGCCTGTGTGTGAGAGCCCTGGAGAACACGAGGCAGCACGGAGAGCAGGGGCTGTGGCAGGAGCTGGGACAGAGCCCGCGCCGGACGCTGCTCGGGCTCAGCCCGCGGGCTGCGCTCCCCTTTCCCAAGGGACCATTCCAGGGAACCTCCTGCAGATCCCGGCCCAGGGACAGCAGCTGGAGCCTGGCAGCTGAGGGCAGTGCACTGCGGGCAAGTTCTCCAGGCTGCCAGAGGAAACCAGGTCAGACTCTTCCCTTCCACCTTCACCAGGGCCCCCTCATTGGGTGGAACCTGGTTATTGATTTTGGGGACAGAACTGAGGTCTGGAGGGAATTAAGGCCTATAAACACTGTGGGAAAAGGGAGGGAATATTGAAACGAGTGTCCTGCTGAAGGAATCCAGCAGCTCAGTGATATCAACTGACACCTGAGAGTCCTGGTCAGATCCATCCCAAAGCCATTTGCTCTCTGATATCTCCATGGGCAATCCTCTCCTTCTCCAATTGTTTTCCTGCTCCAGCTCTGTCCTGTCCACAGCCAGGAAGGAGGCATCTCCCTGGCTTTTGTGCCAGGCACACAGGACCAGGCTCCCACATCCTCCTTGCCATCTGTCCTGTCCCTCACCCCTCCCTGTGCTGCTCCACATGGAAGCTGTGGGTGGGAAAAGATGGGAAAAGCCACGTTTGGGGGACAGCAGCGTTGCTCTGGTGTGTCTGTTTGTCAGCCCTGCAGCTGTGTGAGGGCAGGAGAAGCAGCAGAGGTGTCACCATGAGCACTTTGTCCCCTGGCACGGAGGGAGCCAGCCCTGCCTGCTGGAGCCAGCCCGGTGGGAAGGCATCCCAGGGGAGCTGGAATGAGGAGAGCCACGACAACTGGAGCCAGTGTGACAGCAGGCAGTGGAGCAAAGTGCCTGTCCCGCTGCTGCTGCTGCTGCTGCTGTGCCTGTGTGGGATGGTGGGAATGGAGCTGTGCTCTGGCTCCTCGGCCAACAGCAGTGCCCTGCCTCTGATTAGTTCCTGGCCGGGAGCTGTGCCAAGGAACTCACCCCCTCTGTAATTGTTGCATTGCAGAGGGCTTTTAAGTATGTGCCTAGGGAATAGGGACAACACAGGGGAGTCATCATCAAGTGAAATCATCATGAAAGAAAACCATCATAAAATAGAGCCACTCTAACCCAGAGTTTGAAGGGAGCCACAAGGAGCATGGAGTTGAGCTCCTGGCCCTGCACAGGACATCCCAACAATCCCAGCCTGTGCCTGAGAGTAATGTCCAAACGCTCCTTGAACATTGTCAGGCTGGTGCTGTGTGCAGCAGGAGAACTCCTGCCTGGCGTGGTTGCTGGATGAAGTGAGGCATCCTCATGGAATGGTTTGGGTTGGAAAGAACCTTAGAGATCATGTCATTCCATCTCTCCTTCTGGCATGGGCAGGGAAACCCAGGAAAACTTTTGGTTTGAAATCGTTGCTCTTTTGAAAGGAAGCTCAGGTGGGGAGTGGCCTGGGTGACACTGGAAACAAGGAAGGTGCTGGGAAGTTGGAAAAGTACATTGAGGATCATGATCCTCCTGCATTTGCCTGGGGCGAAACCCCCTTGGCTGAACTGTCATTTCCTGGACAAGAGGTTGCACCATGGAAAGTTCCTACTCTCCACTGGGCAGGAAAACAGGAGACATGGAGAGAAAAACCCTCTCAGATGTCAAAGTGTCTCTGTTCTCTTAATTATAAACAAGTCCTTAGGAGTTAAAAATGCTTATGAGCATTATAAATGCTCCTAAGGTGTTTAATCTCATGTGTGTCTCAAAACGTGACTCTACACAAGGCTTTCACCCTCACTTCCCTTTCCAGAAGCAGTGGCACATTGGTTTCCCTGGATTTAAAGCAGTGGGAAAAGGAGGGACAACTTCCCCCTGAGCAAGAGATGTGGCTGCTGCCCAGGTCTCTCCCAGCAGGAATCAGGAGCTCTTGGCACTGCCAACATCATCCCAACCATTGCTGGCACGTGCCTTAGGAAGGGCTCTTCTATGAGACAGGGACCTGCCTTGCTCACAGTCCAGCCAGAGGCTTTAGAATGGGATAAGAGAAGGAAATGAGCCATTTTGGACACTGTTTAACAGGCACAGACTTTGCAGTGAAGTCTGGATGTTGTTTATTCAACAAATCTGATTGAGGCATAGTTACAGTAATGACAAAGATCAGGAGAGGCTGGGCTGTGGCTGGAGCTGCTGTGCAGAGTGGCTGTGCAGCTCCTCCTGAGGGTGGCCAGGTTCAGGATGGAGTTGCTCAAGGGCTTCCCTGGACACTGATGCTGGGGAACCAGAGGATGGATGGCCCCATTCTGCAGAAGAGCAGCAGAACCCCCTAATTTCAATTAATTAAATTAAATGGTCCAAGCATGGGGTGATGGGAATTTCCATATTCCATGTACTTTCTGGATACAGGCACAGGAGTTCAGTGGAGTTCACTATCGACCCTGCACTTTACTCAGAAGGATTCAGTTCTGGAATTCAAGAATGTGAGAAATTCCCACAGAAAGGATAAGGGAATGTTGCTGTCCCTCCCCAGCTCTGCAGCCCTACCTGGTGTCCCTTCCCATCAGCTGGGAATGCAGGGCTGGCTCTGCTGGACAGAAGGGGAAGGATGCTCCCTGTGATCCCAACCCCTCTCCTGCCATCCAGAGGCACCAGCCCTGCAGGGATTTGGGAAATCACTGCCACCCCGTGCTGGGTGTGTCCCCAGGGATTAAGGTGTACCATGCTTTGCCGGCAAGAGCTCCCTGAAAACACCATGGAACTCATCTGCTGAGCCAGAGGAGATGGAGTTCATTCCGTGGGGCTGAGGCCATGAGGGTCATTGCATGGGGAATAGAGCTGGGGAACAGCACTGAGCCCAGCTGCACTGCTTGGAGCCGTGTGGTCCAGGAGGGAGGAGGAAAGCCATGCTGCAATGTGCTCCCTGCAGAGCATCCCACAAAAATCACCCAAGGCAATGCCCCTGCTCCCTTCTCCTGCAGGAATACAGCACCATGCGGTGGGTGGTATTGATTAATCAGGAGGCTCAAGGAAACCTTCAGCCTCCTTGGGCCCTACTGGGATCCTTGAGGAGAGCAGTGGAAGTGATCAGCATGTTCAGACCCCCGTGTCTATGGCAGGATAATTTCTGCAGGCTGTTTTTACTTTTGGCTCCTCAAAGACCCTCTGGAGGGAGAGCTGGAGCGACTGCACGGAGCAGGGCCTCCAGCGCCTCCCTGCCAAGAAGTAGATGAAGGGTTTGATGCTGCTGTGGATGCAGGTGAGGAGGAAAACAACTTGTGAGGACACAGCGATGTAACCGAGCTGCTGCAGGAAATTGAAGAGGTTGAGGAGGAGAGTGAAGAGTGCAATGATGACGACAACGATGTTGCGCCTCTTGGGTTGCTGCTGCTGGCAGCCCTGCTTGGACTTGATGAAATCGACTGTGTGAGAAATGGCCACAGGTGCAGCAAAGAGGAGCAGGATGACGGTGTACATGGAGATGAAAACTGCCCGGCAGTGCTCCTGCTGCTGTGATGGGCACAGGAATTTCACCGTGGGAATGACAGTGAAGACAGCAAAGAAGGCCCAGTATTGGACAGTGCCCAGCACCCACAACAGGCGCTCGGGAAGCTCCCAGTGGCAGCAGAGCCAGCAGAGCTTGTACACACACTGCACATTACTGCCACCTATCAACCACAACAGCCCCCAGTAGGGGGACACCACTGACAGCTGGAAAAGGAAATTCAGGTACAGCAGGGGCAAGATATGAGAGCAGGACACGTCCTCCACCAGGATGAGGAGGGCAGATGAGACCGCAAAGAGGAGGTAGAGGAAGTCCATGACAGCCAGGTCAAAGAAGTCAGAGTTCCTGCTTCTCAGGCTGAGGAGGCCGATGACAGCCTCATTCCCAGCCAGCCCACAGAGGCAGATGAGCAGTGTCACACTGTTTATGGCCACATCAGTGACATCTGTCTCACACAGATCATCTCCTTCAGTGGGTGAGGCAGGAGATGGGGACACGGTGGTCACCTGCATGGATGGACGCTGGGCAGGCAGTGGGATGTGGCCCCTGGCTGTGGTCAGAGTGGATGGGCAGTCAGTGCTTGGAGAATCCAGGGATGGACCATGTGGCTCCTCAGCAGCTTCCTGCAGTGGGAAGGATTCAGTGGGGAGGAGTGAGGTGGGAGGGCAGTGGCTATTTGGCAGGGAATGTGAAAGAAAAGCTCAGGGCAGAGGATGGATGACCTTGGGTTGGCCCTGCGGTCACTGGGAGAGGGTGTCAGGAACAGAGCAGCTGCTGCAGGAGAGGAAGGTGGGGTAGGGAGGAAGGCAAACATTCCACTGACCTGTTCCCTGTGGGGCAGCAGCAGGCAAAGGGGTCTGTGCAGATCAGCGGCGCTTCCTGGTCCCTCTTGCTCCTTTGGGATCCATGTCCTAAAGCGGCTCCTGCCAGGTCAGGGACATGAAGGAGAAAGTGCCCAGGTCACCAGGAGCTCCCCATTCCAATCCTGCTGGCTCCTCTCTGTGCCCTGTCCTGGTACTGCTCCCCAAGGCTTGGTGGGGCCATAGGGCAGGTGGAAGTTGTTTTACAACTTTGGCTATGTCACAGCTCCACTCCCTCTGAGGTATTTATCTTGATTTTTTTTTTCTTTGCCACAAGGGAATTGACTTCTGTCAACAGTCCGCCTGAAGAATTTGCAAATGGCTCCTCATTTCCTTCTCATTAGAAATACTCCTTCCCTGCCAAATTTCCCATACTCCATTCACTTTCTCTCTACCATTCCTTATTTTTCTTGTCAGAGGTGTCAATGTCCCTCCTGCAGCAGAGGGATGCTGGTGGTGCTGGTGGCACTGGAATGCTGCTGGCAGTGCTGGCAGTGCTGGTGAAGAGTCTGGCTGCTTGTCAGAAACTGCTCCCATTCTGGGAAGAGCTCCAGAGCCATTGCCAAAATCTTCCCTGGGCCCAAGGAAGGACAACTGAGGCAAGAATTCCCATTTTTGTCATTCCAATGCAGGCTCCCAGAGCCCAAGGGAAGAACAGCACTCAGTGTCTTGTAGCCAGGCTATCAGTAATTGGAGCCCACCTTAACTACTGCCAATCCTCTTGATGATGCAGTGAAAGCTATCAGGGACCAGGGTGCTGTGAACTCCCTGCCAGCCCTTCTCCAGAGCTGCTCCTCCTCCTCCTCAGTCCTGGGAACACTTAGGATTGTTTTTGTGGCTGTCTGATCCCAGACTGTCCCTCTGCCAGCAGAGACACCTTCCACTATGCCAGGTCTCTCCAAACTCCATCCAGCCTGGCCTTGGACGCTTTCAGGGATCCAGGGACGGCCATTGCCTTACTGAGCAACCTGTGCCAGGGCCTTGCCACCCTCAGGGAAGGATTTCTTCCCAATATCCAAGCTATCCAATGGCTTCCCACCCTCTGTCAGTGGGAAGCCATTGCCCCTTGTCCTGTCATTCCATGCCCTTGTCCAAAGTCCCTCTCCACCTCTCTTGGAGCCCCATCAGCTCCTGGATCATGAAGCGTTTGCCCTTGAAAGAATTGGGCTGGTGAGGGGATGTCACATTCCATAGCTGGGGACACAAACACGGTGTCAGCAGGAAGGGAGGTGACAGTTCTGGTCCCAGGGCCAGCAGTTTCCAGCAGAAGCATCCCAGATCCCTGAGGCCCATGTCAGCCTGGGTGGGAACCATCTTGGAATCCACTGTAGGCTGCTGTGTGAGTCCAAATGGAGTATAGAGGATGACTCAGATGAAACCTGCAACTTTCTAAGGATTAAAGCCATGAGAGCAGCATTCATTCTCAGAAGAAATTTCATTGCTCAAATCCCAAATCATCCCTCTACTGTGTGCCAGTGCACCAGCTCACACTGAATTTATTATTGCATGGATCCTCTTGGACGCTGCGAGGTGCGTGTCCAGTGCCAAATTATGGTATACACGTGGGAAAACTAGATTTGAACAAGAAATCAAAGTTTAGCAGCACATTTGTCGTGCAGGGTCCTAAGGACCCACCCCAGGAAATAGAGGGGACAAGTTCAGGCTTGACCATTCCAGGGAACCTCCTGCAGATCCCGGCCCAGGGACAGCAGCTGGAGCCTGGCAGCTGAGGGCAGTGCACTGCGGGCAAGTTCTCCAGGCTCCCAGAGGAAACCAGGTCAGACTCTTCTCTTCCACCTTCGTCAGGGCCCCCTCATTGGGCTGTGTGGTGGTTTTGCACGGGAGGTGTTTACAGAAGTGGCGTCAGTTTCTGTTGAACGCTCAATCTGTAGAGCGACTGGGAAAGCTGTGTACGCCTCTGTGAAAAACACATGTTAAAGATGGAGAATCTCGGGAAAGCCCTTTCTCTTGTGGCAGGTACAGCGGTATCCCAGCTGGGCGGCCCTGCCGTGGAGCCGCCCCCTTCCCGGGGCTGCCCCGGCCCAGCCTCGCCTCTCGGCCTCAGGCAGGGCAGGGCAGGGCAGGCCGCAGAGCCGATGCTGAGCTGAGCTGTGACTCTGACATCTTGCTCAGCCTCGCCTCTGCCTTAGCCTGAGCCCCATGGCCCGAGCCGGACCCCAGGAACAGCCCCGGGCCGGGGCCAGAGGTTCGCCCATCAACTCCTCCCCTCTGGTCCCAGCTCCCCAAAACACCGAGCCCCGTCTGACCATCTACAAGCCTTCAGCAAGGTATTAACTCGTTCAGTCCTTCAGTCCTCCCTTGAGTGAGAGAAAGGAACTACATACAAGCATGTAAAAAGCAACATAAAAACATCAAAGTCAGTAAAGGAACTGTTAGATCCCAGACAGGAGGGATAAGGAGATACCTTGATCTTAAGGCTGCAATCCTCTTGTAAAGTTATAAAGAAAAGACTCTGTTTCCCTATAACACATGAAAACATGAAGAGATGAAGAGTTCCAATTGTGATAAGTAGGTATGATTCGTGCTGATAAAAATTGAAACAATAATCAATATTGATACACTAATTAATATTTGAGAATAATAAAATAGTTAATAGTTAAAAGTTGTAATGCCAAAGAAGAGAGGGAAAGGAGGGGCTCCACCCCCCCTTCCCAGCAGATGCCCTCAAGGACCACAAGAAAGAAGCTGAAGATACAGTTGCTAAAAATGACCAAGAACCTGGTTGGGTCCCAAGAAAAGGCTAATTATAAGGGATTTATTGTCTTGATATGTAGATGCAGTGATACGTTAGTCTTGGCTTACATTGTTCTGGCTTGGTGCGCATGTGTAACCCAAAGGTGAATTAAAGGACAACGAAGAAGACTACAGAGCCTTCATCAGTGACGACCCCCAAAGACTTGTGCGACCACCAAACCGAGTGGTGGCGCATGCGTGATAAGCAAGGTAATGAGGGCAGAGATAGAGATATGACGAACCAAAAATAGGAGGAGATGGTATTGACACATGGTATATAAAGGGTAATTTTACTTAGCAAGCTCGTACGTGAGGTGGCAAGGGCCCCAGAACCCTGCCCTCTGTACCCCCCTCCCCCCCCCCGGTTATCGTTTGCTTATGCGCTATTATTGGAAACACATTATGCCTTATTTTAATCAAATTATACTGTATCCAATTTTTTATTTTTTATTTTACTATTAAATTAAAATTGTTACTACTTTTAATATTGTTTGGGTTTTTTTATGATGGGATAATTGGGCAAACAAAATGATCCCAAAGCCATTTGCTCTCTGATATCTCCATGGGCAATCCTCTCCTTCTCCAATTGTTTTCCTGCTCCAGCTGTATCGTGTCCACAGCCAGGAAGGAGGTATCTCCCTGGCTTTTGTGCCAGGCACACAGGACCAGGCTCCCACATCCTCCTTGCCATCTGTCCTGTCCCTCACCCCTCCCTGTGCTGCTCCACATGGAAGCTGTGGGTGGGAAAAGAGGGAAAAGCCACGTTTGGGGGACAGCAGCGTTGCTCAGGTGTGTCTGTTTGTCAGCCCTGCAGCTGTGTGAGGGCAGGAGAAGCAGCAGAGGTGTCACCATGAGCACTTTGTCCCCTGGCACGGAGGGAGCCAGCCCTGCCTGCTGGAGCCAGCCCAGTGGGAAGGCATCCCAGGGGAGCTGGAATGAGGAGAGCCACGACAACTGGAGCCAGTGTGACAGCAGGCAGTGGAGCAAAGTGCCTGTCCCGCTGCTGCTGCTGCTGCTGCTGTGCCTGTGTGGGATGGTGGGAATGGGGCTGTGCTCTGGCTGCTTGGCCAACAGCAGTGCCCATCCTCTGATTGACTTCCTCAGGGGCTGGGAGCTGTGCAAAGGAATTCACCCCCTCTGTTAATGTTGCCTTGCAGAGGGCTTTTGAGGATGTGCCAGAGCCAGGGCATAGGGACAACACAGTGGAATCATCATCAAGTGGAATCATCATGAAAGAGAGACATCACAAAATAGAACCATAAAATATCCAGAGTTGGAAGGGAGCCACAAGGATCATGGAGTTGAGCTCCTGGCCCTGCACAGGACATGCCAACAATCCCAGCCTGTGCCTGAGAGCATTGTGCAAATGCTCCTTGAGCTCTGTCAGGCTGGTGCTGTGTGCAGCAGGGGAACTCCTGCCTGGGGCTGTTGTGGGTGACACGAGGAATCATCATGGAATGGTTTTGGTTGTGTCCTGGTTTAGTGAATATTTGGGAGCAAACCTTTAAATGGGATCCCCTTTCAGAGGCTTTCTCAAGAAAACAAATTCAAGCAGCCTCTTCCCCAGCTGGTTCAGGAAAAGATTTCCTGAGAGAAAAGTGGAAGAACTGTTTATTTAACAAGGAAAGTATTCACAAGCATAAGAAATGAAAACAATATGAAACAATAAAATCTCTTGCTGTTCTGAAGAGTTGGCAAAATTCAGCCAGTCCTTGTTGTGGAGTGTAGTTTGGCTCACTCAGTCCCTTATCAGTCCCTCTGGTGCTGGAAAATGCCGTGTCCCAGGCCCCGCTGGGCCACAGGTGTGAGCTCCCAGTGCTCTCCTGGGTTTTCAGTCCAGAGCAGGTTTGAACAGTTCCAAGCAAAAGGAAAACCACAGTCCAGGGAACTTCTCTGCCACAGCAAGCTGAAAAAACCCAAAAGCAAAGGAGAGCTCTGTGCTGCATGTCTGTGCTGCAGACAGCACGGTCTGGGAGCAGGAATGGGGAGGAGTGAGCGCAGCTTCTGAAAACAAACTGCTGCATCTGCTCTCCCCCTCTTTGCTCAAGAACCAGTCTGAAATGTGCAAAACCTATTTCTGGGCTAAACAGATGAGTGGGGATACAATTCAGCTCATAAAGTCACTCCAGGACAGGTTGGAAGGAACAGCAGAGATCATCTCATTCCATCTCTCCTTCTTCCATGGGCTGGGAAAACCAGGAAACCTTTTGCTTTGAAGTCTTGGTCATTTGAAAGGAAGCTCAGGTAGGGAGCTGTCTGGGTGACAGTGGAGACAAGGAAGGTGCTGGGAAGGAGAAAAAGTACATGGACGTATAATGGTCCTTCTGCACTTGTCTTGGGTGGGACTTCCTGGCTGTGCTGTTCTTCCATGGACAAGAGGTTGTACATTGGAAAGATTTGCCTTTCCAATGGACAGGAAATGGGAGTCAGGGAGAGAAAAACCCTCTCAGATGACCAAGTCTCTCTCTTCTGTTAATAATCAACAACTCTGTCAATAAATGCTCCTTAGGTGTTTAACCTCACATGTGTCTCCAAAGCCTGACTCATCACCCACAGCTTTCACTCTCACTTCCCTTTCCAGAACCAGTGGCATGTTGGTTTTTCCTGGATTTATAGCAGTGGGACAAGGAGGGAGAACTTCCCCCTGAGCAAGAGATGTGGCTGCTGCCCAGGTCTCTCCCAGGAGGAATCAGGAGCTCTTGGCACTGCCAACATCATCCCAAGCATTGCAGGCACGTGCCTTAGGAAGGGCTCTGGTATGAGACAGGAACCTGCCCTGCTCCCAGACCAGCCAGAGGCTTTAGAGTGGGATAAAAGAAGGAAATTAGCTATTTTGGACACTGTTTAGCAGGCACAGGCTCTGCAGTGAAGCCTGGATGTTGTTTATTCATCAAATTCAGAGGCTGGGACTACCACAGTGGAAAGAAACAAAAACCATGAATCCAAATCTGATTGAGAGGTGGTTACAGAATGACAAAGATCAGGAGAGGCTGGGCTGTGGCTGGAGCTGCTGTGCAGAGTGGCTGTGCAGCCCCTCGTGAGGGTGGCCAGGTTCAGGATGGAGGTGCTCAAGGGCTTCCCTGGACACTGATGCTGGGGACACAGAGGATGGATGGCCCCATTCTGCAGAAGAGCAGCAGAACCCCCTAATTTCTGTACAATTAAATGGTTCAAGCATCTGGTGATAGGAATTTCCATATTTCGTGTACTCTCTGGTACAGGCACAAAGGATCAGTGGAGTTCACAATTTACTCACAAGGATTTAGTTCTGGAATTGAAGAATGTGAGACATTCCCACTGAAAGGATAAGGAAATGTTGCTGTCCCTCCCCAGCTCTGCAGCCCTACCTGGTCTCCCTTCCCATCAGCTGGGAATGCAGGGCCGGCTCTGCTGGACAGAAGAGGAAGGATGCTCCCAGTGATCCCAATCCCTTTCCTGCCATCCAGAGGCACCAGCCCTGCAGGGATTTGGGAAATCACTGCCACCCCGTGCTGGGTGTGTCCCCAGGGATTAAGGTGTCCCATTCTTTGCCAAAAAGATCTCCCTGGAAACACCATGGAACTCATCTGCTGAGCCAGAGGAGATGGAGTTCATTCCCTGGGCCCGAGGCCATGAGAGCCATTCCAGGGGGAATAGAGGTGGGGAGCAGCACTGAGCCCAGCTGCACTGCTTGGAGCCATGTGGATCCAGGAGGGAGCCTGAAAGCCATGTTCCAATGTGCTCCCTGCAGAGCATCCCACAAAAATCACGCAAGCCAATGCCCCTGCTCCCTTCTCCTGCAGGAATACAACACCACAGGGAGGGTGTTCCTGTGGATATTTATTCATCAGTTATTCCTGAATAATATAAACGAAAGCTCTCAGCCTCTGGCCCAGGTCCTTCAGCAGAGCAGTGGAAGGCATCCACAGGCTCACATCCCCATGTCCCTGGGGGACTCAATGCTGTTAGCTGTTCTTTCTTTCTGCTACTCAAACACCCTCTGAAGGGAGAATCGGAGGGACCTCACTGTACAATGCCTCCAGTAGCTCACAATGGAAAAGGTCCTCCAGGAACTCCCTGCAAGAAGTAGATTAAGGGTTTCATGCTGCTGTTGGTAGGGTGAGCAGGTAAACAGCCTGGGAGGGCACATCGATGTACCCAAGCTGCTGCAGGAAATGGCAGAAGCTGAGGAGGAGAGTTGACAGTGCAGTGAGGTGGAGAACCATGTCACACCTCTTGGGGTGCTGCTGCTGGGAGCCCCACTTTGCTCTAATGAAATCAATTGTGCCAGAAATGGCCACGGGAGCAGCCATAAGGAACAGGATGATGGTGTACATGGAGATGAGAGGCAGCCGGCAGTGCTCCTGCTCTTGTGAGTGGAACAGGAATGTCACCATGGGAATGACAGTGAGAAGAGCAAAGAAGGCCCAGGACTGGACACTTCCCACCACCAGCTACATTGGCTCGGAAAGGTCCCAGTGGCAGCGCGGGAAGATCTTGTACATGTAGAGCACAGTGCCAGCCGGCGTGAGCAAGAACAGCCCCCTGTAGCACAGACCACTGAGAGTTGGAAAGGCAAACGCAGGTACAGCAGGGGCATTACAGGAGAGCAGGACACGTCCTCCAGCAGGAAGAGGAGGGCAGAGAGGACGGTGAGGAGAAGGAAGAGGAAGTCGGCAACAGGCAGCTTGAAGATGCCAATGTTATGGGTTTTCAGGCTGGGAATGGGACTGTGCTCTGACTCCTCAGATGAGCAGTGTCACACTGTGTATGGCCGCACTGGTGACCTCTATCTCACACAGATCATCTCCTTCAGTGGGTGAGGCAGGAGATGGGGACACGGTGGTCACCTCCATGGATGGACGCTGGGCAGGCAGTGGGATGTGGCCCCTGGCTGTGGTCAGAGTGGATGGGCAGTCAGTGCTTGGAGAATCCAGGGATGGACCATGTGGCTCCTCAGCAGCTCCCTGCAGTGGGAAGGATTCAGTGGGGAGGAGTGAGATGTGCAGGGGAGGAGGGCAGTGGAAGTTGCTGGGAGACAAAGGTAGGAGGCTTGGGAGTTCAGAAGAAGACACAGAAGGGAAGCTCTGGGCAGAGGAGAGGAGAGCTGGGGAGGGCCCTGCAGTCACCGGGAGAGGGTGTCAGGAACAGAGCAGTTGCTGCAGGAGAGGAAGGTGGGGTAGGGAGGAAGGCAAACATTCCACTGACCTGTTCCCTGTGGGGCAGCAGCAGGCAAGGGGTCTGTGCAGATCAGCGGCGCTTCCTGGTCCCTCTTGCTCCTTTGGGATCCATGTCCTAAAGCGGCTTCTGCCAGGCCAGGGACATGAAGGAGAAAGTGCCCAGGTCACCAGGAGCTCCCCACTCCTATCCCTCTCTGCCCTGTTCTGGTTTTGCTCCTCAAGACTCAGTGAGGTGACATTGCAGTCGGAATTGGTTTTACAACTTTGGCTGTGTCAGAGTTCCACAGCTTAGTGTTACTGATCTTGATTTTTTTTTCCTTTGTCTCAAAGGAGGTGGGGTTTTTAATGCTATGCAATTCCTTCTGATAAGAAACACTCCTTCCCAGCTCAAGGTGCATTCTGTAACTGCCTTCCCTCTCACAATAGGTTTCTACCATTCCTCACTTCTCTTCCTTGAGAGGTCATGCTCCCTCCTGCAGCAACAGAATGCTGGAGCTACTGGTGACACTGGAATGCTGGCAGTGCTGGTGAGGCAGCTGGGTGCTTCCCACAAGTAACTCCCAGTCTAGGAATGGCTCCATGATACTTGCAAAAAGATGCCCTGGGCCTAAGGAAGCACAGCTGAGCTGCTTCCTTGTTCTATCCCTTTACCATCCTCATCCCTGCCCCCACTCCCCATCCCCACCCCGCTCCATCCTCACCCCATCTGTGGGATTTCTGGGCTGTTCAGATGGTCTGGGGAAAAGCCCAAAGATGGCCTTGGGCCCCCGGGTTCGAAAGGACGAGAGGAAGCTTCGGATTTGTTCTCGGTCTCGGTGTTTATTAATTGCTTATCTAAAAGATTTTCTCTTGGCCTGACAGAGTTCTGCTCAGCAGTCAGCCATGGGCACACACTGAAAGCCCCTGGGGCGGTCACCTATCTTTATACCCGGAGTTACGTATACAATATTTATCATTTTTCTCCAATACCCTCTACCCTTATTAACCAGTGTTCCCCTAGTAAGGTCCAATCCCGGAGTGCCAACATCACCACAGAAGATGGAGGTCTAGAGGAAGAAGAAGAAGGAGAAGGGCACGCCCCAATTCCTCCATCTTACTTCTCTAGACCCCCCTGTACAGAAATCTTAAACCCTGTATCTCACACTCCAATTAACTTGTCCCTTCACCATTCACCCCAGTGAAATCCTCCCGTCCTCATACTGATGTCATCTCCCATGTGGGATCAAAGTCCAGCCACCAGACATCTCTGGCAGCATTCCAGGACTCCCGAGCCCCCCAGGGGGGGTCTTGTTCACCCTGCACCCCAGTTCTGAGAGACTGAGATCCCACATCTCCCCCTTCTGTTTGCACCAAAAAGATCTTTTTCGCCATCCGATTCATTGCATGTTTTAAACATGCAAATATGCATGGGACAACAAGTATGAGGACTAGGAGAACTATTAAAACATAAAACCCTATTTTTAAGATTCCTCTCCAAATGGGAGAGATGTCAAAGAATTCTGCCAATTGATCGATCCATGATCCTGTGATCTCACCAAGCTTATTTATGCTGTCCTTTATATTTTTGATATTTTCATGAATTGACTTTGAATGATCTGAGAGATTCATGCAGCACATCCCTTCGAACTCTTCACACCCATGTCCATGAGCGAGCAATAGATAATCGATTGCTGCTCTATTTTGAAGAGTCGCCTGTCTCACACTACCGACGTCTTTTAACATATCATCCAATGTGACAGACACAGACTGCGCATGTTTGCTCAACCAACAACCCATGCGGTCGATCTGAGTCAAGGCCACCCCCGATGCTGTCTGAGGTGAGAAAATTGCTGTAGCAATACTCGTTTTCTTGTCCCAAGAAAACATTTCATCATTGCAATCTGCTGCATATTGCTGTATTGATCTTTTTTCTCTGTGCCTTCCCTCTCTTAACATGTTTAAATCAGGCGATAGCATTGAAATTTCCCCAATGCTGCATGGACCTCCCGTGGCATTAGCAGGAATGCCGTGCCAAATTCTGTCCCCGCAAATTAAGAACAGACCCCGCGGCAATTGCACCGGAACTTGGATCGATCCTTTGGTAGTTCTCTTTGTATATTTACACCAAGCTGAGGCATTCTTATAAAATTCATGAGTGGGAGTTAAATCAATAGTTTTCACCTTTGTGTCTTCTGGAGCCTCAAACCGCATGCAGAGTTTCATTGTCATGGACCCAAAAATCTCCAATTCCTGAGGTTCTGTAGAAGCCACAGGAAGCAGGTGTGTCCAAGCACACCACTCTTTTATAGGATTTTTAATGACCTGCGAAATGTTAATTGCAGAGTGCCCTGGAACTGGCCATTGGTCCACTGGCAATCCAACCATGCATGCTGAAAACGGTTTACCTGGTCTTGAATGTGTCAGGCAGATGCTGTCTAAATTCGCTGCCCGAGCTAAAGCCTCCCATACATTTTGCCTTGGTTGACTAACAGGTAAATCTCCCCCACTGCTTACTGCAATGAATGAAAAAACAATGCACATAAGCATCATGAAACCCATTACTTTGCTTTTGTGTGAAAACCCCCCAAGGTCCTTGGTTTCTTTTTTATTTCTCTTCTGGGTCGTTTTTCGCAGTCTGAGTCTCGACTTCTGTCTGAGTACTCGTCTCTTTGTTTCTTGGATCAGCGTTCTCGTGCTCTCGTGTTCGGAATGGCTTCACATGCCGCACCGACACCCACTTCAGACCTCGATCTGTGGAGATACAAGCGAAACCCTTTCCCCAAGAGATTAGTCTGAAAGGACCCTCTATTTGACCTGTTTCTGGGTTTCTGACCAAAACCAAAGGATCTCCCTTTAGCTTTGCCTGTGTGTTGTTTAGAAAATGTCTCACGATCGGTGGATCAGATGGATAATCCCTTTGTTGTGTTAACATTGTTTTCTTCGAGGTGCTTTTCTTTTTATATATTGTTGGAAAAAATTGCTGCATTGTTGCAGTCTCGCCACGAGATGGCGCTGTGGCTCCGCCGAGCCGACCCGGCATGTCGTGCACTTCTGCCCTCCTGCCACTAGGTGGCGCTGTCACCGGCCCCCCTGGCTCGGATGACGGTGCAATCTCGACTACCCTACTTCCTCTTCCGGCTCGGCGTCTCCCGTGAGGGGAAGGAACTGAAACTCCGAGGCTCGAGACTAAAGGCACCAGATCTGGAGACGGTGTGGAGCCGCGGGACGTAGAATCCCTAACACGGCCCCTCCTCACCCGCGACGTCGCAGGGGACCGGGCTCGGGCCCGCCCGCGTCTTACTCTCTGCGCGTGCGTGCTCTCTGAGCTACTTCCGGTGTCCCCCAGGGTGACGTCATCATCGTCTCCCCCCTGTTTCACCTCCGAAGTTCCCGCCCCTCGGTCTGTCCCAGAATCCGACCCCTCCTCCTCTGATGTTGTGTTCGCCTCCCCCGCCGGCACCCCGGCTCTACCCGCGATTCGAGCTGATCGTCGCACCGGCTCTGACATCACACCCGCGCGCCTCCTGCGTCCCGCCGCGGCGGCCCTCCGGGGCTGCGCGTTTTCCCTCAGCCCGCCTTGCGCGCTCGCCGCCCCCGCGCTGGTATGTGAGTCTATCCCCCGGTTTTTGCGAGTTTCGCCCTCCGCGGGCGTGTCCTCATCCTCACCGGCGCTGCTCGCGCCCGCCGCCGCCGCCGCGTCGCCGCTTTCGCCGCGAGCAGGCCCCCCCCCCGATCCCTTATCTTCCTGCTCCCCCCCTTCTGCTCCTGACTCCTCCACACTCTCTGGAGTTTCAGGACGCCCTTGGGGTTTGTTGCATTTTTTGATCGGGGGTTTTAATATTTTTTCCTGCTCTCTTTTTTCGAGAGCCTTTTCCCCCTGGCCTTTTAAAGCCAGAGCAATTTTTTTCCCGGAGCTCTGCCGCTCCGCCCCCTGCTCTGAGGGTGCCGCAGCTTCTCGCTGCTTCTCCAGTTTTTTAGACTGGACTGCAATACCTTGTAACATGATTCTTGCCGGCGAGAGTAGCTTTAACGCTGTCTCATCTTTTTTTGTTGCTAAAATATATAAATGCCTATTAATCTCTTGCCAAAACCCGACTTCGAACAACAGACAAGTCTCTGCAAGTGGGTAATTGAGCCTTGCCCATAATAACAGCTGTTTTAATTCTTTCTTTGGGATCCCTTCTGTATATAATTCTGCTACACTTTGTAAGGTGGATAAGATTTCCCGTTGTTCTTGGGAGAGTGTTGCCCCCATAGTATTATTTTGGCCTTCTTACCGAATTTGTCGCCAGCGTGGTCTGGAGGCCCTTGTTCTCCGTCCAGCAGATTACGAGGGATGGATCAGAGGCGCCTTTCTGGTCCCAGTCCAGGCCGCTCTGCTACGAGCTGTCTTCAGCAGAAGCTGAGAGATGGGATTTCTCAGTGACTGCTGATTTTTGCAGCTTCTCCCGGCCGGTTTTTTCTTTTTCTTCTTTCTTTCTTCAGGCTTCCCTCCTCTGGAGTTATCAGTGCTGTTCTCTTGGCTCTTCAGCTCTTCAGGGCTTTCCCCCCCCCGAAAGGTTTGGTGGGAGATAGCCCGCACAGCGGACACCAGTTGTGGGATTTCTGGGCTGTTCAGATGGTCTGGGGAAAAGCCCAAAGATGGCCTTGGGCCCCCGGGTTCGAAAGGACGAGAGGAAGCTTCGGATTTGTTCTCGGTCTCGGTGTTTATTAATTGCTTATCTAAAAGATTTTCTCTTGGCCTGACAGAGTTCTGCTCAGCAGTCAGCCATGGGCACACACTGAAAGCCCCTGGGGCGGTCACCTATCTTTATACCCGGAGTTACGTATACAATATTTATCATTTTTCTCCAATACCCTCTACCCTTATTAACCAGTGTTCCCCTAGTAAGGTCCAATCCCGGAGTGCCAACATCACCACAGAAGATGGAGGTCTAGAGGAAGAAGAAGAAGGAGAAGGGCACGCCCCAATTCCTCCATCTTACTTCTCTAGACCCCCCTGTACAGAAATCTTAAACCCTGTATCTCACACTCCAATTAACTTGTCCCTTCACCATTCACCCCAGTGAAATCCTCCCGTCCTCATACTGATGTCATCTCCCATGTGGGATCAAAGTCCAGCCACCAGACATCTCTGGCAGCATTCCAGGACTCCCGAGCCCCCCAGGGGGGGTCTTGTTCACCCTGCACCCCAGTTCTGAGAGACTGAGATCCCACACCCATCCTATCACATCCCACAGGTTTCCCAGACGGAGCTGTTCCACCACTCTGAGCATGGTCTGTCAGGCTCTGCTCTCCTCCAGTGGGGAGATTTGGGATTCACAACCTCCAGACCATGTCCAACCCGCTCTGACCCTCTCCTGGCCACTCCAAAACAGACTCCAATACCCCAGATGCCCCAGGGACCTCGTCCCCCCTGAACAGCCTTGATCTTCCCCTGCTCCACCAGGGACCCCCGGCAGTGCCCTGCTCCTCCTGGCCATAGGGTTCTTGGACCCAGGAGGGAGGAGGAAAGCCCAGCTCCAATGTGCTCCTCAGGATCACACAGGATGATAAATGTGACTGGAGCCAGTGCAGAAACAGATTTGGAGGCCTGCAGTGGTTTTGGGGCAAGTTCTGTAACAAGCAGCAAGAGCACATGGCCAAAGGAAAAGTTCAAGGCAAAGTCACCTTTAATATCTCAGCACTCAGTGAATGAGACCACCAGAGACCCCTCTGAATGATCCTCCAGCGCCAGGAAAGGACTTGGAGAAGGAGGTGGATGCATGGAAATGAGTCCTAGGAAAGTGATGTGTATGTATTAGATAAGAAAGACTCTGTAATGACTGTGTGTGGTTATGATGGGTATAACCCCTGTTGTAAAGTCTCACCCCAGACAGAAATATGGAGAGATCCTTCTGTGTGTCCTCTGCTTCCTAATGCTTCTCATTGTGTTGGAAAGGCTATTCTGGCTGATTTTGCTATCACTCCAAGTCCCATCTCCACTCCTCATGCCACGCCACGCCCCGCCCCGCCCCGCCCCGCCACGCCACGCCATGCCATGCCGTGTGGTGCCATCCCATCCCATCCCATCCCATCCCATCCCATCCCATCGCATCCCATTCCATCCCATCCCATCCCATCCCATCCCATCCCATGGCCGCTCCCCGTGTTGAAGCTCTGCTCGTCAGGCTCTGCTGCTCTCCAATCAGGACATTTGGGATCAGCACCATCCAGATCCTTCCTGGCGCCTCCTGCTCCCTCCCACACGCCCAGACCCCCCCGGGGACACTCCCACCCCTGCCCGCCAGCCCCGCTGCACCCGGGAGCAGGGACATCTCTGCTGTGACACTCACAGAGCACTCGGGGTGGGGAATGCTGAACCCCTGGGCCATCGTGTCCGTGCCAGCCCAGCTCTGGCACTGGGGATCATGGTTGCTGCAGGGAGCACAAGCCATGGCCGTGTCCCCTCCCTCCAGCCACATTCCCGGCTGGCAGCAGCAGCCAGAGGAAGCCGGGAAGCGCTGGCAGAGGGCGCAAAGGCAGCTCAGGGTTCATGGTGCTGTTTATTGATATCAGACCTCAGTGGGATGCAGGAACCAGGTGCCAGGGGGAATTCTGGGGTCACAGCCGTGTTGGGAAGGATCCCTTTCCGGAAAGCAGGTTTTAAGTGTTCTGGGAGGTGTGAGAGAGGAGGGAAAGCCATGCTCCAATGTGCTCCCCACAGAGCATCCCTCCCACATGGCCCTTGGCAATGCCCCTGCTGCCTTCCCCTGCAGGAATTGAGGTGGGAGGGTGACCCTGTGGATGTTTATTAATCAGGTGACTCAAGGAAACCCTCAGGCAATGTCCTGGGGTGCTTCATCAGTGCAGTGGAAGGGATCAACAGGCTCAGACTGCCATGAAATCACTGGAATCATTCCCTGGTGGAACCATTGCTGCTGGCAGTGTTTTCTTCTAGCACCACAAAACCTTCCAGAGAGATTTCTTTAGGACCTCATGGAGCAGTTCTTCCAGCATCTCCCTACCTGGAATTAGATGATGAGTTTGATGATGCTTTTGATTCAGGCAAGCAGGAAACCAGGCTGGGAAGGCAGAATGGTGTAGCTGAGCTGCTGCAGGAAATTCCAGAGGCTGAGGGGGAGAGTGATGAGGAGAGAGAGGAAGAAAATAATTTGGAGCCTTTTGGGCTTGCCCTTGTCTGAGCAACATGAGTCCTGAATGCAGAAGAATATGCTGGAAATGAGCATGAAGGGAGCAAAGAGGAGGAGGTGGAGGGTGCGCATGGAGATGAGAGGCCATGGCAGTGCTCTTCATGAAACTGGCCCAGGGAAGCCACTGTTGGATTGAGAGCAATGACAGCAAAGAAAACCACAGCAGGACACTCACCACCATGCATGGCAGGCACTCAGAAAAGAAAGAGGAGCAGCAGCAGAAGAAACTGAAGGCTGCAGAGCCTAACCCTGACTTGTTCATGAAGAGCACACAGTACAGCCCCAGCACATGAGTGACAGCGGGAAAAGGAAGCTCAAGGACCCCAGGGGCACAATAGCAGAGCAGACCACATCCTCTACAAGGAGGAGCAGTGTGGGTGGGAGCATGAGGAGGAGAAAGAGGAAGACAGTGACAGCCAGGTTGAAGATGAAGTTGGTGGTGAAGCCAATGCGGAGGAGGCAGAGCACAGCCCCGTTCCCAGCCAGCCCACAGAGGCAGATGAGCAGTGTCACACTGTGTATGGCCACATCAGTGACATCTGTCTCAAACAGATCATCTCCTTTAGTGGGTAAGATGGGAGACTGTTGAAAGCGAAGGGAGAAGACCCATCTTTTTGTTGATCAGCATCGACTCCGATTTATTGACCAAATCAGCCACTTTATATAACAGTGTTAATTAACTTCATGCATATTGGAAAATTCAAGCTCACGATAGGTTACAGAGAAAACTCTAACCCCTCCTTTTGTTTTACAATACCTGTGGTTTGTTTATTGAAAACAGGACCAGCGTTCTCACTGTGATATGAAAAGTTCTCAAAATCTCCACATCTGTTCCCAAAGCAGCTATCTGTTCCCAGAGAGCCCAAGGACAGAATGTTTTGCCTGTTATGGGAAGACTGTCTGAGAATCTTATTGTTTATAAAGTGGTGCCTGAGAGCCTAATTATTTACAGAACGAAGCCTGGGAAATGCTGTTTTACAGCTACCTTTTTTTACTTTTCCCTCAGCTGTATACCTTCATGGCCTCTTTCTTTTAACCATGCTTTAACCAGACTCTCCACAGGAGACGAGGATTCAATGGTCACTCCATGGATGGAGACGTGGCAGATAGTGGGATGTGGTCTGTCCTGGGGTGACGTTATGATGCTTGTATCCCCATTCATCTGTTCTGTGCCTTTAAGACCGGCTCTGAAGAGTGGAAGTTTTGTTTGGGTTTCTCTTATCAGGGACACAGAGACGAACAGTACATAGGGCTGTTTTTCACTTCTTGCTTTCAGCTTGCTGCTTTGCTTGCTCTCTTTGCTGCTCTCGCTTCTGCTCTGCTTTGGCCTCTGCTTATTAGCTAGTTCTAGCTAAACAGTCCACATCCCTTCCTGGACTGTTTCTCCCCTCCTGTTCCTGTGACCATCTCGAACCTGCTCCGGACTGGGACCCAGGAACACCGAGGTTTGGCTGCAGCAGTTGCCCAGCACCGAAGGGACTGAGAACAGAGCAATCACCCCCGAAAGAGACTTTCTGATTTTGTCATCTTCCTCAGAGCGGTGTCATCGGGTATAGTTCATTTTGTGTGTTGGGGGGTGCTGTGCCTGAAATAAACAGGTTCTTTCCACCTCTCTCCAAGGAATTTTTTCCCAAACCGGTTGTGGGGAGGGGCCGTGTGGGTTTTGCTTTCTGGAGGGGCCCTCCTTTGCAGATTCTTTAACAAATTTGCCCTAAACCAGGACAGGTCCCAACTTCAGATCTCTTGTGTTTGTTTTTACCTGACCCAACCTCTCTGGGCAGCCTGTGCCATGGCCCCAGCACCCTCACAAGGAAGGATTACTTCCCAAGATCCAATCTGACCCCACACTCTGTCAGTGGGAAGCCAGTCCCCCTTGTCCTGTCACTCCATGCCCTTGTCCAAAGTCCTCTCCACCTCTTCTAGTACCCCATCAGCTCCTGGATCATGAAGTGTTTGCCCTTGAAAGGACTGGGCTAGTGAGGGGATGTGACATTCCATAGCTGGGGACACAAGCACAGTGTCAGCAGGGAAGGGAGGTGACAGTTCTGGTCCCAGGGTCAGCAGTTTCCAGCAGGAGCATCCCAGATCCCTGAGGCACATGTCAGCCTGGGTAGGAAGCATCTCACGTCAGCTTGTTAGGAATTCCTTGGAATTCACTGTAGGCTGCTGTCTGACTGCCAGGGGAGTGTAGAGGATGACTCAGAGGAAACCTGCAACTTTCTAAGGATTAAAGCCAAGAGAGCAGAATGGATTTACCTTCTCTCAGACGAAATGTAATTGCTGAAATCCTAAATCATCCCTCTGCTGTGTGCCAGTGCTCCAGCTCATGCACAGAATTTATTATTATATGAATCCTCTTGGAAACTGTGTGCTGAAAGTGAAATACCACTGAACTTGCAGTATACAAGGGGGAAAACTAGATTTGAACCAGAAATCAAAGTTTACCAGCACATTTGTAGTGCAGGGCCCTAAGGATCCACCTCAAGAATGAGACGGGACAAGTTCAGGCTTTTCAAAAGACAAGATATCGGGATTGAGGTTTGTATAAAATAGAAGGGAAGCTGAGATGGAGCCCAAGTGCTTTGGGCACAGGTGTGGTTGCTGAGGCTCTCTCCCGTTGCTCATTTGCCGGGCAGAGTGAAGAGCAGCTGAGGAGCAGAGCCCTGAGCCCGTGGCAGGCTCTGAGGCAGCTGCCTGTGTGTGAGAGCCCTGGAGAACACGAGGCAGCACGGAGAGCAGGGGCTGTGGCAGGAGCTGGGACAGAGCCCGCGCCGGACGCTGCTCGGGCTCAGCCCGCGGGCTGCGCTCCCCTTTCCCAAGGGACCATTCCAGGGAACCTCCTGCAGATCCCGGCCCAGGGACAGCAGCTGGAGCCTGGCAGCTGAGGGCAGTGCACTGCGGGCAAGTTCTCCAGGCTGCCAGAGGAAACCAGGTCAGACTCTTCTCTTCCACCTTCACCAGGGCCCCCTCATTGGGTGGAACCTGGGTATTGATTTTGGGGGCAGAACTGAGGTCTGGAGGGAATTCAAACCTATAAATAGTGTGGGAAAAGGGAGGGAATATTGAAACGAGTGTCCTGCTGATGGAATCCAGCATCTCAGTGATATCAACTGACACCTGAGAGTCCAGCTCAGATCCATCCCAAAGCCATTTGCTCTCTGATATCTCCACAGTCAATCCTCTCCTCTCTCCTACAATTGTTTTCCTGCTCCAGCTCTGTCCTGTCCACAGCCAGGAAGGAGGTATCTCCCTGGCTTTTGTGCCAGGCACACAGGACCAGGCTCCCACATCCTCCTTGCCATCTGTCGTGTCCCTCACCCCTCCCTGTGCTGCTCTACATGGAAGCTGTGGGTGGGAAAAGATGGGAAAAGCCACGTTTGTGGGACAGCAGTGTTGCTGTGGTGTGTCTGTTTGTCACCCCTGCAGCTGTGTGAGGGCAGGAGAAGCAGCAGAGGTGTCACCATGAGCACTTTGTCCCCTGGCACGGAGGGAGCCAGCCCTGCCTGCTGGAGCCAGCCCGGTGGGAAGGCATCCCAGGGGAGCTGGAATGAGGAGAGCCACGACAACTGGAGCCAGTGTGACAACAGGCAGTGGAGCAAAGTGCCTGTTCCGCTGCTGCTGCTGCTGCTGCTGCTGCTGCTGTGCCTGTGTGGGATGGTGGGAATGGGGCTGTGCTCTGGCTCCTTGGCCAACAGCAGTGCCCACCCTCTGATTGACTTCCTGGCTGGGAGCTGTGCAAAGGAACCCAACCCCTCTGGTAGTGTTGCCTTCCAGAGGGCTTTTGAGGATGTACCAGAGCCAGGGAATAGGGACAACACAAGGGAGTCACCATTTAGTGGAATCATCATGAAACAGAGGCATCATAAAATAGAACCATAAAATATCCAGAGCTGGAACGGACCCAAAAGGATCATGGAGTGCTATAGTTGTTACCCTCTGCAAGAGGCCCAGGTAAAACCCGAGTGGGAACAAACATGCGATACATTAAAATCATGCTGCTGGCTGTTAATCAAAGTTCAACATATTCTTAACTCTGTCAACAAAAGATGTTATTAACATGTTTTAAATAGAAGATTTTAAAATGGAACACAACATTGGCAGCATATGTAGAATTAGTTCTGATATTTTGTTTTTCTGTGAAAATAACTGAAAGGTGTATCTGATAACAGCCAAATCTAAAATCTGCACAGAGGCATCCTTTAACATTGATACCCTCTTATGCCACTGGGCAGAGTCGCCTCCATGCCAAATCATAGCAGCTTTGTGTGTTTTGATGGATGCCTCTTTAAAAACAGTTGGTCCATTGACAGGGGTCTGTACTGTGGTGGCAGCTTTCCATACAGGGGGAGGTTTCCCATATCTGTCCATAAATGATGTGAGAGATAGTGGATAGGTAATTGGCGAAAAAATTTTGCAAGCATGATTTGAAAATTGGTGTCCTCTGATAGCAGCCATGCCACATTGTCTTTTCTTGCCGGCATGTAGATGGTATGTGGATCCTGGCCATGGAGAATTTGTAGTCGCTCTCTACCTTTCTTAACTGAGAACATATCATTAACAGTGCACACAGTCTTTGTTGCTGTGTAAGGCAAGCATAACCATTCTAACACTTGCAAAGGGTCTTTATCATTAACAAACCATTGAAACAAAACAGCTGAAGGTTAAAATTTGCTAGCAGTTATAGCAAGGTACACAGATTTGTCAGGATCCAATCTCCAATTCTTTCAGTTTTCTATTGCTTGAGCACAGTGTGCAAGGGCAGTTTTAGCTTCTGGGGTCAATTGTCGAAGTGAGTACAGGTGGGGGTTTCTTCTGAGTAAGCCAAATAATGGGTATAAAAGCTCTGTAGACAAACCAAAAATAGGACACAACCAATTCAAGGAACCTACCAGTTTCTGTAATTAATTTCAAGTTAGGGTATCTTTAACACAAATCCTTAAAGACTGAGGGCTGATGGTCTGTTGAGTAATTCTCCATCCTAGATAATGCCATGGGGACTCACAGTGAGTCCTGCATTTTGAATTGTCTGCATGACAGCTACCTGAATAGAACATAAAATGGATTGATCATGAGCTGCGAGTAAAATGTCATCCATATGGTTGCAGTAGGAAATTTATGACAAACAGGCTGTAGGGCAAGATCCCTCTGGCAACACCTGCCTTGTGGCAGTACAGTCCAGTGAAATCTCTTCATTGGTTCTGTGTGGTTTAAGGCAGGCATGGAAGAGGCAAACTGAGGTGCATCATCAGGATGTAGAGGGATGGGAAAAAACCAGATTTCTAGCTCTAAAATTAGTAAGGGCCAATTGAGGGGAATCATTGTGGGTGATGGAAGCCCAGGCTGCAGAGCCCCCATAGGTTCAACAATTGCATTTACTGCCCATAGATCCTGTAATAATTGTCGCTTGCCATTTTGCTTATGTGCACAGTATATAAGGGTGTGCCAGGGGCTAGAAGATGGACTGATATGGCCTAAGGACAAGCGTTCTTCCATAAGCTGTTTTAAATTTAGTAGCTGTTCCTTTCCTAGGGGCCATTGGTCGACCCACACAGGGTCCTCAGTCTGCCATGTGAATTTACATGTGTCCAGTACTTGTGTTTGGAATGGCTGATCAATGGCCCCTATGAAAAAGGCCCTGCTGTGAGGTTGAGTCTATTTGTATGGTTGTTCCAAATTGTTCTGGGACAATTTGGAACAACCATACAAATAACATTACATGTATGGTATAGAGGCAAGGAATGGGGCAGTCCAGGCAGTTTGCCCATCAGAGCCAAGGACAAGGCAAAGGTGAGTGCTCTGTCTAGGGTGCTGCATCCCTCCCACCCCAATTAGGGATGATGCACAGCTGATTGTGGGCCATTCATTACTTTTAATGATACAGACATCAGCTCCCCTATCAACAACCCCTTTAAATTTTTTGCCATCTAACATTGGGCTAATTAAAATTGGCTGAGCTGATCTAATAGAGCTTGTCCAGAAAATTTGTGGCTGACCTGTGGTGTCAAAGTTATCTGTAGCACTTTTGCCCTTGCCACTAGGGGTTTTGTTGGAGAAGGGAATAAGTTGTGTATAGGTTGACCTGCAGGTATAAAGCAGGGTGGCATGGGGGCCCATTGTATAATCTGTATTTTGCCCTCATAATCTGAATTAATAATATTGGACAGTACAAAAAGTCCCAACCTGGTGGCAGAGGAATGCCCTGTTAACAAAGCATGAGTGTTATTACCAAGGGGTCCCCAGACCTAAATGTACCAAACATGTCATTGGAGTTATGGATTCTTGGGAGGCAAGATCCAGCCTGGCACTGCCTGCAGTTGTAGGCAGGAGCTCGCTTGCTAAAAGTCTTGTCTTGAATTGTATTTGGTTCTCCGGGGCAAGTGGACCAGCCCCCAGTTGGAAGTTTCCTGGCTGTGTAGCATTCCAATTCACAGAGTACTGGGAGCGGCAGTCAACAGCCCAATGCTTTCTCCTTCCACACCTGGGACAATCTTTAGATGGTATTTTTATCCCACCCCCTTGTTGAAGGCAATCCTTTTTAAAATGACCCATCGAACCACATTTAAAACAGCCCCCTGCCCGCGTGTCCGGAATGCAGAAATGTACGGTTAAAGCCGCTGCCAGAGAATTAGTGTTACCAGCAGTCATTCCCATATTTTGGCATGCTCTGACCATATCTGCTGTGTGGGTTATGAACAGCGAGCAATGCATTTCTACAATCTTTGTTTGCATTTGTAACATCAAGCAGCTGCAACAGAATAACTCTGGCGGCTTGCAGTCTGTCCAGGAACTGCATTATTAACTCTGCTGGAGCCTGTAAAGTCTTAGCAAAACACAGGTTAGAATCTATACCCGTCCCTGGGAGTCGCCGCAGGGCCTGCAGGGCTAGGCAAGCAATGATATCACATGCATCACGTGGGTGGCCTGCCTGCACTGCACAGACTGCAGAGGGACCCTCTCCGGTCAGCTGCACAACAGCGACTGGTGCATTTCTGTCCTGCAGCGCTTCTGCCTGCACTGTACACAGCTCTTGCTGATCTGAGCCAGACTGCAAACTGAGTCACTGTTAGGATCATTTTCGAGATGCTTTTCCATTATGCTTTTCGTGGGGAGTGAGGATGTACGTGGTCCTGAAAGATTGTAGGTGGTTTAGGGTGAGATGGGAGGATGTCGCTTTCTTTTACTAACACCCTCAGTTCTGTAATTACTTTATAGTCTAGCTCCTGATGTGCCGGCCGATGCTTCAGCTCATCTATTACTGGGTAGGCTGTAACGACCACCAAATCACCCTCCTCAATGGCAGCTTCCTTCCATTTTTGCCAGAGCTGGACTGCTGCATCGCCATTTAGGGCAGGAAGTGAGCCACTGCCCACTTGAGAGATGAGAGTTCCGCGCCCAGGGGTCCTGCCGTGCAGGAATTTTTATCGGGATAAGGCAATCCCCCAGGGCCTGGGTTGATCTCAGGGTAAAGCAATTCTCCAGGGTTTGGATTATTCTTGGGGTCAAATACGGGTTCTAGTGGCACTGAGGGTTTGGGGGAATTAATGGCCAAAGCTGCGAAATGGCCGACATTCGCGTGACTTCCTTTAATGGCCGCCATGATTGTCCCCCACGTAGTGAGGTGCCCGCAAGCTTCGGCACTGCTGTACCTGGCAATATCAAAAAGTCTCTGCTGTATTGCTTGCCAGGTTGCTAATCCCGCTAAAGGGAAAATCTTTAACTTGATTAGACATCCAGTCCAGCAAGGTCCTTAGTTTCACATCAGCCATATTAATCGATTGCTGATGTAGGAGCTGCCTTGCCTAGCCCAAGCTCCTACTTTGTTCCAGGGATATTCCACCTCCAACACATTCTCTCACAGGCCTACTCACCTCCTTGGAGAGGTTGGCGCACTTTTAAATTCCTGAGTTCCTTCCCAAACTTCTCTCGGATCCTTCACCGAATCCTTTTCCCAGACTTTTCTCAGCTGGCTCCTTGCCCTAGTGGAAGCTGCTACTGGACTGGACAGCACATCCTGTGCCGCGTTTGTAGGTCCCGATTCGGGCCTGCCATTTGTAGCACTTGGAACAAAGCGACATGGACTCCCTTATACATCCAAAGGAGATTGCTTCATTGTAAAAATTGGCTGCTGTTTATACCTTTAATCTCAACCTGACATAATGGAAATTAAACTGAGGCCTAATAGAACTTAACAGAAGGAGGGCACCCATTGACTGGCTCAGCTGCATTGCTGCTATGAACATGTCCTACCATCCAATCAGCTTCCTGCTCATACGCTGTCTGCATGTTCCGCCAGCCAATCAGTTTCCTGCTCACATGCTGTTCATGTGTTCCCCCAGCCAATCACAATCTCACTCCCATCTGACTCTCCCCTCACTCCTGACTGCCTCTCAGCCCTCAGGCACCTCCCACCCGCCCAGCCTGCAGCTCTGCCTTTCCCTCAGGGCCTTCTGGCAAGCACAAGGCTTAAAAACTTCAGCAATTATAACAACTATAACCCCGTGTCCTACAGTCAGTTGTACCACACTGGAATCAAACTGAAACCAGAAATCCAAATCTGATTGAGGGGTAATTTCAGAATGACAAAGATCAGGAGAGGCTGGGCTGTGGCTGGAGCTGCTGTGCAGAGTGGCTGTGCAGCTCCTCCTGAGGGTGGCCAGGTTCAGGATGGAGGTGCTCAAGGGCTTCCCTGGACACTGATGCTGGGGAACCAGAGGATGGATGGCCCCATTCTGCACAAGAGCAGCACAACCCCCTAATTTCTGTGCAATTCAATGGTCCAAGCTTCTGATGATGGGAATTTCTATATTCCATGTACTTTCTGGATACAGGCACAGGAGTTCAGTGGAGTTTGCTATCGATCCTGCACTTTACTCAGAAGGATGTAATTATGGAATTCAAGAATGTGAGACATTCCCATTGAATGGATAAGGGAATGTTGCTGTCCCTCCCCAGCTCTGCAGCCCTACCTGGTGTCCCTTCCCATCAGCTGGGAATGCAGGGCTGGCTGTGCAGGACAGAAGGGGAAGGATGCTCCCTGATCCCAATCCCTTTCCTGCCATCCAGAGGCACCAGCCCTGCAGGGATTTGGGAAATCACTGCCACCCCGTGCTGGGTGTGTCCCCAGGGATTAAGGTGTCCCATTCTTGCCCCAGGGAGCAGGCAAGAGCTCCCTGAAAACACCATGGAACTCATCTGCTGAGCCAAAGGAGATGGAGTTCATTCCCTGGGGCCGAGGACATGAGGGTCATTGCATGGGGAATAGAGCTGGGGAACGGCACTGAGCCCAGCTGCACTGCTTGGAGCCATGAGGGAGGAGGATCCAGGAGGGAGGAGGAAAGCCATGCTCCAATGTGCTCCCTGCAGAGCATCCCACAAAAATCACCCAAGGCAATGCTCCTGCTCCCTTCTCCTGCAGAAATACAACACGACGAGGCGGGTGATCCCATGGATATTGAGTAATAAGGAGACTTAAGGAATCTCTCAGCCACTTTCCCCGGGTCCTTCAGCAGATCAGTGGAAGGGATCAGCAGGCTCAGACTCCCGTGTCCATGGCACTATCCTTTCTGCGGGCTTTTTTTTCTTTTGGCTCCTCAAAGACCCTCTGGAGGGAGAGCTGGAGGGACTCCACAGAGCAGGGCCTCCTGCACCTCCCTGCCAAGAAGTAGATTAAGGGTTTGATGCTGCTGTAGATGCAGGTGAGCAGGAAAACAACCTGGGAGGGCACAACCGTGAAACCGAGCTGCTGCAGGAAATTGCAGAGACTAAGGAGCAAAGTGAAGAGCACAATGATGACGATAACGATGTCACGCCTCTTGGGTTGCTGCTGCTGGGAACCCCACTTGGCCTTAATGAAATCAACTGTATGAGAAATGACCACAGGTACAGCAAAGAGGAGCAGGGTGATGGTGTACACAGGGATAAGAGCTGCCCAGCAGAGCTCCTGCTGCTGTGTTGGGCACAGGAATGTCACCGTGGGAAGGACAGTGAAGACAGCAAAGATGGCCCAGTATTGGACAGTGTCCACCACCCACACCAGACGCAGAGGAAGGTCGCAGTGGCAGCAGAGCTTGCAGAAGTTGTGCATATAACGCACTGGGCTGCTGCGTGTCAGCCGGAACAGTGCCCAGTAGTAGGAGACCAATGACAGATGGAAAACGAAGTTCATGTACATCATGGGCAGGATGGGAGAGCAAGACAAATCTTCCACTAGGATGAAGAGGGCAGAGGGTACTGCAAAGAGGAGGAAGAGGAAGTCAATGACAGCCAGGTCAAATATGCCAGCGTTCCTGCTTTTCAGGCTGAGGAGGCCGATGACAGCCCCGTTCCCAGCCAGCCCACAGAGGCCAATGATCACTGCTGCACTGTGTATGGCCACATCGGTGACATCTGTCTCACAGAGATCATCTCCTTTAGTCGGTGAGGCAGGAGATGGGGACACGGTGGTCACCTCCATGGATGGACGCTGGGCAGGCAGTAGGATGTGGCCCTGCCTGTGGTCAGAGTGGATGGGCAGTCAGTTCTTGGAGAATGCAGGGATGGACCATGTGGCTCCTCAGCAGCTCCCTGCAGTGGGAAGGATTCAGTGGGGAGGAGTGAGATGTGCAGGGGAAGAGGGCAGTGGAAATGCTGGGGTGGGAGTGAGGGTGGGAGGGTTGGGCTGTTGTGCAGGGGATTGATAAAGAAGAGAGAATAAACTTTTTCAACTCTCCTGAAGTTGCTTAAAGATTAACTGGGCAAATTGATAAACATACGTAAAGATGTGGACCCTGGCGGCTGGAGGCAGTGCAAAAACAGATTTGGAGGCCTGCAATAGTTTTGGGGCAAGTTCTGTAACAAGAAGCAAGAGCACATGGCCAAAGGAAAAGTTCAAGGCAAGGTCATCTTTAATATCAGAGCACTCAGTGAATACAACCACTAGAAGCCCCTCTCAATGAATCTCCATTGCCATCAGAGGACTCCCAGTAGGAAGTGGATGCATGGAAGGGAGTTCTAGGAAACTGGTATTAATGTTTTTCTTTAAGGTGTTGTGAAAAATGCATGTATTTTATGATTGGCTTTTCGCAAATATTAAAATGAATATTGCATGTGTTGTGTTAGAAAGTAATGCTGTATTAATTCTCTTAAGTCCTGTGTCAAATACAGTTTTCGGTTATGAAAATTGTTAAAATAGAAACTATGCTGTGTAAGATGCTTTGTTTAACAGAAAGGGCTTGCAGCGAGATAGCAGCCACAGGACACCTAAATCTTTCAGAGAAAGGGAATTTATTGCCTTCTTATCAGAAGAAACTAACTTCTTTCCGCCTTGGAGGGGCTGTTAGGATTAGAAGGAAGAAGCTGACACTGACCAGATGGAATCCTGTGTTTGAATGGAATTTATACATCATGCATGAAGTGTATGAATATGCAACGGGCTATTGTTCTTAAGGGTTAATCCTTTGTTAACAAGTGTCCTTTTTCGGGCTCGTGATGACCAGAAAAAGGTACCCGGATGTCCGTAACTCTTTGTTTTTATTGTCTCATGTTGTCTTAATTCAATATGTCCAAATTGTTATTACTCTAATTGTGGTACCATTTTTTAAACCATTTTATTATTATTAAACTTTTAAAAATTTTAGAAACAAGTGATTGGCGTTTTTCACAGTGTTCTTAAGAAAAGAAAAACTTTTTAATGTCTATATATGGTTATAGTGAATAAAAACATGGTTATAAAGTCTCACAACACACACAAAAAAATTGAGAGATCCTTCTGCATGTCCTGCTGCATAATACTTCCCTTGGTAACACCACTGGTGTGTGTTAGCAACTTTATTCTGTCTGATTTTGTTATCATTCCTCATCCATCCCATCCCATCCCATCCCATCCCGATGGGTTCCCAGTCCCTGGCCTCTCCGTGGCTGCAGGTGTGGCCTGTTGGGCTCTGCTGCTGTCCAGTGGCAGATTTGGGATTGGTGGCACCCAGAGCCCTCCTGCCCCCTCCAGCCCCTGTCTGCCTGATGCCTTGGGCTGGCTCCCTGGAACAGAGGCCAGAGCAGGTGAAGAGAATAAAAGGAGGCTTTGATGAAAGGCCTTCAAAAGGTTCACCTTGGGCTCTCCAAGCCTCCGAGAGGGGCTGCACCCAAAATGGACAATGGCCATGAGTTTTCAGACAGATATACATTTGATCCATTTACAAATCTGTGGTTAATCCTCCAATTTCAGCTTCAGGTAATGAAGTCATTTAGCCCCAGTTGGCCCTCCCTCAATTCAATTTTGTCTGTACTTTTCTGAGCCTGAGGCAGTAGAGTGTCCTTGAACTTCATGCCTAGAGGGATTGTTTTCTCTGACCAAAATGTGCAGACAGTTAACTAACACTTTTACATGGAGTTTAGAGTTATGCACTAATGCAGTACAGGATATGAAAAATAAAAAGGCTAAAATCCTAAGGCATCATGCCCCCTCTGACATCCTCTAGAAATTGCCCCCAGGCTGCCTTCCCCTCCAGACAGCCCCGCTCCTCTCCTGCCCCACTCAGGAGCCCCAGCAGTGTTTCTGCTCCTCCTGGCAATTCCATGCTTCTCCAGCCCAATGAAGAGCAGTGGAGCCATCCCTGTAGTGCCTCTTGTTTGTGTCCAGAGGAGGTTGGGGGGCTGGAGAGCAGGGATGGAGCTGGGGAGGGGCATCTCCAAGAGAAAGACGGCCCCAAAGGCTTCTGGGGCAGGCTGGGGTGAGCAGCCCGTGGGGAGGGACTGGAGCCTGAGGCCCGGGGCTGGGAGGGATGGGAAGGACGGGAGGTGGGTGGGCTGCATGGGGAGTGGGATGGGAGGGTGGTGTGGGAGGGGTGGGACATGATGGAGCTGCTGGGAAGATGTGGTGGGAAGGTGTGGGGTGTGGTGGGGCTGGAGAGAAGGTGTCGGGTGTGGTGGGGCTGGTGGCCTCAGGGAAGCCCCAGGGAGGGGGTTGATGCCCCGTGGTGCCCGTGGTGACAAACACAGGTGTCACCCTGCTCCTGGAAGGGGGTGGCTGTGCTGAGGATCACGTCCTCCTGCTCTCCTTGCTGCTGCACCACCTGAGCCTGCTGAGGGAGCAGCTGAAGGCAGTGGAGAGGAAGAATTTCTCAAGGCAGAGAAGCCTTTGCACCTGGCTCACAAAATTAAACAATAAATATCTTTGAGGAGATCTTACCTGTGACACTCACAAAGCGCTCGGGGTGGGGAATGCTGCGCCCCTGGATCATCATGTCCATGCCAGCCCAGCTCTGGGCACTGGGGATCATGGTTGCTGCAGGGAGCACAAGCCATGGCTGTGTCCCCTCTGACACCAAGAAGTTTAAGTCTATCAGCAAAATTGTGTTAGACTAATAAGAATTTTTTAGTCCAAATTTTGAATATATTGGAAATATATATGCCATAGACAGGTTCACAGAAACAACACATTTCATGCATTTTTATGCATTATAATATCTCAGACTTTTTATAGATACTCCCAAATGTGGACCCAGTTTCTTACGTCATGGTATAGGTGTTTTGTTTCTTTTAATTAGTACTAGAATATGCCATCGATCTTAGTTAAATCAATAACCTGGGGTATTTTTCAGTAAACAATATTTTATTAAATTTGATGTACAAGCCTAGGAAATGCCTCTCTTATTGCCATTGCAATTTATGTCTTGCAATTTATTAATTATGTCTTTTGGTATGTATAGGCCTCTGAAATACTAAGCCTCTCAAGATATCGTTCTTATTCTTTCACATCCAATTATTTCTAGTTATATGATAACCGTTAAAAATACTTTATTGAGTTTTTTCTCCACCTATTAAGTTCTCTATGGGGTATGCGCTGATAAAGTTTTCTACTAGCACTCAGCCAACAGAGATCTAAATCAAAACCAGCTAAAAAAACACAGTCAAAAAAGCCTTGACTAATTAAACATAGTTCATTATAGAAATTCCTAAACAGTCACAGAATTCCTGACTAACCACCTCTCTGTCCCCTCCCTCCAGCCACATTCCCGGCTGGCAGCAGCAGCCAGAGGAAGCCGGGAAGCGCTGGCAGAGGGGGCAAAGGCAGCTCAGGGTTCACGGTGCTGTTTATTGATATCAGACCTCAGTGGGATGCAGGAACCAGGGGCCAGGGGGAATTCTGGGGTCACAGCCATGTTGGGAAGGATCTATTTGGGGAAAAGTGCTCCAGGACCTGTGAGGGAGGAGCAAATCCATGCTCCAATGTGCTCTGTGCAGAGCATCCCTCCCACATAGCCCTTTTCACTGCCTCTGCTCCCTTTCCCTGCAGGAATAAGGGTGGGAGGGTGATCCTGAGTCACTGCCCCATGGTCCTGCATGGGGGCACTTGAGGGGTTCAGCAGGCTCAGACCCCCTGTCCGTGGTGGCATCATTACTGGGGGCACTGCTCCCTTCTGGCTCCTCAAACACCTTCTGGAGGCACTCCCTGAGGGACCCCATGGAGCAGCGCCTCCAGCACTTTGTTACTGAGATGTAGATGAGGGGGTTGATGCTGCTGTGCATGCAGGCAACCAGGAGAACAACCTGGGGGGACACAGTGGTGTAGCCGAGCTGCTGCAGGAAATTCCAGAGACTGAGGGGGAGAGTGAGGAGCACAGCCAGGAAGTCAATGATGTCAAGGCTCTTGGATTGCTGCTGCTGGGAGCTACCCTTGAAGTGAATGAAGAGGATTGTGCTGGAAATGACCATGGATGGAGCAAAGACGAGGAAGTTGAGGATGTACAGGGAGATGAGAGCTCCCTGGCAGAGCTTGTGTTCCTGTGACTGGCACAGGGAATTCACTGCAGAAATGGCAGCGATGGCAGTGATGGAAAGGGCCCGGAGCGTGGCACTGACCACCACCCATGAGAGGTCCTGGGGAAGGTGGCAGAAGAGCCCAGGTGGGCAGAGCATGGACCTGCCCCTCTCGATGCTGATGGCCGTCAGCCGGTACAGCCCTACGCTGTGGAACATCGGGAAGAGGAGGAAAAGGAAGCGTATGGATGCTGGGGGCATGATGGAGGAGCAGGAGAAATCCTTCAGCCGGAAGAGCAGAGCGGAGGGGACCATGAAGATGAGGAAGAGGAAGTTGATGATGGCCAGGACAAGGATGTAGGCAGTGATGGGTTTCATGGTGTCCCTGTGGATGCGGAACCCGAGGATCCAGAGCACAGCCCCGTTCCCAGCCAGCCCACAGAGGCAGATGAGCAGTGTCACACTGTGTGTGGCCATGCTGGGGACATCTGTTTCACATAGATGTTGCCCTTCAGTGGATTAGTTGGCAGGGGGGGACACGATGTTCATCCCCTGGATGGATGCTGGGCAGGCAGTGGGATGTGGCCCCTGGCTGTGGTCAGAGTGGATGGGCAGTGAGTGCTTGGAGAATCCAGGGATGGAGCATGTGGCTCCTCAGCAGCGCCCTGCAGTGGGAAGGATTCAGTGGGGAGGAGTGAGATGTGCAGGGGAGGAGGGCAGTGGAAATTGTGGGGTGTGAGAGGGAGGTGGGAGGGTTGGGCTGTTTGACAGGAGGCTGATAAATAACACAGAAAATAAACATTTTCAGTTCTTCTGAATTTTTTTAAAAGGAAAGTTGCCGAAATTAAAACAATGTGTTATAGATGGATAATGGGATGATTGGCTCTCACAGTTAAGGGATGAATACTTTGTGAATATTAAGAGAAGCTTTATTGATATATAATTATTATTATTGCAGTCTGTTGTTTAGATGTCCCCTGTTGTCCCTAGAGTCCCCTTGTCTCCCCTCTGTACTGTTGCCATCAGAGAGCCTGAGTCATCTAGGACAGGTGGAAAGAAGGGCTGTACAAAAGCTTGTTGCTGGGGAGGTAGAGGTGCAGCATGAGGACACCTGACTCTCCAGTCAAGCTGCAGGAAAGCAGGCTCCAGCAATAAACACAAAGAAGGGCTGACTGACAGACTTTGGGAGGGGCCAGGTTTAGCTGATGCAACCCCCAGGGTATCAAATGTGAAGCCTCCATCCTGAAGATCAGCCAGCCACGTGGTGGGCAGCCATGAGGGAAGCTCCCAGGCCTGCTTGTCCCTATTTACTCCTTTTGTCACATTTTTTGTTAAGGTTTATTAAACCTTTAGAAATTTTAAAAAGTGGGTGGTTGTTTCTCACAGGATGTAAAGGCTGGCACACAGGATGGCAAACATGGCAGGAACCCGTGGAGAAACAGATCAGTAGAGCTGCAGTGATTTTGGGGCAAATTCTGGAGGAAGAAACAACAGTGCTTGGCCAGAGGAAAAGTTCAAGGCAAGGGCACCTTTAATATGGCAGCATGCATTGAATATGACCACCAGAGAGACCCCTCTTAATAAACCTCCAGGATCATAAAAGGGCTTCCAGGAGGAGGTGGATGCATGGAAATGAATTCTAGGAAAATGGTGTTTGTGTATTGGATAAAAAAAAAACTTATTACTGCCTACATCTGGTTCTAATGTGTGGGAACTCAGCACAGCATTCCTGATGTGCAGAGTCACCGAGACAACCCTTGGGGGACTCGGAAGTCCTGGAACGTTGCCAGAAGTGTTTGGTGGTTGGACTTTGATCCTGCACAGGAAGCAACACCTGTATGAGGATGGGAGGATCACACGGGGATAAATGGTGAAGGGATAGATTAATTATAGAGTGAAAACACAGGTTTTAGAATCTCGGTACAGGGGGGTTCTCGGGGACAAGATGGAGGAATTAGGGTGTGTCCTGTCCTCCTTCTTCTTCTTCTTGTCATCCATCTTTGGTGGTGATGGTGGCACTTTGAGATTGATTCTTACTGAATGTGCACTTGTCAATAAGGGTGAAAGGTACTGGGGAGAAAAGGTAAATATCTGCCACGTAGTTTTTGGTATAAAGATATGTGACCGCCCTGAGGGCAGTCAGTGTGCTCATGGCTGGCTTGCTGTGGGGAACTCTGTCGGGCCGGGAGAAAATATTGTAGATAAGAATTAATAAACAACACCGAAGAACTGAAAAACCTGAAGACTCCTTTGGTCCTTTGGAGCGCGGGCTGCCCCAAAGCCATCCAGACCCTTTCCAGGCCATTAGAACAGCCGAGGAACGGGACACTAATGGATTAATACCCCGTTGTAAAGTCTCACCATACACACCACACAAGGAGAGATCCCTCTGTGTCCTGTGCAGGTCAATGATTGCTCATGCTTTGAACTGTGTCATAAAGTTTGTTCTGGCCCATTTCAGTATTAGGATGCAGATGGGATGCACAGGAGGAGAGAGAGGAGATGAGGAGGACACTGCGGTCACCGGGAGAGGGTGTCAGGAACAGAGCAGCTGCTGCAGGAGAGGAAGGTGGGGGAGGGAGGAAGGCAAACATTCCACTGACCTGTTCCCTGTGGGGCAGCAGCAGGCAAAGGGCTCTGTGCAGATCAGCGGCGCTTCCTGGTCCCTCTTGCTCCTTTGGGATCCATGTCCTAAAGCAGCTCCTGCCAGGTCAGGGACATGAAGGAGAAAGTGCCCAGGTCACCAGGAGCTCCCCATTGCTGTCCTGCTGGCTCCTCTCTGTGCCTTGTCCTGTTGTTGCTCCCCAAGGCTTGGCGCAGTCATGGGGGGAGTGGGGTAATCAAAAATTGCAACTTTGCCTACTTCAGAAATTGAGTTCCTCTGAGGTATTTATGTTGGGTGTGGGTTTTTTTTGGTATATTTTTTTTCCTACAGCGGATGTGGGTTTTTTCAGATGCTCTAAATGAATTTTTGTGATTGGCTCCTCTTTCTCTCCTGATGAGAAACACTCCATCTCTGCAGAGTGTCCCATTCTCCAATTGCCTTCCGTCTCTAGATAGGTTCCTACCATTCCTCATTTCTCTTCCCCAAGGGGTCATTGTCCCTCCAGCAGCAGAGGGATTCTGGTGGTGCTGGTGGCACTGGCAGTGCAGGCAGTGCTGCTGAGGCAGCTGCGTGCTTGTCATAAACAACTCCTGTTCCGGAAAGGGCTCTGAGATCATTGCAAAAACATGCTCTGGGCTGAGGAAGCACAGCTGAGTGGCTTGCTCCTATCCCGATCCCATCCTCATCCCCGCTCTCCATTCTCACCCCATCCTATCACATCCCACAGGTTTCCCAGACGAAGCCGTTCTGCACTCGGAGCGTGGCCTGTCAGGCTCTGCTCTCCTCCGGTGGGGAGATTTGGGGTTGTCGGCATGCAGCCCCCCTCCAACCCGCTCCGAACCTCTCCTGACCCCTCCAAAACCGCCTCGAACAGCACACACCATCCCTGGGGCCCCCTTTTCACCCCCAACAGCCCTGATCCTGCCATGATCCTTCTGGGACCCTCTGCAGTGTCCCTGCTCATCCTGGCCATAGGGTTCTAGGACCCAGGAGGGAGGAGGAAAGCCCAGCTCCAATGTGCTCCTCAGGATCACACAGGATGATAAACGTGGCTGTAGCCAGTGCAGAAACAGATTTGGAGGCCTGCAGTGGTTCTGGGGCAAGTTCTGTAACAAAAAGCAAGAGCACATGGCCAAAGGAAAAGTTCAAGGCAAGGTCACTTTAATGTCTCAGAGAATACAGCCACCAGAGACACCCTCTGAACGATCCTCCAGGATCAGGGAAGGACTTGGAGAAGGAGGTGGATGCCTTTGAATGGGTACTAGGAATGTGATGTTTATGTAATAGATAGCAAACACATTAATGACTGTGTGTGGTTACGATGGATAAAACCCCTGTTGTAAAATCTCACGGCACAGACATCAGGGAGAGAACCTTCTGTGCAGGTAGGGAATTCCTGCTTCCTAATGCTTCCCAATGCTTCCCATTGTGTTAGAAAGTTTATTTCAGCTGATTCAATGACAGATGGAATGCACAGGGCAGGGAAGGGGTGGCTTGGGAGGGCCCAGCTGTCACCAGGAGAGGGTGTCAGGAACAGAGCAGCTGCTGGAGGAGAGGAAGGTGGGATAGGGAGGAAGGCAAACATTCCACTGACCTGTTCCCTGTGGGGCAGCAGCAGGCAAAGGGGTCTGTGCAGATCAGCGGCGCTTCCTGGTGCCTCTTGCTCCTTTGGGATCCATGTCCTAAAGCGGCTCCTGCCAGGTCAGGGACATGAAGGAAAAAGTGCCCAGCTCACCAGGAGCTCCCCATTCCCGTCCTGCTGGCTCCTCTCTGTGCCCTGTCCTGGTGTTGCTCCCCAAGGCTTGGTTGAATCACATGGGAGTGGGGAAGTCAAAAATTGTAACTTTACCTGCTTCAGAAATTCAGTTCGTCTGAGTCATTTATCATGTATGTGGTTTTTGGTTTCTTTTTATTTTTTTTTTTTTGTCTTCAGAGGAAGTAGCTTTTCTCAGAAGCTCTAAATGAAATTTTTTGTGATTGTGTCCTCATTCCCTCTTGCTGAAAAACACTCTTCCCTGCAGAGTGTCCCATTGTGCATCTGCCTTCCCTCACCTGACAGGGTTTTATCATTCCTCGTTTCTCTTGCCTGAGGGGTCATTGTCCCTGCAGCACCAGCTGGTGGTGCCGGTGGCACAGAAATGCTGCTGGCAGTGCTAGCAGTGTGGGTGAGGCAGCTGGGTGCTTCTCAGAAACAACTCCTGTTCCGGGAAGGGCTCTGAGATCATTGCAAAAACATGCTCTGGTCCCAAGGAAGCACAGTTGAGCTGCTTCCTCCTCCTATCCTGATCCCATCGTCATCCCTGCTCCCCATCCCCATCCCCATCCCACCCCACTCCCCATCCTCACCCCATCCTATCACATCCCACAGCTTTCCCAGATGGAGCTGTTCCCCCACTCTGAGCGTGGCCTGTCAGGCTCTGCTCTCCTCCAGTGGGGAGATTTGTGATTGCCGGCATCCAGACCCCCTCCAACCCACTCTGAGCCTCTCCTGACCCCTTCAAAACTGCCTGCAACACCCCAGTCCATCTCTGGGGACCCCTGTGCCCCGGAAGAGCCCCGATCCTTCCCCGCTCCACCAGGGAGCCCTGGCAGTGTCTCTGCTCCTCCTGGCCATGGGGTTCTTAGACCCAGGAGGCAGGAGGAAAGCCCAGCTCCAATGTGCTCCAGAGCAGGACAGAGGATGGTAAATGTGGCTGGAGCCAGTGCAGAAATGGATTTGGAGGCCTGCAGTGGTTGGGGGCAAGTTCTGTAACAAAAAGCAAGAGCACGTGGCCAAAGGAAAAGTTCAAGGTACGGTAACCTTAAATATCAGAGCACTCAGTGAATACAATCACCAGAGACCCCTCCGAATAATCCTCCAGGGCCAGGAACGGACTTGGAGAAGGAGGTGGATGCATGGAAATGAGTATGGGGTGTGGTGGGGCTGGAGAGAAGGTGTGGGATGTGGTGGGGCTGGAGAGAAGGTGTGGGGTGTGGTGGGGCTGGTGGCCTCAGGGAAGCCCCAGGGAGGGGGGTGATGCCCTGTAGAGCCCATGGTGACAAACACAGGTGTCACCCTGCTCCTGGAAGGGGGTGGATGTGCTGAGGATCACGGCCTCCTCCTCTCCTTGCTGCTGCACCACCTGAGCCTGCTGAGGGAGCAGCTGAAGGCAGTGGAGAGGAAGAATTTCTGAAGGCAGACACACCTTTGCACCTGGCTCACAAAACTAAAAATTAAAGATCTTTGAGGAGATCTTTGCTGTGACACTCACAGAGCACTTGGGGTGGGGAATGCTGAGCCCCTGGGCCCTCGTGTCCTTGCCAGCCCAGCTCTGGGCACTGGGGATCATGGTTGCTGAAGGGAGCACAAGCCATTGCTGTTTCCCCTCTGACATCACAAAGTTTAAGTCTAAAATCAAAAGTGTATTAGACTAATAATAATTTTGAGTTGAAATTGTGAACATATTGGAAGTTTATTTGCTATACTTATATACAAAGAAACAACAATTTTCAGGCATTTTTATACACTATAATAGTCAAGATTTTTAATAGATTCTCCTCTTAGTGCTCCCAATTTATTATATTATGATATTGGTGTTTTGTTTGTTTTAATTCCTACCAGAACATGCCCTCCATCTTAGTTTAATGAATAACCTGTTTTTTCCCAGGCAAACAGTGTTTCGTAGGCAGTGCTTCAATGCCGGTGAAGAAACCCCTTGCCCTGTCTCCCTGCACTGTCGCTGGGAATGAGCGAGGGCCTGGGGAAAAAAAAGTGCTTTAAAATTTTTTATTACTTCTCATTATCATCCTCTGACTCTGTATATAATAAATTTCTTTATTACCATTTAATTTGAACCCATTTTCTATTCGTGAAAAGTTTTTTCTCCCAGTCCTCATCTCAACTCACAAGCCCTTTGTTAATTTTTGTTTCCCTCTCCTCTGCCCAGCTGAGAGCAGGAGAAGCTGAATGAACGGCTTTCGTGGGTGCCTGGCATTTGGCCAGTGCCAAACCACGACAGGCTTGCAGCAGGTTATCAGCATCAGAGCCCACATTTCTTACTGACAGTACCCTTGATGATGCAGTAAAAGCTATTGGAGACCAGATGTTGGGGTGCTGGGGTGCCCCTTGCAACCCTTCACCAGAGCTCATCCTCCTCCTCCTCAGCCTTGGGAATACTTGTGGTTGTTTTTTCCTGATCTCACCTTTTGCAAGCAGGGACACCTTCCACTAGACCGGGCTGCTTCAAAACCCCATCCAGCCTGGCCTGGAACACCTCCAGGGATGGGGAGGCCAGAGCATCTCTGGGAACCTGTGCCAGGGCCTCTTCACCCTGACAGGGAGGAATTTCTTCCCAATATTCCCCCTAACTCTGTTCTCTGGCAGTGGGAAGCCATTCTGCCTTGTCCTGTCAGTTCAGGCCTTTGTCCAACGCGCCTCTCCAGTTCTTGGAGCCTCTTTAGGCCCTGGAAGGGGCTCTAAGGTCTCCCTGAAGCCTTCCCTTCTCCAGGCTGAACAGCCCCAGCTCAGAGACCTCAGAGAAGCCACAGGGAGGGGGTTGATGCCCCATGGAGACAATGGTGACAAACACAGATGTCACCCTGCTCCTGGAAGGGGGTGGCTGTGCTGAGGAGCACGGACGTCTCCTCCCCTTGGAGCTGCACCATCTGAGCCTGCTGAGGGAGAGGCCAAAGCCAGGGCAGAGGAAGAATTTCTGAAGGCACAAAACCACCAGCAAGGAAATCAGTAAAAAACAGCTTTATTATTAAGCAAACCAATGTGCTATCCCTATTTGTGTGTTTGTGTGTATTCAAGGGCATATGACAAAAGGACAGCGTGGGTAAGGATTAAAAGGAAAATAGCTTAAATGCTTTCCAACACTCAAACAGTACTTCACTTACAGCTTAAACTTATCAATTCAGAAGAGCAATATCACTTAGCAGCTTTTAACCCTATTTATGCCTGATAGAGAGAGCAGCATTTCTGCCCCATTTGCCAGAGCAGATGCAGACGTGTGTGCACACAGCCAGCCAGCCAGGCAGAGTGAGTGCAAGGTGCCTGTGACCAATTGCCCTGGCAGGCAGTGAAATGCTCCCTGCGGATCCCTTTGCATCTCCTCCCTGGGCCAAGGGCTGGGCCTGGAGCCCTGGCGGGATGGGCCCAGGAGCCGTGGGCGTTCGGGGATCAGCTCAGGGCAGCAGCCGGGAGAGATCCCAGCTGGGAGAGGCCCCAGTGCCAGGGAGCTTCTGCTCAGCGCTGCTGGGCCCAGCAGAGCTCCAAGGCTCTCCTTTGGGGCCGCTGCTCACAGGGCCCCAAGGCATGGGCGGCACTCACAGCAATGGCTCAGCCTGGCCACACTTGGGGCCGGCAGCTTCCTGGGACAGTGGGAGAGCAGGGATGCTGTGGCATCCAGGGCAGTACAATAATTTGCAAGGCTGTTGATAAAAGCTCAGGAGGTGGTTGGACAGCAGCAATTGCTGGGAGCAGAGGGTGTTTCTGATCAGCGCCACAGGAGCTGAGCCCAGGGGCTGCTCCTCAAGGCTGAGGCCTAAGGAGCCTTTCTGAGATCCCAGTGCAGCCTGATTTTAGGAAAATTGATCCACAAACATCAGAGGTTTATGTACGAACAGGAGACTGAGGAGTCCTTTGACTTTATTTGAGTAAAGGTAGAGGCTATGAGGCATTCCCCTGGGATCTCTCCAATTTTTGTGAGGGCACAGCCTCCCTTTTTGTTCTAATTTCCTGGGTGCGTTTCCCTACTCTCTTTCCCCACTGGCCCAGGTACTTGAGAGGTACAGACTCCCCTATACACCTGACACTAAAGAGTTCCCTCTTATGTATAACCCACCCTTTCAATTTTTAATTCTTACACAATTTAGGGGTTTTTCTTCCCCATTCTTTCTTTCACGTTTTGATGTCTAATTTCATTTATCAGCATACCTAAAGTTTCTTTGTAAATGGAAATATCTTCTTCCATTCATCAATCAGTGGAATCCTTCCCATTGTTTCTTTTATCTCCCAGTGCTAGTTGTATCTGCCAGCAGACCCACAGCATGTTTGTAAAGACAAATCCGCCATTGCTCTCATTGGAAAGGGGTTGGGTGATGCACCAGCACAGGGAGGGTGACACTTTAGATATTTATTCATCAGGTGAATTAAGCAGTCCCTCAGCCACAGTCCCAGCGTCCCTCAGCAGTGCAGCGGGAAGATTCAACAGGCTCAGAGCACTGTGTCCATGGCAGGATCATGGCTGTGGGCAGTGTCTGTCTCCTCAAAGACCCTCTGGAGGGAGAGCTGGAGGGACCCCACAGAGCAGGGCCTCCAGCACCTCCCCACCATGAAGTAGATGAAGGGTTTGATGGTGCTGTGGATGCAGGCGAGCAGGAAAACAACCTGGGAGGGCACAATGGTGTAGCCGAGGTACTGCAGTAAATTCCAGAGGCTGAGGGGCAGAGTGAAGAGCACAATGAGGCAGATAACAATGTTGAGTCTCTTGGGTTGCTGCTGATGGGAGCCAGGCTTGACCTTAATGAAGAGGATTGTGCTGGAAATGAGCACGACGGGAGCACAGAGGAGAAGGCTGAAGGCATCCACAGAGATGAGAGACACCCAGCAGTGCTCAGATAGCTGGACAAAACACAGAGAAATCATGGTGGCAAAGACAGTGATGAAAGTGATGAGCAATGAAAGCACCAGCCATGACAGGTGTTGGGGACGGCGGCAGCAGAGCCAGAGCGGGCAGTGGATGGAGCGGCACCTCAGGATGCTGATGCATGTCAGTGTGTACAGACAAAAGGTGTGTGACACCAGTGGCACCCTGAAAAGAAACCACACATACTGCAAGGGCATGATGATAGAGCAGGACACATTCCCCAGCAGGAAGAGCAGAGGGGAGGGCAACAGAATAAGGAGGAAGAGGAAGTCCAGAAGAGTCAGCACGAGAATGTAAAGGATGGTGCTGTTCCTGGACAAACAGCGGGAGCCAAGGAGCCAGAGCACAGTCCCGTTCCCAGCCAGCCCACAGAGGCAGATGAGCAGTGTCACACTGTGGGTGGCCACGCTGGTGACATCTGTCTCACACAGATCATCTCCTTCAGTGGGTGAGGCAGGAGATGGGGACATAGTGGTCACCTCCATGGATGGACGCTGGACAGGCAGTGGGATGTGGCCCCTGGCTGTGGTCAGAGTGAATGGGCAGTCAGGGCTTGGAGAATCCAGAGATGGACCATGTGGCTCCTCAGCAGCTCCCTGCAGTGGGAAGGATTCAGTGGGGAGGAGTGAGGTGGGAGGGTTGGGCTGTTCAGCAGGAGATGTGGTAGGGAAGCACAGGGCAGAGGAGGGGGGAGCTGGGGAGGGCACTGCGGTCACCTGGAGAGGGTGTCAGGAACAGAGCAGCTGCTGCAGGAGAGGAAGGTGGGGTAGGGAGGAAGGCAAACATTGCACTGACCTGTTCCCTGTGGGGCAGCAGCAGGCAAAGGGCTCTGTGCAGATCAGCGGCGCTTCCTGGTGCCTCTTGCTCCTTTGGGATCCATGTCCTAAAGCGGCTCCTGGCAGGTCAGGGACATGAAGGAGAAAGTGCCCAGGTCACCAGGAGCTCCCCATTCCCGTCCTGCTGGCTCCTCTCTCTGTGCCCTGTCCTGGTGTTGATCCCCAAGGCTCAATGGGGTCATAGGGCAGGTGAAAGTTGTTTTATAACTTCAGCTACGTCAGAGCTCCACTCCCTCAGAGTTATTTATCTTGATTATTTTTTTTTTCTTGACCCCAAAGGAATTGGCTTTTGTCAAAAGTCCACATGAAGAACTGTGAAAGTGGCTCCTCATTTTCTTCTCATTAGAAACACTCCTTCCCTGCACAATGTCCCATTCTCCAACTGTCTTCTCTCTACCATTCCTTATTTCTCTTCCCTGAGGGGTCATTGTCCCTCCAGCAGCAGAGGGATGCTGGTGGTGCTGGTGGCACTGGAATGCTGCTGGCAGTGCTGGCAGTGCTGGTGAAGAGTCTGGCAGCTTGTCAGAAACTGCTCCCATTCTGGGAAGAGCTCCAGAACCATTGCCAAAGCTAGCCCTTTGCCCAACGAAGCAAAACTGAGGCAAGAATTCCCATTTTTGCATTCTCACCCAGGCTTGCAAAGCTCAAGGTAAGGACAGCACTCAGTTGCTTGCAGCCAGGCTATCAGCACTTGCAGCCCACCCTAATTACTGCCAATCCCCTTGATGATGCAATGAAAGCTATCAGGGACCAGGGTGCTGTGAACTCCCTGCCAACCCTTCACCAGAGCTGCTCCTGCTCCTCCTCAATCCTGGGAACACTTGGGGTTGTTTGTGACACCTGATCCCAGACTGTCCCTTTGCAAGCAGAGATAACTGCCGCTATGCCAGATTGCTCCAAACCCCATCCAGCCTGGCCTTGGGGACTTTCAGGGATCCAGGGACAGCCACAGCCTCACAGGGCAGCCTGTGCCAGGGCCTCACCACCCTCACAGGGAAGGATTTCTTCCCTATATCCAATCTGACCCCACCCTCTGTCACTGGGAAGCCATTGCCCCTTGTCCTGTCACTCCATGCCCTTGTCCAAAATGCCTGTCCACCAGTTCTAGAGCCCCATCAGCTCCTGGATCATGAAGTTTTTGCCCTTGAAAGGATTGGGCTGGTGAGGGGATGTGAGATTCCATAGCTGGGGACACAAACATGGTGTCAGCAGGAAGAGAGGTGACAGTTCTGGTCCCAGGGCCAGCAGTTTCCAGCAGGAGCATCCCAGATCCCTGAGGCACATGTCAACCTGGGTAGGAATCATCTCACCCCAGCTTTCCAGGAATTCCTTGGAATTCTCTGTAGGCTGCTGCCTGACTGCAAAGGGAGGATGTAGAGGATGTAGCGGATGACTCAAGGGAAACCTGCAACTTTCTAAGGATTAAAGCCCAGAGAGCAGCATGGATTTGCCTCTTCTCGGAAGAAATGCCATTGCTGACATCCTAAATCATCCCTCTGCTGTGTGCCAGGCCTCCAGCTGAGCCAAAGAATTTTTTATTGCATAAATCTTCTTGGAAACTGTGTGGTGAAGGTGAAGTACCTCTGAAATTGTGGCATACACATGGCAAAACTAGATTTGAATCAGAAATCAAACTTTAAGAGGACATTTGTAGTGCAGGGTCCTTAGGATCCACCTCAGGAATGACAGGGAGCAAGTTAAGGCAGTTCAAAAGACAAGATTTCAAGATTGAAGTTGCTATAAAATAGAAGCTGAGATGGAGCCCAAGTGGTTTGGGCACAGGTGTGGTTGCTGAGGCTCTCTCCCGTTGCTCATTTCCCGGGCAGAGTGAAGAGCAGCTGAGGAGCAGAGCCCTGAGCCCGTGGCAGGCTCTGAGGCAGCTGCCTGTGTGTGAGAGCCCTGGAGAACACGAGGCAGCACGGAGAGCAGGGGCTGTGGCAGGAGCTGGGACAGAGCCCGCGCCGGACGCTGCTCGGGCTCAGCCCGCGGGCTGCGCTCCCCTTTCCCAAGGGACCATTCCAGGGAACCTCCTGCAGATCCCGGCCCAGGGACAGCAGCTGGAGCCTGGCAGCTGAGGGCAGTGCACTGCGGGCAAGTTCTCCAGGCTGCCAGAGGAAACCAGGTCAGACTCTTCTCTTCCACCTTCACCAGGGCCCCCTCATTGGGTGGAACCTGGTTATTGATTTTGGGGGCAGAACTGAGGTCTGTAGGGAATTCAAAGCTATAAATAGTGTGGGAAAAGGGAGGGAATATTGAAAGGAGTGTCCTGCTGAAGGAATCCAGCAGCTCAGTGATATCAACTGACACCTGAGAGTCCAGGTCAGATCCATCCCAAAGCCATTTGCTCTCCGATATCTCCATGGGCAATCCTCTCCTTCTCCAATTGTTTTCCTGCTCCAGCTCTGTCATTTCCACAGCCAGGAAGGAGGTATCTCCCTGGCTTTTGTGCCAGGCACACAGGACCAGGCTCCCACATCCTCCTTGCCATCTGTCCTGTCCCTCACCCTTCCCTGTGCTGCTCCACATGGAAGCTGTGGGTAGGAAAAGATGGAAAAGCCATGTTTGGGGGACAGCAGCGTTGCTCTGGTGTGTCTGTTTGTCACCCCTGCAGCTGTGTGAGGGCAGGAGAAGCAGCAGAGGTGTCCCCATGAGCACTTTGTCCCCTGGCACGGAGGGAGCCAGCCCTGCCTGCTGGAGCCAGCCCGGTGGGAAGGCATCCCAGGGGAGCTGGAATGAGGAGAGCCACGACAACTGGAGCCAGTGTGACAGCAGGCAGTGGAGCAAAGTGCCTGTCCCGCTGCTGCTGCTGCTGCTGTGCCTGCGTGGGATGGTGGGAATGGGGCTGTGCTCTGGCTCCTCAGCTTCTGCATCCACAGGAACCCCATCACCCTCTATGTGCTCAGCCTGGCCATGGCTGGCTCCACCTTCCTGCTCTCCATCACCATCACCCTGGGGATATTTTCTGTCCCAGAGAGCTTCTGCCACCAGCTGGGCTCGTGGGCTGTGCCAGCTGGGCTGAAGGTCCCCATCCTCTTGGCTTTCACTGCCACTGTCTGCTCTCTGACAGCCCTCAGTGCTGTCACAGCTCTGTTTGTCCTCCCGTGTCCTGCTGGCCCTGCCACTGCTCCCAGTGCTTCCCGGTGCTCCTGTGTGCCCTGCTCTGGCTGCTCTCCTTGCTGCTCACTGCCACCCTCCATTGCTGCCCTTTGGTGCCCACGGCCTTGGTGCTGAGCTGCCACTTCTCAGTGCTCAGCCTGCCCTGTTCTGCTCTGGCCCTGCTGGCCAGGCTCCTGTGCTGCTCATGGAAACAGCTCCCAGGGAAGCTCTGTGCCCTGCTCCTGCTGCTCCTGTCATCTCCTTCCCCTTCTTCCCTGCTGATTTTGGGCACTGGCTCTTGCTGAGGGCGTTTGACTTCTCTGTCTTTGCCCCCAGCCCCTCTCTCCTGCTCACCTGTGCCCAGAGCAATGCCCTCCCTCTGATTGACTGCCTGGCTGGGAGCTGTGCAAAGGAATTCACCCCCTCTGGTAGTGTTGCCTTGCAGAGGGCTTTTGAGGCTTTTGTGCCAGAGCCAGGGCATAGGGACAGCACAGGGGAGTCATCATCAAGTGGAATTATCAGGAAAATACTCAGAATAAAACAGAGCCATAAAATATCCAGAGTGGGATGTGACCAACAAGGATATTGGTGTCGAGTTCCTGGCCCTGCACAGGACATCCCAACAATCCCAGCCTGTGCCTGAGAGCATTGTGCAAATGCTCCTTGAGCTCTGTCAGGCTGGTGCTGTGTGCAGCAGGGGAACTCCTGCCTGGGGCAGTAGTGGGTGACACCAGGAATCCTCATGGAATGGTTTGGGTTGTGTCCTGGTTTTCGGTAAATTTGGGAGGAAACCTTCCAATGGGATCCCTCTAGAAAATAAATTCAAGCAGCCTCTCCCTCCCAGCTGGTTCAGGAAAAGATTTCCTGAGAGAAAAGTGGAAAAAACTGTTTATTTTACAAGCAAAGTATACACAAGGATAAGAAATGAAAACAATATTAAAGAATAACATCTCTTGCTGTTCTGAATGCTTGGCAGATTCAGACAGTCCTTGTTGTGGAGTGTAGTTTGTCTCACTCAGTCTCTTATCAGTCCCTCTGGTGCTGGAAAATGCCGCGTCCCAGGCCCCGGTGGGCCACAGGTGTGAGCTCCCAGTGCTCTTCTGGGTTTTCAGTCCAGAGCAGGTTTGAACAGTTCCAAGCAAAAGGAAAACCACAGTCCAGGTAACTTCTTTGCCTCAGCCAGCTGAAAAAACCCAAAAGCAAAGGAGAGCTCTGTGCTGCATGTCTGTGCTGCAGACAGCACGGTCTGGGAGGAGGAATGGGGAGGAGTGAGCGCAGCTTCTGAAAACAAACTGCTGCATCTGCTCTGCCCCTCTTTGCTCAAGGACCAGTCTGAAATGTGCAAAACCTATTTCGGGGCTAAACAGATGAATGGCGACACAATTCATCTGATAAAGTGGCCCCAGGGCAAGTTGGAAGGAATGGTAGAGATCATCTCATTCCATCTGTCCATCTGCCATGGGAAGGGACTGTCAGGAAACCTTTTGCTTTGAAGTCTTGCTCTTTTGAAAGGAAGCTCAGGTAGGGAGTGGCCTGGGTGACACAGGAGTGAAGGAAGGTGCTGGGAAGTAGAAAGATACATCGAAGGATAATGGTCCTTCTGCACTTGCCTTGGGAGGGTCTCCCTGGCTCAGGTGTTATTCCATGCACAAGAGCTTGGACCATGGAAAGTTTTGTCTTTCCAATGGACAGGAAATGGGAATCAGGTAGAGAAAAACCCTCTCAGAAGTCAAAGTCTCTTCTGTTAATTATTAACACATCTGTTAATAAATGTTCCTTAGGTGTTTAACCTCACCTGTGTCTCCAAAGCCTGACTCACCACCCACGGCTTTCACTCTCACTTCCCTTTCCAGAAGCAGTGGCACGGGTGTTTCCCCTGGATTTAAGGCAGTGGGAAAAGGAGGGACAACTTCCCCCTGAGCAAGAGATATGGCTGCTGCCCAGGTCTGTGCCAGGAGGAATCAGGAGCTCTTGGCACTGCCAACAGCATCCCAACCATTGCAGGCACATGCCTTAGGAAGGGCTCTGGTATGAGACAGGGACCTGTCCTGCTCCCAGAGCAGCCAGAGGCTTTAGAATGGGATAAAAGAAGGAATTGAGCCATTTTGGACACTGTTTAACAGAGACAGGCTCTGCAGTGAAGCCTGGATGTTGTTTATTGAACATATTCAGAGGCTGGGACTACCACAGCGGATAGAAACACAAACTATGGATCCAAATCTGATTGATGGGTAGTTACAGAATGACAAAGATCAGGAGAGGCTGGACTGTGGCTGGAGCTGCTGTGCAGAGTGGCTGTGCAGCTCCTCCTGAGGGTGGCCAGGTTCAGGATGGAGGTGCTCAAGGGCTTCCCTGGACACTGATGCTGGGGAACCAGAGGATGGATGGCCCCATTCTGCAGAAGAGCAGCACAATCCCCTAATTTCTGTGCAATTCAATGGTCCAAGCATCTGGTGATGGGAATTTCCATATTCCATGTACTTTCTGGTACAGGCACAAAGGATCAATGGAGTTCCCTATTGACCCTGCACTTTACTCAGAAGGATTCAATTCTGGAATTCAAGAAAGTGACAAATTGCCACTGAAAGGATAAGGGAATGTTGCTGTCCCTCCCCAGCTCTGCAGCCCTACCTGGTGTCCCTTCCCATCAGCTGGGAATGCAGGACTGGCTCTGCTGGACAGAAGGGGAAGGATGCTCCCTGATCCCAATCCCTCTCCTGCCATCCAGAGGCACCAGCCCTGCAGGGATTTGGGAAATCACTGCCACCCCGTGCTGGGTGTGTCCCCATGGATTAAGGTGTCCCATGATTTGCAGGCAAGAGCTCCCTGAAAACACCATGGAACTCATCTGCTGAGCCAAAGGAGATGGAGTTCATTCCCTGGGGCCGAGGCCATGAGGGTCATTGCATGGGGAATAGAGCTGGGGAGCATCACTGAGCCCAGCTGCACTGCTTGGAGCCATGTGGATCCAGGAGGGAGGAGGAAAGCCATGCTGCAATGTGCTCCCTGCAGAGCATCCCACAAAAATCACCCAAGCCAATGCCACTGGTCCCTTCTCCTGCAGGAGTACACCACCATGGGGAGTGTGATCCTGTGGTATTGATTACTAAGGCGACTCAAGGAATCCCTCAGTCACTCTCCTGGGGTCACTCAGCAGAGCAGTGGGAGGAATCAACAGACTCAAACCCCCGTGTCCCTGGTGGCATCATTTTTGCGTGCATTTTTTATTTTCTGCCCCTCAAAGACCCTCTGGAGGGAGAGCTGGAGGGACTCCATGGAGCAGGGCCTCCAGCACCTCCCCATCAAGAAGTAGATGAAGGGTTTGATGCTGCTGTTGATGCAGGTGATCAGGAAAACAACCTGGGAGGGCACATCGATGTAACCAAACTCCTGCAGGAAATTCCAGAGGCTGAGGAGGAGAGTGAGGAGCCCAATGACGAAGATAACGATGTCGCGCGTCTCAGGCTGCTGCTGCTGGGAGCCCCACTTGGCCTGAAAGAAATCACCTGTGCTTGAAATGAGCATGGGTGCAGCAATGAGGAGCAGGATGATGAGGTACATGGAGATGAGAGCTGCCTGGCAGTGCTCCTGCTGGTGTGATGGGCACAGGAATGTCACCGTGGGCATGACAGTGAAGACAACAAAGAAGGCCCAGTATCTGATATGGACCAGTACCCACAGCAGGCGCAGAGGAGGGTCACAGTGGCAGCAGAGCTTGAAGAAGTTCCGCATATATCGCTCGTTGTTGCCGACCGTCACCCGGTACAGTGCCCAGTAGCAGGAGAAAACTGAGAGCTGGAAAACGAAGTTCATGTACATCAAGGGCAAGACAGGAGAGCAGGACACGTCCTCCACCAGGATGAGGAGGGCAGAGGGGATTGCAAAGAGGAGGAAGAGGAAGTCGACAAGAGCCAGGAGAAAGATGCCAGAGTTGTTGACTTTCAGGCTGAGGAGGCTGATGACAGCCCCGTTCCCAGCCAGCCCACAGAGGCAGATGAGCATGGTCACACTGTGTATGGCCACACTGGTGACATCTGTCTCACACAGATCATCTCCTTCCGTGGCTGAGGCAGGAGATGGGGACACGGTGGTCACCTCCATGGATGGACGCTGGGCAGGCAGTGGGATGTGGCCCCTGGCTGTGGTCAGAGTGGATGGGCAGTCAGTACTTGGAGAATCCAGGGATGGACCATGTGGCTCCTCAGCAGCTCCCTGCAGTGGGAAGGATTCAGTGGGGAGGAGTGATATGTGCAGGGGAGGAGGGTGGTGAAAATGGTGGGGTGGGAGAAGGAGGAGGGGGGTGGGCTGATGTGCAGGGAGTTGATAAGGAGGGGAGAATACACATTTTCAACTCTCCTGAAGTTGTTTAAAGACTAAATGGGCAAATAGATAAAAATACATAAAGATGTGGACCCTGTGTTATAAATGTGGTTTGAGCCAGAGCAGAAACACATAAGGAGGTCCACAGTATTTTAAGGGCATGTTCTGTAACAAGAAGCAAGAGCCCATGGCCAAAGGAAAAGTTCAGGGAAGGGTCACGTTTAATATCTCAGCACTCAGTGAATGCAACCACCAGAGACCCCGCTGAATGAACCTCAAGGGCCATCAGAGGACACTCAGTAGGAAGTGGATGCATGGAAATGAGTTCTAGGAAAATGGTATTTACGTTTATGTTTAAGGTGTTCTTTAGATAAGAAAAACTTGTAATGTCTATGTATGGTTATAATGAATAAAAACACTGATGTAAAGTCTCACAACACACACAGAAATAAAGAGAGAACCTTCTGCGTGTCCTGCTGCCTAATAGTTAACTGGTAAAACCATTACTTGGTGTTAGGAAATTTATTCTGTCTGATTTTCGTATCACTCCTCATCCATGCCATGCCATGCCATGCCATGCCGTGGAATGCCATGCCATGCCATGCCATGCCATGCCATGCCATGCCATGCCATGCCATGCCTTGCCGTGCCATGCCATGCCATGCCATGCCATGCCATATCATCCCATCCCATCCCATGCCGATGGGTTCCCAGTCCCTGACCTCTCCCTGGCTGCAGGTGTGGCCTTTTGGGCTCTGCTGCTGTCCAGTGGCAGATTTGGGATTGGTGGCATCCAGAGCCCTCCTGCCCCCTCCAGCCCCTGTCTGCCTGATGCCTTGGGCTGGCTCCCTGGAACAGAGGCCAGAGCAGGTGAAGAGAATAAAAGGAGGCATTGATGAAAGGCCTTCAAAAGGTTCACCTTGGGCTCTCCAAGCCTCCGAAAGGGGCTGCACCCAAAATGGACAATGGTCATGAGTTTTTCAGATAGATATAAGTTTGGTCCATTCACAAATCAGGGGTTAATCCTCCAATTACAGCTTCAGGTAATGAAGTCACTTAGCCCCAGTTTGCCCTCTCCAATTCACTTTTGTCTATACTTTTCTGGGCCTGAGGCAGTAGAGTGTTCTTGAATTTCAGGCCTAGAGGGATTGTTTTGTCTGACCAAAATGTGCAGACAGTTAACTAACACTTTCCATGGAGTTTAGAGTTATGCACTAATGCAGTACAGGATATGAAAAATAGAAAGGCTAAACTCCTAAGGCATCATGCCCCCTCTGGCATCCTCTAGAAATTGCCCCCAGGCTGCCTGCCCCTCCAGACAGCCCCGCTCCTCTCCTGCCCCACTCCGGAGCCCCAGCAGTGTTTCTGCTCCTCCTGGCAATTCCATGCTTCTGCAGCTCAATGAAGAGCAGTGGAGCCATCCCTGTAGTGCCTCTTGTTTGTGTCCAGAGGAGGTTGGGGGGCTGGAGAGCAGGGATGGAGCTGGGAAAGGACATGTCCAAGAGAAAGACGGCCCCAAAGCCCTACAGGGCAGGCTGGGGTGAGCAGCCCGTGGGGAGGGACTGGAGCCTGAGGCCCGGGGCTGGGAGGGATGGGAAGGACGGGAGGTGGGTGGGCTGCATGGGGAATGGGATGGGAGGGTGGTGTGTGAGGGGTGGGACATGATGGAGCTGCTGGGAAGATGTGGTGGGAAGGTGTGGGGTGTGGTGGGGCTGGAGAGAAGGTGTGGGGTGTGGTGGGGCTGGTGGCCTCAGGGAAGCCCCAGGTATGGGGGTGATGCCCCGTGGAGCCCATGGTGACAAACACAGGTGTCACCCTGCTCCTGGAAGGGGGTGGCTGTGCTGAGGATCATGGCCTCCTCCTCTCCTTGCTGCTGCACCACCTGAGCCTGCTGAGGGAGCAGCTGAAGGCAGTGGAGAGGAAGAATTTCTCAAGGCAGACACACCTTTGCACCTGGCTCACAAAATTGAAAATTAAAGATCTCAGGGGTGATCTCTGCTGTGACACTCACAGAGTACTCGGGGTGGGGAATGCTGAGCCCCTGAGCCATCCTGTCTGTGCCAGCCCAGCTCTGGGCACTGGGGATCATGGTTGCTGCAGGGAGCACAAGCCATGGCTGTGTCCCTTCTGAAATCAAGACGTTAAAGTCTAAAATCAAAAGTGTGTTGGACTAATAACAATTGTGAGTGAAAATTGTCAACATATTGGAAATATATTTGCGATAGACAGATCAAAGAAACAACACTTTTCAGACATTTTTATGCCTTATAATATCCAAGATTTTTTATAGATACTTACAAATTTGGTCCCAATTTCTTACGTCATGGTATAGGTGTTTTGTTTCTCTTAATTAGTACTAGAATATTCCATCAATCTTAGTTTAATGGATAACTTGGGGTTTTTTCCAGGAAAGAATGTTTTATTAAATTTAATGTACTAGCCTAGGAAATGACTCTCTTATTACCATTGCAATTTCTGTCTTGCAATTTTTTAATTACATCTTTTGGTATGCATAGGCCTCTGAATCCTAAACCTCTCGAGATATCATTCTTGTTCTATGATGTCCAATTAATTTCTAGCTGTATGATAACCATCAAAAATACATCATTAAATTTTGTTCTCCAACTATTGAGTACATTCTCTAAGGGCTATGGGTCAATAGAATTTTCTAATTACACTCAGCCAACACAGATCTAAATCAAAACCAGCTAAAATCCACAGTCAAATAAGCCTTGACTAATTAAACATAGTTCATTACAGAAATTTCTAAACAGTCACAGATTTCCTGGCTAACTACCTCTCTGTCCCCTCCCTCCAGCCACATTCCCGGCTGGCAGCAGCAGCCAGAGGAAGCCGGGAAGCGCTGGCAGAGGGGGCAAAGGCAGCTCAGGGTTCACGGTGCTGTTTATTGATATCAGACCTCAGTGGGATGCAGGAACCAGGTGCCAGGGGGAATTCTGGGGTCACAGCTGTGTTGGGAAGGATGCATTTGTTGAACAATGCCCTAGGACCTGTGAGGGAGGAGCAAATCCATGCTCCAATGAGAATCCTGCAGAGCATTCCTCCCATATGGCCCTTTTCACTGCCTGTGCTCCCTTTCCCTGCAGGAATAAGGGTGGGAGGGTGATCCTAAGTCACTGCCCCATGGTCCTGCATGGGGGCACTTGAGGGGTTCAACAGGCTCAGACCCCTGTGTCCATGGTGGCATCATTACTGGGGGCAGTGCTCCCTTCTGGCTCCTCAAACACCTTCTGGAGGCACTCCCTGAGGGACCCCATGGAGCAGCGCCTCCAGCACTTTGTTACTGAGATGTAGATGAAGAGGTTGATGCTGCTGTGCATGCAGGCAAATAGGAGAACAACCCGGGGGACACAGTGGTGTAGCCAAGCTGCTGCAGAAAATTCCAGAGACTGAGGGGGAGAGTGAGGAGCACAGCCAGGAAGACAATGATGTCAAGGCTCTTGGATTGCTGCTGCTGCTGGGAGCTACCCTTGAAGTGAATGAAGAGGATTGTGCTGGAAATGACCATGGATGGAGCAAAGACGAGGAAGCTGAGGATGTACAGGGAGATGAGAGCTCCCTGGCAGAGCTTGTGTTCCTGTGACTGGCACAGGGAATTCACCGCAGAAATGGCAGCGATGGCAGTGATGGAAAGGGCCCAGAGCGTGGCAGTGACCACCACCCATGAGAGGTCCTGGGGAAGTTGGCAGAAGAGCCCAGGTGGGCAGAGCATGGACCTGCCCCTCTCGATGCTGATGCCATCAGCCGGTACAGCCCTACGCTGTGGAACATCGGGAAGAGAAGGAAAAGGAAGCGTATGGATGCTGGGGACATGATGGAGGAGCAGGAGAAATCCTCCTGCAGAAAGAGTAGAGTGGAGGGGACCATGAAGATGAAGATGAGGAAGAGGAAGTTGATGATGGCCAGGTCAAGAATGTAGGCAGTGATGGGTTTCATGGTGTCCCTCTGGATGCAGAACCCGAGGAGCCAGAGCACAGCCCCGTTGCCAGCCTGCCCAGAGAGACAGATGAGGAGGGTCACACTGTGTGTGGCCACGGTGGCGACATCTGTCTCACACAGATCATCTCCTTCAGTGGGTGAGGCAGGAGATGGGGACAGGGTGGTCACCTCCATGGATGGACACTGGGCAGGCAGTGGGATGTGGCCCCTGGCTGTGGTCAGAGTGGATGGGCAGTCAGTGCTTGGAGAATCCAGGGATGGACCATGTGGCTCCTGAGCAGCTCCCTGCAGTGGGAAGGATTCAGTGGGGAGGAGTGAGATGTGCAGGGAAGGAGGGCCGGGGAAATTTTGGGGTGGGAGAGGGAGATGGGAGGATTGGGCTGTTTAGCAGCAGGCTGATAAAGAGCACAGAAATAAACAATTTCAGTTTTTCTGAAGTTTTTGAAAAGCAAAGTGGCCAAAATTTCAAGAGATGTGTCAGAGATGGATAATGAGATAATTGTCTCTCACAGTTAAGGGATGAATACTGTGTGAATATTAAGAAAAGCGTTATTGATATATAATTTTATTATTCTTGTCTGTTGTTCAGATGTCCCCTGTTCTCCCCATAGTCCCCTTCTCTCCCCTCTGTACTGTTGCCATCAGAGAGCCTGAGTCATCTAGGACAGGCAGAAAGAAGGGGTGTACAAAAGCTTGTTGCTTTGGGCAGGGGGAAGAGGTGCAGCATGAGAACACCTGGCCCTCCAGTCAAGCTGCAGGAAAGCAGGCTCCAGCAATAAACACAAAGGAGGGCTGACTGACAGACTTTGGGAGGGGCCAGGTTTAGCTGATGCAACCCCCAGGGTATCAAAGGTGAAGCATCCATCTTGAAGATCAGCCAGCCATATGGTTGGCAGCCATGAGGGAAGCTCCCAGGCCTGCTTCTCCTTATTTAGCCCTTTTGATGCATTTTTTGTCAAGGTTTAATAAATCCTTAAAAATGTTAAAAATACTAAAAAGTGGGTGGTTGTTTCTGGCAGGATGTAAAGGCTGGCACACAGGATGACAAACATGGCAGGAACCAGTGCAGAAACGGATAAGGAGGCCTGCAGTGAATTTGGGGCAAATTCTGGAACAAGAGGCAGCTGTGCTTGGCCAGAGGAAAAGTTCAAGGCAAGGGCACCTTTAATATGGCAGCATGCATTGAATGTGACCACCAGAGAGACCCCTCTTAAAAAACCTCCAGGATCATAAAAGGACTTTCAGGAGGAGTTGGATGCATGGAAATGAGTTCTAGGAAAATGGTGTCTGTATGTTAGATAAGAAAAACTGTTAATGCCTACATGTGGTTGTAATGGATTAATACCCTGTTGTAAAGTCTCACCATACACACAATACAAGGAGAGATCCCTCTATGTCCTGTGCAGGCCAAGAATTCCTGCTTCCTCATGCTTTGCATTGTGTTAGAAAGTTTGTTCTGGCCCATTTCAGTATTAGGATAGAGACGGGATGCACAGGAGAAGAGAGAGGATCTGGGGAGGGCACTGCGGTCACTGGAAGAGGGTGGCAGGAACAGAGCAGCTGCTGCAGGAGAGGAAGGTGGGGTAGGGAGGAAGGCAAACATTGCACTGACCTGTTCCCTGTGGGGCAGCAGCAGACAAAGGGGTCTGTGCAGATCAGCAGCACTTCCTGGTCCCTCTTGCTCCTTTGGGATCCATGTCCTAAAGCGACTCCTGGCAGGTCAGGGACATGAAGGAGAAAGTGCCCACGTCACCAGGAGCTCCCCATTCCCGTCCTACTGGCTCCTCTCTGTGCCCTGTCCTTGTGTTGTTACTCAGGTCTTGGTGCAGTCATGGGGGGAGTGGGGGAATCGAAAATTGCAACTTTGCCTCCTTCAGAAATTCAGTTCCTCTGAGTTATTTCTGTTGGGTGTGGGGGGAGGTTTTGGTGGTTTGTTTCGTATAGCGGAAGTGGCATTTGTCAGAAGCTCTAAATGATGATTTTTGTGATGTGCTTCTCTTTCTGTCCTGATGAGAAACACTCCTTTCCTGCAATGTGTCCCACTCTCCAACTGCCTTCCCTCTCTAGATAGGTTTCTACCGTTCCTCGTTTCTCTTTCCTGAGGAGTCATTGTCCCTGCAGCAGCAGAGGGATGCTGGTAGTTCTGGTGGCACTGGAATGCTGCTGGCAGTGCTGGCAGTGCTGGTGAGGCAGCTGGGTGCTTCTCAGAAACAACTCCTGTTCCGGGAAGGGCTCCGAGATCATTGCCAAAACAAGCTCTGGTCCAAGGAAGCACAGTTGAGCTGCTGTCTCCTCCTATCCTGATCCCATCCTCATCCCTGCTCCCCATCTCCACCCCGCTCTCCATCCTCACCCCATCCTATCACATCCCACAGCTTTCCCAGACGGAGCTGTTTCCCCACTCTGAGCGTGGCCTGTCAGGCTCTGTTCTTCTCCATTGGGGAGATTTGGGATTTTCGACATCCAGACCCCCTTCAACCTGCTCCAAGCCTCGCCTGAGCCCTCCAAAACCGCCTGCAACACCCCACACCGTCCCCGGGGCCCCCATTTGCACCCAACAGCGCTGATCCTGCTCTGATGCATCTGGGACCCCTGGCAGTCCCTGCTCCTGTGGGCCATAGGGTTCTTACCCCCAGGAGGGAGGAGGAAAGCCCAGCTCCAATATGCTTTTCAGGAGAACACAGGATGATAAATGTGGCTGGAGCCAGTGCAGAAACAGATTTGGAGGCCCGCTGTGGTATTGGGGCAAGTTCTGTAACAAGAAGCAAGAGCACGTGGCCAAAGGAAAAGTTCAAGACAAGGTCGCCTTTAATATCAGAGCACTCAGTGAATGTGACCACCAGGGACCCCTCTGAATGATCCTCCAGGATCAGGAGAGGACTTGGAGAAGGAGATGGATGCCTGCGAATGGGTCCTAGGAAAGTGATGTTTATGTATTAGATAAGAAAGACACTTTAATGACTGTCTGTGGTTATGATCAAAAAAGCCCCTGTTGTAAAGTCCCACCCCAAACAGAAATATGGAGAGATCCTTCTGTGTGTCCTCTGCTTCCTAATGCTTCTCATTGTGTTGCAAAGTTTATTCTGGCTGATTTTGGTATCACTCCCAAGTCCCATCTCCACTCCTCATGACACACCACGCCACCCCATCCCATCGCATCCCATCGCATCCCATCGCATCCCATCGCATCCCATCCCATCCCATCCCATCCCATCCCATCCCATCCCATCCTATCCCATGGCCGCTCCCCGTGTTGAAGCTCTGCCCGTCAGGCTCTGCTGCTCTCCAATCAGGACATTTGGGATCAGCACCATCCAGATCCTTCCTGGCGCCTCCTGCTCCCTCCCACACGCCCAGACCCCCGGGGACGCTGCCCCCCCTGCCCGCCAGCCCCGCTGCACCCGGGAGCAGGGACATCTCTGCTGTGACACTCACAGAGCCCTCGGGGTGGGGAATGCTGAGCCCCTGGGCCATCGTGTCTGTGCCAGCCCAGCTCTGGCACTGGGGATCATGGTTGCTGCAGGGAGCACAAGCCATGGCCGTGTCCCCTCCCTCCAGCCACATTCCCGGCTGGCAGCAGCAGCCAGAGGAAGCCGGGAAGCGCTGGCAGAGGGGGCAAAGGCAGCTCAGGGTTCATGGTGCTGTTTATTGATATCAGACCTCAGTGGGATGCAGGAACCAGGTGCCAGGGGGAATTCTGGGGTCACAGCCGTGTTGGGAAGGATCCCTTTCAGGAAAGCGGGTATTAAGTGTTCTGGGAGGTGTAAGAGAGGAGAGAAAGCCATGCTCCAATGTGCTCCCCACAGAGCATCCCTCCCACATGGCCCTTGGCAATGCTCCTGCTGCCTTCTCCTGCAGGAATTGAGGTAGGAGAGTGACCCTGTGGATATTTATTAATCAGGTGACTCAAGGAAACCCTCAGCCAATGCCCCAGGTGCTTCATCAGTGCAGTGGAAGGGATCAACAGGCTCAGACTTCCATGGAATCACTGAAATCATTCCCTGGTGGAATCATTGCTGCTGGAAGTGTTTTCTTCTAGCCCGCCAAAGACCTTCTGGAGAAATTTCCTGAGGAACACATGGAGCAGTTCGTCCAGCATCTCTGTGAAAAACACCAATCACTTGTTTTTAAAATGTTAAAAGTTTAATAGTAATGAAACGGTTATAAAATAGTAATATAATTAGAGTAATAAAAATGTGGACAATTAGGATTTAGCATAATATGGGACAATAAAAACAAATAATTACAGACAGTCCAGGTGCCTCTTTGTGGGCAAAATAAGCCTGAAAAAGACACATATTAACAGAGGATTAACCCTTAAAAGCAATAGCTTTTTGCATATTCAAACATCTCATACATGGTGCATAAATTCCACTCAAACAAAGGGTTCTGTCTGGTCATCGTCAACTTCTCCCTCATAATCCTGACGGCATCTTCAGGACTGAGTGAGGCAGGAAGAAGTTCGTTTCTTCTGATAAGGGAGCAATAAATTCTTTTTCTCTGAAAGAATTAGGTGTCCTGTGGTTGCTATCTCAGTGAGAGTACCTTATTCCTCTCTTTTAAAAAAAGTATCTTAACACCATTACATTTGAAACTATTTTTCTATTCTTGTAGTGTTTTTTCTACCAGTCCCCATCTCACCTCAGGAGCCCTCTGTTAATTTTTGTTTCCCTTTCCTCTGCCCAGCTGACAGCAGGAGAAGGTGAGTGAACGGCTTTCGTGGGTGCCTGGCGTTTGGCCAGTGCCAAACCACGACAGGCTTGCAGCAGGTTATCAGCATCAGAGCCCACATTTCTTACTGACAGTACCCCTGATGATGCAATAAAAGCTATTGGAGACCAGATGTTGGGGTGCTGTGGTGCCCCTTGCAGCCCTTCACCAGAGCTCATCCTCCTCCTCCTGAGCCTTGGGAATACCTGTGGTTGTTTTTTCCTGATCTCACCCTTTGCAAGCAGGGGCACCTTCCACTAGACCGGGCTGCTTCAAAACCCATCCAGCCTGGCCTGGAACACTTCCAGGGATGGGGAGGCCAGAGCATCTCTGGGAACCTGTGCCAGGGCCTCTCCACCCTGACAGGGAAGAATTTCTTCCCAATATTCCACCTAACCCTGTTCTCTGGCAGTGGGAAGCCATTCCCCCTTGTCCTGTCACTTCAGGCCTTTGTCCAACGCGCCTCTCACACAGAAATCACAGAAATCATAGAAGTTCTAGGCTGGAAGAGACCTGTAAGATCATCGAGTCCAACCCATGTTCTAACACCTTAACTAGATCATGGCACCAAGTGCCACATCCAGTCTTTTGTTAAACTCTTCAAGGGATGATGACTCCACCACCTCCCTGGGTAGATGATTCCAGTATTTGACCACTCTTTCTGTAAAATACTTCCTCCTTAATTCTAGCTTGCATCCCTTGGTGCAGCTTGAGACTGTGTCCTCTTGTTCTGTCTGTTGTTGCCCGGAGAATGAGACCGACCCCCAGCTCATCACAGCCACCCTTCAGGAAGTTGAAGAGAGTGATAAGGTCACCCCTGAGTCTCATTTTCTTCAGGCTGAACAACCCCAGCTCCCTCAGTCGTTCTTCATATGCCTTGTGCTCCAAGCCCCTCACCAGCCTCGTTGCTCTCCTTTGGACACGCTCAAGCATCTCAATGTCCCTCCTAAAATGAGGGGCCCAGAACTGGAAGCAATACTCCAGGTGAGGCCTCACCAGTGCTGAGTACAGGGGAAGAATGACCTCCCTGCTCCTGCTGGCCACACCGTTCCTGATACCGGCCAGGATGCCATTGGCCTTCTTGGCCACCTGGGCACACTGCTGGCTCATATTCAGCCGACTGTCAACCAGCATCCCCAGGTCGCTTTCCACCTGAACACTGTCCATCCACACCGTTCCTAGCTTGTATCGTTGCAGGGGGTTATTATGGCCAAAGTGGAGGACTCGGCACTTGGATTTATTGAAATTCATCCCATTAGATTCTGCCCATCCATCCAACCGTTCCAAGTCCCTCTGCAAAGCCCTACGTCCCTCTAACAGATCAACACACATTCCCAGCTTAGTGTCGTCTGCAAATTTGCTGATAAAAGACTCTAAACCCTCATCCATGTCATCAATAAAAATATTAAACAGAACTGGCCCCAGCACAGACCCCTGAGGGACACCACTGGTGACTGGTCGCCAGCTGGATGCAACACATTTCACCACCACTCTCTGGGCCCGGCCATCCAGCCAGTTCTGAACCCAGCATAGAGTGCTGCTGTCCAAGCCACGGCCTGTGAGTTTGTCTAGGAGTATGCTGTGGGAGACAGTGTCAAAGGCCTTGCTGAAATCTCTCCAGTTCTTGGAGCTTCTTTAGGCCCTGGAAGGGGCTCTAAGGTCTCCATGAAGCCTTCCATTCTCCAGGATGAGCAGCCCCAGCTCAGAGACCTCAGAGAAGCCACAGGGAGGGGATTGATGCCCCGTGGAAACAACGGTGACAAACACAGATGTCACCCTGCTCCTGGAAAGGGGTGGCAGTGCTGATGAGCATGGACTCCTCCTCCCCTTGAAGCTGCACCATCTGAGCCTGCTGAGGGAGAGGCCAAAGCCAGGGCAGAGGAAGAATTTCTGAAGGCACAAAACCACCAGCAAGGAAGGCAGTAAAAACCATTAAAATCACTAAGAAGGTTTAATAATAAACAACAGCACACCAAAATGCTGTCCCTGTGTGTCTGATGGTGTGTGAGTGCAAGGGCGTGTGAGAAAAGGATGCAAGATAAGGATAAAAAGGAGGGTAAGTATAAAAAGGAAAATGGCCTAAAAGATTGACAGCACTCCTACTTAACAGTACTTCAGTTATAGCTTAAAGTTAGCCATTCAACAGAGGAATATCCCTTAACAGCATTTCACCTGTATCTTATAGTTCCTTACAGGCCTGCCCCAGTGAGATCTCTCAGGTACTAACACAGCTGAGAGAGCAGCATTTCTGCCACATTTGCCAGAGCAGATGCAGACGTGTGTGCACACAGCCAGCCAGGCAGGCAGAGTCAGTGCAAGGTGCCTGTGAGCAATTGCCCTGGCAGGCAGTGAAATGCTCCCTGTGGATCCCTTTGCATCTCCTCCCTGGGCCAAGGGCTGGGCCTGGAGCCCTGGCGGGATGGGCCCAGGAGCCGTGGGCGTTCGGGGATCAGCCCAGGGCAGCAGCCGGGAGAGATCCCAGCTGGGAGAGGCCCCAGTGCCAGGGAGCTTCTGCTCAGCGCTGCTGGGCCCAGCAGAGCTCCAAGGCTCTCCTTTGGGGCCGCTGCTCACAGGGCCCCAAGGCATGGGCGGCACTCCCAGCAATGGTTCAGCCTGGCCACACTTGGGGCCGGCAGCTTCCTGGGACAGTGGCAGAGCAGGGATGCTGTGGCATCCAGGGCAGTACAATAATTTGCAAGGCTGTTGATAAAAGCCCAGGAGGTGGTTGGACAGCAGCAGTTGCTGGGAGCAGAGGGTGTTTCTGATCAGCACCACAGGAGCTGAGACCAGGGGCTGCTCCTCACGGCTGAGGCCTCCCAAGCACGGATCAGAGCAAGAGCCACCTGGAAAGGGGCTGGGGATGCAGCAGCACAGGGAGGGTGATCCTGTGGGTATTTATTGATCAGGAGAATCACGGAATCTCTCAGCCACTGTCCCGGGGTCCTTCAGCAGTGCATTGAAAGGGATCAAGAGTCTCAGATCCCGGTGTCCATGATGGGATCATGGCTGTGGGCAGTGTTTTTTCTGGCTAGTCAAAGACCCTCTGGAGGGAGAGCCAGAGGGACCCCACAGAGCAAGGCTTCCAACACCTCCCCACCAAGAAGCAAATGATGGGGTTGATGCTTCTGTGGATGCAGATGAGCAGGAAAAGAACCTGGGAGGGCAAAACAATGTAGCCGACTTCCTGCAGGAAATTGCAGAGACTGAGGGGCAGAGTGAAAAGCACAATGAGGCACATAACAATATCGAGTCTCTTGGGCTGCTGCTGCTGGGAGCCAGGCTTGAAATGAGTGAAGACAATTTTGCTGGAAATGAGGATGAAGGGAGCACAGAGGAGGAGGTTGAAGGTGTGCAGGAAGAGGTAAAAAACCCAGCAGTGCTCATATAGCAGGACAATGCATAGAGAAAATATTATGGCAATGACAATGATGAAAGTGATGAAGAAGGCCCCAAGCAGGGCATTCATCACCTTCAACAGCTGCTGGGGATGGTGGCAGCAGTGCCTGAGCAGGCAGGGGGTGGACCTGCACCTCTTGATGCTGATGAATGTCAGTGTGCACAGCCACACGCTGTGTGACACCGCTGACAGCCTGAAAAGCAACCCCACGTACTGCAAGGGCATGATGCTAGCGCAGGACACATTCTCCAGCAGGAAGAGCAGAGTGGAGGACAACACAAAGAGGAGGAGGAGGAGGAGGTCCAAAAAAGTCACGACAAGAATGTAAAGGATGGTGCTGTTGCTGGATGAACAGTGTGAGCCAAGGACCCAGAGCAGAGCCCTGTTCCCAGCCAGCCCACAGAGGCAGATGAGAAGTGTCACACTGTGTATGGCCAAGCTGGTGACATCTGTCTCACACAAATCATCTCCTTCAGTGGGTGAGGCAGGAGATGGGGACACGGTGGTCACCTCCATAGATGGACGCTGGGCAGGCAGTGGGATGTGGCCCCTGGCTGTGGTCAGAGTGGATGGGCAGTGAGTGCTTGGAGAATGCAGGGATGGACCATGTGGCTCCTGAGCAGCTCCCTGCTGTGGGAAGGATTCAGTGGGGAGGAGGGAGATGTGCAGGGGAGGAGGGCAGTGGGAATTGTGGATTGGGAGAGGGAAATGGGAGGGTTGGGCTGTTTGCCAGGACATGCAGAAGCAAAGCACAGGGCAGAAGACGGAGTAGCTGGGGAGGGCCTTGCGGTCACCGGGAGAGGGTGTCAGGAACAGAGCAGCTGCTGCAGGAGAGGAAGGTGGGGCAGGGAGGAAGGCAGACATTCCACTGACCTGTTCCCTTGTGGGGCAGCAGCAGGCAAAGGGGTCTGTGCAGATCAGCGGCGCTTCCTGGTCCATCTTGCTCCTTTGGGATCCATGTCCTGAAGCGGCTCCTGGCAGGTCAGGGACATGAAGGAGAAAGTGCCCAGGTCACCAGGAGCTCCCCATTCCCATCCTGCTAGCTCCTCTCTGTGCCACGACCTCATGTTGTCTCCCAAGGCTTGGTGGAGCCAGGGAGGAGTAGGAAATTATATCTTTGTCTACTTCCTCCAAGTTATTTGTATTGACTGTTTTTCTGCCATTGAGGAAGTAGGTCGACATGCAGATTTCTTTGCATGGCTCCTGGTTTCCTCCTGATTAGAAACTCTTTTCCAAATGAGAATTTCTCCAAATGCTCCCCCTCTCTCTGCAGGTTTTGACCATTCCTCATTTATCTACCCTGAGGGGTTACTCTCCCTCCAGCAGCAGAGAGCTGCTGGTGGGGCTGGTGGCACTGAATTCTGCTGGCAGTGCTGGAATTGCTCACAGAATCTGGATGCTCAGAAACAACTCCCCTTCTAGGAAGAGGTCTGGGATCATTGCCAAAATTTTCCCTGGCCCCAAGACAGAAAACTGAACTGAGAATTCCCATTTCTGTCATTGCAATGCAGGCTCACACAGCCTAAGGGAAGGACAGCACTCAGTTGCTTGCAGCCAGGTCAGCAGCACTTAGAAACCACCCTGATTCCTGCCAATCCCCTTGAGGATGCAATGAAAGCTATCAGGGACCAGGGTGCTGTGATCCCCTTTCCAGCCCTTCATTAGGACTCATCGTCCTCCTCCTTGGACTTCGGAACTCTTGTGTTTGTCTTTACCTGACCCCATCCCTCTGGGCAGCCTGTGCCAGGGCCTCATCACCCCCACAGGGAAGGATTTCTTCCAAATATACAATCTGACCCCATCCTCTGTCAGTGGAAGCCATTTCCCCTTGTCCTGTCACTCCATGCCCTTGTCCAAAGTCCCTCTCCAACTGTCCTGAAGCCGCATCAGCTCCTGGATCATGAAGTGTTTGCCCTTGAAAGGATTGGGCTGGTGAGGGGATGTGAGATTCCATAGCTGGGGACACAAACATGGTGTCAGCAGTAAGAGAGGTGACAGTTCTGGTCCAGGGCCAGCAGTTTGCATCAGGAGCATCCCAGATCCCTGAGGCACATGTCAGCCTGGGTAGGAATCATCTCACGTCAGCTTTTTAGGAATTCCTTCTAATTCAGTGTAGGCTGCTATCTGATTGCCAAGAGATTGTGGAAGATGGCCCAAATGAAACCTGCAACTTTCTAAGGATTAAAGCCAAGAGAGCAGCATGGATTTGCCTCTTCTCAGAAGAAATGCCATTGCTGACATCCTAAATCATCCCTCTGCTCTGTGCCAGTGCTCCAGCTTATGCACTGAATTTATTGTTGCACAAATCTTTTTGGAAACTGTGTGGGGAAGGCCATGTGCCACTGAAATTGTGACATACACAGGGCAAAACTAGATTTGAATCAGAAATCATTGTTAAACAGGACATTTGTAGTGCAGGGTCCTTAGGATCCAGCCCAGGAATGAGAGGGAGCAAGTTCAGGCAGTTCAAAAAACAAGTTTTTGGGATTGAGGTTGCTATAAAAGACAATAGAAGCTGAGATGGAGCCCAAGTGCTTTGGGCACAGGTGTGGTTGCTGAGGCTCTCTCCCGTTGCTCATTTCCCGGGCAGAGTGAAGAGCAGCTGAGGAGCAGAGCCCTGAGCCCGTGGCAGGCTCTGAGGCAGCTGCCTGTGTGTGAGAGCCCTGGAGAACACGAGGCAGCACGGAGAGCAGGGGCTGTGGCAGGAGCTGGGACAGAGCCCGCGCCGGACGCTGCTCGGGCTCAGCCCGCGGGCTGCGCTCCCCTTTCCCAAGGGACCATTCCAGGGAACCTCCTGCAGATCCCGGCCCAGGGACAGCAGCTGGAGCCTGGCAGCTGAGGGCAGTGCACTGCGGGCAAGTTCTCCAGGCTGCCAGAGGAAACCAGGTCAGACTCTTCTCTTCCACCTTCACCAGGGCCCCCTCATTGGATGGAACCTGGTTATTGATTTTGGGGGCAGAATTGAGGTCTGTAGGGAATTAAGAGCTATAAATAGTGCGGGAAAAGGGAAAGAATGTTTAAATGAGTGTCCTGCTGAAGGAATCCAGCAGCTCAGTGATATCAAGTGACACCTGAGAGTTCAGCTCAGATCCATCCCAAAGCCATTTGCTCTCTGATATCTCCATGGGCAATTCCTATTTCTCTGATTGTTTTCCTGCTCCAGCTGTGTCCTGTCCACAGCCAGGGAGGAGGTATCTCCGTGGCTTTTGTGCCAGGCACACAGGACCAGGCTCCCACATCCTCCTTGCCATCTGACCTGTCCCTCAGCCCTCCCTGTGCTGCTCCACATGGAAGCTGTGGGTGGGAAAAGATGGGAAAAGCCACGTTTGGGGGACAGCAGCGTTGCTCTGGTGTGTCTGTTTGTCAGCCCTGCAGCTGTGTGAGGGCAGGAGAAGCAGCAGAGGTGTCACCGTGAGCACTTTGTCCCCTGGCATGGAGGGAGCCAGTCCTGCCTGCTGGAGCCAGCCCGGTGGGAAGGCATCCCAGGGGAGCTGGAATGAGGAGAGCCACGACAACTGGAGCCAGTGTGACAGCAGGCAGTGGAGCAAAGTGCCTGTCCCGCTGCTGCTGCTGCTGCTGTGCCTGTGTGGGATGGTGGGAATGGGGCTGTGCTCTGGCTCCTTGGCCAACAGCAGTGCCCATCCTCTGATTGACTTCCTGGCTGGGAGCTGTGCAAAGGAATTCAGCCCTTCTGTTAGTGTTGCCTTGCAGAGGGCTTTTGAGGATGTGCCGGAACCAGGGCTTAGGGACAACACAGGGGAATCATCATCCAGTGTAATCATCATGATAGATAGTCAGCATAAAATAAAGCATGCAATATCCAGAGTTGGAAAGGAGCCAGGAGCACCATGGAGTTGAGCTCCTGGCCCCTGCACAGGACATCCCAACAATCCCAGCCTGGGCCTGACAGCATTGTCCAAATGCTCCTTGAGCTCTGTCAGGCTGGTGCTGTTTGCAGCAGGGGAACTCCAGCGTGGTGTGGTTGCTGCATGACCTGAGGAATCCTCATGGAATGGTTTGACTTTGAAGGAACCTTAGCTATCATCTCATTCCATCTCTCCTTCTGCCATGGGTAAGGAGACCCAGGACAACTTTTGGTTTGAACTGGTTGCTCTTTTGAAAGGAAGCTCGGGGAGGGAGTGGCCTGGGTGACAGTGGAGACTAGGAAGGTGCTGGGAAGCAGAAAAAGTACATTGAGGATCATGATCTTGCTGCACTTCCCTTGGGAGAAACACCTCTGCTGAAATGTCTTTCCTGGATAAGAGGTTCCACCATGGAATGTTTCTGCTTTCCAAATGGCAGGAAAATAGGAGACCAGGAGAGAAAAACCCTTTCAGATGTCAAAGTCTCTGTCTCTCATGTGTGTCTCCAAAGCCTGACTCCACCCACGGCTTTCACTCTCACTTCCCTTTCCAGAAGCAGTGGCACATTGGTTTCTCCTGGATTTAAGGCAGTGGGAAAAAGAGGGACAACTTCCCCCTGAGCAAGAGATGTGGCTGCTGCCCAGGTCTCTCCCAGGAGGCATCAGGAGCTCTTGGCACTGCCAACATCATCCCAACCATTGCAGACACGTGCCTTAGGAAGGGCTCTGGTATGAGACAGGGACCTGCCCTGCTCCCAGACCAGCCAGAGGCTTTAGAATGGGAAAAAAGAAGGAATGAGCCATTTTGGACAATGTTTTACCAAAGCAGGCCCTGCAGTGAAGCCTGAATGTTGTTTATTCAACAAATTCTTGGCTGGGAATTACCGCGCTGTAAACAAAGGTCAGGAGAGGCTGGGCTGTGGCTGGAGCTGCTGTGCAGAGTGGCTGTGCAGCTCCTCCTGAGGGTGGCCAGGTTCAGGATGGAGGTGCTCAAGGGCTTCCCTGGACACTGATGCTGGGGAACCAGAGCATGGATGGCCCCATTCTGCAGAAGAGCAGCACAACCCCCTAATCTCTGTGCAATTCAATGGTCCAAGCATCTGGTGATGGGAGCTTCCATGTTTAAAGCTCTTTTTTTTCACCTGCATGAAGCTTCAGTGGAGTTCACCTTTCATCCGGCACTTTGATATTCAGAAGGATTTGATTCTGGAATTCAAGAATGTGAGACATTCCCACTGAAAGGATAAGGGAATGTTGCTCTCCCCAGCTCTGCAGCCCTACCTGGTGTCCCTTCCCATCAGCTGGGAATGCAGGGCCGGCTCTGCTGGACAGAAGGGGAAGGATGCTCCCTGTGATCCCAACCCCTCTCCTGCCATCCAGAGGCACCAACCCTGCAGGGATTTGGGAAATCACCGCTACCCTGTGCTGGGTGTGTCCCCGAGGATGAAGGTGTCCCATTCTTTGCAGGCAAGAGCTCCCTGAAAACACCATGGAACTCATCTGCTGAGCCAGAGGAGATGGAGTTCGTTCCCTGGGGCCGAGGCCATGAGGGTCATTCCATGGGGGATAGAGCTGGGGAACAGCACTGACCCCAGCTGCACTGCTTGGAGCCATGTGGATCCAGGAGGGAGGAGGAAAGCCATGCTGCAGTGTGCTCCCTGCAGAGCATCCCACAAAAATCACCCAGGGCAATGCCCCTGCTCCCTTCTCCTGCAGGAATACCGCACCAGAGGGAGGGTGATCCTGTAGATAATGAATAATCAGGTGACTCCAGAAAACCTTCAGCCTCTGTGCTAAAGTCCTTCAGCAGAGCAGTGGAAGGGATCAAAAGGCTCAGATCACTGTATCCCTGGTGTCATCATCCCTGTGGTCAGTTTTTTCTTTCTGCTTCTCGAAGACCCTCTGGAGGGAATCCCTGGGGGCCCCCACTGTACAGTGCTTGCAGCAGCTCGCCATGGAGCAGGACCTCCAGGAGTTCTGCATGGAGTTGTCTGTCATCCAGCTATCAACCAAGAAGTAGATGAAGGGTTTGATGCTGCTGTTGATGCTGGCGAGCAGGAAAAAAAACTGGGATGGCACAACGATGTACCCGAGCTGCTGCAGGAAATGGCAGAAGCTGAGGATGACAGTTAACAGTGCAGTGAGGTGGATAACGATGTCACGCCTCTTGGGCTGCTGCTGCTGGGAGCCACACTTGGCCTTAATGAAATCACTTGTGATTGAAATGAGCAGGGGTGCAGCAAAGAAGAGCAGGACAAAGGTGTATATGGAGATGAGAGCTGCCCAACAGTGCTTCTGCTCATGTGATGGGCACAGGAATGTCACAGTGAGAATGACAGTGAAGAGAGCAAAGAAGGCCCAGTATTGGACACTGATCACCAAAAGCCACAGGCGCTTGGGAAGGTCCCAGTGGCAGCAGAGCTTGCAGGACATGTATATGTACTGCACGTTGCTCATGGGTATCAGCTGGAATAACCCCCAGTAGTAGGAGACCACTGTAAGCTGGAAAAAGAAATTCTGGTACAGCAGGGGCACAATAGAGGAGCAGGAGGCATCCTCCACCAGGAAGAGGAGGGCAGAGGGGACTGTAAAGAGAAGGAAGAGGAAGTCAGCAACAGCCAGGTTAAAGATGCGATAATTACCGCTTTTCTCTGTGAGGAGGCAGATGACAGCCCCGTTCCCAGCCAGGCCACAGAGGCAGATGAGCAGTGTCACACTGTTTATGGCCATGCTGGTGACATCTGTTTCACACAGATCATCTCCTTCAGTGGGTGAGGCAGGAGATGGGGACACGGTGCTCACCTCCATGGATGGATGCTGGGCAGGCAGTGGGATGTGGCCCCTGGCTGTGGTCAGAGTGGATGGGCAGTCAGTGCTTGGAGAATCCAGGGATGGACCATGTGGCTCCTCAGCAGCTCCCTGCAGTGGGAAGGATTCAGTGGGGAGGAGTGAGATGTGCAGGGGAGGAGGGCAGTGGAAATTGTGGGGTGGAGAGGGAGGTGGGAGAGTTGGGCTGTTTGGGCACTGGGCAGAGGAGCGGGCAGCTGGGGAGGGCACTGCAGTCACCCGGAGAGGGTGTCAGGAACAGAGCAGCTGCTGCAGGAGAGGAAGGTGGGGTAGGGAGGAAGGCAAACATTCCACTGACCTGTTCCCTGTGGGGCAGCAGCAGGCAAAGGGGTCTGTGCAGATCAGCGGCGCTTCCTGGTCCCTCTTGCCCCTTTGGGATCCATGTCCTAAAGCGGCTCCTGCCAGGTCAGGGACATGAAGGAGAAAGTGCCCAGCTCACCAGGCGCTCCCCATTCCTGTCCCTCTGGCTCCTCTCTGTGCCCTGTCCTGGTGCTGTTCCCCAAGGCTCGGTGCGGCCATAGGGCAGACGGAAATGGCTTTACAACTTTGGGTACGTCAGAGCTCCACTCCCTCAGAGTTATTTATCTTGAATATTTTTTTTCTTTGCCACAAAGGAATTGGCTTTTGTCACAAGTCCACATGAAGATTTTTGCAAATGGCTCCTCTTTTTCTTCTGATTATAAACACTTCTTCCCTGCAGAATGTCCCTTTCTCCAACTGGTTTCTCTCTCCCAAGAAGTTCCTACCATTCCTTTTTTCTCTTCCTATAGGAATCATTGTCCCTCCAGTACCAGAGGGTTACTGGTGGCACTGGAATGCTGGCAGTGCTGTTGAATTATCTGTCTGCTTGTCAGAAACAACTCCCATTCTGGAAATAGCTTCAGAATCATTGGTAAAACCTGCCCTGTGCCCAAAGAAGCAAAACTGAGACAAGAATTCGCATTTTTGACATTGTCCCCAGGCTCACACAGCCCAAGGGAAGAACAGCACTCAGTTGCTTACAATCAGGTCATCAGCACTTAGAGCCCACCCTAATTGCTGCCAATCCCCTTGATGATGCAATGAAAGCTATTACAGACCAGGTTTTGGGCTGCTGTGATTACCTTTCCAGCCCTTCATTGGGGCTTATCCTCCTCCTCAGACTTAGGTGCACTTATGATTGTTTTTACCTGACCCCATCCATCAGGGCAACCTGTGCCAGGGCCTCAGCACCCTCACAGAGAAGGATTTCTTCCCAATATCCAATCTGACCCCACCCTCTGTCAGTGGGAAGCCATTCCCCCTTGTCCTCTCACTCCATGCCCTTGTCCAAAGTTCCTTTCCATCTCTCCTGGAGGCCCATCAGCTCCTGGATCATGAAGTGTTTGCCCTTGAAAGGATTGGGCTGGTGAGGGGATGCGAGATTCCATAGCTAGGGACACAAACACGGTGTCAGCAGGGAAGAGAGGTGACAGTTCCGGTCCCAGGGCCAGCAGTTTCCAGCAGGAGCATCCCAGATCCCTGAGGCACATGTCAGCCTGGATAGGAATCATCTCACCTCAGTTCTCTAGGAATTCCTTCTAATTCAGTGTAGGCTGCTATCTGATTGCCAAGAGATGGTGAACGATGACTCAGATGAAACCTGCAACTTTCTAAGGATTAAAGCCAAGAGAGCAGCATGGATTTGCCTCTTGTCAGAAGAAATGCCATTGCTGACATCCTAAATGATGCCTCTGCTGAGTGTCTGTGCTTAAGCTCACACACAGAATTTATTATTGTATTAATCTTCTTGGAAACTGTATGGTGAAGCTGAAATACCACTGAAATTGCACTGTACACGTGGGAAAACTAGATTTGAATCAGAAATAAAAGTTTAAGAGGACTTTTTTAGTTCAGGGTCCTAAGGATCCAACCCAGGAATGAGAGGGAGCAAGTTCAGGCAGTTCAAAAGACAAGATCTTGGGATTGTAGTTGCTTTAAAGTAAAAGATGCAGCTGAGATGGAGCCCAAGTGCTTTGGGCACAGGTGTGGTTGCTGAGGCTCTCTCCCGTTGCTCATTTCCCGGGCAGAGTGAAGAGCAGCTGAGGAGCAGAGCCCTGAGCCCGTGGCAGGCTCTGAGGCAGCTGCCTGTGTGTGAGAGCCCTGGAGAACACGAGGCAGCACGGAGAGCAGGGGCTGTGGCAGGAGCTGGGACAGAGCCCGCGCCGGACGCTGCTCGGGCTCAGCCCGCGGGCTGCGCTCCCCTTTCCCAAGGGACCATTCCAGGGAACCTCCTGCAGATCCCGGCCCAGGGACAGCAGCTGGAGCCTGGCAGCTGAGGGCAGTGCACTGCGGGCAAGTTCTCCAGGCTGCCAGAGGAAACCAGGTCAGACTCTTCTCTTCCACCTTCACCAGGGCCCCCTCATTGGGTGGAACCTGGTTATTGATTTTGGGGGCAGAACTGAGGTCTGTAGGGAATTAAGAGCTATAAACACTGTGGGAAAATGGAGGGAATATTTAAATGGGTGTCCTGCTGAAGGAATCCAGGATCTCAGTGATATCAACTGACACCTGAGAGTCCAATTCTGATCCATCCCAAAGCCATTTGCTCTCTGATATCTCCATGGGCAATCCTCTCCTTCTCCAATTGTTTTCCTGCTCCAGCTGTGTCCTGTCCACAGCCAGGAAGGAGGTATCTCCCTGGCTTTTGTGCCAGGCACACGGGACCAGGCTCCCACATCCTCCTTGACATCTGTCCTGTCCCTCACCCCTCTTTTTGCTGCTCCACATGGAAGCTGTGGGTGGGAAAAGATGGAAAAGCCACGTTTGGGGGACAGCAGCGTTGCTCTGGTGTGTCTGTTTGTCACCCCTGCAGCTGTGTGAGGGCAGGAGAAGCAGCAGAGGTGTCACCATGAGCACTTTGTCCCCTGGCATGGAGGAAGCCAGCCCTGCCTGCTGGAGCCAGCCCGGTGGGAAGGCATCCCAGGGGAGCTGGAATGAGGAGAGCCACGACAACTGGAGCCAGTGTGACAGCAGGCAGTGGAGCAAAGTGCCTGTCCCACTGCTGCTGCTGCTGCTGCTGTGCCTGTGTGGGAGGGTGGGAATGGGGCTGTGCTCTGGCTCCTCAGCTTCTGCATCCACAGGAACCCCATCACCCCCTGTGTGCTCAGCCTGGCCATGGCTGGCTCCACCTTCCTGCTCTCCATCACCATCACCCTGGGGATATTTTCTGTCCCAGAGAGCTTCTGCCACCAGCTGGGCTCGTGGGCTGTGCCAGCTGGGCTGAAGGTCCCCATCCTCTTGGCTTTCACTGCTGCTGTCTCCTCTCTGACAGCCCTCAGTGCTGTCACAGCTCTGTTTGTCCTCCCGTGTCCTGCTGGCCCTGCCCCTGCTCCCAGTGCTTCCCGGTGCTCCTGTGTGCCCTGCTCTGGCTGCTCTCCTTGCTGCTCACTGCCACCCTCCATTGCTGCCCTTTGGTGCCCATGGCCTTGGTGCTGAGCTGCCCCTTCTCAGTGCTCAGCCTGCCCTGTTCTGCTCTGGCCCTGCTGGCCAGGCTCCTGTGCTGCTCATGGAAACAGCTCCCAGGGAAGCTCTGTGCCCTGCTCCTGCTGCTCCTGTCATCTCCTTCCCCTTCTTCACTGCTGATTTTGGGTACTGGCTCTTTCTGAGGGCGTTTGACTTCTCTGTCTTTGCCCCCAGCCCCTCTCTCCTGCTCACCTGTGCCCAGAGCAGTGCCCTCCCTCTGACTGACTGCCTGGCTGGGAGCTGTGCAAAGGAATTCACCCCCTCTGGTAGTGTTGCCTTGCAGAGGGCTTTTGAGGCTTTTGTGCCAGAGCCAGGGCATAGGGACAACACAGGGGAGTCATCATCAAGTGAAATCATCATGAAAGATATTCAGCATGAAATAGACCCATAAAATATCCAGTGTTTGAGGTGATCTACAAGGATCATGGTGTTGAGCTCCTGGCCCTGCACAGGACATCCCAACGATCCCAGACTGTGCCTGAGAGCATTGTGCAAATGCTCCTTGAGCTCTGTCAGGCTGGTGCTGTGTGCAGCAGGGAACTCCTGCCTGGGCTGGATTCTGCATGTCATGAGAAATCCTCATGGAATGGTTTGGGTTGTTTCCTGGTTTAGGGTGAATTTGGGAGGAAACCTTGAAATGGGATCCCTCTAGTAAACAAATTCAAGCAGCCCCTCCCCCAGCTGGTTCAGGAAAAGATTTCCTGAGAGAAAAGTGGAAAAAACTGTTTATTTAACAAGCAAATTATTCACAAGCATAAGAAATGAAAACAATATTTAAAAATAAAATCTCCTGCTGTTCTGAAGAGTTGGCAAATTCAGACAGTCCTTGTTGTGGAGTGTAGTTTGTCTCACTCAGTCCCTTATCAGTCCCTCAGTGCTGGAAAATGCCGCGTCCCAGGCCCCGGTGGGCCACAGATGTGAGCTCCCAGTGCTCTTCTGGGTTTTCAGTCCAGAGCTGGTTTGAACAGTTCCAAGAAAAAGAAAAATCACAGTCCAGGGAACTTCTCTGCCTCAGCCAGCTGAAAAAAGCCTAAAAGCAAAGGAGAGCTCTGTGCTGCATGTCTGTGCTGCAGACAGCACGGTCTGGGAGCAGGAATGGGGAGGAGTGAGCGCAGCTTCTGGAAACAAACTGCTGCATCTGCTCTGCCCCTCTTTGCTCAAGAACCAGTCTGAATTGTGCAAAACCTTTTTCTCGGCTAAACAGATGAATGGGGACATAATTCAGGTCATATAGTCACCCAGGACAGGTTGCAAGGAACGGTAGAGGTCATCTCATTCCATTTCTCCTTCTGCCATGGGCAGGGACAACCAGAAAACCTTTGAAGTCTTGCTCTTTTGAAAGGAAGCTCAGGTAGGGAGCTGTCTGGGTGACAGTGGAGACAAGGAAGGTGCTGGGAAGTAGAAAAAGTACATGGAAGGATAATGGTCCTTCTGCACTTGCCTTGGGAGGGATGCCCTGGCTGAGTTGTTCTTCCCTGGACAAGAGCTTGTAGCTTGGAAAGTTATGTCTTTCCAATGGACAGGAAACGGTAGAGATGGGCAGAAAACCCCTCTCAGATGTCCAAGTCTCTCTCTTATGTTATCTATTAACAACTCTGTTAATAAATGCTCCTTAGCTGTTTAACCTCACTTGTGTATCCAAAGCCTGACTCACCACCCAGAGCTTTCACTCTCACTTCCCTTTCCAGAAGCAGTGGCACATTGTTTTTCCCTGGATTTAAGGCAGTGGGAAAAGGAGGGACAACTTCCCCCTGAGCAAGAGATGTGGCTGCTGCCCAGGTCTCTGCCAGGAGGCATCAGGAGCTCTTGGCACTGCCAACATCATCCCAAGCATTGCAGGCACGTGCCTTAGGAAGGGCTCTGGTATGAGACAGGGACCTGCCCTGCTCCCAGACCAGCCAGAGGCTTTAGAATGGGATTAAAGAAGGAAATGAGCCATTTTGGACACTGTTTAACAGAGACAGGCTCTGCAGTGAAGCCTTGATATTGTTTGCTTAGCAAATTCAGAGGCTGGGACTACAACAGTGGAAAGAAACAAAAACCATGAGTCCAAACCTGAGTGTCCTGGGGTGACGTTATGATGCTTGTATCCCCATTCATCTGTTCTGTTTCTTTAAGACTGTCTCTGAAGAGTGAAAGTTTTGTTTGGGTTTCTCTTATCAGGGACACAGAGACGGGCAGTACATAGGGCTGTTTTTGCTTTTTGCTTATTGCTTTTCTGCTTTGCTTGCTGTCTCTCTGCTCTTGCTTTTGCTTGCTTTTGCTTGCTTTTGCTTCTGCTTATTGGCTAGTTCTAGCTAAACAGTCCAAATTCCTTCCTGGACTGTTTCTCCTCTCTTTTTTCTGCAACCATCTTGAACCTGCTCTGGACTGGGACATGAGAACACCGAGGGTTTGCAACGTTTGGCTGCAGAAACTGCTCCAGGACTGGAGGGACTGACAGCAACCACCCCCGAAAGAGACTTTATGATTTTGTCATCTTTCTCAGAGCGGTGTCATCTGGTATTGTTCATTTTGTGTGCTGGGGGGTGCTGTACCTGTCAAATAAACAGGTTCTTTCCACTTCTCTCCGAGGAATTTTTCCCGAACTGGTTGGGGGGACGGGCTGTGTGGGTTTGCTTTCTGGAGGGGCCCTCCTTTGGAGGTTCTCTACCAAATTTGCCCTAAACCAGGACACTGAGTGAAGGGTAGTTAGAGAATGACAAAGATCAGGAGAGGCTGGACTGTGGCTGGAGCTGCTGTGCAGAGTGGCTGTGCAGCTCCACCTGAGGGTGGCCAGGTTCAGGATGGAGGTGCTCAAGGGCTTCCCTGGACACTGATGCTGGGGAACCAGAGGATGGATGGCCCCATTCTGCACAAGAGCAGCACAACCCCCTAATTTCTGTGCAATTCAATGGTCCAAGCATCTGGTGATGTGAATTTCCATATTGCATGTACTTTCTGGATACAGGCACAGGAGTTCAGTAGAGTTCATCATCGACCCTGCACTTTACTCAGAAATATTCAGTTCTGGAATTCAAGAATGTGAGAAATTCCCACAGAAAGGATAAGGGAATGTTGCTGTCCCTCCCCAGCTCTGCAGCCCTACCTGGTGTCCCTTCCCATCAGCTGGGAATGCAGGGCTGGCTGTGCAGGACAGAAGGGGAAGGATGCTCTCTGTGATCCCAACCCCTCTCCTGCCATCCAGAGGCACCAGCCCTGCAGGGATTTGGGAAATCAGTGACACTCCATGATGGGTGTGTCCCCAGGGATGAAGGTGTCCCATTCTTTGCAGGCAAGAGCTCCCTGGAAACACCATGGAACTCATCTGCTGAGCCAGAGGAGATGGAGTTCATTCCCTGGGGCTGAGGCCATGAAGGTCATTGCATGGGGAATGGAGCTGGGGAACAGCACTGAGCCCAGCTGCACTGCTTGGAGCCATGTGGACCCAGGAGGGAGGAGGAAAGCCATGCTCCAATGTGCTCCCTGCCGAGCATCCCACAAAAATCAGCCAAGGCAATGCTCCTGCTCCCTTCTCCTGCAGGAATACAGCACCACAGGGAGGGTGAACCTGTGGATATTGATTAATCAGGAGGCTCAAGGAAACCCTCAGCCTCCTCGGGGCCTCCTGGGGTCCTTCAGCAGAGCAGTGGAAGGGATCAACAGGCTCAGACCCCCGTGTCCATTGTAGGATCATCGCTGTGGGCAGTGTTTTCTTCTGCCTCCTCAAAGACCCTCTGGAGGGAGAGCCGAAGGGACTTTATGGAGAAGGGCCTCCTGCACCTCCCTGCCAAGAAATAGATGAAGGGTTTGATGCTGTTGTGGATGCAGGTGAGCAGGAAAACAACCTGTGAGGACACAGTGATGTAACCGAGCTGCTGCAGGAAATTGCAGAGGCTGATGATGAGAGTGAACAGCACAGTGATGATGATAACGATGTCGTGCCTCTTGGGCTGCTGCTGCTGGGAGCCTCGTTTGGAATTAATGAAATAGATTGTTCCAGAAATGACCACAGTTGCAGCAAAGAGGAGCAGGATGAGGGTGTACATGGAGATGAGAGCTGCCCGGCAGTGCTTTTGCTCGTGTGATGGGCACAGGAATGTCACTGTGGGAGTGACAGTGAAGAGAGCCAAGATGGCCCAGTATGGGATAGTGTCCACCACCCACAGCAGGCGCAGAGGAAGGTCCCATCGGCAACAGAGCTTGCACAGGTTGTGCATATACCACACAGGGATGCTGCTCATCAGCCTGAACAGCACCCAGTAGTAGGAGACCAATGACAGCTGAAAAACAAAGTTCATGTACATCAAGTGCACAATAGGAGAGCAGGACACATCCTCCATCAGGCTGAGGAGAGCAGAGGGGACTGCAAAGAGGAGGAAGAGGAAGTCAATGACAGCCAGGTCAAATATGCCAGCGTTCCTGCTTTTCAGGCTGAGGAGGCCGATGACAGCCCCATTCCCAGCCAGCCCACAGAGGCAGATGAGCAGTGCCACAGTGTGTGTGGCCACATCGGTGACATTGATAACACAGGCATTGTCTCCTTCAGTGGGTGAGGCAGGAGATGGGGACATGGTGCTCACCTCCATGGATGGACGCTGGGCAGGCAGTGGGATGTTGGCCCCTGGCTGTGGTCAGAGTGGATGGGCAGTCAGGGCTTGGAGAATGCAGGGATGGACCATGTGGCTCCTCAGCAGCTCCCTGCAGTGGGAAGGATTCAGTGGGGAGGAGTGAGATGTGCAGGGGAGGAGGGCAGTGGGAATAGTGGGGTGGAAGAGGGAGGAGGGGGGGCGGGGCTGGTGTGCAGGGGATTGATAAAGAAGAGAGAATAAACATTTTCAAGTCTCTTGAAGTTGTTTAAAGTCTAACTGGGCAAATAGGTAAAAATATGTAAAGATGTGGACCCTGTGTGATAAACGTGCCTGAAGCCAGCGCAGACAAAAATAAGGAGGTCCACGTTATTTCTGGGGAAAGTTCTGTAAGAAGAAGCAAGAGCACATGGCCAAAGGAAAAGTTCAGGGCAAGGTCACCTTTAATATCACAGCACTCAGTGAATGTGACCACCAGAGACTCCTCTCAATGAACCTCCAGGGCCATCAGAGGACTCCCAGCAGGAAGTGGATGCATGGAAATTAGTTCTAGGAAAATGGTATTTACATTTATGTTTAAGGTGTTCTTTAGAGAAGAGAAACTTTTTAAAGTCTATGTATTGCTGGCCAGGGGTATATGTACAAATGATAAACTGGACGGGACTGTTGTGAAACGTGCCTTGAGCTGTTTTATTTTTCAGCATCACTCTCATTACATTGTTATGACAATGGCAACATGCCACCAGCTCACATCCCAGCAGCAGAGTAAGAACTTAATGTTACAACTTACTTTGTAAGCCTCTTGACCAATCACACAAAGCAAAAGCATATTGACAGTAGCTCTATCTAACTACTATAGCACACGTACCTTTAGTTAAAACAATGCTTTCTTATTTCGAATACAATACCTACTTGTAAGCCTTAAAACACAATGCACACAGCTATATTATTCAGCTTCAAACTTCTTAATATCTTGATAGATAAACTTTTCTGTAGCTTAGGGAAATATTCTAGACAAGCATTAATACACAGACTGTTGTTGTAATGGTCCTTCCTTTCCTACTTTTTAAATATTTTTTCTGCTGGCCTATATCATGGCTGCTGCTTAGCTCTAATCACAGTTCTGTCTCTGAGGCCTGCCTTTTGCAGCTTTCCCAAAACCCTCTGATTATGTGGATTACCACATCCATGTATAGTTTTAGTGGATATAAACACTGTTATAAAATCTCACAACACTTACAGAATTAATGAGAGATCCTACTGCGTGTCCTGCTGCCTAATAATTCACTTGGTAACACCATTGATTGGTGTTGGGAAGTTTATTCTATCTGATTTTCTTATCAGTCCTCATCCATGCCATGCCATGCCATTGCGATGGGTTCCCAGTCCCTGGCCTCTCCCTGGCTGCAGGTGTGGCCTGTTGGGCTCTGCTGCTGTCCAGTGGCAGATTTGGGATTGGTGGCACCCAGAGCCCTCCTGCCCCCACCAGCCCCTGTCTGCCTGATGCCTTGGGCTGGCTCCCTGGAACAGAGGCCAGACCAGGTGAAGAGAATAAAAGGAGGCATTGATGAAAGGCCTTCAAAAGGTTCACCTTGGGCTCTCAAAGCCTCCGAGAGGGGCTGCAGCCAAAATGGACAATGGTCATGAGTTTTTCAGACAGATAAAAGTTTGGTCCATTTACAAATCAGGGATTAATCCTCCAATTACAGCTACAGGTAATGAAGTCATTTAGCCCCAGTTTGCCCTCCCCAATTCATTTTTGTCTATATTTTCTGGGCCTGACACAGTAGAGTGTCCTTGAATTTCAGGCCTAGAGAGATTGTTTTGTCTGACGAAAATGTGCAGACAGTTAACTTAACACTTTCCATGGAGCTTAGAGTTATGCACTAATGCAGTACAGGATATGAAAAATAGAAAGGCTAAAATCCTAAGGCATCATGCCCCCTCTGACATCCTCTAGAAATTCCCCCCAGGCTGCCTGCCCCTCCAGACAGTCCCGCTCCTCTCCTGCCCCACTCAGGAGCCCCAGCAGTGTTTCTGCTCCTCCTGGCAATTCCATGCTTCTCCAGCGCAATGAACAGCAGTGGAGCCATCCCTGTAGTGCCTCCTGTTTGTGTGCAAAGGAGGTTGGGGGGCTGGAGAGCAGGGATGGAGCTGGGAAGGGGCATCTCCAAGAGAAAGACGGCCCCAAAGCCTTCCGGGGCAGGCTGGGGTGAGCAGCCCGTGGGGAGGGAGTGGAGCCTCAGGCTCGGGGCTGGGAGGGATGGGAAGGACGGGAGGTGGGTGGGCTGCATGGGGAGTGGGATGGGAGGGTGGTGTGGGAGTGGTGGGACATGATGGAGCTGCTGGAAAGATGTGGTGGGAAGGTGTGGGGTGTGGTGGGCCTGGAGAGAAGGTGTGGGGTGTGGTGGGGCTGGAGAGAAGGTGTGGGATGTGGTGGGGCTGGAAAGAAGGTGTGGGGTGTGGTGGGGATGGTGGCCTCAGGGTAGCCCCAGGGAGGGGGGTGATGCCCCGTGGAGCCCATGGTGACAAACACAGGTGTCACCCTGCTCCTGGAAGGAGGTGGCTGTGCTGAGGATCACGGCCTCCTCCTCTCCTTGCTGCTGCACCACCTGAGCCTGCTGAGGGAACAGCTGAAGGCAGTGGAGAGGAAGAATTTCTGAAGGCAGAGACACCTTTGCACCTGGCTCACAAAATTAAAAGTTAATTATTTTTGGGGAGATCTCTGCTGTGACACTCACAGAGCACTCGGGGTGGGGAATGCTGAGCCCCTAAGCCATCCTGTGTGTGCCAGCCCAGCTCTGGGCACTGGAGATCATGGTTGCTGCAGGGAGCACAAGCCATGGCTGTGTCCCCTCTGACACCAAGAAGTTTAAGTCTAAAATCAAAAGTGTATTCGACTAGTAATAATTTTGAGTTGAAATTGTGAACATATGTGAAATTTATTTGCTATATGTATGTACAAAGAAACAACAATTTTCAAGGATTTTTATACACTATAATATTCAAGTTTTTTTCAATACATACTCCCCAAATGCTCCCAATTTCTTATATTTTGATATCGGTGTTTTTTTTGTTTTAATTCCTACCAGAATATGCCCTCTCTCTTAGTTTAATGAATGACCTGCTTTTTTCCCAGGCAAACAGTGTTTTATTGTCAGTGCTTGAATGCTGTTGAAGAACGCCCTTGCCCTGTCTCCCTGCACTGTTAGTGGGACGGAAGGAGGGCCTGGGAAAAAAAAAGTGGTTTAAAGTTTTTTATTACTTCTCATTGTCATCCTCTGTCTCTGTATATAATAAATTTATTTAATACCATTTAATTTGGACTCATTTTCTATTCGTGAAATGTTTTTTCTCCCAGTCGTCCTCTCAACTCATGAGCCCTTTGTTAATTTTTGTTTCCCTCTCCTCTGCCCAGCTGAGAGCAGGAGAAGGTGAGTGAACGGCTTTCGTTGGTGCCTGGCGTTTGGCCAGTGCCAAACCACGACAGGCTTGCAGCAGGTTATCGGCATCAGAGCCCACATTTCTTACTGACAGTACCCTTGATGATGCAATAAAAGTTATTGGAGACCAGATGTTAGGGTGCTGGGGTGCCCATTCCAGCCCTTCACCAGAGCTCATCCTCCTCCTCCTCCTCAGCCTTGGGAATACTTGTGGTTGTTTTTTCCTCATCTCACCCTTTGCAAGCAGGGACACCTTCCACTAGACTGGGCTGCTTCAAACCCCATCCAGCCTGGCCTCGAGCACCTCCAGGGATGGGGAGGCCAGAGCATCTCTGGGAACCTGTGCCAGGGCCTCTCCACCCTGACAGGGAGAAATTTCTTCCCAATATTCCCCCTAACCCTGTTCTCTGACAGTGGGAAGCCATTCCCCTTGTCCTGTCACTTCAGGCCTTTGTCCAACGCTTGTCTCCAGTTCTTGGAGCCTCCTTAGGCCCTGGAAAGGGCTCTAAGGTCTCTTTGAAGACTTCCCTTCTCCAGGCTGAACAGCCCCAGCTCAGAGACTTCAGAGAAGCCACAGGGAGGGGGTTGATGCCCCGTGGAGACAACGGTGGCAAACACAGATGTCACTCTGCTCCTGGAAGGGGGTGGCTGTGCTGAGGAGCACGGACTCCTCCTCCCCTTGGAGCTGCACCACCTGAGCCTGCTGAGGGAGAGGGCAAAGCCAGGGCAGTGGAAGAATTTCTGAAGGCACAAAACCACCAGCAAGGAAATCAGTAAAAACCAGTAAAATCAGTGAAAAGGTTTAATAATAAGCAACAGCACACTAAAGTTCGATCCCTGTTTGTGTGTTTGTTTGTGTGTTCAAGGGTGTGTGAAAAAAGGACACAGGGTGGGGATAAAAAGGAGGGTAAGGATAAAAAAGAAAAGAACCTAAAAGATTTACAGCACTCCAACTTAATACTACTTCAGCTAATACTACTTCAGCTACAGCTTAAACTTAGCCATTCAACAGAGGAATAGCCCTTAATAGCATTTAACCTACGTCTTACAGTTCTTTGCAGGCCTGCCCCAGTCAGATGTCTGAGGTACTAACACAGCTGAGAGAGCAGCATTTCTGCCACATTTGCCAGAGCAGATGCAGACGTGTGTGCACACAGCCAGCCAGGCAGGCAGAGTGAGCGCAAGGTGCCTGTGAGCAATTGCCCTGGCAGGCAGTGAAATGCTCCCTGCGGATCCCTTTGCATCTCCTCCCTGGGCCAAGGGCTGGGCCTGGAGCCCTGGCGGGATGGGCCCAGGAGCCGTCGGCGTTCGGGGATCAGCCCAGGGCAGCAGCCGGGAGAGATCCCAGCTGGGAGAGGCCCCAGTGCCAGGGAGCTTCTGCTCAGCGCTGCTGGGCCCAGCAGAGCTCCAAGGCTCTCCTTTGGGGCCGCTGCTCACAGGGCCCCAAGGCATGGGCGGCACTCACAGCAATGGCTCAGCCTGGCCACACTTGGGGCCGGCAGCTTCCTGGGACAGTGGCAGAGCAGGGATGCTGTGGCATCCAGGGCAGCACAATAATTTCCAAGGCTGTTGATAAAAGTCCAGGAGGTGTTTGGACAGCAGCAGTTGCTGGGAGCAGAGGGTGTTTCTGATCAGCGCCACAGGAGCTGAGCCCAGGGGCTGCTCCTCAAGGCTGAGGCCTCCCAAGCACGGATCAGAATCCAGAGCGGCCTGGAAAGGGGCTGGGGATGCAGCAGCACAGGGAGGGTGATCCTGTGGGTATTTATTGATCAGGAGACTCAAGGAATTTCTCAGCCACTGTCCCAGGGTCCTTCACCAGTGCAGTGGAAGGGATCAGCAGGCTCAGGCCTCTCTGTCCATGGTGGGATCATCACTGTGGGCAGTGTTTTCTTCTGGCTAGTCAAACACCATCTCGAGGGAGAGCCAGAGAGACTCCACAAAGCAGGACCTCCAGTACCTCCCTGCCAAGAAGTAGATGAAGGGTTTGATGCTGCTGTTGATGCAGGTGAGCAGGAAAAAAAAAAAGGGAGGGCACAGCAATGTAACCAATCTGCTGCAGGAAATTGCAGAGGATGAAAAGGAGAGTGAAGAGACCAATGGAGACGATAACAATGTCGAGCCCCTCGGGTTTCTGCTGCTGGGAGCCCCACTTGGCCTTAATTATATTAATTGTGCTGGAAATGACCAGCACAGTTATAGGTGTGACAAGGAGCAGCAGGATGATGACCCACACGGCGATGAGGGCTGCCCGGCAGTGCTCGTGATCATTTGATTGGCACTGGGATGTCAGTGTGGGAATCTCAGTGAAGAGAGCAGAGAAAGCCCAAAACTGGACAATCATCACCACCCAAAGCAGATGATCAGGAAGGTCACGGCAGCAGCAGCGCTTCAAGAGCTTTTTGATATACATTTCAAGGCCGAAAGTCATCAGCCAGAGCGGCACCCAGTGGCAGGAGAACAAAGAGAGCCGGAAAAGGAAACGCAGGTACAGCATGGGCAGGATAAGAGAGCAGGAGACGTCCTCCACCAGGAGGATGAGGGCGGAGGGGACTGTGAGGAGAAGGAAGAGGAAGTTGGTGACAGCCATGCCACGGATGAAAAAGTTATCACCCTTCAGGCTGAGGAGGCCGATGACAGCCCCGTTCCCAGCCAGCCCACGGAGGCAGATGAGCAGGGTCACACTGTGGGTGGCCACGCTGGTGACATCTGTCTCACACAGATCATCTCCTTCAGTGGGTGAGGCAGGAGATGGGGACACGCTGGTCACCTCCATGGATGGACGCTGGGCAGGCAGTGGGATGTGGCCCCTGGCTGTGGTCAGAGTGGATGGGCAGTCAGTGCTTGGAGAATCCAGGGATGGACCATGTGGCTCCTCAGCAGCTCCCTGCAGTGGGAAGGATTCAGGGGGGAGGAATGAGATGTGCAGGGAAGTAGGGCAGTGGAAATTGTGGATTGGAGAGGGAGGTGGGAGGGTTGCGCTGTTCAGGCACAGGGCAGAGGAGGAGGGAGCTGGGGAGGGCACTGCGGTCACCGAGAGAGGGTGTCAGGAACAGAGCAGCTGCTGCAGGAGAGGAAGGTGGGGTAGGGAGGAAGGCAAACATTCCACTGACCTGTTCCCTGTGGGGCAGCAGCAGGCAAAGAGGTCAGTGCAGATCAGCGGCGCTTCCTGGTCCCTCTTGCTCCTTTGGGATCCATGTCCTAAAGCGGCTCCTGCCACGTCAGGGACTTGAAGGAAAAAGTGCCCAGGTCACCAGGAGCTCCCCATTCCCATCCTGCTGGCTCCTCTGCCTGTGCCCTGTCATGGTGTTGCTCCCCAGGGCTCCATGGAGTCTCAGAGGAACTGGAAATTGCAGCTGTGGTTATGCTAGAACCTCACCTCCTCTGAGATATTTATGTTTTTTTTTTTTTTTTGCTACAGAGGAAGTGACTTTTGTCAAAATCTCCAAATGAAATATTTTGCAAATGGCTCCTCATTTCCTCCTGATGAGAAACATTCCTGTCCTGTAGAATGTCACATTCTGCGACTGCCTTCCCTCTCCTGACAGGTTTCTACCATTCCTTGCTTCTCTTTCCTGCGGGGTCACTGTCTCTCCAGCAGCAGAGGGATGTTGGCGGGGCTGGCAGTGCTGATAAATCAGCTGGGTGCTTGTCAGAAGAAACTCATATTTAGGGAGGAGCTCTGGGATCATTGCCAAAGCCTCCCCTGGGCCCAGGGAAGCAGAGCTGAGCTGCTCCCTATCCTATCCTATCCTATCCTATCCTATCCTATCCTATCCTAATCCCATTCCCATCTCTGCACCTCATTCCCACCCCACTCTCCATCCTCACCCCATCCTATCACATCCCACAGCTTTCCCAGATGGAGCTGCTCCCCCACTCTGAGCGTGGCCTGTCAGGCTCTGCTCTCCTCTGGCTTTGCCAGCATCCAGACCCCCTGTAGCCCCCTCTGACCCTCTCCTGACCCCTCCAGCCTGCTCTGACACCTCAGAACACATCCGGGGCTGATTTTTTTTCCCCTGACAGCCCCACTGCTGCTCCAGTCCACCAGGGACCCCGGCAGTGTCCCTGCTCCTGCAGGCCAAAGGCTTCTAGGACCCAGGAGGGAGGAGGAAAGCCCAGCTCCAATGTGCTCCTCAGGATCACACAGGATGATAAATGTGGCTGAAGCCAGTGCAGAAACAGATTTGGAGGCCTGCAGGGGTTTTGGGGCAACTTCTGTAACAAGAAGCAAGAGCACAAAAAGTTCAAGGCAAGGTCACTTTTAATATCTCAGCACTCAATGACTGTGACCACCAGAGAGCCCTCTGAATGATCCTCTAGGGCCCGGAAAGGACTTCAAGAACAAGGTGAATGCATGGAAATGAGCCCTAGGAAAGTGATATTTATGTATTAGCTAAGAAACACTCGTTAATGGCTGTGTGCTTATTATGGATAAAAATCCTGTCACCACACACAGATCAGGGAGAGATCCTTCTGTGTGTCCTGTGCAGGTAAAGAATTCCTGCTTCCAAATGCTTCCCATTGTGTTAAAAAAATTATTTCAGCTGAACTCAGTGTCAAGATATAGAGGGGATGCACAGGGCAGAGGATGGGAGAGCTGGGAGGGCCCTGCAGTCACTGGGAGAGGGTGTCAGGAACAGAGCAGCTGCTGCAGGAGAGGAAGGTGGGGGAGGGAGGAAGGCAAACATTCCACTGACCTGTTCCCTGTGGGGCAGCAGCAGGCAAAGGGGTCTGTGCAGATCAGCGGCGCTTCCTGGTCCCTCTTGCTCCTTTGGGATCCATGTCCTAAAGCGGCTCCTGCCAGGTCAGGGACATGAAGGAGAAAGTGCCCAGGTCACCAGGGGCTCCCCATTCCCATCCTGCTGGCTGCTCTCCGTGCCATGACCTGCTGTTGTTTCCTAAGTCTCAGTGCCTGGGTCATGGTGGTTTTACAACTTTGGCTTGCTTGGAGTTCTACCGCCTCTGAGTTACTGATCTTGATTGTTTTCATTTTCCCCTAAAAATCAGGTGTTCTTTTTCTTTGTTGTAAGAAACGACACCTCACTTCAAATTTTTAGAATTTTATTAAACTACAGCAAGGGACAAAATACGGTAAAAGTAAAAATGCTCGGTGCTCACTCGCAGCCAGAAGCACGGCCAGAGGCACACGGCCCAAAATACTAACAGGATTTGTAGACTCTTTGTAATCCACCCCCCACATTCAGACACGTTCTGCTTTTCCAACACAGCTCATCCTCCTTCCCGCCTTCCCAGAGCTTGTGCAGCGCTTCGGGCTTTGGCTCCCCACCATTGTCAGAGATCAGCATTACAACTCTCAGCGTGAACACAGTACTCGTGTTGGAAAAACTCCAAAGCTTAATTTTTTTTTTTTTTTTAAGAAGACAGAAGAGGAAGGATGGTCCCTGTGATCCCAGCCCCTCTCCTGCCATCCAGAGGCACCAGCCCTGCACGGATTTGGGAAATCACTGCCACTCCATGATGGGTGTGTCCCCATGGATGAAGGTGTCCCATTCTTTGCAGGCAAGAGCTCCCTGAAAACACCATGGAACTCATCTGCTGAGGCAAAGGAGATGGAGTTCATTCCCTGGGGCCAAGGCCATGAGGGTCATTCCATGGGGAATAGAGCTGGGGAACAGCACTGAGCCCAGCTGCACTGCTTGGAGCCATGTGGATCCAGGAGGGAGCAGGAAAGCCATGCTGCAATGTGCTCCCTGCAGAGCATCCCACAAAAATCACCCAAGGCAGAGCTCCGGCTCCCTTCTCCTGCAGGAATACACCACCACAGGAATGGTGATCTTATGGATATTGATTAATCAGGAGGCTCAAGGAAATCTTCAGCCACTCTTCTGGGTTCCTTCAGCAGAGCAATGGAAGGGATCAGCAGGCTCAGAGCACTGTGTCTCTGGTGGTATCATTCCTGGGGTCAGTTTTTTCTTTTGGCTCCTCAAAGACCCTCTGGAGGGAGAGGCGGAGCAACTGCACTGAGCAGGGCCTCCTGCACCTCCCTACAAAGAAGTAGATGAAGGGTTTGATGCTGCTGTGGATGCCGGTGAGCAGGAAAAGAACGTCTGGGGGTATAGTGATGTAACCGAGCTGCTGCAGGAAATTGCAGAGGCTGATGATATAAGAGAGGAGCACAGTGATGATGATAACGATGTCATGGCTCTTGGGCTGCTGCTGATGGGAGCTCCACTTGGCCTTAATGAAATCAATTGTGTTGGAAATCAAAATGGGTGCTACAAAGAGGAGCAGCATGAGGGTGTAGATGGAGATGAGAGCTGCCCGGCAGTGCTCCTGCTGGTGTGATGGGCACAGGAATGTCACTGTAGGAGTGACATTGAAGAAAGCAAAGAAGGCCCAGTATTGGACACTTTCCACCACCCACAACAGGTTCAGAGGAAGCTCACAGTTGCAGCAAAGCTTGCAGAGCTTATCCATTAACAGCACATTGCTCCTGGGCATCAGCCAGGACAGCCCCCAATAACAGGAGACCATTGACAGCTGTAAAAGGAAATTCAGGTACAGCATGGGCAAGATAGGAGAGCAGGACACGTCCTCCACCAGGAAGAGGAGGGCGGAGGGGACCGCAAAGAGGAGGAAGAGGAAGTCGGCAACAGCCACGTCAAAGATGCCATAGTTACGGCTTTTCATTCTGAGGAGGCTGATGACAGCCCCGTTCCCACAAAGCCCACAGAGGCAGATGAGCAGGGTCACACTGAGTACGGCCACATCGGTGACATCTGTCTCACACAGATCATCTCCTTCAGTGGGTGAGGCAGGAGATGGGGACACGGTGGTCACCTCCATGGATGGACACTGGGCAGGCAGTGGGATGTGGCCCCTGGCTGTGGTCAGAGTGGATGGGCAGTCAGTGCTTGGAGAATCCAGGGATGGAGTATGTGGCTCCTCAGCAGCTCCCTGCAGTGGGAAGGATTCAGTGGGGCGGAGTGAGATGTGCAGGGGAGGAGGGCAGTGGGAATTGTTGGGAGAGGGAGGTGGGAGGGTTGGGCTGTTCAGGCACAGGGCAGAGGAGGGGGGAGCTGGGGAGGGCCCTGCAGTCACCGGGAGAGGGTGTCAGGAACAGAGCAGCTGCTGCTGGAGAGGAAGGTGGGGTAGGGAGGAAGGCAAACATTCCACTGACCTGTTCCCTGTGGGGCAGCAGCAGGCAAAGGGCTCTGTGCAGATCAGCGGCGCTTTATGGTCCCTCTTGCTGCTTTGGGATCCATGTCCTAAAGCGGCTCCTGCCAGGTCAGGGACATGAAGGAGAAAGTGCCCAGGTCACCAGGAGCTCCCCCCTCCCGTCCCTCTGGCTCCTCTCTGTGCCCTGTCCTGGTGCTGCTCCCCAGAGTCAGTGGGGTCACAGGGCAGTCAGAAGTGGTTTTGCAAGTTTGGCTACATAATAGTTCTGCAGCCTTGGGGTTACTGATCTTCATTTTTTTTCAATTTTTTCAAATGGACTTTGTGAATTGCTGTGCAATTCCTTCTCATAGGAAACTGTACTTCCCAGGAGAAGATCCATTCTTGGACTGCCTTCCCTCTCCCAACAGGTTTGTAGCATTCCTCATTTCTCTTCCCTGAGAGGTCATGCTCCCTCCAGCAGCAGTGGGATGCTGGTGGTGCCGGTGGCACTGAAATGTCGGCAGTGCTGGCAGTGCAGGTGAGGCAGCTGGGTGCTCTCCAGAAGTAATTTCCAATCTGGGAATAGCGCTCCATGATCATTGCCAAAACATGGCCTGGGCCCAAGGAAGCAGAGCTGTGCTTCTCCCAATTCTATCCCCATCCCATGCTCATCTTTGCTTCCTATCCCCACCCCATTCTCCATCCTCACCCCACCCTATCACATCCCACATGTTTCCCAGACAGCTGCTGCTCCCTCAGTCTGAGCGTGGCCCATGAGGCTCTGTTTTCCTCTGGGACTGCTGGGATCCAGACCCCTTCCACCCCCCTCTGACCCTCTCCTGACCCCTCTGAAACCACCTCCAACACCCCAGATCCTCCCGGAGCTCCCCTTTCCCCCCCAATATCATGATCCTGCCCCACTCCAACTGGGAACCTGTCAGTGTCTCTGCTCCTCCTGGCTTTAGCGTTCTAGGACCCAGGAGGGAGGAGGAAAGCCCAGCTCCAATGTGCTTCTCAGGAGAACAGAGGATGGTAATAGTGGCTGGAGCCAGTGCAGAAACAGATTTGGAGGCCTGCAAAGGTTTTTGGGAAAGTTCTGTAACAAGCAGCAACAGTGCATGGACAAAGGAAGACTTCAAAGGTCACCTTTAATAGCACAGCACTCAGGGAATGCGACTGCCAGGGACTGTCTCAGTGAACCTCCAGGGCCATCACAGGACTTCCAGAAGGAAGAGGGTGCATGGAAATGAGTTCTAGGAAAATGGTGTTAATGTACTAGATAAAAAAAATTTAATTTCTGTGTATGGTTATAGTGGATAAAAACACTGTTGTAAAGTCTCATAACACACACAGAAATAAGGAGAGATCCTTCTGCATGTCCTGCTGCCTAATATTTCACTGATAACAGCATTAGTTGGTATTAGGAAACTTATTCTGTCTGATTTTCGTATCACTCCACATCCCCATCTCCGCCACACTCCTCATGCCATGCCATGCCATGCCATGCCATGCCATGCCATGCCATGCCATGCCATGCCATGCCATCCCATCCTATCCCGATGGGTTCCCAGTCCCTGGCCTCTCCGTGGCTGCAGGTGTGGCCTGTTGGGCTCTGCTGCTGTGCAGTGGCAGATTTGGGATTGGTGGCACCCAGAGCCCTCCTGCCCCCTCCAGCCCCTGTCTGCCTGATGCCTTGGGCTGGCTCCCTGGAACAGAGGCCAGAGCAGGTGAAGAGAATGAAAGGAGGCATTGATGAAAGGCCTTCAAAAGGTTCACCTTGGGCTCTCAAAGCCTCCAAGAGGGGCTGCACCCAAAATGGACAATGGCCATGAGTTCTTCAGACAGATATAAGTTTGGTCCATTTACAAATCTGGGGTTAATCCTCCAATTACAGCTACAGGTAATGAAGTCATTTAGCCCCAGTTTGCCCTACCACAATTCACTTTTGTCTGTACTTTTCTGGGCCTGAGGCAGTAGAGTGTCCTTGAATTTCAGGCCTAGAGGGATTGTTTTGTCTGACCAAAATGTGCAGACAGTTAAATAACACTTTTCCATGGAGTTTAGAGTAATGCACTAATGCAGTACAGGATATGAAAAATAGAAAGGCTAAAATCCTAAGGCATCATGCCCCCTCTGACATCCTCTAGAAATTCCCCCCAGGCTGCCTTCCCCTCCAGACAGCCCCGCTCCTCTCCTGCCCCACTCAGGAGCCCCAGCAGTGTTTCTGCTCCTCCTGGCAATTCCATGCTTCTGCAGCCCAATGAACAGCAGTGGAGCCATCCCTGTAGTGCCTCTTGTTTGTGTCCAAAGGAGGTTGGGGGACTGGAGAGCAGGGCTGGAGCTGGGGAGGGGCATCTCCAAGAGAAAGACGGCCCCAAAGCCTTCTGGGGCAGGCTGGGGTGAGCAGCCCGTGGGGAGGGACTGGAGCCTGAGGCCCGGGGCTGGGAGGGATGGGAAGGACGGGAGGTGGGTGGGTGTTATGGTTTAGGCCTGGCAAAGCCAGGGCCCCCATAAATATACCTTTTACCTGATATCTGCTGTGAGATGTGGCCAGGAAATAAGCAAAGCAGGCTCCAACTTAAACATAAAGAGAAGTTTATTAACTAAACTACACACACAATTACTAAACTACACACACAATTACTAACCTACACACACACAGGGGAAAAAAAACAAGGAGAATGAGAACTACACAGAAACACTTCCTTATCCTCCTCCCACCAAATTCCCAAACACATTTACATTTCCCAAAAATTATCCACACTCGATCTGGCACCACCCTTTGGAAAAAAAATCAAATCTTCAGCTCATAAGGGATAGACGGAGTCCTTCCTTGTGCCACGGGCTTCTTGTCACAATCAGCAATCCGCCCAGTATCTTGCTATCTCGTGACATCTCCTTTCCATGCCGAGGTGCTCTCACCCCCTGGCATGGGATGGGGCAGGGGCCTGCCTTCAGGGCCTTTTAAGAATGCCTCGTCTCGTTCCAAGCAGAGTACAGTCACAATCCTGGGACCTCTGTCCCCCCCATGTCTTCTATACCCCCTGGGGCCGAGGGGTCTCAAAACCAAACTCTCTTGACGCCGAGCCTCCGCTTCCCCCTGCAATACAGCCTCTGCCTCACCAGGAAACAGTCCATGGAAATACAACAAAAAAGAGTCCAGCAAAAACTGCCACTCCATCTTCCTCCATTCCTTCAACATCTCTCTTCTCCCTTTGCCAGACCCTCCTTACTGGCCTGATTTTCTTCCTTCATCTTCCACTCCTGTCCCTTTCCCACGAAAGGCAATGTTCTGCGAAGCCTTCATTCCCCAAAGGGTTAAAAGTTCTCCCAGGCGGCCGGACTGCCCGCTGCCCCCCCCCCCCCCTTTCTCCTCCCAGCCGTGCTGCCTGCCAGCACATGATATCAAGTTTCAAGATATACAGTTCGAGCACGGGCTGCATTCTCTGGGGGGGGAATAAACAGGTCGCTCAAGGGTCTGCCACCCTTCCTCCGAACCCGGGCCTACCGTAGATGGGCCACGTGGCTTTCCCCTCCCCCAGCCCAGCCAGAAACTGGGCCGGGGGAGAGACTTCCCAAGAGAGCTCCGAAGGCCAAGGGCCCTGCTTTTAACCCCTTGGGTTCGTAGTCTCAAGAGGCGGATCCAAATGTACCACTGGTCAAACTAGGTGCCCATCTTAAATTCCAATTACCCATTGGTAACCACAGCAAAACAACATATCCCAGATGTCCCATTTCCGGTCAAACCACGACAGTGGGCTGCATGGGGAGAGGGATGGGAGGGTGGTGTGGGAGGGGTGGGACATGATGGAGCTGCTGGGAAGATGTGGTGGGAAGGTGTGGGGTGTGGTGGGGCTGGAGAGAAGGTGTGGGGTGTGGTGGGGCTGGTGGCCTCAGGGAAGCCCCAGGGAGGGGGTTGATGCCCCGTGGAGCCCATGGTGACAAACACAGGTGTCACCCTGCTCCTGGAAGGGGGTGGCTGTGCTGAGGATCACGGCCTCCTCCTCTCCTTGCTGCTGCAGCACCTGAGCCTGCTGAGGGAGCAGCTGAAGGCAGTGGAGAGGAAGAATTTCTGAAGGCAGAGACATCTTTGCACCTGGCTCACAAAATTAAAAATTAAAGATCTCAGGGGAGATCTCTGCTGTGACACTCACAGAGCCCTCGGGATGGGGAATGCTGAGCCCCTGGGCCATTGTGTCTGTGCCAGCCCAGCTCTGGCACTGGGGATCATGGTTGCTGAAGGGAGCACAAGCCATGGCTGTGTCCCCTCTGAAATCAAGACATTGTAAGTCTAACAACAAAAGTGTGTTAGACTAATACAATTTTGAGTCAAAATTGTGAACACATTGGAAATATATTTGCCATAGACATGTTCAAAGAAACAATGATTTCCAGGCATTTTTATACACTATAATATCCAAGATATTTTCATAGATACTCTCAAAAGTGCTCCCAATTTTTACATCATGGTATTGTTGTTTTGTTTCTTTTAACTACTACCACAATATGCTGTCTCTCTTAGAGTAATGCATAAACCAAGTTTTTCCCAGCTAAACAATATTTTATCAGATTTGATGTCCTGGTTAGACAATTCCCTTTTCTTAACTTTTCTTAGGTGCAAAAGCCTAGAAGTGGCTCCCTTAGTGCCATTACATTTTATCTCTTGCAATTTATTATCAAGACTTTTGGTGTGTATAGACTTCTGAATTCCTAATTATCTCAAGATATCATTCTTACTCTATGACGTCCAATTAATTTCTAGCTGTATGATAACCATTAAAAATACAGTATTGAATTTTGTTCTCCAACTATTGAGTACATTATCTAATGGGTATGGGTAAATAGTTTCTACTGACACTCAGCCAACACAGATCTAAATAAAAACTAGCTAAAATCCACAGTCAAGTAAGCCTTGACCAATTAAACATAGTTCTTTACAGAAATTTCTAAACAGTCACAGAATTCCTGGCTAACTACCTCTCTGTCCCCTCCCTCCAGCCACATTCCCGGCTGGCAGCAGCTGCCAGAGGAAGCCGGGAAGCGCTGGCAGAGGGGGCAAAGGCAGCTCAGGGTTCACGGTGCTGTTTATTGATATCAGACCTCAGTGGGATGCAGGAACCAGGTGCCAGGGGGAATTCTGGGGTCACAGCCATGTTGGGAAGGATTATTTTGGGGGTAAAGTGCTCTAGGACCTGTGAGGGAGGAGCAAATCCATGCTCCAATGTGCTCTGTGCAGAGAATCCCTCCCAAATGGCCCCTGTCACTGCTTCTGCTCCCTTCTCCTGCAGGAATAAGGGTGGGAGGGTGATCCTAAGTCACTGCCCCATGGTCCTGCATGGGGGCACCTGAAGGGTTCAGCAGGCTCAGACCCCCTGTCCGTGGTGGCATCATTACTGGGGGCACTGCTCCCTTCTGGCTCCTCAAACACCTTCTGGAGGCACTCCCTGAGGGACCCCATGGAGCAGCGCCTCCAGCACTTTGTTACTGAGATGTAGATGAAGGGGTTGATGCTGCTGTGCATGCAGGCAAACAGGAGAACAACCCGGGGGGACACAGCGGTGTAGCCGAGCTGCTGCAGGAAATTCCAGAGACTGAGGGGGAGAGTGAGGAGCACAGCCAGGAAGTCAATGATGTCAAGGCTCTTGGATTGCTGCTGCTGGGAGCTACCCTTGAAGTGAATGAAGAGGATTGTGCTGGAAATGACCATGGATGGAGCAAAGACGAGGAAGTTGAGGATGTACAGGGAGATGAGAGCCCCCTGGCAGAGCTTGTGTTCCTGTGACTGGCACAGGGAATTCACCGCAGAAATGGCAGCGATGGCAGTGATGGAAAGGGCCCAAAGCACGGCACTGACCACCACCCATGAGAGGCCCTGGGGAAGGTGGCAGAAGAGCCCAGGTGGGCAGAGCATGGACCTGCCCCTCTCGATGCTGATGCCGTCAGCCGGTACAGCCCTACGCTGTGGAACATCGGGAAGAGGAGGAAAAGGAAGCGTATGGATGATGGGGGCATGATGGAGGAGCAGGAGAAATCCTTCAGCAGGAAGAGCAGAGAGGAGGGGACCATGAAGATGAGGAAGAGGGAGTTGATGATGGCCAGGTCAAGGATTTAGGCAGTGATGGGTTTCATGGTGTCCCTCTGGATGCGGAACCCGAGGACCCAGAGCCCAGCCCCGTTCCCAGCCAGCCCACAGAGGCAGATGAGCAGGGTCACACCGTGTGTGGCCACGCTGGTGACATCTGTCTCACACAGATCATCTCCTTCAGTGGATTAGTTGGCGGGGGGGGACACAACGTTCCTCCCCATTAATGGATGCTGGGCAGGCAGTGGGATGTGGCCCCTGGCTGTGGTCAGAGTGGATGGGCAGTCAGTGCTTGGAGAATCCAGGGATGGACCATGTGGCTCCTCCGCAGCTCCCTGCAGTGGGAAGGATTCAGTGGGGAGGAGTGAGATGTGCAGGGGAGGAGGGCAGTGGAAATTGTGGGGTGGGAGAGGGAGGTGGGAGGTTTGGGCTGGTTAGCAGGAGGCTGATAAATAACACAGAAAATGAACATTTTCAGTTCTTCTGAAGTTCTTTAAAAGCAAAGTGGCCAAAATTTAGAACGATGTGTTATAGATGGATAATGAGATAATTGGCTCTCACAGTTAAGGGATGAATACAGTGTGAATATTAAGAGAAGCTTTATTGATATATAATTATGTTATTGCAGTCTGTTGTTTAGATGTCCCCTGTTCTCCCCATAGTCCCCTTCTCTCCCCTCTGTACTGTTGCCATCAGAGAGCCTGAGTCATCTAGGACAGGTGGAAAGAAGGGCTGTACAAAAGCTTGTTGCTGGGGGGGAAGAGGTGCAGCATGAGGACACCTGACCCTCCAGTCAAGCTGCAGGAAAGCAGGCTCCAGCAATAAACACAAAGAAGGGCTGACTGACAGACTTTGGGAGGGGCCAGGTTTAGCTGATGCAACCCCCGGGGTATCAAAGGTGAAGCTTCCATCTTGAAGATCAGCCAGCCACGTGGTGGAGAGCCATGAGGGAAGCTCCCAGGCCTGCTTCTCATTACTGAGTCCTTTTGTTTATTTTGTTATTATGTCCCGTTGCAATTTATGTTAAGGTTTAATAAACCTTTAAAAATTTTTAAAACTGCGCGGTTGTTTCTCAAAGGATGTAAAGGCTGGCACACAGAATGACATACGTGGCAGGAACCAGTGCAGAAACAGATAAGGAGGCCTGCAGTGATTTTGGGGCAAATTCTGGAACAGGAATCATGGCCAAGAGAAAAGTTCAAGGCAAGGGCACCTTTAATATGGCAGCATTCAATGAATATGAGCACTAGAGAAACCGCTCTTAATGATCCTCCAGGATCATAAAACAACTTCCTGGAGGAGGTGGATGCGAGGAAATGAGTTCTAGGAAAAACATATTTTTGCATTAGAAAAGAAAAAATTTTAATGCCTACATGTGGTTCTAATGGATTAATGCCCTGTTGTAAAGTCTCACCATACACAACACACAAGGAGAGATCCCTCTCTGTCCTGTGCAGGTCGAGAATTCCTGCATCCTCATGCTTTGCATTGTGTTAGAAAGTTTGTTCTGGCCCATTTCGGTATTAGGATACAGTGGGGATGCACAAGGGGAGAGAGAGGAGCTGGGAGGGCACTGCAGTCACCCGGAGAGGGTGTCAGGAACAGAGCAGCTGCTGCTGGAGAGGAAGGTGGGGTAGGGAGGAAGGCAAACATTCCACTGACCTGTTCCCTGTGGGGCAGCAGCAGGCAAAGGGGTCTGTGCAGATCAGCGGCGCTTCCTGGTCCCTCTTGTTCCTTTGGGATCCATGTCCTAAAGCGGCTCCTGCCAGGTCAGGGACATGGAGGAGAAAGTGCCCAGATCACCAGGAGCTCCCCATTCCTGTCCTGCTGGCTCCTCTCTCTGTGCCCTGTCCTGGTGTTGCTCCCCAAGGCTTGATGGAGTCACAAGGGAGTAGGAAATTGCATCTTTGGCTACATCAGAATTTCCCTTACTCTGTGTTATATGTCTTGACCTTTTTTTTCTGTCATAGAGGAAGTAGCTCGACATGCAGATTTCTTTGAATGGCTCCTCATTTCCTTCTGATTAGAAACTCTTTTCCAAATGGGACATTCTTTATACTTTCCCTCTCTAAGCAAGTTTCTACCATTCCTCATTTATCTACCCTGAGGAGTCACTGTCCCTCCAGCAGCAGAGAGCTGCTGGTGGGGCTGGTGGCACTGGAATGCTGCTGGCAGTGCTGGAAGTGCTCACAGCTCTGTGCAGTCATCTGGGTGCTTCTCAGAAACAACTCCCATTCTGGGTTGATTTTCAGGATCATTACCAAAACCTTCTCTGGCCCCAAGAAAGCAAACTGAACTGAGAATTCCCATTTCAGTCATTCCAATGCAGGCTCACACAGCCCAAAGGAAGGACAGCACTCAGTTGCTTGCAGCCAGGTCAGCAGCACTTAGACCCCACCCCGATTACTGCCTATCCCCTTAGGATGCATTGAAAGCTATTAGGGACCAAGGTGATGTGATCCCTTTTCCAGCCCATCATTAGGGCTCATGCTCCTCCTCCTCAGGCATGGGAGCCCTTGTGTTTGCTTTTACCTGACCCCATCCTGTGACCATGGTCACAAGGGTTTTCAGGACTAGAGACAGATTAAGAATGTTGATTCCATGATCAGAAGGCTTGATTTATTATTTTATGATATATATATTTCATTATGACTGTACTAAAAGAAATTGAAGGAAAATATTTCAGAAGGCTAGCTAAGCTAAGAATAGAAAAGAATGATGAAAAGGAGCTCTCTCCAACTCTGTCCGAGAGAGCTCAGTCCTTGATTGTGCATTAATTGTAAACATCCGACATGGGCCAATCACAGCTGCACCTCCTGCATTTCACAGCAGCAGATAATTATTTACATTCTTTCTCTGGGGCCTTACCTTCCCAGAAGGGAAAATGCTAAAGAAAGGATTTTTATGAAAAGATGTCTGCGACACCATCCCTCTGGGCAACCTGTGTCAGGGCCTCAGCAACCTCACAGGGAAGGATTTCTTCCCAATATCCAATCTGACCCCACCCTCTGTCAGTGGGAAGCCATTCCCCCTTGTCCTGTCACTCCATGCCCTTGTCCAAAGTTCCTCTCCACCCCTCCTGGAGCCCCATCAGCGCCTGGATCATGAAGTGTTTGCCCTTGAAAGGATTGGGCTGGTGAGGGGATGTGAGATTCCATAGCTGGGGACACAAACACGGTGTCAGCAGGAAGGGAGGGGACAGTTCTGGTGCCTGGGCCAGCAGTTTCCAGCAGGAGCATCCCAGATCCCTGAGGCACATGTCAGCCTGGATAGGAATCATCTCATGTCAGCTTTTTAGGAATTCCTTCTAATTCAGTGTAGGCTGCTATCTGATTGCTAAGAGATTGTGGAAGATGACTCAAAGGAAATCTGCAACTTTCTAAGGATTAAAGCCAAGAGAGCAGCATGGGTTTTCCTCTTCACGGAAGAAATGCCACTGCTGACATCCTAAATCATCCCTCTGGAGTGTGCCTGTGCTCCAGTTTGCACACAGAATTCAGTATTGCATTAATCTTCTTGGAAACTGTATGGTGAAGGTAAAATACCACTGAAACTTCAGTATACACATGGAGAAACGAGATTTGAACCAGAAATCAAAGTTTAACAGCACATTTGTAGTGCAGGGTCCTAAGGATCCACCTCAAGAAGGAAAGGGGGTGAGTTCAGACTGTTCAAAAGATAAGATTTCAGGATTGAGGTTGCTATAAAATAGAACAGAAGCTGAGATGGAGCCCAAGTGCTTTGGGCACAGGTGTGGTTGCTGAGGCTCTCTCCCGATGCTCATTTCCCAGGCAGAGTGAAGAGCAGCTGAGGAGCAGAGCCCTGAGCCCGTGGCAGGCTCTGAGGCAGCTGCCTGTGTGTGAGAGCCCTGGAGAACACGAGGCAGCACGGAGAGCAGGGGCTGTGGCAGGAGCTGGGACAGAGCCCGCGCCGGACGCTGCTCGGGCTCAGCCCGCGGGCTGCGCTCCCCTTTCCCAAGGGACCATTCCAGGGAACCTCCTGCAGATCCCGGCCCAGGGACAGCAACTGGAGCCTGGCAGCTGAGGGCAGTGCACTGCGGGCAAGTTCTCCAGGCTGCCAGAGGAAACCAGGTCAGACTCTTCTCTTCCACCTTCACCAGGTCCCCCTCATTGGGTGGAACCTGGTTATTGATTTTGGGGGCAGAACCGAGGTGTGTAGGGAATCCAACACTTTAAATAGTGTGGGAAAAGGGTGGGAGTATTGAAACGCGTGTCCTGCTGAAGGAATGCAGCAGCTCAGTGACATCAACTGACACCTGAGAGTCCAGCTCAGATCCATCCCAAAGCCATTTGCTCTCTGATATCTCCATGGGCAATCCTCTCCTGCTCCAGTTGTTTTCCTACTCCAGCTGTGTCCTATCCACAGCCAGGAAGGAGGTATCTCCCTGGCTTTTGTGCCAGGCACACAGGACCAGGCTCCCACATCCTCCTTGCCATCTGTCGTGTCCCTCACCCCTCCCTGTGCTGCTCCACATGGAAGCTGTGGGTGGGAAAAGATGGGAAAAGCCACGTTTGGGGGACAGCAGTGTTGCTCTGGTGTGTCTGTTTGTCAGCCCTGCAGCTGTGTGAGGGCAGGAGAAGCAGCAGAGGTGTCACCATGAGCACTTTGTCCCCTGGCACGGAGGGAGCCAGCCCTGCCTGCTGGAGCCAGCCCGGTGGGAAGGCATCCCAGGGGAGCTGGAATGAGGAGAGCCACGACAACTGGAGCCAGTGTGACAGCAGGCAGTGGAGCAAAGTGCCTGTCCCACTGCTGCTGCTGCTGCTGCTGCTGCTGCTGTGCCTGTGTGGGATGGTGGGAATGGGGCTGTGCTCTGGCTCCTCAGCTTCTGCATCCACAGGAACCCCATCACCCCCTGTGTGCTCAGCCTGCCCATGGCTGCCTCCACCTTCCTGCTCTCCATCACCATCAGCCTGGGGATATTTTCTGTCCCAGAGAGCTTCTGCCACCAGCTGGGCTCGTGGGCTGTGCCAGCTGGGCTGAAGGTCCCCATCCTCTTGGCTTTCACTGCTGCTGTCTCCTCTCTGACAGCCCTCAGTGCTGTCACAGCTCTGTTTGTCCTCCCGTGTCCTGCTGGCCCTGCCATGGCTCCCAGTGCTTCCCGGTGCTCCTGTGTGCCCTGCTCTGGCTGCTCTCCTTGCTGCTCACTGCCACCCTCCATTGCTGCCCTTTGGTGCCCATGGCCTTGGTGCTGAGCTGCCCCTTCTCAGTGCTCAGCCTGCCCTGTTCTGTTCTGGCCCTGCTGGCCAGGCTCCTGTGCTGCTCATGGAAACAGCTCCCAGGGAAGCTCTGTGCCCTGCTCCTGCTGCTCCTGTCATCTCCTTCCCCTTCTTCACTGCTGATTTTGGGCACTGGCTCTTTCTGAGGGCGTTTGACTTCTCTGTCTTTGCCCCCAGCCCCTTTCTCCTGCTCACCTGTGCCCAGAGCAGTGCCCTCCCTCTGACTGACTGCCTGGCTGGGAGCTGTGCAAAGGAATTCACCCCCTCTGGTAGTGCTGCCTTGCAGAGGGCTTTTGAGGCTTTAGTGCCAGAGCCAGGGCATAGGCACAACACAGAGGAGTCATCATGTGGTGGAATAATCATGGAACAGAGTCATCACAATATAGAACACTAAAATATCCAGAGTTGGAAGGGAGCTACAAGCACCATGGAGTTGAGCTCCTGGCCCTGCACAGGACATGCCAAAAATCCCAGCCTGTGCCTGAGAGCATTGTCCAAGTGCTCCTTGAGCTCTGTCAGGCTGGTGCTGTGTGCAGCAGGGGAACTCCTGCCTGGGGCGGTTGTGGGTGACACAAGGAATCATCATGGAATGGTTTGGATTGTGTCCTGGTTTAGGGAAAATTTGGGATAAACCTTGAAATGGGATCCCTCTAGAAAATAAATTTAAGCAGCCCCTCCCCCAGCTGTTTCAGAAAAAGTTTTCCTTAGAAAAAAGTGGAAAAAACTGTTTATTTAACAAGCAAAGTATTCACAAGCATAAAAAATGAAAGCAATATGAAATAATAACATCTCTTGCTGTTCTGAAGAGTTGGCAAATTCAGACAGTCCTTGTTGCGGAGTGCAGTTTGGCTCACTCAGTCCCTTCTCAGTCCCTCTGGTGTTGGAAAATGCCGCGTCCCAGGCCCCGGTGGGCCACAGGTGTGAGCTCCTGGTGCTCTTCTGGGTTTTCAGTCCAGAGCAGGTTTGAACAGTTCCAAGCGAAAGGAAAACCACAGTCCTGTGAACATTCTGCAGAAGAGCAGCATAACCCCCTAATTTCTGTGCAATTCAATGGTCCAAGCATCTGGTGATGGGAATTTCCATATTCCATGTACTTTCTGGTACAGGCACAGGAGTTCAGTGGAGTTCACCATCGACCCTACACTTTCCTCAGAAGGATTCAGTTCTGGAATTGAGGAATGTGAGGCATTCCCACTGAAAGGATGAGGGAATGTTGCTGTCCCTCCCCAGCTCTGCAGCCCTACCTGGTGTCCCTTCCCATCAGCTTGGAATGCAGGGCCGGCTCCGCTGGACAGAAGCGGAAGGATGCTCCCTGTGATCCCAGCCCCTCTCCTGCCATCCAGAGGCACCAGCCCTGCACGGATTTGGGAAATCACCGCAACCCTGTGCTGGGTGTGTCCCCAGGGATTAAGGTGTCCCATTCTTTGCAGGCAAGAGCTCCCTGGAAACACCATGGAACTCATCTGCTGAGCCAAAGGAGATGGAGTTCATTCCCTGGGGTCGAGGCCATGAGGGTCATTGCATGGGGAATAGAGCTGGGGAACAGCACTGAGCCCAGCTGCACTGCTTGGAGCCATGTGGATCCAGGAGGGAGGAGGAAAGCCATGCTGCAATGTGCTCCCTGCAGAGATCCCACAAAAATCACGCAAGGCAATGCTCCTGCTCCCTTCTCCTGCAGGAATACAGCACCACAGGGAGGGTGATCCTGTTGATATTTATTCATCAGGAGGTTCATGGACACTCTCAGCCTCTGTGCTGAGGTTATTTAGCACAGCAGTGGAAGGGATCAGCAGGCTCAGATCCCCATGTCCATGGTGGGATCATTGCTGTGGGCAGTGTTTTCTCTCGGCTCCTCAAAGACCCTCTGGAGGGAGAGACGGAGGGACCCCATGGAGCAGGGCATGCAGCACCTCCCCACCAAGAAGTAGATGAAGGGTTTGATGCTGCTGTGGATGCAGGCAAGCAGGAAAACAACCTGAGAGGGCACAGTGATGTAACCAAGCTGCTGCAGGAAATTCCAGAGGCTGAGGAAGAGAATGAAGAGCGCCATAAGAAAGATAACGATGTTGCGCCTCTTGGGTTGCTGCTGCTGGGAGCCCCATTTGGCCTTAATGAAATCAATTGTGCAAGAAATGACCACAGGTGCAACAAAGAGGAGCAGGAAGATGATGTACATGGAGATGAAATTTGCCTGACAGTTCTCCCTGCAGGGGAATGTCACCATCAACATGACAGCAAAGAGAAGAGTGAAGGCCAACCTCTGGACACTGATCAGCACCGGCCTCGGGCGCTCGGGAAACTCTCTGCGGCAGCAGAGCCAGCAGATCTTGCACATATACGGCATAGTGCTGTTGACTATCAGCCACAACAGCCCTATGTAGTAGGACATCGCTGATGCAGCGAAAACCAAATTCAGGTACAGCAGGGGCAGAATAGGAGAGCAGGACACGTCCTCCACCAGCAGCAGGAGGGTGGAGAGGACTGCAAAGAGGAGGTAGAGGAAGTCAATGACAGTGAAGCCAAAGATGCCAGGGTTCCTGATTTTCAGTTTGAGGAGGCCGATGACAGCCCCGTTCCCAGCCAGCCCACAGAGGCAGATGAGCAGGGTCACACTGTGTATGGCCACATCTGTGACATCTGTCTCACATAGATCATCTCCTTCAGTGGGTGAGGCAGGAGATGGGGACACGGTGGTCACCTCCATGGATGGACGCTGGCAGGCAGTGGGATGTGGCCCTGGCTGTGGTCAGAGTGGATGGGCAGTCAGTGGTTGGAGAATCCAGGGATGGACCATGTGGCTCCTCAGCAGCTCCCTGCAGTGGGAAGGGTTCAGTGAGGAGGAGTGAGATGTGCAGGGGAGGAGGGCAGTGGGAATGGTGTGGTGGGAGAGGGAGTTGGGAGGGTTCAGCTGCCGTGCAGGGGATTGATAAGTAGGAGACAATAAACACTTGTAACTCTTTTGAAGTTGCTTATATACTAACTGGGCAAATATATAAAAATCTTGAAATATGTGGACCGTGGATGATAACCATGGCTGGAGCCAGTGCAGAAACAAATAAGGAGGTCAGCAGTATTTTTAGTGCAAGTTCTTTAACAAGAAGCAAGAGCACATGGCTAAAGGAAAAGTTCAAGGCAAGGTCACCTTTAATATCAGAGCAGTCAGGGAGTACATCCATGAGAAGCCCCTCTCAATGAAACTCCAGGATTATAAAAGGACACCCACTGGGAAGTGGATGCATGGAAATGAGTTCTAGGAAATTAGTGTTTATGTACCAGATAAGAAAAACTTTTTAACGTATGGTCAAAAAGAATAAAAACACAGTTGTAAAGTCTCACAACATACAGAAATAAGGAGAGATAAATCTGTGTGTCCTGCTGCTTAATACTTCCTTTGGTAGCAACACTAGTTGTTTTTAGGAACTTTATTCTGTCTGATTTTGGTATCACTTCTCATCCCGATCTCCACCCCAATCTACATGCCATGCCATGCCATGCCATGCCATGCCATGCCATGCCATCCCATCCCATCCCATCCCATCCCATCCCATCCCACCCCATCCCATCCCATCCCATCCCATCCCATCCCGATGGGTTCCCAGTTCCTGGCCTCTCCGTGGCTGCAGGTGTGGCCTGTTGGGCTCTGCTGCTGTCCAGTGGCAGATTTGGGATTGGTGGCACCCAGAGTCCTCCTGCCCCCACCAGCCCCTGTCTGCCTGATGCCTTGGGCTGGCTCCCTGGAACAGAGGCCAGAGCAGGTGAAGAGAATAAAAGGAGGCATTGATGAAAGGCCTTCAAAAGGTTCACCTTGGGCTCTCAAAGCCTCCAAGAGGGGCTGCACCCAAAATGGACAATGGTCATGAGTTTTTCAGATAGATATAAGTTTGGTCCATTTACAAATCAGGGGTTAATCCTCCAATTACAGCTACAGGTAATGAAGTCATTTAGCCCCAGTTTGCCCTACCACAATTCACTTTTGTCTATACTTTTCTTGGCCTGACACAGTAGAGTGTCCTTGAATTTCATGCCTAGAGGGATTGTTTTGTCTGACCAAAATGTGCAGACAGTTAAATAACACTTTCCATAACTCTAAACTTATGCACTAATGCAGTACAGGATATGAAAAATAGAAAGGCTAAAATCCTAAGGCATCATGGGCCCCTCTGACATCCTCTAGAAATTCCCCCCAGGCTGCCTTCCCCTCCAGACAGCCCCGCTCCTCTCCTGCCCCGCTCAGGAGCCCCAGCAGTGTTTCTGCTCCTCCTGGCAATTCCATGCTTCTCCAGCCCAATGAACAGCAGTGGAGCCATCCCTGTAGAGCCTCTTGTTTGTGTCCAAAGGAGGTTGGGGGGCTGGAGAGCAGGGATGGAGCTGGGGAGGGGCATCTCCAAGAGAAAGACGGCCCCAAAGCCTTCCGGGGCAGGCTGGGGTGAGCAGCCCGTGGGGAGGGACTGGAGCCTGAGGCCCGGGGCTGGGAGGGATGGGAAGGACGGGAGGTGGGTGGGCTGCATGGGGAGTGGGATGGGAGGGTGGTGTGGGAGGGGTGGGACATGATGGAGCTGCTGGGAAGATGTGGTGGGAAGGTGTGGGGTGTGGTGGGGCTGGTGGGAAGGTGTGGGGTGTGGTGGGGCTCGTGACCTCAGGGAAGCCCCAGGTATGGGGGTGATGCCCCGTGGAGCCCATGGTGACAAACACAGGTGTCACCCTGCTCCTGGAAGGGGGTGGCTGTGCTGAGGATCACGGCCTCCTCCTCTCCTTGCTGCTGCAGCACCTGAGCCTGCTGAGGGAACAGCTGAAGGCAGTGGAGAGGAAGAATTTCTGAAGGCAGAGACATCTTTGCACCTGGCTCACAAAACTGAAAATTAATGATCCCAGGGGAGATCTTTGCTGTGACACTCACAGAGCACTCGGGATGGGGAATGCTGAGCCCCTGGGCCATCCTGTCTGTGCCAGCCCAGCTCTGGGCACTGGGGATCATGGTTGCTGAAGGGAGCACAAGCCATGGCTGTGTCCCCTCTGGCACCAAAACATTTAAGTATCACAGCCAAAATGTGTTACAATTGTGATAAATAGGTATTATTCGTGCTGATAAAAATTGAAACAGTAATCAATATTGATATAGTAATTAATATTTGGGAATAATAAAATAGTTAAAAGTTTTAATGCCAAAGAAGAGAGGGAGAGGAGGGGCTCCACCACCCCCTTCCCAGCAGATGTTCTCAAGGACCACAGGAAAGAAGCTGAAGATACAGCTGCTAAAAATTAGCAAAAAGGGAAGGAGAACCTGGTTGGGTCCCAGAAAATGCTAATTATAAGGGATTTATTGCCTTGATATGTAGATATAGTGATACGTTAGTCTTGGCTTACATTGTACTGGCTTGATGCGCATCTGTAACCCAAAGGTGAATTAAAGGACAAAGAGGAAGAGAAGAGGCCTTTGTCCAAAATGACCCTCAAAGACTTGTGCAACCACCAAACTAAGTGGTGGTGCATGCGCGGTAAAGGTGGTAATGAGGGCGGAGATAGAAAAGTGACGAACCGAAAGTAGCAGGAGATGGCGTTTTCACATTGCATATAAGGGGTGATTTTAACTTGGCAAGCTTGTACGTGAGGTTGCAAGGGTCCCAGAACCCTGCACTCCGTACCCCGCGGTTATTTTTTCCTTATGCGCTATTAGTGGAACCAAATTATCCCTTATTTATATATTTTTTATACTATTCAATTAAAATTGCTGCTACCTTAAATATTGCTTGGGCTTTTTTATGATGGGATAATTGGGCAAACATAACACTATACTAACAATTTTGAGTCAAAAATGTAAACATATAGGAAATATATTTGCCATTGATAGGTTCCAGAAACAACAATTTTCAGGCATTTTTATACACTGTAATATCCAAGATTTTAAATAGATAGTCCCAAAAGTGCTCCAAATTTTTTACATCATGGTAAAGGTGTTTTGTTTGTTTTAATTACTACCAGAATATGTCGCACCTCTTAGGTTAATGGATAACCTGCATTTTTTTCCAGCTAAACAATGTTTTAATTAATTTGATGTTCTGGTTAGACAATTCCCACTAATTAAGTTTTATGAGGTCTGCAAGCCTAGGAAATGGCTCTCTTATTGCCATTACAATTTATCTCTTACAATTTATTATGACTTCTGGTATGTATAGTCCTCTGAAATCCTAATTCTCTCAAGATATCATTCTTATTACATGATGTCCAATTAATTTCTATTTTTATGAAAATCATTAAAAATACTTTATTGAATTCTATTCTCTAGCTGTTGAATAAGTTCTCTAAGGGCCATGGGTCGATAGAGTTTTCTACTGACACTCAGCCAATCAGATCTAAATCAAAACCAGCTAAAAAACCACAGTCAAATAAGCCTTGACTAATTAAACATAGTTCATTACAGAAATTTCAAAACCATCACGGAATTCCTGGCTAACTACCTCTCTGTCCCCTCCCTCCAGTCACATTCCCGGCTGGCAGCAGCAGCCAGAGGAAGCCGGGAAGCGCTGGCAGAGGGGGCAAAGGCAGCTCAGGGTTCACGCTGCTGTTTATTGATATCAGACCTAAGCGAGATGCAGGAACAAGGTGCCAGGGGAATTTTGGGGTCACAGCTCTGTTGGGAAGGATTATTTTGGGGGTTAAGTGCTCTAGGACCCGTGAGGGAGGAGCAAATCCATGCTCCAATGTGCTCTGTGCAGAGCATCCCTCCCACACGGCCCTTTTCACTGCCTCTGCTCCCTTTCCCTGCAGGAATAAGGGTGGGAGGGTGATCCTAAGTCACTGCCCCATGGTCCTGCATGGGGGCACTTGAAGGGTTCAACAGCCTAAGGCCCCCCTGTCCATGGTGGCATCATTACTGGGGGCACTGCTCCCTTCTGGCTCCTCAAACACCTTCTGGAGGCACTCCCTGAGGGACCCCATGGAGCAGCGCCTCCAGCACTTTGTTCCTGAGATGTAGATGAAGGGGTTGATGCTGCTGTGCATGCAGGCAAATAGGAGAACAACCCTGGGGGACACAGTGGTGTAGCCGAGCTGCTGCAGGAAATTCCAGAGACTGAGGGGGAGAGTGAGGATCACAGCCAGGAAGACAATGATGTCAGGCCTCTTGGATTGCTGCTGCTGGGAGCTACCCTTGAAGTGAATGAAGAGGATTGTGCTGGAAATGACCATGGATGGAGCAAAGACGAGGAAGTTGAGGATGTACAGGGTGATGAGATCCCCCTGGCAGAGCTTGTGTTCCTGTGACTGGCACAGGGAATTCACTGCAGAAATGGCAGCGATGGCAGTGATGGAAAGGGCCCAAAGCATGGCACTGACCACCACCCATGAGAGGCCCTGGGGAAGGTGGCAGAAGAGCCCAGGTGGGCAGAGCATGGACCTGCCCCTCTCGATGCTGATGGCCGTCAGCCGGTACAGCCCTACGCTGTGGAACATTGGGAAGAGGAGGAAAAGGAAGCGTATGGATGCTGGGGGCATGATGGAGGAGCAGGAGAAATCCTCCTGCAGGAAGAGCAGAGCGGAGGGGACCATGAAGATGAGGAAGAGGAAGTTGATGATGCCAGGTCAAGGATGTAGGCAGTGATGGGTTTCATGGTGTCCCTCTGGATGTGGAACCTGAGGACCCAGAGCCCAGCCCCGTTCCCAGCCAGCCCACAGAGGCAGATGAGCAGGGTCATACCGTGTGTGGCCACGCTGGTGACATCTGTCTCACACAGATCATCTCCTTCAGTGGATTAGTTGGCAGCGGGGGACATGATGTTCATCCCCTGGATGGACGCTGGGCAGGCAGTGGGATGTGGCCCCTGGCTGTGGTCAGAGTGGATGGGCAGTCAGTGCTTGGAGAATCCAGGGATGGACCATGTGGCTCCTCAGCAGCTCCCTGCAGTGGGAAGGATGCAGGAGGAGGAGGACTGGGGAGGTGGGAGAGTGCAGGGGAGGAGGGCAGTGGAACTTGTGGCTTGTGAGAGGGAGGTGGGAGGTTTGGGCTGGTTAGCAGGAGGTTGATAAATAACACAGAGAATGAACATTTTCAGTTCTTCTGAAGTTTTTCAAAAGCAAAGTGGCCAAAATTTTAAAGGATGTGTTATAGATAGATAATGGGATGATTGGCTCTCACAGTAAAGGGATTAATATTGTATGAATACTAAGAGAAGTTTTATTGATATATAGTTATGTTATTGTAGTCTGTTGTTTAGATGTCCCCTGTTCTCCCCATAGTCCCCTTCTCTCCCCTCTGCACTGTTTCCATCAGAGAGCCTGAGTCATCTAGGACAGGTGGAAAGAAGGGCTGTACAAAAGCTTGTTGCTGGGGGGGAAAGAGGTGCAGCATGAGAACACCTGACCCTCCAGTCAAGCTGCAGGAAAGCAGGCTCCAGCAATAAACACAAAGAAGGGCTGACTGACAGACTTTGGGAGGGGCCAGGTTTAGCTGATGCAACCCCCGGGGTATCAAAGGTGAAGCCTCCATCTTGAAGATCAGCCAGCCACGTGGTGGGCAGCCATGAGGGAAGCTCCCAGGCCTGCTTCTCCTTATTTAGTCCTTTTGTTGCATTTTTTGTTAAGGTTTATTAAAACTTCAGAAATTTAAAATGTGGGTGGTTGTTTCTCACAGGATGTAAAGGCTGGCACACAGGATGGCAAACATGGCAGGAACCAGTGCAGAAACAGATCAGGAGGCCTGCAGTGATTTTGGGGCAAATTCTGGAGGAAGAAACAACAGTGCTTTGTCATAGGAAAAGTTCAAGGCAAGGGCACCTTTAATGTGGCCACCAGAGAGACCCCACTTAATAAACCTCCAGGATCATAAAAGGGCTTCCAGGAGGAGGTGGATGCATGGAAATGAATTCTAGGAAAATGGTGTTTGTGTATTAGATAAAAAAAAAAAACTTTTTAATGCCTACATCTGGTTCTAATGTGTGGGAACTCAGCACAGCATTCCTGATGTGCAGAGTCACCGAGACAACCCTTGGGGGGCTCGGAAGTCCTGGAACGTTGCCAGAAGTGTTTGGTGGTTGGACTTTGATCCTGCACAGGAAGCAACACCTGTATGAGGATGGGAGGATCACACGGGGATAAATGGTGAAGGGATAGATTAATTATAGAGTGAAAACACAGGTTTTAGAATCTCGGTACAGGGGGGTTCTCGGGGACAAGACGGAGGAATTAGGGTGTGTCCTGTCCTCCTTCTTCTTCTTCTTGTCATCCATCTTTGGTGGTGATGGTGGCACTTTGAGATTGGTTCTTACTGAATGCGCACTTGTCAATAAGGGTGAAGGGTATTGGGGAGAAAAGGTAAATATATGACACGTAGTTTTTGGTATAAAGATAAGTGACCGCCCCGAGGGCAGTCAGTGTGCTCATGGCTGGCTTGCTGTGTGGACCTCTGTCGGGCCGGGAGAAAATATTGTAGATAAGAATTAATAAACAACACCGAAGAACTGAAAAACCTGAAGACTCCTTTGGTCCTTTGGAGCGCGGGCTGCCCCAAAGCCATCCAGAGCCTTTCCAGGCCATTAGAACAGCCGAGGAATGGGACACTAATGGATTAATACCCCGTTGTAAAGTCTCACCATACACACCACACAAGGAGAGATCCCTCTGTGTCCTGTGCAGGTCAATGATTGCTCATGCTTTGAACTGTGTCATAAAGTTTGTTCTGGCCCATTCCAGTATTAGGATGCAGATGGGATGCACAGGAGGAGAGAGAGGAGCTGGGGAGGGCACTGCAGTCACCTGGAGAGGGTGTCAGGAGCAGAGCAGCTGCTGCAGGAGAGGAAGGTGGGGTAGGGAGGAAGGCAAACATTCCACTGACCTGTTCCCTGTGGGGCAGCAGCAGGCAAAGGGCTCTGTGCAGATCAGCGGCGCTTCCTGGTCCCTCTTGCTCCTTTGGGATCCATGTCCTAAAGCGGCTCCTGCCAGGTCAGGGACATGGAGGAGAAAGTGCCCAGATAACCAGGAGCTCCCCATTCCCGTCCTGCTGGCTCCTCTCTGTGCCTTGTCCTGTTGTTGCTCCCCAAGGCTTGGCGCAGTCATGGGGGGAGTGGGGGAATCAAAAATTGCAACTTTGCCTACTTCAGAAATTGAGTTCCTCTGAGGTGTTTATGTTGGGTGTGGGTTTTTTTTGGTATATTTTTTTTCCTACAGCGGATGTGGGTTTTTTCAGATGCTCTAAATGAATTTTTGTGATTGGCTCCTCTTTCTCTCCTGATGAGAAACACTCCATCTCTGCAGAGTGTCCCATTCTCCAATTGCCTTCCGTCTCTAGATAGGTTCCTACCATTCCTCATTTCTCTTCCCCAAGGGGTCATTGTCCCTCCAGCAGCAGAGGGATTCTGGTGGTGCTGGTGGCACTGGCAGTGCAGGCAGTGCTGCTGAGGCAGCTGCGTGCTTGTCATAAACAACTCCTGTTCCGGAAAGGGCTCTGAGATCATTGCAAAAACATGCTCTGGGCTGAGGAAGCACAGCTGAGTGGCTTGCTCCTATCCCGATCCCATCCTCATCCCCGCTCTCCATTCTCACCCCATCCTATCACATCCCACAGGTTTCCCAGACGAAGCCATTCTGCACTCGGAGCGTGGCCTGTCAGGCTCTGCTCTCCTCCGGTGGGGAGATTTGGGGTTGTCGGCATGCAGCCCCCCTCCAACCCGCTTCGAGCCTCTCCTGACCCCTCCAAAACCGCCTCGAACAGCACACACCATCCCCGGGGCCCCCTTTTCACCCCCAAGAGCCCTGATCCTGCCATGATCCTTCTGGGACCCTCTGCAGTGTCCCTGCTCATCCTGGCCATAGGGTTCTAGGACCCAGGAGGGAGGAGGAAAGCCCAGCTCCAATGTGCTCCTGAGGATCACACAGGATGATAAACGTGGCTGTAGCCAGTGCAGAAACAGATCTTGAGGCCTGCATTGGTTCTGGGGCAAGTTCTGTAACAAAAAGCAAGAGCACATGGCCAAAGGAAAAGTTCAAGGCAAGGTCACTTTAATGTCTCAGAGAATACAACCACCAGAGACACCCTCTGAATGATCCTCCAGGATCAGGGAAGGACTTGAAGAAGGAGGTGGATGCCTTTGAATGGGTCCTAGGAATGTGATGTTTATGTACTAGATAACAAACACATTAATGACTGTGTGGGGTTACGATGGATAAAACCCCTGTTCTAAAATCTCACTGCACAGACATCAGGGAGAGAACCTTCTGTGCAGGTAGGGAATTCCTGCTTCCTAATGCTTCCCATTGAGTTAGAAAGTTTATTTCAGCTGATTCAATGACAGATGGAATGCACAGGGCAGGGAAGGGGTGGCTTGGGAGGGCCCTGCGGTCACCGGGAGAGGGTGGCAGGAACAGAGCAGCTGCTGCAGGAGAGGAAGGTGGGGGAGGGAGGAAGGCAAACATTGCACTGACCTGTTCCCTGTGGGGCAGCAGCAGGCAAAGGGGTCTGTGCAGATCAGTGGCGCCTCCTGGTCCCTCTTGCTCCTTTGGGATCCATGTCCTAAAGCGGCTCCTGCCAGGTCAGGGACATGAAGGAGAAAGTGCCCAGATCACCAGGAGCTCCCCATTCCCGTCCTGCTGGCTCCTCTCTGTGCCCTGTCCTGTTGTTGCTCCCCAAGGCTTGGTTGAATCACATAGGAGTGGGGAAGTCAAAAATTGTAACTTTACCTGCTTCAGAAATTCAGTTCGTCTGAGTCATTTATCATGCATGTGGTTTTTCGTTTCCTTTTTTTTTTTTTTTTGTCTTCAGAGGAAGTAGCTTTTCTCAGAAGCTCTAAATGAATTTTTTTGTGATTGTGTCCTTATTCCCTCGTGCTGAAAAACACTCTTCCCTGCAGAGTGTCCCATTGTGCATCTGCCTTCCCTCACCTGACAGGGTTTTATCATTCCTCGTTTCTCTTGCCTGAGGGGTCATTGTCCCTGCAGCACCAGCTGGTGGTGCCGGTGGCACAGAAATGCTGCTGGCAGTGCTAGCAGTGTGGGTGAGGCAGCAGGGCGCTTCTCAGAAACAACTCCTGTTCCGGGAAGGGCTCTGAGATCATTGCAAAAACATGCTCTGGTCCCAAGGAAGCACAGTTGAGCTGCTTCCTCCTCCTATCCTGATCCCATCGTCATCCCTGCTCCCCATCCCCATCCCACCCCACTCCCCATTCTCACCCCATCCTATCACATCCCACAGCTTTCCCAGATGGAGCTGTTCCCCCACTCTGAGCGTGGCCTGTCAGGCTCTGCTCTCCTCCAGTGGGGAGATTTGTGATTGTTGGCATCCAGACTCCCTCCAACCCGCTCTGAGCCTCTCCTGACCCCTCTGAAACTGCCTGCAACACCCCAGTCCATCCCTGGGGACCCCTGTGCCCCGAAAAAGCCCCGATCCTTCCCCTCTCCACCAGGGAGCCCTGGCAGTGTCTCTGCTCCTCCTGGCCATGGGGTTCTTAGACCCAGGAGGCAGGAGGAAAGCCCAGCTCCAATGTGCTCCAGAGCAGGACAGAGGATGGTAAATGTGGCTGGAGCCAGTGCAGAAACGGATTTCGAGGCCTGCAGTGGTTGGGGGCAAGTTCTGTAACAAAAAGCAAGAGCACATGGCCAAAGGAAAAGTTCAAGGCAAGGCCACCTTTAATATCTCAGCACTCAGTGAATACAATCACCAGAGACCCCTCTGAATGATCCTCCAGGGCCAGGAACGGACTTGGAGAAGGAGGTGGATGCATGGAAATGAGTATGGGGTGTGGTGGGGCTGGAGAGAAGGTGTGGGGTGTGGTGGGGCTGGAGAGAAGGTGTCGGGTGTGGTGGGGCTGGTGGCCTCAGGGAAGCCACAGGGAGGGGGTTGGTGCTTGTGGAGCCCATGGTGACAAACACAGGTGTCACCCTGCTCCTGGAAGGGGGTGGCTGTGCTGAGGATCACGGCCTCCTCCTCTCCTTGCTGCTGCAGCACCTGAGCCTGCTGAGGGAGCAGCTGAAGGCAGTGGAGAGGAAGAAGTTCTGAAGGCAGACACACCTTTGCACCTGGCTCACAAAATTAAAAATTAAAGATCTTTGAGGAGATCTCTGCTGTGACACTCACAGAGCACTCTCTGTGGGGTGGGGAATGCTGAGCCCCTGGGCCCTCATGTCCTTGCCAGCCCAGCTCTGGGCACTGGGGATCATGGTTGCTGAAGGGAGCACAAGCCACGGCTGTTTCCCCTCTGACATCATGAAGTTTAATTGTAAAATCAAATGTGTATTAGACTAATAATAATTTTGAGTTGAAATTGTGAACATATTGGAAGTTTATTTGCTATATGTATATACAAAGAAACAACAATTTTCAGGCATTTTTATACACTATAATAGTCAACATTTTTAAGAGATTCTCCTCTTACTGCTCCCAATTTATTATATTATGATATTGGTGTTTTGTTTGTTTTAATTCCTACCAGAACATGCCCTCCATCTTAGTTTAATGAATAACCAGTTTTTTCCCAGGCAAACAGTGTTTCGTAGGCAGTGCTTCAATGCCGGTGAAGAAACCCCTTGCCCTGTCTCCCTGCACTGTGGGTGGGGAGGAGGGAGGGCCTGGGGAAAAAAAAGTGCTTTAAAATTTTTTATTACTTCTCATTATCATCCTCTGACTCTGTATATAAAAAATTTCTTTATTACCATTTAATTTGAACCCATTTTCTATTCGTGCAAAGTTTTTTCTCCCAGTCCTCATCTCAACTCACAAGCCCTTTGTTAATTTTTGTTTCCCTCTCCTCTGCCCAGCTGAGAGCAGGAGAAGGTGAATGAATGGCTTTCGTGGGTGCCTGGCATTTGGCCAGTGCCAAACCACGACAGGCTTGCAGCAGGTTATCAGCATCAGAGCCCACATTTCTTACTGACAGTACCCTTGATGATGCAATAAAAGTTAATGGAGACCAGATGTTGGGGTGCTGGGGTGCCCCTTGCAACCCTTCACCAGAGCTCATCCTCCTCCTCCTCAGCCTTGGGAATACTTGTGGTTGTTTTTTCCTGATCTCACCCTTTGCAAGCAGGGACATCTTCCACTAGACCGGGCTGCTTCAAACCCCATCCAGCCTGGCCTGGAACACCTCCAGGCATGAGGAGGCCAGAGCATCTCTGGGAACCTGTGCCAGGGCCTCTCCTCCCCTGACAGGGAGGAATTTCTTCCCAATATTCCCCCTAACCCTGTTCTCTGGCAGTGGGAAGCCATTCTCCCTTGTCCTGTCACTTCAGGCCATTGTGCAACGCATCTCTCCAGTTCTTGGAGCCTCTTTAGGCCCTGGAAGGGGCTCTAAGGTCTCCCTGAAGCCTTCCCTTCTCCAGGCTGAACAGCCCCAGCTCAGAGACCTCAGAGAAGCCACAGGGAGGGGGTTGATGCCCCGTGGAGCCCATGGTGACAAACACAGATGTCACCCTGCTCCTGGAAGGGGGTGGCTGTGCTGAGGAGCACGGACTGCTCCTCCCCTTGGAGCTGCACCATCCCAGCCTGCTGAGGGAGAGGCCAAAGCCAGGGCAGAGGAAGAATTTCTGAAGGCACAAAACCACCAGCAAGGAAATCAGTAAAAAACAGGTTTAATATTAAGCAAACCAATGTGCTATCCCTATTTGTGTGTTTGTGTATGTTCAAGGGCGTATGACAAAAGGACAGCGTGGATAAGGATTAAAAGGAAAATGACTTAAAAGCTTTACAACACTCAAACTAAACTGTACTTCAGTTACACTTTAAAATTATCAATGCAGCAGAGGAATATCACTTAACAGCATTTAACCTTATTTATGCCTGATAGTTCTTTACCTGCCTGATCCAGTGACATGTCTCCGGTACTAACACAGCTGAGAGAGCAGCATTTCTGCCACATTTGCCAGAGCAGATGCAGACGTGTGTGCACACAGCCAGCCAGGCAGAGTGAGTGCAAGGTGCCTGTGAGCAATTGCCCTGGCAGGCAGTGAAATGCTCCCTGCGGATCCCTTTGCATCTCCCTGGGCCAAGGGCTGGGCCTGGAGCCCTGGCGGGATGGGCCCAGGAGCCGTGGGCGTTCGGGGATCAGCCCAGGGCAGCAGCCGGGAGAGATCCCAGCTGGGAGAGGCCCCAGTGCCAGGGAGCTTCTGCTCAGCGCTGCTGGGCCCAGCAGAGCTCCAAGGCTCTCCTTTGGGGCCGCTGCTCACAGGGCCCCAAGGCATGGGCGGCACTCACAGCAATGGTTCAGCCTGGCCACACTTGGGGCCGGCAGCTTCCTGGGACAGTGGCAGAGCAGGGATGCTGTGGCATCCAGGGCAGTACAATAATTTGCAAGGCTGTTGATAAAAGGCCAGGAGGTGGTTGGACAGCAGCAGTTGCTGGGAGCAGAGGGTGTTTCTGATCAGCGCCACAGGAGCTGAGCCCAGGGGCTGCTCCTCAAGGCTGAGGCCTCCCAAGCACAGAACAGAGCCCAGAGCGGCCTGGAAAGGGGCTGGGGATGCAGCAGCACAGGGAGGGTGATCCTGTGGGTATTTATTGATCAGGAGACTCAAGGAATCTCTCAGCCACTGTCCCAGGGTCCTTCAGCAGTGCAGTAGGAGGAATCAACAGGCTCAGACCCTAGTGTCCTCAGAGGGATCATCTCCACAGGCAGTGTTTTTTTCTGGCTCCTCAAACACCCTGTGGATTGCCTTCCTTAGGGACTGGATCGAGGAGTGCATCCTGCAGCTCTTCATGGAGCAGTGTCTCCAGCAGCTCCCCATGGAATAGTCTCTCTTCCAACTCCCCACCAAGAAGTAGATAAAGGGTTTGATGCTGCTGGTGATGCAGGTGAGCAGGAAAACCACCTGAACGGACACAGCGATGTAACCGAGCTGCTGCAGGAGAAACCAGAGACTGAGGGGCAGACTGAAGAGTGCAATGAGGAAGACAACAATGTCAAGCCTCTTGTGTGGCTGCTGCTGGGAGCCAGGCTTGAGATGAATGAAGAGGATTGTGCTGGAAATGAGCATGGGTGCAGCAAATAGGAAGACATTGAGGGAGTACATGGAGGTGAGAACCACCCAGCATTGCTCCTGCTCGTGTGACTGGCACTGGGAAGTCACCATGGGATTGACAGCGATGACAACAAAGAGGAGGGCCCAGAACAGGACATTCATCACCACCAACAGCAAGCGCTCAGGAAATTGGCAGCCACAGAATACCAGGCAGAGGACAGACCTGCACCTCTCGATGCTGATGAATGTCAGCCGGTACAGCCCCATGGTGTAGGTGAACAGCGACAGCTGGAAAAGCAAGCTCAGATACATTGGGGGCATTATAGCAGAGCAGGACACTTCCTCCACAAGGAAGAGAAGGGTAGAGGGGACCATGAAGATCAGAAAGAGGACATCGGCGATGGCTTGGTAGAAGTTGAATTCGGTGATGGGATTAATGTGGACTAGCCAGAGGAAAGTCCCGTTCCCAGCCAGCCCACAGAGGCCAATGAGCAGCGTCACAAAGTCCATGGCCACGCTGGAGACATTGATCTCACACTGACCAGGTCCATCAGTTGGTGAGGTGAAAAGAGGGGACACGGTGCTCACCTCCATGGATGAATGGATGCGGGACAGGCAGTGGGATGTGGCCCTGGCTGTGGTCAGAGTGGATGGGCAGTCAGTGCTTGGAGAATCCAGGGAAGGACCATGCGGCTCCTCAGCAGCTCCCTGCAGTGGGAAGGATTCAGTGGGGAGGAGTGAGATGTGCAGGGGAGGTGGGTGGTAGAAATGGTGGGTGAGAGAGGGAGGTGGGAGGGTTGGGCTACTTTGCAGGGGATTGATAAATTAGAGCGAATAAACATTTTCAACTCCCCTGAAGTTGCTCCAAGACTTACTGGTCAGAGAGATAAATTAATATAAAGATGTGGACCTAGGGTGATAAATGTGGCTGGAGCCAGTGCAGACACAGATAAGGAAGCCTGCAGTGGTTTTAGGGCAAGTTCTGTAAAAAGAAGCAAGAGCACATGGCCAAAGGAAAAGTTGAAGGCAAAGTCACCTTTAATATCACAGCACTCAGTGAATATGACCACCAGAGTCCCCTCTGAATGAACCCCAGGACATGAAAGATTCTTCAGTAGGAAGTGGATGCCTGGAACTGTGTTCTTGGAAAATGGTGTTTATGTACTAGACAAGAAAAAATTTACTATGTATGTATAGTTATAATGGAGAAAAACAGTGTTGTAAAGTCTCACAACACACACACAGAAATAAGGAGAGATCCGTCTGCGTGTCCTGCTGCAAAATGCTTCCTTTGGTAGCACCATTAGTTGGTATCAGGAACTTTATTCTGTCTGACTTTTGTATCACACCTCATCCCTATCTCCTCCCCACTCTCGATCGCATGCCATCCCATGCGATCCCATGCCATGCCATGCCATGCCATGCCATGCCATGCCATGCCATCCCATCCCATCCCATCCCATCCCATCCCTCCCATCCCATCCCGATGGGTTCCCAGTCCCTGGCCTCTCCCTGGCTGCAGGCGTGGCCTGTTGGGCTCTGCTGCTGTCCAGTGGCAGATTTGGGATTGGTGGCACCCAGAGCCCTCCTGCCCCCTCCAGCCCCTGTCTGCCTGATGCCTTGGGCTGGCTCTCTGGAACAGAGGCCAGAGCAGGTGAAGAGAATAAAAGGAGGCTTTGATGAAAGGCCTTCAAAAGGTTCACCTTGGGCTCTCCAAGCCTCCGAGAGGGGCTGCACCCAAAATGGACAATGGTCATGAGTTTTTAGACAGATATAAGTGTGGTCCATTTACAAATCAGGGGTTAATCCTCCAATTACAGGTACAGGTAATGAAGTCATTTAGCCCCTGTTTGCCTTCCCCAATTCACTTTTGTCTGTACTTTTCTGGGCCTGACACAGTAGAGTGTCCTTGAACTTCATGCCTAGAGGGATTGTTTTGTCTGACCAAAATGTGCAGACAGTTAACTAACACTTTCCATGGAGTTTAGAGTTATGCAGTAATGCAGTACAGGATATGAAAAATAGAAAGGGTAAAATCCTAAGGCATCATGCCCCCTCTGACATCCTCTAGAAATTCCCCCCAGGCTGCCTTCCCCTCCAGACAGCCCTGCTCCTCTCCTGCCCCGCTCAGGAGCCCCAGCAGTGTTTCTGCTCCTCCTGGCAATTCCATGCTTCTGCAGCCCAATGAACAGCAGTGGAGCCATCCCTGTAGCGCCTCTTGTTTGTGTCCAGAGGAGGTTGGGGGGCTGGAGAGCAGGGATGGAGCTGGGGAGGGGCATCTCCAAGAGAAAGACGGCCCCAAAGCCTTCCGGGGCAGGCTGGGGTGAGCAGCCCGTGGGGAGGGACTGGAGCCTGAGGCCCGGGGCTGGGAGGGATGGGAAGGACGGGAGGTGGGTGGGCTGCATGGGGAGTGGGATGGGAGGGTGGTGTGGGAGGGGTGGGACATGATGGAGCTGCTGGGAAGATGTGGTGGGAAGGTGTGGGGTGTGGTGGGGCTGGAGAGAAGGTGTGGGGTGTGGTGGGGCTGGAGAGAAGGTGTGGGGTGTGGTGGGGCTGGTGGCCTCAGGGAAGCCCCAGGGAGGGGGGTGATGCCCCCTGGAGCCCATGGTGACAAACACAGGTGTCACCCTGCTCCTGGAAGGGGGTGGCTGTGCTGAGGATCACGTCCTCCTCCTCTCCTTGCTGCTGCACCACCTGAGCCTGCTGAGGGAGCAGCTGAAGGCAGTGGAGAGGAAGAATTTCTGAAGGCAGAGAAGCCTTTGCACCTGGCTCACAAAATTAAACAATAAATATCTTTGAGGAGATCTTACCTGTGACACTCACAAAGCGCTCGGGGTGGGTTATGCTGAGCCCCTGGATCATCATGTCCATGCCAGCCCAGCTCTGGGCACTGGGGATCATGGTTGCTGCAGGGAGCACAAGCCATGGCTGTGTCCCCTCTGACACCAAGATGTTTAAGTCTAGAAACAAAAGTGTCTTAGACCAGTAATAATTCTGAGTCAAAATTGTGAACATATTGGAAATTTATTTGCCATAAATATGTCCAAAGAAACAACAATTTCCAGGCATTTTTATATACTATATTATCCAAGACTATTTATAGATACTCTCCAAAGAACTCCCAATTTATTATATTTTGATATCGGTGTTTTGTTTGTTTTAATTACTCCCAGAATATACAGTCTCCCTTTGTTTAATGGATAACATGGGTCGTTTCCAGGTAAACAGCGTTTTATTGGCAGTGCTTCAATGCTGGTGAAGGACCCCTTCACACTGTTTCTGTGCACTGCTGGTGGGAATGAGGGAGGGGCCTAGGGGAAAAAAAGGTGTTTTAAACTTTATTTTATTACTCATTATTGTCCTTCGAATCTGTTAATTATATATTTACTCAATACCATTAAATTTGATTCTGTTTTTCTATTCTTGGATTGTTTTTTCTCCCAGTTCTCATCTCACCTCATGAGCCCTTTGTTAATTTTTTGTTTCCCTCTCCCCTACCCAGCTGACAGCAGGAGAAGGTGAGTGAACGGCTTGCGCGGGTGCCTGGCGTTTGGCCAGTGCCAAACCACGACAGGCTTGCAGCAGGTTATCAGCATCAGAGCCCACATTTCTTACTGACAGTACCCCTGATGGTGCAATAAAAGTTATTGGAGACCAGATGTTGGGGTGCTGTGGTGCCTATTCCAGCCCTTCACCAGAGCTCATCCTCCTCCTCCTCTTCCTCAGCCTTGGGAATACCTGTGGTTGTTTTTTCCTGATCTCGCCCTTTGCAAGCAGGTACGCCTTCCACTAGACTGGGCTGCTTCAAACCCCATCCAGCCTGGCCTGGAACACCTCCAGGGATGGGGAGGCCAGAGCATCTCTGGGAACCTGTGCCAGGGTCTCTCCTCCCCTGACAGGGAGGAATTTCTTCCCAATATTCCCCCTAACCCTGTTCTCTGGCAGTGGGAAGCCATTCTCCCTTTTCCTGTCACTTCAGGCCTTTGTCCAACGCGCCTCTCCAGTTCTTGGAGCCTCTTTAGGCCCTGGAAGGGGCTCTATGGTCTCCCTGAAGCCTTCCCTTCTCCAGGCTGAACAGCCCCAGCTCAGAGACCTCAGAGAAGCCACAGGGAGGGGGTTGATGCCCTGTGGAGACAACGGTGACAAACACAGATGTCACCCTGCTCCTGGAAGGGGGTGGCTGTGCTGAGGAGCACGGACTCCCTCTTCCCTTGGAGCTGCACCATCTGAGCCTGCTGAGGGAGAGGGCAAAGCCAGGGCAGAGGAAGAATTTCTGAAGGCACAAAACCACCAGCAAGGATATCAGCAAAAACCAGGTTTAATAATAAGCAGCAGGACACAAAAGTGCTGTCCCTGTGTGTTTGTGTGTGAATGCAAGGGCGGGTGACAAAAGGACAGTAAGGATAAGGATTAAAAGGAAAATGGCCCAAAACATTTATAGCACTCAAGAGTACTGCAGTTATACATTAAACTTAGCCATTGGGAAGAGGAATATCACTTTAACAGTGTTTAACTTTATTTATGCCTGATACTTCTTTGCAGGTCTGCTCCAGTCAGATGTCTCAGGTACTAACACAGCTGAGAGAGCAGCATTTCTGCCACATTTGCCAGAGCAGATGCAGACGTGTGTGCACACAGCCAGCCAGGCAGGCAGAGTGAGCGCAAGGTGCCTGTGAGCAATTGCCCTGGCAGGCAGTGAAATGCTCCCTGCGGATCCCTTTGCATCTCCTCCCTGGGCCAAGGGCTGGGCCTGGAGCCCTGGCGGGATGGGCCCAGGAGCCGTGGGCGTTCGGGGATCAGCCCAGGGCAGCAGCCGGGAGAGATCCCAGCTGGGAGAGGCCCCAGTGCCAGGGAGCTTCTGCTCAGCGCTGCTGGGCCCAGCAGAGCTCCAAGGCTGTCCTTTGGGGCCGCTGCTCACAGGGCCCCAAGGCATGGGCGGCACTCACAGCAATGGCTCAGCCTGGCCACACTTGGGGCCGGCAGCTTCCTGGGACAGTGGCAGAGCAGGGATGCTGTGGCATCCAGGGCAGTACAATAATTTGCAAGGCTGTTGATAAAAGGCCAGGAGGTGGTTGGACAGCAGCAGTTGCTGGGAGCAGAGGGTGTTTCTGATCAGCGCCACAGGAGCTGAGCCCAGGGGCTGCTCCTCAAGGCTGAGGCCTAAGGAGCCTTTCTGAGATCCCCATGCAACCTGATTTTACGAAAATTAATACAGGAACATCAGAGGTTTATGTCCAAACAGGAGATTGAGGAGTCCTTTGACTTTATTTGAGTAAAGGTCGAGGCTATCAGGCATTCCCCTGGGATCTCTCACATTTTTGGAGGACGCAGCCTCCCTTTTTATCCCAATTTCCTGGTAGCATTTTCCTTCTCTTTCCTGACTGGCTCAGGTACTTGAGAGGTACAGACTCCCCAATACACCTGATACCAGAGATTTCCCTCTAATGCATAATCCACCCTTTCAGTTTTAAATTCTTACACAATTTAGGGGTTTTTCTTCCCCACTGTTTCTTTCATGTTTCAATGTCTAATTTCATTTATCAGCAAACCTAAAGTTTATTTGTCAATGGAAATATCTTTTCCATTCATCAATCAGTGGAATCCTTCCCATTGTTTCTTTTATGTCCCCGTGCTAATTGTATCTACCAGCAGACCCACAGCTTGTTTGTAAAGACAAATTTGCTATTCCTCTCACTAGAAAATGGTTGGGTGATGCACCAGCACAGGGAGGGTGACACTTTAGGTATTTATTCATCAGGTGAATTAAGCAGTCCCTCAGCCACACTCCCAGAGTCTCTCAGCAGTTTAGCAGGAAGATTCAACAGACTCAGAGCACTGTGTACATGGCAGGATCATCTCTGAGGAAAATGTTTTCTTCTATCTCCTCAAAGGCTATAGGGAGAGCAGGAGGGACTGCATGAATCTGGGACTTCTGCACCTCCCTGCAAAGAAGTAGATGAAGGGTTTGATGCTGCTATTGATGCAGGTGAGCAGGAAAAAAAAATGGGAGGCCACAGCAATGTAACCGAGCTGCTGCAGGAAATTGCAGAGGATGAAAAGGAGAGTGAAGAGACCAATGAAGATGATAACGATGTCGAGCCCCTCGGGTTGCTGCTGCTGGGAGACCCACTTGGCCTTAATTAAATTAATTATGCTGGAAATGACCGGCACAGTTATGGGTGCAACAAAGAGGAGCAGGATGATGGCCCAAACAACAATGAGAGCTGCCTGGCAGTGCTCCTGCTCGTTTGATGGACACAGGAATGTCAGTGTGGGAATCTCAGTGAAGATAGCAGAGAAAGCCCAAAAATGGGCCAACAGCACCACAAATAAAACTTTGACGGGAAGGTCACGGTGGCAGCAGAGCTTCCAGAGAATTGCGATCCACACTGTAAGGCTGCCACCTGACAGCCCGAGCGGCACCCAGTAGCAGGAGAACACTGACAGCCGGTAAAGGAAACGCAGGTACAGCAGGGGCAGGATAGGAGAGCAGGACACGTCCTCCACCAGGAGGATGAGGGCCGAGGGGACTGTGAGGAGAAGGAAGAGGAAGTCAATGACAGCAAAGATAAAGATGAAAAAGTTAATACCCTTCAGGCTGAGGAGCCAGAGCACAGCCCCGTTCCCAGCCAGCCCACAAAGGCCAATGAGCAGGGTCACACTGTGTATGGCCACACTGGTGACATCTGTCTCACAGAGATCATCTCCTTCAGTGGGTGAGGCAGGAGATGGGGACACGGTGGTCACCTCCATGGATGGATGCTGGGCAGGCAGTGGGATGTGGCCCCTGGTTGTTGTCAGAGTAGACGGGCAGTCAGTGCTTGGAGAATCCAGGGATGGACCATGTGGCTCCTCAGCAGCTCCCTGCAGTGGGAAGGATTCATTCGGGAGGAGTGAGATGTGCAGGGGAGGAGGGCAGTAGAAATAGAGGGGTGTGAAAGTGAGGTGGGAGGGTTGGTCAGTTCGGCAGGGGATGTTAAAGCATAGCTCAGAGCAGAGGAGGGGGGAGCTGAGGAGGGCGCTGCGGTCACCTGGAGAGGGTGTCAGGAACAGAGCAGCTGCTGCAGGAGAGGAAGGTGGGGTAGGGAGGAAGGCAAACATTCCACTGACCTGTTCCCTGTGGGGCAGCAGCAGGCAAAGGGGTCTGTGCAGATCAGCGGCGCTTCCTGGTGCCTCTTGCTCCTTTGGGATCCATGTCCTAAAGCGGCTCCTGCCAGGTCAGGGACATGAAGGAAAAAGTGCCCAGGTCATCAGGAGCTCCTCATTCCCATCGTGCTGGCTCCTCTCTGTTCCCTGTCCTGATATTGCTCCCCAAGGCTTGGTGGAATCACACGGAATTGAGGAAGTCAAAAATTGCAACTTTGCCTACTTCAGAAATTCAGTTCCTTTGAGTTATTTATCTCGGATGTGGTTTTTGTTTCTTCTTTTTTTTTTTTTTTTCTGAGGAAGTGGCTTTTCTCAGAAGCTGTATATGAATTTTTTTTCTGATTGGCTCCTCTTTCCCTTCTGATGAGAAACACTCCTTCCCTGCAGAGTGTTCCAGTCTCCAACTACCTTCCCTCTCTAGACAGGTTTCTACCATTCCTCATTTCTCTTCCCTGAGGTGTCATGGTCCCTCCAGCAGCAGAGGGATGCTGGTGGTGCTGGTTGCACCAGAATGCTGCCGGTACTGGCAGTGCTGGTGAGGCAGATGGGTGCTTCTCAGAAACAACTGTTCCGGGAAAGGGCTCTGAGATCATTGCCAAAACATGCTCTGGCCCGAGGAAGCACAGTGGAGCTGCTTCCTCCTCCTATCCCGATCCCATCCTCATGCCTTCTCCTCATCCCCATCCCCACCCCGCTCCATCCTCACCCCATCCTATCACATCCCACAGCTTTCCCAGATGGAGCTGTTTCCTCACTCTGAGCGTGGCCTGTCAGGCTCTGCTCTCCTCCAGTGGGGAGATTTGGGATTGTCGGCATCCAGACCCCCTCCAACCCACTCCGAGCCTCTCCTGACCCCTTCAAAACTGCCTGCAACACCCCAGACCATCCCCAGGGCCTCCTTTTCCTCCCAACAGCCCCGATCCTGCCCTGCTCCACCAGGGACCCCCGGCAGTGCCCTGCTCCTCCTGGCCATAGGGTTCTTGGACCCAGGAGAGAGGAAAAAGTCCAGCTCCAATGTGCTCTGCAGGATCACACAGGATGATAAATGTGGCTGGAGCCAGTGCAGAAACAGATTTGGAGGCCTGCAGTGGTTTTGGGGCAAGTTCTGTAAGAAGAAGCAAGAGCACATGGCCAAAGGAAAAGTTCAAGGCAAGGTCACCTTTAATATCTCAGCACTCAGTGAATGCAACCACCACAGACCCCTCTGAATGATCCTCCAGGATCAGGAGAAGACTTGGAGAAGGAGATGGATGCATGGAAATGAGTCCTAGTAAAGTGATGTTTATCTATTATATAAAAAAGACACTTTATTGACTCTGTGTAGTTGTGATGAATAAAAACCCTGTTGTAAAGTCTCACATCAAACAGAAATATGGAGAGATCAATCTGTGTGTCCTTAAGAGGTAAAGAATTCCTGCTTCCTAATGCTTCCCATTGTGTTTGAAAGTTTATTCTGGCTGATTTTGGTATCACTCCCATTCTGATCTCCACTCCTCTCCCCATGCCATGCCATGCCATGCCATGCCATGCCATGCCATGCCATGCAATGCCATCCCATCCCATCCCATCCCATCCCATCCCATCCCATCCATCCCATCCCATCCAGTGCTGCTCCCCACCTTGAAGCGCTGCCCATCAGGCACTGCTGCCCTCCAATTGGGACATTTGCGATCAGCAGCATCCAGACCCTTCCTGACCTCCTCCAGACACTTACAGAACTCTCTTACCCTTCTGGACCCCTCTGACAACCTCCAGACCCTCCCTGGCTCCGTCTTTTCCCCTGTGACAGCCCCGCTCCTGCCCTGTACCACCCAGGACCATGAGCAGTGTCTGTGCTTCCCCCAGCCATTCCTGCTTTTGTACATGAAAATAAACAATTTAGCAAAGAAAGGACATGAACAGCATTTAGCTGGAATGTATCTCATGCCTTAACCTTGCTTCCAGGCTTGCCCCGGTCAGATGTCTCAGGTACTAACACAGCTGAGAGAGCAGCATTTCTGCCACATTTGCCAGAGCAGATGCAGACGTGTGTGCACACAGCCAGCCAGCCAGGCAGAGTGAGTGCAAGGTGCCTGTGAGCAATTGCCCTGGCAGACAGTGAAATGCTCCCTGTGGATCCCTTTGCATCTCCTCCCTGGGCCAAGGGCTGGGCCTGGAGCCCTGGCGGGATGGGCCCAGGAGCCGTCGGCGTTCGGGGATCAGCCCAGGGCAGCAGCCGGGAGAGATCCCAGCTGGGAGAGGCCCCAGTGCCAGGGAGCTTCTGCTCAGCGCTGCTGGGCCCAGCAGAGCTCCAAGGCTCTCCTCTGGGGCCGCTGCTTACAGGGCCCCAAGGCATGGGCGGCACTCACAGCAATGGCTCAGCCTGGCCACACTTGGGGCCGGCAGCTTCCTGGGACAGTGGGAGAGCAGGGATGCACTGGCATCCAGGGCAGTACAATAATTTGCAAGGCTGTTGATAAAAGCCCAGGAGGTGGTTGGACAGCAGCAGTTGCTGGGAGCAGAGGGTGTTTCTGATCAGCGCCACAGGAGCTGAGCCCAGGGGCTGCTCCTCAAGGCTGAGGCCTCCCAAGCACGGATCAGAGCCCAGAGCGACCTGGAAAGGGGCTGGGGATGCAGCAGCACAGGGAGGGTGATCCTGTGGGTATTTATTGATCAGGTGACTCAAGGAATCTCTCAGCCACTGTCCTGGGGTCCTTCAGCAGTGCAGTGGAAGGGATCAAGAGGCTCAGGCCTCTCTGTACATGGTGGGATCATGGCTGTGGTTAGTGTTGTCTTCTGGCTCCTCAAAGACCCTCTGGAGGGAGAGCAGGAGGGACCCCACAGAGCAGGGCCTCCAGCACCTCCCCACCAAGAAGCAAATGATGGGGTTGCTGCTTCTGTGGATGCAGATGAGCAGGAATACAACCTGGGAGGGCACAATGGTGTAGCTGAGTTCCGGCAGGAAATGGCGGAGGCTGAGGGGCAGAGTGAAGAGCACAATGAGGCAGATAACAATGTCGAGTCTCTTGGGCTGCTGCTGATGGAAGCCAGGCTTGAAATGAGTGAAGACAATTTTGCTGGAAATGAGGATGAAGGGAGCACAGAGGAGGAGGTTGGAGGCATGCATGGAGATGTAAGAAACCCAGCAATGCTCAGATAGCAGGACAATGCATAGAGAAAATATTATGGCAATGACAATGATGAAAGTGATGAAGAAGGCCCTGAGCATGGCATGGATCACGTTCAACAGCTGCTGGGGATGGTGGCAGCAGTGCCAGAGCGGGCAGTGGATGGACCTGCACCATTGATGCTGATGAATGTCAGTGTGCACAGCCACACGCTGTGTGACACCACTGACATCCTGAAAAGCAACCCCACGTACTGCAAGGGCCTGATGATAGAGCAGGACACATTCTCCAGCAGGAAGAGTAGAGTGGAGGGCAACACAAAGAGGAGGAGGAGGAAGTCCAAAAAAGTCAGCATCAGAATGTAAAGGATGGTGTTGTTCCTGGACAAAAAATGGGACCCAAGGAACCAGAGCACAGCCCCGTTCCCGGCCAGCCCACAGAGGCAGATGAGCAGGGTCACACTGTGTATGGCCACGCTGGTGACATCTGTCTCACAGAGATCATCTCCTTCAGTGGGTGAGGCAGGAGATGGGGACATGGTGGTCACCTCCATGGATGGACGCTGGGCAGGCAGTGGGATGTGGCCCCTGGCTGTGGTCAGAGTGGATGGGCAGTCAGTGCTTGGAGAATCCAGAGATGGACCATGTGGCTCCTCAGCAGCTCCCTGCAGTGGGAATGATTCAGTGGGGAGGAGTGAGATGTGCAGGGGAGGAGAGCTGTGGAAATGGTGGGGGTGGGAGAGGGAGGGGGGAGGTTTGGGCTGTTCTGCAGGGGATGTGGAAGGGAAGTGCAGAGCAGAGGATGGATGACCTGGGGAGGGCACTGCAGTCACCAGGAGAGAGTGTCAGGAACAGAGCAGCTGCTGCAGGAGAGGAAGGTGGGGTAGGGAGGAAGGCAAACATTCCACTGACCTGTTCCCTGTGGGGCAGCAGCAGGCAAAGGGGTCTGTGCAGATCAGCGGCGCTTCCTGGTGCCTCTTGCTCCTTTGGGATCCATGTCCTAAAGCGGCTCCTGCCAGGTCAGGGACATGAAGGAGAAAGTGCCCAGGTCACCAGGAGCTCCTCATTCCCGTCCTGCTGCCTCCTCTTTCTGTGCCCTTTCCTGGTGTTGTTTCCCTAGCCTTGGTGGAGTTAGGGGGGAGAAGGAAATTACATCTTTGGCTACTTCCTCGGAGTTATTTGTCTTGACCATTATTTTCTGCCATAGAGGAAGTAGCTCGACATGCAGATTTTTTGAATGGCTCCTCATTTCCTCCTGAATAGAAAAACTCTTTCAGATGGGACATTCTCCAAATACTTCCCCTCTCTCTGCAGGTTTCAACCATCCCTCATTTATCTACCCAGAGAGGTCATTGTCCCTCCATCAGCAGAGAGCTGCTGGTGGGGCTGGTGGCACTGGAATGCTGGCAGTGCTGGAAATGCTCACAGCATCTGAGTGCTCAGAAACAACTCCCCTTCTAGGAAGAGGTCCGGGATCATTGCCAAAACCTCCCCTGGCCTCAAGAAAACAAACTGAGCTGAGAATTCCCATTTCTGTCATTCCAATGCAGGCTTACACAGCCCAAGGGACGGACAGCACTCAGTTGCTTGCAGCCAGGTCAGCAGCACTTAGAAACCACCCTGATTCCTGCCAATACCCCTGATGCTGCAGTGAAAGCTATTAGGGACCAGGTTTTGGGTTGCTGTGGTCCTCTTTCCAGCCCACCATTAGGGCTCATCCTCCTCCTCCTCAGACTTCGGAGCACTTGTGTTTGTTTTTACCTGACCCCATCCCTCTGGCCAACCTGTGCCAGGGCCTCACCACCCTTACATGGAAGGATTTCGTCCCAATATCCAAGCTAAACCCACCCTCTGTCAGTGGGAAGCCATTGCCCCTTGTCCTGTCACTCCATGCCCTTGTCCAAAATGCCTCTCCACCGATTCTAGAGCCCCATCAGCTCCTGGATCATGAAGTGTTTGCCCTTGAAAGGATTGGGCTGGTGAGGGGATATGAGATTCCATAGCTGGGGACACAAACACGGTGTCAGCAGGAAGGGAGGTGACAGTTCTGGTCCCAGGGCCAGCAGTTTCCAGGAGGAGCATCCCAGATCCCTGAGGCATATGTCAGCCTGGGTAGGAATCACCTCACCTCAGCTTTCTAGGACTTGCTTGGAATTCACTGTAGGCTGCTGTCTGACTCCCAATGCAGTGTAGATGGTGACTCAGAGGAAACCTGCAACTTTCTAAGGATTAAAGCCAAGAGAACAGCATGGATTTGCCACTTCTCTGAAGAAATGACATCCTAAATCTTCCCTCTGCTGTGTGTCTGTGCTCCAGCTCGCACACAGAATTTATTACTGCATGAATCCTCTTGGAAACTGGATGGTGAGTGCCACTGAAACTGTGGTATGCAAGGGGGAAAACTAGATTTGAATCAGAAATCATTGTTTAACAGGACATTTGTAGTGCAGGGTCCTGAGGATCCATCCCAGAAATAAGGATGGGCAAGTTCAGGCTGTTCAAAAGATAAGATTTCTGGATTGAGGTTGCTATAAAATAGAATAGAAGCTGAGTTGGAGACCAAGTGCTCTGGGCACAGGTGTGGTTGCTGAGGCTCTCTCCCGTTGCTCATTTCCCGGGCAGAGTGAAGAGCAGCTGAGGAGCAGAGCCCTGAGCCCGTGGCAGGCTCTGAGGCAGCTGCCTGTGTGTGAGAGCCCTGGAGAACACGAGGCAGCACGGAGAGCAGGGGCTGTGGCAGGAGCTGGGACAGAGCCCGCGCCGGACGCTGCTCGGGCTCAGCCCGCGGGCTGCGCTCCCCTTTCCCAAGGGACCATTCCAGGGAACCTCCTGCAGATCCCAGCCCAGGGACAGCAGCTGGAGCCTGGCAGCTGAGGGCAGTGCACTGCGGGCAAGTTCTCCAGGCTGCCAGAGGAAACCAGGTCAGACTCTTCTCTTCCACCTTCGTCAGGGCCCCCTCATTGGGTGGAACCTGGTTATTGATTTTGGGGGCAGAATTGAGGCCTGTAGGGAATTAAGAGCTATAAACACTGTGGGAAAAGGGAGGGAATGTTGAAACGAGTGTCCTGCTGAAGGAATCCAGCAGCTCAGTGACATCAACTGACACCTGAGAGTCCAGCTCAGATCCATCCCAAAGCCATTTGCTCTCTGATATCTTCATGGGCAATTCCTTACTTCTCCAATTGTCTTTCTCCTCCAGCTGTGTCCTGTCCACAGCCAGGAAGGAGGTATCTCCCTGGCTTTTGTGCCAGGCACACAGGACCAGGCTCCCACATCCTCCTTGCCATCTGTCCTGTCCCTCACCCCTCCCTGTGCTGCTCTACATGGAAGCTGTGGGTGGGAAAAGATGGGAAAGCCACATTTGGGGGACAGCAGCGTTGCTCTGGTGTGTCTGTTTGTCAGCCCTGCAGCTGTGTGAGGGCAGGAGAAGCAGCAGAGGTGTCCCCATGAGCACTTTGTCCCCTGGCACGGAGGGAGCCAGCCCTGCCTGCTGGAGCCAGCCCAGTGGGAAGGCATCCCAGGGGAGCTGGAATGAGGAGAGCCACGACAACTGGAGCCAGTGTGACAGCAGGCAGTGGAGCAAAGTGCCTGTCCCACTGCTGCTGCTGCTGCTGCTGCTGCTGTGCCTGTGTGGGATGGTGGGAATGGGGCTGTGCTCTGGCTCCTCAGCCAACAGCAGTGCCCATCCTCTGATTTACCTCCTGGCTGGGAGCTGTGCAAAGGAATTCACCCCCTCTGGTAGTGTTGCCTTGCAGAGGGCTTTTGAGGCTTTTGTGCCAGAGCCAGGGAACAGGGACAACACAGTGGAATCATCATCAGGTGGAATAATCATGAAACAGCATCATCAAAGTATAGAACAATAAAATATCCAGAGTTGGAAGGGAGCCACAAGGAGCATGGAGTTGAGCTCCTGGCCCTGCACAGGACATCCCAACAATCCCAGCCTGTGCCTAAGAGCATTGTCCAAATGCTCCTTGAGCTCTGTCAGGCTGGTGCTGTGTGCAGCAGGGGAATTCCTGCCTGGGGCTGGATGCTGGATGTCATGAGGAATCCTCATGGAATGGTTTGGGATGTGTCCTGCTTTAGGCTACATTCAGGTGGAGGCCTCCAAATGAGATCTCTCTCGAAAACAAATTCAAGCAGCCCCTCCCTCCCCAGCTGGTTCAGGAAAAGATTTCCAGAGAGAAAAGTGGGAAAAACTGTTTATTTAACAAGCAAAGTATTTACAAGCATAACAAATGAAAGCAATATGAAACAATAAAATCTCTTGCTGTTCTGAAGAGTTGGCAAATTCAGACAGTCCTTGTTGTGGAGTGTAGGTTGGCTCACTCAGTCCCTTCTCAGTCCCTCTGGTGCTGGAAAATGCCGCGTCCCAGGCCCTGGTGGGCCACAGGTGTGAGCTCCCAGTGCTCTTCTGGGTTTTCAGTCCAGAGCAGGTTTGAACAGTTCCAAGCAAAAGGAAAACCACAGTCCAGGGAACTTCTCTGCCTCAGCCAGCTGAAAAAGCATAAAAGCAAAGGAGAGCTCTGTGCTGCATGTCTGTGCTGCAGACAGCACGGTCTGGGAGCAGGAATGGGGAGGAGTGAGCGCAGCTTCTGAAAACAAACTGCTGCATCTGCTCTCCCCCTCTTTGCTCAAGAACCAGTCTGAATTGTGCAAAACCTATTTCTGGGCTAAACAGATGAATGGGGATACAATTCAGCTCATAAAGTCACCCAGGACAGGTTGGAGGTGTGATAAATAGGTATGATTGATGCTGATAAAAATTGAAACAGTAATCAATATTGATACAGTAATTAATATTTGAGAATAATAAAATAGTTAATAGCTAAAAGTTGTAATGCCAAAGAAGAGAGGGAAAGGAGGGGCTCCACCCAACCCCCCTTCCCAGCAGATGTTTTCAAGGACCACAGGAAAGAAGCTGAAGATACTGTTGCTAAAAATGACCAAGAACCTGGTTGGGTCCAAGAAAATCCTAATTATAAGGGACTTATTGCTTTGATATGTAGATGCAGTGATACGTTAGTCTTGGCTTACATTGTACTGGCTTGGTGCGCATGTGCCACCCAAAGGTGAATTAAAGGACAACGAAGAAGACTACAGAGCCTTCATCAGTGACGACCCCCAAAGACTTGTGCGACCACCAAACCGAGTGGTGACGCATGCATGGTAAAGGTGGTGAGGAGGGCGGAGACAGAAAAGTGACGAACCAAAAATAGGAGGAGATGGTGTTGACACATGGCATATAAGGGGTGACTTTCACTTGGCAAGCTTGTACGTGAAGTGGCAAGGGTCATTGAACTCTGCCCTCCGTACCCCGCGGTTGTTTTTGCTTATGCGCTATTATTTGAACCAAATTATCCCTTGTTCATATATTTTCTAAACTATTTAATTAAAATTGTTACTACTTTTAATATTGTTTGGCCTTTTTATGATGGGATAATTGGGCAAACATAACAGAAGGAACGGTAGAGATAATCTCATTTCATCTCTCCTTTTGCCATGGGCAGAGACAACCAGAAAACCTTTTGCTTTGAAGTCTTGCTCTTTTGAAAGGAAGCTCAGGTGGGGAGGGCCTGGGTGGCATTGGAGACAAGGAAGGTGCTGGGAAGGAGAAAAAGTACATGGAAGGATAATGGTCCTTCTGCACTTGCCTTGGGAGGGACGCTTTGGGTGAGTTGTGCTTCCCTGGGCCAGAGGTTGTACCTTGGAAAGTTTTGTCTTTCCAATGGACAGGAAATGAGAATCAAGGAGAGAAAACCCCTTTCAGATGTCCAAGTCTTTCTCTTCTATAAATCATTAACAACACTGTTAATAAATGCTCCATAGCTGTTAAACCTCACGTGTGTCTCCAAAGCCTGACTCACCACCCAGAGCTTTCACTCTCACTTCCCTTTCCAGAAGCAGTGGCACATTGGTTTCCCCTGGATTTAAGGCAGTGGGAAAAGGAGGGACAACTTCCCCCTGAGCAAGAGATGTGGCTGCTGCCCAGGTCTGTGCCAGGAGGAATCTGGAGCTCTTGGCACTGCCAACATCATCCCAAGCATTGCAGGCACATGGCTTAGGAAGGGCTCTGGTATGAGACACGGACCTGCCCTGCTCCCAGAGCAGCCAGAGGCTTTAGAATGGGATAAAAGAAGGAAATGAGCCATTTTGGACACTGTTTAACAGGGACAGGCCCTGCAGTGAATCCTGGATGTTGTTTATTCAACAAATTCAGAGGCTGGAACTTCCAGAGTGGAATCAAACAAAAACCATGAATCCAAATCTGATTGAGGGGTAATTTCAGAATGACGAAGATCAGGACAGGCTGGGCTGTGGCTGGAGCTGCTGTGCAGAGTGGCTGTGCAGCTCCTCCTGAGGGTGGCCAGGTTCAGGATGGAGATGCTCAAGGGCTTCCCTGGACACTGATGCTGGGGAACCAGAGGATGGATGGCCCCATTCTGCAGAAGAGCAGCATAACCCCCTAATTTCTGTGCAATTCAATGGTCCAAGCATCTGGTGATGGGAATTTCCATATTCCATGTACTTTCCGGATACAGGCACTGGAGTTCAGTGGAGTTCACTATCGACCCTACACTTTACTCAGAAGGATTCAATTCTGGAATTCAAGAATGTGACAAATTCCCAGTGAAAGGATAAGGGAATGTTGCTGTCCCTCCCCAGCTCTGCAGCCCTACCTGGTGTCCCTTCCCATCAGCTGGGAATGCAGGGCTGGCTCTGCTGGACAGAAGGGGAAGGATGCTCCCAGTGATCCCAACCCCTCTCCTGCCATCCAGAGGCACCAGCCCTGCACGGATTTGGGAAATCACTGCCACTCCATGATGGGTGTGTCCCCAGGGATTAAGGTGTCCCATTCTTTGAGGCAAGATCTCCCTGAAAACACCATGGAACTCATCTGCTGAGGCAAAGGAGATGGAGTTCATTCCCTGGGGCTGAGGCCATGAGGGTCATTGCATGGGGAATAGAGCTGGGGAACAGCACTGAGCCCAGCTGCACTGCTTGGAGCCGTATGGATCCAGGAGGGAGGAGGAAAGCCATGCTGCAATGTGCTCCCTGCAGAGCATCCCACAAAAATCGTCTAAGGCAATGCTCCTGCTCCCTTCTTCTGCAGGAATACACCACCACAGGGAGGGTGATCTTGTGGATATTGATTAATCAGGAGGCTCAAGGAAACCTTCAGCCTCCTTGGGGCCTCCTGGGGTCCTTCAGGAGAGCAGTGGAAGGGATCAACAGGCTCAGACTGCTGTTTCTGTGCGAGACTTATTTCTGTGGTTTTTAGTTTTTTGCTGCTCAAAGACCCTCTGGAGGGAGCACTGGAGGGACCCCATCGTGCAGGGCCACCAGCACTGCCCTGCCAAGAAGTAGACGAAGGGTTTGATGCTGCTGTGGATGCAGTTGAGCAGGAAAACAACCTGGAAGGGCACAGTGAGGTAACCGAGCTGCTGCAGGAAATTCCAGAGGCTGAGAAAGAGAGTGAAGAGCACAGTGATGAGGATAACAATGTCGCGCCTCTTGGGCTGCTGCTGCTGGGAGCCCCACTTGGCCCTCATGAGGACGATTGTGCGGGAAGTGACCACGGGTACCACAAAGAGGAGCAGGATGATGGTGTATATGGAGATGAGAGCTGCCCGGCAGAGCTCCTGCTGGTGTGATGGGCACAGGAATGTCACTGTGGGAATGACAGCAAAGAGAGCAAAGAAGGCCCAGTATTGGACACTTCCCACCACCCACATCAGGTGCTTGGGAAGGCGGCAGCCGCAGCAGAGCTTGCAGAGCTTTTGCATAGACTGTGCAGTCCTTCGAGACACCAGTGCCCTGTAGTAGGGGACCACTGACAGCTGGAAAAGGAAACTCACGTACATAAAGGGCACAATAGGGGAGCAGGACACGTCCTCCACCAGGAAGAGGAAGGTAGAGGGGACTACAAAGAGGAGGAAGAGGAAGTCAATGAAAGCCATATAAAAGAAGTAACGATTACCCTTTTTCAGGCTGAGGAGCCAGAGCACAGCCCCATTCCCAGCCAGTCCACAGAGGCAGATGAGCAGGGTCACACTGTGTATGGCCACATCGGTGACATCTGTCTCACAGAGATCATCTCCTTCAGTGGGTGAGGCAGGAGATGGGGACACGGTGGTCACCTCCATGGATGGACGCTGGGCAGGCAGTGGGATGTGGCCCCTGGCTGTGGTCAGAGTGGATGGGCAGTCAGTGCTTGGAGAATCCAGGGATGGACCATGTGGCTCCTCGGCAGCTCCCTGCAGTGAAAAGTGTTCAGTGGGGAGGAGTGAGATGTGCAGGGGAGGAGGGCAGTGGGAATGGTGGGGTGGGAGGGTTGGGTTGTTCTGACACAGGGCAGAGGAGGGGGAAGCTGTGGAGGGCCCTGTGGTCACCGGGAAAGGGAGGCAGGCACAGAGCATCTGCTGCAGGAGAGGAAGGTGGGGTAGGGAGGAAGGCAAACATTCCACTGACCTGTTCCCTGTGGGGCAGCAGCAGGCAAAGGGGTCTGTGCAGATCAGTGGCGCTTCCTGGTCCCTCTTGCTCCTTTGGGTTCCGTGTCCAAAAGCGGCTCCTGGCAGAGCAGGGACATGAAGGAGAAAGTGCCCAGGTCACCAGGAGCTCCCCATTCCTGTCCCTCTGGCTCCTCTCCGTGCCCTGTCCTGGTGTTGCTCACCAGGAGTCATGGGGGGAGTTGGAAATTGCATCTTTGGCTACGTCAGAATGTCACTTCCTCTGAGTTTTTGGTCGTGGGGTTTTTTTTCAGACAGAGGAAGTGACTTTTGTCAAAAGCTTCAAATGAAACATTTTGCAAATGCCTCCCTATTTCCTCCTGATGAGAAACATTCCTTCCCTGGAGACTGTCCCTTTCTCCTACTGCCTTCTCTCTCCTGACAGACTTGTACCATGTCTTGTTTCTCTTCCCTTCGGGGTCACTGTCCCTCCAGCAGCAGAAGGATGCTGTTGGTGCTGGTGGCTCTGGAATGCTGGCAGTGCTGGTGAGGCAGCTGGGTATTTCTCAGTAGTAACTCCTGTTCCAGGAAGAACTCTGGGATCATTGCCAAAGACTTCCTATGGCCTGAGGAAGCTGATGTGAGCTGGTCCCTCTCCTCTCCTCTCCTCTCCTCTCCTCTCCTCTCCTCTCCTCTCCTAATCCCATCCCCACCCCACTCTCCAACCTCACCCCATCCTGTCACATCCCACAGCTTTCCCAGATGGAGCTGCTCCCCCACTCTGAGCGTGGCCTGTCAGGCTCTGCTCTCCTCTGCCTTTGCCAGCATCCAGACCCCCTGCAGCTCCCTCTGACCCTCTCCTGACCCCTCCAGCCTGCCCTGACACCCCAGAACCCACCCAGGGCTGACGTTTTTCCCTGACAGTCTTTCTCCTCCTCTGCTCCACCAGGGACTCCAGCAGTGTCCCTGCTCCTCTTGGCCATAGTGTTCTAGGACCCAGGAGGGAGGAGGAAAGCCCAGCTCCAGTGTGCTCCTCAGGATCACACAGGATGATAAAAGTGCCTGGAACTAATGTAGAAACAGATAAGGAGGCCTGCAATGGTGTCAGGGCAAGTGTTGTAACAAGAAGGCCAAAGGAAAAGTTCAAGGCAAGGTCACCTTTAATATCTCAGCACTCAGTGAACACAATCACTGAGGTTACCCCAGCCTTCAGTTTCATAATCCAGGTTCTCTGACAATGGTTGCTTCCAAATCCCTCGCTATGTTCCAAGTTGGTTTCCCCCTAAGATGTATCTACACCTGATGTAAACCTCTCCCCTTGCTCCTCCCCTGAGGTTATCCCCTTGGCTGGCTGTTTGTACCTGCCCACTGGTTTTGGCCTGCTATAAACCACTAGAGAGCTGTTCTCTCCCTCTTTCCCTTCCAAATCTCTGCATTAAAGGACTATTGGGAGACCAGGCCGGGATCATCCTTTGACTCTTTTACTTTAATCCCAGATGCTGGTAGAGTTAATCCCACTGTAGAGCTGCAGCTCTGAGGTTCGGCTCCTGGTGAATTCATCCTGGAGCTGTTCCATACACCTTGGCGTGGCTGCGGGTGTCCTGGAAGAGCAAGCTAAAGGCTCCAGTGGCTGGCATCAGCTGGCACCCAACGTGCGGCACCATTTGTAGCACCCTGCATTGCTAGTAGTGAAGTGCAAAGAAGCAAAAAGGGCCTTTGCACAGCATCCACAGATGTTTAATTCTGCTGTGAGGTGACATGTTCGGAGTTCCCCCCACCCACACACATGGAGGGTAGTCCAGGTTTTACTCTCTCGGGGCCTGGTGGGCTGACCCTGCTCTTGGGGCAGTACAAAGATCAGGGCCCATCAGGGAAAAAGCAGCGAGTGGCTCAGTGAAACCACCATCCCCTGCCCACCGTGGCTGCCCTGAGAGCCCCGTGCTGGCAGCGCCCTGGGCACCATCTGAGACAGACCCGGGAGGGGGCCGAGCTCCAGCACAGCCACCGGTACTGGCAGTGGGACAAACTTCACATGGCAGCACACCAGCACCAGCACCACATCCAGCACCAGCACCACACCCAGCACCAGCAACACAAACACAAACCCACTGGCAAAGGTAAAAAGTCCTTGCCATGAACATTTTGGGGACAGTAAAATGGATCAATGTGTAATGGATCAATGTGTACCCAGAGTGATAACAAAGATGTGTTTGTTCATCAGACTGCTACAAAGAATAACCCTGTGAAATACCTCCACAGTCCAGGAAATGGAGGAATTGTGGAATATAATACAAGGAAGAAAAGGCACCCAAGCAGCCAATGTGACAGGACCTGGTGGAGTTCCAGTGCAAGGTAGTAAACATGCACCAGTCTGCAAACCTGCAAAATATTATCCACACCATAGAAGTCCTCCACACACCTACCAAGGAAATAGAACCCCAAACCAACAACCATCAAGTCCCAGCAATACCCTAAAAGGAAGAAGAACACAGAACACCAATGAGGTGTCCAGCATCCAAAAGTCCAGGTTGATAATGAAAGAACCTTCCAGTCCAATGAGTCCCACTTCTAATACCCTTCCTCAATTCCTCCCTGCTAGTAAAGTCCAGTGGCCTCCCTGCCCCCCTCCCACTTTTTCCTTTTCCTTTCCATTGTCCTATTACCCCTTTTTTATTTTCCCACAAATTCCTACCACCTTTCCCCCCTTTCCATACCCTCCCTTAACTAATCCCTTACCCCAGAGTTCCTTAGTAATATCAGAGGGAGGGTAATTGGGAGGGAAAGAAAGGAAAGCTCCCCTAAAGTAACCATCTTTTTCTGAAAAGTTAATGATTTCTATTTGGAGTTTCCAGCAGGCACACCAGCACCTACACTGCCTCGTACAGAGCCAATTACAGCCAGCAACGCTATCACACGTAGCAGAGAACCAGTCTCTGCTGAGGGAACCTTCTCCTGACTCAGTTTCCTGATAAACCGTACTAAGAAAACCCTGCATTCCTCCTGCCAGCTCTGAGACACTCCAGGAAATCTCTTTGGACATTGAGAACTCAGAATAGTTTGCATTTTGAAAATTGTCTTATGCGCGGTTTTGATTGTTTTTGTCATTTTGTGTTAATTCAGTTAATCCTTCAGAGAAGCTTTCTTAATAATATAAAAACTGGGAGTTGTGGAGGCCCTGGGGAGCATCCCCTAAGTTAGGGAGACACAAGAAGTTTTCATGAAAGCTGTTACACCCCACTGGCTCTTTCCCCTGTTCCTATGTCTGGAAATGAGTTCTAGGAAAGTGATATGTATGTATTAGATAATAAACACACTTTAATGACTGTATGGTTATGATGGATAAAGTCTCACTGCACACAGATCAGGGAGAGATCCTTCTGTGCAGGTAAGGAATTCCTGCTTTATAATGCTGCTTCCCATTGTGTTAGAAAGTTTATTTCAGCTGATTTCTGTGTCAAGACACAGAGGGGAAGCACAGGGCAGAGCAGGGGGCAGCTGGGGAGGGCCCTGCGGTCACCGGGAGAGGGTGTCAGGAACAGAGCAGCTGCTGCAGGAGAGGAAGGTGGGGTAGGGAGGAAGGCAAACATTCACTGACCTGTTCCCTGTGGGGCAGCAGCAGGCAAAGGGGTCTGTGCAGATCAGCGGCGCTTCCTGGTCCCTCTTGCTCCTTTGGGATCCATGTCCTAAAGCGGCTCCTGCCAGGTCAGAGACATGAAGGAGAAAGTGCCCAGCTCACCAGGAGCTCCCCATTCCCGTCCTGCTGGCTCCTCTCTGTGCCCTGTCCCGGTGTTGTTTTCCAGGGCTCGGTGCAGTCACAGGGCAGCTGGAAATGGTTTTGCATCTTTGGCTTCCACGGAGTTCCACAGCCTCGGACTTGTTGATGTTGATTTTTTTCATTTTCCCTAGGAATCACGTGATCATTTTCTTTGTTGTGAGAAACGACGCCTCACTTCTCAAAATTTTAAAAATTTATTAAACTACAACAAGGGACAAGGTAAAAGGAACAGTGCTCAGTGCGCACTAGAATTCAGAGGCACGGCCAGAGGCACACGGCCCAAAACAAAAAAAGGCTTTGTACCCGCTTGGTAAACCACCCCCCGATAATCCATTCCCCACATTCAGACACATTCCGCTTTTCCAACACAGCTCCTCCTCCCTCCCGCCTTCCCCGAGCTTGTGCAGCGCTTCGGGCTTCGGCTCCCCACAATGGTCAGAGATCAGCATTACAACTCTCAACATGAACACAGTACCTGTGATCCCAACATCCCAACCCCTCTCCTGCCATCCAGAGCAGAGGCTTGAGCCCTGCTGAGATTTGGGAAATCACCGCCATCTCGTGCTGGGAGTGTCCCCAGGGATTGCAATGTCCCATGTTCCATGAAACCGTGAAACTCATCTGCTGAGCGAAAGGAGATGGAGTTCATTCCCTGGGGCTGAGGCCATGAGGGTCATTGCATGGGGAATAGAGCTGGGGAACAGCACTGAGCCCAGCTGCACTGCTTGGAGCCATGTGGATCCAGGAGGGAGGAGGAAAGCCATGCTGCAATGTGCTCCCTGCAGAGCATCCCACAAAAATCGTCTAAGGCAATGCTCCTGCTCCCTTCTTCTGCAGGAATACACCACCACAGGGAGGGTGATCTTGTGGATATTGATTAATCAGGAGGCTCAAGGAAACCTTCAGCCTCCTTGGGGCCTCCTGGGGTCCTTCAGGAGAGCAGTGGAAGGGATCAACAGGCTCAGACCACTGTGTCCATTGTAGGATCATGGCTGTGGGCAGTGTTTTCTTCTGCCTCCTCAAAGACCCTCTGGAGGGAGAGCCAGAGGGACTTTATGGAGCAGGGCCTCCTGCACCTCCCTGCCAAGAAGTAGATGAAGGGTTTGATGCTGCTGTGGATGCAGGTGAGCAGGAAAACAACCTGTGAGGACACAGTGATGTAACCGAGCTGCTGCAGGAAATTGCAGAGGCTGATGATGAGAGTGAGGAGCACAGTGATGACGATAACCATGTCGCGCCTCCTGGGTTGCTGCTGCTGGGAGCCTCGTTTGGAATTAATGAAATAGATTGTGCCAGAAATGACCACGGGTGCAGTGAAGAGGAGCAGGATGAAGGTGTACATGGAGATGAGAGCTGCCCGGCAGTGCTCCTGCTGGTGTGATGGGCAAAAGAATGTCACTGTGGGAGTGACGGTGAAGAGAGCCAAGATGGCCCAGTATGGGATAGTGTCCACCACCCACAGCAGGCGCAGAGGAAGGTCCCATCGGCAGCAGAGCTGGCACAGGTTGTGCATATACCACACAGGGATGCTGCTCATCAGCCTGAACAGCACCCAGTAGTAGGAGACCAATGACAGCTGAAAAACAAAGTTCATGTACATCAAGGGCACGATAGGAGAGCAGGACACATCCTCCATCAGGCTGAGGAGGGCAGAGGGGACCGCAAAGAGGAGGAAGAGGAAGTCAATGACAGCCAGGTCAAAGAAGCCAGCATTCCTTCTTTTCAGGCTGAGGAGGCCGATGACAGCCCCGTTCCCAGCCAGCCCACAGAGGCAGATGAGCAGTGCCACACTGTGTATGGCCACATCGGTGACATCGAAAACACAGACATTGTCTCCTTCAGTGGGTGAGGCAGGAGATGGGGACACGGTGCTCACCTCCATGGATGGATGCTGGGCAGGCAGTGGGATGTGGCCCTGGCTGTGGTCAGAGTGGATGGGCAGTCAGTGCTTGGAGAATGCAGGGATGGACCATGTGGCTCCTCAGCAACTCCCTGCAGTGGGAAGGATTCAGTGGGGAGGAGTGAGATGTGCAGGGGAGGAGGGCAGTGGGAATGGTGGGGTGGGAGAGGGAGGAGGGGGCATGGGCTGGTGTGCAGGGGATTGATAAAGAAGAGAGAATAAACATTTTCAACTCTCTTGAAGTTGCTTAAAGACTAACTGGGCAAATAGATAAAAATATGTGGAAGTGTGGACCCTGTGTGATAAACGTGCCTGAAGCCAGCGCAGACAAACATAAGGAGGTCCGCATTAGTTCTGGCAAAAGTTCTGTAAGGAGAAGCAAGAGCACATGGCCAAAGGAAAAGTTCAGGGCAAGGTCACCACCAGAGACCCCTCTCAATGAACCTCCAGGGCCATCAGAGGACTCCCAGTAGGAAGTGGATGCATGGAAATTAGTTCTAGGAAAATGGTATTTACATTTATGTTTAAGGTGTTCTTTAGATAAGAAAAACTTTTTAATGTCTATGCATCGCTGGCCAGGGGTATATGTACAAATCACAAACGGGATGGGACTGCTGTGAAACGTGCCTTGAGCTGTTTTATTTTTCAGCATCAGTCTCATTACATTGTTATGACAATGGGAAGATGCCACCAGCTCACATCCCAGCAGCAGACTAAGAACTTAATGTTACAACTTAGTTTATAAGCTTCTTGACATATCACACAAAGCAAAAGCATATTGACATATTAGCTTTATCTAACTACTATAAGCACACATACCTTTAGTTAAAACAATGCTTTCTTATTTCGAATACAATACTTACTTGTAAGCCTTAAAACACAATGCACAGAGCTCTATTATTAAGCTTCAAACTTCTTAATATCTTGCTAGATAAACTTTTCTGTAGCTTAGGGAATTATTCTAGACAAGCATTAATGCACAGACTACTGTTGTATTGGTCCTTGCTTTCCTACTTTTTAAATAATTTTTCTGCTGGCCTATCTCATGGCTGCTGCTTAGCTCTAATCACAGTTCTGTCTCTGAGGCCTGCCTTTTGCAGCTTTCCCAAAACCCTCTGATTTTGTGGATTCCCACATGCATGTATGGTAATAGTGAATAAAAACACAGTTGTAAAGTCTCACAACACACACAGAAATAAGGAGAGATCCTTCTGCGTGTCCTGCTGCCCAATACTTCACTTGGTAACACCATTGGTGTTAGGAACTTATTCTGTCTGATTTTGGTATCACTCCTCATCCATGCCATGCCATGCCATCCATTCCCATGCCATGCCATGCCATCGCGATGGGTTCCCGGTCCCTGGCCTCTCCCTGGCTGCAGGTGTGGCCTGTTGGGCTCTGCTGCTGTCCAGTGGCAGATTTGGGATTGGTGGCACCCAGAGCCCTCCTGCCCCCTCCAGCCCCTGTCTGCCTGATGCCTTGGGCTGGCTCCCTGGAACAGAGGCCAGAGCAGGTGAAGAGAATAAAAGGAGGCTTTGATGAAAGGCCTTCAAAAGGTTCACCTTGGGCTCTCAAAGCCTCCGAGAGGGGATGCGCCCAAAATGGACAATGGTCATGAGTTTTTCAGATAGATATAAGTTTGGTCCATTTACAAATCAGGGATTAATCCTCCAATTACAACTTCAGGTAATGAAGTCATTTAGCCCCAGTTTGCCCTCCCTCAATTCACTTCTGTCTATACTTTTCTGGGCCTGAGGCAGTACAGAAATGCAGGCCTAATGGGATTGTTTTGTCTGACCAAAATGTGCAGACAGTTAACTAACACTTTCCATGGAGCTTAGAGTTATGCACTAATGCAGTACAGGATATGAAAAATAGAAAGGCTAAGATCCTAAGGCATCATGCCCCCTCTGACATCCTCTAGAAATTCCCCCCAGGCTGCCTTCCCCTGCAGACAGCCCCGCTCCTCTCCTGCCCCACTCAGGAGCCCCAGCAGTGTTTCTGCTCCTCCTGGCAATTCCATGCTTCTCCAGCCCAATGAAGAGCAGTGGAGCCATCCCTGTAGTGCCTCTTGTTTGTGTCCAGAGGAGGTTGGGGGGCTGGAGAGCAGGGATGGAGCTGGGAAGGGGCATCTCCAAGAGAAAGACGGCCCCAAAGCCTTCCGGGGCAGGCTGGGGTGAGCAGCCCGTGGGGAGGGAGTGGAGCCTGAGGCCCGGGGCTGGGAGGGATGGGAAGGACGGGAGGTGGGTGGGCTGCATGGGGAGTGGGATGGGAGGGTGGTGTGGGAGGGGTGGGACATGATGGAGCTGCTGGGAAGATGTGGTGGGAAGGTGTGGGGTGTGGTGGGGCTGGAGAGAAGGTGTGGGGTGTGGTGGGTCTGGAAAGAAGGTGTGGGGTGTGGTGGGGCTGGAGAGAAGGTGTGGGGTGTGGTGGGGCTGGTGGCCTCAGGGAAGCCCCAGGGAGGGGGGTGATGCCCGTGGAGCCCATGGTGACAAACACAGGTGCCACCCGGCTCCTGGAAGGGGGTGGCTGTGCTGAGGATCACGGCCTCCTCCTCTCCTTGCTGCTGCACCTTCTGAGTCTGCTGAGGGAGCAGCTGAAGGAAGTGGAGAGGAAGAATTTCTGAAGGCAGAGACATCTTTGCACCTGGCTCACAAAATTAAAAATTAAAGGTCTTAGGGGATATCTCTGCTGTGACACTCACAGAGCACTCGGGGTGGGGAATGCTGAGCCCCTGGGCCATCATGTCTGTGCCAGCCCAGCTCTTGGCACTGGGGATCATGGTTGCTCCAGGGAGGATAAACCATGGCTGTGTCCCCTCTGACACCAAGATGTTTAAGCCTAACAGCAAAACTGTGTTAGACTAGTAACAATTTTGAGTCAAAATTGTGGACATATTGGAAATTTATTTGCCAGAAATATGTCCAAAGAAACAACAATTTTCAGGCATTTTTATACACTATACTATCCCAGACTATTTATAAATACTCTCCAAAGTACTCTCAATATATTATATTTTGATATCCATCTTTTGTTTGTTTTAATTCCTACCAGAATATGCAGTCTCTCTTTGTTTAATGGATAACACGGGTCGTTTCCAGGTTAACAGTTTTTACTTGGCAGTACTTCAATGCTGGTGAAGAATGCCCTCACCCTGTTTCCCTACACTGTTGGTGGGAACGAGGGAAGGGACCAGGGGAAAAAAGGGTGGTTTAAAGCTTTGTTTTGTTTCTCATTATCGGCCTTTAAATCTGTAATTATAAAATCACTCAAAAGCATGAAATTTGAATCCGTTTTTCTATTCTTGGAGTGTTTTTTCTCCCAGTCCTCATCTCAACTTATGAGCCCTTTGTTAATTTTTGTTTCCCTCTCCTCTGCCCAGCTGAGAGCAGGAGAAGGTGAGTGAACGGCTTTCATGGGTGCCTGGCGTGTGACCAGTGCCAAACCACGACAGGCTTGCAGCAGGTTATCAGCATCAGAGCCCACATTTATTACTGACAGTACCCCTGATGATGCAATAAAAGTTATTGGAGACCAGATGCTGGGGTGCTGGGGTGCCCCTTGCAGCCCTTCACGAGAGTTCATCCTCCTCCCCCTCAGCCTTGGGAATACCTGTGGTTGTTTTTTCCTGATCTCACCCTTTGCAAGCAGGGACACCTTCCACTAGACCAGGCTGCTTCAAACCCCATCCAGCCTGGCTTGGAACACTTCCAGGGATGGGGAGTGGGCCAAGGGCTGGGCCTGGAGCCCTGGGGGGATGGGCCCAGGAGCCGTCGGCGTTCAGGGATCAGCCCAGGGCAGCAGCCGGGAGAGATCCCAGCTGGGAGAGGCCCCAGTGCCAGGGAGCTTCTGCTCAGCGCTGCTGGGCCCAGCAGAGCTCCAAGGCTCTCCTTTGGGGCCGCTGCTCACAGGGCCCCAAGGCATGGGCGGCACTCACAGCAATGGTTCAGCCTGGCCACACTTGGGGCCGGCAGCTTCCTGGGACAGTGGCAGAGCAGGGATGCTGTGGCATCCAGGGCAGTACAATAATTTGCAAGGCTGTTGATGAAAGCCCAGGAGGTGGTTGGACAGCAGCAGTTGCTGGGAGCAGAGGGTGTTTCTGATCAGCGCCACAGGAGCTGAGCCCAGGGGCTGCTCCTCAAGGCTGAGGCCTCCCAAGCACGGATCAGAGCCCAGAGCGACCTGGAAAGGGCCTGGGAGGCACCAGAACAGGGAGGGTGATCCTGTGGGTATTTATTGATCAGGAGACTCAAGGAATCCCTCAGCCACTGTCCCAGGGTCCTTCACCAGTGTAGTGGAAGAGATCAACGGACTCAGACCCCTGTGTCCACAGAAGGTTCATCTCCACAGTCAGTGTTTTCTTCTGGGTCCCCAAAGACCCTGTGGATCGCCTTCCTTAGGGACTGGATGGAGGAGTGCTTCCTGCAGCCCTCCATGGAGCAGTGTCTCCAGCAGCTCCCCATGGAGCAGTCTCTCTTCCAGCTCCCCACCAAGAAGCAGATGAAGGGTTTGATGCTGCTGTTGATGCAGGTGAGCAGGAAAACCACCTGGGAGGGCACAACGGTGTAACCGAGCTGCTGCAGTAAATTCCAGAGACTGAGGGGCAGACTGAAGAGTGCAACAAGGAAGATAACAATGTCAAGCATCTTGAGTGGCTGCTGCTGTAAGCCAGGCTTGCGATGAATGAAGAGAATTGTGCTGGAAATAACCATTGGTGCTGCAAATAGGAAGAGGCTGAGGGCGTACATGGAAGTGAGAATCACCCGACATTGCTCCTGCTCGTGTGACTGGCACAAGGAAGTCACCGTGGGATTGACAGCGATGACAACAAAGAGGAGGGCCCAGTACAAGACACTCATCACCACCCTCAGCAGGTGCTCAGGAAGTTGGCAACCAAAAAAAACAGGCAGAGGATGGACCTGCACCTCTCAATGCTGATGAATGTCAGCCGGTACAGCCCTATATTGTAGGTGAACAGTGACAGCTGGAAAAGCAGGTTCATATATATTGAGGGCATTGTAGCCGAGCAGGAAACCTCCTCCACAAGGAATACCAGGGTGGAGGGCAACATGAAGATGAGGAAGAGGAAGTCAGTGATGGCCTGATAGAATATGAAGTCAGTGATGGCATTAATGTGCAGGAGCGAGAGGAACACCCCGTTCCCAGCCAGCCCACAGAGGCCAATGAGCAGCATCACAATGTGCATGGCCATGTTGGAGACATTGATCTCACACTGACCAGGTGCATCAGTTGGTGAGATGAAAAGACAGGACATGGTGCTCACCTCCATGGATGGACGCTGGGCAGGCAGCGGGATGTGGCCCCTGGCTGTGGTCAGAGTGGATGGGCAGTCAGTGCTTGGAGAATCCAGGGATGGAGCATGTGGCTCCTCAGCAGCTCCCTGCAGTGGGAAGGATTCAGTGGGGAGGAGTGAGATGTGCAGGGAAGGAGGGTGGTGGAAACTGAGGGGTGGGAGGGTTGGGCTGGTGTGCAGGGGATTGATAAATAAGAGAGAATTAACATTTTCTTCCCCCCTGAATTGCTCCAAGACAAACTGGCCAGAGAGATAAATGAATTTGAAGATGTGGACCTAGGATGATAAATGCTGCTGGAGCCAGTGCAGAAACAGATAAGGAGGTCCACTGCGGTTTTGGGGTAAGTTTTGTTAGAAGAAGCAAGAGCACATGGCCAAAGGAAAAGTTGAAGGCAAGGTCACCTTTAACATCTCAGCACTCAGTGAATGCAACCACCATAGACCCCTCTGAATGAAGCCCAGGACATGAAAGGCTGTTCAGCAGGAAGTGGATGCCTGGAAATGAGTTCTAGGAAAATGGTGTTTATGTACTAGACAAGAAAAAATGTTATTCTCTATGTATGGGTATAATGGATAAAAACACTGTTGTAAAGTCTCACAACACACAAAGACATAAAGAGATACTACTGCATGTCCTGCTTCCTAATGTTTCCTTTGCGAGCACCATTGGTTGGTGTTAGCAACTTTATTCTGTCTGATTCTGCTATCACACCTCATCCATCCCATCCTATCCCATCCCATCCCATCCCATCCCATCCCATCCTATCCCATTGCGATGGGTTCCCAGTCCCTGGCCTCTCCCTGGCTGCAGGTGTGGCCTGTTGGGCTCTGCTGCTGTCCAGTGGCAGATTTGGGATTGGTGGCACCCAGAGCCCTCCTGCCCCCTCCAGCCCCTGTCTGCCTGATGCCTTGGGCTGGCTCCCTGGAACAGAGGCCAGACCAGGTGAAGAGAATAAAAGGAGGCTTTGATGAAAGGCCTTCAAAAGGTTCACCTTGGGCTCTCCAAGCCTCCAAGAGGGGCTGCACCCAAAATGGACAATGGTCATGAGTTTTTCAGACAGATAAAAGTTTGGTCCATTTACAAATCTGGGGTTAATCCTCCAATGACAGCTTCAGGTAATGAAGTCATTTAGCCCCAGTTTGCCCTCCCCAATTCACTTTTGTCTATACTTTTCTAGGCCTGAGGCAGTAGAGTGTTCTTGAATTTCAGGCCTAGAGGGATTGTTTTGTCTGAGCAAAATGTGCAGACAGTTAACTAACGCTTTCCATGGAATTTAGAGTTATGCACTAATGCAGTACAGGATATGAAAAATAGAAAGGCTAAGATCCTAAGGCATCATGCCCCCTCTGACATCCTCTAGAAATTCCCCCCAGGCTGCCTTCCCCTCCAGACAGCCCCGCTCCTCTCCTGCCCCACTCAGGAACCCCAGCAGTGTTTCTGCTCCTCCTGGCAATTCCATGCTTCTCCAGCCCAATGAACAGCAGTGGAGCCATCCCTGTAGTGCCTCTTGTTTGTGTCCAGAGGAGGTTGGGGGGCTGGAGAGCAGGGATGGAGCTGGGGAGGGGCATCTCCAAGAGAAAGACGGCCCCAAAGCCTTCCGGGGCAGGCTGGGGTGAGCAGCCCTGGGGAGGGAGTGGAGCCTGAGGCCCGGGGCTGGGAGGGATGGGAAGGACGGGAGGTGGGTGGGCTGCATGGGGAGTGGGATGGGAGGGTGGTGTGGGAGGGGTGGGACATGATGGAGCTGCTGGGAAGATGTGGTGGGAAGGTGTGGGGTGTGGTGGGGCTGGAGAGAAGGTGTGGGGTGTGGTGGGGCTGGAGAGAAGGTGTGGGGTGTGGTGGGTCTGGAAAGAAGGTGTGGGGTGTGGTGGGGCTGGAGAGAAGGTGTGGGGTGTGGTGGGGCTGGTGGCCTCAGGGAAGCCCCAGGGAGGGGGGTGATGCCCGTGGAGCCCATGGTGACAAACACAGCTGTCACCCGGCTCCTGGAAGGGGGTGGATGTGCTGAGGATCACGGCCTCCTCCTCTCCTTGCTGCTGCACCTTCTGAGTCTGCTGAGGGAGCAGCTGAAGGAAGTGGAGAGGAAGAATTTCTGAAGGCAGAGACATCTTTGCACCTGGCTCACAAAATTAAAAATTAAAGGTCTTAGGGGATATCTCTGCTGTGACACTCACAGAGCACTCGGGGTGGGGAATGCTGAGCCCCTGGGCCATCGTGTCTGTGCCAGCCCAGCTCTGGCCACTGAAGATCATGGTTGCTTCAGGGAGCACAGGCCATTGCTGTGTCCTCTCTGACACCAAGACATTGAAGTCTTACAGGAAATTGTTTTAGGCTAGGAAGAATTTTGAGTCGAAATTGTGAACATAGTGGAAATATATTCGCCATAGACGTGTTCAAAGAAACAAGAATTTCCAGGCATTTTTATACTCTATAATATCCAAGATTTTTTGATAAATATTCTTTGAAATGCTATCAATTTTTTATATCATGACATTGTTTTTTTGTTACTTTTAATTACTACAATATACTGTCTCTCTTAGAGTAATGCATAACCCAGGTTTTATCCCGCTAAAGAACAATTCATCAGATTTGATGTCCTAGTTAGACAATTTCCTTTTCTTAGGTGCCCAAGCCTATGAATTGGCTCCTTTATTGCCATTACAATTTATCTCTTAGAATTTATTATCAAGTCCTCTTGTGTGTATAGGTATTGAAGTGAAGGGGAGAATCGACCATCCTGGTAATGCATCGAACTCCCATTTTATTGATCAATCCATCACCTTAAATAACAATACTAATGAACTTCATGAATATTCTGTAATCCAATTTCATGATAGGCTAACAGAGAAACTTCTAACCACTCCCTTTGTTTTAGAATACCTACAATTGTTTATCAAAAACAGAAACCAAAACAGAAACCAGAAACTAAAACAGAAACCAGTGTTCCCAAAACTTCTGCATCTGTTCTCAGGATGGCAGGCCTTCCCAGAGACGGTGTTCCGCTTGTTATGGGAAGACAGCCCGAGAACTCCATTGTTTATAGAATGATGCCTGAGAGAGTCTAATCGTTTATACAAATCAGAAGGCTGAGAACTGTTAGAAACTGCTTTACTTTTCCCTTATACTTTTCTCTCAATTGTATGTCTCATGGCCTTTTCTTTAAGTCATTCTCCGACATTTCCCCCGTTTTTTCTTTTTTAAGAAAGGAGGTTAGTTTGTAGGTTTTTTCTATTATCTTACTGACTATTTTTTGAATGCAACAAGGTAAGATAATGGTGAAGTTTTTCCTCACAGAAACTCTTGTGGAGGAGACATTACCTCCTGTTCACTATCAGGGGCAAAGAAAAGAGAAGGGAACTCATCCACTATGCTTGGCAACACTTTAAACTTCAGAGCAGCTTCATGTGGGCCTCATAACAAACTCCAAAAGTACAGACCCCACTCTGTCAGGGCTCAGCTACACCAAAGGCCTGAGAACAAACAGGACACTCAGTGTCAGAAATGTGATCCTGTGGAGAAGGATCAGAACCAGTGCTCAGAGGTGGAATAATGATAACTTGCTTAAATAACAAGATCCACCCTGCGCTTGGGCTGGTATTCCATTCCAGGCTCTATCTTCACAAATTAAAAATATCTTAGGTGTCATAATAGTAGAGCCTTTACACTGGTTATAAAGCTGTTTGGACACTATTTCCAGGTTTAGAGATGAATCCAGAGTAGCCCATGTCTGTTTATGCTGACTCATCCTTTGGAAATTAGAGTAATCAAAGCTGAACTGCAATTATCTAATGCTTGATTGGGATCTCCTCTTATAGGGCCTACAACAGAATGTGATGTTAAAGGCACCAGTTTCCTACACCTTATCGAGGCTATATATGAAGCACTTTGATCTTTAACCTTTTTCAAAATACACTGTACCTCCCACCGATAATAAGCCAAGATTTTTGCTCATGAGATTCATAAAGGTCTAAAGCTGAGGCAGTGTTTAGCTCTGTCTCATTCCGTAGTGCCCACTCCCAATTATATTCCCAGGTCGTCCGGCAACGGCGTGTTACGGCCTTATCAGGCATTGCACGACAGGCGGTAATTGGACTAAGAAAAGAAAGCTGTTAGCTGTTTTCATTCATGCAACCTGGAGAGAAGGTGAAAAAGTCTGAAAATGATTCTTTCTGTCCTTGAATTTATCACATCCACCTTTTTTCATGAGCTTCCCAGAAATGTTCAAAGTCAGTTTTCAGTTTGTAATCCTTTAGTCATTTGGCTCAAATGGCATCAGCTGGGCAATTCTCAGTCCTTGTTAATTTGGAGTGGTGAAAAGATAGCATGCATTTAAAGCACTTAAAATACTTAACTTAACAGACTTATTTGTAAATCATGTAAAATCACTTAAATCTAATGCAAACTTAACAGAATCTAACTTAACTTACTTAATAATACTTAACAAAAATTTAATTTTCTTTAAATCTCACACAACTCAAACCTATATATAATTTAAACTTAGAAGACCTCGAACCCAACCGAAAACAAACTCAACAAACTTAACCTTAACATTTAATGGCACTTAATTGATAACCCAACTTAAACTACTTAATAACAGATAAAACTTACTATAGAAATAATATATAACATTTACTATCACTCACTCACAGGCCTGACTCCAAAACACTCAACCAAAACAACCTTTCTCACGTCTTTGCTGCAGCATTTATACCAAAAACACACTCACAACATCTCACTCATACAATCAATCCAACACATCTCAACATTTTTAAGCTTTTCAAAACACAGCTTTAAAGTCTAATGTTCCACCGGCCCAGCCATCCGGGCTTCTGATGTTCAAAGTCTCTGGTAATACAGGTGTTTCCAAGACAGCATAACCAATGCTGAGCCAAATCGGCCGAAATTTGACTCTCGCATTCATTTACGCTGATTTCTGCTTTACAGTCTGTGCTGGGGAGAACAAAAGATCTTTACTAACTTAGGTGAAAAACATCCTGACAGCAACAGTCCTTGGTGTCTCTTGTTTAGTTTCACTGGTCTTTTAATTGCAATAGGAATCTTTTCTTTTGTTGACAAAAGTCACAGTTATTACGGCTGTTAGATCTTAAACTGTAGCTTTTGCCGGCTACGGAGCGGAGGGAGAAGCGCTACCGCTCGAAAAAGCACTCTGAAGTCGGAATCCGCTAAGGAGTGTGTGACAACTCACTTGCCGAATCAACTAGCCCTGAAAATGGATGGCGCTGGACGCTCATCAGAGCCCAGAAAAGATGTCGGTCGATCTAAGCAGCAGGACGAAAACTATCAATGCACAGCATGATTGCTCCTCCATCGCCTGCTCTCTGATGCCCAGTCACTGTTCCCAAGCAGCAACTGGCCGCCTGTAGACATCTGGCCCCCAGTTCACACATGAGGGCGATGCGGCTCCGGTCGCTCCCCCCGCGGCGCTCTTTGTTCACTTCTGGCGCGGCTCTCGGGGTGGCGCGGCTTGGTTTCTGCGGCAGCGGCGCGGCTGCTCCCGCGCAGCGGCTCCGGTCTCGGGGGCGGCGCGGCTCGGCTCCTGTGGCGGCGGCTTTTGATCTTCCCGCCGCTGCCTCTGGTGCGCCCGTGCCAAGTTCGGAGTAGCACAGCACTGCAATTCTACCATAAATCACCGAATTCACACATTTCCGTTAATCCGTAAACCATATGGAAAATCCCTTTACCGTAACTATAAGCCCAAAGTCCTGTTAAGTCCTTTTGCCAATTCATCTCTGCTTTGCGCTGCGGGTCACTCCCTACGCGACAGTTCTGCTTCGCCCGCGGCGGCTCCCTGTGGTGTCGGGTTGAAGGCTCCCTGCTGCGGAGGGTTAGAGGCAGGAAAGAGTACCGATGATGCAGCGATGACTTCTGATGGTGCTTGGCATTCCCGGCGCAAGCGGCCCGTGCCTTCGCATCGACAGCATTTCGTGCGGCCCTCTTTATTTGATGCTGCAAACGCAGCTGACCCTTGAAGAGGTGCAAAAGCGGCTAACACCTGACTCTGAGAGGACCTTGCCTGTTTTCGAAAACCTATTCCTATCTGCTTGAGTACATCCGCCACAAAAGCCTGCTGCCCGGTAGGAATAAGAGCCATCCTCTCTAATGCTTCCTCTACAGTCCAATCCGCACCTAAAGCATTAAGTATGTTTCTAGTAGCAGAATTACAATTTTGAATCGCACACTGCTTGAGTAGGACCTCGCGCAAATATTCTGGCACGCCTGCTCTCTTAATTGCAGCCGCAGCTCTATCAACAAAAGCGCCAAATGTCTCATCTTTGCCTTGCTTAATTCCCACATACACTGGTATCCCTCCTGGTTCCTTTACCATATCTATCGCGAGTCTGACTAACCGCATTGCCTCCCGGCACTTTTCCGGACCTATTAAAGCTTGTGCATCAGTACGATGGAAAGGTCCCAGACCCATAAGCTCATTTATAGTGATACCATGCAAGGGGTCCCCCGGCTGCCTTTGAACTGCCACACATTCATTAGCTAAAGCTTGCCAGTGGGCGTTAAACAGCAATTGTTGATGTTGAGTAAAAATTAATTTAACTATCCCACGACAATCATTAACAAGAAGGATACTGGTGTCAAAAATATAATCGAGCATTTGCTTAGCTGGTTCGCTTTTAAATCCAAACTGACTAACAGTAGCTCACAATTGAGATAATAGCTTCCAGTCAAGAGCGCTAATTGTGGCTTGAAAACCTCCTCCAGCCTGAGGGTTAAAGACAACCGGACAAACCAGCTCTCGAGCCGAACTTATCAGCTCCTGATCTCCCTTGTCAATTGCATCTTTGGCCAGGGCAGCCCACGCGTCCCGTCTTTCCCTTGCAATCGCCACCGCCAAGCCGCTTTCTGACCCAGGGACCGGCTGATTGCTTGTCGGGAACGGAGTACACGTATTTGGCCCCAGCTGCTGAGACGCAGCAGGTACGGGAGAGTCAAAAGTGCTCTGTGTAGCCTGCGGCAAAGCAGACAACAAGGCACCCCGCGGAACTTGGCTCGTTAGGGGGGGCTGCGAAGCGGGTACTAAAGCAGTCTGCGTAGCCTGGTTTGTAGGCTGGCTCGTAGCCGGGCTTGTAGCCTGGCCCGTTAAGGGGGGCTGCGCGGCGGGCAGCGAGGCGGTCTGCGCCTGGCTCATTAAGGCAGCCCTTTTTTCAGCTTGAAATAGCAGCAGTTCGGTGTTAACGACCCGCCATAATTTACCCCACTTCTTAGCAGTTTTATCATCATCTAACGTAGCCTGCCACAATAAATCACCAAATCTACGCCACTCCAACAATTCGTGAACTGTGTGAGGATTTATAAAGATCCCCCTTTCTAGGCCATAAGCTAAAAGACCTGGTAATTCTTTCTGTAAATCTATTCCCTTAATTTGCCGTTTTTGCAAAAGGGTAATAAAAAGTTCATATGCGGCTTGCCTTTCCATACCTATGTGCGCACGTTGCAGCTCTTCGAATCAAGGTCGCGGCCGCATGTATCGGACGAGCCTATCTGTATAGTCACTCGCAGTGCGGCGCGGGCCGGCGGGTTACCCTCGGCTTTGTCTTCTGCGCTTCTTTGCTGTTCCGGCTGCAGTTTCGATCTTACGGAACCCGAACCTGGCTTCACTTCACGTGGCGTTCGCTTCCCCGTGGTGTTCGCTATCACGGTCGGAGGTCACCATATATTGAAGTGAAGGGGAGAATCGACCATCCTGGTAATGCATCGAACTCCCATTTTATTGATCAATCCATCACCTTAAATAACAATACTAATGAACTTCATGAATATTCTGTAATCCAATTTCATGATAGGCTAACAGAGAAACTTCTAACCACTCCCTTTGTTTTAGAATACCTACAATTGTTTATCAAAAACAGAAACCAAAACAGAAACCAGAAACTAAAACAGAAACCAGTGTTCCCAAAACTTCTGCATCTGTTCTCAGGATGGCAGGCCTTCCCAGAGACGGTGTTCCGCTTGTTATGGGAAGACAATCTGAGAACTCCATTGTTTATAGAATGATGCCTGAGAGAGTCTAATCGTTTATACAAATCAGAAGGCTGAGAACTGTTAGAAACTGCTTTACTTTTCCCTTATACTTTTCTCTCAATTGTATGTCTCATGGCCTTTTCTTTAAGTCATTCTCCGACATATAGGTTTCCAAACTCCTAATTATCTCATGATATCATTCTTATTCTACGACGTCCAATTATTTTCTAGTTATATGATAACCATTAACAGTACTTTATTGAATTTTGTTCTCCAGCTATTGGTTAAGTTCTCTAAGGGCTATGGGTCAATAGAGTTTTCTACAGACACTCAGCCAACACAGATCTAAAACCAAAACAGCTAAAATCCACAGTCAAATATGCCTTAACTAATTAAACATAGTTCATTACAGAAATTTCTAAACAGTCACAGAATTCCTGGCTAACTACCTCTCTGTCCCCTCCCTCCAGCCACATTCCCGGCTGGCAGCAGCAGCCAGAGGAAGCCGGGAAGCGCTGGCAGAGGGGACAAAGGCAGCTCAGGGTTCACGGTGCTGTTTATTGATATCAGACCTCAGTGGGATGCAGGAACCAGGTGCCAGGGGGAATTCTGGGGTCACAGCCATGTTGGAAAAGATTATTTTGGCTCTAAGACCTGTGAGGGAGGAGCAAATCCATGCTCCAATGTGCTCTGTGCAGAGCATGCCTCACACATGGCCCTTTTCACTGCCTCTGCTCCCTTTCCCTGCAGGAATAAGGGTGGGAGGGTGATCCTAAGTCACTGCCCCATGGTCCTGCATGGGGGCACTTGAAGGGTTCAACAGGCTCAGACCCCCCTGTCCATGGTGTGTGTGTCTGCACATACAGTACCTGTGTGTGTGCCAGTGTGCACAGCTCTGGGTGCACACACAATTGCCAAGGTGTACCCGTGTTGTGTGCCCTACTGTGTGCATAGATGTTAAATTACCCCCTCTCAGGTGTGACTCAGTCTGTGCACAGCTCTGTGTTTGAGCGTACAGAGACTCTGCAAGTGTGAACATGGCCCTGTGTAAGATATGTGTGTTAAAGTGTATGACACTGCACGTATTAGTGTGCACAGATTTGTATACTCATGTTAATGTACACAAGTTCTGCATGCAAGCAAGTCTCGTGTTTGTGAGTGCATGTACATTAGTAGAGACTGTACATAAGTGAGTGTCTCTGTGGCACACGTGTGCTACTGTGCACAAGGTGAGCATGCACAGCTCCATGTGTGTGTGCAAGTGTGTGCTGCTGACAGGTACCGCTGTACGCCAGGGCTGTATGCCAGTGAGCAAGTACCTCTGTGTGTGTGCTGATTATACACATACCCCTGAGTGCACACATAGGCTGAGCACACCCAGAGACACAGCTCTGGATGCACAGCTCCCTGCATCCGGCTACTACATCACCTGAGAAAGAAGAACCCAGACGTGTGTTTGTGTGTGTCAATGTGGATGTATCACTACTGAACTCTGCTGACCAGAGCAACCCCTAGCTCCCTGTGTACATTTTGTTACAATATGTAGAGTTCAACTTCTTTTATAACAGAAATACAAAGCGTGGTCCCCTGGCACCAAGATCAAGAATCAAAAGCATTCTTAGGTCTCTACCACTGACTGCAAGGTGAGGGTACACACACAACCCACCAGACAGTTCCATGGAAGCAGAAACCCTAGAAGTTTTGCAAAACCCCAAAGATTAAGTGCACTAACACAGATCATAAAGAAGAGAAATTGCTTCCACTGAGCCATTCTGAGAAGACAAGAATGCTTACAAACCAGCCCATTCAAACTGCTGTTATTTATATTCTTAACTTGTGCCTTAATTTTGCTGTAGACTTGTAAGAACTTATAAGTGTGTGAACTCATTCTTGTAGATTGATAGATTAACGTTGTCGCCCTGTTGCTGCACTTTGTGAAAGACAAGTGAAAGCCTCACAAGACTACTCTGCATGCTTTAAAAAACTATTTAAGTAACATTTTGAACAGAGAATCTAAATTGTATTAATCATTAATATAATATTGCTATGAAAATTTCAAGTATCTGTTAAGGAAAGGATCAGTAAAAAGTGGTAAAATGATTCATTTAAAAACTGAAGTATGATGGGAACCAGAGGGCAGCACCAGATTGGCCCCTGTACTCACCACCAAGAAAATTATAACCCTACTGCAGGCAGCAATCCTATAGGCATGGCAGGAGGAGGTAAAAGCCATACTAGACCTCTGTTACTCCATTTTTTCTGCTCAGACCAATTCGTGTCACAAACTCCACAAAACATTTTACTTAAAGAAGACAAAGAAGACCTGAGATTTCTTTCCCTTTTCCATTGTCCTCACCCATATCAACAGACACTATTACAACTCATTCAAAATCAAACTTCACTTAAGAAAAGCTTAAGTATATAATCAAAATCGAAAATAAAATTTAATTGCTTGAGCCAAATAACTTCTAAAAAAAAATAGGAGGGTTTGTTATAGATAAATAATGATATGATTGGCTCTCTCAATTAAGGGATAAATATTGTGTGTGTATTAAAAGAAGCTTTATTGATGTATAGCTATGTTATTGTACTCTGTTGTTTAGATGTCCTCTGTTCTCCCCATAGTCCCCTTCTCCCTCCCTCTGTATTGCTGCCATCAGACAGCCTAGCTTGTCTAGGACAGGTAAAAAGAAGGCATGTACATATACCTGTTGCATGGGTGTCTTAGGCTGGAAATGGGGGTGTGTATTCTATTCCTATCTGATGGGGCAGTTATCTTCTGTTAATTAAGCAGTTTTCTTTATCTCTTCCACAACAGTCATCCCTCTGGGGAGATATCTTCTGTTAATGGGCCATTGAGTCTCACTGCATGACTGATAAAATTACGGCATTGTGAGAAGCTCTGCCCAGAGGGAAGAGCCAAGAATTCCCCCGTGGATATAATCTGAGATCTGGAAGACCACAGCCAGCCTTTCCCCACTGGATTCCCAGAGGAGCAGCTTTCTTCACTGGATCTTCAGAGGAAGACCAGGTCCATCTACATCCCCACTGGACCTTCAGAGGGAAACTCCATCCTTCTCCAGGATCCCTGCTCCAACAGAACCACAGCTGGCACTGCAGGGGGGCTGCAGCCACCCTTTAATGGGACTGCTACCAACACCCTGACCCACAGGGTGGCAGGTCGTATTCTGACTCTGTCTGTGTTGTTTTGTATTTCTGCGTTGTTTATTTTTTTGGTTTTTAAAATTTTCTTCCCTATTAAGGAACTGTTATTCCTGGTCCCATATCTTTGCCTGAGAGCCCCCTTAATTTCAAAATTATAACAATTCAGAGGGAGGGGGTTTATATTTTCCATTTCAGGGGAGGCCTGCTGCCTTCCTTAGCAGACACCTGTCTTTTCAAACCAAGACAATGTGGCAGTTGGGAATGGAAAAACTTGTTTCTAAGGGGGCACAACATGACGACACCTGACTTTCCAATCAAGTTACAAGAAAGTAGTCTTCACCAATAAATGCCAAAGAAGAGGTGACTGACAGAATTTTAGAGGGGCCAGAGTTGGCTGATACAACCCTCAGGGGTATAAGAGACAGAACAGCCATTTTGTGGGTGAGCCATATGCAAGGCAGCCACTGGAGGGGCTCCCAGTGCTGTTATTTTTCCTGATTTACTCCATTTGTTGTAATATTTGTTAAGGTTTAAAAACCTTTAAAAATTTTACTAAGTGAGTGGTCATTTTTCGTGGGATCAACAGGCTGACTCTCCCATGTCCCTGGAAGCATAATTTCTGCGGGCACATTTTTCATTCTACTCATTGAAGACCTTCTGGTGGGAGAGTCGTATGGGACAGGGCCTCCAGCAGCTCCCTACCAAGAAGTAGATGAAGGGGGTGTTTGAGGCTGCTGTTTCTACAGGTGAGCAGGAAAACAGCCTGGGAAGGCACAGCAATGTACCCAAGCTGCTGCAGGAAATGGCAGAAGCTGAGGAGGAGAGTTGACAGTGCAGTGAGGTGGAGAAGCATGTCACACCTCTTGGGCTGCTGCTGCTGGGAGCCCCACTTGGCCTTCATTAAGTCAATTGTGCCAGAAATGGCCACGGGAGCAGCCAAAAAGAGCAGGATGATGGTGTACATGGAGATGAGAGGCAGCCGGCAGTGCTCCTGCTCTTGTGAGTGGCAGAGGAATATCACAAGGCAATGACAGTGAGGAGAGCAAAGAAGGCCCAGGACAGGACACTTCCCACCACCAGCCACATTCGCTCGGAAAGGTCCCAGCGGCAGCACTGGAAGATCTTGAACATGTAGAGCACAGTGCCAGCCGGCGTGAGCAAGAACAGCCCCCAGTAGTAGGAGACCACTGAGAGCTGGAAAAGGAAACTCAGGTACAGCAGGGGGAGAATAGGAGAGCAGGACACATCCTCCAGCAGGAAGAGGAGGGCAGAGGGGACTGTGAGGAGAAGGAAGAGGAAGTCGGCGACAGCCAGCGTGAAGATGCCAGAGTTATGGGTTTTCAGGCTGGGAACAGGGCTGTGCTCTGGCTCCTCAGATGAGCAGTGTCACACTGTGTATGGCCACGCTGGTGACCTCTATCTCACACAGATCATCTCCTTCAGTGGGTGAGGCAGGAGATGGGGACACAGTGGTCACCTCCATGGATGGACGCTGGGCAGGCAGTGGGATGTGGCCCCTGGCTGTGGTCAGAGTGGATGGGCAATGAGTGCTTGGAGAATCCAGGGATGGACCATGTGGCTCCTCAGCAGCTCCCTGCAGTGGGAAGGGTTCAGTGGGGAGGGATGTGATGTGCAGGGGAGGAGGGCAGTGGAAGTTGCTGGGAGACAAAGGTAGGAGGCTTGGGAGTTCAGAAGAAGACACAGAAGGGAAGCTCAGGGCAGAGGAGAGGAGAGCTGGGGAGGGCCCTGCAGTCACCGTGAGAGTGTGGCAGGAACAGAGCAGTTGCTGCAGGAGAGGAAGGTGGGGTAGGGAGGAAGGCAAACATTCCACTGACCTGTTCCCTGTGGGGCAGCAGCAGGCAAAGGGGTCTGTGCAGATCAGCGGCGCTTCCTGGTCCCTCTTGTTCCTTTGGGATCCATGTCCTAAAGCGGCTCCTGCCAGGTCAGGGACATGAAGGAGAAAGTGCCCAGGTCACCAGGAGCTCCCCATTCCCATCCTGCTGGCTCCTCTGCCTGTGCCCTGTCCTGGTGTTGCTCCCCAAGGCTCGGTGGAGTCATGGGAAAGTCAGAAATTGCATCTTTGGCTATGTAAGAATTTCACTTCCTCACATTTATTTATCATGGCTTTTTGCTACAGAGGAAGTGACTTTTGTCAAAAGCTCCAAATGAAACATTTTGCAGATGGTTTATCATTCCCTCCTGATGGGAAACATTTCTTCCCTGCAGAGTGGCCCATTCTCCGACTGCCTTCCCTCTCCTTGCAGGTTTCTACCATTCCCTGCTTTTCTTCTCTGACACAGGTCACGGTCCCTCCAGCAGCAGAGGGATGCTGGTGGTGCTGGTGGCCCTGAAATGCTGACAGTGCTGAATGTTCTGATGAGGCAGCTGGGTGCTTGTCAGAAGTAACTCCAATTCTGTGAGGAGCTCAGGGATATTTGCCAAAGCCTCCCCTGGGCCCAAGGAAACAGAGCTGAGCTGCTCCCTATCCTATCCTATCCTATCCTATCCTATCCTATCCTATCCTATCCCAATCTCTGCACCCCATTCCCACCCCACTCTCCATCCTCACCCCATCCTATCACATCCCACAGCTTTCCCAGATGGAGCCGCTCCCCCACTCTGAGCGTGGCCTGTCACGCTCTGCTCTCCTCTGGCTTTGCCAGCATCCAGACCCCCTGCAGCCCCCTCTGACCCTCTCCTGACCCCTCCAGCCTGCTCTGACACCCCAGAACTCACCCAGGGCTGACTTTTTTTCCCCTGACAGTCACACTCCTCCCCTGCTCCACCAGGGACCCTGGCAGTGTCCCTGCTCCTCCTGGCCATAGGGTTCTAGGACCCAGGAGAGAGGAGGAAAACCCAGCTCCAATGTGCTCCTCAGGATCACACAGGATGATAAATGTGGCTGGAGCCAGTACAGAAACAGATTTGGAGGCCTGCAGTGGTTTTGGGGCAAATTCTGTAACAAGAAGCAAAAGCACATGGCCAAAGGAAAAGTTCAAGTCAAGGTCACCTTTAATATCTCAGCACTCAGTGAATACAACCACCAGAGACTCCTCTGAATGATCCTCCAGGATCAGGAAAGGACTTGGAGAAGGAGATGGATGCATGGAAATGAGTCCTAGGAAAGTGATGTTTATGTTTTAGATAAGAAAGACACACAACCTCTGTTGTAAAGTCTCACCCCAAACAGAAATATGGAGAGATGTGTAAGAACCGTAATGAGAGATGTGGGACTCCATGTGGGTCTTCAAGATGCAGTTTATTACAAGATGTTCCAGCAGTCCAGTGTCGTGGGTGACAGAGCCTGTGCCCACAGCTGTCAGCTCCAGCTGCAGCCAGGCCTGGAGACCCTTTGGTTTAGGTTGCATTGCATTACATACTTTTCTTTGCTGAGCATCTTAATACAGTAGAACCAATCTATACCTTAACTTTTATCTCTAGCCTATCCTAACTACTATAATTACCATATTCATGTTCCTTTTCTCCAATCACTAAAAGTTAGTACATTACAGTTAAAGCTAGAAGTTGCATCAGCAGGCTTGTTTGCCTGTGCTATCTTTCTGGTGGGTAAAAACATCTTCTCGTTTGAGGTGAGTTTATCCTTTGCTCTAAGTCATAAAGCCCCCCTCTCACTAACTTACCCTTTGCCTCCTTGGTTGTCCAGCAATATTGGCTCAGCAATTATTTTCTTCTATATCAAAACTTGCTTCCATCTCTATTCATTCATCAGACTGTACATTCAAAAATCTTTCTGCTAAGCATACATATATGTGAGACTTTTTTGCCAAACTTTCATTCTTCCGAACAGACATCGTACTGTGTGTCCTTTGGAGGTAAAGAATGCCTGATTCCTAATGCTTCCCATTGTGTTTGAAAATTTATTCTGGGTGATTTTGGTGTCACTTCCAGTTCCCATCTCCACTCCACTCCCTATCCCATCCCATCCCATCCCATCCCATCCCATCCCATCCCGTGGCTGCTCCCCGCCTTGAAGCACTGTCCATTGGGCTCTGCTGCCTCCAGCTGGGACATTTGAGATCAGCAGCCTCCAGACCCTTCCTGACCTCCTCCAGACCCTTTGAGAGCTCTCTGACCCTTCTGGACCCCTCTGACAACCTCCAGGCCTGCGTTGGGACCAGATTTTCCCCTACATTCCCACTCATCTAGGACCATGAGCAGTGTCTCTCCTGCTCCCAGCCATTCCTGCTTTTGTACCTTGAAAAAAAAATTCAGCAAAGAAATAACACTTTACAGCATTTAGCTGGAATGGTATCTCATGCCTTAACCTTGCTTCCAGGCCTGACTCGCTCAGATGTCTGAGGTACTAACACAGCTGAGAGAGCAGCATTTCTGCCACATTTGCCCCAGCAAATGCAGACGTGTGTGCACACAGCCAGCCAGGCAGAGTGAGTGCAAGGTGCCTGTGAGCAATTGCCCTGGCAGGCAGTGAAATGCTCCCTGCGGATCCCTTTGCATCTCCTCCCTGGGCCAAGGGCTGGGCCTGGAGCCCTGGCGGGATGGGCCCAGGAGCCGTCGGCGTTCAGGGATCAGCCCAGGGCAGCAGCCGGGAGAGATCCCAGCTGGGAGAGGCCCCAGTGCCAGGGAGCTTCTGCTCAGCGCTGCTGGGCCCAGCAGAGCTCCAAGGCTCTCCTTTGGGGCCGCTGCTCACAGGGCCCCAAGGCATGGGCGGCACTCCCAGCAATGGTTCAGCCTGGCCACACTTGGGGCCGGCAGCTTCCTGGGACAGTGGCAGAGCAGGGATGCTGTGGCATCCAGGGCAGTACAATAATTTCCAAGGCTGTTGATGAAAGCCCAGGAGGCAGTTGGACAGCAGCAGTTGCTGGGAGCAGAGGGTGTTTCTGATCAGCGCCACAGGAGCTGAGCCCAGGGGCTGCTCCTCGAGGCTGAGGCCTCCCAAGCACGGATCAGAGCCCAGAGCGGCCTGGAAAGGGGCTGGGGATGCAGCAGCACAGGGAGGGTGATCCTGTGGGTATTTATTGATCAGGAGACTCAAGGAATCCCTCAGCCACTGTCCCAGGGTCCTTCAGCAGTGCAGTGGAATGGATCAATAGGCTCAGATAACTGTGTTCACAACAGGATCACCTCCACAGGCAGTGTTTCCTTCTGGCTCCCCAAAGACACTGTGGATTGCCTCCCTTAGGGACTGCATGGAGAAGTACCTCCTGCAGCTCCCCATGGAGCAGTGTCTCCAGCAGCTCCCCATGGAGCAGTCTCTCTTCCAGTTCCCCACCAAGAAGCAGATGAAGGGTTTGATGCTGCTGTTGATGCAGCCAAGTAGGAAAAGCGCCTGGGAGGACACAACTGTGTAACCGAGCTGCTGCAGGAGAAACCAGAGACTGAGGGGCAGACTGACGAGTGCAACGAGGAAGATAACAACGTCAAGCCTCTTGTGTTGCTGCTGCTGGGAGCCAGGCTTGAGTTGAATGAAGAGGATTGTGCTGGAAATGACCATGGGTACAGCAAATAGAAAAAGGTTGAGGACGTACATGGAGGTGACAGCCACCTGGCATTGCTCCTGCTCGTGTGACTGGCACAGGGAAGTCACCGTGGGATTGACAGCAAAGGAAATGAAGAGGAGGACCCAGAACAGGGGAGTCATCAACACCCACAACAAGTGTTCGGACAGCTGGCAACCACAGAATACCAGGCAGAGGATGGATCTGCATCTCTGAATGCTGATGAACGTCAGCCGGTACAGCCCTATAATGTAGGTGAACAGCGACAGCTGGAAAAGCAAGCTCAAATACATCAGGGGCATTATAGCAGAGCAGGAAACCTCCTCCACAAGGAAGAGCAGGGTGGAGGGCAACATGAAGATGAGGAAGAGGAAGTCAACGTTGGCCTGTTTGGAGATGAAGTGGGTAATGGCATTAACGTGCAGGAGCCTGAGAATAACTCCATTCCCAGCCAGCCCACAGAGGCCAACGATCAGCATCATAAAGTCTATGGCCATGTTGGAGACATTGATCTCACACTGAGCAGGTGTGTCAGTCGGTGAGGTGAAAAGAGGGGACATGGTGCTCACCTCCATAGATGGATGCTGGGCAGGCAGTGGGATGTGGCCCCTGGCTGTGGTCAGAGTGGATGGGCAGTCAGTGCTTGGAGAATCCAGGGATGGACCATGTGGCTCCTGAGCAGCGCCCTGCAGTGGGAAGGATGTGGGTGGAGGAGGACTGGGGAGGAGTGAGATGTGCAGGGGAGGAGGGCAGTTGAAATTGTGGGGTGGGAGAGGGAGGTGGGAGGGTCAGGCTGGTTAGCTGGAGGCTGATAAATAACATAAAGAATGAACATTTTCAGTTCTTCTGAAGTTTTTCAAAAGTAAAGTGGCCAAAATTTTAAAGGATGTGTAATAGATAGATAATGGGATGATTCCTCTCACAGTTAAGGGATGAATACTGTGTGAATATTAAAAGAAGCTTTATTGATGTATGTTATTTTAGTCTGTTGTTTAGATGTCCCCTGTTCTCCCCAGAGTCCCCTTCTCTCCCCTCTGTACTGTTGCCATCAGAGAGCCTGAGTCATCTAGGACAGGTGGAAAGAAGGGCTGTACAAAATCTTGTTGCTGGGGGAGGAAGAGTTGCAGCATGAGAACACCTGACCCTCCAGTCAAGCTGCAGGAAAGCAGGCTCCAGCAATAAACACAAAGGAGGGCTGACTGACAGACTTTGGGAGGGGCCAGGTTTAGCTGATGCAACCCCAGGGGTATCAAATGTGAAGCATCCATCTTGAAGATCAGCCAGCCACGTGGTGGGCAGCCATGAGGGAAGCTCCCAGGCCTGCTTCTCCTTATTTACTCCTTTAGTTGCAATTTTTGTTAAGGGTTAATAAACCTTTAAAATTTTAAAAAGTGGGTGGTTGTTTCTCACAGGATGTAAAGGCTGGCACACAGGATGGCAAACATGGCAGGAACCCGTGCAGAAACAGATCAGTAGAGCTGCAGTGATTTTGGGGCAAATTCTGGAACAAGAGGCAGCAGTGCATGGCCAGAGGAAAAGTTCAAGGCAAGGGCACCTTTAATATGGCAGCATTAATTGAATATGACCACCAGAGAGACCCCTCTGAATGAACCTTCATGATCATAAAAGGACTTGCAGGAGGAGTTGGATGCATGGAAATGAGTTCTAGGAAAATGGTGTTTGTGTGTTAGATAAGAAATACTTTTTAATGCCTACATGTGGTTCTAATGGATTAATACCCAGTTGTAAAATCTCACCATACACACAATACAAGGAGAGATCCCTCTATGTGCTGTGCAGGTCAAGAATTCCTGCTTCCTCATGCTTTGCATTGTGTTAGAAAGTTTGTTCTGGCCCATTTCAGCATTAGGATAGAGACGGGATGTACAGGAGGAGAGAGAGGATCTGGGGAGGGCCCTGCGGTCACTGGGAGAGGGTGTCAGGAACAGAGCAGCTGCTGCAGGAGAGGAAGGTGGGGTAGGGAGGAAGGCAAACATTGCACTGACCTGTTCCCTGTGGGGCAGCAGCAGGCAAAGGGGTCTGTGCAGATCAGCGGCGCTTCCTGGTCCCTCTTGCTCCTTTGGGATCCGTGTCCTAAAGTGGCTCCTGCCAGGTCAGGGACATGAAGGAGAAAGTGCCCAGGTCACCAGGAGCTCTGCATTCTCAACCTGCTGGCTCCTGTCTGTGCCCTGTTCTGGTGTGGCTTCCCAAGGCTTGGTGGAGTCATGGGGGGTGTGGGGGAATCGAAAATTGCAACTTAGTCTACCACAGAAATTCAGTTCCTCTGAGTTATTTATGTTGGGTGTGGGTATTTTTTGGGGGGTTTTTTTGTGGTTTATTTTCTCCAAAGCGGAAGTGGCTTTTGTCAGAAGCTCTAAATGAAGATTTTTGTGATTGGCTCCTCTTTCTCTCCTGATGAGAAACATTTCTTCCCTGCAGAGTGTCCCATTCTGCAACTGCCTGCCCTCTCTAAATAGGTTTCTACCATTCCTTGTTTCTTTTCCCTGAGGGGTGTTGGAATCCATAAGGTTAGAGGGTTTTTAGGAAATGGTTAAAAAGTATAGGCCTCAGACTGAAGTTTTGTTAGCATTGCAAATGCAAGCAGAAAAGTTTCCCATGCAAGCAGAAAAGTTTCCCAAGCAGTAGACGTGACAAATAACAATAGGTCTCTGCAGAATTGGTTTTAGGATGGCAACAAGGTTATTTAATGTATATCTTTAGAAGGTTAGCATGAATAGAGCTCTGTTCATTGTCTCTTATGAACCAGTCTTTGTTTTAGCTACGATTACGTATACTTTGTGGGATTGGATAGAATGCTTGTCAATACGTGTTTTCTGTATCTGATTGGCTGAAACTAGACTGAGATGATTTTATGTATTGCTGTATGAGCCCTCCTGAGGAGGACATTTTGGAGGAGACATTTTGGGGTGGATCAGTGAGCTGTCATGTCTCCTTTTTGTATTCTGAGACTGATGTGCTGGAAATAAAAGCAAAAATCTCTTCACTGGTCTGTTTACAATGTTGTCCATACTGGACATTTTGCCGCGGCCTAGTGGGTTCTTTTTTAAAGACGTGGGTTCCTGACACAATTGGACTTATATCTACCCATCCCCCGACAAGGGGTAATTGTCCGTCCAGCAGCAGAGGGATGCTGGTGCCACTGGAATGCTGCTTGCAGTGCTGGCATTGTGGGTGAGGCAGCTGGGTGCTTCTCAGAAAAAACTTCTGTTCCAGGAAGGGCTCTCAGGTCATTGCAAAAACATGCTCTGGGCCTAGGAAGCACAGCTGAGCTGCTTCCCCCTGCTATCCCAATTCCATCCTCATCCCTGCTCCCCATCCCCATCCCCATCTCCATCCCTTTCCCCATCCCCAGCCCCAGCCCCATCCCCATTTCCATCCCCATCTCCATCCCTTTCACCATCCCCATCCCCATCCCCATCCCCATCCCGCTCGCCATCCTCACCCCATCCTATCACATCCCACAGCTTTCCCAGATGGAGCTGTTCCCCCACTCTGAGTGTGGCCTGTCAGGCTCTGCTCTCCTCCAGTGGGGAGATTTGTGATTGTCGGCATCCAGACCCCCTCCAACCCACTCCGAGCCTCTCCTGACCCCTTCAAAACTGCCTGCAACACCCCAGTCCATCCCTGGGGACCCCTGTGCCCCGGAAAAGCCCCGATCCTTCCCCGCTCCACCAGGGAGCCCCGGCAGTGTCTCTGCTCCTCCCGGCCATAGGGTTCTTAGACCCAGGAGGCAGGAGGAAAGCCCAGCTCCAATGTGCTCCAGAGCAGGACAGAGGATGGTAAATGTGGCTGGAGCCAGTGCAGAAATGGATTTGGAGGCCTGCAGTGGTTTTGGGGCAAGTTCTGTAACAAAAAGCAAGAGCACATGGCCAAAGGAAAAGTTCAAGGCAAGGTCACCTTTAATATCTCAGCACTCAGTGAATGCAACCACCACAGACCCCTCTGAATGATCCTCCAGGGCCAGGAAAGGAGAAGAAGGTGGATGCATGGAAATGAGCCCTAGGAAAGTGATGTTTATATAATAGATAAGAAACACACTTTACCTGTAGTGTGTGGTTATGATGGAAAAAGACCCTGTTGTAAAATCTCACCCCAAACAGAAATATGGAGAGATCCATCTGTGTGTCATCTGCTTCCTAATGCTTCTCATTGTGTTGGAAAGTTTATTCTGGCTGATTTTGGAATCACTCCCAAGTCCCATCTCCTGTCCTCATGCCATGCCATGCCATGCCATGCCATGCCATGCCATGCCATGCCATGCCATCCCATCCCATCCCATCCCATCCCATCCCATCCCATCCCATGGCCGCTCCCCGTGTTGAAGCTCTGCCCGTCAGGCTCTGCTGCTCTCCAATCAGGACATTTGGGATCAGCACCATCCAGATCCTTCCTGGCGCCTCCTGCTCCCTCCCACACGCCCAGACCCCCGGGGACGCTGCCCCCCCTGCCCGCCAGCCCCGCTGCACCCGGGAGCAGGGACATCTCTGCTGTGACACTCACAGAGCCCTCGGGGTGGGGAATGCTGAGCCCCTGGGCCATCGTGTCCGTGCCAGCCCAGCTCTGGGCACTGGGGATCATGGTTGCTGCAGGGAGCACAAGCCATGGCTGTGTCCCCTCCCTCCAGCCACATTCCCGGCTGGCAGCAGCAGCCAGAGGAAGCCGGGAAGCGCTGGCAGAGGGGGCAAAGGCAGCTCAGGGTTCATGGTGCTGTTTATTGATATCAGACCTCAGTGGGATGCAGGAACCAGGTGCCAGGGGGAATTCTGGGGTCACAGCCGTGTTGAGAAGGATCCCTTTCCGGAAAGTGGGTTTTAAGTGTTCTGGGAGGTGTAAGAGAGGAGGGAAAGCCATGCTCCAATGTGCTCCCCACAGAGCATCCCTCCCACATGGCCCTTGGCAATGCCCCTGCTGCCCTCTCCTGCAGGAATTGAGGTGGGAGAGTGACCCTGTGGATATTTATTAATCAGGTGACTCAAGGAAACCCTCAGCCAATGCCCCGGGGTGCTTCATCAGTGCAGTGGAAGGGATCAACAGGCTCAGACTGCCATGGAATCACTGAAATCATTCCCTGGTGGAATCATTGCTGCTGGCAGTGTTTTCTTCTAGCCCACCAAAGACCTTCTGGAGAAATTTCCTGAGGAACACATGGAGCAGTTCGTCCAGCATTTCTGTGAAAAACACCAATCACTTGTTTTTAAAATGTTATAAGTTTTATAGTAATAAAATGGCTATAAAATAATAATATAATTAGAGTAATAAAACATGGACAATTAGGATTTAGCATATTTTGGGACAATAAAAACAAAGAGTTACAGACAGTCCTCTTTCTGAGAAAAATAAGCCTGAAAAAGGACACATATTAACAGAGGATTAACCCTTAAAAGCAGTAGCCTGTTGCATATTCATACATCTCATACATGGTGCATAAATTCCATTCAAACAAAGGATTCTGTCTGATCATCATCAACTTCCTCATAATCCTGACGTCATCTTCAGGACTGAGCGAGGCAGGAAGAAGTTAGTTTCTCCTGTTAAGGGAACCATAAATTCTTTTTCACAGAAAGATTTAGGTGTCCTGTGGTTGATATCTAGAGGGCAGTACCTCATTCCTCTCTTTTTAAAAAATGCCTCTTAATATCATTACATTTGAAACTCCATTTTTTCTATTCTTGGAGTGTTTTTTTTCTCCCTGTTCTCATCTCAACTCAGGAGCCCTTTGTTAATTTTTGTTTCCCTCTCCTCTGCCCAGCTGAGAGCAGGAGAAGGTGAGTGAACGGCTTTCACGGGTGCCTGGCGTTTGGCCAGTGCCAAACCACGACAGGCTTGCAGCAGGTTATCGGCATCAGAGCCCACATTTCTTACTGACAGTACCCCTGATGGTGCAATAAAAGTTATTGGAGACCAGATGTTGGGGTGCTGGGGTGCCCCTTGCAACCCTTCACCAGAGCTCATCCTCCTCCTCCTCAGCCTTGGGAATACTTGTGGTTGTTTTTTCCTGATCTCACCCTTTGCAAGCAGGGACACCTTCACTAGACTGGGCTGCTTCAAACCCCATCCAGCCTGGCCTGGAACACCTCCAGGGATGGGGAGGCCAGAGCATCTCTGGGAACCTGTGCCAGGGCCTCTCTACCCTCACAGGGAGGAATTTCTTCCCAATATTCCCCCTAACCCTGTTCTCTGGCAGTGGGAAGCCATTCTGCCTTGTCCTGTCACTTCAGGCCTTTGTCCAACGCGCCTCTCCAGTTCTTGGAGCCTCTTTAGGCCCTGGAAGGGGCTCTAAGGTCTCCCTGAAGCCTTCCCTTCTCCAGGCTGAACAGCCCCAGCTCAGAGACCTCAGAGAAGCCACAGGGAGGGGGTTGATGCCCCGTGGAGACAACGGTGACAAACACGGATGTCACCCTGCTCCTGGAAGGGGGTGGCTGTGCTGAGGAGCACGGACTCCTCCTCCCCTTGGAGCTGCACCATCCGAGCCTGCTGAGGGAGAGGCCAATGCCAGGGCAGAGGAAGAATTTCTGAAGGCACAAAACCACCAGCAAGGAAATCAGTAAAAAACAGGTTTATTATTAAGCAAACCAATGTGCTATCCCTATTTGTGTGTTTGTGTGTATTCAAGGGCGTATGACAAAAGGACAGCATGGGTAAGGATTAAAAGGAAAATAGCTTAAATGCTTTGCCACACGCAAACAGTACTTCAGTTACGCCTTAAACTTATCAATTCAGAAGAGCAATATCACTTAGCAGCTTTTAACCCTATTAATGCCTGATAGTTCCTTCCAGGCCTGCCCCAGTGAGATGTCTCAGGCACTAACACAGCTGAGAGAGCAGCATTTCTGCCACATTTGCCCCAGCAGATGCAGACGTGTGTGCACACAGCCAGCCAGGCAGGCAGAGTGAGTGCAAGGTGCCTGTGAGCAATTGCCCTGGCAGGCAGTGAAATGCTCCCTGCGGATCCCTTTGCATCTCCTCCCTGGGCCAAGGGCTGGGCCTGGAGCCCTGGCGGGATGGGCCCAGGAGCCGTCGGCGTTCGGGGATCAGCCCAGGGCAGCAGCCGGGAGAGATCCCAGCTGGGAGAGGCCCCAGTGCCAGGGAGCTTCTGCTCAGCGCTGCTGGGCCCAGCAGAGCTCCAAGGCTCTCCTTTGGGGCCGCTGCTCACAGGGCCCCAAGGCATGGGCGGCACTCACAGCAATGGTTCAGCCTGGCCACACTTGGGGCCGGCAGCTTCCTGGGACAGTGGCAGAGCAGGGATGCTGTGGCATCCAGGGCAGTACAATAATTTGCAAGGCTGTTGATAAAAGGCCAGGAGGTGGTTGGACAGCAGCAGTTGCTGGGAGCAGAGGGTGTTTCTGATCAGCGCCACAGGAGCTGAGCCCAGGGGCTGCTCCTCAAGGCTGAGGCCTAAGGAGCCTTTCTGAGATCCCAGTGCAGCCTGATTTTGGGAAATTTAATCCACAAACATCAGAGGTTTATGTATGAACAGGAGACTCAGGAGTCCTTTGACTTTATTTGAGTAAAGGTAGAGGCTATGAGGCATTCCCCTGGGATCTCTCCAATTTTTGTGAGGGCACAGCCTCCCTTTTTCTTCTAATTTCCTGGCCGCATTTCCCTTCTCTCTTTCCCCACTGGCTCAGGTACTTGAGAGGTACAGACTCCCCAATACACCTGACACTAAAGATTTCCCTCTAATGTATAACCCACCCTTTGCATTTTTAAATCTTACACAATTTAGGGGTTTTTCTGCCCCATTCTTTCTTTCACCTTTTGATGTCTAATTTCATTTATCAGCATACCTAAAGTTTCTTTGTAAATGGAAATATCTTCTTCCATTCATCAATCAGTGGAATCCTTCCCATTGTTTCTTTTATCTCCCAGTGCTAGTTGTATCTACCAGCAGACCCACAGCATGTTTGTAAAGACAAATCCGCCATTGCTCTCATTGGAAAGGGGTTGGGTGATGCACCAGCACAGGGAGGGTGACACTTTAGATATTTATTCATCAGGTGAATTAAGCAGTTCCTCAGCCACAGTCCCAGAGTCCCTCAGTAGTGCAGCGGGAAGATTCAACAGGCTCAGAGCACTGTGTCCATGGCAGGATCATGGCTGTGGGCAGTGTCTGTCTCCTCAAAGACCCTCTGGAGGGAGAGCTGGAGAGTCCCCACAGAGCAGGGCCTCCAGCACCTCCCCACCAGGAAGTAGATGAAGGGTTTGATGGTGCTGTGGATGCAGGCGAACAGGAAAACAACCTGGGAGGGCACAATGGTGTAGCCGAGGTACTGCAGTAAATTCCAGAGGCTGAGGGGCAGAGTGAAGAGCACAATGAGGCAGATAACAATGTTGAGTCTCTTGGGTTGCTGCTGATGGGAGCCAGGCTTGACCTTAATGAAGAGGATTGTGCTGGAAATGAGCACGACGGGAGCACAGAGGAGAAGGCTGAAGGCGTGCACAGAGATGAGAGACACGCAGCAGTGCTCAGATAGCTGGACAAAACACAGAGAAATCATGGTGGCAAAGACAGTGATGAAAGTGATGAGCAGGACAAGCACCAGCCATGACAGGTGTTGGGGACGCTGGCAGCAGAGCCAGAGCGGGCAGTGGATGGAGCGGCACCTCAGGATGCTGATGCATGTCAGTGTGTACAGACAAAAGGTGTGTGACACCAGTGGCACCCTGAAAAGCAACTACACATACTGCAAGGGCATGATGATAGAGCAGGACACATTCCCCAGCAGGAAGAGCAGAGGGGAGGGCAACAGAATGAGGAGGAAGAGGAAGTCCAGAAGAGTCAGCACGAGAATGTAAAGGATGGTGCTGTTCCTGCAAAAAAAGTGGGATCCAAGGAGCCAGAGCACAGCCCCGTTCCCAGCCAGCCCACAGAGGCAGATGAGCAGTGTCACACTGTGTATGGCCACGCTGGTGACATCTGTCTCACACAGATCATCTCCTTCAGTGGGTGAGGCAGGAGATGGGGACACGGTGCTCACCTCCATGGATGGACGCTGGGCAGGCAGTGGGATGTGGCCCCTGGCTGTGGACAGAGTGGATGGGCAGTCAGTGCTTGGAGAATCCAGGGATGGACCATGTGGCTCCTCAGCAGCTCCCTGCAGTGGGAAGGATTCAGTGGGGAGGATTGAGGTGGGAGGGTTGGGCTCTTCTGCAGGGGATGTGAAAGTAAAGCTCAGGGCAGAGGAGGAGGGAGCTGTGGAGGGCACTGGGGTCACCCAGAGAGGGTGTCAGGAACAGAGCAGCTGCTGCAGGAGAGGAAGGTGGGGGAGGGAGGAAGGCAAACATTCCACTGACCTGTTCCCTGTGGGGCAGCAGCAGGCAAAGGGGTCTGTGCAGATCAGCGGCCCTTCCTGGTCCCTCTTGCTCCTTTGGGATCCATGTCCTAAAGCGGCTCCTGGCAGGTCAGGGACATGAAGGAGAAAGTGCCCAGGTCACCAGGAGCTCCCCATTCCCGTCCTGCTGGCTCCTCTCTGTGCCCTGTCCTGGTGTTGTTTCTCAGGGGCTGGTGGGGTCATAGGGCAGGTGAAAGTTGTTTTACAACTTCAGCTGCATCAGAGCTCCACTCCCTCAGAGTTATTTATCTAGTTTATTTTGGTTTTTTTATGGCCACAAAGGAATTGGCTTTTGTCAAAAGTCCACATGAAGAACTTTGCAAATGGCTCCTCTATTTCTTCTGATTAGAAACACTCCTTCCCTGCAGAATGACCCATTCTCCAACTGCCTTCTCTCTACCATTCCTCATTTCTCTTCCCTGAGGGGTCATTGTCCCTCCAGCAGCAGAGGGATGCTGGTGTTGCTGGTGGCACTGGAATGCTGCTGGCAGTGCTGGCACTGCTGGTGAAGCATCTGGCAGCTTGTCAGAAACTGCTCCCATTCTGTGAAGAGCTCCAGAACCACTGCCAAAGCCTCTCCTGGGCTCATGGGATCACCCCTGGGCCATGGACTCCCATTCCTGTCATTCCAATGAGGCTCACACAGCCCAAGGGAAGGACAGCACTCAGTTGCTTGCAGCCAGGCTATCAGCACTTGGAGCCCACCCTAATTACTGCCAATCCCCTTCATGATGCCGTGAAAGCTATCAGGGACCAGGGTGCTGTGAACTCCCTGCCAGCCCTTCACCAGAGCTGCTCCTGCTCCTCCTCAATCCTGGGAACACTTGGGGGCGTTTGTGACACCTGATCCCAGACTGTCCCTTTGCAAGCAGAGATAACTGCCGCTATACCAGATTGCTCCAAACCCCATCCAGCCTGGCCTTGGGGACTTTCAGGGATCCAGGGACAGCCACAGCCTCACAGGGCTGCCTGTGCCAGGGCCCCAGCACCCTCACAGGGAAGGATTTCTTCCCAATATCCAATCTGACCCCACCCTCTGTCAGTGGGAAGCCATTGCCCCTTGTCCTGTCACTCCATGACCTTGTCCAAAGTTCCTCTCCAACTGTCCTGGAGCCCCATCAGCTCCTGGATCGTGAAGTGTTTGCCCTTGAAAGGATTGGGCTGGTGAGGGGATGTGAGATTCCATAGCTAGGGACACAAACACGGGTTCAGCAGGGAAGAGATGTGACAGTTCTGGTCCCAGGGCCAGCAGTTTCCAGGAGAAGCATCCCAGATCCCTGAGGCACATGTCAGCCTGGGTAGGAATCATCTCACCTCAGCTGTCTAGGAATACCTTGGAATTCACTGTAAGCTTCTGTCTGACTCCTAATGGAGTGAAGAGGATGACTCAGAGGCAACCGGCAACATTCTAAGGATTAAAGCCAGGCTAGCAGCATGGATTTGCCTCTTCTTGGAAGAAATGCCATTGCTGACATCCTAAATCATCCCTGTGCTGTGTTCTTGTGCTCCAGCTCACACACATAATTTATTATTGCATGAATCTTCTTAAAACTGCCTGGTAAAGGTAAAGCAATTCTGAAATTGTGGCATACACATGGCAAAACTACATTTGAATCAGAAATCAAAGTTTAACAGCACATTTGTAGTGCAGGGTCCTGAGGATCCAACTCAAGAATGAGAGGGGGCAAGTTCAGGCTGTTCAAAAGATAAGATTTCTGGATTGAAGTTGCTATAAAATCGAAGAGAAGCTGAGATGGAGCCCAAGTGCTCTGGGCACAGGTGTGGTTGCTGGGGCTCTCTCCCGTTGCTCATTTCCCAGGCAGAGTGAAGAGCAGCTGAGGAGCAGAGCCCTGAGCCCGTGGCAGGCTCTGAGGCAGCTGCCTGTGTGTGAGAGCCCTGGAGAACACGAGGCAGCACGGAGAGCAGGGGCTGTGGCAGGAGCTGGGACAGAGCCCGCGCCGGACGCTGCTCGGGCTCAGCCCGCGGGCTGCGCTCCCCTTTCCCAAGGGACCATTCCAGGGAACCTCCTGCAGATCCCGGCCCAGGGACAGCAGCTGGAGCCTGGCAGCTGAGGGCAGTGCACTGCGGGCAAGTTCTCCAGGCTGCCAGAGGAAACCAGGTCAGACTCTTCTCTTCCACCTTCGTCAGGGCCCCCTCATTGGGTGGAACCTGGTTATTGATTTTGGGGGCAGAACTGAGGTCTGTAGGGAATTAAGACCTATAAACACTGTGGGAAAAGGGAGGGAATATTGAAATGAGTGTCCTGCTGAAGGAACGCAGCAGCTCAGTGATATCAACTGACACCTGAGAGTCCAGCTCAGATCCATGCCAAAGCCATTTGCTCTCTGATATCTCCATGGGCAATCCTCTCCTTCTCCAATTGTTTTCCTGCTCCAGCTGTGTCCTGTCCACAGCCAGGAAGGAGGTATCTCGCTGGCCTTTTGGCCAGACACACAGGACCAGGCTCCCACATCCTCCTTGCCATCTGTCCTGTCCCTCACCCTTCCCTGTGCTGCTCCACATGGAAGCTGTGGGTAGGAAAAGATGGGAAAAGCCACGTTTGGGGGACAGCAGCGTTGCTCTGGTGTGTCTGTTTGTCAGCCCTGCAGCTGTGTGAGGGCAGGAGAAGCAGCAGAGGTGTCCCCATGAGCACTTTGTCCCCTGGCACGGAGGGAGCCAGCCCTGCCTGCTGGAGCCAGCCCGGTGGGAAGGCATCCCAGGGGAGCTGGAATGAGGAGAGCCACGACAACTGGAGCCAGTGTGACAGCAGGCAGTGGAGCAAAGTGCCTGTCCCGCTGCTGCTGCTGCTGCTGCTGTGCCTGTGTGGGATGGTGGGAATGGGGCTGTGCTCTGGCTCCTCAGCTTCTGCATCCACAGGAACCCCATCACCCCCTGTGTGCTCAGCCTGGCCATGGCTGCCTCCACCTTCCTGCTCTCCATCACCATCACCCTGGGGATATTTTCTGTCCCAGAGAGCTTCTGCCACCAGCTGGGCTCGTGGGCTGTGCCAGCTGGGCTGAAGGTCCCCATCCTCTTGGCTTTCACTGCTGCTGTCTCCTCTCTGACAGCCCTCAGTGCTGTCACAGCTCTGTTTGTCCTCCCGTGTCCTGCTGGCCCTGCCCCTGCTCCCAGTGCTTCCCGGTGCTCCTGTGTGCCCTGCTCTGGCTGCTCTCCTTGCTGCTCACTGCCACCCTCCATTGCTGCCCTTTGGTGCCCATGGCCTTGGTGCTGAGCTGCCCCTTCTCAGTGCTCAGCCTGCCCTGTTCTGCTCTGGCCCTGCTGGCCAGGCTCCTGTGCTGCTCATGGAAACAGCTCCCAGGGAAGCTCTGTGCCCTGCTCCTGCTGCTCCTGTCATCTCCTTCCCCTTCTTCACTGCTGATGTTGGGCACTGGCTCTTGCTGAGGGCGTTTGACTTCTCTGTCTTTGCCCCCAGCCCCTCTCTCCTGCTCACCTGTGCCCAGAGCAGTGCCCTCCCTCTGATTGACTGCCTGGCTGGGAGCTGTGCAAAGAATTCACCCCCTCTGGTAGTGTTGCCTTGCAGAGGGCTTTTGAGGCTTTAGTGCCAGAGCCAGGGCATAGGGACAACACAGGGGAGTCGTCATCAGGTGGAATCATCATGCAAGATAGTCAGCATAAAATAGAACCATAAAATATCCAGAGTTGGAAGGCAGCAACAAGGTTCATGGAGTTGAACTCCTCACCCTGCCCAGGACATCTCAACAATCCCAGCCTGTGCCTGAGAGCATTGTCCAAGTGCTCCTTGAGCTCTGTCAGGCTGGTGCTGTGTGCAGCAGGGGAAATTGCCTTGAGAGGGATGCCCTGGCTGAGTTGTTCTTCCATGGACAAGAGGTTATACCTTGGAAAGTTTTGTCTTTCCAATGGACAGGAAATGGGAGTCAGGGAGAGAAAAACCCTCTCAGATGTCAGTCTGTCTTTTCTGTTAATTATTACCAACTCTGTTAATAAATGCTCCTTATATGTTCATCCTCACATGTGTCTCCAAAGTCTGACTCACCACCCACAGCTTTCACTCTCACTTCCCTTTCCAGAAGCAGTGGCACGTTGGTTTCCCCTGGACTTAAGGCAGTGGGAAAAGGAGGGACAACTTCCCCCTGAGCAAGAGATGTGGCTGCTGCCCAGGTCTCTCCCAGCAGGAATCAGGAGCTCTTGGCACTGCCAACATCATCCCAACCACTGCAGTGCCTTAGGAAGGGCTCTGGTATGAGACAGGGATCTGCCCTGCTCCCAGACCAGCCAGAGGCTTTAGAATGGGATAAAAGAAGGAAATGAGCCATTTTGGACACTGTTTAACAGGGACAGGCTCAGCAGTTAAACATGGATGTTGTTTATTCAACAAAGTCAGGAGCTGGAATTACTACAGAAGCAAACAAAAGTATGAATGTAAACTTCATGTAGGGGTAGTTACAGAATGACGAAGATCAGGAGAGGCTGGGCTGTGGCTGGAGCTGCTGTGCAGAGTGGCTGTGCAGCTCCTCCTGAGGGTGGCCAGGTTCAGGATGGAGGTGCTCAAGGGCTTCCCTGGACACTGATGCTGGGGAACCAGAGGATGGATGGCCCCATTGTGCAGAAGAGCAGCATAACCCCCTAATTTCTGTGCAATTCAATGGTCCGAGCCTCTGATGATGGGAATTTCCATATTCCATGTACTTTTTGGATACAGGCACAGAGGATCAGTGGAGTTCACTGTTGACCCTGCACTTTACTCAGAAGGATTCAATTCTGGAATTCAAGAATGTGAGACATTCCCACTGGAAGGATAAGGGAATGTTGCTGTCCCTCCCCAGCTCTGCAGCCCTACCTGGTGTCCCTTCCCATCAGCTGGGAATGCAGGGCCGGCTCTGCTGGACAGAAGGGGAAGGATGCTCCTTGTGATCCCAACCCCTCTCCAGCCATCCAGAGGCACCAGCCCTGCAGGGATTTGGGAAATCACTGCCACTCCATGATGGGTGTGTCCCCAGGGATTAAGGTGTCCCATTCTCTGCAGGCAAGAGCTCCCTGATGAAAACACCATGGAACTCATCTGCTGAACCAAAGGAGATGGAGTTCATTCCCTGGGGCTGAGGCCATAGAGCTGGGGAACAGCACTGAGCCCAGGTGCACTGGGGAATAGAGCTGGGGAACAGCACTGAGCCCAGCTGCACTGCTTTGGAGCCATGTGGATCCAGGAGGGAGGAGGAAAGCCATGCTGCAATGTGCTCCCTGCAGAGCATCCCACAAAAATCACCCAAGGCAATGCCCCTGCTCCCTTCTCCTGCAGGAATACAGCACCACAAGGAGGGTGATACTGTGGATATTTATTCATCAGGTGAATCAAGGAAACCTTCGGCCTCTGTGTTAAAGTCCTTCAGCAGAGCAGTGGAAGGGATCAAAAGGCTCAGAACACTGTGCCCATGGCATGATCATCGCTGTGGTCAGTTTTTTCTTTTGGCTCTTCAAAGACGCACTGGAGGGAGAGCTTGAGCAACCCTACACAGCAGGGTCTTGTGCACCTCCCTGCCAAGAAGTAGATGAAGGGTTTGATGCTGCTGTGGATGCAGGCGAGTTGGAAAGCAACCTGGGAGGGCACAGTGATGTAACCGAGCTGCTGCAGGAAATTGCAAAAACTGAGGAGGGGAGTGAGGAGCACAGTGATGATGATAACGATGTCGCGCCTCTTGGGCTGCTGCTGCCTGGAGCCCCACTTGGCCTTAATGAAATCAACTGTGCTGGAAACAAGCAGAGGTGCAACAAAGAGGAGCAGGATGAGGGTGTACGTGGAGATGAGAGGAACACGGCAGTGCGCCCGCTCGTGTGATGGGCACAGGAATGTCACTGCAGGAATGTCAGCAAAGAGAGCAAAGAAGGCACAAGATTGCACACTCTCTGCCACCTACACCAGCCTCTCAGGAAGGTCGTAGTGCCAGTAGAGCTTTCAGACCTTGTACACATACAGAACATTGCTGTTGAGCATCAGCCGGAACAGCTCCAGTAGTAGGAGACCACTGACAGCTGCAGAAGGAAACGCAGGTACAGCATGGGCACAATAGGAGAGCAGGACACGTCCTCCACCAGGATGAGGAAGGTGGAAGGGACTGTGAAGAGGAGGAAGAAGAAATTGGCAACAGCCAGGTCAAAGAAGCCAGAGTTGGGGATGTTCAGGTTGAGGAGGCTGATGACAGGCCTGTTGCCAACCAGCCCACACAGGCAGATAAGCAGTGTCACACTGTGTATGGCCACGCTGGTGACATCCGTCTCACACAGATCATCTCCTTCAGTGGGTGAGGCAGGAGATGGGGACACGGTGGTCACCTCCATGGATGGACGCTGGGCAGGCAGTGGGATGTGGCCCCTGGCTGTGGTCAGAGTGGCTGGGCAGTCAGTGCTTGGACAATGCAGGGATGGACCATGTGGCTCCTCAGCAGCTCCCTGCAGTGGGAATGATTCAGTGGGGAGGAGTGAGATGTGCAGGGGAGGAGAGCTGTGGAAATGGTGGGATATGAGAGGGAGGGGGGAGGTTTGGGCTGTTCTGCAGGGGATGTGGAAGGGAAGTGCAGAGCAGAGGATGGATGACCTGGGGAGGGCACTGCAGTCACCAGGAGAGAGTGTCAGGAACAGAGCAGCTGCTGCAGGAGAGGAAGGTGGGGTAGGGAGGAAGGCAAACATTCCACTGACCTGTTCCCTGTGGGGCAGCAGCAGGCAAAGGGGTCTGTGCAGATCAGCGGCGCTTCCTGGTCCCTCTTGCTCCTTTGGGATCCATGTCCTAAAGCGGCTCCTGGCAGGTCAGGGACATGAAGGAGAAAGTGCCCAGGTCACCAGGAGTTCCCCATTCCCGTCCTGCGAGCTCCTCTCTGTGCCCTGTCCTGGTGTTGTTTCGCAAGGCTAGGTGCACTCACAGGGCAATCGGAAATGGTTTTGTATCTTTGGCTTCCACACAGTTCCACAGCCTCGGAGTTGTTGATTTTTATTCATTTTCCCTACGAATCAAGTGCTCTTTTTCTTTGTTGTGAGAAACGACGCCTCACTTCTTAAAATTTTAAAAATTTATTGAACTACAAGAAGGGACAAGGTAAAAGGAACAGTGCTCGGTGCTCACTTGCAGCCAGAGGTACGGCCAGAGGCACACTGCCCAAAACAGAAACAGGCTTTGTACCCGCTTGGTAACACACCCCCCCCCCCCCCCCCCCCCCCGGTAATCCAACGCCCACATTCAGACACATTCCGCTTTTCCAACACAGCTCCTCCTCCGTCCCGCCTTCCCGGAGCTTGTGCAGGGCTTTGACTGCCCACAATGGTCATTACAACTCTCAACATGAACACAGTACTCGTATTAGAAAAACTACAAAGCTTAAAAAAGACAGAAGAGAAGGATGCTCCCAGTGATCCCAACCCCTCTCCTGCCCCGCAGAGATTTGGGAAATCACTGCCACCCCGTGCTGGGTGTGTCCCCATGGATTAAGGTGTCCCATTCTTTGCAGGCAAGAGCTCCCTGATGAGAACACCATGAAACTCATCTGCTGAGCCAAAGGAGATGGAGTTCATTCCCTGGGCCGAGGCCATGAGGGTCATTCCATGGGGAATAGAGCTGGGGAACAGCACTGAGCCCAGCTGCACTGCTTGGAGCCATGTGGATCCAGGAGGGAGCAGGAAAGCCATGCTGCAATGTGCTCCCTGCAGAGCATCCCACAAAAATCACCCAAGGCAATGCTCCTGCTCCCTTCTCCTGCAGGAATACACCACCACAGGGAGGGTGATCCTGTGGATATTTATTCATCAGGTAACTCAAGGAAACCTTCAGCCACTCTCCTGGGGTCCTTCAGCAGAGCAGGAATGGATCAACAGGCTGGGGGCATCATTTCCGCATACAGTTTTTTCTTTCTGCTCCTCAAAGACACTGTTGAGGGTGAGCTGGAGGGACTGCACAGAGCAGGGCCTCCAGCACCTTCCTGCCAAGAAGTAGATGAAGGGTTTGATGGTGCTGTGGATGCAGGTGAGCAGGAAAACAACCTGGGAGGACACAGTGATGTAACCGACCTCCTGCAGGAAATTGCAGATGATGAGAAGGAGAGTGAAGAGCACAATGATGATGATAACAATGTTGCGCCTCTTGGGCTGCTGCTGCTGGGAGCGTTGCTGGGCCTTAATGAGGACGATTGTGCGGTAAATCACCACGGGTGCAACAAAGAGGAGCAGGATGATGGTGTACATGGAGATGAGAGCTGCCCGGCAGTGCTCCTGCTCGTGTGATGGGCACAAGAATGTCACTGCAGGAATGATAGTGAAAAGAGCAAAAAAGACCCAGTATTTGGCTCTCCACACCACCCATGTCAGGCGCTCGGGAAGTTGGCAGCAGCAGCAGAGCTTGCAGAGTGAGGCCACGTCCTTTCCTAGGCTGTGGGCTGTCAGCCGGAACAGCCCCCAGTAGTAGGAGACCACTGACAGCTGCAGAAGGAAACGCAGGTACAGCATGGGCACAATAGGAGAGCAGGACCCATCCTCCACCAGGAAGAGGAAGGTGGAAGGGACTGTGAAGAGAAGGAAGAGGAAGTCGGCAAGAGCCAGGTCAAAGATGCCATAGTTGACACTTTTCAGGTTGAGGAGGCCGATGACAGCCCCGTTCCCAGCCAGCCCACAGAGGCAAATGAGCAGTGTCACACTGTGTATGGCCACATCGGTGACATCTGTCTCACAGAGATCATCTCCTTCGGTGGGTGAGGCAGGAGATGGGAACACAGTGGTCACCTCCATGGATGGACGCTGGGCAGGCAGTGGGATGTGGCCCCTGGCTGTGGTCAGAGTGGCTGGGCAGTCAGTGCTTGGACAATGCAGGGATGGACCATGTGGCTCCTGAGCAGCTCCCTGCAGTGGGAATGATTCAGTGGGAAGAAGGGGAGAGGAGGAGGGTGGTGGAAATTTTGGTTTGGGAGAAGGAAATGGAAGGATTGGGATGTTCAGCACGAGATGCAGAGGGGAAGCACAGGGCAGAGGATGGGGGCCTGGGTGAGGCACTGCAGTCACCGGTAGAGGGTGTCAGGAACAGAGCAACTGCTGCAGGAGAGGAAGGTGGGGTAGGGAGGAAGGCAAACATTCCACTGACCTGTTCCCTGTGGGGCAGCAGCAGGCAAAGGGGTCTGTGCAGATCAGCGGCGCTTCCTGGTCCCTCTTGCTCCTTTGGGATCCATGTCCTAAAGCGGCTCCTGCCAGGTCAGGGACATGAAGGAGAAAGTGCCCAGGTCACCAGGAGCTCCCCATTCCTCTCTCCCCAGCTGATCTGTGTTCCCTGTCGCAGTGCTGGTTGCAAGGCTTGGTGGGGTCATAGGGCAGTTGGAAGTTCTTTGCAACTTTGTCTACGTCAGAGCTCCACTCCCTCATAGTTATTTATCTCGAATGTGTTTTCTTTGACACAAAGGAATTGGCTTTTGCCAAAAGCTCCAAATGAAATATTTTGCAAATGGCTCCTCATTTACTTCTGATTAGAAACATTCCTTCCCTGCAGTGTCCCATTCTCTGACTGCTTTCCCTCTCTTAGCAGGTTTCTACCACTCCTTGCTTCTCTTCCCTGAGGGTCACTGTCCCTCCAGCAGCAGAGGGATACAGGTAGCACTGGTTGCACTGGAGTGCTGTCTGTGCTGGCAGTGCTGTTGAAGCACCTGGCTGCTTCTCAGAAACAGCTCCCATTCTGGGAAGATTTCTGACATCTTTGCCAAAACCTCGGCCCGAGGCGCCACAACTGAGACAAGAATTCCCATTTTTGTCATCCTTCCACAGGCTTACAGAGCCCAAAGGAAGGACAGCACTCAGTTGCTTGCAGCCACATCAGTAGCACTTAGAGCCCACCCTGATTACTGCCAATACCCCTGATGATGCAATGAAAGCTATCAGGGACAAGATTTTGCAGTACTGTGATCCCCTTTCCAGCCCTTCATCAGGGCTCATCCTCTTCCTCCTCAGGCTTGGGAGCCCTTGTGTTTGTTTTTACCTGACCCTACCCCACTGAGTAACCTGTGCCAGGGCCTCAGCCCCCTCACAGGGAAGGATTTCTTCCCACAACCCCACCCTCTGTCAGTGGGAAGCCATTCCCCCTTGTCCTGTCACTCCACGCCCTTGTCCAAAGTCCCTCCAACTCTTCTGGAGCTCTGCCAGCTCCTGGATCATGAAGTGTTTGCCCTTGATAGGACTAGTCTGGTGAGATTCCACAGCTGGGGACACAAACACGGTGTCAGCAGAAAGAGAGGTGGCAGTTCTGACCCCAGGGCCCCCACACATGCCAGTTTCCAGGAGGAGCATCCCAGATCCCTGAGGCACATATCAGCCTGGGTAGGAATCATCTCACCTCAGCTTTCTAGGAATTCCTTGGAATTCACTGTAGGCTGCTGTCTGACTGCCAGGGGAGTGTAGAAGGTGACTCAGATGAAACCTGCAACTTTCTAAGGATTAAAGCCAGGCTAGCAGCATGGATTTGCCTCTTCTCAGAAGAAATGCCATTGCTGGCATCCTAAATCATCCCTCTGCTGTGTGCCTGAGCTCCAGCTCATTCACAGAATTTACTATTACATTAATCCTCTTGGAAACTGCCTGATGCAGGAGAAGTACCACTGAAATTGTGGTATACAAGTGGCAAAATTAGATTAGAAGCAGAAATCATAGGTTTATTCCTGCTGAGTCCTAAAAATCCACCTGTGCAATGCAAGGTGGAGATTTGAGCCTGTTGACAGACAAGATTTCAGGATTAGTGTGGCTATGGGGAACCTGACACAAACTACTTTTCCTAGACGGAATGAGGTGCTCTTGGAACTGTCAAAAGATGGCTCATTACAGACATTGTAGGCATCAGCCTTAGGAAGAGCTCTGGTGTGAGACAGGTACCTGCTCTCCTCACAGACAATCCAGAGGCTTTCAAATGGGAGAAAACTAAGGAAATGAGTCAGTTTCTGATGCTGATTCCCAGGGACAAGCTCTGCAGCAAATCCCTGATGTTGTTTATTCAGTAAAATCTAGGGCAGGAGTTACCACATTGAAAAGAAACAAAAGAAAAAAATCCAAACCTGATTTCAGGGTAGCAACAAAATTAAAAAGATCAGTACATCAGGGTTGATTCCTTGGGGCCAAGGCAATGAGGGTCATTTCATGGGGAATACAGGAACAGGACTGAGCTCAGAGCCATGTGCTCCAATACTTCTGGCTGTCTCTGAGGTGCCACATGTGCAGAAGTGCCTCACAGAGCTGTCACCTCCACCACAGTGTCCCCAGGCCCGTGGCTCCCCTCGTCACTCCCGCCTTTCTCCTCAAACACCCTCCGCAGAGCCACTCTGACCGAGCGCTGGAAGCGGCGCCGCCGGCAGCTCCCCACCAGCACGTAAATCACCGGGTTGAGGGAGCAGTTCAGCAGTGCCAGGAACAAAGAGGGGTCTTCTGGGAATAAATCACCGGAATCTGGGAGATTGATGAAAACCTCCATGCAGAAAGGGATGCCAAAGGCAAAGAAGAGCAGGACGTTGAGCACGATGGCCACAAAGAGCTTCCCTGGCTGCCGCCTCCGGGAGCCACAGCGCAGCTTGAGGAACAGGAACAGGTTGGAAACCAACATCATGAGGGAAAAAACCACGCAAATGGCCAGGGCTACACCTGCAATGACGGTCCCAGAGTCCTCAGTGTAGGTGGAGGTGAGGTAGAGGGAGGAAACAAAAGCCCCTGCCAGGGCCCAGAGGGCCCCGCTGACAGCGGCCGAGAGGTGCCGGGGGCGGTGGCAGCGGTACCAGATGGGGCACAGGACGGAGATGCAGCACTCCACGCTGAGGGCTGCCAGCAGCCCCAGGCTGCTCAGGTCAAACACGTGGCACGGGAACCCAAGGACAAACACAAAACGCTGATAGTGATGAATAAAAGGAAACAAAGATGTGCAGAATGCTGCTAAGGACAGAAAAGCCAACAGAAGCAGGAGAAACAGGAGGAGCAGGGAGAAGTCTGCAACAGCCAGATTTAGGATGTAGACAGTGAAAGGGCTCTGCTTTGTGTGCAAGCCCAGGAACCACAAGACCACCCCATTCCCTGCCAGCCCACAGAGGGAGATCCCCAGGCACACCCCTGCAAAGGCAATCAGGCTGGAGGGAATGCGGGAGCATTCTGATCTGATATATTCCTCCCAGTCCAGAGATCCATAAAGTGTATTGTTCAGGGTGAGGTTTGTTGTGCTGTTCTCCTCCATGGTGAATGATCCTGCTCCCAGCAGCTGCCTTCTCCCTTTCCCACCACCTCCTAGGGAGAGATGGGGAACCAGAGGGAAATAAGGGACATCAGCACTCCCAGTATTTCCCAACTGTCCACACAGCCCCACGCCAGCCCCAGGAAGAACCCCCACCCCTGCAGTGCCCAGGACTGGCTCCCAGCCCTCCAGCCCTGACTCTAGACAGGAATCTCCCACCAGGCCATCCCTCGACTCCTACCTCCCGTAGGAACAGCACTGACACAGCAGCACCAGGAGAAAGGATTTGGGATGGCTGCTGGAACCACTGGCTGTGCTTCAGTCTCGTGCCTCGTGCCTGGGTGCAGCCCTTGGCCCAGAGATCATATCCCATGGTCAGAGCTCCCCTCACAATCTCCCCACATCAGTGACAGCTTCCCCTCACATGTCCAGGGACACAGATCTTATCAGGAGGAGGTGGCCACATCACCCCCTTCCTCTGCCACCCTCCAGTGTCATCCCACCATGCAAGGGGCTTCTGCCTTTCGCTGTGTGTGCCAGGTGGTCCATCCATCAATGCAGAAGGGGATATAAATCATTCCCAGGGATGGAGGATGGCAGAGGGGTGAGAGAGATGAGCCATAGACCTTCAGGAGTGAGAAATCACTGGTGTGCAGACATGCCATAGCACAAGTTTCTCAGTATCTCTAGTGACATGTAAATCGTGCTCAAAGACTTCTTCCAACTTCCTTCTGGGAGAAACTTGCAGGAGTTGCCCCTTCTTCCATCTCCCTCTCATGGATGGATGCTGAGCCTAAGTTCTCTCCTTGTTTCAAGTCTTCCTCTAGCTCCAAATCCTGAAGCTCCAGGCTGGACCCCCTGGAGAGCTCATGGACCTTGTGCATTAACACATCCATCAGTTCTGGGGATGACAAGCATAGGATCCAACTCCAAAGGAGATAGAAAACACATGAAAGAGGGGCAGAAGATAAATGCCAGTTCCCGTGCTGTGAAAGGCTGAGGTTGTGCGGCAGGAACCACTTGGAGATAAGAGCGCTTGGGCAGCACCATGTACCCCACAAACCTAATCTCTGAGGAGACACATGCCCCGCAGGAGTGATGAGGCTGATGATTGGGATCAGACAGGTTGGGATTAGAGGCTGTGGGCAAAGCCCTCGTGCAGTCCCGTGTCTGGGCACTGGTGATTTCCCACAGCAAGTGGACACAAGGACAGTGCTCATCCCCATGGCTGCTGCTCAGGGGCTCTGTTGGCATCTAATGAGGTCTGGAATTTCTGAGGGGTTCAGAAAACCCAGTAACAGCTGAACAGATCGTAGTGAAGTACCCCTTCCATGGACAGGATCTGCCCTCACCAGAGGAGGGTTTTGACCCAGGATTCCCAGCACCTGAAGGGACATGATATTATCTGTGCTGTCCTCCTATTTTCATTGCTTTAGATCCAGTAAATGATTAAAATCCAAAAGTCTGAGTGCTGCAGTAATGGGATCATAACAGATGAGCAGCTCCTCATGAAGAACTGTGGGGGAGGCAGAGGAAGGCAGTGACATGGCCACGTCCTCCTGATAAGATCTGTGTCCCTGGACATGTGAGGGGAAGCTGTCACTGATGTGGGGAGATTGTGAGGGGAGCTCTGACCATGGGATATGATCTCTGGGCCAAGGGCTGCACCCAGGCACGAGGCACGAGACTGAAGCACAGCCAGTGGTTCCAGCAGCCATCCCAAATCCTTTCTCCTGGTGCTGCTGTGTCAGTGTGTTCCTACGGGAGGTAGGAGTCGAGGGATGGCCTGGTGGGAGATTCCTGTCTAGAGTCAGGGCTGGAGGGCTGGGAGCCAGTCCTGGGCACTGCAGGGGTGGGGGTTCTTCCTGGGGCTGGCGTGGGGCTGTGTGGACAGTTGGGAAATACTGGGAGTGCTGATGTCCCTTATTTCCCTCTGGTTCCCCATCTCTCCCTAGGAGGTGGTGGGAAAGGGAGAAGGCAGCTGCTGGGAGCAGGATCATTCACCATGGAGGAGAACAGCACAACAAACCTCACCCTGAACAATACACTTTATGGATCTCTGGACTGGGAGGAATATATCAGATCAGAATGCTCCCGCATTCCCTCCAGCCTGATTGCCTTTGCAGGGGTGTGCCTGGGGATCTCCCTCTGTGGGCTGGCAGGGAATGGGGTGGTCTTGTGGTTCCTGGGCTTGCACACAAAGCAGAGCCCTTTCACTGTCTACATCCTAAATCTGGCTGTTGCAGACTTCTCCCTGCTCCTCCTGTTTCTCCTGCTTCTGTTGGCTTTTCTGTCCTTAGCAGCATTCTGCACATCTTTGTTTCCTTTTATTCATCACTATCAGCGTTTTGTGTTTGTCCTTGGGTTCCCGTGCCACGTGTTTGACCTGAGCAGCCTGGGGCTGCTGGCAGCCCTCAGCGTGGAGCGCTGCATCTCCGTCCTGTGCCCCATCTGGTACCGCTGCCACCGCCCCCGGCACCTCTCGGCCGCTGTCAGCGGGGCCCTCTGGGCCCTGGCAGGGGCTTTTGTTTCCTCCCTCTACCTCACCTCCACCTACACTGAGGACTCTGGGACCGTCATTGCAGGTGTAGCCCTGGCCATTTGCGTGGTTTTTTCCCTCATGATGTTGGTTTCCAACCTGTTCCTGTTCCTCAAGCTGCGCTGTGGCTCCCGGAGGCGGCAGCCAGGGAAGCTCTTTGTGGCCATCGTGCTCAACATCCTGCTCTTCTTTGCCTTTGGCATCCCTTTCTGCATGGAGGTTTTCATCAATCTCCCAGATTCCGGTGATTTATTCCCAGAAGACCCCTCTTTGTTCCTGGCACTGCTGAACTGCTCCCTCAACCCGGTGATTTACGTGCTGGTGGGGAGCTGCCGGCGGCGCCGCTTCCAGCGCTCGGTCAGAGTGGCTCTGCGGAGGGTGTTTGAGGAGAAAGGCGGGAGTGACGAGGGGAGCCACGGGCCTGGGGACACTGTGGTGGAGGTGACAGCTCTGTGAGGCATTTCTGCACATGTGGCACCTCAGAGACAGCCAGAAGTATGGAGACAAGAGCACTCCAAGCAATGTAGCCAGCTCAGTCCAGTTCCCCAGCTGGGTTTATTCTTCATGGAACTGCCCTCGCTGCCCCATCCATAGGGAATAAACTCTATTGATGAAGCAAAGTCTGCAAAAATGGGCAGAGCAAGGGGTGTTGAGATTTGGAGTGTAAGGGGGCAAGAGATGGGTGAAAATTATAATTTGGGGAAAAGGGAGAGAAAAAAGAGAGAAAGGGGGAAAGGAGAAAAGGGGAGAGAGAGAAAAAAAAGGAAAAAATACAACAAAGAAGAAAAGGAAACTAAGCAAGAGAATGAATGGGAGAGAAACAGAAAAAAAAAAGAAAGCATGGTAGAAATTAAAAAATAAAGATGGAGAATGACAAAGGATTTGCTTGGACAGGACAGATGAAGAAGGATATCCCTGGTGTGCTAAATCCCCATAAGCACTTGGGTCAGTCACACAGGGGCTGGTCCCACTCCCTCTGGAATTATTGGAGGAAAAGTTATTCACCTAAGCACAGCAGTGTTATACCAAAAACCATCCAGAATTAGCTGTTATAAAATAAACTTGGCTTTTCTGTCCTTTTTCAGTAGACACTGACTGGAAGGTTCTTCCTTTGCCTTCAATTAAAAAAAAAATATTTTTCTGAGTTTACATTCTGTGTGTTTTTATCAGCTAATAAATCAGATAACAACAACAACAACAACAACTTTAAATACTATTTTTATCCCTTTGGGGGGAAAAAAGCAACAAAAAAGAGAATTCTGGTCTTTTTAACAATATAAAAATGTTTTGTTTGTCCCAATGATAAAAATATTTGAGATATCAAAAAGATCACATTTTGAACATGAATTTGTGAGGTTTTTCAAAGAAAATTACCCACATTGACTTTTACTAATAATTTTGGTTAAAAGAATAAATGTTAGATAGTCTGATAGCACAAATAATTGCTTTTTGGCCCTCAAATGATTTGGTTTAGAGAATAATTTGTTGAAAATCATGGTATTTATTTACCTTGTTCTGTTTCCTGTATTTTTCCCACTATCCTTAGATTTATTTTTATTGGTAAAGAAGATTTAAAAGCCATGGATTCTGATGTGTCCTTTTAAAGGAAGAAATTATAACCCAATGCATGCTGTAGATAAATACAGAGACTCTGTCAAGGGCTGGAGGAAAATAAAATAACATGCAACAATATAATAATATAAAATACTAATCTCCAGTCACATATTTCTTTGAAATACAGGACAAGTGAGGATGAAATTCAGTGAATAAGTTTTTTAAGCAAGTTGGAAGGTGATGGAGCTCTTTTCTGCTCTGTGGTGTGGAAACATCCCTGGTTCAGAGAAGAAATGGATTTGGTGGATGTGTATCATTTCCTTGAAATGCTCACATTAGGAAGCCCAGAATGGCTCTGAGGGCCACAAAAGGCTGTGTGTGTGCTCTGACATGGAATGGGAATTCTAAGTGAAGAGGAATAGATGGATTCTCCTTCCAGGAATTTTATGCCTGCTTCCCACAGGAGGACTGTTGGTACTGATCTCATTTTCAGAGATCTGAGTGAAAAGCAACACAGAATTTATGAGTTTATGAATGCCAAGGTTTTATCCTGAGCAGGATTTCTTTGATGAAATTCAGACACCAAGATATTTCAGTCTTATCAAATGGATATTATTTAAAAGCCACTGGAAGAAAGAAACAGGAACTTTTAATGTGTCTTAAATACAGGTCAGGTAAATTCTGTGGTCCAGGTGCTTATGTGCCATATGGGGCACTTAAAATAATGACCCAAAGGGGGTCTTAAAATAACGAGGGCTTAAAAATATGACCTAAAATATCTACAAAGAGGGTACTGAGGGTCAGGTGAGATGAACCTTCCCCAGTACCTCAGAGTTCTTCAGTTCTGCCAAGACATTCCAGGCAGGATTTTAGGAGGACATGGTTATCGTGTCCCGCGTTTCCCGCTCGTCTCTGTCATCTGCTGAGTCTTGGAAGGCCCTCTGGAATGCCAGCCTGAGGGTGAGCCGGAATTTCCGATCCCTGTAGCTTCCCACCAGGAAGTAAATGATGGGGTTGAGGGTGCTGTTGACGCAGGACAGCACAAAGCCAATCTCTGGGGAATACAGGAACTTGAGGCCCAGGAAGTCCAGGAGGATGAGGACACTGAGGGGCACGGCAAAAATGAGGAAGAAGAGGATGGTGAGCATGATGACGGTGAAGAGCCGGCCCGTTTGGAAGGGCTGGGAGCTGCACTTGACCCGCAGGAAGAGGGTGAGGCTGAAGAGCAGCATGAGGGGCGCGCAGACGAGGAAATCCAAGGCTCCGATGGCAATGAGCAGGCGCTGGCAGGCCCTGGGAGAGGGGCGAACGGTGCACAGGACATATCCCAGAGTATTCAGGAGCAGGGACAGGGCCCAGAGCAGGCCGGACACCACGGCAGACAGGTGCTTCGGGCGGTGTGTCCGGCACCAGATGGGGGACAGCACGGACAGGCAGCGCTCAATGCTGATGGCCGTCAGCAGGTACAGGCCTGTGCCGTACATGAAGAGATCCAGGAAGAGGAAGATCCCAAACTGCACCCCCACGTTGAACTGCATCAGGTACTGCACGGTCTCCACGGCGATGCACAGCAGGTACCCAAAGTCGGCGGCCGCCAGGTTCAGGATGTAGACCGTGAAGTGGTTCCTGCGGATGCGGAAGCCCAGGTACCACAGGACCAGGCCGTTCCCCACCATCCCACAGGCAGCACTCAGCAGGCAGAAGCTCTCCATGAACTTGAGGACAGTGTAGGATGGCTGGGGTGGTCCCACAGCCCCACTGTAGTTGGTCCCAGGAGCATGGATGGCTGTGGTTGGAAGGACCATTGGTGTGGTTGAGGGTCTCATGATGGGTGATTCGGACCTGGGAGCAGAGAGGGGAGAGGTGGTAACTCCAGGGCAAATTTTCTAGAGGGGTTCCTTGGTTTGTTCCAAGGCTTTGTAGCTAGAACTTGATCTCATGGAACCTCAAAACAAATTGGTTTGGAAAGGACCAAGAGCCTGGAGTAACAGGATAAAGAGTGAAGGCTTCACACTGATAGAGTGTGGGTTTAGATGGGATACTGGGAATAAATTTTTCCTTGTGAGGGTGGTGAAGCTCTGGCACAGGTTACCTAGAGAAACTGTGCCTGCCCCATCTGTGGAGGTGTCCAAAGCCAGGCTGGAGCAAACTGGGATAGTGGAAGGTGTCTCTGCCCATTGCAGGGGATTGGAACTGGATGATCTTTAAGATTCCTTCCAGCCCAAAGCACTCTGGAATTCTGTGATTCCATGAGAACAATTGGTAGTTTTTTATATTGATGAGTGATTTCTGTTTTAATAAAGTGCCATTTGATGTGGTTCTCCTTGGTCCCATGTACAGTAACAAATAAACATTTTGGTTTGGCAGAGCCCTCAGCTTCTCCCTCAGAAACTGCAAGAACCACATGTAAGAAACCACAGATTATCTTGTCCTCACAGGACATGGGAGCTGTGGCTCTGATAGCTTTTCCACACTACTCCATGAGTTAAGTCATTATTTCCTTCCCCATGGTACTGAGATCTGATTGAGAATATTGGGGATGAAAAAAATGGGTTTAACACCTTTTTTTATGGTCTGATGAGAACAAATACAATGGCTCTTCTGCTGTCTCCCAACCAGCTGTTAATTTGGACATGGAAGGCAGAGAAGTTAAAAAGAGGATAGGAACAAAAAATGGGGTTTTCTGGGAAGATGTGAATCACTGAACCATGTAGCCAGCATGAATCCTCTGTTCTCTCTTTGTGGTGCAGCAGCACACATGGAGACAGACTTCCAAAAGCACCCAGAACATGACAGACTGAATCACTGCTGTTCCATCCCAGCACCCCAGGCACACTGATCCCATGAACAGAGGGAAAAGAAGTGTGTGGTGCAGGGAATTTCAAGGCCAAGTTGGATGGGGCTTGGAGCAACCTGGGCTAGTGGAAGGTGTCCCTGCCCATGGCAGGGGGTGGGACTGGATGGGCTTTAAGGTCCCTTTCAGCCTAAATTATTTGAGGATTCTATGATTTCCTTTAGGGTTGATTGAAACCAGGGAACTTCTGGCAGTGCAGAGCTGGATGGTCCCATCCTCAGCTCTTATAGCACCTTGAGCACTTCTAGCATGAACACTGTGGAGAGCAGCCCTGTGGCTGTTCTTCCCTCACAGCCTGCTCCAGGAGTGGCCACAAATGATCACGTTTTTGCAGAAATTAGCAGAAACAGCCTCAAGTTCTGTGCAGCTTTTCTGCTGCGAGAACAGAGGAAGGCCCGGTGGTTAAGTGGTTTCCTGGCTTCTGTGCAACCAAATTTCCACTCGATCTGAAGAGAGTATGAACATTTGAGTGTCACCTAAGTTCTGTCTCAGCCCACTGACGCTTCCACAGGTGTATCTCTCCCCACTGGGGATTCAAGGGATGATAGGTGATAATTCCCAATGTTAAATGGCTTTGTGCCATTGATCATGTCATGGAATCATGGAATGGTTTGGGTTGGGAGGGATCTTGAAGCTCATCTTGTTCCAACCTCCTGCCACAGCCAGGGACACCTTCCACAGACCAGGTTGCTCCAAATCCCTGCCAACATGGACTTGGACACTTTCAGGAATAAGGCAGCCACAGCTCCTCTGGGCAACCTGTGCCTCATCACCCTCACAGGGAAGAATTTCCTCCCAAGACCTAATTCAAATCCACCGTCTTCCAGTTCAAAATAATTCCTGTCACTCCAGGCCCTTCTCCAAAATCCCTCTCCAGCTTTCTTGGAGCACCTTTAGGCACTGGAAGGTGCTGTATGTGCATAAAGACTACTAGGAACAGAAATGGCTGCAATGGGTAAATGAGAGAACATTGGTAGCTTTGCCTTCTGCTGCAATAGAAGTGATGAGATCCTTATCTTACTTCTGTAGACCGTGGAGAAGAACACTGCAAAAGTCACTCATGGTTCTCATTTATTTATCATAGTACCTTGGAAAGACTGAATTCCTGTTTGCAAGACACATTCAAGACATGATCCCACCTCCTTATGTAACTAATAAGTGAAAACTCTCCTCAAACAGCAGCAGCCTGAGTCCAGGTGATCTTTTTCTCCCTTGAGATTAAACATCCTCCATGTGATTTGCCTGCAAATCCTGCCTGTAGTTCCTGAGGCAGAACAACCCTGACCCCACAAAGGTGGACAGAAAGTTCTGCTGTTGTAATGCCAGGTCTCTGAGTAATGACTTTTTATATTACAGAGGTGCATTTAGAGCAGTTCAAGAGCAGTTGTACAGGGACAAGAGTCCCTGGAATGAAGCTCTCCTTATATTGAAAATTATTATCACCAATTCCTGACCTACAGCAAATTTCTGCCCAGCAAAGGAAGTAAATTTTTGATCTTTTTTCCTCCGTTGTTTTTGTTTCTCCTCCCTTCCCCAAAGTCTGACAACCCATCAGAGTGCAACGTCAAAGACTCACATCAGAATTTCTCACCTTTTTTGCGTTCCTGGGAATTTCAGCGCCTGTGCCCGGCAATGTTGTCTCCTGGATGGTGTGATATGGGGGGCAGCTCGAGTCCTTGTGTCATGCTGCAGTGCTGGGCTGGGCAGCACTGTTTAAAAAGCCATGGTGTTTTCAGCGTGACCCTCCAGGCAGCCAATCACTCATGGGGGAAATACCTCCCCTGTGCGGGTATGATCACTCAGATTTGAACCACTTCCCCCTCCCCTCTTTGCAGTGTCACGGAAACATTATTTTTCTTACTACTTTTCCCTTCTTCAGCCATTCTTGCAAGAACTGTGCATACAGACTTTGCACTGGTGTTGTGTCCTACTTGAGGCCCTGAGATGCCCTGGTTTCACAGCCCCTGAAGATGAGATTTTAGTACTGCTCAGGTAGAGAAATTTTAAGTTTTCTCCCATAACATCTTTGGTGGAGGTTTCACAACCTCCCTCAGCACTTCTCATTCCTTCCTGTCCCTGCCCAGTTGTCACACACCTGCCACCACAGTGGGTCCTCTCCCAGCACAGTTCAGCACCTCATGGGATCTCTACTGCTTCATCCAACCTTGCCCCCAAGCTTTCCACCTCAGCAGTTCCAGATGCCCAAACCCTGCTTGTGCTGCCCTCAGCATGGAGTTCTGGGGTCAGGAGCTCTTTCAGTGCACCTTCACACCCCACAGGCTTTCAGCACAGTCCTTCAACACCTCAGCCACTTCAGATCTCACAAAATCCCTCCAGCCCCATGCCTTTCACTTCCAGTTTCACAGCTTCCGCCCGAACAGAGCTTCAGGTTCTTCCTCACCTTGTGTCTCCTAAGCAGACAGAACCCACCACCACCCACCCACAACATCCCAATCCTGTCCATGCACACTCTATGTCCATGAGCCACCCCAATCCAAAGGGTGTGGAAACAGAGAAAAGACCTTTCTCCTTTCCTGACATCCTTACAGGGAACCATTTTGTCCCTTAGTCCCTTGGGCCAGGGAAGTAAAGGGACAGGAGTGGGACACCACCCAAATCGCTGCCATGTGTGTCGGCGGGCACAGGAATGGGCAGATCCAGCCCAAATTTGCTTAGCAGGTCAGAAATGCATTTGTACATCTTCAGCTTCTGTTGTCATCTGTTCTTCCTCTTCCTTTCCCAAAGATTGTAAGACTGTTTTTACTTTCTTACCCAATCCTATTTCCTATAGTGGTTACTGGCAACCCTCATTAACCTGGCCAGGACTCCAGGCTATGGCACAAAATGATATCTAAATTAAAAGACTATTTTTATCCAGAGCATGATTTAATTTCCTCATTAATTTGAGGTTTTCCATTTTCTCTGTATGGATTGCTGGCATTCCATGTTGGGAGACATTCAAAATGCCTTTGTTGTTATTGGACCATTCTGAATTTCAGTAAATGTCAGCAAAACAAACAGAGGGATGGGCAGTGGATGAAACTATTGATGCACCTAAATCTCAAGCTGAAAATACACAGTACACTTCAGAGCAGTGATGAGTTGGAATTGCAGTAATACAGAAATTCATCAGATTCTGGTATGGTTTGAGTTGGAAGGGACTTTAAAGGTCATCCAGTTCCACCCCCCAGCCATGGGCAGGGACACCTTTCACCATCCCAGAGTGCTCCAAACTGTCCTGGAACACTTCCAGGGATGGGGCAGCCACAGCTTCTCTGGGCAACCTGTGCCAGGGCCTCAGCACCCTCACAGAGAAGAATTTATTCCCAATATCCTATCTAAATCCACCTTCTGTCATTTAAAGCCATTTCCTCTTACTGAGTAGGTGATTAGGTCCATTTCTTTCCAGAGGAAAGCCTGGAGTGGCTCAACTCAGCTGACTTCCACAGATGTACAAGAGCTGACTTCCTCCCCTCCCTTAGTTTCCCAATTTGTAAAATAAGGATTTTTTTTTAGCTTACTCTACTTTACTAACCTTTGCTGAAACATTGCAAGTTCTTGCAAAAGGCCTTACTCCCTGGGCTACCAGTGATGAAATTTCATGGAAAATAGGGACTTGGAGGGTCATAAAGAAGTGACCCAAGCCACTCTCTTCTCTACTTCTACTTACTACTAGAAACCTTTCAGATTATTTATTTTTTTCATGAGGGCTTGTGGAGCTTTATTGGGATACGCAGTGATTTAAAAATCCTTGCAATTTTATTATTACTCACAGTGCCATAAAGCTTAAGCTGTGGATCTAAGGTTTGGGAAACACACAAAGTATCGCAGACATTTTTTCACAGAAATCCTTTCTTTGGGATTCTGCATCTTCTGGGAAGCAGAGGCCCCAGAGGAGAATGTAAACAATTGTTATCAGCTGCTGTGAAATGCAATAGGATGCACCTGTGACTGGTTCATGTTCCATGTGTACCACTAAGAGCCAATCACAGGGCAAGCTCTCTGGAACACGGGGACAGAGAATTCTCTTGTTTTTAGATTCTTTCTATTCTTAGCTTAGCTTGGCAGCCTCTGCAACTTTTTATTCCTATTAGTATAGTTATAATGTATTATATATCATATATCAATAAATCCAGCCTTCTGATCAAGAAACAAGATTCTCGTCCTTCTCTCCCCAAGCGACCTCCTCAGGTCACTGTAATAACAAAGCATGGATTAATGTCAGAGTCTGGGAATGTTAACTTGACCAGGCACATCACATGCTTGCCCAGTTTAATATTCAGCTAATCTACTGGCTGTTATTTCCAAGAATCATGGAATTGTTAAGGTTGGAGAAGCCCTCCAAGGCCATCGAGTCCAAGCACTTCCCAGCAGTGCCATCACTACTGTGTGTCCCTAAGTGCTACATCCACAGGTTTTAAATCCCTCCAGACTGATGGTGACTGCCCCACTGCTCTTGGTAAACTGTGCCAGGGCTGCACCACCCTCTGAATGAAGAAATTTTTCCTAAAATCCAATCTAAACTTCCCCTGGAAGGATGGGATTAATTTCTTCTCCTTCCCACCCCTGAGCATTCACACCTCCCTCCTCCAGCCCCAAGAGCCCTTGAGCTGGGAGATTTCCTTAGAGAGGGTGGAGTAGGTCTGTGTAAACAGGGAATTAAGCCCTGGAAGAGGGAGATTTCCTTGGAGAGGTTTGAGGAAAGTTACTTAAACAGTTTTTTTATCTCTGCTTGCTGGGCTGTGAGTGCACTCTTCAGCGCTCATGCTCCCTCCAAGCAGCTCTAACATGGGCAGGAAAAGCCAGGATACACTTGGTGATAAAGGAAAGCAAGGAATTAAATGAGATGGGATTAAAAAAGGCACCTCCTAAGCAAGTGTTAGAAGCTTTTCAGAAGCTCTTCTATGTTCTTTAAAACCTCTACCAGGAAAAGGAGATGTTGGGGACATAAAATCTTACAGCTCTTGCACAAAAATTAGATCTCCAAGCACAGAGAAGGTAAGTTTTCCAGGATGTTTTCTCTTTCCTCTTTTCTTTCCTTTTCCTGATTTCCTTTCCTCTTTTTCCCCCCTGCCCTTCCTCTTGAAAAAGGTGAAAATACAAAAAATTTCCCCTGAAATTGTCAACCATCTCTGGCTCTCTTTGGCTGTAACCATGTGCAGAACTGGTTTTGCAGTCCCAAATCAGGTTATTGAATTCTTCTTCAATTAACCACCCGAGATTTTAGGTGAAAACCCTTGCAAATAAGAGGATGGTGCAATTCCTTATTATTTTTTTTTTAATAATAACAATCCACATTGTATTTATTTCATATCCCAACTGATTACATTATATCATGTACTTCTGGTCAGTGACTGAAAAGCTAATTTTAGAGGTAAGATCTCCCTTTTATCCCCTTTCTTGAGTATGTTTTACCTCCTGTAAGTAAAACTGCAAGCACAGGAGAAGTCAGAAACTTTCCCAACTTCCTCTTTAGACTTCACTTTTTCAAGTTTGAAAATTTTGTTTTTTCTACATTTCAGCATTTCCTGTGGGTGCTTGATCAGTTTTTTGCCTCTACAGGACTTTCTGATCTTGCTCTATCTTAAAATCATAAAATCGGAGCCTGGATCAGATGGATCCAATCCCAAACGGATCCAGTGAGTGGCATCCCTGCCCATGGAAGTGGGATTGGAACTAGATGGTCTCTAAGGTCCCTTCCAACCCAAACGATTCCAGGAGTCTATGATTCTATGGCTGTGTCTCATATAAGGCAAATTAAATATGTAGAGGGGGAAGAACAATGAAAAAACAAACAAAAACCAAAACAAATTTTAAAAGAATTTGATAAACTTAATTCTAAACCTATGTATTTCTTAGAGAGAATGTACTTCTGATAAAGAATTAATTTTTAAGAATGAAAAAACTGATGAATCATTTTGTCTTTATCCTTCCACATTTCCAGGCTCTGCACTGCACATTGCCCACTAGACTGGCACGGAAAACTCCAGCACCATGAAGGAATTAATCCTCCTGGGCCTCTCAGAGAACCAAGGGATGAAAAAATGTATTTTGTGGTGTTCCTGCTTTTCTACACACTCACAGTGGCAGGAAATCTCACAGTTCTCACTGTGACGAGCAGCCGGCACCTGAACTCCCCCATGTACTTCTTCCTCTGCCACCTTTCCTTTGTAGGTTATTGTTACTCCTCTGTCACAGCTGCCCAAATGATTTCTGGCTTCCTGGTGGAAAATAACACCATCTCCTTTGCAGGTTGCATAGGGCAGCTCTTTGGGGCTTCATTTTTTTTGGCTGCACAGAGGTTTTCATCCTGACAGCCATGGCCTACGATCACTGCATGGCTGTCTGCCAGCCCCTGTGTACCCTGCGCTCACGTCCCACAGTCTGCGGCTGCATGGTGGGGGTCTCTGGGTGGGGGTCTTCCTGCATTCCACCCTCAAGACCTTTCCCACCCTTCCCTGCTCCCTTTATATGGCCCCAACAAAGTCATCCACTATTTCTGTGATGTCGACCCCTTGCTCCCCCTGGCCCATGCCAACACGCATGCCAAGGGCCTGGCCACAGTGGCCAACAGCGGGGTGATATCCCTGAGCTGCTTCCTCGTCCTGGTCATGTCCTACATGGGCATCCTGGCTTCCCTGAGGTGGCACAAGGCTGACAAGATGGCACAAGGCCCTGTCCACGTGCAGGTCCAACATCACTGTGGTGATCCTGTGCCTTGGGCCCAGCACGTTTGTTTACATCTGCCCACCCGGTGGCTTGTCTGAGGACAGGAGTGTGGCCGCGTTCTAAATGCTCATCACACCCATGTTCAACCTCCTCATCACACCCATGTTCAACCTCCTCATCTACACCCTCTGGCATGGGGAGGTGAAGGGAGCCATGAGGAAACATGTGCAGGAGGAAAGTGGGAAGTGGAAATGGGAAGGGGTAGAGCTGTGATCATGTTCCCAAAAAATCGGAGAAAATCAAGCACGTTTTGCTATAATTTCTTCTGTGACAATGCCCCAAAATGGGCCTTTCAAAGAACAGCTGCCTATTGGTCGAATCCTCCTGGAATTAGAAAGGCAGATAACTAGAAGTTATTTTTATGATGGAAAAGACATTGGGAACTCTGGCGTTCCCTTCCTATTCCGTGTCAATGAGCAAAGGCCCACACCAAGGCCTCCTAAGCAGCTGTAACATCAGGGCTTAAATACTGTTAAAAATACTGAAAATATTGTCCAGGTGGAGCACGCCATAAGAAACAAAAAACCAAAAAACCCTGTGATATTAAGAGCTAATTGGGTGGTTTGCTGATGAAGGAAGAGGAAGGGAAACTTCTCTCCTTACTCCCCCACTTCAGCAAATCTTTTCTGCCCTGTTCCATGTCAGGCTGGATGGGCCCTGAAGAAACCGGGTCTGGTGGAAGGTGTCCCTGCCCTTGGTAGAGGGTTGGAATGAAATGGTCTTTAGAGTCCCGTCTGCCCCAAACAGCTATTCTGCAATTCCATCATTCTCCTGTAATTCTATCTACTTCATCTGTCTCTGCCCAAGACAGCAGGAAATAAAATAAATGTAGTTTAAAACGTTATGGAGATGAAAAACAGTGGGGTCTTTTAGAGGTCTCACTTCTGGGTGATTCTGCGCAAATATTCACCCATAGCTTATGGAAGGTGTCACTGGAAACTGTGTCAGGCTCCTCTACACTGTGCAAAGAATTCTTACAAGAATTTCATACTTGAGCTCAAAAGTTGCTCATGCGCTTTACTGTGTCAGTAAAAATACATGCCGAGCAAGGAAGGCTCACCACAAATCTTTGTGCATTTTTTGAAATGATTTCCAACTTACTTCTTGTTTTAAAGTTTTAAATCAGGTGTCTGAGGGATGACATCAGTGATATTTTGCTTTGTGCTGTCAACATGTAAGTTAGTAAGAAATAAGATTGTAGATGAGAAAGACAGGCTTATGACAAAAAGCAAAATTTGTATCCATTTACATGAATTTATATAAATGTCCTATGTCAGAGACATCTTTATCTGATGTCTCTCTCCAGGGATTAAAGTAATAACTACCTAAGGAACAATTTAGTTCCTTGCCCACTAAGGTTTTCTGACAAAACTTCCTTTGCCTCTGGGATCTCATTACTCCTGATAGCCTTGTGCCTTGTGGTGGGATGTACCTGAACTATTTCTGCTACAGAAATAATTGCACCTGAAGATGCTCCTGGAGGTTGCTTTTTTGATTGCTTGGTGGTTTTTTGGGGTTTTTTTTTTTTGCATAATGGGAAGTACAGAAGGTTGGGCTGTTCTTTTCAGGGCTTAGAGTTGGCAGAGATACAGAGCTGCTCCCATAACTTCCAAGCAGCACCTTGCAGACACTTTCTGACGGAACTGAGAGGTTCTGATGGAACCCCCTGAAGTGGTCTGGGGAGGTCGTCAGAGGAGCGACAGCAAGTGAGCTCTGTGGAAGTGTTCTGGGATTGTTCCTTTGTTTTGCTCAGGCCCCACTGAAATCCTGCCTTTGCAAAGCAGCATTGCTGGTGAGTGACTTTTGGGAGGTCTATTTTATGACTTAGAATAAAAGAACATTAAAAAATCAGTTGCAGATTTAGAATCCCAGAATGGATTGGGCTGGAAGGCACCTTAAAGCTCATCTTGTTCTGATCCCCTGCAACAAGGGGATTGCTCTGGTTGCTCCAAGCCCTGTCCAGCCTGGTCTTGAGCACTTTCAGGAATATCACACACTAGTGATCCTGGTGTTCTGCGTGGGAATGCTGTAAGGGTGGATTTGTGGGTGTTTGTCAGTAAAGCAGAAACATCTCAGTCAGCAGCCCAGTGTCACCACAGGTGTATTTATGGGGTGTTTCACACCACAGCCAGGACCTCGGTATTATTTCTACCACCCTCCTCAGCTAAATAACCAGAGCTTGTTATTACACATGTCCGTGACATATTCTGGCTTAGATTTCACTGTCACTCCTTCAGGGAAGCACTGGCTTTAAACTGAAATTGTCCCAAAAAGACAGCAGAAGAAATGCAGTGGATATTCAACATACCAGAAGACAATGTGTGTGTCCTGTTAATGTCCCCTGTCTAATGATTTGGCCTTTTATATCTTTTATTGCAACTTTATTCAATGCTGTTAGCATCATAAATATCTGGTTTCTTACTTGTTGACTCCTGCTTGCTGAGATATAAACTCCTCAGCAGAAATGAGCCGTAAAGGAATTTCCTGGAGGGATTTTAAATGGACAAGCGAATTCCTCTGCTGCTCCCACTGTAACCTCCACAGAACAGTGAGTGTAGTTGTCTACTGAAAAACTTGAAAAATTAATTTTAAAACTGTAAAGGTAGAGAAACCATGCAGGGTTTTGAACCTTCTGCTGTGTTAGAAACCCCAGTTTCTCCAGTGAGGAACTTCCCAGATCCGGTTTCTGTGCACGTATTCCCAGTTTTAGTGTGAACAAGCTAACTGGAGAGCCATTTCCTCAGTTTAGAGGAGTGTCATTAGAATCAGAACATGGAACAGCTCATGCCTAAGAATGGCAGCATTTCCTTGAAGTCACTTCATATTTCCCGCAGGCAAAAGGACAGCACAGCAATGTTCCAGCATTCATGGCTCTTGTGATCTGAGAGCAGGATGTGCTGGAATCACCATTCCTGAAAGGATTTAAAAGCAGTATGGATGTAGCACTTGGGGACATGGTTTAGTGGAGGTCTTGGCAGTGTTGGGTGGAGAATTGTATTCAATGGGGGCTTTTCCAACTTTATCAATTCTATAATTCAGTGATTTCTCCCTCACAGAATGCGAGCACACCTACCATGATGCAGGAATATAGTGGTCAGAGTGAGTTCAGGGGAGAAGGTCAGTGTGGAAGGGAAGGTCAGAGACCTGAGTAGGGGCAGAATAGGGGGTGAGTGCAAACTGTGCTTTCTGTCATTTGTGACATGACACTGTGCTTTGTGCAGCAGCAAATGCATCCTGCTCACACCATCCATGAGCCTTGGAGCTGTAGCACATTCCCTTCCCTTCCTGGCCCCTCCCCAACCTGTGCCATGGCAGCCTGAGCTGCAGCGATGGCACTGGACAACTCCTCCCGCGTGACTGAATTCATCCTCCTGGGGCTCTCCGACACCTGGGAGCTGCAACTCCTCTTCTTCATGTTCTTCCTCCTGGCCTACACCATGGTCCTGCTGGGCAACCTCCTCATCATTGTGACAGTCAGGACTGACCCCAAGCTCTCCTCACCCATGTACTTCCTCCTCTGCAATCTGTCCTTCATCGATATCTGCTACACTTCTATTACTGCCCCCAGGGTGCTGGTGGCCCTGCTCTCAGGGCACAAGGCCATTACCTTTGGGGGCTGCATGGCCCAGCTGTTTTTCCTGCACTTTGTGGGCTCCTCAGAGATGTTCCTCCTGACGGTGATGGCCTTTGACCGCTACACGGCCATCTGCAGGCCCCTGCACTACACGGCCATCATGGCCCGCAGAGCCTGCTGGGCGCTGGTCGCGGCCTGCTGGGCCGGGGGTTTTATCCACTCCTTTGTCCAGACTGTGCTCATGCTCCAGCTGCCCTTCTGCGGCCCCAACACCATCCACAGCTGCTTCTGTGATGTGCCGCCCGTCATCCGCCTGGCCTGCACCAACACCGCCCTCATCGAGTGGCTCATGGCCTCCAACAGCGGCCTCATCTCCCTGGGCTGCTTCCTGGTGCTGGTGGCCTCCTATGCCCTCATCCTCGCCAAGGTCCGGGCCCGCGTCTCCCAGGGGAACTGGAAGGCTCTGTCCACATGTGCCTCACACGTGATGGCCATCACCCTGTTCTTCGTGCCCTGCATCCTCACTTACCTGCGGCCCGCTGGGACCTTGCCCCCCAGCAAATACGTCTCTGTCATCTACACCATCTTGTCACCCATGATGAACCCCCTCATCTACACCCTGAGGAGCAGCGAGGTGAAGGAATCCATGTGGAGACTCTGGAAGAGCTGCCGAACCTTCTGACACAGGCTGGGTTGGCAGGACTCTGGAGTTACACCCAGAGTTACACCTGGAGTCATATTCCTGCTCTACTCCTACACAATAATGACTCAGTGGGTAAAGCCCACAGACTTCCAATTATGTACAAATACATTTCTATACACATATTATTCTTCATATTAAAAATCAATGCTGAAAACCCCAAACTTCCTAAACACTTTCACTCATGTGGGATCATAATTTTCAAATAAATGAACGAATCCAGTGTGAGGCTTGTCTCTCTCTCTAACATGCCTTTCCTGTGCTGTGACAGCAGATGGCACAGGCACATGCACTAAGTGTCCCCAATTCAACCACCAACAATGGAAGACAGAGACAGTGCAGATTCTGCTTGTAGGGTTTCCTTTAGACATATAAGAATGTTTTTAGTCATAATTCTCTCACAGAAGTGAGCTATTTAAATCATACAAGGCACAATACATAGAGGAAGGAGGAGGAGTGGAGATGGATTCCAGAGACAAAGAGTGTCCTGCATGTAGGCTGGACAAGAGGGAATGGCTTTACACTGGCACAGGGTGTGTTTAGATGGGATATGGGCAAGAAATTCTTCCCTGTGGTGGTCTGGCATGGGTTTCCCATGGCAGTCCTGTCCCTGGAAATGCTACAGGCCAGGATGAATGGGGCATGGAGCAATGTGGGATATCAGGGATAGTGAAAGGTATCCCTGCCCTTGGTAGAGGGTTGGAATGAAATGGTCTTTAAAGTCCCGTCTGCCCCAAACAGCTATTCTGCAATTCCATCAGTCTCCTGTAATTCTATCTACTTCATCTGTCTCTGCCCAAGACAGCAGGAAATAAAATAAATTTATTTTTAAATGCTTTGGAGGTGAGTAACAATGGGATTTTTTTTAGAGGTCTCATTTCTGGGTGATTCTGAGCAAATATTCACCCATAGCTTATGGAAGGTGTCACTGGAAACTGTGTCAGGCTCCTCTACACTTTGCAAAGAATTCTTACAAGAATTTCATACTTGAGCTCAAAAGTTGCTCATGCGCTTTACTGTGTCAGTAAAAATACATGCCGAGCAAGGAAGGCTCACCACAAATCTTTGTGCATTTTTTGAAATGATTTCCAACTTACTTCTTGTTTTAAAGTTTTAAATCAGGTGTCTGAGGGATGACATCAGTGATATTTTGCTTTGTGCTGTCAACATGTAAGTTAGTAAGAAATAAGATTGTAGATGAGAAAGACAGGCTTATGACAAAAAGCAAAATTTGTATCCATTTACATGAATTTATATAAATGTCCTATGTCAGAGACATCTTTATCTGATGTCTCTCTCCAGGGATTAAAGTAATAACTACCTAAGGAACAATTTAGTTCCTTGCCCACTGAGGTTTTCTGACAAAACTCCCTTTGCCTCTGGGATCTCATTACTCCTGATAGCCTTGTGCCTTGAGGTTCAGGTACACCTTGTGGTGTACCTGAACTATTTCTGCTACAGAAATAATTGCACCTGAAGATGCTCCTGGAGGTTGCTTTTTTGATTTTTTTTTTTTTTTTGGTTTGGTTTTTTTTTTGCATAATGAGAAGTACAGAAGGTTGAGCTGTTCTTTTCAGGGCTTAGAGTTGGCAGAGATACAGAGCTGCTTCCATAACTTCTAAGCAGTGCCTTGCAGAGACTTTCTGAGGGAACTGAGAGGTTCTGATGGAACCCCCTGAATTGGTTTGGGGAGGTCGTCAGAGGAGCGACAGCAAGTGAGCTCTGTGGAAGTGTTCTGGGATTGTTCCTTTGTTTTGCTCGGGGCCCACTGAAATCCTGCCTTTGCAAAGCAGCATTGCTGGTGAGTGACTTTTGAGAGGTCTATTTTATGACTTAGAATAAAAGAACATTAAAAAATCAGTCGCAGATTTAGAATCCCAGAATGGATTGGGCTGGAAGGCACCTTAAAGCTCATCTTGTTCTGATCCCCTGCAACAAGGGGATTGCTCTGGTTGCTCCAAGCCCTGTCCAGCCTGGTCTTGAGCACTTTCAGGAATATCACACACTAGTGATCCTGGTGTTCTGCGTGGGAATGCTGTAAGGGTGGATTTGTGGGTGTTTGTCAGCAAAGCAGAAACATCTCAGTCAGTAGTCTAGTGTCACCACAGGTGTATTTATGGGGTGTTTCACACCTCAGCCAGGACCTCGGTATTATTTCTACCACCCTCCTCAGCTAAATAACCAGAGCTTGTTATTACACATGTCCGTGACATATTCTGGCTTTGATTTCACTGTCACTCCTTCAGGGAAGCACTGGCTTTAAACTGAAATTGTCCCAAAAAGACAGCAGAAGAAATACAGTGGATATTCAACATACCAGAAGACAATATGTGTGTCCTGTTAATGTCCACTGTCTAATGATTTGGCCTTTTAGATCTTTTAATGCAGCTTTATTCAATGCTGTTAGCATCATAAATATCTGGTTTCTTACTTGTTGACTCCTGCTTGCTGAGATATAAACTCCTCAGCCGAAATGAGCAGTAAAGGAATTTCCTGGAGGGATTTTAAATGGACAAGCGAATTCCTCTGCTGCTCCCACTGTAACCTCCACAGAACAGTGAGTGTAGTTGTCTACTGAAAAACTTGAAAAATTAATTTTAAAACTGTAAAGGTAGAGAAACCATGCAGGGTTTTGAACCTTCTGCTGTGTTAGAAATCCCAGTTTCTCCAGTGAGGAACTTCCCAGATCCGGTTTCTGTGCACGTATTCCCAGTTTTAGTGTGAGTAAGTTAACTGGAGAGCCCTTTCTTTAGTTTAGAGGAGTGTCATTAGGATCAGAACATGCAACAGCTATTGCCTGAAAATGGCACCATTTCCTTGTAGTCACTTCAAATTTCCAGCAGGCAAAAGGACAGCACAGCATTTTTCCTGCATTCATGGCTCTAGTTATCTGAGAGCAGGATGTGCTGGAATCACCATTCCTGAAAGGATTTAAAAGCAGTATGGGTGTAGCACTTCGGGACATGGTTTAGTGGAGGGCTTGGCAGGGGTCGGGGGAGAATTGGACTCAATGGGGGCTTTTCCAACTTTATCAATTCTATAATTCAGTGATTTCTCTTTCACAAAATGGGAGCACACCCACCATGATGCAGGAAAGCAGTGGTCAGAGTGAGTTCAGGGGAGAAGGTCAGTGTGGAAGGGTAGGCAAGAGACCTGAGTAGGGGCAGAATAGGGGGTGAGTACAAACTGTGCTTTCTGTCATTTGTGACATGACACTGTGCTTTGTGCAGCAGCAAATGCATCCTGCTCACACCATTCATGAGCCTTGGAGCTGTAGCACATTCCCTTCCCTTCCTGGCCACCCCCCGACCTGTGCCATGGCAGGACAACTCCTCCCGGGTGACTGAATTCATCCTCCTGGGGCTCTCCGACACCCGGCAACTGCAACTCCTCTTCTTCATGTTCTTCCTCCTGGCCTACACCATGGTCCTGCTGGGCAACCTCCTCATCATCATGACAGTCAGGACTGACCCCAAGCTCTCCTCACCCATGTACTTCCTCCTCTGCAATCTGTCTTTCATCGATATCTGCTGCACTTCTGTCACTACCCCCAGGGTGTTGGTGGCCCTGCTCTCAGGGCACAAGGCCATTGCCTTTGAGGGCTGCATGGCCCAGCTGTTTTTCCTGCACTTTGTGGGCTCCTCAGAGATGTTCCTCCTGACGGTGATGGCCTTTGACCGCTACACGGCCATCTGCAGGCCCCTGCACTACACGGCCATCATGGCCCGCAGAGCCTGCTGGGCGCTGGTCGCGGCCTGCTGGGCCGGGGGCTTTATCCACTCCATTGTCCAGACTGTGCTCATGCTCCAGCTGCCCTTCTGCGGCCCCAACACCATCCACAGCTACTTCTGTGACGTGCCGCCCGTCATCCGCCTGGCCTGCACCAACACCGCCCTCATCGAGTGGCTCATGGCCTCCAACAGCGGCCTCATCTCCCTGGGCTGCTTCCTGGTGCTGGTGGCCTCCTATGCCCTCATCCTCGCCAAGGTCCGGGCCCGCGTCTCCCAGGGGAACTGGAAGGCTCTGTCCACATGTGCCTCACACGTGATGGCCATCACCCTGTTCTTCGTGCCCTGCATCCTCACTTACCTGCGGCCCGCTGGGACCTTGCCCCCCAGCAAATACGTCTCTGTCATCTACACCATCTTGTCACCCATGATGAACCCCCTCATCTACACCCTGAGGAGCAGCGAGGTGAAGGAATCCATGTGGAGACTCTGGAGGCATTGCAGAACCTTCTGACACAGGCTGGGTTGGCAGGACTCTGGAGTTACACCCAGAGTTACACCTGGAGTCATATTCCTGCTCTACTCCTACACAATAATGACTCAGTGGGTAAAGCCCACAGACTTCCAATTATGTACAAATACATTTCTATACACATATTACTGTTAATATTAAAAATCCATGCTGAAAACCCCAAACTTCCTAGACACTTGCACTCGTGTGGGATCATAATTTTCAAATAAATAAATGAATCCAGGGTGAGGCTTGTCTCTCTCTCTAACATGCTTTTCCTGTGCTGTGACAGCAGATGGCAGAGGCACATGCACTAAGTGTCCCCAATTCAACCACCAACAATGGAAGACAGAGACAGTGCAGATTCTGCTTGCACGGTTTCCTTTAGACATATAAGAATATTTTTAGTCATAATTCTCTCACAGAAGTGAATTATTTAAATCATACAAGGCACAATATATAGAGGAAGGAGGAGGAGTGGAGATGGATTCCAGAGACAAAGAGTGTCCTGCATGTAGGCTGGACAAGATGGAATGGCTTTAAACTGGCACAGGGTGTGTTTAGATGGGATATTGGGAAGAAATTCTTCCCTGTGGTGGTCTGGCATGGGTTTCCCATGGCAGTCCTGTCCCTGGAAATGCTACAGGCCAGGATGAATGGGGCATGGAGCAATGTGGGATATCAGGGATAGTGGAAGGTATCCCTGCCCTTGGTAGAGGGTTGGAATGAAATGGTCTTTAAAGTCCCGTCTGCCCCAAACAGCTATTCTGCAACTCCATCATTCTCCTATAATTCTATCTACTTCACCTGTCTCTGCCCAAGACTGCACTTGATAAAATAAATGTATTTTTAAATGCTTTGGAGGTGAGCAACAATGGGATTTTTTTAGAGGTCTCACTTCTGGGTTATTCCGAGCAAATATTCACCCATGGCTTATGGAAGGTGTCACTGGAAACTGTGTCAGGCTCCTCTACATTTTGCAAAGAATTCTTTCAAGAATTTCATACTTGAGCTCAAAATATTCTTCTGTGCTTTCCCGTGTCCGTAAATATACATCCCAAGCAAGGAAATCTCACCACAAATCTTTGTGCTTTTCTTTAAATGATTTCTTGCATCACTTCTTGTTTTAAAGTTTTAAATCAGGTGTCTGAGGGATAACATCAGTGATATTTTGCTTTGTGCTGACAACGTGTAAGTTAGTAAGAAATAAGATTGTAGATGAGAAAGACCGGCTTACGAGAGAAAGCAAAATTTGTATCCAGTTATGTGAATTTATTTAAATGTCCTATGTCAGAGACATCTTTATCTGATGTCTCTCTCCAGGGATTAAAGTAGTAATTACCCAAGGAACAACTTAGTTCCTTGCCACTGAGGATTTCTGGAAAAACTCCCTTTGCCTCTGGGATCTCATTACTCCTGATAGCCTTGTGCTTTGCAGTGTGATTTACCTGAACGTTTTCTGCTAAAGGAATAATTGCACTTGAAGATGCTCCTGGAGGTTGCTTTTTTGATTGGTTTTTTGGTTTGTTGGGTTTTTTTTGGTTTTTTTTTTTTGCATAATGGGAAATACAGAAGGTTGGGCTGTTCTTTTCAGGGCTTAGAGTTGGCAGAGATACAGAGCTGCTTCCATAACTTCCAAGCAGCACCTTGCAGAGACTTTCTGATGGAACTGAGAGGTTCTGATGGAACCCCCTGAAGTGGTTTGGGGAGGTCGTCAGAGGAGCGACAGCAAGTGAGCTCTGTGGAAGTGTTCTGGGATTGTTCCTTTGTTTTGCTCAGGCCCCACTGAAATCCTGCCTTTGCAAAGCAGCATTGCTGGTGAGTGACTTTTGAGAGGTCTATTTTATGACTTAGAATAAAAGAACATTAAAAAATCAGTCGCAGATTTAGAATCCCAGAATGGATTGGGCTGGAAGGCACCTTAAAGCTCATCTTGTTCTGATCCCCTGCAACAAGGGGATTGCTCTGGTTGCTCCAAGCCCTGTCCAGCCTGGTCTTGAGCACTTTCAGGAATATCACACACTAGTGATCCTGGTGTTCTGCGTGGGAATGCTGTAAGGGTGGATTTGTGGGTGTTTGTCAGTAAAGCAGAAACATCTCAGTCAGTAGTCTAGTGTCACCACAGGTGTATTTATGGGGTGTTTCACACCACAGCCAGGACCTCGGTATTATTTCTACCACCCTCCTCAGCTAAATAACCAGAGCTTGTTATTACACATGTCCGTGACATATTCTGGCTTTGATTTCACTGTCACTCCTTCAGGAAAGCACTGGCTTTAAACTGAAATTGTCCCAAAAAGACAGCAGAAGAAATACAGTGGATATTCAACATACCAGAGGACAATGTGTGTGTCCTGTTAATGTCCACTGTCTAATGATTTGGCCTTTTAGATCTTTTAATGCAGCTTTATTCATTGCTGTTAGCATCATAAATATCTGGTTTCTTACTTGTTGACTCCTGCTTGCTGAGATATAAACTCCTCAGCAGAAATGAGCAGTGAAGGAATTTCCTGGAGGGATTTTAAATGGATATGTGCATTCCTCTGCTGCTCCCACGGTAACCTCCACAGGACAGTGAGTGTAGTTATCTACAGAAAAGCTTTAAAAATTCCCTTAAAAATTATAAAGATAGAGAAACCATGCAGGGTTTTGAAGCTTCTGCTGTGTTAGAAATCCCAGTTTCTCCAGTGAGGAACTTCCCAGATCCGGTTTCTGTGCACGTATTCCCAGTTTTAGTGTGAATAAATTAACTGGAGAGCCCTTTCCTTAGTTTAGAGGAGTGTCATTAGGATCAGAACATGGAACAGCTCATGCCTGAAAATGGCAGCATTTCCTTGTAGTCACATCAAATTTCCAGCTGGCAAAAAGACAGCACAGCATTTTTCCTGCATTCATGGCTCTAGTTATCTGAGAACAGGATGTGCTGGAGTCACCATTCCTGAAAGGATTTAAAAGCAGTATGGATGTAGCACTTGGGGACATGGTTTAGTGGAGATCTTGGCAGTGTTGGGGGGAGAATTGGACTAAATGGGAGCTTTTCCAACTTTAACAATACTTTAATTCAGTGATTTCTCCCTCACAGAATGGGAGCACACCAACCATGATGCAGGAAAATAGTGATCAGAGTGAGTTCATGGGAGGTCAGTGTGGAAGGGCGGGCCAGACACCTGAGTAGGGGCAGAATAGGGGGTGAGTACAAACTGTGCTTTCTGTCATTTGTGACATGACACTGTGCTTTGTGCAGCAGCAAATGCATCCTGCTCACACCATTCATGAGCCTTGGAGCTGTAGCACATTCCCTTCCCTTCCTGGCCACCCCCCGACCTGTGCCATGGCAGCCTGAGCTGCAGCGATGGCACTGGACAACTCCTCCCGCGTGACTGAATTCATCCTCCTGGGGCTCTCCGACACCTGGGAGCTGCAACTCCTCTTCTTCACGTTCTTCCTCCTGGCCTACACCATGATCCTGCTGGGCAACCTCCTCATCATTGTGACAGTCAGGACTGACCCCAAGCTCTCCTCACCCATGTACTTCCTCCTCTGCAATCTGTCCTTCATCGATATCTGCTACACTTCTATTACTGCCCCCAGGGTGCTGGTGGCCCTGCTCTCAGGGCACAAGGCCATTGCCTTTGAGGGCTGCATGGCCCAGCTGTTTTTCCTGCACTTTGTGGGCTCCTCAGAGATGTTCCTCCTGACGGTGATGGCCTTTGACCGCTACACAGCCATCTGCAGGCCCCTGCACTACACGGCCATCATGGCCCGCAGAGCCTGCTGGGCGCTGGTCGCGGCCTGCTGGGCCGGGGGCTTTATCCACTCCATTGTCCAGACTGTGCTCATGCTCCAGCTGCCCTTCTGCGGCCCCAACACCATCCACAGCTACTTCTGTGACGTGCCGCCCGTCATCCGCCTGGCCTGCACCAACACCGCCCTCATCGAGTGGCTCATGGCCTCCAACAGCGGCCTCATCTCCCTGGGCTGCTTCCTGGTGCTGGTGGCCTCCTACACCCTCATCCTGGCCAAGGTCCGGGCCCGCGTCTCCCAGGGGAACTGGAAGGCTCTGTCCACGTGTGCCTCACACGTGATGGCCATCACCCTGCTCTTCATGCCCTGCGTCGTCACCTACCTGCGGCCCGCTGGGACCTTGCCCCCCAGCAAATACGTCTCTGTCATCTACACCATCTTGTCACCCATGATGAACCCCCTCATCTACACCCTGAGGAGCAGCGAGGTGAAGGAATCCATGTGGAGACTCTGGAGGCATTGCAGAACCTTCTGACACAGGCTGGGTTAGCAGGACCCCGGAGTTACACCCAGAGTTACACCTGGAGTCACGTTCCTGCTCTACTCCTGCACAATAATGACTCAGTGTCTAAAGCCCACAGACTTCCAATTATGTACAAATACATTTCTATACACATATTACTGTTAATATTAAAAATCCATGCTGAAAACCCCAAACTTCCTAAACACTTGCACTCGTGTGGGATCATAATTTTCAAATAAATAAATGAATCCAGGGTTAAGCTTGTCTCCCTCTCTAACATGCTTTTCCTGTGCTGTGACAGCAGATGGCAGAGGCACATGCACTAAGTGTCCTCAATTCATCCACCAACACTGGACGACCGAGACAGTGCAGATTCTGCTTGTAGGGTTTCCTTTCGACATATAAGAATATTTTTAGTCATAATTCTCTCACAGAAGTGAATTATTTAAATCATACAAGGTCCAATATATGGCGGAAGGAGGAGGAGTGGAGATGGACTCCAGAGACAAAGAGTGTCCTGCATGTAGGCTGGACAAGATGGAATGGCTTTAAACTGGCACAGGGTGTGTTTAGATGGGATATTGGGAAGAAATTCTTCCCTGTGGTGGTCTGGCATGGGTTTCCCATGGTAGTCCTGTCCCTAGAAGTGTTCCAGGCCAGCTTGGATGGGGCTTGGAGCAATGTGGGATATCAGGGATAGTGGAAGGTGTCTCTCTCAATGGCAGGGGGGTGGAATGGGATTGTCTATAAGGTCCCTTCCAACCCAAACTGCCTCTGTGAGGGCAGCAGTTACATCACCAAATCCTTTAGGGATAGAAATTCAGTGGTTTTCATGAGAGGAACACCATCAATTTCATTGTTTTAAAATTATTTAGGATTGGATTCATCCCACCTAAATAAAATCATGGAATCACTGAGACGGGAAAAGCCCTCTAAGATCATCAAGTCCAACATTCCGCAGGGCTACTCAGGCCACCACTAACCCATGTCCCCAAGTGCCACATCCACACAGCTTTTAAATCCTTTCAGGATTAGCCGCTCTACCGCTGCCCTGGGCAGTCCATTCCAGGGCTGGAAAACCCTTCCCATGAAGGAATTTTTCCTAATGTCCAATTTAAATTGCTGCACAGGAAGTGAAAGGATTTCCACATTTCCTGTCTCTCCTCACTGTCTTAAATTAGCCCTCACTCCCACACCTGTAGGAATAGGAGGATCAGAAGCATCAGTGAGTCATTGATCTTCCTGGTTAAAAGAGATTTCCAAACATCTCCCATCCTTGTGCAAATGAGATTTCTTTTTAATAGTGAATTTCTACTCAGGATCATCACAGAATGGTTTGGGCTGGAAGGGAGCTTTTCTTTTTTAGTATTAGAGAAAAATGTTGAACAATTAAAATTTCTTTAGGTCAATGAGGGTAAATTTCAATTGAGAAAAAAAAATGTATCACTGTGATATTTTTTTTAACATTCCAATAAAGCTTCTATGAATATTTTATGTATAAATCAATGCAACGCAAATTGGAACGGTGGTCCAGTTATTTTGCTGGTGTCAATTTGTTCACCAGGTATAAACTGGGGGCATCAACAGTGAACTGATTTGAAAGAACTGCTCCAATTTTGATAAAATAAATAAAAATTCCATATTTTTGGGAGCTGGGATTTCAAGCGGCTTGGAGCAATCTGATCCAGTAGAATATGTCCCTGCCCATTGCAACGGGTTGGAATGGGATGAGCTTAAAAGTCCCTTCCAACCCAAACTATTCTATGAAGACAAACAATTTAATATAATTGATTTTTCTCCCCTGGAAACATCTTGGCACGACTTTAACAAGGCCTCAGAAGATGTTGTTAAAAAGTTGGTGTCTGACAAATTGCAAAGGTGCAGCTTTGGCAGCTGAGTTTGTCCCTGTGCGTAAATTGGCTCCACTGCGCACCATTAAAATCCCAAGTTCTTTCTCTACTGGAAATTATCAGCTCTATGAGTGCATCCTCAGATTTATTGCCTTCACCTAGAGGACAGTGAAAAATGGCCTCAAAGGTAAAAAAAAATCCTGGGAGAACAGGCAGGATCTCTACAACGCTTTTGTTAAATCCCAAGAAGCCTGAAGAGATCTCAGGCTAATCAATTTTATTTAAAAACTATGAGACTGAAACACAAATGGACATCAGAGAAAAGGGAGCGTTTTCAACAGACTCTAATTAGTCTGGGCTCATCATAAGCATTCCTAGGTGGAAATCTCAAACAATGACAGAGCTGGGTAGTCACAGAATGGACAAAAATCAAATCAACTTTAGTTGTGTAACAGTGGGGATGGCAGGGAGGAGTGGGCAAGAGGAGTCTAATCCAGCATACCATCAATTAGTCCACATCTGGATTCTGCAAATAGAGATATTTTTGTTGTTGTTTGTTTTGAGGGGGTTTTAAATGAATTTTTATAATAAAATATAATGCGACATAAATTTTATGTATTTACCCTGAGGCAGAACACTTATCTCTAAAACTATCCTGTGCTTCTACTTCTAAATAACCCAGCTAAGATTATCCCTGCAAATAAGCAACTTAAATGTGGAGTTGAGAGCCTGGGTGACTGGCAACCTAATGAGGCCAATGCATCCTACCCCAAAAGAAACATTTAAGATTTATGAGGGGAACAGAATCACAGAATTGTTTGGCTTGGAAGGGAGAGGTGAGGAATGGATCTCTTTGCTGTATCTCTTTCTGGCATCTGGGTTTATTATAAAATTCTTTATTGCAAAATTCCATGGGAAGTGTGATGCCTGATGTTCCTTGGGATAACTTCAGCTCACAGGGAAAGGGCTGGGCCATGGGGATTTATTCTAGCCATAGCTCTGCACTCCCATGGCAGATGAGGCCTGTGCTGTGGGACCCCTGGGGAATTCCAGTTTACACAGTCCTGGAATGGACTGGGTTGAAATGGACCTTACAGTTCATGTTGTTCCACCCCCTGCCATGGGCAGGGACACCTTCCACTCTCCCAGACTGCTCCAAGCCCCATTCAAGATGGCCTTGGACACTTCCAGGGATCCAGGGGCATCCACAGCTTCCCTGGGCCAGGGCCTGTGCCAGGGCCTCACCACCCTCACAGGGAAGAATTTCTTCCTAATATCCAATCTAAATCCCTCATCTTTTAGTTTAAAACCATTCCCTCTTGTCTTATCACTGTTTGCCCATGTAAGATGCAGAATCTTTAATTTTCCAGGAGTTTGCAAACACAGCAAACAGGCTGGAAAAATGCTGGACAGCAAGAGTCCTTCACGTGAACAGTGCAGAATTTATGGTCAGGTATTGCTGGAATAGGAACAGTCCTGAACATCACATGGGGAGTGGCAGTCCCATAAATCACACATGGATGCTTAATGGGACCAAAGGGGAATTTTTGTTAGCTCTTCAAAATAGTGCTGGTAATTTTGGATCCTTCGATTTCCAGCCCCTTTTGGCAATATTCTGAAAAACCCCTCATACATACAATTAAGGGAACAGCCAAAAAAACTGTCAGACACACTTGTCCCCAGACACTCCCTCATATTTATAAAACCTCATTAGAGAAGAGAGGTGCTTACTGCTGCAGCCAAGCCAGCCCTTGTGCCAGTGCTGGCAGGTGTCTGTGTGAATATTCCAGTGCTGCTTTGTTGGGATTCATCTCTTCTTTAGGAGTGAAATCATTTTTATGTCACATGTAGAAAGAAGAAAAAGGATTATTTTGTTTCCTGGAGCTACAGACAACTATAAATCACCCATAATTAATTCTGTGCAGCAGTGAGTATTTCTGTGTTGTTTCTGTGCTATTTCACCTGAATGAGCTCCCCATTTAATGAACAAGTGATGTCCCTTTTATTTCTGCTGAGTTAACTATTTCTTATGTAGTTTAAGCCCTGACTTTGCTCCCTCTCAAGCTTCTGGGAGAACATGAGACCACAGTGGAGCCTGGCCAGATGAAATATTTCATCAATCTATTTATCTCTGCATATCTTAGAAATGGGAATGTGGTACAATATTCCCACCATCTCAGAATTAATCCCAAAGTCTCCCAAAAGGAGGTGTTTGGACTGAACATTGCTTTCCCTCTTCTAGGGCTGGTATGTAAATCCTTACTGTAAATACTGAGCTACATTCCATGGAGCAGTGTGGGGTAAATGGCAATATCCTTTAATGCCACATTTAGACTTCTTTGAACCGGGGAAATGGGATGGGGAGAAAGTCCAGATAGATGCTAGAAGTACTAATGGTATTATGGAAGTCTGTAGAGTAAAATTTATAGAAAACTGGGGGTCTTTATTGGGATGCCAAATTATAACTTTTTTTAATTATAGAATCATAGAATAGTTTGGGTTGGAAAGCTCCTTAAAGCTGATTCCAAACCCCTGCCATGGGCAGGGACACCTTCCACTAGAACAGGTTGCTCCAAACCTCATCCAAAAGCTGAAAAAAAACCCCTAACATGCATCTATCTGCTGATTATGAGGGATTTAATTATTTTCTGACAGCATTACTCCCTTAAAAAGTTTTAGCTTCTGTTACTAATCTAGACCCTTTTAGTGGTATTATTAATACTAAGTATTTTATGTTGAAAGGAATTTTAGGATCTATACCACACTCCCCTTGCTCAGAGAACCTTGACAGCCCCCTTGTGTTGCCTGGAGCTGTGTCCAAGCTGGATGCCACAGAGAAGGTAACTTCCAGCTCTTCAGTCTGAGGTGGCAACTTGCAAAACCTAACATTCTGATTTAACCATTGTGAAGTTTAATACCTACATTTCACTTTTTGCATTAGGAATATGTGGGCAAAATTGAGATTTTGAGTCCAATGCTTGGAAACGGTTTTGAACTTCAAAACAGACCAAAAAAGCCTTCACAATCTTTAAAATGGGGATGAAATTGTGATTAAGTTACACCTTCTTTATTCCAGGGAAACCTCTGCTCGTTCCCACAATGAGAGATAAGATGCAGAGGGTCAACCTCTCAGCAGTATCCGAGTTTGTTTTCGTGGGCCTCTCTGATGTTCCAGAAACCCGTTTGCTTCTCTTTGTGCTCTTTCTGCTCATTTATTTGGCCACCATGGCAGGCAACATCACTCTGCTCATTGCCATCAGCACTGACTCCCACCTGCACAGCCCCATGTACTTCTTCCTCGGCAACTTATCCCTGCTGGATCTCTTATGTCCCACCATCACCATGCCCAAGATGCTGGGGGCCTTGCTGCTGGAGCACAAAGAGATTTCTTTCTCTGGCTGCCTGTTCCAGCACTTTTCCCTCATTGCTGTGGTGGGCACAGAGATTTTCCTCCTGGCTGTGATGGCCTACGACCGCTACGTGGCTGTGTGCCACCCCCTGAGGTACCCCAGCATTGTGAGCATGAAGCTGTGTGCTCAGCTGGCCCTGGGCACCTGGGCAACAGGGCTTCTGAACTCCCTGCTGCACACCTCTCTGGTTTTCACACTCTCTTTCTGTGGTCCTAACAGAATCCAGCAGTATTACTGTGACTTTCCTCCCGTGCTGGCCCTCTCCTGCTCGTCCACCCACAGCACGGAGCTGGTGATCCTGGTGGTGGCCGGGGTGCTGGGGAGCGGCGCCTGCGTGGTCACTGTGGTCTCTTACATCTGTATCCTCCTGGAAATCCTGGCCAGGAAGTCCCCTGGGATCTGGCACAAGGCTTTCTCCACTTGTGGTTCTCACCTGGCTGTAGTTTGGCTTTTTTATGGGACCACCATCTACACCTACGTCCGCCCTTCCTCCACCTATTCCCCACAGTGGGATAGGGTCGTGTCCATGCTCTATGGAATGCTCACCCCGCTCCTAAATCCCATCATCTACAGCCTCAGGAACAAAGACGTAAAATGTGCCCTAAAAAGAGTGATCAGCCAGGTGAGAAGGGCTTTAACAAGACAAGAAAACCTCGCTCAGTCTCCATCATCAGCTGGGTAGAAACCACTGTTTGTGACTGGAATCCAAATTCATTTTCTGGGCTGAAAACTCCTTCTTTTGGCTCCCTCTGCAGTTAGAAGGGAGAGCTGTATACTTCCAGAATTGCAGGGCACAGCTTCAGGTCATTTTCACAGGAGAAGAGTCCAGCTGAGAATGCTGTTCTCCACTGAGCACTGAGGAAGCTGAGGTGAGAGCAGGTAGGTGTTGGATGCATATTGTAGGGCAGAAATTCTGGGAATTGGTACTCAGGCACACTTAGATATACCCTATGAAAGCAGTTTAAATCCCTTTCAAAATTAAACTCCAAATATATTAAATTATGTTTGATGGATCAGCCCTGAAATTGCTCTCCTCTTTCCTTGTTGTGTGTCTGTTGTTTGCTGGAATTGCCAGAGTTCCACCTCTGAAGCCATGTTTGCCACTACATTTTTCCTTTTTACCGTTTTTTTCTCCTTGCTACATCAAATCCTAATGGAAAGAGAGGTGATGCTGCTTCCTGCTGCTCATCCCTCTCTTCACCACCTTTCTTCTTTGTAGAGAAGTAATAAATAATCTGTTAAAAAGCTGAGATTATTCTCACTTGATTGACCCCCAAAGTTTATGATCAAATAGGTTTAATAAAATCTCTTTTATTTAACTACAAGTGCCTTTGAATTTTTAAATACTTTCACTCTGTAATGAGACTTTTTATTAATTGTTGCCTTAAAGTGTTTGAAATGCAAGAAAATTCATCACTGTGAACAAGATTACAACTGTGAGCAGGATATTTATGAAGGAAAAAAAAAATCCTTGTTCCAGCTCTTCCAGGAGCTGGAACAAAGAATGGCCGAATGGTAGCACAACCAGGGCACAGGACTTGGATTTGTCTTTATGCACAACTTTACTCCTGACTAGAACCCCTGGAACCTGGAATCTGTTCCAGGCTGTTGATGGCCCCCTTGGGATGTCCCAGACACTTTCAGAAGGTTCTGAGAGACTTCTGCCAACCACAAGTTGTTGGCCAGGGGCAGCTGCTGGTACAGATGGAGAAGGATAATGATGAAGGATCAGTAATTATCCTTCAAATTCTTGCCATAACTTCTGCACCAACCAAGTGGAGGACTGGAGAGGTGTTGGCCAAGCCATGAATCCTCCAACCAAGGTGTGGATAGGTTGGGACAAACTGAAGTGCTTTGGAAATTTTAATTTTCTTTAAAAAGGAGGAAAGTTTCCTTCTCCTCAGTGCCTGTGAAATTGTCCCTGGGGACTGGTTAGAAGGATGAGGGAGGTCTACCAGGAGCTTCCTAAGAAGGTTTTAAGAACATTAGAGGCTCCTTCAGGATGCCCAAAAGGGCTTGTTAAAGATGAAGGGCTTTGGGTGGCTGCTGACTGCAGGATTGGAGAATGCTCCTCTTTCCAGAGGTCATGGAATATAAATGTAGCTGTGTGGAGAGATGCCTAAGGATGGACATCAGTCCATGTGCAATTCCAAACCCTGGATGCCTCTTAAAAGAGGCATCTGAATTCCAAGATATCAAACTAGAGCCTGATTTCCAATATGTGTCCAGATGGGAGATTTTGATGCCTCTCCTGGCTTGTGAAGGTGGAAAGGTTGGATTATCAAAACTAATTCTGCTACAGTTCCCTCCCTCTCCACCCACCCCAGCCATGTGTTCCCAAAAAGATCCACTGTAAGGAGCTGCTTGCTGCCAGCGGACCAAACAAGGCTCACAGCAAAAGCTGGGATTGAGCCTTTGGGTAATTTGGCAAGGAATTTGTTCCTTCTTTTCTCCTTCTTCCCCAGAGGAGCTGTGGCTGCCTCATCCCTGGAAGTGCTCCAGGCCAGGCTGGATGGGCCTTGGAGCAGCCTGGTCTGGTGGGAAGTGTCCATTAGAGGTTCACTCTTTATCATCAGCTGTATCACCCCTTCACAAATCGAGGTGCTAATCCCTAACTATTCCTCAAAACCGAGACATCCTCTTTCATTTTCCTCATGCCCGGTAACCTCTGACACTGGAAGGAGACAGCTGTGATTTTCTTTGGCACCACTGGAAAAATTTAGCAGGGCAGGATCATAATACACCATAATACATTCACCCAGTTTCTGCTCCTCTTTTCCCCGAGTGTTTTTGGCTGCTCTTGGAAATCAATACCCCTGGACTGACCCATGAGCACAGAGATCCTCTTACATTCCTAGAAGTGGAGCTGCCCTGCTGGAATGGGGGAGGGAATACAGACAGCACCAAGTAAATCGAGGAAAAATACTGTCAATGAAATTCCCATATAAGTGATCCTCTGTGCACTTACACTTTGCTTTTGCCACTGAAAATCAGATTTTACCTATTATTTGCTAATCACATAACTAGTGAGAGACCATTTTCATTTATCTATTCCTAAAGATAAAGAATTCCTGAAATTCTTGATGAGCCTTCAAAAAAAAAAAAAAAAAAAAAACCACCAACCAAAAAACCCCCAAAACCAAGCTTTCTTTTTCCTTAAGCAAAGTCTGACTATATTATTTATGTGTGGATTTTATTACTTGCAATGAAACCAGAGCCGATTTTCCCCTCTGATTTTTTTTTGTATGGTGCTGCCAGATATGAAAATATGCAACATAAAAGAGAATGTGAATGATTTATTTTTCTCCTCTAAAAATAGCATCCATTTGTGAAATTCAAATTGGGCTACAGTTCTGGCTTTACAATTCCCAGGACTTTGGGAATCAAAAAAAAAGTTGCATTTGGTGTGTCAGTGCTATTTTCACCTATTTTTAAATTCTTATACAAAAAATGGATTCATAGAATCAAGGTATCTTGCGAAGAGACTTTGTCCTCTCTGTGGCCACCCTTTAAACACTTGGCTTTAAATGGCTTTAAGATGAAGGAGGGAAGGATTAGATTAGATATTGGGGAGAAATTTATTCCTTTGGGGGTGGTAAAAATCTGGTTGTTTATTAATCCCATTTTAGACAGCTTTGTGTTATCTCAGTCAAGGGTAACCACCTAAAATTTTGGAATTTATACTGCTCATCCAGGCTTCCTTTCTCTGTCCTGCCTAGAATTTATCCTGGCATCAGCAGAAATGTGTATTAGTTTTGCAAAGTTAGAGTTAAATTATGTGCTTTTTCTTGTAAGGTTAAAATGATACCCAGAATTCCTTTCTTAGCAGACTGAATCAAATTCAAATTCAAGTTTCAGGTAAAAAATTAGTGTGAGGGGAATTGCTTGGAAAATCTAAAGATATTTGGCTTTGAATATTTAAAAAGAATGCTCATGGCTTGCTATCCATTAATTACTACAAAATTAATCAGCCTCAGGAAAGTAAACACACCAAATATTTGCAAGAAATCCCAGAATCAGATGCAACATTTAATTTTAAACTTGGAAAAGTAAAAGCTTTTGTACAAGGAAACTACTTCCTTTGTTTGCCAGCTCTGCCATACTCTCTATAGAGAAAGGAATAAAATTTTTATATATTTTATCGTATTTTATGGCCTGTTCTGCTGTCACCAAACATCTTTCATGCCTGTTCTCATCCTGCTTTCTTGATGATTTCACCACTTTCACATATTTTTCCATTTTCTCTTTTTGCATGTAGACCACAAGCCCTGGATTCCCCTCCCACAACATAATTAGATTTTTATTTCTGCTTGATTGTGTTACAAAATGTTTGTTGGTGGTTATGGGAATGTCCAGCCTGAAAAAGGGAAGGTTCCAGAGGGACCGTGGAGCCTTCCAGTGACAAAAAGGGCTCAGGGAGAGCTGGACAGGGACTTTGGACAGGGAGTGGCAGGACAAGTGGTAATGGCTTCAAACTGACAGGAGGTGGGTTTAGATGTAATACTGGGGAAAAAACCTCTTCCCTGTGTGGGTGGTGAGGCCCTGGAGTGGATTACCATGGGAGCTGTGGCTGCCCCATCCCTGGCAGCATCCAAGGCCAGGCTGGATGGGGCTTGGAGCAACCTGCAATAGTGGAAAGTGTCTCTGCCCATGAATGTGATGATTTTTAAAGTTGTGAAAAATGTGTATTTTATGATTGGCTTTTCACAAATATTAAATGAATATTATATGTGTTATGGTAGAAAGTTATGCTGTATTAATTTTCTTAAGTAATGTGTTAAATATAGTTTAAGGTTATAACATAATGTTAAAATAGAAGCTATGTATGTGGGATATTTTTTTAAGAGAGGAATGAGGTACTTGCAACAGATAGAAGCCACAGGACACCTAAATCTTTCAGAGAAAGAGAATTTATTGCTCCATTATCAGAAGAAACAAACTTCTTCTCACCTTGCTCAGCTCTGAAGATACCGTCAGGATTAAGAAGAGGAAGTTGACACTGACAGGACCGAATCCTTTGTTTGAATGGAATTTATGCATCATGTATGAGATGTATGAATATGCAACAGGCTATTGCTTTAAGGGTTAATCCTCTGTTAACGTGTGTCCTTTTTCAGACTTATTTTGCCCACAAAGAGGTACCTGGCCTCTCCGTATCCCTTTGTTTTTATTGTCTCGTATTGTCCTAATCCTAATTGTCCAAATTCTTATTACTCTAATTATATTACTATTTTTATAACCATTTTATTACTATTAAACTTTTTTTTAGAAAACCAAGTGTTTGGCGTTTTTCACAAGGTCCCTGCCAACCCAAAGTCTGTGATACTGTGATAATCAGGACTTTTATTATAAACACTGGAAATGGTGATTTCTCTGAGGAACAAAATGTTGTGGGTATGTTCCTTATAAAACTTAGGATGCAACTTGACTCTTCTGTTGCAACATTTTATGTTTGGCATAGTTCCACTGGGATTATCTCAATGTGCTTTCCTGTTTACACAGCCCCGGGCACTGCCCTCCCTCACTCCCCCGCCTGATGGGATTTGGGAGAGAACACTTCCCCCAAGGCCATGAGACCCGCCCGGGCCTCCCGCTGACGTCATCCCCACGCGACACCGACACTGCACTCCGGCAGCGCTGCGGGATGGCGGAAACCACCCGGCAGGTCCCGAGTGTCCGTGAGGAGACAACAGAGGCGGAGCCGCCCCGCTGAATCACGGAGAAGCCGCTGGTAGGCGCCGTTCCGCTGTCGCACCGCTAGGACTACAACTCCCGGCGTGCCAAGGGGCAGCGGCGCGCGGAGCGCGCTGAGTGGCCTGCGGGCGGGGGGCAGCGCAGCCAGGGCGCCCCCACGTGGCGGCTCGACCGGGCCGTGACCCCTCCGGGATAGCCCGGGATAATCCGGGATAACCCGGGACAAACCGGAACAATTCGGCTGCCCCCCCGCTCCCGTGCCACGGGCCTCGCCCGGGCTACCTGAAAAAAACCCCGTGCCGAGTCTAGTAGTTGGGAACGGGGCCAGGTGCTGCGATCCTTCCCTTCCCTCCCCTCCCCTCCCCTCTCCTCTTCCCTGCCTGGAAAAGGCACATGCCTCCAGATGCCTTTCGTTTCTCCCTCCACCCCTTTTCCAGCTCTTTGCTTGTCTCCTGACACCCTGGGCCCAGGATTTTCCCTCGCATCCCTATTTCTCTCGGTCGCTTCCCTCTCCTCTCCCGTTCCTTTCCTTTCCCCTCCCAGATCAGGTGAGCGGGAGGAGCTCTGGGACACAGCAGGCAGATTCCTGCCTTCCCAGGCAGCCTCTGGCAGGCACGTGAGGTGGGAAATATCACTTGGAAGGGTGCTGGGAGCTTCTTCAGTGACCAACTTCCAACAGTGCCCTGTTTGTTGGCTGTAATCTTAGTGCTGGAACACAGTGGGAATGTTAACAAAATTCTTTTCTGTAAAGGACAGCATCCCTCACAGAGCAACTGAACTGAAATTACAGCTGATTAACCTTTCATTCATTTCCTGATTTATGGTATAACACAGGTTTTTTCAGGTAAAATAAAGATGATTTTTAAATGTATCATGACCTTCTTAGTTTGGTTGTTGGGTTGTTGTAGATACCAGGCAAAGCTTGTTGTCTGCAAATGGAATGTTACCTCATTCCCAAGGAGGAGGATGAATAAAAGTCATGTGATGGTTGGGAAGAGATCCCACCCACTTCCCAATTTCTCACCCTCGAGGTTTGGTTGCTTTTGGAGGTGCTGTTGCTCAATCCTCATCCTCCCACTTGACAGGAAAGCAGGAACTGCCTGAAACAGAGAGATCTGCCTGGTTTTGGTGGAGGGTGATAGAAAGGAGTAGAACTGTCTTCTCTCAATTACTTCTGGAAAAACCCACTCCTGAAGGACCTGGAAGAAGAAGAGAAAGTTTCCAGCTGATGTAAAGCAATGGTGGTGTCACTTTCTCTTCCTATTCCTCAGCCTCTCTGCACTGGTGCTTCTCACGCTGGACGTGGCTGGAAAAACACAGATTCTGGTAAAAACACAGATTCCTGTAAAAACACAGATTCTGGTGAAAAACACAGATTTCTGTAAAAACACAGATGCTCAGTCCCCTTCCAATCTTTGCAATTACCAGCTGTGTTCCCATCCTTGTCACTGTAGGCATGTGAAATGGCTGTGTGACAGTTTAGATTGAAATAACTGAATTATTATTATTAATTAAAATTATGAATATATAATATTAAATATAATATAATTGTGAATAAATCTTTCCTGAAATAAATTCAGGAAATGCTCCTTTCTCTGAATTGAGCTGCTTTCCTGGCCTCTGGAATCCAGCAAGAAGGGATTGAACCCTTCCCACCTGAGGAATTTTGTGGTAACAACATTTTTCACCACAGCAAGGCTGATGATTTGAAGGAGGAGGGTTTCCAGCAGAAAACTCTGGATGTTTTCTCCTGTCCAAGGCTGACAACCTCCCTGCTCCTTTTGAAATGCTTTCATTTATATGGAGGGAAGTAGAGACTGCTGACTCCAGAGTAGATCAGAGTAAACACAAGCAGGGAATAAAGTGGGAATTGCCTTTTCCAGGCAGAGTCCACTGCTAGTTAAACCTGCCTGAGGCAGGGATACAGGCAGGAATTCCAATAAAAGCGTGGTAACTTTTTTTGTGTGGTCATGCTGAGCCTGCTGGTCTTGATGGAACAAAGTTCCTTGGATGAAGTAACAATGCTGCAATTCTGGCTTCTTTCTTCTTCTTCTTAGTCAGAGCTGTTTTCTATGGTGACCTCAGAGACATCCTCGTGGTTTTGCATCCCTCTGTTCCCTCCCAGGCTGTTGTTTCAGCTGGTGTCAGCCCATTGCTCAACCTGCATCTCCTGACTGGAGAAATGCTTTGTCAGAGAACTTTTCCTTCTGGGCCGGAGTGAACATCCTCCCTGCCCCTCGGGCTCCTGGCATTTTGGGGAAATTCTCTGTGATCACCCTTTGCCCTGGAGTCACTAATCTCCTCCGTGTGTCTCTAACCCTGGAGCTTTCAGACCCATCCAGTGGCCAAAAGAAACTGGTCCAAAATGCTGTTTTCTGCTAAGTTCATGGCCTGCAGGGACACTCTAAGGGGTCAGCAGGGCGGCTGGAGACAGGGAAGAGAGACACACGAGGTGTGGGGGTGTTTGTGTGAGGAATGCAGCCTTTTTGGCCGTGGGAGTGTTTCATCTTCTTTCCTCTGAGCCTGCTGTGAGTTGTGTCCCTTCTCAGTGACTCTTAGAAGGAACCAAGAGCACCAAACAGCAGGCAAGGAAGGGCCTGGCCTGTGCTAAGTACGTGTGGAGCGGAAATCTTTTTTGTTTGTTTTTACTTGTCAGACTGGAAAGTTCCTGATTTGAGTTTCAGTCTTGGTCATCGCTGCCTATTTAGACAGGTTTGTGGCCATGCATGACTGAGCAAGCAAGTGGGTGGAAGATTCCTCAGGCCAGGCAGAGCATTCCTCTGGCTGCAGGCTCAGGGGACTCTGAGGCCTTTGCCTCCACAGCTTTTATGGCAGCATCTTCCCAGGACTCTGACCACAAAGGCCAGGGTGCGCTGCCCAGGTTCAGGGTTCTGCCCAGCCCAGCAGTGTCTCAAACAGCCCTGTGGGATTGCTGAGGGGCTCCTGGGGCTATCCTGACCCCTTATCTCCCTGTCCCACCGAGTGGGTGGCCTCTCTGTCCCTGCTTTATGGCGTGCTGGGACGCTGATATCTGTGGGCACGGCCCAACATCTGCTGAGCTGAGCACAACAGCTTCAACACGGTCCTGAAGGCCAACCCCATTTCAAGTGTCACAGCCATTTCTCACCCCAACAGAGATGATTTTCCATGGTTTATTTCTCTCTCTCTCTCTGCAATTTCCTTGCTTTTTTCCCCCCAGTTTGATCAGTGTGCAGGGACAGCACGGCTGGATCTGTTCCCCACCTTGAGGAAGGAGCTGTGTCCAGGACAGCACCCCACACTTCAGCACTGCCTCACTGCTTCATAAGCAGCACAGCTTTTTTAGGCCCAACTTGAACCCCTTGAGCTGCTTTTCAGTATTTTTACTTTGATTCCAAGGGCCTGAACGTGGCTTAGGAGGACGTTGCACCCAGCAGTAAAGGTGGATGTGGATGTGGAACCCGTGGAGTTGTGGCTGCACCTCAGCATGAACCATGTCAGTGTTTTCAGTGTCTCCTCCCAGCACACCAGTCTTTCCCAGAGAAAACTCTCCCTGTGCCTCTCTTCTGCTGAGAACATTCCTCTACATGGATTGAATCCTTTCACTTCTTCTGAATGAGCCATGGAATGAGTTCCTGGAGAGACCTGCTCAGCAGTTTTGGGGGTGCCCCCCGCCCATCCTGCCCAACAGAGATCAGCCATGGGCCACTGCTTGTTTTTGTGGTGTTTTATCAGGCTGCTGCATGTCCTTTAACTGCCAGCTCCTTGTAAGAGCTTGTTTCTTCTCCTCATGCTTGAAAGCATTTGCTGCTCGTCCCTTTTTGGGTGGCTGAATATAAAAGCAGCCTCCTCTGAGAGATTTAGTGTCTGCTTAAACTCAATGCTGCACTAAATCCAAGGAACACCTTTGTGCATCCTCACTAAATTACCTGGTGGCCTCAGGGGGGACAAACCTGTTTGTTTCTTTGATTTCCAAGTAAAACTTCTTTTAAAAAAAGAATATTTCACCCGTGTATCTAGAATCAAAGCTGCCTGGTGATCCATGAGGGCTTCAACACTCACCAGCATTTTCCAGGAAAATCCATGCTCAGAAGGAGGGGATTTTTGTGGTGTATTGAGAAATTTCCCCCTTTTTGTTGACTTTGGATGGGTGGTCTATTTGCAGTTTTTCTACAGTATTTGAAGAAAAAGTTCAATACAACAGAAATAGGGGACAGGAATGACCCCCACCCCCTTGTTTTTAACACTGTAAATCTGAGGGGGTGAAAGGTGGATGACACCATGGCGGGATCATGACAGTAGAGCAAATATTGTGGATGGTGGCCTGTGGTGGAATGTCAACATCAAACTTATTGTGGCTTTTGCAGCTGGGCAAATCCGTGTTGTGAAAGCTCCTGTACATGCACCTGGGGCACAGGCTGCCTTTGGAATCAGGGATGGTGCTCTTCCCTCACAGATAGTGGAGTCAGTCTGAAAATTAGTTTAAAAAGGGCTGAGACATCCAAGTAAATTCACCAGATCCTGTTTCTGGCTGTGCTGACAGAATTATTGTATTATTAACATTGTTCTTCCTCACTCTCTTGGTTCAAAGTGTATTTTTTACAAGGCTTGTAAAAGAAATAAAAATAAATGAAAGGATGTTCTGGGCAAATTAGAGAGTTGCAATCTCCTACAGCATTTTATTTAGCCTGTGTGTAAAAATACTCCACAGGAAAAAAAAATCCTGTGTCACAACTTAGAAAAAGTTTATCTGTTTAAAGAGAGTTTTATAATCCTCGTCTATAAAATCTTGTAGTACAAAGTTACAATTTATTCTGTGTTTGGACTTTTTCCCTGCATTAAAAAAACAGCTTCATTTTCGGTCTCCAAAGCAAATTTCCCGGCAGAACTTCAAACATCCTTTGTCTGTCTCCCTTTGGAGAGTGTTTCCAGAAGGCAGCAGCTCTGTGAACCCCAGCCATTTGCATTCTGTGCTGTAAGTACTCAGTGAAAACTTGTTGCCTAAATCCAGGGTTTTCCACTTGGAAAAATTCGGGCACCTAAAAGAAACAAACTGGAAAGTTTTCACCGAGTGTTTTGCCCGAGGAGCAACAAGAAGGAGTTTTCAGTTAAACTCCCAGAGCAAGTGGAGCCCAGATGTTTTTAGTAAACAGCTTTCAAAACTCGCAGTTGAGACCAGTGTCAAATTTCCAGACGCATGATCAACCTTGGAGCCAAGTTTAGAGTTGCTTTTGTGTTTGCATAAAGCCTGGAAGCTGAATGACATGAAGTTTGTGGATGCAGTGGAGGTTCTCCATAACAAATATTTGACTGGATGCAATTTCTCTTATTTACAGGACTTTGAGCTTTGGGAAAAATAAAAAAAAGGTTACTGTATTTTTGTTTATTTTATATTTGAGGCATATTCAGCATTTTCTTGCTCACTGGAATTGGAACAGTTGTTGATTTTTAACTGGGATTTGTTACTATTCTGGCCATTAAACCAACATGGCAAATAAAGCTAGAGGTGAACCATCTCTACAGGTGAGAAATAAAATTTGTGCATTCCTGGGCATTCTGGCTCTCTGCTCACACCAAGGCTGCCCTCTCCCTGAAGGTCTAACTGGATGCCTAAGCCACATGCCAAGGCTTTTGCTCAGGGACTGTATCAGCAAAAATCTGCCTCAGAACTTACTTTGGGCAAATACTGTCCAGGATTTGTTTAGGAGTTCTGTTTTCTGCCCCTTTGGGAAGGTCATGCACGAGAAGGGCACGGGCAGAGTCAGGATAAATGATATTAAGTGGGGGTAGGAGGCATGGAAACTTTCCCTTTGGGTACATCTTGATCTCTGACCTAATAACTTCTGTATCATGTGCAGACACTCACCAAAGAAGCTCTGATTATTTTTGCATGCTTAAAACCAACTTTACTATCCCTAACTGGGTGGATTTTGGGGTCTGTGCCCTGTGTACAGTAGCTAAGCTGTAAACAAGAGAGCTTGCTCCATTGTTCCTGATGGGATATCATCCAAGGGAAAACAGGGATTGTCTTCAACAATTTGAAGCTTGTGTAGGCAGACAATACATTGTTTTTGCCTGTGGGCAGCATGAACATGCCTCTACTTCAGGCCAAAAAAGCAGCTGAGAGGGACATGAATTCAAACCAAGAGGATGGGGCAGGCCCTGGGCACCTGGGAATGCTGAGGGGTAAAAATGACTAAAATAAGGGAAGAATTTCTCCCTAAGCAGTAAAGAATTATTTTTTTTAAAGAACTTTACAGGCATTCTTGGGAAGAAGCCTGCTAAAAGCATCACCTCACTCAGGCTGAGCTTTTCATCAAGTGACTGTGGGGGTATTAGGCATTGGTTTTTATGGGTCTGGATTGAAGGCACTTGAGAGAGTAATTTGTGTTTGGACTCAAGTGTTTATTATTTCTTTTTAGTAAAACAGTTTCACTACTGTGAGTTCAGCAGCTTTCCATTAGAAGGCACAAAATGGCCAACAATCTCTTGTTACAAGGTCTTCTAAGACTAAACTATCCAATTAAGAACTGACACCTAGATTATTTTCCCTTTTAACCCAATAACTGATCCCAAAGAGCTTGCAATGGGAGCTTTTCTGCCCAATTACAAAATGCCACCCAAACCCATGAAGAAGAAGGAAGAAGAACCATGAAGAACAAACCCAGGATGACACCCTGTGCCCTCCATCTTGCTTCCATCCACAACATAGTAAAAATCCCAAAACCTAAATTTCTCACCAAGTGATACACCTACACTACTCTATAATCTATTGCACACTTTTGTGGATTCCAGTCTATCTTGAAGTTTAGGAAACTTTCTCCATGAATGAGGGTCAAAGTCAGTGCTGCCCTAGGAGTCAGGACACCCCAGAGCAGACAGAGAAATATTCCTGATGCCCTGGGTTTCCACAAGTGACTTTCACATTCAGGAGGGAATTCTTCCCAGTAAAGGTGGTGAGGCCCTGGCACAGCTTTCCCAGAGAGGCTCTGGCTGCCCCTGGATCCCTGAAAGTGTCCAAAGCAGGGCTTGGAGCAACCTGGAACAGTGGAAGGTGTCCCTGCACATGGCAGGGTAGAACAGGATGATGTTTAAGGTCCCTTCCAACCCAAATAACTCAGAGATTTCATTATAAATGCATTTTCACTAAGAGCAGCACAAGATAAAAGGAGGCCTAAACCAAGCCATGAGGAAACAATATGAAGTAGAGTCGAAATTAAAACAGTAATTTGGGACAGGAAAGATCTGGGAATGGCTGAATCCTGTGAATTCTTCACCTTGGTTACCAAGACATGACCCCCATGGCTGTGCAACCCCATGTTTCCTCTCCTGACCATGTAAATCTGCTGTCATCAAACACAATGTGCATTGTGCAACTTCAGAAAGCAGAATTTGGGACTTCCCTAATGCTACTGACGTGGAATCACGAGTGGCACAGACTGTCCGAGCTGCAGAGGAAATATTACAAACTTTTCAATTATGGAGTTTGTTTGATGTTCCTGTTGTGAAGACACTCCACTGTGAACACAGAAATAAAGAAAAAAAGAATTAAAAAAAAAAGTCCGCCCAGCAGCTACTTCTTTTTTTTTTTTCTACATAAGCATTTATGTGGGAGGAGAACAGGAGATTTGCAATGTACCTGGCAGCCTGCCAAAGCATAGGTATGACCCACGATATCTTATAGATGTTAATTACTTGTGATGGTTAACCGACAGGAGCAGCAGAAAACCCTGAAACAAAGGGAGGCCGAGGCTCCCTGTTCCCTCCAGGGCATTTGGAGTGTCTGGAAAAAACTCTGGTGCTGCCCTTTACCCACACACAGGCACTGGTGCAGTCACGCGTGGGACATCCCACAGTGCCGGGAAGGGTCAAAGACCAGAGAAAAATGTGTAGAAAGAACTGGTGAGAGGGAAACAATTATTTACTCTGAGTTTATGGTCTGAGTACATACAGGAAAAAATATTTAATCTGCATTTGCAGGCACAGTACGTAGAGGAAAAATTATTTATTCTGAGTTTACAGGCTCAGTAAATTGTATTTCTGGTGGATTTCAACAGGAACATTCGCTTGGGAAAAACCAGAGTTGAAGGTTGGCTTGAGAAAAGCCAAGAATGGGGTGTTCAGTGCTCTGGGATGATCTCAGTTTAAGCATTTTCTATTCCCTTGTAATCTGGTTAAAATTTAAGAAAGCAGATAATAAAAGACTCGGGTGCTTATTGTAAATTAATGACTGAACTGAATGACTGAAGAATTTATTGAAAATAAATGATGGCACACACATCGAATGACTGGGATAGCAGTAAAAGCGGCTGAAATACTCATCTCATTACCAAACAGGTTCAGCTTTGGACATGTGGCCCTCAGTTTCTGGGTTTAACTTGGATTTTAGGAACTTTTTCTTCTCACAGAGAGGGGGCTCAGGCACTGGCACCAAGCCCCGGTGTCCGGAGGGATGTGGGATGTGGCACACACGGCAGGGCAGCAGGCTGGGCAGCGCGCTCCAGGGGAAATGGCCGGGCCCGCTGGTTTTGGGGGGGTTTCCCAACAGGGGCCATTCCGGGATGGACGGCGCGCGCGCGGCGGGAAACGGCGGCGCGCGGGGGGCAGGCCCCGCCCCGCTGTGGGCGTGGCCAGGGCGGGTGCTGAGTCACGCCGGGCCAGCAGAAGGGCGCCGGGACGCCCCGCGCCTTCGTGGGGGCGTGGCTTGGAGCGCGGCGGTATAAAAACGGCGCCGGCGGGTGGGTTCCCCTCACAGCGCGTCGGCGGCGGAGCGAAGCGGGTTCCTGCGTCAACAGTGCTTGGACGGAACCGGCCGCGCTCGGGCCCGCCGCCACCCCCCTTACACCGCCGTCTACACAGTCACTTCAACACCCACCGGAACAGCCATGGCAGCGCCCCCCTCTCAGGTGCGCCAGAACTACCATCAGGACTGCGAGGCCGCCGTCAACCGCCAGATCAACCTGGAGCTCTACGCGTCCTACGTGTACCTCAGCATGGTAAGGGTGCGGGCGCGGCGGGCTGAGGGAAGGGTCCTGCGAGGGATAAAGGGGCGACACGCGGGCTCTGCTCTGCGGGGGGTTCCTGGGTGCCGGGCGGTGCCTGCGCGCACAGCTCCTCCTCCTCCTCCTCTTCTCCACCTCCTCCTCCCCCCCGCTGCGTTCAGGCCCGTCTGGGCCGCCCCCTGGGTGTAGGTGAGGCGCTTTTATCTCGCCTGCTCCGCGGCCCCGCCGCCGTTGCCCTTGGCGGCTCTGTTATCAGCCGCGCTCAGCGCCTCTGCCCTTGGGGCCGGGCTGGGTAGCGGGAGGTGCTTAAAGAGGCTCCTGGCACCCTTCCCGCAGGCGTGCTCGCCTCCCAGGCTCGGGTTTTCCTCCAGGAATCGGTAGGAATCCATGGTTTCCTCGGGCCTTGTGTTTCCATGTCTCCTTCGGCCCAAGGCGCCCATTATAGCTGTTCCCTGACCTCTGTGCAGCAATCCTGCTGCTGTGGGCGTGCTGGGACATTGAGACTTATTAGGGACGACACTGTGCCGTGTTGTGCCACGTATTTTGTAGCTTTTTTTTCTGTGTTAATGTGGTTCTGAGCCCTGTTTAGAGCTTCTGTTGGTGGGCGATAGTGGTACACAGGCACCGGTGCTTTGCCTTGAACCTCCAGGCCGCTGGTCTAAGAGCAGAGAGTTCTGTAGTAGGTTGGTAAATAATTGGCAGTTTCTACAGAACTTTCCATTGAATCCTGGTAATGCCCAAGGAATAAACAAGCTGTGTCACGGCTTCTAGTTGCTGTTAGTATGGGTTTTTTTGCTTCCAGAAAAATAGCTTAATTCATATTTTAGTTGATGTTAAATTCATATTGTAGTTCAATTTCTCTTGTATTTTAAATGTCACTTTTTTTCCCCCACAAAAAAAGTAGAAAGTGTATTCCTTAGTCTAATACCTGGAAAGCCTAGTGAAGCAAGAGAACTTTATTGCAGGAGTACCTAAAAGTTCTTGGCTCGCCCTTACCTGATGTTGCAAGTCATGACCCTGACCTGCAATGTGGTCATTGTGAACAAGCTCAGGCAAACAAAGGGACGATTTCTCCGTGAAAAAGACTTTTCAAGGCTGCAGTTTAATGGTGCTCAGAACAGATATCTCCGGGGCTTCAGATTTTTTTGTTTTCGTGTTTTTGGAACTGAGCCAAGGACACAAACGCCCTTTATTTGTGTCCTTGGTAGGAGTACAGGTTAAAATTTAATCCTAGTTGCAAAAAATCAAATGCTACTGAGGGGAGAATTGTTCCACACTGCCTTTTTGGCCAGGGCTTGGAATGCAACCATTCTGAAGCAGAGGTTTAGAATCTGTGAACTCTTATTTTTCAGTCCTACTATTTTGACCGGGATGATGTGGCCCTGAAAAACTTTGCCAAGTACTTCCTGCATCAGTCCCACGAGGAGCGGGAGCACGCTGAGAAGCTCATGAAGCTGCAGAACCAGAGGGGCGGGCGCATCTTCCTGCAGGACGTCAAGGTGAGCTGGGGGCTCCTTCTGGGGCTTCTCTCTGGGTCTTCCCCAGAAGGAGCAGCAGCTGACACTGGAGAGGCACAGTAATTTGAGATGTGGAGCAATTTGATTATTTGTGCTGATTGACTAATTAAGAAGTACTTGTGTGTGGAGAGGGTGCTGAGCCCCAGGTTGTTTGCTGTATGGTGAGAGCAGAGCCAGAAGGCAGGCAACTGGTTCATGACCATCATTAAACTTAACACAGAGCAGATGTGTCCTGTGCACTGTTTTGAGAAGTGGGACTTTAATGGTTTGCTCAGTTCTGTTCTGAGGGTGCACTTCAAACTTTTGACTTTGCATAAATGCCTAAACTTGGTCTAAACAGAGAGTGACCTAAAGGCTCTCCACCCTGCTGGTCTGTGAGTTCTTACTGAAAACATGTCCTGTGCTTTCCCCTTTCAGAAGCCAGACCGTGATGACTGGGAGAATGGCCTGACTGCCATGGAGTGTGCCCTGCACCTGGAGAAGAACGTGAACCAATCACTGCTGGAGCTGCACAAACTGGCCACCGAGAAGAACGACCCCCATGTGAGTACATGCTGAGGATCAGCGTGGCTGTCCAAGGATGTGCCTGTTGTTTGTGTGGCTTTGGGGCTGAGCTGTGTGTGTCCCTGGTGTTGTTAAAGGTGAAAAAAGGTGTGAACCAGGGCTGCAGCCTTTCCAGAGCCCTTTGCTGGGGTTACTGCTGTCCTTGCAGCAGCATTTTTAAAGTGGCAGGGACCTGCTTTATTCCCTCTGGAGTGTCTGTGAACAGTCTCTATGGAGACCATTTCTGAGGGGGTTGAGCTCCATCTTTTTAAGGCTTTTTGTCACAAGGGCTTTCTTGCCACAAAATTCCAGAGTTGCTTTGGAATATTAAAAGCCCTGGTGTTTCAGAACAGTGTCTGAAAACACAGAATTCTTCTCAGATGGAAGTTTTTTGCAAGGCTGTATTGCAGTTGCTTAATAGCAGGAAGAGATTAATACATGTGAGAATCCAGGCACTCTAGACAGTGTCCTGCCTAAGTTGGAGGGACTGAGGATTAGTAAATCCTCACTGCTGTGGGTTTGCTGTGCAGTGGGGGTGTCTCAGGTCTGTTCAGGAGCTTGGCTAATGCTTCCTGCCATGAGGAAGAGGAGAGGCTTCCTGAGCTGCCTGGCTCTGCTGGGTTCTGGAGCAAATGAGCCTACCTAAGCCTGGCTCACTTTGATCTTGTTCTGCAACAAAACCTAGTGGCTGCTTCCTCTCAGCTTGAAAATTCTGCATCCTCCCCTTAGCATCAGTAGGGTTTCAGGCCTGAATTTAAACCTCTGGTCTCCCTTTCAGTTGTGTGACTTCATTGAGACCCATTACCTGGATGAGCAGGTGAAAGCCATCAAGGAGCTGGGTGACCACGTGACCAACCTGCGGAAGATGGGGGCCCCCAAATACGGCATGGCAGAGTATCTCTTCGACAAGCACACCCTCGGGGAGTGCCACAGCTGAAGCCCTGCCAGGAGCCATGCTCTGGGTTTCAGTGGGACTCCTACTTACTGTCCAGCCATGCATGCAGCTTCAGTTACTTAGCTAAACAGTTCCATACTCTGTACCAAATATCCCCTGTTCTGTTCGTGTTTTATGTACTGCCCTCCAGCCAATAAAGTGACTTGGTTCCAGCTGGCTTTTCCTGTTTAGTTTGGAGGGAGAGTAGGCAGCTGTAGTGAAGGCAGTGGGACGTAAATTTGTTGTGTGACATGGGGGATTTGCAGCTGCTGCTGAAGGCAGAAGTGGGAAAATCTCTGTGGTTTCTTTTAATTCCTTGCAGGGAGCTAAAATGAGGAAATGAAACCAAGGTCCTGGGCTTGAGCCTCACTTTTTATTTTCTGAGAGTGGGCAGTAAATATCAGCTGAGTGTTGTCTGCTGCCATCCAGCTTTTTCTGAGCACTGTCAAATTCCTGGTGGGATATGTGGAACTTCAGAAGGAAGCAATGTGCTGGGCAGATGCTGCAGCTGCCTGTGCTGGCAAGGCTTTACCTTGCCTTATCCCAGTACTGGAAAATACTTGCCAGACAGTACTGGAAGAAGCACTGTGGGTCTGCATCACAAGTGATGGGATTTTATTCAGTCCCTTACTTTTCCCTGGACTATCATGTTAGGAGTGCAAGTCCTGCCTGAGAAAGGACTCGAGCTCTCATTCTTGCTGTGAGGAGAAAAGTAGCCACATTAAGTGTGCTCCTGTTCTGGGGTACAGCTGGCTGGTCAGGCTGGCACCTGCAATATTTAGCACTCAAAGTCTTGTTCTTTTGCTACAGGTTGGGTTTTTTGGTGCTTTTGTTCTTGCAACATGAGTTGTGCCTGCTGCTGTAGCTGAGGCCAGGAGCAGCATGTCCTTAGTGCTGGTTTCAGCCCAGGCTGAGCTCCAGCTGCATGTCCAGCACCTCTGTGGGTGAGAGCCAGGATTAGGCAGGTATCCCATGGATCCATGGATTCCCCTTTAGCTGTACTGGTCCATCTGCTCCTCCCCTGGGCTTTCACTGGCCTCCAGGATCACCTCCATCAGCCCCACATAGTCACCCTCAGCTAGGGAGATTCCAGAGTCGTTGGGGGATGGACTCTCTGCTCTCCTGGGCTCTTTGGGTGCTGGAGGATTGGTGTTTCCATTCCCAGGGTCTCTCATGTTCCTGGAAACCTCTGGGTGCTGCTCTGGAGCACTGGCTGCATCTTCCAAACTCAGGCTGCGAGCCTCAGGGCCCAGGTTGTCCTTGTGGGACCTTTCCATCGCTGGAGAGGTGACGGGAGTGAAGGAGAAGCAGAGGGAGGTGCTGCCTCCAGGGGTTTTGTTGCTGGGGGTGTGAAAGGCACTGGAATGCTCCGAATTGGGAGTGGCTGAGGCTGTGCTCTCCAGGTTTAGCCAGGGTGGGCGTGAGGCTTTGGAGCTCTTCAGGCTTTTGAAGCTGCCGTGCTTCTCATGCTCAGGGGGCTCTGGCAGGAAGGGGAATTTGGGGCTATTGGATGCTGTGGACTGTGCTCCTGGACTTCCTGTAGTGGCGGCTTCCCTGGAGCTGCTCTTTCCTTCTTCTACTGTCACGGCCACAGAGTCAGGGCCTTTACTCCGCTCTGTTGGCCATACAAAGGTTTCCTTTGCAGCAGAGCCCAGGGAACTCTGACTCTTGTCCACATCGCTGGCCCTGGAAGGGGAGGCGTTGACAATGACATCCCGAAGGGAAGTGGAGCACGCGGCAATGCTGGAGAGCGCCGGTGGCTTCTTGCGCCCTGGGCGCCGGGAAGGGAAAATCATGGGGATGGAGCTGATGGGTGTCTGTGGAGCGCTGTAGAACCCAGGCCTCTCGTAGAAGGGCGTGGACATGAAAGCATCAAACTCCCTCAGTTTTCCCTCTTCGCTGTCCCACTGCTCCTGGGAGTCTCCCCTTGGCTGATTGATGCCACAAGGGCTTCCAGCCTTCCCCATGTCCTGGTAGGTATAATGGGAGAAGGGCGACGCGGGATCTCCTCGCCGGCGCAGCAGGTTCATCCGAGAAGAGGACCTGGAGAAGTTTGGGGACTGGACACCCAGGAGGCGGCCCAGGTGTCCCAGCAAGGGAGTGGAGTGGTTGGCCTCCTCGTTCTCTTTAATCTGCTCCAGGGGCTGGAACTCCATCTCTTCTTTCTGCATGCTGAGAAAGCAAAGTGGACTGTTCAGGAGCCACAGAGGGGAGGGGGGATCTCCTGGAGAGGCTGGCAGCACTGGGAATGCTGCTGCCAGTGGCAAGCCTCTCCCTGTATTGCCATTACCCCCCCCCCCAAAACAGGGGTGCTCATTATACAGGTGAGTGAGGAAAAGAGGTTAGATTTATCCTTTTCCACAGAGAATGTTTGCTGTTGTGGATGAGCCTAAAAGCTCCTCAAGTGTAATGTCCTACAGACTTGACCCAGGTGTTGTGACACTGTCCCTGCACTCACCTGATGTCAAAAGTGGAGCCCAGGAAGGACGGGCGCTTGTACTCAGCGGTGGCAGCAGTGTAGGGTGGCTGAGGGTCAGGCTCGTTCCAGTACAGGTCCTTCTCCAGAATGGGTAAATCCTGGTGCATCTCATCCACTGCCATGAGGGAGACCTGCGGGGGACAGCAGGAATGTCACACGGGGTGAGTGAGGAGCTTTTTGTGTGCCCCTTACCAAGGGACAAAGGAACACGGAACTGGAGGAAGCGGTGCAGCACGGAAACCAGGCAAGCGGCTGGGGTTGCTGTGGTTTCCTGTCATTTGGGTTGTTTCTCACACTGAGATTTGATTAATTGGAAGGAAAATGGTGCTGAAGGAAACAAGAAAGCAACAGACTCACTAGGACAGAAGGGTGGGGAGGTACATAGTTATTGCATGGCAGAAAGCAGAGCAGGCAGTTTCAGATGGACTCAGGGTAGGAAAGCAAGGAGGGGCAGGAATGATGTGTCATTCAAAGGCAGCTGAGGCCTGAAACAAGCAGCTTTGATCTATCTCATGTGCCAGAGCATGGACTGAAGCTGCAGGCAGCCTCTGTGTACAGACATGCCAGAAGCCCCAAATTCCCTGCTGTAGATTGGGAGGATCACTCCCATTGGAGGCAGAGGTGTTGCAGGAGAACTTGGTCACTGTCCTGCCTTGGTGCTCCTCTTCAGGTGAGGCTCAACTGGCAAATTTTCCCTTTACCTGCAGGTTCCTGTCAATGAGCCAGTTGGCTTCAAAGTCATCGTCGTCCTCCCCAAAAGGGTTGATGAGCTGCTCAGCCACCTGCATGTGGAGAGCACACAGCAAAGGTCACCATTGTCATCCCTGTCCCTTTCCCTGCAGGGAGAAGTCAGGTGTGATGTCCCTTGAATTCCAAGCCATGTTTTTCTTCCCAAAAGGGAGTGGGTTAAAAGTGGAAGCATTCTGGGGGCTGGGAGACATTAGAATTTGTAATAACTCCCCCCTGCTCACACAACCCTCCTGCAACTTAAGGAGCTCCTTTTTTCCCTCTAGTCAGGACCAAAACCTAGGAAAAGTGCAGCTGGTGTCCAGAATGAGACAGTTGGAAAATCAGAAAGTCCTGGCACTTCCTCAGCCCCTCTTGGCTTCCTGTTATTGCCCATAGATCAAAGAACACAGCGGGGTTCCTGGTGAGCTCACACTGGGAAAAACCCTTGGCTGGGTCAGATTCCAGCTCCAGCCGTGCTTTCTGGGACTTACCTTTAACCAGCCAGCATAGAAGAAGAATTGCAAAAATGTAAAGACGGGCACAAAGAGATCCAGCTCATGGCCAGGATATGCTTTCTCTGGATCCAGGAACTGCCTCCCAATCAGACAGGCCAGGAAGAAGCTGTAAACAGCCACGGTCACCACCTGGGAAGGATGCCAAGGGACACACCAGGGCAGCATGAGTGCCCAGCATCTCCCTTCAGTTCCACCCCACACAGCTCCAAGGCCAAGCTCTGTAGCCTCTGGGAAGCCTTGGATTCAGTTCTGACAGGCTTTTTGGAGGAGGATTCATTTCCCTACAGAAAGCTACAGACATTCCCTTTTCCCTGCAGCTCTTACCTACACTGTGTGCTGTCCCTGGAATGGTATCTGTGCAGGTGTCACAGGCCAGTGGCAGCAGCAAGCACGTGACATCCTGAGTGGGCTGGAAGCTGTCTCATGGCTCAGTCCGTGCTGGCAGGCTGCTTCCCAGTCCAGGAAGGGAACCCTGGCATTGCTATTTGCTCCTTCCTTCCTTTTCCTCATGCTGAACTTTTATTAATATTTGCCTGCCTGGATTTCAGGCAGTGCTGAGCTTTGTGCTTTCCATGTCACCACAGGACTGGAAACTTCCCCTTTTCAAGTTAAAAGTAACCAAGACTCTCACGTGGTCCCTTGATATAACTAGTGGGTTCAAAACAGGAATACACTTTACATGTTCCCCATTAACCTCTGGCAGTGCCAGAGCAGCAGCAACAGCTCCTGTTTCATGGTGAAGGGCATCCCTGTTATCTGAGCAGTTGGATTGTAGGAGACAAAGGAGCAAGGTGGTGCCAAAGTGTCTGCCTGGGCTGATAAACAGCTGAGTACACGGCTGGCACAACCTCCTGGGATCGTGCCCGGGATGTGATCCCTGCAAGGTGCTGCAGGGACTGTGTCTGTGTGTTTCTGTTTTCCGTGGGTCTCTGGGGGTTTGTTAGCCCTGGATAGAGGTTATTTCTGGAGAGGTGGATGTGTCTGAGTTAGGCAGAGGAGGTTGGGCTGGGTGTGTGCTGAGGGACCAATGGAGGAGAGATGATGTGTGCGGGTGGGGGTGAAGGATTCAAGAATAACCTGCATTTTTCATGGGTGGGTCAGCTATGAAGCACTTCTACAAAGATAGGCTGAGAGAGCTGGGGCTGTGCAGCCTACAGATGAAGTTCTGGGGAGGCTGTGGCCTTTCCAGTACCTTAAAGGAGCTTATGGAAAGGAAGGAGAGGGACTTTTTACACAGGTGGATAGTGACAGCGAAAGGAACAATGGTTTTAAACTGATAGAGGGCAGGTTTAGATTAGATAAGAGGAAGGAATTCTTTACTAAGAAGGTGTGAGTCCCTGGCATAGGTTTTCCAGAGAAGCTGTGGCTGCCCCAGCCCTGGAAGCGCCTAAGGCCAGGTTGGACAGGGCTTGGAGCAACCTGAGGTGGTGGAAGGTGTCCCAGGATGAGCTTTGTGGTCCCTTCCAACCCAAACCATTCCAGGTGTGGGTGTAAGTGGGGATGTGCAGGGGCAGTGGTGGAGCACTGTGGGAGTGGCTGTGGGGATTCTCTTCTCACCTGGGTGTAGACCAGGGGGATGCTGATCCAGTCGTATCCGTAGAGTTTCCCACACTGACTGCGCAAGGTGTTGAGCTCCTGCAACAGGGAAAAGGGAATGGCATGTCAGGATAACTTCCCATCTCCTTGCAGAGCCTCTCCAGCACCCCTGTCCTCCATTGCTCCAGCCCTTTCCTTTCTGCTTATACCTTCTCTGGAAGGGGGGCTCAGTCTCAGCCTTGGAGGAATTCCCTGCTGCCTGGGTGTCTCCCCCTAAGCCCAAGATCCCTCCTAGCTCACTTCACAGCAGAGTTTCTTCTCCCAAAATGAGCAGCCAACAGGTGAGGCCAAGAATGCCCTCAGGAGCATCCATTTCTCTCTCCTGTCTATAGATAAATATCCCAGAGGGAGGTTTCTCTCTCTCTCTGGGGAGATAAATCCTGCTCCAGGCAGCAGAAACCACATGACTTTCTCTGCACATGAATACCAAGAAGGATGAGCTGCTCCAGAGCCTTTTTCTGTGCAGCTGGGCAGGGATTGTTGCCAGGTCTTGCCTGTGGAGTATGGCCTGTTGCCCAAAACTATCTAAGAGTTTTTAATAGCAATGTTTTCTACAGGACCTCAGTTGTTGAGGATGTGTTTGACCTCCCCTAGACTTCAGATATCTTCTTCCTTGTGGCTTTCCATCTGGATCCTAGAAACCTCCACTGGCATTAGCTGTTCTGGAATGTGTCAAGGACTTGTTTCACAGGTGCCCCCTGTTCTCCAATTTCTCAAAGCCCTGCCTGTCCCCTCTGTCACTCACATTCAGGATGCCTTGGAGCAGCACGCTGTCCCGGATCCTCCCGTCATTCCTCGCCTTCACAGCCAGGTTGGAGAACCACACGCACGGAATCCAGAACTTGTTGTGGGGGGAATTCAAGCTCTCAAACTTCTTGTGCTCTTCTGGTGTCATGAGGCCTGGATGAGAAAGAGCAGCTGGGAGAGGGATGGACATAGAGGGCAGAAGGAACTGATCTGGTCTGGAATGAAAACATCGGAATTTCAGGTGGATGCCTTGGCTCTCCCTAAAAATCCCAGTAAAGACTCAGAATTTGGGGAAACATGCAGAAGGACAAGTCTCCCTGTTAAAACATTGAGTCATGGAGGTGAGATAATGGGATTTCACTTTGGATGTCTGCAGCACATCAGATAAGAGCCATCAGGGAGATAAAGCATTGCTGGAGATGCAGCTGCCTGGTGTCCATAGATACTTGTTGAGAATGGGATAATTTGTGTCCCTGAAGTGCCTTTTCTTTTTAGGAGGCTTAACAGTATCACATCTCTGTGGATTGCCAAGGGAACCCAGACAATGTGGACAGACTGGGAACTCTGCTGCACCTCGAGGAGCATTTCCCAAGAAGATGCAGTGTGCCCTGCAGTTAAGCTTGGAGACTTGGGGCTCAAATTCCCACCTGCCCTGAGGGAACACCACCACCCCATTTCCAAAGAACCTTTCCCAGGGCCCCCTGCCCCTGGAGGAGCAGCAAGGAGCAGTGCTGACCTGCCCTCACGACGTGCTCCATGCTGGGGAAGCGCTTGTAGACAGCAGTGCTGACAGAGCGCAGGATCAGCACGCTGACCAGGTTGCTGTAGCGCATCAGGGTGCGGCGCAGGAGCCTCCCATACTCGTCCTCCCCATCCACATTGCAGGACACCAGGTTCATGATCCGGTCTGGCCATGGGATGCTCTCGTACTGGGCCCACCAGCGGGACACCACCAGGGCCACATAGAAGCCTAGAGGGGAGCTGAGAGAGTCAGGCATCTGAAAAGGGCTTCTTCCTCCCACTCTGTCTGATCTCTTCTTTTGCTCACACAGGGAGGGGTGCAGCCATGTCTGGAGGGGAATTCAGTCCTCCATGCTCAAAGGAGGCTGGATTTCATACTTCCCTTCCAACCTAAACTGTTCTGATTCTATGAAGCAACCTTAAAGATCTCATTCCAACCCCCTACTCTGGACAGGGACATCTTCCACCAGACCAGGTTGCTCAGAGCTCCACCCAGCGTGGCCTTGAAAACTTCCAGGGGTGACGCAGCCACAGATTCCTTGGGCATATCTGGTGCCACTTGGAGCTTGTCCTCTTGTGCTGGGGAACACTCACAGATATGGGACTCTCCTCCCACTTGAGGAGTTTCACAAAGGCGGAGGGAGGGACCTGCTCTGCCAGCAGAGCTCTGCCGAACCAAGGAGAAGAAATGCTGTCCCATTCCCCTCCCTGCTGGACTCCAGTCAGCTCCTTACCCAGCACGAAGGACACGGGGATTAGCTCGGCGTAGCTGTTGCAGTACAGCGCCAGCTTCTCGAACATCAGCCTTTGGCTCTCGCTCAGGATCAGCCTAAAAGGGACAAACAGAAGCAGCTCTCCCTCTCCTTTCCCCCCTCCCCTTCCCTCCTGTGATCAGAGTCTGGCGAGTGCCTGCCCAGCAGCATCCCTGCCCCAATCCTGTGTTTCTCCCATGTCCTGCCCCAGGCCAGGCTGTGGGCGTGAAGTTGCTCACCTGTAGACAAGGCTGATGGTGAAGTAGAGCGAGATGAAGATGAGGAACTCGGAGTAGAGCAGTTTGTAGATGCTGCCCTTCCATTGGAGCAGGAGCTGGGAGAAGGTGCCCAGGCGGGCATCAGCCACGCGGTTGGTGTAGGTCACTGTCATCACAGCTCCTGTGCAGGCACACAACAAGCAGGGCTTGGAGCTTGAGCAGGAGGAGACACAGGGACATCCCACGTTTCCCACCAAGGAAGATGGAAAGGAAGGAGAAAACAGAATGAGCTGAGAGCAAAAGCCAGGTAAGATGTAGGCAGCAGCACAGAAAACCAGGAGGAAATTGACAGCAGGCAATTAATTTGATGGGTTTGCCATCTTTTCTCTGTCCTTGAGCTGGTTATAGTGACCAAGGATGTATTTTCTGGTGGATCCCTTTGTTTTTAGTGTTTGATTTTTGTCAGCATTCAAGTGGGGCTGGTTGGCTGAAGAGGCCAAAGCTCATGTGCCACCCCCTTCCACAGAACACTTGTGGTAAGATTAATCTCAGGGTCACAAACTGCAAAGTTTATGCTTAGCCCAGTAATTTTCTTAATATAGTTTTTATTCCAAATATGTTTCTGTAAACCTACTTGCTAGGAAGCATCTTCCTGAAATACTGCTGGGGAAAAAAAAACCCCAACCCAAAGGAAAGGGAAAAACCCCAGAAAAATTTCTTGGGACTGATCCAGAAGAAGGTATCCCAGCAAGGATAGCTATCTGTACTCTGCTGGTCCTAGTCATGTAGGCAGAGCAGCCTTCCCTGTTGGAGATCTGTGGGATGGAGTTCAGCCAGGCTCATAGGGCCCAAATTCCAGCAGCTCCACCTCCCCTCTCCTTCAACCATATGTTGCATAATAAATCACAGTGGCTGAAAAATAGGCATTCAGGCTCCTGAAGTGCTCCCCAGACATGCAGCATCCCCATTTCACTTCTAGTCTAACTTGCATAAATAATTCTTTATAATCAAGTGATAGTCAGGCTCATAGTTGCATAAACCTGAATTTATTTTAAAAACACCCCAACAAACAACAAGACACCAGTGATATCCATGCCAGGCAGATTGGGGAATGACTTCTTGGGTTAGAAATAATTATCCAGTGTGAACTATTGGTATTTCTGAGTCCTAACATGTCACCAGGCATTGCTATTTAACAGAGGTAATAATGTTAATGATTATGGGGCCTTGGGCTCTTCCCTGAATGATGGGGATGAAGAAGCACTTCAAGGGACAGGTCACACCCTGAAGCAGCTGCAGGCAGGTGAGTTTGGGCCCACGTTCCTCATTTGTTTCTCATTTAAGCATCCCAGTGAAAGATTTACATTTAGGTGGGGACAGCTCAGGTCCCAGTGAGCTGCAGCTGTGAAGAAAACCAGCAAAGTCTGGGTTTTTGGGCAACATCTTTGTCCTGGGTTTGGCTTTTTGGTGCTACTCCTCCTTTGGGTTTCCCTGTTGTAACTTAGGTCCCTGAGGCCCCTCTTAAGGGTGATACAGAGGAGCAGAGCTGTCCCTGTCCCCAGCTGCACAAATGCCCCTTTCAGTAAATCCTTGTGTCCATTCCATATGGATTTCTGGGTATAGGACTTGGAACAGTAGGTTATAACTGCCCCAGAAGTTGAACCCACAGGCTGCCCAGAAGAGAAAAGCATGCCCAAAACCCCATGTATTTTTGGGGCCCCTTACACAAAGCTGCATCTCTTCTCTGGGCTTTAGGGCTTAAAAGCACTCAGGGAGATTCTTCGTTGCGTAATTCAAATTCAGATTCCCTTTTTTACCAAAGAAGGAAAACTCCAGCTCTTGGCCATGTAAATAATGGATGTCGCCCACCTCTACTCTGTTCTGCTCCTGTGTGGTTTATGGGGCTTTTCCCAGTGCTTTTCCCTCCAGCCCTGGATGGGTAAGGCACCTCCCTGCCCACCTGCCAGCCTGTGCTGGGCTGCCCTGGGATGTCACTGGGCAGCTGGCACGTTCCATTAGTGGCTGAGGTCCGTGGGAGGTGGTGCACTGGCACACCGGAGTCAGGATGGGCTGGAAGAGCCCACCCAGGGAGCTGCTGCCTGCCACTGCCTGCATCCCCTGTTCATCCCTCTGGACTAACCAACACACCTGGAAGTCGACTGACCTGGAATTCAGTTGTGGGAGCCCACAGCAAGCAAGATTCTGGGACATCAGGTGCATCACCCACCACAAACAGATCCTAGCAGGTATTGCAGAGATGGACAACGAGCAGACAGAGCAGAGGGATGGAGCCAGAGGAGGTCATGGATAAGCAGGAAGATGGATCTCTGCAGGAAAGAGTAATCCTCCTGCTGTTGTTAGGAGGACCAGATACTCACAGTCATGGGCTCCTGAGCTGTGCTGGAGGCTGGGGAGGTTTGGTCCTGCACGTGTCCCCGCTGGGTCCTTTGTGGCCCGGGCCACCGCCTGCATCCTCGTGCCCCCTTGGCTCATAGGGGGATTGGACCTGCCCCACACGGTGTGCTAAGGAGCCTGAGACCCACTTGGGAGCTGCAGCCGGTCACTTGATGCCGTAATCCCTCCTCATTACAAAAGAGACTCTGTTGTCTTTTGCCCTGTTCCCTCCTAATCTTCTGAGTAAGCCCTGCGTGTTTATAGAGGCGGCCGGAGGAGGGGGAGGCAGGGCTGGCTGCTCCGCTGCTGCTAACTCCTGGCACAGCCATGGTGGCTGCCAGAAGAGAGGCATTTTTCCTCTAATTCTTTCCTGTTTGGTCCCTCTCTCCGTGTCACAATCTTACAGGAACCCCAGGAGATTATGCAGGGCTGGAATTTTCCACCAAGGCTGTAAAACATGGTGCACTTGGGGGCTGCCCTCTCTTCCCTAGCTCAGTGAAACACCTGGTCCATGCTCTGCCTGGCTCTCACAGGATGTTTCCATATCATCCCTCACTGTCCCTGGATGAGCTTGCCACCTCTTCTGGCTGTGGTTTGGATGATGGGGATTTCCACTCTGCCACTGGTTTTCTGAGACTCTTTCCATGTGTTCGCTTTCTTTTGCTGTTGCTTTTCCAGCAGTGCTTGAGAGCTGTCACTGTGCTTCCTTACATGACATCCTGGGAAACATTGGTCCTTGCCTTGCCCTCAAACTTCCACCAAGCCAGGGAACTCCTTCCCTCTTTCTTCCCAGGGTTCTTAGTCCCTTTTCTGCTCCTTCCCAATTGTGACTGTCCTTCCTTTCTACCACCTCCTCAGTGCTTCTGCTCAGGTTTTAAGGACATTCCCCTTCCATAAGGCTCTGAATCAAAATCTTTTCTTAATTAACTGGTCTTCCATCATTTAGGCAGCGGTGGGACACTGGAGAGAGAACACAGCTCTGATCCTTGCAGGTAAGAGCAGCTGGAGACCCAGGCTCCTGTAATAACCAACTCTCTCCTGTGCTTTGTCTTTGACACTTACTTAACATCAGTAGTTGGGATCAGTTTGTCCCAGCTGTAGTTTTCTCTTTCCTGTGTCTGATCCTTGACAAGGGGAGTGAGTTGTTTCACTGCTCCTCTGGAGCAGGTGCTGCCTGGCATCTGCCTGATGTGGGATTTCTGGTGCAGTCTGGGAATTGCTGCCAGTGGCAGGGAGAGCATGGTTTAAAACGTGGCATCAGTGCTCTGTGAAGGGACATGAGAGCAGGGGGACCCTCTCTGGAGGGAATATGGTCCATCCACTTCCAGGGCTGGAATTGCTGAACAGGCAGGCTGAGATAGATCTCGAGGGTCTTAGTGCCTGAACCCTCATCCCCACACACAGCAGGGAGACCAAAATGCTTCAGGTGAGACATTTGCTGCAGCTGTTGGGAGCAGTTTTGCTGCTCCTGGGGAGGTGGAACAACAACCCCTGAGTGTCCTGGTGTTTGTGGAGGGATGTGCTGGCATCTGGGGGCCTCTGCTGCCCTCCTCTGAGAGCAGCTCTGCTGGCAGCTCGTGTGCTCCACAGCTGCCCTTGGGACAGTAGAAAATATGTGTGGAATTTAATATTAAAGTAAATAACTGAGGGGCTACCAGCGTGGCAGAGCTGCTTGGATCTCTTTCCACATCTCCTGTGGCCTCAGACCCTGAGAAGGAGCATTGTCTGAAAGCCTGCCCTGCTCAGCAGAGCAGGAGGCAAAGAGGTGCTGACATCCATCCTCAGCCTCAGAGCCCTGGAATCATCCTTGTTTTCTCCATGCTAAAGATGTAGAGATTGAATTGCTGTGCTGGGAGTTGAATCCCTGCTTTGGGAATGCCAAAGGGCCTCTCTCAGTGCTGAGTTAGCAGCAGCTGGCTGGGAAAGGCACAGTGCCCTCCTTGCTCTCTCCCAGAGAACAGTGGGTGCTTTTAGGGACAGTGGGTCCCAAAGCTTGGTGAAATCCCTTTTCCTTCTCCAATTTCAGTGCTGGGATAGACACAGAGGCAGCTGGCATCAGAGGTGTCTCTGCAAACTACATTCTTCCTTGAAATCTGATGTAATTTTTTGAAAAAATGATCTGGGAAATGTCTAGGGAGATGCCGTTCTTCATGGACAGGATTTACTCAGAGGTTTGACTGGCCAGAAATGTTTGAAGAGGATGCAGTGACCCTGCAGTGCTTTTGTGAGGACCCCCAGGCTTGTTCCCCTCATGCTGCAGAATTCCTCACTAATTCTTGCTGCCCTGAGAGCTGAGGGTGCCTGTGCCAAGTTCCATCTGACCCTTTGCATTTTGCTTTTAGGGGCTTGCATGGTGACAAATCTCTCACTTTGCCTCTGATGTTGCACAGTTTAGTGCATATAGCATGAAAATGAGGGAAGGGTCCTTAGTGAGGTCCCTTGTCTCTTGCCTTAGGAATTGTGGTGGGGATTAGGTGCCAAAGGGAGAATCAAACATGCTGGTGCTGGAAACCAGAGACCCCAGAGGAGCCTTGCTGCAGCCCTTGCAGCCAGCTGAGCAAACATGTGGCACAGCCAAGGAGCCAGCCAGGAGGGGCTGGATGGAGCCTGGAGTTTCAGGCTATTTGTTCTCCTTTCCGTGGCAATACCATCTGGTTTGAGTTTGCTGGGTAAGGGGTGTCAGCAAGTCAGATTTTGCTTTCCAAACTCAAAGATAATGCCTGTTCTTCCTTCCCTTCCCAGCATCTGTCTGGCTTTTTCTTTTTCTTCCCCTTTCCTTCCCTGTCATTTCCCTTCCTTTTATTTCCACTTTCCCCTTTTTCCTTGTCTGCTTCTCTTCTGGGAAGAAGAAGGGAGCTACTCTCCCCCTTATGACAAGTTACTTTTTCAAGTGGCTGGGATTCAGCACATCCCTCTCAAAGCTTCCAGTCAGCACTATCAGCTCTCATCCTTCCTGCCTTTTTTGGTTCCTGGAAGCACTTCTACCTTTCTAATCCGAGGACCCTCTGTTGCTGCTGGCCAAGCCTTGGGAGTTAATAATTACAAAGACTAATTACATCTGGTGTACTTTGCAGAGCTGAAGATCTTTCCCCTCCTCCCAAAAGTTCTCTGAAGATAGCAAAGGTTGCAGCCAGAGACACAAACATCCCGGACACTCCGTTCCCAGACTTCAGAGCATGGGCTTGGCCTGTGCTGTCCCCACGGATCCCGGCCATGAGGCAGGGCAGGGCTGGAGGTGACACAGACACCCAGGAAATGCTGGGACAGAGGATTGCTCCCTGTGCGGTATCCACAGCAAAATCCTGCAGTGGACACCAGGATCACCATGTCTGACTCTCCTGCCTCTGGTGTTGGGTCTGTCCCAGAGGCAGAGGATGGACAAGCTGAGAGCAGGGAGGGAGCTGTTACTGTGTGTGAAGGCTCCAAAGGAGTACAGCTGCCTGGAGGGAAGCCCAGGGCAATGGCAAGGTAGGATGTGATGGGAAATGTCCTCTGAGGGCAGCAGCAGGTTTTGGTTCAAAATTCCAGTGCTGTCAATCCACAGGTGGCAACGGGATCCACTGTGGAACAGGGGTGACAGCAGAAGTGGTTTGCCTGTTGGGTTCTGAGCCCAGTGCTCCACTTGAAGTATAAAAACCCTGGACAACCAGCAGCCGATTTCCCCCCCAGTCAGATTTCCCCCATCCTTCCACCTTCCTGCGTTTACATCCCATGTTTCCCCTCTGTATTGGCTTTGTGTGGCACCGTTTTGGTAGCGAGGGGCTGTAGGGAAGCAGAGGTTCACCGGCAGCCTATGGAGAAGGCCACAATGGAGCGCAGGCATGCCCGAAGGAGGCTGTGGCCCCACAGGGAGCCTGTGCTGGAGCAGGGTCCTGGCAGGACATGTGGAGAGAGAGGAGCCCGCGCTGGAGCTGCCTATTCCTGACCCTGTGGAAGGGACCCACGCTAGGGCAGTGCATGAAGAGCTCCTTGGAGAAGGAGGACTTCTCACGTGGGAGGAACCCCACACTGGAGCAGGGGCGGAGTGTGAGGCATCCTCCTCTTGAGGAAGAAGGAGCAGCACAGACAGCAGCCCCCATTCCCCAGCCCGCTGTCGGGAAGGAGGCGGAGGAAGCCAGCCAGCGATTCCGAGCCGGGCACGAAGAGCGGAGCGTAGGGACGTTGGTCGGACATTTCCTTGCACGTCCTCCCGGCCCCGCGGTGAGTCCATGGGTGACAAACGCCGCTGGCTGCCGGCTCAGCCCGTCCCGCCCCTGCCCGCAGGGACCCCCCGGGCCGACGGCGCTCAGGGCGCAGCCGCGCCGCATCACGTGGGCGGCGGGGCCGCGGCTGCCCGGGATCGGCTCCGGAGCCTCCGGGAATCGGTCCCGTTCTGGCTCCTCCGAGCACGGATCCGCCGGAGCCTCCGGGTCTGATCCCTCCTGGCCCGGCTCCTCCGGGCACGAATCCGCCGGAGCCTCGGGTCCTGATCCCTCCTGGCTCGGCTGCGGCTCCTTCGGGCACGGATCCGCCGCGGCTCCGGGTCGGGTCCCTTCGGGCACAACTCCTGCTCCGGCTTCTCCGGGCACGGCTCCCGCTCCGGCTGCGGCTTCTCCGGGCGCGTCTCCGCTTCTGGCTCCGGCTTCTCCCCCGAGCTCCCGCTCCCGGTGCGGCTGCCCCGGCCATGGGGGCTGTGGCGGGCGCGCCTCCGCCGTGAGCAGCATCGGCAGCAGCGGGACCCAGCGATGTTGCGGGGGTAGGTGCGGGTCTGCACGGGGAAGGAGTGGCGTCCGTGTGCCGGGGCTCTGTGCCTCCGTAGAGTCCGGGAATGGTTTGTGTTGGAAGGGGGTCTTGAAGTTTATCTTCTCCTGCCGCGGGCAGGGACACCTTCCACTAGACCGGGTTGCTCCAAGCCTTGTCCAACGTGGCGTGGACACTTCCAGGGATGAGGTAGCCACGGCTTCTCTGGGAAATCGGTTCCATCACCCTCACAGGGAAGAAGTTATGTGGAAGCCAAGTAAGGAGATGGAATACGGAGGCAGCAGCATCCCCAGATACAGGACTTGACGTTTCATTGCTGAGGAGAAGACAAGAAACACCAACGTGTGTTCTGCTATAATATAATAACATAAAAATAGAATAAACCACTGCCAGATGCTCTGCCAAACATTTGAGGGATGATGCTGAGCCCACATGGGATGATGAGCTACTCTAGACTGATGCCGGTCCATGGTGGTGCAGGTCAGGTATCCATCCCAGTGGGGATGGAAAAGTCAGGCCCTGCTCCCAAACCTGGGGTAAGAGTTTAACCTGGAGAGAGCTGGAGGCTGCTTGCACAGGAAACAACCCCATCGGATCAGCACTGCAGGAAACATGTGGGGCCCGCTGGAAAAAGTGCAGATCCTGCACATTTTTTTGCTTTTTCTACAGAAACCAACTTTAGAGGGTTATGGGGTGTTGGGAAATTTTTTTGTGTGTGTGTGTAGATTTGCATTTCTTGTGTCAGTGCATGACTCTTAGGATATGATCCATTTTTCCTGGAAAGACAGCTACCAGTCAGCAAGAGAGGAAGTGTTTCTGGTGGTCCTTTGGTCTCTGGGATAGGATTTCAGAGCCCCGCCTGGACCCTGAGCAGAACCAGCATAGCCAAAGCTTCCATAGGGATTCTGTTTGCATGGTGTGGAGAAAGAATGAGCTATTCTGTTGTAGATGAGTTTCCAGGATATGTTTTTGGCATTACAGAGTGTGGGTGGGACTGTTTAATTCCTCCATATCCTCCAGTTTTCTTCCGTAGCGTGTGGAAATACGCTGAAATATCTGTCTCCTGAGGCAACTTTCAGCTGAGAATTAGAGAGTCATAAAGGAACACCATTATTTTTCCTTCCTGTGGGTTAGATTAAGTGTATTTTTATCAGTAGGCTGGTGAAATGTCCCTTTTCCTTGCTGCTTCTTTTATTTATTATTTTTATCCTCCATGCTCTAGTTTCCTTGCTCCTTTCTGGTGTGAGTTTTTCCCAGTGTTCAGAGTGTTCTCCATGTGTGCTTTTCCACATGCTTTCTTGTGATACCTGAGCTGATTCAGCTGGGAGCTGCAGCTTTGTTCCCTCTTTGGAAGGTGGCTGTGGACAGCTGTTGGTCTTGGACAGCTTGGGGGGCACAGAAAGGGAGAAATTAGAGTGGAAAAGGTGATAGAACACTCTGGTCTGAGGAGATAAGCTCAGCCTGTGTGGAGTCAGAGCAAGGGGAAAGAGCATGGCCTGGCTGTAATGCAGGAGAGGAGAACACAGAGATGGGGCAAAGAAAGGGACGAGGAAAAAGTGAGCCTGAGCAAAAAGAGGTGATGGCTGCTCTGCAGGAGGAGGTGGTGGGTGAGGAGCAGTGTCCAGGAGTGTGGGAGGAGGTGACGAAGAGAAGGGCACCAGAGCTCAGCCAGAGCTTGTGAGCCAGAGATAAGCAGCAGCAGGTTAATCTGCAGGGCAGTGTCTGTGTCTGGGCAGGGCAGGAAGCTTCCATGTGGGGAGGGCTTGGACACACTGCCCCTGCCTTCAAATGGAGGGAGATTCCATGGGCAGAGTTCAGTGAGGAAGAGGAGAAATGCAAACACTTCAGTGACAGCAGTGCCCTGCATGCACACCCTCAAATGATGTTTTCCATTCCTAAAACTTCTCCAGCCTCTGTGATAATTTGGGAGTTGACAGAGCCCTGCTGAGCACTGGGGTGCAGTGTCCTGGGTCACTCTTTTGGTTTCTTCTTTCTAGGGTGTTTCTGCTTACTCGCTACTGAAAATAAAAAATAGGGCTTCGACTCAGCTTGGGGAAAATACACTGGTTTAGACAGCTCTGTGGGGCATTTTGGTGGGAAATAGGTGGGAAAATAGGTTAAAATTTAGTTAAAAATAGATATTTTCCTTCTGAAGCAGATGCAGGGGGTAGAGGAAGGCTGGATTGGCAGCAGAGGGGATTGGGCTCTTTATATTAAGAATGGGAAGGCTGTATTGCCTTTTTTTTTTTGCTTCCCTACTTCAGTAGGGAAGTCTGACCTTAGGTCTGCTGGGTGTATCCTGGAATCCTAAAAATCTATCTGCAGGGTGTTTTTCTTGGACAGCAGGTGAGAATGGGATCTCTGGAGGAGCTATCCTTCGTTCTCCTGGTTATTATCCTGAGTTAATAAGGACACCCTGCCAGAAGGGTAAAGCACTTCCATAGGGTTGCAGGGCAGAGGAACAGGTGCAGCTGTTGCTGCCCAAATTCTTCCCTATCACCCTCCCTGCCTCATTCCCACTGCCTGTGCCCGGGACTGGATGTGTTGTGAGTGTTGGAGGAAGGTTCTGGATCACCCCTATGCTCATTTTCCCTGTGCTGTTACCCCCAGCCAGGTCAGTTTGGAGGAAGAGAGCCAGAATCCACCTGCTGTGGGACACTGGAAGCCCCTGATGCCATCCAAAGGTGACAAGGAGGAGCCAGAGGGTGGATGCCAGGATGCTGGAGGTGTGCATGAAGCCCAGTCCACGGAGCAGCTCAACGTGTCCCGGCTGCGCAGCTCCTCGGTGGAGATCCGGGAAAAGGGCTCGGAGTTCCTGAGGGATGAGCTGCACAAAGCACAGAAGGTGAGCCCCAGGGCTTTGGGGAACTCCTGGGGAGGGTGGCACAGGTTGGAGCAGAGGGGACTTTCCTGGAGGTGGTGACAGGAATCTTGGGTCATAGATCAGGTGCTGGGGTGGGGAAGAAGGGCTGTGATTGACAGGCTGGGGCAGGACATCAGCATTCCTATCCCTCTCCATTTCCTCAACAGGAGCTGAAGCTCAAGGACAAAGAATGTGAGAGATTGTCAAAAGTCAGGGAACAGCTGGAGCAGGAACTGGAGGAGTTAACAGCCAGCCTGTTTGAGGTACCACCCTCTTCCTTTCCCAACATTTCTTAAGCTAAGCTTGCATCCAGCTCCTTTAAGACAGGCTTTCCCTGGACTTCCAGCTCTCCTCTCACAATTTCCTCCTCTCCCTTGTTGTTCTTTCCCATTTGGAGAAGCAGAGCTGGCCAGTGGTGCAGGTAGAGCCTTTACCTGGATTTCCTTCTCCTTCTAGGAGCTGTGGGGTAGCATAAAGAGCACAGTAGTTATGGTTCCAAAATGTGGAGCTGGAGCCAAGCACAGCTCCCTGTCCTTCTCCATGCTTGTTCTGCAGTCTGGGCAGCTCCTCTGTAATAGAGATGATTCCCTGGTTCATCCCAGCCCTTGCTGCGGGTGGGAACATCCTGGATGTCCTCATCCACTCTGCTCCAGTGAGGGTCCAGAAGGCTTGCTGGTTTTTGGTTTTGTTTTGGTGGTTTTTTGTTGTAATGGGATTCTTGCCAAGCTGTATTCTGGCAAAATCCTGTTCACCAGCAGCTCTAATGTCTGGATCTGTCTCGATAATGAGGAAAGCCAGAGCCCATCTGTACCTTTTGAAATGCAGGGCTGTGAGAGCCAAGGAAGCACTCCCTCCCAAAATTTTGGCTGCCTGAGCACAGGGTGATCTTGGAGATCATGTAGCCAAGGGCTGTCCCCTTCCTTTGGTGGCCTTGGCCAGATGCAGTTTCCAGACTGCAGGGAGGCCCCAGCTGGGCTGCATCCTGCTCCCCTCTTCCTGTGGGCAAAGCTTCTAAGCCAGTTTGCACCATTTGGCCCCCACGTGAGCTCCAGCTCCTGCTGTGTCACAGCCATGCCTGGGGCAGTGGGACCAGCTGCTCCAAAAGGAGAGTAGGAGTAAATGCAATAACAAGGCAGGCAGGAGCAGTGCCCTCACCAACACTGAGCAATGAGTGTGGATCGGGATCAGAGCCACAGGCAGCAGTGAGGGTCAGGAGCCAGTGCAGGGATCACCAGCAAGGCTGCAGTGACTGCAGGAACCAGGCTGAGGCGAGGCTGGAGTCACAGCTCTTGGGATAGGGGCAGGCACAGCTGTGGTGGGGAACAGGGGGTTGTAATGTCAAAGCAATTCCCAAGGGCAAGGGAAGGCAGGTCCTTGCTTCTGGCATTCTCAGCAGCCCCTATCAGTGTGAGATGACCTTGGCCAGCTAAACTCCTTAACTTAGCCAGCTCCACTCCTGGAAAGGGGATGCACTCCAGGCTCTGGCACTGGGAGCCTTCTCTGGGAAATTCTGAGGGAAGGCTCTGCACAGCTGAAGGAACAAACCCCCTGGATGTGGCAGGGATGTCTGTCCCCTTGCCTGGAACATGTGATGTGGCAAACCTGGGACCTGCCTTGTTGGCTGTGTGAGCTGGGGTGTGGCAGGTGGATTAAAACTCTCTCTGGTGCAGGAAGCCCACAAGATGGTGAGAGAAGCCAACACCAAACAGGCTGCAGCAGAGAAACAGCTCAGGGAGGCCCGGGGCAAGGTGAGTGACTCTCTGTGACTTCATTTTTGGGGTTGGTGTGGTGGCATCTCTGCCCAGCCTGGCCACAGGGCTGTTTGTTGGCTGAGCAGAGTGAAGTGCAGCTTCATCTCTGTGAGGTGCTGTGGTCCCTTTCTGGCAGACACTTGAGTGAGTGGGAAAAGGCCTCACAGACGTCCTTGCATTGCAGTCTCCTGCTGGTCCTGCTCTCTCTAGGGAAATGGATCCACAGAGAAATAATGAGTTCAATTGTTACAGCCCTGGGATGGAAGGATAGAGCAGGAACCTGGGGAGTTGGAATTTCCTGACATGGCTGCACCACAGGGCTGCTCAAATGGCTCCATCTTGAGGAGAGAGAAATTTCTTTGGAATCATTAGTTCTGAAAAGAGCCTGGGACAGAAGGGGTAGATTCCCAAACAGCTACTGTTTAAAATTCTGGATGATGGTGGCACTGGGAGGATGGGAAGAGGCTTTGTGGCTGAGCTTTTAGCTGCTTCCCGGTGGCTTCAGTGTTTGATGGGATGCAGCAAACTGGAGCCCAGCAGGTGCCAAGGGTGACTCTTGCTTGTGTCCCCAGATTGACATGCTGCAGGCAGAGGTGACAGCCCTGAAGACGCTGGTGATCACATCCACACCGTCCTCCCCGAACCGGGAGCTGCACCCTCAGCTGCAGAGCCCTTCCAAAGGTGGCTTCAGGAAGGGCCATGGGAGGAACAAGAGCACCAGCAGTGCCATGGTGTCAGCTGCCAGCCAGAACGTGGCTCCAGAGCCTGTCAGCAGGGAGTGCAGAGAGGTGGGTGTGGGACATCCAGCCAGGAGTGCAAAGAGGTGGGTGTGGGACATCCAGCCAGGAGTGCAGAGAGGTGGATGTGGGACATCCAGCCAGGAGCGCAGAGAGGTGGGTGTGGGACATCCAGCCAGGAGTGCAGAGAGGTGGGTGTGGGACATCCAGCCGGGAGTGCAAAGAAGGTGGGTCAGGGACATCCTGAGCATCCAGAGCTGGCTTCAGGAAGGGCCACAGGTGGAACAAGAGCACCAGCAGTGCCACGGTGACATCTGCCAGCCAGAATGTGGCTCCAGAGCCTGTCAGCCCGGAATGCAGAAAGGCGGGTCGGGGACATCACCTGTGTTGACCTCGGAACCACTGCTCTGGGAGCTCTGGGCTTCCCACAGAGCTCTGTGGTCTCACTGAGCAGCTGTTTGTGCCCTGTTCCCTAAATTTGTGCTGAGGCAGGCACTGGAGGGCTTCCTTTTGTGGGGGTTTCCTCTTTGTCGGGACAGGAAGCAGTCGAGGGATCGCTGAGGGGCAGATCCAGGGGGTGTCAGTGCTGTGAGCAGATGTGGAGAGCTGCTGAGCAGAAGCTGGTTCCACTAGCCAGATGTGGACACAGCTGTCCTGTGGGAAGCAAATAGGAAGCACTTGGTCAGGAAAAATGAAACTGAAGAAAAATGTGCTGCAGGAATGTCTCACTAGTGATTTTTTGGGAACTACGGACCTGTGTTGTGAAGAATTGTTGAGGGAACACAAAGGCTTGTTAAAGATTTGGATCTGTCATTTCTTTATGGAGGCAACTTCCACAGGGTGCAGATCTCCTGTGGTTTCAAATCTCAGGGCTCAGCCTCCAGAGTTCCCAGTGTTATATATCAAGGATGGGATGGTTTTTTGTCCTTCAGAATCCTTATGGGAGAAGTGATAAAAGGGAACCTGGCATTCAGAGAGTTGGTGATCTATGGGAAAGATCTTAAATTGGGCTGAAAAATGGTAATTTCTGTTCCCTTTCTGCACCTCAAGCTGAAGTCTAAAGATGTGGCCTGTGGCCCTGTGGTGCCTTGAGGACCATGCTCAGTTCCTGCAGGGCAGGACTTGAGCCTTTCTCTGTATCTCATGTTTTTACCTCCCTCTTTGCCTGTCTCTCTAAACCTCTTCCTTCACTGTCTGTCTCTTCCTCTGCCCTCCAAGTCTGGTTTCCCTGCTCTCCTCTCCCTGCTCCTTTGCATCCTCCCTGGGAAGGCTATCCACATCACCTATGAGCCAGGCTGGCAGGCCTTGGGAGCAGATGCTTCCTCCTTCTCTTCCTCACGGCAGGTAACCAACCTTTGGGAATGGGTGGGACCCACCTGCCTCTCACGCTTCCAGCCTTTCAGTTCCAGCTTCCTTTTATGCTAATCTCCATTTTTTTTTTCCTTTCATTTTGCTCTTTCTCCATGTTTTTTCCATGTTGTGGCTCTGAAGCTGTTGCTGGTCCCAGGTGAGCAGTCTCCATGGCACAGAGGGGATGTGCTGGAATCTGGACTTTTCCACCTGCATTCACTCATGTTCTTTGTGTTGCTCAGCTTAGTTTCATTTTTTCCTTTCAGAAGCTTTTGTTGGGCTTGTAGGAGCTGCTCTCTCAGTCAGGTTGCTGCTTTGCCCAGTGATCCATCTGGGATTTAAATGCCAGATCCCACAGTCTCCTCTTGCCCCTCATCATTCCTGGCACGGGTTGAGTGTGCACTTTGTCTATTCAGTGGTTGTGTGGTGGCTTTCCTGCAGCCACTGGAAGGAGGAAAAGCCACCTGGAGGAAAATGGAATAGAGAGATGCCTGCAGGCTTCTGTCACACACAGCCCAGGGTGGCTGTGTCACTCTGGCACAGAACTGCTGCTGGGTGGGACATGAGAGATCCTTGGAGCCAGGCAGCTCCCCTCAGATACTTCCATGATGTCTGAGCCTCTCCAGCTGCAGAGCAGATGTTTCATGGTTTTCCTGCATAGTATCAGGTACTTTCTGACAAGGTATTCTCTTCCTGCTCCTCTTGGACATTTGCTGCAGGTCGACTCCATTTTATTTGCCGAGTTCCAGGCCTGGAAGGAATCTCCAACTCTGGACAAATCCTGCTCCTTCCTGGACAGAATTTACCGAGAAGATGTAGGACCTTGTCTGGACTTCACCAAGCAGGAGGTGAGTGCTGGAGAAGCAGGAGCAGCTGGCAGCTCTGGAGTGTTCCCTTCCTGGAATTCATTCCTGCTCTCCTTTGTTCTGCTGCAGCTGTCGGAGCTGGTGCGAGTGGCAGTGGAGCAGAACACCCTCACCATCGAGCCCGTGGCTTTCCAGGCTGTCCCTGTGGGGAAGGTGGCAGCAGAAGAGTGTGGTGGCCCCAAGTAAGGACCATGTCTCCCTGCCTTGTCCCCTCCTTGCTGCTGGTTTGTCCCCTGTCATGGAGTGGTGTGACAGGCAGCTTGGGGCCATCTCTCACTAGCAGGAGTGATGTGATATTCCAAACAGAGGAGGGATTTTATTCAGATATTAAATTGAAGTCCTTTCTTACCTTCTGAGGTGTCCCTGTGACAGAAGGGACATGCAGGTTTCCTACCACTTTTCCTGCAAATTATTCCCCAAACAACCCATCCTGTGTTTATCAGTTTCCTTTTGATTTTTTAAATTTATTTTTTGTCTTCACAGTGGCTTCCGGTCACAAATCGTAACATAAGTGAAATATTTATTGTTCAGCCAGTGATCAAAGGTCTCTGGAGCATTAACAAGTCACTAACTCAGCACCATGTGACAACTTGGAGGTTTTTGCTGAGCTGACCTAACTCTTTAACTCTGTCTCAATTCCACCCAGGCAGGAAGGGAAGGAGCCCATTGGCAATAAAAGACCCAAAAGGAATTTGTTCCCTTTTTCCCCAGATGCAAAACACTGATTTTTATGGCTATTTTGGTTTGTTTGATTGTGATAGCTGTGGTTTTACACCAAGTGGTACCATTTAAGCAAGAGTCACTCTTTTCCAGGATGTTGCAATGCTCAAATATGTGGCTCCTTACAGGTATCTTGTTTACAAAGTTTTTGGTCACCCTGCACCTTTTGAGAATTCAGTCTCCTTAGGCTGTGTTAATATTTGGTAAATGATTACTTCTCCTTGCATCTGGACACTTGGAACCCGTGCTTCCACTCTTGGCTAATGTTTGCCTTGAGAGCAGTGGAAAACAAGCCCAGGGACAAGCTCAGGAGCTCTCTGAAACATCTGCTCCCCTCTGCTGTCACCTCCTGTGGCTCCCTAGAGAAGGTTTTTTGCAGTTTGGGAGTGATGTTCCTCTTCCTACTGAGTCCCTGAAGAACAGGGTGATAACTGTGCACTTGTAAATTCTGCTTTATTGCTTTAAGTGATGATGGGAATCATCTGCCTTGCAAATAGCAGGAGAAAAGGGAAGAAAATAAAGGAATGCTGCACCCCTTGCAGATTATTGTATGGAAAAGGCTGTTTTCACCCTCTGAAATCTCAAAATTGGGAAGCCAAGCTCCTTTCCTGTCTGCCCAAGGAGAGGTTGGCTTGTTTTGAGTTCTTGGTATGTGAGAATCCTGCTCAAATGCTGGATTTACCTGTTTTGAGGGCAGCTCTGGTGCCCAGCCAGTGTGTTTACATCTCACCAGGAAAGCTGATACTCCTGAGCCTGCCCTGGAATGTGGGGGACATGTGCAGAGACCAGGGGACATTGAGGCTCTGCTCCAGCCTCACTTCTTTAATATTTCCTGTGGTTTCCTCTGGGGCTCTGTGTCAAGGAAAAGATGCTTTCATCTAAAATCTCCTAAACTTGCAATTTATGGAATATTTCCAGGAGCAAAAGAATATCAGCCAAGGAGGTTTTTTTTTCCCTTCTTCATGCTGCCTGACACAGGAGTGGCTTCTGATCTCTCACTTCCATCTCTCCAGGTGGTTGAATTGCTGGATCTGTGCTGTGCCACTGGATTGCTGAAGTGCTGTTCCCTTTTCCTGCAGGAAATGTGCTCTGAGCGGCCTCCCCAGGACCTGCAAGCACCGGATCATGCTGGGGGATTCTGGGAATTACTACTACATTTCCCCTTCCTGCAGGGCCAGGGTGAGTCCTTCTCAGGGTGCCTTGACCTTCCAACATCATTCAGTGCCCTGCAGTGGGTGAGTTCCTGAGGGTCAGCTCTGGAATTGAGGAAAAACTGTGGGATTGAGGTTGTTCCCGAGGTTGAGGTAGCTCTTAGTTGGTGGTTAGGGGGCAGATCCAGCTCTTCCTTCTGCTTACAGATAACCTTCAGTGTGTTCACTTGGCATGATTTCATTCAGTACAGAGCTTTGATTGTTTGGTTCTATTGTTATTATTTAATTCCCCTTTGCAAAACACAATGATTTTCTGCTCTTTGGAGGCTGTTACTGTTCCAGTCCAGATCTGTGCCTGGCTATGGGAACAAACTGTCCTTTCTGTGGAGGGGAGGGAGAAGGTGGATCATTTGTTAATGTTGCTGTTGGGGTTCTTGTTCAGAGGAGGATTTTACAAGTTAATTCTTTCCTGAGCTGCCTTTCTGAAGAGCTGATCTCACAAAAAGTTGCTTGTTGTGTACGAGTTTGACTTATTTGCATCACTTACACCAAAGTAATGTCTCAAATCTTTGTTCCTTTATTTTTTCCCCTCTTTCTCTCTGTCACCCAGATCACAGCAGTGTGCAACTTCTTCACCTACATCCGCTATATCCAGCAAGGCCTGGTGAGGCAGGATGGTAAGAGCTGGCTCCAGGGGGATGCTTTCTGTGGAGGCAACTGGGAGGAATTGGGAGGAGCTGTTTGGAGTGACAGGAGTGGGCTTGGCTGGGGGTGTCTTGGAGAAGCAGATAAATGACAAAAGAGAGGCATGAGGGGACCATCTCTTCCTTCCTTATCAGCTTCCTGGGAGCTTTGCTCAGGGTGGAGCTGGTAAGGGGTGACCTGATGGGCCTGTCCTGCTTCCCTCCCCTCTGGGAATGCTGGGAGCACAGCAGAGTAGGAGCTGGTGGCAGCTGTGCCCTCCTTACTGATTTTTTGGTGGTTTTTCCCCCTTCTCTGCCCCCATTTGCTTTGCAGTGGAGTTGATGTACTGGGAGGTCATGCGGCTCCGCAGGGAGATGTCTCTGGCCAAACTTGGATTTTATCCCAGCGAGATGTGAGCAGTGCCCTGAGCCTGGAGGAAACTGCTCCTGGAGGAAGGGCTTGGAGTGCAGTGCCTGTCCTGCTCCCTCCCACCTTCCCTCTGCCTGGAGCAAGGAGCAAGAGGCACAAGTTCTACCTTCAGCTGTCCCACTCCTCCAAGTGTGACTGGAATGCAGCTGCCATGCTGCCTCTGGAGCTGGGCTGGCCCTGGCTGCTCCAGGATGGCCATCCATGGACTCTGGAGTCTCCTATATGCAGTGTATATCCATTTTTTTTAAATCTTTTGTTTTTATATGCAGCCTGCTTTGGCATAACCCGAGGCCAGGCCTGTGCAGGGTGGGAATTCTGGACCTTCCTTGTGAGCCACTCTGTCAGGACAGATGCTGGCTGTCTGTTCCACTCGTTTTTTTTGGGATGGAGGAGGTGCTGTCCCTGAGGTCCTGCTGACCACAGCAGCCCTGAAAATGCCAGCAGAGCACAATAATCTTGAACAGTTTGTTTCCAAGTACTTCCTTGTTCCTTTTCAAGGAGCCTGCAAGAGAAGCTTGTTGCCAGCGGAGTCACAAAGAGGGATTTGTTCCTGTTTTTAGCTGGATGTTTGGCACTGGGTTATGCAGGCTGGGGAATTGCTGGAGCTGTGCACCTGGGGCCTCCAGCAGAAGAAAGGGAGCAGGGAAAATTCCTAACTCCCAGCAGGCTGCAGGATTTTTTCCCCTGGACTAGGGAATCTGCTGGAGTTGTCTGAGGCCGGACCCTGTGGCCGTTCCTGATGTGAAGTCCCCCATGGTGCTCCTAAACACAAACATCACCCACAAACAAGTCTTGGAGCTGTTCCTGCTCTTGGGGGAGCTTTGGGCAGTCCTGTTCCCACTCTTCAGGCAGAACCCCTGCCCCAGGTTGGGTTCTCCAGGAGGGGTGTGCCCAGGCTGGGCAGTCCCAAAGCCCAGAGATTCCTTCCCAGTGTTATATCAGAGCTGAAGATGCCTGTCCACTGGGAATCATGACACTTTCTTGGCTGCCATCCCTGGTGAGGGAATCCGAGACCTCTTTGTGTGCCCATGAGGAATGTGGCTGAGGTTCCTGCCTGCCCCAAAATGTGCTGGGAGGGGAGGGATGTCACTGGAGCTGTAGAAATGCACAGGCCTGACACATCCTGAGCCCAGACCCAGGTTTATTAAAGCCATGACAGTATTTTGTAGCTAATTTAGCCTTTTTTTCAGTGACTCTGGAATCAGCTCAGCCATCACCCACTCTGGGGTTTCCACTTCTGACAGGGTTGTCACCCTGTTCCTCTGTCACCCTCAGCAAGCTGGTGGCCATCCTCAGCTCCATAATTCCATTCTCTCCTGAAGGATATTACAGTAGGAACTCTATTTTCTTCCACTGAGCTGCTGGATTTTGTCTAGGGAAGAGAGAAATAACGCAGCTTTTGTTTCCCCAGCTGTGGATTTCAGCTCAGGTGAATTCCACCCCTGGAATTTCTCCCTGCATCTCTTCCCCCATCCTTTCTATCTCTCTATGTCTTCCTGTGCCGTGAGCTGCTACACTGCACGAACATTGCAGCACTGGGAATGAGATGATCTCTCTGGCTAGGAGATGTTTTGGTTTGTGGGATATTTTTTCCCCCTTGGTGTCACGTTGAAAAGCACTTTGAGACCAAAGGAACTGGAGCAATGCCTTGTCTGAGGTTGTCTTGCATTTCAAACAAAGCAGAGAACAATTTGTGAAGGAAAATGAAGTCACTCCGTTAGCAGCGGGATGGTTGCACCCTGCTCTTTCATAAAGGAAAATAAACATTTGCTATTAACCTCTACAAGCCTGGTTGGAGTTGGAGGGTTGGGGTGCTTGGGGTTCAAGAGAAAATACTACAGGATGGCGTTTGGGGTGCTTTTATTCATCAGAGCAGGTACCTGTTCTTCCTGAGGGAAGCTGAGGCTTCTCCTGCTCAGTTGTGTCTCCTTTAATTTGCTGGCTGGAAGCACTGCATGGGTGCTGGGTAATTGGGGGATCTTCTTCCTTCCTCTTTCCTCATCAGTCTCCCCCTTCTCCTTTCAGCAGGCAGAGGGTTGGGGTCGCTCTGGTTTCACTAAAACCTTTTGCTCTCCTTCCTGCTCGTTTCTGCACATTACCATGGAAGATCTCATCCGCTCTGGGAGGTGACAGTGGGAGAGCTGTATGCTGAAAGGGATTTAATTTCATTTTCAATTAAAAAGCCATGCAAGGATCTGGTTGTGCAGCACAGTCAGGCAGCCACGAGAGGGCACAGGCAGCCCAGGCAGGGACTGTCCTCCCTCCCTCCCTCATTCCCTCCCTGGGAGAATGGAGCATCTCCAGGTCCCACCCCCTCCTGACCCTCTCTGCAGCCTCTTGACAGGAAAACATTCCTGCAGCTGCCCTGCGCTGCTGGGAAAGGGAATTGGGCAGCTGGAGAGTAAAAAGGAAAGGAAGGATTTGGATTTCTGTAAGGGATGGTCAGGCGAGACACTGGAAATGCTTTCCTGTGTCTGGGTCTTTGGGTGCAATGTCAGCAGGGATTGTGTCAGAAACTTCCCTGTGACATTGGCTCCTAAGCTTCTAAGGTATGAGAATTCATCATGTCCCCTATTCCCAGCCTTTTCCACCAAAACTTTCCTGCTCTTTTTCCCCTCATAAATAAACCAGGGTTTGAGCAGAGTCTCTGGGTGCTCTGGTACCTCCTGCAATCTTCCTTGCACCTATTTTCCCCCACAAAGGGTCTGCCAGAGTGTCCTGGGCTGAAATAAACAGCTTCAAAAGGATGGGAGTTCAAAAATCTGTTTTTACAGATGTGTTTGACTTGCTTGATTTTGTTTTCATCCGTTTCCCTCAAGTTTGGGAGAGAAAAGGGATATTTGGATGATGGTGGAGGTTAGTGCTGTGCACAATGAGGTGCTTCTAAGCATTTGTGGATTTGAGAAACTGGGATTTAGACCAGAGAGATTTGGTTGCTCCTGGCAGCTCCCTGTGTCTGCTGGCTGTTTCCTTTCCCTGCCTGTGGAATTACTCCAGCTTTGGTCAGGGCTGTAAATCAGGCTGTCTTTGTGCAGCTGGTCAGGCTGTCCCCACACACCCACACACAGAGATGGATGGTTCCTGTTCCCAGGAACCAACAAATGAAACAGTTCAATTTTTTTATTATTATTTGCTCCAGGTGCAATCAAAGACAAGACAGAAGATAAGCAGCTGGCCTCAGAAAAGTCAGGACTTTCCATGCTTTCCTCAGCTTCCTGTAGGATGAGTCCATCAAAGCAGAGAGGATTCCCTGCAGAACAGGCAGCACTGGGCCAGCCACAGGGAAATTCCAGTCATTTTGGACGTTCAGGGAGTGTGGCCCTGCCAGGGGAGTCAGATGTCCTGGCACAACTCTCAGTGTGCACGTGGCACCCGTGGCTGGGGCTGGCCAGCTCTGCCAAGGCAACCTGTTCCTAATAGGAGCAAATCCCTCTGGTGCCACCGGTGCTGGGAGCCAAGGGGTCAGATTTGCTGTTTGTCATGTCAATATTCCCATGTTTGTGCAAGGCTCACTGGGCTGAGCTGGAAAGTTGACTTCAGCCAGGCTGAGAAGGCAGCTGGACTTTGTGCTGGTTTATATAACTTCCAGAGAATGTTTCACCTCCTTTGGGAGTGGATTAGGATGGAAAGGGAACATAGAGAAAATGTCTAGTTGTGGGCTGGATGTGAGGGGAAGAAGGGAAAATGGCTTTGGAATGGCTTTAAGATGAAGGAGGGTAGATTTGGGTGAGATATAGGGAGAAATCCCTGCAAGGCCCTGGCACAGGGTGCCCAGAGAAGTTGTGGCTGCCCCTGGATCCCTGGAAGTGTCCAAAGCCAGGTTGGATGGGGCTTGGAGCAGCCTGGGACAGCGGAAGGTGTCCCTGCCCATGGCAGGGGTTTGGAATGAGATGGGCTTTGAGATCCCTCCCAACCCAAACCATCCTGGGATTCTGTGATAAATCTGAGCTGCCAGTGGTGTCCTGGCTCAGGAGATGAGATAGCACTGGCTGGAGTGATGGAGCAGAGGGACAGCAAGGAAGGTTTAGGAAAGAAGAGGCACTCCTTTACTTTCGTTAACTTAATCTTGAAATTATTCCCCTTGTAGCAGAAAACAGCTGCACAGGAAAAGCTGAGTCACTGATACAAACATAGTTATTTACAAGTGACTCCAGTGATGGAAAAGCCATTTGTGCAGGAGTAGAATCCCAAAACAGCTCCCCTTGGGACTGAGAGGGGAACTGGGAGAAGGAAGCTGAATGTAGAGGTGTTCCCCAGGAAGTTCTGCAGTGGAAATCTCAGCTCTCAGTCCTGTGCTGCTCACAGAGCTTCCAGGGATATCTGTGTGGGCACACAGAACATCCTGAGCTTTTAACTCTGCTAATGCTCCTGGTTTCTGCTCCCTCTCTGGTTCTGGGGCTGCAGGCTTCCCTCTGGCAGATGCAGCCATGGGATTGGCTCAAGGACAGCTCCCTGCCCTTAATTCCCCTGGCTCTCTGTGCTAATTCTGCTCTGTTAATCACCTTAGAGTCAATTTAAGGTGCTTCATGCCAAAGGACACTTAAGTGGGTCACAGCTCAGTGACACCTTTGCTCTTTTTGCATCAGCACCTGGACAGAGGTGACTTGTCCTTTGCCTTTGGTGACCTTCACCTTTGTCAGGCCACCTGAGCCGTCTGGCAAAACCAGGAGGAAGGAGGGAAGCACCAATCCAACTTTCCATCAAACTGAGGGCAGATAAATAACGTCTCAGGAGAGCTGGAGCAGTGTCTGATGGTCCCACGGGGCTTTTGGACAAGGAAAGTTTTGCAACCACCCCAAAATCTTGGCAGCTCTGGCAGACATTAGTCCTCAATAGAAGAGGGAAATTGGATTCCAAATCTGATTAATTTCATGCTGGAATGATGTATATGTGGAGAAGACCTCATGGACTGTGTTTGAGTAGTGCCTGAACCAATTGAGTTGGGAAAACTCAAAAAACCATTTTTCTGTTGTCAGCAGTTGGGCATTGCTACTTTCTCCCCACTGTGCTGGTTTTTAAAGCCTGGCTTTACACATTCAAAATACCCAAATGAGTTAAACCCTCTCTTACTGCAGCCTCTGGGACTCATCCCTGTGCCAACACCACCACATCCAGGAAAGCTTCTCTGAAACCATTTACTAAATATTTCAATAGAGACCTTTAATAGAGAGACATTGCAGAAAGGAAATTGCTTCTTAATCTCGGTCTGCTGTTTTGTGTTTGATTCATTTGTGCGTCACAGGACAGAGCAGGCTCAATGTCTTTTTGCTTTTAATTCTTTATTTTATGCAGACAAAGCCATTCCCGGGGAATGGTTTGGGCTTGAAGGGATCTCTGAAGATCATCCAGCTCCTGACTTGCCCAGAAGCTCCTGCTGCACCATTCAAGCCCAGACAACCTGTTACTGTGGAGCTGTTGATTTTCTGCAGGGATGTGGAGGAGTCATGGTGCTGGAATGCTGCTGGAACACTGTGCCTTCACCGTTCCTTGCCCTCTAGTGCTGTGGATTCCGTTTCACTCGCATACCTTCACCAAATCAGGTGTTCAGTTTTAGACTCGGTGAGCATGATGGGGAGACAAGAATGAGCAAGACATGGAATTGGAATTGGCAGCAGTGCTTTGATTTCTGGTCACACTTTATTTCCCCCTCCCCGGGGTGATGGTGAAGCACGGGCTGTGCTGCTTTGCTCCCTTTGGGGTTGTAAGCATGCCCTAAAGGTTTGTGGACTTGCAAAGGTGATAATTTCAGCCCTGAGTGATTTACCTGGAGATGCTGGACCAGGAACTGGCCCCAGCTGAGAAACCAGCAACATCTTCAGCTCAGAACCCAAACCTCCAGGTTTTATTAGGCATCTATCAGCAATAAGGGAACAAAACACACAGAGAAAGTATAATATGGCTTCTACATTTTATAGAAAAACCAACTGCTGCTAAATGAAGGCCAGGCTAATTGAGGCCAATTAAATTAATCAGCCAAGTGAACCAGCCACACCCATTCTGAGGAGGATGGGTGCCATCACAGGCAATTACTGTGATTAATCCTCTCATTGAGATCCCCACAGCCAGCACCTGGCCAAGAAGTTGGGGAGTTACCTAACTGTGCTCGGGAGGATGCTGCAGGCAAAGGTGGTGCTTCCAGGTGAGGATCCTTCTGCTTGGCATTTTCCCACTCCTTTCTCGAATTTCTGCTGAGCCTCCCTTGACCTGAGCAGCCTGGGCTTGACCTTCAAACCTCAGAGGTTGGCAGAAGGTGGAAAAGCTCTGACACAGGGTATTTTAGAACACACCATCATTCACCCCAGTGAAACTTACATTTGTACTCTCCAACCTCTGCGGAGGGTAGATAACATCTTTATTTTTATTTTGTATAATTATTTACTTATTTTTGTAATTGATACTTATTATATTTTATGTTCTGCTGTGGGGTAATTATTCACCTCCTGGCTCACTCTGGAATTCTGGATTATTCTCTTCATACTCTTTACATTGTGGTTTCCAAATGGATAAGTGTGTGGCTGGAAATATGAACAGAGTATTCACCTTACAGCAGCTCCAGCAATACCCTGTTCTGTAGAAACCCTAGGACAGAGGGATGGTGTAGGGAGGACTCAGTATGGAAGTGTTTCTATGTGATGGTTGAGGAATTTAGGCTAATTTTTCAATAAAATATATATGATAATATGATATAACCCAGCACAAACACTGGAAAAAAAATAGAGGGTTTTTCAGAGGCTGAGCTTGCTGTTGGTTTTTTGTTGTTGTTTTAATTTTTGGGGGGTTTTTTTAACAGTTTTAAAAACCTGTTGCAAGAAGGAAGCTCATAAATGTGGCTTCCCCATCCCTGGAAGTGTTCAAGGCCAGCTTGGAGGGGATAAAACTGTGCATCTGAACACCATGAAGTTGTTTCTCCCCATGCTGATGCCACACACAAATTATGTTGTGAAGAAGCTTCCTGAAACCTCTAGAACTGTGCCCCTGCAGAGTAAGTAAAACATGTTTTTTTTTTAAAGGCAATATTGTTCAAAACAATATCGATTTGTAACAGTTAATTTTTGTGTAAGAGCCACCTGTGTTTGCATTCGGGGAACCTGTTTGTTCTGGGATGAAATGAAAGCCTTAAAAATGGGGTCATTTTCTGCTTGGAGTTCTGTGACACCTCGTGGCACCTGATTTTGGGCAGGATGGGTTTGCCTATGGAGCAATTCCTTTGGACTCTGGCAAGCTCCAGTGTTGGTTTTAGGGGGCAGATAAGGATAATCTGGCCATCACTTTGTCTCCTGTCCCTGGAGAGCCTGTGAGTTCCCTCTGTCTGCCCCTTCACCTGATGGGACAGGTTTCAATGGGTTCATCTGCCAGAACCAGCTCTGTCAAAGCCTCTGGGCTGACCTCAAGACAGTTTTGATCTAAAATCCTCCGCTGGTGTCGACCCAAATCCCACCAGAGCATTGGATGGAGCTGTGGGTTGGAAAAGCTCCTGCAAGGTGGCTCACCCCAAGATGAGCCATGAATGGGCACAAAATGGACTTTAAGAAAATTGTAATATGCTTCTATGAAGTTTTCATAACAACTTTGTTGAGCTGTTTCCTCAGACAGTCTGAAGGCCGAGTTTGGCCAGGCAAATCTTTGATAGGAAAATCTCCTTTCCTTTGGTGTTTGTTCCCAGGATGAGGGGAAGCAGCAGTATTGATCCTGAGATTGTGGAGGCTAATAAAGAAATCCATCTGTGCTATTGAAGTCAATGGTATCAAAGTAATTACACTAATTTCACCGTGTGAAGTGGAAAAAGGATTTTCCACACTCACTGGCTAACAGCTCCTCCATAAAAAGCCCCAGGAAAACCAAGGGAAGCCATAATAAGCAAGTCTGATCCCAGCTCCTTTTTTAGTTTGCTTCCACAGCGTTCTTGGCTTGGGATTTGATTTTGAACTGCTAAAAAAAAAAACAGTTACAAGGCTAAATCTGAAACCGGAGCTTGAATCACCCTTTATGTCATCACCCTTTATGTCAAATCCTACCCGACTCTTTACAATTCTGAATTTGAACATGTTTTTGATCTCAGAGCAAAACCTGGATGGTGACATTCCCACCCTAGAAGTGTCCTGACTTGCTTAGTTGGCATCTCCATGCCACCTGCTTGTGGGTTTGTATGGCAGAAGGAACTCCAAGAGGGAACAAATTCCTTGAGCACCAGCGGCTCTGGAAAAAAAACACATAAAGCATCTGTATGGTCAACAAATAGTTATGATTTTATTGAGTGGTAGAATACACAAGGAAAAAAAATTGCTCTTTTTGAGTTACTGGATTTTTTTTTTCAAAGAATTAAGAATAACCAGGAGCTGTCCTATAGGAATGTGGGTTTGTTGTTTTAACATTGGAAATGTTAGGGCTTTGTTAGGAAGGCGTTCTTGGGAAGGCATCTACTGAGGAAAAGGATGTCTTTGCCCTAATGATGACCTCAAATCCAGCCAGAGAGCTCAGCCCCTGCAGCAGGGAATGATGGTGACAGGACATGGGTCCTGACAAGCCTCCCAAGCCCTATTTCAGTGAGCAACAGGGAGCTAGACTCCTCAAATCCATGCTTGGAGGGAAAACTCCAAGGAAAGTCCCCTAATTCCCACTGTGCCTCTGCCTGGGAGCTGGGGCAGTGAGTCCCTGCTCCCAGGGCTGTGGGAGGGGGGCTCAGTGTGAGACCCAGCTCACTCCGAGGCGCCTGTGGATGTCACCTGTCCCTGCCACCCCCTCTGAGCCCCAGCTCTGCCCTGTCCTGCCCTGTGGCTCCAGCACAGCCCTCCAGGCAGATTCCAGCTGTGCTGGGAGATCATGGGACACCTGATCCCAAATTTCTCCTCCTTCATCCCTCAGTATTTTTTCTCCAACTCTCATTCATCCCTCCCCAACCCCTGACCTTCCCAAACTTCTCCCATCTCTCATTCTCTTCCCAAAACACACCCAGAGGCTTCTCTTTGCTGCAGTTTGTGCTTTTCTCTGGCATCCTCAATCATCCTGGTCCTTCAGCTCCTACTCCAGTCCCCCACAGAGAGTGGGGAGAACAAATCCACTCCTTCCCTGGCTGTTGTTTGATTCTCTGCCCTGAAACCAGCTCTGTGTTTCCAGCTCCCCATTGCCATGTGTGTAGCAGGGTTCAATAAACCCTGGCAGGCTCCCAGCACCTCATACTGGCTTAGGGGTTGTTTTTTTTTTTTTTTTTCCATGTTTGTGTCTCATTACAGTGCAAATGAATGACCTTTATCAAGTGAGACAGTGGACAAGATTTCACCTCATTATTTTCAGAGAAACTGGTTAGTTAAGAGTCCTCAGAAAGCTGGGCAAAGCTGTGCTGAAAATTCTGTGTTTCAGTCATTTTGATGGCAGATTTTAATCTGCTCATGTCTCACTCATTGCTGCCTTGTTGGAGACAAAGCTCATGGGAAGTTTATATCCATCTACATTTCCAGTCTTACTGAAACTTCTGGAATATCTCCAGATAAGCCTAATTTCACTTGGAGAACAATGATAACAAAGCAGATTGATCCAGACTTCCAGGGTTCTTTGACCTGCTCCAGTTAAAGAGGGGAGAGCTTGTAGAATCCTGGAATGGTTTGGGTTGGAACGGGCAACAAAGATCATCCAATTCCACCTTCCTGCCATGGACAGGGACACCTTCCCTAGACCAGGCTGCTCCAAACCTCATCCAACCTGGGCTGAAACACTTGCAGGGATGGAGTGTCAACAAGGAATAATCAAGGCACATAGAAAACAGCTCAAATTCCAAGAGAGAAAACTGGGATTTTTTTGGAAGGAGAGGAAAAAGCTATATGAGCCAGAAAGGCTTTGCCTGAAAAAATAATAAGGTTTCTTGGGGAAAAAAATGCCCATTTGCCTAGCAGCTGATACTTTCCCAAGATCAACCCAAACAGCTTCCCAAGAAGAAAAGTGAGAAGAGATGAAGGTGGCAGGGCTAAGGAGGAAAACATCTGCTCTGGAAATAAGACAAAAAGCCCCAAGGGCTGTCAGATGAAGCAGCTGGATATTTAAAAGCTTGCACTGCTGATGCCACTGTGCTCATGGTCATCCTTGCTGGAGCACAGTGAGGTACATTCAAGGAAAGGATGCACAAATTAAGGCAGTCCTGATGAGGTTAGCCAAAGGAGGGCTCCTTACTAGCTGCCTGGGAAATCACAGCATCCAGAAGGATGTTACTTATGTAGCTTTTCACCCTAAACATTCCTGCTGGCACTTGGGTGAGCAAGACCCCCAGAACAAGCCCTTTACAAACTTAAACATTACTTGCTGAAGTTGCAAGATGCTGAATTCCCCACGGTAAGCAAAGATAAAATCTCATTTTATTCTCCAAAGAGGGTGCGGAGGGAATACATTTATTTTGTTTTTGCAATGCTGGCCGCAGTCCCAGAGTTGTCTCTATTCATGATGAAGCACCTTGCTGATTCTGTGGGATGCTGCTAGGATTCAAGGATTTGACAGAGAGGATCCAGTTTCAGAGCTGAGGGGAAGTAATGAGGCGTGCAAAGTTACCAGAGTCTCCCTCGTGGTGTTTCCAGGGAGCACTGAGGCAGATGCTGGAGCTGGAGGCTGCTTTTGGAACCATGGCCCTTTGTCCTAAACCAGATATCTCTTCTGTTGTGTTGCAGCTGAACCTGAACCCCTGGATTTATTTGGGGTCAGGGCACCTGTTCCAGAAGCACCTGGAAGCTGTCCAACCATATCTCCTGATACGCCATTAGTGAATTTTGGTAATTAGGTGGTGGGCAGAAAATGGAGTTTTAGCTTGTAAGAGGGTTCTCCAAAGGTCTCTGATCAGCAGCACAGCCTGGGCAGGGCTGATTCCAGCTGGGATTTGAGCAGCTCCTCCTTTTGCAGGGAGAACTCCTTTTCTCCTGCGGTTGTTCCCAAGGGAAGGGTGAACAGAGCCATGGCTCCTGGCCTCGGGCAGGCAGGAAGAGGCTGGGTGCCATGCCAGGCATGTGCAGACAGGCAGAACTCTGGGTTTCTGCAGGGCAGGATGGTGAAAAGGCCGTTTGTGGTTCCCCTGGAGCACTGAGGAGCAATTAGCACGTTTTGCTGGTTTGATTGTTTTGGTCTTTTGTGTGATTTACTGACTCTGTGCCAGACCTGCTGCTCATTAAAGAGAAAACAGACCCTCTCCTAAAGGAGACCTTTTGCTGTTTAAACCCAGAAATCTTCTACAGACCCCTGGGAAGAGGGGCTGACCCTAAAAACACGGCTATGTTAACCCTGCTGTGGTTAGGGGTTAGCTGTGCAGGGCCAGGTCACAGCTTGCACTAAAGGGATGCTACGGTTAGAGAAGGGGGGAGGCAGGGAAAGGAGGGAGCTGGGCTCTGGACAGGGCTGGGAGCAGCTGCCAGTGCTGCGGGATGTGATTCCTCTTGCACACAAACATGGGAAAGAGGCATGAGCTGACTGGGGTGTCCTTGGATCACAAACATTCACTGAGGCCAAAAACCCCTTAGGTGTGAATCAGGGTTTGTGTGGTTTAGGCAGAATGAGAACAAATCTTGTGAAAAGAAGGTCAAGGTCAGATGTTAATGCCCCTTTTTTAAACATTTGCACTGCTGGCCTTGCTTTCCACCCTCTGGAGCACATTTTAAATCTGTGTGGATTGAACAGGGCCTGCACCAGAAGCAGCTGGCAAGACAGGAACTCCCCTCCAACCCTGGATTTAGACTGAGATCTGAGAGTAAAAGACACAAGTGTGAATCCCCCCACGTCCCCCCCATCCCTCCCGGTCACTCACACCTCCCCAGAAAGATTCATGATCACTTATGGAGATAAGCATCCAGCCAGAGATCTCCAGATTTCTTGAGGGACCTGTGGGAAGAAAAGGAGAAGTTTGGGAATCTTGGTTATGTTGTGTTTTTCCTGCAATGAAGGCTGTTACTGAATTTAATATCAATCACAGGATCACACTCACAGAACCCACCCTCTGTCAGTGTGAACCTATTTCCCCTGCTCCTGTCACTTCAGATCTATGTCCAAAGTCCCTCTCCAGCTCCTTTGGAGCCCTTTTAAGCACTGGAAGGGGCTGTAAGTTCTCCTGGGAGCCTCCAGGCTTCACTCCACTGTGCCTTGGTGCCGTGTGGCCCTGTCCTAACCAGATTTGGGGACAAAAGCAGGTTTGGAGCCAGCTCTCCTGCCCACTGTGGCCACCCCACTTCAATCTGCCCATGCTCCGAGTGCTTTGTGCAGGAGGTGCCTGGACTGCAGAGCTTTCTCATGTTCCCTGCCATGAATTATTCCCCTAAGAGGAACTGAGACAGCAACATCAACACTGAGGCTGCTGACAAGGACTGTTAGATCCTCTCCAGCCCTGCCTGTAGGGAATTGCCTGTTGCTGCTGGCAGAGCTCTCAGGGGACACAGCAGGGGCTGTAACCTGACCGGTTTCCCTTTGATCCATCTCACTTTGCAGCAGGAGATCTGCTGCCAAATCCCAACAGCAGGAGCCACCAGCTGTCAGAGCAGGGTTATATAAAAATCAGAATCATTAGGGTTGGAAAAGCCCTCTAAAATCAACCTCAGCACTGCTGAGCCACCATGTCCCCAAATGCCACAATCAGGTTTGTACCTGTCTAAAGGTCAAGTGTTTGGTACTTTGACAGCAACAACACAAATTTCTGAAAGGTCTGCTGTGTGCTGGATCCTCTGTGCTAGAAAATATCAGGTGTCCCTGAAAAATGAGCTGCAGTGGGCTCAGGAGGGCCTTACCCAACGATGTCTACGAACGCTTTCCCAAGAGGCTTCTCCTCATAGTGGACTCCATACTTGGCACATAAAGACTTCACCAAAGGCTTCACCTTCCAGAAGTTGTGCCGTGGCATTGTTGGAAACAGGCTGGAGATGAGAGAGAAAACAAAGCTGAGAAAACTCTGGCGACAAGCGACAAGGGCTGGGCATTAGGATTTGCATCCTCAGGGGCTCATTGTTGGTGCCTCCTCCTCAAACTGCACAAACAAGGGAAGGAGGCACAGAGACACCCCTGCTTTACACTCCTCTGTCTCACGGAGGTGGTGAAAACTGATTTTCCTGCCTTGCCTCAAAGCAAAGCCATGCTCAGGACACACTGAAAGCCAGTGCAAGAAGGGACATGACTGCAATGAGAGGGCAGTGGGAGTGAGGGAACAGCCTCAGAGATGGCCGACCATTCCTCTGGCAATAATTGTTTCTTGCTGAACTGAATTCCCAGTGAACTGCTTTTTCACCTGTGGAAGCAGGTAAAGAAGGATTGTGAGGGCACCTTGCCCTATGCTCTTCCATGGAGATTTGCTAAGCTGGCTCCCAAACCAGCTAGCCTCACCCTAAAAGCCATTTCTTTTACATTTGCTGTTGCCATTGGCAACAGACTGTCCATATGGCCCTGTTTTCCATATTTTTTCTGGAATCTGGTACCCAGCATCCTACACAGTCCCACACTCTATAAAACACTGGAATACTTTAGGGGAGGGGAGTTTTCTGAGGTGGATGCTTGGGATTTGAGCCCACAGCCTTTGCAACTGGTAGATGCATAACAACAACTCCTAATTAAACCCTAAATTAAGGCTGTGAAAGTGAAAGCTTTGAAGCAAGAGAGAAAAATGTCATGGCTGTAAGGGAAGCACGCTATCATGGAATGGTTTGGGTGGGAAGGCATCTTTAAGCTCATTCAGTTCCTACCCCACCATGGCAGCGTCACCCACTAATGCAGGTTGCTCCAAGCCTCATCCAGCCTGAGCTTGAGCACTTCCAGGGATGGGGCAGCCACATCTTCCATGCCTGTGTAGTCTGGGACTCTGTTTCCTGGGCATACAATCCTTCCCCAGCCCATCATTCCCTCCCCTTGGCTGGGACAAGCTGGCAGTGCCATCCCAGCCCTGTACTCACTGGTGCTCGATCTGGAAGTTCAGGTGCCCGGTGAACCAGTCGTTGAAAAAGGACTGCTCAATGTTGCAGGTTGCTGCCATCTGCCAGGGAGAGAGGGAGCTGTGAGGGTTAGGGATGGCTCATCCCAAAATCAGGGTGAAATTCCTCTTCCCTGAGCTCTGGGAGCACAGAGCCTGCCATGGCTGGGTGTAGCAAGGGGAGTTTTAATCTTTCCTCAGGGCCTCAGGTAATCAAACTCTCACTGGTGATGTAGCAGCCCAAGCCCAGATTCCTAAATCTCAGCTTCTCCCATTGGAATTCAGAGGATTGACAGCAGTACCACCGTGGAAAACAGGAGGAACATGGACACAAAGCTTCCCCATCACCATGTAGTTACTGCTCAGTTTGCCTTAAGTGTGATATTCTGAGACTATTTCTTAGGTATTCTTGCCATTAATGATCATTAAAATTAGATATTTTTTCTTAATATTCTTAAAATTCAACCAAATTTTTCATAGGGTTCCTCCCTCACACATTTTACTTGGATTTGCAGGGAGATAGAACTTCTAAAATATCAAGAATATGGTTCTAGAATAAAGAAGAGGAAAGAGAGAACTCAATCACTCATCTTCCAGAACAAAAGGACAAAGGCAGGCTCCAAAATAAAGAGTCAACATATTTTCCTCAGCTGTTTTGTTACTGGGATCTACAGGCCTGGCCAAAATATGCAGGAATGTTTTTTGGATTTGCAGTCACATCCAGCTTCACTCACCACAGGAGCAGGTAACATTTTGATTGTCAAAGTAATTGCAGAACTTTGGAATTCCATGTCTTTCCCCAGCACTGCTGGCTCTGGGAAGAACATCTTTATGGGAAAAGTAATGGACAGGACAATTCTATTCTAGTAAGGGGTGGTGGTAACACTGGGGGTGGTGGTAACTCTCATGCTCTTTCAGTAAATCCCATTTTGGGGTGAGTCAGGGGTGGTTTTCTCCCCTCCCAGTTACCTGGGAGCTCAGCCAGTCTCTGTGCTTCTCAGAATCAATTTCCATTGGAATGTGATTCATCTGGGTGACCCACACGAACCAGTGACTCTCCAGAAACCTGCAAAACCAGGAAAAATCATGAAAATTTCTACCAGACATGGGGACATCAGGTAATTAAAGTGGGGTTTGCAGGGAGCAGCAGAGACTTGGATGCTGACAAGGAATTGCCTGGAATCATCTTTGTTCCAGGCTTGTTTTCTGCAAAAGCAGATGATTCAATTTTGCAGTTTTGCTTTTTTTTTTCTCTTGCACTTTGAGTTTCTTCAAATATTTTGGGAATAATGGGCTGGTTGTGATAAGTTTTCCAGCTTGATTTCAGACTTGGAGCATGCACAGAATTACCTCCACAGTCTGCTGGGAAGAGGGTGGGATGAGGCACTCTGGGAGGGTCCAGCCATGACCAAAGTGGGGTCAGCAGTGTGTGGGAACAGGGAATGAGGAAAGGCAGGGGAATCCTGGCAGGACCATCACAGGGCAGGGGAGGGTGCAGAGTGCCAGAGGAGCTGGAACTCGGAGATGCTGACAGGGAAGTGAAGCAGTGGGACACAGCAGAGCTGAGGCCAGGCTCAAACAGCACTGGAGGGATGGGAGAGCAGCAGGGATGCCCTGGATGCCCTACCTGACAAATGTGAGGAGACACAGGGATCCCAGGACGCCGTAGAACGGGATGTAGGTGATGAAGTAGCGCAGGTAGTAGCTGATGGCCCAGGCCAGGTCCTGGGGGACAGAGAAAACACCAGGCGTCACTTTGCCCATCTTGGATAACGTGTCCTTGCTGGTGATGTTTGGAACACTGGGTAATTCCTGCTTGCCCCCTGGCCTCCCTCTCTGCTCCAGTTTCCAGCCAGACCCCGTAAGGATGGAGGGAATGTTTCACTCACCGCCCAGAACCTGCGCTTGATCATGGTCGAGATGATTTGGATTTGGAAATACACAGGGATGAGCAGAGGTGGGAAGACTGCAAGGCAAAGGGAAATGGTTTGGCCATCAGAGGGGTGGGGAGGTGTGTGACATGAGGGACTGCTTCCATGGAACTGGGAACATGCAGCCTTTCCATGGAGCCTCTCACATGGAGGTTATTCCCAGCCTCAGCTGTTTTACATTCCCTTGCTCTACAGGGCAATGTTCCAGGTGCTTGGATATCCCTGAGCTGATTCTGGGATCTGCACAGGGTCCTGAGGAAGGGTAGGACGAGTTGGGATTTGAGGAGTTGCTCTGCTCACACAGTGCGGGCTGGAAAGGACAAGTGGCATTCCAGGAAAAGGGAAGGGAGGAGGGCAGATACTCACTGAGGAAGAAGTACTCGTGCTGGTGGTTGTAAGGCAGGTACTTCAGCTTCTTCTTGCCATACTGCAGGACACAAAGAGACAGCTCAGCCTGGCATTGGGACATTCCCAGGTAAAAGCAGATTCTCTGCAATAATTCTTAATTTATTGACCAGGGAGTTTTGACTGAATTCCCACAAGTGGGTAATAAGAGATTCAGAGTGATTAAATGTCCTAACTTTGTCACTGTTAGGTGTAAACTCAATTTTTAAAGATGGTTTCTATTTACTTGATGGAATTTTGATGCACTTCACCTTCTGCCATCCCTGTGTCTCTGAGAAGAGCTGCCAGCACCTCCATCTTTACTAATATGAATGTGATAGGCATAAAGTCTGATTTTTTGAAAGGGAAGGCTTGTAACACCAATAAATCAGGCACATTATTTCCTCTGGGCTGAGCTCTGCAAGGCTGTGTGCTTGGCATCATTTGGAAAATGATTTTTGTACCAATGTGAGAATATTGGGATAGACTGTTTCTGTCCTAATATCAGATATTTTCAGGTGGAAATCTAGTTTTTCCTTGTTATCATAAATGTTTAGGTTTTCCTTTAAGTAATAGAACCATGGTCTGCTTTCTCAATAATACAAAATCTGTCTGAGAAACTATTTTTAATGTTGTAGTTCCCTGTGTTGTCTTTGCTCCTTGCCCCTTTTCTTGGGGTTTTGTTTTTAAAACTAGAAATCCTTGTTCCACTGTTAAAAACACCATGATTTAAGTGCTTTGGGTAGGTTTTTATAAACAGGCAGTAAATATTTTGGCTCTGGAGGGGTAGATAGAACTAAAATTAAAATCACTTGATGCTGGAAGATATTTGCTATGGAAATGGAAGGTCAGTTTTGAAATGCTCCTGCTGGAATACTGAGGAACACTGTATTCCCCCTCATGTTGGTACTTCAAACCAGCAGCATGAAGTGGCCTTTAGTGGCTTTTTGCTTTCTCTCCAGCCCCATCTGCATCATTTTTCCCGAGGTAACCCAAGATACTTTCTCCTGTGGTCAGCACAGGAAATGGATTGGGAATTAGTAGTCAGTGCTGCTCCTCAGCCCAAGGGTTGGCTCCAAACTGCTGTCAGACCACGTAGCCAGACGAAATCCCTGGATTAAGCATTTCCTTTCTAGCATTCCTGGAAGTCCTGCCTGTGTAAGTCATGTCTAACAGTGGGAGCCAACTCCTGGATTTGCGCAACCACTCTCAGGGCCTTCTCAGACAGTAGTTTTCCATGTTTTCCCCACTTTTCCTTACCTCAACGGGCTGTGTGTCTCCCAGGACAAAAATGTGCAGCATGTTCACATCTGGGTCCTTCTGGAAGATGTTGGGCTTGGCGTGGTGCTGGAAGTGGCGGTGGTTCCACCAGTTTGCAGAGGCACCCTGGGCAAGGAGAACGAGGAGTTTTCATCCATGGAGAGCTGCTCCCAAGGTGGGAGTACCCAATCATTTATAGGGACTAAAGTGGTGACAGTCAAGTTGTGGGATTTGCTTTGGAAAGAGCAGCAAGCAGGGAGTGGTGGAGTTGTTGGTTGCTATGAGACTGCTGCTTGCAGAGGGATCCCTAAGGATCATCCATATTGAAAGAACACAGAATAAACACACTCTGAGCGAGTTACAGGTCACTGTGTCTTCCCAGAAAATCCTGAAATGCTTTGAGTTGGAAGGGACTTTAAAGCTTATCCAGTCCCAACCCCCTGCCATGAGCAGGGACACCTTCCTCTAGCCCAGGTCACTCCATGGGCAATGATCACCAACTTATTTTGTGCCTCTGCTCACTCTGGGAAGGTTGAGAGCCTCCCTTTCCTACTCTGCCACAGCCAAAGTGATGCATCCCCAGAATTCCCTGGCTCCATAATTCCCTTTACCTTCAGGTGCCCAATGACAAACTTGTGGACAATGTGGTTCCAGGAAGACTTCTTGAAGACAGAGAGGTGTCCAAAATCATGTTGCAGCCACCCTGCCTGGGCCTGGGACAGGGAGAAATCAAATAGTTACGAAGCAATTGAGAATCAGAGCTAAGCAGGAAAGAAATGGAGATGGAGGGCACATTGGCAGTGTGAGGAAGATCTCTCTTTGTCACCTGGGAAGTTGTAAGGATGCAGGCAAGGATGAGGGTTGTGATCCAGCCAGTCCCAAAGTAGGAAATCATGAGCCAAGCCAAAACTTCCATGACAATGATGTGGCCCAGGTAACAGGAGAAGAACAAGGGGCTGGCTCGGAACAGGTTCATGTCCTCTGCTGTCTTCCTCAGGGTCCGGAAATCTTCCACCAGCTGGGACTGCAACAGGACAGGCAAGAGCAGGGTGAGGCTTGGGAGTGAGCCTGGCTGAGTTGTGGGGTGGATGGAGGAAGGACGAGCTCCATGCCAAGTTCCCTGGCTCTATATTCCAGCTTTTTGCCCTGTATTCCTATGAATAAACATCCTGGCTGGTCTGAGCCCACATCCTGACCTTTTGGACTTGGAGCCAGGAGAGTGAGTAATCCAAGCTCTGTTGAGTGTCACATCACCTGATGGCTCTTGTCTGAATGAGCTTCCTAAGCACTAAGGAGAAGCTGGAGCAAGAGGGAATTCAGTGCTATTGTGCCTAATTCCAGAGCTCTGATAATGAGCACCCACTATCACCCGTCATCCATTCAATCCGTGGGCCAGCTCCTGTGCAGCCATCCATGAGGGGCATTCCTGGGTCACTGGGGGCCAGCATTGTCCCCTCTATTGTGAGTGACACAGATATAGCACAATCATGGCCAGCCACAAACAACGGGGCAGGATTGAGTTTCCTGGGCAGAGCCAGTTGTGCCACGCTCTGGGCCTGAATAATGGATGAGCAGGGATACAGAGCTGCCCTGAGGATGGGCAGTGGCTGCTGCTCCTTAGCAAGGCCACCAAAATGGGACATCTGGGGACTTGTGTTTTGCAGCTTGGTCACCAGCAAAGGAGCAGCAAGAACGGACCACAGTCACCAGGGCTGGTGCACATTTCCCATTCCACATGTCTCAGTTTCTATTTCCCTTTGGCATGGGCTCAGTCCAGCCTGGGTGCCTGGAATGGGCTGCCAGAAATTGGCTGTTGGTGGCTCTGTGGGAAAGAAAATATTTGTACAGCCAAAAGTGTCACCCCCTTTCCACACATATTTGAATCCATGATAGGATGAAAATACTCTACATGGAGATGTTCAGTCACTGAGAACTCCTCTCCCTCTCTGGAGAGCATCCCAAGAGGGAAAGAATGGCGGAAATAGGCAGCCTGAACCCCAGCTGAGGAATAAATACTCACATTTTTGTCTCGGTCCTGGCTGGGCTCCCCTGGAGCGAGTTCTCCAATAAGCAGGGGCTTGAGAAACTTCTGCACCAAGGTGGGATTGATGTGGAAGGCCTGGAATGCATCCTGGAGTGGAAACAGGAGGAACTGTGTGAGACCCAGGAGTGAGATGTGCTTCCTATTCACTGTGTCATTCCCACCCACCCCCAGCAGTTGTGGAACCGGTGGAAAAGGGGGCCAGGTGACCTCCAGCTCTGGGATCACTTTTTGGGACATTAATTCCACTGATGAATTTGCTGTGCTGGGAATGGTGAGACCTGGGATGGCATCCAGCCATATGGTGAAAGGCACCTCAAGAAATTCTTTCTAAGCAACTAAATACTTAAATCCTGCTAATTCCCTTAGAAGGTAGGCAGAGGGGAATTTGTGCAAATCCCTCCTAGGATATAAATACCCTTGGAAAGTCTGCTCCTGGAGGCAAGTCAGGAGAGGGGCTGACTGGTCACTGAAGCTGGATGTGACTGCAAACACGAAAAATATTCCTGAGCGTTTTGGCCAGGCCTGGAGATTCCAGCTGTAAAACAGCTGAGGAAAAAGTGATGAATTTTCAGAAGAATAATGCCTTGTTTGTGGAGTCCTTTTGATCCTGGCATTCACAAATTTATCTGGCTCTTCTTTTTCTCTGTTCCTTCCCCTTTCCACTAATTTCTGTCCACCTGTACCCCACAGGTGCCTGATGCTCGTAGTGGGATCTTGGCCAGATCCTTTCACATGGCACAGCCAGAATTTTAACCCCAAGGACAGCAGCAGGGACAGAAAGCTGACCCAGAACAGAAACCCTCACTCTGTCCTTGCCCTTTCCTCACTGCGCAGAACTGGAGTCAGCTCTTGGAATTCACCTGGGAGAACAGGAAAGATTGGTTCCATGAAGTGCTAAGAGAGTATGAAAAAAAAAATCATTAAAAACAGGAGTGAGGGGAACCGTGCTCCAGCCTTTCCACCTTTGTCCCATTGCCTAACAGTTGTAGTGACCAACTGATATTTCCCTCCTGGCTCTAAAGACAAAGGGCAGGCTGGAAAGCGCTCCCTGTGTCCAGCTGACCCATCTGGGAGCTGCTCTCCATCTGGAGTTCAAAAATACCAGGCAACAACCTCGGGCCCAAAGTCCTCCAAAATCAATTGAAACTTGTCACCTGGGAAGTTGACCCAGAAAGGGGTCACTGAAATGTTGACTCTGGTTCCCCGTTTCTCTCTCTGGAACGATTTGTAGAAGATGTAAAAGAGGAAGGAAAAGCAGAATGAGGGGGGAAGTAGACTGTATCTACTGCAAGGCTCTGCAGTTTTGGGTGAAAACAAAAAAAAGGGGAAGAAAGGGGAAGAGAGAGGGTGACACATAAATAATACTGAATCAACTTTTTTTAATGCTTCTTAACTGCTGGGAATAAAAAAGTCTTTGGAGGTCTGATTGGGTGCTTACTGCCTGGAGATCCTGCAAATGATGGAAGGATTGGATTTTTGTTATGTTTATCTGATTAAGCTCCTGTACTAATAAGTCCCAAATATAAGTGAGTTCCTGAATTTTGGAATTGTTCTCAGTTCTGTACTGCAGGAGATAAAAAGCTTAAGGGAAAAGATAATCCCTGGGAAACACTGTGTGATGTCGGCACTTGACCTCCCAACTTTGTGATCTACTGACCAAATAAGCCGAAGTGTTTTATGGGATATGGGAGTTATTCCAGCTGCTTTTCGTGAGAAAAAAGCTTTGTGTAATTGAGATATGAGCTGCACTTGAGCATTGGGAGTGCTTACAGCAGTCAGCACAAGGATTTTCTTTTACACCCCTGAACACTTCTGGGACAGAGACACTGCAAAGTGTCCCTGCCTTTGTGTTCTGTGCATGCGGTGACACCAGAACAGGTTGGCCCAGACTCAGATGCTGTGTTTAAAAAAATCAGAGACCCATGGAATGGTTTGTGTTGAAAGGGACTTCAAAAATCATCCCATTCCACTCCCCTGCCATGGGCAGGGACACCTTCCATAGACCAGGTTGCTCCAAACCCCATCCAGCCTGGCCTTGGACACTTGCAGGGATGGAGCAGTCACAGCTTCTTTGGACAACCTGTGCCAAGGCCTCAGCATCCTCACAGGAAGGATTTCCTCCTAAAATCCAATCTAAACCCACAGAGGGTTCTCCCCCTGAATGAGAGAGGGTTTTCTGGCTGCAAATGGTTGTTCTCCATAGGGAAGCTGCGAAACTGATGCCAATCCTGATGTAGTGCTCAGAGTGGTGATTTAACAATTTCAGAGCATTTTTAAGGCCATGCCTTCATGGAGTGTGGGATGCAGTGTAACCTGGGGAGGTGGGAGGAGAACCAGCAATCCTGGAACCACCAACCTGTGTTTCAGCCTCCTTTCAAGGATTCTGCAGTAACAGATGCTTTTTGGTTGCTAATGGAGATACTGGAGTTAAATTCTTGGGGATAGGAGTCAAACTCCTCCTGTTTCAGCAGCACTGGGTTTAAGCAGTTGAAAACAAAACGTGGCCCATCTTTCTGAGGGAGAAAGCTACTCATTCGGAGGATTTACTGCAAAGGGACAGAAGGGCCAAAATGCAGCTCAGTGCTTCAAGGAAAAGAATGGAGAATACCCACTGGACGCAGGGAAATGGGGGCTGATGGAAAGAGAAGGTTCTGCCAAAAAATTTTGTCGCACATGGAGCCTCCTCCTTGCCAAGGTGTCGGGAGCCGTGGGAGACCAGCAGTTCCTGTTCCTGCTTGGGCTCTCCAAGCTCTGAGGCTGCTTGGATTTCATTAACACACCCTGAAGGGAGAACATGCTCTCTGGATGCACTTCTGAGGAAGGTGGTTTTGAGGGAAACCCCAGACAACAAACAATTTATTTCTAATTTGTTCCTGTTTCAGGGTTGGGGGTTTTTTTTGTTGTTGTTTGGTTTCTTATCTTTGACTGAAACCTGAGAGGTGGCTGAACCCAGCGAAGGAGCAGCTGGAGCAGCAGCAAATGGTTTGCTGGTTTGTTTTTTTTTTTTCCTCTTTTCTGTAGCAACCTGTAACCAAATTCTCCAGAGAATTTGCTCCTGGGGAAAAAATGCTAAAAAGCTCCTTGTTTTAAAGCCTCCTCACAGAAGCAACTTTGAGACACAGCCTGGCCTCTGTTTAACCCTCCCTGTGCTTGGCTGCGTGACTCTGCATGTCACAAGCTCCCCCTGGAAAAGGGGACATTTGGGACACTTTGCTCCTGAATTCAGGGCTCGAGGCACGGCACAAGCAGGAGACAAAGGCAAACCAGCAGGATTTAAGCAGAGCAATCCCTACCGACCCATCGGGGAGGGGACCTGCATGCCTTGAACCGAGCTGGGAGCAGCGGGAGGGCTGAGCCGGGCGTCCAGCAGGTGTTGGGGAGATGGGGACAGGGGACAGCAGCAGCTGGCTGCCCTCGGGGAGGGAAGGAGCTGTCAGAGGATGCTGCTGGAGCCGGGAGAGCCGCGGGGGTCGCTCCTTACCGTGGCATCTTCGCCGGCGCAGTGGCTGATGACTCGCTGGCCCCCCGGGTGCCTCTTTGCCCACTTGGTGACATTATAAACCTTTCGCTCTATCACCAGCCACTTGTCCGTCCTCAGGTTGTGCTTCTGGATCTCCTCCCAGGTGTAGAAGCGGATCTGCGCCGCCGGCTCCCCCGAGTCCCCCCCTTGCTCACCCCCTTTCCCCATGGGGCCGCTCGATTCTTTTTGTCTTCTTGACCAGAGGGGGAGAGGAGGGGGGAGAAGCCGCCCCTGCGCCTCTCGGGGCTGTGCCGGAGGGGAAGAGCTTTCCTGGCGGGATTGGACTCAGCTGATCCCCTGCTCCCTCCCTTCGCCTTCGCTCATGTCCTCCCTTCTCTTTGTTTCTGCTTCTCTCCGCCTGCTCGGAAGTGCCCCCTAGGCTGGCTGTCCCCGCACTGATGCACTTTATCCTCGCACATAGCCCTGTGTTTGGAGGGAAGCTCGGCCCCTTCCACCCACACGCCCCCTCGCACCCCCCTCCTGGGCATCCCTCCCCGGGCATTCTCCTCCCTCGGCATGCCCTCCCTCTGCCGGCATCATCCTTTCTCCCAGACACTCTCCTCCCTCCCGGCATCGCCCCCCTCCCCAAACTCAGCATCCTCCTCCTCCTCTCCCCTGCCGGGCCCGCCGCCCCTCTCGCCGCCGCCCCCCCGCCGGTGCCGGGGCTCTCCCGGCGGGATCAGCCGAGCCCCAGCGCCAATCCCGGCTGTCCCGCCGCCCTCCCGCTCCCGCCCATTGGCCCGGACCGATCTTTCGAAGCGGCTGCGGGCCGGGACCGCCGGGGGACGGCAGCCCCTCGCCTCCTCCTCCTCCCGCTCCCAGCTTCGTGTCCTCGAGATTTTTTGGCTCCTGATGTAAAGAGCTGCACCCGCCGGTTTTTTTCCTTTTCCCGAGTTCTTGCCCTTCCCCTTCTTTTTCCCCCCTTCCTTTTCCCTGTTTTCTTTTAATTTTTTCTTCATTTCCTTTTCTGCCCTCTCCTCCTTCCTCCCTTTTCTCGCCCTCCCCTTCCCCACCTTTCCCACTTCCCTCCTTTCCCCTCTTTTTCCTCCCTTTATCCCCCTGTTCCTCCTTCTCCTCTTTCCCACTTTTCCTACCTTTCCCCCTTTCTCCCGTTTACCTTTCTTCCCTCTTTCCCCCTTTCGTCATCTCTTTCCCCTTTTCTCCCCTCTTGCTCCCTTTTTCCTCCCTTCTCCTCTCCTTCTCCCCTTCCTGCCTTTTCCCTTTCCACTCCTTTTCCCTCGTTTTCCCTTCACCCCTCCTCTTGCTTCCCCTCTTTCCACCGTTTTCTCCTCCTTCCCCTCTCCTTTTACTATTTTTTACCATTTTTTCTCTTTTGTAAACCTTTTTTTACTCTTTCACCTTTTTTCTTCCCCCCTCTTTTTCATACTTTTCCCCTTGCTTTTTCCTCCTTTTCCTGCCTTTTTCCCCTAGACTTCCCATCCCACTCTTCCCTGCTGAGCTCAGAAAGGAGCTATTGCTGTTCTGCCTGAAATCTTCATTGTTTTGCTCTGTTTTTGCCAGGCTGCCGCTGGTGGCTGCCAGGTTTCACAGCTTTGCTGTGGCATAGGCAGAGCTGGTTGAGCTCTGCTGCCCCAGGCCATGCTTTTATTGACAGGTGGGATAATGGCATCTTTGCCATCTTTTCCTTGCCGTGGGGCACCTTATTGTACACAATTCCTGCGTTAGGTTACGCAAGGTGTGGTGTGGCAAGGAAAAAAACAACACAGACCTCTTTCCCTGAGGCTTTGCTTACCTCTGACAGGACCTGTGGCCACTTTCCAGGGCAGGTATGATCCCCAGTTTCCTGGTGATAGGAATCTTTTCCAGTCATTATTTTGCATGAATAAGTGGGAGGATCATTAATCCTTTCTGCAGTGGCAGAGCAGGGGAAGGAGCCCACAGGGTTAACCATAGAATCACAGAAGGATTTGGGTGGGAAAGGACCTTAAAGCTCATCCAGTTCCAATCCCTTGGACAGGGAAATCTTCCACTATCCCAGGTTTCTTCAAGCTCCATCCAACCTGGCCTGGAACACTTCCAGGGATGGGGCAGCCACAGGTTCTCTGGGAAATCTGTACCAGGGCCTCACCACCCCCACAGGGAAGGATTTCTTCCTATCCAAATCTCTCCTCTTTAGCTTTGTGCCAAGGCATGCCAGAGCTTTCCTCTGTTTCTGCCTGGTGTTAATGCTGCAGGATGGCTTCAGCCTGTTAGACAATCTTTGCCTGTGGTGTGGGGCGAGGAAAGTCAGAAATGACAGGAATGTTTTGCTAAGACATGCAAGTTTTATTTAGTTTGGTTCAAAATAGCCCTGTGACAAGGATCAGACTAAATTACAGCCAGACACCACATTAAGGTGGACCTGAAACTTGTTGCTTGTGGTGAGGGAAAAGTTCACTGAGTTCTTTGAATTTGGGGATTTTAGTCCTGTAGATGGGCTTGCATATGTACAACCCAGGAAGAAATCCTTCCCTGCGAGGGTGCTGAGGCCCTGGCACAGATTTCCCAGGGAAGCTGTGTCTGCCCCATCCCTGAAAGTGTCCAAGGCCAGGCTGGAGGGGTTTGGAGCAACTGGGACAGGGGAAGGTGCTTCAAGCCCCATCCAACCTGGCAGGGGGTTGGAATGGGATGAGCTTTAAGGTCCCTCCCAAACCAAACCATTCCTGGATTCTGTGTTGATTCTATGAAATAAGCTGAAAAGGAGGTTGCTTCATTTTGGAATTTACCTGTAGATGGACAAAGAATCAAAATCAGCTCCCAGAACTCCCCACCTGGATATTTCCCATGGAAAATTGCACCATAACTTAATGACGAGCCATTGAAAGATGCTTCTGAAATAATCCCTGCTGCTCTCAGCCTCCTGCAGCACAGTCAGCCAGGCTGTCAGGCTTCAGGCAGGGCTTGTTCCGAGTTTTCTTTGGCTCCTGGGACTCAAACCAGCCCCAGCACAGAGAGGAGAACAGGCTCTGCTCTATGGCCAAGTGGGTGAAAGGCTGCGGTCGCTGCCCGGTGTAGCTTTAGCAGCACAAAGAGCTTGTGTGAGGGACATAAAAGCCCTGAGTTTAACCAAAGAGTCACGAGATGTGGGCAGAAAAGGTGAGGATTGTGAAAGGGAGCAAAGTTTGGGAAGGGGGGATGTAAAAGTGGGAGAGTTTTTGCAGAAGTGGCATGTCTGCTCTTCAGCTAATGAGTCATTGAAGGATTTCTTACTGGAATAGACTGGAATGGTGAAAAAGCAGGTAAAATTGGTAGCTCAGGTGTCTTTACACTGTCTCATGCATTGGTTTAATGTTAAAAAAATTCCTTTTCCCTGAGGAAAGCGCTTTAATAATGTAGCAAAACCACAACATTTTCTGTGTTTGTTGTCTCATCCCATTGTGGAGTTTTATGTGGGAGGCAAGGTCTGATAAGTTTATTTTTGCCAAGGTCTGATAAGTTTATTTTAATTTGGTTTTCAGAAAGAACTAGACTTTGACAGCAGCACGCAGACTGGCACCAGCACATGGAAATGCCCTGTAGCTGTGCTGCAATCCTCATGGATGCAGGGAAAATCCTCCTTTTCCACCAGTTTATAGTATGAGACCTACCACTTGGTAAGGCCAGATGGCTCCAAGGCATCTTGGCTTGGTGGGAAAAGGAGGCAGCAGGAAAGAGTAATGAACAAGGGAAAGACACAGAGCAGCTTTCTGAAGGGCAAGAAGGCAGGAACTGAGGGTTTGGGGAGGAAAACACAGTGAAAATCAGATTTAGCTGCACCTTTAAACTTTTTGATACTTTAATAGTCTTTTTGGTACCTTTTTCCTTTCTGCCAAAAAAATACATGTGAGGAGAGAAAGGACCCTAGGTTTTCTTTGTCTTTCACAAGAGGGAAAGGCTGAGAAGCTCTGAACATAAAAATAAATAATAAATTGAATAATAAATTCTAACACAGTGGGAAACAGCTGGACAGGGAATGGGGGGCTGGAGCGTGAGGTGAGGGAACCCAATGATTAGGTGGGAATGCTGTAGCAGTCCATGCATTTAAAACAAACAGCTACCAAAGATTTCCTTGATATTTTTTTACTCTGACATATTCCACTTTTTCTCTAGTCCTGGGAGAGTGGCTGAGAGCTGAGGAACTTTGAGAGGGAAACAACCAACAAAGGAACAGAAATCCCCATTGTGTGGGATCCATGGCTGGCAGGGATTCCACATTCTGCAGTGGATCTCGGGCTACCCGTGGGTTTATCAGGGTCAGGGCACAAACTGCCAGGGGAGCAGGGGAGGGAATCACACTCAGACAGCAGCAGACACTGGAATTCCAGCAGGGCAGGAATAAGCAGATAAATGCTCTGTTCTGATGCTGCTTTGTAAATGATTTCTAGTGAAAGTCCTGCTGGTATTCCCATGTTATCATGGGATCCTTGTCATTTTTTCCTTACTCAGGTTTTGCTTTCAAAAGTGTAGAATTCTAAACAATCACCACCTCACTCCCTCAGTTGCTAATCTGAATTTATGACTCCTGAAGGACAAAAAATAAGCTTATTTTTATCTCCTCTTTTACACAGAGTAATTCCTGGATGCTTCTCCTTCCTCACAATCTCAGTCTTTTTTGCATCTAAATAGTCACTTTTGCATTTATCAGTCAGATGAGTTATTAGAGCAAAGCACTGAGCAAATATTCAATGAAGTTACACTTTTTGTATGGAAAATCAAGACTTTATTGTGGGTATTAAGTGTTTGCAATCCTAACAAAGAGTTCTGGGTACAACACCAACTCATTTAGGCCAACCTATTCCAGTATTCCAGCTCATTCCCAATAATACAGCAAGAATAAAGGCAATATTTCCAGTTCTCCTCTTCTGCTGGTGTTACACAGATGCTTGCAGTGGATCCTAAGCCTGGTGTAGGAATGGTGTTACAGGCAGCTGTCAAGCTCTTCCCTGGTAGTAACACAGTGACTAAATTAGTGGTTTCCTGCTGCATTTGCTTCATCAACGTGGCTGTTTTAATTGCACTGATGACAGAAGTTTGTAAATCATGCCACCACAATTCCCCTGTGCCTGGAATCTTCAGCTTTTCTTAGCCTGAATCAAAGCCAAGAACTGAGTCTACTTTTAGGCTCTGCCCTTTTAAACTGTTTTTCGGCATTTGTTGTTTTCCTTTTATTTTTTTTTCTCCCTGTGGTTTCAGACCTCACCATCCATCATTGTAACTCATTTTCTCCAAAAGGAGAAAAGAGAGACTGCAATCCTTTCAACTCATCTCCCTCTTTCCCTGATTACTGGTTCGGTCACCAGATGCTCAAATATTTAGTGATCCCTCACCACCCAGGTCACTTGGGTATTTTAAAGCATGTTCCAGTCAAGTCATGGTAGTGAAATAAGGAATTTTAGTATGTTTTCTCCAAATTGTGGTGATTCCCAGTCACCAGATTTGCAGGCTGATCAGAGGAGTGAACCAAAGAGCATCTCTTCCCTCCCTTTGGATTTTTGGTGGTTCATGGTAGTGGGTTTGGTTCATGGTGGTGGTTTTGGCAGTCTGGGGAGCTGGGTCACAGCATGATGCTGGCAGCAGGTACAGAGGTGGAAGCAGTGAAGGTAAAACAAGGAGTCAGGGCACTGAAGGACTCATTTTACCTGGTGAATTGTGTTCCAGCAGGGATTGATGCCAGGAATCCCAGCTGGATGCAGGGTGCTGGTGAGTCTATGACAGCAGCTGGTTTTTCCCTGGCAGTTTTCATGACAAAGGTCCCGTTCTTGTCGCTGAGACACCCATTGAGATCCTGAGTGGGGCAGGGCAGGGCAAACAAACACTGCTGGCAACTGGCAGGACACAGAAACCTCCCCTGCTTAGGACTGGTGATTCCAGGAGCTTCCAAGGCTTGTCTTGAATCATCTGCTGAGGGAAAACTATCACAGCCAGGGATTTCATGTCAGAAGGAGCTTGGAAGAAAATTCCAAGGGCTGCGGTATAATTTGTGTTAATAAGGCATTAACAGCCCTTATAGCTGCTGAAACCAGAGGAAGCACATGAAGGGAACAAGAGTGGATTTTATCAAGTTTAGTGGTGCTTTTTGCCTGTTAAGATCCCTCAAAGCAAGTATTCAAAGGTTTAACTCATGTTGGAAGATGGAATTTATTTGCTTTTAACAAATATAGGAAAAAGAAAACTGATCTCTGCATGTCGCCTGTATTCATGATAAAAGATCATAAATATCAATTAAATTTAGGATAAATATCGTGTTGTGCAATTGATGATAGGGAAAAAGATAATTTGAAATAATTACTGCACTGTTCTGAATATAATTATATTTTAAAAGATACTAAACATCCATTAATGTTTATTAATATGAATTGCTGAAGGGATGGGAATAAAAACATTTCATCCAGTGTTTTGCAGGCACAGAATTCCAAGATGTGATGTAGCCATCAGGTGATGCAGCCTGGTGGCTCGTTGTTTCTATGGTTACCTTCAACTGGAATTGCTGTAACTAGGTCAGATTGGAAGGTGTGAATAGAAACAAAGAAATCTGGGATCAATAACGAGAGTTCAGGGAGAAGGCTGCTGCTATGGAAAGGGAGATTAGTGTGGGGAGAGGAATTTTAATTTGTAACTCATATGGATGAGGTCCCACACAGAGGGATTGGTCTGTTTTAGCATCATTCACTCTTCCAGCATTATTCTGCTGTCTGAAGAATCATCTGCAGGGTTTTGATGTGATTTACCTGTGGCAACACCTTCCCTCCCTCTGGCTGCATATCCAGGCATGAGCAGCCAAAAGGAGCCTCAGGACAGGAAAGGCTGAGGCAGCTGGAAGGGAGAACAGATGGAAGAGAGGGAAGGATCTTCTGGAAAGGGGAAGCAAAATCAAGGGTAGGGAAGACATGTCACAGTCAGCACAGAAATAAGGAGGAACAGGTTGTAAAAGTGGTTCAAAAGAAGGAACTTGAGTGTGAGGAAGGGAAACTCCCTGTGATGCCTTGAGTTTTAGCTTTCATATGTTCCAGATTCTGCACTGCATTAGTATATAACTCTGAACTTCACATAAAGTGTTAGCAAGTTGTCTTCACAGTTTAGTTAGACGAAACAATCCTTTTCCAGCCCCAGACCCAAGGACACCATTGCAGCTTTGAGCCCAGTGTAAACAGTGGATTGAGGAGAGCAAACTGGGAGGATGGGGCTTTATAACGAGAAGCTGTAATTGAACAATTAACCCCAATATGTAAATAGACCAAAACTTATACAAGTGTGAAAACTCATGATCCCTTCATCTTAGGTCCATCTTGGGTAGAGACATGGCCAGGTTCTTGTTGTGCCCAAGGTGTATCCTTTGAAGGCCTTTTAATAAATACCTACTTTATTCCTTTAACTCCGTCTGGCCTCTGCTCCAGGTAGCCTCTCTAGGCATCACCTGGAAGGGCAGTGGGGACAGGTGGGGATCAGTCTCTCCCCCAGGTAACAAGTGACAGGACAAGAGGAAACAGCCTCAAGGTGTGCTGGGGAGGTTTAAGTTGGATATGAAAGAGAATTGTTGTCAAGCCCTGGAACAGACTGTTGGGGCAGTGGTGGAATCAGCTGTGGGGAGTTAAAATCTGCATGTATGTGGCATTTGGAAATGTGTTTCAGGATGAGGAGCAAAGGCTATAAACTGAAACTCCAGAAATTTCACCTCAACGTGAGGAAGAACTTCTTGACATTGAGGATGGCAGGGTCCCGTGGAGCAGGTGGCACAGGATCCAGGTGGGTTTGGAGGCTCCAGAGAGGGGGACTCCACATCCTTCCTGCGGTCCCTGCGCAGCCTGTCCCAGTGCCCTGCCATCCTTGGCAGGGTCAGGTTGAACTGAATGATGCCCAGAGCTCCCTTCCAACCCGAACGCTCCTGTGGTTCAGTGACTGATGGGCTGGGCAGTGCTGGGGGACTCGCTGCTCTCCGAAATGGCTCCGGGAGCCATCCCAGTCCGGTCACGCCGGGTTCCCTCCCGTCCCGGCGCCACCCCCGAGGGCCCCGGCATCCCGGCCGCCCCTCTCGGCCCCGGGGGCGGGCGCACGGCGGGCGCAGCCCAGTGGGCGGGGGGGAATGGCGTGGGCGTGGGGGCTCCGCGGAGGCGGAGCCGGGCCGAGCCGAGCCGAGCCCGGGCGAGCCGATCCCGGCCATGGAGGGCTCGGAGCCCGTGCGGGGGGAGATGCGGCGCTTCACCTGGGAGGAGATCGGGCAGCGGAACGGGCGGGGGCCGGCGCCGCAGGAGCGCTGGCTGGTGATCGACAGGAAGGTGTACGACATCAGCCGCTTCTGCCGGAGACACCCGGGCGGCTCCCGGGTCATCAGCCACTACGCCGGGCAGGACGCCACGGTGAGCGGCCGGCTGCGGCCCCGGCAGGGAGGGCTGCGGGAGGGATGAGCGCGGAGCGGGATCCCTGGGGCTGGGAGCGGAATCCCTGGAGCTGTGAGCAGGGTCCCGGGGGCTGGGAGCAGGCACGGAGCCCATGTCGCACGGCCGGACCCTCGGCTGTGGCACACACGGTACGCGGGGAGCGGTGTGCGAGGGGACACACAGCGCACGCTCCGCCGGGAATTGTTTGGGATTGTTGTTACGAGGAAGCGCTGCTGGAGGAATGACTGAAAAGCCGCAGCCGGGAATAAAAAATAACCCAATCCCCTCGGTAATTTTTGCACGCAGAGCAGTATCGGGTGCTGCCACCCGTGTGGCACACGCGGTGACAGAGTTGTTGTTTGCCTTCGCCCTCCTCAACTTCCCGAACCCGAGAGATGGCACTAGAGCAGAATATCACTGAAAGTCGTATTTCAGTCACGAAAAAGGAATGAATCACTCGTGTCTGAGTGCCAGCGGCTGTTGCAGAGTGGAGTAAATGCTGCTGGAGTAGGGTGGCTTTGCCAGCGGTGTTTCCTTCCTTTGTCTGCCTGTTCCTTTTCCACGAATCTCTCCAAATGCGCGTGTTTGGACCCAAGGGTGGATATGGGGTGGGAATCCACCTCTAGGATGGTGTTGATGGACTGTGTTTCGGCCAGGCTGGAACTTGAGGTCTCCACGTGAAGATCCCATGGTAGGAATATCATTTTGAGCCAAAAATAACAATTGAATTTGCAACATTTGGGAGGGCAGAGTGCACATGTGCGCTTTCAAAGCCCTGCCACTGGCACAGGTTGCCCAGACAAGTGGTGGAGCCCCATCCCTGGAAGCGTTCCAGGCCGGGCTGGGTGGAGCTTGGAGCAACCTGCAAGGTGTCCGTGGATGGGACGAATGAGATGAGTTTTGAGGGGCCTTTCTCACCCGAACATTCTGAGTTTCTGTGAGCAGAAAAGGGTCAGCCCATGGAGTGAGCAGGGCTGCACGGTGGGATTGCAGCCAGCTGCATTCTTTAGGTGATGGTGATGATATCAGTGCCACCGCCGGCTGCAGCTGAACTGCTGACCGCTCAGAAACCCCTGCCAAGTTTTATTTCCCCGTGGTTTTGTCCCTGGGGATCAAAAGAACAGGACTCCACAAAACCAGGAAAAAATGGGAAGTGAAGGAAGAACTCCTCTGATTTCTAGAAGGTGCAGTCAGCCGTCCCCTAACCCCAGCTGGGATTGCACTCCAGGTTTTACAGCCTGCAAGTAAAGGATTGGTCTAAATGTGTGGTACCATCCTCCCCTGCTCTGCCCACATACTCCTCCCCATTTCCCCCCTCTTTTCTAATGAGAAAATGCAAATGTTGGTTCCCCTCTCTTTTTCCCTTCTTTATTCAGTGACCCTGAGCAGGGAGGATGCTACAGCTGACCTAGAGCTGGCAATACAAGCCTGATTTTTAACCCCTTTCCTGACCAGAGATCTTTTAAAAGCACATTTTATTTTAAAAGCTCACAATGATGGCCTAGTAATTATAGTGATAAACAATGAATGGTGCAGGAATCTTACAAAGTGATGCCCAGCAAGCAAATATTGTCCCAGAAAATTAAAAAAATCCACATCCTTAGGTTGAGGGAGATTGTAAAAATATGCTAATTTGGGCATCAGGAGGGAAATGTCAAAAAGGAGGTGAATGGGAGATCAGGAATTAGATGCCAGAGTGCCTTGTGTGCTTACAGGATTTGTAATTTAAATATAGGGACAGAATCTGTAGTGATAACAGCCACTAGTGGTTTTTTTCACCTGGTTGCCATGGAAATTGACACCACATTTCAATAATAAAAGTAACTGGTTTCCCCAACAGGAATCTTTTGACTGGTCCAGCATATCATGGAATAGATTTGTTTTGCTGCCACCTGAATGATGGTTTTTCTTCTTCCTGTTCCTCTGTCTGCATTTCAGGATCCTTTCATTGCTTTCCATCTTGACAAGGCACTGGTAAGGAAGTACATGAACCCTCTCCTGATTGGGGAACTGGCACCAGATCAGCCCAGCTTTGAGCCCAGCAAGAACGTGAGTGTCATAAAAACTTGGTTTGGGCTTGAAATTGTGCTGTTTAACTTTTCTGACTGGCAGGCAGAACTCCCTGTACATAAGGTCACAGGATCTCCTGGAATCACTGTTGGCTGAAGGTTCATTTCGAATCATTATTTGTAGTTTTAGCAAATATTTGTCTCCAGGTGACCCTCAGCTTTCCCCCTTTTCATCCCTGAGAGGGAAAACTATGCTGCTATTGATGTTCCTGAGGTGTTTTCTGACCAGTGCATGCTTTTGTGTCTCCCCACAGAAAAAGCTGGTGGAGGATTTCCGTGAGCTCCGTGCCACCGTGGAGAGGATGGGGCTTCTCCAGCCCAACCACATCTTTTTCATCCTCTATCTCTGCCACATCTTGATGCTGGATGTTGCAGCCTGGCTCATCATCTGGTATTTTGGAGCATCCTTGGTGCCTTTCCTCTGCTCTGCTGTGCTTCTGGGCACTGTCCAGGTGAGCAACTACACAAAATAAACCCCAAAAAGCCCAAATTTGGGACTTGGGGGCTTGTTGCCATAAGGAGGGGACACATCTTATCATCATGGACTTCCTCAAATCCTGCTTCCCTCTGGATTCCACCAGAAGGCAAAACTACACATACTGCTGTGGCAGAGCAGGCTTTGCCTCGCTTTTTCCTCCCCGAATTCCATCAAAGCCTTCCTTATTCCAGCCTTGCCCACACGATGAAAGCCGTGCCCCGCTCCTGAGCTCCACGGTGCCAGAACTCCGAGGCAGTGTGCAGGGGCCAAGCCACTGTGTTCCCATGGGAACTTGCAGGGAGTTAGAGGAGAGGGCAGAGCAGCTCTCAAAGCCCCAGCTATTCCTGCCGTGGCCAGTGATCCCCTTGGAATTACAAGTACTTGGAGGAGGCAGCAGCAAGCTGCTCCTTAAAGGAGACTTTGTTGCCGATTTCAGAGCAGTTTTGTGAGGGAATAAATGCTGGTTCTCAGCTCTGTGGCTGGTTTTTTTCCCATGACTTTTTTCCCCTTCCTCATGGAAACAACTGTCCAGGACTAAAAGTCATTAGGCAGAGTCTGGAGTGCACTGGTGTGTAGTGAAAAAGGAGAGTTGGGATTGGGCCCTGGCAGTGGAAGTGCTTTTGCTATCCAGGGATACGCTGTGAGGAGCGTGGGAGAGGGAGAAGAAAGCCCTTTTCAGACACAGATCCTCCTGGCAGTTCTTTTTCCCCAGCAGCACTGTTGCATTCTTCATTCCAGGCCCAGGCTGGCTGGCTGCAGCATGATTTTGGACACCTGTCAGTGTTCAGCAAGTCCAGGTGGAACCACTGGGTGCACAAGTTCGTCATCGGCCACCTCAAGGTGAGCGCTGGCTGTGGGCAGGGGCTGCCAGAGCCCTGCTCTGCCGCCAGAACCAATCCCAGGGTAAGGAGAGAACCGAGGGCAGAAGATTCACCTTCTGTAGGGCACTTTCTCCTCATCCATTCCCACAGGGAGCCCCGGCCAGCTGGTGGAATCACCTTCACTTCCAGCACCACGCCAAGCCCAACTGCTTCCGGAAGGATCCCGATGTCAACATGCACCCCTTGTTTTTTGCTCTGGGGAAAACCCTCTCTGTGGAGGTGAGACCTGAGGGAAGCTGGGAAGTGACAGCAGTGGGATTCAAATTTAAGAAACTGCAGAGAGAGCTTGGACACTAATTAGTATGATTTTATATGGGGTGCTACTTTGCCTTCCACTAGTCCCTAATATTCCTCAGTAATATTACAGCAATTCTGAGACCTTCGTATTCTTAAAGCTTCACTCAAAGTTATTTTTGCGGTGTTGGAAGATAAGAATGAAATATTTGCCACAATTACAAGTTCCTATTTCCCTTGATGGGAGAATTTCAGTTTTATGAAGATCAGAACTACAAGTTTTTCTCTTTTGCCAAGATCAGTGTGACTAATTGTAGTGATCTGGAGATCAGATGGGAAGCAGCAGATGACAAGCCAGGGCTGTCTGGAACTTTTACAATTCCTGATCAAAGAAGCTATTTCAGTGGTCTCAGCCTGGCAGTGGGTGTCACAGTGGTTCCCATCTGCAGTCCAGTTCTGTTTCTGGTACAGCTCTGCAGTTAAATGAGTGGCTTCAGCATTTGCTGTCCTTAAAAAAAAAGATATGTAAATTCATAATGTCACTTAAAATGCTCTGATTTGTATTGAAATTAAGGGATGGGCTATTGGGAATTAATTTGAGCATGTACAGGTATATCATAGCATTCCTTAAGGAAGCCAGTGGCTTGATCTGTTATGTTTGTACAGCAAACATTGAAAAATGAGCAGCCTCAGAGGGAAGATAATCTGTTCACCCTCATTCTTGTGGACACAGTTTCATGCCTGGATGCTCACTTCTCTGTTTTCCAGAGTAATTGCAAGGAGATGGGAGTTCCACACACTGCCATCCTCATTAACAGTATCATAACAGTACCATAGCCTGGGGTTCTTTAGTTCTGAAGCTCTGCTTTGTCAGCAAACTGTTTGTGTGGGTTTCTATTTCAGTATTTTAGGCAGCTTGTGCCCTCTGTAGGGGCAGAGCATCCTGTGCAGGTTGCTGTGTGTGTGCAAGGCATTGCCCAGCCCCTTCTGCAGGGTAAAAACTCTTCCAGGGGATGGTGGATGCTGGCTTGGTTGGATAGAGCATCTCCTGGAAGTTTAGGAGTGTGTGCACAGGTGTCTTCATGGCCTGAGTAATTTGTGTATTTTAACAGCTTGGTGTGCAAAAGAAGAAATTCATGCCTTACAACCACCAGCACAAGTACTTCTTCATCAGTGAGTAACCTCCCCCTGTGCAGTTCCATGGCCAGCAGTCACTCTGCCCCTTGTTTTCCCATTCCATCCCATCCTGCTGGGATAATTCATGGCTCTGTTTGTCCCTGCAGTCGGTCCCCCAGCGCTGGTGCCCCTTTATTTCCAGTGGTACATCTTCTACTTCGCCGTGCAGCGGAAGCAGTGGGTGGTGAGTCAGCTACATGGGGGCCAGGGGGGCTTCTCCTGGGTTTAGGGATTAATTCCAGTGCCAGATTTACTGGGAGGTGTGTGTGTGCAGCAAAGGATGTGGGTATAGATTTGGGAATGGTGTTTGCCAAAGGGGGCTCTTCCACAGCTTTTCTTTGTGAAAGATCCTCTGGGGAATAAAAGATGTTCTCTGGTGTTCTGGGTTTAGGGTTTCTCACTGCTTGGTTCCTCTTTAGATCCAGGGGAAAATGTGGTGCTTTAGAGCATGTCCTGTCTGGTGTTGGCCCTCTGCTGGGCTCATGGAACCAGGATAATTCCTGAGCACAGGGAATGGTGTCAGGTTACTTTGTGATGAGTCTGGGGAGGAAAAATTGATCAGTAGAAGATGTTATGGGAGATTTTAAAGGGAATGATGGTAAATTCAGAAGTCAGAAATTCTTCCTTCTAATGAAGTTTTGCCTGTCCCCTGTACTACAGGACCTGGCCTGGATGCTGTCCTTCTACATCCGATTCTACCTCACCTACTTGCCCTTCCTGGGTGTGAAGGGTACCCTGGGACTCCACCTGCTAGTCAGGTATCATCCAACTGGCAATTCCAACGTTTTCTCTGCCCAGTTTGTATCAATCCTTCGTGTCAGCTTCTCTCCAGGCCCCTGGTTATTTTTCTCATCACTCCCTGTTCTTCTCTGTCCTGATCCTTTCGGTGGGACAGGGGTGATTTCTTGTCAGGCTGCAGGAGGTGGAAGGTGTGTGTAGATCTGATGTGTTTGTGTTTCTGGTGTTTATTTTGTCAGGCAGCAACCAGCTGGTGTGTGCACAAGTGTTTTGTACTGACTTGTCACATCATGGGTGTGTGATCTGTGATGGTTTTTTGTTTTTGACAGGTTTATAGAAAGCAACTGGTTTGTCTGGGTCACACAAATGAATCACATCCCCATGCACATTGATTATGATAAGAATGTGGACTGGTTCTCAACCCAGGTGAGACCTTATTTATGGAGATATATGACAGTTCTGGGTGTGTAAAATCCATCTATCTCAGCCTGGCCAGCTTGTGTTGGCTGGAAATAACTCCTGAAGCTGTTGTGTCCAGCCAGAATTCCTGTGGGGATGAAAAATCTGTGTTTGAGACGGGGCATTGCTGAAATAATACTTAAAACAGGACTTCTGTTTTTTTTCTTTCAGCTCCAGGCAACCTGCAATGTTCATCAGTCCTTCTTCAATGACTGGTTCAGTGGCCACCTGAACTTCCAGATCGAGCACCAGTGAGTGGAAACAGGGCTTGGGAATAGTTCCAAGGAGTGCTAGATACACCAGGGCTGAAGAGCCTCCAAGGTCCCTCTATCAGCTGAGACAGGAACAAAGGATAATGGGGGTTCATTTTGTGCTCTTTGTGTGGGGGCAGAACAGGAGCTCCAAAATTAAAATTTCTGGAGCACCAGCACCACTTCAGATCTAAGCTGCATGGCACAGGGGGGAGAATTCCCAGCACAGGCACTGAAGGGACACGAGAGGGACATTGCAGAGCACCCCTGGCTTTGGCACAAGGGGAGCTGGGGGCACTTCCAGAATTAAACCCAGCAGTGGGGCCAGGATTCCATGTGGTGGTGAGGGATGCCATTCAATCAGCACCTCCTTTTCCCGCAGCCTTTTCCCTACAATGCCACGGCACAACTACTGGAAGGTGGCCCCTCTGGTGAAGTCCCTGTGTGCCAAGCATGGCATTGAGTACCAGTGCAAGCCTCTGCTCACAGCCTTTGCAGACATCGTGCAGTGAGTATTGACCCGCCGTGCTCCCAAGGCAGGGGCTCTCAGTGCTGTGGAGTGAAAAGGGGAGGGAACAGACAGGGAGGGACAGCTCTACAGGGCCCTTCTGACCCAAATCACTGCATGATCTCCTTTGCTTCTCTGTAGAATTCTCCCCATGAGACTCTGGTTGGAACGTGGGTTCATTCCCTTGTTTCTGTCTTGGCAGCTCTTTGAAAGATTCAGGAGAGCTCTGGCTCGATGCTTATCTACATAAGTAAGCAGCAGTGGATCCCTGCAGAGGAATTCCTCAGCCTTGCTGCCTCCTGTGGTGGTCACCCTGAAGATCCTGTACTGAGGAGAGCTGGCTAAGCCAGATTTGGGGCGGTGGTGCTGCTTAATTCCATGGATGAATGTAATTAATATGATTTTTCCTTTTTTTGGTTGGTTTTCTTTTTTTGTTGTTTTTTTTTTTTTTTTTTAATATGTGCTCTTAATTTTTTTCTTATGCTTCTTTCATTCCTCTTCTCTGGTGCTGAGTGCTGGGGAAAAGCTGGATGGAGGAGGTTGTGTCCCACCAAGCTGGGTGCAGCTTTGGGACTGGGAACAGATTCCTTTCCATCTGCTGATCCTTCATTTACTGAGTATATAGGAAGGAAGCTTCTTATCTAACATAGGCTTTTTGGGGTGGCTCTCACTGTGAGTGTAGTGAGAAAGTTGGGACAGTGTGAAATCAAGGAATGTGGGAATTAGGGAAATGTGGAAGCTCTAGGGAATGGGGTATGTTCAGTATTTTCAAATCCCTGTTTGTAATAGGGAGCTCCCAGACCAATTTGTACATATGTGGGTGGAGTGGGGAGGTGCAGGCAGCAGCTCTCTAGGAACAGGATCTAGTTAGAGCCCTAATTGAGGTAGGGAAACAGGAAAGTGGAAGTTGTTCCATGGGCCATGTTCTGTGGGAATGCTGCCTTCCACATCTCTGGAAGCCTCTGGGTTATTTGGCCACTGGTGACATTCCAGGGGGATCTGCAAGGGGTTTCCTCCGTGCCAGACTTTGGAGTGTTGTAAAGCCATTACTGAGTCGGAAGAGAGAGAAACCTGTCCTATCCACACCCAGGATCCCTACAGGAGTGACAGAGGAAGCATTCCAGACCAGGCTGGACAAGGCTTGGAGCAGCCTGGCTTAGTGGAATACAATAAACCATGGCAAGGGGTGGAATGAGCTGAGGTTTAAGGTCCCTTCCAACCCAAACCATTCTGCAGTGATTCTGTGTGAAGGGTGATCATAATCACTCTTGATTTGTGCCTGAAGCTTTGGGCTTTTTTGGACCTCTGGGTGATTTGTTAAAAGGAGAGAATTCCTGCCTCCTGGCCCATGGAGAGTGAGATATTCCTGCCTGAGCAGCAGACAAATCTAAGGAAGTTAGAAAGGTGGTGGGGGTCAGATTGCTGTTTAAAAGTGTTTAACTTTCCATTCAGCTGCATATCCACAGGCACTCCTCAGCCAAAGCATTGCTGGTCTCCCTCTCTTGGATGATGTGCCTTCCAAACACATCCCAATCCTGTGGGATTTACTGAATATCTTATTGCCTTTCCTGGGGCCTTTTAGTTTACTGCCCCAACGTTACAGATGCCAAGCCAGGATGTAGCACCTGCCACATCACTGAGGAAGATGCTCCATCACCCTGGTCCCCCAGGGACTGGTGGATTGGAATCCAGGAGGGATGGGTTGATGTTGAGGAATTTTTTTCCCAATCAACATCCAAAAGGAGGATGAGGTGTTGACAGAATGGAGGAAATAGATCTTCTCAGGCCAAGAGTGTTGTTAAGCACAGGATAGAATTGTAATGGGAATAATAATACTGTCATACCTGTATAATATATATAATATTGTTATTGTTATAATAATATATTGTTATATAATAACAATACATCATGCAATCAAATACTTGTTGATTAAGACCATAAGGAAAGTGGACCTTAGTTATTGTTTTACCTTGGTTTTTTCCTGCTCCATTTCTTTCCCTCATATTACAACTGTGGATGGAGGAAAGTCTATTAATAAAATTCCTTATCTTACCAATGTGTGCTGTCATCAGAGTAAAATACATCTGTGCAAGAGTCTTCACTCTGTAAAAGGTGGAACAAATGGCTGTCCACAGCTACAGAGAGAGAACTGTCATAAACCTCTTTCTCCAGAATGTGCTTCTCCTGTGTTTTCCCTGCTACAATAAAGAGGGAACATTCACCATACAATAAACCAAATGCCTGGATAACCAGGAAAAATAACACAGATGAGCAGATTCACAATCCTGAAGAGTAAGAGTGAAAGGGGACCTGACTCAACATAACCAGGTATGAATGTGCTGAGTTTCCTGGAAGTTATCCAGGCTCGAGAAGAGTTCTCCAGAGAGTTTTCCAGGCTGAGGAAATACACTGAATTACACGACCTTGGAAGAACACCAGCCCCAACTTTGCCATCTAGTGGAAACCTTTTGGCCTTAAAAATGGAACCTGAACATTGTGGAATAGCCACAGGGTGGCACTCAGACACCAGAAGGGGAGGAGGACATCTCAGAGGATCAGAAGGGAAGGATCAGATCATGAAAGAGACTTGGCAAGGGCATAGAGTGACAGAACAAGGGGGAATGGCTTCAAACTGAAAGAAGTTTAGGTGGGGTAGTGGGAAGGAATTCTTCCCTGTGTGGGTGGTGAGGCCCCAGTACAGGTTGCCAAGGGAAGCTGTGGCTGTCCCTGGATCCCTGGAAGTGTCCAAGGCTGGGTTGGACTGTGCTTGGAGGAACCTGAGATAGTGGGAGGTGTCCCTGCTCATGGCAGGGAGAAGAGGATATTGTTCCTGAAGATGTCAGAAGTTCATAAGGCTTTGAAGATTGTCCAGTTAAGTGGAATATCATTGGACAAAGAGGTGGCTCCAACCTGGGATAAATGGCTTTTTCCATTTATGTTCCTCCATCAGGGAGGAACATCTTCAGCAATGGAGCAACTGGAATTGCAAAAATGTCAGGGTGATGTTCATACAGTTAAGGGTGATGGGGCAACTGAAAGTTGCTGTAGTTTTCCCCTTGCCAACACCCACCCATTTGAACTTGTTAATGGTGTGGATTTGCAGTCCTTGCCCAACTTGAGGATGGGTTTGCATCCATTATCCCAAATTCCTGAAGAGGGAAATGGTTTTCTTTATGGAATTTTCCCCACCTTTAGAAAAGTAGGGGAAATCAAGCTGATTGTAGATCCCACAGGATGGATGATGAACACAGCTGAGTCTCTCATAAACAAGAGGATTTGCTGCTTCCCAAGGTTCTTTTACAAGGAATATAAAGAGATTTCCTAACAGGTCAGGTGTAGAGGACAAGTGCAGTAATGCAACACTGCTCATGGGTGGGAAAGGAAGAGGATTACACTGGAAGAGATTTTGCTGGGATTTGCATCTCCTGCAGGGACTGGCATTAAATGTTCAGAAAATGGGGAGGAATTTCCACCAAGAATAGTTTTGAAACAGCAACAGGTAATGATACACCCATGACAGCTTATATGAAATGCTGGTTATGATGGTACCCCTTAGGCAAAATTTCCAAAGGTCTGATTGATCCATAGCAATCTCCCTTGGCCTTGCTCCCAAGAACTAGCCCGGCTTTTTGATTTTTGCAGCTCATCATTTAGGCTCTTGCCAGTCTGGTGATTTTTTTGGTGAGAGGATAAAGCTCAGCATTCCCTGAGCCCAATAAAAGAAGAGGCAGTGACCTGATCATAAAATGAGAAGTTTTAGAGCAGAGAATACTTCAATCTGTCAGTAAGAAAGAAATATTCAGCAGCATGATTTGAAGTGTGGATCAATACCAGTTCAAGATACAGTGTAAGTGCAAATTCTAAGTACCAAGGTTAATTAGTCCAATTAGCAGGAGCAGTGCTAGATTGTCCTCTAAGGCTAATATAAAAATTCAAAAATAACTCAATTTTATGAGTGATAATTCCTTGTATAATGTTTTGCTTTGACTCAGGAAGAGATCAGGGCAGGCCTGTGGGCAGTATTATCCTAATTAGGTCAGCTCCTGCATAATAGACTTTTTCAGATGAGCACTAACCCATCATTTAGCTGCAGACCAAGATAGAATGATAACTTCTGGCAAGAAGGGGTGCCAATGTTCTAACAAGTGAGCCTGAATTCCTTTCCAGGATCGTCTCCCAGTCGGTTAGGAAAAAGAAACAAGGTGAGGTAAGAAATGCTGGGTGTTGCCCAAGTAAAATAAAAGGTGAGTGGAGATCTACAATGAGCTCAGGTTTTGACATTTTCTTTGTTTTGTTCTCTCTTCTCCCCTCATCCATAGAGGAAGATCAAAAACATGTGAGACTAGAAAGCCACAGGTATTTCTGTCTTCAGCAAATATTCCAAAGTTGCCAAAGTAAAATTATGGGGCTTAGATCCCTAGCAAAGAGGGGAGAAACAAACTCAGGAGAGCATTTTTGAGGGATGAGGGACAACCTGTGAGGCTGATTGGGAATAGAAAGAACAGTGAAAAAGTCATGGAACTACAAGTAGGAGTTGCTACTTGTAGTAACTTCAGTAATTTAGTAATTGCTAAAGTGTCAAAGGAAAATTAAATTTTGCAAAAGAAGAAACAAAATATGGAAACTATGAGTGGTGCCCTTGCAGGCAGGGTAGGATGTAGAAGTTTAAGGATGAGGGACATCTCTGAGGCAAAATATTTACATTGCCCTAAGAATACACCCCAAAATATGTGGCTGAGGAAGGACAGAGGCAGATGGTGAATGCCAGGGAAGGAATTATGGCCAAATATTGGCTGTGCCACGTTTATTGCAGAGGCTGGAAGGTGGCCCAAGGCCCACAAGAAGGTCAGAGAGAGGAAGGTGCTCTGAGTGTAGGCCATGGAGCCACCGTGGGTGTTTTAATCCTGGCTTAGGCCACCTTGTTCCTAATTAAGGTTGCACAAACCAAGTATTAAACTTTCGAGCATGGGCACCTTTTGTGGAGTTTCTCTTCTGTGGATGCCCAGTTTCAGGCAGCCAGAGCATTCACAAGTTTGTAAGCAGTGGGTGCTCTGCACTGGGCACAGGAAATGCAACAAAAATGCTGCCTGGTCTGAAAAAAAACCAACCACAAATACACAACAGTGAGAAAATAAAATGGGTTTGTTACGGGCATTTAACAATTTTGACTTGGATCCTGTTATGTCTTATTCTTTGTAACAATATAGAGCACTTGGGAGAGGAGAGTTACAGAATTTATGACTTTCGATCAGCTTAATTTAGATCTCAAAGCCACAAAAGAGCCCCTGGGATTCTGATTCTTCATTCTTCTGATTCTTTCATGAAGCTGAAGGGTGCAAAGGGTTTATTTCATAGGAGTTCCAAAAAAATTTATATAATATGTGTTTTAATGCAATTTAATGTTCTGTGGGGAGATTTAGATGAGAAGGTTCACAGGGCTTATTACAGAGCCTAATTTTAGCTCTCATTCTAATTAGCATCTCAGGGTTTTATTGTTTACTCATAAACTGCAACCAAAAGCTGGGAGGGAAGGTGTGGCTTTCCCAGGTGTTTTTTTTCCTCTTTTGCAAAGGGTGTGAAGATGGTTTTCACAGAGAAAAAAACCCTGTGTTAATTTATTATTGACATCTGGACTAAGGAATGAAACGAAATTAATAAAAATGTTATATATCTGAGCAAATTAAATCCCTCAAGGCAGGATCTCCATTACAAACTTGACTCTGTCTATAAAAAAACCCTTTGGTTTTGCTTTAGGTTTCTCTTTCTATTTCATGGGACATGGTATTGCTGGTAAGCAGCTCTATCTGAGGTGCAGGGTGATATTTCATCAACCCAGAATATACTAAAAAAAGGGAAAACCTGGTCCTTTTCTCCTCCTGACTGACATGATGCCTTATAATGTTTTTATCCAAAAGCAGTAAATTACTAGAGTCTTTTTCCTTTCCAAAACAAAATTTTGCCAACTGTGCAAGTTTTTTATCACTTGAAAAGATTGCAAAGATCTTTCTGAATGCAGCTTTTTCTTGAATTATGGATTCCCCATTAAGTTTTGTTCTGGAGATAAAATAATTTTAATCATTTCTATTTCCTGGCTGTGTTTGGGAAGAGGCACATCACAGTCATAGAAGAGGGAGCCTTGAAGAAGAGTCCATGAAATCCAGGAAGAAAAACAGACTGTGCACAGGAATGTGTGTGCTGACTGTGGATGGATGCAGGTAATTTCCTTGGAGCCACTGTAGGGCAGAGCATTCCTGAACCCTCCACAATCCTGTGAGCTCCATTCCAGACTCCCTTGAGGACAAACTCTTCAAAGCATAGTTATGTTATATAAATTAGGTGGTATTATTTTAGGTATAAATGTTATATAAACTATGTTATATAAATTAGGTTATATAAATTACCTGCCTTCTGATGCAGAGACATCTCAGATCATCTCTGCTTTGATCAAAGATGCTGTTCCATGGCTCCAGAGCAGCCAGGACAGGTCAGAGAGGCTCAGCTCTGCTTCCAGAAGGAAGGGCAGGTGTACTTGTTGATGCTCATCCAAGGTCACACTTTTCCAGCTTTCCCCACTGTTGGCACCTAATTCTGGAGACCTGTTCAACCCAAAACTGTTTATCTTCTATCTAACAACTCTAGTGAGGCTCTACACTTCATAAAGTAGAGATTCTGCACCCAGTTTTGCCTGGGACCCCCACCTGGGAGGTGTTCCCAATTGCAAGGTTCTATGAAAACCCTGTATAAAAGTAAGACAGTACTACTCAGAACCTAAAGATCCTCTCTGGAAAAGAAGATTTTCTTAGAAACAAGAATCATTAATTCTTGCTGGAAAAACCTCTAAGGTCATCAACCACTTCCAAATGTTCTGGGGTATCTCAGTACCAGATTTATTTTTGGATTTATTTATTTATTTATCTCCAGTGGATTAAGTGTAAGCTGCAAACATTTACGTGCCAGACAATAAAAGGGCTGAGGCAGCAACTGCCAGCTGAGCAGTCACGTAGTGTCCTTCTGGAAATCTGGGAAACTGTCAGGAGCCTGAGCAAGGAGGCTCTGAGTCACGGGAGCAGGGCTGGGGAGCAGCCCTGTGCACGTGTGCCAGCTCCCGGGAGCGCAGGACACGCTTCTTGGCAGGTGTGTGGGCAGCGGTTGCAGAACACCGAGTGTGGTGTAAATTCACTTTAACAGGTTTCTCAATCCTTGTTCTGGGTGAGCAGGACCATGCCTTTCACTGTCTGAGCTTCTGGAATCAATTTGGTAACCCGGATAATATAGATAGAGGCAGCTTCTGCTTTCACATTGGGAAGGGATTTTATTTTAATTTAACAGAATATCAGTGGGTGTTACAGGCTCCTCTGGATGGGATCTGATGCTGAATAAATTCGGACAATAAATATTTATACACTCTGTTAATGCAGAGGACAATCATCTTAGAGTTCCCAAACTTAATTCCACCAGTTTGGTGATGCTGGCACCTACAGTGTTAACAGTGAAAGTCACAGCTGCTGACTGTGGGTATAGACAGAGACATCCCTTATTTGTTCACTCCAATACTTTCCTGGCTCTTTATCCTGCATCTTCTCGAGGATCGAAACCAAACCCCACATTTTTATCTCCTCCTTTTCAGACATGTTCAAGTCTGAATATAGGGCCATGGGAAGGATTTTTTGTACTTTCAGCCAGCTATGGAGTAACTTGATATTTTCACATGTGCACAAAACCCCACATCTGCACGAAATTGCGCAAACTGTTGCATATTTTATTGCCACCACCTCAAGTACTGAACATTGATTTAGGTAAGACTCTGTACATGTACATAGATCATGAACACATCATTAGCGTGGACACTCTCAGCCTTTATTTAGAGCAAGATAAAGAGTTACAAAATACAATGTGACAGCAGGATAGAAATTATTCCTCCCATTCTTTTATCACTGTCCAATGAATAGCAGCAGTTACATTTCTCTTTTTACTTTGGGTGGTTCACCAATTGCCACATGTCAAACAGTTTAAATGGCAGTTTGGGGCTTGACTGATTAATTTGCAAGATGCTACATGATTTGAAGAATTAGACTTGCATAATATGGAGTTCTATGTCAGCCAGAAAACTGCCCACTCTGTGCTTGGCAGACAGGGAAAACGCCTGACTCTGCTAAGGTGCCTTGGTCAAGAAAGTAGTTTGGCATTTTTATCTACCTTTATCTCTCTGTCCTGCCTGGAGTCTGCAACTTCACCTGAGTGTTTTCAGTCCTTCTCAGAACTGGGAGCTCACACAACAAGCAGTTTTCTTGGAATCCCAGGGTGTGAATTGTCTGGGAAGCTCATTGTCATGAGAGATAGCTGAGAACTTCAGCTGCCTGGCTTCAGGCAGGGACTGGGCATCACTGCAGGCCACATCTGGGGTTATAGACCTAAGAAATTCAGAAACATAAATAGAACATTTGGGGCAAGGGTGAAAAGTCAGGATTTAACACAGTATTGCATTACAGAGGGGTATGATGGAAATACCCTATCTGTACCACCCCAGACTGCACCATGTCTGCCTGCTGCTTGTACCTTCCTCAAAAGCACCCAAGGCTTGGAATTTTGGATTTAAAAAAACCCAACCAGGATTAAGACACTGCTAGATCTCAAGTAGGACAATTTTTAATTTCTATTGCTTAATTTTTTCTGCAAAATTGATGTGAGTTCATAGGAAACTTGGCATTGCCTTGTCACTGCATTTTATTACAGCTGAGAATTCTTTACCTCTTTATTGCCCAGCAGACCTTCACAATATCAGAGATGCTTAGGCTTGGTTTCTGCAGGAGTAGTGTTTAAGTAAAGTTAGTTATGTCAACATTGCCTTTAAGCATAGGCTTCTGAATTTATGGCCAAAGTTGGTGTTAACAGTTACTGCTATTATTATTGTTATTATTATTATTGTTGTTATTTTTATCACTAATATTACTACTGCTATTACTACAAAATATTTGAATGTTATAGACTTATGAATGAATGAATGACTTGAACAATTAGGTGGTTGCATGGCCTCAGGAACATACAAGAAACTCTGAAACCAACTATATGCAAAGTATTGTCAATATAGAAGCTAAATTAACTGGAAACAAAGAATGCTTTCTTAATGCATTCTTTCTTTACTCTGATCTGGTGGTATTTTAATCAATTTTTTAGTTAAGAAAGGCATATTAATTTGGCATGCCAGAGTCAAGAAAATTTCAAAGACCAAGAACAACCTGAAGGGTTTGGGTGGTGATGAGGCCATTTAGAGGTAACAGGTGGTCTTCCCAAATTTCTGTCTTTATTGCTGTTTGTGTTCAGTGGAGCAGTCAGACCTTGCAAAGGCAGCTCAGAAAGGACAAGAAGGAGCAGGGCTTTTCCTCACGGGCGTGTCCAAGCGTCTGGAAGAGGAGGGAACGTGGGATGGGTGTGTTTGGGTGAGGAGAGCCAACCAGCCCTTGGAAGCACAGGGAGTGGCTTGGAGTGGGGCTGTATAACGGGCAGGCCAGCATGGGCCACCCTCAGCCTGGACAGGGAGCTGGCGCTGGAGAATCCCAGCACGGATGGCTCCACAGACTGGCCCCAGCGAGAAGGAGACGGGACCTGTTCCAGCCTTTCCACAGCTTTTCACCTGGGAAGATATCGGGATCCGCAACGGCCGCGGGCAGGGCCGGGAGCAGTGGCTGGTGGTTGACAGGAAGGTTTATGATGTCAGCCAGTTTTCCAAGAGACATCCTGGGGGCAGCCGGGTTATCAGCCACTATGCCGGGCAGGATGCCACGGTAAGAGCTGGGAAAGCAGTGGAGGAAGGTGCTTCCAGTGGCAGGGAAGGAGGACGTGGTGGGGAATCCTGTCTGGTGGTGGTCATCGCTGTGCTTGGTCAGAGAGAGCACTGAGAAAGCAGCATGATGACCTTGGGCTGCAGGACATGAGGAAAAGTCCTACAAATATATTTGAACACAGATCTTCCAGGGATTCCTGCAAAAATCTTTGATCTAGAGGATTTATCTAAAATCATTTGGTGCTTTTTGGCAGGAATAATAAATTCTAAGCAGATCTCCCAGACTATGCTGAAAGGAGATGCTGAATTTCTGAATAGGCAGAAATCTGGGCATTGGAAACATGGGCATAAACTTGTGATGTGGGAGATTTAATTCTTGTCACGACAAGACTTTCTGACTTGAAGAAAGTTGCTTAGCCTGTCTTAATTCCTCATGTTTCAGCGTGTGGAATGGGATAGCACTTCTAACTCCCAGCCCAAAATGGACCAGATCAGTTACTTTTCCCATTTCATACCTTGCACCCTGCTTGGAACTGGGGCAGAAAAACACCTGGTGATCTCAGAGGAAGCAAAAGGAGAGGTTTGAGTCTTGTTTGGTTTCTCCCAAGTTCACTGACCTTCAGAGCATAGGCCAGCCCTGAGATCCTGGTGCTATTTCCTGCACTTTCTGCCACTGGACTTTACAGAAGGAGTCAAGGAATGCAGAATGCATGGAATGATTTGTCCCCAAGCTATGTTTCCCCAGCTCCTGAAAGGACCTGCACTTTACATCATTGTATTTATAGACACCCAGGGGCTTTAACCGCAGTGAATGGGTTTAAAAAATGACCTTTGATCTTACTTGCTTTTATTGTAGCAATAATTACAATCTGATTTTACTTGATCTTAAAGGTATTTTCAAACCTCTAGGTGTACTATATCTCTTTGAAGACAGGACCACAACAAGTAGCCAAAATTGTGGGTTCAATGTGGGTTTGTTTTGCATCCTAACAACACTTTCTGTCTTGACCTTGCTAATCCTTTTTGCTTTTAAAGTGCTGCTTTCTTAGTCTAGGAAATCCACATAGAAAAGCAGGACTGGAAGGTGTCTCAAAAAATTACTGGTGCAGGACTTTACCTAAAACCAGAATCCAGGATTTTTTTTCCCCAACAACTCTTGACTGCTCTAGAGCTCATAATAGTCTATACATAGTGAGAATTTTCTTCCTCTGGGAGGATTATTTTGAAAATACAAGGCAAGACCATTGCAGAGCATTTAACTGATGTCAAATGTTGTGAGTTGTGTGCATTGTAGGTGATAGTTCTTGAAGTTAATCTCTAAACTTAATCTTAAAGTTAGTAAGATGCTAATCAGGGCCTAAGACCAGGGAGGAGAAAAAACAGGCAGGACTTAAAGGCTTTCAGTGATAAGAATCTGTGATACTGATCTCATGGATAGGAGTTTCTGCTTGAAAGGATTCTGGTTCCTGTTTCCAAACTGCAGTATAGATACTTATGGATTAAATCAGATTTCCTGGCAAGATGGAGGGATATAAAAATGTATAAGGACCTGGAGGATGAGGGGCACAAAATCATGATGGAAAGATTTCCCCAGTCCTCTTGGTCTGGACAGGGTTGTTCATTTGTCACTGTGACAAAGGGTCACTAGATGTCTGTAGAAAAGCCCAAGTGTCCAAAAAGTCACCCTGTTCTGACTTTATCTAGACTACAGTACTCAGAGAGAGACTGTCTCCAGCCAAGAGGCTCCAAGGAAGTCCTCTGTCCTCTTCCAGGGATTTGATCCTGACCAGACCTGTGCAGAATATTTGGGTTGTGCTCATCCCTGCTGATTTTCAGAGCCAAAATCAGCAAAACCAGACTGTTCAAAATGAGGATTTTGTTCTATCTGCTCTTTCTGGAAGAAAAAAGGGTATGGCCAGCCTCTTTACCTTTCTTCTGGAAAATCCACTGAGGACATGAGCTAAAGAAGAGTTTTGATTTATCTGGAATCTCATCCTTTTCTTATTGTTTATATTTGATTTGAAACTGTGATTTGAAATGGTTCTTGGACAGGAACTTTTGTGTCATTAGTGTTCCCACATCCCCAAAACATCAACCTGTTCTGGAAATTGGGAGGGAACTGTAAGAGACACCCAGTTTGTGCTGCTGAATATGAGGCTTCAGCATCTATTTTGTATGGCCTCAGTGTTGCACAGACAGGATTTCAAAGTCTGATCCCAAGCATGGCAGAGACACACCTCATTCCCTGCTCCTGGGTCCCGTCCATAGGGCAGGGCTGCTGGCTGGAGCCTTCTAGGGACAGACTGTGCTGAAACAAGCAGATGAAGGAACAGGTTTCCCTCTGCAGAGGGTTTTTCATCAAACCTTTTCATGTTTATTACCAGCCTCGCCCAGGGGCTTTTATGAAATCTGGGTGCTTGAAACTCCTCCAGCTTCCTTGGGCCAAGCTCCAGTCAATAGGAAAGAGTGACAGGACAGACAAAATGGGCAAGGGGAGCAGGATTTTGTGTTATAATCCAGACCTGGGGAATGAGAGGCTCAGCTTTGGTGTTCGGTCACGTGCCCTCTCTCACTCCCTCCCTTTGTGTCCCTCAGGATGCCTTCGTGGCATTCCACAATGACAAGAGCCTGGTGAAAAAGTACCTGAAATCTCTGCTGATTGGGGAGCTGGCACCTGATCAACCCAGCTTTGAGTCCAATAAAAAGGTGAGTGCCCTAGATTCCAGTGGTGGGAATGGCTCGGGGTTCAGCATGGAAGGAGAAGGAAAACAGGAGAGGTAGCAGGAATGGCCTCTGAGGGAGCACGCCTGATGCTGTGGGTGGTGACAGGCAGGCATGGAAATGTGACTGTCCCAGCATCACTAAATCCACCCCTGGGAGCAAGGAACGAGCTCCAGAGCCCCAAATCTTGCTCTTTTCTCCTCGCTGGGGTGTCTCAGAATCAAAGCAAAGTCTGTTGACTTCATGCTTGTTTTGGCACAGAGCCCCTACTGACAGACATCTCAAACTTCTGTGGCTGTTTTGGGGTTCCTGGCTCTGCTCTGTGACATTTTCAAAGTAAATAGTGCATTAATATTCACTTTACCCACAGAAATCCCTCTTGGAGGATTTTCGTGAGCTGCGCTGCACCATTGAGAAGATGGGACTTCTGAGGCCCAATTACTTCTTCTTCTTCCTGATTTTCCTTCACCTCCTGGTGCTGGATGCTGCATCCTGGCTCGTGCTCTGGTACTTCGGCGTATCCCTGGTGCCTTTCCTGGCTGGCATGGCGTTCTTCACCACTGCCCAGGTAAACTGCTGACGGGTGCTCAATGCTGCAGACGCCCTTGGCTCCTCCAGGTGGAGAGGATTAATGGAATGCTCCCATCCCAGGCATTGCCTCTCCTTAGATCCCATTATCTGGCTGAAGATGACAGGCACGTTCTACGTCACAATTTTTGTTGCCTGCAGCAGATCTCATTTTGCTGACAGGCTGCTCCCTCGGGATGGTGGGGTTCTTGTGGAACTGGCTCTTTCACAAGATGGGATGAGCTGATTTAATCACTTACCCCAACAAAAAGAAGGAATATTTCATTCTCACCTGCACTTTTGGCTCTCTGTTTCTTCTGTCAGATGGCTCTGGTATTTTTTGGTTTCTTGAGTCCCCTCTAGCCCTGAATAGTTTTCTGCTGGATTAGTAAATTCAGCCATATAAGCAAAGGATCAATTTCAGTGTGGGTGTAGGGATTTGTGGCACTTAGATGGGAGAAATTGAAGGGTGTGGTGGAGGGAGGAACACGAGATTTTCTTATTAACCCTGAATGCTTAAGTTTGCTCAGGTCCCCCTGGAGCAGGTGCAAATGAGCTAATTTATTTAATTAATCTGTTTTAATTGCCTAATATCTGCTAAGGCAGATATCCCTCAAAGAGCAGTCTTGTATTTCCATGGAAATGTGGAATGCAGTGAAGCCACAGACTTGCTGTGGCTGGTTACTTGGAAATTAATTGTGATGGTAGCAACACAATTCCATGCTGTGACAGTGAAGTTATGCAGTGATGCTTCACTGCTTTCCCTGTAATATTCCTGATGAAACTAATATCTGGAATTGAGCAGCTGTAGTGGACAGTGGCGTGGATGGAAGTTCCCAGCCCTATGAGTGTCTCCTGACACATCAGAAGGAGGATGAAACTCACACTATGAAGATAGAGACTCACAAGGGAAATTATTGCAATGAAGCAGTTCTCTTTCCTCAGTGATCCTTTTGTCTCCCAGATCCAGATGGGCTGGTTCCAGCACGATCTGGGGCACTGCTCTGTCTTCAGGAAGCCCAGGTGGAATCGTCTCCTGCAGATCGTTGTGATAAACATGCTGAAGGTAGTGGTGGGAATGTTCTCTGGGGCTGATTGGGACTAAGCAATGGATGGGAGTGTCCCTAAATCCAGGCAAGGTGTCCTGTGAGGGAATTGCAGTAAATAGAGATGGGATCCTTGATATTGCTCCAGTTTGAATCCCTGGTGTCGCCCTTTTCCCCACGCAGGGGCTGCCTGCCAGCTGGTGGAACCACCTGCACAACCAGCACCACGCCAAGCCCAACTGCTTCCGCAAGGACCCCGACCTCAACATGCACCCTCTGCTCTTCAGCCTGGGAAAGACCCTCTCCATGGAGGTCTGCAAAAGCAGATTTACTCACAGAAAGCCAGAGTGTGATATGTATTGATATGTGTCTAATATAGAATAATAACAACCCAGATTGTGCCTTGAAACAAAGTGGTTTTTAAGGTCCCTTCCAACCCAGACTATTCTAGGATTTTATGATAATTCCTGAAGTTTTCCAAGATCTGAAAATCTCTGTTATTGCAATGCTGAGGCACTTGCTCCTGAGAAACAAAGGCTCAAAATCAGTGCTTAAGTAAGGGCAAGCACCTTAAGGCAGCTCCAGGGGTGAGTCAGCCCCTTGCATTAGAGAGTGGTAGTGAGTCAGATGTTCCCTCTGGATCCTCCTGGCTGCCGGAGCTCTTGGGCACCCAAATCCTTCAGGGCCGGCGGAGCTGCCGCGCACCGAACCAAACACAGCAGAGGATTTCCTAATCCTGAACTTTATGGCTTTCATAAAAAGAGAAGCTATGAATAGATCCTCCCTGCTTCCATGATGGTTTCTGACAGCATCAGGATAGGCAAGGGCTCGTTTGCCTTTTCCTTGTAATTCCTTTTACTCATCATTTAGTGATGAAACAGCCTCGTTGCGAGATACACCAGCCTCTTAAAATAATGCCTCTCTCTTTTACCTGCTGATGAAACTCTCCAAGGCACATGGAAAATTCCAGCTCTGCTGTCCCAGACATATTCCTGCAATGGGAGATACAAAATGCTTATTGATAGAAAACCATTGGATTTTGTCAGGGATTTTGGGAAAGAGCTCTCATGTAGGAGCACGAACATCCAGAGCAGGCTGGCTGTGCTCCAGTGGGTTTGGTGGAGTGAAAATGTAGGAAATCAGTTCTCATGTCTTCCTGCTTTTTGGCAGGATCAGTGTTAGGCACGCTATGGGTAGGCAAAGTGGATTTCAGGGCTTTTGTTTATCCAGTTTGTTTGTTGCTCCAGTGTTGATCCAGTGCAGACTGGAGCTCTGGAAGTAGTTTGCTTTAGCTTCTTATTATTTTGTCTTTTGAAGAATTATATTCACAAACGTTTGGGGTGATGTTAAGAAACTTTTTGTGCAATTGGTGAAAAATTACAAGGTGAAGAAATAAACTTAATTGTGCTTTTTGTGAATATTTCAATATCTTCATTTTTCAGCTTGGAAAGCAGAAGAAGAAGTTCATGCCTTACAATTACCAGCACAAGTATTTCATCTGTGAGTATCCCCTAAAACCACAAGTGCATCTCCTTCCCCACAAAATAAGGGTTTTTAAAGATATTCCCATTGAAGTGAGAGCTCCAGGAAGATTCCTTCACATTAAAGAAGGTCCCATGAGGAGGAATTACCCCTTAAGTGTCTGCTTGGGTTATAAGATGTAGATGGGGGTTTATCAAACAGATACAGGGATGAGGAAGAAATGGAGAAGTGATGAGAAGAAAAGAGGAAGAGATTATGTGGGTGCATGGAGGTTAATATGAGTTAAAGCAATTTTTCTTCTACTGGAAAGAAGAATTATTTTTATGATGCAGTGAAATTACAAATATCTTTTTCTGTTCTGTCCTTCAGTGCTGGCCCCACTCGCCATCATACCCTTCTTCCAGCTGTCGACAATCTACTTTGCAATCAAGAGGAAAAAGTGGCTGGTAAGCGCTGCTTCCCTGTCTGGAAAACTCCAAAAATGTCACTGTATCCACCTTCACCTCCTGTTGGTCAGGTGGCTGGGGGGTAAGAGAGAAGAAGAATAGAGAAGGCTGATTCTAGGCTTGCTGCAGCAAGAGAAAATAGTTTAGAAGAGGCTTTTTAGCCTTTTAGCAGATAAATAAATATTACCAGGAAATTCCCTGACCCAGAGTGTGATGGCAGGGCTGTTGTCTGCAGTTATTGATGGTTAAGTAGGAATATTTCAGGGACACACCCACGTTATGCAGAATGGAGCATACTCTTGACAAATCAGAAATTTGCATATCAGAACATTTTTTAAGCTGCAGTTCAAGAAAAAGGGAGAGGATGGAATGGAGGCATTTGATCAACAAAGGCTGATTTTCATCTGATTTGTTTGAGGGTTTTTTGTTTGTTTGTTTGTTTTTTACAGGACCTGATACTGGTTGTGACTTTCAACATCCGAGTTTGCCTCATGTATGTTCCTTTAATGGGATTTAAAACCTTCATGATATACTACTGGCTGTCCAGGTAACTCAAAGCACATGGGGCTCTGGAGCCCCACAATTAATATTTGTCATCAATATTGAGCTTCAAAAGAAAGAAATGAAAACTTAAACAATGATTTTCTCAGAAATAAACAGTCCAGAAGAAACAGTTTAACTTCGGGGGGGGTGGGGTGGTGGCTGCTCAGGGACATCTGCATCTAAAACTTGAGTGGTTCTTAAATTCCAAAGGTGCTTTTTCACTTAAGAAGAGACTTAGCCAAGTGTTTTAGTGTTAAATTTGGATGGGATTAGAGATATGACAAGAGTTTCTGGATTTATCTGCCCAGGTACCTTGAGAGTAGCTGGTTTATTTGGGTGTCCCAGATGAACCACATCCCAATGAACATTGATTATGACAAGAACAAAGACTGGGTGTCTACTCAGGTGAGAAACTCTTTCTTCTGGAATACTGGGTCTGCTGGTCAAAATTATAGAACAAAGACAGTGTTGTTATTCTCTTAGATTTACTGTTAATGAGGTTAAATAAACCTCTATTCATTAAATAAACCTTTCTGTGATATTCAAGCCATTTAAAATTTTAGTTGGAAAACAAGAAATCTAGATTTTAAAAATACTGTTTATTCACTGAAAGGCCTTGACATATTTTTCACAACCCTTTCCCCTCCCTATTATAGAAAAGTACTGGTGGTATAACAGCCAATTTCCTTTTTAGGCCAAGTAAAGGGAAGCAAAGTGGGATACCTTGATTTTTACCCTACAGGCTGCAAGTTTACTACAGATAAATCTGAAAAAATTGCCTGGTAAAAAAAGAACATGTAAAGAGAGCTTTGCTCACATCTATCCTGCCTCCAGCAGTATCATCCCACATAGTGGGTTTGCAGCAGTTTCCTGTTTTATCAAGGATGAAAAACTCAGCCTGGCTAGTCTAGACTGTGTTGAATTCCTCAGGGCAATGATGGCTGTAATCCCTGACTTTGCCTTGATTTTTAGCCTAGATAAGGGTGGGCAGTGATTGCTGGGGTTCAATTGTTGGACTTGCAGGAAAATAAAATCTAAGTCATCTGAGGGTTTTGGTTTTTTTCCCTCCCAGCTCCACGCAACCTGCAATGTGAACCAGTCTGTGTTCAATGACTGGTTCACTGGGCACCTGAACTTCCAAATCGAGCATCAGTGAGTATCATCCTGGGGGAAAAAATGGGAATCAGCTGGGGCAGGGGGATGTTTTGAAGAGGGGGAAAGCCAAGCCTTGCAATAACTCTCCCTCATCCCGTTGTGCAGCCTGTTCCCCACCATGCCTCGGCACAACTACTGGAAAGTGGCTCCCCTGGTGAAGAGCCTCTGTGACAAGCATGGCATTGAGTACAAAACCAAGCCTTTGCTGACAGCCTTTGTAGACATTTTGCAGTAAGTATCAATTAACCAGATGATTTTGCTCTGTGGTGGCAGGTAAGAGACACCCAGGCAGCCATTTCAAATCAATATCCATGGCGAGATCAAACCTAGAGTTTATTTAGACTTCTCTAAAGTTTTAGAGTTTCAAAGCTTGTTTTTCTCTTCCTCAAATCCTTTCAGCTCATTGCCAGCAGTCAGACTTTGCTATTAGGTGTCCATGCAATTTAAAATCCATTTCTTTCCCTTTTATTTCTACAACTACAGTTGGCCTTCCACAAAGTTGTACTCTGTCTCCTCCTAAGTGATTTTTTTTCCCTTCTGCTCCTGCAGTTCCCTGAAGGATTCTGGGGAGCACTGGCTGGAAGCATATCTGCATGGATAGAAACTGGCAACTCTCCAAGGGAATCCCTTCACCACACAACTGCTGCCAAAAGCCAGGACACATCCATGTGCATCCTTCAGGCATGGGAACTCAGGAGCTGGGCAAAGTTAATTTCAGTAAGAATGAAATGGGAAAGTGGCTTTAAGATATATTTTTACCTTGTTCCCCATCATGAACCTCTGTTTTTTCCTGCTCTCAGTCTCTGAATTCAGAGATGTGCTTTTAAACTTGGGGAGAAGTAGCTCTTCATTCAGCTTGACCAGTTTAACTTTATTGGAAGTGCCAGCTCCTTGCTTATGGAAAAGGTTTGAAAGGAAATTCTTCTCCGAGTCATAGAATCCTGGAATGGTTTGGGTTGGAAGGGACTTTAAAGATCATCTTGCTGCACCCCCTGCCATGGGCAGGGACACCTTCCACCAGACCAGGTTGCTCCAAGCCCTGTCCCTGGCCTTGAACAGTTCCAGGAATTGGACATCCACAGCTTCCCTGGGAAACCTGCTCCAGTGCCTCGCAATAAAGAATGTCTTCCTAATATCCAATCTACACCCACTCTCTGTCAATTCAAATTGAATTGTTGTCCTTAAAAGTCCTGATATAAACTCTTCATCTTTCTCACAAGCCTCTTTCAGTATTAAGGTCTCCTTTGTGTTCTTGGCTCAGTGGATCAGTGAAAAAATGCAGGAAAAGTGCAGGAAGTCAGGAGACATTAGGCCAGAGGGGATTTTTTAATTTTAATTTTCTTGAACAGATCAAACAAATGTACAAAGAACAAGGTAGCCTCTGGGGCACGTCCCCATCACTTCTGGTGAGCTTGCTGTGACTCTTAAGGGTTGTAACAGGTTCTGTTCCTGGATTGCAGGGGCAGGCAGATCAGCTGGGGGCTGCTGACACCTGCAGAGGCAGTGTGAACACTGTATGGCAAGTGGTGTCTGTAGGCATAAATACATGTCTGGGTTCTAACTGAGTGCTGACTGTGCTGTCAGATTGGATTTCTGGTGCAGACCAGCTTTGAATCAGGCTGAGGAGACAAAGCACTGAGGAGTAGGTCCAGATTTCAAGGGTATTTAGGGTACTCCTGCTTTTATATATATATTACATTTTATCTAAAAGTTTACCTCTTGGTGGTTTAGTACAATTAGTTTTATGAGAGAATTATGAATAGAGTTCTTGGTCATGAATTTTAGATTGAAGTCAAAGCCTGTTTTAGAAGGAGCTCTGATTCATCTTGCTGATTTTGAAAGTAATTATTATTCAATGACATTTCCTAATGCCACTTAGAGCAAATATATTCCATTATGGGACTGGCAGAACCCCTGTGGTACTGAACCCACCTCACTGACCCAAAACCAGAAAGGTTTTCATGGCAAGAACCTGTAGTGGCAAATAAAGAGATCATGTGCCCATAGATGCAAAGGCCACATGGTTCCTCTCCTCTGCCTTCACACCCAGAACTTTCAGTGGATAAATCACCCACAGGAGGAAGATGTGGGAGATTTAAAAGCAGCTCTCTTGTGTTGCAATTTCTGAGTAACAAGATCAAGCCCAACAAATAAAGCAGAAGGAGTTTGGAGTTTTTATTTTTGCCTTTGTTTTTTTTCCAAAACATCTCCATTTCTTCTTGGTTTTTTTTATATTTTTATGTGTGGGTGCAGGTACCAATAACACTGTTCTGGATGTATCATAAGAATGGTTGACAGGTGTCTTTGAAAGGGGTCCTGTTTAAAAAAGTAATTATTAAAAAGTGGTTAAAATGTAGTTTGGAAATCCCTGATAACTGATCCCTAGAGCAATTAAGTGTTCCCAAATCCAGGGCTGGTTATTATGGTGATATCCATAATTATTTGCAAAAGCAGAAACATTACATAATTATTTAAGGGATAATACTGTCTTAAGATGAATGCAGGGATTTCATGGTACTACATAAAGACATTTTAAAATTTCTGTCCTGCTGAAGGTAATATAAATATTAAAGATTCCTCCTTTTTTTTAGCAGTGAGACTTGAAAGCTGTGCTGATCCTGTGAAATCAATACAAAGCTGAATCAAAAGGGTTCTTTGTAGTGTCAGTCTCATAAATTTAACTGATCATTTGTACTGTTTGATTAGAATTCTGCTTATTTGAATGTTATTATTATTGATTCTTTTTCAAATCTGGTTTTAATTAAAACATTTCTGTCTCTATTTGTCTCAACAGGCTGCTCTGTGTTGATAATAATTTCTTTATCTTTTTAATAAAGGTTATTCACAGTGGAGCTGGTTTACCTTGGTTAAATTCTAACATGCATTGCAAAGTCCAAGGGGTCAGGTGAGAATTTTAATATTCCCTGAAAGACAATATTTGCCATCTGAAATACCTGGAAGAGACAAGGAAATTAGGGAGATGCTTTGCAGAATCCTCCTGGCTGCTGGAGTTTGTGCTGAGATGCTGCTGGAAGTGGTTTCCCTTATCCAGGTAGAGAAAAAGTTCTTTTGTATCTTTTTGTTCTTCCCCCAGGCCCCAGATTTAGGGGTGCAATTGGATAAGATGCTTTGGGTGGAATCTGATGAAGAGGATTTAGACATGGAGAGAACAACTCCCACTTTGTGTGGCAGCATCTCAGTCCAGCACCTCTTTTCCTGAGTGTAAAATTATTCACTTAGGCACTGATTCCTCTCACCAGCCACCCCTGCAAAAAAACTCCTTCAGTTTTATTGCCTAAAAACTCTTCAATGATTGTTTGGAGGGCAGCTTGTAGCCTGACTTGAAGGAAATTGCAGTTTGTATGTCCATAAAGAAAGAGACAGCCAGAAACAGAGGTTGTATTTACACTGAACTCCAAAAAAACAGGTGACCTTATTCCAGCTTGCCACCTAAAATGCCTTTTCCTCAGGTGCTGCCCACAGAAGGTGTGTTCTGCTATTACTCCTCAGCCCAAAGTGCTGAGCTGTGCTCCCCTGCAAGTACAGAGCTGCCTCTGTCTGAGCAATTTTCCTCTTATCTCCCACCCGAGGGTGGGGCGTGCTCGGTTTTCCTGGCTGCCGTCCCCCTCAGGGACCTCATCCCATGGGCATGCTTGGATCACACTCTTAAAGGCAGGACTGTGCTTTCCAGAGGATATTTATGGCTGTTTTCTCTCAAAAATGGAGCTGGGAGAAGCAATCCTGCATCCTTTGTAAATAAACTTACAAGAGCAATGTGGTACCTAAGGTTTCATCTCAGTCCATGGCCCTTCAGTTCAACTTGTCCCTCAGGAAATTCCTCATCTCCTCCATGGATTGTGGCACATTTGCATCAAAATATTAATTCTTTCACTCTGCTTCAAGTCTTCTTACCTGGGGAATGGTGAGGATGTTCCTCACTTAAACTCTTGGCCTCCCAAGGGTATTTTTCTATTTTCTCAGAAAAATATAAATGCATCTTCCTTATATCCTCTTATCCTTGGTGATAGATGATGAAAAATCAAGTGAAATAATCTTTACTGATTTGTCTGGTCACTAAACTCAATCTAGTCTGAAAAAAATATTTTTTCCCTAACAGGTCTGTATTCTCTCTTGGAAGTAACACCTGAAAACACACAAAAATAGATGTGAAAATACACCTTTTAGGGATGGTTTAGGTTCTGGAAATGGTCTAGAACTCTCCCTACTGACTATTCCATCCTTACAAATATTTACCACTCAAGTCTTACTTACCCTGTGTGTTTTATCTGCAGGGTGGTTAGGCTTAGAAGGGTAAATATGTTTATATTTGAGATTTTGATTTTGTGGGGTTTTTTTTTCCATTCTAAAAAATAACATGCTCAGCCACCATGCTATCTTTTTGTGCCAATTAATCCAGTTTATTGATTGAAGGTGTTGACACAAAGGTGCCCACTGGAGCTGTTATTCCAATTTGTGATGGGTTAGAAGAGATTCAGTTTAAATGTATTCATGAAATAAAAACAAAGGCATTTTTTAAAGTACTATCCCTTGCTTTTTGGGGTTTTAATAGCATATAACACCTGAAAAATCCAGCAAAAACATCCAGAATCCAGTCCTGTGAGGAGATTGTTGAGCAAGAACAAGCTAATTATGCAAATAAAGCCCATATTGCCTGCAAGAATTGCTGCACACAGCGATCTGCATGACCTTCATTTTCACTCTGACTCATAATTCCACTTTTGGGAGCAGAACTGTGCACACCAGTTGGATCCCAGTCAGTGAAGGGCTGGGGTTTGCTTACGTAGGCTTTTCTGCCCTTTCACAACCTGTTGGATCAGTATCAGCTTTGGTTCATGGTCTGTGGGGTATCCAGAACAACAAACAGGCAGGAGAGGACAAAAGAGAGACCTCATCAGATCAGGGCATTATCCCAGTGCCCAAAAGTGGAGGCCTGAAGAAAGAAATACACCCAGCTTCAATAGGGATTAATTAGTGTTTATTTTATTACCCTACATGGGCTGAATCCACAGGGACTTATCCCATGTGGGAAGAGGCAGCTCTGATTTAAAGGGTGGCTTCTCTCAGGAATTACTCATTCCACTTCCACTGATTTATTAGGACCTTTGGAATTGCATCCTCATGCCAGAGGTCCCAAATATTCACTTAACCTTCTTCTGTTCCTCTGGAATGATGAAATAGCCTAAACCCCTTTGACCTGTTGCAATAGTGGATTTACCAGGCTTTGGCTCCTCATGAAGCTCAAAGAGGATTTGTGGGTTTTATTTTTGTCTTTATTTTCTTGTTGATGTGGGTGTTATATCTACACACACCATGACAAAAAAAATCAAATAAAAATCTCCACACCAAACCCAAAGTCTACATAAAAATTGCATATTAAAATATCTATGCCATAAAAACCAAAACCAGACATAATGAAACTTCAAACTAAGATTTCCTGCATTCTGTGTGTTACGTCAGGGAGAGAGGAGCCAAACAATTTTGGAACGTTCTACCTGGGCTTTTTTTAGGGAAATAGATGGGATACAAACTCCAGGTGGGATTTTCTGATGCTGTGTTTCAACACCCCATTGTGAAGCTCCAGTTTGCTGAATCAGAAATCCATCAGCTGTGCACAGCAATGAGTAAAGTAAAGCAGGCAGGGACTACTCAGCAAAATGCTCATTAAAATTATTTAAATATCAGCTGTGGGACATGAGCTAAAAGTGTAATATTGCAGCACACAAAATTTGCTCAATATAAGTGGTGGTGATGTAAGATTTTTAACCCTAGGATTGAAGTTGCAGGCTTTGGGTGTGTGAGAATGAAAGAGATGCTCTCAGGGTAGTTTTAAACCCTCTTTTATTAACCCATCTCTTCTTTTTATTGCTCCTACCAACTCTTAAATGAAAAAAATCCCTTGAGTAAGAAGGTGAGACGTGCTGACAGCCAGTGAGGTGAGAGAAAACTCTGCCAATGTGACTATCCACCCAACAGTCCTGAATTCCGTGGTCTCTGGAATGAGGTGAAATTCAGTAGTGCCTAAGAATGTAGTAGAAAAAGTACTGAGGAAACTTTTCCCTGACTCAAATAAGGTATTCTTGGGGCTGTAATTTACAGCTTGAGCACCTCTCTGAAATGTGCCCCTCCAATGAAAAGTATCAACTCCTTTTTGTCCCTTTAATCCTTTTAATTCCTTGCAGCATGCCCCTGAGTTCTTAATTTTGAGTGTTTATATTTAAGAATAGTTGATGATGAAAGGCCCTGTGTTATATCTTTAATCAGCATCTACTTTTTTTTAGTATAAACTCTTGATTTGCATCCTTGCTACACTCCCCAGTCCAAAATCTGAATATCCCTGGATAGTTTCACTGCCTGTGTGAGTTATCTTGCCACCTCCATCTCTCCCTAATAACACCTTGGGAAGGGATTTACCTCTGGGCTACTCTCTCCAGTTTTGTTACTCCTGGGATTCTGCCACTCTTTCTTCCCCCACAAAGCTGGTTTGGAATAAATATTGGGGGGGATATCCAGAGTAATATCCAGATTTAGGCAGCTGTGCTCAGTAAAATCTGCTGGTATTTCTTATCATGAATACACCCAGTGACTTACAGAGCAGAGGAGGAGAGATCCCAGCTAATGTCCTGCAAATTTGTTGTCAGTGTGCCAAGATAACAGCTATCATGCCAACAAATCCAAGCAGCTGGGTAGTTGGCTTTTCCAGGGAGCTGCACAAGATCCCAGTTCCCCATCCTTGTATTCCTTGTATTATGGTGCCTTTCAGGCCTTGATCAGCACCAACTGCAGTCCTTTCATGTAGCCAGGGTCTCACTGCCCTCACAGGGAAGAATTTCTTCCCAATATCCAATCCAAACCCATCCTCTGGCAATTTGAAGCCATTCCCCGGTGTCCAAGGAAATAAAAACCTTCCATTTTTCTCTTAATGAAAACATGGCTTTGGGAAAAAAAAAGTCCGTGGAATATAATTTGATTTGGTGTTGCTTCTTCAAGGCTGCAATCCCTGTGGAACAGAAGATTCCTGGAAAAGGAATTCTCTCTTGACTAACAAGCTCTTAAATATGACCTCAGATATTAAAAGCAAGTTTGAGGCATAGCTGCCTCCTTCATGCAGTGTTTTATTGTCTGCTGTCACTCCAGTTGGATGAACCAGGGTGTGCCTGGTGTTCTTGTCTGAATCTGTAGACAGCAAGATAATCCCTCTTGTCTCTGCGAAGAAAATCTTTTAACAAGTTTCCCACTGGGAGACCTGGAACCTGGCAAGCCCAGAACTCAACTTGGCCTCTGGGTCGCTGCTTGACACTTTTAGCATCATTCCCACCTGGAACTGGGAGTAAACCTTGCCTGCTCCAGGCGCACTGGTGCTTACTAAAGCTGAATATTGGCTGCAGCTGTGTGCTCCCCCCTGCTGGTAAATGCATCCAGGTGACCATGGAATACATGTCAGGATTAGACTTTGCGTTTTCTAAACCCAAAATGTGAAATCATTGATTTTGGAGTGTAATCCTCAGCTACTGGGGGTATTTTATTTGACCTCCTTAATTCTGGAGTCAGCAGTTCCCCTTATGACTTGAAATCAAATTAAAACTTTTTAAAAAATTATTTTCCAGATGATTTCAAAGGTGTGTTTGAATATGGATCTGGAGAAAATCACTGTGATTTTCTTCACTCCCGAGGGAGAGGTAGCTGAGTTTCTAATTGATTGCTATTTGGACAGCTAAGGAGAGGAAGGTTGGAGAGCCTCGAGAATTGAATCAGCTGGAAGAGTTCTCAAGGAAAAAAAACACGGAAAGGATGAGGGAAAAATGATCCAAGTTTGCCCCCCTGTGGCAGAATCCCCCTGTTGCACCTGGAAATGGGCCAGTTTTGCCTTTTCTTTGGATGAATTCCTCCCTGGAACAGGCGCTGTGAATAACATAGAAATGTTCTCCAAATCACAATAACAAATGACGATATGAAGAAAACCCTTACATATAGCTGCTGTGAATAACGCAGAAATGTTCTCCAAAACACTATAACAAATGACAACATTAAAAAAACAAATCTTTCTCCTGGATTACATTTGGATTAGGTGTATTTGATAATGAAAAGGTGCAGCAATTGTAACACTTTATAGCAGCTTTACAGCTGGAGCTATTTAATAAATGCTCTGCTCTGGGAGTAAAAGAACCCAAATTATCTCCAGACAAGAATTCCAACTTTTAAGTAGCTCATGAAAGAGAGGAAAAAATGAGATGAAAACTCTAATATTTTTGGGTGAGTTATTTTGAAATAATGGTGGATTTAGAAGCTAGGACTACACAGGACTTATAATTTACAAATTTCATCCCCCCCCCCAAACCTGTATATTTTAGAGAAGACATTCCACCTCCTGAACAAGAAGAATCATTGTCCACATGAAATTTCAGAGTGTGAGAATTTGGTTCACTTGTTTTGCCACCAAATCGTGAGGGTTTGTGCATGAAGGAGAGGCCTTGTCTGCCCGCAGCCGTGACAAGGGGGTTCAGCCCATGGCCTCACACTTATCACTGCTGCTCCCCGTGATGTGCAGGCCTGCTCCTCAGCTCCTGCTTTGTGGGGATACCCTTGGATGCTGTGAGGCTGTGCCAGTGTCCAGGAGGACAAATGGCACATCTGAGGTGATTTTTTACCACAGGAAGTGTTTGCTACCCATTTTTTGGCGCCTCGTTTTCTGAGGGGGAGAGCCTCGGAGTTTGGATGGCAGGTCAGAGTCCTTGAGTTCCCTTCTCCTCCTAAACCTCTTCCCCAAGGAAAGGAGCTCAGGAAAAGCTGCACGGCCTCTCAAAAAGCCTTTTCATTCAATGTATCTTCTAAAAAATAGAAAGGGATGTGGTGTTTCCATTGCTTGCTCCATGTGAGAGACCAGCAGTGGCTGGGCCTGACTCAGCCTTGCATGGTTAAACTCATTCCTTTGCTTCCCTCTGCAGCTCCCACAACACTATCATGCCTCTTCCAACGGGAAATTTAATTTCATTGTGTCCCTGATATAATCCCTAAAGGTGCAAATTAATTACTGAGCCTGTTGTCCTTTAATTATTTACCCTATTGTTGTCCCAGGGCAGGGGAGATCCCACTATGGCAAAGGTTGTATTTCCAGATCTATATGTATTTCCATCCATTATCCTGGGATAATCCCAGCTGCTCTCAAGCTTTCTGTTCCATGCCCAAAGCACAGGACCTGGAGTGCTTTGGTGCCTCCTCTGGTTTGCAACCTGTGATCAATCAGGACATGAACAAAGGTGTTGGTTTTAGCTGCTCAGGGCTAAGATTATCCAATTAGTACTTGAGAAGTATCCCACAGGCACAGCCCAAGGCCTCTGTTTGTCTCATCAAGGATTAGGAGCAATTAAGGGAAGTCAATTGCAATACTGGCATAATATCCACTAATATCCATCTTGCTGGGCTGGAGCAAAACGCTTTATAATGCAATTTCCTTCCAGGGTTAACACTCCAGGTGGCTCATGGAGCACCTAAAGAAGATCCCATACTAGAACAACAGAGCATTCAAACCCCTTAACTTATGGAACAGTAACCCATGAATCCAAATAAACGTCTAGTCTCTTAATAGACTTGTCTCAGTTAGAATCCCTCTGTTCAAGGACGTAGAATTGAGAGGAAAAGGACAGCACAGGAAAATTCACCTTGAATCTACACTGTTTGCATGGTTTTTATTCTCCATATTATATATTTTAGATAGATAGATAGATAGATAGATAGATAGATATAAATTTTATTCTCCATTATTATTATAATTTTCCCAGTTACTTTCCGAGTTTGCTTCCCTCAGAAGCTGCTTTATCTGACTCATTTCTAGCATTTCATTATATTTTAAAGATGCCTTTTTCCCCCCTAAAACTTTTGCTCTTGCGTTTTGCTTAGGTAGTTTTAAATGGTGCATACTCTGATAATTTCTATGTACATTTACTCTTTATTTACTGACTCATTGTCAGAACCAGAAAAAGCTTAAGTAAAAAACAGCTGGAATAGTTAAACTGTATTTTTACCAATGTTTCTTTCAATAATACAGGTTAGTTTTGATTGAAGAGCATAAAATAATACTCTAATAAAACCCCAAGGGAGCATTAAATAATCTGGTCAGCATTAATAATCATTAGTGATGGGAGGTTTTTAGACTTTGAGCACTTGGTTATCTACAGCAAATCAGATTCTTGAGATAACTTATCTGATGACATTGGAAAAGGATAATGATAAACCATAGCTGATCCATGTAAACTCTGCAGGGATTGTGCAAGGAAATATTTAAATATTTGCTATACTTAATGAATGTTTCTATTCTACTGAATGTTTGAGACCCATCAATCTTTTTCTTAATGTGTTTCTTAAAAATTTTAAACTTATGGAGTCTTTAAATGTTTTTTGGAGAAGACAATTAAAGGTTCTGCCTGAAAAATGAGACATTTTGATTATAGGTAAGAAGAATAAAGGAAATTTTGAACTGAACTGCTGGGTTTTGTCCCTGAGCAGGAGCAATGACACGTTAGCCCTGTTTGAAGATGTTTATGATTTAAAATCCTCCTAAAAGAGGCACTGCAGTGCAACACTCACTTATCTGTGCTTAACGCCCCTTCTATTGATTGATTGAATTTATTATCTGCTCTATATATGTTGGGCACTACCATGAAAGGAATATTTAATTATTTTTAGGGTTCCTAATAAATGGGCAAGAAGTTTCCAACTGATATTGTTATTACAGATATGCAAAGGCACAGGTTTTGATTGTCTGAGTTGTAGCCTTTGTTTTACAGCACTGAAGTTGCAGTTACCAAATCCCTGCGGTTTCCAGAGCGAGCTGCACTTGTGCACCCAGTGATGTGAAGTTAGTGTGTCCTGTGCCTATGTCGCCTATGCAAATTTATGTTTCCAAATGCAACTGCAAGCCAAAATATAAATAAACTATACACTTTATAGGTTGTTTTAGATAAATTCTGTTTGGCAAACAAGAATGGTGAGGTTTAGGTAGCATTAACTTTCCATTTCTGCTTCTTTGCCCTTCACAGGGATGCAGGAGGAGGAAGACCCCAAAAGAAAGGATGGGTTATGATGAAATGTGGATGCAGCCACTCCAGGTGAATCAAGGCAATTAGGTAAACCAGGTGGTGCTGGGCACAGGTTGAGCAAGGAACTGGTCCAGCTACAAAATACAGTTCCTCCCTTTTGATCTTGATAAAGGCTCCCGAGTGACAGGATGAATTATATCCCTCAGCTCCGCTCCCCCTCGTTTCCCTCCAATAAAGGTGACAAGATTGTCCTCATGGAGTGAGTGGGTGTCTGGGATTTTGTAAGACAATTCTACACGTGGAAAACACGAGTTCTTGCTTGAGACTGGCTGAATAACTTGACTGGGTTTTTAATGTTCTCTCTCCCCTGGGGAGAATAAAGGACAATCATTTAGGCCCTTCTGAAAGGTGAGAAAGTTGTAAAAGCTAATTGTAAGAGTGTAATTCGGCAAAGGGGTATTTTAATTCTTTGATTTTCTATTTCAACTGCTTCTGCAGACTTTTTCTGAAAGCACAGTTCCTTAAAGAGCTCCATTATTTCACTTATGAAAGAGAAGATGAAGAGCTAAGCTGGTCACTGTCCATAACAAAGGGAAGGAATACAAAGAAATGCTGATTAGAACTCAAGTACTCCAGTTGTCCTTAAATCTAGAACTCGTGCTGCCTGCAGCAATGACTTTTTAGAAAAATAACTTTGTCAAAAATACCACTGAAGGACTCCTCAAATCAGATTCATCTTGTCCATCTTTATGGAGTCAAGCATCTTGTCTAAGCTGCTGCCTGGGTTTTCTTGTCAATGGAGAGAGATAATTACCTCTGGATCTAATTTATGCTGTCCATTTCCTTACACGATTATAGAGCAAGAACGCATAAATCATTTACATTTTAAGCTAAAGCTAAGTGATTAAATTCATTTACTTTACTGTATTTGAAATATTCTGGTGCTCACATCATCCTGTTTGGAGACAGAGAGGTTCCATGAAACACTTTCTGAACCTGTGCCACCCCACAGCATGATCCTTAAACATGTAGTTGATAAAAGGGGATGAGACTGTTAAAGGACATAATATTCTTCATGGAGTCATGGAATGGTTTGGGTTGGAAGAGACCTTAAAGCCCATCCAATTCCATGGACAGAAACACCTTCCCCTTGAACAGATTGCTCCAGCCTGGCCTGGAAGACTTCCTTCAAACAGCAGAGGGGGGGGGGGGGGGGGGGAAAGAAAGAAACAAGTAAGAAAGGACTAATCACATTTTCAGGTGATATTTGCAGTATTCTTCTCCAAATGAAAAGTCACTGCAATTTATATTTTTGTGTTTAAATTTTGCATAATAATGTGATTTCCAGCTGGGTTTAGTACGAGCCTGTTAGTGCAAAAAACTGCAAAGGAAGTGCTTCTCAGGAGGTACAGTGAAGGACACACAAGCTGAGTCCAAGTGTTACAGAAGAAGCTTCTCAGGAAGGTAATTTGGGTTGTGCAATGTGTTTTCACCCTGATGGCTGATGGGGCCTGCCTGTACCTGCTGGCACACCTCAGGTGGGAAGGCTGGGTGGGTCTTTCCTCAGGAGCTGGAATGAGTTTGGAATTTTCCCCAAACACTAAAACAGACAAAGCTTCCTACTAACAGGATCTGTGAGTCTGCGTAGGATGTGGATCCTACAGCTTGGGATGTGCAGCAAATCCTTGCTGGCTCCTTGCTCTTCATCTCCTTGGGCTTCCACAGCCCTTGAAATGCACAATTCCTCTATTTTACAAGAAAAGGAGGGAATGCAGTGGCACAAACATAAGGAGTGCCCTTCTCTGCTTTCTTTTCCAGGAGAAAATGTGCATTTACAGTGGACACTGTCACAAGTTTCTCTCAGATTTGCTTTAAGAACATGACTGTAAAAGGTCTTTTCCAACCAAAATGGTTTGAGCTTTCTTCTGCATTTCCCCATCCTTGCCAGTAGTGTGACAGCAACATAATCACCACCCTTATGAAATCTCTCTGCTGCATTTCCACCATGAGTGAGAACCATGTTTCACCTTCTATACCAGCTCATTTGTGGATGGGTTTTGTTCCTTTCTTTTCCTTCATAATTCCAATGGATTTAGAGTTGCTGGGCTGCTCATTTAGCCTTTTCCAAACACTCTCTTCATCAGGACATCACCCTCTGGAGATTAGGAAAGGAAGTAATTACAGTTCTAATATACAGGACAAAGAAATTAGGAATTATGCAACATTAATCCCTCTCTCCCCCACAGATTGGCAATGTGAAGTAGAAATCAGCTCAGGATATTACAGGTACACTTGAGAGTGAAAGGTCAGTTTAGCAATACTGTGATATAAGATTATTTGGAAGAGCCAAGGATTTCTGAGGGATTTCTGGCTCCCTCTGACTCTTATTCTAAAATAAAGTGTCTATATTTGCAGGAAAAGAGGGATGAAAAGAGGGACTGGTAGATTTGGACATCTCTGAAATGATGTATAGAACTGGGCCTAACCTTAATTCTGTTTTCATTTCTCAGGACCAAGTTTGAAATACTCTGTTTGAAATAGTGCAGTTGTGAAAACTTTCACTGATTTTCTGCTATTGGTAGGACTGGTAGGACAAATAATCTCTAAATTAATCAGGATAACATGAGGGAAAGTCATGTGGACTGATAAAGCTTTGAGTTGCTTTATTTATTACTTCTTGCTCTAACAAGAGAGTAGTGCCTCCTGTGGGAGTGAGTGATCATACAACTGGTTCTATGTGTAATTTTTATGTGGAGGTGGTCTGTCCTTCTTTATTCTGGCCTCCCTTGCAGGTAATTGCTGTCATGGTGAAGTGTGAGGTGTGAGAAACAAGGCTGATGAGAGAAATCACTTCCCCAGAGATTACAAAATCCCTTGTATTATGCAGCAACTTCAACATGTGCCAACTCCATTACTCCTGTACCCAGCATTTCCTTCAGCTTATTTCCCATTTATCCCACTAACAGCATTAGGAGTTATCCCATGTTAACATTCTGCATCCACATTCTTTGTAGTTTTTGTTCAGCTTCTTCTTTTCCCTATTTTTGTGCCATAGTTTAGCTCAAACAACTCTGAAATATGTTTTGAGTTCCCATGGAAGCATCTCTGTGTTGACACCCTTGCCTGCCTTGTTTAGACACGCAGAGCCACATATTTAGTACCTCATCAGCCCTGAATTTGGGACTGGAAAGTTTTGGGTAGAAGTATGTTAATCTGGTGCTTGGAAAAGCCCGTTGGGATGAAGAAAATAGGAATAATGCAGGGTTTTCCTTAGAGTGTAAGCGGTTTAAAGTGAAGGAAAGTTGGTAGGAGGTGGCTTCCACACGTTTCCAGAATTTTTTCAAGGGTTTAAGGGACCTGTGGGTGCAGTTCACAGAATCACACAGGATCACAGAATGACTGGGTTGGAAGAGACCTTCAAGATGCTCAAGTCCAGCCCATGCCCTGACACCCCACCTGAACCATGGCACCCAGGTGCCACATCCAGCCTTCTCCTAAACACATTCAGGAATGGTGACTCAAGCAGCTTGAGACTGTGTCCTCTGGTTCTGTCAGTGCTGCCTGGAGAAAGAGACCAACCCCACCTGAGCACAGCCACCCTTCAGGGAGCTTAAGAGAGGGATAAGGTCACCTCTGAGCCTCCTTTTCTCCAGGCTGAGCACCCCCAGCTCCCTCAGTGATTCCTCACAGGGTTTGTGTTCCCAGCCCCTCTCCAGCCCCGTTGCCTCCTCTGGATGTGTTTGAGCATCTCAATGTCCTTCCCAGCCTGAGGGCCCAGAACTGGACACAGCACTCGAGCTGTGGCCTCACCAGTGCCGAGTACAGGGGCAGAATGACCTCCCTGCACCTGCTGGCCACACTATTCCTGATCCAGGCCAGGATGGTCTTCCTAGCCCTCAGGACACACTGCTGGCTCGTGTTCAGCTGGCTGTCACAGTACCCCAGGTCCCTTTCTGCCTGGGCACTGTCCAGCCACACCATCCCCAGCCTATAACGCTGCAGGGGATTACTGTGGCCAAAGTGCAGGACTGGGCACTTGAACTTATTAAACTTCATCCTATTGGACTCTGCCCATTCATCCAACCATTCCTGGTCTGTCTGCAGAGCCCTCCCACCTACCAACAGATTGACACACTATCCCAGCTTAGTGTCATCTGCAAATTTACTGAGAGACTCAATACCTTCATCCATGCCATCAATAAAAATATTGAACAGAGCTGGCCCCAGTACAGACCCCTGAGGGACACCACTGGTGACTGGCCACCAGTTGGATGCAGCACCATTCACCACCCCTGTCTGGGCCTGGCCATGCAGCCAGTTCTGAGCCCAGCACAGAGTGCTCCTGTCCCAGACATGGGCTGCAGCTTTCCCAGAGTGTGCTGTGGGAGACAGTGCCAAATGCCTTGCTGAAGTCCAGGTACACAACATTCCCAGCCTTTCCTGCATCAGCCAGGCAGGTCACCTGGTCATAAAAGGAGACCGGGTTGGTCAAACACAACCAACCTCTCCTAATCCCTGCTGGCTGGGTCTGATACCCTGGCCATCCTGTAAGTGCTGTGTGATGGCACTCAATATAAATTGTTCCATCGCCTTACCAGGTACTGAGGTCAGGCTGACTGGTCTATAAATTACTAGGATCCTCCTTCCCAGCCTTTTTGTGAATGGGTGTCACATTGGCCAGCTTCCAATCCTCTGAAACCTCACCAGTGAGCCAGGACTGCTGGTAAATGATGGAGAGCGGTTTCGCAAGCTCATCTGCCAGCTCCCTCCTCACCCTGGGGTGGATCCCATCTGTTCCCATGGATTTATGAACACCCAAGTGGTTCAGCAGCTCTCTGACTGCCTCCTCCTGGATAACAAGGGGACCATTCTGCTCCCTGACACCATCTAACCAGGAGGACAGCTATCCTAAGGACAAGTTGTCTTCTCACTAAAAACTGAGGCAAAGAAGGCGTTAAGCACTTCTGCCTTCTCCTCATCTGCAGTTACCAAGTTCCCTCCCACATCCAGTAGAGAACAAAGGTTGATCTTACCCCTCCTTTTGCCATTAATATAGTTGTAAAAACATTTTTTATTATCCTTTACAAAAGTTGCCAAATTAGGTTTGAACTGAGCTTTGGCCTCCCTATTTTTTTTCCTACATGCCCTAGCAGCCTCCTTAAAAACTTCCTGAGAGACCTGACTCTCCTTCCAAAGATGATGCATCCTCTTTTTGTTCCTAAGCTCCTCTGAAACCTGCTTGCCCATCCAGGCTGGACGTTTGCCTCATTGACTGATCTTTCAGCACACAAGGACAGCCTGTTCCTGTGCCCTCAAGATCTCTGTTTTGAAGCATGCTCACCTTTCCTGAACTCCTTTGTTTTTAAGGGCTGCTTCACAAGAAACTCTCTGAATAAGTCTCCTAAACAGACCAAAGTTTGCCCTCCAGAAGTGCAATGTAAAATCTTATTGATGTTCCTCCTCGTTTCACTAAATATTCAGAACTGTCTAATTTCATGATCATATGCCCCAAGTAGCCTCCAACCACCACATATCCCACCAGACCATCTAACATAGTCCTTTTCCTGGTGGGCTACTCACCAGCTGCACACTCTAAGAACTTCCTGGACTGCCTCTTTCTGCTGTATTTAGTTCCCAGTAGATGTCTGGTAGGTTAAGGTCACCTACAAGAACAAGGGCTGATGAACATGAAACATGCTCTAGCTGTTTATAGAATAAGTTGTCTACCTCTTCTTCCTGTTTTGGTGGTCGATAACAGACTCCCAGTAGGGATATCAGCCTTGTTGGCCTTTCCCTTAATTCTTACCCACAGGCATTCAACTTCATCATCATTAGTTTCAATACCATGGCATCAAGAGCCTCCCTAACATAATGGGCCACCCCTCCACCTCTTCTCCCTTTCCTGTCTCTTCTGAAGAGCTTGTAGCCATCCAGTGCAGTGGTCCAACTATGTGAGTCATCCCACCATGTTTCTGTGATGGAAATTACATCATAGCTCTGCTGTTGCACCATGGCCTCCAGCTCTTTTTGTTTGCTACCCATGCTGTGCGCATTACTATATGTGCACCTCAGCTGGGCTGCTGATTTCACTCCTATGTCAGGCTTAGCACCCTTGGGTGTGTTTCCAGACAGCCCCTTCCCCCTTCAAACCTTCTAAACCTAGAAAAGCCCTCTGAATGAGTTCCTCCAGTTCCTGAGCTAAAATCCTTAACACAGAGATGGTGCCCATCCGGTTCCAGCAGGTCAGGTGCCATAAAAGTTGCCCCATGATCAAAGAACTCAAAATTCTGCTGATGCCACCAACCCCTGAGCCACTTGTTGATAATGTGAGCTCTCCTACTCCTTTCATCATTTTTCTCTGCCACCAAAGGGACTACCTGAACACTACCTGTGCTCCTGCCCTATCAACCACTCGACCCAGTGCCCTAAAGTCCCTTTTAATTACCCTGATGCTCCTCTTTTCAATCCCATCACTGCCAGCCTGGAGTATCAGCAGTGGGTGATAATCAGAGGGCTGAATCAGCCCAGGTAGTCTCTCAGTGATGTCCTGCAGCTGGGCCCCAGGGAGGCAGCAGACCTCTCTGTGGGGTGGGTTGGGTCAATGGGTCATGGGGCCTTCTGTTTCCCTCAGAAGGGGGTCACCCACAAGGACTACCCTTCTTTTCTTTTTAATGCCAGAGGCAGTGATCTGTCTGACAGATGAGGTGTAATTGGGAGGCTCACTGGGCAGATAATTTTCTTCTGAATCATCTGTCTGTCTCTCCAGATCCAGGGGCTCATACCTATTCTGAAGTGGCACCTGGCTAGGGGATGGGGGTCAGGAGGAACTTTTATTATTACCTCCCCAAGCAGGGACCCATTTCCACTCCCCTTCATCCACCAGGTGTCCTTCTATTTCCTGGCAGTGGGAGGCATGGGAGTCCTCTGGTGGGCCTCCCTCAAGGATGGAAGGGTGGAACTCCACCAGTCTATTTCCCTTTCACTTTCGCTGATATTCCTTAGCCTTTCAACCTCCTCCCTGAGCCTGGCCACCAGCAAAAGGAGACCATTCACCTGTTCACACTGCGAGAAGGTTTCTTCTGCAATGCCCCCTGGAACCACTGATAGCTCAAACACTCTGCCAGGAAGGGTCTGGACAGACACATCCTTTTGGAGGGTTCTATTTGGCTACATGCACTTGTACTAACTGCGGCTTTTCATCGTGCAAAAACCATTACTAACAAAAAAACCCCAAAACCAACCAACCAACAGAAACACAACAAACTAAAAACTCCACTAGCAGGAGGGAACCTGCAACCCTGCCTGTGTGAACTGCCTCACCTCGCTCCTGTTGGCGCAGGAGGAAAGCCCTGCCCTGCCCCTTTGTGGCTAAATTATCACCAAAACAGGATAAGCAGCTCTACCAGTCCTCAGCAGCAGAACATCAGGACCCTCAAAGTCCCTGTCATGGTGTCCCTTCCAGTTTGCTGTAAACTCCAAGGGCTTGCTCAGATCCTGCTAGGAAAAATGAGGAATAAATAGAGAACATTCCACAAGGAGTTGCACCACATGAAAGAATAAGAAAAGAAAAAGAAGGAACAGGGGTTACAGACTGCAAATAATAACTTATGGATTCAATTTGCATTCTTCTATAAATTACATTTTTTATGGCTAAGTGGTTTATTTATTTATATTTAATAATGTATTTTATTTATGTTTTGCTCCAAGTTACTCAACTTAATTACTGCTCCTTTTATTTTTTTCCCTTTTTCCTCAAGAGGTGGGTGATACTCCAAGCCTGGCAGTGTTTAAGAAGCATTTGAGCAATGGTAGAGGCTTTAACTTTTGGTCAGCCATGAAGTGGTAAGGCATGATATTTGTAGTGATCTACATGATCTAAGTGATTAAATTATAGTCCCTTGCAACCGACTCAACTGAAATATTCTGTTGTATTCTATTCTCTTCTATTTTCTCCTGTCTCTAAGAGAGAGGAGATTCCTGCTTGTTCATTTATGAAGGTGCTTGATTTCCTCATGCCTTTGGTGTCAATCACCTAATCAATATTTCTCTCCAGAAACTGCCACATTCATGACACACAGAAAGGGAAGTAATGGAGTTCCTTTGGCAGTCAGCAAATATATTCATCATTTAGGAAGTGCAGCAGTTCAGTTTGGAAAAAATCAGATTTTAGTCTGCACAAAAAGTCCATTTAGCTTTTTTTTTTTTTTTTTAGGCTTGATGACATATGTATTAAGACAAAAGTTCCAGAAAGGATTATGATGCAGCTTTGGTACAGTGCAAGGAAAGGAAGGCTGGATTACAGGAGCATAAAGATGTGGGATGTGTGAAGGAACAATGGTTATCAGATAGGTATCGAGTCATAATTTGATGCTTATCTTTTTAGCAGTTGACATCTTTGTTGTGAAAAGACAGATTGCAAAAGCAATCAGTGCTGCTTAATGTGGGTAGAAAACTGAGGAGCTGGAACCTTGGTAATGTAAGGGCTGTGGTGCAGATTAATGAAGGGTTTGTTCCCAAATGGATTGTCCCCCTAGGAAGGAGCTGCTGTATGCTATAATGTTATCAGCATTCCTATCAGAGCAGTGTCTGACACGTGATAATGTCATGAGTGTCTTGCATGTGACAGGCAGCTCCTTCTCTCAGCAAATTACCTGGCTCATCCTGAGGCAATGAAAGCTTCAGTTATCCAAGGGCTTGACATAAATCCATGTAAGGTCTTAAAACCTCACTACCATTTTGAGCGCTTGAGGTCAGTTTTAAAAAAAATCTAAAACTCCAGCTAAGCTCGTGCTTGTCTCCTGACATGCCCAGGTTCAAGCCTTGTCCAACCTGGCCTGGAACACTTCCAGGGATCCAGGGGCAGCCACAGCTTCTCTGGGAACCTGTGCCAGGGCCTCCCACCCTTACAAGGAAGAATTTCTTCCCAATATCCATCCCATCTAACCCTGCCCTCTGTCAATGGGAAGCCATTCCCCCTGTCGCTCCAGGCCCTTGTCCAAAGTCTGTCTCCAGCTTTCTTGGAGCTCCTTTAGGTACTGGAATTGTGCACAGAAGTTGTGGTGTTTGGGGTTATTTTGTGTGCTCCATACACTAAAAACCCTTTGGGGAGGAGCTTTTGCTTGTCGTATTAACCCATTTAATTAACCTATTAATTAACCTATTTAACCTCATGCAGGATTTTAGGATCAGAGAAAGGTTGGGCTGATGATTTTGAAGGTTGGACTCAGTGATCTTGGAGGTCTTTTCCCACCTTAATAATTCCATAAAGTAGCTAAGGAGGTATTAACGTGGGACAAGAAGGGAGTGGATGCTTCCCCCTTTTGTGCTGAATATTCAATATTGAGTATTCAGTGTAAGAGAGGCTAAAAGGAATGAGTTGTGCTGCATTCCTGAAGGTATGTGCTGGAGTGCTGGAAGTGGTTTATCTCAAATGTTATAAAAACACATTTTGCAAAAAGCACCAAATGGGAGCCTAAAGGGATGGCAAAGCCAGGAATCAGGAGGCAATTGTGCCTACTGTGACAGAGGACAAGAAAAGAAATAGGTTGATGATAACGACTGTTAAACTTCTTTTTAAGGCACCTTATTGTGCTGGCTGTCTCTGGGAGCTGGGCTGAGAAATCAGCTTTAGAATTTCACACCTTCCTGTAAAGGAGAAGAGCAGGAAATATTGTGTAAACAGTTTGATTGAGATAACTAGATGAGATTTCTTCTTTTGCATCATCTCTTTTGGAAATCTAGACTGCAGAATCATTATCAAGTGTGAGCTTTAGCAGCACAAGTAGACTCAAGGAGCAAACAAGCACTGAAAAAAAAAAGGGCAAGTAGGTGCATGAGAAATGTTATAAAGAAATAATTTCAAATTCATTAATCATCAAAAGATATAGGTATCTCACATAAATTAATTCATGCACTTTGAAAAGCCTGTCCTAATTGTGGGCTCCTCCATCTGGGTTGTTGCTGTTGTGGGTTTTAACATATGGTTTTCTACAGGATAAGGAAATCATTCCGTCAATTGCAGTTTTAGATTTTCAAGATTGGGCCTGTTTTGACAAGAGAAAATTTTGTGAATGCTGTGACTGTTTAGGGGGAAAGGAAAAGTGGGACCAAGTGTTGTTCTGCAATTAATGCTCATTTCCTGGAGTCCCCAGGTGTAATTAATAATTTTACAAACATGAAGGGGACAGTGGGAGGGGAAGAAAGAGCAGTTTCACAACCTGCTATCAGAACCTGGTACAACATTCCATGTGTGCTATCCCAGGTTTATCCCAGGTAACAGAAGCACTTTCCAGAGCAGAGCTTCGAGGATTATTCCTGCCATGGGCTCTGTGGGAGCTCCCTACTTGCTGTGAGTGTTGGAAAACTGGACTGAAATGTAGAGTTTTATCAGGTTTTAACTGTTATACTGAGTTTTCTGGAGATTGGTGTAGTTTGGTTCTTGGGTTTTTTTAGTAAGACATAAGAATATGCTTAATTCTTGTTTCATCCAAGGGGTTTGTGGACTGTAACATCATAAATGAAGCTACAGAGCGATATTTTTCCTGGTTAATCGGAGGAGTATTTTAAGGGAAGATTTCCCTGAGCCTGTTCTGGGAATGGAATGAACTTGCTGAGGACCCCCCACCTGAGGATACCACGGGGCTTTTGGCACTGGGGATGCAGAACCAGGGTGGGAAAGGGGCAACTTTGTGGGGGCAAACCCAACCCCGAGGAGCTGGAGCGTGTGGAGGAGGCGGAGAACGGAGCCGGGGCGGCTCCCGCCCTTAAATGCCGCGGCGGAGCGGGATGCGGGGCTGCAGCCGCGGGAGGGAGGGAGGAAGGAGGGCAGGAAGCAGCATGGCGCCGCCGGGGGGCGGCGGGCAGCTGCGGGATGGGGACGGGGATGGGGATGGCGACAGGGACAGAGCCACTGCATCGGGCATGCGGCGCTTCACCTGGGAGGAGATCGGGCAGCGGAACGGGCGGGGGCCGGCGCCGCAGGAGCGCTGGCTGGTGATCCACAGGAAGGTGTACGACATCAGCCGCTTCTACCGGAGACACCCGGGAGGGGCCCGGCTCCTCGTCAGCCACGCCGGGCAGGACGCCACGGTGAGCGGAGCGGGGAGGCGGGAGCCGGGATGCGCCGCAGGAGGGCGCCCGGGAAAAGCCGTGCGGAGCGGGTTGGATTCCCGTGGCCTCAGCGGGAATCGGGGTGTGGGACAGAGCCGGGGGGGCGAAGTGTGACCGCTCCGTGCGAGCCTCGCCATCCCCATGCCATGGGACAGGGCAGATGAGGAGATGCAGCCCACGGGAACGGGATCGGAGCTGTTGCTCCAGCTAAATCAGAGCAACAGCTGGAGCGAGAGCTGTGGCTGTGTTCACAGGGATCTTATGTTGAGGGAAGAGACGGAGATCTGACTCCATATTTCAGAAGGCTTGATTTATTATTTTATTATATATATTACATTTAAACTATACTAAAAGAATAGAAGAAAAGGTTTCATCTCAGAAGGCTAGCTAAGCTAAGAATAGAAAAGAAAGAATGATAGCAAAGGCAGCTGTCCCAGACTCTCTGTCCGAACCAGCTGGGCTGTGATTGGCCATTAATTATAAACATCCCAGATGGGCCAATCGAAAATCCACCTGTTGCATTCCACAGCAGCGGATAACTATGGTTTACATTTTGTTCCTGAGGCCTCTCGGCTTCTCAGGAGGAAAAAATCCTAAGGAAAGGATTTTTAATGAAAATATGTCTGCGACAGAGAGCAGAGGAGCACATGGAGATGCTCAGCGGACTGGAGCACCTCTGCTAGCTGGGAATGTTCAGCCTGGGGAAGAGAAGGCTCTAAGAAGAGTTCAGTACCAGTACCTAAAGGGCTCCAAGAGAACCAGAGAGGGATTTTGGACAAGGGCCCGGAGGGACAGGACAAAGGAGAATAGCTTTAAACTAAAAAAGCGTTGATTTAGAGTGCGTATAAGGAAGAAGGTTTTGCTGATGAGGGTGGTGAAATACTGGCATAGGTGACCCAGAGATGCCCCACCCCTGGATGCTCTCAAGGTCAGGCTTAATGGAGCAATCTGGTGTAGTTGAAGATGTCCCTGCTCATTGCAGGGGGGTTGGAGTAGAGGAGCTTTAAAGGTCCCTTCCAACCCAAACCATTTTGTGATTCTTAAGTCTTCAGGATTCCTCTTATCTCCTGGTCTTGCTTGTGTCATTGCTGTGAGCTGCAGCAATTTTTTCCATATATAAGAGATATTTGAGGCTCATGGAAATCAAATAATTTTCAATCCATCAAGTTTAAATTTCAAATTGTGTATTAGTTGAACTTTGCATTCTGTAATTTCAGCACTCATTTCTCGAGTTACTACTGCCAGATTTCTTTAATTTTAGCATGCTGGAAAATCCCAGACAATGGATGAACCAGATATTTTGTTTCTGGGATCTGAGCCAGGTTGGTAGGTAGTTGGTTCCATGTGCAAATCATTAAGCCCTCCAGGATCTGAGCCAGTTTTGGGTCTGTCCATCTTGCAGTAGGTCCATTGCTTAATCTTTTGGGTATATATTATGAAAAATAAAGAAATTATCCTAATTGAGCTGGAAGATTTTAACCAAAAAGCAGAAACCCATGAAAGGTGGCAGCTCAGGAGAGGGTGAGAAGCACAGAAGGCTCTCAGTTAGCAAAGACACCTGAGGAATTAAAAAATGAGTATGACTAATGCCAACATTTTAGAAAGGGTGACACTGCACGCTGAAACTGTGGAGTCCTCTTGGTGCTGCTTTTTGTTGTGGTGTTCTCTCACAAAGGATAAAAAAAGAAGGATGCCTTCCACCAGACCAGGTTGCTCCAACCTGGCCTTGGACACTTCCAGGAATGGAGTGATTCAAAAGGCAATTTTAAATTTTTTTTTTTTTTAACAAAATCTGGATTTCTTTTCCTTTGTTGCTGTGCCTTTGCAGGATGCCTTTGTGGCATTCCATGTTGACAAGGTGCTGGTGAGCAAGTACTTGAAGCCTCTGCAGATTGGGGAACTGGCACCCGACCAACCCAGCATTGAGCCCACTAAAAATGTAAGTCTGTCCTTACAAAACAGATCAAAGGAGACTAAAGGGAAATATTCTGAGATTACACCATGTTCTTCTCTATCAGCATAGCTCCTGGACCAATGGGAACCAGGTTCCTCACATTTTTTGGGCTACTACTTAAAAACAATGTGTAAATATGAAATCCCTGAAGATGAATTTTTCATATCACAGCCTCTCTACCTAAATAGCAGAGTTATCACCTCTAATCTCCCTTGCTTTGAGGAAGAGCTAACCAAAAGGAAAAGGAATATTTTTGGAGAATAAATATTCTCCTTCAGCTGTAGGTCCATTTAATCCTCCCCTGTTAATCCTGGGAAGGGAAAAGAGAAGACAAATATAAGGAATAATTTAATGCAAAAACCTACCACAAGGTGGCATGGGAAGTTCATGCACACAAAGTACAGCTTCCACTAAACACAACTTCAGCTGAGCCCTCTGCTGCCTGCCAAGGATTTGATGGAAGAAGCACCGAGGAGGATTTGTTTTAGGGGTTGGGATGCAGACATTGTGATGGCTGCTCCTGGCTCCTCAACAAAAAGCTGTAGCAGGGCAAAGATAATGTTTATTAAACCCAGCTCTTGCCCTTTTAGCCAGATCCTTTGTTCTTTCTCCCCGCCATCAGAGTGGTTTTTGGGTAATGAGGCTGCAGTGGTGCTCTCTAAAACCACAGAATTGTGACCCTGATGCTTCCCCCAGGAAATGCTGGTGAAAGATTTCTGGGAATTGCGCACTACAGTCGAGAGAATGGGACTCCTGGAGCCAAACCAGCTCTTCTTCTTCCTGCTCCTGGCTCACATCCTGCTCCTGGATACAGCTGCCTGGCTCATCCTCTTCTACTTTGGGACATCCTTACTGCCCTTCGTTTTCTCCCTGCTGCTGCTGACCATTTCCCAGGTGAGCAATGAATTCCACAGCATGGCCTTGCATCAACCTATACACACACACATGTGAGCAGTTTCTTGTCCTTTGCTTCCTCGCTTGGCATAAAAACACAGCCACTATCTGGATGCCAAGAAGAAATTCTGCATGTGGGGATCTCACACTAAACTTAGTTTGGGACTCTTTCAGCAAGATATATTCTGGGGGAAGCCTTGGGACTGTCAGGATTCCACAGTCCCTTTCTGCTGGTGACTTGGGAGCAGTGTCTGGAAAATAAATCTTGATATATCAAGGCAAAGAATGAGTGTGGCACCATCCCTATCTCAATTCCTCTTTTTCTCCCCTCCTAAAGTTTTCTTTCTCCCCCTCCAGGTCCAGGCCTCCTGGTTACAGCACGATTTAGGACACCTCTCAGTATTCAGGAAAACCAAGTGGAACCACTTGCTACACAAGTTTGTGATGTGCCATTTGATTGTGAGTCCCTGGAAAACTTCTGAGGGTTTTCCTGTAAAAACATGTGTTCTGAAGATTCTGTGGAGCATGTGCAGCACTGGGGGGAGGATTAAGGTCAGGAAGTAAAGGGAATTCTGGCTCTTAAAGTGCTTTTCATGCTTTGTTCTTCCCTTGAACAGGGGGCCTCTGCCAAGTGGTGGACTCTCCTGCACTCCCAGCACCATGCCAAACCCAACTGCTTCCACAAGGACCCTGACATTGATATGCACCCTTTCCTCTTCACTTTGGGGAAGAAATTCTCTGTGGAGGTCAGTGAGTGGGTGTGGGAAGTCTAAAACTAAGGTGTGATGGCAATTTCTGTAATGAGGTTTATTTCTCCACAGTTCACACTAAGTCCCTTTAAGAATCTCTTGAACAGCTGATGTGTTGATGTAAATAAATTAGACATGATGTAAGGGCATTGTATATAGGGTGGAAAATCCACCAGCACATTCATGGTTGGAGAAATCTAATGACCTAGAACAACAACTCAGTAATTAATGATCATTAGATAACTTGTAAACATCAATCAATGTAAGGCATGGCTGCAGTCAGCCTGGAATTATTATTTTAGTATTAATGTATGATGCTCAGTCAGAGGGTGGCTTTGATGTGTTCATGTCTTCTAGGAGAGTTTGCTGTGACAGGAACAGCAGGACTGAAAAACCCAGGGCTGTTCCTGGCACTCCAGTTGGGCAGAATTTGTTGGACTGTGTAGGATATTCCCAGTTTGTCCTGCTTGGGCACTGCCAGGAGTGACAACCTAAGAGTGCTGAACCCCTTTTGCTGTAAATCCCACCAGTTCTTGACACCATCACAGCAGCTACAGCACTGAAATATTTTTCTTCATGCCATCATGGGATTGCCATTTAAGTTTAGAGACTCAGAGAAGAAAAATGAGAGAAAATACGTATTTCTGACCACTAACATAACTTAGCCTTGATATATCTAATTCTTCACAAAATGAATCATGAAACAAAGAATGAGGGTTGTGGGAAGTGTGCAAGAATAGTCTCTCTGGAAAATAAATGGAAAAGAGCAAGTTACCTGTGCAAATTGGCAAATTGCCTGGTCTCCACTAATATTTTTTTTCTGTGTTTTTTTTTCCCACAGCTTGGGATCAAAAAGAAAAAATACATGCCCTACAACCACCAACACAAATACTTCTTCATCAGTGAGTATCTCTATCCTTCAATTCCCTGTAAGGTATTAAAGGGGCTTGGAGATTCTACTTTTGACCTGGAGAACTTGAGAAAAACTAAGGTGCCTGAGTCAAAGAATAAAATAAAAAACCAAAATAATAACAACCAGATTTTTGGAAGAGTTGGAGACATCTTATCCTTGATCTCCCACATCCTCCACAGAGGCTCTGGGTTATGATATCTTACCACATCTTTCAGTAGTATCAAAGTCTGTGGGTTTCAGATTTTTTTTTTTGTTTGGTTTGGTTTCTTGGGGTTTTAACTGCAAGTGAGATGTCCTTTTGGAAGGCTGAGTTTGAGTTCTTCAGCCCCAAGTCCCTGATAGAAAAAGGATTTAATATTCATTCCTGTTGTTCCCCTGCTTTGCATCAAGGAATAAGGAGCCAGATAATCTTTGGGCTGTGAAAGCCACTTCTCAAAGTAATAATTTGTGGCTGTTCCTCAGTCAAGAGCCTCAGACAAAATCTGAGTTTTGTAAGAACTCTCAGATAATTGTCAGACCTAGAAATGTTTCAAGGCACTAAACCAACATCCTAACCTGGACAGTTCTCTAGATTGAGCGGGAATTCAGGACCCTTCCCTCCCAGGCTGATATTGTCACCCAGTCCATGATGGCACCAGTGATGAATTTTTCTTTCCAGCTCTTCCTCCGCTCCTGTTCCCCACCTACTTCCACTGCCACACATTCTACATTGCCTACACAAAGAAGTACTGGGCGGTGAGTGCTGCTGCTTGTGTGACCTAAAGGGGTCAGATGGGGACCGTCAGCCTTCCTTCTGAGCATGGAGCCAGCTCCTTGCTGGGCAAGAATGCTCAGATTCACCTCCTACAGCAAGATGTGAGAATGTATCATCAGCTTGTGTTGGATTGCTCTAGATTATTCCATTCAGAAAAAAAAATGTCAAAGCTGAAAGCAAATTGTTCTATTTTACCTATTATATGAGCTTAAAAAATAAATAAGCAAATGTAATTAAAAAAGACATGCTTTTCTTGTTGTCTCTGTTTTTGGTAGGACTTGGCCTGGATGCTGACCTTCTACATCAGATTCTTTTATACTTATGGATCTTTATTAGAAACAAAGAGTCTCCTGGCATATTATTTTATATTCAGGTGATGTGTCTTTAGAAGGTTCTTCAGCCTTTTCTTTATGCATTCTTTCCATCTGTACCTGCTTGTCTTTCTCTATGCTTATATTTCCACATTCTCCTTTGCCACCTCATTTTTTGCCTACTTTTTAATTCATAAATTCTTTTGTTCAATTGCCAGTGCAAGTTTTGTGTTGCCCCATTAGCTGAGGCAACAAAGATTTCACTGAGTGCTGACCAAACTGAGAAATATTTACCTCATATAACATTCAGTGCTTTGAGTGTTGGGTCTGCTGCTGCTTAAAGAGCACATTTAACCAAAACAGCTTAGCCTGGGCTTGCAAATGCCCAGGTATTATCCAGCAGCACTGACTTGAATGGACAGCACACTCTCCCCTTGGATCATTTCACTGATTCTAATCAGTTTGGGCCTTGGCTACAGATAAAACAAGCTGAACACCAGTCAGTGTTAACAAAACACATTAAATAATCATGAGTTTCATAAGGAAATACTAAACTTTCAGAGTTTGGAAGTCCTTCCAGGTGCTGGCTTAGCAAGGCTAGTGTTCAGCCACGTCTTTAAGTCTGGCTTTGCCATTATTTCAATGGCTCCTGCTGACCTGCTCACTCAGCACTGAATTCTCTCATCTCATTGCACAGGATGCTGGAGAGCAGCTGGTTTGTCTGGGTCTCACAGATGAACCACATCCCAATGGATATCGACTACGACAAGAATTTGGACTGGGTGTCTACTCAGGTAAAAGATTTTTCCCTTCTTAAGAATTGTGGCCATACAGGTACAAATTTTAACCATAAGCAAGTCTCCTGTTGCACTAAGGGTGAAATCTGTTGGTGGCTGGGAGGTGAAGGTTAATAGGCTGATGGGTTCAGTCATGGAAAAGGTAAAGGAGTACAGCAATGAGACACTCATGGGCAATGCAAAATGAAATCCAGGTTGAGCTCTGGTTCCTCAACAGACTCTTGGACTTGTCTCTGACTTTGCTTTCCTCTGTCCTCCTCTAGCTCCTGGCAACCTGCAATGTGGAACAGTCACTGTTCAATGACTGGTTCACAGGACACCTCAACTTCCAGATAGAGCATCAGTGAGTACTCACCCCAAGAGGGAATTTTCTTTCTCCTCCTCTTTCTCAAAAAATATTTCCCCTTCTCTCTTTTATTTTTTTCCTTTCTTATTATTTTTTGCTCTGAATTCTACAAATAGTTGTGGGGCAGCAGTGAGTTTATCTTTAAAACTTGAAACTCTTAAAGAGAATCATGTAATTCAGAACTTCTACTGGATCCACAGGATGACAAGAGAAAATGGAACAGGGGCAGGATCAGTGCAAGAACAGCAATAGATAGAGTCAATCCCAAGTTTTAGGGATCAGTGGAAATGTCCTGGCTAAAGCACCTGTTTTTAGTCTGCCATAGGAGTTTAAAGCCACATCTGCTTATTTTTATGCTGTTACTCTATAGAGTGAGATATGCAAGGATGAAGGATGGGCTCATCTCCTCTGTGCTATGGAGAGGGCTACTCCTGGAAAAAGGGATGGAGGGGAAAGTAGTTTCTTCCACAAACATAGTTTAATTTGGAGACAAACTGTGGAAAAGAACAGAAGGGAAAGCAGGAAATTTCTATGAGTTCCTTGTGCTAAAAGCACAGCAGGGGGAAAGAGGAGCTGGGAGCAGTTACAGAGCCTGCTCATTGTGAGCGGGGTGATTCCTGGGAAGCACTAATGGTAGGGTTTCCTGTGAAGCTTGTCTGTCTCCCGTTCACAGCCTTTTCCCTACAATGCCACGGCACAACTACTGCAAGGTGGCCCCTCTGGTGAAGTCCCTGTGTGCCAAGCACGGCCTCGAGTACCAGTGCAAGCCTCTGCTCACAGCCTTTGCAGACATCGTGCAGTGAGTAAAAACAAACCCCCAAAACTGCAGGGGGATGTAGGAGAGACTGGAATCCTAAAAGCAAGAGTTGTTTTGCTCTACCTTTACCCCTTGGGCACATGGTGACTCTTGGGGATGGTGCTGTCCAAGGCAGAGTTGGATTCAATCTTTGTGGGTCTCTCCCAGCTCAGTTTATGGTGAGATTCTGGGAAATGAGCAGAGACAGAACCTCATTCCCTTGTCCCAGCAACACGCCCCTGAGCAGCCCTGTGATGTGTCCCCTCTTTCTCTCTCTCCCAGCTCCCTGAAGACCTCGGGAGAGCTCTGGCACGATGCCTACCTGCACAAATAAATGACAAGGCTTGGTGCGACCATTCACAGCCTGCCGCAGATGCATTCCCAGCAAGCTGAGGGGCAGGGACCACAAGGGACTCTCTGGCAGAAGAAAGTCAGTAAGGACTGAGGGATAAAATTCCAATAGAGATGAAACTGCCTGAATTTTTCTTCTGGTTTTTCCTGGGGTTGTGGTTCAGATATGTTAAGAGTGGACAGGGCAAGCAGAAGGTGAATTGTTAGAAGAGGGAGGAGCTCTTTGCTGAGTCTGGGCATTTCTGAGCCTGGGCATGGGCTCAAGTCAGATGATGGACTGGTGGAGCTGCACACACTTAACTTCATGTCAGAGGCCTCTGATCATGGGCTTTGGTTTTGTTTTTTTTTTCCTCATGTGGAGGGTTTAATGCTTGATACAGCATTTGCTTACTTGAATTTGAAACTGCAAAGGATTTTGGATTAACATGGTGTTCCAGCAATGTGCTTAAACTACAATAAATCAGGATAACCTACAAACAACACTTAGACTGTAGCAAGTGCACATGCAGTGAATGAAAACATAAATGGGTTTTCATTACTATTCTCTAGAGCATCCTCATTGTCACAAGGCCAAGAAACACATGGGGTTAAAGCCAGCTTAAGGCCTCTGCTCTCTTCAAAATTGATCTGGTTTGAGGGATTTTTTTTGTATTTTGTGTTGGGCTGAGACGTGTGCACACTCCACACACACTCCCCCACCTAAACAGGACTAAGATTATACTACAGAAAGGTGAACAAAAAGTAAAACAAATCACCTACAGACATTTGGTCATATCTGAAAGTTGCTGTTGCAGATAAACCAAGATTAGATCAGATTTTGGCTGTGCCAGGCAGAAGGTGAGTCAGTGAAAGAGGCTGGTCCAGGCACTTTTCTTTGTCTCAGGTGAGTACATACTCAGACTCCGAAATGAAAGACCAGCTTTTGGAAAGGAGACTATGGGAACAACAAAATTCACTTAAATATTAGCAGTTAACCACACTTTTTTTCAATAATTCAAGGTTAACAAATAGAAAACTCAAGAGGTAAAAAGATATAAAAAAAGTCTCTGATGACGTAACAAATGGACTCTGTACTACTTGTGCAATGATTGGCTGATTACTTAAAAACCTTTAACCCTGCACAGTCAGCCAGAACAAGGGAAAGATTTGCTATTAAACCATTTTTCCTGCCTTGAAAAAAGTTCAATTATGTTCAGAGGTTAACAGCACAAAGTACAATGCCTGACCCATGGGAGCAAAAGAAGCAATTCCCAAAAACTCTGTGGAAGAATTAAGAAATGAAGCAGAAGTCACAGCAATATCATGTACTCACAAACACATTTCCACTACTTTAAAAAGCCTTTTAAAATTACCTTAAGCAGCCTTTGAAAATGATTTATTGGGTAGATGAAAGGCCTGATTTTGACGATCATAATTTGATTTTTGGACCTTTGACATCACTGGGCTCCTAATTCAGTACCCCTGCAAGTCAAAATGCAATTAACAAAGAGAGCTGTGAATGTTTCCATTGTTTGAGGACCCAACAGTGCTCCAGTGAGGACAGGTGTGCAAGAGGACTGAGCAAGACTCAGATGAAGGGCTGTGGATAAATATGAAATAAAGCCTAAGCAATAACTGGATGAATGCCAGAGCAAACAGGAGCAGCTGCCAAGTCTTCCCTGGGTTATCTTTGAGCAATCCTAGCAGTATCACTCTCAAATAAAAGGCTGCCTGCACTCCCTCAAGAAAATATTGGCTAGCTGGATGAGATTTTACCAAGAAGATATCCCAGAGAGGCCCAAAGAAGGAAACACATACAAATTAGTCATATAACCCAAGAGAAAAGCATAAACAAACAAAAACAAAACAAAAGCCCCCCTTCCCTCCCCCCCGCCAAAAAAAATCCCAAAAAACAAAACAAAACCCACTCACTTCTGTAAAAAAAGTTACGGTACATGAAAACAGAGTGAAAAAAAATCAGCATCAGCAGTAGATTATCTTCCTTAAATGTGAACGATGATGAAAACAATACAAAATATTAACTGGCTTACTCTTAAAATACAGCCTTGATTCCTGCAACTCTGAAGGGCAAAATTTCATTCTTTTTTTACACTATTATCTTGGAATCAGACGTTCAGGGAACACAGTTCCTACTTGAAATAATACTGAAAGTTTAAATTCAAAGTGAAGTATTTTTCCAATAAAATCTCTTACGAAAAGTACTGAGTGGCTAAAGCACCCTGGACTCTGCACATACACAATAAAAAAAAAAAAAAAGAAAAAAGATTTCTTCATTCCTGGCTTTCCAGCTTCCCTCCACAAAGCTGAGAGTGTTGTTGAGACCTTGTAGAGAACACAGGAATTATGATTATGCAGAAATTCTGTATTTTCATTTGTTTTGGGGAGTATTGCAACTGTAACTGAGTCTGTAACCAGTACCTGCCATCAAAGTTCTTCCTCAATAAATCTTACAACATGCAAACACAAGGTCAAAGATTGCCAACTGTGGAAAAGAGAATCATACAATAGTTTGAGTAGGAAAGTGTATCTACTACTGTGTCAATCCTGAATCAATAATCACAGGTACAAGCATTTGTTGTATTGGAAAAAATAACCCAAACAAACATCTAAAAAACCCCCAATGTTCCCAATTCTGGTCAAAGTTTAAAAATGGGGAACCTGAGAGAAACAAGCAAAGAATAAATACTGAAATTAACAGACATAGCAAATCTATATAAGGGATTTCTGTGGTTCATCACATGCTATGAAAGAGGAAACTAAGTTTTCCTTCTGACTTGGTTCATTAGAGATTTACAGTATTTGAACTGCTCTGAGTAGCAGGATGTAAAAATATTCAGTATGTTTTTTCATTGAAAAAGTAAAACTATCAGTTTATCAAGCTTCAGTCTGTGATCTGAGAACAAATTTCAGCCCAGCTCTTGAGGGCCTGCAGTGCAAGGATTTTTCCAGCTGCTCTGGGTTGAAGTCTGACTTTGGGCGGAATTCCAGGGTGACAAAATCCAAGCTTTCATCAGACAATTAAACCACACAGGCTCTGCTCTGTAATCCAGGCTGGAAAAGTGTCATCATCAACAGTCACCTATCAAATACTTCACTTGTTATTTTTACACCACTGCCTCGCTGTTCAGCCTTCATTTGCTTTCCCAGATATGTAACAATGCATCACTTTATAACCTTCTGCAAACACAGGGCTGGTTTTGGGAATCTTCTTCATCTTACTGATCCATCCCAGCTGGAATCATCCTGAATGCCACAAACCTGGCAAAACTGCCTTAAAATTCAAAGAGAGCCTCAGTTATTTTCCCAATTCTGTCCAAAATGACTTTAGGCCACTTCTGATGTTTAATCTCCAATGTCAGGGTTGTGGTTATGTTCAAGGCCACCTCTGCATGCCACACAACTCTGACCCCAAACATTAGCTCAGACTGAGGTCAGCAATATTCCCTGGGGAGGGCAAGGGTCAGGCTTTACCCTGCACTGCAGATCTCTGTGCAATTTGTTATCAGCAGGAGATAAGAACACACAACCCATCAGTGGATCGATTCACTTCTGCAGCGCTGGGCTGGAGTCTCACAGCAATCTGAGCTCACAGTGTAGAGACAGTCACAGAGGGCTCACCCAGTCCAACCCCTGCAGGGAACAGGAACAGCTTCCACCATCCCAGGCTGCTCAGAGCACCATCCAACTGGGCCCTGAACAATTCCAGGGATGTGGCACCCAAAACTTCCCTTGGAATCCTGAGCCAGGGCTTCATCATCCTCATAAAACATTTTGTGAGAAAATGGTGACTCACCTGCCTGCAAGAATTCATGGATGAGATATACAAACAAACAGCGTTCTTCTGCAAGATGGGCAACAGCTATGAAATATTTGGCAAAACAAAGTGACAGGTTAACTGGAAGCTGAAATTATGGATACCCAAACACTGCTTAGCAGTCAATTCCTATCAATGAGCTGCACTACAGAAAGGAAATCAGGGCTTTCTCCAACATCTTTGAAGCACTGGACAGTCCGATTCAAACCTACCTCACCCTTTTACTCCCCACATAACATTTAGCAATCCCATGAACTTCCTCATCTCCTGGCACAGTTCACTATAAAAAATGTGATTCTGAAATCTGCTCATGGTTTTTGGATATTCAAGTTCCAATATACTGGGGAAGAAAAAATAACCTAGGAATGAAGGCCTATTAAAAGAAGAGATACTGCTGGAGAAGCTGTAATTTCCCAAACATTAGTTTCAAATTCATTCCCAAATCCACTGCTGGAGATGTGCATCTAAAATAGAACAGGAATAGGAAAATGTTGAGCAATTCTGCTTTACAGATCACTGAAATCATATTGCAACAACCTGGCAAAGGAATGTTTGATTTCAATTGAACAGAATACAAAAACAAAACAAAACTGCTGTTCTGTCATGTCAACAGTCTCTTTACTCTCAAAATAAGAAGGTGTAAATGGCTTTATTGTCTTATTTATCTGAAGAAATAACATTACTGTTCTTCCAGTGTTGCCTAGTGCTCTCCACAGCTTTGGGAAAAGCCAAGTTTTCTGTACACTTGTCACAGCCAGTTTAGCATAGAACACAGGTCATTTAAGTCATTTAAACACAATTGTGGAGTTGAAACGTGAGTTTTTAAAACAAAGGCAGCTGCAAAAAGTACATCCAACCTACAGCTTCTGCACCACCTCCAGAAAAACAGATGAAGGGATGTATGAACTTCCTAGATTAACACAAAGTATTTGAAGACATTTGCACAGAAAACATGTTGCCAAGAGATTTTTCATTCCATTTATTTCAGAAATAAAAGAAAACAATATAAATCACTTAGCAGACACAAAATTAGAAGATCAGGCCTTGTTTACTCTTTTCCAAAACTTGTCAGGATTCTCTCCAGCACAAAGTATTCCCACCCAATCATCATGTCTGATAATCCCACATGCCTGCTCAGGTAAAAAGCCAACAGAATCCTAGAATACAGTAGGTTATCAGTTCATATTATGTTACTGCACCTCTACCCCAGTTGATTTTTCACAAGAGGTTGGTAGATAAATGAACTGCAGAGCAAGTAACATTCTCCAAAATTTAACAGAACAGCACTTAGTATCTACTCTCCTTTACCTGCCACCATTCCTGGCAATTCACACTTAAATCAGGAAGTAATCCTAGTCAAAATACAACTCAGGGGAGACCCAGAAATGCAGTGACTATTGACAAATCACCCCCAAACTGCTATGATTTGATTTTTTTTACATTTGCCTGAGTTAAGAGCAGTAGCTGGCTCTGAAGTGCTTTGCATTTAGCTTGGATAATAATTATCACATAACTGGGGTCCCAAGATTTTTTGCACTATTTAACTAAACTGCAAATGCTGGGTAACATTACACCATGCCTCAAATCAGGTTTTAGACATATCTGCTAGATATTGACATTCATACAAACATGCTGCCTTAATGAAAGGATCACCCTAAAAATTAGCCCTGGCTTGATCAAGAAATAGCAACAGCAGATTATTGCAGTAAAATAAGAATTTCAGCAACCACTGGGAATGGTTTTGAAATTTCTTGAGCTTGAATTTCAATATTAATGCATTAGAAGGTTTATTTATTAACATTTGGCATGTTCTCTATTTAAAGTCTTACAGATTAGAAAGAACAATTTATTCTCCTACCCCTGAAAAGGCTGTAAGGTGTAATCAATTTAGCTGAACAGTGCATGGAATAAGAAAATATCCTTTGCTACCTCCCTTATGTCAGTTATATCCCAACACAGCATTAGTAAGCAAAGATTATCTTAAAATATATATTGGGAATAAGACTGAACTGTATTTAGATGAAACTCTGTAATTAGCTTTGTCTCTCTCATAAGGAATGAGACATACCAACATTTTACTCAAGGTACTGGGTATCCTTTTACTTCTGGAAGGCCAAAAATGAAATTCAAGAGGTGTGTTCATAAATACAGACAGGTAATTATTTTATTAGAAATACTGAACAGCAGCAACTTTTTAAGCAGTTTCTCCATGAGGGCAACCACAGTGCCCTTATAGAAATTCTACTGTGTGATTTAGCCAAGAAAGTCATACAACAAAAAAAAAATGAAGCAGTATTTTGATTAAATTTCTGTTTGCTCCTAGAAATGAAGGCAATTTCTTATCCATGAGTTGTTTAAAAATCCCCTAAGTTATTATCAAGCAGTAAAGCACTAGTGTTGAAAGGCACTAGGATAGGAGCTTGTGTTACCTGATTTTGAGTACAGACAGCACTTGAAAGCTCAGTAAATCACACCTGTAAAATACTCCTGTGCTTGGGCACAAGTCTGCTACATTCATTGAAGTGTTGGACAGGTTCTTGTGCAGCTGGAAGGATGCAAAACTCAGAGCAGATCTCTGCAGATTTACAGGTTGGATCTTTCCTTGACAGACATATGAGTTCCGGACTGTGTGTATGTTCTAATTACATCCTGAAAATAAAGCAAGAGAAAAACTCAGAGCAAGTTCCATTTAAAGTAAAGACTTGCAGGAAAAAACTGAATCAACTGAGTTGTTGTTCTTTGGAGCAAGCACTGAGCCCAAGAAAGGCTTGTGGCAATGTTTCATTACCATCTCAAAGGGTGGGTAACCAACCTGAACACATTTTATATCATGTACAGCTACCTTCCAGAAACCCTACAAACCTCAGCTGAAACAAAGTCTTTGTACACCACCAGTTAATCAACATTTAATTGTTATTAGAGGACTGTCTTATTTCACAATTCTGTAAGCACTGACTTCTGGCCTTTAGCTCAAATGGGGATCAAGACAGATTTCTCATGTCATTGGATTTACAAGAGAAGCCAAAATAACTCACAGCCAGTCAAAATGCAACTACAAAAATCATTACCTTTTTCCCACCCTCAGCATTGAATTTGTCCAGCAAAGCCTGGATACAGGCTCCATAACTAGGATGAACATCATGGAAGTTTTTCACCTGCACAGGAAGACAAAACAGAAAAGGCAGTAAGAATTTTTTTCCTCCATTTCAAGAGGGTTCTTTACCACACTTCCTGGGCTACAAGGAGTAGGTATCATAAGGAAGAAAAGTTGAATTCTGATCAGTTATAAACAAGATATGAACATCTCCAAAGACATTTTCTGTTATGCCACACAGAGCTCACTCCCAATTTAAACAAAATTGCCCTGGGAAGGATAAGGATCCAATCCCTCCTTGGCCCTCATTGCCTTCTCCTTGTTTAGAGCAAAACCTTACTCTGGCAGTCATCTGATTTTTAACAACACTGAGCTAAACATATGTTCAACACCTGTCCCATTCTTCCCCCCAGGAACAAGTTACTTTAACATGTTATATACTGATGCTATATTGTGTAAATAGGCAAATATTTAAGTATGAGAATTCCAGAGTAAGAAAAAATCCAGCCTTTTCAGAGAATTCCTGATCTTCCTTTCCAGAAGTCATTATGAAAATGTTACTAGGCTGATAGAAAACCTGGAATAAACCCCAAAGAAGGCACTTACAGCTCGTTTCTGAATGAAGAGCTGAGCATCCTTCAGATGTTCTGCAATGTTCTTACACAGCCTCTGGCGCTCTTCCTCGTTCAGCACTTTGAGGTAGAATTCTCGCACCTAAAGGAAATAAAGGTTTATTTTGGTAGCCCCAAAAGTGAATAAAAATAGCTTTCACTTCCTAGTCAAGCAACACTTAAAATACTCAAAACATTTAAAAGGCATCCAATCTGTCAGGGTTTTTCTTCGGCAAATATACCAACAACTTCTTCTCCAGACACTAATGGCAAGAAAACAAGTCAGAGCCTCTACCTAACAATGCCCAAAATCTGAATTTCAGATTCTGTGAGAACTCACACTCTACACACTCCTCATTGTGTGCCAAGCAGCACAAAGTCTTCCCACAGCCCCACCTGGGTCACGTTGTCCTCATTGGCACTGTTGAAGCGCTGCACGTCCCCTGAAGCAAACATGCGGCTCTCCTTGAGCTGGGGCTGATCCTCAGGACCAGTGAAGCTGTTTGGATAATAATTTGGGGCACCACCTGGGAAAAAAAATCATCCCCAAACCAAATCAATCGGATGGGAGCACTTTCAAGTAAATCAGAAGACAGAGGATGTTATTTGCTTGGAGGAATCTAAATCAATTACTGAGACAGGATTCATTTTATTAAAAACAGCTGCCAGCATTTTTCTGTCAACACCTTCAAGCCTGCTACAAAGAGAATTTCCACAGCTTTTCTCAGAGAATATTGCCTCAAAAATAAGAAAACCTGGCCACAACAATACTTCTCAATTATAACAGAAAGTCATGGCTGAAGTTTAAGGCAGCATAAAAACACAATCATTTACATATCTGAAGTACTATAATGCTTCCCTGTGTAGGGGGTGTATTTTAAACACCTAGTGAACTAAGAGAACTGCATAAAAATAAACTCATTATCTGTTCTGGGACAAGTGCAGCTGTCCTCAAGTTCCTGTTTTTCAAAATATTTCCCTCTCCTCCCCCAGCAAGTGTCTGAATTCATAGCCCAGAGGAACGCATATTTTGGCATGAGCCACAGCTTAAGTACATCCTTGTTTACTCTTAGGTGGAAAACAGCCATATTGGGCAAACCCTGACAGAACAGAAGCTGCTCAGTAGAAGGGAAGCGACAGCTCTACTCTTGGCATTTTCACTTTTGTCTTTCACAATCTCTCAGAAATCTGAAAGCAAAGCAGTTTAGTGATGTGGACTGAGCCAAGTCAGTCTCTAAAACCTGACTTCAGGTATTCTTCCACAAACTGCTTTCCTGTTAAAGACCTTTCTATTAAGTTTTAAACACATCCTAAGCTTTGTTTGCTTTTTATACTTTCAAACAAACTCCTCATCTCGTATCCAAATATCCCAAGTCTCCTTTACTGGATTAACAGAGAAGATCTACAAGCATTCTACACAAGTACGTAAAGATAATAAACATGGATCGTAAGCCCCCTATGAATTGAAGGGCACACAGTAGCCCATGCCTGAGCATGATTATATTGAAATTATTATATTGAAAGCTAGCTACCTTGGTTGTCAGAAACAGTCATTGGCCCATCCCTCTGGTAGTTGGCCACCCTGGCTCTGAAGGGACAGTTGACAGGGATCTGCAGATAGTTGGGGCCCAGGCGGTGTCTGTGGGTGTCAGGATAAGAGAAGAGGCGCCCCTAAAACATTGAGCACAAACACGAACCACCACTTGTAAAACACTGGGGCATGTCAACTCAAAGCTTTCATAAGCAGCAAAGTAACCAATGCTCCTCAGGTCACACCTCCTGTTTACCTGCAGCATTTTGTCAGGGCTGGGCTCAATTCCAGGAGGCATGTTGCTAGGGTCATAAGCCATCTGTTCCACCTCTGCAAAGTAGTTGACAGGATTCCTGTTCAAGACCAGCTTTCCCACAGGGATGAGAGGGTAGTCACCATGAGGCCAAACCTGTAAGACACAACACACATCCAGTAAAATCAACATTATTACAGTATTATGCAGCTTAACCGCCAGGCAGAATTCACCTGATTTCAGTCTAGATTAATAAAATACATTACTGAGTTTCTTTTCTCTTAACAAACATTGAAGAATGTCTTATTTTAAGAAGCCTCCTGCAATCAACACAGATTATTAATGCAATTTATTTCACCATCCCAGCATAATCTCAGCACTTGAGTACTTGAACAAAATACCCGCAGGCCCTTGAAAAGCTGCCTAGGGAAGCAGGGCGTGGGTGGAACTGGTGGCAAAAATGTTTTCAGTTCCTTCAAAATGCTTAACTGGCTTAACTGACCTTTTCTTTGCCATCTGAGCTGCACTTTTTAAGTTCAAAGGTCTTTAGCCACTTGGGGAGAATGGTGTTAGAGGTAAAAAAAGAGTTTATGCAACGCTAGTTTATGTTGTCATCTTTCAATGAGGCATTCCTAGGAGCAGCTATTGGAAGTGGGACAAAATGAGACCAGCAACGCTCAGGGTGTGACTCTGCTCTGAGATCACACTTCTGAAGTGCCATGGGATCTGCAGGCCTGGAATCAAGCCCTACCCATATTTCCCTGAGGAAAAGTAACATCAGATATAACACAACTACAGCTTCACTCCAGAATTCCTGGCTCATCGTGGCTCTACAATAAAGAATACACTTAAAAACTACCTGAAACTGAATATTCCCAGAATTATCAGACATACCTTAGTCAGATCAAAAGGATTAAATGGGAACTTCTCTGCTTCTTCAAAGGTCATAACCTGAATGTAGAAGGACCATGAGGGAAAGTTCCCCTTGGCAATGGCATTGTAAAGGTCCCGTATGGCATAGTCAGGATCAGTAGAAGCCAATCTTCCTGCTTCCTCCACAGAAAGGTTTTTGATGCCCTGGTCAGTCTAAAAGCAATTCAAGCACCAGTTACAGCATGCAGAAAGTACTACAGAGATTATTCATCAAGAATGGATTTTAACAAGGTTTATAATCCAAGAATGAGACTGTCCAAGTTCTGACTTCCAGTAACTTGAGTTTAGATTCATAGTACATTCAACAGCTGCCTTCCAGATAAAAATCAGTTCATTGATAGTGCTCCATTAACAAGAGACAGATGCCCAAATAAGAGTTTCTTACAGTCTAGTAAATGAATAGAAGAAGAGAGATGCCTCTCCTACTGGTTAAGGGTATGAAACTGATACTCAACAAGGACTCCACAAACCTTTGAACCTGAATTAAACTTGAAAAGTCACAGATCTTTATGGTTTTTATCCAGTATGATGTATAGTTTCAATTAAAAAAATCATTACCTTGGCATGGAATTTGCAGTAAACTGCTCTTCCATCAGCATTAACCAGTTTGAAGGTGTGTGATCCATATCCATTCATGTGGCGATAGCCATCAGGAATGCCACGGTCACTGAACAGGAAAGACACCTGAAGAGAGGGATCAAACGCTATGAACGGGCTCAGCATATCAAGGAGAAATTCTTCACTCCAGACTAAGTTTGTTTATTGTTAATCTGCATCACTGGGAGTTATGTTAATGCTGTCAGGAATTCCTTGAGGAATTTCTACTTTAAGTGTTAATGAAATAAAACTGACTCCCCTGTAAGCATAGGTAAGTATGAATAATTTAAAATCAGATTTAAATAAAATATAAATAACACTATGTAGACTTCTAAATCAAAACATGGAAAAGAGAGAGTTAAGAACCTGCTGTCATAACATGATTATCTTATCATACAAAATAAAGTCACGGGAGAAGCTTACTTGATGCAAAGACTCAGGGCGAAGACTCCAGAAGTCCCACACCATGTCTGGATCCTTCAGATGAGTCTGAGGATTCCTCTTTTGGCTATGGATGAAGGAGGGAAACTAATTCGTCCAGAAGTTGAAAAGGAAAAAGAGAAAAAAAAAAGAAAAACAACACAAAGCTATAAGATCACTGAAAAAAAATCTTCTACTGCTATACCCTTCCTGCCAAACACATTAATTCACAGACCAGTCAGTAAAATTAGGGTAATGTCAAACATTCACAATTAGAATAAACAGAGGTAAAGAATGCTTTCATTTTGTGGTTGATAAGGTGAGAGATAAAACTGTTCAGATTTGTATATCTGTGTTTATGTGACTCATAAATGAATATAGAGATACTATGAAGTATCTGTGCAGAACTCCTGCACTCAAGGAAAACCCCTCTGCTAGCTGCTGTCAAACTTATGCCAACAGACCAAAAAACCCCAGATTTAATAAACAGAATTGGCAAGAAGGTTTTCAAGTGAAAAGTTCAAGTGAAAAGTATGAAACCATGTAAGTTATCAAGCTTTAGTTCTTTATTTACTTTTGTTTAAGAACATCTTTCCAAGTAAAAAACGTTCAGACAATCTGACGAGCAACCAAATTTTTGCTTCTGAGGGAAGTCAAAACAAGATGCGAATCAACTTTTGGGCTTTCTCACAAAGCACCCTCACCTTTTGTGCTTACTCACCAACATTGCATCCCGAATAAAGAAGATGGGAGTGTTGTTTCCCACAAGATCCCAATTCCCATCCTCCGTGTAGAACTTCATGGCAAAGCCTCGGGGGTCACGAACTGTGTCAGCTGAGCCAGATTCTCCAGCTTGAAGAAATACATGAACACACAGAAGTGTTAGGATAGGAAATGCATATAAATATGAGCTGAAAAGAGGCCATAAAATCCTAAAAGGGCAAGGTTTATTGCAGTCTTTTCTACACCAAGGAATTGTAGGAATATTTTCAACAATGCTTCAGGCACTGTGAGTTTTCAAAGTGTAAAGCCGACCAAACATTCAGGCCTCAGTTAAAAAAAGGAAAAAACGAAGTATATCCACTTGAGCCAATTAAGAATGGAATTTGCATTATCACTAAGAGAGACATCATCAGATTTTAAGGCTGAATCATCTAAACCCGCACTCGTTTCTGTGCACCAAATCCCAGTGGGAAAGCTCTCATCTGAAAGGTAGCAATCTAACCAGCGTGCCTAATAAAACACTATGGAAAAGCTGTAATCCTTTTAATTCCTCCTGCTTCACCCAGGATGGGATTTTCAATGGGAATTTAGACCAGAGCACAAGTGCTTAGCACAACACCTGTGCAGAAGTGTTCCAGAAGTGCTCAGAACAGCTAATGCTGAATTGTGTTGAAATCAGTAGGACACTCATTCCCTCGTTAAAAACCTTGTGTATTCCAGAAGAGCAGGGAGGGAACGTGTCCAAACAGGGCAGACAAAGGGAAGGGAAGGATGCAACAACCTGCTCCAGCAGCAGTCCACATTTCAAACTCAACACAGTGTCCTTACCCTGTACAACACTCAGGACACCCTAAATCCTAAGGGATTTAAGACTGGAAACAGCCAGTAGGCCAAAGCCAGCAGACTCCTGAGCCTTGCTGGACTACTTTTTTTCTCTCCAATACTTCCAGAACTGAATCCTCATTAGGACTTCTTTCCTTTTAAATACATCCACATCATGAATTACAATTTTTCTATCAGACAAGCTACTGATCACAATCAGCTTCAACTAATAGCATTTAAGATTTTGCTAGTTTGTGAATTCCAATCTTTAAGAAATCAGAGTTTATTTAAGGAAGACTTTTTGGGTTTTTTTGCCCAGTATTTAGTTTACATCATTTATCCCCAAAACATTCCTGCAGCATAAGAGATCATAGGTATTTAACTTATTAGTGTTGATTGTGATTCAACCAGAAACAAAGCAAGTTTTCTGTCAGAAAAAAACAGCGGGGGCTGCCCTCCCTCTCACATTTCAGACAGAAAAGTGTCTCCAGAGAGCTCTGACAAAGAGGGGCAAAAGCTGCTTGAATTTCAGAGAAGATGAAACCAGCACTGCAGACACCCTTCAGTGCCCCACAATGCAAACAGTGCTCTCAGGACACACATGCAGAAGACACAAAGGGAATTTAGAGCCTTACCAACAGTGGAGAAGCGGATGGCAAGCGGAGTCCTTTTCCCAATGTGCTCAAACACTTTTGCCTTACAGTACTGGGTGATATCATGAGTGACTTCAAAATAGCCAAAGGCTCCTGAAGAACAGCAAGTTCAAAATATCAGATCCAGGTACCTTCCTCCCACTCCTAGCTTGTCTGATAACATACAACTTGAAGTCCAAAGGAAGTACACCAGTTTAAACAATGCTCTAAACACTCCATTTTCTTTCACAAAATGAAACTGATTTAACACAAGCTATTTGTGTTAAATACATTCTCTCCTCCTTAACTGACTGTTACCAGCTTCCAGCACAGAAGATGCTCTTCTGCCAAGATCTGTGGGTTCATCTGGGAGCAAGGCAGGTATTTCTTTAATCCTTCTATGAGTTGCAGAATTTTTGGTGCATCTGTAAGCTGGGTGAAGCAACACAACCCTTTCCACCCCCACAGAGGAACTTTTCCCATGTACAATCACATTTTAAATATAGCCCCATATTTGCTCCTTCTAGGGCAATGCATGACAAAACTCAAGGTACTAATTCTACCTTACTAAGATCAAGAATAATTTTTTAAAGGCTTAAGGTTTTTTAATTTAATATTAGATTATCAGCTTGCTTTGGCAGACATACATTAGAAGACAAAGCCAAATTCTCTATTAAGTAACATGTAAACAACATTGAAATAGAGATGGGGAGGAACAGACAGAAGAAGCAGAGACTACAACAGACACAGTAAAAATTGAGGGGCTATAGCCATATTTTCTCTCATTTTTGTAAACAATTTTCCAGTGCTCCAAGTTTTGAGTTCTTTTAAACCAGGCCTTACCACTGTTGTTTATACAGATTTATTATAGCTAGTAACACTAAATCATAAATAACAATGTAATTTAGGCATCACAATCTACACATTTACTCAAAAGCTCTTTAATTCTACACAGAGAAAATATGTGATTTTAAACATACCTGCCCCTTTTGCATGCACAACTCTCTCAGGAATCCTCTCTCTGTCAAAGTGAGCCATCTCATCAGTGAAAACAACATCTTGGACAAGAAGAGGTCCACGTGGCCCCAGTGTCAGGATATTCAGCTTATCCCCAATGGGGTTCCCAGAGCCTGTGGTCAGGACATCTGGTTTCTGGAAGCAAGAGAAAGTCACTTTTAACACCAGAAATTAAAAATCCTCTGGATCTGAGCCACACAATGTGCATGACTCAATCATTACATGTCACAGAACATATCAACAAGAGGTGGCAAAATGACTTCAGATTCTGAGGGAAGTTACAGAACACACAGATGTTTACCTAAATTACAAAGCAAAGTTTTAGGACACTTTAAGAAGGAGAGTTGAAGTCATGTAAAATCCAGGAATGTTTTCTGTGGCTCAGAAGTGTTTCTTCTCAAGGCCACTGAACGCATTTCAAGAAAAATATGGGATGGAAAAAATGTCAGAACAGGGGTAGAGACATAAGGAAAGAGCTACAGTCAGACCAAAATGGGGTTTCCTTAATTAGAATTGGTCTGGAAGAGTTATGGAAAACAACAGAAGTAGGAATACCTGAGGAATCACCATTTTAGACTCCTGCACCATGGAAAGACGAAGATTAACACAAACCCTAAGAAGCTCTACTGGCAGGAAATGTCCTACAACTTCAAGAAACACCTGCACTAGAACTGAGTTTATGAGAATATTATGAGAATATGAGAATAGAATTTTCTTATAAAAAGATTCTAGTAGAAAAGACTTCATCTGCATCACATGTGGGGTTATATGCTCCTCTAAGGCAATATTCCTGTTTTACTGGGTGCTGTGGAAAATGTAGCGAGAAAGGCACATCAGCTCCAGAGACCTGTTGGTCACAGTTTTCAGTTCTTTCTGGAGTACATTTATTGTTAGGAGCCTTGTAAAGGACTTAGAGGAACACAAAAAAAAATAAGGACCAAGGAAAAAATAAAGAAAATAAACACAAAATTTTCAACAGGGTGAGCTCAAACAGAGTTACAGATTCCAGCTAACAATAAATCCACCACAGCTTGCACTAAACTGACATAATTCTATATGGGCTCTCCATCCACACTCTCCAGAAGCATCCACACACCTGAACCACATCAGCACAAACTCCCTCAGCCCTTCCTGACAAGTTCTCCTCCTTTAAAGTTCTATAAATGAAAAGGGATGGTGGAGAGAAGGAAGAAGCAATTCTTGATGAGAAAAGCATTCATTATTCTAACAGTGACTGCATGGGGTTCCAATTCTTACCCTAAGTTCTGCTTTAAGGGGGTTAATTACTGCAAACAGACAAAATTCCCATCTGATAGAAGACTTTATTCCCCCCAAAAGGCAACCCACAAAGGCAAGGAAAGAATAATTATTCACATCCACACCCAGAGCTCTGGACGAGGCAGAGAACACAGGGAGTTCCAGACACCTTAGTTTCACGCAGGTCCACAAATAACCACATAAAAGACATTTGAGAGGATAAGTGCATTTCCACTGTGTTCCTACTAACATGCAGCACGTGCTACTGCAGCTGGCTTAAACTCCCAACATATCCACCTTCTTTATTGCTTCACCACTTCATTAGCATAAAGCTTTAAGCATAAATCCAATTCCTCTGGGATGCCTGGAATCCTCACCTACACTGAAATCTGCACAAACATTATAAAAGACAATAAGCAACTGGTTACAAACATAAACATGATGTTCAGAAAGTTACAGGGAAGTTAAATAAAGCCAAATTTGTATTTCAAGTCAAACAAACATCTGCTTAAATCAAAAGGTTGTCTATAGCTTCTTATGGGAAATATGCAAGAGTAGAAATTGTTCTCAGTATATTTTCCACTGTTTATTTATTATAGACTATTCTAAAATGCCAATATTTAAGGCCACCAGAAGTAGTTGCTAAAACCACAACTTATTGACATTAAGGCTGTAAAAAAAATTAACAGCTTTGTGGCTGTACAGTCTCCTTTGTGTAGGCAGACTTTCTAGTGTTCACATTAGAAGTAAGGAATATTCATTTACTTAGTTTCAGGATAACGTTATGTGGGGCACACAAAGCAAGTTCCAGAGAGGAACAAAAACCAAACCCATAGTTTAAAGAAGAACTCTCACACTACTTTTGGACCCGAGTTTGTTTGATGCCTGTGTTTTCCTCTGGCTGGGAGCTGCACACAGCCCAAACCTTGATAGGTAAGAGCTTTCAGATCTGTATTTCATTACAGCACTAACCTGCCATGACAAAAAGAAGGGAAGGAAAGCCAGGAGAATTTTAGTTGCTGCTATGGCAAACAGCACACATCAAAGTACATACTTCCAGGCATTACTGATACTTTGCACCTCATACAACTCACTTTAAAATTCTAATAAGTCCTCCCTACTTTCTATCTTAAAGTCTCATGACTCCTTATGCAACACAGACTTTGGGTTGCCTCCCAATCTCCAAATTAACCTTGGCCTCTTTTCAAACGCGGCTCTGCTACAGAAAAGCCGACATCCCTACAAAAATAATTACTCATGGATAAAAAAGGAACTACTATGACACATGCTAGGATATGATGGAGTCACAAGTCATCAGGTAGTTTTCGCACTGTACCATTGGGAACCGAGAGGAAAAAATAAAATTAAGACGACTTAACAGCTCCAATGGGAACTGAAACGTCCGCTTGCGTCTTGCAAGATTGCCACTTAAAACCAGCACAAAATGTATTTAGTAGCAAATACACGTTTCGTCAGAAACGACATGTGGAAACTGTCACAGCGATTTGACGAAGAAGGGAAGTGAACTCTTGCAACATTTACACCTTAACCTAAATATTTGGAGTCTATTCTACAGCTTCAGATGACTGAGCGCCATGCTGTTGATTACATGCCCTTACGATTTCAGTCAGCCACCTGTCCCAGTCCACTTCATACTACTAGAGAATGGTTTGGGTTGGAAGGGATCTTCAAGGTCATTGAATTCCACCCCCTGCCACGGGCAGGGACACAGGGACACCTCCCACTATCCCAGGTTGCTCCAAGCTCCGTCCAACCTGGCCTTGATCACTTCCAGGGATGGGGCAGCCACAGTTTCTCTGGGAAACCTGTGCCAGGGTCTCACCACTCTCACAAGGAAGAATTTCTTCCTAAAAAATTCACTTCGGTCTGGTCACGCAGAATACGCTGAGCTGGAAGGGAGCCACAAGGATCACCGAGTCCAACTCCTGGCCCCGCACACACTGCTCAACGTGCTTTATCTCTTCTGTTATTCCCTAGTCACATTTCCACCGGGCTCTACCGCCGTGACAGCAAACCGAAACGCAAACTTCTGATTTAAGACAGAAAAACATCGCCCCCAGGCCTGCCCGCGGGCCCGCGGCTGGGGCGCAGCGCAGCCCCGGCGCTGCCGGGAAGGATCGGCCGGGGCCACGCAGCGCTGCCCGCCCGTATCGCTCGGGGCCAGCTGGCAGCCTCCAGCCCTCCGTGCCTCGCTGCTCCCGGGCACAACTCCAACCATGGGGGCGAGGCCGGGACGGGCCGAGGGCGCCTCGCCCTCCGCCGCTGCCCCGGGGACGCCCGGGCGCTCGGAGCGCCGCATCCCGCTCAACTCCGCGGGGCTCTGCGCCCTCCGGCGCCGCGGCTCCCGGGGGATGCGAGGCGCAGGGGTACCGGGGAGCGGCGGTGCCCGGCGGGTACCTGCGAGCCCCGCTGGTTCTTCCACTGCTTCAGCTGGTTCGCGGCGTCGTCCCGCCCGTCGGCCATTTTGCGGTCTCCGGCGACCCCCGAGGCAGCAAGGGCAGCGAGGAGAGGAGCGGCGGGGCTGTGTTCGCTCCCGGCGAGGAGGCAGCAGCGGCGGGGAGCTCAGGCCGTGGCCCGGTCACGCTGTCACCCCGCGGGGACCCTGCGCCACCGCCGCGTCCCGCCCGCAGCAGCCGCGGGTAGCGGCAGGCACCGCCAATACAGCTCCGCTCCCGCCTGCGCCCGCCCCCGCTACCTCCTCGGCCAATAGCACCGCGGCCAGCCGCCACCGCGAGGTCTGATTGGTCTAAAGACACGTCAATCATGGGCGGGGAGGTCCCGCCCCCTCCTCGCGCTGTGAGGGAGAGGCCAGCGGCGCTGTCGGGTTCCTTTGAAATTGAAAGGAAATTTACCAATAGCCCAGCGAAATTGACCAAAATCCCTGCGAAAGGGATTTTTCGCCTGTAATCGCATTGTTGAGATGCCGGAGATTTCTAAAACTGCTGGTGGTGGAGGCGTTGTGCAGTGACAGGAAAAAGTTACAGGTTCGCCACCGTGAAAGCTGCACTTACGGAGTTTCTGAGGGAGGGTTTGTTTCAGCAGTGAAAAAAATGCTGAAACTTTTGTTTGCTGAAATTTGCTGAAACAAATTTGTTTGTAAATTGCAAAATCAAAGTGACCGATATATAACTATATAAATTATGTAACTATATAAATTACATCAGTGTCTAACTACATACGGGCTCATTCTTGTATTGGTGCCTGAAATGGAGTAGAGGTGGCTCACTTCAGTCATATGCACCCAACAAAAGAGCATTTCTTTGGTGACTGGTATTTTTAACCTTTAAAACCCACCCAGTTCTGAATGATGTGGTTATACTTACAAATTGTGAGTAAATATGACATAAGTAGTTTTGATAATACTGCAGAATATCCCTGGCTTGGGCCTATGCACCTACTAAGGATGACAAGAGTGACAAAAAGCTGGTAATTTTTCCTATTTTTGAGGTAAAACCTTTCAACAACACAAATAATCCATCTTAAACTCCTTATCTGCAAGATTATATCTACATTCTTTGTCTTAATAGATACAAAGAACAGTCAAACTTGTTAATTCAAATAGACAATTGCTTTATCTGGTACGTGTTATTATGGATTAGAGGGTTAAAGCTCCCAGACTCAGGTCTGCACTATACAGGGGATGTAATTACTTCTATTCCTTTTCTGCAGAATTAAGAACAGCAAGCTCCATTTTTTTCTGCTTCACCATTTATTGGGACTTCTTTTTCATGTCTTGAAGCCTCATAATCTTTTCTGCTTCAGCATGATAACCAACATCATAAAGAAGGGCAAGGAAGATTGCTTATGTTTCTCATATTTTTATATAAAATATCCATCAGTAGACTACACTTACCACACCTAGATTTAACAATAGGATTGCCCACATGATTTTTTTTTAAATCAATAATTGCTATTTCAGTTTGCTTAACCAGCAAATTGGGGGAAATGTGAACATTTTCATCAACAGTCAATATTTGCTTTTCCTTTACAGTTTAACACTTTAAATTTTAAGCAGGCCAACATGTTTAGGTAAACTTGCTGGTCACAAATCAGTTTCAAAGTAAGAGTAACTTGCAAAAACTTCTTTCCTTTCCTATGAACCTTTCTTATTATATGCTAGAGGAAAGGATATATGTGCATATACATATATTTACATGTGTGTGCCTGCATAAAAAACAAACAAGAGATTAAATATTGGCTGAGGAAATATGCAAACCCCAAACCAAAGCCCAGGAGATAGAAGGTGGCAACACCAGTGGCACCTATTGCAAACAGTGTTTGCACTTCAGTTTAACTAAAACCAAGTGACTGCATTTCATAAGAAAGGTCAAAGGCAAAGTTCAGAGTGACACAAATACTTTTGCCTCTCACCTTGCTCTAATTTTGTCTTAGAAAATGTCTTTTCAGGAAAAAAAAAAAAAAGCAGTGAATGCTGGTTTGGATTCCACAGGTATCTGGCTGTGGGTATCTTTGTATTTTTCCTTTCCCCCCTTTCCTATCTTGATGTTATTTGTTTCCTGCAGCACTTTATTTGCCTCCTGTTATATATCTGCATTAAGTAAACAAACTTCAAACAATTCCAAATTAATCATCTTTATTTACCTGGGGAGACTGGTTCTCTGCTGCCACATGATTTTTTGAGGCATGATCCAAACCACACTTTGCCCTTAATTAAGATTTGGGGAGATTAAAAGGCAGAGTGCTTAGCATTTGTGTATTGTTGTATTTAAAGTGAGTTTAAACACAAACTGCAAGGTCAGTGTCACTCACGATTGTGCTGTAAATAGAGTTTGCACATAGCTCAGTGATTTACACCCAAGGAAAGGATCTAGAATTAGTTGAGTAGCAGGTCAGCAGCACCTCTTGCTTTGCTAAATAAGTTCCACAAGCACCCCAAACTTTCATCCTGCATCTAGCAGCCCTCTCTGGCTGCCTTGGTCCCTGCTTGCTCCGTGATTAAATCAGAGTTGCAAATGTTCCCAAGCTCCCTACAACAACATCTGTGCACTCTGAGTGCCTCTGCTGCAGAGCCAGAGCCTTTAAACCCAGCACAGAGCATGGGGGACAAGATGACTTTTACAATAAGAGATCAGGAAAGAGAAGCACAAGAGAGAGTGTGCTGACTTCATAATTAAACTGATTATTGATGAGAACACTTACCACAGGATTGGGAGGCTTATTGACCCTTCTGCTAAAGATGTTCAAACTTGTATCTTCCAGAGGATCCAAATTATGCATCTGGAGGTGAGGCTTGGATATGTTTTCTACTCTGAGCCTCAAGGAATAAGGTCAGAAAAACATCAAAGCTCTGGTTCAATCTCACACAATAAAAGTATAATTGATATGACTGAGTGTATTTTCAGTCACAAAACAAATTCAGCTACTGCATGTGGACCAGTTATGAAATAATATAATGAATCTATTCTCAAGACCTGAAATTTTATTTGGCCTTTATCAATATCTAATATTTATAGATTTGCAGTACCTCAGAAACTTTTTCCACTCATCCTTCTGCTGTCATGCCTGGTGTAAACATCAGGGCACAGAAAAAGCATGGAAAGAGCAACACAGAACAATAACATGGCAGAGGATTGAGAGGTAGGTATGGCAGCCACAGATCGAAGTATGTTGCTATTCTATTATAGACAAAAGCAGAGATTTATTAATAGAAACAACAGATTAATGTCAGTTTTAATGCAATAAAGAAAACACTCTGTCTGTGCTGATCCCCAACACACACTCAGGGCAATTTTGTACCTCCAGCTGGCAATTACACAGCCGTGAAGTTCACACTGTGAAAGGTCAGCCAGCCCCTGGGTGACACGTGCGGAGGTGTCTGACACGGTCTGTGGTGAGCACAAGAGATGGAACAGGAGATGGGTAATGATAAACTGGGGATCTCTCCATCTGTAAGATAGGTCTGAACACATTTTGCAGCTTTGATGATAAGTTTGTCACTCAGTAACTTGCATTGTGCATGGCCTGTTTAATTTTGTGTTTTCAGTCATCTAATGGAAAACATGGAAAGCATGGAAATACATCTTCAGAAGAGGTGGGCTTTAAGGGGTCATTGAGGGGACAACAAGGTAAGCAGGCAGGAAGTCTGACTTTTATGGGAAATAGCACATTGGAGTGTCATTGGACAGAGTGAGATACTGAGATGCACAGAAAATGTGAAAAATCACCTAGAAGAAAATCAGGGAAAGGATGATAGGAAAGTTTGCTTTGTGTTTTGTCATTTTTAACCTTCCTCTGCTGCAGTTATTAGGGCAAAGTCTCAATTTAAATTACTAGGAAAAAATTAGCCTCAAATATAGAAAAGTGTGTTAGAATATTAATAATTTATATGTTTCAAGCATGTTTTTATTTGCTTCTCTCATTCTCCGTAGACGAGAATGACTTAAGTGACTTTGGAGCAGTTGTCTTCAACCTTTGAGGTTTGTATGGGGTTAGTAAATGCCAGTGGTCCTAGACCTAGTCCTTTTTTACCAAAAATAGAATTTAATTTATATTAATTTCTGTATAATGTATTGCTTTTCATAAACTACTCGTGATCATCGTTATGAAGAATTTGTGTTTCATATTTAGTGCTGCAAAGACAGCTGCAATCTACTTCTTGAGATCAGCGAAGGAACAAAAACAGGATAAGAAATGCAGCACTTCTCAGGTTGTGGGGTTTTCAAACATCTTTAGCATCCTGGCTACCTCAGTTCTGTGTTTTTACTCCTCAAAACTGCACCATTAAAATGATTTCACATCATAGACACACACTTTTCTTTTTGTTAATGCAGATTTGATTTCCTTTCAAGTTAGAGTGCCCACATGAATGCTTTTCTCCATTTGTTCTCTGTGTTATTAGCAGCATTGTCTGAAGCATCTACCCAGTGGCAGTTCATAAAACCTCCATTTTGGAACCTGATTTTGCCCATTGGAGCTTCATTCTGCATAAGAAAAGATTTAAAGCTAAACACTGCCATATTTTGTTCTGTTGTTACAATCAGAAGCTCTTAACCTTTTAAATGGGTCAACCCTTGGTATGACTTAGTCACATGTTCTTTAAATTAGTCAAGTGCTTAATTAGCATGCTGGATGTTTGCATGTATAAATATAGATGTTTGATCCAAGAGATACTTTGATACTCTAGGTGTCATTTCATGTGTTCCAATTCCACAGAAAGAAGGGAATCCTAAATGAACAGAGCTTGAAGCTGCAGAAAATGAAAGGCAATTAAAAATGTTGTCTGCCCAGCAGGACTGGAAAATCAGGCTATTATTTCATGGCCAGGAAAAATCAGATACATGCCTTTGAAAAGTTTGGAGTGATGTGTGTAGCTAAATGCATCAGTAGGGCTCTAGGCTGACACATAGAGATTATTGATATAATTCATTAACACCAGTGATGATGGATTTCAGCATGGCTCATACCTCAAATTTCAGATAGTTTGGTACTAAACAAAGTTAAAATTTGTTTTTTACAGTGATGATTTCTGAATTTCCTTGGGAATATGGGATCATGGTGCTGACTGGAAAATAAAATATCATCACAGGGAGCTTATGGAGAAAAACCAACAACAACAGAGAGAGCAGCCAGTGGAATGGCAACAAACCAGATGAATTTGTGGAAACCACAGCAAACATGCATGCTGGAGAACAAGGAAAGGCAAACAATTGGATTTGTGAGGTACTGGGAGAGGAAATGTCATTGTCTTTGAAAGGAATAGGAGGTAGAAATTCTCCAGATTTGATCTATTCATGAAGGCAAAGCTGAGAGGTTGGAGTCAGGCAGCCAGTGGTGTTTAGGTGTCCTAAGGAATGCTGGATGGATCCCTTTCTGTTTCAGTGAGTTGGGAAAGATGGGGCACCCTGCAAGCAGAGGAACATCAAAAGCTCTTACCTGGTGACAAGGTGACAATGGTGGCAGGCACACGTGGCATTTGTGTGCCAGGGCATCAGCAAGCAGTCCACATGGGTAGTAATCCACTCTGCTGACTGGTTGGGTCAGCTTCCCATGGAATTGCTGCAAATTCCAGTGTGGAGACAGCCTGCAAGATCCCATTGAAACAGCATTTTCTAGGTGTTTATAATCCAAATATATTTAAAATGTTTTCTCTTTTGCTTTTTTGGCCCTGAAAATACACACACACTTGAATATATTTAGATTGATTAATTTTCAGTGTCTCTAGCTGATTAATAGACGCTAAACATAACTGATTTTTAAAAGATAATTTCAATGAATTGTGAAATAAAGGCAGTTTGAAAAATCTGCTTTATTCTAGAAGATGGATGTAGCTGTCTCTTGAGGTGCCCTGTTTAAGAGCAATAACAACCATTTAGGTTTGTCCCTTGAGATGGTAGCAAATACAGCACAGGGAATAATTAATCCTAGGACACCAGCACACTAATTTGTTTTGCTGGAATCAATAGGAGTTTCAGTACCTTTGAAAATCAGTTTTTATTTTGATGTGAATATTTTAGCCTTTTTTTTTTCTCTTGAAGTAGCTGCCATTCTCAGTCTGTTTTCCATCATAATAGGAGACATCGAAGGATTGAAGAGTGGTAAAAAGTAAACCACCTGCTTAAACATCTTCATTGTGAAAACGTGAAAGGCTACAAAGAAATTCTGGAGTTAGTGGGATATTAGATAAATATAAAATAACTCTTGCAGCCCAGTGCCTGCCATCTGGCCAGCAGTTTGCTGGTGCCCTTTGCCCCAGCTATCAGCAATTGAGTTGTTGCTCCAGTCATTTCCTAAAAGCAATTAGTTCTAGATCATTATGGGTTGCAGAGATGGCCATTGATTTGTTTAACACTTACAAACTGCCAGGGACCTGCTCCTGAATTAAAGTCCTGGACAAGCCCCTGGCTGTTTGGAGCACAGGTAGGTGCATGGAAAACAAAGGGTGGATTTCTTCTTGCTCTTAAAGTCTTCTTCTGTACATTTGACCTCATTTTTCTGTTCACAGTAAATTCATTGCCTCAAATAGGTAAGTTGGAATTATGGAAGCTCAAAATATATAGATAACAATTTCATAATTACAGTATCTTTACTTAGACATGTAGTCCATTTTTACACATCCTAAAGACTGCCAGCTTTTCATGTGTTTGAAGAACTGTGTTTCTAGAATGTTCATTTTCTTTACAAAAGTTGCTAAAATAATTATTTTGACCTAACATGGAAACTGTAACAAATTGTTAGTGTGTTTTGGGTTTCTTTTTTCCCTGGAGGTTGATGCTAAACTACCAGGTTAATTGACATGTTTCTTTCCAGCTCCTAATTGCTACCTGCACCCTGGCTGGACGTTTCTCAGGTATTTACAAGAGGTTTACAAGCCCTTTACACTGCCAAGAAACCTCTGATGTGGGGATAAAAATGAAATACAGATCATAGCTTCCAAACCACCAAACTCATAAATACACCAAACCCTCTGCACAGATCTACAGGGATCTGTCCTATCAGCATTCCTACCCAGCTTTGGTTGCATTTCCTATTTTCCTTGGACTGAGGGCAGTGGTTAAACAGCACAATTGGGTCTTCACCTGTCACGTGGACTTCCCAACAATTTAAAGAGGAATATACATGTTTCACTTTTAGTTTTTTTCAATACTTTTGGTTTAAAAATATTTGATAAATTTTTACAGCTACAACAAAGAGCACTACATCATATTAAGCATGGAAACTTGGCCTAGTTTTGAACACCAACTACTTTTGATTCCCCCAGGGTGAAAACAACTCTTTTTCAGTAGTCCTCTGGTTATCATATTATTTGAGAAGGTTCGTTTTATTTTTCCTTTCCTTTTGCTGTTAGTATGGTAGAGAGGTTCTTTACTTGTTTTCACAATGTGCCGATCCCTCTTCTGCTTGGTGTTTTTATCTATACCTATTCCTGAAACTGAAAATAATTTTCAAGATATGGAAGGCTGAGATATCTTGATTTTCTTGAGATTCTTGAGGCTTTTCACTGTCTTCTTCCGCAATGATGGTTTCCTCCTTTTCCTCTTCACCACTCCTAGGGATTGCAACCAATGTTTCCTATCCCATTGTACTTCAGAATTTTTTTTTTAGGTATTCCCCTGTGAACTGGAGGCAAACCTGGATCTGTCCCCATCTATTTTGATTCTTTTGAACAGGGAGCTTTTGCTGTGATCCATAATGACTTATCCTACAACATCCACCCTCCATTCTTCATTTAATTAAATCCTTTCATCCAATTCTGATACATTCTGACTCACCATTTTATTGAGTGCTGATGGCTCCTGGAACAGCCCCACTTTTACTGAATCATCCAGACTGTTTCTATATTTTTTGGGCATTGGCTTCTGGCTGTGCCATGCACAGAACACTACAGAGCACTGTTACATTTCCATCACAGGTGATGTGTCCTGGGAATTCCTTCCCAGTGATGCAGGCAAGGGGAAAAAAAGTGTCATTATCTCCCCATTGTTCCCAGCATGTGTTTCATCCTGAGTGGCAATCACAAATTGGCCTGTCAGCCATCTCCTTGTTGGAAAAATAATCCTGGGTTATGTGATAACAAGCAGCCCTGTGTCATAACTGGAGTTAGGGATCCGAGGAAGTGGATGGCGTTATGTTTATTCAGGCTGCACGTTGACAAGGTGATTTCTGAGCCTACAGTGCTAATTAACAACGTGTGCCTGTACTGAGCTGACAATTAGGTTTGAAACCTTGGTATGAAATTGCTTCCCTAATGTTTTTCCCCCCAGGATTTTACTTTTTGAGGTTAGAATTACACTTGCTGTTCTACTGTAGCAAAACCATGGTGGGATACACATTCTGCATCTTCACAAGATGGGTGAGATGGCAAAAAATTGTTCATTCACATAAAAAATGGGAAGGGATATGCTGGAAAAGTGTGACCAGTGCATTATGGAAGGCTTTCTGACCAACATACTCACCTAGAAAGTTCCCATTAATTACTACACTCCCTTGGCAATAAATGTCCAGCTACAAATTCCTGCTCTCAACATACTGAGTTTAAATCTTTTCACTGAAATAGGTTTCTAAAATTATTAATAAAGGGAATACAATTTAGTAGTGAATCCTAGAATAGTGTTACAATATTATACAGAATAAAGAGATTTCTTTGAAACTCTTTTACAGATTCCTTCAGAGAGAAAGATTTTTCCTCTATCTCAAACTTTTCTGTTTTAGTGGCCTACTAGTGGTGCAAAGCTTGGGTTTCTGGCTTGTTATTTTTTTTTAAAAAGCCAATATTAATGGTCCTGCTGGGTGAGTTTTATCACACTTTTCACATAGGACTTATAAATTTTAGATATAACTATTAAAATTTCAGCCTAATTTTGGGCAACCACTCATTTATTTGCTGAATTAGAATTATATGCTTTTGGTTCTAAGGTATTTAAACAATACAAATGTACCTCAAACTGAAACATTTATTGTGTTCTACTGTAGATTTCTTTGCAGGTAGGCAAAGTTTTCTGGTGTTTAGTGGAAAGGGTGAAAAATTCTTGAGTTTACGAGAGAAATCAGAGATAAGAAGATTAGGGGTCATGAACTAAAAAGGTAGGAAGTTCTGAGCAAAAAGAGAATTCTGCAATTAAAGATATTTTGTTGTGGGTTTCCCCCTTATTCTCATGTTTGGCTTTTTTTAGGAATTATTTTGTTGCTGGAAATAATGATTCATTTTTGGGTTTTTTTTCCCCCACAAACATGTTTGAACTTTACAGGATATATACCAGTTCAAAGTGAGGCACCTGAAGCCTCACAGAGTTTTTGATCTGCTCCTCAGTTGAGTGGAAAAAAGCAGTGGCAAATTTCACTACCACACTACACTCAATTCCTTTTGTGGAAAAATCTCTGCAACGGTGCTGAGTCTGTCTTGCCAGTGGAGAGAAGGAACTCTCCCCCTTCCAGAGGCTTTAGGCTAAGGATGAGGAAAGAAAGCAGATTTCTACTTGGAGTTTTATAACTAGAAAGTCGGCAGCTTTGCTACCACGCAGTCGGGATGTTGCTCTGGACATCCTCGTGTGCAAGGTGCTGCACATGCTGGTCCCTCTGTGAGGCAGGGACCTTGTGACAGTGTCACATCGTGGGGACAGCATCACCTGTGCCACGTAGGCAGCGCCTCGTCATGGCTCACACGCACGCCCATGGCACGAGGAGTGACAGGCAGCCCTTGTTCACACGGCTGCGCCTCCATCGTTCCCCTCAGCATCCCACATTCCGCTCCTCCGGGAGCAGACGGACAGCCTGCCGCAGCCTAAATGCGGCACTGCGGCCTCAAGAGGGAGGCAGCGGGTTACGGGACACGGCAAAGCTGCTGATCCTGCGAGTTCGGGATTCCTTGGGAAAATAAAGGTTTAAGCACGACCAGGGCGAAGCAGAATTTAGGCCGCTGTAGATGATGATGGAGGAGTAGCTAGGAAGCTGTTGCTACACTTGGTGTATTTCAGTACCAGAACAAACACTGCGGCTGTTGTCTGATAGTTCTGAATGATCCCAGGCAAGGCAGATGGGGTTTTGACCTTGAGTGTTGTCAATAATTTCTCTTCAGTTCTTTTCAGTGTTGTTTCCCATTGCAAATAACCACTGATCTCAGCGTGGCCTGATAAATTTTGGGGCATCCATTTCATAGCACTCTTAGAGGGTAATAGTTTATTTGGCTCCCTGGCAAATTCCTGACTGTTCAGGGTTATGAAAAATACAATATTTAGCTGTAATTCCTTCTCTTTGGCTATTCTTTCTGTTGGCCTTGCATTTATAGTGATAGAGTCTTGATAATGTTCTTGTCAATGCTGTGTCCCTGGCCAATAGGGGAGAGCTGAGGATATGAACATTGTTTCAGGAAACATGACACACATCCTTTGCAATTGATACACGTAATTGGCTCTATCAAGTGCCTCATGAGACAGGCTGATATTACAGCCAGTGAATGGCTGTAGTAAATAAGTGCAATTTTGACATGAAGTTCTTCCAAATGTGTGTTTTGGCACACAGGACTGCAGCAGGTTTCCACACAGACATGATATAGCAGTGGATCCCATGGCCAGATATCTGAGATTATTTCAAGTGCCTCCAAAGAATTAGAGTTATTTTACACTGGTAGCTATCATACACAGACTTGGCAGGCCTGGTGTTAGATCAGAGCTAAGGATCTGGCTGACTGGGGAAGTTTATCCTGCTGTAACTTTATAGCTGGATGTTATAAATTAAAAGTTGTTAAATGCTGAAGAACAACATCATTGTCTGCAGCTATTTGGTAATGCCTGATGGCTCTCAGAATGTTCTGGTTGTTTGATTCCTACATTAGGAAGAAAATGCAGGCACTGTAAAATTGTAATTAATAGTAGGAGTGAAATGAGAAGAGGAGGAGTGGGAAAAGAGGCCTCAGTAAGTTTCAGTACATCCTTCATCTTGAATATTGTTGTGTGATGAAGTAAATACTCTTTTACTCCCTTCATTTGATCTGATTCCAGGTAAAGTATAATTCTCCCCACGAACCCTCACTGATGAGATTTGTGATAGTGATTGAGAAAGTCTGATACTGTACCAAGTTTTTATCCAGGAATTTAATGCATTCCAGTCTGATCTTTCTTATTCTGACAGTTTTCTCCACCCTTTGCCGTCACAATCATTTTATTGGGCAAAATAATCCAACACAGATCTGTAACTTTTGTAGTTAAATAGTCTTTCCAAATAAAGCCTACTATAACACTTGCTCAGTTGTCTGGTTGCACTTCAAATTTTAAAAAGCATTTTTATATCAACTCTTGTCTTCATACACTCCAAACTTCAGGACAGAAATGTTTGATGCTTGTTGAGGATTACATTTTAAATTAGGTAAAATCTCATTGGTTGTTTCTGAGATTAGTTTACTTTTCCTGCTTCAAAGTTTTTTTCAAAAAATACCCATGGAACAAATACATTACAAGTGAAACAGCTGCTGGGGAGGGAGGCTCTTTCCGAAAAGTGAGGAAAGCATCTTCAGCAATACTTTCATCCTTAGAAAATGTTTGATTTAAAAATGCCTTAACATATACAATGTGTGCTAAATTGAGAGAGATTAAAAACAAAATAAACCAGAAATGTTTAAAGATCAGAGGATTCAGCAGCAGTGCTGAAAGCTTGTGAGGAGAATCATTCCAAATGTAGGCAGACTTTGGAAAGGGGAAGTTGTGTTGGAAATGGTTCCTCTGCCCTTTGCAGTGGAAAGAGCAGAATTCATGGAATCCTTCTGGTGGTTGGAAGGCACTGTCGGATTCTCGGCTGTTTAGATGGTCTGGAAAGGCCCGGGGTGGCCTTGGGCAGCCCGCGCTTCAAAGGACAAGAAGGGACTTCAGATCTTTTCTCGGTCTCGGTGTTTATTAATTGTTTATCTAAAAGATTTTCTCTTGGCCTGACAGAGTTCTGCTCAGCAGTCAGCCATGGGCACACACTGAGAGCCCCCGGGGCGGCCACTTATCTTTATACTCGGAGTTACGTATACAATATTTATCATTCTTCTCCAATACCCTCTACCCTTATTAACCAGTGCACTTTTAGTAAGGACCAATCCCAAAGTGCCAACATCACCACAGAAGATGGAGGCCAAGAAGAAGAAGAAGAAGGAGAGGGGCACGCCCCAATTCCTCCATCTTACTTCTTTAGACCCCCCTGTACAGAAATCTTAAACCCTGTGTCTCACACTCCAATTAACTTATCCCTTCACCATTCACCCCAGTGAAATCCTCCTATCCTCATACTGATGTCGTCTCCCGTGTAGGATCAAAGTCCAGCCACCAGACATTTCTGGCAACATTCCAGGACTCCCGAGCCCCCCAAGGGTGGTCTCGGTCACTCTGCACCTCAGTCCTGAGAGGCTGAGATCCCACAGGCACCTCTGGAATCACAAAGCAGGGTCAGCTAAAGCAGCTTGTCCAGGATTGTGTCCAGTTGGGTTTTGAATATCTCTGACTTTGGAGATTCCACAACCTCCCTGGGAAACCTGTTCCAGGTTGTCACCTGTTTCACCTGTTCCAGTGGAAAGGTGGGGGGGGTTAAAGTTTAAATGGAATATTTTGTATTTCATTTTGAGCCTACTGCTCATTCTTTCCCTGGACACCACTAAGAAGAGCCCACCTGTCTTTTTCCTTTTTTTATTCTTTGGGTATTTACAGACAATGTCCCACCTTCTCCACCATTAACACTCCCAGCCTCTCAAATGACAGAAACTCCATTCCCTTAATCATCTTTGTGTCCCTTTGATGGACTGACTCCAGTTTGTCTGCACCTCTTTTGTACTGGAAAACCCAGAGCTGGACTCGCACTCCATCTGAGTCTCATCAGTGCTGAGCAGAGGAAGGATCACCTCCTCCACCTGCTGGCAGTGTTTTTCCTGGCGTGCTGCTGCCTTACATTGCCACAGGGGTGTATTCCCAGCTCACATCCAAGTTGTTTTCCAACAGGTCTTTTTATCCAAAGTAGTTTTTCACTTAGATTGAAAGGAGCCGTTTACCAGGAAAAAAAATTCATCAATTTGTCAATGAGGATGTTGCAGGAGTGAGTGTCAAAAGCCTTGCTGTGGTGAAGACAATATCAACTGCCCTTCCCTCATCCATCATACCACTGATATCATCTTGGAAGGCTGACAGATTGGTCAGGCATAATTTCCCCTTCCCAAATCACTGGAGAATGGATTGAGAGCAGCCTGGAAAAGACTTGGGGGTGTTGGTTGATGAGAAGCTCAACAAATCCCAGCAACACACACTTGCAATCCAGAAAGACAATTGCATCCAGCCTCAAGTATTGGAATTTATTCTTCCCTGTGAGGGTGCTGACACACAGGCACAGGTTGCCCAGACATATTGTGGAATCTCCATCCCTGGAAAGCTTTAAAGGCCAGGTTGGATGGTGCTTGGAGCAACGTGGTCTAGTGAGAGGTGTCCCTGCCCATGGCAGGGGGTGGAACGAAGGTAGTGGAAGGTCCTTTCCAATCCAAACTCTGTGATTCTAAATCACCTTTTTGTCCTTAATGTTTTCCAGGCTTCTTTGTTCCACCCCTTTCCCAAGGATAAAGGTGATGCTGAGCAGTTTGTACCTGACTGGTACCTGACCAGTTTGCTTTGAAGGATCTCTGAAGCAGCAGAAAACCACTTATTTGTTCATTCTGGGCATCTGATGTACTTGTGCATGGAGATTTCACTCCTAGTTCCTTATCACTCCAATTATATCTACTACAAAAGGCAGCTCTTGAGTGTAGAAAAGATATTCTTAATAGATTCTCAGTGCTTCTTACACTCTTTTCATACCTGAAAATGTGTGTCAGAAGCAGGTTGTAATATAAAATCTTCAGCAATTAAAGTTTTTTAAATGGTCTTGCTTAACAGTCACTATTAGTCATGATAGACATGACCCCTTCTTTCTTGACAGTATTAATTTTGAGAAGCTCTGCCTTATCTGTCATTATAAATAACAGTAATGCTGATCTGGGCTGATTTCTTATGCTAAGCAAATTTAAGTTCCTGATCTTATTTAAATAGAAATTATGTTTTAATTGACAGCCTAAGGATACGAGTGAGGCAAGTTATGTAAGGACAAGAAATGTCTTTTATTAGACTAAATAGTAGAGTAGGGGGAAAATGAGGCAAGATTTGTTAAGCAGGAGTGTTTCTCTTGGTAGAAATTGTTAATAGCAAAATGTAGTTTTAGGCTATGCTAAATCAGAAATAAAACCAAGACAGGGAGAAGGTGAGATGTCCATTTATTAATAATAGCCTGAAGATTTGTTCAGCACACACTGATTTCAGTGACTTCTAACCATCTGAAAAGTTTACACAAGGGACAGTATTATTCCTAAAATTCTACATTCATGAGATTCTATGTTCTCTTTTTAAATTTTAATTAGTGCTATCAAGTAGATTTACCTAAATTACCAATCAAGACATTCTGAAAGACAAGTATTGTAACCTTGGCAAAGGCCATTTTGCACAAAATGAATGGGGGGAGACTTTGAATTGTTACACATTGAATAAATTTTCTCTCCAGCTGGGAAGATACAAGAACCTGGCAGTGGTGGAGGTCAGCAGGGAGTATTTGGTCAGTCCAAGTACTGGACCAGCAACTCCAGTTAGAAAATAATTTGAGGGCTGGATGGGGATTTTGCTGCATGGTAGAAAACACACCACATGAACATTTTCTCTCTGTCAGTGGTGCTTTGAAAATATGCAAAATGAATTCTCTTAACACTTTTTTTTTCCATTTAATTTAGACTTGATATGTGATTCACCTGCTCTAGTCACACTTCATCTCTGCTCCCCCACATCTCCTGCTGTCTGGTCTCACATTGATTTTCAGGTATCAGACAGCAGCTATCTTTGTTTATTAACAAAAATAGTTCTGAACCTTGCAGATAAAATGCAGTTTAATGAAGTAGCTACACAAGGAAAATGCCATTAGCACGTGTTCAAAACAGAGACAGCAGCTTGAGAAGGAAATTTCCAGCAACATCCATGGAAGCCCAGCCAGCTGTTGAGCCTTTGGGCTCATTAACACTCCCTCCCACAAGTGCTTTAAATAAGGTCAGGAAGGGGCTCCTCTCTTCTTAGTACTGCTCTGAGGGGTTGGTGGCACCAATCAAGCAGCTTCTTTGAGGGCTCTGTTAAGGCCAGTTTTGTTGTTAATTATTTATTTTTTCTTTTCCTGTTGGAAATTCATGAGTGTTCTTTTCTTCAAGTGAGTAAAATAATCTTCATGGGACCTAGAGGTTATGCTGCTCAATACCATATATATGAATATTCTTTCCTAGAAATTCACTGAACTTTGTGGATTGAACAGTAACAGGCCAATCTCAGTATTGGTTACTTTAAAAAGTACTGATTTGGAGGCTTTTGTAGAGATTAAGTTTATGGGGATTTTACATTTGCTTTGACTGCTGTAGTTCCTTAAAACAAGTGTTTGTTTTTTAAATAGGTTTTCTATTTATCCAATTGCTTTTGGTGTATCAGAGAATGCAAGGGCTTTTTATTACTAATTAATTCTGGTGTACTTTAAATTCAAATTTTTAAACCCTGGAGTTTATCAGAGCTAGAAAAGCTCATATCTGAGCCCTTTACACGAAGGAAAATGGAGCTTCCAGAGTCCCGTGATTTTGTTTATTATGGAACTTCCAATGTTACATGTTTTGTTTATGTTCCTGGAAGTCTTCTGGTGCTTTCTACTTTAACACTAATTTTAGAGAGAAATGATGATGAGAAAATCTGTCTGTGGAAAGTTGATTTTTATTGTGTGAAAATAACTTGGGATTCTTGATGGCCCCACTTGCAAACAACAACAAAAAAATAGCTTAGCATTTATTGTGCCTTATAAATCAAGGAATGTTGAGTTGTTTTTATGGGTGTTTTGATGTATGACTTGATGTCTTTATTGGGTTCAAGATCTTGGAGTTTGAGGTTTAAATCTTCAGTAAGGAAAATCCTTTCCACATTTGGGGGTGCTTCTGTTCTAAGGTTTTTTCCCCTGTAGGAAAGGCTGGTGATACCTTTGCAGCAGGAGGAGAGAAGGATTTGTCTGGCAAAGGTTTTTCTTTTATAAATAAATACTACAATGAAAAAACACTGGCTGAAGGAAGTGGGGAAGGCAGACACTGCTTGTTAAACCAGATCATTTTTGGTGTTGTTAAGGGACATGGAATGGCAGGAATAACAAACTGCGTGGGAGTATGGGAGAAGTGTGATAAAGAGAGGGAACAGAAGCGGTTTGTAGAAGTTTTGAGTGCTTGCACAGCTGCATTTTTCCTAAATAATATCAAGTTCCTATTTGCTAACTGTGTAGCAATTCTCTGTGTCAATTTGGCCTTGCTTTTGTGATTGAAATTAATTCTAGGAGATAGAACAGGATGAATTTCAGGGGAAGTTTTTGCAAAGCAGTATCACAGACCAAAGCATGAAGGATTTTTGGTGAGAGAGGCCAACTCTGTTGCCTTTTTTTGCCCTATTCCCATTCTTGCAGTGATCCTTGTAAATAAATACCCTGGTTTTGAGGAGGCACCACATGGTCACCCACCAAAAGTCTCATTTAAGAGGCCTGCAGTAGCCCATGGCACCCTAAGTTTGGGGAATAAATACAGATGTAACTAGAAAGATTATAATTTTTTTATAAAGAAGTGTATTGATTGAACAAATGAGACTTAAAACTGGGTTTTTTGAAACAGTCCTGCCTTGTCTCACATTTAGGCACCTATTTCCCGTGTTTACTGTCAGTTTTGTATTGTCAGCTCTTAAAAATATAGCCTAAAAAATACACCAAAATAGCAGAGTTAGCTTTGATCTATAAAATAACACCTGAGCAAAGCATCAGTTGTGCAGTAAAAATACCAATTTCTGAGCTGACAGTGGAGCACAAATGAAGTGCTGAGGTGTTCAGATTTCCAAATAAATTGGAATTACTTTGAGAGAATTAGGTCTGGTTTTATTAGACAACTTTTCCTTTGTGTTCATGATTTCATGGGGAGAAGCTATGAAAAAGCTGAGAGCTGCATTATAGTTGGGCTTCAATATAAGAAAGATAAAAGATGATCTTATGTTTAAAAAAATATCAATTTTGGGGTTCAGCTAGTGGAAGTTAGGATGCCTTGTTAAATATTTTGTCTTTTAGTATAAACAGAAGCTGCCTGATCCTGTGTGCAGGAGTGCATTAGTAAAATAGATGATTTTTCAAGTATTTAATTCATGCCTAATAGTTTTGATGCATTTTTATTGACACTAACTAATGTGTATACTGCAGTACAAAAAGACAAAGGGGTGTCCTGTAAGGCATTGTCGTTTAGAAGCAGGAAGTCTCTTTTCTATATCATCCAAACCATCCCTCTGTCAGTTCAAAAACATCCTTCTTGTCCTATTGCAACAGGCCCTGCTGAAAAGTTTGTCCTTGTGGTGCACAGACAATTTGTCATTTTTAACTTAACTCTGGAAATCCAGGTATTGAAGCTGATCATAGTTGGAAGTTGTATCTTGTAAGGAACATTTCTGTGGAAAATATCTATTTTTATTTTTTTTCAGTCTGTAGTTAAGGACTGTGTAAGATCTGTCTTGACAGTACTTCGAAGTGAAAATGTCCTTTGTGAGAAGCTTTGAACGTACTCTCTTTAGGCTTCTACTCATACCCTATCATATATATCCTACAAACAGCGAGTATATGGCAGCAATAGAGAGCAAAATTCAAAATCCGTGTGAACGAACAGATAAAAACGTTATCCTTTGAGCTGTGGCTTTGGGTTTTTACGCACTTTGTCACAGCGGCAGCATTATCAAGGACACGCACTCTTGCTTTATCGCGTTTTCCTGGATCGGGGCCGTAAATAGCAGCGGGTTTAAGATCTTTTAGAGGCTGCGACCTGTAGCAAGATGCGCAAAGCGCGTTTTTAAGTTAAATTCCAGGGATTTGAGGACCCGAGCCCGAAGCACAGCGAGACCCGTGGCTCTGCCCGCCGCTCCCCGCTGCGGCCGCGCGGGGGCGCGCTCGTCCCGCGCACCTCGGCGGGACGGGACACGCTGAACTCCTCCGCTCCGCGGGCGGCTCCCGGCCCGAGCCCGCTTTGGGGGCACCCGCCGTGCCTCAAAGGCTCCCGTGGGGGGCTCCGGGCCCCGGGACCGCCCGCACCATCCCCGGGCCGAGCGCCGACCCCCGCCCGCCGCCCCGCACTGTCTGCACGGCCGCTCCCCGCGCCCTCCCTCGCCCCGCCTCCCGCCCCGCCCCTCTAGCGTGTGATTGGCCGGGCCGTTCCCCCGCCGCCGCCGATTGGTGCTCGCCGCGCGCCTCATTTGCATGGTGCGGTGCGGGGCTCGCGGCGGTGCTGCAGCGGAGAAGTTGCGCCGGAGCCGCCGCCGAGCGCCCGTCCCGGCCCGGCCGCCGCAGCCTCCGCGCCCTCCGCCGCCCCGGCCCGAGCGGGACATGGCTGAGCGCAGCCTCCCGCCGGGATGGAGGTAGCCGGGCCCTCGGGGAGGGCTCCTGCCCGCTGCGCTGCCAATCCGCCCGCGCCGCTCGGGGCTCGCTAGGGATCTGCCCCTGCCTCACCTTTCGCGCTTGTCCTGCCGCTTGGCTTAACCCGTCTTTCCTATGGCTGGGATATACAGCTCGACTCTGAAGACCCTGGAGGATTTAACTTTGGACTCTGGTTATGGGGCAGGGGATTCCTGCAGGTCCCTTAGTCTCTCTTCTTCCAAGTCCAACTCGCAAGCCTTCACCTCTTCTCAGCACAGAGGCAACTGGTGGTACTACTCGGGCTCCATGAACAGTAGGAATAACAGCTGGGACACCGTGAACACCGTGCTGCCGGAAGACCCCGAGGTCGCAGATATCTTCTCCAAGTGCCCTAAGCTGCCGGATCTCGAGGAGTACCCTTGGACCGATGAAGACATCGGCAGGATCCTGCGCAAAGGGAAGGGAGAGGGCCCGGGCAGGAGCTTTTCGCAGGAGGCTGTCAGGCGGCTCTCGCAGCTGCTGCGGCGCGCCCTGATCCGGGTGTCGCGGGAGGCTCAGCGGCTCAGCGTGATGCACTCCAAGTGCACCCGCTTCGAGGTGCAGAGCGCCATCAAACTCATCCAGAGCTGGGCCCTGGCCGAGAGCTGCGTGCTGGCCACCGTCAAGGCGCTCTCCCTGTACAGCATGAGCGCCGGCGATGGGCTCCGGAAAGGCAAATCCGCCCGCTGCGGCCTCACCTTCTCGGTGGGCAGGTTTTTCAGGTGGATGGTGGACACGAGGATCTCGGTGAGGATCCACGAGTACGCGGCCATCTCCCTAACCGCTTGCATGGAGAACCTGGTGGACGAGATTAAGGCTAGGGTTTTGGCGAGTCAGAGCCCCGATGGTGGAGGGGAGATCTCGGCTGAAATCCTGGAGATGGTTATCAACAACGATGCGGAACTTTGGGGAGTGTTGCAACCTTACGAGCACCTCATCTGTGGGAAAAACGCTAATGGTAAGATCCAGCTTTTACGGTCTGTTGTCTTCATACCAGCAAGCTTTACTGTAAAAGTCCTCGCTCTCTGTGGACTTGGGGTTTTTCTGGGTTTTCTTTGCATCTGGATTGCATCTTGTTCGCGGTTTATGTGTGCGTAAAGCAGGCATGACGGTCCTGCCAGGCAAGAATGATCCTGCTCTGTTCTTAAGATGTACCAGGTTATAACAGGCTGTGGGAAACCAAGCCCTGTTGTCCTAACAAACATCTGACTTTACACCAGCTGCTGTTTTGAGCATTTTCCCTCTAACTGGCGTGCAAATATGTTCTCTGTAACCCTAAGATGAAATGTGCTTCACAAGCTGCTGTCCAGAAAGTACCACTGTAGCTCTGTTAAACAAAATTTATCTTACAGCGAGTATCTTGTAGTTTTATTTTAAAGATGCTGTTACCACGTACAGCCTGGAGAGGGGAAACAACATTAATCTTGTTTTTCCTTTGCGGTAGTAAAATTCACTTTATGAGCAAAAACTTTGAACTTGTATACTTTGGAATTCCTTGTAACTCAGCAGAAACCTGTGGTGTCCTTTCCTGCCATAAACAAGAGCGCGTGTGCGAGCGTGGGACGGTGTCTCAGTGATGAGAATAACACACTGTTAAGGTACTTACCGCTGCCATTTGTTTGGAAAGCAAAGTTTCCGAACACTTAAGCAGATAGAGGAATGTTGGCACCTTCTTACGGGAGCGAGGAGCAGTTTGGAAGGCTTAAGCCGTGACAGTTGTGTTAAGGAGCTGCACTGTTTGTTTCGCATTGTCACACTGAGGAATACCATATTTTTCCCATGGAAAAATTCAGGGAAACGTCCAGTTTAGAAAAGTATTTTGTGTACCACCCACGGTTTCATGACTTTTGCTGGCCTCTGTTACGGTCGACTATTCCATGCTTAATACGTTTGTGATTTAACTCTATAAAACCGAGGGGCTTTTCAAAAGGGAATCTCATAGCGAGAGAAGTAAAGGAGCTGTTTCGATTTGAGAGGGAAAAACTCTTTGAAGCTGTCAGAGATGGGCTGACTCACCTTCTCCTCCCTGGGTGCATTGATTTCCCGCAGTTTTTCCATACCCGGGCAATTCTGTTGTTCGGATCACGAGTAGGTGACTGCAGGGAGTTGTCCCCGTTGGGTCAGCATTACTAAACAGTTGAGAAATAAATGTGAAGAGCCTTTTGGATGTTCTCTTGGCTCTGCTCCAAGGCATAACTGTAAGTTTCAAGGTCAGACGCAGACATCTACACTTCTAACTAAAAGCGCTTGGGTGATTAGAGAGGTATGAGGATGTGTCTGCCAAAACACTTGTCATTCTTCGTTTTTCATGGGAGTGTTTGTTTGCCACCAGCTCTGAGAAAAGGACTTGTTTCTCCTCCCTTTTTCCTTATTTAGGGAACCTGGAGTGAAGTATTTTTGTTCTGCGAACCTGAATGTAAATTTCAGCTCCTCTCTGCTCGGTGCTTCTGCCACACAGGTTCTGTGTGTAAAGTGAAGAGTTGGAGCCTCACTCAGCTTTTTTTCTTCTTTAGTCTATTTCTTAGGAGAAATTTCCCTGGGAAAACTGCAGTGAGTGAATGGATGCTGGTGTTGAATGGGAAGAAGGGCGAGTGTGCAGGGAAATGCTTATAAATATTCAGAGCACCAAATGGTCAGTTATGATAACGCTCCTGCACAGTGGAAAGCCAAGCAGTCAGTGGCCACAGAAGGATTGACTTCTGTTGCCTCTTTTGTTGTTCCTGCCTTTCAGATCAATCCTGTCAATAATTGAATGCATTTTTAAAGTCTGGAAATTGAATAAAACTGCGCATGAAGGCATCCTGTGATTTCCTGTGACAGTCTGTCACTAGTGTTTTACCTGACACAAGTCAGTGAGTCCTCTAAATGGCTTTTCTTGCAGTTGGAAGGCCACAAATGGTTTTATATGGATTCAAAAAAGCTTGAAATAACTTCTCTATTCTTCTCCCTGTAGGAATTGTAAATGAGTAGTATTCACATCATTCTGCACAGTGCTTTCAAATGATCTTGTCTTTTACATTAATTTAAATCTGAAGTAGATCTGGCAGTAAAATAACTGGATTTATTCCTGTTTAAGGAACAGAGAAACTTGCTTTACTGTCACTTTTGTTTCTTTCCTAGTAAAAGCATTTAGTGGAGCGCTGGTAAATTGCAAACTTGCGGGGTGTGTGTGTTGGGTTTTGTTTTATAGCCCTGAGTTTGATGGCAGAGATAAAAAGCACTTAGAGGTTCAGTTCTAGCTCCAGTCAAGCATTGTAATCCCTGGATGAAATCCATGGCGCTGTCCTATGCAGAAGATTGCACGGGATTATCATAATGGACATTTCTGGCATTATGATCTATTGAATACCATTTTCATTATTAGATCAGGACAGCCTGCTGCTTTGGAGTCAAAGAAACAGTAAGTAAATACATAAATCTTCCTAAATTCTCATGAGACTGAGGTTTAGACCTGTATTTCTTCAGTGACTAATCTCCCATCAAAGACTACAGTCCAGTCACTTGAAGCTTTGGAGGCTGAAAGAGCAATATTGTGTATTACAACAAATGTGTTTTAATCAACACCTGCTGTGTGAAGGGTAAAGTTTCAAACTCTGTAAATGCTTAAGGGGGAATTTTAATATTATTTTTAAATAAATAATAATCAGTGGCTTGCTTGTTTATTTGCCCTTTCTGTGCAGCTGTTCTTTAATCAACTTTTTTGCTGCTTCTGTGAGCTGTTTTTTGCCCTCAGTGCAAGTTCTGACTCTGTGCTTGGGACTTGGTGGCTCTGCCTTGGAAGGAGGAGGAATAACCTGAGCCTGTGGCCCTGAGTTCTTAATGCCCCCAAGGGTGAGGTCTCCTTAGGCAGAGTTCAGGTGGGATGTTGCAAAAACAATGCAGTGCTGGAAAGAAAATGAAACAAAAGCAGCAAAAAAGATAAGCAGCTACTGAACAATGTAGCCAATGAAAGGTAAAGCAAGTGTAAATTGGAATGCAGGTTTTATTTTCTATTTTTATTTACGTGGAGATCTATATATGCAGTGGTGGAAAATGCACCCAGTGGTTTCACAGGGGTTTTGAGACATTCTAATTAGGAATATTAGTGTCTATTAATTGAAAATGCTGGAGAGAGAAGTTGAAATCTGAACTTACCTTGAGAATGTGATTCTCTTACTTGATCTGCCTATGTTTTGTGCATGGTTCTTTAGGCTCTGAGCTGTCAGCACTGCAAATACGTTTGGATATCATTGCCCTGTTAATTACAGCACTTGGGTTGTAGTGAACTCTCTGGTTATGGTCAGGCACTCCTCTGTCTGCCAGTCCACCTGCTGTGCTGTTTAATGCATCAGCACATCCTGGTGCTCTGGAGATAGAAGTGTTGACAGATGTTTTGCCAAAGGAAAAAAAAAAAAGGAGAGGGGGAAGGGTTGGAATTTAACCTGATAATGCTGTTTCTTCATGTACCTCTTAGCCCAAACACTTGAAGTTCTCCCTGGACAATCTAATACACAAATGAGTCTTGCGCTTTGCTCACCTGAGGATGAAGAAAAATAGGGTCTGAAAGAATTCTACTTGTGTTTTGAGGTATTTTTCTTAGGAAGGGTTGAGGGGGGAAATGTGTAACCTTTCCTCACAGTGTGAGGGAGTGGTTTGGACTCTATAGAATTAAACAAGGCATGAATTTTCTTCTCTCTAATATTAAATACTGACAAACCTTACCAAACAGCATACATGGGCTTAGCATTTACTGTCACCAACCCTGTGTTCTTTTATATTTTACACTACAAGTTAAAAATTATAGCTGATTTTAAGAGGATTTTTTAGAGCTACACTGTGATGAAAATTCCTTTTTATACCTATCACATGATCTGAAGTAACTTTTTTATTTCTGCATAGTCATGGTACTGTATTGAAATGCAGCATGGGGGAAAAATAATGACATTTCAATAAGCAGAATGTCCTTTTGTTATCTGAGCTGAACAAACTGGTGTGCTCATCAAGAGCCTCATCAATTTTAATAAGCTATCAGCTCCACAAGTCTTCAGGAAAGCACTGCATGGTGGAAGGGGGGGCATTTTAGGGAAAAGAGCTGCAAATGCAATCAATAAATGCATTTGAAGGGAAATACAGGATTTATATGGTGCTACAGCAGGTACAATTACAAGGTGGCTTGTAAATTGTTTCAGAAAAAAATAACCAAGTAACTGTCTTCTGTGTTACTTTGTCTGAAGCAGGAGTTTGAAGCAATTTTGGGGATTCCTGGGCAGGAATTTGGTAACTTTTGTACACATTTCCATGTTGGGTGAGCTGGGTGTAGCTATGATCCTATTCCAACTTCGGCTTCATTCACCTCTGGACCCCCAGCCCACCTTGTGTGCTTCTACTCCTACACAGCCAAGAGCTTGGATTTCTATCCACAAACCCACAGGGACAAATTCTTTAAGCCTAAATATTAATGCTTGTACACACATGCTCTCCTCTCCTACAAAAAACAAACCACCAGGTGCATATCTGCAGATGTTTGTGTTTTTAATTGTGCATATTTGTTAAAGTACAGAGCAAGTAGGGCTGACCTGCCTATTTTTTCCCACTTTACTGTGTGTCTATATATATTTTTTTAGTTTTAGTAAAGGAAAATTAATGATGTAATGATTCTGTGTTAAATTAATCCTTCACATTGCTGATATTGCCTCATGGCAATAAAATTGGTGTCCTTTCAGTAGAAGTGGTTAAAGAGCAAGTGCTGAAATCCGTCTGTCTGTTACTACTAGCAGCAAATGCTGCTGATGTTTAGATTTTTAGTGGAATCATTGTTGCTGGCAACTTAACCCTGTGAAATAGAGGAGTTGTGTCTCTTGGAGAGAAAAATGTGACCTTTTTGTCAAGGCTGAAATCTCTTGTTACTGCTAAAGTTTGAACCGAGCAAATATTGTTGGGGTCAGGACAGAATTTTATCCCTAAGTGACAACAGAGTTCTGGTGTTTGGTTCATTGATTAATTGATTTTCCAGGTGAAATATAAAGCTGGTTTAGCTCAAAGATTAGCAGTGAACACATGTGCAGTATATGGGGTGCTGTTACATGATGTTTTGTGTGTGTGAGAGCAGGAAATGAGCTCTAAATGTTGATATTATTAGTAATAAAATGCAATGTGTTTAATGTACAGTCTTCTGATCCTGGAATAACTGGAATTAAAGTAGAGATCTTGCAGCTGATTTTGCTGAACTGAGCCACCAGAGTGGGTTTTTTTCTCATGTACCCCATTGAATTTCTTATGTGATTTGAAACAGCAACTCACCTGGTCAAGGGAGGGTTGCTGAAGTCAATCAACTTCCTTAACTGATCTATAGGATTATGGACATCCTCCCCATCCTTGAGATCAGCACTCATCCAGAACATGGATGCCATATATATATATATATATATATATATATATTTTGGCTGTTTTGACATCTTAATCCACCCTAATTTAGAGTTATTCCAAAACTAACTGCAGTAGTAACAAATAGTGGTGAATTTTGAATACATTTTGTTCTATTAATGGGATTGAGATGAAACATCTTTTTACACTGAAAAATCTTGTTTGGGTAATAATGTTATTGCAATGTTTTCATGTTGTAATAATTTGTCTCTGCTGATATACATCATGTGATTCAATTACTCCAGTTAATGGTCCATTTAGAGCTTTCTTCATCTGTTTGATTTTTCAGTCCCTTTCCCCAGCTTGCTTTGTAATGGATGGGTCCGCAACAACTCAGAGGAAATGTTTCAGTTTATGAAGTCCTCTGTTGCAGGAAACATAAGTAAAAGTGTTGGAAACATTTATTTACAACAAACAATTCCAAGTTGCAGGGTAGGATGGGTGAAGACTCAAACACTTAATTAACTGCAGAGAACGCCGAAGCTCCAAAGTGCCTGCTTGCACTTGGGAGCTTAAACCCAAAATCTTGGTGCTGAAGTAGAAGTAAATCGTTAAAAAACTCATTTTACAGCAATGCTAGAAAATGGAATAAGGCCAAAAGTGGTATTAATCCTGTGATCTTCACTAAATTAGCTTGTTGTCCTTTCTTAAAGGCTAATGCATTTTACATTTCACTTTTTCTTGAGCAATTTGTCAGTTGTGCCAGCAGAATTAAACAGAAGAGAAACAGAGGCTTGTAAACACAATAAACCCACTGGACACTCTGCAGTGCCCAGTAAATCTCTCAGCTGTCTTAATTCTTCTGAATGTTTGGAAACAAGATGAAAATAATTCTCCATTTACATTTGAACTCTCACTTTGCATTTGGTCAGGGTTGAGCTTTACAGTCCGTGTATGTGGTCCTTATTTATAAACATTTCCTGTTGTTGGAGACTCAGGATTTTGCAAGCTGGACATTAAGGAAAACCTCTCTCTCCCTGATGAAGTTTTGCCCTGCCAGTAGACAGCCAGAGGAAATGTCCATTTGCTCATGTTGAACTATGAGAATTCAGGCTGATGAACAAAAGTGTAAAACCAATTGAATTTCTGGTGGTCCCTTGTTTTTTTGGGATTGACTTATGTGGTATTTTGATTCTTAGTGCCTAACATGACATTCCAATAAATCCAAACAAGCCTGAGGCACCAGTACATCCAGGACAGTGGTGGCTTCGTGCTTTCATTTACAAATTGGGGCCAAAGTACTTCAACAGAACTCTTGATTCTTTTCTGTACAGAAGAGCAGCTACATTTAAAAAACAAAGAACAAATATATATATATATATATGTAAGTACCTGGTGGACCTTGTTGAGAGCATGAGTCAGTTTAAGGGTTCCAAGTTGTGGATTTTTATGGAATACCAGGTGGGAAGGGACCTGAAGGATGACCTTTCAACCACATGAGTGAGGAGAGGCTTTGAAATGGAGTTGCCTTGTTTGCATCACAGGACTTGTCCCAAGAAAGCAACAATAGAAAGAGGAAAGGTTTGTTCCTTTCACCCCCAACACATCCAGACTTGCCTCTGTCCCTGGGTCACAAGCCAGGCAGGATCTGTGAGCTCAGCCTGCTCCTTGGAAGGGTTGGGATACAGCAGGTGACCTGCTGAGCCTGGCAAGGCAGTGGTGGCTTTGTCAACCCCTAATTCAGGTGTCTGCCTGCAGCCTGCCAGGGTGGTGGCTGCATTTCTGTGAGCTTGGGACATGTGGGATGGAATTAATAGCATGGAAGTAACTTCTGAGGAAAGAGGATGATGTGACAGCTGTGCTCTTCAGGAGGGAACGCTAAGGATTGAAGTTAAATGGAATTCTGAGCTGTAAAATCCTTATCTTCTAAAACCTGCTTGTTATGTGGTACTCGCAGGTGAAAACCCCTTGGAATTGTAAACTTCCTCCTCCTCATCTGCTCAAAACCTGTTCCTTAATGCTGTGATTCCTGGTTGGGCTGATGCTGTTGAGGAGCTCCTCCATGGGGCAGGGGTTTGGGTTGGTCTGTGCTGTAATTTTATGTGAAGCATTTCTCTGAAATTGCCCCTCAGCAGAGCCCGAGGTGCTGGGCTGCAACCTGAGAAGCATCATTAAATTGGGTCTGAGGGATGGTTTGGTGCTCTTGGTGTGGCTTTGACCCAGACACTCAGAGGTCACTTGTACACCTGAGCACTTTTCAGTCTTGTTCTGGTTGTTTAATTATTACACATGGACCATCTCTTTCTTAAAACCTGTTTGATGTTCACATCATGTTGTACTTGACCTGCTTCAAGTCTGAATTGAGCAAAATGCCAGAGCAATCTGTCATGAGGCTGCATTTGGCTCTCCCTGTCCAAAAATTAGAAAGCCTTGACATAAACAAAAAAAAAAAAACCTGAAAAAAGGGGAAAATGTACTTAAATAATTCCTGTAGTTTTTGTGTAGTGACACTAAAATGCTTGAGATGATGAAGAGTGTTTGTGGTAGAATCCTGGGGTAGAGACAAAGAACTGAAGCCAAATAAACATTTCAGAGCAGCTTTTCAGTTTGTGGATGTAGATTTATAACAACTGATAAATTTGCTGTGGGGCTGTGCAAGATCAAAGTAAAAGTTGTTTATGATCTTTTGGGGATGAGAGGAAAGGAACACTACAGAAGACATAATCTGCTTGTTCCATTCTGCAGTATTTATAACATCACAGTCCATGCTGGATACTTCTGTCACTTTAATTTCTATCCCAATCTGGAGTTTTTGCTTGGGTCCTGGAGAATAAAGAAAAAAAAAACCCTCTGTTTATGCTGGGGCTTATACATTAAAAAGATAAGCATGCAGAGGCATAATTATCTATTATTTTTTGATGCTATATAGCTCTGGTTTTTTTCCTGATTAGTTCCAAGATGACAGTGAATAGATTTTCTTCTAATATTTACATTTTATTGTTTGTGAATCAAGCACACTACTATTGGAGCTGAAGGACAAGAATTGAATATTGGCAGACAGTTAAACTAGGGAATTGGGCCAGTTTTGCCTCATATTTATTCTTCAGACTATTTGGGTTTTTGATGTTTTACTAGAATTTAGTAGAAGTCAGTTTCTTGTTTATTTTGTTTAAATGATGACTCAGTACTCCAGGCAGCTCTGACTCGTATCAGGTGAAAGCAAAACCCAGGGTTTCAAGCTGCTTTTAGGCAGTTCACTCATCTTTACCTTTGATTCCCCTTACAAGTGGTTGTGAGGTTCCTTTTTATTTCTTTTCCCAGTTTTTGTGCAATTTCCTGAGATAACACCACAGGCCTAACCAAAACCTTAGGGATGGGTGTTTGTTGTAATAATATGAGAGATAACATATAATGAAACATATTTCCTCTGAGGGGGTGGATATAAGTTCTCTTGAATTGCACATTGAATTTCTGCTCTTTGGTTGAATATTATCTTCATTCCAGCCCCCCCACCCTGTTTTGTGCTCAGCTTGCACTGGCGACTTTGTTTAGTCTAGAGATCATAAAAATGTCTCTTGAGCTGCATTGATACAATTTTATTACTATCTTAGTGTAGTTTCTGGTACTTTTAAGCTGTTATATGAATTTTATCATGTGTCTGTGGATATTTGCACTGTAGGGACAGTTGGACTTAGAGTGGAGGGAAGAAGGTGAAAAACTATAATGGTAGTAACCCATTCATAATCTTTATTGTTGATTTTAATAAACAATGTCATTCTATTGTCACTATATAAAGACTTTTAAAGCTTCCCCCCCCAGGAAGTGTTATGAAAATTTCTGTTATGCTTTGTCAGCATATGTTGAAACTTTGGCTTGAATGGATGTCAGTTTTGTTCAAACCTGAATAAGATCAGGAGATTTGTCAGAGTTGTTGTCAATGACCTGCTGCTGAAAGAAGCTCAGAGTCCATGCAGGAAGTGTTGCTTACTTTGAAGTTTAACCTTGCTGCAGCCTAAGGAATAATTTCCACTTCTTTAATAGATATTGGTCAATTTTTGCTTAGCAGAAAAGACTGGATCCTTTCTAAAGCAGTTGCCTGGGTTCACAATTGCTTGGATTCAGGCCACATGTTTGTCTGAGGTGGTTTTGTTTTAGTGCTTTGTAATAAACTTAAAGGATTTACACCTTGAGGTGGGAGAAGCTTTGGCTTTGGTGACCATTTCTTCAATGGAAAACCTGGATTGGGAGATTTAAAGCATCTGTGCCCTGAGGTAGTTTTGTAGCTGTGCTGGTGAGTGCAATGTAGGTGACTGGTAGGTTTTTTGTTAATCTTGTTATTTTGTTGGTGTTAATATTATTTGGAAAAGTGTCTCCATTCTCTAAGGTCAATGCCAGATGCAGAGTCTCCTATTAAAGCGCCATTCAAGGAAGATTCATGCTCAACATTTCTCCGTGGAAAGCAACCTTGGAATTGTTTCTGGCACTTCTTCCCTATGTGTGTAATTCTGTGGCTCATGTTTTTGTAGGAGACATGTGGAAATGCAGTTTTCAGCACAGTTATTTTGTGGGATGATGTATGTGCTCCACATTTATAAAGTTGGGGAGGGGGCTGTCTTGCTTTGTTTTCAAACGGTTGAGGTGACCTATGACCTGCTGGAATTGAGTGATTAAACTCTGAATTTTCTTGTACCTCCACAGCAGTTCAGAATATTCAAAATTCTCCTGTTATAGTGTGATGATGTATAAGCAAGGCTGTGTGATTGTGGTTTTTCACGTTCACTGCAGAAGGCCAGAGCTCCCCTAAGGCAAGCACAACTTACAACTGAAAATGAATATAATTTATTAGCGTGCAGGTACCCCTTGCCACACAGCCAAGACTTAGATAATTCTTATGTTATGGCAGAAGATACAGAGCTGGCACGGGGCATTTGGCCTTGCGCCATCTGCAAAGCCTGCACTCCAATTTTCTGCCGTTGCCAAGGGCTGCAGACTCAGACAGGAAATCATGGTAGGATGGGAAAGGCTCCAAAATACACACAGCCTGTATAAGGTTTGCAGTTAAAAGGGACTTTGAGAGAACAGGCTATCTGTTCTGCTCACCAGGCAGGGAGAAGCAAAGCTGCCTTGTGTGTGCCCGCGCGCTTTAAATGTCCTGGTATGTTTTATACGCTCATTTTTTTAAAAGCTGGAATTTTTTCCACGTAAAGTAACGTGCAGAACTTCAAATGATCCATTGATGTACAAGGGGCCTGATTCAGCCCTGGCTTAATTGGTTGTACTGGGCTGAAAGTGGAGGAGAAAGGAGTAACCACATGGAGCTTGGGGCATGTGAGGCAGAAGAGGAGCCCCTGCCTCTCCTTCCCAGGGATTCATTTTGGGGGTTTAGTTCTATTTTCAGGGATCAAGGCTTGGGTTCTGTGCACTACAGAGTGTTGCTATGGGAGGCTATGTGTGTATGGCCCATCAAGTGACAGGAATGCAGAAGGTACTTGGTTAGTGGAGCTGGGTCGCTTTCTAGCCCTGGGTAGATCACAGGGTCAGAGTTATTAATGCATTTTCCTTGAGCTGTAGGTTAAAATAGGCAATACTGGGGTGATTTGCTTTGGAGAGCAAACAGTTTTATCATCTGCCTATGAGAGATAAGCGCAATAATCTGTGTGTAATGAACTGCACAGTCTGCAGAGCTTCCACTGTGTCTGAAGTGTAGTGTAGGACTGGTCAGCTTAAGCTGCCTTGACAGATGGGGGAAAGGATAATTTCTCCAGCAGTTCCTAATTTAATTTTAGTAAAGGAGATACTCCTTGACTAAAATTTCCAGCAAATCCACACTGAGCATCGTGCTTGGGAGGCATTCTGGACAGACAGAACAGGAGCTCAGCAAACTTCTTGTGGTAAAAACCTACTTTAAAACTTTCTCTCCAAGGCCCATCTGTGGTTAATTCTGACTGAAGGGAGCCATATAAGAGGGTGGTTTGTTCACCGGGCATTTTCCAGTTTGGCTTGTGTGTGTAGTGCCTCTCCAGCTGCTTGGAAGAATGGAGCTGTGACCAGGAGTAAGGTGAGGTCTGTGTGTTACACTGCCAAATATTGCTGGATGCGCTGGTGATGTATTTGTCAAGAATGAAACTGGAGCTACCAATTAATCTCATTAGAAATTAAAAACTTCAGTAGGGTTTAACCCTGGGCCTGGGATCAGTGACTGAGGCAGTTTATTTCATGACCCTGCATCTTCCAATAACTGCTGCCTTTTTATGTGCAATATAATGTCAGAAAGATTTGCTGCTTTTCCTTTTTGATTTTATTTAAATCTGACGGGAGACAGTATTCAAATGGCAGACTGTCTCAGCCAAGCCATCTGCCTGAGCCCTCAGCAGCGCATTGTATTCCTGAAAGAGCATTCTAGGGAAACATCCCAATTCTGAAAAGTTTGAGCTGATTCTACATTAAAAGAAGTGATCCAAAAAGCTGCTGGTGATTTACATGTGAACACTGCCAAGTATTTCTCTGATGAGAGAGCATAACAAAGGAGTGCTCGAGTGGTTGAGTAAGGCTGATTGGAACAATCTGTTGTGGGCTACAGCTCTTTCTGATGCTCCACAATGGTAAGAAGCTACTGTCACTCGTATTTTCAATCTGTACTTTGCTTAGAGGTACGAGATCTTTTGTTGTCAGATCCCTCGAGCCAGTTAAGGGGGGGAGAGACAATATTTCTTACTTTAAAATATTCATGGAGCTTGCATGGGCTGGCTTCAGCTGACTTTGTCACCCAGAGTGATTTCTAGAAGAGACAGAGAAGTTGTATTTGATTCATCTTAATTAGGGCTTGATAGACACATTCTAATTTGACTTCTGGATCTGAATATGGATCTGCATTAATAATCAACTGCTCTCCTAACCTTGCTTTTTGTTTTCAGCTGTTACTGAGGAGTTTGCTCAGGGAATAGCTGGAAGAATGTGTAGTATTTGTTGTGTGGACAGTTCATCTGAGGACACTTTTCTGATGTTCAGGGACAGCAGGTTATTCTCTGGGCTTGTTCTGTGATGAACAGCACAAGCTTTAGGAGACTCGTGTGGGAGTGATTTCTTCTACTTTTTTTGTGATTTGCTGTTGAAATGAGACAGGTCACATAAAGCAGCTGCTTATTTTGGAACAAAATCAGCATAACACATTAAAGAACTCATTAATCACTTAGCTTGACCTTCATTTATTATTGAAAAAAACTTATTGCATCTCTTGTACATTTTGAAATGCCAGGGATCCTAAGACATATGTTGTCTATTCAGATCTATAGGTTAAGAACATCAAATAGTTATAATAGGGAGTAAAACCAAAACAGATTCCTGTTTAATTGTTGGCTCTCCTGTTATTCATTTTTAGGAGCGGGAGGTGGCTGTATAAGTACCTGCACAAAGAACTGCTCTGAACTCTCCTCTTGTGTAAATTCTTGTCCTGGGATAGTGGCTTCTTCCCTTTGTTCAGTTTTGCTAACACAAAAGACTTCACTTTCCTAAAAGTCTTTCAGTGCATTAACCAGCTTCTGCATCTCCTCTCCCCTCAAAAATCCCAGTGCTTATTTTACAGCAGGACTTATTCTGTAGTTAAAACCCCAAGTCCCTTGGGGATGTCTTTCTTATATATCCCCTGTGTAGTCCTAATGGTATGAGAAGAACTTACTACATTATAATAACGTTAACTTGTTACAGAGTTGGGTTTTTTTGAGGAGTAGGAGTAAATAGATCAACCATTAAAACCTAGATCAGTTTTGAGACAGAGGAAGGGAGCATTAGATTTGGTCAGAAACCTGCTCCTTAATTGTCTAATAATACAATTGTCTGTTCCTGCAAGCCAAAATGGGAACATAAGCACGGGACCAAGCTTCTATTCAGCCTTAAAGGAGGGTACTCAAGCAGCATTTTCATTTTATTAGGAGGGTACAGTCAGGTTTGTGTGGTCATTAATATATAGGAGTTCATAAAACTGGCAGCCTTAATTGGATAGAAGGGTTAGTAAAGCATGAGGTGAACCAGAATGAGATCTCTTGGGGTCTGAGTTGTGCCTCCTCTTAAAATACGCATGGCTTGGCACAGTGAGTAGCTGGGGCTGAGAGCAGAGTAGTATTAATTTTGTTTGAATAATGGCATTCATGTGCCTATGCTAATGAGTGTGTTCTGCTGCCTGTCCTGCAGATTGTGGACTGGACTCTGAGCTTATTTCACATCTCTAATGCTTATTTCACATCTTTAATGGCTTCCTTCTGCAACAGAGCCTGTCTTGATTCCCAGTGATGTAATGGATCAGAACCTGACCTTGCTGCACTGCTTTTCGCACAACTGTTGTGCAGCAATCACACAGCTGTTCACTGATTATTATTATTTTTTTCCAATTGGCTTCTTTGGGATACATTATTCTTTGGCCTCAGCTTCCTAATGCAAGTCATCAGCCACTCTTTGGTAACACCATTCAGGCAGTGGTGTTGAAGGCTTTAAGTATTGCTGAAGTGTTTGGGTCTGCTCTAAACGTTGAATGAATATTAGGTTTATTTTTATTGGTGGGGAATTATGTGCTTCCTTTGCCCGTCTCTTTTCCTCAGCTTATGACAAGCTAAGACAAAAGCAGTATTTAATAAAGGAGTGAGATGTTTCAAATAGAAATATCTCCTAGGCTTTTTCCCCAATAATGTCATGGATATGTGCTCTGTTACATTCAGCATTAGGGAAGTTGCCTGGACTAGCAGTTCAATGTGTTTTGGGGTTTGTATTTTTAGGGGATTTTTCAAGTATTTGTGATTAATTGTGAAAGCATTGTGAGCTGATAAATTAAAGCTGAGAAAGGGTGGGAAGAGGAATATATATCAATACTTCACAAGCTGGAAATCTCAGCTGCAGTGCACCTCAGAATCACTGAAATGCTGGATTTGCTCCTGGAGGTTGTTCAGTCCATTTCCACTTCTGGTTGGACTCCTGCCAGAACTAGATCAGCTGAGTGATGGCTTTGCATCTCTAAATCTTGGAAACACCCCTGTGGTAGATCCCACAGCCTCACTGAGCAACCTGCTCACTTTTTTAGTGAAGATGTTTCTCCTGATGTCCATCATGAGGCTCTTAACTCACGTTTGTGCCAGTGCCCATCATGTGCTGCTTCACAGAAGAATTTGACTCCATAAATTTTCTAGCCACCCTTCAGGTAGTTTGTAGGTGCTTTTTAAATTGGCCTTTAGTGTCCTCAAAGCCAGACTCTACAAGCCCAGCTCCTCTACCCTCACAATTTCCAGGCAGAGACCATCTGGTCTCTTTGCAGTTTAACCATGTCCCACTTGAAGTGGGGAGCCTAAAATTGTGTTCCCCACAAACCTGCTGAGGCTGCTCCTGAAGGGATTGAGCAAGCTGGACCTCAGGATCAGCTGCTGTTCTCTGACCATTATCAGTACATTGTATTGTGTGGTTTGCTCTCATCTCTGCCTCACCCTGAGTGCAGGAGACCTTTCAGGTTGGAAAGTGCTGCTGAACTATGTTGTTGAGGCTGTGACTTTTTGAGGTGGAAAAAGAGAAGTTTCAAATGGAGAATTTTCATTCTGTCAGAGCATGAAACTCGGAGGGCCCTTTGGAGTTTCCATAGAGAAATGACTTCATTTCATGACTGGGATGCTTGCTGCCACAAGCAGGGGTTCTTGAGTTCCTTTGTACACATTGGTACAGTCAAAGCTATTTCTGATGTTTAAAAAACCGAACTGAAACAAAAATGAAAAAGCCACTGCATCTCCAAACCACTGGAAAACTCCCCAAAAAGCCTGGCAAAATCAACAGAAATCCTTAAAGTCTTCTGTGTGGCAATTGAATATTATGGTTTTTTTGCAAACTCACCTGAGTTACAGCTATTGCAATGTGTGAGAATATCAGTGTTTTCACTATCCAGACACCTTCAAAACCAAGGGTTTGAAGTCTGGCTGCGAGTCTGTTTCTGCCTGAGATCTGGTCTCAGGTTTCAGTGCTTGTTTTCTTTCTCCTTTCCTTTCCTGTACCCCCAACCAGAGTTGAAGGCATAACTTGCCTGATGATTTTAAGCTTAGAAGATGGTAAAGAAGGTTACAGCAGACTCTCTTTTGTAATTCTTCATCCCTGGCTGCCCTTTCTAAATTTGCAGTCACTTACATGAATGCTGCCTTCATGTACTTGGAGAATTGAGGCACTCTGTGCAACTGGAGAAGTGAGAAACAAATATTTTGGTTTCTCTACTCACTGCATTGTGGAGCTTTCACAAAAAACTAAAGGCTCATTCAACATCTCTTTGGAAAAATGTGGCTCTAAACACTGCTTGCCCAGGAAAACAGGTATGGGATTATGTTGTAGTTTTACATAACCCTTAAAAACATAACATCACCACCAAAAATTACAGACCAATAATATTAAAGCAAGCAGTTGAAGAGGATTCTATTTCAATTAAAATAGCAATGCTGGTGACTGGGCTACTTTCAATGTAGCCACACTGCTTGTCTTCCAACTTTCATTTATTTTACTTCTAAGGTTATAAACTTTGAGAGAGAGACGGGGATGGAGACTGTGACACTGAAAGTTATTCTGTCTTAACTTGTTCAGCTCTTGAACAAAGCTCCTAAATCTCAAGCTTTTGAGGTAATTAGTACAAACAACTGATAGGAGTTGTAACTTTCTCTCCTGTGGAAAAGTTGAGCTTGTGCCGAACCCTTCCTTGAAGAGGCTGGAACCCATCAGCCAGCAGTGCCATTTCTGGATGCAGGCTTCCCTCAGAGGAATGGAAGATGGAAAAAGAGTAGAGACTTCTTTTTTTACATTATTAAAAACTCTGGAAAATGTCAGCAGAGATAATGCTGACTAATGAGGTATAGACTGCAAATATTGGTATATCCCAGAAAATGGTGTTCTCCTGTCTGGGGCAGTGGAACTAAATTTGGTTTGGTAGTAGCAAGAGGGAAGTGCACACAAATTCATGTCTGTCTTGCTCTAATTGAAGTAAACCCCCTGTGAAATTGCTACCCAGAAATGACCTCACCAAGGCTGTTTGCTCAAGCTCTTGGCAATCAGTTTTGAATACTTAATGCAGTAGCCAGAAAACAGCAAAAAGCCCCCCATGTGCTAGAGAATGAGTGAGATGGTGGTGTTGTCCCTTACACCAAAATGCTCTATAATTCCTCTCTGCTTTCAGCTGAAAAAAATAATTAAAATGGTATTTTAATGTTGCATTTATTAGTTACACCCTGCCATGTGAAATCCAAAGAAATGGCTCTGTGTAGATGCTAAAAATGCCGAGGTTAACAGTGTTCCAACATTTCATATTAATCTGAGTAACTGTAGTGGGCTACTTAAATACAAATATTGGGGGGAAAAAATCTTGCACTACCCTTATTGCCAGTGAGATTTTGAATTTAGGTAATTTCATGCATGCAGAGGTAGACTTTATTTTTCCTTCATCAGCTAAAATAACAATAAAGCCCAACTTGGTATATTTATTTAATGAAACACAGGATCCCTGCCCTGATGGTTTTAATCAGTCCCCTCGCTATGTGGTAATTAGGGGTTCTCTCCCGTGGTTCTGTTTTTACTTAACTTTCAGAATGTGCAGCCAGTTTAAGTTTCAAGAGATACTTGCAGCTAAATGTTGCCTCATTTACATGTGGATTATCCGGAGGGGACCCTTAAACGCGCACTCACGTTACAGAAATGCAGCCCCTTTCAGCACTTTCTCATTCAGGGAGCAGCCTTCTCCAGGAAAATGTTATCTTTTGTCAGGAACTAATTCCTTCCACTCGGGGGATGTGACCAGCCCTTTGATTCCTCACACACACGAGGATTCAGAAGCTGGAGGTGGCTCAGAGCCAGGTTTGCCTGTGTCCCGATGGATGCAGCTCTGCTAATTCAGGAGAGCATCCCTGGAATCAGGTTCGGGCTGTGCATCTGTCACAGGCGAGCCCTGTATTAAACACAGGGCAAGAAATGGGCTTTTCCTGACCAGACACAGCCTGTCAATGCTTCTCATCTTTGTTTAATAACCAGTTCCCTTGGAGGGACCTGAGAAGTGTTGTATTTGTGCCTCTAACTGTGCAGCTGGGTGCCATTTGTTCCTGGCAGCTACGGAATCGCTGGAGACGTGAGGAAGTAGAGCAAATACAGAGCATTTAAAGCTCTCTAAAACAGCTTCCCTGCATAATGTGTGATGTTAAAATACTAGGTGGCAGTTTGGGCCGGTGTAAAAGTTTTATTGGTGTGAGTTTGAGCCAGCCACATTATTCAGGAAGCCACTACTGAGCTCTCAAGTCATCTGAAACGTGTGCTAGTAAAACCCTTTTTATAAAGCAATACAACCCCATGCAAGCTCCCCGTGTAACTCGTCATCTCTGTCCTGGGATTTAGCTGGTGGGATGTTTGGGCTGCTGGCTTGTACAGGTACTCTGCTTGTAAATCCAGACAGGAGTGAGCTTCTCCCAGTCCCAGGATTCTGGAGAAACCACCTCTGCACTGTGCTGAAAGCTATTAATTAAACTTTGCTCATTGCAGAACTGAGCCCTGCTGCTGGTTAATTCCCTCCCCAAGTATTAGGAGGGAATTTGTAAAGTTTTATCCAGCACACCATGTGCTTACATGTTTTTGATCCTACTGCAATTGTATCTGATGTCTTCTCTACAAGCACAAATATTGAAAAGCTTTCCCAAAAACATGACCACCATAGATGGTGGAACTGGAGTTTGGGATTGCAAAAGGGGAAGGGAAGTTCTCTTTTTTTTATCTCAGAATAAATTAATCTGAGACTAGATTAACAGGAGATTAACGCATTTGAGGTGCAAATACAAGTGAGTATCTGGAGAGACTGGGGGTCAGAGCTGGGACAAGTGGTACAGGAGCATTGCTCCCCAGATGTGGAGATACCCCCAGCTGGTTCCAAAGCTCCTGTGCCACAAATACCCCCCTGCTCCCATTCTTGGGAATACTGATAATTGTGAAATACCCTCATAGCAGAAATGCAGTGTTAGGATGAAGGTCTCTTGTGTTCTGAAGGCAGCGGGATCTCTTGTTATTTGTCTAAAAAAGCTGTTCAGATTCTGAGCTAAATAGGTCTTTCCAGGCTTCTTCACTCATGTCTTTGATCTGGTTTGGCACTTTTCTCTTTCATTCTGTTGTAATTTTTTTTCTTTGCTGCTCAGCTGCTCTTAATCACAACAGCTCATGAATTTGGGTACTTAGCTTAGCTCTGACTTTGAGGGGGTTCATCTTTACATTTTTATCATAAATAACAAACCCAAGAAACTGGCAATGTGCTTTAAACAATTTCAGTAGGAAGGCTTGTTGTGATGCATCGTGAGAAACCTGTTTCACTGGTACCAGTAACAGTCTATTAACAGCAGCTTAAGTTTAAACTTACACTTATTGCCCACAAAAAACCCTCATACACTTAAAGCAAAGATAATTTTCTGGTGGGAAGAAGACACAGATACATAAGTAATGCAGTTGTGGAAGAGCTGTGTGTGAATACTGTGGTTTGGAAACCAAGCAGGAGGTGGAGATTGCAAAACAAATTGCTTAGAATTCTTCCTTCATTCTCCTCACCAAAAAAAGAAAAGGGAAGGATGACCAAGAATGAGAATTATGACCAAACAGCAGGGAACCCAGCACTGAATGGATTTACTGTAATAGTAGTACACTGTAGTTACTTCTGTAGTAGAATCCTGTGAAGAGCATGTAGGTGACTGGAGGACTAGGGGTGTCCCCTGCTTTCCTGAGGGATCAAATATTATTCCTGCTTTTATGTTGATTGGCCTGGATGCAGTTGAAATATTTGAAATATTTGCAAACCTCTCCAGGTTTGTCCATGTTATTTCTAGGGAATGTAGCAGTGGATGGAACACTGTGGGTGAATAAACATGACAAGATTTAAAAAATGGGATCTGTATTCACTGCTGGGGTTGTTCTGTGGGAAAAGGAAAACTAATCCCTTTGGGGACAAAAGGAAAAGGAAAGCAGATCCCTTTATGAAAATAAAGACATGTATGGGGTAGATTTTTCTTGTACTTTGAGTACCTTTTTATTTTTTCAGCAAGGCCTGACTTTATTTAAGCTGAATATTGATGCTAGTACAGCACCCTACCCATTATATTGATGTGGCACTGAAAACTCAATTCACTGTCCAAGACCACCTTTTAAGTCAGTCCTAAAGTTGGGATTGAATTCTAGATGTTCTGTCTGGTTCAAGTTTTGAGTATTTGTGTTCTCCTGGTGTGAAAGTTTAGAGCTTAAGATTCCAGAGGACAAGTTGCACTTGGGACAGCACCAGTAGATGATGGGACTCTTTAGCAGTGATTTTATACCATGGGCATCAAGCCTTCAGTGAAAATAACTGCAAGACCTTACTGCAGTAAAAATCACTGATGCTTGCAATAAATTCCACAACTGCTTTGAACTGGTTGCTCATCTGATGTTTTCTCTGCAGCCTGGTAGGCTGGGACAGCCATGAGGAAGAGCAGTGAAAATCTGAGTAGCCAGATAACCCTGGGGATTTCCATTTAGCTCAGCTGTAGCATTCTGTCAGACTGAAAGTCAGTGTATGATGATGGAATATTCTGAGGAATACCCTGTGTACAGCCAGCCACATTTGGGTAACATTTCCATGCTGTAGGAGAGCAGAACACTGTGAAACCTCATTACAGAACATGTTGGGGCAGCTCCCCAGCAGCAACCTCCATGTTATCTGCCTGGTGACAAACGCTGCCTCAGCCCAGCAACTTCTCTTTTCTGATAAGCCAAGGTGGTTTCCTTGTTGCAAATGATGGGAAGGTCTCTTTCTCTTTCTCTCTCTGAAGCTCAGTCTTCTGTTTTTGGATTCAGTTTGCATGGCGTTGGTGATGACTCTGCTGGGTATGTCAGAGGCTGTCATGGTTCTTTTTGAAAATATTCTCCAGCTGGGCAGAATTAGGGCATATCAGGCACATGACGAAAGCCTCTCTTCCCCTTTCAGCAACATGGAAAAGCTGTGTGGGTTCTCCGGGTGTTTGTGTAGATTTCCAAGCATTGTAGGCAGTGTAGAGGTGGAGAAGATGACACACAAGAAGTTGTGTGCTGGTTCTACCTCACACCCTGCTTACAAAACACTGCAAGGGCTCAAGCCTTAAATAAAGAAACCTATAAAACTTACTATTATAATAAATAACTTGGATTTTTTAATGAAGTATTTCTTGTTGGTGTTTTGCAAGTACTAAATAAGCTTTGTAGTGCTTATCAAGGCAGAAGGTATTGCAAGTTTAAAACAAAAATGAAAATATGAAATGTATGCAGAAGTGATTTGTTTAAAATGACACCAAAAAGTGGCAAAACTGAAAAGAATTCTTGAATCTGAGTTGATATTGTGGTGCTACCTAATGGCCAGAAGTGTTGTTAGTTCAGGACTTGTACCAGTTCTTCAGGAATTGAAGCAGAGGTGTCCTGAACATGAGGCTGCAGCAGAATTTAGGAATTTTCAGAGCAACCCCAGGACTGCATGAATTTACAGCCCACAGACAGTGGAGGTGGGACATGACACAGCAAAGCATCTTCAGCATCCTACTCTATCCCCAGACAAGAAATGGGATGCTGCCTTCCTGAAATTCCTTTGGGTATTGGGAAGTTGTCAGAGGGTGGTCTGCTTGAGACTTAGGGAGCAAAAGGTTGTGCCATCCTTTGACTGTGGAGTGCTGATGTTCATTTTAAGGAATTATTCTGGTTAGAGGTTTTGCAGGGAATTTTTCTGGAGAGAGATGCTCCTGCAGCAAGGTGAGAATGGGAATTGCCTTCTTGGATTGAGCCAACTCTCAGTGTACCACATATGATTTGATTACAAAACTCCTTTCCATGCTGAAAGTGAAATCTTAGTCTGTTTCCATTTGGTCCTTCCCAGAAGGAATTCTTCTTTCTTTTACAGCCTCTGGTAGATGCTGAAGTTGAAGGGGTATGCATCTGCTTCTGCATTTTTCTTTATGGAAGCTGTATAGAGCGTTCATTACTGTCTTATTTTATAAAATTTCACCAAAAAAATAATCAATCCCTCATTGTTTTGATGGCTTCTTTTAGAACTGCAACTCAGTTCAGTGTTACACTAAATAAGAACTGGTTTCTCACAGATAAAAGCAGCTTCTGTCATTAATCAGCCAAGAATATGATTTCTTTTTTTAATTAGAAATAGAAAATTCCAAAGGCCTGAGGAAGTTCACTAGCATAAGTTAAATATAAAACAAAAAGTTGTGATTTATTGCTTTCAGATCAGGCTCTGACTTTACCAAATGGATCTGGTGTTCATCTGAGCTCCAGTCATGTATCTGAAATGAGCATCTGGGCTCCTATCTCTTATCTACAAAGAAACCTGTTTTAAACAATGGCCCTTAAGACCAATAAAAATTAGTTAGTCAGTAAAATTGGTTATTTAAGGTAAAAGCAACTTCTGCATGGAGATTTAGGCTTGTTCCATAAATATGTGTGACTATAAATTTATCTGGTTGAGTAAGCTTGTAACAACAGTCCTAAATTAGACATAAAGAACAGCTTTTACATAAGTCATGTTAAACCTCTGGAAATGTTATTGATTTATGTGCAGCTGAATTTCCTTGTTGCTAAATTTGTTCTAAAATGTCTCTTCCTCTGGAGAAAAATAATTTTCAAGTGTTGGTCTCTGGTTCTGCGTAAGCTGTGGGGTGGATTCATCCTGATGTGCCTTGCAGAGCTGGTCTAACACCTTCTGGTGTTCCTACCTACCACAAGGCAGGACAGGACTCGAGTGTGGATCTCTCCATCTCCTCCCCAGTCTGCCTGGTTACCTGGGCACCCAAATGTTCTTCCAAGGAAAATGGGAATTTCCAGCAGAGTTACAGCAGCAGAGTTGGGAAAATGGGACTGCAGGGAGTCCCTGGAATGGTGTTGGTTTGGAGTTGGGCACCACTGATGGGTGAGGACCAAGTGGGGCCATGCCAGCATCCTAGGATGGGGTGATACCAGAGATAGGCAGAGCATTCCCTATCTGTGGGTAGGATTTTGACATTCAGATTTGTAGTTTCACCTTCTGCACGGCAATGAGATGTTCGTGAAAGTATTCTCCAAACAGATCCCAGTAAATAATAGAAATATCTTAATGAAAGCTAATTGTTCCTTATGGAGGAAAAGTTTCATTTTTAACACTGCAAACTGAAACAGTGTTGGAGGTGGCTGCTTGCAACAGAGGCCAGACTTGGCTCTGAGAACTGAGCTCACCCTTTCCCAGGACAGGCTCTGGAGTGCAAATCCTGCCCTTCCAGCATGGGTGGCAGCTGCACTGAGCTGTGTTTGTGCTGAGGAGGGTTGGGATCCCAAAGCAAGCAGCACCTCTGTTCATCTGCAGCAGGAGAGCACTTGGTAAATAAGATCTCATCCTCCTCATACCCCCACTATTGTGGTCTTTTAATTGGCGTCTTGCTGTTAAATGTTTTCCCCAGTGAAAATTTCTGGTGTGATTTTTTTTCATTGGCTAGAAATTCAAGTAAAATAACAGAAAAGTGCAAAAGGCATGATGTGTGCCCTAAGAGCAGTGATCTGGCTCTGTGAGAAGGAGCAGAGCTGTTAAGAAGAGCTCATCATGGCTTTAAAGTGATTTTTCAAAGTGGAAACACTCCTGAAACGGAAACCTGAAGAGTCAGGTGCTGGTGGAAGTAAAACTGAACAGAACACTGGCACTAAATAAGCTAACTGCACCATCCAGTTGGATCCTGCTTTGAAATTCATCAGCTCTGAGTTTTGTTCTTGTAACTGGAACTGGGTTGCATTTTTTGAGGAATATTCACTAAAACGAGTATTGTGACTGAGAGTTTTTTCAGGTGTTGATTTCAATGCAAAATAAGCAGTGATAAACATTTGATAAGGTTGTCTTAAAATGGAATAAATGGAGTTGCTCTGTGTTTGTCAGGGTTGGTACCAGAAAGAAAAGGGCACCCAGAAAGTCATCCCCATTTATGCCATGGCTTGATGATGATTACTAAAGCTTACACACTGTACATCCTGGATTATAACAACTCTGCAGTTGAGGGGGAGAAAAATATGATATTTCAGAATATTCTTAATGCCAGTGAACAAAGAGAGAAGATCAAAGCCAACCAATCAACCCCATTTTTTTTGTTTTATTGAATTGATTTCTAAAGGCCCCGTTACTATAGTAACTCCAGGAGGTCTTTTAATTACAAAATTTGTAAAAACGCTTTAATTATTCAGAACTGCTTGGCAGGGGGGGAGGGAACAGTGGCACAAATCATTTTTTAAAAGATGTAGAAAATTTGCAAACAAAGCTTGACAGACTTCCAAAGCACACCAGGGGCTGCCACACCATCAGCACAAACACACAGAGTTCAAGTTCTCAGCAAGCAGTCCCCTGTGAGAGGGTTCCCTTTGGCTAAAAAGAGGCAAATCCCAAACAAATCCCCATCCCACTCCAAATCAAGCACTTCCCTCTGCACAGATACAGATGGCAGAGCTTGTTCTTTCTGCACCCTAAGTTCAATTACAGTGTATCTGAGAGGAGCCCTGGTGTTATCACGTTAATTAGCAGTTTAGGGAACTGCTCACTCCTGGGAGTGTGGAATTCCAGTGCAATACCAGTCTGTGCTGCAGGTACTGAGCTCTATCAAAGAGGAATCATTTAGCACTAACGAGCACCTTTCAAATAATAATTGCATTTAAAATAGATGCTGTCATCTTTTATCATCAGGTAGAGCTCCAGAATGGATTTAAACTCCAAACAGACTTATATTTATGGTATCAGAGTAGAATTGGAGACATCATGTGAGCAATTTTGAAATGCCATCTCTTGACTTGAATCCATGCTGAGCTAATGTATTTGGCAGAGCTGCTGGAGCTTCAGGAAGTCACTGACACCCCTCAGAAATGCAGTAGTGAAATTTGGGTTCTGAATCTAATCTCTGGATTGAATTTGAGTTTTAGCCCAAATCTAAGTGGCTTTGCCTGTACTTAACTACTCCACTTGCTTGGCTGTGTTGGAAACAGGGTCTGCTTCTCTTGGAACCTCTTGCTTTGCAGTTTCCCATTTTTATTCGTTTTTCTGCGTACATGCTCCCTACTTGCCCTCTCTATGTCAAAACCTGTTCGCTTCTGTGGTGTGGCCAGGGTTTAATCCTACATTTCATATTGCCTGTTCCATTTCTGCAAGACTTGGACCCTCTGAAGTAATGGGAGTTGTAGCAATGTGGGCCAAGAAGTCTGGATTCTGTTAAATCTACTGTGCAAGTGCAGGGGGGAAAGAAAAAACAAACAAAAAAGATAATCCTAGATTTTGAGGATGGTTTGGCTTGGAAGGGGCCTTAAAGACCATCTTTAACCCTCTGCCATGGGCAGGGACACCTTGGATTAGACACCTAACACTGATTTTTTTTTTTCCATTCTTGAAGAAGCTAGTTAGTGTCCGGTGTTGGAAACAGAAATAAGGAATTGCTGTATAAAGTAATAATGGGTGTGGATACCATTCTGACCCTGGTAATTAGCACTTCTCTCTCAGCCTCTTCATTAACCCCTGGTGGCAGTACTGTGGTTTGAAGTGCATGTGTAGTTATTAGGCATGACTGGGTTCAAAGCAGGTTTGGTGAGGTTTGTTTTCATCCCTGGAAAGGCATCCCCAATACCTGCTGCATGTAAAGATGCAGGTTTTGAGCAGAGGCATCCCAGGAACTCAGTGGGAGGTGAAGTTGAACTTTTCCTTGTCAAACAGCAAGTGCATTGAAGGTCTGGGAACAACTCCCCTTCAGCCAATTGTGTTAATGAAAATAAAATATTTTGTGAGTCTTCCAGAATCTCAGTTACGTAAAATTTGTCCTCGCTTCTAAAACAAAGAAGCAAAATGAGCTTACTGCCGCCATGGGAAGGTTACTGGTTATATTCTTTCCTACTTGTGTAGTTCCTAGTGCTACAAGGAACATCCTGTACCTGCTGTTTACTGAGCATGGGTTTGTATCAAACAGAGCAATGAAGGATGTTTGTTAACCCCCTTTGGGGTGGTTTGGTGCGAGCAGCATTACTTGGCCAGAGTGAAAATGCACCACAAGTTTTTAAAAAGGTTCTCCAAGATGCTTGTGTGTTTACACAATGTCAGCAGGTTGCAAAATTATTCCCCTGAGATGCTTTCACAAACACCACCCTGGTGGTGGATGCTTTTTCACGTTTTTCAAAGTCTGGGATTATGTAAATCCAAGGAGTTGTGGTTAACAAAGCTCCAGTGTTGGTGAATTCCTGGGAAAGAATTTGTTGCTCCTTAACATCTTGCATTCTGTGTAAGGGAGAAAATGGGAACTTTCTTCACCTGAGGAATAATCTATGCCAATGTAAAAGAAATCACACTGTGCTCAGTTCTGGGCCTCTCCCATTCAGGAAGGACATTGAGGGGCTGGAGTGAGTCCAGAGAAGGGAATGGGGCTGGGAAAGGGTCTGGAGTGGCAGGGGGGGCTCAGCCTGGAGAAAAGGGGGCTCAGGAGGGACCTTCTGGCTCTGCACAATCCCCCAACAGGAGGATGCAGGCAGCCAGGTCAGGCTCTGCTCCCAGGGACAGGACAAGGGGAAACAGCCTCAAGTTGTACCAAAAGAGGTTTCGTTTGGATATTCTGAAATGTATTTTCATAGACTTAATCCTTTATTGGTTTGCAGAAGGTTATTTCTCAGTGTGTGAAGCAAGTTAATGGTACAGAATTTCAGAACGCAGAACTGTGAGAAGCCCTTGTTTATCCCTGTCTTTAAAAATTGCTTTCAAAACAATTTATTAAAAAAAAAAAACAAAAACCTCTGGAGTTTTGGGAAGAGGACTGTAATTTGGGTATTCCTGTGACTCAAGAAAATATCAAATGTCTTGTATAGCATCACAATATTTAAAGGAAAGTGGAAAATTCTTTTCTTGAATGTTAACTTTTAATGGTTAAAAGTAGCACGTCTGCTGTGTCTTAATAGCACAACCTCCTTAAGGTTCAAAACTGCCACAGATGATGAAGTTTCCATTAAAGGATAATAAAGTCTCTCTGTCAATGTGACAAGAGAACTCCCTTATCTCTTTGGAATAAGAATGCTCTTTGAAGAGCGTCATAAAAGGCTATGCTATGAAATAAGTCTGGTGGATGGTTATTTTGAATTTCTATAAAGTGCATCAACCCAAAGGCTAAAGGGATTATCTGGCAAGTGCCAAAATGTGAAAGACGAATGCTTTCCTTCTGTGCAGTGAATGACATCTCTTTAGAAAGCACAGGTATGATTTGTTCTTGTCTCATTGGGAATGATTCCTTGAAATTAGCAGAGCCTCTCAGATCCAAGGGATGCAGCTACACAGGAGCTAATTCAGCTTATCTTGAATGTAGATCTGGAGTGGAAGTAAATAACCATATTCCTGGTCCAGCACATTTATCCACCTCTGCCATTGGAACACCTTCCTTCTTTTAGCTTTCACTACACCTTTCGGTGAATTATAGTGACAGGAACAGGCATTTTCCACACATGAATTTAGTTAAGAATTGCTCTCCCTGACCTAGCTAAGTGTTTGCAAGCCTGAAATCATAGGTAGGTTGGATCTGATGAGTAATATTTAATATTTATGCATTGCTTTTTATTATTTTATTCATAAACTATTGAAATACTGAGCTTTTACTCAAAGGCAGTGGAAATGAGGCTGAGGAGAGAGTGCATTTTACTCACTATTGGCCATATACACAAAAAATATTTTTTAAATTTTTAACTAGCAAAGAAGAAACTGTTTCCATTTCATCACATTCCTTGTGTGCCAAAAGTGTAAAAGCCCCTTTAAGAATGAACAAATTTGGAAATAATTGCCACAGTACTGTTCTTTTATGATGGATATATCTCTGAAATCAAAGGCAATGTGAAATTTATTCACCAAAATCTGAGTTATTAAAACCTTTGAATGGTTTTGGTGCTTTTCATTCATTAAATGCCAGGACTCTGGGGAAAAAATAAAGGGATGTAGGTGAAAGCTGTGAATTCAGATTTCCAAGCCCCTATCATTCCCAATTAGGTTTGGCAAATGGCAGAACAAAATTAATGATGCCAAATTATCCCTCAGTGCAGTGTGTGATAGCTTAACTCTTTTAGCTGTTCCAAGGTTGTAAATGATGAAACTGATAACACACTAATGTGATCCTTTCAGGCTTCTCGTTTATATTAATGAGTTTTAGTCATCTAAGGCGAACTGATAACCACTGATTAGTAGCTCAGCAACTTCCAGACTGGCATCAAAGCCTGATCTCTCTCTTTTTTTTTTTTTTCCTTTTTGTTTTTTTAACTCTTTGATGGGTCAGGAGTTAAGGCAGTTAACAATTAACTCTGAGCTTAATTGAAATCCAGATGTAAAATTTTTGATGGGAGTTAATTTAATTCTGCTCTCTATGCTTATAGCTGATTTCAGTCTGATTTTTTTTTTAAGTAGGTTTGAACTTGCAAATCAAGAGTGTAATTTGTTTCACAATTTTTAAAAAATTTATTTCTTCACATGTGCAGTCTGTTGGAGAAGGCTTGTTAAACAAACATTGGACAAAGATAAGTTATCATAGAAGCATCAAATCACTGCCAGCAAAAGCAATTAAAAGCTCTCAGAAAAATCTCAGAATTAGCCAGAAGAGGCAAACTGCTCAAGTCTTTAAATTGTTTTTAATTTTTATATCTATCTCTCTCTCTCTATATATATATATATGAAGAACAGAAACCGCATTTCCTAGACACTGTCATGGTAGAGACCAGAGTGAGAGTTAGAGAAGTCAAATAACCATCACTTGATTAAGAAAATAGGTTGGAGGGTTTGGAAGAAAAAATATGGAGAGTGAAATAACAATCCTGGGTATAGGATTGACCAAAACTCTTGAAACAGTGGATGTAAGGCACTGTATTAATAAGAGACCATATTACTGTGGGCTTTGCTCATGCAAATACCTCCATGACACTTCCAACCATTCCACTCCTGCAGCATACGTTTTTCAAAGCCAAGCAGACAAAAATTTAGAGGAGTGTTTGTGCAATTATTGTCCCAAACACTCTGCACTTTCCCTGGCCTGATTACTAAAAATTACATCAAGCAGCTGAAGTTCTTGCCCTGACACTGATAATCCAGGTCAGCTTCTACTTTTCAAACAATTGCCTTCATTGTTTTCCAGGAGGAATATTGCTCCAGGTTTCCAAAGAATCCATTCCTCAAAATAAGGAAACCTGATCTGCTGAGAAGTCTTGGCCTAGAGATCAGAAACAACATTCTTTAATCAGTATTTCTTTAGAATATAGTGCTGTGGACACCTCATCTTGGTGCCTGGATTTTAAGGCTGTCCCACAGATTATAGGAACTAGATTTGCAAAAAACCAATCTCCCTGAAGAAAGGGGGTTATTGGTGCACATTTTAGTCATCACTTTAGATCAAAACCTCTTGCAATCACTGGATATTCCACACAACATCTGCTGGAAAGATAAATCCATTGTAGTGGAAATGAAATGCATATTTTAAGTTCAGGCAGTTTTGTATTGTGTTGTCAGTGATGGAGAGGCAAAATAAATGTGAAAGCCATTTAAAAAGCCTGTGTAAAACGTGCCTGTGTGCTAAAGGATGTTGTCCTCTAGAATTAGACCCCAAATCTGACTCTCTTGTCAGATTGACTGGGTTGTTTCTAATCTTAACATTTCTTTTCATCTTTAGAAACTCAAGTTTGAAAAAGAACTTTAATATTCTGCAGCAGAATTATACATCTGAACAAAAAGCATCTGCTGCCATTTGGGATTCTTTCCTCCCTTGCAAAGTGCTGTGGTTCAAAGTGTGCTGGTGTTGGTGTTGCTTGGGGAGTTCATCTTGGGCAGCTTAACCTTTTTGCTCAGTTTTATTTAAACTACCCCCTAACTCAAGCTGGACAGGTTCTGTTTTACCAGGTGAATTTCCAGGACATGCAGTAAAGACCTGCATGGCAGAAATAAGGTAATTACAATGTGAATTCCTAAATTCCAAATTTTCCCCTCACAGCTGGCATAGGATTCAAATACCAAAATTAGTAATAATAAAAAAAGACATTAATAGATGATGGTATAAAAGTTTTAATACTTATAATTTACATCCTTTAAATATTCAAGATATTAACCACAGAAGAAAAGAGCACTAATAACTGGAACTTGATATAAATTACTGGAGCTTTTTGACTAAATCAGAAGGACCTTTCTAACAGAAAATACATTATATATTGTTTTGATATTGATGATAGTCCTGGAATGCTAAAGAGTTCTTATTTGCAGGATCAATGCTTGGCTCTTTTAGCATCTTCAGTACTCTAAAATCCTGGCCTGGCTATTCAAAAGTTAGGAGCCTGTTTTGGTGGGTGTTTTTTTTTTGTTGGTTTTTTTTGTTTTGTTTTGTTTTGTTTTTTAAATACAGATCAAAACAAAAAAAACCTTATTTTTGGTTAGGTTTTGGTTGTTTTCTGTTTTTAGCCTGCAGTATTTAAATTGTCCTTACCTATGAAAAATAAAAATATGGATGTTTTGACTTTTTTGTTCTTCTAAAAAATATTTTTCTGCTCATTTAACACTTGTGCTTGAGAATTGGAGAAAGCCCCATGTTTTCAATAGAGTGTCAACTCCTGACTCTTCTGGAGCCTTGTCTTCGCACTGAAAACTGCTAAGAGCTGGCATAACCCTCATAATAATAATTAGTAATTTGGTAAATCTTGTTTTTCCTGAGTCCATAGCATGTGGACAAGGTTTCATCAGGAAAGTCTCACAATTGCTTTCTGGATCTGTTGTTCCTCTGTTTCTCCAGAGCTTTGTGACAACCTCTGTCACCACTTACATATGAAAACTGTTGCAGCAAAATCCTTAACATCTGTTCCATGTTCTCATATGGGAGAGAAGAGGAATCAGCCTCATGCACAGCAATTTCTGTAGTTGTCCAGAGATCCTTCAGTGTCCTGTGAGTCAGTCAGAGACAATTAGGGTGCAGGTTTGTGTTACATGGAGTTCAGCCCCAGTTTGGGCTGCCAGTGAAATGAGATCCTGTTCTCCCTGGGCCAGCCATGTGCTTCCTCCGTTTGTGTTTGCTCTGGCAGCTCTGACTGTGGGCAAGCTGGATCAGTTTGCTGACTTAATGGAAAACTGGCTTTCCAAACTATAAAAGCGATTTTTCTATTGGATTGGATTCTAAGACACAAAACTCTGCAAGGCTGAGGGTGTGAATCTGCTCCTTAAGGGAAAAAGAAAATAGGATTTCACTTTTTGACAGCACCGGCGTGATGTGACCTCGGTGGTTGAGTTCTGATAACACTTAGCTGAGGTTTACAGAATAATTTGGACCTTTTCAAGACATCATTTGGTACCTCCAGGTGAGATCCTGGTTTCTGTGTTGTTGGCTGTGAGCTGCCCTGCGTGATGGTAGCTCTGCATGTGGAAACACTGGAATGGGTGGAATTTGACAGGCAAATATCCTGTCCTTTGTACCACTGACTCACCCCTTGCCAATGCATCACCTGCAGTCCTGAGCAGCTGTTACATCATGGGTATTTCCTAGACAAGGATGAGATAAACGTGAAACTTCCCTGCAGCCTTATCAGAGGGTGTGGAACAAGTCTTGAAACACCTTGCTTTGAGTCAGGAGCAGGAGGAAGCTGCAGCCCAGGTCAGAGTTCTGGGTGAGTGCTTCCCCTTGAGTTGGTGACACACTTAACCAGCAGGAAACTGCAATTTCCAGCATGAAAACAAATGCTTTATCCTCTCATCTCCTGTGGCCTAATCTCATCTTCCTGATTGGTGATACATGAAGGAATGAATGGACACACTTCTTCCTTTTCTATTAGAAGTTTTATGCAAGATCCCATCTCATTCTGATCCCCTTTCCATTCACTCTGATATACATCAGGAGTAGCTCTGTTTGAAGTCAAGGTGCTCATAAAGCAGAATGTTACCCTTTATTCCTGGAAGTAGTCCCTACAGGTAACCTGGGGGAATAGGTACTGCAGAACCAAACCTTAAATTGGTGGAAATCATTATTTTTCTGGACCAGGTATATGGCGGGAATAAATACTACAAAAAGCATTTAGTAACAAGTTATAAAACTCTCTGTATCACTCTCCCACCCCTCAGCAGGGGAAAGTAGAATAAATAAATTAATTTTCTGTTGTTAAGAGAGCAATATCCCTGTAAGATCTATCCCAGACCTGTGAGCAGACTCAGCCTGGTGCAGCTGCCCTTGGAAGTTCCTCCCACTGAGAGGAGTGAAGCCACACTCAGCCCATGTTTGCACATTTTTAGGGGGACCGTTCCAGAAACTCACTTCACTTTGTGTGCTGCAGATCAAGGTTCTTTATTACAGTAGCTGCTAAAAAGAGCTTTATCAGGTTACTCTGCTTTGTAGCTAGTTCTTGCATCTGTCTCTCTTAAACATTTCCCTGTTTATTGCAAGGACCATGCAGTCCTGCAGCTGTGCCTGTGGTGGTGAGGTGTTCCACAAACAGGAGTTTGCATGGAACAACTTTCCCAGTAATAAATCCTCTCCTTCCAACTCTTCACAATTTGCTTTGCCAGGCACTCACTTCAACTGGCCTGAACATATACATTGTGGTAAAAATTGGCCAAAAACATCAAAATGGTGCTATCAAATATGAGCCAATCACTGAAATGCAAAATGTACAATCCAGTGTGTTGTATAAAGCATGCAAAAATATCTTATGGCCATGGTGCAAATCCTTGTGCTTTACCTGCTTTTGTTCAGGTACAGAATTGGGGTAACAATAATAAACAGCCTCTCGTGGCTCACAAGTGCATTTTCTGAAGCTGCTTTTTCATGTTAATATGGTTCATTGTTAATGTACAAGGAACAAATGCAAATCTGAAGGCCAAACTCCAGGCTTTTTAATGAAAATTGAAATTAGTGTCACAACACTGGAAGCAAGAACAGAGGCTGTGCTCTGACATTGGGAAGAGAGCAGGAAATTCAAATGGATAATTCTGATTAGCCCTCTGTAAGAGATATTGTTTACTAGTACTGAGTTTTACATTCAGAAAATTACTATTATTGTATACAATTAATTTTCCTTAATGTGTCTTTTTCCTTACAGTTACTAGATTTCTTAATTTTTGGTTTGCAGATCTGCTCAGTGAAAGGGATGGAAAGTGGCAAAGTTGTTTTGATCTCTTTCAGCATAACCTCTGGCTAGAAAATCATGATATTACAGAACAGGAAGGAAAAAAATGAGAGAAATGTGAAAGCTCTTGGTGTTGTGAGTGGAAGCTCTGCTCCCTGAAGGATAGAGCTATTTCATGTCCCCTATTCCAATGGAGCATTACAGCTTATAATGCAGCAATTATTTTGTTGGGTAGGTGTTTCATTACCAACCTGGGCCTTGGAGGTGATGAGAGAAAATTTGTCTTGACCTTCCAGGGAAACCATAAAAGAGAAATAATGTCTAAATAATAAATGTCCAGGAGAAATGAGGAATGCCTGACAGTGTTGCACTTAGTTTTCATGATATCTGGGCATTGTAGGATAAAGAGCTGGTATGTGGATAATTTCAAAAGCTGGAATATTTTCTATTGTTACTCTGCATTTTTGATCTTCCTCCTCCTGGTTCAATCCCTATCAAATAGGGTTTAATTTTTTATTTTCTTTTTTTCTGCAGAATGTGCATTTTTCTGGTTTTCCCTTCAGACTGGAGCAAACCACAAAAGCAGATCTTGGAAAAAACCCTTTTGATTCCAGATTGAGGGTGATGGGATCAGGTTTTTATTTGCTGTACTTTGCCATATGTGCAGCATTTGGGATTGGAGCCACCCAAGAAGGAATCTTGCCTTCTGCCTTTGATCCTGTGACAGTAGAATTAATAATTGTATGGAAGAGAACATGCAGGAGTAGCTGTGGTGGCATGTAGCCTTGCTTTGTATTGATGCTCAGGGGTAGGAGTGCAGGTTGCTCTTGGTTTGGGATGTTGTGGGGTTTTTTCCTCCATCATTTCCTAAATTTAAATGTAATCATTTCCAGGACCAGCAGTTGAGGACGTTGTCATTCTGAAGTTCCAAAACTTTCTAATTCCCTTCTGTTAGTCAGTCCCTTGCTGAATATTCATATTGCTTTCTATGCTTTTGCTCTTTCAAATTGTTTTGAATTCCTCTGTGAGGGATCGATGATAAAACTGATTTTAATGAAAAAATAATTGTTCTAGAATAAATAGTCCATTAAACCATCTCATTTTTTAAATCTTCTAAACAAGGATGAGTGTTGCCATGTGCTGCTGTTCTTATTTTATGTTCCTCTGCGTGTAGTGGAGATGGAGATTCTCTTTTGCCAAGTGAATGTAATGTCCCCCAAAGAACTGCAGATCTGAGCAGATAAATGAATATTATATTGGGGTTTAATGATCCCAGGAAGCCTTGTGTAACATTATCCATCCTAGCAGAGCATAGGAGGAACTTTTGATTCTGTCTGTCCCGAGTGATCTGCCTCATTCACTGGAGTTTTACAACCTCAGCAATTGCAGATACTGATCGATCAGCTGAGGGGTTTCTGTTCATGGCACTGATTCTTGCACAGAATTAATCCTTCCAAGAAATAAATGCTGAACAACTCCCCTGCTGCTTCATTGCAGGTTTAGCTCTGTCGGGCAGGTCTCTGGGGCTCCCTAAGGTTTGGGGCAGTGTATCTGGACACAAAAGCTGATCAGGAGAGGTTCAAAGCAGGCTGCTGAGGCAGGTGTGGAGCAGAACTCAACAGCCAGGTCCTTCAGCTGTGGCATCTGAAGTATCAGCCAGGGCAGGGGCTGCTGAGCTCAGAGAGCCGCTCCCTCCTGCAGAGATAAGGAGCTGCTTCAGAAACCACTGATAAGGAAATAAGCAGGGTCTTGCCTCTTTTTGAAGTCACTTTGTAACTTTAGATTCCCAGTGGGAAAGGAGAATCTCATCTGATACCTCGGCCTCAAAATGTTGCCTGTGGTAAGCTGAGCTGGGAATCTAAGGAAGCACAAAGGGAACACCATCCAAAAGCCTCTTTTTGTCACAGGAGTCACTCCTAATGCTTCCATCGTGCCTGTTGTGTTTCTGAGGTTCTCCTCCTCCAAACATAGCTGTGCTTCTCTTCCTCCTCCATTTCAACCTCACTTTTCCCCAGCTGAGAGTCTTCATCAATGGATTCCCCCAATACGACTCCAAACACACTTAATTTGTGCAAGCTGAGTGCTCTTCCACTGAACTGACCTCGGTGACCTGCCCTAAATCCTCTTTCTGTTCTCAAGACTTGCTCAGATTCCTTCTCCTTCCTTCAAGCATCTTTCTTCACCAATTTCTTTCTACCTCCTCACACCTGCAAATACTCAGAATTGGATTATTGCAGCTTCATTTTAGTTTTTGTCTCTTCCTTGGCATGTGACCCTTTGCCCATAAAAAGCCCTTGGTAAATATTTGTTATAGAACAACTTCTGGGAGCTGCTATGTCCCTGTGATGAGGTGGTGCCTCTGATTTCACCCATGGCTGGTTCAGTTTTGAACCATAGGCCCAGTCATGTGCTGTCTGAACCATGTCATCTTCTTAGGGAGAAAATAAGTGTCTAAAGTGCTCTAATGAGTATTGGTTTGGAGGTTTCAGATGACTGGGGGTAGTACACAACGCTGGGGGCAGTGGGAGTGTGAGGGATAATTTCTAAAAGCAGAAACTGGATGAGTTGAGAGGACAGAAAGTGTGATTCATCCGTTCATGTCACTATTACAAACCTAAAAATATCCCCAAGGAGTGGCTCTAGTGTTAAGTGAGCTTAGCTGAGAGGTGGTTTTGATCATGAGAAGAGCTGCCAGTTCTTCTCAGGATTTCCAGACAGCCTGGGTACCACGCTGACATCATGATCACTATCAAATATATCTTTTCATGTATGTACATGCAAAAAAGATTTACACTTGTGGTCCCTTATCTCATGACAGATGTGTCTTGCTTTACTGTGCCTCAGAACAGCATCACTGCTGATATGTTTTCTCTCCTTTTTTACTGCCTGTCAGTCCCTTGGTTTTGCCATAAAGTGGTGGTTTAAAAAAAAAAAAGTACCAATGTGTACATTTAGATGATCACATTGGTGTTTGCTGTCAGCAGATAGTTGAGATAAGCAAAAGCACATTCCAAATTGGAAGCTGGAAGGAGCAATCATCATTGCCCTGCAGCACGGCAGTGGCAAGAATGATGATAACAAAGCCATGTGGTTTTCTTAATTTCCTAAAAAGTGAGTCCTGCTCAGTGTAATGGGGCTGCTCAATAGGGGGTCTGTGTAATGTATGTAAAGTGAACACAAAGATATTTGAGATAGGAAGTTGTTACTGAAGTTAATTATTTTATATAGACTTTAGGCATTAGTTAAACAGTTGCTTGCCCCAAAATTCCATGCAGATAGTAGGAAGAAATGCCATAATAGCTGTGAATGAAGAAGAGTGTGTGTAGTCTGTCCATCCATAACTGAGAGGGATGCAGGAAACCATCAGGGACAAAAATGGGAAGAGCAGAATGAAGATGAGACCTTCAGGTCTCAGCTCTGGACTGTGGCTACCCAAGTTTATCTCAGAAATGCAGAGGCAATTGCAGAGCCCACAGGTAATTCTGAGGAAAGAATTCTCCCTCTTGCCCCCTGCAGAGACCTTCAAGTGCCATCTTGACACAGCCTAGGATCCAAGATTTTTCCTAGTGAATGTAAGCAGATAAAGGTCCCGTGCAGGATTGCTGTTCTGAGTTAGTCTCACCTGGAAGTCTGAGCAGCACTACACCAGATTTAAGCATCTGTTAGGAATGAAGCAGAGCAGTGCCCTGACTTTTCCTTCTATCTGTACTAATTTTCTGGGCATTGTGTGCCTTTTCTGTGGGGGGCTGTTGGTAAGTGGCCCCCCACAGGAACTGGCTGCTGAAGTGTGGTGTCCCCCCAAAACACACCCTGGAGCACAAAATGAAAAAGATTGTGTGTGTGCAGCTGCAGAGGAAGAATTTTAAAGGAGTGCTATGAAGAGCATCCCTTGGGATGCTAAAAATATATGGGACCAGTTAGTCTTTGTGGCCCACTAACGAGTTTGTGACTGAATTGGAGATGGAACCTACCTGGTGTGTTTGCTGGAAAACTTGAGTTGATGGCACAAAAAAGGCCACTTGATCCTTGGGATGCCAGCCAACAAAATTCCTGGGTTTCTGTCACATTGCCTGTTACCACTCTGGCAGGTTTGCCTGTCAGGGCTGGTGCTTCCCCTTCAGAGGGGTTAGTTTTGTCTCACTTTGAGAACACAAGGGAATCAAACTCAGCCTCTTTATTCTTTTGTTCCCCCTCCATTGCCCATGTTAATATAATTTGACAGCCTGGCGAATAGGATTTGTCAAATATGGTAACCTTAAGCATCTGAGATATTGAAAACTGCGCTTTAAATTTATATAATCCAGATGTGAGAACCAATAAAAGGCTTGGATGAAATGAAATGTCAGGCTTTGTGGGGAGAGAAAGGGGAAAAATACTCTTTGCCACTTATTTTTCCACATGGCATAAAGTGCAGAGCAGGGTCCAATCAATTATATTAGTCAGGAATAGAAGCAGGTTTTGTCATCTCAGTGCTGGTAGCTCGCAGTAAATCTGATTGATAGCAAAGTGCTGAATCTCACAAGACTGGGTAAAGTAAAAACTTCAGCGTTTGGGCAGCGAGAAGATGAGTCTTGGGAAGTATTTAGGTATGATGAACACAAGGCATTGCTCAAAGAGAGTATTTCTCTTAGTACTAATAAAAAACCCTATTTAATGAATTTAGCTCTGTAGGCATTAACTAAATAATATCCCGCTCACTCGTTCTGCAAAATATATTCTCAGATTATACACACAAAACAACTCCTGTTTCCACAATATTTGTTCTCCTGTATGTAGAAAGAGCCTGAAAGATGTTGAATAATTATCTTAAACTAATTCTCAGCTAAAGCTCTTCATTCCCTCTGGTGACCCTCCTTTGGCAGGAGGGAAGAAATAAATACTGAGGGAACACTAGGAATTATTAATCAAATAGTTCATTCCCCGAAAGTGCAATTTAATTTTAGCTCAAAATGGGTATTCATCAAATTCAGAACATTGGCCTAATCAGTAGAATTAAAATTTGGAAAGTTTAAAACATTTACATTTTAGACTTAAAAGGCAAAGATTTTAATGTCAATATGAATTAAAATTTTTTATTTGCCTGCATTTAATGTGAAACCTGAAGAAACTTTCAATCAAAACAAACCAGTTTTTCATGTTGTGAAAACAATTCGATAGTAGGCCTGAAGTTGTATGAATAGCTCAATAGGTAAATTGATAGAATTAGACTTATTTCCATTCTCTCCCATATGCATTCAGTGTTCAAAAATAGTCATAAATTAAACTATATTTAAACCACCACCCTCAGTTCCACTCTCAGGCAAAACTGCCTTTAATTTTTAAATAAAGTTAGACCTGAGTCAAGTAATCTATGATTTTGATTACATAAAGCAAAACATGCAGGATAAGATTTTGCAAATCCAGACCAACCACTGGCTCTGTGTGTGTGTGTAAATTATGATTTGTTTCATCATAAGCTGTGGGAAAAAAAACCACAAAGGTTTACTCGGAAAATAAAGAGTCGGATGAGAAAACGCTTGTGCTGGGATTTTTGTTACTGCTGACACAAACCTGATATTTAAACTGACATTGAAAGAGCTTCTTTGGGCTGGTGGAGAGGCAAAGCTTTTATCACAGGGAGCTGCTGGAATGCAAATCTGGGGCAAAGTCTGCTGTTCTTGCTGGAGTCTCCAGGTATTCCTACCTCTTCAGGGTGTGCTTAGGGTACAAACCAGCTTAGAGGTTCAGGGATAATATTACTAAAAGGGAAGAATTTGAGCAAATAGAACCTCACAGCCCTGGATATTTTCCAAGAGAAGTGTCCTGTTAGGATTGCCTGGTGCCATAGGTGTATTTGAGAGGGAAATGCTCCTGAAGTTGTTCTGTCCCAAGTTTTGTAGAGGCTGTCACAGAAGTTTTGCATCAGTGGCAGCTAATTTGGATGGAGACAATGCTGATGAAAGATGTCAATGGGGGCAGATCCATACTGAAAAATTCCACAGTTTTGGAGGTTTTTTTAAACAATTCAGTGTCTGTCTGGATCCTGGCTCTTTGAAACCTCAGTGTAACCATGCACAAAGACCTAAGCAGTAGAAATGCCATTTCAAAAAGTGAGTCCCATGCAGCTGATGATATGATCTCCCCTCTTGGGTTTATTTGATTCATTCATTGGCCCTGTAATCCATTCCTTTCTGCTGGGCTTCCATAAAGTATATGCTTGCCTGAGTGGAGAGGGTTATTTGAAAGGATGGAAGAGCCATTAAGTAGGAATGAGAGTGTGTGTAAAATGCTCACCTCGGCATAGCTGGGGGGGGGGATGAGCCCTGGCCTCTGTAAGTGTGGAGCCCAGCAAAACCTCAGCCATTTCCCCTCTTTTTGGTTAAAGTAATAAACACGAGGCTGAGCTGCTCCCAGGAGGGACATCCTGCAGCTTCCAAAACTGGGAATGGCTTTCTCCCGTCACGCTCAGCCGTGGCTTTGTATGTTTTCCCTGGAAATTACAACATGGTTTTAATCTAAACAGACATTGGCTCTCTACGCCAAGCACATCAAATCTGTACTGCAGGCATCACAGAATGGAAGGAACATGGCTCATGGAATGACAGTGCAGGGAAGAGGAGGGGGAATTGGAGGAAAGGGCTGAGCAGGGAATGGACCCCTCAAGGAAAGCAAGCGAGAGAGGTTAATGAATAGTGGTATTGTATTTGAGTTTGTGAAGCAGAGTCCCCAGGGAAAGGTTAGGTTCCAGGAGAAATGAAATCTCCTCTCAAAAGTTCTTCTCTGTTTGGGTACAGGCCTAGTAAATACCTGGGAGGAAGCAGAATTAAAAATATTTATCACTTATGCTGTAATTTACATGTCTGTACAAGTGTCTTGTTTTTGCCTGGGTTGGAAATGCTATGTCATCAGGAGAGTCTGCCTTTCTGGGAGATATTTTCATGTAGGATCTCTCAAGCACCTCCTCCCATTTATTTTCGTTATTTTCTTACAGTTTTCCATGTGTAGTGCTGGAGGAAGGTCCAGACTTTTTCCACAGTCAGTGCAAAACTGTTCAGGGAACAGAGTCAGCACTGTGTGGGTCCCACACTTTGGTGTCTCTCCACCTTCAAGGAGTTTTGGAAGGGAGTGTGACTGGAGAAATGCTGGCTTTGGAAGCCTTAAATCTTGTGTGAGCTCCCAAATTTGTACAGGCAGGGGATGTGAAGTGCACACATGCCTTATGGACTGCTTCAGGTTATCCAGATACTGAATCTGAATAAAATTAGTTATCAAGCACATAGATATGCACATCTATTTAGCAGATCAAAGGTATACTAAACCAGAGTCATCTGCAGCTGCCACTAACATGGTGAGACAGACTGTGATATTTGTATTGTTTTTAGAAAGTTCTGCCAAACTTTTTGGAAAAAAGATTACAAAAGTAGTCATGGCCCAAAAAAATCCCAGGCCCAAAACCAGCCGTTCTCAGAGCGTGAGTGAGAGCGCAAGGGAAACAAGCTGCTTGTAGAAGGTGTAGAAATGGCTTTAAAAAACAAAAATCAAGCTGAAACATGTTCTCTTTAGTCTCTGGTCTCAGTCTACAGCTGCTCCTTCTCCAGCCAGGCATGCAGCAGTTTCCTTGCAGCGCTCCCTGAGGACTTGGCATTGCTCGGTCTGTCAAGACCAACAACAGCTCAGCGTTGCTGAAACGTATGAAGCACGAGTTGAATGGTGCCAACACTTCATAATGTTACAGGGCTTTTCCCCCACAAATAGAGGGATCCTGCACTGAACTGCTTTATGTTCAGTTCTCTTTACAAATCTACACCTTTGACTTGTAGTTTTGGAGAGGCACTTGTGGCTTTTCGAAGGTGTGGTTCGTTCTCAGGCTTGTGCTTTGATGTTGAGTATTTTGACATTTGGCTTCAAAGCTGAAGGGGATTGGACTCTGGAGGGCTGGAGGTTCAGACTCCAGTTTGAAATGGATGAGAATGAGGGAGGCAAGTCAAGTATCAAAACAGAACCCTGGGAAGCACCATGGTACTCAGCAGCAGAGCCAATACAATAATGCATGACCAGAGAGCCAGAAGCAGAATTACAGGACAACTGGGGCTAAATTCATGTCTTTCTGAATTTTTTTTTTCTCTGGAGCTCCTTCAGTTTCTTTTATGGACCAATGGAAATGGTCTAAAGTCAAAGGCTAATGGTGAAATGCTGAATTTCAGGCACTGTTTTTACACTGACTCTCCCTTTGTGGCCAGAGGTAAAATGTTTTGTTGTTTCTAATGTGTAGAACAGGCCAGACACTTCCCTTCTCAGAGAGACATATGGGAATTAGCTTCCACTTCCAAAATGTTTTAATGTGCTGTCGTCCTTCATGGCTCAGAATGGACTTTAACCGTGGAGATCTGTGCCTGTGGCTCAGCACAGACCACACCTACCACATTGCTGTGAGCTTAATGCAATTGAGTCACCAGAAAAAAGCTCACAAATTGGCAGGAGCTCACAGGGGAGCAACCCAAACAACTCAGGGACTGGCTGGAGGGGTTAAATTAATAGCACAAGATTATAAGAGATAAATACAGGTAGTTTGGTGAAAGCTGTTCCCCTGGAGTTAATTATGCCATATTATTTGAAAGATGTAAATGGTGAAGGATTTGCTTAGTGCGCTCTGGAGAGGTAATTGGCAGAGGAAAGAGAATGCAAAAGGGAACTTCAAGTTGAATACCAAAGGATTTCCTGACAGTGGATGTCTTGCTCTGTCAAGCAGACTTGCAGGAAAGCAAGACTTTTATGTTTCCAACAGTGAAAGCCCCACTGTTGGAAACATAAAAATCTCCTCAACAGAAGAGAAATCCTGAGCTGAGATGAAGATGAAACCCAGTGAGTTTTGTCTGTTCCAATTACTGTAATTAGAGAGACAATTGATACATCAGTAATGCCCTGGAGCTCAAATCAGAGAGATGCTGTAGGAGCTCACAAGCAAGCTTTCCCTTTCTGTCATAAAATGTGTAGGGTAATTTGGAGCTAGACTGACTCAGAAGTCAGTCCTGAAGGGCCGCAGCCCTGGATATTCCTCCCTTTTCTGTTCCTCTCTACCCTGGAGTACCCAAGAGTGGAATACAGCTCCTTAACTCATTCTCCATGTATGGGCTACAGTTCACAAACCCAAAAATGCTGTCCCTGGCTTCCAGGGTCCTTCTGATGTGTAATTATAAGAAAAGCTATTAGAAGCTTCAGAAACTACAGAGAAAAACTAATTTTCCTGGAGGTTTTCTACTTCAGTTAATTTCCCAATTAATTCTGAACATCTTTTCCCCTTCTTAAATATTTTTGTTTCTCTCAGATTCCAGGTGTTCCTATGCTGCAGTACATGGAGTTGACCTGAATATTTGAGAAAGGACAGCTGGGGTGCCCTGGAGTTCCTTGAAGGCAGATTTATCCTGGAGTCCTAGCAGGGTATATTAACCCATATTTAGTGCTGTGCTGTTGCAATTACTGCACTCCCAGTGATTAACTTGTTTACAATTATCATGAGCATCTCTGCAGTGCTCGGCAGTCAGCTGAGCCTTTTTTCTAGAAAACAGTATCAGCAAAAAATCAGTATTCCTGCCAGCTAAATAAGCTGCAGTCCTAAAATCAGACCACTCTGGGCACTTTATTTAGACCAGGCAAATCTTGAGCTCTGTTCTGTAGAGTGAGGAAGAAATCAACCTAAACAGTCATGGCTTTTAACTTGCCACACACTGGGTTTGATCTGAAAGCTGGATCAAATTGTCCTTTGTAAACAAAACAGCACATTGGAAACCACATGTGAGAAACGACAGCTATGAAGCTGTAATCATATTGCATGGGAAATACCAAAGTGAGTTGTTTAACAAGGAGCATTTAACTTTCTGGGGGGAAAAAGTCTGAAGGGTTAACACAATTCTTTTCCTTTTTTTTTTAATCTGTGATAAGCACATGAGATCTGCCAAGCTTCATTCCCTGTGCTGATGAGCCTGCCAGGGTTTTGTTCCCAACCTGTAATAGTCCAGGAATGGAATTTCAGTTCCATTCCCTTTCCCATGTCAGCATTTCATGGCTTATCTACAGCTTTCTGCCAGACCAAGCCTCAGCCATGGCAGAGCAGCTCTTAGCATTGTGGTCATGATTCGTGGTTAGCAGGACATCGTATTTACAACATGAAGCTTCAGGACATCTCAGATGGAGGATCTAAAATCCAGGGAGATGCGGGTGTGGGATTTCAACCTTTTCAGGTTATTTTCTTAGGATACTTCTGTTTTGGGGCATTAACTTGGAGATGGCTGGGTTTTTAGGAAGCAGTCCTGCTGGAATGAAAACAGCAAGATTTAGTGTTGCTGAAACTCCAAAGAATTCCCTGCTCTTCCTGTGCTGGGTAACTCCAACACAGGAACACGTACAGCAGCATTTTTATAATTTTAAGTGTTGCCAAGCACTTCACTAAATGTGGGAAAACTCGTGAGCTGGAGCTGAATGTGTTTGCTCTATTCTTTCAAAATAAAAATACACGTGCCATGACAAAGCTTCCAGAGTACTGATGTAATTCTGGTTACTTAACCAAAAATTGAAAATTTGAAAAGCCTGTAGTATTTTTGGGTTTGTTCAACCCTTCACTTCAGCTTTGCTGCTTCCCACGGGGAAAGCATATTAATGCCAAGGTGACAATTCTATTCCCAGGCCCAATTCTGGAAGTGGGAGCAGAGTGCCTGACTTATCCAGGCTGTCCCAGCTTCCCTTATCCTCTCTGTGCTGCCCTGCACCCCGTCACCGACACTGCTCCAAGGAGAAGCACCACGATAAGGACAGCTGGGCTGTCCCGTGGGTTCTGTGCTGTGACTCCACGATAACATAAATTGAATTGGCTGAGTAAGTGCTCTGTGGGCAGGGTGCCAGCCCTGCTGGGGGTTCCTGCTGCTGGGGCAGGGCTGAGATAGGAGCTGCTCTCACTGTGGGCACCGCTACAGCTTCGCTTCCCATCAGCTCGTGGCTCCCAGGGGATGGGTACAGACACACAGGGCTGGCTTGGGGACACTGGGGTGTTTTCCTCTGGCACAGCAATGACAGCTGGAATGAGCTCTTCCCAGATGGAATTCCCTGCCTGGGTGACATGTCCACCACCAGCCACACTTTCTTCTCCTTTGCCTCCTCAGCTCTCTATATCCCTGGCCTTGGCTTGGGGTGATCAGTGGCTCTTAACTTGCTCCCTTACCTTCTGCCCTCTTCATCTCTCTGGCAGGAGAGAAGTAAGAAGCAGGAAAACTTTTTCTGTTGTCTTTTGGACATTAGCAAACCCACTGCTAGCATTGTCCCTTTCCATTTACTACTTCTGTGTGTTATTCCTCAGAAATTCTGCTAGGAAATGCTGCACTGCTTCAGATACAGGGCTCAGCCTTCCAGTGATGATGCCACTGCATCAACCAGACACAGTATAAACTACAATAGTTACTGTGCTGATGTTGTCATCAGGAGCTGGACTTGGATGATCCTCGTGGGTCCCTTCCAACTTGGCATATTCTAAGGGATAACTCCTTGTGATCCATATGAATGCACAGTGTGCGTGCATTACCAATTTCTGAGTTCTTTCATTGTTCAGTCATTATTTTTATTCAGGGACAGGTATACACAGTGAGAGCCATTTGAAGTATTTATTGCTTCAGCTGGTTAGAAGTTCCTTGGCCTTAACTAAAAATCTCATATAGAGGGGAAAAAGTGTGTGTGTGTAGGTATGTATGTAGCTAGAGAGACAAGGGCAGTCTTTTTAGGTATCCTGTTTTGTTCTGAACAGACATATCCTATTCCCATTTTTCCCCCTCCTCTGTCAAATTTGGAGCTTCAGCAAGCTGATTCTAACTACTAACATATGTCTGGGGGTGGGGAAAGTGATGCAGGAAGGAATACTCCAAGGAGTACAGTAGCATTTCTATATTCAGCAAGTTAGTCAGCAGCTCCTTCAGTTGTAACACAAAAAATAAAATGAATGGTCTGTAAAGGAGCTGTAAATCTGGGAGAGCAAAGCTTGTGCTGTTCCTGAAATGATCACATAGCAGATCATAACTGTACCTACTGTTTTCTCTGTGAGGAGGAGCTCAAAGCACTGCAGTGCTTTGAAGTAACAGAGATGTTTATTGCTTCTATTTCACAAATGAAAACATGAAGTGCCCGACAAAGACAAAGCCAGATCCTGAATTTCTTGCTTCTCAAGGGCCATTTGCTGTTTTCAGTGTGAGGTGCTCTGTGGAAGGAGTTTTGACAATTCAGCAAGTTGTGATGGAGTGGGAGATGAAACCATGTCTGAGGTGGGGGAAGACCAAGATCTCTTGCTTCTTAATCTGTTCTTTGAACCTTGGAATCATCTTAACTTTTGTCTTCCAAGTCAAGCTCCACTAACAGCTCTACCTGATCAGGATCTGTCCTTGCCTGAACTTTCTGAAATCTCTCCTTTGAACCTGCCCCAGTGGTGATCCCTTTGAGCCAGAGTTCTCGTTTTAGTTTGGCCTTTTACTGTACAAATCGTGACCTGGGGGTTGTCTCAGCACCTCGTGTTCTCACCTCTGCCTTTGAGTGCTTGAGAATGTTCTTTCTGTGTTCACCCGTCCCAAAACAGATAGTTGCCCCCTTCTATTTTAAATGACACATCTCCCTACACCTGGAAGTGTTCAGGACCAGGCTGGATTGGTCTCTGAGTAGCCTGGTATGGTGGAGGGTGTCTCTACCCAGGGCAGGGGATGGAACTATGGTGATATTTAAGGTTCCTTCCAAGTCAAACCATTCTCGAATTCTGTGAATCTCCGACATAGGTCTATTTACTTTTAGTCCTTAAGGATCAACAAGTTGTTTTCTAATTGCTGTCTCCTGAGTGTTTCTTGGTTAGGCAGGTAGCTGGAGAAAGAAAAGCACTAATAGTTGTGCTTTAAATCAAATTACTTTAATTTATGCTATGTGTGTGGTCAGTATCTCCATTAATTTTTGGTCTCAAATATGAGTTGCCCATAAAACCTCTATGACTCTTGCTGGGTGTGAGCCAAGAGAAAGGAGAGCTGTGAGGAGTAGAAGCACATCTTCCCCATAACTGCAATCACATTTGAGTCCACTGGTGCTGCAGATTTAACCTTCTGCTTCTGTGCATTCCTTCACTATTATCACCTGGGGTTCAGCACTGGGCTGAGGCTTTTGCTTCAAGTCTCATCTTGAACACACACTCTGCCTTTCTTCTTTTTTTTCCTTCCCTTTGTGTTTGCTCAGACTCAAAACTCTGGTTACAAATCTCAGTGGAGGAGTCCTTTGAGCCCTGCCAATTGTTTCTGGAAGCTAATTATTATGTGTTAGTAAATGAACCAGGTAGAAAGAATGTTAAATATATCAGACTTGCAGCAACACGTCTCCTGTCAAAAGGCAAAACATTCACCTCTCCCTAGCAGATGAGATAGCAGCAGTTGCAGCCACCAGCTGGTAGGAAGGTGAGGCACAGAATAAACCAGGAACAGGAATAGAATTGTGATTTTATACAATGAGCTGCTTCATGTATAAAGGAAACTTTCTGAAAAATGAAGCCCAAGACTGTTTCCTGTGGTGCACACATGGTTCTGTGCTGCTGGCAGTGTAAGGAAAGCCTCTTGTCTCTTTTTTATTTCCTCTTGTCCTTTCCAGACTTAGTAAATGCTGCAGTGGAACAGGAATTTGAATGCTGACTCAGAGTATGTATCCCATCCTGGTTGGTTTGATTCCTGCTTTTCCAGCTATAGCAGGATTTCTCCAAATGAAGGCTCAGGCTCTGAAATGCATCCACTTGCCCAGAGGGGAATAATGAAATCCAGAACATAGCAATTCAAACCATCCCTGATTCCAAAACCATCTCCTGAGTCACTTGGTTGAGGGGACACCATTTAAAAGTGAGCTCAGTTCAAAACAAACCTGCAGTTCATTATCAATTTGGGCTGGTTTAATCTTGCAGCCCTTTTATTATTCCTCCTTTTGGGGACTGTCTGAGGTGAAGGCTGCATCTCCCACTGCAGAAAGTGCCTTGTGTCAGTGTTGTGCAGCACAACCTGCTCCTGTGTTTCTGACAAACTCCAGGAACTTTGCAATCCAAAAAGGAAGCTCATGCTAAAAGTAGGGCACAGTCAAAGAGTTTGCCACGAGTCTGTGAGCTCCTGGTGCCTTTCTGGTTCTACCCATAAAACACAGGTGATCAACTCTGAAGTGCTGCATTTTTAAAAAATTAAATGCACCCTTCTCCCTCTGTTTTTCCTGAGTCTGTGCCGTGTCAGAGGAGGGGATCACTGTGTTCCAGCACATGCTGTGCCAAGGTAGCAGATGCTGAGGCAGTATCAGGTGTCTCCAAAGTTCTCTCCTCTCATGGAGTCTTGTCCTGGAAGAGCAGAACTGGGAATCGATCTCAGGTGTCCACGGCTGCGCTGCATAATTAATTATAACTTTATATGGCAGAGAGAGAAACAGCAATGCTGCCTCTGGGTGCTAATGGTAATAATGGATCTGGTTACCAAGGATCTGTATCACACTTCAGGGGTTTTTTTAATCTTTCCACTGGTGTAACATTTAATCCAGACGTTACCATTAATTAATTATGTTGTAATTAATCCTTGTTGCTGTTCATATCTGCTCCATCTCAATAAATTTGTCTTAGCCAGTTCACTAAAAACAAAGACATTTTTTAACTTCTGTCAGTTCAGAAAGTGACCCCAAGTAAACTATACTTTTAATCCTGTGGGTATCAGTCACTTCAGCTCCACTAAAGTACATATATTTCTATTTTGTAATAATATGTCTTTACCTTTACACACACATGCTGTGAATTTCTTTTCAGTAGGTGCTTTATGCAGCCTGTCCTGTGAATCCAGAGGTTGGGAGCTGTTGTGATGCTTGGGTTAGGTTGGGTCTCTGTGCTGGGACCTCTCTCCCTCTGCAGACACTGAAACATCCTCTAGATGCACTCCATGCTCTTCTTGAATTGGGACAACAGCTAAAATACAAAACTATTTCCTTTACAACCTACACCTCTGCACGTTTTCCAGGTGTAACCTAAGGATGTCACTTCATCCTGACACTCTCCATCTGCCCAGTAACCATGACAGTTCCAGTGAGTTTTATTTTCAATGTGCAGGAGAGGTGTATGTATTATTCAGGATGCAAAACATAACACAGTGAACAGGTATTTGTGGTTTCATTCAGGCCAGTTATTTGACTCTCAAAAACCCCAGCAAGTAGTAGGCTGGGTTTTCGTCCCTCTTGCTGATTGCACTTTATCCTCTTTCCTCATACCCTTCTTATCTATTCTTAATTCTCTATAGAAATGCTTCACTGAACATGTCAGATGTTTAATATTCTGGTGTTCCCTGCATGGGCTCAGGCATTTTAAGCAGTTGCTTTAAAAGACTTATAAAATGATCTACTAAATATGAGTAATCTTATCTTAAATTGGTCTGCTTTAGAAAAAATAAAGACATTGGAATTGCAGAGAAAAGTTGTTGGTTAAAATGTAAGCATGAATCAAAAATTGCTTCTGAGGATATCTGAGTTTTGATTGTTTCTAGTGCAAATGCTACACAGTCAAATTTTGATCTGATTTAAACCCCTGGCAGGCCTTTGATGTCAGCGAGGTTATGCAAGGCTGGCTTTGCAAGCCTCTCACCATTTCCTCCCACGAATCCAACCCAGACTCTCAGTCTCTGCAGGATGAGCAGATGGTTTACTGGGAAATTCACTTGGTTTCACTAAGGTTTTCCCAAGTTTCAGTGTGGAAGTGAGGCAGAAATGAACACAGGCCACCAAAGCAAGTCTGATGTATTATCCTGGCATACCTGCCCTTGGAGCACAGCACTGGCTGAATGCCCAGTGGATAAAGGATCCTGTTGCTGAACTGGGAGGTGGGGGATTCTCCTGGTGTTGAGAGGAAAGGTTGCACTTTCAACCTTAACTCACCCTGGTTTTGTCTGGCCAGTGACAATTCCCAAATTGCCTGGCACGTTCTCAGTATTGTTGCTTTAAGGTAAGAGATCTGGAGGCTGCTGGAGCTTTAATAACCATGTCTGCAGATACTGGCGTGGCCTGCATAGCTCAGCTCTTGCCTGGGCTTTTTTGCAAAGCCTTTCATCTGCCAGAACAGTGTCTGAGTCTCAGGCTCCTCTTGCTCACACTGATTGTTGGCCATAAGTTGTGCAAGTCCCTGGCGTCACAGCATCCAAAGGAGAAATCTCTGGTACCTTTGTTACACACGGGAGTCTCCTCAGCATTGGCTGTGTGGCAATTAATAGGGCTACTTAAATATGTCCATGCTTCCATTTGAGATAGTTTAGGCAGAATGTTTTCTAGTCCAATGTACTCCATTGTTGCAGTGGAGAAGGAATGTGAAGGAGTAGATGTGGCACTTCATGAAATGGTTCAGTGGGCACAGGGGTATTTCATCTTAATGATCTTGGAGGTCTTTTGCAACCCTAATGATTCTGTGATTGTCTTTATATGATGAGGTATTATGCACTCAAAGCAGAACGCTCACAGCCCATCATAAGCCTTCTCCCAAATCCAAAGCTCACCTCTGGGCACTGTTTCTATATATTAACACTTGCAGGTCTTTCGGACAGAAAAATCAGTGTCTTGCACTTTCTGTCTGAGATGAACCCTGCTAAACAGCTGTGACAACCATGGGAGAAGAAAAAGTAAAAAAAGGTGAATGGAGATGGCCTGAGGAGAGAAGAAGGGGCCTGCATGTACAGAGAATTATGGTTTTTCAGTTCAGCAGAATTGACTGCTCTCAATAGAAATTGGCGCTGCCTGTTCCCTGAGAGCCCTGGCAGATGAGTATCCCTCAACCTGGGCAGTGTTTGCTCTGACAAAGTGTGGTCAGTGCAGTGGATATAACTCCAGTTTGTCCCACAACCTCTCCTAGGGAAAGGCAGGGCTGCTATGAAGAGCATAATTTGGGATTTGTTTGCTTTTGTAGCCTTCTGCCTTTTCCTGTAGGTCTCCCATGACTGTTGAATGTAAAATAAGAGAACCTGGAGCCCCAGGGGGCTGTGATCACACTGGTCTTACAGTGGGGCTAACAGAGCTCGAGTGTGTACCTGGTTTTGCTTGGAAGAAGAAGTGGAGCGTGTTTTTAAGGAGCATATTTCCTTCCTACCATCCCTCAGTGCACACAGATGTTATTCCAGAGAAACTGCAACTACACAGCTTTGTAGAAATTGTAGACTCTGCTGTTTCCTTCTCAGTTTCATGCATCTGTACAGCCTTGTAACTCAGAAGGGCTCTGTAACTCAGAAGTTCTTATCATTTCCACCATGAGATTTATTTTCTGGGCCTTACTGCAAACATTACCAGAGAAAACTTGGAGCTAGCAATCCATCTCCGTTGTGTTTTACTGTCTGGTTTTTATTATGCCTGTGGTTTTCACTAGATTTCCTTCAGCTGGGATTTATTTTGGTCTCCTGCTCTGGCATTTGCTGGGTAAGCTTGCGTATTCTTTGCATTTTGTTGTGTTACTACATTTCTCTTCTCTGAATTGTTATTTTTAGGTGACTTTCAGGCCTTTGTCTTTCTCCTGAGTACTGGTATTCCAGATCCCAGTCAGAGACAGATTCCAGGTTGGCTCAGCACCTCCTGCTTGACTCAGGAGTTCTTGCTGCCTTTTTTATCTTGCTGAAAAATAGTCAGAAAACTATTTTAGTAATAGGTAGGTAATTGTAGTCAGGGTGTTCAGCAGTTTAATGTAGTAAATAACAGCTTGGTGGTGCTCAAAAGCATCTGAGTAAATCTTTTTTATTTAACTCATTATTACAAAGATCTGAGGCAAGTCTTCAACAGAGAGGGATGGTGGGGTACAGTAGGAGCCAGAGTTTTCTCAGTAGGTTTGGGGTTCTTGTGTTCGGGGAGACAGATAAAGTGTGACGATTCCAGAGCCCGGGTTCTCTCACTTTTTTTTGCTGTTCAGACTCTTTTGGGGGCTTTTCCAGCTCAGTCCGTGAGCTCAGGGCTGCTGCCTACACAACCTGTAGCCCAACACTGTGTGCATTGTTTGGGCAGGAACTTCTCTGATTACCATATGATTCACAGCCCTGCTGTGCCACCAACTTATGTCATACGTGTCCCGCTCCCACACCCACCGTGCTCACAGCAATCCTCTGCTCTGCTTGTATTTATTTTGTTTCTTTTGTAATAAAAAACGGTGGCTGGAAACCTCAGCTGTGGAAATCAAGTTTGGTCAACTCTGACAAGGTTTTTTTGGCTTTCCTTTTGCTTTTCCTCCATGTGTGTTTACACACAGAGCACAGCCTTGTCTTTCCTCCCCAAGCCAGGATCCAATTACACCCTATCCCTGTGCTGTTCCTGCTTTTCCTCAGCTACTAACCCAAATCTGGTTGTTAATACAAGCCTCCTGCAGGTTCCAGGTTCTGCACCTTCCTGAACCTTCTCTACCCAGTGCCAGCTTCAAAAGCCACCAGGCTGGTGCTGATGTGACATTCGTGACTTAAGCCTGGCTGCTTTCATCTCCAAGTGTAATAGTTTAATCCTCAGTCATTCCCGTGCAGCAGGGAAGGGTGGTTTCTCACAAGAATTAAACATGAAGGTTTCCTGCCGCGGGCTCTTACCTTGGGGACAGAGCTGGTGTGTGTCCCTGTGGGGATGGGACCCTGCTCCTTCTCCTCAGATCCCCCTGGGATCCATCAGGGCGAGTTTCCAGTGCAGCCATGGCCCCGAGGGTGGCATTGCACTGGGTGCTCTTCTGGAGATGCTCCGGACGTGGACAGTGGTCCTTACCCAAGGGGACAGGAACTTCCAAGGCTGATTGCTGGTTATACTGTGCTGGATCCCACTGGATGCCTGTGAGGGGATCCAGGTCCAGGCATCTGCTGAGAGCCTCCAGGACAGAGCTAAAGCACAGATATTCTGGTGGCCCAGTGTGGATTCCCATTGGAATTTTATTGTTTCCAGTGAAAATCTGCATAGTCATTTAAACCACTTCATTGTTGGCAGGGTTCTGTCCTGAGCACAAATACAGACAAGCAGAGAAATGTCACTTGTAAACCACAAAAACTGCAAGAGAATTGAGTGTGAATAAGCCTTTTCCATCCCTTTCCATGAGTCTTCAGTTTGTGATCTAATGAGCCAAAGATACCAAGTGCTTTCTTGGTGTGAGGATTTTTTTCCCCCAGTTCTTTGTTATCCATAATTCTTTATTTTAGCCTTTAATTTGGTATTGCAGACTCCCGGTTTGATTTTTGTTGCCTTAAACTGGAAGGGAACCACTGTCTTAATACAGTTCATTTTTCAGAATATAGAGAGATTGCCAGAAAACCTTTTTCACTTCTGGTTTCTGCCGTAGTGGTTCTGAACCATGGAGACCTGCACACTTTAGTTGGTGAAATACTGTGGGAGAAGACAATTTGTATTTCTTTGGCCAGCACAAAGCAGAAAATACTCCAGTGAAGGTCACAGTGTAGAAATTCTAGCAAGAGCTGCCTCCTTGCCACTTCCTCAGCCCTTACTTCCAGTAGTATGAGCTACAGGTGGTACCTGGGTCTTCTCTTGTTTTCTTTTTGGCTTTTGGGGTTTTTTGTTTGTTTGTTAATTCATCTAGACTTTATACGTGGCAGGATAAGCTGCTTCCAATAATAGGCTGTAAAGCATAACAGGAACAATAATAATAAATAAAGTTATTTCAGTCTTGTTTGTGATGTGATTTACGGGCACTCCAAAATCACTCTTCTTCCAGAGTGCAGCATCAGAGATGATGTTAAATAATAAAATTAACAAGGAATGTTTATTGGGGAAAAAAAAAGACTGTGGAACAGCAATAGCATTCTAGTTGGTGAGGAAAATGTATGAATACAGCAAAGAGATTAAAGAGGCATGAGGGTGAGCCAAGATGTTACACTTTTTAAGAGATCAGGAAGGGGAAATTCATCCCTTTCACAGCCTGGCTGTGAGCCTGCCAGCCCTTGGTCATGACCTCGGGAAAGGCAGCAGAGAAGCTGAACTGACCATTTACTTGCCTTTTATTTTTGGAAGGGATTGGTTTGGTATTAAAGTAAAAATCAGTCTCTTATGTGATGAAAGAAGCCTTTTTTTTTTTTTTTTGGCTCTGCCTGTCACAAACTTGTCTGCAGTTCAGCCCCAAGGGATGAAGCAGCAGGTCCTTACAGGGGCGATGTTATTAATGTCATATGGAGATGGAGTTGCTCAGAAACAGTCAGGGAATGTGGAAAACTGCAAGGAAAGAAATAACTTTGTTTTAAAGATGACAGTTGAAGTCAGGAGTAAAAGCTGAGGGTAATAAGTGCAATTTCAGCATGGATTGGTTCCATGCAAGAGGGAGATGCTGGAGCACGTGGGTTGGGAGTAGCTGCTGATAGAGTCCCGCCAGGCTGGGCTGCAGGGAAAGGCTTTTTCCTCCTCTGGGAAGTTCCATGGATCACGTGCTGCATTTGGAAGCCCTGTGGGTTCATTACTCATTGCAGAATTATTGCAAACTGTCCTCTCTGCAGCCTCTGTGTCAAACTGAAACAGAACTTTGCTCAGAGAGAAGCTGTGCTGCAGAAATGAGCCTTGCCCATCAAGAATTGAAACTCTGAATATCGAATAAAAATTCATGTGTTATTCCTCAGTTCCCAGGCATGGAAAAGAAGGCATGGAGTAAAATGTCCTAATTGGGGGATATAATCCCCCAACAACAACATCCTTCTGTGCTCTACCTTGTGACAGAGCAAGCCTCGTGCTCATCTCTTGCTCCAAGGCTCCAAGTTTCAAACAAAGTGAAGCTTTGTGTGAAGCTCAAAGTGAAGATGTCTGATGAAGCTGGGTGTCTTTTAGTCTCACCACAAGGGATTGATCTTCTTCTTTAATTGATTTTTCCCCCTTCTCTGGTCAGACAGAGCCAGTAAAGGGAATTTTCTGTGTGTGTCACTGGTGATCTTTAAGTCATTTGCCTGCTCCGACTGGCGTGCCCTGGCTTGCCTTTCATCTCCCTTCAGGCTTTTAAAGGCTGGGGAGAGAGCAGAGAGAGATTTAGCCTTATCTCATAATTTGTTGTAAAACAGCTTCTTTGCTGCGTAATTTGGTTTGGAAATGTTAAAAAAAATTATATTTTTATCAGGACATAGATGTTGCCACAAACACAGAGGCAACAAGCAGGCCCTTTGGTGGATCTGAACAGAACTTCTGGGTTCTTCCCCAGCTCTGCCTTGTCCCTGCACTGGTTGAGAATTAAGGATTTAATTGCAAATACCAGAAATCTGTAATTGCAGCAACACCTGCCTTGCAATAGACAAGAAAGTGCTTGTTTTTCAGGTTAATACTTGTCTTGAAGCAGCTGCTAACTTTGTCATGGCTGTGTTCAGTGAGAATTGTCTTGCTCTGTGTTGGTTGAGGGTTTTTTTCGCCCAAGAGTTCTTTGGAGGAAACCCAGAATTCTGAAGTTGCCTTGCTTTGAGGCTGATATATATATACAGTATTATGTTTTATATAAAGCAGCAGACTAATGCTCAACTTTGCTCTCAGTGGATCAGGAATTTAGTGTTCAGTTTAGAGGTTTTCCCCCGTGCAGACTGAGAGCTTTTGTCTTGCCTTGCCGCTTCCTTCCTCGCATCTCGGAGCGTTTTCCAGCATCTCTGAGGCAGGGTCTGTGGAAACAGGGTTGGGAACTGTTAAACAGATGAGAAAGCTGAGGGAAATGCCTTAGCCACATGATTTAGTGGCAGACTGGAATAAGTTCAGTATTTCTGCTGCTGGGTCCCAGGAGCTGTGTACTAAACCTACTGTTGCCTTTGCAACCTCCAAAGGCTTTTCCCACTCCAGCCTCTGTTTCAGCACAGGCTTCGGGTTTTTAATGTTGCCTCAAAAATAGCTGTCCTTCTCTTCTGAGAATAGAGAAGTTTTTCTTCAAAATACCTTCCCTCCCCCAGTTATTTTAAAATTTTTAATCATTCCCTGCTGAAAACCTCCACATCAATCTGATCTCAGCTTGTCCTTCCAGCAGGAGAGGGGTTTGCACAGGCCCCATCCAGAGCTGGGAATGTCAGCGCCTCTCTGGGTTATTTAAGATACTTCTGCTGTGCAATAAATCTCATCTTGTCATTCTAATGGTACAATAACTTGGAAATGAAAGAAGTCAGCTGGGGGAATATGTGTGTGCACTGGAAAAACCATCCAGAACACTGTGCTGGAACAGGGCTTTGGATATTGTTGTGGAAAAAGCTTGGAAGCCGTTAGCCTGGTGCACAGGAGCAGTGAAACAAAACAGGGGTGCTTGTTTAACAAAGGGAGAAAATAGGAGAGTGGCAGAGTGAATGTGCCCATTCCTTCCAGACTCTTCCAATGCTTTTAGGTGGAGGTGCATGTCTTGTTGGCACTGTCCCTCGGGAGAAAGGGCACATAAAGAAAACAAGCCAGAGGGTAACCAAAACAATACTGATGTAGGCTAGTACTGAAATGATTTATTTTTCTGTTGTACCTCCCAGCTGAAGACACTGAATAAACCATATCCATATGGAAATGCCTTGAACTTTTAGGCTGTCAGGCAGGTTCCATGGAGGATATTTCATAAATCTGCTTGGAGAGATGGATTTCACCTGGACATGGCACCAGGTGCCATGTGGTCACCAAAGATGTGCAAACAGGAAAAGAGTTATTGATAACCTCTGTTCTCCCACCCTTTTCCCTGACCTCCTGGGCACTGGGTTTCCAAGGGCTTTGATGGCTGTGCCTCTGTTTCTCCTGCTGGAAAACAAAGACAGTGATATGGATCTTTGCTTTGTACCAAGTATTGTTTAAAACTTCAAACTGCTTTAAAAGGAGGAAGGACCAAGGCGATTCAAATCCATAAATCAGTGTTTCTGCAAAGAGTGGTTTGGGTCTATTCATTGCATCCCAGAAGAAAAGAGGAATTGTCAGGTTTTTTTTTCAGTCTGTTACATGAAAATAAATTCAGAGACCTTTTCCTTCCTACCTAAGAAGTGCAGAGATGGAAACAGTTCTTAAAGGCTCCAGTTAGACCCAAACCTCAGCTTTTTAACCATGTTTGAAATGAGAGTGGTGATGATGATGTCTTTAGTGAGGCCTAAATCTGAACCTAATTTTGACAAAATACTGTGTTTGTGTAGTAGGCTCAAATACTCCTTCACAGCTTTTTGTGTTAGTTTGAAATCCATGCCTCAGATTTCAGGCAGGTGTGGATAAAAACAAACAAAAACCCTAAACAAACAAATAGACACCAACCCCCTGTGATTTTCCTCCTCAGTGGTGAGGAGAAGAGAAATGCTGATGTATCTAAAGTGCATTTCCTTTTTCATGACAAAATACAGAAAGTGAAATTGGGAATGAAACCTGATGCAACAAATGCTCTTTTATTCGTAGAGAAGACATTTGGCAGCAGAAACACAAATGACAACATAACCTCTTTGAAACAGATGACCTCTGTTTGCCCTGTAAAATTTCCTGCATTCTGCTTTTCATTAGCTATTTGCTTATGTGGTTTATGTATTTTATAGATAAAAAAAATCACATAAAATATGAAGTATGGTATGATTTAGACCTAACATGGGTCTTATGGGTGATGTGACCAAGCTTGTAGGAACTGAGCTCTCTGTGGTTGGATGCAATGTGGTTCTTACTTGAGTCAATGTTTAGGTGGCATTTTTCCATCTGGGCATACCCATGGTACTCATGGAGGTTTTGGGTCAGGATATGCTGATAACTTGGAGAGAGCCTCTTCATCCTGAAGATCATGTACTGAAGGCTTTAGCTCAGGCACTAAGTGCTTTTGGTTCAGGGTTGTATCCTGGAACTTCCCCCAGCCCCAAAGGATTAAAGATGATTATATTTTTGCCCCAGAGTGTGGTGAGAGATTAATAGGAGATTACTGGAGCTGTTAAAGAGGATTCACCATTGTAAGAACTGAATGTTCAGAAGCAGAACCTCATTTCAGACCTTTTTTCCTCAGAATGCTCCAGTGTGAGGGGGGAGAAAGGCTCTTTCCAGGAAGCACTGCTGATGAACCACCTTGTTTAATGTATAAGAAAGTTCTTTTAGATGCTTCAAGATAAAAGGCATCTATAATGCTGCTTCAGAATTAATGATGTCATGCCAGCTTCATCAGAGAGTTTATGAGTCTTGGCTTCTTAGACTCTCATAAAATAGGTAATTTATCAGTGCTGCTAAATGAGAGAAATCACCCTGCAGCTGCAGTGGGGAACACTCAGGCTTTGATTGCAGTGGGAGAGGAAGAGAAAATTGTTGGATGAGCTGTCATGTTGTAGCTGCTCAGTGCTGTGTTTTATTTTGGAGGGAAATTGTCTAAATATTGCAGAGGTGTTCTCTAATTATGATCTTTGAATTACTTAAGTGTCAGCTGACCTCTTTGCCTGTGCTGTGCTTTTCTTGTTTGAACGTGGCACCACAGAATTCCTTGGCTTGCTGGCACTATACTTAATTACAACTCCCCATCAGCACCAGGGCCTCTGTGGCTTTTGGGCTGGAGTTACCTTGTAGTCATTCCTCTTTCAGCATGAACCAAGAAAGCTCATGTGGAGTACAGAGAATTCTGGAGGCCTTACTAAGAGATGCTCACTGTCCTAAGAATCTTAAGATGTTGTAAAAACAAACACCATTTCCCCATCCAACCAAGCTCAGGAATAAAGAGAAGAAATCCTTTGTTTCTGGTCACAGGGAGTGAGTTTAGAAGCAGCCTTGCCCATCAGAGCTGAGGAGAGAACCCAGACCTCCTGCAAAACCATTTCTCCCTGCCTGTGGTACCAGCAACTTGCTAATTTGAGAGCAATATTGTTCCAGTTCTCAGGCTATCTGGGCTGATGTAATATTCTTGGCTTCAGTCAGGTGGGTCATAATAAATTTTCTGGAACTACTTCCAGTTCTCTGTTTCTTTTCTTATAAACAACTTCTTGCACTTGGCAAATTCCGTCTGCTTCAGAATGCCAAAACTGTGGAGAAGTTTTCTATTGACTTCTAAAAGTAAGTATTTTAGTATTTTCTCTGAAAGCAGAAGAGATTAAATTTATGATTTATTATTTAATTGATTTAATTTATGATTATTTCAGCAGTTTCTGTTATTTCTACAAGATGTGGTGGCACTGGCAGGGTAGTGTGATTTTGTGCCAGTTTTAGCTGAACTAAATCGAGGGTGCTGCAGTCTCACCCATCCTTTTTTGCCCCCAAACATTTCCCCAATGCCCTTTTATGCCTGCACTTGCATTTATGTGTTTATACAATGCTTACACTGAGGCAAGGAATTGATGTAGCCAAAGCTGATCCTGCTGAGGGAGAATATTGACAAAAGCCAGGAACACAAAGCTTGGGACAAAGAGGAGCAGGGCTGCTCTCACTTAGGATGTAGTTCACTGGAAATTTAAAACAATGTAGGTGGTAATGAGAGCATCTTCAGCTGATTTTTAATGCCCTGGGTGTCTGAGATATTGCCTCTTATCAGTGTAATGTGGAGACAAGAGGGTGGAATCCAGCCTGGAGCACATAATATCGATGGTCTTTCATCAGAGAGGGTGAGAGGTGACTCAGTCTGCAGCAGGTTAAACAAGTGCCACTCACCTGTGGAATTTGAGTTTCCCAAGCTGTCTCAGATCCAGAGTGAGCTGGGAGAGCAGCCCAGGCACAGAACCCTTGTTTTCACAGAGCCAGGTGTCCAGGCTCATGTCACAGACACAGGACAAGCTTCACTCTTTTCTTGGTTTGGACAAGTCATACACGACTTTTGCATCTGGAAAATGCCAATGGTGGGAGCTGCAATAGCTGCAGGGCTTGGATGTGTTTCCTGCTCTCAAACCCTGCAGCTTTGCCACCAGCCAGTGATGCAGTGCACTTGAACCACTCTTTAATATAATACAGTACAGCTCCAACTACTGCAGAGGTTTGAACTCCAGAACTGAGAGGTTTGGCCTCGACTCCCACTGAAGTTTTCTCTGTGTACAATAATGTTTTTTCCCTCACATATGTTTTTGGCAAAATTGCAGTTGCCAGATTTGATCCAAATGTGTGGGTTTTGCTGCTGGCTTTGTATAGTTTTGTACTTTGGCAATATCAGATACCAGGGAGAAGGCTTGGGGTAACCTATTTGCAGCTTCCAGTACCTGGAGGGAGCTGCAAGAAGGGAGAGAGACTTTAGACAAGGGCTTAAAGTGACAGGACGGGGGAATGGATTCACACTGACAGAAGACAGGGTTAGATGGGATATTGGGAAGAAATTTTTCCCTGTGAGGGTGCTGAGGCCCTGGCACAGGTTTCTGGAGAAGCTGGGGCTGCCTTGTCCCTGGAATTTTTCCAGGCCAGGTTGGACTGGGCTTGGAGCAACCTGGGACAGTGGAAGATGAACACAGCAGGGGGTTGGAATGAGAGGATCCCTTGAGATGATCCCTTCCAGCCCATTCTGTAAGATACTGAGAAAGCTTTTCCATCCAGTCCTTGCCGAGGTATCATGTATGACCTGCTGGTTTACTGATAAGAATGGGATTACAGGCAGAAAGTCGGAATAGAAGAAATCTTTTATACTCTAGAGATAGTTTTGGTGGGCACTGTGGTGACATTTCCCAAGGGGAGATGGAGGAGATGGATTGCTCACACCTGAGCGAGAGCAAAATGCAAACAGAGGAGCAATGCAGCTGCAGATCAGGATTCCTCCTGGCTTTGCACAGCACAGATTTCCACATTAGTTCCTGTCAGCATGGAGACCCCTTGACATTATTGGGTCAAAGAAAGATGAGCCACAGAAAATGGCTTAGCACTTGATTTATATTCATTTATCTTCGCTCTGCACAAATGCTTTGTTCCTTACCCTGCTTTGAATCAGACCAGCCTAATATATTGGCATCTCAATCATCATTTGGCTCCCACTGAGATGAAGAAGCAATGGTCGAGCCTGCAGGGCCCTAACAGTAAATCAGTGATTTATTAGGAAGAACAGGGCAGGAAGGTGAAGATCATCTTGAGAATAGGTAGTAAGGAGACTGCTACATTTTTCTGTTTGTCTGATTATTCTGCCCTGAAGAACTATAAAACAGCAAAAAAACACCCAAATCACACCCAAGGTAACTTCAGGTTTCAAAGCAGGGTGTTAAAAAATTGAGACATTTATTTTTTTATCTTATTATGGTGATCTTGAAATTTGCCTGGGAAGGGGTATTGGAAGCTAAATGACTTTGCCCACACAGCTACAGTGGGGGATCAAGTTCCATCAGCACAGGGCCAAGGCATGTCCTGCTCTGCTTAATCACCCTTTGTTTGTTGTGCCACTTCTCAGGGAATGGGATGAGGGAAAGGGAGACAAATGATCCTGGAGGTTAAAAGATAGTGTCACACATTCCTCAGTAATTTTGAGGAAAAAAAAAAATATTTCCAAGGTAAAGGTGCAGAATTTGCTCTTATTTATAGGACTGTTTTCCATTCTTTCACTGATTTCTTCCATCAGGGAATGTTAAGGGTTTGGGGTTTTTTTCCTGTTCCTTTTCCACCATCCTTCTTCCATATATCTATTTCCAGCCACTCTGAGTCTTCTATGTGCTCCTTTCCCTTCCTTGTTGTTATAATTGTATTACTTTTGGGGGAAAAGATTGTTCTGAAGTACAGTTTGAACTCCAAATAAGTTTCTGTGTTAGTTCCAAGTGATGTTCCCTATCTCCTATTCCAGTCTGTTCCCACCCATAAGTAGAGCTGCAGAGCAACCCAGTTTTAGCCTTTACCAGTTTGTCCTTTTTTAACAGAACAGTCTCTTATTTGAGCTATCACTTCAATGATTTGGTGAAAAGAACCAAAAAAAGCATTCTTAGACAGTTGAGCCTCCCCAATTCTGTCTCTGCTATGGTTCTGCCTTTTGCTTTATTCCATGACAAATCTGAAAAGCCTTCTAAGATGTTTTTTTCCCTTGGCAATAATCAAAGCTATTAATATTGCTGGGATATAGTGGTTGCAGACAAACAGCTGGATCCAAAAAGTGATTACTTGTGTGGGATGGGGTTATTTGTGTGGGATGGACCTTTGCTTTTCAAGTCCTTCCATGCTGTGCATCTCTGCCTCGCAGCAGTGGAGATGATCCACATTGCCCTCAGAGAGAAAATCATAATTTAAAACAACAGAGAACCCACAAAATAGAAAATAGAGGTTTTATTTTGTACCTTAATGACTACAGAAGTTTTATGAACAAAGATAACACTGTGATGGTTTGTTAAAATAAAGAAGTTTTTTCCAGCTGTGCAGTTTTTGTCAGTTAAAGAATCTTGTTCTAAAAAGTTCTTTTGTTTTCATTTCACTTTCTTCTGCTGTGAGGCAATTTTCCCTGTTTTTCCATCATTTTACCTGAAATGATGAAAAATGTTTGGGTTTTTTTTTTCCTTCATTTCACCTCCACAAATAACAATGTTCTATGTGTCAGGAAAATAATTGCATGCTATGAAATGGGGTAACTGGAAGTCCTGTGCAGGAAAACCCTGAGACAGCAGCAGGCTGTCAAAATCAATTGGGCTGAATGTTTGAATCCATTATGGATCTGCTGCACGGCTGTGATAGAGATATCAAAGTGTATTTTTATAATAAGATACAAGATTGGGATTCTAATTTTCATCCCCTACACAGATGCTGTGTTAAAAACCCAGAACATGTGGTTTCCAAATTCTTCAAAGAACCGTGGTCATCCTGAGAACTGCTGCTTTTTATGCTTATGCAAAAAATTTACTGTTTTAAAATAAAAATACTGGTTTTCTTTGGTCATAAAACAATGTTGGGGATCCATTAATCAGAGTGGTTTTCTGACCAAGTATTCAGATCTTAATGTAAATGTCTGTAAATAATATAGTGGCAGCAACATTCTTTTGGAAACAAATTTCAAAGAGGTCCTGTTTGAGCAGTGAGTACTTGCTCAGGGCAGTTATATTTAGGGCTCTAATGGAAGTGTACAAGTTATGCTTTCTATACAAACTATAAATGCTACAACCAAGAGACTTAGACTTTGAAATGCACTTGGCACTTGTGCAATAGTGAGACAGGCCAGAGCCTTGTAGTACAGTTGGGTTTGGTTTTTTCTTTTTTTCTTTTGCCTGCCAGCTTTACAAATATTGCCAAATTCTTACAGTGTTGCCACCCCTGAAGGGCGCTTTCAAAAATAGATGTTGGATCTGCTCTCTTTTGGGACTGGTGTGGAGCCTTGGAAAGGTTGGACCCTGAGTGCGAGTGTGATGACAATAAAGAGGTGATGGGGGACAAGAAAGAGGAATTCAGATGCAGAAGCAGGGGGTAAAATAGGTGCTGAAACCAGAGCAAGACGTCATGGAAGGAAGCCAGGCATGAATGTGGATGGTATGAGATGGTCCTTGAGTGCCACACACGATGCGAGAAATGGGCTCAAGTGTTGCAGATCTTTCAGATTGAGGGTAATGCTGAGCAGTTGGTGAGTAAGTGGAATTCCTCAGCTTCACTTCTGAGTGTCTAAACAATTGGTCATTGTTGACAAGATCTCCAGGATGCTTTGATGTGAGGAAGCAGAAAGTTGCAAAATACTGTCATTAGTAAGAGACTAATCAGCTGTATTGGGGGGGAAAACTGCCAAATACTTCCAAGTGTTTGTTTGAGGAAATGAAAATTGAGAGAGGCATAGCTTCTGTCCTGGGCTAGAATTGCTGCTGGTCTTTAGTGCTATCAAAATACTCTTGGAGAGCAAACCCTGCCTAATGGTGCTTGTCAAACACAAACATTGTTATCAGGATGGTGAAGCTTTTTGTGTTTGTCTTGTCCCAAAAGCTTGCACTAATATGGAGCTGTGGGCAGAGCTGGGGTGAAAAATGACAAAGCTTGTGATTCATGAATTACTCATGCATGTAAATGCTGCTGTGAGCAATCTGCTGTGCTGAAATAATACTGAAGGTTAAACTGGAGGTATCAAATCTACAATGGTGCTGGCTCTTTTCTCCTGAACTGCTCACCATGCACCCGCCCCAAGTTTTGTGCTGTCTGGCCAGTTACTCCAAAGCTGAATCATTTTTGTCTGCAGGCAGGGTAGGAATGTGCTCATCCTGGGGAGCCTCCAAGCCTTGCCCTCCTGAGGTCAGACTTCACGGGCTCAGCACTGTGTTTCTCTTAGATAAAATTTCAATTTCATATTGAGTGACAGATGCATATTTCACCCAGACAAAACCCAAGCTGCTGTTGCTGACAGCTAAAGGAGACAGGCCCTGAGTTGTCAAAAAAATTCCTTTAGGAGCAGTGAGTTGGTTACTTCTGAGCTCCTATTTCCTCGTGGCTTTTTAAAAATAAACTGAGAGTAATCAGCCCTTATGACACTCTGATATTTTAGGTCATTAACTGATGTAATTGTAGTCTTGATGTTTATTATTAAGTGACCATGGTTTCTGAAATCTGATTTTAATGGCTTGCAACAGCCAGGAGAGGCTAAGGAGGGTAGATTTTATCAGGCCAAGGACTCACCTGTCTAAAGAAGCAGCCATGCAGGGGTAATTTCTTCCCAAAAATTGCTCTGGAATACGTTAGAAGGGATTGCACTGGATTATTCTGGAGTACTTCCCTGGTCAGAGTCTCTGTCTTGACATTCCCTAAGAAAAGGAACTGGGAGTGGCTGAGGATATAAATTTACTATCCTCTTTGTTTGGCAAGCATACAGATCATGGGATGTATAAATAGAAGAATTGAAGGCAAGCAAAGAGAGGTCATTATGGGATGTACAAAGAGCTTACTCAGAGCACATCTGGGGAACTGGGCATGATTCAAAGGCCAGATTACAGGAAGGACAGTGAACAATAAGGAATGGATTAGAAAAGGGTATTGTGGAGGGTATGAGGGCTCGAGCTGGTGCCTGCAGTTGCTGCAGTCCCACTGCTTACACCAAATGAAGCTGGTTTTACTGTAAAAGCACCTAAATTGGAGACTTCCAGGGGAATGGAGACAGAACCCTCTTCTTCCTAAGCCTTCTGATCCCCAAAGAAGTGCCACTAAAGGACACTTACCACTGCTTACCTGTCATACCTCTCTCCCTTTTTCAAAAACAAAGCTTATTTTTTTAGCTTGCATGCATATATATATATATATATATATATATATATATTCTTTATAATTTCTTATGGTGCTTCTTCTCTGTTTGTCAGAACAACTGTCCAGCATTGTCCACATTCACATCTCTGTAGGGCTAAAATAATTTTGCTTTCCTTAACCCTCTCAGGGTTGGGTAAAGCTTCTCTTCTGATGTCATAAGTTCTGCTGAGGTGCAATTAAATATTGTCATAAAATCTGTACTTTCATCTCAGAAGTAGCTGCATCTTGGGGAGCCTTATTGAAGGTTAAAAGAGCTTTGTAAATGAAAAAAGGGCTGTTGGTAAAGGGCAAAAAATGTGCTACTGACACATATGGGAAATGGGGACACTACTAAATATTAAGCAGCATGAAGGAGTAAGTTGAGGATGAGAAATGAAGCAAGAACACTGCTGCTGTCACACCACCCTTAGCAGGAATTAAGCAATATCCTCATTTTCCAGATAAGCAGACTGAGACTCTGAGATTATTCAAACTGGTCGGGGTTTACACAAGTAGGAAATTCTAAGTCTTCAGCCTCTTGGACCACAGTAATTTTTTGGCACAGGACTCTGGTCTTCTATTTCTTTCACAGTTTTCATAATCTATTTATACCACTCCTCATAAAACTGTTTTTTCATTGATATTTCTAACCCAGTATGGGGTTTTCCATATTGGATCCTGAAAATAAGAGTCCTGGAAGCATGGATTTATTCATAATTGGTGGATTTTTTAACACTGATATTACAGTGTAGCACGGGTCTTTGCCTGCCCTTGGGCCCTGCATAGAAGAGCCAATGCCTGGAAAATCACATGTACAAAATTCCAAAAGGATCAGCCGAGTTTTAGGGATGTACTTGTTGACATCTGAGCACACACACTTCTCTTCAGAAGGAGTTGTAGGAAGTAATAATAGTAGGAATCATTTACAGTTTATATTTACAGATTATATCCCCAAAGGCCTTTTATTAGGACATATAAAACAGGAAGCATAATTCTACAAACCTAGACTTAAAGCCACATAGTTATTCCATTTATTTCCAATCCAGGGATCCAGGTTGTGGGAGCAATGGCTCTGTGCTGCCCAGTTTCATCCTGGAAATTTGAACTGGGAATTTTGAACAGGGAGCAATGGCTCTGTGCTGCCTAGTTTGTCATACTGAGAATTTGAACTGGGAGGTTTGGGCTTTGCCAAGTGCTGGTTCTGGTGCAGGAGATTGGTGGTTGCTTCTCTTCCTTTTGCCTGTGTTTCTCCGTCTCGGAAATGGGAACGAGGACAGTCATTGTGCTGTGTTTTTTGGCAGTTATGACAATGCAAGCCCAGGCTATGTTCCCTTGTGCTTATGTTCAATTAAATGCTTGGGGCCAGGCCAGGTTAGTGGTTGTCCAGAAGACCACAGGGATATGGAAGTGGGATTAGTGACTCAGTAAATTCTGACTCGGTATTAAACCAAGGCCTTTCTCCTACTTTTATCGTCATTTGCAAGGCCATATATCACAGCTGGATTCAAATGGAATACAGATCCTTCCTACCTTTGTCCAATTCCACCATTTTCATAGCAAAAGGGAAGCAAAATGTGTGGGATGAAGGCAGGCACAGGGAGTTTTTAAGGACTAGGGAGGCATTTTTAGCGATGGTCCACCGGCTCCTGCCCTTTCCCTGGCTGTGTGCTCTGTGGATTTCCCTGCTTTTTAGACTTCCAGTTCTGCAGTGACCTGCACCCCAGGAGGAAAGAGTGCTGAATTTTGAGAGTGCTTTATAAGTCTCTCCTGGGTTATTTTGGTACCTAACTTGAGCAATGCCTGTTAACACTGAGCTACAGGAAGACTGTGAGCGTGAAGGCGGCTCATTCTCTGATAACATTCCTGAAGTCCAGGAAAACTGTATTTTGTTAATTTGGAGAGAATATTGTCTCTTTGAGCAGTAGAACCAAGACTGAGGGCTGTGTGACTCTGAGGTGTCCAGAAGTGTCCCCTTAGGACATCAGCTCTTTGATGGAGAGATCCAGCATAGCACTTGCAGAAAATTTTAAAATCTCCTCCACTTGCAGCTCCTCCCTCCTCTGCTTCTACTCCTGTTTCCAATTACAGAATTACTGTTTAATGTGGATGCAGATATAGGAAACTGTGTTTGATTTTTCTTACTGCTGACAAACTGGGAGAGATGCCTGCCTGCTTTCTAGCAGAAGCCACACTTTTTTCCTATATATGAGCAATTAGGTGCATTGTTCCCTGATCACAAGCCTCTCTCACCATCTATAGCATGGCTGCAGTTGATTGTAGAGCCTGATGTGTTTAAATTTTGAGGGAGCTCCATCAGGAACACTTTGGTTGCTGTTTTGTGGAGGGATTTGTTTATATTCTGTCAAAATGATCCCATCTCATTTCATAAAATAAAGAGGGGTTGAGCTTTCATAGCCACGGTAGGTCAGCAAGGAGAAAACAGAACTCCAGGAACTGGCATTAATTCCTGCTGGTGCTCCCCACTGGGAACTGAATGGCAAGAGGGAGCTGCAGGGTATTGTGTGGTGTGGGAGAACGGGGAAGGGAGAACAAGGAGAGCCTTGAATGCTCCTGGCCATGAGGAATGACAGGACTGTGCAAGGTGACAGCCGTCCCGATGTCATGGCCACGTTCCAACGTGGGAACTGCACTTGCGCTTGGCTGAGCTTTCCCCCAGCTCCCTTGGAATTGGTGGGATTTGGCAACTCCAGCACAGTCAGGTCGTCACCGTCCGCCTTCAAAACTTGGGCCTTCCAGAATTTCACTTCACAGGGATCAGCCATCATTCCCACCCCCTAGAATGTTTCTTGCAGAATTTATCCCAAGCCAAACACTGCAAAAGCACGCTGCTGTAGGGGTTCCTGCTTGGTTTCCTAATGCATTTTTCAAGCATACTCACAGCATTCGTTGTTTCACACATGGGGATTTTAGCAGCAATTTATAATGTATAGAGATGATTTTGAATTTTCCAAGGGCTGTCTAGTTGGTTTGGCCAAATAGGTGCTTTTTTTCCTACTGTTGTGATTTGTTTTATGGAAGTGTTTAGGTATAAATAGCACATTGTATTGCCCCATGCATTTTGCTAGGTTTATTTTTAAAAAAAGCAGTTTTTCCTTGTCAGTAGTTCATGGTGTATATCCCTGTCCTAATTATATTCCTGATTCTTTGCCTAATCTGTCATGAGCAGAGCCAGTGCATTTCTGAAATAAGGAAATCAAGTACCCTGGGCAATTTCCATGAGGAATCCCAGACAGCAGAATTCAAGTGCTTCAAGCCAAGACTCCTTGGCCCTTTTCCACTTGTGAGTGGCCCCATCTTAACCTCTCGACATCACAGAAGTGTTTGAAAGCCATCAAATTGCTGATGAGTTAATCTCTAGGAAGCTGTCTGCCAACATCAAGGGTCCAGACTGGAGAAAGCCCAGAGAAAACCATTACAACAAGGTAAAAATGATGGCAAGTCCCTTAGCACAACCATGGCGTGCAAATGGTTTGAGCTGTGAAGGGGCCATGGGTAGTTGAAACGTCAAACATTCCAATCTCAGAGCAAAATTCAGGGAAAGGTCTGCATTTGCCTGTATCTTGAGAGCAAAATAGCAGAATTTGATGCCAGCCTCTGAATTATGAGGACATTCAGAGGTGGACCTGGGGTTTCTTACACGAATTATCCTGCTTGAGGAACTGAATTGACTGCCCAGCCTGGGGAGTCATAGAATCAGGCAGTGGTTTGGCTTGGAAGGCATGTTTAGAGATAATTTAGTTCCAAACCCCCTGCCATGGGCAGGAACAGCTTGCCATAGACCAAGGTTGCTCCAAATCCTGTCAAACCTGGCCTCGAACAGTCCCAGGGATGGGGCAGCCACAGCTTCTCTAGGAAACTGTGCCAGGGCCTTCCCACCCATATAGTAAAAAGTTCCTTCCCAACATCCCATTTAAACCCACCCTCCTTCAGTTTAGGGCCATTCTCCTTTGTGCTGTCACTCCATGCCCTTGTCCAAAGTCCCTCTCCAGCTCTCTTGGAGCCCCTAGGGTTCTCCCTGGACCCTTCCCCTCTCCTGGTTGAACAGTCCCAACTCTCCCAGACTGTCTCCAAAGCAGAGGTGTTCCAGCACGTGCTGGAAACCACACAAGAGCTTTGCCCAGCCCTGCTCGGGGGAGCTGTCACATTACAGCCAAAGCTCTCCGCAGAGCTGCTGCGCCTCTTAAAGCAGAAAGATGTCCAGGAGTGTGAACAGACTTTTCCCTGGATCTTGCTCAGACTGGAAACATTTTCAGTTGCTATTAAAAAGCATCAGATTACGGACAACAATTTCAAACTCTTGAGGCAAGCAGAATAATTTGAGTTTAAGGAACTGCTTAACTGGAATTCACCCAGTCGTGACTGCCTTTTAAGAGCATTGGCAGCAAGTGCTCGTGAACAGGTTTCATATTTAACTGAAGCAGAATAAATATGGCTTTATTTCCAGCTGCTGTTTCAAAAGCTATGGAAAGATCAGGAAAAAATTGTTAGCCAGCCGTGCTTTAATTGAGAAACAGGCCATTCCAGAGGTGACTTGTGAGCTCTTGCTGCTCCTGAGGTTTGAGCTAAGCCACACTTGAATTTAGTCTCTCCTTAGCTCCACTAGGGCCTGGATCCTGTACTTAAAATCTTAATTAAAAATACTGCCCAAGTGGTTCATTCCTGCACAGTAAATATGTGCTGTTTCACATTGTTTTGTGGGAAAAACACAGTTTGGAAAGTCAGGAAATAAAGGTGAATATCAAACTGAGAGTGTTCTTACATGGATTGATTTATTTCAGTTGCAGTTTTGCTTATCGTGCTAGTCATTATTAAAACCAGTGTTGCCACTAATATGAAAATGCAGGAATGTGAATGCCAGACACAATGAATGCCCGTGTTTTATACCATTTTAACACCTGTTGACTGAAAATTCCATGATTTGGGAAGCAGGAGAGCAAGAACCAGAGTTTGGGATACAAATAATCAGCACAAGGCACTTGCCTGTTATCAAAAAAGGGGGGGGGGGGTTAATTGGTATTAAAGATTAAGTCCTGTTCCTACTTAAAACATCAGTGGACAAAGCTTGACTGCAGATGTCCTTGTGCCTGAAATTCTTATCTGAGGAGCAACAATGATGCTTTTCCAGCTCTACAGAGTTACTGGGAGTGGATCAGAGAGGAAACCCAGATTAGGGTGCTGCAAGATAGAACAGTTGTGTGGTACATTTCTGTTTTGCTTCCCAGTGTCCCAAAATCAGTGTTGGGAGGCGTGTCCTCATTCCCAGGCCTGCTTGTAGCTGTGGAGACCTGCCAGATGTGGGGAGCCTTGGGAATCTGTGTGTCATTCATCCCCCTCTCCCGCGGAAAATCCCCGGTGGCATTACTGGGCATTGGCATGTGGCCAAAGTCTTGGTGAGTTCCTTATTCCTCTCTGGTGCCTAAAGGATGTTCCTCAGCTCTGCCAAGGCAGGTGACAGCAAAAATCTTGTCCACAGCGATCTTGGATGAGTCATTTTTCTAAAGGTAAATAAATCCTCCCAGTTTCCAAGCATCACCTGACAAACTGTGAACTGAAAAACTGAGAAAATGGTGTTGCCTTTTGCAAGCCAAAGCATTCTGCAAATCTTTATTTTTAATTCCTTGTTAGAAAACAGAACCAACTGAAAGAGGCTGGCAGAGAAAATGTGCCCCACTCCTTTCCCTCTGCCGGGCTCAGCAGTGGAGCTGCCAGTTTCTGTTTTCGCCTCTGTAGAATTATGTGCCTCTATTTGAAAGTTTTGACAAATCAGGCTGTTTTCATTCTCCCTCTGCCATAAATTCAATCCATATGTCTCTCAAACATCCTTTCATAGCTTTGGCATGGAAAAGGAAGTGGCTTAGGCTCTGTATAGTGTATTTAAAGCAAAGCTCTCCTAGTTTGCATGCATGGCTTCTGGTAGCTCTTAAAGCCTCAACTTCCTAATTATTCAGGTTAAGAGGGCATTGGCAGAGCGTTCTCCATTAACCAACAGTGATGTACAGTGAAGAAGCACAACAGGATAAATCATTCCCTTATTCTCATCATGTCCAGGAAGTTTTTGATACAGCCCTTGGCTTTGCCACAAAGCAGGATGCAAAGAGGATGTGAAAAGGGTAGGAGAGATCAATCCAGCATAAAATCTCAAAAGAAAACATCAAGACAAAGAAACAAAAGGTCTTGCACAATGAGTTGCAGGGTTTTGTTGGGCAACAATATCCAGCACCTATGTGAAAGGAGGTCACTGCCACAGGAGTAAAGGATCTCCACATCCCAGCCTGAGCCAGGGTCAGGAGGTGAGGGTGGAAGGAAACGTGGGTCCGAGCTGAACTCTATTGCTGGGGATCAAAGTTAAAAAGCAGAAATACAGGATACAGCAGGCTAAGAGCACAGGCAGTCATGGCTGCTCTGAGTGCCCTTGTCTAGAATCAGGGAAAATATGGGCCAGGAGGTGCTGCTGGAATTGTGGGATGGATCTGTAATTAAAAACGGGGCAGTAGGGAGGGCACAGGAACAATGGCTGAGTGACTGCAGGTGGGTTTTTGGTGTCCACCTGCCCTGTGGATGCAGTGGCACCAGATCTACCCCAGGGTGCCACAGGACAGGGCAAGTCACTCTCCCAGCCCAGCCTGTCACACACCCTGCTCCCTGCCTCACATCCACTCCAGAGGTCACATTCCCCCTTTTCTCTGTGCCACACAGAGCAATCAGGTCCTGTGCATTTGATGGAGAGGAGATGTGTGTGGTAAACATATGTGTGCAGTGTAATTACCTTCCTAATCTCTCTCTCTCACATGGGGTCATTTACAGAGATGAAAATTCAGGCAGCCTCAGAACTGCTGGGCGCATTCAGAGGCGTGCTCATGCAGAAACCACAGTCTGAGCACCTGAAACTCCATGGCAGGTTCAAAGGGCTGGCACAGCCCCTGGTTTTGTTTGCAGGGATGAGGTGGACTCCAGGCTATATTCCACGTCTCTCCAGATCAGGCCCTTCTATCTGGGGATCTGCATACAGCTGTTCAGCAGCAAGCCGTGTGTGTGCAGCCCTGTTGTTGTATAAACAAGACTAGAGACTTAACCAAAGCTTTTCATGTAGTTTTATCTCGACTGCAATTTGTTTCCAGCTCTTAAAGGCTGTAGGAACATCCAGCCTTACTCCCTGGAGCCTGTTTCAGCCATTCCAGCAGTGTTCACAGCACTGTTTGATTTCCTTTGAACCGCTCAGAAATTCCCGGAGAAAGGTGCGAGTTCTGTATCCCTCCTGGAGGGATTTGCTTTTGCACACGAAGTGTGGGCTGATTTGTAAGAGGTGTGCTGTGTGCTCTGTCGCAGGTGTGCTGTCCCTCCCTGCCTACTTCAGCCCCTACCACGACGGCTCGGTGTGCAGTGACGGCCGGGCCGACGCCTACGCGCAGCTGGAGCTGCGGACCCTGGAGCAGTCCCTGCTGGCCACCTGCGTCGGGAGCATCTCGGAACTGAGTAAGTCTGGGATGGAATCCTCTAATCCACCATGGGGTTCTTGCAGCAGGGCACGAGAGCCCATCCCTCCTCCGCTGCTGAGGGGCAGCAGGAGCGCTGCCACTGTTGGCAGCGTGAGCAGCATTTAATGTTGGGTGAGATGTAATCGTCTGGTGGTGCTGTTTATGAAAATCAGCTGGTTTCATTAGTCTGCTTAATGTCTAAATCACCTGGAGAGGTGTGAGAGGTGCTTCTTTTGGTTTTTTGGTGGGTTTTTTTTTTTTTGGTAGAGAAGTTACTGCCAGCTGAAGTTGGATGCTCTTTCCCAGATGCCTCTGGAGGCTCTCCTGTGCATTTGTGAAGCACAGCAAACCTCCCAAAGACAGCAAAGAGCGTTCTCTTGGGTAGTGTTTCTGCTGTGGAAATGTCTGGGATATTCAAGGAAAAGCTTTTTGGTTACTTAAAAAACAAAAAGCGAAGGAAAAAGAAAATCTGAGAGCATTCTGCTCACAAAAACTTGTTCAACCCCCCTTTTTTTTTAAAGCTGACCAAATGAAATGTTCCATTCCTAGAGTACTCACAAAGCCCCTTTAAAGTAAACAAAAATGATTTGTGTTTTCCTGGTCTACTTTCCCCTTTGCAACGTTTCTGCTGGCATCACTTTCTTAGCCTGCACCATCTGAATGCTAATGAATGCCAGGGCCAGTAAGGAGTTTGTGTGTCTCACCATTTATTTTGCAACCTGCCTTAGTTTGAGGTTTTCAAATTCCTTCAACACACCTCTATTTATCCTGGAACACAAGAGAACATTTGTAGCAAGGGGCTGGAATTGAATACAGCTTCCTCTCTCCCTCTTCCCCCATCCCTGCCTGGCCAACTTGGTCAGTACATCCAGTGAATGGCTCTCCTGATACAGTTGCCTTTTTTTTTTTTTAAAAAAAAAAAAAAAGTTGCTGCCCATTGCCAGAAAAATAGAGTGAGTGTGCAAAGGAGAAGGAACGTTATTCTGAGCTGAAAATTTGAATTCCAGATGCATTTCTGCTATAAACTGTGCGGACTTCTGTGTTAGCACCAGCGCTGGAGGATCCGTGATGCTCTCATAAAACGTGCGGATCCTGGAGCTACTGAAGTGGAAAGGCAGAGTTGTTAGAAGGATTTTTTTATTATTCTGAAGTGGGTCCTTAAAGCTGAAAGTGCTGTTCAACAAAGGAGTGGCAGGGCTTTAGACTACAAGCTGAGATTTTTAATACCCCGTTGGTCTGAACCACTAAAAATGTCATGTTTAGATATACAGTAGCTTTGTGGGGCTTTCTCCTGTGTAACAGTAGAACCCCAGGGCTTCTGACTAACAAATTTAGTGTATTGCTTTTAGATATAAATGAACAAATAATAACTTCCCAAGAATTTCAGAGGGAGGTGTTGCTAATGCATATGTGGCACCACTAAACTCAGGTTGCTTTCCCAGGAGCCAGCTTTGTGATGGGGCGACTATTTTGGTTCCATCCTTTCCCAGTATTGTAACTTTTGGACACAATAGAGCAATGTTTCCTGTGAGAGTTTGAGGGGACTGTGAAGCATAAAGCAGCAGAGATTCTCCCAAGGAAAAAACATATCCTAGCTAAGTATAGTAATAATTTAGCTCACTGGTTGGTAGTCACACTACTCAAATATGAAGCTTTTAAAGCTTTTTGGAGTTTGTAATGCACCACAACACAAGGAGATTAAACAGGGTTGTGCCTAAAGCAAGCTTATTGCAAAAAGACCAACTTTGGGGTCATTGCTCTGGGAACTTTTTAAAAATCTGCAGTCCTAAAATTCTGAGTGCAACTGTGTGATCCAGGTCACCTTAGTCGAGGCCTCCTCAGGTCCACCATGCTCCGACACAGAGGCAGTTGGCTGTAGTTCAAAAACCAAGAGGAATGAGAAGCCCAGAGACCTCCTGGATTGAGATTCTTATAATGCTCAGGGACAGATTTCTGGCACAGCTTGAGACAGCCAGCATGATAAAGATTGGCTTTTTAATAAGAGAGTCAGGTCTTGGCTCTTCTGGAGAAACCTGCAGCTGGAGTGAGAATGGGAGCAGCAGACCCCTCAAAGAAGGAGTTTCTGTTTTGAACATAATATCACTAATTTGTCTCAAGTGCCTGGGCAGGAGGGTAGAACAGCATGACCCAGTTGGAAGAAATGGGAGCAACTTCCTAAAAAAAGGAGAGTGAAGTATTGGTGCTACTGCCTTTGCCTTGTGAGACTGTCGCTGTCAGGTTGGGCAGAGAACATTTTACAAAGACATCAATAGTTTTTGTAGGTTGGCAAAAAAATTTGGTATTTGTGGCTGGAAAGAGGAGAGCACCAGCAGTAAACCAGCCAACTCACTGTAAAGAATGTGTGCTAACTGAGAGGTGTTGCACTTCATGTTTTCTAACTGATAACTTGGTATTTGAAAGAAAATGTTGCCGAGTGGCAGCCTGAAGGACAGGACACCCTCTGCCTTTGTGGAGGAGGTTCTGTGCACACAGCAAACATTCCTCTGACCTGTGAGAGCTTTGATTTCTTCAAGAAGCATGATTAAAAGCGTTGTGGGTGCCTAATAAAGAAATGATTTTGTGTTTTCTCCCTGTGTGTGCGTGCAGGCGATTTGGTCTCGCGAGCCATGCACCACATGCAGTGCCTGAACACCATCCGGCCTGGCATGAGCCCTGTGAGGCAAACCCGGCAGCAGCAGCCCATCTCCTGGTCCCCTGATGCCCTCCACACCCTCTACTACTTCCTACGCTGTCCCCAGATGGAGTCCATGGAGAATCCCAACCTGGACCCTCCGAGGATGACGCTGAGCAATGAGCGGTAGGTCGGTGAGATGGGAGCGGGCACGGAGCAGGCTGAAAGGGCTCCTTCTGTTGGATTTCCAGGGCAGGTTTGTGGGATGCTACCTAGGAGGCATCACTTGTTCCTGCAGCCAGGCCGCATTAGCTTGTGAGCCCTGCCAAGTTTGCGAAGCTTTGGAATCGGAGCTGGAAAGTGAGCTGGTTTTTCGTGCGGTCTTTCCAAGCGAGGCACAAGGCTGTGTGCTGCCAACAGGGCTTGTCTGGAGACCTTGCCAAAAGTACATGTGGTTGCCTAAAGCAGGAAAGGCCTTCCCAAAGAAAATGTTACCTCCTGAATGGTGCCAATTAACAATTGTCATCGTTCTGGGGAAAAGCCATGCCGTTTGCTGCGGGGAGGGTTGAGGGGATTTATGAACAGGGGTTTTATGAACATCCTACCTGAGGGTTACTTCAGTTGGTGCTGTGTGTCTGGAGTAGAAAGAAATTTCTACAGGAAGTCAGGAGCTAACCAGGGAAGGCATTGGGGTCTCCCTGCCTTCTGCCAGCTCTGTGACCAACTCTCAAAGTAGGGCCATTATTAGAGCAGTCAGAAATTTTCCAGTGGGATGTTTTTGCTCTTGGAAGCCTCCCTGGTTTCCTTCCTGCCCAGCCCCTTGGCAGGCTGCCTGACAGGCTGGTGGCACAGGAGCCCTCAGAGCTGAGTTCCTGGACAGGTCAGGCAGCTTCTGCTCCCCAGCTGCATTCTGTAAGGAGACCCAGGCCACTCCAGACTTGTTTTCTCACTTCCAAGTGCACATCCAAGTTTCTGTTCATTTCAGAAATCTTAAATGGGGAGTTTTGTTTTCTAGTTATCCATTATATATTCCAGCTTGCTTTTTGGATATCTTTCTGAGCTGTTGGACATCAGGCTGAGGGAAGGCTCTATCCTGGCCCTTCCCAAAAGCAGCCTGTGTTTGGGAAGTTTCCTCGTGTATTGATGTGCTGAGGCCATACTCATAAAACAAAAAAGCAAAATGCTAGTTGGACAGGTGAGCAGGAAAAGGAGAACATCTCTGCAGTTTTGTAAATAACATAGTTTCTTCTTCCCACCTTGGGCTTTACTGTACTCAGCCCAGCTTCTGAGATCTGTATGAAATCGTAGTAACACACAAATAATTAATTACAGGAATAAAAAAAGGTTGCCTTTCTGTTTGATCCTCCCTTGAAATCTTTTCAAAAAGAGCATAAATCCTCAAAGAGAGGGAAGAGATGTACAGATATGAAGAATCAGGAGGAATTAAGTTGAATAAATAGGAGTAGAGAGAAGCATGGCTGCACACCTCAGCCTACTGGTGGCTCAGTTTTTTGTGCTCACTAACCTTAATCTAGGTTACCCCTACATAGTGCAAGGCCATTTATTTTGCACACTGTGCAAAAAAAAGTTTTCATGAGGCCAGATTGTGTAAAGTTGTGCCACTGGTTCCCACAGTGATACAGCTGAGGCTGCTGAACAGCTCGTATCAGAAATGTAGATTAGGCTTTCTGTTTTGTATTCTTTTCAGTCCTCTCAGTGTAATGATGTTACTGTAGCTACTTGTTTTGTACACTGGGGATAATAAACGAGTTAAATCAGGAGAGCAGTTATCTCTCCAATTGCTCCCAAACAATGCTCTTCACATGGTTCACTGGAGTTTTTCTGGAGGCTGCAGCTCTGTTCTGTTTTGAAATCCGCACTAGATCCTGCAACAGCTGGGGTAAGGGAAATTTCTGCCATTTTTTCTGACCAGTACTTAGCTGTAAAGGAAATTAAAGAGGATATATTAAAATGGAGCAAAAACTGGCATGAAGAAAAAAAAAGAAAACAACCTGAGCATTTAAAGGACTGGCTTTGAAAAATTTATGGAAGCTGGAAATGAAATTAGTACTGCCCATCCAGCCCTACGTTGAGTTTGCCGCAGGATGTGTTTGTGTCTCGCTGTCCTGAAATCTGGGCACATATCTAGCACAGGCAGGGGATGAATCCTGCTGGCATCACTTTGCAGAGGGTGCTTTGCTCTCTCCTGGCCGAGGAGGAGAGAGGCAGCCGAGGCTGCGTGCGAGGCGCCGGACTCGTGGCGTGAGAGGCGAGGGCACTGATTCACCTAATGTGACTTGGCAAGGCTGTGCAGCCCAGTTCTTTTATTCTTCCCTGAGCTGTGCTAAATCAGCTGCAAACTGGGCACTGCTCTTTTGTGTGTGTGTGCTCACTTTCTGGAATACACTTTGTGGAACACACATGTTCCATGCTCTGCAACCCCAGCTCGCTTTCTGCTGGAAAAATCCCGGTCACAAGCAGGGACAGTAATGCTGACTTGTTCTGCCTTTGCTTGTGCTTCAGTCCCCACACTCCTGCCTAAATCTGTGCATCTATTGATCTGAAATTCAGCAGAGAGGGGTGGCTGTTAGAGCTGCAGGCTTGGTAAGACCTGGTTTTGGGGAAGATCCATGAGACACAGTGATTCAGTGGAAGGAGCTGCAGTGGTTCATCCACAGACCTGACAGTCAGCTGTGCAGTTTGGCTTTCTGTGTGTCACACTGCCATTCAGAATGCTGTGAAAATCATAACCCTGTAGGGTCTGGAAGATCTTCACTTCAGCATGAAGGCAGCCTAGGATTCAGTTCTGAAACCATGCCTAATGGAGGCTATCACGTGCAGTGAAGGGCTTTTAAAAGCCTGGCTGAGCTTCTGCACTTACCCTGCAGCAAACTGCAGAGGGTATGAAAACAGACACACTTGCAGATTTGAGGCACCCTGTTGAACAGAGCCAGTTTCAACCCACACAAGTGGATTTTTATCCATGTTAAACACCTTGGCAAAAGACCTGAGGTGAGGAAGGTGGAGAAGGTTGCAGCAGTGGGGTGGATGGAGTCACCTATACAGCTTTCTGGAGTATGTGGATGCTTTGGGATACCCAATAGGCTGAAACTCTGCAGAGTTTGTGGATTGGGGATGTTTGCTTCTGGCACCTTCAGGTGAAGGTGTTGAAGCAGGAGGAGGAGAGGAGGCAGAATTAGAAAGCACTCAGATATCTCAGGCAAAACATGAAGCATTTCCAAAGTGAATGCAGCTGCTCGCTGTGCAACCAAGCCATGGCCCACTTAGAACCCCAGAATGACCTCGTTTGCTGCACAGACAGTAAACCATCTGCTGTTTGGGGTCGAACAGGACACCTGAGGAAGCGTTTTACAAACACAGAGTGCCACTTGTGCAATATTTTGGCAAGGGAATTAGACCCTGAGGTGAGCACTAGCTCAGTGAGGATACACCTGAGTGCCCCGAGGCTCGGAGCTTTTCTGTGTCAGCAGAGTTCTGTCTGTGCTGCTGCTGCAGCAAAAAAGGCCTCTGCTGGGCAATAAGATACTTTTATTTTCTCTGAGATCCTAGTCTGTGTTGTGTTAGGGGTCAAACTATGTGGGTTTGGACCAGGCATGTGGCATTTTTGCTTTCTTCACTCTGTTCCTGCTCTGGGATTTCTCCCATTGCTTATGTCAGGCAGGCTAAGCTTGGGAGCACTCTTGCAGTGTGAGCTCATGTCCCTGAGCATGTTTGCTGGGGTTGTTTGGGATCCTGTGACTTGAGAAGAGCCATTCAAAGGTAAATGAAGTTCCTTTCTCCTTTTTCACTTTTCCCCAAGTGGGATATAAAGCTTTTGTTTTATTTTTAATGGTGTGTCAAGGCAGGAATGCTCTCGCAGTGATGCTTATCTTGGGGAGTATTTGTCAGCTCCCACAGAGCCCAAATCGAGGTCAATATTTAGGCTCATTTTACTGCTGAATGGACTGCTCTGCCCTGGGTTAATTACTTGGCCAGCATAGTGGTCCAACCTAAGAGTTGGGAATAGACACCACTGACTGCCCTCATCCTGTCTCTTTTGGTTATCATCTGCCTGCAACACTTATTGTTGGAAAGTCAGCATGATCTAATACCTAAGAACAGGCAAAAAAAGTTGGATCCTGCTTCCTTGTGTAGCTGATTATCTGTGGCTTTGGGTAGGCTGGGCTTCTTCCCCTTCCAGCTGCCCTATTAGAAAAAAACCTCTAAATTTTTGTCTGTTGTTGGTACTGCTGGTCTGTAGAACATTGTGGAGCTCATTCCAGGCTTGTCCATCAGTGCCTGTCGATCCAGCCATGTCAGGCCTTTCCAAGCTGTCCATGCTGCAGCAGTGCCAAGTTTTACATGTTGTCTGAGTTTGCTGGTGCATTATTTTATCCCAGACATCAGGGAGGGAGTATAAAACAGTTTACATCTGCAGGAGCCCACAGACTGTACCCATCTTGAGCTTGTCAGTGGAAATCCAGCAAAACGCTGGGGAAATTCCAGAGCTGATGGAGGATTTGTCAGCTGCTAGCAGTGAAATTTTGGGGCTTGTCAATTTAAAGGAAATTCACAGCTCTTAACCTGGAAAACTGGAAGAAGCCCAGGGGCCACCTCTTAAGAGAAGAGAAAGCTTCGTTGGGTTTGCCATGTGTAGGCTCCAGATTTGCTGCTTGTAAACAAACCTGGCCTCACTCAACTTCTCCCTTGTCACAGAAAATCCTTCAGGAAGGCTGCTGCTCATCCTGCCTTCAGCTCAGCGGCTGCTCTTGCCTACCAGGCTCAAAAGTGACCTGGATTTGTTTTCTGCTTCCACCAGGAGTCTTCCCATTACATCTGTTACCTCTCATGATCCAAAGCCAAAGGATAAACATGGAAACCATATTTTTCAGGAGAGCCAGGCAGAAAAAAGGACTCCTCTATTAGCTGGGCAGAAGAGACAGAAGCTGAGCTGCCTACTTGAGTTTTCTCTGTGGAGTATTCCCAGCAAAGTTATTTATTGGGAAGGGGTGAAAAATGCATCTGAGTCTGAAGGAAGATATATCAATGCTATAAAAGGAAAGATTGCAGCCCTTTCATGCTGTGTTTCAGTGCTCTTTGCTTAAATACTCTATTCTTCCAACATCTGAACTATTGATTTAAATCATCATTGGCTGGAACACTTGATAGTTTTTGTCATGTGTGTAATCTAGACTTACTTTGGCTGGAACAGAAACCATAGTTGGGTCTAAATTAATTCTTCCTGGTAGAGTGTCAAAATCCTGCCCAAGCAGGATCAATTGATTGATTGATTTGCAGTGGTCAATGCAAATAAAGAGCCCCTATGGCATGGCTGGCTTTTAATCCCTAGTGACCCTAGGTCTCCTCATCATATTTCCTAAATTCCATGTTTTAAAAACACATTACTTTGATCTTACCTAGTTCCTTTTTACTCAATGATTTCTAGGTGCATCATTAGAAATAATTAGAGCCTGCAACTCCTTCCCTCATGGTTCACTGGGTTCTTTCCCTGTGTTCAAAAAATGCCTGCCACGACTAAATGTTCCTTCTGGAATTGCTTGAGACAGGAGTGATTTGGTCACATGGATCACATTTATGCAAAGATTCTCATTCAGATTAAAGAGAATATTAATAGCCCAGTTATTAGTGGGAATTGTCTCCAAAAAGTGTTGCTTGGCATAGCATGGGCATCCAGCTGGCAGGAAAGGAAGGAAAATCAGGAATAACCTGCAGAGCCTGCTCTGAGACCTGTGTTTGCTTGAGCTGCATCCTCAACATCACTGAGAGGAATCCCTGCTTTCAGAGCTGGTTGAGGCTTTTCAGGACAAATCTCTTCTCCAGATGGATCTTTCCAGACTCTCACTGATCTGTCATGAGGCTTTTTTCCCCTCTGTTCCTTTTAACTGCAGGTTTATGGAATTTTATTAAGTGCCATAGCTACATCATTGCCTGTCTTTTAGATTTATCTGTGGCCTAGTCTTTCCTAATTCCACTTTAATGTATTTATGTCTGAATTCTTTTATTTTACAGCCATACCATATTGTTTCCATGCAGTATCAGGAGCAGAACTTGATACACTTAGTTCCTTTGAAAAGGTCTGCAATAAAACAAGTTCTGGGGTCTCTTGTCTGAGAGCTCTGAGTATCTTTCCATTCTGTCTGCAGCTGCCTCTCCACTCAAAAATAGGTGAACAGGAATAATAAAAGCAGACCCTGATCCAGTCATTTGCCTTGAGAGAGCAAAATGCTGTGATCCTGCAGAATTTGACAGTACTTAAATCCACTCAGAGTATCCCTGAAGTCAACAGAAAGATGTGTCCACACATTCCAGCCCCATCCCCATGCCACACTCCATTGATTTTATTCTTTTCCCCAGAACTGTTTTGATAGGAATATAGTGATTAAATATAAGCAAAGAGAAGGAAGCCTTACAGTGAACTATGTCATTAGGGCATTGCTTGTGCAAAAGGCACATATAAATGCACCCCCCTTTTTAAAGGGAAAAAAAAGCCATTTGCTATCCATGAAAGCCTAGTCTGCTAGATTTATTAGTAGAATAAAAAGGTTATAAACAGATAAGATCAACTTCCTTCACCAGCACAGGGAGAGAGGCTGCTACCATGCATTTTTCAGACTTTGACCAGTTAATGTCAGCCTGAATTGTGATTTTGAGGTGCTCATTCACAAGGAGATGACATGAATAACCCTATTTCAGAGGCCAGTAAGCTGCAACCCACATGTGTCTATTGACTGAAATTAACTGTTCAGTGGCAGTGCTGCTTCTGACCTTAGGCTGGATCATTTGTTTGCTGAGTCCATACTAAATAGTTCAAAACATTGAATATATTGTACAATTTTGAGATCTGAGGACATCTATCCTTTTAAAAAGTGAGTAGCTTTAGCACATTTATGATGAGCAGCTTTCACTTTCCTGCTGTTTATGGGACATCTCAGCACATATTCAGCAGTAACTTCTAGATCAAAATGAAAAAAAAATGACATTTTGACAGAGTCAGAGCCCATGGAAGTGGGACTCCTGCATATGTGCTCCTGGTATTCTAACTGAAAGGCTGCAGAGAGACACAGGATGAAGTGTTTATGGAATATTAAATGGAAAGGAATTAAAACAATAGGTGACAGACCCCAGTTATGCTTCCATTCCTGGAATATTCCTTTAAACTGTATTTCTAAGCTATTGAGGTATTTTGAGCTGTCTTTTTTTTTTTTTTTTTAATTGTTCATGTCTTTATAGTTCAAAGATTGCAGAACTGGAATGTGAGAGATGACCTTGGCAGTGGTGAAAGGAATTAATTGCAAAGCGTGAGGATCGAATCCATCCAAGTGCAACTGCTGAAGCTGGCAATGCACTCTACTCTCAATTAGATACTTTCCCCCCTCTCTTTTATGTTGTTTGTATAAACATGCACTGCTCAGTTTTCATTTTTTTCCACCTCTACATATCTCACACCTGGGACAGACCAGCCTTTCTTCCACGTTGCTGGCTGTAAGCAGTTTGTAATGTTACTGTAGTGCTTCCAAAGGAGCCCCCCTGCTTCTTCTGATCTTTCTGTTCCAGAGCAGGGGTGTGATACAAACACAGATTATTTAATTTCTCTGCAAAAGTGGGAGGAGAAGACTCTCCCTGTGTATGAAGTGGAGCAGCACAGAGCAGACTGTGTGGAGAGACAGGGGAAATATTACAGGTAGAAAAGAGAGTACAGTGAAACAGAAGTTTGATTATAAAGGCTGTGTGTGAAACTGTGGGGGGAAAAGTCTGGTTTTTGGGCTGTCTTGAGACTTGGCTGCTGTTTTTCATGTTTTGAGAAGTCTCAAGTGTCACTGGTGCAAGTGGGACAGGACACCTGAAAAATCACCCATTTCATGTGGTCCTGGGCAATGTGCTCAGCTGACCCTGCTTTTGAGCAAGGGCTTTGGACTTAATGGTCTCCAGAAGTGCCTCCAACCCCAGCTGTCCTGTGCTGCTGTGGTTCTAATTTTGGTTTTTGCCCTCAGAGCTGTTAAACATCTCTTCACTTGGTGATTTCCCACTCAACAGGAATCAATACCTTGTTCCCTGGAACTGGTTCTTCAGCAGGCAGTGGTTGATCCTCACCACCTGCCTGGAGGTGTCTGACATCTTTGTCCTGTCAGTTACAAAATGTTTGTTTGAAAACCACAATTTTCTGCTCTTCCAGTGGTTTTACCCCAGTGCTGGGTGGAAATCCCCGCAAAGACCGTCACTGACCAAGGCCACTTCTGGTGAAAGTCCCTGTTTGTAAAAGTGTTGAGAAGTGGAGACATGATCTCTGGCTGTGCTGTTCAGCAGTGGAGAGACAAGAGGCACTGTGTGTGTGTTTGTGTGTGTTACCACCCTGCAATTACAGCTCCAGTAATTACTGTAACTAAGGCAGAGATGCCCACGTTGAGCTCTTGGCTCCTGCTCTTGAGTTTCCATCTGCTCAGATAAAAAAGAAGGTGTAAGAAGATGAGAACCTGGCAACTCAGCTGCCTGAAATCTCGGGGCTGGTGCACCCAGGAATCTCCAGTGCCTGTGGGCAGCCTGGCTTGTGCATTATTTGTTGTTGCTCCTTGTGATGAGCAGCAAACCAGCATCAAGATTGAAAGGAAAATAATCCAGGGAGACCTAAAACAAAGCTGTTAGAGCATTACAGAAACACAGGAATGAGTTAGGCAAGCTGTTCTGGCTTCTTTTCCTGCCTTTTAGATAGTGATTATGGGAATAATAGAGGACTGACTGAGAGTCTGCACCTCTCTGCTTGACTCTTGCAGGTTTCTGTCTTTCCTGTGTCCATCTTTCCTTAAGGACAGTCTCCTGATAGCAGCACAGTGCTCTTGTAACTAATACAATGAAAAATCAGAAATTTTGGGGATGAAAAGTTCTGTGCACGTTGCAAAGAACGGTGATGGTAACAAGCCAACAAGTTTCTCCTTTTTCAGTAATTGCTGTTGCCAATTGAAGTTAATATTGTTTCCTATTGGACTAAATTGCAGCCCTTCCCTTGCAGAACTTGCCTGTTTCCTGAGGAAGGAGTTATCTGGTGCTTTTAAACAAAGGCCACACTAAATAAATACAATCCTGAGCCTTTGCTGTGCAGCAGCCAGGGCTGGCAGGTTGTTGGGAGTTTTGCTGTTATTGTTCCTGACATCTTTGTAACACATTGCTAAGAGCCAAGCTCCACTGTAGAATAAATATTTCTGGGTGTAATTTGTGATAATAGCAGCTATCATTCTCTGTTTGACCTTATGGAGATTAGACCTAAGCTTTCCCTGGGGTAACCTAGGTTGGTGAGTCTCTGCCTTGGAAAAAGAAACCCAGCAGTTTACACTTCCCCATCGCATCTCATCCCTGTGCTGCCCCGACCTTGTGGTCACTTACAGAGCTAAACTGCACCATTTTAATCACATGGGTTTTGCAGCAACTGCTGAAGTGAGTGTTTCAAAAAGCACCTCTGCTCTGCAAGACAAATCCTATTCAAATGAGCTGCATGTCTGAGCTGATTCAGCCTTGGGTTTAGACTCTTCTGGAGCTGAAGCACCTGGTGTTGATCCCATGGTGCTGGTCTAACATGTTTGCTAAAAGAGGAGGGACCAGGCTGTGCTTTGCTGGTGATGCTGATGGAAAGGGCATTTCCAGCCTGGAGTCAAACCACTGGCAATTCAAGTTCCACTGGAGAGTTTGTACCTGCAGGTCTCTCTTCAGGGATTGGAAAGGCTATCATATCATAATGTCTAGAGAACAGAAGGGGCAAGCAGAAGCTGGAAAGTTTTATTCCTAGGCTTGCTGGAAAACTCTCTGCTGCTGGAAGGAATTCAGTTAACAATTCCTCACCCCTTTGGCTTTGTTCAGAAATGGAAAGGATCTTTCTGGAGAAACAGGGGGCTCTTCTTGGGCAAACTTTGCACAACTGGGGACATTTTCAGTGCGAAAGGATGAGTTGTTTGTGATGCAGTTCCAGAAGATGGTCTGAGAGGAATACGAGCATGTTAGCATGAAATTATAACAGGGCTAACATAACCTGCTCAGAACTTAGCTGCTTGTAATTATCCTGCTCCCAGCAGCCAGACTGGGTGATTAAGAGTTCCCTCTGTCAGCCCTGCACTGTGCCAGGTAGCCAGTGCTCAGTTCCCTGTTGGGGCTGCCAAATTCTTCAGGAAGGATCTCTCTGAAGAGCTGGTGCAGTGGAATATCACAGAAACATATGTGCTTTAAGTGACTTTCCATCTGGGCATCCCATTCTTCCTTGTACAAGAAGTTACAATAGTTTAATTAACACACTTTGGGGCTGCTTCTGGGCTGCTAAACTGTCTGTGCTCAGATACTCAAGATACCTAAAGATAAGTGGCTTAATCTGAGAGCACAGTTTGCCCCAGCATAGTGACAAAATGTGGGCTCTGTACAGCTTCATTCACAGTCAGGGCTCAGAGGTACCTGCTGCAAAGAAAATAAAATGAAAGCCAGTTTGTTTCTCAAATAATTTTGTTCCTTCATGGTTCTTTTGAGGTAGAAACCCTGGGAAGAAAGGTGTGTCCCATGTGTTGTAAACATTTCATTGATTACTCTTTATTTGTGCTTGAAATGCAGAGCATTGGATGCTGAGAGAACAATTTATTAAAGCAACAGGTACTTAAGTGTAGAGCAGAATTTTAGAATGCTGATATTTCCCTCAACAAGCTGAAAAAGAATAATTGTGCACATTGAATGCAATGGTATCAGAATATGCTCATGTTCAGCTTTGTCATTTTTATCGTATCAATCATTGATGCTTCTGTGGTTTGAGATTTGCCTTTTGGCAGCAGCATTTTAATGGAGCTGAAAAGAAAGAAAAACCCTGCCATTTGGCATTAGAAACAAAAATTATTGGTTTTTCATGCTGGTCATTAGCTGAAAGAGCAGCTGGAGCTTGAAATTCCTTTGTGTTCCTGTAGGAAGCCCAGAGCTGTTCCCTCTGCCGTGGTCAGCATGAACCAGGCTGGGCCTGTTGCAAGAACAGGTTTTATCTGAGCATAGGGAAACTTCATTATTTTATCCCTAATATAATGTTTATCTAATCTATTAATATGAGACTATTCAAGTGTGGCTTTTTAGAGGGAGAGAGATGGGGTAGCAGATAACTTGATATGGAGACTTGAGTGACAATTGGGTTTTTTCATCTCCCTGTGCTGCAGGTGTCGGGGTGTAAACAAATATTGCTGGTGTCTTACTCAGGCATTTGCCATCTGGGCATAAAATCTGCAACTCTGTAGTTCACAGTCCATGAGAAATAGATATGAAACTCTGGTAATTTGACGAGCTGCTTTGTAGGAGGGCATTGGTTATGCCTCTGGCCTCCTGTTTGTGCTGGTATTTGACCACAGCATCCTGAGGGTGTCAGGGTAAGAGCTTTTTTTCCATGTGTCCTGTCAGCATTGCTCTTGGTTAGGCCAAGCTGTGACCTGCTGAAAGATCTCCTGCATCCATATATTGAGGTTTGAATAATTATAGTTACTCTCATTTGAGATTCAGTAGAAGTTCATACACTGTAGCAGACAAAGCAAGAGGCTGCTCAGCAGCACTGCTGGCACTAAAAGCAAACTTAATAGCTGGAATTTGTGGCATCTGCTGAGAAGCTCCAAATGTTGAAATGTAGTGCACGCGTGCTCTAAATTTAGGATATTTGAAAACTGAAAGAATTTGAGTTTGGCCAATTAAATCCACCTACCAGAATCCCAGAGTTAAGCTGTTGTGTCTGCCATTCCCAGTGCTGCTTAGGTACAGTGATGATGCCCATTGATAGGATCATAAAAATCCCAAAGATAGAACCATAAAAAGAGTTTGAAATTAGGAGATTTCACAGTCTTAAACACAAAATGGAAGAAGGAGATGATTTCTTGTCTGGCATGGAAAGACTTCATTGCAACAGCTGTTTTCTTTAAATTCAGGACACTTCTGTTGCTTGCATTTCTCATATCTGTAACTTTACATGGCACTATTTATTAATTTTTTAAGGCAAAATGCAAACATGGAACTCCATGCTTTCCAGTAAAAAGCAGAAACAAATTCATTCGCCACTAGAATTTTCATTCTGCACAGCAACTCTTCAGTGTTTTAAGACAAGAACTGAGGAGCAGAGCAGAAGCTTCTTGAAGATTTAGGTGAAATGTGTTCATTGAGCAGTTTGCCATTAGGACAGAGTGATGTCTTCCTGCAAAATAATAATTTAAAAATGCCACACTAGCATCTATTTGATGAGTCATGTTACTTCTCCTTCTGAACTTTGATTAATGGCAGATTTTGTGTCTTACATGGCACTATTAGAAAAGTCCTGTCCATTCATTCACAAATGCTACACCCCTGGGCTTTGAATACCTTTTATTTAAGCAAATGGACTCTTAAATTACATTATTGGGTGGAGTGGGTACCTGATTTTAGAGCACACATTGCATTATTTCACCTAAGAAAGCTGCAAACCCGCATGTGTTGGTGTGTTCTTAGTGCCTTCATGCTAAATTAATTCCTAGAACATCTCAGATTCTAGGAAAGTGAAAAGCCAGAAGATTTCTTGGATTTTCATGAAGAAAGCACTGACATCAGCAGTGGGGTGACTGATGACACACAGTGTCCCTGCTCACAGGAGTGTGACATGGCACAGGAATGCCACATCAGTCAAGTCTGTACAAAAACAGTGGTTTCATCAACTTTTTCTTAGTCCTGAAAGGGGAAGAAACATCTTAGAATCATCTTTTTAACCTTGAAATGTTTTGCCTCTAGATACCAGTATTCTGTGGTTTAAAATGTCTTATTTGAAACACTAATTAGCTTTTGGCTTGTGCTGGGATGTAAATGGGAAAGTTTTCCCTGTTTATTGTGAAAACCCCTTTGCTTCGGTAAGAATTGTCTTTGTTTAACAGAACAAACTTTTCCATCTATAATTAATTGAACAGCTTTCAGTGTTCCAGAACTGCAGAAAAAACCATTTCTCTTCCTGGCTCTTTGCTCACCCAGCTCTAACTGGGGAGCTCCGGGCAGTTTTCATGAGTGTGGCAACGCTCCGTGTCAGGATTTTACAAGTGGGCCCTGAAAACCAGTTCAGTGATTGAATCTGGCACATTGGGTTTGGCTCCAGAGCCAGCATATGCTTTTAACATATGCACATTGGCAAATCAGATTGAAGTCATAACTAAAAGGGCTGCTGTCTCAATCCTGCTCCTGCTGCTGGGAATTATGTGTAATGGGCAAAAAAAAAATTGGGGAAGGAGGAGTCTGGGCTGTGGGTAGTGAAGAACCAGCTGACCCCTGGTAAATCTGCTTGCAGATAGCATGGGATATTTTTTTGTTTTGTTTTTGGTTTGGTTTTGTTTTGTTTTTGTTAGTTTGCCAGTGTAGCTGCTGGAATGCACCGTAGGAGTTGCTGCTTGGTTTTTCTGCCCACAGGATCAAGGCTGATCCAAGAATAGCAGACACCCCACTCTGGCTCTCTGCCCGTGTTTATCTCTGACTATCACCTAACGTGCTGCTACAGGCTCATTCCTTTCATGCGTTTAAATTATGCCTCTGTCCTGCTCCAAAATGTACCAGTTTTTTCCTTTGCTGCTGGAATTGTTGAGCATGGCAAGGTTTTCCTAGGTCAGATTCCTCAGGATGGGTCCTGGCTACCAGGACTCCACATGTTGCACTGGCTGGATCTTGTCTGGAAAGTGTTTTGTGCTTGCAAGCCAGGGCAGTTGGGAAAGGCTGATGTAGATGGCCTGGCCAGAGCCACTGTTGGAATAATCATGGAATCAGGATAATGGAATGGTTTGGGTTAAAAGGAGCCTTAAAAGTGATCTTGTCCCACCCCAATGCCCACACCTCCCACTATCCCAGGTTGCCCCAAGCCCTATCCAACCTGGCCTTGGACACTTCCAGGGATGGGGCAGCCACAGCTTCTCTGGGAATCTCTTCCAGGGCCTCCCCACCCTCACAGGGAAGAATTCCTTCCCAATATCCCATCTGTCCCTGCCCTCTGGCAGTGGGAAGCCATTCCCTCTTGTCCTATCAGTCCAGGCCCTTGTCCCAAGTCCCTCACCAGGTCTCCAGGAGCCCCTTTAGGTGCTCCCTGGAGCCTTCTCTCATCCAGGCTGAGCAATGCCAGCTCTCCCAGGCTGGCTGCAGAGATGGAGTGTTCCAGACCTTGGAGCATCTCCATGGCCTCCACTGGACTCACTCCGTGTTCACTGAGGTCAGGACTGCAATTAGGTCCAGATACATGAAAGAAGAATAGTTTATCCCCCAAATTGTTTGCTGTAGTTTTCACCCAATGAAGAGCTTTAGGGCACTGAGGAGTTGGGAGCAGCAGCAGGAGCAGGATTGGTGGTTTTCCTTCCTCTGCATTTCCTCCGTGTCCATCAGGGCTCCAACAGCTCCGTGTGGGGCTGGGGGGACAGATGGAAATCTGTCACATCTTGACCCCATAACTGTGACCATATTGTCATAGTTAAACTATCATGTATGTTTATCTGCCTCTTAACAACAACTGTATACATTTGAAGTTGGTTTTCATTATTTTCTGCCTCTCTAGAAACCTTCCTCCTGCCTCAGCTTTGCAGATGTTGCAAATATGTTTTTCTAATGAGACACATGGCACATTCCAGAGCAGCACCAGTGCTTGTTTCCAGCCTGAAAATGAAATCTTTTCCCTGTTGGTAAAGTAAGGTTTGTAAAATGTGATTACAATAAATAAACCATAGACTTGAGAGCTCTTTTTAAGTTTCATAGTGAGTTCCCAATGATTACTTCATGTTATTTTTTTAGTGAACTCAAATTTAATTTTTCCTTTGATTTGTAGCACCATGAAGTAAAACCTGTCTGAGGCTGCACCTTATTTTTAAGTGTGGTTTGCAAAGGATGGAAAAGGTGTTATTTCTGTCTGTGAGAAGAAGGATCAGAGCTGCCAGTTCTAGATTTAAACTACTCTTGTACCATTTTATATTCTGTATATAAAGAGGAAACTCTGAAGGCAGATTCAGTGGAGAAAGGATCCCAATAAATATAATATTAACCAGATGGCTTTCATTCCATTAGTGTCTGACTGCAGGATAACTCTCTAAACTCATGGCATAGCCAAGCCAAGGCCTTAGTAACTTGATAACGATCCACTAAAATTTGAGAACTCTTATCTTCTGAGATGTGAGCCAGTCATTGTTTTAAGGGAAGTCAGAAGAACACTTTTTGGGGTCAGTTGGATGTGGTTAAATTTCTTCTTCCTTTTCTGTAAGGATCTGGACTGTCTGCCTTGAAAGATGTTGCACATGTTGAGATGATCCTTGAATAGGGCCCAGCATGGTAATTCCTATTGTTTCTCCTGTAAATGTGGGAAGTTCTTGAAATTTTGTGAAATACTTTTGAATCTGTGAGGAATAGCTCCTGTGTGAAGCTGGTTGTATTTTGGAGCAACAATTCTGTGTTTCTTGTAAATCAACATCTCTGTTGTTATTTTATTCACATATAATTACATACTCTAAGATACATTTTTTTTCCTCCCTGCTGCTTGAAGAGAGGTTTTAGTGTTTGAGAATCCAAATTGTAAATATGCCACTATTTTCCACATCAGTGTGCCATGGTTTGAGTTTTGGATACTCTGTCTTGCCTCAGAATCTTTTCCCTTCTCCAAGTAATGAGACTTCACTCTAATTTCTTTTTGACTCTGTTGCCATCCTTGGGATTTTTCCATCTGAGTGATTTTGAGCCATAGAATTTGATTCCAGCAATAAATTCAAATATTAGCTCACTGTACTGAAAACCTTCCCTTTTCATTTTTTAGTCCCTTGCAAAAACTCACACTGATCTTTAAAGATTTGGGATTCTTCTCTGCAGGAGCCTCTGTATAGTTCCTGTAAGTCAAATATGGGGGTTACCATGGGCCTCTCCACTCTGACCATGAATATTGTGAGATCTCCACATGCTTTAATTCACTCAGACCATTTACAAGGCCTGGGCATAGGCAGGATGGAGACTGTGCCTGTGCAGCTCAGGCCCGGCTCAGGCTGCCAGGAGGGAGGTGAATTTTGCCATTCCCACCTGCTTCCATTAGGACAGGATTTTCTTTCCCACTTTAGAAGAAGGAGAGCCTTGTTTAGAGGAACAAGGTTTTTCTTTCTTGCTGTTGCTGTCACTGTTGGCTCCTGCTTTGTTTTGCTGTAGCAGAGCAGAAGGCAGTGAAAAATAGAGAAGAGGTGGGGCAACAGGGAAAATTATTTATTCCTCCTTTTTCCCTCCAGCTGGAAGGGGCTCTGAGCAGCCTGGGCTAGTGGAAGGTGTCCCTGCCTATGACAGGGGGGTTGGAACACGATGAGCTTTCTCCACCCTAAACCATTCTATGACTGTGATTTTTCAGCAGTCTTGTCACTGAATCCTCCTGGGGGCACAGCCAGGGGGAAGGGATGTGATAGAGTGGCTGTTTTTGTGGGAAATCCCACTGTCTTCACCCGAGTTAGCAGGTGCTCAAAGCAGGGGAAGGATGATGTGATTTTCTAACTCCTCTGGAGTGCTCTCCTTTTTGCATACAATTAACTTCCCTTTGCCAAAATATCTTGATCCCAGTGCTGCTAGAAATCCCCAGAAGAGCCCACTTTGGGAAAGATTTCTTTGTGATGGATATCCCTGAAAGTCTGTGATCCCACAGCTTCTCCTCAGATGCTGCTGCATGTGCTCTCCACATACCAATCATGTCCAGAGCCATTCTAATGAAAGCACCTTTTCCAGGAAAAAGTTATCCTAAAACTTGCTGTAAATTCTCTGCTAAAAGCTGCTTGGCCTCCTCAGCTATGTCTAAATAAAACAATGTGGTTTAGCTCAAAGGAAGGGGGAAAGCCCATAATAAAGTCTGTTCTTTCTCAGAGCACTCTCACCCAGCTCCAAGGTGATCCCCTGTCCAATTCCAGATGGAGGGAATTTCAGAGAACTTATGGGTGCAATATTGACAGCCCATGACAGTATCAGACATCAGTGTGATCCTTCACAAGGTGCACAGAAGAGGAGCAGTTCCTATTCCACTTCCCAGTCCTGTGCACATTCCCAGTTCACATTGGCATCACTCCAAAACAACTTCATGGCAAAAAAAACTGGAAGAAGCCATGGTGGCATTGTGCTTCCAAGAAAACTGAGGGTCTGTGTCCCCAGCGAGCTGCTGCTGGAATATGACAGCTTCCCAAGGCTGGATCACTTCATGTGTGGAATTTAATGAGCTGCCAAACACTTCTAAATGTCAGGAAGACCAGAGGAAAATGGCACCAGGCAGAACATGGCACAGGCAGGAGCGCAGAGACAGAAATTAATTCTTTAGCTTGCAGCATCTCCCAGTTAATTTTCCACTAAGGTTTCCCCCCCTTCCCCTGCTGCAGACGGTGAAATGATCAGTGATTCCTTGGGGGAAGATGGATGCCCAGGTTAAGGGCCACAGGGTTGAGAATGGCATTTTATTTTCTAGGAAATGAGTAATTTCATTTATTTTCTTAGTGCGACGTGAGCCAGTGCTGGTGTTTGATTCAGCTGAACTGCGCCTCTTCTTTCTGCTTCAATCCTGGGATAATGCTGCTTATCTGGTGGAGTGTCAGTGAGCAAAGGAAGATAAAGCTGTTCCCAGAGCATGGCCAAGTTGGGAGAAAGGAAATAATTGGATAAAAGCAGGGGAAAAGAGTAAGAAGCCCATCCTCAAGCTAAAAATTTTGCAGAGAAACAAAGTTTTTTCAGCAAAATTGAAGCCATTATAGTGACCCTCGATAGAATAATGAATAATAAAGAATGATTTATCCAATTTGCACAGCAATGCCAGCAGTGAGGTTTGGAAAATCAGGACAGCAGGATGAGAACATCCTTCCTGACACTGCTTTTTGCATTCCAATGTCTGCTCCCCTTTGGACACAAGGAGAACCAGGCAGTCTGAGCTGTCACTTTTAAAGCCTTTGGAAAAAAATCTGTTGAGATTAAAAAAAGAAACAGAAGGGGGGAAAAAAGTTTTTCTTCTTGCTATTCCTCCCAAAGCAAGTTTTCCACACCCAAGGTCTGCTTGTGTGGAAGCCATTTATAACCCTGGCACATGTGGATTTTTTGCAGAGTGGAAATTCCTTCAGGATAGGTGTTATTTCTGGTGCAGACTCCGTGGCATTTGCTGCTGGCTGACCACAGGTTCTGGCTGCCCAGGCCTTGAGTCAGTCACCAGAGTTTGGTCAGGGTTCCTGCCCAGCAGTGTTCCCACCACAGGAGTGTCAGGGAAGCTGGGATGTGGCCTAAAGCTTTGTTTACCACAAAAGGTGCCAGATGGAATCTCTTGTAAGATGAGCTTTTCCAGTGCTCCTGAGCGTCCCCAGTCTAAATATAATTTAATTCTGTATTTAGTTTTGATGCTTTTGGCCTCCCTGGCCCACCTCTCTGCCCTCACCACCTCTGTGGAACTTTGAATTCCATGCTAGAGGCTCTGCAGAGTACATAGAAAAGATAAATAATTATTTTGGCTCCTCTCTTAAGTACCTGCATTCAAAAAGTGTGAATGGCTCTTTTCCAGGCCGGATAAGAGTTGAAATTCTCTGGAGCAGAGAATTTGCTTAAAGGCATCTCCCAAATGCCTGTGGACAATTCCTGCTCTTCCCTTGGGGAAGTCCATCAGCTCTGAATTGGATGAGCTGGAATGATTCATCCCATCCCTTTCAGAAAGGCTTGGAAAGGATGAGCTGCTGGGTGATTTTCAAAGTGGTGATTGCAGCAATATCAGCAACCCTGATATTCTGATTCTTTGACAGAAAAGTGAACTGGTAACAGGAGAAAGTCAATGTCCTGTTAGAAGCACCCTGGCCCTGGGCAATCCAGGATCCGGTGCTTAAAACACCTCTGGTTTTGTAGAAGCTGTTTCACAACTCAGAAGAAAAGGAAGGGAAGGAGAAGAGTGAAAAATAGTGGGTGTGTGTGTAGAGTGATAGCGGCAGCGTTTCAGGGTGCACCTTGCAACTGGGAAAATGAGAACAGCAGATATTTTTACAGAGTGGAGTTATTCCAGCCTGAAGGGTGTTCAAAGTCGTGATAAAGGGAGCTGTGCTTGTAAATCCCATTATGAATAAATGGTTTCTAACGGGATTGGTGCAGCTCCCTCTTCCTGCCCTCACACATGTACACAGGCACAGCTTTGAAAAATGCCTTTCATGACTTCAACTGCTTTCATTAATGCCCAAATCAGTTCATATTCCCTCATACATATATTTTTCTCTCTGAACTTTGTAGAGGAATTGATCCTTTCTCCCCTCAGTTCATTTCTTTTGAATGGTTAAATGGCACAGGTTTTTGGTTTGGTTTTTTTTTCCCTTTTTCCACAGCGTTAATGAAGTCGTTTCTGGGAATGGGAGAGGTGTTTTCATTACAGCCGGCACTTCCAAGCCTTCCACTGGGGTGGCAGGTATCCTTGGGGAAAAATCAAGCAAAATAGATCAGTCTGGCTGTATATTGAGAGAGTGGATGAGATGTGTTGTGTATTAGAGTATTATGGTAACTATACATTAATGTGTGATCTCAGTGCTGTGTTCATTCTTACAGCAGGAGTAAGGGGAGCTAATCACGAGCTGGTGCTGCTGTTATTACCTTATTTATATTCCTTTATTGCCTTGCAGCCCTTCATGTTGAGTAAAACCTCATTGTTCCACCAGTTCTGTGGTCTGGAGACTCAGGGGAGCAAAGCTGAGGGTCAGGTGGGCATAACTGAGCTCTGCATAAGAAAGGCAAAATGCAAAAAGCCGTGGGGATGGCGGTAATGTGAAGATTAATGGAGGCAGGACTGAATTTATCAAGGTTTGAAGTTGCAAACAGTCAAGGATATTTGTAGTGTTCCTAGTGGAGGAGTGTAAAAATAATAATAAATAATAAATAATCCTGTGCCTATGGATTATTTAGAATAACAGACGCAGCTTTTACATAAACTCTTCGGGTGACCGAGGCTGAGCGGCCGTGACCTTCCAGTCCAGTTTCCTTCCTCAGGCGGGATTTATCCATGCCAGGCTCCCCCTTGCACACCCAGGAACCCACAAAGTGCCCTGCAGCCCCAGCCCTTGTTCCCTAATGGATTTCTGCCCTCCCTCCACAGCCCCTTCATGCTGCTGCCGCCGCTGATGGAGTGGATGCGCGTGGCCATCACCTACGCCGAGCACCGCCGCAGCCTCACCGTGGACAGCGACGACATCAGGCAGACGGCCAGGCTGCTCCTGCCGGGGCTGGACTGCGAGCCACGCCAGCTCAAGTACGTGGGCTCAGCTTTGGGGAGCTCCTCTGGTCCTTGGAGCTTCTTAAAACTTTCCTCTAGTGGTTTTGGCTCGCCAAGTTGAGATTTTCTGGCCGATGTACCAATTCATGGGGTGGGTTCGGTGCTGGCCAATCACCAGCACAAAAATGGACAATATTAAACAACAAAACCTCTTGCTGCTCCAAAAGAGGTGACAAATTCAGAAAGTCCCCTCTGTGGGCTGTAGCTCAGCTCACTTAGTCTCTTATCAGTCCCTCCAGTGCTGGAAATGCCGCAGCCCGGGCCACAGGTGGGAGCTGCCAGTGCTCAGGCACAGAATATTCCTAGCTGGAACAGAATATTCCTAGCTGGAAGGGACCCACAAGGATCATCAAGTTCAACTCTTAAGAATTAGCACCATGCTGTAACCATGGAGCTAATCTCAGGGTCACACTTTCACTACATTTCCCACAAGTCAAATCTCTCTGTGCTGCACAAGCGATACATGTTTAACTTTCTGGTACTTCCAGAGATAAAGGAGCTTTGGCCAAACTCTGCAGCTGGGGCTGAAGGATTTTTTTGTCTTTCTGAAAGTTAAATATGAAATGCAACTATTTGGGTTCAGGGTTTTTCTGTGCCTCAGACTTAATTACAAAATTATTCTTTGCTTTATAAGATAGCTTGAATGAAAGATCTAAACCAGCAAAAAAAAGAAAAGTTAATTCCAGATTGCATTTTTTGATCCTTTAAAGCAGTTATTTTGTATCCAGCATGTTCAGGGGGAAAGAAGGTCTTGAAACAGGTTTGTTTGTTTAATTGTTTATTTATTTATTTATTTATTCCTGACTTGCTGTGGGATAGGAACAATGTGCAAAGGCAAGTTCCATATCTTCAAAAACCTTTGTTTTTCTGAAGTTCACTAGATTTCAAGTGGAGTCATTTTATTTCACTTTTTTTTTTACATAATTCTTCTTTTTTTCTTTCTTCTGACTATTGTATAAAGTAATTACATATTATTCTGGGTAACACTGTAAATTGTGATACCAGTTAGAACAAGATTATGGTAGGATTTTATGAGAGATTCATCCTGAATCTTCTGTGAGGTGATGAGTGGCCTGTTCCTCTGGCAGGCTGTCTAGGCTCTCCAGAGGAGGATGGCTGTGCTGAAAGCATCTCATTTATCAGAGGAACTTGGCAGGCTGATATCTCACTCACTGAGACGTTGCTCAAGAGCCTGTGCTGGAAACCAGGAGGGTACTGTGGAAGGCATTCACCCCAAAATAACATCAAAGGGCTGAGCTCCCAGTGCCAGCCTCCAGCTGGGAAGTGATCCTTCAGTGAAGGAGACACACTTCCAGGTCTGGAATTCAGAAGAGCCTGAGCAGACAGCCAGAGGATTTACAGTAATCCCTGGGCTCCTTCCAGATGACATAAAAGTTGTCCTGATAGTCATCTAAAGGATAAGGATTTAGTGGATCCTCATAGAAATGTTAAAACATTTCCTTCAAGTGAGTTGCTGGAAAAGTGTTGATGGTGTTCTCTGCCTAACTTTAATACTTTAAAAAATTTTTGATATTTTTTGCCCAGAAAAGACTAAGGATCCATACATTTTTTTATGCTATGGGCACCATCCAGGAATTCTTTTGTCTTTCACAGACCTGAATGCTGCTTCAGCTCCTTCAGGAGACTGGATGCTAAAGCTGCTACTGAGAAATTCCAGCAGGACCTGGGCTTCCGCATGCTGAACTGCGGGAGGACGGATCTGATCAACCAGGCCATCGATGCACTGGGCCCCGACGGGGTGAACACCATGGATGATCAGGTGCAGAACAAACCCTCACCACCCCAAAACCCCCTGCATCAGCAGTTCCCTCCTTCCTTTCCACGTGGCAAATCAATACCAGGTCGTGTTTGTTGCCTCTCCAAGGGTTTTCTAATTCTAGCTCGTGGGTTAGGCTGAAAATGCATCCCTTAAAACACAGAAAAATACGTCCCCACCCCACTCTCATGCCACCCCTCCAAAAAAAAACCCCATTAGAGCTTGGAGTGGATTGTTTATCAGCTGGAATGTCTGTTCTTCTTTGGATGGGCTGTCTCAGGCACTGATGGCAGGCAGGTTAACACAGGGGCAGTGAATGGAAAGTCTGATACGTGCTGAGAGGATGTCAAAGCAAAGTGGTTTCTTTTCCAGTGACACTCTCCTCTGGCTCAACAGCCCAGATCCCGGCTGGGTTAGTGAGGAGTGACCAAAAGGTGTTTTTGTCTCATGGCTTTCAGGCTCAGAGCAGTTTGGAATACAAGACACAGCGCTGAGGGCCCCACCCCAGTGGCCTGGTGTCAGTCAGTGTTAGATTTGCTCATAGTCCATCATGCTGATGTGTCTGTTTATCCATTTTTAACTGTTCCCTGCTCAGCTACTCTGAACCACAGGGATTTGATAGTCCTGGGAGTCTCTGGCTGCTTCTGCTCATGCTGTCAGTCCCATCAAGCAACAGCAGAGTCTGTCCTCTGGGATATCATTCAATGCATGGAATTAGCTTTTAATTTAAAAAAAGGGGGAAAAAGCCACCTCTCCTAAATAAACACTCGTTACAGCTGTCACAGCGAGGAGAATGAGCTGTCACATCTCTGGAACAAGAGGATATTGAGCAGTGGGAAGGGCTTGTGTTCAGGTAGAGAGGTTTTCTCACTGCTGGCATTTTACTGCAGTAACATTTCAGACCCAGCTCTGAACCTGGCACATCTTCCAAAGCACTTCCCACCATCCAGCAGTTTTAAGGGAAGTGTGAATGTATACACAAATAGCAGAAGCTGCTCCTGGACATATCTGGGTGTGTAGTTGCCTTATTTACAAATCCAGTACCAGGAGCTTTGTGGTCCCTGGGGTGGGTATCTCATCATAGATATTCACTTCAGTAAAGTGACTGAGGTCACAGATTTATATTATAAAGGTTTCCCACTTCCTCTTTATATTTTTTAAAATAAGCTTTTGCAGTTCCTGTAGCCCAGAGGCCACTCAATCTCTCAAATATTATTTTGTGATTTGCATTGTGAGCCACTGTGCCCCAACACCTCAGACACTGGTGCCAGGACTGTCACTTCTTGCTGCAGGATGTCCTGTACCTCTCACACAGCCAGCAAACTGGGAGCTGTCTGGCTTTTGTCAGCACAGAGGCTCCTGTGTGCAGCTCCTTGGGAAGTCTGAGGAGTTTCTGCTGTCACTCACTGATGTCTCATCCTGTGGGTGGGATCCTCTTGCCGGCCCTGCTGTGAGAGGGGCAGCTCTGTGTCTTTGGCCCTCAGAGAATGTTTTGGCACCAACAAAAAGGGCAGGACGGACCCCCTCTGGAGACATTGTTTCTTGGAAATTCTCCACTTGACTCTGGAGAAACTCAGCTTTGTGTGCAAGCAAGTGCCTGCATGGCACTGCCCACCCCAGGCAGAGTTAAATCCAAATTCTGAGAAGGAGCTCTGCCATAGCTGGAACAGGAAGCCAAAGCTGGACTTTGCCACCAGCTTGGTTTGCTCCTTTTGGAAAAGAGTAAGACAAAGCCAGATGCCCAACCTTGGGAAATCTGACTTGGGTATGATAGAGCTGCTGGATAATTTAATACAAAGGTTTTAGATCCAGGCTGAGATTTTGACTACTCCCAGAGTGTGAGCATGCCCAGGATGTTCAGACCCACTTGCCCATCTGTGTACATGGAAATCTGTGGAAAAGAACTCAGAACATGCCCTCAGAAACGTGAGTTTGGAGCAGGACCCTGTATTCAGTTCTGATGGGGACCAAGCACTCTGGTTTCAGGGGATTGGAGATGTTTAGGAGAACAATCTCTTCTTCCCTTTGCAAGGAACAAGCAGGAAGTGCAAAACTAACATTAAAATTTTAAAGAAGGACAATGTAAGAGCCCTGACTGGGGTTTGTGCCTGCAGACCTGCATTTTGAATTCTCAGTTTATTTGTCTACAATGAGTGTGGAGCCTCCCAAGCCCTACAAAAGCCAGAATATCTCACCCAGAAATATCCTCACCAGTGGAAGTGCCCCAAAGCAGGAAGCTGGGAGTTGTGGCTGCTTTGAAAAGACACCTTTACAGAGTCAAGAGCAGAATTCCTGTGTGAGAGATGTAATTCCATTTTACAGTGCAGCTCCATTAAGGATGAAGCTCTGTTATTGCACACTGAGCTGTGGAGATGCTGCCTGTAAAAAATTCCAATGCCTGCAATAATTAAGGGAAGGGGGCAGGAAAGCTGTGGGATGTGAGCAGGAATGGATTTTACCAGGCCATTTCCTTTCTGTCCTTGGCTACTTCAGGAATGAGCTCTATAAGTAAGGCTCATTTTTCTCATAATTCATCTCGGAGCTGTCATGGTTTGCTGGTTAAGTACAGGGAGGGAGATTTATGGGATTGAAATGCTGAAATATTGAGGCAAATAGGATTTTAGCAATGGGGAGAAGTTGCCAAATAAATTCATCGTCTGTATTTTTGTGTTGCTTTCTGCCTTCAGTTCATTTGGCTACAAATGAGCCAAGAAATGGCATTTCTTTGTTGGCAGCCTTGGGAAAGCTGGAGAGTTGTGGACAATACAGGGCTAGGATTTTCAGTGATCCTTTTTGTGTTCTTTCACCCTTGTCCAGTGATGTTTTGTCCAGGTCATTTTCCAGTATCAGTTGTGCCCACTCTGCATAGAAATCAGAAATGCTTTATAAATACATGTATGCTGTCCCTACACACACTTTGTAGGCTAAGATTCAAACTGGCTGTGTCCATGACAGTGTCACTGTTGGTAGGGATAGAAAGATAACTTTGTTTTTGTTTTTATTTTTTGTTTCCTTTCTGAAGGGTATGACCCCCCTCATGTACGCCTGTGCTGCTGGAGATGAAGCCATGGTCCAAATGCTTATAGATGCTGGAGCAAATTTAGATATACCAGTGAGTAACCCTCTGCCCATAATTATCCAGCTGTAAACTAACAGGAGTTCTGAAATCTCTCCTAGCAACTGAAGGCTTCAGTCCTGGAAGTTTCAAGCAAGCATTTCTCCCAGAAACTGTCACTTCAGGGATTTGGGAAGGGGGAGAAAATCTTCCAAACCTCTTGGAAGGGAGCACTCAGTGGCTCCAGTTAGGCTTGGCATTGGCAAGTCTAATGGGCAGGGGACGGGGAGGGAAGGAGCTGCCACAGGGAGAAACCAGGGAGCCCATTAAAAGTCCCAGGGGATGGGGCAGTGTGATGGTGGTCACAGTGTTCTCTAAGTGGCCCAAATCCCCATTCCCTAGGTCTGTCACTCACAGAGGAAGAGGCTGGTTCTGTAGAAGGCAGGGGAGGAAGGCAGGCGGGCTGCAGTGTGTAATGAGTGCTGCTTCCCTGCTCCAGGTGCCCAGTGGCTCTCCACGATACCCCTCGGTGCATCCCGACAGCCGGCACTGGACTGCGCTCACCTTCGCCGTGCTGCACGGCCACATCTCCGTGGTACAGGTAAGATTCCAGCCAGGAATCCTTCCAGCAGGCACAGGGCACTGGAATTCAGCCCTGGGAGGCCTTGCTCCCAGCCTTCCTGAGCCTCCTAAACACCAGTGAAAAAACTGCCTGCTGTTTAAAACAAGGAGAATGAAAATTGGTGACATAATTCCTAGTAAGGCTTTGATAACAAAGCACAGCGTGTTTCTGTATTTTTCTTTGGTTTCAGTGTTGCTCCAAAGCTCACTGCTCCCAAAACAATGCTGCACAATCACTTCTTTAGTTTTAAATAAACTAGTGCTTCACCTGGAGTGGGTGCAGGTTGGCTGTTTGATCAGGAGCTTTATGACAGTAGATATTAATTGGTTTATAAATTTACATGCAAAAATCCAGGGTGTGCTGATGTCTGCTCTAATGGCAGCAAATCATCTGTAACTTCCTTCATAATCCTTGAGAATTGCACAAGCAAGACTTAAGCTGTTGTGGGATTTAAGCCTGTGGCATCCTCCCTGCTCCCTTTTCTGTGGAATTATCACAGGGAGCAACAGGATGGGGTGGAGCCCAAGAAATGCTACCCAGAATTCCAGGGGAATGAAAAACTGATCACAGCAGACAATCAATTGCTGTTGAATTTAATTTATCTTCTGCTCAAAGGGAAGGAATAAAATTTAAAAAAAAATGTAAGTAAATGGAGGCTGCACACACTCATCTTTTGTTTGTGTACATTTGTGCATAATTATAAAGATTAGATTCCACCTGGCAAACTGCCCAGGCAGCCTTTGGTATTCCAGAGGTTGGACAGCCTTAATTTATGTGTGAGATATGAGTTTGATTCTCCCAGGAGATGAAGCCAAGTGAATCAAAGCTCCTGTTGTGTACTGCAGTGCCCACAATCGTGGAAGCATGGAATATCCTAATGGATACGCACACACAGGGCTGATACTCCCTGCCAGCCCTGCTCTGGTTTTTCCAGAGCCTTCTGCCAGCCCCACCTGGCCATAAAACATCCCCATCACCCTGGCACCTTCTCCCCTTCACCTGGAGGGAGCTCTTTCCCTCACAGCAGCTCAGTGAAAGCAGGTTCTGTGTGACAGTTCCTGCAGCTGCCAGGCCTCCCTACACAGGCTCCAGAGCTATGACCAGCCTGGTAATTCCCTGGGGGAACCATGCTTCCTGTGCACAGCATGGAGCTAGGATGGACTTCCTGCTCTGATTGCAGAGCCCTTTGGGGTTGGAGATTCCAATTGCACAGCCACGACCATAAAGGAGATTAAAAAAGGAGGAGATGCTCTCCAGATGGGCCCTCCTCACTCTGAACCCACTGGTTCTCCTTTCTAACACCCACCCCTGGCTGCTTGGTCCTTCTGAACTGCTCTTTTCCCAACTCCCTGTCTTTCCTGTGCCCTTGCAGCTGCTCCTGGATGCTGGTGCCCACGTGGAGGGCTCTGCTGTGAACACTGGGGAGGACAACTACGCTGAGACCCCCCTCCAGCTGGCCTCAGCTGCAGGTGAGCTCCCTGTGGCCTCAGCACTCTCCATCTCTTCCTGCCACCAGCCTGATGGGCCTCAAGTATCTGTTTTATCTGTTTTCTAACTTGTCCCACTCTTGACTCCTCCCCAGAGCCCCCACAGCAGAGCTGATGGCACCAACTCCTTCACTCAGCACTGTCAAGGAACATAAACTGTCTATTCTGGGCATGTCTGTGGGCCTAAGCAACACCCAGATGTGAAAAATTAACAAGTTTCCATTCAGCCTGGGGAAAAATAACTGTTATATAAAGAAATTTGGTTTATTAGTTTGTTAAATGCTGGTAAAAATTCTGCATTTCTTGTAGCGGGCTGTCAGGAGTTGAACATTCTCAGAACGAGTCTGTGCTGGCCTTGTTTGTCAACACTTCTCACCTCAAAATGGTTTTAGTTTTTTTTCCTTTTGTTTCTTTCTCTGTTATCTTTGTGCTTTTATGAAGAGGAGTGGCTGGCTTGCTCTGTTCCAAGCTTTATGGAAGGGATAAAAAAGGCCTCTTCCTCTCCCAGTGACACCCAGTGCTGGATGTTCTGCCACCACTCCCTACTCCCTCTAATGGGAACGGAGCCAGGGAGTCCTGCCTGTGGCTAGCCCTGCTTCCACAGAGGGACCATGCTGATGTTCCTGTCCTTTTTCCCTAGGGAATTATGAGCTGGTCAGCCTGCTGCTCAGCAGGGGCGCTGATCCACTGCTGAGCATGCTGGAAGTCAACGGGATGTCATCGTCACTCCACGAGGACATGAACTGCTTCAGCCACTCAGCAGCACACGGCCACAGGTAGTGCTCTGCTCCTGATTGCAACAGGCCCTTTTTGCACTCTGGGTGTTGCTGTGTGTCCTGTGGGACTTTGTGACCCAAACCCCTGCCTGTGCAGTTCAGCAGATGGGGTTAAGACTCTCCTGACAACAAAGAACAAAGATCTTTGTTTGCTGTTTCTTGTCCTTACACTTGCTGGTCTGGCTCTGCAGCACTGAGAGTGAGCTGGTTTTAAGCCCCACATCAGCAGACCAAGTCCCACCTAAGGTGGGACTCTCATCGTGGCACTCTAATCTCATAAGTTATGAGATCAGGGTTGTGAGATCCTGGTTCATGTTCTGAGATGGAATCTAATCAGGTTGAGGTGGCAAGAATAACTTACAGCAGAGCCTGGGTGTCTGCATCTCTGGTTTTTGGGTGGCCATCCAAGAGGTGAATCATTAAACCAGCCAGCCTGGGCTCTCCAACCCTGTTTTCAAGGTGGTTGTTCAGAAATAAGACATTACTTGCAAGCTTCTCTGTGTTCCCAGAAAAAACATTAATGAGATCCAAGGCTTGTTCTGCCATAGGATAGGATGGGGTGATCCTAAAGCTGGGTCCTTAAATAATCCGGATTTAGCCCCAGGGAGCGGTGTGGGTGCAGGGAGAGCAGTGGCTGGTGGCAGTGCAGCAGCACAGGGAGTGCTGGGTGGCCCTGCTGGGCTGGGGAATGTCTGAAGCAGCTGTCCCCAGCTGGCTCAGGGACACCCGTGATGCAAACTCCCCAAACAAGACACAAACAGAAAAGTCTGTTTCTTGCAACTGCCGTGTGAAATTCCAAACAAACCCCCCATGTGAGGAGTACAGGCCATGTTTCTGCCCTTGCTGAGGGGCACCAGTTTCTAGGATGTGGGGTAGGGAAGGACAAGTGGTTTCCATGCAGCTCCACAGTGCCAGCTGTCTTTGGGAAGGAAATTATTGTTTACTGAGCCGGATCCCTAATCCCAAATCCCCGTGGTCCTGTGTGAGTTGTTGAAATTTCCTTTGTCAGTAAGTGAAACCTCTCGTCCCTGCTCAGGAACGTCCTGCGCAAGCTCCTGAGCCAGCCGCAGCAGGCCAAGGGGGATGTGCTGTCCCTGGAGGAGATCCTGGCCGAGGGGGTGGAGAGCGACACCTCGAGCCAGGGCAGCTCCAGCGAGGGGCAGGTGCGGCTGTGCAAGACGCGCATGAAGGCGCTGCAGGAGGCCATGTACTACAGCGCCGAGCACGGCTACGTGGACATCACCATGGAGCTCAGGGCCCTGGGTGAGCCCTCCTTCTCTGCACTGGGCACATAAGGCATAGAAACCTTCCTTTCTGCCCCTCTCACTTAGAAGAGCAACAACTGCAAAGCTGTCTAATCTAAATTTTAAAAGTGTTTAAGGCTCCTCATAAGTGGGTTTTTTTCAAATTCCTGCTGCTCTGGGATGTCCCTCACCCTTGGCTGGATCCTCTGTTCACACGTATCAAAAGGAAGGGGCATCTCTCCCTGTCAGATACTTAAACCTAAAATTCACTCTATCAATGGTTTAAGGTGAAGGAACTAAACTAATCTCAAGGTAGGAGAGAGAAAAGCTTTGAAACTTGTGTGTAACTGGGAGAAAAGACCTCACAACACAGTTGTGTGGCATTATGTATCCTTATAACTTCAGTTCAAATTTGTCTTGTGGTTCTGACTAACCATGAAGCTCAGAACAAAACAGAGAGTCTCTGATCCTTAAAAATCAGCAGAAATTTCCAATTTATGATCCTGGTGCCAATCCTTTGCCACTTAACCTGTCAGTGACCCAGTTCAGTCACCTTTAATATCAAGATAAAAATCTATCTGCTGTTAGGATGTAGGTAGAGCTACTTCAGTGCTGCCAAGCGGTAGTAATAGGAGCAGGATAACCTCCTCACAGGCACTTCAGGAAATCATTTTTCACTGTCCCTTTTTCCTGTGGCTGCAGGAGTGCCCTGGAAGCTCCACGTGTGGATCGAGTCCCTGAGGACAACCTTCTCCCAGTCCCGCTACTCCGTGGTGCAGACCCTGCTGAGGGAGTTTGTCACCATCAAGGAGGAGGACTACAACGAGGAGCTGGTCACTGAGGGGCTGCAGCTCATGTTTGACATCCTCAAAACCAGCAAAGTAAGCCAGAGTTTTATAACTGCCAGAGCTGAGTGTTCTGGGGTTTCATTGTTGCTGTGCACAACAGGAAAAAGGGAATGGCTGGGCAAAGTGCCTTGGAGTTATGGCATGGAAATGGCCCTGGAAGCATTTATCTAAATTCATAAATAGCCCCCAGACAGTCCTCAAACATACACCTGGGGCAAGCTCTGCAGCTCTTTATACCTCCATAACTCCACAGATATTGTAATTCTGCCTTAATTTAAAGCTTGTCCCTCTGTGGGGAGGTAACTCCTGTAGGGTGCAGTTTGCTGCAAGCCCCAGGTGAGCCCTTACAGCACATTTGGAACCTGCTAAATGATGAATTGCTGATCCCTGTTCCATCCTCCTCCCAGAATGATTCCATCAACCAGCAGCTGGCATCCATCTTCACCCACTGCTATGGCAGCAGCCCCATTCCCAGCATTCCTGAGATCCGGAAGACTCTGCCAGCTCGGCTGGGTAAGGTGCTCACCTCAGCAGTGAGCTTCTTTTGGTTGCTGCTGGAGTGGGGTTTTTTTTATTTGTTTGTTTGGATTTATTTTCTGAAAAGCATACACTGTATAAAAAAAAGTCACCTTTTTGTTTGTTGCTTTACCCAACAGATCCTCACTTTCTGAACAATAAAGAAATGTCTGATGTAACTTTCTTAGTGGAAGGAAAGCTCTTTTATGCACACAAAGTCCTGCTGGTTACTGCATCTAACAGGTGAGTCACTAACCATAATGAATCCATAATGAATAATGAATCCAGCCATGATTATCCCTGAAATCATGTGTGGTAGATGGAGTATACATATCAAGCCATTCCCTGCCTTCCCATTCCTTCTCCCAGAGTTTGCAGGGAGAGCTGCACTTGCTCCAGTTTTCACACTGGCCTGGTGCACTTGCAGTTTGCAGTTTCTTTCTCTGTTCTTGGCATAAAAACAGGGTTTGCCACCTATCACAGGGTGGGATTAGATCAGACCCAGCCAATTTACAGTTTTAAATTGTCCCTGAACTAATCATCATTAAATTAAAGAAAATGTTTCAATTTTCAGCTTGCAAAGAACAAGGAGGGATCTTTGTTTTGCCCTTGCTGTTTGTGATGAGTGTGTGGCACACTAATACAGTTAAATCAAATCTTCTCAATTAAATCTGTTTAAAACCATTCCCAGGTTCAAGACACTAATGACCAATAAAACAGAGCACGACGGCCACGGCAGCAAGACTGTAGAAATCAGCGATATGAAATACAACATTTTCAAGGTATGGGACTTAATCCAACTCTTTCTTTATTCTTTTTCATCTTTTTCTTTCCTCAACTACTTGAAGGTAAGACAAACCCAAGTAGTAATATCATAAGTAGATAATAAGTAATACCATAATTAGGTAATATTACAAGTGGAAATGGAGTACCTTTCAACAGATCTGAATTTAAGGAGTTTTCTGAAATACCCTTTTTCCAAAGTTCCAGCCTTAAAACAGACTCTTCCAGTCTATATTCTTATTGTCTTCCTAGGCAGCTGACTCCTCCATAAAGTAGGAGAAACTAGTCTTCTACTGAAAAGTAGTTTTATACTTTTAACACACCATTTTCATTTTTTTTATACTTTTTTATACTTTTATACTTTTAACATACCATTTCACACTTTTTACAACATCATTTTTATGCTTTGCTAAGCAAAAAGCAAAATGTAACTTATTTACAGCAGGTGCATTGCTAGGCTTCATATTATTTCAAATCAGATGGTAAGAAATCAATGGTGTCCCTGTCAAGAAAGGCTCAGAACTGAGAATTGTGCTTTGCTTTTATGACATTTCCGTATTTAGTGGAGGAACAGGGAGATGTGAAGTGCAGAATAGGTCATGTAACTGTTTCACTAAAGGGTTGAGGCTTTTTTTTTCTCTTTTTATAAGCAAACAAACCTGGTCTGTTGGTCAGCAGTGCTGTTATCTCACTAGAGGGAAATAAGTTGACCATGAGAACATCTTTGTTCTGCTTATAAGGGGCTGTACAAGTTTTGTGTTGGACAGGTGACATCCAAATTTTGCAGCTTCAAGCCACAATAGAGAAGAAAATGTAACTGGGTATTGAAATAAGCTTCCTTAACAGCATTTGTACATCAAAAGGTTTCTAAAGATAAACTTGTGCTTCAGTGGAGGGAGAGAGACAAATCAGAAAGAATTGAAACAGTGCAGTATTTGACAATTTGATGGTAAATACAGTCAGAGGGGTTAAGGAGAGGCAGGCTCAGGTAGGGTGGAGGATGCTGAACCACCAGAGATGTGGGTCCTGCTCAGGGCTCTGCATGTAACTCTGTTAAACAAATAAGGCAATCTCACAAGGACCAGCTCAGTTTTGTTCCCAGCCCTGTTAGGAATGGCAAGCAGAGCTTGCAAGCCCCACACAGCACCCAGGACATTTCTGTGATCCAACAGCAGATCCATTCCCTCCCCTGACACTGCCTGGGCTGGGGGTGGCACATGCAGATCAAAGAGCAGGAGCTGCCTCTTGCTCTCCCTGCAGACAATTAATGCCTTTTCCTCCGGGCCTGGAGCAGGGCTGGAAGCTGATTAGAAGCCCAGCAGGGAGGTGAGTGGCTGGGAGGTCCCCGGGATGCTCACGCTGGGCTCGCTGGCAGCTCCGCGCGTGACCGGCCTGCCTGGCTTCAGCAGCCCAGATCCCAGACAAGGACAGTGGTGTTGCTCAGAGACACGCTGTCACCGTCAGCCCAAAGTCCCCAGCAGGGCCCTTTTCAGGGCCCAAGAGAAAAAAGGACCATTAGAAAGCAGCAGATTTGCTACGCCAGGGAGTGAGAAAAAAGCCACCAGCGGAGGTGAGAGCCGGCACAGGACACGATTCCCGTCTGCTCAGGAAGGGGAGCACAGCCATCAACAGCCCCTTGTGACTGCCCTGATAACTTCATGCCTGGCCTTCTTCCCATTCCAGATGCTGATGCAGTATTTATACTATGGAGGGACAGAATCCATGGAAATTCCCACCACTGATATCTTAGAGGTGAGAGAGCTTTTTCTTCCAAGTCTTGCCAAGTGCGCTGGGGCATAAAACGGAGTTGAAAGGCAAAATCCAGGAGCTAACAGCAGGCTCCCATTCAGTCCAGGAGCATATTTAACGTTTGGAAATGAGCTTTAGAGTTTCAAAACATCGCTGCTTGGTGTTTCTGTGTCATGCTGACAGAAAGGAGAGCAAATATGCTTGTGGGAGGAGCTTTGCTAAGAGGGGAAATGTGTCAGTCTGTCACTTCAGCATGGAGCAGCCTTTTTGCTGTTTGATGAGGACTTGGCCATTAAAACAGCGAGTCAGAGACTCTTCAGAGAGGAAATCATCCGTCCTGTTTGCCTTCCCCAGGCCTTTCAAGCCTCATGATCTCAAATAGCCTCTCTCTTGTCCCCATAGCTGCTGTCAGCTGCCAGCCTGTTCCAGCTGGACGGCCTCCAGAGACACTGTGAAATCCTCTGTGCCCAGACCATCAGCATGGACAACTCTGTCAACATCTATAAATATGCAAAGGTAGATCCAACCCCCCTGGTTTGAGAACCCCAGTGAGCAGCCTGTGTGCTGCTGCTGGTAACTAAAAACCCCAGGTGGGCACCCTCCCTGCAGGAAATTCCTCCCACCCACAACACGAGGGAGATGATTCCCAGCTCCAGGCTGGAAAGTCCTGCACAGCCCCGGTGTGTTTTCTTGTCTGGAGCAATCATGGATGAAATGGATGGGGGGATCCCTGCAGAGTAGGGGAAAGCTGTCTTAACAGGCTGATACAGCAACATCAGCAAATCCTGAGGGATTCAAATCCTGGGAGCAGCAGGGGCAATTGATCACACCACAGCAACTACAGAGTGAACCTTTTCCTGGCACCCCTGCTGCTAGAAAATATTCTTTTCAGCTCCAAAAGGAACATAAAGTCTGTTGTGTGACAGATACACACCTCTGTAGCAAATAACATAAATCAGAAATGCTCTGCTCTTCCTGGAATTTTGCAGGATCAGATCCTTTAAAGACAAGGAGAAAACTGCACAGAGGGCTGATAATGATTTTTTTCCCACTGTGTGTGTATTGTCCCACTGATGCTTTTCAATTTTTTTTCACATTGGGCTGGTTTCTTTCAGACCTAAAATTTAACAGTGTGCAGTGGTAAAAAGGGGAAACAGCATTCCCTACTGGCCATTATGTACTTTTCCTTAAGTTATTATTTGCACAGAATTCCCAGGAAGAGGCTGTGTGTGTACAGAGTTTCTTAGTATTGAATTTGAGTTTCGTTGTTCTTGTTACTGATCCTGAAGCAAAAGGAGCCAGGTCCCAGGCAGAAATCACCTCGTGCTGGTTCAGGAGTGCAGCATCCCTGTTCTCCTCTGTTCAGCCCCTCCCTGATGGGCTGAGGCTCCTGTCCTGTGACCCGTGTCCTGATTGCCCCGAGCCCTGCTCACCATCTGCCAGCACAGCAGCGTTGTTGTGTGCTGTGGCTCAGCCAAACAGGTACCTTGGCCACCTCATCAGCCAGCTGCTCTGCTGCAGGAAGGGAAGGGAAGGGGCTGGAGTGCAGGCCAGCAGCTCTGCCAACAGCAGGCCAGCAGGGGAAGGAATTAAAAAAGCCTGGCTGCCCCCCTGCAAAAAGCACCAGGAGGAATGATCAGACAAAGTCCTGCCTTCAGTACTTTTCCACTGTTACTCCTGTCTTTTAATTTTCCAAGAGACAAAAAGGAGAAGAGCATTAGGAATGAGAGGCTCAGGGATGTCATTTAGGTCTGTGATGTACAGAAGGGGTTAATAATGCTGCTGTCTTCCTCAGATTCACAATGCACCAGAACTGGCCTCTTTCTGCGAGGGCTTCTTCCTCAAGCACATGAGCTCCCTGCTGGAGCAGGACTCGTTCAAGCAGCTCATCTACAGCAGGAACAGCAAAGTGCAGGGCCTGGACCCTCTGAGGGACCTGCAGGCAGCCCTGGCCGGGCGCCTGCACTCGGTGTACGTCACCTCCAGGGTGTGAGGCAGCCCCGGTCCCACTGGCAAACCGCGCTGCTCTGGGGCTGGCTGCCCCCTGCACCTTCCTGAGAGTGCCCTGGAGCCTGAACGGGCACCCCCTGTGCCCAGGGAGGGAGCTGCCTTTCTGTGCTGCTGCTGCTGCCACAGGAACAACACTGTCACACAACCACACTGCCACGGCCCAGACACCAGCTGGGCTGCAGGGGAGAGCCCCAACCGCGGCCAGGGGCGCTGCCCTTTCCACGAGCACGGCGCCGGGCCGTGGAGAAAGAGGCAATTGAGCTAAGCCCAGCACTAATACATGGGCTTAGGTTCATCCACACAGATGTTTTCCCTGTAAAAAGGCTGCCTAGAAGGAGTTTCCTGATCCTAAAGCCCATCCCACGAGCCATCTGTCTGCACACAAATACTTCCCCTCAGTAGTACCAGCGTCTGTGCATCGCTACAGACCGACAGAAACTTCCCCAAAACTTTTGCACCTTGAGAGAGAGGTTTTGTATGTTCAAAGCTGAGTAGAAACTAATACTAACACTGAAATTACTCACTCTTTAAGCCTAATATGAGGAGCTGAGCTGGGGCAGGGAGGGGAGGGGAGAGTTGGGGGTTTGAGTGTTTTGAAATACAGTTTCACTGTGCCAGTTGTTAATCTGGATCTGTTTTGAGGAGAAAGAAAAAGACTGTCTACCCTTTTGCTGTCAAGGTCTGATAGTGTCAGTCAGTCACTTTCTTCACCTTAAAATCCTGTTTCTGAACATTGCCTGTGAGACCTGACCTCACAAAAGACACTTTGTAGAAGGCTCAGGTGTAGCAGGAGCTGGCAATAGGCTGAAACACTGCCCAGTTGCAATAAAAGCAATAAAAGCCTCCCCTGACCTCCAAAGAACATCCAGCCCAGTGGTTTGCTCTCTCTCTGGAGCTGGCTGGGATTAAGGAAAGACCTCTAGCTATTCCCACTGAGCTGGGCTAAGCACCCTCCAAAAATCATTTGCCAGGACGCTTCTATTTGTTGTAGATGGGTGAACAAGAGGAAACCAAATTTTAAGTGGAGAACTATTTATTCCTTATTAGAAATTCAACAATTTATTCCCATTGTATCTAAACACAGTGGAAGGAGGAGGCTCAGCTGGGCCCAGGCTCCAAAGCCCAGCACAGACACAGTTTAGATAAAGGGAAGGAGAAGGAACCACCAGCATCTCCCAGCAAATCCATCAAAATCTGACATGGCCTTGTTCCTAAAGGATTTACACAGAGGCAAATTGCATGCATGGATAAGGATTTTTAGTCAGCTGACAGGTTGATCAGGGCACACTCCCTTTGTGTTTTAGGTACACATCTGCTGAACATCACCAGCTCCAATAACCCTATTTATTACAGAAAGCCATACAGGAGGGTCAAAATTATCACTGAGAAATGCCACAGAAGGCTTTATTTTGGAAAGTATTTTCAAGTAGCTGCTCCAGCTATCTGTACAAATATGTAGGTCCTCTTTTGTTGCTGTAATATTACAATGCTTTGTTTAATTGTACATTAATGTTGTCATTTATGTAAATGTACCGGGATTTTATTAACAAGGTAATTTTAAAATACACAGGTGCTGTTATTTGTTCTGTTCCTCTAACAGTAGGAAAAAAAAAGATTTAAAGACACTTATGTGGAAAAGGCTGTTGCAATTGAAGCATCTTAAACTGGTTTTGGTGTACATAAATTTAATTTTAGGGATACAGAGGCATTCATTTCCCCTTCTTAGGCTCAGACATTTTTGTGAAGTTAAAAAGTTTAACTTGCATTTTTCCCTAGCTGGAATAAGATTACCTGCTTTCCACCAGAAAGCAGCAAATGTAGTGTCCAAGAAACCCCTAATTCCAGGATTCTTCTCTGCAGCAGGAAAAACAGTGAGGGTTAAAGTAACTCTTAAGTCAGAGGTATTAAAAAAATAAACAGGTGATCCTTCCATGTCACCTCAGATCCCAAAGGCCAGAAGGGCTCTGCTTGGTGCTCTCTGGGAGGATTGATGGAGCACAGGACTCATCCAAGAGGTAAGGAGTATAAAAGCTTAAGAGCAAGAATTTGACCCAGAAGTATCCTTTTTTTTTTTTTCTCCTTATTTGGAAACCTGCCAGCATAAACAGGGACTGGTTCTCAAGAATCATGGAATACAAACACCTCAGATTCCCTTTGGAGTGCTTTAATGAGTAGGCTAAACAGTAATTCCTTGTGAAACCAGTTGTACACTGCCTGTATTTTATAGAGTGCTGCCCGGGGAGCCTGAGAAAGTACCAGAGCAGCTTGCCCAGCTTTGGGGAAGCACAGAACTGGCCACAATGACATCATTCCAGGGAGCAGAGGAAATAAACATCTGCCTGAACAGGCTCGATGACTTCCAGCCTGAAATAAAGCCCTTTTTGCTCTCTAATAAGGCTTTGCACAGCAGGCAGGCCCTGGCTAATGCAGCAGCACCACTCACAGGCCCTTTGCCCTCACCAAATGCTGCCCAGGCAGGCAGCCCCTGCTTCCTGCACCTGCCACAGGCACAGCCAGGGGTCACACGCGGGGAGGCAGGACACTCCCCAGGGAATGCGGCAGCAGGCTGCTGTCACACTGCTTGTGGCACAGGACAGGGCTCCAGAGCTGGACCTGCCTCCCCAAAGGGCAGGACTGGAGCCTGAGGGATCCATTAATCCACAGAATGGTGCACTTGGCGTTATTTGCTCAAGAAAAAGAAGGGCACAAAAAAGGTATCTTGTGATAAAATCACAGCAGAGCAAGGAAAAAGGAGTGACACAACCCAGAGCTGGAGTCATCTCAGTGCTGTTCCTATTCCTGTTGTTCCAGGCACAGGATTCACCTGCTGATCCTTTCTCCATGCTTAGCTCAGGCAGGAGAAGGGTTCCCGTGTCCCTCTCTCCATCCACAGCCCTGGCTCCCACACAAAGCCCTGCCCACACACCAGGGCCCTCACCTGCGATTCCCAGGTGAGCAGGCAAACAGAAACCCAGGTCTGCAAGTTAAAAACTCCCAAGGGAATATCGCCAGGGCCAGAATATCACCAGGAAAGGACACACACCTTCCTCCTGCTCCTTACCCAGTGCTTCCCACCCAGCTCCCTTCTCCCTCACGCTGCTCTGGGGTGCCAGACCTGTCCTGGCAGCGCTTCCAGCTGGCAGCAGCCTCAGTTTCCCTGGGATGCCAGACCTGTCCTGGCAGCGCTTCCAGCTGGCAGCAGCCTCAGTTTCCCTGGGATGCCAGACCTGTCCTGGCAGCGCTTCCAGCTGGCAGCAGCCTCAGTTTCCCTGGTTCTGCTCCCTCCCAGGACAAGGCTGGGTTCAGCTGGCTCCAGCTGTCAGAAGAGCTCAGGGCTCTCCGAGCAGGGCCGTGATTCCAGTGACAAGTAGGTCACATCTCGCCGCCACCTGCAGGGAGCTGCTCAGCCAGACGTGGCTGCCACATTTGCCTGCAATGAGCCACGGGACCCCGTCACTGTGGGGAAATTGTGGGAGAGGAGGGAGAGATCCTGCTGCAGTGGTCAGGAATGGGCAGACAGCGGCCTGGAGGGTGTGGAGCAGGCCGGGACTGAGGCACCCGGGTGCTGGGATGTGCACAGACCTGTCCTGTCCTGTCCCCGCGCTGGGACAGGCTCACAGGCTGAGCTGGCTTAGGCCGGGATTAAAGGCACGCTCTGCAATTAGAGGCACACCCGGCTCCTTCCGGCATTCCCAGCCCCATCTGCGCAGGGTTTGGAGAGAGGGAATGCTGAGAGTGTTCAACCCTAGTGTCCAAGCCATCTCTCTGCTTGTCATTCCTTGGAATAACAAAAAAATCCTTTTCCTAGTGCATCAGGATGTTTCCATCCCTTTTTGAGGAGGGAAATACACCTAGAAACTGTAGGATCATAAGGATTTCCAGGAAAGCAAAACAAGCATGGAGATGAGGGAGTAAGCTTCCAATTTAAAAATTATTTCATGGACATAGGAATGATTCTTGTATGTTTTACAACTCCCCTTTTTATTCCTGGAATAATTTTAGATTTTATTTTCCTTTAACAAATCATCTAAATTTGAGAGGAAACAACACAAAATGAATGCAGGGAGAGATGCTGGAATCATCCTGGAATGTTTTGGGTGGGAAGCCTCATCTCTGAGCCTGTCCTGGGCTGGCTCCTGTCCTTCAGCCACTCGCTGCAGGTGGACATGGAAGTGATGGAGATGTGCAGGGAATGCTGCTTGGTTTTCCCTGCCTCTGGCAGTCTGGCCATTCAAAAGACTAACTCACTTCTTCCAGCAGGAAAACATTTAAACAAGATGTGCCAAAAAGAATTGGAACTTCTGCACAATGAAATCTGCAAGAATCCAACTTCAAATCCCCCTGGATTGTCACCGGTCCAACTTCCATGGACTGGTCACCGTGGCCAGGATTGTCCAATCCTGCTGGAAATGCACTGGATCAGGATGTCATTTTCATTTTATGCTGGTGAAAACCCTCTGGGTGACCCCCAGTCACTGGAAGGACCAGACTGGGCTCCCAGGGCACTAATTCCAGGGGTTCTGTTTTTGGGAATAGCACAGGAGCCGTTCCCTTGTCCAGAGGAGCAGCAAGTGTTTCCCTGGCTGGGACAAGGGAGGAAACACGCTGGGTCAGTGGAGAGGGGCATCCATGGGGGTGGGAGGCTCCCGCTGCCGTTCCTATCTCCCTGCGGGCACGGAGACCTGATCCCGGACCAGGACAGGGCGATGCTCCCAGCGCATCAGACGGGCCGGGCCTGCTCAGGTGCGCGGGGCGGGACCGGGGGATTCAAACCCCGGAGCCGCCCCGGCCTCCTGGGCTCGTTCAGCGCTCGGTGCGGGGGCAGCGGCCGGGCCGGGCTCCTCCGGAGGGGCCCAGGTGAGGAACGGGGGCCTGGGGGTCCCATCCTGTACCCCCTCTACCCCTCCTTCCTCCTGTCCTTATTCCCTTTTCCTGCCCCCCTTCTCCCTCCCCTCCTCATTCCCCCCTATCCCCCCTTCCTCTTTCCCCCGGGGCGCCGCACAATAAAGCCCAGAGGGCCGGAGCGGCGCCCCTGCTGTCCCTGGAGCCCCCACACGGGGCCGGACCCGCTCGGCGGGACCCCCCATTGCAGTGCAATGCACGGCCCGACAGCGCCGGGGTTCCGGCTGTCCCTACAGCACACTGGGGGGCCCCGGGGGGGGTTGGGGCAAGTCCTGCTAGTCCGAGCTCAGAAATAAAACCCGAGGTTTTTCCTGAAACCAAACTCAGGAGCGCCGTGGCGGAGCCCGGGGAGCGGCGGGGCCGGGCTCGGAGGTGAGCGGGGAACGGGAGATTGGTGTCCCGGTGCAGGGATCGCTGTCCCGGTGCGGGGATCGCTGCCCCGTCCCGGGACACGGAGCGGGACAGCGGCAGCAGCAGCGGGAGCTGCGGGCAGGGGACACCGGAGCTGCCTCGGCCGAGCGGGGCCCAGGGCGGATTCTGTAGGGGCCAACATGAACATTTTGGAGTGAAATCTGAATTAATGTGCAGGGGCCAGAACGCACAGTTTGGGGTAAGGATGAGGTGGTCGGTGCTCTCCGGAGGGACCAGCTAGGGCTGGCTCTGTGTTGCTGTGAATAATTTGCTTTATGGAACGAGACACCGGGGACTGCCGCCGGAATCCAGGGCTGGAGCCGGGAAGGAAACCTGGTGTGACCGCGGGAAGGGGAGCGGGGGTCAGGCGGGGCCTCGTCGGTCACTGGAGCCGCCGCCGTGAAAGCGACGTGTAAGGACGAATAGATTGTAGGGTTACCGATAACGATACATAACGGAGCTATGGAACGATCCTTCAATGACATATAAATAAAACTCCCCCATCGTCATCCTTGTCCCAGCCCCGCTGTGTTTTCAGGATCCTGGGGGAAGAGCCGGGCTCCGGACAAGGCTCCTGGGCACAGCGAGGAATCCTTGGGGTCCTGTGCGGGGCCAGGATTTGTCTCGATGCTCCCCGCGGGTCCCTTTTGGCTCAGGAACGCCGCGATCCTGAGCCCTGGAGGGTGGCACAGGGGATCGGGGGGTTCTGCCCGCGGCGTTCGCGGCCCCGCCGGCTCCGGGCGGGTCAGAGGCGCGGCCGCCCCGGGAGCGCCCGGTGCTGCCGCCCCGTGGGCAGCGCCGGAACTGCAGCCCGGGACGGCGCCGCACCGCGGGAGCCGCGGGGAGCGACATCCCTGGGAATGCCGGGGCACCCTGGGAATGCCGAGGCACCCCGGGAATGCTGGGGCATCCCTGGGAATGCTGGGGCACCCCGGGAATGCTGGGGCACCCCGGGAATGCTGAGACATCCCGGGAATGCTGGGGGTCCCCGAGAGTGCCGGGGCGTCCCTGGGAATGCTGAGGCATCCTTTGGAATGCTGGGGCATCCCGGCAATGACGGGGCATCTCTGGGAACGCTGGGGCACCCCGGGGATTCTGAGACATTCCGGGAATGCTGGGGCACTCCTGGGAACCCTGAGGTGTTCCAGGGAATGCTGAGGCATCCCTTTCCCGGGGCACTGGGCCACACATCCCTGATGTGGTGCAGAAAAAGGAAAGTCCTGGGTTAGTGGGAGAATGTTTCTGGAATGGAACTGGGAAAGGTGCTGATCATCCCATGGAATCTGGCGCTGCTTTGGCTTGGGAGCACGGGATCATTGATGCTCTCTGGTCTGATTGCACAGCCAAGAACATCCCAAAGGGCCTCCTCACCCTCATGGACAGCAGGAATGTCTTCCATGGCTCCTGTTTGGGAATGGCAGTGGCTGTTGGGAGCTCTGGCAGGAGCACCTGGAGACCAGGTGAGAGCAGCAATGGGATCATTCCAGCTGCTGCTGGAGGTGGTTTTCTCTATTTAGGTTGTTCCTCTGATTGATCCTTTCACAGGAATTTTCTTGGATGTATTTGAGAGTAATTCCAAGAATTTGGAAATAGTTGAAAAACAGAGGGGAAAAGCTGTGAAGCTGATCCATTTCTAGTAATTCCAAACTTCTCCCACAACACCATTCTGTGTTTGGATCCAGCACAGGAGTGGGATCTTTGTCTTGTGCTGAAGAGGCAATGGGTAGAACCTCGAGTAACAGACAGGATAGAAGTTGTGTGGGAACTGCTGCTCCAGCTGGATCCCTACAAATCCATCAGGCCCGATGGGATTCATCCAAGAATCCTCAAAGAGCTGCTGATGTCAAAAACCTCTCTCAATTTTTTTGAGCAGTCTTGGGAATCTGGAGAGGTTCTAGCTGACTGGAAGCTTGTCTGGGTTTGAAAAGACAGATGTCTGTTAAGGAAGGCAGGAGCTTCTTGTGAAATGGAAAATGTAAACTTCTGTCATAATTACTATGATTTTGAAACTAAGAGGTTCTCAGGCAAAGCTATGGGAATAGGAATAACAGTTCTTTACTAGGAAAATTAAAATACAAATGCAATAGTACAAATAAACAAAAAAACCCCACTGACAGAGTCAGTATAGAACCTGACACTGTTGGTCAGGATGTTGAAAGCAGTCTGAGTAGATGGTGTTTGCAGTCTTCTTGGAGAGATAGATGTGGTTTTGTTGAGGTAATGATCTTGTGGAAAGGTGTAGTTTTCTTCTGACAGTCCAGTGGTAGTGTAGATGGGCTTGGTTTTCTTCTGGGAATTTAGTGGAGAAGAAAGCTGTTTTTCTGGGAATCTAGTGGGAAAAGGTTTTTCTCTGTTGTTTTAAATTTTAAATTATATGTAGGTAGGAATGTTTGGTTCCTCCCTCTGGGTGGACTCTCACAATGGGATGATGTAATTTTTCATTATTTATGTAGTGACACTCACTCACCATTAAAAGTAGATATCTTTTGGAGGGAGGATTGGTTGTGGAAGAGATAAAGGTTTAAGCTGGGTATTAGAAAAATGCTCCTCACCCAGAGGCTGGTTGGACTGACTCCCCAGACCAGAGGTCACAGCACCAAATCTGACAGAGCTCAACAAACATTTAAACAATGCCCTCGGGTACATGGTGTGACTTTGGGGGATGGGTTTGTGCAGGGCTGAGAGCTGGACTTGGTGATTCTTGTGGATCCCTTCCAACTCAGGATATTCTGTGATTCTCCTGGATTCTTGCAGCCAAACTTCATAGAATCCTGGAATGGTTTGGGTTGGAAAGGACCTTAAAGCTCATCTTGTTCCACTCCCCAGCCACCTTCCACTAGACCAGATCCCTCCACCCTGACCTTGAACACAAGGGATGGGACAGGTGAGCTGTGGTTTGAGTCTAAGGAATTTGGAATGGATAGAAAGGTGGTTCATCATCTCTGGTGACTGGAACTGCTGATGGATACCAGCTCCCATGGGACTGTGCCCCACCAGTGAGATTCCCCTCAGCTCACTGGTGTGGTAAGGCTGAACACAGCATTTGTAGAGCTGAAAATCTTTGGAATGCTCAAAAATTTGACACAACAGATGGGGTTTTGTGCTGGGGTTGCTCTGGGGAGTCCCCAAAGCCCTGTGGCTAACTCAAGGTGAGATAATCTCCTCTGTGTAATCACCTCCAACGTCAGAAGCTCAGAGAAGCAATAACAACCTGCCTTGGGCTTTGTCACTCACCTGGGGCTCCAGGAGCCTCTAAATCCCCAAATTACGTGGACAAATGTCTTTGCTGACAGTGGTATATTTTTAAATTCACCTGCAGAGCACCTTAACATCCACCTTGAAGAGCATCAGGAGGGAAGCAGGGAGACTGCAGGGATGTAGGGGAGGATCATCCTGGAGAACCATGAGTAGGGACAGCGCATGCCAAGCCAGCCATCTCCTGTTGTTGTTTCTTGCAAAGAAGAAACAGCTTCAGCCTTCATCTCAGCTCCTGCCTGGAGGCTCCTGGGCTCCAGTTCCTTACTGGACTCCGGGCTCAGCACCAAATCCAGGGGATCTGCTGCAGGTGTGGGATGAGGACACCCCGTTGGAACACTCGCTCTGGGTACCTCTCACTGACCACAAAGGGCTCCTGTATGAGGTCTGGCAGCTTTCCTGCAAGGAACACTTATGGATCTTACTATTGGTGATTTAAGGCATGTCCAAAAGGTGACTTTTAATTTTTTTTTCCCCCAAAAAGATATATTTTCAGGAGGAGATTGCTGAGCTTTGGGTGTTGCATGTTTTTATTTGAAGACTGCAGGAACAGAATAATAAGCTGGGGAAATATTTTAGGAAAATCATCAGGAGGGAGAGGAGACTTCATAGTCAGGAAGTTTTGGGTGCCCTTTCTCTGGAAGTGTTCAAAACCATGCTGGATGGGGCTTGGAGCAATCTGGTCTAGTGGAAGGTGTCCCTGCCCATGGCAGGGGGTGCAATGAGATGCTCTTCAAGATCCCATCCAACCCAAACCCTTACAGGAGTCTGTGGAGAAGACACAAAGCAGGTGGTTTGCAGATGCCAACAGAAAGAAGAGTAATCAATTCTGTGCTGTCTTTTACAGCTTTATTGGGTTTCTCCGTGTTTCAGGTTGTGCTGGATGATTTCAAAGTCCCAGGCTGAAGCCACACAGAGGATTGAAGGCAGCACCAAGGTAAAGCTCCTCAGGGCTGTGTAACCTACAGCTTCTCCCTGCCCATGCCATGGCTTCCACCCAGCACTGTTTATCAATCTGTGCCTAAACTCTTGTTTTAGATCTTGTAGGACTGTCTCCAAACAGATCCCACTGCAAAGAGGGTTTTCCAGCTGGAGGAAACCTCCAGCAGGGAGTTCACACAGACAACACACTTTGAAGCAATGCCAGGAATCAACTGCACCCAAGCAACGGAGCTCAGCTTGGCAGGATTCACTGAGGACACGGCAACTCAGGTCACCCTCTTCCTGCTCTTCCTGCTCACCTACCTTGTCACCATCCTGGGGAACCTGGGCATGATCACCTTGATCAGAGCCAGTGCCCTGCTCCATTCCCCCATGTACTATTTCCTGGGCAACCTGGCTTTTGTGAACCTCTGCACTTCCACCACCATCACCCCCAGGATGCTGGCTGGGGTTTTGCTGGGGAAGAAGGGAATCACCTATGCTGGGTGCATGGCTCAGATATTCACTTTTGGCCTGTTTCTGGTCACTGAGTGTTTCCTACTGGCTGCAATGGCCTATGACCAATTTGTGGCCATTTGCCACCCCCTGCTCTACCCCCTTGTCATGTCCCCAGAGCGCTGCTCCCGGCTGGTGACTGGCTCCTACCTCCTGGGGCTGACCAACGGCGTGGGACAAACCTTTGGCATGTCCAGCCTGTTCTTCTGCAGCTCCAGCACTATCGACCTGTTCTTCTGTGACATTTCCATGCTGATCTCCCTCTCCTCCTCTGACACCACCCTCAGCCTCCTCATCCTGAGGACTTCTTCATCCTTGCTCGGTGTTCCCAGCCTCCTGGTGGTCCTGATGTCCTATGTGGCCATCATCTCCAGCATCCTGAGCATCAGCTCAGCCGAGGGCAAGCGCAAAGCCCTCTCCACCTGTGCCTCCCACCTCGCCGCCCTCAGCACCTTCTATGGGCCACTGATTCTCATGTACCTAATCCCAGGGCAGACACCTCCAGGGGAGGGGATAAATGGGCTGCTGTGCTCTACACTGTGGTGACCCCCATGCTGAACCCCTGGATCTACAGCCTGAGGAACCGGGAGGTGAAGGAGGCTTGGAGGAGACTCAGGAAAATAAAATTAGCTTGGACATTTTAACGTTGTGGGGATGTGGATGATACGCTGGAATTTTTGTGAAATATGTAGAGAGACATTTTTGGGGCCTTCTGCACTTTGATTTAGATGATGTGCTGGCTGATTCAGTATCAGCCGACAATAACAATTTCACTCCAGTTTTGGTGTTTGGATGAGGCTTGGAGCAGCCTGATCTAGTGGAAGGTGTCCCTGCCCACAGCAGGAGGTTGGAACTGAGTGAGCTTTGAGGTCCCTTCCAACCCAAACCATTACAGAATTCTGTGACACATTTGGTGTTAAAGCATTGCATATATGAAAAAACCCCAAACCCTCTAAATCAGAGCATTATCTCACCCTGTGCCAGATCCATGGTGAAATTCAGAGTGATGAGACTCTCCCAGAGACTCAGAACAACTTGGGATGGAGGAGAAGCTGCTCAGTTGGATTAAATCAATCCAGAATCAAGGTAGTTTGCTGATTTAGTGATGACACAAAACTCACAGGCACTCAGGGTCACTCAGCTGAATCCTTTTTTCCCAAATCTTGCCAACAATTCCCTGATTATTATTTAGTCAGGATGCCTGGCTGAATCCCCCTGAGCTGTTTGTGCTCCTGTTCCTCTTTCCTCAGCTGTGCTGAGCCCCCATGGGCGGCTCCAAAGGGCCTCAACTCACATCCACAGATGTGGAGACAACATCCTCAAGTGGCACCAGGGGAGGTTTGGGTGGGAAAGGAAAAATTCCTTCATGGGAAGGGCTGTCCAGCCCTGGAATAGGCTGCCATCCCTGGAGGGGTTTAAAAGGTGTGTGGATGTGGCACTTGGGGACATGGATTAGTGGTGACCTTGGCACTGCTGTGGGAATGGTGGACTTGATGATCCCAGAGGGTTTTTTGCAACCTAACCAGTTCTGTGACTCTGTGATCAGGACCATGAACTGGGACCTCTGTGTGTATCTCCTGCTGTTCTCCCACCCTTCTGTTCCTCCCTGCCACCCTCAGGGCATTGTTTAATTTGGGTGCAGACAAGATTGTACATTTTATCTTTAAATAGGACTAAAGATTATTTTTAATGTCTTATTTAAAACATAAATCCCCCCATAATTTTTAATTGATTAAAACATTAAGGCATTTAAAACATAAGCCCCAGAACAGCTCTCTTTGCTCCGAGACCTTACAGCCATTATTTGGCAATACAAAAAATATTTGAAAAATATTCAATATTTGAAAAATATTCAATATTTTAGTAATATTTTGAGAAAGCATTTCATGGTTTTAATTTCTTTGTCCAGCTGGTCTTGCCTTGGCCATCAGCTGACCTTTAAACAGGAACGTGAGCCCTTAGTGAATTAAACCCTGAGTCTGTGGCCGTGGCACTGTCACTGTGCATGCTGTGGCTTTGTGCTGGAGCTGCTGCTCTCAAACCCAAAAGGTTTTGGGTTGTGGTGCAAGTGGGGACTGGGGAAAGGAGGGTGAACTGTGTCCAGCTTCTGTGGGAACAGCACCTGACCATGCATGAGAGGAGCTGGAGGCACCGTGTGGGAAGGAGATGGAACGTCCAGCACTGATGTTTGCTCCTGGTGGACACACATTCCCCACATATTCCTCAGGGGCCATCCTGTGTCCCTGCCCCTGGCAGGGCATTGGAATGAGAGGAGCTTTCAGGTCCCTTCCAACCCCAGCCATCCCAGCATTCTCTGGCTGGCACAGTTTACTCCCCGTGAGCCTCCTGAACCCATTTTGGAGCACACATTGCAAAATGGCTTTTGAAAATGAGTTTTCCTGGTCAGAAATGGGCAGATGGGAATCAGGTAAGCTTGGAAAAGGGAAAATGCTGAGTGTTGCCCATGGGGAGTAATTGTCCCAGACACTGGGACAGGGGAGCAGCTGTGGAGGTTTGGTGGCCACCAGGATGGAGATGAACCATCAGTGAGTGTTCTGAGTGCAAGGACATCCACCAGCAGCTGGAGAAAAGCACTGACAGCCACCAAGGGACTTCCTGCAATGAACCCTGACTGACAGCTGGAGGAACAGGGAAGGAAAAGCTTCTTTGGGAGGGTGAGAAGAGAAATATGAAATTAGACAAGAATTTAAAAATTTTTCAAATTCAAGCCTTTAGCAAAAATCCTCCTTTTGGTGTTTCCTCTTGTTTGTGTTCACAAATGGCATTGCCCAGGCTCTGCAGGCATCAATTCTGATGTGCTGTGGGCATCCCATCCCTAAAACTCCAGGGAGAAACCTTGGGATGGATCCCAGGGCCTCTGGAGAAGGCTCATGGTGTGTTCAGGTGCCTCAGAGACCCTGTGGTAATTGGTTGCGTGGGGATGGGGTAAAACTTAAATATTCCAGCCATGTTAGGGGAAGGGAAAACTTCTTGGATTTGTCCAGACTGATGGAGCTTGTGGACTTCAGCTCCAGGACCTGTGAGAATCTTAACAATCAGAGAGGGTGGAACTTTAAGTGGTTTTGAGACAATTTTTTGCTGGTTGCAGAAAATTGTCCTTCTCAAGCGTTTGCAGAAGGATATAATAGCAAATAACTCCAGGAAATTGTGGAAGTTCTTCCTGATTGCAAAACATGTATTCCAGTACATCTAAACCTTCATTCCTAACTCACATTTTGGATGAATGTTCCTCATATCATCAGAATTAGGAGGCACACTCTGGCCAAATTGACTGAAGGGTCAATCTGAACCTAAAAGTCTTAAATTCAGCTCATCATTATCACCAGAAAATGTAAAAATAAATTGTAGCAGGAAAGTTCCTGCAGAGTTTTCCTTTCATCCTGATTGGCAATTGCAACACTTCTCCAAACCCTGGGCTGTCTCATTCCCTGAATCTCCATTTCTTACACCAGTTCTTTTTAATTCCCTGTGATCCCAGGAAATTATTTTTATATTCTAAGAGATACATTTAAATGTATGCAATTACATATAATATATAAAATAAAATTATATAAATCCATATAATATATAAAATAAAATTATATATATTAGGAAAATATTAATATTTATTAAGTAATTACATGTCTAACTGCATATATAAATTAAACCTCTATATTAACTTTATTTATATAGTAAAATGTTAATATATTTAATTATATATGTATATATATATAGGTATAGAGTGGTAAATAAATCCTCAAGCTGCCATTTAACTTCTGAAACTAATTGAGTTATTTTATTTTAACTAATGGTCTTTATTTACCAGCACAGGTCTCCCCTTTAAGGAGCTGCTTCCAAAGTCATCCATTCCCAAGGGAAATTTCCTCCTCCAGGGCTGGGCAGTGACAAACTCCTTGGTGTTCCTGTGAATGAGGACTGCAAACAGCAGATTTTTTGGTCAAGTTTTAATGCTTTTTGTGAAGGTAAATTTGTGAAGGTAAATTATTCCCACGCTAACACTGGGTTTATTTCTCCCTGGAAATTTTGGTCTGGGAGAGAAAATCTGATCAAGCAAAAATGGCCCTGAGAGGTGAGGAAACAGGTGAGGTTTTGCCAAAATAAGGCTGCAGGGAAGTGATCTGTTGCAAGGAGAGGGCTTGAAGTGGGAGCCTGTTCCCACAACAAAAAATCATCCAGGCTCAGGGTCTCTGAGGCAAAACCCAGGAATTTATAATGAAATCCATGCTTGGGTTGGAAGGGACCTTATGGATCCTCCAGTGATGATCCATGGGCAGGGACACCTTGCCTTTGCCCAGGTTGTTCCAAGCCCTGTCCAACCTGGCCCTGAAGATCAATCATTGCATACAGCACTACCTGGATTATTTCCCAAATTATAAATATTCTATTTATTTGAACTGTATTATCAGCATCTTACTCCCCCCAGTTAATCATGGTACCACAACATTTTAGAGGCTTCCAGAATTTTAAAACCCTTTTCTTTCTCCACTTAACACTTCTCACAGGAGTGACACAAGTATCACCATATTTAAAGGGTTTTTTAATACACTAAATCTCCTGTTTGAACTTGAATTCCAGTTTCACGGGAAGGAAGAGAAGAAATTTGGTTTATTTTAATTTGTTCTAACTCTCCTAAAGAAAATTTTAAAGATGTCCTGATCTCTCACCAGTGCTTTGTCTCCTTTGGATCTTCTAAACCAATGAAGTTTGGGGTGGTTTTTTGGGTGGTTTTTGTTGTTTTCAGTGTTTTTTTCAAATTCATAATGATTTCTAAAGTCAGGGTAAATTGCTGGGGTTAATGCTTTGAATCTGATGAATAATCATTCCCTTAACTTCTTCAGGAGGTGGTATAAACCTTCGACTGTGCAAAGTGATTTATCAAACCCAATGAGTGACTAAACCAGACTAAAACCATTAGAAACAAACTCAGTAGTGAACTTTGACTACTTTAAAATGTATTTTGAACCAAACAGTAAATTCTACAGTTCCTGCATCTCCAGGCTGTGCTTGCTGATAAAAACACAGGCATTTTTAACAAGTTTGTGCAGAAAACAGGAATATCCTGACTCTCCATCTGGGCTTTCCCACAGCACCTGCATTTGGATGGCAGCCAAAGGAAATGGAAGCACCAGTGCTCACTTTGTCCTCTTGGGATTCTCTGAGCAGGGCCATGTCCATGTTGTCCTGTTTGTGGTGTTCCTGGTGCTCTATGTGGTCACCCTGCTGGGGAATGCGGGGCTGCTGATGTTGATCAGGCTCGTTGTCCGGCTCCACATCCCCCTGTACTTCTTCCTGAGCAGCCTGTCCTTCCTGGAGCTCTGCTATTCCTCCTGCATCACCCCCAGCCTGCTCCGGGCTCTCCTGGATGAGGACAAGGCCATTTCCCACGCCAAGTGCCTCACGCAGTTCTATTTCTACGTGGCCTTTGCCACCACCGAGTGCTGCCTGCTGGCTGCCATGGCCTACGACCACTGCGTGGCCGTCTGCCACCTCTGCTCTACCCCTGTCCATGTCCCGAGGTCTTGGGTTGCTGCTGATATTTGCTGCCCCGAGATGTGCAGGATGTCTCTGCTTCGGCCCACATAACTGAAGAATGAGTCTGAACTCTTCACTTTTCGGTCTTGAGGTTGTTTATTAATTCTTATCTATAAAATTTTCTTTCTGCCCAGCGCAGATCTGTTCAGCAAGGCAGCCACAGGCACTCTGACCGCCCCCAAGGCGGTGTTGTCCTTTTATACTACAAACGATATATATCATATTTACACTTAATTCCCAATATCTATCACCTTTGTTAGACAGTGCATTTCTATTCTAAACCAATCCCAAAGTGCCAACATCACTGCAGAAAATGGAGAACAAGAAGGAGAAAGGCTGGACACACCCAGATTCCTCCATCTTTTCCCCATAATCCCCATACCAAAAATCCTAAAATCTACATTTTCACCCTGTGATTTTTTTTGTTTTTACACTATTCAAACCTGTGTGACTTTCATGTCCTCATACAAAGCTAGTAATTTGCTCCAAGGGTCAAAATCAAATCCCCAGGTGTTCTGGGCAGCATGCCAAGGTCTCTGAGCCCCCCGACGGGGTCTTCGGCAGCTCTGGACACCTGGAGGGATGTACTGAGTTCTGACACCGAGGGATCTGTGCGTGTCTGGTGGCCGGCTCCTGCCTGGCTGGGGTCACCCACGCCGCCCTTCACACAGGCCTGGCCCTCAGGCTGAGCTTCTGCGGCCCCATCGACCACTTCTACTGCGAGGGGCCTCCACTCTTCGCCCTCTCCTGCACGGACCCCGCGCCCAATGAGCTGGGGCACGTTCCTCACGGCGGGATTCAGCCTGGCTGCCACCATCCTGGCCATCCTCCTCTCCTACGCCCTCAGCCTGGCCACCGCCCTGGGCGCACGCTCGGCCATGGGGAAGCGCAAGGCCTTCTCCACCTGCGCTTCTCCACCTCCCACCTGGCTGCCATGGCGCTCTTCCACGGATCTCTGGTGTCCATGTACTGCCGGCGCAGTTCCAGGAGCTCCTGGCAGCCAGACAAGGTGGCCTCTGTGTTCTACACCACGGTGATGCCCATGCTGAACCCCTTCATCTACAGCCTGAGGAACCGGAGGTGAAGGCCGGGCTCTGGAGCCTGATGGGGAGGAAACACTCCGTGAAAAATAGTATTTCCTTTTTGGTTTGTGTTTGCTGCCTGGTATTTTAATTTCAGGAATTTAAGCCCTTCTTGACCACTTGTAAAGCTTGGGACCAGGGGCTCTTCATCTCTTCTGATTACAGCTACCTGGGACCATTTCCTTCTTTTAGGGAAAAAAAAAAGAGAAACTTTGCTCCATCTGCCCAATTGTGACACTCTTGGGTTTTTTAGACATCAGGATATCTCAGATAATGTAAAAATAAAATGCAGCAGGAGACTTTCTAAAGTGTTCTCCCTTCTTGCCAGTTAGCAGTTGCAGCATTTCTCCAAACCCCCAGCTGTTTCCCAGTCCCTGAATCTCCATTTCTTACACTGGTTCTTTTTATTTCTATTTATTTATTTATATCCTTGAAATATATAATTGGCCCAAGAAGTCAATTATATATTTCAAGGACAAATTTACATATATTTAAAATTAAATGTATATTAAGAAAAAATATAAAGAAATTCTATAAACAACCTTTCTTTATATGTATAAAGAAATATGTATTAAGATCTGTATACATATAAATTTATATATATAAAAAGTGGGACATAAACCCTCAGGCTACAATATATAGAATATATATATCAAACTTCCTGAAACTGATGGTGTTTACTTACCAAGTAAGTAAACTTGCTTTTCTTACAAGTCTCCTGCTGAAGGAGCTGCTTCCAAAGTCATCCATTCCAAGAGGAATTTCCAATGTCCCACCACAGGGTGGGCAGTGACCCAACTCAAGTCCCAAGCTTGCTCAAAGAGCAGGGAGCCTTCATCTGGCATCTCCCATGGATCATGGTGGAATTACAACTGCTGCTCTCTATCCCAGGAATTTGTTCATATTTTGGTTTTATTATCAAACAGGCTTTGCTTAGTTTTGAGCAACTGTGTGATTTCCCCTCTAAAATAAACTGAGACAGAGAGGAAGGAAAAACAAACTGTTCGAACTACAGTGAAACTGAGCACAGAAGGAGTGGCAGGAATGCTGACCAGGAGTAAATATGGGGTAGAAGCAGTTACAGAATCCCAGAATCATTTAGGTTGGAAAAGCCCTCTAAGATCATGGAGCCCAACTGCTAACCCAGCTGTGCCAAGGCCAGCACTAACCCATATCTGAGCTCAGTCTGTAGAGTCAGACCTGAGAGGCCCTTCCAGACCTAAAGGAGTCCTGGAGAGCTGCAGAGGGACTCTGGGCAAAGGCCTGGAGTGGCAGGACAAGAGGGAATGGCTTTACACTGATAGCATTTAGATTGGATATGGGGAAGAAATCCATCCCTGTGAGGGTGGGGAGGCCCTGGCACAGGCTGCCCAGAGAAGCTGTGGCTGCCCCATCCCTGGAGTGTCCAAGGCCAGGCTGGGTGGGAATTGGAGCAGCCTGGGATAGTGGAAGGTGTCCCTGTCCATGGCAAGGGGTGGCACTGGCTGAGCTTTAGGGTCTCCTAACACAGTCCTGTGCCAACACATTGACTCTCCAGCTTTTTGGCCCCAGGACCTGGATCTGACAAACAAAGTACCTGGAGAAGTTCACTTTCTCTTTAACAAGGAAGAAAGTTTCTTCCTTGTTTTCCTTCACTAATTAGTCTCTAATGGCTTGTTAAAATGAATGAAAGAAGTTGTTGAGAAGCCCTCTGAGAAGTTCCATGATGATGATGATTAGGAAACTTTCTTGGCAAAGCCCAGAAGATCTTGTTAAAGTGGTGATCCCTTGAAGGGTGGTTGGTCTCCCAGGATCACTTCTTGCTCTGGGAGTGGGAGCAGCATCCCTTGTGCTGGAAATAGCTGTGAGTACCTGTATGGTGGGACCCTGGAGCTCAGACCTGCTGGTGGGCTTTCTTAATTCCTCATTTAAACCTGAAAACCTTGAACTGAAGGAGCTTACACTGGATATAGCAAAGACATCCTTCCCTGGAGAGGGTGCTGAGGCTCTGGCAGAGGTTGCCCAGAGAAGCTGTGGCTGCCCCATCCCTGGAAGTGTGCAAGGCTAGGTTGGACAGGGCTTGGTCTAGTGGAAGATGTTGGAATGGGATGAGCTTTAAAATCCCTTCCCACCCAACTTTGATATCTATATTTGACATTTATACTTCATCATTTAATTATATCAATGCCAGGTCCAAATCTACCCTTCCCACTTCCCCCCAGACTTAAAGCATGTCTTCTCCTGCTGCTTTTTCCCAGAGAACAAGGAGACTACTCACAGTCCATTTACTTTTCAAACAGAAGTGAATTCTCACGTAACTCCTCAGAACACAACATCTACAACACAACACCAAAGGGAAAAGTTTTCTGCTTCCACCTTTCCCTGCTGCAGCCAGGGCTTATCCCTCTGCAGAGGGAACTCATTCCACTTCCAAAGGTGTCAACAGGTGAGGGACAACCAAACTGGGGAGGAGGAGAAGAGGAAGAGGGGAAAATGTCTGCTGAGCTTATCCAGACCATCTGAATTGTGAAAGAAAGTTGCAGGATTGTGCTCAGTTTGCCTTCAAAAACAACAAGGGTATTTATCCTTTGGAATTTGTTAGGATGAGCAGAAAGTGGGAGTTTTTTCCATTCTAAGTGCCTGCCAGGAAAAGATGAAGGATTGCTGGTCTCTCCCCAGTGTTGTGGCCATCCCTGTGCCTTTTTTATTGAGCCATAATTTGGAGAACTGTTGTTTTTGGCTTTTTAGGGCCTTTTCCAGACCCAAACAGCTCCCAACTATTCATAGATCAGGTGTTGAGGATTCTCTCATCTGTGGAAACCAAGTTACTTAAGTCCTTAAACTCTAGGTGAAATGCACTTGTTAGGTTTTCAATGTGTTTTTCATTCCCCTTGATATTCTAAGGTGTATCTTGAGATCCTGGCTTGCACCAGCTCTTTGTCCCTCTAAGTCAGAAAAAAATGCACTTTTAAAGCTTTTTACCTTTCTCATTTATCGACCAAATTTAAAAATACTCTTATTCTTCCCATATGCTCCCTCCCACCCCAGCAGCTTGGCTTTAATAAATAACTCACAGGTAACAATGAGGAATTTTATTGGAGTTTAGGAATAAGGACAATAATCTTGCGAGAAAAATACATATTGATCAGTGCAAAATAAGTTATAAACCAATAAAGCTGTGATTTGCTTTTCCTGAGAGAAAGAAAGGTTTAATTGGAATAATACCCTGGAATAATTCTGGGTGATTTCTTCTAGCAGCCTCATGGCCACAAAGGACATTCAAGTTTGAGGCTCCCACTCCTGTTTCCTTCCAAGGAATATGTGAGTGTGGGATCTATTTCTCCAGGATAAATATTGTAATTGAGTTTTGTGAGGAACTGTGGAAGAACATATATAAAACTGTGAGGATCAGGGAAAAATCCATATAATTAATTTTATTTTTTTATTCTTGCTTTAGAGGAGCAGTTTTCTTCCACAAGGGCATGGAGTGACAGAACAACAGGGAATGGCTTTAAGCTGAGAGTAGGTAAAGTAGCTGGGAAGAAATTTTTCCCTGTGAGGGTGGGGAGGCCCTTGCACAGGCTGCCCAGAGAAGCTGTGGCTGCCCCATGCCTGGAAGAGTTCCAGGCCAGGTTGGATGGGGTTTGGAGCTGCCTGGTGTAGTGGAAGGTGTCCCTGCCCATGGAGTATAGGACCAGATGATCTTTAAGGTCCCCTCCAACCCAAACCATTCCAGGACTCCCTGATGCCACAAGCTGCACCTCTCTGCTGCCGGCAGAGGTTTAACATCCTCCTCCTCCTGCCCCTCCCCAGCGCTGCCTTCACCTCCCTGTTCCTCAGGCTGTAGATGAAAGGGTTGAGCATGGGGCTGACCACGGTGTACAAGACAGAGGCCACCTTGTCCGGGCTGCCGTGCCGCGATGCCGGCTGCAGGTACATGAAGAACAGGGAGCCGTAGAACACGGCCACGGAGGCCAGGTGGGAGGCGCAGGTGCGGAAGGCTCTGGCCCTGCTGGGCGCCGAGCTTGTGCCCAGGACGGCGTGGAGGATGCGGCTGTAGGAGAGCAGGATGACCACGCTGGTGCCCAGCCCGTTGGCCGCGGCCAGGGCGAAGATGGCGGCCTCGCAGCCGCGGGTGTCGGAGCACGCCAGCCTCAGCACGGGGCTGGCGTCGCAGAAGAAGTGATCGACATGGTTGGGCCCACAGAAGGAGCCCCCAAACGTGCAGCCGGTGAAGAGGAGGGCGCTGAGGGAGGCCACGAGGTAGCACCAGGCCACCATCTGCCAGCAGGCCCGGGGGGACACCACCAGGACATAGCTCAGGGGGTGGCAGATGGCCACGTGCCGGTCGTAGGCCATGGCGGCCAGCAGGTGACACTCGGCCGTGACAAAGAGAGCAAAGAGGTGGAATTGTGTCACGCAGCCCGCCCAGGAAATGGTTTTATCCCCAAATAACAGGTCTGTGAGCATTTTGGGGGAGATGACGGTGGAATAGCAGACATCGGCCAGGGAAAAGTGGGTGAGGAAGAAGTACATGGGGATGTGGAGGCTGGGAGCCACCCAAACCAAGACCATCAGCCCGATGTTCCCCGCCAAAGTGACGATGTAAATCAACAGAAAGAGCACAAAAAGAGGGGCCTGCGCCCAGGGAGTGTCTGTAATTCCCAGGAGGATGAATCTGGCCTGTGTGTAGTTTCCTCCCATGGCCAGGTGTTACCTGCTGAGGCAAAGGGAAGAAATACATCAAAATTGTAAAACCCAGAGTTTTGCTTTTGGGTCATATTTAACTCCAATTGATCACCATTTTAATTGCCATACTTTGGTATATTCCATATATTTTCCAAACATAAATTCTATACTTTTTTATTTATCAGTTGAAGTGCCTAGAAAAGAACACAGAGCTTAAAGAAAGACAGATGGCAAATTTGCTTTTCTGTGCTCGGATACGTAAAATTATGGATTTATTCTGGCACATGTTAATTAATATTGAAGAAAAGAATCAGATATTTATTCCCTTTTGGTTTGAAAGAAATTTGTTTCAGAAGGCACCTTGGAGGAATCTCATTGTAGATAATGTGAACCTGGAGTGGGAGAAAGTCCCAGTGCTAGTGAAATCCCAGATTGCACCACATTAAGGATATGTTTCCTCTGCTTTTAATTATTAATCCAGTCCATCAAACTGTTGTATTCTATATCACTCACACATAAAAATCACATGGATAAATTCATGTTTTATACCTTTCTGAGCTCCAGCAGGCTGAAACATCCCAGAACCATGGGAATTAAGATAAAACTTACTTTGAATGGGAATTAATTTTAAAACAATCCAGTTCCAGAGGCTGATTTGTTAACAACTGCATTCTGCTGACAATTCTTCATAACTAAATAAGAATTGTGCTTAACACTTCAATAAGTCCATTTATCTTGCTTTACCTGCCTAAGGAAAACAAAAACCAATTTGCAGAAGCCATTGCTCCCATATAGTATAAAAAATCCTACTTTTGGAAGGCTGTTTTCCAGCACAGCCCCAAAAAAGAGGATATGAGGACATGAAGAAGGAATCCAACTTCTTTATCTTGGATTTACAGCTCCTCCTGTGCCCTCGCTGCGGTGGTGGGAGCCAAGGGTTTATCCCAAATGCAGCAGGGAACATCCAGGCCGATGTGGAGAGGGATGTGCTCCTTCCCTGACTCCAGCTCTGAGCCTGTGGGTGACAGGGCTGTGAATATGTTCCCTCTGCTCTCCTGGGACAAAACCCTCAGGGCTCCTCATGGCGCAGCACATAAACAAAGAAAAGAGAAAAAAAAAGGGATAGAATAGAATTCTGAAATTCATTGTGCTTCAGGGATCTCAAGTCCATCACGTGGATGAGTCACCACATCACATGGACACGTGGCATCAGCAGTGACCGGCTGGTCAGAGGGTCCCCAAGTGTCACAGAAAGCACCTCCAGCTCTGGAGCTGCTCATGTCCCTCTGTGGACACCAGGCAGCCCAGTTTTCCCTCAAGGATGGGATTATCCACGGTGAGGTACCTGCAGCCCAGATGTCCACACCTGGGCTGGCAGCTCTGGGCACTTCCAGACAGTGATTAATTGTCCCAGAGTGAACTAATTTGCATTAATCACCCCATCTGGGGGCTCCATCCACACCTTGACCCACAAACTCTATTTAAGCTCAGCCCAAGGAGGTTGTTCCCTCTGCAGAAGTCCTGGTTGCCAGTTTAACAACGTGCGCACATCTTCCACTAATCTGCATCTTGTCTTGATCACAGATCCAGCCCTGACCAGGACTGAGTTGGTTTTTGGATGTTTCAGCCTGCTGGACCTCATAAAGGTAAAAAACATTAATTTATCTATGTGAACTTTATCCACTGTGAATGATATGTAGCATAACAGCTTGATAGACTGGATTAAAATTAAAATAAATACCCGATTTTTAAAAAAATAGAATTTAGGTCAACCTTGGACCTGCCTCATTGTCACCAGCTGTCTTGGTGGTTTGGAGTCTTGGCTCAGAGAATATCAGGAGACTTGGAATAAATCTGATTCTGATTTTTGAAGCAAGCTGGGAGGTGGAAAAATAAGGTTTCTGGGGAAGTCAGTGGTGATTTGGTGCAATACAGTCCTGGAAAAAGATAAAATAGATCTGATTTGGGTCAATGCCAAAGAAATGGAGCAGAAATACTCATGAAAGCAAAAATTGCCATTTTTCTTGGAAAAATGCACAAAGGCAGAGGAAGGATTAAGTGATAAACAGTTCAAAGTTTTATCTTTGATAATTATTTAACTTATTTTACAAGCTGTTTTGCCTTCTTGATCATTCTTTTCTAAGTATCAAAAGTTTCTCATGGAAATAAGTGGATTTCCTGGTTTTATTCATTATTTTGAGAAAAGAGGGAGTATTTGAAGTTGTGCCTGGGGAATAAAGCAGGAACTAATGGGAAATTTCAGTGGTGAAATTTTGGTATGGAAACTCACCAAATTCCAACACTGATGTTAAAATGTTGTTGTTTGCAGAGCCAACTGAAACATCAGCACGAGCTGGGTCATCTTTAGGGCCCTTTCCAACCCAAACCATTCCAGGATTCTGTGACCCTGTGTGGGTCTCCTTTGGACATGGCACATCCTCTTCCAGCCTACCTGGGGTCTCTTGATCCCTCTAATTCCACCTAAGCTATCATGGGATGTGTTATTGATAACTGATCAATCCCATCTCTGGATCCAAACTGTACTTTGTGGGCAGCTCAGATATTCCTGGGAATACCTGGAGCAGAATGAGAATGTTTGATGGACTCTGGATCATGTTCTGACGGGTGGGTCCTGTACAGAGGTCCCAGTGCTAGGCCAGGAGCAGCCTGGAAGCATTTTCGGCCCATTCCTTACCTGGAGGCCTGGATCAGCCCTCACCCCCTGTAATCCCAGCTGGCTGCTCCAGGGATCCATCCAGGACAGCCTGAGCTGTTTGCAATGGAGCAAACCCACCCCTGACCCTGAAGTAAAGTTATGTTCACTATAAAAATTAAATTATATTTCTATTAAAGGATGTTTTGTTGATGAACAGGGTTCCTCAATGAACCTTGTGATCCTGATGATCCTCTGGCGAGGTAAGAACTGGATTTTTATCTTTAATCCTTTTATTCTGATTTGTTGTGTTATCAGGGACAGGGAATTCTGTCTGGCTCTTTTTTTCCCTCCATCATGCTGGGACTCTTATTCATACCTTGGTTTCAGCTGGAAATGAAATGGGATTCATGGAGGCTTGTGAGGGAGAAAAAGATCCAGTAACATGTGGGTGTTGGTGCACACATTTAACCCAATAATATTTTGCATGTTATGTAAAAATATATAGGTTAATGTACATTTTATATTGAATTTTAATATATATTTATGATTTTGGATCAGAAAGGACAGACATCTAGGAGATCTCTGACCCTAGGATGGCAAGTTATCCATTTATATCCGTATGTATTTATGGATATGGGGCTTGGAGCACCCTGGGCTAGTGGAAGGTGGCCCTGCCCATGGCAGTGGGGTGGAACTGGATGATCCTTCAGATCCCTCCCATCCCAAACCATTCCAGGATTGTGTGAGAGGTGTCAGGATCCCCTGTATAAAGTTTCTGTGGGTTTAACACATGACACATTCCAGACTTCCGTGATTTCTGGGCTGGATTAGGGAGGCAGCTCCCATGAAAAGTCCTTTCTAGGAAAGATGGAAGGATAACATTCTAAATGGATTATTTTGCAGTTTTATCACAGTTTGGAGATAATGAGATATCACCTATAAGCCAAGTCAATAAATTAATTAATAAATAACTTCATATTTGAAAACTGGGTAAATTTCCAGGTTCAATTGAACCAGTCACTTTGCCCTGTCCTTTTTCCACTCTCAATTTCTGCCTTTCAAAGCCTTCAAACAAAGCTCTAATTAGTTTTCCTCTTTATTCCCCTGGTGGTTTGCCAAAAACAAAGTCAGGAATATTATCAGTGGAGTTCGTATCCAGAGATTTGCCCTTTGGCAGTGGAGAGATGGGACTGAAAAATAACAAAGCAAAGCAAGAAAAAACCTGAAAACCTGAAATTAAAAGATGAAGGGTGATAATTATTTAAAAAGTCAAATTTTTAGGCAAGAAATAACTCCGGATCAAAATTGCAGCTCCCTCATTTCTCTACATTCTGGATGAAAACTTGGTGATGGCAAGGATGACAAATCAACCTGGTTTTTGTTGTCAAAAAAACCCTTTCATTGTAAAACGTTGCATTTCATCTACTTCCAAATTAATTTAATTCCTGTTTTTACATTAACAACTTATTTTTTCTCCTTTGGTGCACTGTGGTACTCCGTTGTCAATCCCAAGGGACATTAAAGAGCCACAAAAATCCTTTTAAGGTATGAAGTAGAGAACTGGAAGGGGAAAAAGCTTAAAAAATATCCATCAGTATTTCCTGTATGTCACCACCATCTATTGGACATTGCTGGAAACATGATCTCCTTTTTATTTTACCTAAAACCTCCTTTTTTTTCTGTAAGCCTTGGGTAGAAAAGTGCCTTGTTCTTGCTCAGGAAACTGAGAAGTAGGCAATAAATAAAACAATGGCATTGTGTGCCTGATCACACCTGGATATTTTATTTTTCAAGTGTCAGCTCCAGAGCCTGTTGAAAATATTGGGTGTTTGAAGTTCTCATTTGGAAACGATGCTTTAAACTGCATTTTATTTTTGTCTTAGGACAATTTTCAGCTGATGCTTCAGGTTGTCTGAATCCTTCAGGTGGAGTTAGATGGAATATTGGAAATAAATCCTTCCTGAGAGGGTGGTGAGGCCCTGGAATGGATTTCCCAGAAAAGCTGTGGCTGCCCCATCCCTGGAAGTGTTTAAGGCCAGGTTGGATGAGGTAATCTTGGTGAATCCTAGGGCAGCTCATTGAAAGTTCTTCTACTGCTTTGCCCAAAAATTTTATGGAATTTGGGTGCCACAATGGAGATCCTCACCACAGGAGGAGAGAATGAACACTCCATTAGCTATTCCACACCTACCACCTGCTTCTCAGCAAGAATAAAATATAACCCATGGGTTTCAATTCAGTTTATTTCCATTCCAGGTGTCTGATCCATCACAAAAAGTAAAGCTGGTTGGTTAAGTAAGAAAAAGTGAGGCTGGACTTTACTTAAGCAAGAAATCAAGGTCAATTCTCTGATGGCAGCAGGTGAATTCTGCCTCTTGGGGGAAATTCAGCCTCAAAAGTGTTTGGTTTTCCTTATTTTTAACACCTCTGTCATCTTCATGAGGGTAATGACAAGCAGCTCTAAATCCTCCTTAGTAACTCCAGGAGACCATGGAACACCTGAAAGAGATTCTGGGAGTGAGCTCAGCCTTCAACCAAGGCTCATGCAATAATGAGGATTTCCAGGTTTGGATCCATTTGTCAGGAGTCAGCAGTGCCTACTCTTGGTTTACTCTCTGGTGCAATTCTGTCAAGCCATAATTATCCAGGAGGAAAATCCATGTTGATTTATTCTATCTGTTGTAGAGTGAGGTTTTAGGAGCTGCTGATCTCTCCCTGGTGAACAGCAAGATGGAACATGAATTTATGTTTTACCTCCAAATCAAGCATCATAGCTAAAGCAAAGTGAGGAAAGACAAATCCTAGCTCTTATTCCTACACCAGGAAAAAATACACTAAGGGAAGTCCCATTTTCCAATGATTTCACCTAGAAAATCTCTTCCTGGGACACAGGGAGTGGGTATTTATTTCTCAGGTGCTCAGGCTGGATACGGAATGGTCAAAAGATAAGAAACAATTTCATTTTCCCAGGAATTATCAGGAAAATCATGGAATTCCATGTGTAAGTGGATTGAGAAGAACTAGGAGGGAGCCTTGCAACCTATTTATGATTTATTTATTTTGATATGGTATTTCCCTTCTTAATGGCTTAAACATGCCCCTGCTTCCAAATGCATTGGCTGAACAGGGATACTGGTGCCAGGAACTTGTTGTTTTTCTCTTTCAAGGAGAATTTACCTTTTATTGACTGAAAGTTTTGTAACTGCTTGACAAAAATTAGCATTCTTATCATTATCAATGGATTTATGTGCATTAAACACTTCAATCTAAAGACAGAAAGCAGCTGATCTGCATATATAAAATGTTCCGTATGGCTGGAGAAAATGAGATGTTTGTATCTGAATTTATTCTCCTGGGCTTCACCACCCAAGCAAATCTGCAGGTGGTGTTTTTTGTCTTGTTCCTTGCCCTCTACGTGGTCACTCTCTTAGGAAATCTGGGAGCCATCGTGTTGAACCAGATCGATCTGTGCCTCCGCATCCCCATGTGCTTCTTCCTGAGCCACATGTCCCTGCTGGATGTCTGCTGCTCCTCCACCATCATCCCCCGGAGCCTGAGGGATGTTTTGGTGGAGAAGAAGGTGATTTCCTTCATGAGATGCATCACCCAGCTCTTCTCCTTCGCCACCTGGGCCACCACTGAGTGCCATGTGCTGGCCACCATTGCCTACCACCACTACGTGGCCATCTGCAGGCCCCTGCTCTACTCCGTGTCCATGTCCCATGCATTGGGATGGAGGGCTGGAGGGCTCAGCTCCACTCTCCACACCATATCTCCATATTCCATGTCCTGTTCTGTCACTCCTGGGCCATCAAGCACTTGGTTTGTGACAGGCCCCTGCTGCTGGCCCTGTCCTGCTCCGACACCCGTGCCAGCGAGGCTATGGTGGCTGCCATGGTGGGGTTCAATGTGCTGAGCACCACAGCTCATCCAGGTCCATCCTGGTGTCCTCTCTGTCCGTCCTGGCTGCCGTCCTGTGGATCTGCTCGGCGGCCAGGCGGCACGAGGCCTTGTCCACCTGCGCCTCCCACCCGGCCTCCATTGCTCTGAGCCACGGCAGCTCCACCCTCACGGACCTGTGCCTGTCTCCAGCTGCTCTCTGGAGCAGGACAAGCTCATCTCCCTGGGGTATTCCACCACTGCCCCCATGCTGAGCCCGTTCCTCTACGGCCTCAGCAACGTGGACTTGAGGAACGCCGTGAGGAAAGCAAAAAGTTGGATCCTTGCTGCCATCCATGGCTCCCGGTGGGCTGAAAGGAGAGAACAGCCCCGCTGCAGTGAGGAGTGTTAGATTTAGGACCCTCTGGAAGAGCGATTGGATATCAGACCCTCAAGAAGAGAGTTTGGATATCAGACCCTCAGGATCCCAGGGCTGTAGTCCAGACTCGTCTTCCAAACCATTGGTGCCACGGTGTCCCTGCAGCAGCACCGCAGGGAAGGGAGGAGGCATCTCCTGGCATTGTGTGGAGTGGAGGAGCCGAGGGGGAACGTGGCAGAACAGAGCCGGGGTGGGAGATGAGGCACCACGCTCAGGGACACTCCCTGTGCTGCAGGACAGGAGCTGCAGAGATTCCAACCCTTCAGGGAGCTGCCCTGCCCTCCCTTGATTTTTCCCCCTTTTTGGGGGGGATGTCCATGTGGAAAGGGCTTTTATGGAAGCACTGAGCTGCTGGCCAGGGCACTTGGGCTCGTTTTGTGCCTTCTCTGGGAGAGAGGAAAAAGGGAGATGGGGGAGTCCAGGGGGTGATGGTGTAATTGTGAGTGAGGGATGAGGGGGGTCCGAAGAGCTCCTCCTAAAACCCAGGGGAGGCTATAGCCCAAAAAATGCCAGAAAATTCTTGAGGGGTTTGTGTGTAAAATACTTAAAACTACAAAGATTCTCATTTTCTATATATTGAGAAATAATCTTAATTTATATAAAAATTTATTTAAAAATAACCCCGCCTACCTGCTGTGTTATAGTCAAGATTTTAGACTGTAAGAAATTCTCAATATGGATCTGTAGGGTTTGAAAATACAAATGAAACAATAAAGGGCTCAAAGAGGTAAGACAAGATGGTCTGTATGAAGGACCTAGAAACATCTCTGTGTATGCGAAATTCTTTCTCCCTCTTCCCTCTGGAACACCCGAAATCCGGGATCTGGGATTGACTGAAATTGGGATTTTTGGACCCCTAAAACCGCTGCGCATGCGCAGTGGCCGCGGCTCCCTCAGTGCGGCCGTCTTGTGGACGCACCCGGTACTGCAGCTCCGAGCGCGCCGGGCGCTTCCCGCGGCTCCGCCGGCACCGGAACCGGGACATGGAGCTGGGCCGGGACAACGACGGGGACTGGCCGTGCAAGGCCGCGGGGCCCTCGTCCGGGGCGCTCCCGGCAGGAACCGCGGGTGCTGTGCCCGGAGCGTAGACGCGGAGCCGGGAGCGGCGATGGAGGAGCCCGGGGAGCGGCGGGGCCGGGCCGGGGGCACCGGGAGCGGCTGCGGCGGGCTCGGAGGTGAGCGGGGACAGCCCCGAGCGGGGAACGGGACAGCCCCGAACGGGGACAGCCCCGAGTGGGCGGCGGGGACAGCCCAGGAGCTGCGGGCACCGGGTAGGGAGCAAAATGAACATTTCGGGTAAAATGTGAGTTAATGTGCGGGGGAGAGAATGAATGTGTTGAGGTGAAAGTGAAGCTATGAGTAGTGAACGTGGGGAAAGTCCCAGGCGGAACAAAACGGATTGTAAAATCCATGTGTGAAATCAGAGCGGTTCCAACAGTTCCTTCCCAGTGCTCCCCAGGTGCTTTCATTGTTTGGTTTTCAGGAGGGAACACAGTTTGGGATGACCCAGCTTTGGAGAGTTCTGAGTTTTCCTTAGCTGTGCAGCGGTGTCAGGGTCTGGAGGCACTCCTGTTCCCTGGAGGAGGATGCCCTGGGAATGGCCTTACGTGGGATTTGGCTCCTGCTGAGTTCAGTCCAGGGACATCTTCCACTACTCCAGCCCCAAGTCTGGCCTTGGACACTTCCAGGGATGGAGCAGCCAGGATTTCCCTGGGTTTATGGGCACAGGAGGGAATGTCCAGCAGGAGCTGAGGCGTTTCCTTTGCTGTGCCAGCCCCAGCAGGGCTGTGAGAGGCAGAGGCTGTGGGAGCAGGAGCTTTGCCCCTGCCCCGGGGGAGTCTCTGCTGTGCCAGCCCCAGCAGAGCAAACGTTTGTGGTTTCACATCCCGATCCAAGGAGCTGCCGGGGCAGGAACGGGGATGGGCACGGAGCAGGGACGGTGCCGGGCACAGGGTGACATCCAGAGGGTGCCACCAGCCCGTCCCTGCTGCCCAGGCTGGGCTGAGCAGGCTGGTGACTGTCCCTGTGGTTGCTCTGCAGGGTGAGGAAGCCAACCCTGGCGAGGAGGAGGATGAGGAGGTGTGGGAGGATGGAGACAGCGGCCACCAAAGGCTGGGGAAGGCCCAGCTCCAGGTAGGAGATGCTGCCTTCCAAGGAACTGTCACTCCCAGCAGGAGCACCTGTGCAGGAGAGCCTTGTCCTGAGCCAGGGTTTCACTGGAGCGCGGGGCTCGAGGCGCTGAGGTGGGGCCGGGAACGGGACCCGGGCCTGGGGATTCGGGTCTGGGTCCTGCCGGAGTGTGCCGGGGGTCCCGGGCTGAGCCGCTTGTCCCTCGCCGGGCGGGCTGTGTGGCCGCCGAACCGAGGCGGGATTGGGGCTGGGATCGGGATCGCCGCGGGCGGGAAGAGCCGCTCCGGGACGGCACGGACCGAGCCCGGCGCTGCCGCTCCCGCTTGCACCGCGGGGCTGCTCCCGCTGCGGCTCCGGGCAGGTCCCGCTGCTGCCGTGGGGAGCCGGGGCTGTGCCGGTGCCGGGCCCGGCAGGAGAGCGGCGCATTCCCGGAGCAGGCGCTGGATCGCGGCTGGAAGCGGGCGCGGCGCGGGAACCCCCGAGGCCGCCGGTCCCGCTGGGTAGGAGCGGCGGTAGGAGCGGCCTCGCAGCCCCTTTCCACGGGCGTGTGAGGCCGGTCCTACCCAGCAGGACCAGCGGCACCTCTGCCCCAGCACCCCCTGAGCGGAGCAGGGCCCGCCGCCCGTCCTGAGCCCACCGCATCCCGGGGAATGAGCGGAGCTGCAGAGCCGCGGGCAGGAGGAGCTGCTCCAGCATAGGCGCTGTCCTGCTCCAGCTGCTCATTCAGCCCCTGCCAGGTGAGATCTGATGCTTTCCTCCCTCTTCCCCCGAGATCCGTGCAACTCACAGTCTCCAATGGCAAAATCTGTTAGTAAAATTCTAGTTGAAATGTTTAATCTGTGTTTCCAAATCACGGAATATTGCGAGATAGAAGGAACCCACAAGGATCATGAAGTTGAACTCTAAGTGAATGGCCTATCCAGTGACTGAACCCACAACCTTTAGTGTTTTCAGCACCCTGCTCAAAACAGCTGAACTGATCTCTGGGTCATCTGGAATTCCAGGCTGGGAACTGGAAATACCAACAAGGTAATTCCTATGCCAATGCAGCTCCTTTTATGCTAATGCTGCTTTAAACACGAGCCCTTGGAACGTCTGTGGAGCAGAGCTCCATGGCTGGCACTGGACCATGGAGCAACACAGGTGAACTGCTGTGTGACAGCACAAAACTCTTCCAATCACCCTGATTTCCTGCCCTTTCCGGGATTTCTCTAATAACTGAAGGTGCTCATGCCATGTCTCTTTCCAGGGAGAAACGAGCAAGACAAGTCCTGAGGGTTCCTTTGGTCCATGGCAGAATTGTTCTGGTGAGTGTTCACATGTGGATGTAATGCTTCATGCAGAGCTGGAAGCTGGAACTCCAGCAGGTTTTGGTGCAGTGTTCCCTCTCATCTGCTGCCAGCTGGGAAGGGAAATGGAGTCAGACATAGTCAGAAATGGAGTTAAGGGGTACCTGTTACCCAGCTGTGGCTGCCCCATCCCTGGAAATGTCCCAGGTCAGATTGGACAGGACTTAGAGCAACCTGTGATAGTGGAAAATGTCTCTGCCCCTGGCTGGGGTTGGAATGGGATGAGATTTAAGGTCCCTTCCAAGCCACCCCCTTCCATGTTTGTACTGTCACCACCCCATCAGATCCTAGTCTGGAAATGTGACACCTGGGAACAATCACACACTCCAGGTTTTGAAAGCTTGGGCCCCAAAATAACAAACTGCTGTCAGAAAAGGAAGGCCAGGAATTCTAAATTGTTCCCTGCCCCTATTTTTTTCTTGTAGTTTTCCCATTACCCCCTGCTCAACTCCACCACAGGGCTTGGAGCACTGGGAGCAGCCCTTTAGTGCCCACTTAAAGGTGTCTGAAGTGCCTGGCCCTAATCCCAGTTGGGAATGTCTTAGCTACCACCCCTTCTTCCTCTCCCTCACACCCCACCACTGACAGCTCAGATTGAATGACTGACTTACTGTGTTTGGAATTCCCTCTTTAAAAAGCAGCACTGGAATATCTGGGATACCAGGAGAGTCCCTGGAAGTCACAGGTCAGAGGCAGAGTCAGATGAACAATCCTGAACTGGTTTTCAGGGGACACATCCCCAGCCTGTGGGGACTGCAAAGCTGCTCCTTCCACTTGGGACAGCCAGGGAAAACATCCCCACCATGGATTTCTGACAGGAAAAACCTCACAGCTCCAGGATACTTGGCTCCTCCCAAATCCAGCCACCACTCCAAGGAACAAACAAGGGACAGATCACCTCAGGGTGCACACCACTATTTTTAACAATAACACCAAAACCAGGGAGAATTCACACTCACCTTTTCTCCTGGGCACAGCTGTCCAGAGCCTCACACTCCTTGCCTTCCATGCCTGCTCCTTTTCCAAGACCTCTGGAGCCAGTTCAGGGCAGGCAGTGGCCACCACAGCCCTGGCAGTGCTGCTGGGTGATCCCAGCCCCTCTCTGAGGGCTGCAGCTGCACATGTCCCTGCTCAGGGATGTGCCACTGCCACCAACTGTGGTGGCACACCACAGAGGCTTCCAACCCACAGGCAGGCACAGGCTGTGTTTGTTTAAAATCAGCCTCCTAGAGAAGAAAAGCTGTCCTTACCTCAGGATTTGCCAGGAAAAGGAGCTGTGAGATCTGCAGGTAAATGCAACACAGCTGTGCCCTCAGCTGCAGGGAAGGCTCTGTTCCAAACCCCCACAGCAAAAAGGCAGAAGGATATCAGGGCACTGCAGCAGGGCTCTCAGGATTGGGACACTCTATGGCAAAGTTCTGGCCTGGGTTTGAAGCCTCTGGAGTGTGAGAGGCAGCAGACCCAGAGTCACAGCCAGTCCCAGCTCCAGACTGGCACAGTCATTGCCAAGTGCTGGGAATTCAGTGCTTGGCTGCTCAACTGGCCCCTGAGGTCAGAGAGGAGATCCCACAAGCAGGTTTTGGTGCAACAGTGCTGATTTCTGGCAACCTGAACACAAAACTTTCCACCACAGCCAAGGGGCAGCTCTGGGCCAGCAGGGAGGCACAGTGAGTGTGCAGTGACCAGCCAGCCCCAAATACAAAGGACATAAAAGCCCCCTCAAGCCCCAAAGGACCACCAGAACCAGCAGCTGCAGAGACCAAGGTGAGCTGCAGTACTAAGGCAGAGTAACATTTCTGTCCTTTGTTCTCCAAACTCTTGTTTAATGAACCACAGAACCATTAAGATGCAGGAAGTTTACAGATCTGCCCTCCTGGAATGGGAATTTTGGAGCTGCTCAAGCACTTTCATTATTCCAGTGCATTCCAGTTCCTCACTCACATGCTGCAGTCACCCTTCATATAAAAATCTTCACACAAACACTTGAACACTGCTCTTCCCACAGTACAAACACTTGAAAGATGCCTCTCAGGATTTTTCTTCCCTCCAAAATAGTCTCTTGCTTTAGAGGGGAACAGGACTTTTTAAGTACAGACCGAGCACTTGTTCATTCAAGTTCATTGATTGATTGGCTTTTAAGTCATTTCTTCCTCTTCTGCTTTAGATCTTTAGTTTTCTTAAATTTCTTCTGTTGTTTGGGTCCTCGTGCTGTTTCTAGTTTTCTTTTCTTCTCACTGAAAAACAGGAACAAAACATCTGTTAAAAATACACTGGCTTGCCATCCAGCAGGGAAATTTTTGTTGTAATATAGGAGTGAGGGAGAAAATTTAAACTTGGTGCTAGAAAAAGCACAAAGAAGAGCCTGACTTAGATTTTATAGTGTCCTGACATTCTCTAACCCATAAGATCTTGATTTTTAGCTCTTGTCTTTTAGCTCTTGTTTTGCTTTTCAAAACTTTATCTGTCCTAAATGCGGTATCTGGATTTTAGAGTACCTAGAAGAGAAACTACTGATTGTTTTAAAACATTCAATTTTGTCCCTGCACTGGATTTTGATTCAAGTAAACACAACAGGAATTCCAAGCTCTGATCTTTTTAAGCAGCTGCTAAGAGTCTCTCCTTCCTGGAAGGCTTTTGGAAACTTACAGCTCCTAGCATTCATGGAAAAAACCATGGAAGGGTGGAACAGAGATCACATAATTACTTGAGCTGTCAGGCACTCCAGGAAGGGGAAATAAGTGAGCAGGGAAGTCTCACCTATAAATCCCCAAGGGAAAAAATGAGAAAATTACATGCTGGGCATGGCAGAAGAAAGAAGATGGATGAGAATTAAAGAATTGTAGAAATACAGACATTTTCCAGGCTCAAGCTCACTTCTGAAAGAATTCTTTCCTGAATTTGCATTTTCTCCACTGGCACCTCCAGGTGCTCCCACTCAGTGTTAGATCCCAAAGCAAATTGGGCACTCAGGTGGAATGAGTGACCCAAGGGAGGAACAGTCCAGCTTCTGTGTGGGATCAGGATCAGATCATCAGCAATAGAGCCAGAATTAAACAAGTTAATGAAGAGAGGACCATCCTTAGAGCAACACAAACACTGGGTAGTGGAGCTCACAGCTGCTCACACCCCAATTCCCTCAGGAAAACTGAGGATCTAGCCAGGACCCTGAGTTCACTTTTAACCCTCAGGCTTCACTCTTTTGGAAAACATTTAACAAAGCCAGCAGGAAGAGGAGAGATCTCTGGAATATTTCAAGTTCCTTTACCTTTTCAGGCTGACGACGGAAGCGTTCTGTCCTGCCTTGCTCAGCACCTCGTTCCACTCCTCATCATCCCCCCTGATAATGTACCTGAGTGGGAAAGGGGAAGGAAAGTCAGGTCAAATTGTTAGCACAGAGAAAAACAACATAAAAATAAGGTGTTTCTACTGTCAGGCACACACTACTCTGCAAACAAGCAAATGGGATTTGGGAAACACACACCAAGTCAGGCTGGCAAAGCTGGCATGGGACAGCTTTCCTAAATCAGTCTGGGAAAAAGTGAAGAGCTTTTAAGAAGAGAAATTAAGACAAAAATTGCTACTCAAATAAGCTCATGTCCTTTGGCCCTTGTCTGGGTGTTCAAGCACACTGGAAATTACACCCAGATTTAAAGAGGCAAAGCAGTTGTGTAGCAGAATGGAGTGACTGCTCTCCATCTCAAGTTCTTGGAGTTTTGGAATAGATAAGGCTTTGTCCACAAAGCTGAACAATGTTGGACAAAGCCCCACAAGTTTTCTACAACCTGCACTGAAAAGTATTCAAAATAGATTTTTGTGTCTCTCTCCTCATGGAGAACAAAAATCTGTTTCTGGCTGAGGACAAAAAAAAGAGGAAACAGAGTCCAAAATGACAAAAAGGTATGCAGCACTATCAATGCTATAAAATAGAATTCATTTGAAAACATTCTGGTTGTATTATTTTCCTTATGTCACTGACTTACAAGTCACTTCAAATCACATCCATTCTTGTCCTTTCTCCAAACATGGCAACTAAAGGTTCAAAGAAGGTTAAAATTCCTTTTGCCAGATTTACCAGAGACCAATTTAGAGCCAGGCCAGACAAATTCCCTGGGACATCAGCACAGTGAGCAGTGTTTGTAAGACAAAAAGTGGGAGGGGAGAGGGAAGAGAGACAATCAGTGGCATCTGTAACTCCTGTTGGTCCAAAAAGACAGAAGTCTGCTTAAGACACTGAAGTAAAAGCTTTGGTTTTAAGTAAAAGTCTGCTTAAGACACTTTAGTAAAGCTCTGGTTGGTTGCCCTTTTTGTGTTGATTTGGGTTTTTTATGCTTTACCCACTGCTGACAATACACACTGGTTCTCATTTACTGATGGTCTACTGCACCTACAGCCTTGTGCACAAATCCCAGCAAGAGCCAGCATTCCACCCAGGAAAAGTCTGGATTTGAGACCCAGGGATGAATTCTTACTGTGTAAGGTCCATCTCCTTCAGCTTCATCACCTCCTGCTTGTGCTTTTCTTGGAATTCCTTTGCAGCCTCCTCCTGCAACAGGACAGCACAAGATGCTTTAAGTCCTGAGGGCAACAATGATTTTGTAATGAGAGGAAAATACCTTTTCCCCACAAATACATCCCCTAAACCAAATACCAGCTGGTCCTGAATAGCTTCTCTCTTTTATTTAATTTCATTTTTACGTTATTTGTACACCCAAACTTGTAATTTTCTGTGAAAACCCCACACTGCAGCTTAAAGCACAACTCCAGCTGCACATAATGCAAACCTGTCAGGTTTTAACTCCCTTACAGTGCCAGATGTGGTGTGGAACCCTTTCCATCCAGGAAAATTTAATGTTTTTGCCCTCAGGTGAACTCCCCTGAAGTGTTTACCATTCTTATGAACCAAGAATAAAGTTTGTAATTACCAAATCATCATTTAAAGATTTCAGCGTTGGCTCCATCACAACATCCTTTGTTGCTGCCATCTGCTCCTCCACAGCTTTTTCCTGGACTGTGTTGAACAGCTGAAAATGAAACAAGCCAGCACATGTAAGACTTGGTTTTTAAAACACCATTTACCACCTCTACAATGAACTCCTAAATTCAGACTTCAGGAGCTTTGCTATCCTAAACCTTAGAGAGAAAGAAAACCAGGAACCAGTTCCAAAACTTTACAATTATTTCAGTGGATTTCAGGTCTACCTCTAGATAATACTGGGAAATAATTTTATTTTTTTCCAAGGAAAGCTGAGATGCCACCAATGCTCTGAACAATGGCTTAGGCAACAAGGATTGTCAGCTCAGCATTCTGGTCAGGGCACTTCAACATGGCAAACTATAAGATAAGCACTCTTATCTGGGAAATCACTACACAGAATCATTAAGTGGTTTGGGTTGGATGGGACCTTAAAGACCACTGAGGTCCAAACTTCCAACCATGGGCATTTAAATCACTGCCACACACTTTCCAGCTGGGATTTTCCCCACTTGCCAAGAAGTTTATGTGGGGATGTGTTAAGGATGCCCAGCTCTGACCCAGCTCTTTCTTAGTGTGGTATTTTCTGTGAATTTTGGAATGATGGTCCCACATGGCCAAGGCTTGTCCTGAGCTCCCACCTGCACCACTTTGCGGATGATCCTGTTGAAGAGCCCCATCAATTGACTGCTGGGCAGCTCCAGCTCCTTTTCCAGCTGGTCCAGAGATTTATGCTGCAGGCCAATCCCTAGGAAAAGGGCCTGAGGAAGAGACAGGGATTTCAGCACAGAGCAAAGAGAGACACACATCCCCAGCTCACTCCCCAGATCCACCCTGCCCACACACACCGACTGTGCAGCAGAGAGGGAGATGTCTCCCATCTGGCTGAGGAAGAACATCCTGGCAATGGTGGGCACCATGTCCATGATGAGGTGGTAGTCCACCATGTTGCGGGAGTACATCTCCAGCCTCTTCAGGTCGTACGGGATGAACGCTGACTCCAGCTCAGCGCGGCTGAGGGCTGGCGGGAGCAGAGAAACACAGCAAGGTTGGCAATGTTCCACAAGCACCCAGGAGCTCAGTGTTTAGCAGGAATTCAGGTATTTAGTGATGCTGGCAAGGGGGGCTATTTACAGACATGAACGAGATGGGGCTGCTGCTGAAAGCGCCTCGAGCTGTTTTATTTTTCAGCATCAGTCTCATTACATGATTATGACAATGGGAAGATGCCACCAGCTCACATTCCAGGCAGCAGACCAGAAAACCTAATGTTACAACTTACTTTATAAGCTTCTTGACCAATCACACAAAGCAAAAGCACATTGACAGTAGTTCTATCCAATCACCATAAGCACACATACCTTTGGCTAAAACAATGCTTGCTTATTTTGAATACAATACCTGCTTGTAAGCCTTAAAACACAACACACAGAGCTCCATTATTAAGCTTTAACCTTCCTAATATCTTGCTAGATATACTTTCTGTAGCTTAGAAAGCTATTCAGACAAGCATTAATACACAGGCCATTGTTCTATTTGCACTTGCTTTTCTACAGTTTAAATACTTTTTCTGCTGACCTATCTCATGGCTGCTGCTTTAGCTCTACTCACAGATCTGCTGTATCTGAGGCCTGCATCTTGCAGCTTTCCCAAAACCCTCTGATTTTGTGGATTCCCACAATTCCCCCTCTCTGTTTACCTAGAAAGAAACCTTCATAATCGTGTCGTTTATTACTTGTGTTTCGTAGCCTTACTATAATATTTCTGCTTATTACCTGCTTAAAGCATGTTCTTGCTGGCACTAAGCATTGCTATATTACAACACAGCAATTTAATGCTGTAAAAGTCCAGTCGGTGGAAAGGGCATAAATTACACCTGACAATAGTTACAAGTCATTGTTCAAAGAGCTCTTGTCGATTCCAGGGTCTTAATTCAAAATTTTTGCTGTAAAAGAGGTTTGTTCCCTTGCTGCAGCAGGAAAACCATCTAGAACCAGACACTAAAACCCCACAAGACACAAGTACCAAGATCTCCCCAGAGGATTCTCCTGTTAAACATCTTGAGAAAACAGCAAATTGAGGTGCCAGGCTCCAGCCCTGCTCTGCCATTCACTTACAGCTGTCCCAGTCAGGGTACTCACGTGCTTGGGACTGCTGTTTGATATTTTTGTTCTGAAGAATGTTCAGTGCCAAGGAGGGAGAAAAGGTGCTGAACTGGTAGGAAAGCAGGGAAAGGAAGCGCCTCCTAAAATCTACGGGGCAAGAGGACAAAAATAAATTACCCCAGTGTAACAGAATAGAATAACAAACAGCCCAGATGGTCCTTGCAGAGTCAGCAGGATCAGAGTTACCTTTCCAGAAGGCAGTGAGCCAAGGTTCCTGCTCAGAGTCCTCTTCATTGAGCATCTTCAGCATGATGCAGGAATGCTCCCCTGTCAGGTCATTCTGATAAATAAGATACAGTTCTGTGATTCTGTGGTGGATTTCCCATCATCCCCATGAACCTTTTGCACTCTGCTCAGCTGAGGAAGGGAAATACCTTCTAAATCAACAACAACAGACGCATCAACTGCTACCGACCACCTCCACTTAATGGAAAACCTATGAACTTCTAGAATTTGGTAAATCTCAGCTATTTTACCAATAACCATATTAATAGCCCTCAACAGCTCTAAATTTTTATGTGCAAACTGCTTGGAGGCCCACATTCACAACCCTAAAGCTCTACTCCTTAACTATAGGCCCAAAGAACAAAAATGAACATAAACCAAGCCTTAAAAGCAGCCTCAGCAAGCCCTCCTGCCCCAAACCCCTTCTCACAGAATCTGCTGGAATGCATGCGCAGGGATTTTAGCAGGGCTGGGTTTTCACTCAGGAACAGTGTGGTACTTACAGGGGTCTGCCTCAGATAAACTGGCACAAATCCAGCACGCTTCCAAAACCTGGGCAAAAGAGGGAACACACTGAGAATTATGGAGCTAAATACGTAATAAATTGTGGTTAAATGCAATTTATCTGCTGTACAAGGACAGCTGGTGAGGAGAAAGCAAAAGTCTCTATGACACACCAACAATCAGAGCAAATGAGCTTTCTGTCAGAAAGCAGGAACAGCGTCCACCTGAATGAGGGTTCAGCTCAGGAAAGTGAAAAATTATGACTGTAATGTCAAAAAATGCAAAAACTTTCAAGGTGCTGTGAAAGGCATTTACACCAGTCAGGAAAAAAAAAACACCAGCTCTGAAGTCAGCAGCACCTCAAGTTTCTACAGGTCACAGGATGAGAATTTAACCACTCCCTACCTATCACAGGCTGTTCTTACTTCTACACCCTGGAAAAATTGGGCAAGTAAAGCCCATTATCTGTTGAAGAAGGGCAAGATGTAACTGGGAAGTAGAATCATGTCCTACTTGAGCAATCTGGGTGTCAGGCCATAAGACACCCCGAGATAGTCCAGGTGCTCAGCTTGTCTCTCACTCAGTTTGAGCAGCAAAGGAGGCAAATCTTTCCGGGGTGTCACAACCTCTTCTAATAAACCAACAGTCTGGAAAAGAAAGTGGGAATGGGTTAGCAGCAATCCCCACAGAAAGCTGCAAATTAAAGCTCTTCTTCTCCATGAAAATCAAAGCTGAGTATTTCCTCCCTAGAGAGTGGAGACTTACAGGGGAAATTATGCAGCTTAGCATGACAGAAAAAAAAAATTACCATACCTCACTGCTCACAGTTGTGATTTCTTTTGGCTTTTGAACTGTTTCTTCTTCCAAACATGGGAATTTGCCTTCATAGTACATCTGCAGCAAAGTCAGAGCTCTGCTGCCATAGCCCATCTGTGAAGAAGCAACAGCACACTGTAAGCAAAACCAGGTCTCTGATTTTTAACGTCCTCCCCTTAAAACCTATTAACAATCAGCAGTGCAGACATCACTCAGTCACTGCAAAAATGCTTTTTTTGGCCACATGGCAGCTCCAGGGAGAAGGACTGTACAGACAAAATCAGCATCAGGCCTGGTAGTTCAGGGCTGTGTAGTAATTCTTGGGGTTTAACTCTGGCACTCAGAAAATGCCGAACACTTGGTAAGGTCACAGCAAATATCCCTGGATTGTGTACGGTGGCTCAGGACGCTCTGGGAGCACTGATTTGGTGTCCTGAGCTTAAAATGCTAAGAACTGGAGGAGCTGCAGTGTTTGTCCTGTTCTGAGCTCTGCCTGCAGAGCCATTTCCATTTCCCTGGCCCCACCAGAGCTGGCCCCAGGTACTTTACCCCCTGGTAATCCGGGTGAACCGCGATGCGAACCACGCGCCCGCCGGAGAGGCCCCCAAAGTCCGGATCCTGGAACTGCACAAGGACAAAGAGCCCATTAAAGGACACTGCTGGGCACTCTGGAGACAAGAAATACATGAAATCCACCCTGGGTGCCAGTGCACAGCCAAATCACCCACCTGCTCTGAAATGGTCCAGGGAATCAGATCACCAGAGGCTTTCTTCCCCCTGGAGAGGCTGTTCATGATGGACTGGCGGGAGATTTCTCCCTCCATGCACACCTGCCAGGAAAGACACAAAACCATGAAAACAGACACACAAAATGCTTCCTCCTGCTCAACTAGACCAGGATCAAAACTGACACTTGACTCATTGTCTTACCTGAACAACAGCCAGGACTTCTGGTAAGGAATTTTGGGTGGGTGGAACAGGAGGCAAAAGGCAAAAGAGATGATGGGCAGGGGCATCAGAGAGCATCTGGAGGTCATTGGGGGAGTTCTGCAGGGTGAAGACATCAGAAAGATCAAAAATTGTCCAGAGAATCACAGAATACCCTGAACAGGAAGGGATCCATCAGGATTGAGTCCAGTTCCTGGCCCTGCACAGGACAACCCCAAAAATGCCACAAATGTGCCTGAGAGTGTTACCAAATGGTTATTCCATGAGGAGAGCTTCAAAATCCAGCTGATTTCTAAACAATCCCTCTATCTTCCATAGAGCTATTAAGAAATTTGGAACTCATAAAATGCTGAGGGATGGAGGAGCTCCCAGGCCATTTCATGGCTGTCACATCCCCAGACAGCATTGGTTCTCCTCAAGGGAAACCTTGTGCTCTAATATGTATGAACCTGAACTTCATATTTTCATACAGCTCCTTACCTCCTAAGTACCAAATCTCAATCTTTTTTTAAGCCTCAGATTTTTAGAACTCAGTAGCTCAGCGCTTCTGGACTTCCCCAGATTTACAGATCAACCCTGGTCTTGAAACCTTGAGAGGAATTATTCCTCTTTTCAGCCTCATAATAGTGCTGCTCTTGATGAACTTGAGGCCCACCAGAACATGGTAAAGAGAACGGCAAATGAGGTTCAGCACTGATAAAATCCTGACAGGCTTGGAGGCTCATTTAGAATTTTAGTCTCCACATTTTTTCAAGGCAAAAATATTCCAGACTATCTGGAAATCCAGTGTGTACAGCCAGGACTGAGGTAGAGATCTCAGAGAAAGAAGAACACAGCTCTGTACACAACAAGAAGCAACAGAAGCTGTTGAGAAATGTCAATCAAGCTGTCATAACAAGCACCTCTGTCCCCAGAAAATTCCACACTGAAACTGGGAATGAAACTGGATGGAAGAAGCCAAGCCATACCTTGTAGTGTGAAGCCACATAGAGGGCCATCAGCCTCTGCAAGAAAACTTCTGATGCTCTGTGGTAACAGAAGAGTGTGTCCCTATTTACATAGTATCTAAATACAGGGATTAAGGAAAATAACTCCTTGGGAACCAGGAAAAAGCTTCCTGTTGGTTTATTTTCAATATCTGGGCTTGCCTTCTTAGACTCCAACAGCTTAATCTACGAGAATAAATAATGTTGGGCAGTCTTTGCAGCTTTCACACCCTTCACCTGTAAAGATAAACCTTTTGTAATTTCAACAAGGGCCTCCCTTCATGCAACCCTTCCTTGAGGTTGTCTCTGCAGTAAAACTGGGGTTTGGTGATGTCCTGGCAGCACCCACCACCAGTGCCATGAGAGCTGAACTCCAGGAGCAAGGTCATGGGGAAATGACCGCCTGCTGAGCTTATCCCAGCCATGAGCCAGGCTGAGAACCTTCCAGTGAGGATACAGGTCACAGGTGTCTGGCAGGGGGCAGCCAGAGATGATCCTGGTGATGTTGAGGCAGTCCAAGCACAGGAGATCATTCAGCCACTTCTCCACGGGGTCCCCAGGGGCGTACCTGATGGACTCGTGCAGGGACACCTCGTGCAACGTGCGAGCTGCAGGGGTAAAAAAGGACACTCGGGGCTGGACAAGCACCCCACAGGATCCCTGTGCTCTGAAGGGCTCCCAGATCAGAAAACTCAGATGCTGATTTTTCACCTCTAAAAAGCCTTCCATCTGAAACTTGTGAGGAAAACCAGCAGCGTTCTGTCATTTCCCCACACAACAACCCCTTCCCACAGCTGCAAGGCACGTGGATGGGTGGGACAGCCATGGATCAGGCTGACAGCAGCCCCAGGACACACACAGGCTGTGTGGGACACACAGGCCAGAGGTGCTGTTGTTGGGAAGGATGAAAGTTTGACAAGAAAGTCTCACATATATGTATGCTTAGCAGAAAGATTTTTAAATGTAGAATCTGATGAAGGAATAGAAATGGAAATAAGTTTCGATATAGAAGAATTGCTGAGCCAATATTGCTGGATAACCAAGGAGGCAGAAGGGGTTTTTATGGCTTAGAGCAAAGGATAAACCCACTTCAAACAAGATGTTTTTACTAAGCAGAAAGACAGCACAGGCAAACAAGCCTGCTGATGTTGCAAGTAGAAAAAATGTCTCAGAATTTTCCACAGCAAGAAGACTGAATAACAACTTCTAGCTTAAACTGTAATGTACTAACTTTTAGTGATTGGAGAACAGTAACATGAATATTATAGTAGTTATGACAGGCTATAGATAATAGTTAAGGTATAGACTGCTTCTACTGTATTAAGATGCTCAGCAAAGTATATAATGCAATGGAACCAAAACCAAAGGGTCTCCAGGCCTGCCTGCAGCTGCAGCTGAGAACTGTAGGCACAGGCTCTGTCACCCACCACCCTGGACTGCTGGAACATCTTGGATGGAATAAACTGCATTTTAGAGAGCCCCTGGAGTCCCACATCCCTCATTCAGGCTCTGACATGCTGTACCTGAGGTGAGCTTGGCAGTGGCTGTGGATTTGTTCTCTGCTGTCAGGGTCACCTGGCTCTGGGCGCTCTGCTGGCGGAGCTGCTGGATGAGCTTCAGGGACAGCGACCGCCCGGTGCCCTCGTACCTGGGAACCAGGACACAGGGAGCTGAAACAGGAACCACAGGAACCAGGCAGCTCTGGGGAGCCCCAGCAGAGTGGCTGCTCCAGACTCACCCATTGATGGTGGAAGCCATGAACACCAGGTAAGGGCCCAGCAGGTTCTTCACCAGGGGCAGGGGAATGGCAGCAGCTTCATCGATCACCACGAGCTCGGCCTGGCCCAGCTTCACAGAATCAGCAGGGTGGATGTACTGCAAAGGAGGGTACACTGTCACTGCCAGCAGGGAAACACCAGGGTCCTCAAAGCTGGGGCCCTGGAAAGCTCTTTGCTGCCCCTGTTCTCCTCAAACAGCAAGCCAGAGACTGAGATGTGGAAAAACAGAAAGTCAGGAGAGGGTTTAGGCTGCCCTAACAAGGACAGGCTCACACATCTTGTTTGGCACAACTCCACGGGAATTCATCTGCAGAGGTGAGGAAAATAAAGAAAATCTAATCACTAAAACCTCTTCCTGCACTGCTCCTGATGCCTTGTGATGGCTGACTAGAACAGAGGCTGGATGGAGTTACAGAATAAAGCAGGGATTTATTAAAAGGCCTCAGTGGATCCACCTTGGACAGTACAAGAGCCCAGCCAGGGCTACACCCAAGATGAACCAATACAGCTACAAAATGCACAACCAGTCACGAGGTCTCACTTTTATAAGTTCTGGTCCATTTGCATATTGGAGTTAATTGTTCAACCACAGCTTCAGGTTATGAAGTCCTATCCTCCCAGATTGCTCTCTTCAGTTCCCTGTTGTTTATGGTTTTTGGAGGTTGTAACGGCTCTCCTTAGTTCTCAAACTGGAAAAGGAATTGTTTTGTCTGCCTACCCTGTGAAGAGACCTTACTAACACTTACTATGAAGCTCAGTTACACACTAAAGCAGCACAGAATCTGAAAAATATGAAAGCTAAAACTTAAGGCATCACTCCTTTCACCTTCCTTTGCTTTTGTTTTGGGAGAAACCCATGAGGGAGCTTTGTAATCTTCAAGTTACTCCCTGAAAGAGAGAAGGTGTTTTGAGGAAGTCACTCCCTGAAGATCTGCCTTCCAGCAAAACCCACCAGGACAGCTCCACATCACACAGAATGAACATGCTCAAAATCAAAACAACTTCAACACTGGCAAAAACCACAGCCAGGAACAAACCTGGAAAGGTAAGAATGCCAATTACCTGGATGGTCTGCCTGTGCTCCTTGAACACATTCACTCTGACCACTGCCTTGTTGAACTCTGGATTTAAGGACTGAACAATCTCATAGTCCAAATGCTCCTGGAAAACAACATTTTTAAACAATATAGGAAGCCAAGATGTAAGAAAAAAATAATTTACCATCATCATCATCATCAAAATAAGCTCAGACACTATTATCTCACATTCTAATAAAAAATTCTTATAAAACCTTCAAAGGCCTGAGAACTGGGAAATTATTTACTGATGTTAAAATCTGCTTCACAAACAAACTGGTTTACCCTGCTTAAAAATAGAGAAAGAAACACAACTCTACCATGAATCCTTTTCTTGCAGAACATGGTAAAAAAGGCTGGTAGCAAACTTACGTAGCCAAAAGCACAGATGAGGTGTAAAACTTCCTAGCAGGAATGCTTTGAAAATATTGTAAAATAGTCTGCTCCCCTCACCTGATACTGCAGTGCATCAAAGCCTTTAAATATGAACTCAAAGAGAGTGTGAAGGTTATCAGGGCTGGGAGATGTGACAAAGATATTGGAGTAACTGCAGAGAAAAAAAAAAAAAAACAAGAGCTGAATGATTTTTCTAACAAATTTTACTACATAAGTACTAAACAGGATAGGTTTTTAACAGGAGGGGTTGACTTTACCTAATAAACAAAACACAGCAGATTCCTATGGACAATAATCTTGATTTATGTGTTGATTATTTTGAGTTTTAAGAAAAATTTGACCAAAAGACACAATTTTGTCAAGATATAATCTTGTATCAAAAGATGTAAGATTAAAAATGAGGGATTTAAGATTGGATATTACTAATATATTCCAATCTTGCCACCTTGGTTGTGTTTTGGGTTTTTTTTTTAACTCGGGTATGTAGATAAGGCCTGGGGGATTGGAGGGGGGGGGATCACTCACCCAAAAGCCACAGCTCCAGCAATGGCCAGCCCCAAAGCAGCAGATTTCCCTCGTCCCCTGGCTGCTGTTAATGCCACAGTGCTCCTCAGGGTCTTCTCAGAAATGGCTTCAATGAATTTTAGAACTGCTTTTGCCTGAGGATTAGAAAACCCCCAGAAAAGAGAGTTTGAGTTTCTTTCACCCTGAGTCCTGCCCCATCCAGAGAAGCTCAGCTCTGCCAGCACACCTGATGCCTTGTGAAGGCTGGCCTAGAACTGGATGGAGTTAAAGAATAAAGCAGGGATTTATTAGAAGGCCTCAGTGGATCCACCTTGGGCAGCACAAGAGCCCAGCCAGGGTTGCACCCAAGATGAACCAAAATGGTCACAAAATGGACAACCAGTCACAAAGTCTCTCACTTTTATAAGTTCTGCTCCATTTGCATATTGGAGTTAATTGTCCAATTACAGCTTTAGCTTATGAAGTCCCATCCTTCCTGTTTTCCTCTTTTCATTCTGCCACTGATAATGATCTTGGGCCTGAAATTTGGATAATTTATCCTTGATCTACCTACCTTGTTTTGTCTCCCTACTCTGTGAAGAGAGCTTACTATCCCCTACTATGGAGCTCAGAACTACACACTAAAGCAGCACAGAATCTGAAAAATATAAAAGCTGAACCTGAGACATCTCACCAACCTGATCCAGGGTTTTGCAGCCATCCACCAGCACTCCCACAGGCTGTGTGTCCTGCAGGCTCTCCTTCAACTCCCTCAGCTCCAGGTCCTGGGGCCCCAGGCTCTCCTCCTGCAGGCACATAACAGGATGAGCCAAGGATATTTCAGCACAATCCTACCTTTGTGGTGTCTTCTGACACCTTTGGGCAGGCAGAGAAAATGATCTGGAAGGAAAAGTTACCACAAGAAGAATGTATTCCCCAAAACCATGAGAATTTATACTGACAGACATGTATTTAACATTTAAATTTCCAGGCATCTCCAGGAGAATGGTCACAAAGGGGTTCCCCAGTCCTGACTTCCCCAGGCTTGGAAGGAAAAAAGGGAAGGATTTTGCAGCACATAGTAATTACAGAATGGCACTGATAGAAAAAACAGATTAAAGAAGAGTGCTCTGAGTAATTTAATTCATTTTTTAGTCTTTGGACATTCATGATCTTTGTTACACTTCTCATATGCAGTGTCCAGGCAGGGGGAAAAACTACTGCAGCACCAATACCAAAATAATATCAAGACCTTCAGAGCTAAACAATAAACTTGGACACAAACACAACCAGTTTTAGATGGGAATGAAGGCTGATTTTCCTGGTTGTCACTTAAAATTCCAAAGGCAGCAGCCTCTGCAACCAACAGATAAGCATTTGTGCTGCTGTCAGTGTTGTCCTAACAATAAAAGCAGGTTGTTTTATTTATTTTTCAATCAGTGCCTTATTAGAATGTTTTTACCAGCTCTGACAGAAGCTGTCTTGGTTATTTCTTAAACCACACAGCACAGCTTAAATGCTTCAAGATTTCTGTTTAAAACTGGTTCCACTTTACTGCAGTCCACAACTGGAAGTGATAAAAGGATACACTTCTAACAGTGCAAATATGTGTCTGGATTATCCTCAGGGAATTCTTCCTGGAATGTGACATGTGTAACTCAGAAATTGAAACAGCTGCCACAGCTTCCAGCTGTGTCCTGAGCCTGCAATATACTTATTTCCAAAGTGCTCTCTCACCCTTCAAATGCCAAAAAAGTATTTTTATTGGTCCATCAGCTTGAAATCCCTCCATGCAACCACAATCAAGCATCACCTCACTGGCTGAGCAGCACAAGAAAATTTAAAAATATGGGCAAGCAGAAAAAGTGATAGCACAGAAAAAAAAAACAAAACAAACAGAATATAGAAAAAACAGCTCCCCAAGCTTCACCCACATAATTCTTGCAGAATGTTCTGCGTCCTCTCTGCAATGCCATCCTTTGATATAAATCAGGGTAAAAAAAAAAAAATTCCCTGTTTTTAAATCTTTAACACCCTGTGGCCAACTCAGAGGGATTTGTGGCAGGGCAGAGGGCTGGGGTCACTCACTGACCTGGGACTGGGGGGGCACAGGAGTGATGTTGGCAGCGTGGCTGGAGATGGGCAGGATGTTCAGCTGGTCATCGATCACCAGGCAGGTCTTGCACGAGGCCAGGGACAGAATGAACCTGGGCAGGCAGAGAAAACTCAGTAGAAACAGCAGCAGCACTCCCTGGTGGTTCAGCTGAACTCTCTTCTAAACAGAGAATTCACAGCTCCCCACAGCTGAGTATTCACAGCTCCCCACAGCTGAGCTGCAAGTCCAGCTTCCAGAAAAAGGCCTGTTCCAAGGCAGACCTGTGGGATGTTTTCCCATCAGGAACAGCCAGTGCTGCTCCTGGTGCTCTCCTTGGGCTGCCAGCCCAGCTCCTCTGCACTCTGAGCCACTCACCTCTCATTGAACCTCCCCACCACATCCTGGTGCGCCTCAGTCCTGTACCGGGAGTGAACGTCCTGAAGAAAAAAGGGAAGAAAACAGAAAGAAAATGTGACAATGACATTTACGGGATTGTGACCCCTTCTTTCCCATTCTTATCCCTCCATTTCCATCCACAGCACATCCCAGACAGGATCCTGACTTTGTGGTCAAACACCCACATCTGCAGCATTTCAGAAATGCCTGAGTGTAACAAATCCCATCCCATCTCCTCCCACTCCTGATGAAGGAGCAGGAAAGATGATGGAAGGAGGATAACAGCCCATAATAGAATCAATAAATACCCACCCAGCATCCCCTCAGTGCAGCTGCTGGCAGAGAACAGACCCTCTGTGCTACACATACCATGGTCATTGTATAGAGCTGCTTCAGGGAGTTCATGGTTCTCAGCAGGATCACCACAATTCCACCACCTTCCACTGTCTCCACAGTTCTGGCCAGCAGGTTTGGAGTCAAGGCTTCAAAATCCTGGGCAGTAAAAAGAACTTCAGAGCTGCTCAGAGTCCAGCAGGGCAGCTGACTCCTACTGAAAGGCACAGAGAGCCTAAAACCTTTATTCCTCCAAGTTTAATTCCCACTGAAATTTGCACCAAGCAATGCCCTGTTCCAACTCCTACCAACGAGGCCACCTCACCCTCACACCACTCGTGAGGGAAAAGCAAGGCCACCAAAACTGGAGTGACAGAAGCCACAAACCCCATTCCTGCAACATTTTAAGTGATTCTTGTAGAGCCCTTTAGGGAGCCAAGGCCCTCCTGACCTGCAGGACACACATTCCAAAGGTGTTCCCCAGGATCTTGTGGGTCTCGTTGTAGTAGCAGTAGCGGATGTTTGTGGCTGCAATGAACAGCTCGAAGGGATCATCATCCTTGATGTTCAGAGTCCCACTCTTAATCTTCTTCTGGAGCTGCCTCATCCTCTTCTTCCTGTGGCTGGAGGGGAAAAGAACATACAGGAGTTTTCTTGGGGAAGGGTTTGAGGGAACTGTGCCGAGGCTGAGCCTGGAAGTCAGAGCTCAGTCCTAAATATGACTGAGGTGAAACAGCTGAGGAACCCAAGTTTTGAGGTTAAAAAACGTGAGGGGGAGTTTGGCCCAGGGTAGCAGAGTCAGTGTTAGAGCTACAGGAGAAAAACCAGAGGTATTTTCTGCCAATGCCAGCTCTGCTGTGGAATTTCACTCCTGGAAGAGCAGATTTCCCCCAGCTGCTCCAGGAACAGCCCTGGCTTCCCCTCCTTCCCTCCCTCCCTCCCCTCAGCCTGCAGCCCTGGCTGCCCAGGGAGCAGCAGGATGCAGGGCTCTCTCACCTGCTGAAGCCCAGCTCCTTCTTGTAGCACCAGAGCACAGAGGGCCTGGCCTTCACCGTGGCCTTGGACAGCATGTGGTGGAGGATGACGACCTGCCAGGGCACAGAGCACTCACAAACAGCTCTCAGGGAACACCACAAAGCAAAAAGTTCCTCTAAACTTGGTTTTACAGCTGCATTTCTACCGTGGAGAACAGAGGGGCCCCTTGGCTGTGCCTGTGCCTGCTCCAGGGCTGCAGGACACTGGGTTTTACCTCCTGTGTCCTCAGCTCCCTTCTCTGCCAGAAGCAACACTGATAATTCCAGGCTAAACATAGTTTTGTCTGTTATGGATAACCCATTCATATGGATTTTCCACAGAGGGCTTCAGTGAACACAATCAGAGGCCAGAACTCATCAGTAAATAATGCCATAATGCCAACATTCCTCTACTGCCACCTGAAAAACTCATTCTTTTCCAAGTTTTACTTTTTTTAATAATTAGCTAATTTTATTTGTCCACAGACTGGAAATAAATGAATTATCAGCTACACAGCACTTAGAACAGAAGAGCAGCAGGAGCAGGGCAGGGATTGCTCCCCTCTGCTCAGCACAGGGCAGGGCAAAACCCTGGGCTCAGTTTTGGGTCCCTCACTGCAAGAAAGACACTGAGGGGCTGGAGCAGGTCCAGGGAAGGGAATGGAGCTGGCGAAGGGGCTGGAGCACCAGGAATGGCTGAGGGAGCTGGGAAAGGACTCAGCCTGGAGAAAAGGGGGCTCAGGGGAACCTTATTGCTCTGCACAGATCCTGATGGGAAAGGGCAGCAAGGTCGGGCTCTGCTCCCAGGAACAAGGGACAAGAGGAGAGGAAATGGCCTCAGGCTGTGCCAGGAGAGGTTTAGATTGGTTTTAAGGCAAAGTTTCTTCCCTGAGTGGGCTGTTAAGTCCCCATCCCTGCAGGGATTAAAAAGCCCCGCAGATGTGGCACTTGGGGACGTGGGTTAGGGGCTGCCTTGGCCTTGCTGGACTCAGTGGTCTGGGAGGGCTTTTCCACCCTGAACAACTCTGTGATTCTGTGAATGGACTTGTCCTAAACCACCGTGGGTTTGCCGAACTGTTCTTCCCCTCCCCACTTGAAAAACACAAAGCTAGAGTCCCCGAAGAAAAACGAGTTTAGCACTAAATTTCCTCCACACAACTTCACCGAACAGGTTCATCTGCGAGACAACTCCAAGCCCACCCCGAGAGAGAAACCATCGCAGGGCAGAATCGAGGGGAAAAACCTCCAGCTGGCCACAAAGTTTAACAGTTAAAAAACAACTTAAAAAACCAAACCAAAAATAAGTTAAAAAATCAAACCAAGCCCACACACCGCCGCCTGTCCTGAACTCCATTTGCCGTTCAGGAGTTTCCCAGCCGGGAGATGCCTCAGGGGGGTCCCACACACCATTTCCAACCCCGTCCCTGTGAGTTCCCTCCCCTCAGTCCCGCTGCTCTGCCTGGGGCTGCCAGGGTTCCATTCCCGCTGGAGAGAGCGGAGCAGGGCCCTGAGGCTGCTCTGCCTGGGGCTGCCAGGGTTCCATTCCCGCTGGAGAGAGCGGAGCAGGGCCCTGAGGCTGCTCTGCCTGGGGCTGCCAGGGTTCCGTTCCCGCTGGAGAGAGCGGAGCAGGGCCCGAGGAGCCGCGGCGGCTCCGGCACGGCCGTACCTGGTCCTTGCCGCGGTCTCCCACCACCACGAACAAGCTCCGCTGCCGCTCCGCCACGCCGTTCTCGATGAGGACGCGGATGCGGTTGTCCACCTTGCGGCGCTGCATGGCTGCGGCTCCCGGAGCTCTCCCGGCTCCCTCTCCCCGCTCTCCCGGCTCTCTCTCCCGCGGCCCCTCCCCGCTCCCGCTCCCCCCGCACCACGTGGGAGCCGCCTGGGCCCGGCCGCGAGCGCCGCGCGCTCTGGGAGGACCCCGGGGCTGCCCGCGCCGGCCGCCTGCGCGACCCAGGTGTATTTCTAAATACACATTTCTGTAAAATCGCACATAAAACACACACACATATACATTGCTCTGTGTGTCGAGCTCTCAAGTAGAGTAACTGAAAGTAGCTTTCCACATGGGAAAGGATTTCTGTGCCCAGCCGGCTCCCAAAATCCCTGCGAGACACAGAGCAGCCCCTACTGCCCACAGCTTCCCTCCTCCTTTTTCCTTTCCATTTCCTTTTCTTTTTCCTTTCCTTGAAATTTCTTTTCCTTGAAATTTCTTCCCTTCCCTCCCTTTTAAATTTTTTTTACGATTTATTCTAAACAAATTCTGCCTCTGACCCCTCCAGGCGTGTGGGCACAAAGAGCAGGTTTTATAAATTTTAAATTTTTGACTTTATAAAGATAATTCCATTTCCACACCTGCCAACTCTGAGTCTGGGTGGTCTTTCCTCCAGGGGGAGAGATGACAAAACCAAATAAATAAATAAATAAATAAATAAATAAATAAATATGTATGTATGTATGTAAAAGGGCATTTGGAGGCAGTTTCCTAAGGAAACAAGAATGCAGAGAGCAAACAGAACACATCCAGTAAAGAACAGATCTTTAGGATTCATTGTTTCAGGACACTCAGCCACCCTCAGGGAATATCAATATCAGCAATCCTGCTCCTCAGAAGAGGAGGGAGCTGCTGACATTTAATTCTGCTGCTTAATAAATCCACCAGAGCTGTTGGAAAGTTTTCCCTACAAAATCCCAAGCTGCACAGCCATGGAGCAGCAACAAGAAAATGACTTATCTATCAACCTGAGCTGAAATTCCAGTGAGGTTTCAGAAACATGGAATTTTATTCTCAAGCTGTTCTAACCTTTCAATACCAAAGTTGAGCCCAGCTATTTGCATAGATAGATTTATTCTTAGCTTTTAATACTGCCTTTTTTTAACTTGAACACAAACAATGAAGTATTTAAAACCAGGTGACAGCATAGGAAAAATGTGTTTAATTCCACTGGATGTATTTGGGGTTGTTTCAAAATATAACAAAAATATGATAAAAATACTGAATTAATAATCATAAAGGCTGTAGAACAATTTTCTTTTAGGTGAACCCAGTTAAACCCAGTCACTGAGACAAAACCACCAATGCAACAAAAGTGTAGCAAGACAATCCCTTTAGATATGAAATATTTGTTAAAAGGGAAGGACATAAAACATTTAAATAGATTTATTTGTCGAGTGTTTACATAAGCCATGGACCAATTTGTTTCCAACGCTGAGTTTAAGAACTGCAAAGACATATATACAGGTATGTTTAAGGCCATCAGAAAATTTAAACCTGACAACAAACTAAAAATTCTCAACACTTATTTTATGTGCTAGAAGCATTACTAAAATTCATTCTAAAATCCAAGAGCTTCAAAAGAGGAAGTACATTTTCATTTCTTAAAAGTCTAACAGATATTTCCTAAAATTTAGCTTGAGACCAAAATTCCAGGTGTCCTCTTGATCCTTCCTTGGGTAGAAATGGGCCAGCAGGGTTGGAACTGAGCCAGTGACACCCTTCTGACTCTTCTAGGAGTATTAAAAAGAGAGGGGAAGAGAATCTTGCTTTTAATGAAACTGCAGCAAGAGCAAAAAAAGTTAAATTCAGAACCAAATGCCAAGTTAGCCTCTAGTATTCTTAATGTAGATATCCTACATGCTAGTCTAAGCGGCTTTTAGGAAGTGGATTTTGGAAAATAGATTTTTTTCCCTCCCTTAAGGCTGGAACTAGAGAGTCACAAATTTTAATACCATTCTATTCAAAAAGCCTCTGAAAGTGGTTCACAGAATAGCACCTCTGCCCTTAGATAAACAGTCTAGAAAAGGAAGTTTCTCATCACACTCTCCACATCACACCAAAAATCCACACTGAAGGACCTTCCTCACCTCCCTCCCTCTGCAAAAACTATTGGGCAACAGGAAAATGTTGCAGTTTAAGCAATTAGCCCTCTCCAGGACTGAGAGTGTGCTGGCAAAAAGAAGGGAATGTTCCCAAAGCTCCTTTCTTTTTGTCAAAGTCAAAAGCTCCTTCCCTTAATTGTGCCACTGCCTCCACGACAGCCAAGATCAGTCCAGACCAATGGAGGGCTCAGATGCACTTTAACAAATTCTCTCATTTCAGGAAAAACACCATCAGAAGGGAGCTTCCAGCAAACTCCAGACAATAATCACAAATATATTTAAGGCCAGATTTAAATAAGGAAATTGTCCTCTGAGTTCAACAGGAGAGTTTTATTGTCTGGGCTCATTTCCTCCTCGCTCTCCAGATGTTCTGGTCCATCAGTGAGGGGCACTGCACCTTCCCAGCACATCCCTGCAAGTTCCCTGCTGCCAGCTCAAGTGAAGGGAAACCTTTTAGTCCCATCCATGCTCAGTGCAGATGGAAAACTGGAGAAACAGGTGCTCAGGTTTTAGGAACTAAACCAGCCTCCTTCACACACTGACAAACCTCAGCTGCAGCTCAAGCATCCTGTCAATACTTCGCAATAAATTTCACCCAAGAACAGTTTCACATCAGCAAGAGGCATGGTCTGGATTTCCCGGGATGTGACTGCAGCCTCATGAACAGGGTGAGGGGAATATCAAGATTCTTCCAACCAACTGGTTCTGTATCCTGCTCTGCAGGACCACAAAGATTTTGCCCCACCACAAAGATTTTGCCTTATTTGGTCTTAATCATATGAATTTTAAGAACTTTTTCAGTATAATTTATCATCTTTGCAGTATTTATCTGCAGTTAGAACCTCTTCAGTAACTTCTCTCTACTCAAATGTCATTTGGGAGAAAGGGAAGCTCAATCCTTTCTCCAAAGACCTGAAACACAACCAATCTTCCTAAAAACTTAAGGTTGGTGGGACATTTTGAGAAGACACATTTTTAAGGAGATGAGGAGTCCCAGCAGGATACATTGCCTGGTTAAGTAACAAAAGCCTCTTCCAACTACTCTGCCTGATGATTCAGAGATTGCTGCATACAAAAGACAGGATCTGGGGAAGAAAACGGGGATTAAGTGACGTTTAGAACCCTCTCCACAGCAAAACCCCTAAGCTGCACTGGTGAACTGTTCTTAGAAATCAGCCTGTACACAGCAGAAACACAGGAGTAAAATTCATGAGCAGGCTGGCCTCAGGTACACAACAGCTCATGATTTCTGGGTCAGCTTTCAATAAGGAGGATGTCTAGGAAAGATCCAAGTTTCTCAGACACAATAACAATACATACAAAGATCTGAAATACTTCAGATTTAAAAATCACTTGCTCAGAAACCCTTCAATTGCAGCCAAGAGGAAGCATGAGGCTGAAGGCAGAAGTTTGGTTTTGAACAGGCTCAGACCCAGCCCTGTCCCAGTCCCAGGGTCACACTCCAGCTGCCCATGAACAGACAGCTCATCCCCTCATCCACAAGGGGCTCAGCACCAGAACCAGCCCCCAACTGCCACAGCTTTGCTTCAACATAAACTTTTGGCAACAGTCTTTGCTCTAAACAGAACCTTTTCCAAAAGAAACCTACCAAGGAGTGCTTGGGATCTGGAGGGAGCTCAGACCAGAGCCAAGCCATGGAGTAAAAACTGAGAGGTGCCCTGAGCAGGCCAGAGGAGCAGTGAGGGCTCTGGGTGCACAGGGTCACTCCAGCTGATGTCTCAGGACTTTATCACACCACGGTGGAGATCAAAGGGCTCCCTCTCCTCTAAAGGCTACTGGCATACAGGTTTACAAACTTGTCTCTCTATGAAGAGGCCCGGTGTTTTATTAATAAATTCAAGTTGGATAAAAACCCCAAACCAACCCCCCAAACTCAAGGTGGAATGTCTTGATCCATTCAGAGGTCTCTGATTGAGTATGGTGCACATTTACTGACAAACTACAATTAGTTCCTTAAATAGCATCTGGTGTGCAATGGAAAAAGCTGAGCAGCTTGTGTTCCACCAACCATTTAAAAGCTGATGCATAAAGAAAAATAAAATAATTAAAATAATTCACTGTTTTCCTACATCAGTTCAACATTAAAAGGTTTGTCTTTTTATTTTTTTTTCCAGTTAAAAAACAGTTGGGACTATTATCTCAGTAATAGCTTCCTAAAAAAGACACAGAACAGCAACTTCTCACCGGACTGCAGTTTAGGAATGTTCTAGGCCTTGACTCAAACTGCTGCTTCCAGACATCAGCCCCGTTTCAGGATGCCTGGTGTGGAATATGGTCTTCACAAGCTTATCACTTCCCGCAGTGAAAACATTTTTCATTTGTGCTCTTCACACAGGACATGGAAAAGTGATATCCCACCTATTTGTATGGAGTTCCAGACTGCTTCACAACGAAGTCAAAAGTATCTGACTGCAAGTTCTGAAAGTTCAGTTGTGACACAAAGTAGAAATGACCCTCTGAGTGAAAACAACCTTCAGTTTTGTACAGAACAGTTATACACCACGCAGCTGTTCCTCAATTTCACCTTTCCACAGGTAGGAATTATTGGATGAGCAATACTTAACAGAGAATATAGCACTTTTCTTCTCACACGTGCTATAGAATGCAACAGAACTACCAACACCTCTATGGAGGCAGCTATCAAAATATTCTCCCCACTGCAGAGAGAGTGCATGTGCGCAAAAGGCAGGCACAAGTGATTTTTCCAAAGATTATACCACAAGGATGCAGTAAAACTTGAATAAGACTTGGTATTTTCCAGCTCCTAGGCTTATGCCATTTCTTTTATACATTGCTGCCTTGATGAAGAAAACAAAAAAAAGGAAAAGTCCATCAAAAAGAAAAGTTTCCCAGAAGTCACAGCTAGTAGAATAAAATCAGAAAAACAGCAGGAGGGTTTACATCTAGTCAGGAAAAAGAGACTATCAGGGGAAAAAAACCAAAGAAAGAAAGAAAAAAACCCCTTATGAAATGTCACCCCATCACATTGAATCTGTTTCAGCCGTTGAAAACCAGTGTTCCAGGATACAATTTTTATAAACATGTTTTATTTATCTTGCTTATACCATTAGAACTGTAACTGCTGGCTGTCATTTCCCTGAAAAGGGGAAATCAACTCAAACACAGACTGGTGCTTTTCAAAAGACAGCAATTGGAAGGGCAGCAGCAGCGGGCATTTGAGATTTCTTAAAACCTTCAAGGCTGCAGGAAAGACAAAAGGACATGTGACCAAAAGTGTTATGATTATCCATTAGGGATTTCCATCAGTACCGGCATCAGTTATTTAGGTGATAATACAGCAAGGTCAAGTATTAGTGACAGACAATGTGCAAGTCATAAGGAATGATAGAGAATACCAATCCTTACAAAAGTCATTGCTATCAAAGAAACTTAAAAGTGTTTCAAAGAGATATCTAAATACTTCACATCAAATATACAGTGGCCATCCAGATTATAGCTCAGGATTTGTTGCAAAATTTTGTCCAAGTGCCAAATCAAAGCTTTTTTTTTCTTTTTGTTTTTCACCTTGTCTCCTAAAAAAAATTAATTACACAGTTACATTAGCAGTTATGCAAGCGCTCTTAACTCCATAGCCACAGGAATCAGGGCCCTGGTGATGAGGAGTGCTGCAGCTAAGGGTGTCTCTTCTTTGTCACAAACTGCCTCTAAGCCCACCTGTCTATTCAGGGCAATTGCATCACTACACATCTTGAACTGTTCAGTGCTTCGATTTACTAAGAAAAAGATGAAATGTAGTTGTTCTACCAAGCCACACTTCACCTTTTCCATCTTTTCATGGGAACATTTAAGTTTTTTTAACTGCCACCACATAAATTTTTTATGAATTTGCAGATTTTATCTGAATTTTGTTAAATTACTTTTAAATGACAGAAGTGAGTCTTTGCTTTTTCCTGCCACTTCAGTTAACCATGGAGATTGGATCACCCTGAAAATTGCCTTTTTTGCTTTATTTTTAGCAAGGGTGAGGAATCTGAATCTCATGTGCAAGGCTCAAGATGATGCTTAGGACAGAACATGCAGAGTAAACGTTGTTTCGTTCCTTTCAATATCCAGGGAATATAAAGCTGGCAACTGTAGTCCTGTCATTATGGGTAATGAAAATAGTCCCTTTACAACAAACTTCCTGTAAAGGAGAACAAATAGATAATAACTCTTCTGGTAACATGTATTGTACACTGGCCAGCGTGTTTTTGGCGTTGAATGGAATCCTGTGAACGTGTTTAATTCACTTGCTGAGCATTCATCTGAGGCATCCCTCTGTTTGGTCTGGGGGGCCCTCCACGACCTGGAAAACACAAATAGGGGGTTGAATTCTGCAGGAAATCTGGTTAGTTTAAAAACTGCCCTAAATCTTCTGCTCTGAACTCAGTCCGACTTTGTTGTGCTTCCTAAAACACACTCTCAGCTTCAGCACAGCCCAATGTTGCACTGAACTCCAGAGGCTTCAGCTCCACACCTCAGGGCTTTCAGGACCAAGGCAGGGAGAGAAACTGAATCTCCTCAAAACTGAACTACCAAGTGGGGTTTCACAGATGCAGGGCATAGCCTGGAGCTGCCCTCACAGCAATGTCCATATGGAGACAGAACAGTGTCATCATCAAAAGCGTACTAAGAAAAAGACCTGAGGAAATGTGAGGAAAATAGAATTTAGAAGCTTAACTGCAGCCTCATTATGTCTGTTGGGTTTGTTTCCCAAGTCTTTCATTAATAAAAGACAGTTAAATAGTTCTACTATAACTGAATGTGAACAGCAATTGGTGTTTTAGTTTCTTTTCCAAGAATTCCTCATTTAACAGCCAACTTGACTTCCACCACCAGTTCACAGGATCCCAATAATTCAAGTCAGCTTATTCTTAATTGAGAGCTGCTGACTAAGGAGTGAGGCTGCTTTCCAAGTGCAGAACTTTAAAAGTTGGCTCAGAAACTTCCACTCAACCCAAATCAATTATTCCCTACTCAGGAATATTACCTCTAGGAGCTCCCCGAGGTCCACTTTGTCCAGAGCCACGTTTGAAATTTTGTTGATATCCATCCTGAAACAAAGAAATTTAAAAAGTTACAACATAAAACCTGGGCATTCTGTTATTAATTGCCAGCAAAATAAGGACCTTTTAGAACAATATGCACTGACAATATGCACTGTAACTTTAACATGCAACATTTTATTAGTAAAAAATAATCTTTAAAAAATAAATTCTTACTTCCACTAGTGCCTAGCAGCTGTAATAAAATGTGCAGTGACAAATGCTCGCTCCAGTTACAGGATGTGTTGCTCAATATAACTGAGAAATATAAATAGATGCATTTAGTGTTCAACTTTTCCAAACTACACAGGGGCAGTTTTCCTGAGCAATAAAGTCCCAGAGGAAGATGTCACTAACAGCTCTGAGTGCTTTTGGCAGATTATTTCCCTCCCCACAGGTAGCTTACCCTCTGGTAGTTTGAGTAATCCCGAGGAGCATTGAACTGGGGCTGTGTGTAGCCACTGTTTGGAGTGTTGGAAAAGGAAGGACGGTAGCCATCGTATCCCCCTAAGGAACAGGGCACAAATCTTTCACTTGGAAATCAAAGCTGCACTTAATACTTGACCTTCTGCTACTATAGAAAGAAAAGCAGCAACAGCATTTTATCTAAACCATAAAAAAATCCCATCCCTTTAGCAAGGGCTGTTTAACAAGCAAATGACTCCATCAGAGCTGCTATACCACAAGAAATGAGAATGAACACCTCCTAAGGCCTGCGAGGAGGCAGAGTTCAGTGCATTTCTCAGAGTAACCTGAGGTTTGATTTACAGAACATTCAGATCAGAGCTAAACATGATCCTAGGTAGGATCTAAATGTCCCAGCTGTGATTACTGCATTCACACTCCAATCAGCTGTATTTTTATTACACGCATTTCTTCTCTACTCCCCAGCCACAGGAGGGGAAGAGAACATGGAAGACAGTACCTGAGTCCATAAGCAATCCCAGAACACCTGACAAGGAAATCTCTGTCCTATTCTAACATAAACCTTTGTTACACTGACAGCCACACATATAAGGTCCAGGAACCATGAACATTCTCTTATCTATCCAGAACTACACTATCATTCCTCCACTCCTGTTAATTACCTTGGCCTAGTGACTTTTGGACTCTTGTGTTCCTGTACTTCCATATAAGCCACCCTATTCTCATTGTGATGAAACACAGAACCACAAAATACACTGTGGAAACGCTAAGCATTTTTGAAATACCAACTTGCATCTGAATTCCTTGCTTGATGGGTAGATATTTCTGCATTTGCTTATACTTGCAGTAGATGCTTACTATTGTAACAAGAGTCCAAGCACACACTTAAATTTTACGTTGCTTATCTACAACCACTAAGATTTTTACTGCAAGTTTCGCTGTCTCACAGGGCTGCTACCCCAGTCTCCCAGCAGCAGGTCAGGTCCCCCAGGGTGGAGCAGAGCTCAGGGAGGGATTTGCAGAGCTCTCACCTCTGAATCCATTTGCTGGGCCCCTGTAGCCGTTCATGAGGCCCCGGGCCCCGCGGGATCCCCCCCGGGACACGCCCCGGCTGTTGTAGTAAGGCTGGCTGTTCCTGGGAAATCCAGAGCTCTGCTGGGGAGGCTGCTGGTGGTTTCCTGCCACTTGGTGACTCTGGTCCGGGGAACCGTGGTAGGTACCAACCACTGCAGGGGAATCGGGGGAAAAAGAAGGAGAAAAGTCTGAATTTCTTTATGTTCCCACATATCTCTCTTTAAATCCAACATTCTGTTACAGAGGAAGAGGCAGAGGCTCTTTGTCCTCGTTCCACATCCAGTACTTGTTAGCACTTCAGTGGAAAGTGAAGGCAGTGCTGAGAGAAAAACAGCTCTGGACACAGACTTTTATTTTTTAAGTTGCTAACCTGGAAAGCATTTTGCCTGCTGAATTCAAATAATTTCTCACTGATTTCAGCACAAGATTCCAGGCCTTTGTGACCTTACATCAACTGTGAGAAGCAATCCATATTTGCTCTCATTTCTGGCTTGCTATTTCCTTTACAGAATGTCGCCTCAAATTGCACTGGTTTTTTTAAAGCAACCTTAACATCAGCAGAGCCAGTACTTCACTCCAGTACTTGCATCTTTAGAATAACCCTGTTCATGGGGTTTTTTAAACCCATATAAACCTCAGTCAAGTGGCTTAACAACTGGAAATAGATATACTGAATTTTACTCCCTATTGGATATTCCAACCCAGACAGAGTAACAAAACCTGGTATTGCTCAGGGGAAAGGCCTGCAAGGGAACCTGTGACACGCTGTGCTCCATCATCTAGGATGTCACAGACTTATCACCTGCTCTACCAAGGCCACAAGAATTTTACCTGTCTGGAGTTGTTCTTGCTGGAGATCTGATTGTTCTACTTGGTGAGGTTGATTGGAGAAACTCTGGTTGTAACTGGCCTGGTACTGGTTTTGCTGCTTAAGGGTTTCTGGCTCATTCACAGGAGGAACAGGTGCATTCATGTTGAATACCTGTAAGAGCAGAAATTCAGTTTTACAGCTCTGTAAAGAAGCATCAGAGCCTTAGAAATGTGAATAACCAAGGACTATCATATGTAGCTGCATGACTGATCCCACCACAAGGGATGAGCACCAAGCCAAAGGGATCCAGGCCTGATTTCCTACTCACTGTTTGCATGGATTGGAATGGAGCTGCATTGACGTTGATTCCGCTGCTATGCAAAGGCTTGCTGGATCCAGCCTGGAACACCTGTGGCTGGGATGCAGTGGGAAGTGATGATGAGGATGGGGTCTGGTCTGCATTCAGGGACATGGAAGCCTAATAATTAAAACAAACAACATTTTAGCTCTTGAGGTACCAAAAATTTAACTTCAAAAACTTTGCTTAAAAAAGAGTGGCAATGCCTCAGCTTCACCTCTACTAATGACTGTTCTGTACTTCAGCTCAACAGCCTAATTCACAACAGCATAATGAGAGGAAAAACCTAACCATCTTCTCCCTCATTAACTTGAAACACAACTACAAAAATCCAGAGGGGGGAAATGAAGAAGTTTCCAGGCTAACTGCTGTGAAAAAATAAATCCCACTTCCTAAGCCAACAACACTGATGCTCCCATGCTGATGTTGGCATGCTGCATCCAACTAAACAAACAAGCTTCCAAATGAAAAATCTTGCTATGGAGGACTCACTGGTCACAGACAGGCTGAGAATTTTGAAATTAAAGGGAAATGAAGCACCCTTATCAACTAAAAATAATGCTATTTACTAAGAAACATAGTCTAACATTTGATGCCACCTGCAATCAAGAGTTCTTCCCACCCCTGTGAAACCTGACTTGCCTGAATCTGGTCAATTGATTCTTTCTGTGGCCGTTGCTCTGCTGTGTGAGAAGGCTGATACATGGGTTGGGAAGCTGTATATCCCTCACTTGTAGAAGAAACCAAGGGAACCTGACAAAATAAACCCCAAAGCCCCCAGAAGTCAGCTGATGCTCACACACAGTTTTGAAAAAAGTATCAGAGGATTCTGGAGTGGATGGTACTCTCTAGTCTGTGAGCCAGCACATCTTCAAACCAGTACAAAATAATTCCTTTTTAACCACCAACATTCTAACACCACACAGCTCCAAGCTCAAACACAAGTGGACGAGGGCTGGCTTCCAATGGCCTGAATTTTACATTTTACAAGCTCTGCTCCCACACAGAGAGCCCAGGGAAAAGTCCAGCCAGGAAAGCAAAGCACTTTGCATAAAGACTGTACTGGGGAGTTAAAGAAGCAATGGATAAAGACTGATGGGGGTGTTCACATCACACTGGAATGTTCCAAAGCCAAGAGTAAGTTTAGCTACTGCTTGCAATATCCTTGAGAGAATAACTGGCAGCACTGGTTGAGGTAAGGGAAATAAGAAAAAAAATCCATTGGATTAAGTCAGACAGCTAACAACAAAATAAAAACTAGTGCAGAGAAAAAAACCCTCTGCCCAAAACCAATTATTCTACTCCTATGATACAACAAAACTGTGGAGAGCACCAGCATTTCAGGAGGTACATACAGAGGAAACTCAAGAAACAATTCCCTCACTCCTGTTTCTATAGAAATGAGTGACTTAAACCTGCAGGCCTAATCTGGACAAGCCAAAGGAAACAATTTACACTGCCTGTACTGTGAGAGCCATCACCTATCCAGATTTTTTTTTGGTTTGCAAATACCGAGAGGGATCAGACCCATTACTGAGACCAGCAGAGTCCTCAGAGATGTCACACATGCTTAATAAAAAAAATCTTTAATCACCAGACAACTGAAACATCTTAACAACAAAGTGACTACTTCATTTATATAGTGCAGAAGCAAGTTTAGGAGATCCCACTTAAAGCTCAACTGGAAACAGCACTCAACTCACACTGACTGCTCTACAACTCCAGGGTAAAATCCCAATCCAAGCAAGTGGGAATAATCAAACAGAACACAAACTCCATATTGTTAATGCATGAGATCTACTTGTGCCCTGACACTCACTTGGACAGACACAGGCTGCCTGTAACCAAGTGGTTTTGGCATTTCTGTTGCAAATAAATAAACTACCTGCTTCCCATTACTGGAAATTTGCATTGTCAGTAGAGAATGAAACTAGGAACTAGTAATGCTTGTAAGCAACAATGGAGATCACCAATTTCCCAAAATTGGTCCTTCAGCTTTTTCTTAAGAGTCTCTCATGTAGTTAGGAAATAAACCCTTTTGTAACTCCCATCAGGCCTAATTTCAAACTCAAATCCAAACCAGAATTTACTAAACATTTTACCTGTGTAGCTTCTGGTTGCACAGGAACTTGGGTAGGCTGGGCAAGTCTTGACTCAGCATGAACTGGAGAAAAATAATTTCACTTATTACACAGCAAAATCAAACCTTTTACAGAATAGCATTATTATCTGCTCTGAGCACTTATGTGAAAGCTGATCATCATGAAGATGAAGCCTTAAGCACAGCAAAGCTATATTCAAATTACCAACTCCTGTTTCCATGCAAAGAACATTTTTTCTAGTTGACCAAAATAATCCAAAGCAAAACCAAAGAAGCTTTAGCTGCTCCATATTTCCAAGCAAAACCCATAAGCAAGTGAGAACTGGAAGCCTAAAAAACAGTACAATCACATTTCTGAGAAAAAACACACTATAAAAGGATTGTACTATTACTTGTGGAGACCTTTTTATTATGCAGCAGCAACTGAAGCATTTCTAAGAGATGACGTGCAGGTTTCCCCAGTATTTCTCTTTAGGATTTACCATTACAAACCTGGAGGGCAAACCATTTGGGGCATGTCCAAACTCTGGGCTGGGTTCATGGGCTGTGCAGATACAATGGCAGGATCAAGCGTTTGGTTCTCAAATTCCAGCATCGAGTCCTGGGGAGAAAAATAATTTAAAAAAATAAAAATCAAATCTCAAATCCACAAAGCTGTGGGTTGAACAGATGAATGTTTAGAGTACAGAAATACCTGCATGAAGTTGTAGGGGCCCTGCATCTGTGCCATGAGGTCCTGTACTCGCTGTCTCCTGACCAGGGGGTCTGCCTGAGCCACAGCAGTGAGTGCGTGAGGTTCCGGGACGGGAGGAGACGTCGCCTGGGTCTGTTGCTGCAGGGAATTTACAACCTAACAAGAGACAACAACCACCTGCAATTTCAGCTCCAGGCAGTGCTGCACTCAAGTGACTCAGGAGTTCTTGCATTTCTGGCTATTGCCTGACTGGCTATGGATGATGGAATTGCTGCAGTGGTGTTGAAGGATAGCATTACATCCTAGACAGGTCAGTACTGTGGCCAGCTACTCATCTGAGCACTCACAGGATTACAGAGCTCACACTCTGCTCTTTTTTCTCTCCATCTACTCTTTTCTCCATGAAAAAAGTATTTGTTCAATATCACATGGAGTTTTTTAGACCAGGATTTGAGACAGCAATTTATCACCATTTAGAAATTTAAAGGAAGTGGGGGAAGAGTAAGCTTCAGAAATATGCACAAATGGGGAACAATTATTTTCTCATAGCTTTTTGGTAAATATAAGTGGAGTCAGAAGTTTTTGGTCTTTTTTAAGACTTCATAATGCTCAATTTTCACAGCCACTGTTACCCTAGCTCCCTGATTTACTGTCTCAGGAACAACAGGCAGCATTGCATGACAAGGATTGCCAGACAGCACTGTGAGGGGACACCAGAAGCCCAAAAGCAGAAGCACAGATCAGGGAGGGCTAAAAGCTCAGATTTACCAGACATATCCCAAAGTGGCAAACAACAAGGAACAAACTGCAATGGGCTTTCAGAGAGCACCTGATTAGACAGCAAAGCAACCAGCCAAGCTGGACATGGGCACCTCAAACATCCATCAGCAAAGAGTTTGAAAACACAGTGACAAAGATGGTTGAGATGCACTCTGATGGCCCTAACCAGTCCCTCACCTGCTCTTTAGGCAGCTCCTGTAATCCAGAAGTGCCATTTCCAATGTCAACAAATGCCCTTTAAAAATACCATTGTCTCTTGCCATTACTTCTCTCTTTCAATCAGCTGGTAACATTGCTAACATTCCAGATAAAGAGCTAAGCCTTAAAACTTACTTGCACAGGATATAAATTAGCATACAAGCACCTGAAAGCTCAAAATATTGATGTAAAATACCTGATTTCTTATTAGAGCTGGAGAAGACAGATTTTTGTACCCAGCCATGACAATTACAAACCATCCTGTAACAAAGGTCTGAACTTTATGCCCCACACTGTCACTATCCACCCTCAAAGCCTGCACATTTCTTGTTAATTTCTCCAAGAAACCTACAGCACGTTCCAGCATTCCTGCTGCCTGCCCAGATTTCCAAACCTTGTTTGTCCATAGCATTCTGCACATGCAGCTGCCTCACCAACTCCAATGGCTCATTCCTTGAGCAAATCCCAAACAGAGAATCTGAACAGAACTAAAAGCTAACCACAGCCACAGTCCTCTTTGAGATCCCCTTCAGACCCAAATCACCACTGGTAGCAATCCAGAGAAGCAATTTGACAATTCCCATGAAAAAGACACCCTGAGGCAGTCCAACTGGAAACCAAGCACAACTCTGCTCTAGCAAACTGTCCCTCAATTTCACATTATGGACTGTTTCCAAATTAAGAATTAAGCCCTGTGAGTGGAAAAAATTATCTAGAGCACATATAGAGACCTTTTGCACATAACAAAGTTTAAAAATTGAAAAAAATGTGCATTTGAGTGGTAAAACCAACAGCTACTCATCTCCTGCATAACTTTTACCAAAAGTACTCTCAGTTATTTGAGCCCTACCACTCAACTTATGGAGTCCAAGTCATTCACAACAATTCAGTATCTTCAAGAAAAAAAAAGTCAATGGAATAATCAAGAACACGCAAGAGTGACAAAAATACCCAACGTTTTCCTTTTCTACAAATAGCACAGCAGTAACTTCAGATGGTATTTCATATTTTACATTATCTTTTCCAATGCTCCTTTCTTGATAACAAAAGGAACAGTTTAGGACCCATTCCTTCAGCCTTATTAGCACTACCAGGGTACTCTGAGCAAGTAAACCACAGTAAGATGAACAACTAAGCAAATTTCAAGTTGTGTGAGGTAAATGATCCTTGTCAGCAGGCAGAACTGCCAGACACAAGGCAAGGAAACTGACAGGTGACAGAAAAAAAATAGAAGGAAAGGTAAAACCACAAATTTAATAACAGCACAAGCCAAGAGAATGAACTTGTATTTTGTTAGTCTGAGAACAGTTTTCAATTCTACACAAAATCCATTAAACCAAAGTTTCACAATCTAAGACACACAGAACTTTGTGTACAACCAGACTCAGGGACTAATTAGAGAAGAAACAGTTCAAAAAAATTAAACCCTACAAAACAGCAACAAAAAATCTCCATAAATACTATTATCAATAAAGGACATCTTCATCAAAATCAGAACATTATATAATCCAAATACACTTGGAAAATTCACAAGGAAATTATTTAGTTTAAAAGTTATGGAAGGACCATACAAAAAACATCCTTGTGAAGACATCATCTCCTCCCTAACTAGAAACACAGCACAGAAATCCTGACTGTATCACATCTACTTGAGGGTCACTGAAAGAAAAATAGAGGAGTTTATGATATCCTCCCCCTTAGGGAACAATTACAGAGATCTTCTGAGCTAATGATCTCTTTCAGATTTCAAAATTCAAAGCTATCAGTGTACATCCTGTGTCACCATCTTACCAAAGCACAATTGAGCTGCATTCTCCTGAGAAAGGAGACTGCAGTGCCAGCAAGAATAATTTTACAGGCAGATATTCTCAATTTCCCTTTTTTGTGTTATAGTTGAGAAAATAAAGTTCTTTATTATGAAGAAACAGGCTTCAACTTTAATTTTTTCTACATTATTCCTTTCTACCATGTCCAAGATATATGGACAGAATTGTCCTATGAAAACAAAGCTGAGCCAACCAAGCATGACTTTAATGTATGAGGTTGGAGGGTTTATTCAGTTTGTTAAAATAATTCTTAAAACACATTCAGTAGGCAGTGAGTAGCAGTGACAATTTCAGAGTTTTTTAAGTAAGTAAATAAAATACTGTGACAAGGAACTACCAAACTCCTTCACATACATGGCAAAGCTGTCTACTTGGTTTTAGAAGTCTCACCCTCATCCTCAGTATTATTACATCTCTAAGTGGTCTTCAGGACTGCAAAATAGGAATTTCAGCCAGACTCAATGTAAAAATCAGCCAGATTTTTATTTATTTTATCAGATCAAAATTTCAGCTGCTCTGTTTTTTTCAGCACTACACAAGATGATGAACACTTATTTCACTACTACACTTAAAAACAGCCAAAGGCACCAGGAAAGTCTAAAAAAACTGACCATCTGCAATTTGATGCTGCAGAAGGCTAAAATCAATCAAAAATTAACTCTCCAGCACCTGAAAGAAGCTGCTCATACTTGTTTTTCCCAGACAGACACAACTCAAACTCCAACAGTAGTGAGCACCAAAGAGGGGGCTTTGTCTTTTCCTGTACACGAGGCCCACAAATTGCAGTGCAATAAAATCATGGATTTGCACATGCAGCGAAGTCTGAGTGCAAATCACTGAACTGGGAATGGATCCCAACACCAGTGCACCATGAACACCACAAGTGAACACCAGTCAAGTGCAGAGGACCAACAAGTGAGATACCTGAAGAGCTGTAGCTCTGGGAAGCAGAGATGTACACACATATGAGCACATTTTAACACCAAATGATGCACAGAAGCAATCTGGAGTAGGAATTAGTTGAGTTACTCATTTTCAGCTCCCTCTCCAGGCACCTGTGCTTCATGAAAGCACAACTACACCACACTGTCAGCAGCTGGGTAGATAAACTTTCAAGTTCTACATTTGCAGCTAAGTTCTCCAAAAAGAAAAAAGACTTCAAAAGAAGTCCTTAAAGTCTTTTTAAGCATAAGACTTTTAAGCCCTGTTTTCCCAAGCAAGCCACTAATGAAGAAAAGCAAGTTCTCTGCAAACTTAGCCAGACTCAATAGGTTTTATTTCTTTTTCTTTTTTCTTCTCAGGTACTCCTGAGCTAAGTATGTAATTAAAGAATCAAGTAGCAAGTCCAAGCCTACTTAAATAAATGTATTCTTTTATATACTGGGGGAGAAGGGATGCAATACTAAAACCTATCATGAATTGTGAGCCAGCAGAAACAGGGATTGCAATTTTACCTGCAGTACACAAGATCTTACCTCAACCGTTTCAACTGTCCACTCATCTACCTGTTCCTTCTCACTACTGCTGAACTGAGTCTCTGCCATGAATTGTCTGTTTACATACTAAAATAAAAATAAGAAAGGGTATGAAAGTAAAAGTAAAGTGGCATTGAAGGTATACAAAATGACAGTGTTTCAGTGAATAATACCTCAGTTGATTCAACTTCAGTTGGCTCAGTAAATTCTTCTGCTGGATCAGGTTCTGGAAGAAAAAGAAATAAACCATTTATGTGGGAAAAAAACAAATAAAAAACCCCAAAACAACAATAATAAAGACCTATAACCTCATGTTATAGACCTAGAAGTCACAAAGTTAGATGAGAAAATCTTGTGTCTCAGAATAAAGAAATGTCCTGGGTGTTAACAGAGAATTAGTAATAACAAACGTTCTCAGAGCTTTGAATTGAAAAGGAAAAAACCCAATAAATTCTCACTAGAGAGAATTATGTTCAGCTATGCCTTCTCCACAAAAGGGAAAAATGTCCCTTTTGAGTTGTCTGTTGTTGTTTGTCCCTTTTTGAGTTGTCTTAAAATTGGATACAACATCCTAAGTTTCTTAAGTATGTAATTACACTGTCTGCTTCAGAAACTGCTCCCTTCTAGCTCAGCTTAAACTGGTGGGAACCACTGAAAAACGGGAAAAGCCTCAGGCAGCCAGAACTTTCATCTTGGATGGTTTCAGTGCTAGGGATGAACACTGCATTTGCAATTTAATCACTCTGAGGAGTGCACAGACATGACAGAACAACACAAACGTGTCAGTCACAGGGCATCTTCCCCTCCTCACCAGCCTCTGCTGCAGTGTCTTCTACTGCAGGTGCAGGTGCTGCCTCCTCTTCCTCACACAGCCCATTCTGGTGGTTGTGGGTGCTGTCAAAGTAACTGGTCTGAAGAATGCGTTCAACAATCTCCTTCAGTGCTTTATCTGGGGAAATGGAACAGGGAGACATCAGCACCACCTCAGTCCTCATCATCCTCTCTCTCCTTCCATCCTTCCTTCCCAAAGATTGCATGTACATTTTATGATGCTTTTGCTGGGAAGATGTTGCTGCCTCAAGCCAGTTCACCAGCACCAGGATTTCTTCTCCTACTGGGTCACATTCAATAAATCCATAAATAACCCACTGTCATTCAGAAAAATCTGAAGGGCAAGAAGGATCTTAAAGAGTACAGAACTCTTCAGAAGCTTTGTGGAGCACTTCACCAGACTTTTATTCCTGTTACTTAAAACCGTTACTGTAAGACAATTTCTTCCAAAACAAGTACCTGTTAAAAAAAAATAAATCTACACAGGTACCATCTGATTCATGAGGGTTCTTCTCCTGAGGTGAAGTGGCTCAAAAGAGCCTTTGTAAGCAAAGAACAATTGCCCTCAGTGCTTCAGATGAATACTGCGGCACCTTAACCCAAAAGACATCAGCCCCACTGGCAAAGCAGTATTCCTGGCTGCCTAGGCCAGGTATTTGGGAATGATTTCCATAAAAAGCAGTCTGGCTGGCATGGTCACACCCTGATCTGCAGTTCATCAATGAAGACAGGGCAAAACTGCAACACTTTTTGCAGGAGCTAAGGGGGAGAGAACATCCCAATAAGGAATGCCATGTCAGTGTATGTATTACACTGTCACCTTGTTCACAGCCAGGTTTGCAGAAAACAAAGAACTGTTACTGAGCACCACCAGCAGCAGAGTACTGCTGAAACAGCAGGAACAGACTAAGCTTCAATACTGAGTAATGCTGAGCCAGTATAAAAAATACACCACAGACTGAGCAAAAACTTCACAAGTCACTGTTACAGTCCAGCTAAGAGCTGAGAAAAAGTAGTTCTTTTAAGACCTTATAGACAATTAACTGCCCAAGTTCTCTTACATCAGATGTGTGTTTTAGTTCAGACACAAATTCTGTGTGCTGTCTCTTCACGCAGAGACTGTACTTACAGGTTGTTCCACAAACTGGTTTTTCCTTCCCTTCCAGTAAGTCCCACAGGTGAACAGATGCTTGCTCATACTGCTCATTCAACCTTAAAAATTAATTAATAAGAGTTAATTTCTTACTGAGTCTTTAAATTACCATACCAAATACATTGTTAAGTGACTGGCAATCAGAAAGAGGAGCACTTTGCTGTAACCCTACCTCATGTTCATGTCTCGTTCAGGGTAAACCAGCTTATAGAACTCATCCAGCACGGTCAGCTCCTCCTCTGTCAGCACTGGCACCCCGTTGGATCCCTGTTTGAGGTCGCTGCGCACTTCATCATCCCCCAGCTTCTCCAGGATGAACTGCAGCTCCAGCACCGTCTTCAAACGCTTCTGCTCGGCCTCCTCGCGCATCAGCTGCTCCCTGCGAGCTGTCTTCTTTATCGTCTTCTGGATCTGCAATGACCCAAGGGAAAACTCTTTGCAAATGTCTTTAACTGCTAAGAGAACGTCCAGAGGAAGGCAAGGGAAAAGCCCAAGTGTTGGGTTCTTCCATCTGGAAAGGCTTGGGTGATGCAGATTGCTCACACTGGCCACACTGAGAGCAGGAACAGGGTTATTCACCATATCCCACCAGAGTAGGAAGCATTCATTGGAACTACCAGGAGATCAGCTTAAAACAGATAAACAGAAGACTGGTTTGTCACACACCACAAGAGGGAACTCATGGAATGTTTTGACATGAAAGGCTGGGGAGATAGATAGACAGATCAGCAAGTCCAAAAAAGGATTTCAACAAATTCTTGGACACGAGATCCCCAGTTGCACACCCCAGGGAACAAGCATGTGCATCCACTGCAGCATTCCCAGTGCAAGGAGGGAGAGGATGACACATCAGCAGCAGCCTTGTGCTCTGCACTGAACTTTCCACAAGGCCTAAATGCAGCACCATTCTGAATGTACAGAATGTTTCTTCCACTCTTAATCCAAGCATTCAGTGTCCCAAATTCAGCTGGAAATGTAATATTCACTTCCAAAAAATCTACCCTGATGGTAACTTTCCCACTTGAAACATCCAAATTTTGTTTTTAAAAATCAAAGACATATCTTAAAATCAACTAACTGCAGTCAGGAAAAAGTACCATCAAGTTTGAAAGCAGAGCACCCATCTGGTACTCCTGCATTCACTGCCTTGTTTTCGCAGTCAGCTGACCAGGGAAACACTTCAGAACAGACTTATCCAGAAAAGGACATTCTCTATCACTAACATTCCATCACAGAACTGTGATGCCAGAAAATAGAGAAACAAGTTGGCTGAGTCCTACAATTAATTTACAGCCACAGCCAATGCAGAAAGCAGTTTATAACACAAGGATGCTGCTGCCCTTCAAATTATCCCAGCCTGTTCACAAGCTAAGTCTGCTCCTTAGAGCAGTCAGCTGCATTAACATCCACTGCTCAGCCAACTCCCCCAATGCTGCTGCTCTTCCCACAACTCCCAAATTTTCAGAATTTAATTATTGACTACAGTATTATTCTGCATCCTTGATTAAATACCAACTCAAAAGATTACCTATCTCATAGTATCCAGTTAATTTACCCTTTACAAAAACAATATTGTCCCATACCTATTTCACAGCATCCAGTTAATTTATCCTTTACAAAAATAACATAGCCCCATAATGTAGTTTCAGATTGTGTTACCAAGAAATGAAAACTCTATGAAATCCATTTAAGAAAATGTTACCAATGGCAGCAAGTGGCCATCTTTAATGTTGCATGACAGACCTGGTTCTGTGATCACTATTTTCAACACTTGTGTTGTCAGAAAATTACATTATTCTTGTTTCCATACATTTATGTAGTACATCACGACTTCTTCAGAAAACCTGACATCAACTAATACAAAAAAATAGAAGAAAACAGCCAAACAGAAGAAATCAAGGGCAATTAATCTCTGTAAACAGAGGTGACTACTGCCTCAGTGGAAGAGTTTAAAGTGTTTGGATAACCCACATGGCAATGCTTGATCTTTACTTACATCTTGGCTCAGAGCCATAAAACTCCTCTGCAGTTCCTTAGCAAATTCCAGATTATTTGTCACTTCCTGGTACTTTGACACTGCATCCTTAAAAAAAAAACCCAGAAAGACCACAAATGTAAACCATCAGCAACAGAACTAAACATATACAAATGTAAACCATCAGCAACAGAACTGAACATATACAAATGTAAACCATCAGCAACAGAACTGAACATATACTTCCAACAAATAAATTCCCACATTTTTTAGTTCTAAAGTGAGACACAGGATCCCTGAATGGGACTGCAACTATGTTAAGGTAAATTTAGATTTTTACTGGCCCAGATATCAAAGACTTGTGTATGTCCTTAGGGCCTCCAGTTTCTTTAGATATGCTAAACATACACAGAAATATGCCTTTATGTGCTCACATGGATGATGGACTGGTTTCATGTTTGGCTGCAGCCAGTTCCTGACCGAAACTAACAAACAACTGGAAGAATGGGGGAGAAGAACAAGCTGGCAACTCAGAACTGCTTAAGAGTTTGAGAATTAATGCATTGTTATCTCCAGTCAGAGCCACAATCAGAATATACAGAGCATAATGTCCCCTTCTCCAGAAATCTTTGCTTTGCTATCTTCTTAAACCTAACACTTTGATCTGCACCAAAGCAAACCAAATTCCTCAACCCATTTGGTATTACTGAGAAATTATATCAAATCAGGAGGATATGGCTGAGACATTTACATTCCTGCTGTGACAAAAGAATGCATTTCTCCAAACTAACATTTATATTTATCAAGCCTGGTGGTCAGGCTTCATAAAAACCATGAGCTTCCCTCCTGAACATGATGTCAGTTCTCTATCGTGGTTTATCTTCACAACAGGCCATTACAAAACACAAATACACAGATCTGTGGTGTTTCAGTTCTCAGCTGGCACAGAACCACCACAATGAAGATGAAATCAATCCAAGGGACCAAGGGAAGCAGCTCATTCTTTAAAGTGTCAGCAGCTGCAATAGTTGGAAGGTACATTTTTGTCCCTTCACTTTCTCAGTGCTAAAAATCATCCACAAAACACTGTTGATCCTAGACTGGGAAGATAATTGTTAAGGATTCAACTTCACATAAGACTGAGCATCTGGTAATTTCTTGAAGTATCAATGTGCATGTTTGCACCATACAACTGAATTGAAATTGATACTTGCTTTTTATTTACAATTGCAAAACTGCTGCTGAATCAAGCTCTGCAATAACCTACTTTAAGAACCAGCCCCAGAAAGGAGAGAGGCAGGAAAAACTCCTCATCACAAAGGTAACAAAACAATTTAACAGATCTGGTTAGGATTTTTTTCGTTGTTTTTACCAGTTGATCTTGGTTCAGACGTTCTCCCTTGTTCATTCGTTCCTGGTAATCATCAAGTTTGCTCTGAAACAAAAGAAAAATGCTGTCATGAAGAGGCAAAAATCAGTGTAAAGCTTTGTTCTACTTGTGCTAACAAAATGATGCACTCTAATGTTACACTACACAGATTGTACCATGTTGCACAAGAACATAACTGTCCTGTAGGAAGTGTACAAGAGAAAAAACTGTCTTCTGGGTTAAATGTAAATATTGTGCCAAGAGGTAAATATTTTTATCTTATTTGGCTATTACAATGTCTTCGTGGCTAGTTGGAAATTCCAAGGAAATTCACATTCCTCCTAAGGGGACAAGCACTCCCAATGCACATGTCCTTCAGGCCAAACACCAGAGCTGAACTGAGGGCTGAGATAGAGCTTATCACCACTTCATCACTACAATACCAAAAATCTGACTGCAAACCCCCACTGACAAGGCTATTAAGATTCAGAACTGTGATTCTCTGTAGCTCCATCCCTTAAGATAGTTGTAAAGAATTTTAAACAGTTTCTAATCCTCTGTGCAAGAATGCCCACCAACACAATTCATATTAATAGCTCTAAAATAGTTTTTTGTTCAAGAGCATTAGGACTTTTTTTTCCACAGGAAAAAACTGAAAAAGAATCATTAGGCTACTTTTCAGCAGGATCAGTTTTCTCACCTGGTTAAACAGAACCCACACAGCAGAGGGGCATCAGCCAGAAACAAACTCCCGTGTGCCCCAGTGACAGATGCTACAGCTAACTACAAAGGCTCTTCAAAAGGAAGCAAAGCCTCTAAAGGTAACACACCTAATTATTACATTGTTTTCACCATTTCTGTATTAGCACAAATTACTGCATTTGGAATGAAATTTGCCATGATCTAATTCAAAAAGTTATTAAAACAAATCTTTAACATTTCAGACTTTTCAGCTAAAATACTTTACTGGTACTTTTCTAGTTAATTCAACTTCTATTCTATGCTCAGTCTCAGACTTTTGGAAAGATCAAAGTCTGTGGAACAGTTTATCAAGCAAGCTCCTCTTCCTAAGCATTTGATGCCCATCATTATTTCCTGAAACCCTATCACCCTTATGAGGCTTGGTCCTTTTGATGCCATTTTTGGTGCTGGATCTTTTTAAGTCCTCCAGGTCAGACAGAACATTTAACTACTTCACCTTCCAGTTTATCAGAGCCAGCAATGGCCTAGGCAAAGTCAAAGCAAGAACTTGCAGAGCTCCAAAAATACATTACTGGGAGTTTCATGCTGGGGACAGAAACTACATGGTAACAGTTGTTAAATGCAGCAGCCACAGCTCATAACAGATCAAAAAAGCAGCCCTGGAGAGCATTTGGCACACTGCAAATCTATCTCAACAGGAAATAAGGTCAGGTTACTCTTCTCCATCCTGATCTCAGAGCAGATGATGACATGCTTGGACAATCACAGGACAGTCTCTTGATTTGGGAGAGTTGTGCAGCCACAAGGGAGGTGAAAGAACTGAACCACTGCAGTGCCCCAGAGCAAAGCCAGGTCAACCCACACCTCTGATGGCTGAAATCCCAAAGCAAAGGGGCTCTGCAGACAAGCAAATTTCCAAGGAAGTTCCTACTTGCTCAAGTCCTACTTGCTCCTACCTGCTGCAGATTTCAATTCCCCTGGTCACCCTGATGCAATTGTTTGTGAGGCTGCTCAGTAAATACACTGCAAACATGAGCCAGCTTGAGCAGGGGCTACAAAAATGCACTGAAACAAATTCTGTGATCCAGTTTCCAACACAAACCCACAAACAACAACAGTGAAACAAAATGGGTGGAACACTGTTTTCCAGAGCACTACTTTGTTTGACTTTGTTGAAAAAAACAACATATATTACAAAATTACACTGAAACACTCACAAAATCCCTTTTGTGGCTGAGGGCACAAGGAAGGGAAGAGGCAAAAATACCCTAAATAACTACAATTTTTTTCTGTATCCTTTTTCCATGCATGGTTGGTCCTTTCAGAATAAGCTATTGCAGTAACATAGTGAACAATGCACAAGGTTTTTCTTGAATGGTCAAATACTCTTAGGTCTAATGTAAATGCTTTGCTTATTTTTATTCAACTAAAAAGCCAAGGGTAATATGTCTCTTTCTGTTAGGAATAGAAGAAAAGTTACTTGTCTTCACATTTACTTCTTACAAAATATTCCTGTTGGGAAGGTAAGAGGAAGGAAAGCCCTGTCAGCTGCAATGCAGAGGACAAGCCAATGTGCATTTAGTTAAATGTTACCACAAAGATTTGGACTGCCAAGTAAGCATTCTTCTATCATCACAAAGACACTTTTAAGATCCAAAGCTGCATTACACAGAAATATTAAGTGAAATGCCTTCCTTTTTAATCTGCACTGTCAACTACCAGCAATCCAAGAGCAGCATTAGAGCTGTAAAACAACTGCAGTGCAATTCCTGCTCAGGAACCGACTGCAGTGCCTGCAAGAGGGGAAGACTCTCTCCATCTTACCCCTCCTTACACAACTTCACCCTCACTCCTCAGACAGAGATCTCAGAGCACAAAAACCAAACCAGCAGGAAAAAAAATAACCCAGTGGCAAAGTGAGCACATGAATTGTGTATTGAGCAGCTCGTGAGTCAGCAGCTCCCAGTCCTGCAGGCAGCCAGACACTCTGCTTCAGCTCTTTCCACACATACCTGAAGCATTCTGGAGTTTCCTGGGGAAAAAGCACCACTAACAGGCTCTTGGGACTGTGGTGCTCACTGCTGAACTACACCCTGGATTTTACTTTAATAGGAATCCAAAACTGAGTTACTTTATTGCACTAACAGACAATTCTCTTCACCTCCTCTGAACTGTGTGAAAAACATCATCCTGAAGTGGAAACAAAAACTGCAGTTACCTGGCATTACCCTCCAAACCCAGCCTGGTTTTTGAAATGTCTGACCACTGAGCCACCACTTCCAGTGCTGTGCTGCAAACTGGATCACTGGAATCATCAGATTAAAAATAACCCCTAAAAAAGGGGTCAGGAGCAGGAGGGAGGCTCTATATTTAACCAGATAATTTCAATGCTGTGGTTCTGCCAATTACAGCAGCACAAGTGTGCACAACAAGCTGCAAGGTGACAAGGGAACGTCTGCCAACAGCTGGAGTAAATCTTTAGTAATTCAAACTCTACCACACAAGGTAAGAAAAGATGGAAAGGACATTCCAAGTTTGTCTCCTCAGGTATCTCAAAAACTGAATGAATGTTTTTGACAGCACAAAAGCAATTAAGAAAATCAAAAATTTAAAACAGCTGTGTAATACAGTTTGCATTGAAGCCAAATAAATGCCAAGTTAAAAATTAGAAGTTTGTTAACCTGTTTTACATCTTTGCATTGTAATTTGTCTGCCCTCCACACTTATTCATGGCTTTGCAGCTAAAACTGCCCAGAAATGACCAAAAAAACCCACAAACAAAAACCAGTCTTGTATTTCCTCAAAAAAAGGAAAAAGTAAAACACTTAGCAAGGAAGTTCAGAACCTCTCAAACCCCACCAGTTCTGAGCAGCTGTTTCAGACCTGAGTTGGAAGCAGGAAGATGGAAGGATACAGTAACACCAATACTCCAGAACACAAAACACTTACAGGTCCTCTGTTTAAATGGAATGGATTTTTTGAGTAACAGTAGTAGAAATTCTGCTGGGAGGGTTTTTCCCCACAGTCTGGGAAGTTGGATGGTTTAGAAAAAATATCTGCATAATGTATTAGTTTTTAAACAAAGGACAAGGACACATCAATTCTGAGACTGCAGTTTCACGATCAGTTAACCCCAGAGGCAGAAAAAGCTTCTCCAGTAACCAGAATTGAGTCACAGAGGAGTGGAACCCCAAGTTCTGGTGACTGCAGAGATGTTCTTTCCAAATCACCACCACACAGGATTTCCTACAGAAACATTCTGAATTTACAGGGAAGTTGACCACACTGTAGGAGACGTGGATTTTGCTCTACACATAATTTTCGTTCCAAAAAGTTACTTTTACAAGTGAATTCTAGAGCACAAATGTGTCTCTCCCAACACATTCTGCATGTCTTTTTCTTCAAACAAAAACCACAATCCAAGCCCCAAAGCAGCGTCTGAAAAACTGAAACTAGAAGATGTTTCACAGCTCCTTGGACTCATCATGCATCCAGTTAACTGAACTCACTGTGAGACAATCCCTATTCTACAATAACCAGTTAAAACCAAAACAGACCAGCCTGAAACCTCAAAGCACCAGCCACCACAAGATTTCACAGATAAACTGCTTGGGTTTTCTGACCTGAAGTTTGATATCAAAAATTCCTACTAAAATAGGTTTCAAAGAAAGATTCAGGCTTATAATACATTGTCTGAAATTAATTTTACAATTTGTTCCATGTTAAATCTCCAAAGATTAATTTCAAACCAAACCTCCCAAGGGGAGGTTCTGGAGCCACTCACAAGCCTGAACATCCAAGGGGTCCAAATCATGGACAAAAACACTGAGAGAGCTGCTACCAATGGGCAGCTTCAAACGACCAGAATGGAAAACTGAGCCCAGCTTTTACTACAGGTTCCTGTTTCCCAGGGGAAATCCAATGGGATTTCAATCCAATTTTACTGGACCAAGTCACACCAACTTCAGATGTCCCCCTGCTGTGCTGTGAGAGCTCTTGTGCAGCAAAGGCAGCAGCCCCTGTGAGCTGCTCATTCTGCACCCAGCCAGGGTTACAGCCAGGAGGAAACTCAGACAAGCTGATAAAGTGACAGCAGCTCAGGTTACCAGGACAGGCTGGATGTGCCGTGTTTCCAACGCCAGACACCAAGCTCACACCAAGCTCTAAGCTCACATGTTACCCTGTGAACATCTGCCCATCCCCATGTCCACGTGGTAGCACACTCGCTATTCTGCCCCTTTGGCAGAAGGTTTGTTTGATGAACTGTTCTTACATGGCTCATGCCCTATTACACAAGATGAAAGCAAAAACAACTGGGGTTTTTTTATTCAGCCCTGAAACAAAACCAGAGCTTGATCCACATTCAATTGGCTTAAAATTTGGAAAGGATTTTCTCCTCTAAAAACAAAAACCAGAAGAGTCATGGAGAAGGAGAAATTGAAGATTAACTATTTTCTCCCAGGGAACGTGGACAGCTGGCAGGATTCTAACCCCAGATACCTGACAAACCTGGAGGAGTCCAGGCAACTTTCAAATTAACTAAGCTTGACAACATAAACTTGAGCTGCACATCCAAAGGTCCTGGAGAGAAAATACCCCTTCAATTACCCCCTTCCATGCACACACAAACATCTTGTCACCTAAGAGCAGAGGACAGCACTCCTATCTTCTCCAAATACAAAGAGCTAGGGGAACACAGACGTTTTCAGGCCATGTTTTCACATCCATTTCTGAACAGCAATTCATATTATCCCAGTCCCTTTTAACAAAAGAAATACTCATTCTTTTAAAGGAGGTCACATTTAGGAAAAGAAAATGAAAGTGTAACTAATAATGCAGTGGTTTTAGTTTATACAGAAACATTCAAACTAGTATAAACCAAAGTTATAAATATTATTTCAATTTGAATTTTGGTAGTCACGTTATTTTATCCTCTCCGTTTGCAGGTAAACATGACAAACTTCACTCCAAAAATTCAAATTTCTTTATGAAGAGTGACCTTTCCTCTACTAAAAACTGTACACTCCTTTTATTTAAAACCTAAGATGGTACATCTTCCAGAGCAGTAATTTTTCACCCTTCAGAAATGTGTGTCTAAGTATTTATTTGTGTTCATCCTGTGACACAAAGCTCTGAAAATCATCTCTACTGGCCTTGGTTAGCAGCTGCTGACAAAGGAAGGATTAACTGTCCAACTGAGCACAAGTTCCCAGTGAGATTTACTGCATTTCTCATCCACTCCTGGCTCTGCAGTTTCCAGAACAATTTTACTTTCTGGATGCTTGGAAAAATTAAAAATATATTCTTGTCCAAGGACGCAAAATATAAGGAAATGCTGCTGTGTACAAAGAGCTTTGTTTTAAGACACAAAGCATGTACTGCTCCCTTTCCCAAAGGACATCATTCACTACAGAACTCTTGGTTCCCCCACCAAGGGAGAGGCTCAAGCCCACAAATGAGTTTCTCTGCTGTAATACACCAAACCCCATTTCTCTCATAACTTTTGTAGTGCTTATGAGTTCTCCTTCAGGAAGTTTCACAACTTCAGCCCACTAAGACTTAGGAATCTTTGAACTTCAACTCATCAGTGAGAGACAACACAGAGTTTTTTTTCCTTTTTAAGCCCCAGCCCTTGCCTGTTCTTTAAGCCCACACTGCCCAGCACAAAGTATTTAAAAAATAAATGCTTTCAGTAATTTTCATGGAACATCTTCCAACAAAAGCCATATCCAGAAAAAATGGGCACTTTGTCCCTTCTACTCACTTGGTAAAACACTAAAACTCCACTCAAATAGAATGGAATGGCTAAGGCAAGTGTAAATTATTTAAAAGTAAATAAAACCACTGCTCCCAAGGACCCTCACACCAGTAACACTGTGTTTATCCTCTTGATTACTCCCAAGTACAGAACAGGTCAGAATGTTCACTAACTAATTTTGGTTTTTAAAACACATGCTTTTAACATGATAAAAATATTTTCAGAGGATTTTTGTGCATGTTAGGTACAACAGTTAATTTTCAAACAATTTTTTTTTTGTATTAGAACAACTAGAGACAGAAAGATCTGCTTTCTTTCTCGAGCTGAGGATCAGTACTGGCCGTGCAGATATTCCTGTGTATTAATGCCAAGTTTAAGACAGACATCTTGTCCTGTCTACACACAACAGACATGGAGGAAAAGCTCCTCTGATTCTAAAACTTACCTAAAATGTCCTGGCTAGCTGCTTTTTGCCATGTCATTTCTAAAAACCAGGAAAATCCCACACCCAGTTTTGAAGAGGGAAGCTACACTGTACACAGTGTGTTTATACAGTGTATTATTGATACACAGTGTATTATTTATAGGTAAAGCACAGCTTCTCTCCTTTACAACCCACCTGTACAGACTAATTTACTGGAAATACTTCCACCTTATACAATATGGAACACTATGAAAAATATCAAAAGTGACAGTTAAAAATTAACAGAAGAGTTATTGTGTCTATTCACTTCTAAAAATAATAAGATATTTAGGACTCTGGCACAAATATAAAATTTTTGGGGGTAATTTTAGCTTGGCACTGTGGTGTTTTGAGGCAAATCTTGAGGCCACGTATTAGCTGTTTTTCTGATGGACACCTCATGCTCCGGAGGTTGTATAGCCCTGCGAAGCTCATTTAATCTGCCACCACCGAGAGGGTGCAAAACACGCCGCGAGTAACGACGGCAGCCTTTTCCTCCCGTGCCACAACTCGAACCGTCCGAGCACCAGGGATTGAGTAGCTGCTCCTTCTAAAAATAACCCGAGACAGGCCGCTTCCAGCCGGGCTCAGGCTCCCAAAGAGTTGAGCTTAGGGCGATGGAAAGCGAGCGGTGACACTGGGGCGGGGTGGGGTGGCCCCGGCTTTGTGCGGGCGGCACAATGCGCTCCGCCGGGGAGGCCGGGCCGCCGCCATGTTACAGCTCCGCGTCCATGTGCCCGGCACCGGGGGCACCGCAGCTCCTGCCCGCCCGCCCCGCGGCACCGGGCGCGCTCCGGCCGCCACACGGAGCGGGGATGTGGGGAGCCGACTGCCGGGATGGCGCGGCTGGGAAAGGCCCGGCCGCGGGAACAAAAGGCGGAAGGAGGGGGAAGGGGAAGGGAGCGGCGCCGCCGAGGGGGCTCCGGGCAGCGGGGGCCAAGGGGGGTCGGCAGCCGCGGCCCCTCCGGGCTCTGCTCCGCCAGCCGGAGGGAACCGGGCCGGGTCCCTGGGCGCGGGGAGGGCGGCCGGGATGGGGCAGGGGAACCCCGGGAGGGGAAGGGGGCAGGCCGGGGGAGCGGCGCTCGCCCTTCTGGAACCTTCCAGCAGGCGGCCTCTGGGGGCCACGCCGGGAACAATCCGGGAGGGCTCGGCGGAGGGCCCGGCACAAGGGAGCGGAAGGGAAACGGGCCGGGCCGGCTCGGGGGCAGGGGCGGCCGAAGGCGAGGGACAAGGCTGGGGGGTCTGAGGGGACGTGGGGATCACCTTCTTCTTCTCCAGGTTGCGCAGCTTCTTGTCGATGACCCCCAGGATCTGCTTCATGGCCTCGGTCTGCACCGTGGTGATGTTCACACCCGCCGCCGCCTGCGGGGCCGCCGCCGCCGGGGCAGCCTCGCTGCCCGGTCCCGCTTTGCCGGTGCTGCTGCCGGTGGTGCTGCTCGCCATGGTGCTGTTGGTAGCCGAGGGCATCTCTGTGAAGGAGGGAGGGCGGGCGGGAGAGAGAGAGAGAGACAAGAGAGCGGAGAGAGCGGCGGGCGCGTCACGGGGGGAGCGCGGGCGGCGGGGACGCGCGGGAGCGCGCACGCGACCGCGCGCGCACGAGCCGCACCTGCCCCGGCGCGCGCGCCCCTGAGGGCCCCCCCCAGAGCCGCCCCTCCCTCCCTCGGCGCGCGCGGGGCGGCGGTGGTCACGTGACGGCACGGGGCGGCCGCCTCGCGCCCAACGGTCATTTTGCCTTCACGCTGCCCTTCCCCCCCGGCCCCGCTCGGGGTGTCCGGAGGGGCCGCGCCGCCCTCCTCACCCTGTGCGCGACTGAGCCCAGGGGGGACACGCTGCGCTCTCTCTCGCTCGGTAGGAATGGCCGCCTCAGCCACGCTCCAGCCCCGCCGCCCGCGCTGCTCCTGCTACCACGGGAGGGAGAGAGAGAGAGAAGAGAGAGGGAGGCAGGGAGAGAGAGGCAGCGGCGGCGCGCACGCCGGCGCGTAGAGGCGAGGCGGCGCGGGAGCGCGCGGGGTCCTGGCCGGCCTACGGGTTCCCGCAGAGAACGCCTGAGCCCGCGGCGGTAGCAGCTGCCGCGCTGCCCGCGCGGGGGAGGCGCGGCGCGGCGGGTCCTTCAGGCGCGCGGCGGGCGCCCCCACGGCAGACACAATGGTGGGGCGGCCCTGAGGGGAGCCCGGGGGTCCCTGAGGGGAGCCCGGGGGTCCCTGAGGGGCTGCCGAGCCGCCCCCCGCCCGCTCCCGGCACTGACGCCTCCAAAGCGCCTTTCTGTGCCCTGCGGCGGGTCCCCACACCGGGGGTGCCCGTCACGGCTGTAACTGAGCCCTGATAGCCGCAGCTCAGTGGCCGGGAGCAGTTGCTTTATCTGTCTGTCAGGCTGGGATTTGCGTCTCCAGATATATCCCTGTATGTCCCTACGATCCCCACGTAGCGTGTGTGATTTTAGTCTTACACGTTTCACTCACCAAAAGCTGCCAGCACTCAGTATACCTTTACTTCTATGCTAGCAATTTATTCTTTCAATATTAATTATTTCAGTGTTAGTAAATAAAAGGCAACATGGGGGTTTCTGTGAGGCAAAGGGAGTTTTTGGGTGAATGTTGCTGCTTGGTAAGGCACAGCTGGAAATGAAATGCCACTTCCCTGAGAAGGCTGGGAGCTAAATGGGAAAGGATTTGGTATTTATTGACTTGTCTTGGAATTAATGGGTGCAAGACTTTGGGAATAGAAATCCCTGAAAACCCAGTTCACAGTATTTGCACATGGACATTGGAAATTTTGGTTAAAATAAACAATTAAAGACTGTACTGTTGTTTTTTTTAATTGTTGGGTTTTTTCTTTGCTCTCTCTATTCGTGGATCCACACGGTCAGTGACATTGGAAAAAAGGAAAAAGCCCAGTTCCTTGAACAACTGGGCCAACCTGACGGTTCCCACCACCAGAAGGGAGATGTCTCACAGCCCTTCCTCACCAAGTCCTTGACCTTGTTTCCATCCTGGTTCTTGCTCCCCAGGAGTTAATTCAGGCTGATAATGCACAAGAACTGGTCACTCAATGGGCAGATTCTCCCCCTCCATTCCATCTGTAAATACAGCTCCTTGTGCTTCTGCTTTCCACGTATCTCTGCATTTTCTGGAGCAGCTCAATGCTTTGTCATTTTGTATTAGATATTTGCTTTACAAATCACTTCATTTTGCATAACAGGTTATGGGACATGTAATAAATCACCCAGCCTAATTATTTCAGTTGAATAAACGATGTATAAAACGAAATCTTCAATTGTTGAAAGTCCTTTTCACTGTTCAACAAAAAAAAATTTGGTAATACCACTGTATTTTCTTAATTCCATTGTATTTACAAGATTTAATTTCTATGAATGTACTTCTCCAAGCCCCATACATGGGGGCTGAAATGACCTTTTTTCCCCAAGCAAAATGCAGTTTTTTTGTCAACATGTGAAGCACTTGAGGCTTTTTGACCACAAAATACAATGGTTTAAAATAATATGGAATTGTCTCATCCATTCCTATTCATTTCTCCTTTTCCCTCACATTGCCTTTGCAATTCTCCGTAAGTTCTGGGCACAGCTTAGGCAGATTTTTCAGCCAAGCTCTGACAGAGTTTGTGCTCAGAACCTTTTGAGGTGTTTATTCTTCATGGGGAAGTGAAACACGAGGTAGCAAATGTTGATGGTCTCAGAAATAAAGGAAGTTAAAAAGGAATAAAATAAAATAAATAAATAAAGGAAGTTAAAAGCTACTCTTGAGAGCAGTCACTGCATGAGATCACACAGCCAATCTCAGCTCCTGGAATATTTCTTACTGCTCATCATTTCATGCAGCTCTTGCTGGGGATTACTGATCTACCCCTTTCCCACCACTCCTGTAGAAACAGCAACCACAAATTCCTCATCCTTCTGTGCCAACAGTATTGATCACCTGGCAGAGGAAAACCCTGCAGAATCCCCAGCAAGAGCTGAGACCTTTGCTTGGAGGAAGTGGTGCCGAGCTGTGAGTAAACTCCATCCTGGCAGCTTCCAGTGTGACAAGCTTGTAATCAGCTTGTGGGTCTGAGCATTTCCATTCCTCAGAGATAAGTATCCCTGCATTTCGTGTTTGGGAGCTTTGTAAAATGAAGGTCAGCTCTGGAGCTGCTGGGTTTGGAGTCACATTTGTTCAGTGAGTTTGGAGTCACATTTGTTCAGTCCCCAAGGAAAGGCCTGAGAGCAGAGAAAGTCTCCCCAGCAGAAGCACTGCCACAAATGTGAGCCTTTAGAACACAGAGCTGGTCAAGATGAGGGAAGTCACATTCCTGACCCTTCCCATCTCAGATTTCTTCCCTTTTTGCCCTCTTTGCTCCCCTTTGCTCGGGGACTTTTGACCAAGCCAAGCCTTGCCACTCCCTCTGGGGAAAATCCTACAGGGAAGTACTACTACTCCTCCACCCCCTTGTCCTATCTCCAAGTGGAAAAGAAAAAGGAAAAATTACACCTTCCCCCCTCTCCCAAATGCCTTAAAAACCATTTCCAAGCAAAAGTGATGTCCTGGCTGTGGGCAATGGATTTGTAAAGAATTCTCAAAACCTGACAGAAAGCTCAGACAGTCTTGTGCATCTGTATACAAAGACTAAGATAAAGTGTGCTAACTTAAGAAAGCCATAGAATGGAAATTACATTGTTGAGAGAGAAATTAAACTAAAACAAAGTTTCAACAAGTTTCAAGATATAGCCTTACAAAAAGACTAGATATTTTAGAGCATTAGAACTGTGAAAGATGCATTATAGCAAGACCACATGGAGAAAAAATATAGGTGATTAGTGTTAGAAGTAATAGGGATATTGTGTAATAAAACTAATGAGCTGAAAAACATTTATAAAATATTGTAACCAAGAAATAAGTTAGCTTTTGATAGAATAGTGTTGTTTTACATCTCTTGTGTCTCACTATTTATCAAGACTGATAATAGAATAAAATCTTTTAAAATGCCTCTCAGTTGTCCTGTCTCTGTAAAAACTAAGAAAACCAACACCAGCTTGTGAGCTCCAGGGATGAGCTGTCTCCCTACAACTCTGCCAGGCTCTGACCCTTCCTGCAGGTAATCAGAGCCCACTAACAGAGATGTGCTCCTGTCTTCCCAAACCTGGCATCCCTTCCCTGTGCCCTTCCATCTTCTGGTTCCCCACTTGTCCGAAGCTCACCACCTTTCCCACCCTGCTGATCTGTTCCCAACTTCCCCAAACCAGGAACTCTGGCCCACTCAGGGCTCTCTCCTTAATCACCACATCTACTCCCTGGTCATACTCAGAATTATCCTGAACTATATAATGAAATGAACATAATTAATAACTTCAATTTTTTTCTATGCTGCATTGTTTTGGTTTTTAGGGTTTGTTTTGGTTTAGTTTTTTTTAATAGGCTCCATAAGGCTAAAATGAAATTTCCTTCCTGCACGTTATCACAGGCCTATTCATCAAGCAGTTCCCTGCCTGAGCTCATGGAATGTTATGGGATTTCAGCATTGCCAGTGTTCTCTCGGGTTCTAGAGATAACCACAGCCTAAGTTAAAAAGCAGATCCCATTCTGTAGGGGGATAGAATATAAGAAAATAAAGGTAGTATAGAAAGTAATCTTACCCCCTAAAAGTGTTGCAGCTGGGTTAATTATTAAAGATTAGGAGCGGATTGATTTTAACAGGCCACACAGCTGTAGCCAATAGTAAGAAGAGTGCTATAAAAGAGTGGATTTGTTGGTTGGGGGCTTCTGGAGTCAGTTGGCTGCTGTGAGAAGAAGGAAGAGTCAGTGCTTGGAGGAGCTGCCTATGAGAAACATTAAGGAGGTAGGTAGGAAACTCTGGTAATGTGGAACCTTTGCACTATAATGGCAACACCATTCCACCTCTGGAGCACAGAAAATGGAAAGGACCAGCCTCAGTTTCCAGTTCCTGGATTTGTTATACAGGGATTGTGGTTTTTAGGTTTTGAGGGGGCCCAGTCTGCACATTTCAAAAGCTGGGGCTCCTCCTGCTTATCAGGCTGTTTTAGAAAGGTATTGCTTTGGTTTTGTTTAGGTTTCCGTTTTCCACAGGAATTTGCTCAAAGGAGAGAAATTCCCATTCTATCTCAGCCCACAGGCTGGCTAGCTTTCATAAGAAAATGAGACCCAGACAAAATAAACTACTCTGAATAAGGATTGAAAGCTCAGTGTATGTTTTTTGTTTTGTCTGAAAAAGATTGAAATACAAGGTTTTTATCAGAAATGCTAAACATTGATGTTTTAGGAGAAAAATCAGTAAAAAATCCAGAAGGTATTTGAGTTCAAAGGAGATTAAATGAAATCTAATAGTATAATTAGTCAAAACTAACGTAATTCCAATCCAATGCCGGGAAAAATTGATTAAATGCTACTAAATGATAGATTTCCCTACATAGCCATGAATGGAAAATCCTTGCAAAAGGTATTTCTTTTTCAGTTCTTCCACAAAGTGATTGTTTACTGAAGTCTCCAGCTGCAGAACCAGGCTGGGACACTCCTTTGCTCCACAGACTTCATGCAAAGCAGATCAAGCCTTGGTTTATGGACAAAGCCCTGGCACAGGAAGGGAGGAGGTTGGTCACACATGCCAAAGGAGGTCTGAAAAGCAGCCCAAAACTGCCCAGGGCTTTATATTTGCCTGGCTTAGCTAATTTGGATGGACCCAGCTTACCACACCCTCCAGGATGTTTATGCCTGTCCTCCCTCTCATTTACTCTTTCAGTCATCTTTTTGTATTTGTAAATTAGATCAAGTAATTAATTCTGTCTTTATTTCCTTACTGCTCAGGAAAATATTGTGACAAATGCTGCAGCCTCAAGTAAAGTATCCTCTTAAATAACAATCTTCTGTTCAATTTGGGTTTGGGGTTTTTTTTCAGCCACTTTAGTGTATCACAGCCATTTAAAGGAGAGTATCACTAGGCTGTGAGTCAAATTTAGGCTGATCATAGTCTGACTGTTTTAGATCTTTAATTCTGGAGAACATCTACAGAGACTGTCATCCCAAAATTGTAATCACCTTAGAAAATATTACTTTTTTTTTTTTCAAAGAGATGTGCTGAGTAACTGTGGAGTAAAAAAAATGGCTCTTACTGAGAGGATATTCAACCCAGTGCAGAAATGTATCATGAAATTCAGTAATTGAAAGGCAAAGGTGCTGCCAAGGGCCAGGTTTTACTGCAGGTGGAATGGGTAACATGGGGCTCATGATGTGCCTAATACCCACCTTTTACCTTTATTTCTATGGATAGAATAATTTTATCTTTATTTCTATGGCTCTTTCTATGAATTGAGGAGTCCAAATAGTTCTTGACAAATGAGCAGATCCAATGCCTGTCCTCTTATCCAGCCCCCCAGGAATTTTGTGCCTGAGCCCTTCATCCCTTCAGCTGATTTGGTCAAGCACAGTCATTAGAAAAAACAATGGGTTTTGCTAATTATATTCATAAATTATTCATGCTCACAACACCTGAAAATTGCCAATCAAACCTTGCATTCTCCAAGGTACACCTCAGGATTTTCCTGCACATCACATTCATAAGGAAGGTAAAGGAGAAATAAAACTGGAAGGTGAAGAATAACTGGCTATTTTAGGGAATCCATAAAGCTGATATAGGACAAATTCCTCTCTTGATGCCTCATTTCCTTTTGACAGGGAATGACTGGAATTTGTTCTTTACTTAGACTGGCTTTGCACTCACTTTACTGTGGTTTTGGTTTGGGTCCTGATTTCTTAGGCTGCATCTGAGTTGTGGAAGAGAGCAGCAGAAACCTTACTGAAGTCAGGAGATCTTTCTCTGATTTTTCTCTGCTTCTCCTCTGTCCATTTATGGAAGGAAATGAAATAGTCTGGCACAGTTTGGTTGTGGCAAATTCATGTTGCCTGTTACCTCCTTTTTTTCCCCCTAGTCACTTGGGATGTTTAATAAAGTAATTTAATAAATAAGGGTAGAGCATCTCTAACTTAATTTAGGAAGACCCACGTACACAGCTTAATTTGAAGGTGGCCACATCAATTTATTGCTTTAATTTTATTTCTCAGTTGAAAAGCTCTTAATAAGAGCTTTAAAATAGCTAAGTTTCCTCCAGAAACAGCTGAGGTGAGAGGATGCCACTCTGCAGTCTGAGTCCTGTGCTTGTTTGTGCTGACCTGCTTAGCTCAGGCTGTATTATATAATTTACATTTCTTAACCCAATATCTCTTTGCCAGGTCAGAAAGGGACAGGAAATACTTAAAACCTCTTCTGCAAAATATCCTTGGTGTGGAGAATAAAAGTGTTCTTAGTGAGCATGGCTGGAAGCAAACAACCCTTAGGAAGGGGCAGGTACAGGTTGTACCTTCCAGTTCCACTGAGCAATCTTGGTAAGGTAACCATGGAGCAGGAGGGAAGAAAATCACAGGATGTTTTACCGTTTTCTTCCCATCATATTTAAGCCTGAGTCTCCTGTCTTTTGGAGGTTCTGAGGATTTCTCCTGTAAGTCAGGTGTATTTTAAGGTTGATAATGTATTGGCTGTATGTGAGTATTTTTCTGCCTATCTGTGAGATGGCAGAGCCTACCCATGTTTAGCAGATAAAGTGCTAATAGAGATGTCATTTCCCCACAGTGAACAGAATTACATCTCACAATAAATATTGGCATGAGGAATGCAGAAAGCCTTTACCCCCCCAGGATAAAACACCTCCAGCCCAGAGGAGAGCAAGTAAGGGCTGGCAATTCTCACTCCAGTCAGTACTGGAGGCTCAGCTGGGCTATTTTGAGGAAGACTGATCCCAGACTCAAAATTAAAGAGCAATTAATGGTTGCTTTAAACAAGTATTTCCAAATCTGTTGGTGTTACAGCTGCCTTTCCATGTGTGCTGGCTCCAGGAGTGCCCACTGGCACTGCTGCCCTTTTCCTTCCTGTGTGCTCAGCACTCTCTGAGAAATAAATTTGTGTTCCTCTAGGCCATGTCCATCCCAGGGAAGCTGAACTAAAGAATTCTTGCACTAAAACTTCCACCAAAGAATTGAAAATGCTTCTGTGTGAAAGAAGCCTCAAATGGACCAAAAAATGGCCAAACAAAGCACAACCCCCCAAACCATAAAAATAATGTGAAAGCAGGTGAGGAGATCACCTACATAAATTCAGATTTATTCCTAATTTTTGCCTGTGCTTCAACAGTTTTTTTACTTGAAGTCCAAACTCTTCAGGTCCACTGGGCAATTCTATTCCCCAGCACCCCAGTGATGAATGGATCATAAATGTGTTTCAGGAGCTCTAGGATTACTCACCATGTATCTGCAAACACAGGGTAAGATCCCACTGCAGCAGAGGAAGTGAGAAATTTGGGAACAGCAGTCCCTGGGGAAGCTGGAGCACACCTTGCTGAGGAGCAATGAAATATTTAAAGGTAAAAAAAAAACAAACCCTAAAACAACGTGTAATTTTGATTCACTGGCATTAGTAACTAAAACATTGCAGTAATAACATGTTACACTCTGAGAATTGCAATGGCAGAACAATTATCTAATTGGGAAGTAAAATTAATGGCAATGTATTTTAATGATTTAATAAGCGAGAAATTGTTGTCAGGCTGCGAAATGTCATGAAAAATTACCAGGGAGTGCAAATTGCTGGCTAACAGGAAGTTTTCCTGGCAAACATGAAGTTTGGGAGCTGCTCACAGAGCTTTGTTTTATTCCCCACATCTGTTTAAGGACAAGAGGGCTTGGTGGAAAATGTGGGATTTGGAATAAATATTGGGGATACAATCCTTACAGACCCAGGATGCTTTGTGAAGGATTGTTACTGGAGTGATTTCCCAATCTTCATGGAAGGCAGCCTGGTGTTTAAACTGATGATGAAGGAAGCAGCCGTGGGGAGGAAGGCAGGCAAACAAGAAGGCACAGGCTTCAAATAAGCAGATAGCAGACAAAAGTAAAAGCAAACATTCAAATAACGTGTGTCTGTGGAGCAGGGTGTTTGTTTTTGCTGGACAAGTTGCAATTAAACATTGAAAAGGTATGTAAATAATGCTCCATGCAAATATTCCTGTGGACACGGGCCTGTGATCTATTAATTATTCCAACCCAACTCCAGGATTTTGTCATTGCTGTCTGTGGCATATTCCTTGCTTTAATCTGTCCTTTGGTCTGAGAGCTGCCAGATTTCCATAACTGGGTCACCCAGTTCTTTCTCAACTTTGTTTTCTGCTGTGAAATGAAAAATTAGCATTTTTCTGTGACATACATTCAGAGCTTCTATGAAGACCTTGAGTGGCCATCAGTAATCCTGGAATAAGTGGGAAAATAGGCATGGAAATATTCATAGTTGTGGATAGGATGAATTTCCAGTGGGGAATCACAGAGTTTGGATGAAAATTGTTGGTTATTCAAAAAGGTAAATGTTATTTTGATGCACAGGACTGATGTTAAACTCTCTCTACACTTTGCATAGTGAAAAACACCACTCCAGTGCCAAAGAATAAATTGTAATAAAATCGTTTATAATTACAACAGTAATTAGAACCTTAATTTTAAAAGCTTTTTATCTCTGGGAGGCATGAGTCACAGTGAGTGATTTATTGATTAAAATTGAGAAGGTGATGGAAGGTGCCATTAGCAGGAGTTGCTCTTTAACCACTAGAGAGCGCTCAAGAACTGCTTTAAAGCTCCATTTTCAGCTCATCCCTTCAGCTCCAGGATTTTTCTGAGGGACACCACGGGACAGTCACGGTGGTTTGAAGGAGATTCAGGGAGATGTCTCAGTTCTGGCTTCTGCTGGTGATGAAAGAAAGGAAGCAATCCTCGATTATTTGGCGTTTTTCTGTGATTATTCCCACCGAGTGTATACATCCCTAGTGGCCAACAGCACATCAGAGATGGCTGTTAGGAAAAACTAATCTTGGAAGTGTTAGAGAAAGGTGAAAATTTTGTTTCAGTTTTTTTGGAAGAAGGTCTGGATTGAATATTCCAAGGATGAGTAAGCAATGCCATTTTATTAACTCAGTGCTGATACAATTTAAAATTATTTGTAAAATTCATCATCCTATGAAGAGTTTTGGCTTAAACTGGAGCAGGCTGCCCAGAGAAGCTGTGGCTGCCCCATCCCTGGAAGTGTCCAAGGCCAGGCTGGACAGGGCTTGGAGGCTGGAGTAGTGGGATGTGTCCCTGCCCAGGGCAGGAGGCTGGAACAAGATCTTCTTTAAGATCCCTTCGAGCCAAACCATTCCATAATCCTAAGATTCCTACTGGGACCTCCATGGAGAATTAAAAAATCCATGGAGCCTTTCAGTGCCATGACTGCTGTACTTTGTCCTTCCTCTTTGGAGTGCAGTTTCCAGAGGGGTTTGTACCCTTGTAATCCATGGAGTCGGGGTGAGAAGTGAGCACAACAGTCCTTGTTACAAGTGAAAAACCACAGGACTTCTGCTGGAGTCTTGTAAATAATGATGTTGAGGAAGCCCAAGGTAATTTTCCCTTCGGGAATTCTCACTCCTGCCCTGCTCTCCTGTCTTTTCCCCACTAGAAGGCAGAAGCGAGGTTTCATGAGAACATCTACCAAAAAAATAAATCGTCCAGCAGGAAGTTTTACAGCAAACTGGCTGCTGCTGGTTTTCCATGGTTTCATCACCTTCACACTTCCCATTTTCCAGGGTTCCAGGGTCTCCCCAATCCCGAGTTGATACCTGGGCTCTGTGCAGCACCCGCGGTACCCATCGGTGGTGAGCTCTGCCTCCTCCAGCCTCACAGGGCACGCAAGGATGGAAGGATGTATTATCCTGCTGGAACTTCAGGGGGAATGTTAAAAGGAGGATTGTAATTAATTGAGTTGGAATTTGGCCAAGGCAGAGACTTTAATATGTCTTCTTTCCTAGCTCTTTTTTTTTTTTCTGCAGGCACAGGAGTTGTATAACACCCTTGTCTAGAGCTTTGACAAATTCCTGGCAGTCCTACTCCCGGCAGGAAGGTCCAGCCATGGGGCTGGGGGATCCATTCAGCCCTGTGTGGGTGCAGGAATGTCTTTGCTGTTCCCTCAGCCAGGTCCCTTAAAGATAAAATTGGTGTGTACAGCCTGTGCTTAGTGAGAGCCTATAGAGTGTTAGAGCTCCCTTTCAGCACATTGATGCTTTCATGTTTTAAGCTCTTGGCTAAGCAAATCTTTGTACTTCTTTCCTCCTTCTCCTTAGCACCAATTAAACTCCCCAGGCATATTTACACAAAAATCCCTGTTCTTTCCAAGGCAGAAATGCTTTCTCTGTCTTCCCAACAGATTTTAAACCTCAGGATGACTGCAGCAATTTTGCCAGTTAGCAAAGAAAACCAACGTTACCTCATTTCTCTGGCAATTCTGCAATGCCATTTGCATAATGTGAAGTTTAGATCTTCCACTGTCACATGCTTCCACTCATTTACCACCCTAATGTCCAATGGAAGTGCTGGAACATTCCTTGTTCTTTGTTTCATATCAGCCTTGGATTGAACCAGTTGCTTAATTTTCCCCAATTCCTGCAGCACTGCAGGAGTCCCCAACATTTGTCCTCCCAATGTGCTTGTCTGAATTGCTGTATCGTTTTTGCTCTGTTCTCTAATGGCTCCCTCCAAATAAAATGCCTTTATAGCATCAAGGAAAATAACAAGCATTTTTAAACTCCATTCTTCCTTTTTTTCCCCCCTCCTAAACTGTAAAAATCTGCATATCTGATTGATGCAACTTCATCCTGATCTGAAGCCACATCACTTTTCTCTCACCACTCCCTCTAAAGCTGGCTCTGATCTGTTGGCTATGATTTTTGCAGTTTTTTTCCTCTGCACTGACAATAAACTTTCACCTCCATAATTATTTTGATCAGCAGAGCCACCTTTTGCCAGGATTGAGGCAAGGATTGCCTTCAGCCAGGCACCTGCGAGTCTCTCACTCCCACAAGTGTTTGTAGTGGTGTTATTTTTGTACCTGTTCCACAGCCTTTCTTGTTTTTAACTCATTCACTGCTCTGGTGTTCCTGTGATCCTGGCTAAATCTGCGCTCAGCACTGCCTCACAACGTGGTAAGTCTTTTATTGTAGTGTTGTGGAGTATTTCATGCACAAAGATGTGCTGGGTCTGATCCTTCTTGTTTAACATGCAACCATGGGGTCACAGAGTCACAGAAGGGTTTGGGTTTGAAGGGACCTTAAAAATCTGTTCTACCCCTGCCATGGACAGGGACAGATCCCACTATCCTGGGTTGCTCCAAGTCCCATCCAGCCTGGTCTTGAACACTTCCAGGGATCCAGAGCTTCTCTGGGCAACCTGTGCCAGGATCACACCACCCTCATAGGGAAGAATTTCTGCCCGATATCCAGTCTAAACCCACCCATTGGGATTGTCACCTGCCTTTTATGGGGAAAAAAATTAACACTAGCTTTTAATTGATAGCTATATTAGATATTTAAACCCTGAGTTTTAAAGTCCTTCTGTTTATTGTTCCTATAAGCAGGGCTGATGATGAAAGCAGATGCACTCCATTACTCCTGTGACAGCAAACCATGCGACTTCTTTGTGTTCCAGCTACACTTTGGACTTTAATTAAATATAGCATCACATTCCTTGGCTTTTCTCTCCATTGTGTCCCTCCACATACTTCCATTTTCATTTTCCCCTTGTCTTCCCCTCACCCATATTTTCCTTTTTAGAACTCCCCTCATTTATTCTATCTGTGTGTGTGCCTTGGGTGAGCTGAGCTCTGAGCCCCTGCTGCTGAGGTGGATGTGATCAGCACTTGCTGAGCAAGGATTTGGGTTTCCCAGAGCTCAGGACATTTTGTACATTTTGTCAGTGTGAAATATAGATGTGACACGTAATGTGATGTGTGATAGGAGAGTGTACGGAAAAACAGAGCTACCCTCAGAGGGTATGATACCCTCAGAAGTGCCTTCAGGTTTTAAAGAAAAATTTAAAAAACAAAAAAAAAAAGGAACAGGAAATAAAACAAGCAGCGCTGAAAATTGTTGTTTTCGGGGGCTGTTTCCCGCTCGGTGCCGTTGCTATCGCTCCGCAGGGTGTTTTACACGCCCCTGTGCGGGGGGCCTGTGCCTCTGGGCGCGCCGATAAGCGCGGCCCGGGCCCGGTGGGCTCGGCCTGACCGCACCGCCTTTCCCCTTCCTTCGCTCCGGTTCGGCCAGGAGGGCCGGCCGAGCCCCCATTATCACCGCCCTGCAGAGCAGCCCGGCAGCGGCTCCGTGCCCTGCCTGCCTTTCCAGCCTCAAACGCCTTTATCAGCTCCCTCAGGGCCGCGGGGAGCGGCCGATCCTGCACGGGTGGCCTCGGCTGGGGCCCGCGGGTCTGGGCCAGCAGAATTGCTGATTTCTGTTAAAAATAGGTTAGAAACTGTTGTGAAATAGTTTATAGATCGTTATGTACTGTTATGTCCGGACCCAGGACATCCCTCTGGCTGTCCTGAGCAGCCAAGACCCCTGCCAGGGGGCTCAGAGACCCTGGCACAGAGCCCAAGATGCCCCTGTGGTTTTGATTGTGACCTTTGGAGCAAGTTACCAACCTTAGATGAAGATCTGCAAGCCATGACAAATTAAGTAGAATGATAGTGAATTTATCACAAGGTGAAAAAGTAGATTTGGGGTTTTTAGAATGGGGTTCAGGGGGGCAAGATGGAGGGATCTGAGCGTGTCCAGCTTTTCTTCTTCTTGGCCTCCATCTTCTGCTGTGATGTTGGCACTTTTAGATTGGTTTAGAGTAGAAGCTCGCTGTCTAACATAGGTGATAGGTATTGGAAAGCAACTGTAAACATTGTATAGGTAGTTTTTAGTATAAAGATATAACAACACCCCTGGGGCAGGGAGAGTGCCTCAGACTGTCTTGCTGGGTGGACCTTGGCAGGATAGGAGAAAGAATTTTATAGACAAAATTCAATAAACAACCTTGAGAAAGAGAAATTAAGAGCCCTGACTCCTTCTTCAAACACCAGGCTGGGAAAAAAGACTTTTTAACATTTCTTGGGGTCAGTCTGACAAGCTAGAGACCCTGACACTGTTAGTTTGGTTGTTATATTGTAAAAGGGAAATTATAAGAAATACGCACTCAACATACCATAATACACCTAAGGAAAGTGCATCATCCCCCAAGCGAAATGAGCCAGCCTGGACAGAACTGTAATGGGCGAATCCAGCGCCTTAAACCTTCATGCAAATGAAGGATCCAAAAAGAAACCAATCCAAAAGGGCAAAAAACAGATTAAAAGGGGCTTCTGACCCACTGAATCCGTGCTGCTCCATCTGGGACATTGGGGACATCACTGCTGAAGCAGCCCCAGTGCCAGCGTTGCAGCATCCTCGATGGGAACGCTCCTGCTCGGCCCGCAGCTCCCCTTGCTTTAGGCCTTCCTTTTTCTTATAATAAAAGCTGAAATCACTTTAGTTTGGGAGCCTGCTCTCGTTTTTATCAATTTCTAGGGATTTCTGTCACTACATCTTCAGGACAGCGGCTTCTCTTCCAGCAGTTTCCTTCAGCACTGAGGAGTGTGCCAGAAATATCTTTTCATCCTCCCACCATCCCTCTTCAAAAGCTTTTTACCCTCTGAGGAAGGAGCTCGAGGGAATACCATACACAGAGCTGATTTCCTCCCAGCTTTCCCCAGCTGGGATCCAGTGGGAACAACTCCCATCCATCCTCTGGGATTCCCCACCCTCCCTGGTACCCACAGCCTTCAGGGGGGCCAGTTTGGATGGCTGATGGGCAAGCAGCCATCCCATTTTACCATGGCCCACTCCCTCTGGGCTAATCCACAACATATATTTTACCTTGCTTAAATACCCCATGATGGAAATGCTCTGAATGTTCTCAATTCCCTGAAATTCTCAGTTTTGAATATAGAAACGGATGTTCTGCTTATTGGTGTGCTGCTGACCTGGAACCACTCAGGGACAAAAACATCCAAGAGGTTTTGCACAGTCCTATTGAGTTCCACCCAAATTTTTGCACTTTTTTGGGAGTTTTTTAGGACTAGGTTTTTGTCTGCAGAGGTTTTAGGCCAGCAGCTGTTTTTTGTGGTGTGGCTGGTATGATAGGTGAACACCTGAGAGCTGAAGCCTCTGCAGACTGCTGTGCTGGTATATCATAAAATCATGGATGATTATAGATGTATGAAGAAATTCAGGGAGCAAGGGAGGAATTGGATCGTGGTCCAGGTGACAAATTTCACCTGAGTCCCTTCCCTGCTGTGTCACAGACCACAGGGAGGAGATCTGTTTTACTGGATGAGTGTACACGTTATCAGTCTGCCTGGAGAACCTTTTATTTTATTCTCAGTTTTATCTCCCACTAATCTTTCAAGTATTTCTACAATTGAGCAGATGTTTAATACCCAGGGACAAGTCTAGAATTGAAGGAAAGATATTTTTCCAAGTAATTTGGGGGAACCTGACAAGAATCCCTTAGTGCTGACTGCTAACTGTGTTTTCTTCCTCTTTTGATAGATCTGGTTGTGTCAAGGAAAGTCTCCATGGACTTGGTCTAACAAAGGCATGATGGATCTGACCCTTTGTAATCTTTGCCAATAAAGCTGGAAAAATGTTATTTTTTTCCTCTGTTGCTATCCTGCCAAACATCATTTTGCTCCCAGGAAAGCCTGGCTTTGTATCATGCTCAGTGCAGTAGTTACCCACCTGGGCTTGTATCTTTTACCTAAGCATGCCAACTATTTTTTTCCCCCTTTGTATTGCCAAGGTTTTTTTGATTTATTGTGCCTCAGCTCTTTCTGAAGTAACATTATTATCCTGAAAGAAGATTTTCCTGATCAGTTGCCACAATAAACAAAGCAAATCTGCCTTGGGTGATTGCAGACATTAAGCACACTTGGATCCCTGTTGCTCAGGATTTATTATGAACCATAATGTATCTATGGGATGCATGGAGAGTAAAATCAGAGGGGAAAAAGGTCTCCTATCCCAATTAGGCTGGTGAAGCTGAGTAGGGGAGAATGGTGAGAAATGCAGAAATAAGGATGTTATTTCTGATACTCTAATGAAGAGGGCGAATCTGAACAAACAGCTCTCCCAAAATTTTACTGTTCACTTAAAATGTGCTTGCTGCTTGTTAGGAACAACCTCCCTCCAGGCTTGCTGGCACTGCTGTTGTTAATTACTGACTCAGAAGCTGTGTGAAGGAGGTTGAGGATTTAGATTCTTTGGATAATATAGAAATTCAGCCTAGAAATGAGGGATGTGCTGCACAGGTTTATGGCTAACAGAGGCACAGACTGCTTTGGGTTGGAAGGGACCTTAAAGCTCACCCCATTCCCACCCCCTGCCATGGGCAGGGACATCTCCCACTGTCTCAGGGCGCTCCAAGCCCCATCCAGCCTGGCCTTGGACACTTCCAGGGGTGGGACAGCCACAGCTTCTCTGGGCAACATGTGCCAGGGCCTCCCCACCTCACAGGGAAAAATTCTTCCTAACTTCTTACCAAAATTTCTCCTCTTTCAGTTTGATTTGTCTCTTATTTTTTATCTCCAGCAAGTGAGCCCAGAATGACTCAAGAATTTAAAATTAAGGCTTAGTTCAGTACAAAATATTCTATTTCTTTTTGTCTGGTTGAACCACTCATTTTATAAATAATATTTCCTATTTGATGTTCTTCCCACCAAGTCATTCATTGCAGTGTCCTTTGTGATCCCCCCTCAGCAGGGACTGCAGTGTGATGGATGCTGTGCAAACCCAGGTCTGGGGTGGATCCTACACAAACACTTCCCAAGGACAAGGCAGGCAGAAGGTGCTGGGAAAGAGGCAGCACCATTCCACTGTGCAAGTGGAAAACTTCCAGAGGCACACAAGGCACTCTTCACAAGAACACCCTGGGAACATCTGGCACAGCCAAGAGCTGAATTAATATCTCCTGAGTCCTTTAAAGACAATCCCTTCTCCCCAAATCAGGTTTATTTTCTCACAGAAAGCCAGTGGAAAGAACCCTTTGATTTCAGTGATTTAGGCAGAGTCCCAAATGCTCCCAAAAATCCATTGCTGCATTCCCAAGCCACCTTATCCAAGGCAGAGAAGAATTTTAACCTCTGTTTCTGTCGAGTTCTGACTCAAAGTCAGGTAAAGGGTGGTGGCTCAGCAGGAGCTCTGGCCCCTCACTGGCAGTTCTATGAAAATGATTTATTTTTGTCACTTCTTGTGATTAGTCATGTCTCACATGGGGTATGTCGGTACCATCTTTCTCTCTCTTTTTGCTCTGCAGTTGGAATTCAGACATGGAGTGAGGTTTGTTTTTTTTTGGCTCAGCACACATCTTGTGTACAGAATACTTGAAGGAAAGCTTTTTTCTGACCAGTCCCTGTGATGAGAGGACCCAGCATTCAATCTTTATCGTCCCCAATAACCAGAAACCAGTGGAGGCAGATGCTAAAAGTTTGTAGCCCCCATTTCCAAGAAGAGCAAAGAGCCACATTCTCTTCCTCTGCTCTATCCTTATTCTAATCCTTCTGCATTTGCAAAGGCTTAGAAGCAAAGCATGTGGAAATGCCCATGCCCAGTCTGTTTGGCTATCAGCTAATTCATTCTCAGGAGTAAAGCCCACACTGGTGAAGTCATCCTGGGTAACTGAGCATCCTGAATTATTCTTTTTTGTCAAATCTCTTGCTGAGTGATATATTATTTTTCTTTTGTATTGTCAGAAAAAAAAAAAGAAAGAGGCAGCTTTCAAGTTTCACTCAGTAGGTTTTTCATATGTCACCGGTGATTCCTTTACATATTTGAAAATTCCCACATCCAAATTAATTCATGCAAGGATGCTTTTCATTCGTGTTTTTCAGAGAGGGACTTTGACCAAGGGTATGGAGTGATGGGAGAAGGGGGAGTGGTTTTAAAACCAGAGAGGGTGAGTTCAAATTGGATATTGGGAAGAAATCCTTCCCTGTGAGGGTGCTGAGGCCCTGGCACAGGCTGCCCAGAGAAGCTGTGGATGCCCCATCCCTGGAAGTGTGCAAGGCCAGGCTGGAAGGAGCACTATAGTGGGAGGTGTCCCTGGCCCAGGGTGATCTCTAAGGTCCCTTCCCAGCTGGACCCTTCTGGGATGCAGTGGAGGTTGGCCTTGAGGCCCTGTGACACTGGCCAGGGCAGAGCAGGGCACAGTGGCCCTTCCTTGTCACCATGAGCTGCTCTCCTGTCAAACCCAAGGAGAACAAAGGGGGCCATTTGTTGCTGAGCTGCTGCCCAGCTGTGGCTGTGTCTAATCAGAGTTAATTGCGGCCCTGCAACGCTCCGTCCCCGAGCTCCCAAGGAGCCACCGCTTCATTCCCGCGCCTCCACTGCCAGTTTTGGGAGCTGCCTATTATCTCTACTAAAAGGTAGAGATTGCACAGGATCCCTGGCAAGCAGCACAAAGTATCCCAGCTTAATACTAAAGCAATGACTAATCAGGGCATCCCAGGAGGAAGCTTTGCAGTAGCTCTTGCAAGGGTAATGAGGACAATTTCCATAGCTATGACACTTTCAGCCAAGCGAAATGCCACAAATCTTGTTTATTCTTATTTATTCTCTCCTGGAGCAGCAGGTAACACAGAGCCAAAAGAAAAGGACTTTTCCTGGGGGAGGGATTGCTCCAAACGTTTTGCAGGATGAACAGCCAGGGTTGTTGTTTTATCATGGCAGCACTAATAGCTAAATTCTATTAATTGCTGAATGTTGTTTTGTTTGGCAAATACAGGAAGCAGTTTACATGGCTACGCAAGTGCTCTGGTTCCCAGTCCTTCTGAAATGGTATTATTGTAACGGGATAATACTGATTAAGGACAGTTCCCTGAGGAAGGAGGGCCTTTTGATGACTGAGTCATTTCCTCTCCCTGCTCGACTCCAGGGCGATAGCACTTCTCTGCCACAGGCACACACCCTTTGTAGCCAGGGACTTCTCACAGAGGAGGTCCAAAGCACAGCCTCAGCCTTAGGTGGAAATGCCCGAGGCTGTGAGTCCTAAAGAAAGCAGCAGAGCAGCAGAAATACACCAGCAGTCTAAGCAGAAGCTACTTTTTCCCCCTAAAATATTTCACTTGCCAGTCACTTTTCAAAACCAGTGTCTTTGGCAGACCACTCTGCTGGAATAGTCTGTCAACCCCGTAAAACTTCGATTTTTGTTCCCGTAGAGGCTTGGCAAATTAATTTGCTAAAACCAATTACACCTCTGCAAACCATGGCAGTGCAGCCTTCCTCTGGATATGGTCACCTGCCACCAGTGACCACCAAGCCAAGGCCACCAGGCCAATTAACACAGGTCAGAAATCAGTAACAGCAAAACTGTTCACTCCTAAACTACAGAAAATTCAGAGTAAGGGCCTAGAGTGAAAAGATTCCATGTTCTCTCACAAGTGATGGGCATCAACACTTCCCAGCCACTCAAGCACCAGGGGATCTGATCCTAGTGGAACATGGTAGACAAGAACAGCCCTCAGCCTCTCCTTTCCATTTGACTTTTGTCACTTATTGCCATGGGAGATGCTCGAATGAGCTCAAGTCCAACCACGGCTTAGCAAGAAAAGGTTCCTGTTATCACTCCCGAGCTCAGCCCGGGCCCTTCTCAACGTTTTCCCTTTTGAGGCACAGTAATTGCTCTCCGATTAGGCAGGAAACTGTACCAGGGTTATTGCTCTAAAGGAGCCAGTGTTATCAAAAAACAACACATCAGGGCCTGTCCTCACAGGAAGGGAATCATAAGTAATCAGCAGTGCTATAATGCAATTGGCTGCTGCTCCCTCCCCGCCAAGCCCAGAGAAAATGCAGCATAGGACTTTTTTTTTTTTTTGGTAGCCAAAGTGTTTTAAAAGAACTGTGGTTCCTCTTTGCCTCCCTGTTTGGCTTCTCCAAACATTGCTGTGTTTCCTCAACAGGACATAAAAAGCTCTTGGTGTGTGCAAGGACGGGGAAGGGGGGCTTTCCTGACAAGTTTTGCAGAGTGGTGCCATCCCTTCCCTGAGTGCACCCTCCACTTTGGGAGCAATGCTAGTCAAGGGGGAACTGCCCTAGAGTAGAAAAATGATGAAGATCCTTGGGTGACACCCTTCCTGCTCTTTATTCCCATTCAGGTTACCTCCCTTGGAAAATAGGTGTTCCCCAACACTTGTGAATACCCACAGGAGCAGTGGTTGGTTCTCTTACACAACTACTTGCCATAATGGCCTTCTAACCCTGTCCAAAGTGGTAAGATGAATTAATTTCATTAATCAGGAGCTGCATCAATATAATTTCATTGATCAGGACCTCCATCCATCCATCCATCCATCCATCCATCCATGCATCCATGAACACACCCACAAGCGTGCACAGTACTTACATCTGGGTTACAGAGCTCAGCATGTGCTACAAAAGGAAGCAGAAATATTGAATTTGGTAATAATACAGAATCCAACTGGGAGAGATGGTCAGGGAGCAAAGGGAAGGCACTTCAGAAAGGATTTTCCATATTGCTGGACCACAGGTGAGGATTTCAGGGTCCCACCCTGGTCAGGTAGTCAGGGGATGTGCGGTGGTGGTGGAGGAGAAGCTGTGAAATCTGTGAGAACAAATTCTTCTGGAGGAGAATTTTAACAGATCTTCCTGCTCAGCTGAGTCTGCTCTCAGCACAGAACTTATGAAAATTCCTGGTGGATGAGAAAAGTAAGGGATAAGGCAGAAAACAAAAAAATTCTGTCAATAGACCATTCTGGAATGCTTCAATACTTTGCTGTTTGGTGAGTTTAACCATGGGTAACAAAAAGGACAATACATGAGCCTTGAGCTGTCAGAGAAGAGGCTGGAAAATCAGTTGGTATCAGCAAGAAAGGTCCCAACGTTTTATGCTTATCATGTGTCCCCAGAAATAGAAATATTTGTCCTTTGGTTGCTGTTTTTCCTGTCTGCTTTTCCCCCTCTATTAAGCATGGAAGCCCTCACTGGTTAACTGTGCCCCTGGATGAGCTGGAGTCTGGACAGACAGGGATGTGATCACATCCCCCACAACCTCCCTGGCAGGAGCCTGGGCTGCTCAGAACTCACAGATAAAAGTCTGAAGAGCCCAAGCAGGAACATCTGCTTTGCCAGGAGTCACGATTTCCCCATTTGGTCTGATCCAGGGGTCATGGTCCTTCAGACCCCAGCAGAGAGTTTTTACCTCAAGGGGTACTTGGAGTGCTGAGCTGCTTTTACATCTCAGCTGCTCTCCCCAGAACGACTTTTGTCAGTTTGGTTGTTTGTTTTTGTGGTGATGTTTTTAAACTAAAGCCTGTGTGCCCAGAAGGCACATAAAATAAGAGGCTTTTAAAAGCCAGAGGATAAATAAAACACAACCTTGAATAAACAACAGGCTTTTGTCCTAATTTCCTCCCATTCCTTAATGGATGCTGATAAACTGTCTGAATTTCTCAGTGTATTAATGCCACAATGACAGCAACACCAAACACACAACTTCACAACAGCGACAATTTGACCAAATTGTTGCCTTTGAGGCAAGCAATTGTTTCATTCCAAGTGGGTTGTAGGATATCATGGCCTTACCAGGCTGCTCCTTTCTCTACCCCATCACAGACAGCTTCAGTGGGAGGTATTTGTCAAAGAAAACCCACTCAGGGCTAATAGATTTCATGGAGAAAAGTATCTTGTTTGATCAGGTAAGACCATGCACATCATGTTTTGTTACTCATTTTATGCTCAGCGCTCTTACAAAGGGAAACTGTTAAATTTCACTGTTAGTTTTTTTTTTTTTTGCTGGTGTGCTTGCAAAAGTGCCACTATGGCTCCAGCAGTGCCTGGTGTCCCCCACAGTGACTCTTGCCAGGATGACCTTGCCTTTGTTGTTTCTGCTCATGTGGTTAATTCCTCCCCTCACCCAGGTTTGTGTATTTATGGATTTCTCCCTGTGAGGATGGTGAGGCTCTGGCACAGGTGGCCCACAGGGGTGGTGGATGCTCCATCCCTGGGAGCACTCAAGGCAGGGTTGGATGGGACTCTGAATAGCTTGGTCTAGTTGAAGATACTCATTGCAAGGGGTTGGACAAGATGAGCTTTAAGGTTCTTTCCAACCAAACCATTCCAGGATTTTGGATCCATGACCTGTGTTTAAGCACAAGAACTTCTGCTCTGTAAACAACACGGAGCTTTTTTATCCCTCTGGCCCCATGGGGATCAGAGCCTGAGCCCAGGATTTCTGCTCCCAGCAGCTTCCATCCATGAGTCCACTCACAAAGTGCTCTCAACTCTGCACCAGGGGCAAGTCCAAACAGCCTGAACACCCACCCAGGGCTTTGTTTGGAGAACATTCCCAGGGCACGTCACGCCCAGCCCATTTTTCCTTGGGAAGGTCTCGGAACAAAGCGGGCGACGCTCAGTAACATAAACACACACACACCAAACACAGCCAGAAATAGGCAGCAAGCAAAAACAAAAGTCACAAGCAAAACAAATTTACAGAAAAACACAACTTTGGGCATGTCTTGGCACAGCACTAATTTGTTAAGTGTATGCACTTAATCTTTACTGCTTGGTGAGAGAAATTTTTCTTCCTCTGTATCAACTCCTTCCCTCTTTTGCTTTTTATTTCAGGACATGTATAATTTTTACTGAAGAGGGGATGATAATTTTTACAACCAGATTTAGTTTTGCTTCAGAAGCAAGCAAAACATTAAAATGGGCCAATTCATAAAAACACACTAAAATATTTCACATAATATGACCTCACCTCCAGGAATGAAAGCTGAGAATTCACATGGAAAGCACAATGATTTGTTACAAGGGGAGCAGATGGGCATCATCCTAAAGAGCAGGAATATTTGTCCATCCACTGTTTCTTTCCTAAAGGATTATTTTCTCATGCAGTGAGAAGGGAAGCCAGACCTTACATCATCAGAAACAATCTCTGGGCATCCACGTGAGAATCAAGCAGGGCATGGATTCAAGTACTAAAAAGAATAGTGGGGGGTTCTTCAACTCTGATTTTAGAGAGAAAAAGGGCTGAAAAAAGAGATTTTAAATTTATAATTAATAGGCATTCCAATCTCCAAGGCAAATTAAAGTTCTCCCGTGTGCAGGATTATCCCAAACCCAAAATAAATGGAAGCTGAGCATTCCCCTTCCAGCCACTCTCTGATCCCTGAAATCATCCTGGACATCACAGCGTGCCCTCAGTCCATCCTTGGGAGCTGACAGCCTGGCACAGGAGCAGGGCTGGGAGCACCAGGCCTGCCTGTGTTATGATGAATTCTCTGTTTTAATGATTTGAAGGAAAATATTGTTCGTGAGCTACATAAACAATTTTAATTGGCTCAGGCGCCCAAAATGTGCTTTTTTTGTTTGGCTGCCAAGGTTGCTTTCTCGCTTGCTAATTATGTTTCGCTTTAGCTTTCAGCAAAAACAGGAAATAAAGCATCCATTACTTGAATGACAACTTTTCAACAAGGCAACATTTCAACATCCATTGTGTAATTTCCGACCCCGAGCCAGCTAGGAGCTAAGTGCCTTTAGAGCCATATATCCCCTCTCACAAGGGCCTTTTGGGCCCCTCGTGCTCCTAAATAATGTTTGTGCGTCTGAAACAGGCCAGACACATTTGCTGCTGCTACCCACTGCCCAAAGAATTCCCTTTCCTACCACAAGATTTCAAAGATCCTGAAGAAGATCATCTTTTTTTTTCCCCCGAGGTCATGGAGTGATGGGAGAATGGGGAATGGTTTTAAAATGAGAGAGGTGGTGAAGATGGTGAGTCCCTGGCACAGTGTGCCCAGAGAAGCTGTGGTTTCCCCATCCTAGGAAGTGCTCAAGGAGAGGTTGGACAGGGCTTGGAGCAACCTGGGATAGTGGAGGTGTCCCATGGCAGGGAGGTTGGAATGAGGAGGTCTTTAAGGACATGTTCTTAAAGGTCCCCTTCAAAGCTAAACCATTCTGTTTTTCTGTGATTCCAGGTGTCAGGCCAAAGGCTGCCCAAATGTCTGAAAATCAAACTGCAGAGATTTTAGGGAAAGATTAAATGATGGTTTCTTCTCCCTCAGGTGAAAGCATGGTGGTCCCAAGCCCCAGCACCACAGAAGAGGGTTGGACTGGTGAGTGTGGGTGTTTTCCTTTTACATCTCTGTTTCTCTAGTGCTGATGTTGATTCTAGGCTCTGATTTGTCAGGGTTTTTTAACAAGTCTTGTGAGTTAGCCTTTTATTTCCCCTCCTGAGATGCCCTGGCTTTTGTGGTTTCAAAGCACACTTTCAAAAGCATCCAGAATGGATGCTCTGTGCCATTTCTCAGCTCAGCTGTGGAGGAGAAGCTCTTCTTCCTTGTGTTCAGCCAACTGAGCTGTTCTTGGCAAAGCAAGCAATAGGTACCTACCACATGGTGGGGGTGAGTGAGGATGTCCTTTAAATTACCTATAAACCCCTTTGATTCAAACTGCTGATGTTGCCATAGGCAATTTGCTAAGCTTATTGATCATCTTCTGTTTAAATTAAAGTTTGATGTCCTGGAACAGGCTATTCAGCACCGAGAGCTAATGGGATGGGATGAGATACAGGGAGCCAGAGAAACATGCACATGGGGGAAATGGATTGTGGTCAAAAAGGAAAAAAAAAGAGGGTTATATGCTGAATAAGTTCCATGGGTCAGTTAGCAATAAATATTGTGGTTGTAAAAGAGTCCGGGGTGGATGTTGGAGGTGGGGGTTTGTCTGTGTAATTAAAGGGGAACGGGCAGCTTGTTAGAAAACAAAAATTTCAGAGAAAGGAGGTGAAAAAATGAGTGTTATGATTTATTATTAATGTGTGCTTAGAGATATCTGCTGGAAATTCCATCTCCCCTAAGTTTTTGGTAAGCTGGGCGAGATTTGAGCCAGTACAAGCAGGAGGTGATTAAGGTAAACATTGGCCAAGGAAGTGTGGAGAGGTTATCCATGGTAGATGTGAGTCTGTCCTTCCATCTCTCAATCAACCACACAATCATTCATACTTACACAAAATAAACCTTTGGAATGAATTAAAATCAGGCTGTCAGAAAGAATGCAGGATTCCTTGCTGGAGCTATACCCAGTAAGACTGTGGCTTCTTTCCCCCCCACCATGAAAATCAAGGTTGATTTCCTGGTTTTAGATTAGTTTTTGAGCTTTTCATTACACACCACCATGTTTGTCCTAAAGTTAATGGAACATGCACTTGCTGAAGGATTATTAAGATAAATTCCATGGCTGAGTTACCAGAGGAGTAACTGAGAGAACAACTAAACTTTTCCAGCCTAGGCACTAAACTTTGCCCACACTGACCTAGGAAGTAATTTCATAACCCCCCAAACTTATTAAAGCTGACATAGTTTTGGTGAATAGTGGTCAGATGTTCACCAGTCCCACTAAAATTAATTAGTGAACAAAGCCTGATAAAAACTTCCAACACAGCAGAGAAAAGCAATAGTGCAGAAGGTACCTGTAGAACCTCGGTGGACACTCCCCTGTGGAAGCAAAGCGAATCCCACCTTTCAAATTAAAGATGGAAGCTGTCCCTGCCCACAGCAGAGGGTTAGGATGAGATGGACTTGAAGGTCCTTTCCAGCCCAAACCATTCCAGGATTCTATGAACATCTCGAGATGAGCTGACTGCTGCTGATTTTGGCCAGACGCTCTCCTTTATCTCCAATATTGCTGTAAATCTGTAAGCCCACGAAGCCTTTTAAAAGGAAAGGCTTGCAAGATATGGACTTACTTATGAGCCATCTAAGCATCCAGAATTTTTGTTTCTGAGACCACCCACTTGGGCAACCTGTGCCAGGGCCTGTCCATCTGGACAGGGCAGGATTTCCGCCCAACCTAACCCTGCCCTCTGTCAGTGTGAAGCCATTCCCCCTTGTCCTGTCCCTCCAGGCCCTTGTCTGATGTCCAGCACCCCTGGAGCCCCTTTAGGCCCTGGGAGGCCCTAAGGTGTCCCCAGAGCCTTCTCTTGCCCAGGCTGAGCCCCGAGGCCCCGGAGCGGCCGTGGTGGCCGTGAGGAGCTATCGCAGGAACCATCTGTGCACAGGCAGCTCTGCAGGAAACCCCGCCGGCCCAGCACCCAGCTCTCGGCCTCATTCCCCTCCCCGACAGTTTTTCTCCTTGACACTTTCCCCAAACGACAGCGGGGAGGAAGTGAGTTGTCAATTGAGCATCAGGGCTCGTTCCCAGCCGTGGGATGCAGAGTGCTTTAGTTAAGAGCCAGTGCCTTTTTACTGGGCACTTATTTCCTGTAGGCACAGCTAACAGGAAATCTATTGGAAATAGAAATAGTTAGAAAACTACAGTGGGTGCTTTTAGAGTCATAAAAAAATGACAGAATCAGCTAGGTTGGAAAATTAGGATCATCAAGTCCAACCACCCAAGTTTTCCTGAGAAGGGTGATTTTTGTCTGGCCAGAAGTTCGAGCTCATTGTTTTGGTGCATTCTCAAAAACATACAAAGTTGTAAAATGGGGGAAAACATCAATTAGTGGACAAAACTGATAAAAACTTTAAATACATCAGAGAAAAGCAATAATGCAGAATGTACATGTAGGACCTCAGTGGACATTCCCCTCTGGAAGCAAAGCAAATCCCACCTTTCTAATTAAAGATATGTATTTTCCATGGATATATAATGACTCAAATAGCCATTAATTCTACAAGAATGGTCTTTCATTCTAAAAGAGCCACAGGGTGGTGGGAAGAAAACACAGAAAGTGTTGCTGAGATTGCAAATCATCCTATTGTCCATATTGCCAGTGCAATATTAGGGCACTGATCCCACCTGGAAAATACTTTTCCTCTGCCCAGCCCACTGGTTATGCAATTATTACATCTCCTATTATGTAAAATAACAAAAATATCTTTAGAATATTCTCTGAATAATTGATAAAAATCTTCTTCGACTGAAACTGCAAATCTATAAAACAAATCTAAAATCTGAAAAACCCCTAAGCAACGTTTATCAATTCAGCATAGAGAATGTTATTCTAGGAGTCTGGTGATTCTACTTGTGCTGTCTTGAAAAAAATAAGATCATAATTTAGCCTTTCCTCAAACATAAGCTTAGAGTAAGCTTAAAGCCTGTCATTTCTGCCCTACTCTGCTGTGGGGAGCACCACTGGATTTTGTTTCACCCGAGGAAGGCAGCAAGAAACTCCTCGAGAAGATGCTGGAGAACATTTGCCCAGGGCAGGTCTGGAGTTCCTGGAGGGATTTAAGAGATGTGTGCATGTGGCACTTGGGGACACGGTTTAGCGGTGGCCTTGGCAGTGCTGGGGGAACAGTCTTAGAGGGTTTTTCCAGCCTAAATTATTCCCAGATCTAAGCTGTGGCTGCACAGTCAGGATTTTGCTGGGGCAATGTAACAGCACGGGCAAATATTCCCATTTAGGTCTGTCCTAAGTTTCCTACTCAGCAGGTAGTAAAGGAAATAGGAAATCAGACCTAAGGAAGGCTGGGAAGGCATTTCTGAGCCTGAAGGAGAAGTTCCCAAAGCAGAAATCCCTCCAGTCAACAGGGATGCTGGGGACTGTCCTGCCCTGCAGCAGCAGGAGGGGCAGAAATTGTGCAAGAAGCTCAATCGGCGCTGAAATGAGGAAGGAAATAATGTGTTAAATGATTTAATTCTCTGAGCTCACTTTGTTCCTTAGAGATAGACCCAGAATTGGGGCTGATTACAGTGCCTTGTTTTGATTAACAGAGGGAGATCTGAGACAGAGACATTTCTATCAGTTTCAAAGAGTTCCCACATCTTCTATTTCATTTTCACAGTGGGGTCAGGAATTCAAAGAGCATTTATCTTTCATTCTTTATAGCTAAAAAATTATTTTCAACGATGCCAGTTTAATGCTCGTCAACTCTCCTGACCTTATTATACTTCAGTGGAATTACTCCAGATTTACACCAGTGGAGTAGGTGGACTTTATCTGATGTTAAATGAATTTATGGGCTTTGAGTACTCTGTATATGCTTTTTCCAATTCTTGGGGAGTTTGATGGGATTTAAGTTTGATGGGATCAATTATTTTAGTTTTGTTTCAGCTCTACATATTCCATCATAATGCAGCCAGAATTTGGAAGTTAATGGGCCAAGTGCAGCCTGAGATGCAGCCTGGGATGCTTTTGAGGCCAGGTTCCCCACCAAACCATCACTCCTGCTGCCAGCACCTGACAAATCCTAAGCTCCTCTGTGCTGCTGCAGGAGATTAAAGCAACATTTCTTTTGTACTACCCAGTAATCTTTATGTTGGGTGGTAAAGTTAATGTACGGGATTGTCACTCAACCCATTTCACACCAAAGAGCCCAGAGCAGCTCTGAGCCAGCAGTCTGCAGGTGAGAGCATCACCCACCCATTCCTCAGTCTCAGAGGATGTGTGGAGCCGCTAAATGAATCATTAAAAAGAATTGAGAATTCCTGAACTGCTGTAACTACTGAGAACACCTCCACCCCCAGAGTCCCCCGCTCTCAGGAATGGCAACTCGCTCTCAGCTTGGTGGGAGAAATGGGTTTTGAACAACTCAGTTCTTCAGTGCATGTGTTCCTCTTCACAAGGAAGGGAGGCAGGCTCGCAGAGCCCATTAGCTGTTCCACATGCACATCCCTTGGCAAGGGGAATTAGCTTCTGGCCAGCACACAGCCGCTGGTGACACAAAGGACAGGCTCCTTTAATCTTCAGCAGCAGCATAGCGGTGTCCAGGCTTGTCAGAAGCTGCAGGAGGAGTGATGGCCGTGCCGCTGACAGCCTTCTAATTGGGTAGTAGAAAGCAGCTCTAAAGGATGTGTTTGTGCCAACAAGTGTGGCTTGACATCAAGAGAGCTCTGCCGAGGAGCCGAGGGGGGAGCACAGCGGCGCTGGATGCGCTCCGAGCCCGGCGGGGCTGGGGTCTCACAGCCGGCAGAGCCGAGCTGGGCTGTGCTGCAGGAAAGCTCCAGCAGGGAACACATTGCTCCAGTGCCACCAGGAAAGGCTGGCCTGGCTGCTCTGCCAAAATGGGCTGTCTGTGTCCTTGAGCTCCAGAGAATCATAGAATGGTTCGGGTTGGGAAGGACATTAAAGACTATCTCGTTCTGCCCCTGAGATGTGAGAGCCACAAGCACTGGAAACCATTTGCCCACCATGGGTTTGCCCACTGGTGCTGATTCTCTCACTCCATACCCCAGAGCTCCCAGTGCTGCCCACAACACTGCTGGGATCCAGCAGCCAGGACCGCCTGTGCCAGCCCCTGCTCCTCCAAATCCTCTGCAAAGCAGCAGCAGAGCTGACAGAAGCTGAAAAACACAGGCAGCTGTGTAACACTGCCTTCACTTAAATATTAATAGGGGATGCTGAATAATTCCACCTTTAGCCGTGGCTGGAAGGCTGGCTGATAGGGAGTGTGTGACAGGAGCTGCTGCACCTACCTGTCACTGTGCTGAGGTGACTACAGCCCAGTCAAAGGGGAATTGAAACCACGAGTTAATCTGAGAGTGCTCAGCCCCTGTGGTTTTGGAATTAAATGCCTGCTCTAAATATAAATAAAGGCTGATGGACTCGCTGCAGAGAGAGCTGTAGCCCAGGCAGGGTGGGAGGCACCTGGCCTCAGCTGCAGGCTCTGGCTGGGGCACAAAATGCAGGGAAGCATGTCCAGGGCTTCCTTGTTGTTCCTGATGACCAGGAAGAGAAGCTGAAACTTCTGGGTGGTGACATCAGTGAAAAGGTCCCCAGAGGGGCTTAGAAAGCAGAAAGGAGAGCTCCAGGGAAAGGTGCCCTCAAAGTTAATATTTTTCTTCTTCTGGGCTTATTCCCACCTGAGAGTGGCCCAGTGACACCTGGTCCATACACGAGAGAAGAAAGCTCAGCAGCGGGTGGTGACCAGATAGGGTGGGACAGGATGGGATGCTCTGCCAGCAAACTGCTCAGAATCCCAGTTCTCCTGCTTTGGCACAGCCCTGCCCTCCCCACGTCCTGCCAGAGCAGGGCACGGCACTGCTGGCAGCTGTGCAGGGGCTCCAGAGGCGAGCCCAGGGCTCCTGAGGTGGTTGGTGCAGAGAGAGAGGTGTGAGGATTGCAGCAGGAGGACTTCACAGAGACTGTCTATTTAAAAAATGTGTCAGACTGACCAACAAACATGATTTTGATAGGGTCACTGTGAAGAGATGCAGTAACAGCATGGAGAGACCCCAGTTGTGCTGGAACCAATGCTCATTTTTCCCTGAAATGACACTTCTCCACAGACTTGTGTGTGTGGGGAGGGAGCCAGACAACTCATACCCATGGCATCCAGAGGCAGCTAATAATTCCCTCAGTGGTGGAGTGCAGCATGTTCCACTAACATCTGCAGTAACTGGAAATGTACCCATCCAATTTTCTCCTCTCCCCCAGCCACAAAAGGAGACCACTCCAATTATTTTTGAGACAGAATTAAGGCTGATGTTTACCATTATCTCCCTGGTAACCCTCTCCTCATGACTACATTATGCAACATAATTGTAAAGCCGTCTCAGCTCACTGGGGTTGTTATTAAATGTACTCTGCTGATTTTTTTTTTCTCCCCAAGGTCAAGGTTAGTAATTAGGTGGCTGGTATGCTTGGGACAGGGCCTTGTTAGGTAGGAAAAAAATTAGAAGGCATTTAAAGGATGCAAGAGGCATTCCCAAGTGATGAAATTTCTTCAGCAGAAGGTAGGCCAGTGAAGGAAGGGAATTAGGGATGTGAAGAGCCCCAGCACACAGGTCTGTGGATGGAACTTGGGCAGACTCAGGGCGTGAGACGTGTCGGATGAATTTCCACAGGGAACGCGGGAAGCGAGCGCTGATATTGCAGGCTGAGGTGAACGTGGCTCCTCTGAGCTGCAGCTTTAATTGGGGCTGCTGGAACAATAGTGAATCGAGCTGTTTGTTTTTCTTCTGGCTGGTTTTTCTGCAAAGGTCCACAGTGCTTGCACATGAAGTGTCAGCACCTTATTGTGCACGGCAGGGGGCTGGAACGAGATGGTCCTTCCAGGTCCCTTCCAAGCCAAACCACTCCGTGATTCCGTGATTCCACTGTCCCCAGCCCAGGGATTCTTAGGGATTTGCCTTTGCAATGGGATGGGGCAGCCACTCAGCAGGATTTCTCGCTGTCTCCCTGCCCCATGTGAACTAGGTGGCACCAGACTTCCTCATTAAATCCACCTCCTAATACATTTAACTAGGAAATATTGCTTCATTGCATGTTCAGCCCTAGAAGGAATTAAGAGCAGAAATAACAACGTTCCATGGGGGAATGAGAAGACTGATGGGTTCCTGGAATGATGTCAGATTTCCTGGCAATATTGCTGGCTAGTGCCAAGGTTATTGATCTACCTGGTGGTAACATGAAGGAGTGCGTTGACTAGAGCCTATAATCTGGAAAAACTCCTTTAGTTGGGAAATAGCTGGGAAAGGAACACAAGATGAAAACCTGCAAGTCTGCAAGTGTCTCTGTCTTCACAAATGCATACCTATATACATACTACCTAGAAATGTGTAAAAAAACCCCAGCCCTGTGAATATATAAATATATATACATATCTGTGTCTGTATATATACACAGGAGAGCCTGAGCTACAGTCTCTGGTTGTCTATGACTCCCTCTTAAATTTTCCCTGAGGGAATTACATTCCCAAGTCACCATTTATTTTCTAAACTGGAAGTATTTGTGGGTCTCTCCCTTGACATGAATGGGTTGGGATGAGATGTTTAATGCCAAAGTCAAAACTCTCCCCAGTGCCCTACTGGGGTCATTCCCATGCATCAGCATAGGAGGGAGTATTTACCATGGAAAAAGAGGGAATTACTTGAGAGGACTGTGCTGTAGAGCAGTAGCCTTATGAAAACCATGACAGAGTAATTGGATCTGGCTTGCGTGCGAGGCAGCAAGAGAAATCAATAAAAGAAGAGGGAGGAAATGGGGAGGGGGACCTTTCACGTTTTTGCAGTGAAATATCCCTTCATCTGACCGCCTGTAACTAACTTTTCATCATCCCTGATGTGATCTGTAGTTGAAGATTTCTCTGGGCTATAACCACAGCTGCTGGGCTGGGTGGTTTTATTTCTCTCAGCTTTGCTGCTTGTGGGAGAAAATAAGGCAAAGCAAAACTAAACAAAACAAAACAAAACTTTGTAACTGCCCAGAGCTCTCTGTGCACCAGGATCCTTATCTAACGTCTGGACCTCACAGTCCCAGGGCAAACCTCACCCTGAGTGTGGTTTTTATTGTTCTGGTTTGTTTTCTTCCAGTTCAAAGGAAGGGTTGAGCCCCAAAAAGAGAAGTGTGTCCTTGGTCAGAAGTCTGTAAGTTCTCTGAGTCACACTTCACCAAAAACCTCCAAAGTGTGTTCAAGTCAGTGTGTGTGGTCATCACTCAGTGACAACTCCTCATCCTCTCCATCCACCTCTGTCCTCAGGGAGGTTAGAAAATGTGCTAATTGAGAGAATGATGAGGAGGGCTTGATATGAAACAAAAAAAACCCAACAAAATCAAAACAGCACTTGTGGAGAGCACACAGACCAGAACAGAACTTTGTGGCTGAAACAAAATTTCCAGGTTCATGAAAGGGGAACAAATACTTTTTTTTTCTCTTTGAATTATATGGTGCCCTTGATGCCATTAATATGACACTGTGGTGATAGGAGTAACTATTGATAGTCATTATACTCATTATATATTGACAGCATTGGTTCTCCAGTGGCACAGTCCCACCTCCTTGGCAGCAGCTGGTTTACACAGAATCATGGAATCACAGAATGGTTTGGCTTGGAAGGGGCCTTAGAGATCCCCTAGTTCCAGCCTCCAAATTCCTCCTCAAATATTCTGTGTTCTTGAAGAGAGAACAAGGATCTTCTTCTGTGGGGTCAAATTTGGGTTGAAAAAAGCCAAACCATCCCAAAATTTCCATTACTTCAGAGCCTCCCCTCAGGGGCTGGCAGGCCAAGGCTTCAGTCCAGTGTGTGGTGGGAAAGAGGAGGATTCTTGCAGATAGGTGGATTGGAGTGGAGCAGTGATTCTATCACCAAATGGTGGCTCAGCAGCAGAAGACAGCCCAAATTACAGAAATCCTGATTCTTTTATGCCACCTCTCGTGTTAATTGTTCCCCTTTAGTCACGGTCCTGACTCTTCCCTCCCACAGAAAGCATTAACTGAAAATCTAGGCCACAGTCACCGAGATTTAATTCTTCCATCTATGCAGAGACTTCAATCTTCATAAACTGCATTTTTAGGCAACCAGCATTACTGGCTATTGAGGGCAGCAAAGTTAATCTTACTGAACACAGACTTCTCTAAATGAGGGTGACCTGAAATAGCTCAATGGTATCCATAAGCTATAGGGGGGATAAAGCTGGGATGTACCAAGGGAATAAAGGTAGGAACAACCTGAGGCTGAGTGGTGATGATGATATTATGGCCTTCCAAAACCAAGCTGAAAATACTCCTGGAGTGCAAGAGAGGATGTTTCTTTGGAAACAGACACATTGAGCTATTTCTTTAGATTACACCACTCACAGAAATGATGCAGCTTTGCACTGAATTCTTATTGAGAAATATCCAGAAAAGTCCAGCTGACTTATTCATAGCACATTATTCCAAGCCCCAAATGCTAGATATAGTCTCTAACAGCAGATTTGACCCCAGCCATGCTCCAATAATTAGTCTATAATGTGATCTTTATTAATAAAAGTTAATTGAAACCAAAAACTCATCCCTGAGGATTTCCAATCAATGAACACACACGCACACACAAAAAGCCACACTAAAGAGCACTGGAAAATCCAGCTTCACAGAGAAAGAAACAATGGAAAGAAAAGCGCTCACTAAAAATAGTGCTGGTCTTTTTGTGCCTGGGCAGGAAATGTCAGCACCACCAATTCCAGTGCTGAATAACGCTTTGTCTTTGGGAACGTTATTCAGCAGGAGGCAAAAGTAAATCAACAGCCAATTCTGCTGAGGAAAGTAAACATTTGCAGATGGGAAAATTGAGGCAAAGTGGTATTAAGGGACTTGCTCAAGGTGAAGAAAAAGAAGTCCTTCTTGATTACTGGTCATCTGTTCTGCAGGGACAGAAAATCCTCAGCTGGAAAGGCCAAATTTCACTGTCCAGAGCAAGAGTTTATTATATGTAAACAAAATAAATGAAAATGGAATTTTTCCAAAAAGGTGTATGGCTTTGTTCCTCAGAGGTGTTTGAAGATGCAGCTCTTGGTCAGCATTCTGAGGACTTTCTTGATGAGCTTTTAGCTGCAAATCCAGTTTTTTTTCCACTTTTCTTTGCTCACGACTTTGCCTGGCATCTCTCCTTCACAGGACCGAGAGAAAACAAGAAATAATCTCACAGTTTTAATTAAAATTACTTTAGATGAGGAGACAGATGGTACTTGCAGGCCCATGGAGTGATCCCAGCACCATCACGAGTTCTGTGCTTAAAGATCTGACTTCATCTGGGAAAGTTTGTTCTTGATCTGACTGAAAAAGTGAAGCACATACAAATTGTCCTCTTCAGCTTCGACGTTGCACATTATTCCACTGGTTTTATGCAGAAAAGCTTTTCTGCAGGTGAAGTAACTGATCTGGCAGTGCAGGGAATGTTCCTGGTCTGTCCATCAGTGCTTGTGCTCAACTATGAATATGAGAAATATCTCATTACCTGCCAGACCTGAGGTGGTCTGAGCAAAGCAAGGAATTGCAAAACCTCAAAATTTGTTTTTTCCCAATAACCGTTGGCGACTGTGTATTCTAAGTGCTCATTTTGATGTTGTTTTTCTAAGGAATTAAGTAATTCCTTATGTGCCAATGTTGATACTTTTGTCCCCCACCAAAACTTTTGAACTCTTTTAGATGCACAAAGGCACAGAGGTCTTAAATATATTAATTTCCTGTGAATTTTGGGAAAATAAATAGAAGAGGGGCAGCGGGCCAGCATGTCTGCAATGTGTGCACAACTTCTGAGATCAGAACATTTACTGGCATTATGGAATTGTTCACATTATTCCATCAGGAGTTTATCAGAATATGAGTACCCCAATGATCAGGGAAATTTTGCCTTCTATATTTTAAGAGTTTATATTTTTTTAAACCTTGAGACACTGGAGAAACCAAGCTCATAGAAATGTCTTGGGTATTTTTAAACATGTTTGATGTCATTCTGAATGTTTTTGAGCCATCTTTAATTAAATTTCTGATTCTTTTTTTTAACCAAGTGAAGTTCCTGGCAGATTTTTTTTCCCATGAAGTCTTGCAATAGTTTAGTTATTCAGTCTTCTGGCAAGATTTACATTTATTTTACTTTGCTGATCACAGGGTAAACATGCCAGAAATTAAATACTCATCATATAATTCAGTCCTGTCTGTGAAAACCTAACAAAAGAGCCTTTTCCTTCAACAGAAATGAGAGTGACTGTCCTGCTGTAATAGCTTAAAATACATTGGAGATAATGTGTTTAAAGAATAAGAAAGACGTGTTCTAATGACCGGTGATAGCTCTAAAGTATTTCAAGAGCTTGGTTCAAAGCCCCTTGAAAGGAATAACAGTCCTTCTGCTGACATTACTAATCTTTGGATCGGGCTCATTAATGTATTGCAGATATTATATCCCCAGCTGCCAAAAAGCTGGAAAAAAAGGAGAATGTAGTCATAAAAATAGACATCAAATACATTTCTCTTCTGGGAATTAATATAGAAGCGAAATATTGCTGCTACTACTACTCTCTGGGACTTTATTACAGATATTTCTTCACTGTTTTTAAAGGAATTAACAGGGCAAGCTGTTCATCCCATCCAGAACTCTGCCTCCAGCAAGGGCCAGCGTCTAATGCCCTAGAGCCTGGCAAAGGCTCGGATTGCTGCAATAGTTTTCGCTCCGGCGCTGTAAATCACTCCTTTCCGGGATGTGCTGTGCTGATGGAGAGGAGGAAGGGTGGCAGGGAAAATAGACATATTCAGGCAAGACTTTGGCATCTCTTGGATTAATTACAGATCGATACTCGGTACTCGCCGGCTTTTATAGCTCATTAGCATCACGCCGTGCCGGGGTGTAAATTTGTTACACGTCTTGCCAGGAATCCGGGGGTGTCTGGAAGCGAATGTTCACTCGGGGCTATAAATGAGGCACAACTGAGCTGACCGGTTTGAACTCCGGGCGGACAAATAATGCTCGGGATCTTTACCTGTGGCTCCCCGAGCGCCGCACAAACCCATGGGTGCGTGTGGGCATGTGCATGTTGGTGTCAGAGAGGGAGAGGGCGAGCAGAGGGATGGTGAGTGCCGCTCTCTGTGCGGCTGGGAAGGCGGCACAATCCGGAACCAGGCGCTTGTTTTTTTCCAGCTCTCGGGATCATTCTCAGGTCGCCCACCTGCCTGCGCACAGAGACAGCGTTAGTAAGGGAATAATAATAATAACGTGAGAACGTCTCGGCAGCCCCCAGCCCTGGCTCTGGGGAGCCCCGCTCTGTCTCTTTAAGGAACCCAGCGAGTCGTGATGCTGCTGTTTGTATTGCCGAATCCCCAGGAGTGCAGTTAAGAAACGGGCAGCTGTCTCTTTAAGTGTGATTTCCTTCTATTGTATTTGAATCGTGATCAGGAAAAAGGAAATGAAACCAGAGAGCCGGGGCTGAGCCACGGAGTAATAATAATCGCGGGGATGCGGCCGCCGCCGCTCTCGGCGCTGCCGCCCGGGCGCGGAGCGTGTGCGGAGCTGCCCGCGCGGAGCCGCTGAGCGCGGAGGAGCCGCGGTGGCGGCCGCGCCCGCCGCCCCCCGCCCGCCGCGGGAGCGGCCCCGCCGTGCGGGGCGCGGGGGGAGCGCGGCGGGGATGGGAGGTCAGCGGGGCCGGGGGGGCCGTGCGGGGCCGGGGGGGGCCGCGCGGGGCCGGAGCGCAGCCCCAGCCCCCGCGTGTGTCTCTGTGTCTCGGTGCTGCAGGAGGAAATGCTGTGAATGTCATCGCGGGGCGGCGGGGCAGCGCGGCTGGCGACAAGGCTCCGCGAGCAGACAGCCTCTGCGGGGGCGGCGGGGGCAGAGCCCACCACCGGCACGCCACAAAGGAACCGGCCCTGCCAATGTCATCGGCCATCGAGAGGAAAAGCCTCGATCCTTCCGAGTAAGTGCGCGCTTTCTCCGCCCGGTCCCCCGCTCGCCATCGTCCCCGGGCGCCTCCCGGTGCCGCCCGTCCCCCCCGACGGAGCCGCCGCCGGCATTGTGTGCCCGGCAGCCCCGGAGGGCTTCGGCGGCAGCCCCGCGGCTCCGACCGCGCTCCCCCGCCCCGGACACCGGGCTGCCCCGGCCCCGCGGGCTGGCGGTGTGCGGGAGCCTGGGGAGAGCCCCCCGAGTTGTGGGAAGGAGCAGCCGGGAGCAGAGAGGCGCAATTCCCCCGGGCAGGGCATCTCCCACTCGCTCATCCCACCGCGAGAGACAGAGCATCCCGCTTCCCGAGCTGGCAGGTTTTCCATGCCGAGGGACCCTCTCCGCCCCGTCCCCGATCCGCCCGAGTCGCTGCAGCCCATCAGTGAAAGGTCAGGGCTGTTAGCTGCGGGTGCCCAACTTCCACGTTTTCGTAATGCAACTTCCAAAAGCTCGTAGAAAGCTTTGGTGGGGGCTGGGTGTTCTGCTAAGAGCATGTAGACAGACTTGATGGACGGAATGTAGGAGATGAGAATTTCCCTCCCTGGGCTTCCGTGTCCAGATCCAGGCTTTCTCCCGGGCTGTGCTCCCGCTGTCCCATCCCTGCTGCACACCAGGGACGGTAACCCAGCACAGACCCAGGGCCACTTCAGCCCTGAACGGGCTAATTAACTGCACTTAGGCTTGTCTGGGATCGCGGTAAAAGAGAAGAAAAAAAGAAATAAATTATAAAATCTCCGTTTCCAGATAACGCTTAAAACATCTCTCTCAGTAAATTGAGTCATTCGTGGTTTGTTTCCTGTCAGATACTAAAAATGCCATCGCTTGGAGCCCCGAACAAGCACATGGGAACTGCTGCTGCTTTTGGGGGTTAAATCACTTCATTCCATGATGTTTTACGTTACATTTTCCTTTATGCTGGTTCTTTTTTTTTTTTTTTAAGAAACGCTAATCCCAGCTCCTAATGATGTCCAGCTTTCATCTACAAAGTTTTTTTTAATCTTTATTTATTTACCTGCCTTGTGTTCTGGTGACTTAAGTTCTGGCTTAGGAATCGGTGGACATCAAAAGCCTAATGCGTTAACCAGGAATGCAGCTCTGCATAAACATCCATTGGGCTGTTCCCGAGTCAGGGCTCTCAGAGAAACCTGGCTTGGGACTCCCAAACACCCCTCAGATGAAACATTTTGGGGTACACTCCAAACTTTCAAAAAATGGATAATGAAGGATAATGACGTGTGCTTCCTTCTACTGGAAAGCTCTCAGATGTTGTCAGTGTGGAGTCCACGTGTTAGGAAAGGGAGCATGTGGCCCAAAAGGAAAAATTTGGAAAAAGCAGGGCCTAATCATGTGTTCCCCATGATTTTAATGAAAACTCTCGGGATGGTGAGCTGGCAGGAGAGGGGTGTTACGACATAGCTTGCAGGGCACAGCAGTTTAAACTTAGAAGGGAGAAACCAGAGCAGAACAGAACCAGATAATATCTCAGGGCTCAGCTTGCCTAAATAAAAACTGCAGGATCACTTTCTCAGCCCAGAAGTTTTTGACCAGAGGTCGTTCCTCCCTGTTGAAGAAAGTAATTTTTGCCCAGAAAACTGCTGATCCAGTAAATAAGCAGGAGTAATACAATTTTTTTCCTGTTGCCTGCTGGAAACTGGGAGCAGAGCTTCTTCATCAGTGCAGGTCTCCTCTGCCCCCAGCAGCCCAGGGGAGGACAGACCAATGACAGCAGCAAATTGCTCAGGGACTCTGTGCTGGAGCACTAATCCAATAAAATGAAAAAATTTAGGGTCCACTCTACTAGCCATAGCTTTGAAATGAAGCAAGTGCTTAAGGGATAGATCCAGTAGATTTTTTTATTTACCTCTCTGGCATTTAGGTGAATCCCAGAACATTACAAAACTGAGTTCAGGCACTGTTCTTCTATTTTTTTTTTCTCTTTTTCTTTTTTTTTAAGTTGTGAAATTACCCTAAAAGACACAGAAATACTTAGAAGAAAATTCTCACTTCTTTTACCAGAATTATCCTAGCTCTCCAAGTTTTTTAGGAAAAGGAACAAAATAGGTGCTTAAAGAGTCAGTGCTAATATCACAATAAAGATTTGTGCCTCCTTTCACTCATGGATGTGTAAATCCCAGATAATTGAGGTATGTTGGCATAAACCCATCCCAGGGGATTCATGTCCTCGGCTAAGGGAAAAAAGAAGTCCTGCAGCAACATGAGGTAAAATGCTGGCTTTATTAAAATCAGCAGTGAGACTTAAAGCAGTCGGGCAACACAATCAGCTGTAGTGTTTATTCATTTTGTGCTGTTCTAACAAGTGACACTGTCAAATTTAGTCTCCAAATTTCCATTTCCCAATGGAAAGTGTGAAATCCCTTGGGTGCCTTTCTTGGTCCTGCTGAAAACGAGCAAAAAACGAGGACACCACCCTCCCTGTCCGAACCTGTCTGAGCTTGGGACTCATTCTGCTTTTCCTCCTCCTCGCGTGGGCGCTCTTGGAGTGGGTTCCCCTCAGCCCAGGTGTGTGTCACCCCCTCAGGGAGCCGGTGGATGAGGTGCTGCAGATCCCCCCGTCGCTGCTGACATGCGGGGGGTGCCAGCAGAACATCGGGGACCGCTATTTCCTCAAGGCCATCGACCAGTACTGGCACGAGGACTGCCTCAGCTGCGACCTGTGCGGCTGCCGCCTCGGCGAGGTGGGCCGGCGCCTCTACTACAAGCTGGGCAGGAAGCTCTGCAGGAGGGACTACCTCAGGTAGGCATCCCGCTGCTCCTCACACCCTTCCTGCCTCTTTCCCGTTTTACTGAGCACAGCTGGGATTCAGGAATTCCTTTGGAATGGCTCTTGAAGCCTGGCAGTGTCTGCAAGCTCAGGTTTGCAGTATGGGCTCCAGTCCTAGAATGCCTGGATGATTTGGGCTGGAAAAGGACCTGACAGCTCCTCTCCTTTCAGCCCCTGCCACAGGCAGAGACACCTTCCACTAGGACAGGTTGTTCCAATTCCCCTCCAACCTGGCCTTCCAGGGATGGGGCATCTGCAGCTTCTCTGGGCACCCTGTGCCAGGGCCTCACCTCAGGGAAGAATTCCTTCCCAATATTCCAGCTAAACACACCCTCTGGCACTTTAAAGCCATTCCCCTTGTCCCATTCCTCCATCCCTTGTCCAAAGTCTGTCTCCAACTCTCCTGGAACCCCTTAAAGCACTGGAAGTGGCTCTAAGGTCTCCCCAGAACCTTCTCCAGAGTGCACAGCCCCAACTCCCTCAGCCTGTCCTCATATTTTTGGGATTCATATGCAGATGCTTTTAGTATTGCTGGGATTCTTCAGTAAGTTATAGATAAAGCTAGAGATTATCTGTGTTGCTTAGATAAACAACATAGAGTTGTTTATAGATAAATCTTTTAAAGTTTGGGGGGAAAAAAAGCATTTTTAATGGAAGTGAAAAATTTGTGGACGAACCAGAATTATTTGATAATTGAAGAATACAGAAAGAACTTCCAGGACTAGGAGTTGTTGGCATCTGTCGTTCTGCACACACCTAACCCCACAGCTCCAGGTGAAGGGTCAGTGTGGCATTCTGGCAAGTAGAAATTGGGAAAAGGGGCTGAATTCCAGCAATCTCCCCCAGAGCTGGCAATGAACTGGTTCCCCTGAATGGTTTTAAGGAGTTTTCTGCTTCTCCCAGAATTGTCTTGGAGCTTAAAGGTGTTTATGCCCAGGTAAGAGGTGAAAGATCATTTAGGGTTTGGCATTCTTAAGCCTGGTGCTGAATAAGCAAGAATTTGCACATTTTGCAGAATCAGATCCTACAAATACACTTGTTATGGGTGTTTTCATCAATAACTCTCTGCCTGCCTGCTTTGCCCAAATTTGTAAGTAAAGGATTAATTGGAGACTAAGATATTTCACAAAAAATTGATAACAAAGGATCTTTACATTCTTGATTAAAATGTATTGATCTTTGCTGTGCTGGTTGTGTTCCATTTCTTCTAATGGATTCCTAATGTGTCAGGAGGTTTGTGGAACAGAATAATGATATTTGGTATATTTCCAGCTTTTTTACTGAAGGCTAATTTACCTGCCAATAAAAATGAAACCAAAATCTCAGTGGACTTCCTAATTATGCTGTCCCTGGGCTTTACTGATGGAATTTTGCTGAGCAGAAATTAAGGACTGAGTTCTGCTAATGGGACCACTTGTAAATCCAGCAGTAATCCGGTGTTAATTACACTTCCCAGATACTTTTCATCTTAAAATGGAAGCAATAGGAAGTATGGCAATACAATTAATGCATTTTCTTGCAGTGCAATCCAACGTTTTTATTTATTTAATAATGCAATAGATATCTTCCCTCATTAATGAAAAATTTGGCAACCTTTTTGTAACCTTAGCATTACTTTCACTGGGCAGAAGTAAACACTGACATCTCCTGGTAGACAAAAGGAATTATATTCTTTTTCCTTAAATGTCTCTTAATTTATCAGACATTCTTTTTCCAGTTCAGAAGATTATTTAAATCAGACACAGAACATGCAGGAGATGTGTAGGAGGTGGAAAAACTCTTTCCAGAATTATTATGGAAGTTTGGAAGTCAAACTCAATGAATACATCACCTGTAGCATTTATCCCTTTTAAAAATAAAATATCAATATATTCATGCTTCTTTATTACTGATTTGACTTAATAAACTCTGCAGGGCAGTCATTAGAGTCTCCTTTTTATAGACAATGTCACGAGGACCTCAGCAGGGTTTCTCCACGTGGATTACAGAGCAGTCCACAGCATGAAACTGTCTCATAGCTATCTAGGAGGTCTCTGAATGTGTCCTTCAGGAGTGACTTCAGGACCAGGAGTGCCTTCATGGATATAGAAATGCTTCAAAGAATTTCCAATGTAGAGGCACAGACAAAAGGCAGGAGAGCCTCAGACCATGGCTAATCCCAACTCCTTGCTGTAAATTACAGGGCAACAGTTTAAGATAGGCAAAAATTATGAGCAAAAGGTAATTTCTGTGGATCACAGAAGTGGAAGTGTTAATATGGCACAACTTCATGCAGTGTTCTGGGAAACCTTTGCTCCTCCAATTCAGAATAAGGTCAGAGAAGCCAATTCTATTGATAGATTTGAGTAGATTTAGTTTGGATATTAAGGAAGAAATTCTTCCCTGGGAGGGTGGGGAGGCCCTGGCACAAGTTGCTCAGAGAAGCTGCGGCTGCCCCATCCCTGGAAATGTCCAAGGCCTGGTTGGATGGGGCTTGGAGCAACATGTGCTAGTGGAAGGTGTCCCTGCCCACGGCAGGGGGTGGCACAGGATGGACTTTAAATTTCCTTCCAACCCAACCCATTCTGTGATTTTATCCAAGCTGAAAACCTTGGATTTTCTGTTTCAATTTTTGGTGTTGCAAAGTTTCCAGCTCTTCTGGGCAGTTTCCCACGCGACCTCTCTCTAAGTCAGCACTGGTCCTAATGGATCAGGGGTGTTTGCTCTGGTTTTGGTTGGGTTTTGCCCAGCCAGGGAGCCGTGCTGACTCTGTGCTGTCGCCGCAGGCTCTTTGGCCAGGACGGGCTGTGCGCCTCCTGCGAGAAGCGGATCCGTGCCTACGAGATGACCATGCGGGTGAAGGACAAGGTCTATCACCTCGAGTGCTTCAAGTGTGCCGCCTGCCAGAAGCACTTCTGCGTGGGGGACAGGTACCTGCTCATCAACTCGGACATCGTCTGCGAGCAGGACATCTATGAGTGGACTAAGATCAACGGCATGATGTAGCACGGACGCGCCTGGCACTCTGGGACAGACACCTCCCGGGCCCGGCTGCAGCCAGGAGATCTTCCCTTGGGCTGTGGGCTTTGGAACGGGGGGGAATGCCACGGTCAGCCCTCGGCAGGCAGCGCTACCTAGAATGTAAACTACACCCAGGTGAAGGAGGGAGAGCAAAGCAATAGTAGCTAGACTGACTCGTGTCCGCAGCACGGACAGTAACTGACATCAGCTGGCAGCTGGGGACAGACACAGCACCACAACCCATCCTCCCAACTGGAGCAGAGTAGGGACTTCTGTAAAGACATGTTATGACGTTGTCACCTGCAGACTAGGATTGTGCAATTCAGTTTTCTTTCTGTCTTGTTTTCATTGCTGAGTTTAGATGACAAGCTCCCACAGTAGGCATGACAAGGAATACTGGAAGGAAAGAGCCATCCCTCACGTGGTCATTCCATATGGCCTCACACTTTGGGTGGGAGTTATTTTTGCATGGATTTTTTCTTTTTCCTTTGAGAATGAACAGTGCATCCTCTAGTCCCAGACTCTTCTTTTAAAAAACCCTGCTGAATAGTTGCTTTCGGGCACTGCTGTCTCAAGATGAGATGTTCCCCAGATCATTTCTATACAAATATAAATCTAAAGAGTTGTTCAACTATTTTATTAACTTAGATTATATCAATAAAATATTTGTTGTGTGTAGTAAGACTCTGCAGCTTTAATAAAAATAATGAAAGATTTGAGTGTTGTTCTTTCTTTTTTTTTTAATTGTGCTGGATTTTTTTGTTTGTATTATTAATTTTATTTTTTGGTAGCAGGGTTTCTACTTTTTGTCTACAGCTGGATCCACTTCAGGTTTTGTTTCAAAGCACAAATGTGAGAACCCCGAGGGTACAGTAAATCTTGTGCTCTTCATGCTAAGAGATAGGAGAAATCAGTGTTGTGTGACACCAAGGCTCTTTGGTGTTTATGAGGATGTTTTGAGGCTGGTTCTGGGTGTTTTGCAACAGATTGCATCTATCTGATCTTGGAAATCATGTAAAATTTGGGTCTTTTAGAAAGGTAGCTCTTCCTGATTTTGCTCTGGATTAGGGAATCCAGGATAATATCATGAGAGCCAATAAACCTATTTAGAAAGAATTAATTTCGATCATCTTTAAGGTCCCTTCCAACTCAAACCGTTCCATGATTCTGTGATATCATATTCTCTCCAACTTATTTTTCCTGAGGTGAATAGTCTTAAGTTTCTTCTTGCCTGAAAGCTGTTTCATGCCTCTGATAAACTCTTATTTCTCATCTCTGGTTCTACATTATTATTTCTGAGAGTGGGACTACAACTGCAAGTTGTGCTGCAAGGCATTAAAAATTAAAGCTTTTCCCACAACTGAGCAAGTCTGGCACCCACCCAGCAGGTGCTTGGCAGGTCCATTCACTCCATCACTAGTGACACATCAGGAATAGCAGCTTCAACCTGTGGATATCCTCTTGACTGTTCTCAATAAACTCATCACCCAGGGGATGTGCCAGCCACTGATCAATGACAACCTTCTGCATTTTACAATGCATACTCTGAGAGCTCTTTTCTGGCTTTTGCTGTCACAAGGAGAGTTGGGAGCAAACCCTTTAAATCTTGTTATCAGTGAAATTGGAAACTGCACCTAATAAGAACAACTTGGAAAGTACAGTTTGAGGGCGCTGATATTTAGCTATTTTCCAGTGATATGCTGACCTCTGGAGGCCACAGGCGGATTATAATTATAATTATTAGCCTGAATTTCTGCCAGCAGAGGCAAATAAAGGCAAGGAAAACAGCTATCAGCTCTGTCCATTGACAGTGGCTCCTTGCAAATATTCTGTCCAGCAGGAAACAAAGCCTAAAGTCATGAATGAGTTCATTTACAAAGCTTGGTGGGTGTGGCCAGGATGCTGAGGCAGGGTGGAGGTGCACAATGGTTCTCCAGGTCGTGTCACACATACACAGAGTGTGAGCCATAACAGGGCTGATTTTCACTATTTCACCTCACAGAGCCTTTGACTGAAAATTTAGGGCAAGGGGCCTCATTTACATCTGGGCTGAGATCAGGGAAGAGTGTTAATAGCTCAGGGAGACCTTGTAGGTTTGGACTAAGTAGACCAAGACCTGTGTTTTGTTCTCACGTCAGAAAGTGACTTTTGGCCAGGGAGTTCAATATTTTGCTTCTCATTTACCCACTCATAGAATGGAGATGTTCTCACTTAGTCCATAAAAGTTCCTAATGCAAACACACTCATTATTTTGTGTAAGGTCTAGTTTACACAGGGAAATATATTTTTTAGACCTAAGTGTATGTATTTGTAAAGGAAGGGTCCTTTACATAATTTTTTAAATTACCACCAGTGTTGGGTATCATTTTTTATAAGACCACCAGGTTTATTTAGTCCATGTAACTTCAGAAAGAGCTTAAATTGAAAGTGGCAAAAGAGCCTCCACCTGAGCAGTAGTATTGGTCTCCCCAAATAATGATACCAATCTGTTGCTGGACTTTTCCATAATAAATTCCCAATGCTTGCTCTCTGAGTCCAGGAGGAGAGACAGCAGATTTCTATTGGAATTAGTATAAGCAACACTTTACCTCATGTCCATTATGTTCCTTACAGTAAGGACTCTCTGCTGCAAAAACAAGAAAATAAAATGTTCCAAAAACAACAGCAGAAAGAAAAGCAGGGCTGATTTAAAGTCCTAAGCAAAAAGCACAAAAATCTGAATATGACTTCATCACTGATACTCAAAGGCGACGTCCTTTCTGCGTTTCCGCTATCAGCAGTATTTTAAAAGGCGTATCATCCGTCAAGATTCCCCTTCTTTGTCCCCATTATTCAGTGTCATGGCAGGAAGATGAGAGCATTACCATCGATATCACTTTTTTAATTCCCTGCCCTTGAATAAGGGCAATAAGAGCCCTGCATAATAGAGTTTTCAGTGGAGAGAGTAAATGGGAATCTCTTGTTAATTCAATCCAGGATCCAGAAGCCATCTCTCCCTTCTCTTTTCTCAAGGTAATACTCTGCCTCCAATTGTCATTATAGCCGAGAATGAAATTATTTGAATTCTGGACACATCAGCACAAAACCCAAGACTCCCTGCCAATTTTGTTGCCTGCTTGGAAGAGAACATCAGAGAGCATCACTCATTTATACGACTGCCAGCCTGAGACTGTAAATTCAGAAAACAAGGAGGCCTCAGGTGCTGCACTTTAACAGGTCTTTCTGCTCCTGAATCACCCCCACCTCACACACAAGGTAACATTTTATCTCTGAAAGGCAAAGATTTTAAGCATCTGCCAGAGCACACGCTCTGTACGACCTGAATGTGAATTGAAAATGAGACTATTAAGCTTATTAATTGATATCAGTGACTTAAGGCTTTGAAGGAGATTCATGGCACTCAGGAAAATAATCTATAAAGATTTTTGTTGCCCTAAAAAGACAGTGCAGCATCAGCTTATTTCACTTGTAGCAGGTTCATCTCTTTTATGGAGCACATACTGCACTGGAGGCAAAGGGAAGTTTAATGGACACTGGAAAAATTATCTATTCCTCTGTCCCACAACAATTTAAAAAAGCATAAAAAGACAGAACTGAGAGATTGAGATATGCTATCACAAAACATTTAAGGCACTATAATTAAATTAAGATTCAGAAGTCTGTCAGTGAGATGAAGATTAAACTGGCAGAAAGTTGAACCGTGTTTGAAGCAACTTGTTCCCTCCTGCTGAGGGTTGCTTTGTACCAGGCTAATGAGAAGGCACATCTCAGAAAGGTTCTAACAAAGCAGCAGATCACTGATGGTAATTAATCAACGTGGTTTGCAGGAGCATACACCATGTGCCATTTTCAAGTGCCTCACAAGCATTAATTAATGCATTATTGTATGTCTGGCTCCTGTTTTAAGCCACAAGCTCTGCCCCATAGCAGGCTGTGCATGACAATTTTTGATTTTTTAAAGATGTTTCAGTGAAGAGATGTTTCTTTTTTTAATGAAAAATTGAGCGCACCTTTTGCTAAGTGCTCCATCATTACCTCTGCTCTGTATCTGGCATATTCTGGTTACATTTACAGCTTGGCATAAGACAGCAAAGCCTGGGAATGGACTGCAAGAAGGTTGATTCCTGTGGAGGTGCTGGAACCGGAGGAGAGGCAATAAGGAATGTTGTAACAGGAAGTGACCAGGGTGATGGAAATATGTTGCTCTGCAGTGTTGAGAGAGAAATAACTTTTGAAAGCTGTGACCCAAGAGAAATAACTCCTTCTGTAGTCCACTAGCTCTGTACCAGCTATATTTCATGTGATTCCTGAGATGTTTCCTCTTCAGCACTGTAACTTGGGCTGGTTGGTAAAAATTCATAGGGTTTTGGTTTTCTCCTCTCCTCAGATATGTCTTGCATCTCATCTCAGACAACTTTACCAATGAGTTTCGTAACAGTTCTGATCTGGTTTTGAGATACAGAAATGCTTTACTTATTTATTTTAAAGAAATACAATAAAAGTGAAATTCTCCTTCAATAAGGCACATAGCCTTCAGTCTGGCATCATGACAGCTCCCCAAACCAGCGCTTATCATGTTGCCATCTCATTAAAAAGATCCAAGACCTACAATTATCAACCTAAAGATGCTTTGCAACACCGGGAAACTCCTGGTGGGCTCTAAGATAAGGCCCCACCACGTGGTGGCTGTGATTTTCTGCAGCCCATGGCTGTGATGAGCGGTGATGCAGCCGCCCTGGAATTCCTGGAGCTGGCCCAGCAGCGAGCATGACCCTCCATGCAGGAGAAGCGTGCTGTCCAGCTGATAAGGGAGCGTGCATCAGCAAATGCCGCTTGTTTATCCCGTAAAAGCCGCTCTGGAGGAGTGCAAGCAGAAAGAGGCCGGGTCTGCGCTGCACAGATAAGAGCTCTGACCAAAAGGACGACCAAAGGTCGCACCAGGCCTCCTGGAAACTCCCAAAGAGAAGCTTTCAGTGGGAATGGATGACTAAGGGAATTGCAAAGGGCTTCTGGAGGCTTTTTTCTGTGTGTTACCTCTCCAAATGCAGCTCAGCACTTCAGTCAGTTGTTGTTGCATGCTCTGATGAATGTGCTGTGGCTCGAGGAGTCAGTAGCCAAAAACCCCACACTGCAGCCGTGACCGAGTGCCTGTCTCATTAACAATCTCAGCTAATGACCTAAGAACAGTGTGTGCAGCTGAAAAGTGAGTTGCTATCTGGGTCATGCACATGTGGGGTTTTTTCAGGTCAGGAAAGGCTCAATAGCAGTTTTCTATAGGGATGCCTCATTCTTCTCTATGTTCCTCAGATAAAGGAAGATTTCCTGAACTCCCACACAAAGCAAGCAGGATTTTGGCACTTTCCATGGGATCATGAAATATTCCTGCAGCCCCTTTCAGTCTGTCACACATCCCTTAGGCCATGAACCACATCATGGACTGGGAATCACACACAGTGAAACCACTGGAATTGTGTGAAATTAGAAATACTCCTGAGGCAAGAATCATGCCTTTCTATGCCATCCATGCTCTCTAAAGTAAATAAACTTTACTTTTTATACATTCCCAGGTAATGTTTCCATTTGTAGCAATATCTTTTATTTGATTTATGTGAGAGGATTATATGAATTGAAAACCAACTTGGAGCTAAGCTAGGCTGTGAAAGAATAAAACTTGGCTACGGTTTGTGTCAACAGAATCTTTGATCTGAGGAAAAAAGAGCAGTCTATCAACATTGCTCTCCAAGTGGGATTCCAAGCTCTCCAAACATACATAAATATTTCAAACCCATTTTGGAGCTAAGAATCTGAGACAAAAAGATTTGCTAATAACCAAAGGCAAGCCTGAAGCCACCTTGATGCAGAATTTTTGATAACCTCAGGCAACTGATGCAGGCAAAAGCATCCACGTGACAGATGGTCCAGAAGGATGAAAGCTGGGAATAGACTCCAGTTGCTTTGTAAGCACCAGATGAAGTCCATTGGTTGATTCTTGGAGTTTCCCTCTGTAGGGGGATAGAATATAAGGAAATAAAGGCAGTATAGAAAGTAATTTTGCCCCCTAAAGACTTGCAGCTGGGTTAGTTATTAAAGATTAGGAGCAGGCCTGATGTTAACAGGCCACACCTGTAGCCAATAAGAAGTGTGTTATAAAAGAGTGGATTGGTCGGTTGAGGGATTCTGGAGTCAATTAGCTGCTATGAGAAGAAGGGTCAGTGCTGAGAGGAGCTGCCTACAACAAATATCAAGGAGGTATAAAACTCTAGCAATATGGAGCCTTTGCACTATAATGGCAATAGAACTCTTGCAATATAATGACAACATTCCTTGACTTCATTTGACTGTGGAGCTGCCAAGGCTAATTTACCACCGTGTGAGGTTTGGGAGGGGTTTTGTTGGTTTATCCTGGGTCTATGAAGCTGTAACAAGGCAGGGATTTTTTCAGCTGTGGTTTCATAGTGTCAGAAGGCAGCTTGAAGCTGTACTCTATCAGAGATGCCATTTGTTACTAAAATGTCCAACAGGCTCCCGTGCAATACTTAGTTTATTCATGTAGACATTTCCCTGAAGTTCTGGCTCTGCTCCCTCCCCGTCATCTCTCACATCTCATCTGAGATTCACTCTTGTGAAGCCTGAAGATGTGATTTGTTATCAGTTCATATGTAAATCCCCCTCTGTTCAAAGGCCTGCTGAACTGTCTTTATGTTTGTGTGGTTCACCAGAGTCACCTCAGGATCTTACAGCTCTCATTCTGAATTCTCCTACCCTGCTCCTTCTGTGCTCTTTATTACAGTCACTCCTTGTGTTCTGGTTAATTTCACATGATCAGATTTCCAAGCCAAGGTCACTGCCTGGCTATTTCTGTGAAGCCCTGACCTTATTGCATCTTTGCTACAGCAAAGAACAAACCCAATAAGAACAGTATAATAACACAAATTTTCTGGACCTCAGCTTCTTTCTTGCTACCAATTCCCCAAGCTGCCTCCTCCCCTCAAGGTCTCAGTTTTGCCCACATATTATTGTCCATTTAGAGCACTAAAAAGCTGATCTTGTGAAGAACAGGCCATTCCCCAAAACTTTAGCACATTAGCTGAATTTCTAGAGACACTCAGCACCCGGTGAAGATCTCCAGTGTGTCATTTCATTAGATTTTCAACAAGTAAAAAGAAATGAAGGATGCTAAAAGCCTCATCATCTCTCACAGATTAAACACTGGACATGCAGAGCAATCTGAGCAGTTTCCAGCCTGATGAGTACCTCTGATCTATTTGGCCATTTGGGCTCCATGGCCAGTGATAATGGAAGAAAAATTAGGCTCCATTATTGAAGTGGAAAAGAACTTTTATGTCTAGGCTGAGCTAGGAAAATTCCATGATAACTTACTGGTGTCACAGTTTCGGCAGCTGTCAGTTATTGATGGAGGATGCAAAGGCTGCTGTGGGTAAAACATTGAAATGCTACAATTTCAAATGGGTTTATGTTGGCTTTTGGTTCTGTGGGTTTTGATTGGTTGCTTGCTTTTTGTTTATTTTTTTCCTTCAGTCTCAGCAACAGATATTTCTATTTTACTATGTTTTTGTTTAAATAATTGTTAGGACATCTATTGCCAGCCATTTCTGCACTTGAGGAGCCTCTAGCCTGACCAGGGGTGATAATCAATTTTTATAACTAATTCCTATAGGTCCTCCACCTCCATCTTCGCCACTGCCTAAGCCCTTGAGCAACAGCTTGGATCTATGCAAGTGCTAGAAGCAAAACTCTCCAGGCTTTTGGCAAAACCTGAAAGACATAAAGAATTATGGACCTTTTCTTGGCTCTGCATTATTAGATTTTCATGGGCCACAAACCCAAGGACAAACACAAGTAATATCATTTTATTAGCGTTTCAAATATGCCTTTGCTATTGTGTTTTCTTCTCTACAGGAAACTTTACAATTGTAGAAATTATAAAGGACAAAAATCTCCCCAACAGCTAGCAATAGTGCAGTCATAAAACCACCCCCTTGTTCCTTTCATGTTCTTATTTGAGTAGTGTTGCTAGGACAATGAATTATTTCATTAAAATCCTACTTATACCTGAAAAAGAAGAGAAAAAATAAAGTAATTTCTAGCATAAAATCATGCAGAAGTAATAGCTCATTCATGTAAGAATATTTAACTCACTAAAGGTGAGGGGCTTTAAAGGAGTAGTGTCTATTGGTTGTGCAGCTGTCGCATATCAAGTGTTCTCTCCCTGTAAAATGTGATCCTGAACATGCAACACTTTTTTTTTTGTTTTGCTTTGATGATATTCAACTCAGTAAGTTTATTTTCCCGGTCTCAGTTTTGCTCACTTATTATTGTCCATTTAGATCACTCAGAAGCTGATCTTGTGAAAAGCAGGCCATTCCCTGACCAAAACCCCTTGGCACATAAATTGAATTTCAGGAGACCCAGGACTGAGTTCTGAGGGCCGAATTCTGAATACTAAGGACCGAGTTCTAAGAGCCGAGTTTTGAGTTCTGAAGGCTCAGTTCTGGTTCGGAGTTCTGAGGGCTGAATTCAGAGTTTTGAGGACTGAGTTCTTGAGGGCTGATTTGGGAGTTCTGAGTGTTGATTTAGGAGTTTTGAGGGCTGATTTGAGAAATCTGAGGGCTGAGTTCTGATTTAGGACTTCTGAAGGCTGAATTCAGAGTTTTGAGGGCTGCGTTCCGAGGGCAGATTTGGCAGCTCCGAGGGGACATTTGGCACTTCTGAGGGCGTATTTGCCAGCTCCGAGGGCTCATTTAGCACTTCTGAGGGCAGATTTGGGAGCTCCGAGGGCAGATCTGCCACTTCCGAGGGCACATTCAGGAGCTGCGAGGGCTGATTTGCCAGCTCCGAGGACGCCGCGGAGCCGCCGCCCCCGGGAGGCGCTGCTCGGGCGGCGCGGAGAGCGGCGTGATGGGCGGCGCGTCCCGGGGACGTCTCGCAAGATGGCGGCGCCCCCGGACATGGAGCTCTCCCCGAGCCTGAGCCTGGAGCTGCTCCCCACCGACCCGCTGCTGCTCATCCTCAGCTTCCTCGACTACCGGGATCTGGTGAGGTACGGGCAGCCCGGGGGGATGGCAGGGGCGGCCCGCGGGCATGGCAGGGGCGCGGCGGGCGGAGCTCCCCGGGCTGTGCGGGGAAAGGGCTTGCCTGGCTCCGGAGGAAGCTTTGAGGGGAGGACACGGTCTGAGCACCTTTCCCTTCCAGCAGCACCGGGCTTTCCCCTCTTTTACCGTCATCTTTCTAACAAAATGAAATGTTTCCCACTTACTGAGGTGCTGAGGCCCTGGCACAGGTTGCCCAGAGAAGCTGTGGCTGCCCTATGCCTGGAAGTGTCCAAGGCCAGGTTGGACGGGGTTTGGAGCAGCCTGGGATAGTGGAAGGTGTCGCTGCCTATGATAGGAGAACTTATTGATCTATAAGGTCCCTTCCAACCCAAACCATTCCATGAATCTGTTTCTCTCTCCTCATTATGTGTTTGTGCCTAAAGGAAGCAGTAAGTAAATTTGTGAAATCAGTATTTCCCCGAAGCTTGTGTTTCAACGGGCCAACAAAGGGTGGTCTTGCTGCTAGTAAATGTATTCTACGGTTTGAGGAAAACCAGTTGAAATGAAACAGGGTGACTTTTCAAGGGGAAAAAAAAACTTGGATGAAAGTGGCAGGTGCCTCTTGGGCTGAAGGGTTATGAATCACGTGAAGATGAAGAGTGTGGTTTTGGGTAAAACCTCAGCAGGCAAGTGCGAGGTTTGGCAGTGATTGAGATCACAGTGTTTAATCGAAGAGTGAGGAATAAGCATAAGAAGAAAACAGAGTATTACCAGAAATGTGGGAATGTTGGTTTTTTATTACCCCTAATAAATATTAGTCAAGAATGACAAGGATATCAGGGAGAATTCTGTTAGGATATCAGCAAAAAAGACATTAAGCATAGACAAAAATGATAACAGTTGTTATGGTGGCCCTTAGATATTTGATCACATGCCAACTTCTCCATTGTTTGTATAATTAGTGAGAATGGCTTGAATTTCACTTTTATCATGTTTGAAGCCACATGTTCCTGTGGTGCTGTGGTGGCTTACTCCCTTCCAGAAATTACAGGCTTGGTTGATAAATGCCAGTAAATGGATTTCTGCAAGGGCTTTTTTCCATTGGGATATTTCAGTTCACTGCCTCCTAAAAATATAAAAAATCCCCATGTCACCATGTCATGAAATTTTTGCACCGCTAGATGTCCAGGTGTGAATTGAATGTGTTTGTGGGGATGTAGATGGAAGGGGTGATGTCAGGGAATATGGGAGAATCACTTTGTTGAGGTTGATTTTGAGATACTAATACAATTCTAGTTTAGTTTATGAAACCCCCAAAAGCAATAACTGGAACCTTGTTTGGTACCCTTATTTGGGGTTAATCACAGTCTTTGAAACACACACGTGGCACTGTAGAACAAGCTACCAGAGGAAGTGATGCTGCCACATCTAAACTGATGGTGTCTTTTGGAGACTTTCTTCAAAGTTTGTTATTTAAACAATTTAAAGAGGAAAGTAAGTTTGTAATACTCAAAGTGCATGGTTTCTGTAGCTTACTGTGGAAAAGATGGGGCAGAGCCTGACCATCCAGATAAAAAGGGATTTAAATCATAGCATCCTGTGCTACTTGGAATGCTTTCCACTGGTGGAGTGGAGTCATGCTGGAATTATTCAGGCACTGTTTACTCTGCTGTAGGTCTGCAGGGTGACCTGCTTTACAAAAGTACTTAATTGCTGCCAGTTCTTTAAGTGTGTGGAAAAGTAGTTCATGACTTACACAACTGTGATGAAGAGCTTTAACCATTGTAAGCACAGCTCTTAAAGGACAGCCAAATAATTTTCAAACTCTGGATTTTTTCCATGAGAATGTGATGTGTGATACAGCATTTCTGCCTGTTTGTTTTGCTGCAATCACATTTAATGATTTTATATTTATAGTTGCTGCTATTTGAATAGAAGATTAAATCAGCTATCAAGCCATGACCCATTGTGGAAAAGACACTGCAAAAAATACTGGCTCATTTCAGAGTAAGTGGGATTGTTTTAAGCTTTTTTTTCTATGAAAATGAATTTCTAAAAGATGTTGTTCAGCTGATTTTCTGTCCATCTTACACCCAGCTCATACTCTCAGCTTCTGCATAGCTGAGAAAAGCTGAGTAATGAAGGATGTGAATTAGCTTTTCACCAGCTCTGAGGTTCACTACCAGACAGAGCTCTGTTCAGAAGGCACTCTGTGTGAGGGAGTATTGTTTCTAATTTTTCCCCTAAGTAGCCCAAATGTTTCCTAATTCTGTTCCAACTTGCTGCTGAATAGATGCTGGAATTAATTGAGTTTGTGTAGCTTCACATGGCACAGAGTGCTCCTGGGTTAATGTTATGCATCCCGTTCCTGCCAAGTAACAAATACCAACTCCTTGGGTTTAGAAGTCTCTTCAAGCTGCCATTTGAACACATTTTCTCCGTGTGCCCTCAGGGAGGAAAAAAGCAGACGGAACCAGAGCTGGAGAGCCATCTTCATCAGCACCTACTCTGATTTGGGAAGGTACATCCACTACTATGCCACGCTGAAAAAGGCCTGGGATGACCTGGAGCAGTACCTGGGGCAGTGGTGTCCGCGCATGATCAGCTCTCTGAAAGGTACCTGGCACATCTGGCCTTAGCTTGGTTCACCCAGCCCTGCCTCTTACTGGGCCTCGTGCTGCTTTCATGGAAGGTGTGTGCTTTAATTAGCAGAGTCCTGAAATCAGGTAGATGTGCTCTCCCTTCCTTGCAAACACAGGCAGAGTCCTTGCCCAGTTCCTACTGATCCAAAGATTGTCTGAAATCAAGGTGATTTTTTTCTAGTGACTGCTCGGTCTTTATCACATTTCCAGGTTGCTATGTCCTATTGTTTATTTTTTTAGTGTAGTAACTCCATTGCTTTGAAGACTTGCTGGTGAGATTTTGTTTGTGAGGTTTTCATAAGAACTCATTAAAGCACTGTCATATGAAAGTAGATGTTCTAATCTGAAGCCAGACAAAAAGAATGTTGTTGAGTTTTATTTTTTTCTGTAGGTCTTACAGTGGCCCAGTAGTGGAACATTATTTTTTTCCTTTTTGTTTTTACTCCCCTCCTAGATTCTGTTTTCAGTTTCTGTTTTAATCCTTGAAGTACTTCCTGTGTTCTAGGTCGTAAGTCACAGCTATAGTGAGTTTTGGCTTTTCTGGTATAGGGGACAAAACTTTTTAGCTGCATTTCAGTTTTCTGTATGAAGTTAACTTTTAAACCATGATGTCTAATTTAACCTGATCTGTGAAATTAAGAGACAAATGATCTCTTAAGGGACAATATTAAGAGACAAATTATCTCCTTCCCATTTAAATTTTGCATTTTCTTGGTTTGCTTGGATAGTGCTGGATCGTTACATTTTGCTAAGTATTTTTCAAGACAGAATGTGACGCTTTTATTTATGTATGGAAAAACAAAAACAAATTTCAAATTACCAATTTCCACTCTTACATAATGATGGCAGGTTTTGGATAAAATTTAGGCCTTTTTCATATCATTTGTAAGGGATGCTGTTTCCATGAGTTGTTAATTTATGTCCTGTTAATGAAACAGATAATGAGTATGAAAAAGGTTTTAAGAAAATGGATTGGAACAGGCCAATTTTTGCTGGAAGTGAGGGAGTTGTAACCTGAAGTGCGTGTGGAGATGTAAGAATAGTTCTTCTCCACCCCTTTGTGTTATTGACTTGAAAATCCCCCTTTTACAACCCATTTATTGCTTCAGATTCCAGGCGAATGGGGGCTGCAGCCAGCATTTCTGTGTCACTGATGGAAGTGGAAACTGAAAGAAGCAACCCTTAGGGTGATGGAAGAGTGAAATCAATAGAGATTGAGAGCTGTAACTGGAACTCAGTTATGGCAGTGTTGTGAGGGAAAGGTTCATTCCACTTTATAAACATTTGCTGCTTTCAGGCCTGTGGAGATTGCACTGCTCTGAGATTGGTCCTGTATTTAATAATCAATTAAGAGTCCTCATTTTCCTTTCACATTTATGCAGTACTCATTGTGTACCACCCAGCACACAGTGAAGCCACCAGATACTGACTTGAGCCCACACTGGTTGGATGAGGGCATTTACAGATTCCATGCTTTGTGTTTGAAATGCCTGCACCATCCTTTGTTTTCCAGAGAGTGTGAGGGAGGAGGATCTGGATGCTGTGGAGGCACAAATCCGCTGCGAGCTTCCCGATGACTATCGGTGCTCCTTCCGTATCCATAATGGGCAGAAGTTGGTTGTTCCAGGGTAAGGACTGAAAGCTACTTACCAAGTATTAATTCCTTTTGTATTTCTTAGACACTTCACTTATTAAAAGGTGAAATGTCCCCAGAACAGGATAAATGAAGCATTTAAATGTATTGTGACTGAGTCACCGCTTAAGTGACACTTCCAGAATTGGCTGTCTTCTAATCTTGGAAGTAATTGGAAGCCCAGCGTGGTTTTCTAATTGCTCAAATTATTTTTCCACTTCCCCTTTTCCTAATGAGAACCTTGTCAGTTTTTTGCAACAACTCTAAACTTCCAGCTGTTAGACTTTTAATCATAGCACTGCAAGTTGCTCCCCTGAAGTTTGACTTTGTATTACAGAAATAAATTAGCCCCTTGCACTCTTTAAGCTTCATTCTTTAGTAATTATTTTATTCTTTAAAATGGTTAGGGAATGACTTAAAACCAGTTAGTCATATTAAGGTAGAATCAAATTTTCAGTTCTGCAAATTAAGTTTCCTCAGTAGAAGATTTTAATATTTTATGCAGTTTCTACAGTGAAAAACTCCTTTTTACATTAAGGTTAGAAGGCTGATGACCAAAGTTTCTGGTATTTCTGCTGTAGAAAAGTTAGGTGTTTGAAGAACCTGATGAAGTGCTGCAAACAGAAGCAAAAGATGGAAAACTGCAGCAAATCTTTGCAATGTCTGTAGGGAGGAGTGCACTAATACTGCTCTGCTGAAATCTTCACTCATAAAGAAGGTGCAGCTTTCTCCAACTTGAGTGTTTTATGTGCAGAAGGAATACAGGAAACTGTTTTATGAAACCATAAGGATGATTTCTAGTTCTGTTTTCTAGGAGAGACTTCAAAATTTTTTAGAGAGGAGATAGGTGCCCTAGTTCTGTAGATTTCAAATGGTGTTCTGCAGCATTTGCATCCTTTCTTCCACTATTTCACTCCCAAAAAGCCTCCACTGTAATGATGTGGCTATGGAGGGGCTGCAGGAGCAGACACAAAGCTCTGGGGACGTCTTCCAGCTTGGAGAAAGGCTTCCAGGGGAAGGTGTGGTCCCACGGGGGATGAATACTGGGAAGATCAGGGGTAGGCAGTGGAAGTTTGTGCAGCAGGTTGTTGGATCAGAAACAGAAACTATGTGGGACTTGTCCTTGTTAGGTGCTTCAGGTTTCTGTGTTGGCATGTTGGCACAGCTTCTGTAGAACATACTAATTCCAGGCCAGACTTCCTAAGGAGAAAGAGGAATGGAACCTGTTGCCCAGGATGGGATCAGCTTTTAGCATGCTGACATGTGGCAGCTTGCACCTGAGTCACTGCTTTCATAACAGCATCTGCTCAGCATCTGCAGGAATTTGCATCTCATTTGCCTTTCCCTGGTGTTCCCAGCTGGGAGTGTGGGTGTGGAGTGTACACTCAGGTTTGGGTGATGTGAACTAATAACCTGGTGCAGCATGTGGATGTTCAGCTTGGATTTCTGTGATGGTGTTTGCAGGGGTCCCAGGATGAGAGAGGAGATGAGAATGTTGACTCCATGTTTTAGAAGGCTTGATTTATTATTTTATTATATATATGATATTAAAACTATACTAAAAGAACAGAAGAAAGGATTTCATCAGAAGGCTGGCTAAGAAGAGAATAGGAATGATAACAAAGGCTTGTGACTGACTGAGACAGTCCGGACAGCTGGACTGTGATTGGCCATTAATTAGAAACAACCACATGAGACCAATCACAGATGCACCTGTTGCATCCCACAGCAGCAGATAATCATTGTTTACATTTTGTTCCTGAGGCCTCTCAGCTTCTCAGGAGAAAAAATCCTAAGGAAAGGATTTTTCAGAAGATATCATGGCTACAGATTTCAGCTCAGTCTCATATTCATGTAGAACATTGAAAGAAGCAGTTCCCAAAAGATGACCAGGCAGCTTTGCCTTGTGAGTGATGTCTCCTGTTGGTGTTCCCTGTTTCTGCTGTTGCAGGCTGATGGGCAGCATGGCCCTGTCCAACCACTACCGCTCCGAGGACCTGCTGGACATCGACACGGCGGCCGGGGGCTTCCAGCAGAGGCTGGGGCTCAAGCAGTGCCTGCCCCTGACCTTCTGCATCCACACTGGCCTCAGCCAGTACATGGCCCTGGAGAGCGTGGAGGGACGCAATAAATACGAGATCTTCTACCAGTGCCCAGTAAGGAAGATGTGTTTGTGTTCCCACAGTACCTCTGTGCTGATTGCTAGGGCAGGAGCCTTGTGGGAAGTTGAAGCTGTAAATTCTGTGGTCATGGGAGCACTGTGAGTTTTACATGTCTGAGGGTCTGACTGGGACTACAGTGATGTGTCAAGACTTCAGGTTTAGTGAATATAGGGAAAGTGATATTTAAATTGTAACCTTGAAAGTCCAATGCTCTCTAATATGTCCTTTAACTTCTTTCCCTTTCAGGAGCAAATGGCTCGCAGTCCATCTACTATTGTTATGTTCATTACAGGTAACACTTCAGATTAAATATTCAAAATAAAGTAGTCAGTGTGGGATCATCCAGCATATTTAGAAATGTTCCACTTGGCTTAATCTTGGCTCACCATGGGGTGGAGGGGAAATTCCATGCACAGCATTTCTCTTAGGATTTTAAAGGTGGCAGGTAAATAGATTCACTTCCTCCATTCAGAGCTTTATACAAGGTTTACTTTATACACAGTATACTTTATACAAGGTTTGCATTTTGTGGATTAGTGATAGAAAGGAGGATAATAAACTTGGGAGTCCCTTAGCATTCCAAAAGATCAAAGGACAGCACACACAGCTCATGCTCTAAGGAAGAAGGGGTAAGTACACTTAATCTAACAGGAGTGGGAGTACTTGATAACACGTCAGGGAAGGCAAGGATAATAATTTCTTGGTAGCTCAGCTTCAATCCAGTTTTGAATCAGTAATATTGACAAACAGTTGAACTCTCTGCTTTTCTATTGAACTGTATATTGCAATGCTTGGAAGATTTATGGCTGAGAAATTCTTGTGCAGAGAGCTGGCCTGTAAAACTCTCTTCTTTGAGAATTAAATGTGACAGCTTGAGAGTGTGCTTAGCAATCAAGCTGTTCCATAATAATGGCTGTGGGTGTGTGAAAAGCTGCTCTCAGACAATGGCTGCAAGTGTACAAAATCCCACAATGACATACAGCCTTAGTCTTCTGAGGTTGTAGAGGAGTGCAGAGTGTGTCTCTGATTTATCCCCCTTTTAAAGGAGAGGAAATGCTGCAGTATTCCTTAGAAGGTTTCCATATGGAATCCAAATGATGAGACCCTGATTATGATGTTAAATACTTAGCTAAGAGATTTTCTTGGCTGTGTCATTTCTGGAGAGTGCACCCTCAACTCTTCATTCTTAATTGGTTTCTCCAAATGATCCTTGTTGGTAGAATGATCTGGAATATTGACTGACTCATCTCAATAAGCCTGAGAGTTTTTAATAAAAATAATCAAAGCTTTAAACTTTTTCCTTGAAGTATTCACTGTAAATGTGCTTAGTGGTAAATTTGCCCATCCTTAGGAATGTTTTCCTTCCTTGCCATCTAGGTACATCTTACTTGGAATGGTTTACATCTTATGTAAACAAAGTTGTCACTGGAGGTTATCCTATCATCAGAGACCAGATTTTCAGGTATTGTGACTGGGATTTGTAACCTCAGTGCCAGGTTTTGGTGCTGCTTCTCTGCATGCTTACCTCTCCCCAAGTAGTTTTGAGTATCTGATACAAAAGCTGGTGGTGGGGAGAGGAGAAAGCCCGTGAAACTACTGAAAATGAACATGTAAATCAGAATGCTTAAAGCTACTTTATTTTTTCGACCAGAATCTTCAGAGCTTGTAACTTTGCACTAATGGGACCAGAATTTTGCATTATAAGTTACCTGAAGTTTAGCAAGCAACATGATATTTATTCTGTGTGCCATGAGTGTGGTTTTGCTGCAGGACTGTTCAGAGTTACTAAAAACCAAATATTTCAGGTAATTAGTCTCTTGAATATGTAAATGAGCAGGACTTGTTCTGGTGTTTGAATCTTCATGCACTTGCAATTTCTTCTAAATACAATCAAGATTCTTAATTCTGTCAAACTGGGATGCTGTAGAACCAAGCCCTTGGATCTGTAAATAAATTTGCTGCTAGAGTTTCTGGGTTGTTTTCTTTTTATAATGACACATCCCTATCTTAACAAACGTTTTTATTAATATTTTTATTAATAACCACTTTTTGTGTTTAGTTTTCTGTGTTGAGTGTGCAGAGCTGTCTGCAGAGTTAATGCTCTCCTCTCTGCAGGTATGTGCATGATAAAGATTGTGTTGCTACCACAGAAGATATCACTGTGTCTGTGTCCACCTCTTTTCTACCTGAACTCAGCTCTGTACATCCACCACATTATTTCTTCACTTACAGAATCAGGTAAAAATAACTGAATTTATTCTTACAATGCAGGGTAGACCTGTGGGATGTTCAAAACAAATTTATGCACAGCATTCAGAAATGTTCTGAAATGAACAGGAGGTGCACAATATGCTGTACTTTTCAATAAAATAATCCTAATCACTACTTGGTCAGGTATGCAAAGTACCAGTCAAATTGGTAATTGCTAAAATACAGTGATGGGTAGGGGAAAGCAGTTGCAAGCAGCTCTTGTGATTTAGAAAAGGGTAAAAGATATTGAAGCATGGAGATGGATCCTGCCAACTGGTTTGGGCTACATTAGTGGGTGTTTTCTTTTCCCAGCCTGCTTGGTGATCCCAAGGGCACTAAAACATTTCTTGAAAGGATTGTGTTATGTTCTTTGGCTTTTAGAATTGAAATGTCCAAAGATGCCCTTCCTGAGAATGCCTGTCAGCTGGAGAGTCGATACTGGAGAATAACAAATGCCAAAGGTGATGTGGAAGAAGTCCAAGGTCCTGGAGTAGTTGGTAAGTGAAAAATTACTGGAGAGAGTATTTAATGTCCTTGTTATTAAAATTCTGTTATTGCCTGTTTGTTGGGTTGTGGGCTTTGTATCAAAGTCAGAGAAAAAGAGATGTGTCCCTCTGTTTTGGCTTTCAAGTTTGTAAGGGGTATCTGAACATCCTGCTGCTTAACCCTCTCCAGTTTTTGTAATATCACTAATTGCTGAGCATCAGTTTATGCATCCACTGGAATACAAAGTGATCTGCCTGAGTCTGTTGTGGAGTGCAACTCTTTAGCAACTGCTGAATGGTAGCTCTCCATCAGTCCTTACCATTGTGATGTGATATTTTACCCACAGGAGAGTTCCCAGTTATCAGCCCAGGGAAGGTCTATGAGTACACCAGTTGTACCACATTTACCACAACCTCTGGATACATGGAGGGCTACTACACCTTCCACTGCCTCTACAACAAGGACAGATTCTTTAATGTCACAATCCCTAGGTTTCATATGGTGTGTCCAGCATTCAAGGTGTCCACAGCATGAATGGTAAGCAGAGGTGCAGTTGGGTAAAACAAACCCCAAAATGATAAAAATTACAATTACAGTGCTGAATAGTGTTTGTATTGCTGATTCCATACAAAGCATTCCCCATGATTCAGAGTTCCTCACTGGTGCCTGCAGGCATGGCATTGCATGAACTGCTTGGGTTTCAGAGCTCCCTCCTTGGTGGGAGAACACTCATTAATTACGGCCATAATAATGTAGCTCTCTATTCAGACATGCTCTAGTTAATGACAGTTTAAAAACTGTAGAGCCTGTGATGTGCATTAGTTCTTGCTGAAAGTGCATTTTATGAAGTCACTTAATGACTTTGCAAATCACCAAGATACTTCAATTGCTGTTAATTACAATGTAGTTTTAGTTTGGAGATTGTGGGTTAATTATATAATTTCTCCCTTTTCTTTGACATATTTAGAGAAGAGCTCTTGATTTATTTTATCCCCAGTATTAGTGCAAGCACTGAGGAGCTGTGAGCTTTCCTCAGGAGCAGGCAGCTGCTTGCACACTGTGACAGGTTTATCCCAGGATTTCAGACACTCGTTCCCAGTGGCTCTAAGAGTAGGTGCCAGCAGATGTCGTGCTTCTAACAGAAAATGCCATCTCTTAACTCTTGCTCACATTTTTGGGAATTGTAACTGCCTTCCTAACTTCCTTCCCTTCAGTAGATTGGGAAAGTAATTTGCTGTTCTCTGTTGCTCCACTCCTATTTTAAAAGTAGTCATGACCCTTTTCTTTTTAAGTTACTTGAGTAAAAGACAGCCTAAACCACCAAGAAAATGGCTACAGCTGAGCTACTGAACTGTGGCTTTACATAATTTAGGTATGGAATATTGAAACCCAGTGGATCCTTAGGGAGTGAAAGGTCAAGTAGTTTAGCAAAATGACCTCTGTTGCAAATTAACCTTGGTTTTAGGACATAGATCACAATGTCTGCTTCAGCTAATGGGTGTGATAATGCAGCCCAGATTTTTCTAGGCAATTGTTAGTGCTTTCTTAAAATTAACCTGAAGGGTAGATTGTATTTAAACCTGGGTGTGTTTTGTATTAGGCAGCAAATCCCATTGAATCTGCAGTGGATGAAGATGAAGATTCCACAGGCATTGATGACTCCTGAGATCCACATACAGTGTTGGACATTCCTGCACCCTCTGGATGCTGCCATTGGGATTTCTGCCCAAACAGTTTGTGTAAGCTGGACTCTTCAGGGCTAGTGCATAGGAATATTTCTGACTGTTGTAAATGAACTCTGTTGCACACCAGGGCAACTAGCATGAATGTTGGTGCCAGTTCTCATATTCATTAAGAGTATAACTTCTATTTCCTTAGTTTGGAAGTGGGGGAAGAGGGAGGTGTTTGGGCTTTGTTTACTTTTTTCTGAAGTGTGAAACAGCTTGATAGATCCAAGGTACTCATATCTCACATTTTTAAAATATTGCCTACTTATGATCATACTGCAAATATGGTGTAGGGATTTGGTTTATACAAAGCATTAGAAGGGTGTATCCTGTTGTCCTTTCTCATGAGTTTCTGCTCTGGATAACTGCTGCTAAGAACGAAACCTGCAGTTTGGTCTGAATATCCCATTTGGGTGAGATTAGGTGCTGTTATGCTATTTTTTTTTAATTAACATAGTAATAGCAAAAAATTCTGGTCATCAAAATGTATAAATTAGGAGTGAAACTGGCCTTATTTATAGACAATCTATTTGTCAGTTGGATTTTATGCTAAGTGACTCTGACTGGAGAATGCCTCTGGGAATGTAGTGTCCATGCATAATCTGCCACTCGTTAAGTAAGGAATTTCTCAATGACTACAGAGTATGGATTTGTAAATATGTTTTGAGGTTTTTTTCTGTTACATGATGTTTGCTGTTGTCATAGGTGACAAATTTATGTTATGTATCATGTTTTCCTGAGCCCTGGATGAATTTTTGTAACTGAATAAAAAAGAAAAAAAAATAAATAGGAGGCTGGCAGAACAGCAGATGGCTAGAAGATTTATATTTAAAGAAGTATCTGTTTGCTTTATCTTTTTTTGTTTCTGTTGTCATTAATAAACAACTGCCTCTTTTGTTCTCAAGTGCTAAGTGGGACTGTTTTTGCCAAAACTTGAGCAATAATTTTGTGACTAGCACTGGTGTAGTCAGTTCTTTCTTTTGACAACCATATATTGTAGGTTTATGAGGTGGACTGGTATATTGTGGTTCCAACTCAAATTTTCCATTATTGACTAATTTCCAGATTTCTCTTTGTTTTGCAAGTCCAGGTATTGGATTCTTCATGTGCTCACAGGTTTCCTGATGCATTTTCCACAGTGGCACACGGTGGAAAAACAAATATTGAGTCTGATCCCTCCAACAACAGTCATTAGGTGAAACATCTCCAGAAACTAAACCAGGTTGTGTTGTCCCTCAAAACACGGAGTTGCTGGAATGCTTCCAAAACACGAGGATTTTTGAGGATTACCACACTAGTACCTGTGAGGGGTAAGAAATTTCCCCAAGTTTGGTCAAGGATCAGTACGAGAAGGTTTTAGTGGAACTAGAACTTACTGCAGGGCTGTCAGTGCACTGTGTGTTTCCAGGGACAGATAAACCCTCATGGTTGGAGGCTGTTCTTGGGAAGTTTCTTCCCAGGATCTCGATGTTCCAGTGCAGTGGAATCCGCTCAAGGGCGTGGGACTCTACACAATAATCACTGCCAACTCTTGGCAATTTCACACATTTTTGGGGAGTGGTTCTGAGCTGGAATTCTTGCTGTCTGTGGGAGAAGTCAAGATCCAGGACAGTGCTGTGCTTTCAGCCCCTCAGCGCTGCCATGCCGGGGTTTGAGGCCTCAGCTCTGGGCACGGCCGGTGGCAGAGGGGTCTGGAGTGAGGAGGCAGCCAGGCAGGGAATGGAGGGATTGCTGCTCCTGCCCTGAGCCCAGGGTGTGTGTAGCAGGCCAGAGGGTGTTGCTTTGCTGCAGGCAGCTATTTCAGCACTGGGTGTGGTGCCTGGAGCTGCCAGTGGTGCTGCAGCTCCTCAGGATGTGCGTTTGAAGTGGGGCTGAAGCCAGGGGCTCTCCTCACCCCTCCCAAGAGGCGTGAATCATGGAATCAGTGTGAAATGGAAAACAAAGGAGTTGGTGATGTTTGGCAGCACTGCGGGACTGTGGGAATGTTCACTGAGCAGCAGGAGAGAGCGGAGTCGAGGTCCCCGTGCCACAGACAGCCCCTCACTGCTCTGGGTGAGCACAGGTGTGGGGCAGGGTCACTCACTCCAGCTGCCCAACACTTCCTGTAGTCACTGGAATCACAGGAATGTCCTTCCCTTCAGCCCCCCTCCTGCAGGCTCAGCTGAAGCTCTGCCACCTTCTCCTGGCTCACATCTGACTCTAGTGCTTGGTTAGGACTTGACCTGGCCAGCTAAAACCAGCCTTGTTGAACACCCGTGACTGAGCTTGTGGTGAAGCCCTGCTACATCCAACACAAACATGTACCTGCTCTGCTCCTTCTTCTGTCCCTATGCTGACAGAAGTCTCTTTATAATTGTTCTTTGGGATTCCTTCAACATTTTTGTGGGATTTTGCTGGCTGAATGGTTTCATGGAGGGGACCTTTGGCCATGATTTCTTTGCCATCACTGCATCACAGAGAGAAAAACAAGTGGTGTGCCAGCCAGTGAAATAGAAAAACCTAACTGAGAGTTGCTGTGCAAGTTATTGCAGTGTTCTGGTGTTACTTCTTTTCTGTCATTGTTTAATTTCTCAAAAGTTATGCAAAGAATTTAAGGTGCAAAATTCAGGTCAAGTTTGAAATACCGTTTAACTGTGATGATACAGATAAATGTGTGCTCTGTTGGAGGACTCTTGCCAGATTTTGGGGAAGGAAAACAGGTAGGTGTTCAGCAGTGGCTGAAGTTCCTTGATCCCAGTTCCTCAGCTAAGTGAATGAATAAGGGTTTTTTTCCTATCATATTAATTGAGGGGATTCTCATTTAATAAGCTGCATCCAATAATCCACAAGCATCTTACTCTTACATCACTTTTTTATTTATGGCTTAAACAGAGGCAAAATCTTTTAGACAGAAAATAATATACTGAGCTGACTGATGATCAACACACCAAGAGAATCTGATGTAAGTTCTGAGTGATTTAGGATTTGTTTTAGGTTTAGTAAATAGGCAGTTTAGGTGGGATAAAAATAAATCTAAGAATCCTTTTTAAATATAACTGGTGGTTTTACAGGTATTTCATATTGTCCTCAAGTCAGCACTGAATCTTTTTTTCTAGATAGCATGCATTTAAGTATTAGTAAAATAATTTTGGGGTCCTCATTTCGATTGCTGTTCAATGTTTTCCTGGTTGTGAATGTTTAAATCTAGATTCAGGTACCTGTGGAGGAATGTGCCACTTTCCATTCCTGGTTTTTCCTTTGTGTGTTCTAAACCCTTCACTGTTTTCATTTTTCTGTTAATTCATACCATGAGGTATCTGGGGAGACCTTAGAGCACCTTCCAGTACCTAAAGGGCCTCCAAGGAAGCTGGAGAGGGACCTTGGACAAGGGCCTGGGGTGACAGGGCAAAGGGAATGGACTTTAAGTGATTTAGATGGGATATTGGGGAGAAATTATTTAATCAGAGCACTGATTAATCAGGTGAGGCCCTGACACAAGTTTCCCAGAGAAGCTGTGGCCATCCTTGAAGTGCTCAAGGCCCGGTTGCATGGAGCTTGGAGCAACCTGGGATAGTGGAAGGTGTCCCTGCTGTGAAAAATGCCAATCACTTGTTTTTAAAATTTTAAAAGTTAATAGTAATAAAATTGTTACAAAAATAGTAATAAAATTAGAGTAATAAAAATTTGGACAATAAGGATTTGGGACAATACAAGACAATAAAAACAAAGAGTTACGGACAGTCCAGGTGCCTCTTTCTGGGCAAAATAAGCCCGAAAAAGGATACACATTAACAGAGGATTAACCCTTAAAAGCAATAGCCTGTTGCATATTCATACACCTTATACATGATGCATAACTACCATTCAAACAAAGGATTCTGTCTGGTCAATGTCAACTTCTTCCCCTGAATCCTGACAGCATTTTCAGGGCTGAGCAAGGCAGGAAGAAGTTAGTTCTTTCTGAAAAGGGAACAATAAATTGTTTTACTCTGGAAGATTTAGGTGTCCTGTGGCTGCTATCTGTTGCAAGTACCTCATTCCTCTCTTAAAAATATATCCCACATATATAATTTCTGTTTTAACATTGTTATAACCTAAAACTATATTTAACACACTACTTTAAAGAATTAATACAGCGTTACTTTCTAACACAACACATATACTGTTCATTTTAATATTTGTGAAAAGCCAATCATAAAATATGCATTTTTCCCAGCTACAAAACTACATTTACCAGACTAATATTCATTTTAATATTTACAAAAAGCCGACCATAAAATACACATTTTTCACAATTACAAAACTGCATTTACCATACTCTTAAAAGGTTTAAAGGACACTAATCAATACACCATAATACATATAGTAAATATCTGCGTGGAGCCATGTAACATGCACTTTTCACACCTGTCCATGGCAGGAACGAATGGTCCTGAAGTTCCCTGACAACCCCAAAGCGGCGATGGGCACATGACGCGTGAGGGACGGTGGCACAAGCGTTCCTGGAACCCGTCCCGGCCGAGACCTCCCTGCGGCCGCCCGGCCCTGGGGAGCGCTTCTCCCGCCTCGGCTCCATCCGCGGCTCCCGCCCCGCCCCGGAGGCGGCACCGCCGGGAGAGCAGCGCCGGCTAAGGCAGCCTCGCTCCGCATCGCCGCTCGCCGCGCACGGCAGGATTTGCCCGCGGAAGGTGAGCGGGACGAACGCGGAGCAGCGGCGGCGGCAGCGCCGGGAGCCCGGCGAGGCCAGGCGGTGGCGGCGGGGGGAGCGCGCGGGTGCCGCTGCGGCGGAGAGCAGGGGCAGAGAGCGGGAGAGCGGCGGCGTTTCCCGGGAGCCGCGGGGGGCGGTGGGTGGCAGTGCGTGCCCGGCACGGGGCAGGTGGGCTCGGGCCGGGGCCGTGCCCTGAGTCACTGCGGGCGGCCGCACCGCACTGCGCTGCGCTGCGGGGCCGAGGCACGGAGCGGCCGCGCTGGGCGGTGGAACGCGGCCAGGAGGCACCGGCACCGGCACGGGCTGAGCCGCTCCCCGCGGGGATGCCGCTCCTGGTCCCCTTCCCCCTGCCCTCTCCCCTTTCCCCCCGTGCTGCCATCTGCGGTGACAGCAGCAGCGGGTCTTGTCCGCCTGCCTCCTCCCAGGTGGGACTGCAGAGAAATTCTGTTTCACTACCGGGCACTGAGCCTTCCGCGCTGTGACAGTTGCTGTTTCCCGTCATTGAGATGGGCCGGGTGATACGAATAATTTAGAAAATTCAGTTTAGGAGGCATTTTCTTCTTTAATTTCCTCTAAGCCACATTGTGAATTGCTGGATGTCACAGACATTTCTTCACAGAAATCCTTTTTTTCGGATTTCTGTATCTTCTGGAGGCCAGAGGCCTCAGAAGACAAAGTAAACAATTATTATCAGCTGCTGTGGAATGTAACAAGAGTTTTCTTGATTTGGTCATTTTCTATGTTTATAATTAAGGGCCAATCACCAGTGCAAGCCAGGGGACTGAGTCCTTGAGCACAACTTTGTTTAAGATTTTCTTTTCTTTTCTATTCTTAGCTGTAGCAGCATCTGCAACTTCTCTCTTTATTCTATTTAGTATCATTATAATGTATTATATATCATATATCAATAAATCCAGCCTTCTAATCAAGAAACAAGATTCACCATCTCTCTCTCACCAGCAGTGACCCACACAAGCGCTGTAATACTGTTTTTAGATATAGTATTTGCTTTTCAAAGGTTGGAATTTCCTGATTACACATTTCTGAAAACACACAACAATTATTTTCCCAGAAACAGATGCATTGAATTACTGCTCTTTTGCTGGCTCTGATGATTTTTATTCATCTGCTTTATATTTATGCTGGTCATGACTTGGTGTTGCTAAAAGGCAAAGCTGTTTTTGTCTGCTGACACATGGGTGACTGAGGACTCCTGGAAGATGGAGAGATTCCCAGGGCGGTTCTGTTTGCTGTCCAGAACGGCTCTTGCTGTAACAATCCGACTGAACAGAGCTGCTGTAGATCTCCATCACTGTGGAACAACCCTCTAGCTTGAAAGGCTTCTTGCAAAGTTGTTTACCCCAGAAAATAAGCTCATCTTGCACATTATGGTTTTGTTTTTTATAGTTTCCCCTCTGCTCAACAGTAAGTCATATAGAGGGGAGAAAGAAGAGAGCAGGTTGTGGGGTTTTTTTTAGTAATTGAATGAGTTTTCTTAAGGTTCTTTTGGATAGGTTTGAGTTTTTTGTTTGATGAGTTTTGGGATTTTTGTCAGTAGAAAAATTAGCTAAACTTAAGGTTGAGAAGTGTTTAAATATTTTTTTGCTGTGAACCCATTTTGTCAAGTCCACAGTCAGTGTCCTGGGAGGAAAAAGCTCCATCCTAAAATGGTTAAGGTCTGCCATGTTAAAATCTTACAGTTGCAGGCAGAATTAAGAGCAGTGACAGTTTTACTACAGTTTTATTGGCTGTAAAACTTGTTATCTGAATACCTTTAATATTTTGGAACTTTGAATGTCACTTGGGCTTTAAAGACGAACACAAATCATGTCCTTCTAGCACAAGTGAGGTCCCTCTCTCCCTGCTGTGTCCGTTTGATGCCTCCTCAGAACATCCCCCTCTGCAGCAGCAGAGGTTTTTCAGCAGGAGCTGTGATTGTAGTGCAGAGCCTGTGTGCAGAAATCAGTCTGAGAACTCTGCTTTGGAGCTGCCTATGTTAAAAAAATTCCTGACCTTCCCATCTGGCTGCTGCCTACGGATTGCAGCAGCCATGGAGACCTGAGCCACTGCTGCAGGCACTTGGTGAGTTACTGCCTGTGTCAGTCCCGCAGTGAGAGGGAGAAATTTTGGGAGAGGAGAGGCAAAAGCTCCTGCAGAGCAGCCAAACCTCTTGCAACCCCGTGAGAGAGGAGAAAGGAGAGCAGTCTGGCTCCAGGGTTACTGGGGAATTGCTAAAAGAGAAAAAGCATTTGAGACCTTTCTTTTTGTTAGGTGCATTTGTAGCTGTGAGAAATTGGGAGGCCTGTTGAATGGTGTAATCAGAGAGGAGACCCATCTGAGCCTGTCAGGGTTTAAATGTCAGTTCTGAGAATAAAAATCCTGTTCTCAGAATAAAAATCCTCTCTTGGAAAGTGCAGTTATTTTTCTCTCTTGTGTTTCCCTGTTTTTCCTGGACAGTGCTTTCAGTTTTATACTGAAACAAATCTTGAAACCTTGGTTCATCACCAGGCACTTTGCTTTTAAATAGAATAAACTTCTATTACCTCTTTATGCCCTCAGATTAGGGAAGAAGCATGACCAAGATGAACTGCATCCTGCTGACCACCTGCATTGTTCTGATTGCTTTTTGTGGCTCTGGTGAGTAGAAGAGAGGGACTTAGTGGTTTAATGTTATGGCAGAGGCTGAGAAAATCCTGGGAAAAAATGCCAGAGGGAGGAAAACCAGTGAGAAAGGCCTGGATTAGTTAATACCACTGTGGGGAATGTCAGTAACCATCGAAGCAGGGCTCAGTTTCTGTTCTGATTGTCTTGGGTCAAAAGAATCAGAACAGGAGATTCTCAGGAGAGAGAATCAGGGATAGGATGTGGTGCTGCTTAACACAACAGAAAACTGATGTTTTGCTGCTGGAAAATGGGATTCCTCTTGTGTGAATTGGAAACTAGTGTGTAGTATGAGAGGGAAAGGAAATGGATTTTAAAAAATTGATAGAAAAAGACTCAGCTGCAAGGATCTGTCATTGCCTGGAAAAGGCAGTCTTCAAGAGCAGATAAAAGGAGCAAACGAACATCTTGTTCTGCAGGCATATAATGGTGTTTTTAAAAGTGACATAAATACATGCTTCAAGATGTGCCTATCAAAATTGCCAGCCTCAATTGGTGCTCTGACATAAGCTTGTCAATTTTAACTGAAGTCTTGAGTTTAACAATTTTAGCTGAAGTCTTGAGCTTAATAACCAGGCATATGTTTAGTGACAATTAGATGCAGATAAGTGATTCTTCTTTTTTTTTTTTTTTTTCTTTTCCTTTTTAATGCTGCTGCTGTCTCAGTAGTTTAATACTCAGTGAAGATAAACCCTTGTTGTCTTAGGTTCTGCCTTAAGATGTTACCACTGTGACAACAGCCCTACCCTGTGCAGGACCAACAGCACCTGCTTAGCGACTGAAGACACTTGCTTGCAGTTAAAATTTGGTATGTACAGTGTCCCACAGACCTAAAATAAACCCACTTGGATCAGCTTTCATTGCCTGGCCACCTCTAATCTGGCCTTAGCATGCATATCTCAGCCTCACTCAAAAGGAACTTGCAAATACTCTTGAAGGTCATGCTTATATCCAGGCAATAATGTAATGATTTAGATATGAGTTGTAGCTATACAAGCATGTACATAGATAGCTGTATATCCAGATTTAAAATATAAGCAAACAAACAAAAACCCACACAAAGGAGCTGCAAAAAAATAAAGACAGCATTGAGTTTCAAATACAAATTGTCAGTCTATGAAAACAGATAAAGGATGTGTAGCCCACAAAATGAAGCTGCAGATGAATGGCTCAGTCGTTTCTGAATTGACACTATTAAAATAAATTCTCTTTTCCTGAGAGTGAAGTGATTTGTGTCTGAGGATGGGCATCTTTAACTAGATCAGGTTGCTCAGAGTCTGGCCTTGAATGTTTCCAGGGATGCGACATCCACCACCTCCCTTGACAGTCTGTGCCAGTGTTTTACCACCCTTATATCTGTCTACTCTTCCAGCTCTGTCTTCTGCACATTGTTCACTGAGAGCCCTGCCAAGTGCTGGCTCAGGCTGTCAGGACACTGCTGGAGTCCCCATCCCTGGAGGGATTTAAAGGCCATGTGGATGTGGCAGCTGGGGACATGGGTTAGTGGAGGGCTTGGCAGTGCTGGGTTAAGGATTGGGCTTGATGATCTCAGAGGTCTTGTTCAGCCCAGATGGTTCTGTGAATGCAGGCTGAGCTGGCTGGTGATGCCAGGTATCACTCAGGATCCACCCTGTATTTCCCAGTGGGTAAATTGGATAAACTGCTAAATTTCTAGTGAAAGCAAATTTGAACTTAAAAAAGGAAGTGCATGGCTGTGGCACAAACAAAACTATAGGGCTGATGCTGGGGGCACAAATGGCCCATGAACTGCAAGACACAAGACTTTACAAAAAGTGTCTCTTTTGGGGAGGGTGAGAGGCCAAGCCCAGTGATCTGTCCCTGAAATTTCACATCAAATTCTCATTTCCAGTCTGCTATGAATTGCAGAGTACTGTGGGTGGGACTGTGGTCAGACCTTGCACTCTTTGCACAGAATATTTCTTCCTAGGAGGTTTGTGCTGGATCTGTGCAACATTTCTGGGTGTGGAGTCGCAGAACCAGACCATGCAGCTTCTGCCTCCCTCCACTGCCCTCTGATGCCATGGCAACACAGACCACAAGGCCTCCATCCAATTTCTGTGTTTACACCATGGCCCCTGACACAGATTGAGCTTTGCCTTCTCCTCCCAGTTTTATTCTCTAACAGTGGCAGTCTAAGCACTGCTTCTCTCTCAGTACCAAAAACGATGTTACTGTCAATACTCTCTTAATCTGTTTAATTTTTTTTGTTCCATAGGTAAATTGAGAACTTTCTCTTGCTGGAAGACATCCCAGTGCAATGTGAATGAAATTGCTGATTCCTTCCTGTTGGATAATTTTGAATTCTTTTGCTGCCAACATGACCTGTGCAATGAGAGTGCAATTACTGGGATTAACAAAGCAGCCTTCAGTATTGCTTCTGTAATGGCCATGTTATGGATGCTCCTGTAATAATCCTGATTTCTAAGCTGTCCTTTCAAGATGAGGTTACACAAAACCATTAACTCTTTTCTATATAGCATATTTTCAGCTCCAATCCATAGGCAGAAATATTCCTGTGTAATTTTGTTTCCCAAGGTTCTGTCTGTTCTGTTCTGTGTGTTGTTACCACTTAGTGGGTGTTTTAATCTGTCCCCCTGCTCATGGGGAAGATCAGCTCTAGGGAAGTCATGTTACCTTGTGGAGAGCCTGGGCAAACTCCAGTGGGTGATGTGAAGGAGAAGGAACACTACAGCTTTTCTGCTGGAAACTGTCATTTTTTTCCTGTCCCATAAACTGTCATTATTTTTGGTTGGCATTTCTGTGGGTTTTGATTTGTTTTGCTTTGGATCCTCCTTGTCACAAACCAAGCAGTGGATTTGCCCTCAACACAAGAAGTGTTGGACCATAAGTGTACCTTGCTGCAGTCTTTGTGATGAATATGGAAATATTCAGTTTCAAGTCATGTACACACTTTGTTCCCATCACTGTACCTGTTTTTTTTTTCTACAAGCCAATGATATAACCTTGTCAAGTGCTGTTATTTTGGGAGAAAGCATCGACATTTCTTAAGCCAAAACCAAAATATTGCAGTAAGTGAGAAACACTTCTCTTTTTTTTAAAAATATATATATATATTTCTGTGAGCATGTAGACAACATGTGATAGCTTCTTTTTGGATTTTCCTCATACATTACCCATGCTTAGGATTTTAAGTGAGCATGTGCTTTGCACTGAGTATTTATTGGTATATTGAAAATCAATTATAAAATGCTGAGGAGTTGAAATGGCACATGTAGGTTACTTCCTCACCTAGTTAGCTTTTGGGTTTTGTTGAAAACAGTGACATGCAAACTTAACCCTTCAAGCTTCCACCTAAGATTATTAAAATCTTGCAGAACTTTCTTTCCATAAATGGCAATGCACAGTATAGGTGTGTATTTATATAGCATGAACAATACCTGCTCCATCGGTAGGTCTGAGAAGTCAAATCCTGAAATACGTATATTGCTCTGCTCCGTGGTGGAGACAGACCTTGGGACAATCTCTGGTACCTGGGGACCCTCTCAGTCAGGTGGGATGCCAGATCCTCCTTTTTCTTCTTCTGGAGCTGCTGGCATATCCCTGCCAGAGTTGTGTCCATTGCCAATGGGATATCCTCTTCTGAAGACCCTCACTTGTGCTCGTGACACCAGTGACACCAGTCACAACAAGGGTGTTGTTCCAAATCCCTGATGTAATCCACAATGTACCTTTTGGTTGAGTTTATTGTAGCTATGAAAGTGTCCTGGGATCTCTCCCATCACTCTAAGTACAGAAGTTGTCCTGTCTTTGATAAATAAAATGTCAAAAAAGAAGAATGTGGAGTGTGTGGTGATTTGTTGGTATTTACAGCTGGATAGGACTCCAGTTGTTTCCATGGGAGGTGCATCCATGCTTCCCATCCAGAGACTCAGCAGGTTCCAAGCAGACTCTCCTTCCATATTTTTATTTCCCACCTCATTAAAAACGGACACTGGAAGACAGCAATTTCTGCACAATGACTTTTTCCATTGCTGCAGCACCATTTGTCAAACTCAGGCTCATTTCTGGTGAAAAAGTATTAAAGCACTGACTCAGTATAAATTGGGGGAAGGTTTGTAGCAGAGAGGTATCTTTTGTTGGACAAGGTGATAGATTCCTTATGCTTAAATCATCCTGATGGCAGCATTTTTTCTCTATTATATTGTCAATGTCTCTTTTTTGATGGTACTTTTAAACTTGCTTCATTGCTGTATGGCCTGCATACATAAAATATTCTCCTTTTTTGTTAAGTGCAAAAAGAAGCTCTGTATTTTGTGAGTCTAATCTTCAAGCAATCATTTTTACTATTTCTTTTTTGATAGCCTTGAACACTTTGTCTAAATTATACTTCTTTGTTTCTCTTCTAGAGGCAGCCTAAGCAACGAGTCCTTGTGTTTTAAATGTGTTACTTTCTTTTCGTAAAGATCAACCAGAACGTGATTTAATTCCTGTAAGGTTTGCATTTTCTGAGTCTGGCTGTGCTGACTGCTGAGCTCTCTCCTGCTGCTTGTTGAACAGTGGCTGCTCCTTGAACTTTGGCATTTCTCCCCCTGCTGCTGCTGTGTTATGCCCAGGTTTGCGGCCAGTCCACAAAAAGGACCATTAAAACCAAGAGGAACGTGAAAACTTTAGTTCAAGTATTAAAATACTGAAATTTGTTCTACCGGGACTCCCAAGTACTTTGCAAAGCTGTTTTCCCCTGGTCAGCTCCCAGCCTGTGCTGGTGCCTGGGGTGATTCCCAGTTTTGGGGTGGGTGTCACAAAGTGGTGCCTGAAACCCAGGGACTCCTGGCTTTGGGCCTCCCTTAGTGGGAGCATCAGCTGGGCACTGTGTGTGGTTCAGCTGTGTCCTGTAAGCCCCAGGATAACGCAGAATAAACTCGGGGTGAGCCACTGTGCAGAGGTGTCTGTTGCCCCCTGCAGTGAGTGCCGGGTAACTTGTCACTGTTGCCGGGGTTTCTTTGGTTTTATTTTGTCATTATCTGAGTGGTTTGCTCTGTTCTGCATTAGTGGCACGACTAAAACTCCATCCTTTGAATGTGCTTTTTGTGCCACTACGCATCATTTATGTACTAATGATCATCTGATCATCCAAGAATACCCTTCCCTACATCTATTTCTCATAACCAGCAGTCTCTTATCTGGGGGGCACACACAAGTTATATAGGAACAAGAAGGAGAAGGTAACAAATGGAAGCTTCAGCAACAACAGGAATTCATTCTTGTGGTCTGTTTTGAGCATGAATTCCTCCTCCAAGTCCTCATGGTGGTAACCAAGTGTCCTTTGCCTTGAACTTGGGCATGGAGAGAGCTTGGGAGCCTTCTGGTACTGGTAGGAATGTGGGGCTGATACACCTGGTTGAGAAGAATTTGGCTTTATCCTGTGTGAAATCCTTCTCTAGTTTTACCATCCCTCATCAAAGATGAGGTGGGATGTCCCCATGTTATTTCAGGATGCAGGAAATTGTGAAAAGAAGCAGATTCATGGGGAAAAAAACTGACAGGCAGAGCAAGCAATTTCCTCCCACTGCTTTTTGGTGTGAGAGGAATGAGGAGGCTGACCAGCGAGCAGCTTTATTTTGTAAAAAGGAGTAGTTGAGATAACACAATAGTCCCAGCAGAGAGCTGCACATTAAGTACCTCACTGTTGCACTAACTGGGGCATCTGGATACTGCTGAAATATGAATATTAAATGCATTGAACTACAGTGGTGTTCCTCCAGCTGGAAGAGAGTTTAATGTGTCTGAATCTCTGTGTGTCTCCAAGGGCTTGGATCTCACTGGTAAATACAGTCAGTCCTAAGCTGGCATCACAGCAGGGGGGTTTGGCTGTGCCTAAACATCCAAGAAAGCCTTGTCTGTGAGATCCCCATGTTTACCGAGGTAGAAACAAACACACTGCACTTTCTGACTCCACACAAGGTGAATATTGCACTATCAGTGCAGTGCTAACGCCATCCTGCATTTTGGAGGGGTAGAAGGGAGCGACTGATTGGCTGTGAGATCTCCAAAAGAGTGTTGTCATCTCCCCTCCTATCTTTCCAAGGCTAATTTATACATTGGGATAAAATGAAGACCTGCAGATGATAGTATTTTTATGGGTATGACAATTTACAGCATAGGGAAAACTGTCCTGGAGCCTAGGAAAGGGCAAATTAAAAATACTTGTAGTTTCTTCCTCCTAAGTGGAATGAATAAAAACAAAAGGGTTTGGAGCAAAGTTCCCCTCCCAGACAAGGAAATCTCTGCATGTGATCCAGTGTTGGTTCTATGTAAGGGATAAGCAATCTTGAATTGATTTAGATGCTTCTGAACCCATAGCCCAGTACCTTGTGAGTCCAGCTGAGATATTCACGGCACACTAGTGCTGCTCAGGAATGACAGCTTCACCATTCCTCACTGCACAAGGTTGGTTTGGTGCCTGATTCAATTAAATTCAAACAATTCAAACCATCCCCTCACACCATTTTGGTAGGTAGGGATGGGAGTGCAGCACCTGCACTGCTGTTTTCTCCTCTGTCACAGGTATTCAGAGATGCTGCTGTGGGGCAGGTTTGGAGAAAAGCTATGGAGACACTGCAGGATGGGGATAAAATCCCAAAGGGTACAGGTTGAGAGGATGGATGTTGTGGTCAGATTCAGAATGGAATTGGTTTTGGAGACTGCTGCAAATCACAGAAACCTTATTCTCCAGAGCATTCTCCAAGGAGTGCTCTGTGCCACATGCAAACCTGTGGTTCTGGAGTTCACTCCATGCTCAGACTCCTATTTCCAGAGATGCTAAAGTCTTGCAGGGATCTTCAGGCACCCATCATCATTATCATGTGTCATGTTCCTTAGTGGTCAGGGCTTGGGTGAGAACGTGCACAGTGTCACCGTTTAGCTCACATCTGATAGGAACAATGTTAAGAGTGTTGCACCAGGAAAAGATTAAAGAGATTAAAATGACACAGCCACATCTTGAAATCAAATGACTTTTAAAGTCTGACGGGTTTCTTCTTTCCTGCTCCCAGTCATGGTAATGCTGTAGAATCCTGTGTATTGAGGTTTATTCTCCATTCTGTGGGATGAAGTGATGCTTGTCTGGGGAGTGGTGGGGCTGTAGCCCAGAACCCAGTGCCAATTATCTCTAGAAATCTGCAGTTTGCACACAGATAAAAGGACTATCTAAAAGATTACAAAATGCAGAATATCAATGCTGCTGCTGTCAGATATGAGGCACAGCTTCCTTTTGTACCTGCATCTTTTACCCTACAGCAAGCTGGAGGTGTTTTTCTTTTTTGCTGCTTAGAAAAAGGGTTTTCAATCCATTCCTCTCCCTGACAGTGAGATCAATACAACTGTTGTTATGAAAACTCCCTTTCCTAATAATACAGCAGCCAGTTTTTCTAGTATGAAAATGTTTTATTTATAAATGTCTCTTAATTATATTATACACTGCAATGTACTGAGCTGGTGGAATTTTACTGGAGACTTTGGCATTGCTCATGTGTAAATGTAACAAACTAAGGGAGAGTCTAAGCTGGAACAAAGGCCTTGGGGTAAGGGCTTTAAACTGAAGGAAGGTGAGTTTAGAGTAGACATTAAGAAGAAATTATCTCCTGTGAGGGTGGTGGTGAGGCGCTGGCACAGCTGAGCAGTTAATAAATACGTGGCAATGTGTAGGGAGAAGCATGTCTGGCTTGTAGCTCCCCGCTTCCTCACGGAAAAGTGGGAAAAAAAATTTGGGAATTGCGGGAGCTCCGGCGGCCTCCGGCCGGCAGCGCCGTGAGGGAGGCGGGCGCTCCTCCGCGCCGCCAGGGGGCGCTGCCAGGGGGCGGGGCCGCTCCCGGCGGGCGGGGCCGGGGCTCGGGGCCGCAGAGGCGGCGGCGTCGCGGCCGCGTCGGGGCTGAGGGGGCTCGGCGGGCTCGGGGGCCGCGGCCGCCCCTCCGCCGCCCCGCAGGTGAGTGCGGACATCGCGGCCACGGTAAAACCCCTGCCCTCCGCCGGCAGGCCCGTCTGGGCCTCGGCCGGTGCGAGCCTGCCCCGCGGAAGCCCCGAGGGGGAAGGCGGCGGAGGTGGGGGGGTCGCTCACTCCCATTGCCGGGCGCTGATGGAGCCGGGCAGGAGGGGCTGGGAATGTGGGAAAGGGTGGAAATGTCTCCTTGGAGTTCTCTACGCCCCTCATGCACCTGCACTGCTCTGATCTGCGGTTTCTCCACTGGGTCACTCTTACAAAATAGTGCTTCCCTTGTATTAAAAATATTTATCTATAATATATTTAGTATTGAAAATAAGTAACAATTCATATTAATATTTAAATGTGGTCAGTGTGACTAAGAGATCGTGTTTATAACAGGTGCAAGTAATGGCTATATGATGTCTCAATGTATTTTACAGGGTATGTTTGTGTGTGGTTTGCTTAACACTGCTTCAGTTTGTGCTGTGTGTTGTATGTTCGTGCAGTTTTTGGCCAGGAGCTTTTAGTTCATATATCGCACAGATCTCCTGAAAACAAATTTAATTTGTTCTGCAAAAGAACCAGCATCTTGGTGGGTAAAAGCAAAAGTGAGCAGTTACTAGGAGAAAACAAATAAAAATGGTTTTTTTTCAGTAGATATGTTGCCAACACCAAATTATTTTGGGGAATGCGTTTAAAATAATATTAGGTTTAGCTGAGCTGTTGCACAGTTTGTTTTTGTGCTGTAGGCCTGTGGCAGAGAGGAGGGAGGGGACTCCATCACCTTCCTCAGTAGTGAGGGCTGGAACGAGCTGCTGCCCAAATCTGTCATGTGCCCTGGTGCTGGGCCCTGTGCTCTCTGACTCAGGGCACTGAGGAGGCTGGAAAGTGCCCAGATGAATAATGTGAGATTAGGTTTTTTTTTAGCTGGATTTGGCTGCAGCTGGTAGGGGATGATTTAGGAAGGCAAAGCTGCCACTGGGGCTTTTCTTTTTGGTAACATTCTGTTGTGATCAGAGCTGAAACCTCAGTTGTACTTTTGAGCATTAAGAGAAAGTTGTTGTGTAAAATTAAGCAGCATCTGTTGTGTCTTGTGGAAGTTGTGCAAGATAAAGAGTTGAGGGATTGCAGCTTTAACTAAAAGAGTTCAAGAGTTGAGGGATTGCAGCTTTAACTAAAGATTGTGGCTTTAATTTGCTGTCTGTACCCCAGAAGAAAAGCAAAACCCATCCTTGGTTGATTTCATGCCGGGTAGGAAGAGCCTGATCAGTTTTGTTTCCCAACTTGATTTGGAAAACTTGTCCGTGGTTGGTGTCACTGATGTGAATAAAAAAACACCAGGAAGGAGCAGTTGAGGTATTTGGGTGGGAATGCTGTCGGATGAGACCAGCAAAATGATTCTGTCAGTCAGAGCTGGGAATGAGCTGAAATATTTACAAATGCCCCACCGTGTTCCATGTAGTGAGTCATTCTGGCCTCTCTGTACCTGGGGTAACCCTTTGGTGTGCCTGGCAGTGAGCTTTTCACTGGGAACAGGTTTGGTGTTACAGCTCTGCAGTAGTTATGAGAGGAGAGGCTTACTTACAGGTTCTGCAGTTCCCATCCCCACACCCATGGCTTGTTTGATTTTAATGTCAGGAGAGATCCTTAGGAGGATCCAGTCTGCAGTTGTAGGTGATGTGGGTTGCAGTCCGTGGTTCCTGGTTAAGCTTTGGAGTGGTGAACTGCTTTAAAGGCAGCCTCTGCTATCAGGCTGCATTCTTTCAGAGATAAGCTGTGTGCTGGTGCTCACTATGACCTGCTTTCCACACTCAGGCCTGCTCTGTGCATGTGTGGTTCACAAGTCTGTAATAAGAATGGGAAGGACACATGACTTTCCTCTGGGTGTTGCTAATTGAGAGTGACAATTACTGAGCAGGTGCAGTGCTGGTTGTGCTTTTCAGATAAGCAGCAGTCACAGCAATTCAAGCAGTTTGATGTTATTTAATGGTTTTAGCCTTAATGTGTGATTTTTTTAGAAATCTGTGTCGGTGTAATCCCTGCTTTCCTGCAGGGACAGGCAGTGTTTAAGGTCAGGTTAAATATTAGCAAACTATATGTGGTTTGTGTCTTCTATTTATATGTTGGAGAGGCAGCTGTGCAGAATAATACTCCATGGCATTTACTCTTTAAAGACTTCTCTGGATTATTTTTGGAAGTATTGGCATTTTAGTGACTAGTTTTTAGAAAAGGCATGTTATGCATATTTTGTACATAATGAGAAGTGTTATTTCTCAACAACTGGTGCTATAGTGGAGATCAGAGGTGCTGTCACAACTGAGCAAATCACTCTCAAGCATTTCACAATGAGGTACACAGAAGTATGAATTAATTACAGTTATTTGAGTCCCTGATACTTACTGAGGTATTATTTCATTTATTTTTCCGTAGCCATCGTGGAACTATGTGGAAATGGGGTAGTGGAGATGATTCTCCTTCCAAAACAGCAGTAAGTACTGAATTACTATTAACATCCTTTTAAGACTCTCTGACACAGAATATTTCATTTTTTATACACTAACTATATGTCTTTTCTCTTTTATAAAGCAGTTGTTTGACTGGTTTTACCATGACAGTTCTAGGGCTCTAAGAGTCAGGTTGTGTCCCGGTTTCTTATCTCCTTGATGTTTAATCTCTGTGCCTTCCACAGCTGTTGTGCCTGTCCTCACTCTGCTTATCCTGCCTTAAGAAAACATCTGTAGGAGTTACATAAGCTCCATCCTCAGGGTATCTTTGGGTAGAGTAGATTCAATATCAATATTTTATGGGTATTTATTTTATTTAGCAGCGCTGCTGGCTGTCACAACACAAATCAAGGGAATGAGGAAGTTCAGGTGTTCATACCTAGAATGCTTGGATGGTTTTGCTGCATTTCAAGCCAAGCTTGCTAAAGCAGCTCCTAAGGTTTAGAATTCCATGTGGCCTGGTAAAACCAACCTGCTGTAAGTATGTATAACCCATGGAAGCTTTAGCATTGCTGACTGTTGCAGTGAAGTGGGACACAAAATGCAGGCATGTGAGGGGCGGTGCAGTGTGCCCCATTGGGCTTTAGGGGGGCACCCTGGATGTCCCCAGGCTGAGCATTCCCTGGGTCTCTGCAGGCTGCGGGCTCCGGGCACGTGGGGAGCGCGGCGGTGACGGATCTGACGGAGCAGCTGATGAGCACCGAGCAGCTGCTGGCCCAGCTCAAGGAGCTTGTCAGGGAGAAGGATGCTGAGCTGCGGAGCAAAGATCTTCAGCTAAAGGTACTGAGCACGTGTTCATGTCATAACCATTGTGAAAATCCCCCTTCAGTCGTTTTTGTCATGTTTTGCAAGATTCAGGTCTGTTACAGCAGCTCTGGGATGGTCACAAGGAGCTGTTCTGGGGTCTGGACATTGCTGCTTGTTCCCAGCGTGTGTTCTGTCCCAGGACTGAGCTAGAAGGAATTTATATCTAATATCCTGACGGCTTTTTTTGGGGCTTGTTACTCTTTTAGAAAAAGTCATAAAGGTTGATCTCTTCCTAGGAGAGATTTCTTTCTGCCCTTTTTATCTGTGGATGTGAACAGCCAAGTGTTAAAATACTGCATGTTTTAAAACTCATTGTATATTGAGTTCTCAAAAAAAAAAAAAAAAAAAAAGCTTTTACACTTTCATGAAGTTGTCTGTCTTTTTGCATTTTGTAATCTATTTTATATTTTTTAATGAAAAAATAATTGTATTTTTTATGACAAAATAATTCCTGGTTTTTTATGAAAAAACAATTCCTGTTTTTTATGAAAAAATAATTCTTGTTTTTTTATGATAAAATAATTCTTGTTTTTTTATGAAAAGATAATTCTTCTCATTAAAAAGTCAAGCCTAGAATTTGTATTGTTATGAAAAAAAATAGAGAAATTTATATAATAAGGTTTTGAATTCCATACAGTAATAATCACCGTGTGCAGAAAGTTTAGATAAAGAAGAGAATATTTAAAGAATGAAAATGAAACATTGGAATGTCTCTTCAGGGAAGATATTTTTTTTAATCACTTCAGATTTCTCCCTCTCTCATTTTTTTTTAATGGAAGAATTGAAGGAGGCAGTTGTCCGTGTAGCTAATTTAGTCTGTCCTGACTTTGATGTTTGTAGGAGGAGAAGGAATCTGCTGATGCCAAAATTTCCAAGCTGAAGCTGCAGAACAAAGCCAAGGTTGCATCATTAACCTCGCAGCTGGAAGAACTGAAGAAGCAGTTACCAGTGGCAGGAGGCTTAGAGGCCAAAGCAGAACCAAAAAAGGTAAGGTGTTCTCATATTTGGAAGCAGATACAATTTCCAGGGTGCTGTGGGCTGTTTTCCATGCTGGACTCAATGGGGAAATTCAAATTTTGAGCTGAGTCAGGTTAGGATCAAGGTAGGCTGAGTGGGTGCTGTCAGTTCATCTGTGTTTCTATTTAATTCTTTTATTTTTCAATAGAAATCCAGAAAATTGCACCTTCCCTTCAAATTGTTTTATTAAAAATTTCGCAATCCTTCATCCTATTAGCGCCTCTAAGTTTTGACACATGTAAATCAGGCAGATAAGTTTTGGAGAAAAAATAAAAACAAAACCTGTCTTGTTCCTTAGGAAATGTGTAACTCTCCTTACTAGCAAAATGTAAATTAAGTGCTGGAAAGGGACAGGTGTTTTACTGTTAACAAGAGAGTCTCAGATCTGTTTGGAGTAACACAGTTGTGCAAGTAGATTTGTATTTGTTCAGAGTAGGACATTATAGCTTCTAAAATAACTTTAGTGAGGCTTCAGTTTTTCAGGGAAATTTGTCCATTAAAGCTGTGCTGGAAGGGAAAGGTAACAATCAGTTTGTTACAGTCTCTAGTTTTCCATAAAAATGTGCAGTAACTATTCTTCTGATCTTTTTTTGGCTGACAAAACATGCTTTGCAATTGGTTTCTTGTAATGGCAGATAATTTCTGTAAAACAGCAATTACAGCTGGGGAAATTCTGACTAAAAACATGCTTAGGAATGGTTGAATTTACATTTTTCCCCCAGTAGTCCTGTTTTCCCTCTGATATGTATGGACTACACTTGCTAGATTATCTGAGTTTCAATTGCCAAAGAAAGTGAATCTCCTTCCTGCACATTCCAGTCCACTTTTTAGCAGTAATTATCATGAATAATTTAAATAAAAGACTTTTGTAAGCTTAATACAAATTCTGTGCCAGCTCCTACATGGAATATGAAATACAGAAGAGAACTGAAACAGGGTCTGTGAGTAAAGTCTGCTTTTTTCATCAGTATTATCAGACTAAGTAGAGGTACAGAATCCAGGAGTTACCTGTTTATGAAATACAAACCTTCCTGTTTTTGCAGGCATCAAAAGATGGAGACCAGGAAAATGCTGCAGCAAATCGAGGGAAAATATTAGTGCTGAGAAGGAGAATTGAAGAGCTGGAATCCCAGATCACACAAAAAAATGAAGAGTTACAGAAAAAGGTGGTGTTTTGTATGACATGACTTTTTACCTTTGTGGTGTAGGATTATGTTTGAATATGTTTATTTAAGTAGATATTTAATTCTGTGCTACTGAACAGCCATTCTGGGAGTTTTCTGTTGAGGAATTATGTTCCAGCCTCAGCAAGGGCAGTGGGAATTCTGTCATTGTGCCCTCAGTGAGCAGGGAATCCTGGATGAATGGAGAAGGATACATGGAGATGAGCTCTGTGGGTCAATGTTGTATTTAAATCTTGCATTTTGAACAAAAGTACTGCTTTGCTTCAGTTTTACTCATTGAAAAAATAATTCACAACAGGAGAAAATGTAGGCAAGGGCAGATTTCATGTTGTGGTGTTTTTTGGACATAACTTCCCTGGGGGTGGTGACAGGAATGGGAATGCTGCAGAGTTTGAGGGAAAAGTTCAGTAAATAATGATTACATTTCGAGCAGAACCAGTTGTACATCTGATTGTAATTTTTGGAGTACTGTAACTCAGGCAGCAAGGAAATGATGCAGACCATTCTGTGCTGGAGGTGGAAGCACAGAGCACAACCAATTCTGCCTTTTCACCCCAGGATGCTGAGCTGGAGGCGCAGCGCGGCCGTGGGGCTGACATGGATGCCATGCTGGCAGAGAAGGAGAAGAGGCTGGCTGAAAGGGATGCTTACATCAGGGATTTGCAGGTGGCCTGTGGATCCAGTGATGCTGCCAATGAAATATTCCTGCCCAATGAGGAACTGAAGGTATGTTATCAGCTCAGTTATAAAATCTCTGTAGAGCTTTCAAGGAACCAATGAATTTGATATGATATGTAGTCAGCCCTTGCTGAAATACAGTTAATTCACATGAATAAAAATTCTTTATTGACTATCTTAATTTATATATATTTACTTGCTTATTTTGTTCTTACCAGGGAGAGGCTTCATGATTGCTGTGTCATTTTTCTGCTAATTGTCTTTTGGTTTGCATTGTAAAGAACCAGCTGGCAGCTAAAGAGTCATCCCTGCAAAGCATGGAGATCCTGGTGCAGAACCTCACCAAGAAGGTGGGAGACAGTGAGGAAAAATGCAGCTTGTTCCAGGAGCAGATCGAGAGTCTGAAAAACGTTCAAAGCAAGGAAAGAGAGCATTTCCAAGGAAAAGAAGCTAAATACATAGAAAATGTAAGTAAATGCAGGATTCCAAAAGTTATATCCAGTTCTTGGGAAAAGTAGAATACAAGTGTTTGAGGAGGAGGATGCCATTTGGGCTTGGTTGTTAGAAACTTGCTAGGAGTGAACATAAGTGACTAATTAATGTATTTAATGTTACTGGAAGCAAAATTCAGACTTAATTTGGAATCCATTATCTTTCTGTACCTTTAGTTAGACAGTTCAGTGTGGTTTTACAATAGTTTGTTGGCTGGTTTCATATTTATTTTCTTTTTGGTTTTAGATACGTGTGTTTCAAAATATTATCCAGGAAAAGGAAAAGGAGCTGGAAGCACAGAGAGAAAAACATGAGCAGGAGCTTTTTAGATTAGCTGCTAAATCTGATGCAAGTGCTGACCTAGAACAGGTATGTTGCTCTGGAAACTCAGCAGCCTGAATTGGGAGTCATGTAATTACTAAACTCTGTGACACAGTTCAAGTGTCTGGTTGGGAGAATAAAAATAAGTCTTTTATAGATTGCTGGATTATTTAACTTTTTATTTTTGGTAGCTGCTAAAGGCTTTGAAACAGAAGCTCCATGAAAAGGAGGAAGTCATGCTGGGAAGGACACAGGTGATTGATGTCTTGCAAAAGGAGCTGGATGCCAAGGACCAGCAATTGAAGGTAAGAAGTGCCATAAGTAGGAATACAGATATAATGTTTGACAATGGTAGGAAAAATACTTTGCATTGAAATTATAAATGTTTTTTGTGCTGTTTTTTTTTTCTTTTAACAGGAGAATAATGAAAACCTGAAACGTCTTCTGTCTGAAAAAGAAAACCTCCAGTCTAAACTGGATGCTGAGAAACATGTAATGAGAGCCCAATTAAAAGACATGATGGAGAAACATGAGCTTGAAATGACAAAAGTTAAGGCGAAATACAATGCTGAACTGCATGAAATTCAAGAGAAACATGAAACTGAGCTGCAAGAGAAAGACCAGGCCCTGGTTCAGCTTCAGAAACAAGTGGCAGAGTTGAGTGCTGGTGGACAGAGTAATTCCAAAGAAGTCAAAGATCTGGAATCTATAACCAAAGAGAAAATGGAAGAATTGGAAGGTATCCTATTGAAACAATTGTCACTGACAGTGTTAAAGGTTTCTTTGCCCCATACTTCTGTGTGTTTTGAGCCAATTTCATACTTAGTGCAATTAGAACTACATGAAACTTGATGGAATGTTATTGCCACAGTAATTAAAGGGATCAAGCACTATAGTAATGAGGGTTAGAGGATTACCAAGATAATCACGAGCTGTAAATTTGTCACTGTGTCCAAGTCTTATGTTTTTCTGTAAATGCTGTTGTCTTGTGTGTGTAACTTCCAGTTGCTAAAGGAATTACACACAAGGTTTGTATTAATAATCTGTCTACAGTTTAAAATAATTCCTGCTTCTTGTTTCTTAGTCCAAGTGAAATTGAAAACAGAAGAGGCCAGCAAATCTGAAGCCAAGTTTTTGAAAATGAAGGCTTGGTCTAAATCAAGGATCAAACAGCTGGAGGATGAACTGAAAAATGTATGTGTAGCTTTGTGTTTAAGGCTCTGTGTCTTTCTTCAACTGCTGTGGTTGGAGTTTTGATTGGGAAAAAGTAAACTGTGGCATAAGTAGAATATTAAAATAGTTTACTTTAAGGTAAATTATTTTTAATGTTATTCAAACCTGAATTAAGGTATGAAAATAGAAGGGACATAAAGTGTTGATACAAGATGTAGTTTAAATAAAAAATAGTACAAATTATTTACCAGCATTCAGGAGTGAATTTGTTAGAGAGAGCTGCTGTATTGCACTTTAAATATTAGAAAAACAACTATTCTACATACTACTAAAGAATATGAAAAAAAAAGGACTTTGCTGTGATTTGCTGTATTTTAAACCTCCATAACTGTATTTTCTTTCAGTTTTCCTCAAAAAACAATGATGTATCTGCCTTAAGCAATCGTGTGTCAGAATTAGAAGTTGAAAATGAAGAACTACAGTCAAAACTTCAGTCATTGCATGAGATTGGAACTCAGAATGGTAAGAGAAAATCTTTTGCAGATGATCCAAAGTAAAGAGACAAAAATAAATTATTTGTGTCCTCATTAACCAAATTTGTTGTTTTTGTAGAAGAACTGCTGAAAAAGCTCGAGCTCTATGAAGAGCAGCAGAGGAAGCTGCAGGCTGATCTTGACCAAGTTACAAAGAGAGCAGCTTCACAGGTTGACTTGAAAATTGATTTGCATGAGTTATTGATTAATGGTGCTAATTAGACTTTGAAAAGTGTGTCAGCTGGATTTTGGAGCTGAGAATTAATTTATTGATAGATGGAATGTTCAGTTGGAGAACATGATGACAGGTTTTGAATTACTCAAAAAGATTGATTTCTACCTACTTTGCACAGACTTTAAATTACATTTTTCCAAGCAGTTTGCTGTTCATTTAGTTATGTTTAATGTGAGTCATCAAAGTGTGGCTGTTATTTTGTAGACAAAATATTCTTAATACTTTATGAATTCATGGGACTTGTTTTTCACATAATCCACAATATCTGCAATCTGCATTTACCAATTTCAAAGATTTTTATTTAAGTTAAATGATGAATTATGCTGGTTTGCCAACTTACAATGTATCTACATTTTCAGAGAGGTGTGGTAAATCTGTTTTAATACAGAATTTCTCTTGTTAGGCCAGTGAATCAGGTAGTGTGGATGAACTGCAGAGTCATCTCTTGGAATGGCAGGAAAACGTCCCAGAGTCAGAGGAGTCCCGGGATCAAGTCCGAGAAGAGAAATCTGCCATGGCCTTGAGAATGGCTCAGATTGAGGAGGAGAGAGAAGGTGAATTATTTTATTTCCAGGCCAACAATCCTGTTTTTATAGATCTGTGTGTGTCTGTTGTGCTTCAGAACAAATTGATAGCACACCACCATGACTCATTTCTGTAGTCATAAAATATGTATAGTTAGTGAAATTGCTGAAATTTGCAATTTCTGTTTTTTCCTGTTCCCTCGAGTTTGTTTTTCATATATTCATCTTGTTTTATATAATTTTTATTAAGTAGATGTGCTGTTTGTTTGCCATTTGAGCTGCTGCTTTGTAAGACTGCTTGACAGGCTTATTGTCTGCATATGATAAATTATAAAAATGATAAGAAAAATATATTTTATCAATGATAAATAGTTCCCCATTGAAATATTAAAACTGCCTGCATAGAGAACTGGTGAAAGTGTGGGGGACTATAGTCTTGGTTTGAATTAGAGGGATAAAGGTGGTGTTAAAGCAAAATATACCTGACATGGAGTTTCTCTTTAGGAAACTTCTCATTAATTCCGTTTAGGATATTTAGTGATCTGTTAGTAGGTGCCACTTGTATAGACCAGCTGAGTAATGCTCACTGGCAGTGGCTTGGAGGTGGTTAAAAATATCAAATAACCTACAGAAAATAGCATTTCAAGTAATGTCAAGCTTTAGAGCTTGCTAAATTATTAATTAATCAGCTGATGAGAAACTGAAGTAGCTTCTATTAAAACTTATGAAAGTCTGGTTAAATTTTAGATAGCTTTTACTGCTCTTCCCATGCCATCTGAACTAACTTGCCATTTTTGTCCCCCCTAGCATGGGGAATAATGGCAGGTTTTAATGCAGAGGACTTCCCATCAGAATTAATCCTGTTAGTTAATTTGAGCCTTCTCTTTTCAATCTGCAGCTGAATTGTTTTTCATTTCCATGATCCATTTGAAAGTTCAGTGTGTAAGCACAGAAATGTTTTAAGGATCACGTCTCTTCTGTTTGAAGGTTTTATGCTTTGCTATTGAAAGGGAATAATACCCCTCCATCAAATCTACCTGTTAGCACATCTGTGCTGGCCACAGAGCCACATGCAATATTAATAACACTTGTGAAATTTCCTCTGCCTCAGTCCAGGTTTAATTTTGCATTTTTTTTTCCCCTTGGGAGTAGCATGATCTTTCTGTTTCTTTTTTCCTGCCGTTCCACCTGGTGAGCCCTGAGCGTCCCTTCCCCCTCCACTCCTACCCTCACTGCGATCTGGGCAGCCAGGGAGAGCAGTTTCCCATCAGTTTTGTGCATGCAGGTTCCTGCAGCAACGGCCCCCTGCAATGTTCTGTTGCTGATTTCTCCTGCTCTTGCTTCTTGTGGAGGAAATTGCCAACAGTACCTTGCAAGGTTTGCCATTGATGGTTTGTGGATTTTAGCAATGTGTGTAACAACTTCTGGGTTTTAACTCGAGTTTCTCCTGCCTTGCACTACCTGTTTTCTTCTTTTATATTAATGAAATCATCTTCATTTTTTCACTCTAGTAACAGCTGACTCCATATTTATGTTTTATCTAGAGACAAATTTCTTGGCTTGCTACAAGTGGTTGTGACTAAGTAAGAATCAAATAAATTCTTAGTACTATCTGAAATTCAGTAGTATTAAAAAAAAATAATGTTCCATCCCATAAATTGCTGAACTTGCATGCATTAATATTAGCTGCCAATATTTTAAGCCATGTGTAAGCAATATGTAGCATCAGTAGTGACTCAGGGAAGTACAGACACATCACAATTTGTTATATGCAGTGCATATCTGAAAAAAGGTGTTCTGGGAAGTTTTTCAGGTTTTTATCTTAGATAATTGCAAATGAAAAGCTTCCTAAACTGCTGTAAAACATTAGAAAATGTATTTACTTACTAATTGTTCTTAAAGCAATGCTCAATTTAACTGGAAGTGTTTTATCACTTCTCTGAGTGTGCTAAATCATTCTAAAGCTCCAGTTTCTGTCCTTCCATTATTCTTTTGACAGTTGTAATTTCATTGTTTTTTTTCATCATCAGATACTTAGGAGCCTAAATATGTTGGGTTCCTATAGTACAATGTCAGAAGAGGGGTTAAATTTTTACCTGGAATAGATTTTATTCTTTGAACCCTTTAACTGGCAGTTCCTGTCAACAGAGGTTTAAGACCTGTGATCAAAATTTGGCATTTAATTTTACAGCCTTGAAAAAGTGTGTATAATGATAAAAAAATGTGTAAAATCTAGAAAATACACAAGGGTGTTTAAAACACATATGAACTGACAGTTTAAGAAGCCAAAGTTTAATTGAAATCAGAAGTATAATCCAATTTATCAATCCCACTTGAAAGGGGTCATTGTTTTCTTCTTTAGCTTTTTTCCCCACTGATCTTTTCTGACAAGACATTAGGGGTGTAATTTTGGAATATTACAGGAAGAATTTTAATCTAGCAAGTGCTACAGAATTGTGAGTTAAGGAAATCTATGGTGTAAGTAATCCTTGGCCAACTCAAATGAAAGGAAGGTATTTCTTGTAGGGCTGAATCTCCAAATCGTTCCTAGTGTTGACCTCACAGATGCATTTACATAAATTCTCTGAGTTTTGTGTGCTGTGAGGACAACTGTGGATTCATGTGGTTAAGCTGAAAGCCAGATTTGTAATTATTCAATTAAAATATGGAGCCACCTGTACTTGCCCTCCCTTTCCCTGGCTGTGCTGTTATGTCTGCTTTGCATGGAACGTGTTGTTTCCTAATCTTTACCCCAAATGTGTTTTGTTGTATCACAAAACAGATGGGAATGCACTTCAGATGACAAATAATTTCTAACAATGAACAGGATGCATACCTAAGATTTCATATTCTCAGTTTATTCAGTGTGTTTATTTACTAGTGATTCTGTATTTGTCCTTAAAAGAATGATGTTACTAATTTATGATAAGATGGTTTGATGCCAGTATAACATGTGCTTGTGACTTCCTCAAATGATCTGGCTTTAGAGCTTGTAGTAAAATTAAAGTTTTATAAAAATGGATGTGATTGTTGAGATTAAAAAGTCATCAGCTGAAAAAGCTGTGGTTTTTATCATACAAATTAGATGTATTTGAACCTGGTAAATTGAATTGAGATGTAATTTGGCATTTTAATTGATTGGCTTTCCTTCTTAGCATGGTATAACCTCACCCTTTCCACCCTCCTGTATAAAGTCTTCCTTTAGAGCTGATGAAGAAGTGAAGTTAGACTTTGATTTGCTTCTTCTTAGTGAGATACTCAGACTTTATGTTATGTTCTGCATAGCAATGTTGAGGGAAATCACAAGGTGAACACAGTGGATTTTAATCTTTAATCTTGTTCCTGTCAGTCATTTGTAGGGACTTCACCCTGTCCCTGGTCTCTCTTCATGTAGTAGTGTCTGATATAAATGTAAATGCTTTCCTGTGGCACAAAACTGATTGAGGATGACTGGTTCTTTCCTGGCTGCTCCGATCCAGCCATAGTCTCAGGGCAGCAGGAGCTGGAGGAGGAACTGGCCACAGTTCAAGGAGTGGGCAGGCTGCAGCAGGCAAGAAGAAAAGGCAGTCAGACCAGCAGGAAGCTGCAGGTAGGTTCAAAGAGATGTGAGTTTATTTTTACCTGTCTATTAACAAAACTGTGGAAAGTACTGTTATTCATGTGGTGCTTTAGTATTTAAAACATTAGTAGCTTAGGAACAGAGGTTGGAACTGAAAACATTGATAAGTTTAATGATTGTGTTCAGAGCTAGAAGATGAGAAATTCTCACACCTCTTACTCCTTTCCACTGAAAAATCACAAGGTTCTCCCTGGAGTAATTCCCATGCCTGAAGCCATGTGCATGCTTCAGATGTTAAGGCTGTTTTTAGCTTCTATAAAATCTTCACAAATCTTTTTGCTGGTGGGGCTTTACTGAATAATTAGTGCCACTTCATTCAGGTGGACTTCTAGGTAGGTGGTGGTGTACCTTGCATGAAAAAATGGTAACTTTTTTAAGAATTAGGATGTCATTGTCCCATTAACAGACTGTTGGAAGAAGATAATTAGTTAACTGATGCTTCAGAGGACTCAACTTCAGAAATCAGGGCACTAATTAAGATATCCAAACATTGTTATCCATTAGCTTCTCAGATAGCCAAGGGTGATTTTAAAGGCTTGCAGCTATGTTAAAGAACCTGTGAGAGACTTGGATTTTCTGGAAATAATATCTGGAAGCTGGGCAGGCCTCTCTAGTTCACAGCAATCCCACATACTTGCATTTAAGTGCCCGAATCAGTGCTGAGTTTTGGGATTTTGGATTGAAACTGTGGTTTTAGTAGCTGAATTATCTTACCCCTGCTTGCTTCCTTCTTTAAGTTAAGCTTCCTTCTCATGTTTTGTGTGTAGGAAGAATTCCCCTTCGATGGCAAACAATGCTTCCAAGAACTGAATGTCACCTTGGATAGCACTGACTCAGCTGAAGGAGAAAACATGGGAGGTTGGTGGCCAGAGTACCCTTCACCCAATGCAGGTGTGATAGCGACTAGACAGTTGATGAAAGCATGCACACAGCATCTGCATTTTGTGTCTATTTTTGTTTTCAAATTCAGCTAACAGCCCATTTGTGGTGTATTCTAATCTTTGTTGGATTTTTTTGGCTTGTGTTTTCTTCCTTTTCGTTTCCAAGCATGTGCGTGCTGGATGAACTGCCTAGTTCTGGCTCACAAGTATAGCATCAATATGGCTGAGCACTGGAATTGGATGAGCTTTGATGCCCATCAGATATCCCATGTGGCAAGATCGTGTGTTTCTTTTAAGTTATGAGTTGCTCCTGTGAATGTGTTTCCAGTTTATATCACAGTTATGTTGCAAACCAGAATTCCGTTCCATTGCTGCTTAATTTAAAAATACAATTCTCAGTTTTTAATGCTGATGATTTTATATTAATGGTAAAGATTGCAAATACATCTTATTGTTAAGATGGAATGGGCTCGCTTACAAATTGTCAGTCCAGACCAGTTTATTAATAATTACTTAAGGTGTGATCCTGCAAGCACCTGATCAACTTGTGGTTAATGTAACGTGAGCCACACTACTGGCTGAGCCACAACAGTGGTGGCTCAATATTTGAATATTTCTGCTAGGTCCTGAGTTCATGAGCTCTGCAACTTATTTTGGTTTTCCAACTGTTAAGGGTACTTTTGCCATCTAGATTTTGGGGATGTAGAGCCTCAGGCATTTCCACTAGAAAATAGGTGAGATTTGTTTGTGCCCAACATTGATGAGAACTTTGAATAAAGCCATTTCTAGACTTTGGGAATTTTGGTGGACTTCTCTTGAAAGAATTTTCCTTCTTTGACCTGAGTAGGTTTACGGAGTGTGGTTGATGAGCTGGAATTGGAAAGAAACCAACTGCAGGAACAAATACTTTTTCTGGAAGAGCGTTGTCAGGATTTGGAAGACAGATTTCAGCTTCAAGGTAGAATGGAGGCTCTCCAGGTGAGCTTTGGAGTTGTGTAACCCTGATAATACAAGAGAATCATTTTGAGTTTATGTTCTTTATATCACAGCCTACAGTAAGCTAAACTCATTAATTGGCAGCTGACAAAAAATGGCTGAAACCAAATTTACACTCATTAATTATGTTCTCAGAGAGTTTGCACATCCTGTATTATGCTTTGAGGCTGAAGCCTGTTGCTTTTGTTCAGCATGTGGAGAATTATGATTAGGATTAAGCTTTATTTGTTCTAGAAACTTAGTAAAAAGACAACATGATTTTCATAATTCTTTGTGAGGCCTTTGCCAGAAGGGCCACAATTAGGTTTGGTTATGACTCATTTGAATTTCCCACTCCTTATATCGCTTAAGTTTCTTTTCTGTAAGAGTGTATTAAATTTTTAGATTTTTTTACATTTAATTTTTTATATATATGTACACATTTTTAGAGAAGAAACTGCTTATATAAAAATGATCCATAATTTTATATAAATAAATACACATGCAATCTAAACTCTACATATGATTTAGACAGTTATATTTTAAAACCATTCACTGAAGGCCCCACAAAGAACAGTAGAGTTCTTTTAAAAGGAAAAGTTATTTTTAGTACTGCCTGACTGACAAATTACTGTGGTAATTTGGGAACCATATTTTCACTTAAGTGACACAAGTGATCTTGTACTCAGTCTCTTGGTGCATTACTCATAGTTCTTTATCTGTTAAGTTGCACGTGTATAAAAAAGAATGTGTGGTTTTAAGGTGAGAGACAAGCTTACGTGAATTATTGAGACTCTTTAACAAAGCCTTTCAATACAGGTAACGTTTGGTGTAGAGGAAGAAGGGCAGCTGTTGAGGGCAGTGCAGGTGTGTTCTGTCTCCTCCAAAATGCTACCTTCTGTTCATGAATGGTGACAAGTTTGCCACGTTTGTCCTACTTGCTGTTGATTCTGGATGTGTTTTGCTTTTGGTTGTTGGTTGCTGTTGTACGATTTTTTTTTTCTTTTCTTTTGGTGGTTTTATTTTTGAGTTGGTGCAGTGGATCTGACTAGAGTAGGAGAGATTTGTGCTGTGTTTGAAACCTCCAAAAGGCTGTGTGAACAAAGTGAAGCTCTCTCATGCTTCTCTGGGTGTGATAATGCTCTTCATCATTGCTTTTTTGCAGAATGAAAATGAGCGTTTGCAAACTCAGCTCACCCAATTGCGCAACCAACAAATGCGAGATGTGGAAAAGCATCAGATTCTGATCTCTGGCTTGAATGAGCAGCTTAAAGGGTAAAACCAGGGTTCTTTACAACACCACACACCATTGGCTTTCTCTGCTTTAAACTTCAAATTCTAGTTAGGCATACAGTCTCTCGAAACCCTTGAAAAAACAATTACTTGGCTCATGTTTCTGTTTGCAGTTGTGTTATTTTTGTACTTCGAAGTTTAAGTGGACAGTGTAAAAATAATGGTTCTCTTAGTTTGAGGTTAGTAAGTTTAGAAAACTTAATGCAAGCTTTGTTTTCAAAATGTCTAAATATCTATTTTCTTTTCAGATTGAGTGACAGAAATAGTTTGCTTGAAAATTCACTTGGAGAAAGAGAACAAAAACTGGCAAGCACAACAGAAAAGCTGGAACAAGTTGAAACTTTGAGGAAACAGCTTCAAGAAAAGGATATTCTGAACAAAGAGCTCGGGGAGAAGTTTGTGCATGTTGAGCAAAAAGTAAGCTAAAATTATAGTTACTATTTCACTTATTAGAATTGACGAGCTTTAACCATAACTTTCAATTTGTGTCCCAACAGAATGATTGCTGTTTTCCCAGTCTGAAAGTTTGTACTTTGTCTTTACAATTTTGTTTATTTAGTTAAGTTTTTTAAGTGATTTAATTTTGTAAGTAAGTACAATTAAGTAAGTTATTTAATTTTGTTCATTCTTAAAGCTTGGTGTAAGGATTTCTTAGACCCAACCCAGCTTTGCATGAAAATATTTACATTTTAGTGGGGTGATAAGTTTTTGGTTATGAATTTAAAAGTATAAACTTCACTGTTGTGTAAACTCAATACTATAACTGGTAACATCACAATTTTAATAGAATTCTATGTATTTCTATCACGTGAACTTTTAATACTAAGCTGAATGAAGCCTTAAAGAAATGCAGTCTGTATGAAGTGGAGAACGTTGAGCAGAAAGCAGCCATCAGTGATCTCACAGAAAGAGTCGCTACACTGAAAGAAAAGGTAATTTATAACAATAATATAAGAGAAGAAATTCTGTGTTCATTTTTCATGGCCCATTTAAGTGTCAGCAAAAGTGACAGCATGAGCTGCTTTAAATTTCATACACTGAGCTTTCTGTTTGCTAAAACAGTCTGAAGAAGAACATCTTGTGACTTTACATTGGGTACAGGCTGATTGCCTCAAATGCTTGTCCTACGTGTGGGGTGTAGCTTCTTCCTTTAACAGGTCTTTGGAGTATTCTTGTAACATTATTTTCTTGCTGTTTAGACTTTGAAACAAGACAGTGTGGTGGAGTCCATGCAGCTGGACCTGGACCAGACAAATGAAGAGCTTGACAAGTTGAATTCAAGCCATTTGGAGGAGAGGTCTCAACTCATTCAAGATCTGCAGAAACGTGAAAGAGAAATTGATAATCTGAAAGAAGCACTGTCAGAAAAAGACAAGGAGATGTCTGTCCTGTCTCTGAACATGACAGAATATTCTGAGCAGGTTATGATCCTGAAGCATCAAGTGCAATGCAAAGAGGAGGAGATGCGAGGTTTGGAAGAGGCTTTATCAAAGGCTGAAAGGGAAATGCATTTGCTGAAGGAAGTACAGACAGCTGATGTGAGAGATGCCAGTGTGAAGATGTCTGCCCTTTCTGAGCAGAGTGAGGCCATGAGAGTGGAGCTGGAGAGAGCTAGAGCTGAGAATGAAGCTAAAACCAAAGAAAATGAGGAGTTAATCAGGCAGGGCACTGAGAACAGTGTGACAATTAAGGATCTCCGCTCCGAAATCAAGGCCAACAGTGTTGCGTACCATAACAAGATCACGGAGTGTGAGTCACAAATTGCTCTGCTGAAAGAGCAAATTACTAAATCATCTGAAAAGCTGCAAGAAACAGAGGCTAAACAAAGAAAAGAAATGGAACATTTGAAATCTCAGCTTGAGGAAAACAATGCTTTGAAGGAAAAATGGAACTGTTTGCTTAAAGAGGAAGAAAGCAAAGCACAGACATTGGAAAATGAGTTAAAGTCAATTAAAGATTCATACAACAAACTGGTTTTGGAAAATACTAGAAAAGATGAAGAGTTGGCTGAATTATCCAGAAAGCTCACAGAACATACTGATCATAAGGAAACAGCTGAAAAAGAGTTGCAAGAGAAACAAGAGCTCATTGTTTCATTAGAGCAGAAACTTGGGGCTTTGGAGAAACAGAATGAAGAGACTAAACTTAAATTAATTGGGGATCTGAAAGCCAAAGAGACGTGTTGCCAAGAACTTAATGACCAATTAAATGAAATGCATAAACAAATTAAAAAATGGGAGATAGAGACACAGGAGAAAGCTTCAGCTAATAACCAATTGCAGGCAGATCTTGAAGGGAAACAAGAAAAATTGGCAGAGCAAATAAAAGCAAATGAATATCTGAAAAAAAGTATAGGTACAATGGAAAATGAAAAGGAACAGCTAATCAGAAAAAATGAGAATTTGTCCAAACTCCTGGATGTACAAGAGTGTGAGTTGTTAAAGAAAATCCAGGCTGTGACAGAATTGGAGAACAAGTTATCTGTTAGCACTGCTGAGTACGAAAAAACTCTTTCAGTACTAAATTGTGATAAAAACGCTCTGGCAAAAGAGATTGAACAACTGTCAGTAGTTGCCAAGCAAAAGGAAAGTTCAGTTGCAGAACAGCTGGGGGAGAAAACAAAGGAATGTAATGTGCTGGCTGAGCAGTTGTCTGAAAGCAAGGAACAGACCCAACAGTTGCATGAACAAGTGCAATCACTGCTCATTCAGCTGAAGGAGGTTAGAGATGAAGAAATAAAAAAAGAAGAAATGTTAAATAATAAATTATCTGAATGCAGTGGTCTAATCCAGGAGCTCAGCCATAGCAAGGAAAAGAATTTGCTTCTGCAGGAACAAATTCAAAGCATAACTTTGGATTTTGAAACTGCAAACAAGTCTCTAGAAGAGAAAAATCTTCAAAATGATTCATTGCATAAGGAAATGGAGGAGAGTAAGCTTTGTGTTGTAGAATTGCAGGATGAAATAAAAAATCTTAAAGATGAAAGGATTAAATTAACTCAGTTGGTAGAGGAAAGAGACCTGGCTGTGAAAAGTCAGGGTTCAGAACTTGAGAAGTTTCAGAGGCAAATATTTGAAAAAATAGAAGAAAATACAGGGTTAAATAATCAGCTACAACTATTAAGCAAAGAAATGGAGGTGCTTAGGCATGAAAAGGAGGACTTTTCAAGGTTATTGAATGAGAAGTCACATGAATGTAAATGTCTCCAGTCTGAAGTTGCTTCAGCAAGGCACCAAGCAGAAACGTCAGCTCTAGAAAATAAAAAATTGAAAGCAGACATAGAGACAATTAGTGTTACAGTAAACAAAAAGTCAGAGGAAGTAGCTGCTTTATCTTCACATCTGTCCCAACAAAGTCATAGTATTTTAGATTTGAAGGACCAAATTGACAGCCTGGTTATGGAGAAAGAAAACTTAAAAATTACCTTTGAGGAAAAAGAAAGTCTCCTTTCTGAAAAGGAGGCTTTGATTAAGGAAATGAAAGACAAAGTGGCAGGAGAAGAGCGATACGTGGAATTCATTGCAGATCTCCAGCACCAAATACAAACCCTGAACTTTGAAGCTGAGGAGCTCAGACACACAATGCAGGCAAAAGAAAATGAATTTAAGAGGCAAGCCCAAGAATTTAAGTTACTAAAAGATAAATCTGAAGAATCTGATGTACTTAGGGTTCAACTGTCTGAGAATATGGAGGTTATTTCTAACCTTCAAAGTCAGCTTAAAAACATGACAGAACAAGCATCCCAGTTGAATGACTCCATTGCAAAGAAAGATGCATCTTTGAAAGAAAAGGTGGATGAATGCCTTGGTTTAAAAGCACAGCTTTCTGCCCTACAGGATTCTTGTGTTGTGCAAGAGAAGCAGTTACAGATTTTAGCCTCTGAAGCAGAACAGCTAAAAGTACTTGTTTCAGAAAAAGAATCAGCCATCAACAGTATTTCAACATTCAGTGAGAATTTAAAGATGCAGCTTCAAGAGAAAGAGGCTGAGTGTGGTGTCTTAAAGAAACAGATGGTGGATCTGCAGGAAATGAAAGAGAATTTCCAAAAAGAAATAGAGCATCAGAAGAATGTAATAATTGAGATGGATCAGTCCTTATCAGAAAAGGAATCATCTCTTACAGAAAACAAAAGTCTCCTCGAAACTCTGACGGAGAAAGCAAAAAAAGATGAAGAGAAGACGCATTTAATTTCTCAACTCCAAAGTCAGGTCCATGAACTTACACAAGAACTACAAAACTCTAAAGAGCTAGTCCATGAGAAAGAAAATGCCTTTTTGTCTCTTCAGGAGAAAATTGCAGCACAGTACGACCAGAGAACAGAGTTAAACGTTGCTCTTGGGCACAAAGATGAAGTTATTGCTGGACTGCTTAATTCCTTAAAGGAAAAAGATGCCAGTGTACAGTTGGCAGAGGGCAATGTTAATGCTCTTTCTAGTGAGATTGATGTTCTCAGATCCAAATTAGAAGAAAGTGGAACAGCCATGAAAAACCTCAGTGAGGAATTTCAGGAAAAGAACAGGAAGCTTGATAACCATCAGAAAAAAATTGATTCTTTGACTGTTGAGCTTGACTCTCTTAAAAATGAGCACCAAAAAGCGCTAGACCAAATAAATACCCGGGAACAAGAACTCCAGCAGAAAGACTTGGCTGTGGAGTCTCTGCGTGTGACGTGCACTGAACAGGCTGAGAAACTGGAATGTTTGAAGTTGGAGTTCAACAACTTAAATTCCAAATCATCTCAAGACTGCCATGACAACACGCTTTTAATAAATAGTCTGAAGTCTCAAGTGGAGTCTTTAGAGAAAGAAAAAAAAATGTTGCAAGATGATGTTGGTAAACTGATGGCTGAAAACACACAACTTACTGCATCTCAGACTGATTTGCAAAAGAAATTGGAAGAACTCCGGGAAATCCATGAAAAACTACAAACCAGTGAGAATTATTCAAGGATGCAGATAGATGCTGTCAAACTCCAGATGAAGACTGAAAAAGAGAAGTTACAGATGCAGGTTAGTGTGAAGGGTGAAGAACTTTCTAATTTAGAACTTAAATGTCAAACTCTAGAACAGAGTCTGCTTGAGTCAGAAAACAAATGGGTGACAGATCTTGACAGGGCAAATTCACAAAATAATGATCTTACTGAGCAATTGAGCAGTTTAGAAAGTGAAATGAAATCAAAAGATAGCGAAATCCAGTCTTTGCAGCAAGAGCTGGATCTTATAAAAGAGCAATTAACTCAGAGCTTATCTCCATTACTTAGTAGTAGGCTTTTAAGTAAAGAAGAGAAGACACAAATGTCAGATTCTGAACTGCAGCCAACTGATAGTAAAACTCAGTTGGAAAAATTCTCCACTCTGGTAACTGCTATTCTGAGCAAAGAAGCAGAAGGAGAAAGTTTGCAACTGGCACTTCTAGAAAAACAGAAAGAAATAGACAGCATGAAAGATGAATTAAGAAGTATGGAGTCGCTTGAGAAGCAGAAGGAGGTGCTGCAGAGTGACATGGAAAAGATGAAGGGCAAATACATGTCTGAAATGGAATGTCTGTCAAAAGAAATGGTCTCACTCAAGGAGACAGTAGGCAAACAAGAGTGTCTCCTGAAAGAAAGGGAGGAGTCTTTGGCAGAAATAAATAAGCAGCTGAAATTTCTTCAGGACAAGATGAATAAATCAGAAGAAATGGTAAGAACTAGTCAAGAAAAGCTGCAGGCTGAAGGTAAAAAAGTAGCAAATCTCCTTGAAGAAATGGGGGAAAAAGATCACCTCATCGAAAACTTAACATCCCAGGTCAATCAGCAGAAGGATTTAATTTCTGGTCTAAGCCAGCAAATGAAAGAAAAAGACTCTTCTGTTACCCAGGTCATGGAATCATTGTCTAATGAAATGCTGAATTTTTCTGAAGAGAGGAGTACGTTAAATGCCAAACTTGAAGACCTTGAAGCTGTTCATAATAGTTCAGTGGCAGAGCTAAACCGAGTATTGCAGGAACTTGGAGATTGTAAAAAAGAACTGGAACATAACCGGGTTATGTTAAGCAGTAGAGAAGCTGAGGTTAAAGATTTAATTAATGAAAACGAGGAGATGAAGTGTAATCTTGAGAAAATGGGAAAGGAAAAAGAGAATCTGAAAAAGAAGCTTCAAGCAGCATTGATAGTAAGAAGAGATCTGATGCAAAAAGTTGGGAAATTAGAAAAGAGTGGACAGGAAGAAATAGAAAAAGAGCAGAAAAAAGCAGAGGACCTATTGAAGCAAGTTAATGAGTTAACAGACAAACTGAAACTAATTGAAGGACAAAATAATGATTTTGAGTCTCATCTTGAAACTTTGAAACAGCAGCTTGTAGAAAAAGATGCCAAGATAAGTGATCTGACCAAAACCTTATCTTCAAGAGCATCCTATTTAGAGGAACTTCAGCACAATATTGCAGAACTGAATGATGTCATAGCTGAAAAACAAAATGTTTGTGAGCAGAACCTAAAATCTTTAGGGGAGAAGGACTCTATGCTTGCTCATCTGCAATCTATGCTTGATGGAAGAGCAAGGGCATATCAAGAGGAATGTTCTCAGTTGCTCTTGACTCTTGAAGAGGTGAAGTCTGAACTTAAAAAGAAGGAAGAATTGTTGAAAGATTCCAGTTTAGAAGAGCCTCGTTCAGGTGTTGGAGATGGGAATGAGTGTCTGAATCCCAGCAATGACGTTAATGCCATGAATCAATTACAAAAAGAAAAAGAAGCCTTACAGAGGGAGCTTTTGTTTGTGAAAGAAGATATGAAAAAATTCCAGCAAGAAAGGGAGGAGCACGTGAAACTGGCAGCAGATTTTGATGATCAAAAAACCCACCTTGAGCAGCTCAGGCAAGAGCATAAAGCACTCTGGGAAGTTCTCCAAACAAAAAGTAAAGAGCTGGGCTTTAACCAGTTAGAATGGAAGGAGCTGATTCCTTCCAAGGCACTGCTGGGAGAAGAGCAAGCTGACCCAAGGAGTCTGGAATCAGACAAACCAAGAAACAAGGTTCACATTGCATCCTTGAAAGGGTCAGAAAACACAGTCACTTCGGTGCCAAGTGAAAACATTGAGCTAAAAGAACTAAGAAGTGATTATGCAAAACTTCAGGAGGAAACAGAGATGTTAAGGAAAGAGCTGAGAAAAATATTGTTTGAATTTGGTGATGATAAAGAAGAAACCGATAGCTTAAAGTCTTTGAGACAGGAGGAGCAATGTCAGGGCAGCTTGTTGGAGGGCATAAAGCATCTGCAGAAAAAGCTGAAAGCACATCAGACTGAAACTGTAGAGCTCAAGGCAGTGCTTGAACATGTGAATGATGAGAAAAAAGCACTTATTAAAAAAAGTGAAGAGGATTACAGGATGAGCCAGGAGGAACTGCAGAGGTCACGAATTGAAGCTAAGCAGGAGGTTGCAGGAAAGAATGAGGAAATAGAAACACTGAGATGTTCACTTACAGATTTAAAAGAGAAACTTGGTCTGGAAAAAGAATTATTAAACAAAGCCATAAAGGAGGGCCAGGAAGAAGCCCACCATTACAAAACAGCCTTTGAAGACATGAAGAGTGAAAAAGAGGAACTTCTCAGCTCTTTGGAAAAGTCCAATTTGGAACTAATTAAGATGAAAAAGGAGGTGGAACATTTCAGTGAAGAAAACAAAAATCTTGTGGCAGAGCTGTGCTTGCTGCGTGAGAAGGCTGAGATGAGTAAACCTGTGGTGTTGGGCAAAGAGCTTAAGGAAGAAAATGGGACTGAAAAGGAATTGGGAGACGTTGGTTCAGAAAGTAATTCCCTTCAAGAGAATTTGGAAAGAAAAGTCACCTCTCTTCAACTATCAGAGGCCGATTACTCTGGGAAAACTAAACCGAGGGAAGCAACAGAATGTGAAATCCAGAAACAAATGCAAACAATGGAGGAGCCACTGGCAAAACCTGCAGATTTAAATGATTCCAAGGCCCAAGAGCAAAGAGCTGTAACAGAAGATAGATCCAGAGAGCGCCTCCAAAGGAAATTACAGGCAGCTTTAATATCACGTAAAGAAGCCCTGAGAGAAAATAAATCTCTAAAGGAGCAGATTGATCAGCTGATGTTGGAAAGAGAAGAGCTAATGAACAAGACAGGAATGCTGGAGCACTTGTTAGAGCTTGGCAGAGAAAAGCAGAGTTCAAGTGCTGTGGCTCCGATGTCCGGAGAGGAGAGCCTTGCTTCGGAAAATGCAAGGCTGCTGACCGAAAATGAAAACCTCACTGCAGCATGTGAAAGTCTGAAATCCACCATGGAGTCCATAGTTCAGGAAAAAGAGGCCTTTTCTTTCCAATTAAATACCTTAAAAGATTCTCAGACAGTTGAATTGACAGGATGGAAGGCTAAACACAGTGAATTAAAGCAGGAGTATGAATCGCTTCTTCAGGCGTATGAGAATATCAGTAGTAAAGTGGCAGATATGAGGCAAGTCATTGATGTCAGTAGGAAAGAGAAGCAAGAGGCTGTTCAAAGACTCAGGGAAGGACAGTCTGAAAAGGAGGCTCTGCAGAAGCATTTAGAAAATCTCCTTGATGAAAATGAAGTTATTAAGAACCAGCTGAAACAACTTGGTGAATCCAAGAAGATGGAGGTGGAGGAGTTACAGAGCAAAGCAGAAAGGCAGATCCGTGAGCAGGAGGCCAGGATGCAGGAACACCAGGATCATCTGTGTGAGCTCACTGAGCAGAACCATCAGCTGATGGAGGAGAATGAGCAGCTGAAACAAACCTCTGAAAACCTAAAGCAGGCTTTAGAGAAAACTCAGAATGAGAATGATGTCCTTCATAATAACATCACCGTAACCAAAGCTGCACTGGGAGAGCTACAGGTTCAAATGGAAATGTACCAAAATGATACGCAATCCAAAATCAGTGATGCATTATGTGAGAATGAATCGCTGTTAAAGGACATTAATGTGTTAAAGAATAAACTCTCTGAAAAAGAACAAGCTGTGCTTGTCCTAGAACAAGAAAGAGAATTAATTTCAGAAAAAGCACAAGAAACTGAGAAATCTTTGCTGCACAAAACTCATTGTCTAACAAAGCTGGACACGGAATTTAAAAGTCTAACACAAGAAATTGTTAGTCTAAATGAAAAAGTTAAGATTTTAGAGGATGACAAATGCCTGTTACAGGAAGAATTAGAAAATGTACAAGAAAGTTCTTACAAAGTAAAGAGTGAGAGAGAATTTCTTGAGACAGAATTGCTTAATCATGTGAAAAAAGTTGATCATCTTACCGATAGGATGAAATCAGCACAGGCACAGAATAACTTGCTGTTACAGCAGCTGGAAGAGTTAAAGGCAGAAAAATCGAATGCGGTTAGAGAAAAGGAAGAGCAGCAGCTCCATCTTGTAAAGATATTTGAGGAAAAGGTGAAAAGTGCTCAGAGGGATAATAATGGGACTAAAAACAAAACAAAAGAATTGCAAGAACTCTTAAAGGAGAAACAGCAAGAGATCAACCAATTGCAAAAGGATTCCGTAAAGTTCCAGGAGCTGATCCTGGATTTGGAAAGATCTGTGAAATTGTCACAGTCAAAAAATGAAAAATTTGAAAAGGACTTAAGTAATGCATCAGAAAAGCTGGCAGAATCAAATGATGAAATACTTCATCTCAAGGGAAAGCTTACTGCACAGATGAACCTGTTGGATCAATCAAAAAGGGAAGTGGACAGGCTTAAAGATGAGAATCTAAACTGGAGGAAAGAACTTCAGAAGAAGGGAGATGAACTGCAGCTTCAAAAGAGAGGATACGAGAGAGAATTGGAATTTCATCTCCAGCAGCTGAAATTGCTTCACAAAAGTGAAATTTCGAGCCTGGAGGAAAGACACAGTGCACTCCAGAGAGAAAAGGATCGGGTGATGGGTGAGGTCCAGGGATTGCAGGAGGAGGTCAGCACCAAGGACTCTCAGAACAAGCAGCTGCAGGCAGAGCTGAACGCAGCTCTGGCACGCCTGGCTGCTTTCACAAAGTGCATGTCCTCCCTCCAGGATGACAGGGACAGGGTCATCACCGAGATGAAAACCTGGGAAATGCAGTTCAAAGAGGCCATCCAAAACAAGGAGAAACAGCTGGAAGACAGTAACAAGAGAATAGCAGCCTTGCAAGATGAATTGAAAGATAAAATTACTCAGATTCAAGAACTAAATATCAAATACTCTGTGGTAGAGGAAACAAAGGATGAACTGTACTTGAGGCAAAAATCTGTTGATATGCAGCGCTATGAAGAGCTCTGCAGGATAAAGGAAGAAAATACCTTCTTTTTTAACAGACAGCAAGAGCTGGAGAGTGTTCTTCAGTCCAAAGAAGAAGCTTTGCAAGCACTCCTGAAAGAAAATAATTCTCTAAATCATCTCATAGAGAATAGTAAGAGTGCAGGAAGAGAGATAAAAGCTCTGGAAAGTAATTTTACGAGACAGGAGCAAGAATTGCAAGAGCTTCTAGCAGAGAAGGAAAAAATGAATGCTGAATTGCAAAAGCAGATCACCATTTCTGAGCAAATGAAGGTCATGCTAAATAATAAAGACAAAGAAATTTCCTTACTCATTTCTTCAAAAGGAGATGAAATTTCAGACTATCTGATTCAGGTACAGACTCAACATAGGAATCAGATCAAAGAGTATGAACTTCAGGTAAGGTCTCTGCAGGTGGAGAGACAGCAAGCTGAGGAGTCCTGTCAGAGATTGGGAAACGAGCTGAGAAATCTCCAGGTGAAAGCAGAAAAAGCAGGTCAGGAGAAGGCTGTGATTGCCAGTGAAATAGATGCCTTTAAAAAATCCATGTCATCTCTCCAGAATGACAGGGATGATCTTTTTACTAGATACAAGGAGCTGGAACATCTTCACCAGGATGTCTTAAACCAGAGGGACAGTCTCCTGCTTGGCAGTGCAAGTGAGACTAATTCTTTGAAACAGGAGTTAAGGGTCCTCCTCAATCGGATTGATGATCTGCATTCTGAAAATGCAATGCTGAGTGCACAGCTGATAAAATACAGGGAAGATCTAAACCAGGTGTTATCTCTGAAAGACCATCAGCTGAAGGACTTACTTAAGCAGAAATTGGAGTGTATTAAAAGCCTTGAGCATGAAAAATATGATCTTCAAAAACAACTAAAAGAGATGCAGCTTTCCACTGAACTGCAGAAGGAGGCTGCTGTGACTTTGGAACAAGAGAATAAAAAATTGGCATCTAAAGTAAGTGATTTAGAATCTCTAATTGCATCACTAAACAAAGAGAAACTTGTTTCTGAGTCTGGAGAGAAGCTGCTAAGTAGTGAGAGTATTCAGAAAAAAGAATCCAATGGGCAGCATGGAGGAAAGCTTCAGAAAAAGGTTCAGGAGCTCCATAAATCCAGAGGCAGAAATGCAGATGAGGAATACAGTGGGACTCTTTTGACACTTGAGGATGGAGATAAACCTGATGCTTCTGCAGAGAAGATGCTGCTTGAAGTTCAGTCTCAAAACAGGGAGTTGAGATCCCAAAATGAGGCCTTTGGGAAGGCAATGACTGCTCTGCAGAACGACAGAGATCGAATCATAGAGGACTTCAAAGTTCTTCAGAGCAAATACACCTCTGAGCTCAAGACAGAAAGAAAAAAAGGAGATGAACTTGCAGCTGAATTGGAGGGATTTAAATCCCATCTCATTAGTATCCTCAAAGAAAACTCTCTGGTGCATGGGGCTGGCCTTGATGCTGCAGGCCAGGTTAGCCTTGCCCAGGTGGCTGATGACTTTGGAAGTGTCTGCAGGACTTTGGTCACTCGGGAGCTGGAGGTGAGCAGGCTCTCAGCTGAGTGTGGGAGTTATGCCCAGCAGATGGAAGCGTTTGCCAAGGCCATGGCCAGTCTCCAGGATGACAGAGACAAATTGCTGCAGGAGCTCAGCCATCAGAAGGTAACTTCTGAAGCTCACCAGGGCACAGCTTCGTTTCCCATTGATTGCAGCAGCATCAATGAGAAAAACACTGTTAAAAATAGTTTGGATGTGCCTCAGAACAATGGGGAAACTTTGGTAAGTTGTAAGTAGCCACATGGCTCTGTGATTTATTTTATTCTTTGTGCAGAAAATGCTCAGAGGCATGTTGGATTCTGGAGTTTAACTTTGTGGATTGTGTGAGTGCTAAGCTAGCACTGTGTGTCCAGAGAAGGTGTGTTTACAGTTTTGGGAGTTAAGGTAATTAATCTGTTAAACAAAGCAAATAGGGAAAGCCTTCATCTATAATTAGAATTTTACTTCTAATCAAACTTCATCCATGTAGTTTTCATTCCAGTTCACTAATGATGTTTATTAAACCTAGGCTAAAGAAGGAGCCAACCTTGCAGCTGTTGAAATATCCAAACTGAAGACCAAGGTTGATGATCTGGAGAAGGCTTTGCATCAGACAAAAGCCTTCCAGGCAGAAACCGAGAGAGAGATCACATCATACCAGAACGAGCTGGCTGGACTAAGGTATAACAGTGCAGCTTTATCCTCTTCATTGATTTGTATAGAATATAGAATTATTTAACATCTGGTGTTTTATGTTCAGAATGGAAAAGAACCTGCTTCTCTCTGAGTCCCAGGCACTGAGGAATCAGTGTCAGATCACGGTGGCTGAGAAGGACCGGCAGATTGCAGAGCTCCAGAGGCTGCAGCAGGACATGAGTGGGAAGAAGGCACTCCCTGCTGGCAGCACTTACCCAGTCAAGGTAACAACATGGAATGTAGCAGGAGTGTAAAGTGGAAGGTAGCAGCTTATTGTCTGAAATTTGCAGCCTGCTTCTCCAAAGAGCAGTCTATAGTAGTCCTGTAAATTATTGTCTTAAATTGGTTAAATCCAGAATATAAAAGGAAGAAGTTGAAAAAAATTAAATGAGTTTATTTCTTTCAGGTTTATTATGGCTATAACCCATTTTCAGGGACAGGCTTTTTAAGAGGATTAAAGAGTTGGTGGTTTACATGGACAGCAGGTTTCACAGTTTGTATAGTTGATGCAGAGAGATTAATGAAGTTAATGAAGTTCTTTTTCAGAGCCTAAATCCATGTTACTGCAGATTGGACTAGGACTAACTGGGGGAGAAAGGGGAATGGAAGTGTTCTTGTCCTTCCCCTGAAGCAGCTGGAGCTGGCTTCTGCCAGGAACAAAATCCTGGGTTTGGAAAGGCAGCAGCTGACACCCAGGCTGGCAAATGCTGTTTTGTAGACTGTCATGAAGGATTCAAGCAAAGTGCTATTTTAGAATAGTATTCTTATTTACCTTTTCTGTGCCAAATGAAGGAAGCAGTATTCATTTTAATTTCATTAAAACCAGCATTTTAGTTGAAGTTTGTATGCTGTTCATTTTCTGTGATTACAATCATGAGTAAGAGCTATTGGCCAGTAATGTCTGTGGGTAATGGAGTATTTTATGTGGTAAAAACCTTTTATTTCATGATTGTATGGGTGAATAGATTCCATAAAGCATCAGAGATGGCACATATCCCTCCCTTATTAGAGATTAATATCAAAATGTTGAGCTGCCAGAGATAAAGAAGGCCAAAGCTGAAAATTGGTAATAACATTTTTTCTTTTCAAAATGGATTCTTTTGGCTTTAACTTAATATTTACAAAACAGTTGTTTTACAAGTCATGAATACAAGACTTTATTAGCTTGAAAATAATTTTTGAAAGGTGTTTTATATTAATATTTTGCTATTTTTCCCCTTTTATTTTTGTGCTTCACATTATTTGCAAAATAAAAATTAGATTGGGTTGCGTTTTTGTGGTAATTGTTTTGGTTTTTTTTAATGCAAGTATTAACACTATATATATGTATCAAAAAAAAATCTTGTATTTAAAGTGTCTTTCAAATGTGGTATTAAGTTGTGAGAAGAAAATAATGTGAAAAGGGGATTCTGTAGGTTATATTTAATGTTGGGGCTGTGGATTATTTAGAGAACTCCTGCACCATTTACCCTGATATATCCTGATATTTTTAAGGCTTTGGAAACTGCCTCCCTTGTTGGAAGTGCAGATGGAGCAGAGGAAATCAAACATGTCCTGGCTGAGAGGAACCAGCTGCAGGCTGAGCTGCAGCGCTGCCTCCAGGAGATGCAGCAGAAGGACCTGCACTTCCAGCAGATGAATTCCAAGGTAGCTCAGAACAGCAGCCCTGATCCTGAAAAGCTCATGTGAATCTGGGCTGGCCTCATGTTGGAATATTGCTGAAGTGGTGGTGTCTTGCATGACTGAATGGTATTTTACTTTGAAACATAGATAATTAAATGTCAGGGGTTTTTTTTGCCAGGCTTTCCTGACTTGGTGTTTTTCTGAGAGGTTTGTTTGACTCTCTGAACTTCTACTCACAGTCAAATATTTTTCATTTGAGACAGAAACAGGTGTCTTAGTTGGAACAAGATTTCAGCTTCTGCTTTAGGTGTACTGATGGCAGGGGAAATCACTGCTCAGCTTTCATTATTTCCTCTGCCCATAAAACATCTTAAATCCCAAGTGAAATATGAGCTTGCCAAAAAGTGGATGCAATTTTGAAACAGCAGGTCTCAAATCTGCAGGGATTTCCTGGGAGAGCTAGTTTTAATGACTTGGATGTGAATTTCTCTCAGGTTGTGCAGGCAGCAGAAGAGAATGCTGTCCTGTCTGCCCAGCTGAAGACTCTTTCCCAGACTCTGAGGGACAACCAGCTCCATTACACTGATCTGCAAAATCGTTACGTGAGGCTGGAGAGGGAGTATCAGGCAATGCAAGTGACAACTTTCCAAGGCTCAGTCCAGGTAAACAGATACATGGAAAGGTTATTTGGTTTCTTTCTTCTGTGCTTACACTTTACTGGTTTTCTTGCTAAAAATGAAATAAAGTACTTTTTGTTGTAGTGACCCAGTACTTTTCTGGCCTGTGACTGAAGATAACTGTCCTTGTTGTTGTTAAGCTGCTCTAATTTTACTTTTCATTTAAGGAAGCTGTTTTATATGTTTTTTGGTTTGAAACATCTTTTTTGAGTTGGTCTGCAGCTGGCAGAGATAACTGGATGATCACCGCTCAGTGGATCAGGAAATTTAGTGATAATTTCACATCAGTTGTAGATCACTTTACAATGCTTGAGTAATATTTTCAGAAGTGAGATCTACATCACCAATTCAGTATTTCAGTACCCTTTGCCAACACCTCACACACATCTGTAAGATTATTATTTGGGGTTGGAACTTGATGATTTTTAAGATCCCTTCCAACCCAGTCCTTTATGATTCATCATTATTCTTTTATTCTTAAAGTGCTTTCCTGTACAGCCTTGGTTATTCATTAACAACCATGAAGAGAACACCCTAAAATAGCATATGGATACATATAGAAAACAACTTTTGCTCTCCAAAAATGGAAATAAATCCAAACAAGAACTGTAAATTAAGAACAAATTAATAACTGTCTTGCTTCTGGAGTTGTTCGTGTGTAGATGCATTTCTTTCCCTCAGACATTGTTGAGAGATGGAAATGAAAGCATTAAGTGGCACAAGTAATTATCTGTTGCACTGTTTTGTGGTGCTTATGGCTTCTGTAATTGAAATAAAGACTTGGCAAGTAGAAAAATGGTCACTTGTTTGTTTTTTTTTTTTCCCTTAATATTTTCTAGGATGAAACCAGAGCAGAAGTTCCCCCTGGAGCACCACGGGAGAGATCTGGGATTATTGTGGAGACAGACAATATGGAGCTAAATGAGCTCAGGAAAAGGTCAGGACTCAGAGCATGTATTAGCAATATTATTTTCCTGACAGCTGTGTTGTGAGTGTGAAAGTAATGCTTTTCTATCCCTCTGAGGCATTTGTGTGGAGATGGAGAAGGAGTGGATTTACAGTGGATTACATGAATCATAAGCCATATTCTTGAGTTGTTATCATCTGGTAATACTTGTGGTTTGTATCTGTACATAAATATACTGATTATTGGTGGCTTTATCTCAATATTTAAGCTGAAGCATCTCATTATAATTAAGTTTGTCACTAAAAGGAAGATCTCCTGATAAAAAAAGAACAAGTAAATAATTCTTTAAGTCCATGAAACATTGATTTCAGATTTTATTTTGTCCTAGGCTTGTAGAGTCTGAGCAGCAGTATGAGTCAGTGCAGCAGAGTCTCTCCCAGCTCACAGAAACACTGGCAGAGGAGAGGAGGAGGAGAGAAGCTGCAGAAGAGGCTCTTGGACTCTCTGAGGAGAGAAGTAACAGGTAAAACAGAGACTATTTGTTTGCCTTTTATTTTTGGTGAGATTAGTGAGAGGTTTTCCTGTGGGTCTTTGTTTTTTTGAGATACTACTTCTAATAATAATAAACAGACCTGTGTGTGAGCCCACAGTGCCTGAAGTAGTGAAAATCCGTGTGTTAAAAAACTAAGTTAATCACTAGACCAAGAAAGTGTTATAGGCTTTGGGTTTTTTTTTCTTTATTTAATTTCATCTGTTAGATTGTTCATCTGTTAGTAGTCGGTGCTATTTCTTTCTTTCCAGGTTAGGAAAACAATTTCCTATATAACAGCTTTAGCAGAACCACTGGTTAGATTGAAAATATCATTATGCATCTGCATAAATAAAGGGTCCCTCACTACCATCACCTGAAAATCACTGTTCAGTCAGCTGGTGATGGTGGGGATTAATTCTGAATAAACGAAGCACCTTGAGAGTAGATTGCAAATAGAGACTGAAAAAGACCTGGCAGCATAAAGTGAGTCAGCATTTTGTGGGCACCTTCCCTTAGTCATTTAAAGTATGCAAAATAATGGCTTTTGTGTCAATTCAGTACTTAAAAGAGGAGATAATTCAGCAGTGCATGTCTCTGTGCCTTGAATTTTTTTCTAGATTTGAAGTAGGCAGTTACAGGTCTGTCCCCAGTGACTACACTGTCCAGATGGAAGATGAGGAGGAGAGGGAAGCCTTAATTATCAATCCCAGTGAACATGTTGTTGTGAGAAAGGTAAGGGAATGAAAGCCTTTAAAAGCCCTCAGCTCCTTAAAGGTGATGGGAAAACATCCTTCATTTCTTTCTGTGGGGGCTGTGAGTCCAAGACCAGCAGCTGTGTAAACCATGCCAGAAAACACACTGCATATGCCCAGGTTAAAAATGTATGTAATCTTATTTATACTACATGTGTGGCCATTAAATAAACTGTGTCTGCATTTCATTATGCATGCCCAAAATGCAGTATGCATGTTGGTGTGTGGAGTTGCATAATACACAGCTTGAATTTATTTCTTTTCCTCTCATTAGTGCTGGGTTTGGGGCCTTTCAATCATTTATGCTTTGGTATTTGGCATCAGTTGTGTTTGGGGTTGGTTGCTGTGTCAGAGACAAAAGGTTTGTAGCGCCTCAGAAATCCAGAAATCTGGTTTGTGTTCCTGATTCTTCCTCTGGTGACTTTTGTCTCTTCCCCAGATGAAAGGAGGAGCCCTTTCCTTGCGCCGCTGGCTCCGGGGGCGAAGCCTCTACTGCTCCAAGCTGCTGACGGCGCGAGCCAAGTCCCGCTATTTATTCCTCACCTACCTGGTCACACTACACCTCCTTGTTGTCCTGTGCCTCACTGGTGTGCTCTGAATGCCCTGCCCTGCCTGGGAGTCTCCTTTCCCTGTGGGCAGTGCCAGCCCCGAGGCTCCTCACATGCTGCTCTCTGCTGTGCACTGGACACAGTCCTGCAAATCCCTGGGACACTGCACCCAACCTCGAGCTTCTCCAGTGGAACTCCTGCATATCACACTTGCTCCAAAGTTGACTTGAATTGCTCTTTTACAGTGGGATATTATATTTGTAAGGAGAAAATATTCCCCTCTGCCCTTTAAGGAAACTGCTGCATACAAGTTATTTAATATTGTTTGTGGGTACATAATGGTGGATTACTACTGAATGGGTTGTAAATGATATCTTTTGTATACAAATTTTATTTTAAGAGTTAAACTATAAATTCTAAAGGAATATCAAACTATTACTGTATATTGGCTTCTTGATTATAACAAGAAGTTTTATGGAGTGCAATAAAAGAAGAACTACTGGATTTTTGATTTTCTTTGGTTGGTTAGGTGGTTTCTTTTTTTTGGCTGAAAATAAAAAAAATTAAGAAGGTTCTTTCCCATTAACTTTGTAAAGAAATCAAGATGCACAGATCTGTATGTGGTAATGAGGTAAACTGATAATTAAAGATTCAGTAAAAATTCACAATTGAGGTGACATAAATATTTCCAACTTCTTAAATTCTTTTTGTAATTTTTTAGTTTTTATACTTGTAGAGGGTTCAGTATTTTTTAAATTTACTTGCACTTTCCTTGGTGGAGCTTAGTTACTGCCTGTCTTGGAGGCAAAATGTTACTCAGCTGCAGAACACATGAAATTCAAGCTTCTAAAGACACAACGTTACATATTTTACATGTTTCAGCTTCATGGTACAAACCAATAAATGCAGCTAAGAATCTTGTGGGAAAAGGAAAACCCAGTGAATATGGAAAAGGAAGGATTCCATCTGTTTTACTGATGAGCAGAACCAAGATTGACTTGGAGATATTTTAGTGAAGTGATTTATCTGCTAAAGAGGTAGTTACTGCTGCAGGTAAATTCTGTAAACTGCCTTCTTTTGATGGTCTTTAATATTTCTTAGTCTGGTAAAGGTGTGGATTTTTATATAAATCAAATATACTCTGCTATAATTGATTTTTTAAAAATAGTGATGGTTCATCTCCTCTGAGTGACTGATTCAGTCCCTGTGTTCAGCCCTGGTGTCACCCAGATACTGAGACAACTCATGAACACCAGCTACAGTGGGAACATGAGTACTGATAATCCCTTCCCAGCCTGAAAATGGGTGTTAGCAGAATGGCAATGAGCTTTTCTTAGCTAATTATGTTATATTGAAGCAGAATGTTTTCCAAAGGCAAAAGTGGCCCTTCAGCCCTTCCAGTCTTACCCATCCAGTGTGAGGGATTTTTGACCTGGGGGGAGAGAAGACAATCCTCTGTCCTGAGGCTCAGTGAGTGGGAAAGGATCCAGAGGTGTTTGAAATTCTGTCCTGCTTTCTTCAGGCCTTTGTGCTGTCACTGTGATAAGCACAAACTGGGAAAAAAGTCAAATGGCTTGACAAATGTGGATATCCTGTGAACTCCATTCCAGAGGCTGATAAAAATGTGCTGGGAGGTGAGCTCATGTCATTTAGGGAGCAGCTTTTCCTGGGTAGGTATTGCCCTGAGACTGTGCTCCTGCTGCTACAGTTCATGATTTAAATGCTTGGTTTTACTTGGTCTGAGATCAAGCAAATTGAGGAAATTTCTTTAAAATTCTCTACCTTCAAATTCCAGTGTCTCAGGTGATGCAATTCCTGATGTATTTAAGACCTGAATTTCCCTCTGGTTTGTGATGTTGGAGCCAGAGTCTGAGTACAGTGCTGGTAAATAATGGGTTTGTTGCAGTCCAAAGGGTTTTTAGAGAAAATAATTAATGGCAATGTGAATGAATATTCAAACCCACCAGCTATTAGAACTAAGGGATAAACATTCCCACAGATGATTCCCACATTAAAGCTCTTTCCAAATTTATGTGATAAAATCAATTTCTGCCTTGTTGGGGACAAGAACTTTGCTGGACAAGTGCTGCTTTTTATTCCTTTCCCATTTCTGGAGTACCTTTCCTTACAGAGTGAAGTTGCCAAAGAAGGGAAAACAAAATCTTTCTCTTCTATCAACTGTCTGAAGAGGTCCTAAAAATAACCTATAATGGGGCCTGCCCTTGGGGAGGGTTTTGCCATGAATTTCAGGGGCTTGGAGGTGTTGGCCAGCTCCTGAAGCTGAGGTGTTGCTGTGCCAGCTGCCTCTTGTTCTTTTTCCCAGAACAGACACTTCCATAAAGTGTTTGCCACTTACTAATATGGAATAGGTCCTGCAGTGAGCTCTCTGCATTACAGAGTGGCTGCCACTCAAAAACACATGGCAAATGCTTCCCCAAAACTCTTGCTGGGGGTTATTTTTAGTTGGTTGTTTGAGATTGATGATCACCCTCAGAAAAGAAAAGAACAAACAAAAAACTCCAGCAAATTTCAATGTTCCATGCGGGAAAACTGCAGTCTTTGAAGTAACAGATGTTTTTGGTGGTTTATTTACCATTAACTGCTAATGTTACAGCTGGTATGTGTATACAATTAATTAATTTTAAGCAAAGGAACTTTCTAGAAGATAATTTCCCCTTGGGAGAGGTGGGATTTATGCTTAGGTCCCAGTAGAGCTGAGTGTGTGTCCTGTGGCTGAGCTTGCCCATGGTCACAAGGCCAATTAACAGGATCACAGGACCCTGGGGGCTGCAGCAGGAGATTTCCCCTCTGGAAGAAACAAAAGGCTGCCAATGTCCTGATTAATTTGCTTTGTGAAATCCTATTCAAGTGGGAATTTATGTGGATACTTCTCATGCATGGTAAGATCCATTGACTTTGCTGGTTAGGTTTATTCTTTCCCAAAAATATTGTGTTTTAATGATATGAAGGTGTTTTAGGGAAGAAAAGCTCCTCCTGTTGGAATGTATTCATATAGTGAGTCAGATTTTGATTTTTCTGGGCTGTCAAAACTCTCCCCTGGAGTTCTGTGTGATGAATAGCATTTTACCTCATAAGTTGTGCTATTATTTGGGGCAATCATGACACACTTCCTAATGCAAATGTGATAAACTTGGTAAAATCAGTATTTCATAAGTGATTTTTCTTTTAGATGGTCTCTCCTTTATATTAATGAGTTTTTCAAAACCATTTGACTTACACCAAGGGGGAACCTCACTGTTATAGAGAAATAGCATCTTTTCCACCTCTAATTCCTTCCCTTTTTTCCTTTGTGGAATGCCAGAGGACCCATTCCTTGTGGAGAACCATGAGTTTGCTGATGCTTACCTTACCTGGGCCCCTTGCACAAGCACAAGCAGCACTTTTTTAATTTTTGAAGCTGCCTTGGTCTTTCTGGAGGGTTTCTGAAAGGAATTATTATGAAGTGGTTACCCACAAATTCACCTTTTAGTTCCTTACATGTTTGGGGGGGCATTCTGTGAAGGCAGGAGCAGGAACAGTATTTCACAGGAAGTTTTAAGTTCAAAATGGTATTTTGTCCCTGATGTTCCTGACAAACTGCACTAATATTGGAATAATGTCCTTTGCAGGGTGTTATGGTTGGAATGGGTCAAAAATACAGCAATGTAGGGGATGAAGCACAGAGTAAAAGAGGCATCCTGACACTGGAACATCCCACTGAGTGTGGAATCATCATTAACTGGGATGAAGTGGGAAAGGTGGGTGTTTTATTTGTTTTTATATTTGCACATACTTGGCAGTCATGAAGTTCCTACCTAGGCAAAACATTTGACAGTGATAGAAGCTAAAGTTTAAAAAAAAAAAAATACAGCTTGCAATTCATCAGAGGTGAATTGGAGAAATATTAAATTACTGAAATTGGGAACAAAGCCTGTGAAGTGCAGGGTGAAGGGTTATTTTCTCTCCTTAGGACTGACCTACATGAGCAAGAGGGTGGATGGTGCCCGCATCTCACATTCCATGTGACGTTCTCACTGTCACTTCCAGAGGAAAGGACAGTCTGGGGTTTCCTGTCCCCATACTGATCCTTTGATAGGGGGATTTTTTTTTTAAAGCATGCTTTTCTGTTGCCAAAAGTTAGCATTTCATGTCTGGGTGGTCAGAAGGCATCTTTATCCCATCCAGCACCACTTCCTTGGCACTGTGCAATGAGCTCTGGGGAAAATGCCAGTTCCAGGATGTCCAGGGCCAGGCAACAAGGTGTGCTCATGGGAAAAGCTGCTAATATTTAATATCTTAAATATCCCAAGAGTCCTGGTGTCTTTGGAAAATATCTGGCTCTGCACGTGGAAAAGACTGGACTGTTTTGGGGGAAGCTCCACAGGGAAATGCTCCTGGTACTGTTCTCCTGTAGAAAATGGTGCTGAAAGGGAGATACAGGGCTGGGTTGCTGTGTGCTCTGCTTGCTAGGACGAGGTGCAGTTATAACCCAGGTATCTGAACTCAGTTACTGTGCCATGTCCATGGACCCAAGCTGTTCCAAATGAACAGACCAAAGCTGATCCAGGAGCACTGGGGGTTCCTCAGCTGATATTTGGAAATAAATTGCCCACTCACTCCACTAGATGGGAGCACAGTACTTGGATTTCATTCTCTCCCTGCTTGCTGCAAGCACACCTTTCTAACTACATCCCGTTATGTTTTTCTACCTCAGAATTTCCCGGCTGTCTGCATTCAGCAAGAAATAACATTTTCCTGTAGGAAAAAAAATGAAAATCAAATTGTAGGCCCATCTTTTATGTTCCCGCATCTGCATCTGGCAATTGTCCTGTGCACAGCACACACCAGTGCCTGTTCCTTCTCTGGGAATGCTGGATGCAAGAGCAGCCCATCTGAAATTGCTTAGAAGAAGGAATTAAGGAAGGTTAAAAAGGTGCAATGTGCTTTCCTGTAGTGTGATTATTTTTAGGGTGGAGGTCTCAGGCAGTGCTGTAACTCAAGCAATGGTCAGGTACTAAATGGGCTCTTGCAGCTCAAGCTTTCCTTCTTTTTGTCTCTTGGATGGAGGAATTACTTGTGGAAGTGGCTCCCTAGCCCAAACTGGTAGAGAAGGGACAAGAAACAGAGTTGATAACTATTGTGATAACTCCAAATATGAAAAAAAGGGTGAATTGGATCCTTGTGTGATTCTGATTCAAGCTACAGATTTCTTCCCAGCGCTTGGAAATCCTACTCCTGAAAGCACCAGGGTGTGGAGGAAACAAGAGAATTCCTGGGTAATGTGCCAAAAATGGGACAAAAGCACAGCAGTGCAGCGCCCAGCCATCCACAGGGTACAAAAGGGGGGTCCCCAAAGGCTGAGGCTGGGTGTGTGAGGGGGAGCAGCAGTGGGAATGGTGCAGTGTGGGAATCAGAAAAATAGAAACTTCCACAGACACTGAAGGGTTTAATTTGCAGCCTTGGGAGAAACTTAGATTGATGTAAAAATACAATGCACAACATTAAGCAGAAAAATCACAAACTTATGTTTCTATGGTTGTAAGAATATACTTAAAGTAAGTAAGAAAGTGTATTGATAAAATGATGACGGGTTTATAATGTAGGGGTGTGGTTGTTTAGAATAAGCTAAGAGTTTAGAAGTGTATGTGTGCATGTGAGACAGAAGCCTATTAGACAAAAGTATCCACAGTGCAGCAAAGGAAGTAAAGGTGACAGGTTAGAAAAACAAAATCAACCCTGTAAAAACTGTCTATTAAGTTAGAAAGTTATATATTGCCTTATAACCAAGAAACTTGTGACTACCCTTGAGCTGTAGCCAATGGCTTATTCCTTTAAAGTCTCGCAGCCTCTAAGACTGATTTATCTGAGCAATAAATCATTCTTAACCTGAAAAGATCCCATCCCTTCATTGCAAATGACTGCAATGATAGTGTGGGATGCACAGGGGGCTGTGGGAATGGAGGGGGAGCACAGGCAGCCATGGAATGGAGCATTCCTGCTCTCCTGTGCTTCAATTCACAATATTCCAGCTGGAAAAGAGCACAGGCCATTGTCCATCCCTGGGCATTTGTTGCCAGGAGCTGACAGTGGATGGCAGGGAAGGTATGGGGACCCAGTTTTCTGGCAGTGGTGACAATGTAAATGTTTAATAGAAATGCTGGGAACATTTGGGATGTTTCTCCTCAGTATTTTCTCTTTGCCAGTGTGCTTGCTGCTCACATTTAATTCTCAGGACCTATAAAATCAACACTGGATTGTTTTGGTTCTTGTAGAGTATTGCTATCCATTAACACTTTGGTTATCCTTAGATCAGGTTTAATGGGCTGTGCAGGGCCTGAGTGTGCCTGGTTTTGAGGGAAAACCTGGGAAGTGGCTCAGTTTTAGGCAGTCTCCTGCTTTATGGCTCCAGGTCTGTTCCTCACTCCTGAAACCACCTGTACTTTGGGAGTTATGTAAGCACAGAGGTTCCCTTCTCTTTCCTTATTTCTTTCCTGTCTGAAATAGCAGGAATTTTCTTCTTACGTCTAATTTATCGATATATATTTTTTAACTTTCACATAATTGCTTTCTGGTTTATTCAACTTCTTCCTACATTTGTGTTCCAAACCTTCAAATGAAGGATGGCCTGGCATCCCAAAGCCCTGTTCTGGAAACATCTGATTATTTCTTTTCCTTAGAAGATTGATATAGAACTGAATTGTTTCAAGCAGCTGGTGATTTTAATGAATAAATCCAGCTCTGCACAGATGTTGATATTGTAGGTGCTTCAAATTTAGAGAAGATCTCTTTTCCATTTAAGTTCATTTTGGGGAATAATAATACTTGTATCTAGGATATAATACTTGTTTTTAGAATATTCTTCAAATAAGTTTACCCTTAAAACTATCCTGATGTTTTGTGTTGGGTCAGAAAAAAAATGAGCTCAAAAGAGAATAAACACCCAACCCAGTGAATTTGGTTAAATTTGGTGATGTGAGTTTGGCAGATTTACTTTTGCATGCTTTCTGTATATTTTAATATGTCTGTAAAAAGATGAATAAAAATTTTAAAAAGAAATTATTTTATGTTATAAAATATATTCCATGTATCAAAATATGTTAATATTTCATATAATTTAATATATTACTTACTGAAAGTAATATAATAAAAATACATTACTCAGGCTGTATTTGAAAAACTTATGGCTTTGGGCCAAAAGTCCACATGGTAAATTTAGCCAGGGATAGCAGTAAGTGTGATTTAAATACAGAATACAGGTATAGAATCACCTGGGGAAAAGGAGATGTGGCTCTGCTCTTCCCTTGGTGCCCACTTTTGGTGTATATTTAATTGGAAGATTATGCATCCATCTAGCAACAGTGTAAATAAATTAATTAAGTTGTGAGCTTGGCAGCAGGAGTGGCTGGGAGGGAATACAGCTGGGGATAAAATCCAGCAGCAGACCCTCAGAGCAGCCCAGTTTCCAACAAAGAGGAGGAAGAGCTCCTACAGGAGACGTGTCTGGGGCTGCTTCTCTGTCATTACTCTGCAGTGATAAATCTGGGTCTCAAGATGGTTTAAAGGCTTGTTGTTTATTACTGATGGCATTAAATTCATTACAGTAATTATGAATTATTGGTAATTTATGTGTTCTTTATTTGAAAGCATACTTTTCATTAAAAGTTAACTTTAATGGTGAAGGCATTAACTTCTGAAATTCAGTCTTGGAGTTTGTGTGTGTATTTGTGTATATGTAAAAACCTTAGATTGCAGCATTGCTGCAGCCTTGCCATCAGTGTAAAAGAATTTATCCTAGGGTGTCATCTCCAATTAATATTGTCTGGGTTAATGGAAAGGTATCCACTGGCTTGGGTGATTTTCCTTTTAAATGAAATCCCAAAGAAAGCATGACATGGTGTTCACAGAAGAACCACAGTTCAGGAGGGGACCCAGGAGTAGTAACTGTCAGCATTCATTCAAAAAAACCCCAAATTGGCTGTCCCTTCAGTTTGTGTTAAGTGTAGTTCCTAAAGCTTTTCCAACTCTTCTTTCCAAATCCTTTTGGCGATGTTCCATGTGGCAGCAATATGTGTCTAAAATCCAACTATTTGTGTGCAGGCTTGGTATCAGAAATGCCTTGCTCATTTTGAGTGGAAAACATGGATTTCATGTTATGTGGCATTGGATTGGGAAAATGAAACAGCAGCTCTGCCTCCTCCTCCTCTCTTGAAAAGGGCATGGAGCTTCCTGATGGACAGGGGAAGAAATTCACCATTGGCAATGGATGGTGCTGATGCCCAGGAGTATTTTGCCAGTATAATTACCATGCTGAGGTTCCAGAGGAGGTGAGTGGAAGGTGCTGTCCTTGTCCTTGCTCTCCTAGCCTCACACAGCTGTCTTTTTCCTGGAGTTTTCTTAGGGAGACAGCTTGGACTAGTGAGCCTTCCTCTCCTTTTAACAGTAGGAAAAAGAAGGGAAAAATGAAGAGAGAAATAATGTGTTGAAACTTCTTTCCACTCAGGGCTGGAATGCACAGGTATCCATGAAAATGGTATTGTGGGATGTGATATTGACTTCCATGAGGATCTCTATGGGAAAAATGTCCTCTCTGGAGGAACCATCACGTGTACCCTGGGATTTGGGATCATGTGCAGAAGGAGAGGATTGTTTGCCTCCAAGTACAATGAAGATTCAGGTGATTTTAAAATATTTTTATTTCTGCCAGTTCCATCTTGAGGTGATTTTTCCTTATTCAAATGGTCTCTTAATGGTAAAAGCTGCAAAATCTGTCAAAAAGGGATTTTTCAAAGTTCTGCTTTAGCTACCTAAAAGTGAGATTGATCTTAGCTTCATTCCTACTTTTGAACAGCAGTCAGCTCAAATTCCCAGTATCCATGTCTTCTCAAGCAAATGGAAATCATATTTTCCTCAGCCTCTGAGTGAATTTTACTTTATTATTCTGGTTTGTATGGCTGCTCAGGTTGTTAATAAATCACCTTACATGTAGGAATAGCACTATGAGCTATTACTTATATGAGCACTATGAGCTACTTATCACCTGCCTGAGCATCATTAGTTGCATTTCAATCTTGACTTCTTGTAGGTGTGGTGGTCAAGAGCACCAACACTGGTCCTCAGGTCTCTGCAACCAAGTTACATTTGCAGTCCCCACAGGATCAAAGAAAAATTCCATTCCATTTGCCAAGAATTTACTTTGCCCTTGTTTCAGTATTAATGGTGAAGGACGTTCTTTAGGTGTTCAAATTTTAATTTTTGTTTTATACAAACTATTTTGTTACTTCCATGGTTGCTTCTTTTTAATTTGGTAATGAATTTCCATTAATTCTCGGAATTGCTTTAACAAGGAAAAATTGTCATCATAATGTGAATGTTATTCTTTCTAAATGGGAGAAAAATCTATCCAGTACAAGAAGAAACAGGCATTCCCACTCACACATTTTTTTTCTAAGGGGAAACACCTGCTTTTCTTAGGAGTAGAGGAAAGCATGCATCCACATTAAGGTTACCTTACATATAGACCAGCCCAGGTGCAATGGCTTCTGTGGATGCAATTTATTAAATCCACTGAGATTTTAAATGGGAGTTTTGGAAGTGATTGCTGAGCCTTCAGCCTCCTCTAACTCTGCAATTCAATTCTGCATTTCCCATCAGGGATATTTTCCTGGTAAGTGCTACAAGATCTGAGGGAGACACTTGTCATCAGTTATGTCAAAAGTCTTGATGCTCACTCACAAAATACAGAAAGCAATTTGAAGGTTTCTTCTGGGGAGGTTTCCCTCCATTTTTGCTTCCAAGTTAGATGTTCCATCTGTGGTGAAGTTTTTTTGGAGTTAGTGAACTCTCTATTAGGACTTTGCTGACATTTAAGAATCTCTAGATACAAGAAAATATGTTTTTAAAAAAGCAGCAGTGTTTTCGAGACACAAAATAGAAATGGAAAATCCTGAAACTAATCATTAGCCATTCATTAAAATGATTGTTGATCATGTTAATTGGAGCTTCAAAGAAGAAATTACATTTGCTTTACCTCATGTGCAATGGGGAGGAAAGAGAGAAAAACATATAGTGGTAAGAGCAAATCACCTTGGTGGAAAACTTCTTGAGGTCACTGAGGACACCATGCTTGGGATAAACTGACCCCTTTTTCATTCTGGCAAACTTTTAATGAAAGAGGAAAAGGGCCTGCTGATCTTTTGCTGCAGAGGTTAATAATGGATGATCCTGATGAGCATTTCATGTAAAAAGCAGAGCCTGCAGATCTCATTACCTGGGCCTCCCGATTGTGCATTCCCATCCAACTAGAGGAGTGGAAAATACACCTGAGACAATTAAAAAAGGCTATAGTGGGCAGCATTCACATTTCTGATTCCACTCCCAGTGCACTTCCCTTCTTAATAGGGATGGAAGAGGCCCCTGAGGTCATCCAGGCTGCCTGCCCTCACTGCGGGCTGAGACACGGGGCTGGCTGCACTGAAGGGCAAGGTGAGAGCAAGATCTGGGTCCCACTTGATTGATTAGCAGTTGCTGTGACTCTAAAATGCTGAAATTCTGTTTTGCCTGCATTCATTTTCAGTAAAGCTCTTGATTTCTCTGCAAATCTACAGCCAGAAAGTCTGGGCAGAGGTGCTGAACCTTGTCTAGAGTGTGACAGTGTGGCTGAGTCTCCATCACACTGACCAGTGTGCAAAGCACAGAGGAGTGAAAACCACCCAAATTCCACATCCCTCTGTGCTGGTTTAACAGGACATTCCAGAAAACAACACTCCTAGCACAGAGAAGACCAGAACTGTAACGTGGTGACAACAAGCAGTGAAAGGTGCAAGCTTTGAGGTGAATTAAATTTGTGAAGGTGGAAGCTGAGCCCAGCAACGTGAGGAGCTGCTGTGGAGGAGAATGAGATTAACAGGGTAAAATATCTCCTGTTTAAGGTTGGCCTCAGGCAAGAACGAGTTTGTCAGTGTAATATGTTGTTGAATTTTAATATGGAAATGTCTCCTGGCATGTATTTCAAACACACTACAAACAGTGATATTGATCTAACCTTCAATTAATGGGAGAGGTCCTCTGTGAAAATCGGATCTGGGTTTGAATGGCAAATAGCTTTAATATTCTGAGGGCAGTGGATCATTTGCACAGCTCAGTAAGAGACTATAAATCATCAGGATTAGGGTTTTTTTTATTATCATTTTAATGCAGGCTTGCTTTCCCTGGAGCAAGGGAGCAGGAGTGTGGTAAATCATTAAAAAATCATGGGGACGGTGTCAGTAGGTATGGACAACAAATAATCTCCTGGTGCTAAAAGGAATTATTTGAAATCCATTCATTCCTGCTCTCTGTTACCATGTTTTTTTGATATCTGCTCTCTTTTGGGATAGAATGAGCACTCTCCCTTTTTTTCTTTTACACAATCTATGGGTGCCTTTCCACTTTTGGTCCTCACAGAGCATCCATCCTAAAGGCCATTTTTTAGAGCAGTCAGAGACAGAACCAAAGCTGATTATTCCTTGAGATGGGAGTAGCAAGATTATTCCTCATGGCTTCTTCCAGCTGTGTCTTCTGTACATTTTAAGTGTGTGTGTTTGTATTTATGTATAAACCTTAGATTGCTTCATTGTTGCAGCCCTGCAGCCAAAAAGAAAAAAAAGAAAGAAAAAGAAGAAAAAAAGCTGTTGGCAAATAACCCTTCTTAGCCAAGAAGTAACACATAGTTTCACTGAAGTTGATGTTCATATTGAACAGTTTTCTAGAGAGCTGTTCATGATCAGTCTGTGAATTTAGCAGATTTACTCTTAATTGATTTCCTATCTGGCCCAGAAAAAACAATGTTCTTGAAAGGCATGGAAGCCTCTAATTAAATCAGATAAGAATTTCAGGCAGTCCTGGCTCCCAGTGTTCTGTGAAATGCCCAAGATGAGAGATCAACTTGAATGTGTGGAATTCCCTGGCCTGCCAGCCTCTGTTGGGGATTGTCAGGAAGGATTTCCTTCTGGGAGCTCCTTCACTCTGGCTGTCCTGTAAAGAGCATTTTGCTGTGCAGGTTGCTCCCTAAATCAGCTGCTTGGCTCCCCCCCAGAGCTGTTGAATGAACGTGATGTGACCCAGGGATGCAAAGGGATTTCTGGGATTTCTCTCATTATCGGGGCTGGGATGCTGGGAGAACTCAAAGATGGGTTTCCTAGACAACAGCTGATGTCACTGGGAGAAAGGACAGAGGCTGAGAGGGGAGTTTGTGAAGAGCAGGGATCAATTTAGGGGAAAAAATTCTGAATAGTGAAGTTACAGATTTTACAAAATATAAAACTCAGCAGAGAGACCTGCTTCTGAAGTCTGGGAAACAGCTCTTGGAGAAGAGAGTTAGAAATAAAAATCCCTCACAAAGAAATCAGTTTAAAACACAAGTACATCACCTCCTGGAGTCTCTACATGCTGCAGCCTCAAAGTCACAATCCTCACTGAGCCTTTTCCCCAAAATAAAACAATCCAGAATGTTAATCCTTCTGGAATAAACCCAGATGGCACCATGGACATGATTTCATTTGGATGAAGTTTTACTTCAAATTCCATGCAGGATAAATAAACCATCTCTCCTCTGCTCTGGATGTGCTCAGGCTAGGAAGGCTGCTGGTTAATATTTAAGTGGCATTCCTGACAGCAGAGTCTGTGCATCAGCTTGACAAACCAGCTTCTGTCTGGCCCTGTGGTTCATGTCTGAAAAGCAGGTTAGAAACTTGGATGCATCATTCATTTTCATCAGCACTAGAGGAGGATTAAAGTTCCCTCATCTGACCACTTTAAAATTATTTAAAAGATTATTTTTCTGTGCCTAAAATGATAGCCCTTTGGGCTAACATTTGCTTTAGAGAGCTATTTTAGGATCCTCAGGGTTTTGAGGCTGCAGTTTCCCAGCCTCCCAAGCTGAGCTGTTGGCTTGCTGCCATCAGCAGGGCAGGGGCTTTTCCTTGCCCTTCAGCTCTGCTGCCATTCCTTCTGCCTGCCCTGGCCAAACAAAAGGGCTGCTTTTCTTCCATGTTGACTAATCAGCTTCCAGATGGATTAGTGAGTGGAATTGTCTCGTGGATGGTCCTGGCAACCACCACAGCTGATGCCAAGCAAAGGGAGAGACCAGGGAGGTGTTGGCTGCCCCTTCCATTGGCAGGATTTTATTGCATTGCCCTCTTGTTTCGTGGATCTTCAGCATCAGGAGAGGGGGTGTGGTGTGTTCTGAGGAACAGGAGTTCTCATCTGTGGCCAAAATTCAGTAACACCTCTGTCTGTAGGCTTGGAGCAGCACTCTTGCATCATTCACCTGAGGGATTTATAACCTTGTGCAATAAATTCTTGTGAATTAACTAGTATGGCAGGAAAAATGAGGATGGGAACCACGGTCAATCAGCCTTGTCTCAGTCTTTAGGAAGATTAAGGAGCAATTCCTCAAGAAAACTCTTTAGTAGCACATGAGGAGCATGAACTCCAAAGATCTCTTCCAGTCTAATTTTTTTCCTCATCTGTCATTGCTTTGCCTCTTTTACAATGTAAAGTAACTTTGACCAGTGCTGCTTTCAGTTCTGTTTATTAGGAAAAGGAGGAATAGCAGTAAACACCTCTGATTTTATTGCTTGCTTTGAATGACTTCTTTTCCTCTCTCAAAACTATTTCTTAGCCAAGTATCACTCTGAGGCTCACACTGGGCAAAAATGTTGGTAAAGTTTGTTGGAATAAGAGCTTACATACATTCAGGGCTCTGGGACACTGCAGGCTATTGAGCTGCTTGTTGGACCAGTTTTTCTCCCCACTAACTGCCAGGGGATGTCACAGTTACACAAAAATGGTGTAATAAATGAGCCAAATTTCTACTTTTTGCACTAAAAAATGTTCTTGCATTAAATCTTTACAGTCTCCTCCAAAAAAGCTTTGACCTCAGCAGGAGGGTAGCCTGAGGAAGGAAACAACATTCAGCCTAGACTGTGTATCCAGTGAGGATTTATTCTGTGCTTTATGAACCTGGACTGAAGGCTTCTTAACAGATGTCAGAGACTTTACTGGGAGGAATTCTCAAATCTCCATGAGAAAAGCTTTCTCCCTGGTTTTATTAGTGTACTGTATCCATGCAAGGGAATTTTGCTGTAAATAGAGCTAAAAATGGGTGTCACAGTAACAGTTTAATCATGATTTTATTGTCAGGGCAATGCACTCTTGGCATTTGCTTCTGATTCTTTTCTTTGTGACTTTCTGTGCTCTGTCCCAACAAAACATCAAGGCAGTGAAGTGCTGCTGCTCCTGGGCTTCTGTGCCCTGGCAAAAGCAGTATCAAGGTTATTGTGGGAATTGTATTTAAATTGGGAAGCATTTCAAAATGAGCACTGCTTCAAATGGTACTCCCTGCAAAAAGTGAAGTGTCCAAAAGGAGCTTCCAAAGACACTTCTGAGTGCTGGGGAGATTATTGCCATTCCCCAAGCACAGGAATCTTAAGAGGCTTAACCAAAACCTGCAGGAGTTCATTGTGAGAACCCTGGGCTGCTGCCAGGAAAACTGAACCACTTTCCTTTATTATTTTTTTATTTTTTCAATTTCATTGCTGAAATCCCATGGATTAAAAAACAAACAAAAACACCCACCCCAAACCAACAACAATAACAAAAACTACCCCAAAAATAAAACAAACAAAAACCCCAAGCACAAAAGAATTAGTGGCTAAATGATTTCTATTGGCTTTGCTGTCCAAGATACTCATTTGGAAGCTGATTCTCAGAAGCTAAAATTAGATTGGCATCATATTCAATACCCTGGGATTTGTCATGGTCAATAGAACTGAAATAAAAACAGTTGGCAGCAACCTTTCCTTCCTACAGAGGTATCCTGCTAAAGTCTACTCAATTATACATCATTTATCAATCATAATGGTGTCATGGATTTATTAATTAACTGCTAGGTTAAGTCAGACTAAACTTTATCTCTCCAAACAAAGAGCTCTTTTATTATAACAAAAATCAATCTCACTTGTTAAACTTCTGCATTACAACATACAAAGTTCTCTGCTGTTTTTGTTTTCCCTCCTACTACAGCTCAGCATTAACACAGAGCTTTTAGTCATTAACTAATACAGATGTTAATTAATTAATCATGCTTGCACAGTTCTCTATTAAATTGCCAGTCCACTAAAATGCATCCTTTCTGTTCCCTAAGGGTATTTGGTATTTCAGTGAGGTCTTCTGTTAATTTTCTCTTTTCCACAGCATGTTTAACCTTCTTTTGCTGTCATTTAGAGGCACTATTATCTCAGTTATCCTCTCTTGAACCTCCTGTGTTGTCCATTTTTTCCCCTTGCTCTAATCAGAGCTGTGCAGTTGCCCCAGATTATCTTCTGATTAAGTGTAAAAAGTCAGGAAAAAAACCTGAATCAGGATTAACTCTACTAGAAGTCAGATTGTAGAATTCAGACCTCAGTTCTGATTCATATTAAGATGCAATTGCTTTGATTTGTATTTGTTTTTAATGAGATTTATCACTGAGTGTGATTAGGCATTGGCTGGTAAATTGTGTCTAGCTTATGTGGAGAGAAAGACAAATAGAAATGTGGAAAAATTAGGAAAAAAAAAATATTCCAGGAATTATGGAATGATTTGGAATCTCAAAATCATCATCAGTAATGAGGAACTAAAGAAGCCCAACCTGCTCCAAGGTGAGGGAACTTGGAGAAAAGCTGTAGAACCTTCAGGGAGAGGATTGCAGAGAGCTCTGAAATGAAGCAAAATGCACCAAACCCCAGAGTTTGGGAACTGGAGCCAGAGTAGTTCAGGGTGTATTTCAGACTGGCTGAGAGTAATTAACCATCAGAACAATTAACCTATGGACATAGAGAATTTGTTGAAGTATTTCAATTGAGACTGAGTATTTTTCCTAGATATGTGGTTGTTCAGCCAGGAATTACTGGGTGAGATTCCTTGGCACTCCCTCCTGTATGAAGTCAGGAAAATTCATCACAGACTTTCAGCCTCGAAATTTGTGGCTCCAAATGTCATCTGCTCAAAGCCTAATTTTACTTTCTTTTTTTCTTTTTAAGTGTTTGGAGGGAAGCACAAAACATCTCCTCTGTTGGGGTTCTTGCCCACACACATTCCCAACTGTTTTCCTGGGAATAGTGCAGAATCTGCCTTGTGATTCAAGACTCTTTATTCCTGTCCTGTAATGTAACATCTCTTTTAATTCTTTCCTGTTCTTTACTATTGCACTGGCTGGGGTTTGGTTGTGGTAGTTGCTCCCATGTTGATGTTTCATTTCCAGCTGGTTTTATATTCATATAGATATAAATATGTATATAAATAACAATGTTTCCTGCAAGCCATGTAATTATACCTGCAGATTTTCTCTCTGTCAAACCTTTCCTGTTATTGTTGCTTCCTCAGTGAGGCAGTGGGAGATCTGTGGGTAAATCCATGCTGCAATTTAGGTATCATTTGCTAAGTGATCTATGCCAACTATCTCCTGCTACGCCTGCTATTTTTATTATTCAAATCATCCTTGTAGAGCTGTCTAGTTTCTTTTTTTTTTCTTTTTTTTTTTTTTTTCCCTTTTCCTATTCTTCTTGCTCTCTCTAATAAATGTAACACAGGTTTCATCCTGCTGTTCTGTCAGTCCCAAGGAATCTCTTCCTTCTGTTCCACCTGCACAGCTTGGGCTGATTTCTGCCAACTCAGAGCTTGAGTTGTCATTTCTTTGCCTCTCCTCCCCCTTGGTTTTGTGTGCAGCCCTCCTCACTCTGTGTAAAGCAAGTGAAGGATAATGAAGTTTTATGCCTTGTGGGACAATTTTCTTCCATTTCTACCTCTTTTTGTCTGCTTTATTTACCCACAAACCTGCTTTTCTCATCTACCTGCTGCTCCTTGCCTGGAAGCACATCCTGTGTGGCACTTGGCCTCCACCTTGATTGCCCAAATCCCCTTCTCTGCAGTGTCCTTGCTATAAACCAGTGTTTTGGTGCTGCCTGTGCAGACAGACAATGCCCACCCACAGATGGAGTGCTCTGGCACTGAGCAGCTCCTTGCTGCTCCCTGCACCTCACATCTGTGCTGAAAGTGTAACATCTCTCAAGGAAAGGATGTTGTAGCCTCTTGCTAAGGCACTGATGACCCATTTTTATTTTCCCTCGTGCTGTTCAAAGACAAAAGAAGGTGAGACCATCCAAGGGAGTTCTCATGATTAATTGGTCTCTGCTACCTGTCCCAGAATGCAGATTGGAACTGGAACGCGCCGGCTCCCCGAGCTCAATTCACAGAAAGCAGCTGGGGACTTTTCTAATAAGCAGCAGCAGCAGCAGCACACACCTGCCACTAAATGTGTGAATGGTCTTTGAAATTCTGCCTTGTTTCATGCATCAAAGCAGATCTGGCTTTGGATGCAGTTATTTCATTCCATTTCCATGCCCTCCCTGGTTGTCTGTGCCAGGCAGAGAGAGGCACTTGGAGAAGGATGCTTTCCTGTGTGCTACATTCATGTTTCACTTGAAAGCCACAGGAGGTGCTTGATTTCCATTCTTCTGGCTGCATCCTCCCTGATGAGCCGCTCCTTTGGCACATTAATAACAGGGAATCAAGTGAGCTGCAGCACTTGTGGGGCTTCAGCAACCACTGGCACGTGGGAATTTGTTTCCCAATATGTAGGAAGTGAGAAAAGTGACTCCCCCTTCACATCAATGGGGAACAGCAGAGCAGAGATGGGGAAATGCATCTGTGTCCCTGGAATAAGGAAGATTGGAATCAGCAGGCTCCTCACAGCAGGCAAATTGAGCATTCAGATGAGTGTTGGAAGAAATCAGAGTAGAAGAAGCTCCACTTTCAGCCCAGGAACATAAAAAAGATTTGGACAGGCAGGAAAGGGATCTCCAGAGCCACTTCCAAGGCCCTGTGGCCGAGGGGAGGGATGTCTCACTTAAAAGGAGACTTGATGGAAGAAGGGGCAATAGGAGATAGGGAATAATTAACTGGGTCCTTTGAAGGCTTTAAAAACATGGTTGGGAATTTGGTTGAAAAATACTTTGCAGTGACTTAATCTGCTCTGAAATGAGCCTGGTTATTGATCCTTGTTTATGGATTTGCTTCTGGGAGGGGTGGGCAATGTAGGGGTTCTGATGGCACTTTTAAGGCACTTTAACTTCAATTTTTGTTCCCTTTAGAAGCCTTCAAACTCATAATGTGTGGTCATGCTTCACAAGAATCACCAGCCTTGCAGATGTTGGCATTTGCAGCACATGGACTCGGTATTGCAGGAAATAACTGTGTTATGCTTTCCCTCACAGCCTGAGGCTTTATCCTGTCTGGGTTGCTTTTATGCCTGGGGAAAATCAACTTTAAGTCAGAAGTGCTGGGTCATCAGGCTTCAAGTTATTAATTTGCATGGAGGAGTTGTGCCTACAGGAGCCAGTTTTTGTTTTGGGGGAGATTGCCCAAATTTCTCAATGCTTACCCCCTGATGGGTGGCTGAGTCAGAACTCCACCTTGCCACTGTTCACAGCACATGAAGCAACTGATACCCACATCCCAGCCCTGTCTCTGAGGATGTGAAAGTGGAGATCCTGAATTATTTAAGGGTGTGAAGTGTTCCAGGGATCCAACCTGGCAGCACAAAGCCCTTCCTTGTTTGTTTTCAAGTGGGTGCAATATATAGGAAAGTGTAATACAATATAATATATATGATTGTTATATTCACAGAATCATTTAAGTTGGAAAAAAACCCTTTAAAATCAGCAAGTCCAGGTATTCCTACAGAACTGCCAAGCCTGCCATTAGCCCATGTGCCACATCCACATAGAATTTAAATCCCTCCAGGCATGGGGACTCCAGCTCTGCCCTGGGCAGCCTGTTCCAATGCCTGGCTATCCACATATTGACATGTATATGTATATATATAATATACATATGGCATTTCAGTAACTGCAGGTGGCTGGGGAGTGTGCTGTGGTGCAGAAGACACTTGAAACAGTCAGCACTGGTTTGCAACCCCAGCATTAGGACAGAAGGGGTAACTGCAGTGAAGGCTGTGGTGAGCACAGATAACACATCATGATGATGTTGTACCTGGCTGGGGCTGTGCCAGACCCTGGGCAAACCCAATCTGGTTCCAGAGAATTCTGTGCCTCTGTTCATAAGCTCACTTTATCTTTAATGATGCTGGGTGATGCTCAGCACTCTTGGGGCACTGTGAGTACCTGAGCTGGAGCAAATATTTCCCATATTTCCTCCAGAGCTCATCCAGCCCAGGCCCTGTCACTGCAGCACACCCAGCTGGTGTCAGGAGCGTGGGGATGGCAGTCAAGGGGAGTGTTTAGCTCCTTATTTCTGGGTTATCATAAAATGGGCTGTTCTGCCCTGCAATCCACAGACAGACAATCTGGGACAACAAGGCACGTAACATCATTTTGATATTTTGAGAAATGGGGACAAAAGAATTAGAACAGTCTTGTTGGCTGCCTGCCTTCAACATTTCTTTGTGGCAGCCAGTAAGAATTTTTCAGTAGGGAAAAAATTCTAAGCTTTTTAACTGTGATATGTTTTGTAAGCAAAAAGGCAATTTATTGACATTTTTAGCTGTAAATGCAGCTATTAAAAAAAAAAACAAATTGAAAAAAAAGTACTCTGAGCCTTCTAGCAATCAAAGCATATGATTGCATTTCCCTCATCACTCTAATTTGCTGCAAGGACAATGTTGATGAAAATTAGACAAGATTTTAAATTTTCTGTCATGCTGACAGGAATTAGTGTCAGTTTTAATGGTATCACACATCCCAGTTTTATAACACAAATTTAACCATAGAACTTGAAATCACTGTTGGATCCAACACATGTAAAATTAATAAACAGATACAATTCAGTTTGACTTAATAAGAGACTTGATGTGAATTATAGAATTATAGAAAAAAACAGCACTCTTAGGGAATTGTTTTTCCTGCTGCTTTTGCTTTTAATCCACTTTGCTGTTATTAACTTTTACCAAATATAAAACTTTATGAGCAGCATACAAACTATACATTCCATGCAGGCCTAAGTTGTCTTTACAGGACCATTTAAAAAATAAATGATTACTTTAAAACAGACAGAAAACTGGGCTCTGCTGTGCTGATAATGAAGGAAAACTCAGATATGGGACCATAACTAAGATGAGGCTTTAGATCTGAAGCTTGAGGAACTTTGGTGATGGAGGAGGATGGATGTGTCCTGTTCTCACTGGAACTGTGGCCCTGAAAACCCCAGCTGGTATGAGCCAAACTCTCCCAGACCCTTCAAGGACCTGCCAACATGCGCAAAATAAATGCCACAGAAAATGAAATTGCATTTAATTTCTTCCTGTGAACAACTCTACCAGTTTAATCCTGGCATTTTGTGTGAAGACCTGCAAGAAAAAACTTGGGGGATTAAGACAAAAATGCCCTACCTTGCTGCTGCCTGTGTGTGGGACCCAGCACTGACCATCCCATAAATTCTCCCAATTAAATCTGCCAGTTGGGATAAAATAGGTGTTCAAGATGATACCAACAGGATTTATAAAAGAATATGTGTAACTAAGGAGAATTTGCAAGACAGCTGGATTAAATTGACTAATGGAATATTTTCACATGCCTGAACATTGCCATGTTTTACTTGGGCAAGTACTTGGGCAGATAAACATCTGGTGAGACACAGAAATACTCCCAGCTGGGTTTGCAGGATGTTTTTCAGTTTGCTACCTATAGGACAGTTTGAATGTGAACTGCAACTTATCTTTAAAATCTGATTTTAGGCCCTTGAAGAGTGCAAGGGAGATGCTTCATTCGCTTTAGCAGAGTTGATTTCTGGTTGATTCAGCTGCCTGTTGATGCCAAAATATTTGCTTGGTCACCAGATTTCTTTTCTTCACTGCCTCCCTTACAGATTTCAGCTGGAGATTTTAAAGAGTCAGTCAGTCAGATAAAATCTTTAAGATCAAAAGCAACATCAAATTGTTATAATTATTTTTTAATGGTGAACTTAGTTTTATCTTCTATATCCCTGGAATAAGTCAAAGCACATTTTCAAGCTGTTCAGGACAATGTGCAGTGGGCAATGACACAAAAACCCCCATTGATTAAGAGTGAAAAACAGAATTAAATAAAAAGAGAATGTTTCTAGTCTAAAACTCAGTTTGTTCTGAAGGAACATAGTGGAAATTTTATGATTTGAAGACACAAACCCTGGTATTTTAAAATTATTATAATTTTGTAATGGAAATGGAATCCCTGTGACTCTGCTCAGTTCTAGGCAACCCCTAAAGAGGGGAAAAGCTTTAAAAGCTGTGTATATCCTTATATATAATTCTATGCTTTTATTTACTGACCTGTTACTGTCCTTTATTGGGAAGATACTGCAAGTTACTTTTAATTAAGGTAGTGATCCCTAGGGAAGGGACAGGGAAAGAGAGAAATTCCACTGCTTGGGAACCTGAAGTGAGGGAAAGGGCAGTTGGTTTTTAAATTGGATTGCAAATAGCAAATCAGAGAAATTCTGCAGTGTAGAAAACTCTGACTCTGGAAGTTAGATAGAATTTCTCCCTGCTGAATTTTCTTGCTCTTACTCTACAAAACTGCTCTGAAATGCATTCTGTAATTTTTTTTTTCAACGTGATGATTATTCATCACCCATGTATATTCAAGATTTGAGCTATTATTTGAATGCACTTGGCCAGATACATTGTATGTAATGCCTGCTTCTTGATTGGAGAAAAACAGAGCAGTTCTTTGTTCAAATATTTGCATCCACACATTTCCCATTTGTTTTTAAACAATAGTCATACATTTGAATTTAAAGTGGCCATGACATTGCCTGGTACCCAGTTAGGAATAAAATTCCCTGGAAGTATAACTTGAGTGTTGAACTTGGAGAGCAGATTTAGTGGCACAAATTTGGGTGATGAGTTGCAGTGTCTGGTTTGTCTTTAAGCTCATAATTCAAAGAATCATTTAGGTTGGAAAAGACCAAGGGCACCATTAAACCACATCCCCAGGGGCCACATCCACAGGGATTTTAATTCTCTTCAGGAATGGCAACTGCTGGCACTGCTGCCCTGGACAGCTGTGCCAGGGCTGGACAATCCTCTTGATCAACTAATTCCTAAAGCATGAAAAGGAAAAACAGAAATGAGATCAGTGGAGACTATGGCAGAGGAGTTCTGCCCATGCCAGGACTCCCAAGGCAAAATAAGAAATCCCTAAAAAATGAAGCTCTCTGATTCTATGTATGTGTGCAGTGCTGGCCTTGCAGAGGTAGGGCCTATGCTTCTTTTATTTTTTCCTTCTTTAATATTGAAGATTTGGGGCAAATTTTAATTTTAGCAGCTGTTTTGGGGCTTCATCTTCTTCCTCCCTGGATATTTTGGTAATACATTTCTTGCTCCAGCCCACTGGGCTTGGTGCTGAGGGAAGGAGCAGCCCCAGAGTGTGACAGCCTGTTTGTGGCTCCTCACTCAGGGACAAGTTTCAGCTTGGATGAGCTGCTAAGGGGAAGTTCAGGGGCTCACTGGTGAGATGGCCCTGGAAATCACCTGTCACTTCATAGTCATGCTTGGATTCACTCCTGCCAGTGCCACTGGAATGTCCCATCCTCTCTCCTGCACAATCCTCTTCCTTCCCTCGGGTGTCCTTGCCTCCAGCAGTGGGGGGAGCCCTTGGGGGGTTTCTGTCCTCCCAAAATCTCTTTGGGGCTGTCCCAGGCATCTCCTTGCTCCTGGAGGGCAGAGTTGGTGCACAGGCTGTTTGTCCATCCCTGTGCTCACCTCACACCTGGGACATCCAGCTGTGCATCTCTGCACTCCAGGGAATGTCTCTGCAGCAATCCCTTGGCTGTCCTGCTCCATCAGGCCTAGCAGTGGGCTGAGGCTCCCCAAAAAACCTGATGACTGCTCAGCATCACAGAATATCACAAAATCACAAATTGCCTTCTGCAGTTTGGAATCATTTTAGATCACACTCAAGCCAGGTTGATGTGAGTGTCATCTAAAATGATTCCATGCTCAGGTTCAAGTTTTCTTCCTCAGCTTTCCTTCTTTTCCCAGTGACCAAGCGCACTCCTAAAGGGAAATCAGCCTGCTCCATGCACTGATAGTTCCAGTACAGCCAATATGTGTAACAGGATGGGGTTTTTTTCTGGGGGCAATAAAAACTGTATGAGATTGCAAAAGGTTTATGTATGTTTTATAGCAGGAGCAAGCATTGGAGCAAAACTACATTGTTTTCCTCTTTCATGCTCCCTTTCTGCTTTCAGACCACATCACTGTGCAGTCAAGCAGGAGGTTCTTCAGCTTCACAACATGACTCAGGGAAAAAAATAGCAGTAATGTTATGTATTTATGCAGTGGCATTAAGTGGGTTGTAAATGTTATAAATCAAACAAACAGGAGGTTAGGTAAGTTAATGCAGAGTGTTTCCCATTCAGAACCCCTAATCAAGCAGGAAACTCAGGGTGTAAAATATCTGGGGGAATTCACTGAAGTCAAAGCTGGTGTTTGCCAGGTTTCCCTGGGTGGGTTCCACATCTCACTCACTCCATCTTACTTCCAGGACAATGGGATTCTCAGCAATCATAGAACAGTTCAGATTGGAAAAGACCTCTGAGATCACCAAGTCCAACTGCTAACCCAGCACTGTCATGAAATGTAAAATTACACTCAGAAAATGCTCAGTGACAAGCCCAGAGATGGCATAACATGATTCAGATGGACTTAGGCAAGTTCCATGTCACTGCCATTATGGATGAGTGGTGGAAAAGCAGAAAAGTTTAATCCCATTGAATGTGTTGGTTGTGTTTTGTCTGGATTCCTGCTGGAAACATTGCTAGGGAGAACTGACATGTTTTTTTCAAGGAATAGTGAAATGAGTTGCAAAATTCTGGGGCTGCCTATGCTTTGTGGATTTTTTTTTTTTGTAAGTAGATGTTATGGATCTCCCAGATTAGAAAATTCAAGGTGTTGCTGATAAATGCAGACAAGTTTTGATAGCAGGCAGTTTTCCAGTTCCCAATTCTTCTGGAAGACTTTTCCAATTCTTCTGGGAGGCTTTTGGTGCTGAGAAATCTTCTGTCAGCAGCTCTTCTCTGTTTCCTGAAGCCTGGGTTGACTCCTGTCCTCCCTAAAGGTAGGATCAATTTGGGTCAATTTTATTGCCTTTGAAAGTAGTAGGAAAAAAACCCCCATTTTAAATGGGATGAGAAGAGGCAGGACTGGAATGTGTGATTGTGCAAAACATATAAAAGAGCAAATGAACTGCTACCTCCCAGCTGCCCAAAAAAAAAAAAAAAAAAAAAAATTAAATAATGGTATTTTTGGTAAAAAGAAAACCCCATAAAGAATTGCCTGCACCATTGGCTCAAAGGATTGATGTCATGTAAATAAATCCCCATGGGAAGCTGTAAATGTTACTTTGCTCTACATCAGTTTGTCCTCAGATGGCCTCTGAGAGAAGGAATGTTTTTTCTATCACTGAAGTCACCTGGTATGGAAAATTAAAAGCCAAACTAAACTTAAGGTCTTACCCTATCCCATAAATTATGTAATAATTTACCTTGCCTTTAATATCCCAATTGTTGCAGTTCAGTTTAAATGGTAATTAGCATCAAAGTACTAATTAATATTGGCATTTTCCATCAAAGAGACTAAAAACATAATGGGTTCCTGCAAGTCAGTGTTGAATTCTATGGAAAACTGAGACTCTGCAGTGGCAGATCATCTTCTGTGACAAAACTAGGTAAAAAAGAAATCCATAAAACACTAGCATGCCCATTTTTCTTCTACTAATTGCAAGGAGTTCAATGACACCAAACCACTCTGTTATTCTGTTCTGTTCTGGGATACTTTGAATATGTGCTGTATTGAATTGGTGTTCTGATGCTTTGATAGTTTCAGGTTCATCCTGTGCTGGCTCTGCTCCTGTGTGGTTTTTTAAACAGCAGTAAATCACTTTTTAGGACTGTAAAATAAACATTAGGAGGTCAGTTCATTTTCAGTTTGCCCTTTTGGAAATGTTCTTACACAGGTCCATTACTTTGCTGTATTATGGGATAAGATCTTTAGCAGTCCCCATCATAACCTTGGTTTTAGCATTGTTTGTCCTTCCAACCTCCTCTGGGACTTTCCTTTTCCTGAAAAAGAGAAATATTCTCTATAGACAACTAAACAAAATCTTTGGGTCCATGGAGGGGTTGCTGAACTTGATACAAATCCCCTCTACAGCCAGTTGTGGCATCAAAATTTGCCTGTTATGGCAAATCCCTTCAACTTTGGATAAAATTGGAGAATTGTCCCATTCCCAGAGCAGCCCTGGAGCCTGGGACATTTGGGTTTCTGTTTCATAGCTCTGAAACCCAGCTGACACTGCCAGGAGCAGAATGCTGTGTGTGGACCTGAAAACTTGTACTTCAACTCTGCTTGTTCCAGGGGAAACTAGTTTGTAAATAATAAATAAAATAATTCATTTCACTTCAGTGTTTCTACTGTCAAAGCTACAAAAATCACTGACTGAGTTTGCCTTGCCTGTGTTTCAGATTTCCCAGTTTCATCCATTTGGGATAGTTCCAGGAGCCTGAGTGTCACAGAAAAGGAAGTTTTTAGCAGTTTCTTGTCCTGACTCCTTCATTTCCTAAATATTTTAGTTTCTCACTGCTTACAGTTGGGGTTTTGTCACTGTGCTGTCTTGGGGGTTTTCTGGATATATGAGCCAAGCTGAAATTGTGGGGCTGTTGCTCCTGGAATTTTTCAGTGCAGACCTCTGATTCTCTTTTGACCCCCCCATATTTTCTGCCAGTATAGGACTGGAGAATTTCCTGCCAGTATAGGACTGTTCATGTTATGTACAAACACTTTCATTTGCAGGAAATGCATGGAATGCAGAGAAATAACAATTAATTTTTGTTTTCAGTCATTCCACGCCCAGAGATTTATTTTGACACTGAGTGATTTTGCTCTTTCTTTACGTTACCTTGGAAAAATAAGTTATTAAATGATCATTTGGCTTAACCTGCTGCTGGAGTCAGGAGCTGGCAGAGGTTGCCAAGGTGTCTCCAGGAGATGGTTGGTGACATTTTGAAGCTGGCATGTGTGGGAGCTGAGTTTCAGAGGGCACAGAGCCCTGTGAGCAGCTGCAACTTTGCTCTTTTAAGCTGCCTTTTACTTGCTTGAATAGCTGTGGTTTTGATGAAACCAAGGAAAACAGTGGTGAAGGGAATTAGATGTAATGACTGTAAAAAGAAGTGAAGGAGAAAGGGGACATCCATGGCCTCAGTGTAACTCATCTTTGACAAGCTGATCTGTTATTTCTCACTGATGGAAAGGTTAAATCCATTAACTGGTGGCCTTCCACTGAGGACAGGGAGCTGACAAGGTATGAAGGGCTTGGGCCAGCAAGACCACAAAGTCCTTGATCTTTGAATGCATGGCTTTTATTGGCAGCAGCAGAGACAACTTGACTTGCATATGTTCCCCCTATGTGTGAGGAAGTGAACATAAATTAGTAGCTACAGTAATTTCCTCTGGGTAAATCTATCTAAATGATCTGAAATACCAGGATGCTGAAAGGCTAATGGCTTCCCTGTCTGGCATGATGAACATCTGCAGCTGTTTGTGGAGCCAAAGGCAGGTCTGGGTGCTCGCTGTCTCTCAAAATCAGGTCACAGCACCAATCACGTCTTTCTACACAAAATCCCTTGATTTCAGTAAAATTTACATGAACTGGATGACAGCCTGATGTAGTGAGGCTGTGTCTGACTTTCTAAATATTACAAGGCTTGGAAATGACTGCTCTGTTTGCCTTCTGAGAGATGTGAGACTACAGGTGGAGTGCTCTTATCTCCAGCTGTTGAATGTGTCACTGTTTTGCACTTTTATCTATTCAACAGTGTGTAGTCAGATACTCAAAGTGACAAATCAGCAGATCTGGGGGACTTGCTGCCCAGTAATGGTTACACACATCCAGCCTTCCCCAGCAACAAATAAAACAGATTAGCCAAAAAGTTCTAATTGTATACTTAATACATGGCTATTTAAATTAATGAGTTACCTGCCCCTTTACTGAGTGTGTAAGCATGTGTGAGTTCCTCCACCACTGCAGTGAGAAGGAAAACCTGCTCCTGTGATCTTCTAACCCCTGTAATCCATAGACAGAACTCTTACTCTACCAGCCACTGTGGCCTGTGTTGCCAATTCAAATGAAGGACAAAAGAAAAATCAAGAAAGAAAAAGAATGTCGGTTTCATGTCCCTTCTTTTTGTCCTGGGTCTCTGTGAGGTGCCAGCCATCAGACAGTAGTCACATAGATTTCATTTATTGAAATTGATTTGCAGTTTGCAAGAGGCTGAGAGGCAATAAAGTCTAAGCTTACCTAACACCTGGCAGCATTAACTACAGTTCAGAAACTTCCAACTAATATAAGAGGGAACACAATTTGGATTTAGCAAGAAGCAGGATTTATGAATTCTTAATTCACTGTGACTAACTCACGCCCTTGGGAAAGTTTCTCCATCTCTATTTTACCAGATCTATGAGGAAAATAAACTTGGCACTGAAGGTATTTATGAACTTTGGAAATTCAATGTAAATAAATTCAAGTCATTAATGATTGGCCAGACATTGACATTTAACCTTAAAAAATTAGTTTTTCTGCTCTTGTTTTCCAAAGGTTGCTGAGATGTCCCTGAGGTGCTGGTTGGTGAATGCTGACTAGAAGAGAGTAGTGCTTTGCTTTGTTTACAAAGTGTAGATGATATTCTTGCATAATAAAAGATGGCTTTAGCAGGGAGCATCTCCTCCCCTTGTTGAGCAGCCTCTTTTGGCAGAGACAAGTTCCATGAAGATCAAGTGCATGTTCAGCTTGACAGCAGAGAGCCCTCATGGGTTTGATGAACTCCATCTTTTGACAACAAACTTCAATAAGCTCTAATTTTTAAAAATGTGGAGTCCATGTAATCCCCATTTTGTGTAACTTAGCTCTGTCAGAATTTTGTTGTGTAACTTCCAAGCAAACACCAGCCTTAGCAAATGGGTATTTATGGCTGTGAGTGGTTAAATGTGGCATATTCCTGATCCTGAGGAGTAAGTTTTGAGATGGCAAACCTTAATATGAAAAGAGAAAATGTTAGTAACTATTCCTATTGGCAGGAAAAGGAGAACATCTGCTCAAGTCACTAGTGGTTTGTTGCCTGAGTTAGCAGCAGGGCAGCCTACAGCTAATTAGCTATGGCTTGATAAGAGAACAGGAGTGCAGTGGATAGAAATGTTGTCATCTGAAGTTGCTTGAAATCCCTCTAAAAGCATTAAAAAGATGCCTCTTGACTTTCCTTTTAAATTCTTTCCTTGGTATCTTTGGAAATTGCTGCAATGAGTGCTTAGCTATGAATATAGACCCCCACTGAAACCTCTGTGCATGAAATGTCCTGATTTGATCTGGTTTTCATTAAAGCATTTCAGTAAGCACTTGTCCATTCCTACCCAGAAATTTGCACATAAGCACATGCAAAGCACTGAGCACATCTCTTAAACCCCAATTTAAACACAGATTTTCCCACATATGCTGGGGCAACACTGAGATCAGCCAGAATAGGGAATTTGCATTTTGCATTTTTTTTTAAGCTTTTATTGTGGATCTGGTCTGAAGCAGCAGAGCCAGGCTGAATTTGGGGCCACAGGCTCCAAACACCTCTCCTGCTTTTTTCCTAAACTCACCTTGTGCAGGGATCCCTCAGATTCAAAAGGGCTCTGTCCATTCCAGCACCTTTGAATCTCAGATATCTGCAGTTGGCTTTGGTGTAAGGGTGAGGTAATTGTGGATGCCAACTTAATTAACCTTGCATATCTGTTATGTTAATTCCTAAGACAGGCCTGCTAATGTGTGGAAACAGGAATAATCTGCAGTATGTTTCAGTCTTTTCCTCAGTTCCTTGCACTCTAAGTCTGTAATTTACATTTTGTGTAAAATGCTTCATTTTGGCTCATGTGAGAGTTAAATGCTAAATTCCTTTGAGAATATTTTAAAAAATGATACCTATTTTTATAGGCAGAGAAATTCTATGCATTTGAACATGGTGATTAACACTTGTTTTTGTGTTTGTGACACACACCTATGGTGAATCTTCTTTGGTGATCTGCACTCCCTCAGCTTTGTCCTCAGCCAAAAGTCTGGTAAATGAGCTGCTTCTCTGATTATTTCTGAGTGCATGGATGACTGCTGTCTTCCAGTTTTATTACTGCCCAGATACAGTAAAGCACAGAAGTAAGATGGAGAACATTCAGCAAAAGCCAGGGGTACCATATTTAAATTCCAGTTTTCCTTTGCTGTGTTCTATTGTTCTCATTGATTTCAATTAGTTCAGACAGGAAATCCCATTGATTAGAGGCTTTCAGAGGATGGAGTGAAGCAAAGGCACAGGAGCACAACATCTGCTGCACACAAGAATGAAAGTGAGGAGATTCTTTAAAAGCTGCATTTCTAGCAGGAGGAGGCTGTGCTGATGTGGAGGGATGGCTGGAATGGCTGGGGTGCAGCTGCCCTGGCCCGGGCTCAGGAAGGAACTGCAGGGAAGAGGAGGAGGAGGAGGAGGAAGGGGGCCCAGCTCTGGATTAAACCACTCCTCCTCCTCCGGGGCTTCAGATTGAGCAAAATGCCTTTGAAACTGATGAGTAAAATTCTTTCCACACGTTGCAAAGCCAATCCTATTTCTGTGGCTTTTTGTCCCTGGAAAAGGAGTGGCAATGGAGCAACCAGAGCACTGCAGACACTGGAGAGGCACCAGTGGTTTGGAGGGGTGATGTCCAACAGGCCAAGCTCTTAAAATAATTCAGTGTCACTGTGTCATCGTGCTTGTAACCCGAAGGGGAAATGAATTAACCTTGGAAATCAGAAGAGCCAAATCACAAAACCATCAGAAGGAAAAACAAAGGCACCCAAACTTTTGGTACAGGAAATTGAGATGATTTATTGGTTAATTTTTGCTGCATAGTAATAATTTTTGCTTTTATACTAATTTGTAGAAGAATTATTTTCTTCAATGTGAATGAGGTAAGGAGGGGAAGTTAGGGAAGCCTTCCATTCTCTTTTTTAAATAGCAAGAAACTTGCAACAAATGACTCCATGGTATTTTATCTGTAATGGAAAAGGAACAGATTTCTTTCCTTGTCAGTCATTAATTTAAAAAAGCATTTTATCTTGGAGAGCAAGGAACCTGGTAAAACTTGACACAAAGTTTTTTTTAATATTTAAATGCCTTATTATCTTAAAGGGCACAATAATCTTACATCAGGAGACATTCATGTATTTAACACCTCTTCCAGATCTGTGTCTAGCTGGTGCTTTTAATGACTTCTATTATTCTTGAAGAACATAAAGAACTGCTGGAGGAATCTATTCACAGACACAGGGAAAGAAAGTCTGCATTAATTTAACTTTATATTGGTTTAAGCTTAATAAACTGGCTTATTAAGGCCAACTGATAAACCATGTCTGAATAGAAGGGGTAAAATAATTACTGAAGAAGTATGGAAGCAAAGTACAATAATGGGATAAAGATGTCAAAACATTCCTCCTTAAAAGGGCTTAGCAAGTCAGAGAGTATTGAACAGAAAAGGAAAAAATAGAAAGGGAAAAATAGAAAGGAAAAATAGAAAAAGACTGGGATTTCAGTGGTGAAGGGCCTTAAGAGTGAGAGGCTTGAGACCTTGTCTTGTAAGAAAAAGCATCCTCCAAAATTATTTGAAAGATTTAATTTGCCCATGAGAGTACATTTTATGGGGTTCAGAAAATATGCAAAAAATGCTAAATAAAATCCCTCCTAATTTATACAACTAGATCTTGTACAAGAGTTCATAAGTTTGGAAACTTATGAAATGCCAAGGAACATGTAGGTAGTATTTTTTTTTAAACAAAATATTTAACTTTTTACCTCTTACACAAAAAATCTGAATTTGGAGTCAGGCACATTATTGCTTTAGTTCTCCCTCAATTTCTTTTCAATTCAGCTGATGCAGAGTCTGTTTGACTGTTTTAAAAATCTTATAATAATTCTAATGCTGGACTTACATTTGAAATTACCAGAATGCACTGAAACCATGTCATTAATCTGAAACAATGAGAGGTTAAAAAGTCCTTGAAACTTCCTTTGCTATGAATAAGACCCATGGATTTCACCCCACCTGCCCCTCTCGGCCTACAAAGTGTTCATTCTCCAGGCTGGTGTAATTAATAATCAGCTGTACCCATGGAAGGAAGTCCCCCGGAGCTGCACAGTTGTGTAATTCCATATGAAATATGGAGATTTGCTCTTGCTCCGCCTCCTTTTTCTGAAGGATGAAATGTCACAGACAGAATTTCCTAATTCCAAACTTTTGAGTTTTTCAGGCAACTGATTGTAGTTGGGGATGGCTGCTTTGCCCTGGTTTCCTTGGCTCAAGAAGCTCCTGAGGGTCACCATAATGTTTTTTAAAAGGACCAAACCTACACATCTGGAAACTGAAAATTTACTTAATTATAGATAAAGCTCTGGCCTTTTAACAAGGGAAAGTTTTAGACATAACAGTCAAAATGTAGGGGTTGCAGATTTGTGTGCCAGCAGTATTTAGAATGTACCTGAAGGATGCTGAGTTTCTCTTGCATCTCAGGCATGGCAAAGATGTGTGCTGTTTAGTTTGGTCATACTTTGAGCCTATTCATATAGAATTTGATGAATTAGATGTCGATAAAAATATTTTTTGTTTCCACTTTTTGTACACTGGTCATTTGCTACAATACTGAGTTTTGAATTAAAGCATAAAAATTAATGAAAAATCTGTTTTGTATGGTACCCCCCCTTTTGTTGTTGTTCACTGTTTGCAAGTTTTTAATTGTAAAAGATGCTGTAGATGAAAATTTTCTCCCTAGCATTGCTGTCCTATTTTCCCTGTGATATCCCCAGGGGATCTAACATGAGTTTAAGTAAGTCCATTTTTTCTCGACTGACAGAGCAAATGTTCAGATGCTTTAAAATTTAAAAAGCAAAATGTAGGCATGGGTAAATCAGCTCAGAAGAGGTAGAAAATTCCCATTCAAGCCAAATAGTCTTCTTTTGGTTTGTTTGCTCGCTTAATTCTCCTCAGTTCTGTTTGCTTTTAATTTCCCATAAGGATGTTGCATTCTGAGAGCTTGGCATTCCCAGTATCCTTCACTATATCTAAAACCTTCATGTTTCATCAGAGACTTGCAACCAGAAGGGAGAATGATGTGTGAACTTTGCCAGTGAATGCACCTATGGGCACAGGTCGTCTTGCATGAAAATTATTTTCATGGCTGAATGTTCATTAATATTAATGAGGTAACACAGTTGCTGTGTATATATTAAAGAATATTCCCCCTTTCAAGGACATTATTTGTTAATGCCATAGTAAAAAAGTTTGGTAGCTGCACAAAGCAGTTCAGGAAGTCCAAAAGTGAGTTACTGAAGATTTTATATGCATTTTGTCTTCTATGCAGTTTGAAATCATTTATATGGAAAAAAATGTACTGAGGGTCATTGAGGGTCATTGAGTTGACACCTTCAAGTAGCCTGAAATCCATATTCTTGTGTGGAGTAACTTGAGATTTGCTCTAAATGGCATTATTGATTTAAAGTTCGAGTTCTTTGAGGATAAATAGAGTCCAAGATATTTTGAGGATGACTTTTTGCCATGGTCCTATCCACCAAGGATCGTGGTTCTCCCAGTCCTTCCAGTGCCTGGGCAGAGATGGTAGCTGGGAAGGGGTGTGTGAGATCCAGGGCATGCCGTGACATCCTGCGGTGCTTTGGGCTGCCCTGCCGAGCCGCGGCTGCCCCTGGAAGCAGCTGCGGGACGGTTCGGAAGATGCGGGGAGCCGGCAGCAGCAGCAACAGCGGCGGAGCAGCCGGAGCGTGAGGGACCCGCACATCCCTGCCCGCATCTCCAGCCGGGATCGCCCCCGGCTCCACAGCCGTGCCCCCCGCACGCTTGAGTTGAGCCCGGCGCCTTCCATTCCTTGGGAAGCCGGCGTGTCGGGAGAAGTTTCTGTCGGAGCCGCTCGCCTCCAGCAGCCGCAGCAGCGGAGCCTCTGACAGCTGCCCCGTGCGGGATGCGCGGGAGGCTCCCGCCAAGCTGAGCGCGCTCGGGCCGGTTCCGGGGCAGCAGGATTAAAAAAAAACAACCCAAGAAATGGAGTGTGCGGGCAGCGGCGCTGGCTGAGGGCCGGGCTGTGACTGTCCTCGGCGCCCCGCCGGCCGCGCAGGTACCCCCGGCCCGCGGCGCGGAGCGGGCACGGCCGGGGCGGGGACGCGGCCCTGGGCGGGAGCGGCCGCTGAGGGCGGCGGGCGCAGGGGGCGGCCCGGGCGGCGAGGCGGGCGCTGCCAGGGCGAGCCGGGGGGCGGCTCCCCGGACCGGCCCCCCGGGAAACGCGGCCCCAGCGAGCCCGGGAGAACCGGAGCAAGCGGCGGCGGTAGCGGCGGCCGGTGCCGGGTGCGTCGCGGCGCTGCCCGGTCCGAGGGACCGGCGCTGTGCCCCCCTTGCAGGTGAAGCGGGGCGTGAGGGGAGGGGCGGCGGCCGCGGGACCCCTGAAGGGCTCCCCTGAGCGCCGCGGCGGAGTTTCGGGGGCGCATCCCCAGCCCGCGGCTGAGGCGGGAGGTCCGGCTGCTCCTTCCAGGCAAGCGGCGCCTCCTGCCCTGGCTGCCGAGTAGGGATGGGGCGGTGAAGGGATGGGGATGGAGATGGGGCGGTGAGGGGATGGGCAGGTGGAGAAGAAGGGATGGGCAGGTGGAGGTGAGGAGATGGGCAGGTGGAGATGGGGCGGTGAGGGGATGGGCAGGTGGAGATGAAGGGATGGAGATGGGATGGTGAGGGAATGGGGATGGGATGGTGAGGGGATGGGCATGGGACAGTGAGGGGCTGGGGAGGTGGCCGTGAGGGGATGAGGATGGGATGGTGAGGGGATGGGGAGGTGGAGATGAAGGGATGGGGAGGGGTCGGTGAGGGGATGGGGAGGGGGCCATGAGGGGAGGGGTCGGTGAGGGGATGGGGATGGGAGGGGTCGGTGAGGGGATGGGATGGTGGCCGTGAGGGGATGGGGCACGGTGAGGGGATGGGGCACGGTGAGGGGAGGTAGCCGTGAGAGGAGGTGACCGTGAGGAGAGGTAGCTGTGAGGGGACGGGGCGCCGTGAGGGGAGGGGGCGCGGTGAGGCCCGGCCGGGCCGGTGCAGGTGGACCCGGCGCTCACGATGGGGCAGGCGGGAAGCCTGAGGGGGGCACAAGGGCGTCCCGGCTTCTTCATACTGAGGGGAGAGGGCAGGGAATAAGGGAGAATGTGAGGAAGAGAGAGCTGCCCTTATGCTGTTTGTAGGACCGAGCAGCAGGGTGAGGTAGGAGAGGGGAATATGAGTGTGGATAGCAGGAAGGTGCTTCCTAAGGGCTGCCTACAGTAGTAAAAGCAGGGGGAAATTGAATCAGGCCTTGCTCTTTAAAACAGGAGAAGTCACACAACCTCCCTGCCAGTGACTGAATGCACTGGTGAAAAGATTCTTCTCCCAAAGTTTTTACATCCTTGCCTTTTTTCTATCTTCCCTTCTTCCTGTAGCCTTGGCTCTGTTTAAGTCCTCTCAGAATAACCTGCCTTGTTGAAGGGACTCTCTGTCAGGGCAGGAAAAAAAAGTCTTTGAAAACAAACTATCTTTGTTAAAAGCTATTTGTGGATCAAGGTTGTGACTTAACTGTGAAAGAGAATGGCTCTCCCTTGCTTACATTAAAAACACAATAACACATTAAAACAATCAGAATCTGGGTCGGTTACTGGGCTGGAGTGCAATTCAGCAGAGTGAGACCTTAATGCAGGTTTTACAGTACCTCAACTCTCTGGTGAATCAATTAATAATTAGTGGCGGGTCTTTTCTTTTTGTGTGTTATTTGGAGAAATTCTTCAGGCTAGAGGTGGTAATTGATAATACTTTTAATCTCTCCTACTTTCTTCTTGAGGCCTGTGGCTATGATCTTTAAAGTCCTTTTCAATCCAGACCATTCTATAACTCTATGATGCACAGGTTTAGATGTAAGACAGCAAGAAAAGGGTGAAGTATGGGTCCACCCTTTCCAAGTTCCTGTGCTGTTTAAAAGTTGCAGCTACACTCTGTGAGCTGGGGTACCTGCTGATGAATGTTTGGATTTGTTGCTGGATGCCACCACTTGTTACCAGTCCCAAATCTGATGGCCCATATGATCTTACATCTAGCAGGTATAAGCACTTACATATATCAGGTATTTGCAATATTTTTGTGCAGGCAGGTACAAAAACTACAAACTGCAAAGCAGCTTTGGAGTTTCTTCTCTAGCCACAGTGGTTAGCCTGGAAGAGTTAAAGTTGCAAAAAGTAGTAGCTGAATTCAGGTTGGGAAGCCAGAAGTGGTGTTACTCCTGCACACCTTTTCTAGGTGTTCTGCTGTAAACTAGAATTCAGAGCCCATGAAAATCCATCTGAGCGAGGGGTCCTGCAGCTCTAGGAAGTGTCTGTCGGAGGAAGGCTGGGAATTGGGGTGCTCCTTCCCCAGCCCAGCCAGGAGTGCTCCAAAGAAAGTGAATTATGAAAGAGACTGCACTGGCTCGATCAAATTTCTGTCTTCAGTTTCCCTGTGAGGGTTGAGTTTCAGTGCTCCTGTTCTGCTGGGGGCTGGAGGAGCGTTCTGTGTCAGAGAACTCCGAGTTTCCAGAGAAGCCCCTCAGAGCCCCAGCATGACGTAGGCCTTCCCATCAAACTAGTTTTCCATTAATTAAAAAAGTAGGCACCCTAGATAGCATGAACTCCTCGGTGAGGAGAGTGGGGAGAAGTTATTTATCTTCAGCCTTTTAATCCTTTCCTCTTTGTGACCTTTGCTTATTTCATCTGTGTTAGTTATTCACAGCTCTGGCAGACCTGAAACAGCTTTGCTGAGACCTACAGGAGAATCACTGCTCTATTTTCTAACTTCTCAATCTTGTCCTAATCAAAAATGTAAATACATGCATAATGATTTGCATGTCATTAACTTCCAAAAAACACCCTCATGCTAAAAATCAGTGTTTTTTGAAACTCAATTTTCCTGCTTGCCTGAGAAGTTACACCTGGAATTCGCAAACCACCAATTCTGAGAACATAAACTGCTTTCAGCACTGCTGTTCACTTTCTGCTTTGTTTTTTGTTTTCCATTCCATCCAGGGAAGAACAATAAATTAAAAAATACGTTGATAGTCGTTTTTGTAATCAGTTTCTTTCTTCAGTCTTCATACTGGAGGCAGAAATACTCAGTCCTCATACTCAACAGAAAGTTTCAAAATGAAAACTGAGCGAAGCTGGTGTGGTGTATACTCACTGTACACTCATTTTGCCACCACTGAACTCATTGTGATCATTAATGAGCAGAGCATCTAACACATTCCAGAAATTCCAGAGAAGTGTGGATGGGAGCTTGCAGATTTCGAGGAATCCAGGGAAACCAGGAGCAAACAGCGTCCCTTTGAGCCGGGCTGGCAGCGTGGCCGGCCCTGGATTTGGGTTTCCCTGGCACAGAGCTTTGCGTGTGAGCCGGAGGATCCGGCTGGGAGTGTCTGTGTGGAGCAGCGGCACCCGGGACACGGCACGGGCGTTCTGCCAGCAGTGTAAGGAGCGTGGTTTGCCGGATGCCAGGGACGCTGGGAAGGAGCATTCCCGGGCTCCGGCGGAGGGGCTGTCACTGCCGCCTCACGGGGCTGAGTGCGCCCGTCTGACGGAGGCGCCGCTGCGCATTCCAGGATGAGCAGAGGAGGTTGAGTTCCCGTTCCAAACCCAGGGCCTGGAATGTGCCTTGGCTGTGCAGGGTTTGCCCAGAACGCGGGGCTTGCTTTAATAGGCTGCCTTCGAGTCAGTGAGTCTGGGAGCCAGCGCAGGGTTACCCTGGATCAGATGCCAGAGCGTGTAAGGGCTCTCCCTCTCTGGGAAAGCCTTGGAAACGGGATTAACAGCGGTGCTGCAAACCCCGTGCGCTGTGGATGTGTTACACTGCGGTTACAAACACCAAATCCCTTGGGAGCAAACAGAAAGTGCCACTGCTATTCAGCGGAGCAGCTTGAACATGTCCCTTCTTTCAGGAAGGAGGGGAAAACAGTGTGCAGCACTTCTGTTGATACAAAAAAAGGATCTAAATAGCAAGATACAATGTATAGCTGACTGTGGATCAGCTTGAAGTTCCTGGGTTTTTGAAAAAGCATTTTGGTTTCTATGCTAGGACACAAGCAGCTGTCTGATGCCTGAGATATATTTCACACTCAACACTGCTTCTAATGAATTTTGTGTTAAAAATCAAAGGTGTATGATGTCCCACTTAGAAAAAAACCCCAAACAAACAATGTTTTAGAAGCCAGTTAGGATGCTGTGATGAGAAGAAGCAGGAGAGGACAGTGGACCCGTGCTCACTCCTGAGCATGGGCTCTCCTGCTGAGCATGTGAGGAATGTGCCTTGTGCTCAGGACACTGGGAGCACCCAGGAGGATCTCGGTAGCTGTGCATGGTTGAGCAATGGGATGCTCAGTGAGGGGGTGCTGAGCTGTGCAGTCAGCGCTGTGCCAGCACCACAGGCACCAGAGACTGCGTCTGCCTCCACAGTTCAGCACAATAGGCCAGTGGCTCTGCTCCATCCCCAGGGCCAAAAGGCACAGCTCCCTCCCACGTGCTGAGCTCGCTCCTCTCCAAAACAGAGCTCAACTGGCCAGGCTGGCTGTGCCCAGACAAAGGGTGGGACTGACCACACTCACTGTCAGAAATGGAGCCTTGAAATTCCTGTATTTGGGTTCTGAACATGGCTGATCTGGGTTTTGGTAGCACCATTACACTTCACCTCATACACCAGCTCTTCACTGCAATTTCACTCACAGTGCATGAGTGCTTTTGTTTAATTAAACTTTACTGAAAAAATATCAGCAGTGACAACATGAGAGAATTGTAATGAGATGCAGTTGGAAATACACTTCTGGGACTAACATCCTGTCAATTACAAACAGAGGATGTTTACTCTGTCTGAGTAAATTTTGAAAGTGAACCTCAGAAAAGCAGTTAGTTAAACTCTGAAGCTGTGAAACCAGAATCTTAAACTTTTAAGTTCAATCACCAGAGTGTAACAGAGAATACATTCAACAGTCATTAATCTGATGTCTTATCAAAATACTGCTCCTATAATTTGCATTATTGCTTCAATATAAATATTTCAAATCATCCAACCATTCCACTGTAATGAATTTTACCTGTGGATGTGAGAAGAGACTGTGCATCTTGAATAGTTTGAATTCTGCAGATGATACTTTCACATTGCTGTGTCTGGTAGGGAGATCTGTTCCTGGGTCATTTCGCATAGCTGGTGGTAGCAGCTGGAAAGAAGCCCAGCCAGATTACTGAGGGAAAAATGTAGGGGAGGAGAAGGAAGAAAGAGGGCACATATTAAAGAGAAAGAGAAGTAGAGATAGAAAGAAATGACCAAGAGTTATTCATAAACAGGGATAAAGTGTTTGCAATGGAAAAGGCAACAAATGTTAGAAAAAGTCCTTAAACCAGCACATATTAATCCTGCTGGTAAAAGAATCTCTGCTTCTAGTGGAAAACTGATGTCTCTGTTTCCCAACCATGTAACAAATATAAAATTATTTCCCAAATTTAGCTTTACTCCAAATAGAGCCTTTTGCCTTCCTGCATTTCTGATTGAACTGGTGCTCTCTTTCTTCATTAAGCTGTAAAAGTCACAGTCAGTCAATTTTTCCCCTGAAAATCTCTGATGTTGCCTTAGGTGTAAAAGATTCTCCCTATCTTGGGGAATATTTTAAAAGTCTTGTCTCAGAATTTTTTACTAAGAAAGCTGGACCCATGTCTTGGTAACTTGAGGCGTCACTGATGGTGTGTTTATATGCCAGCTCCAACATAATTTTTAACCAGAATCTTTGATTAAACAAGGCACACAGTGAAAGAATTTGAAATAAGACTTTTCTGGGTACAAGGAGAAGCTTTAGTGATGAGAAAAGCCTGAGCACAGATCCCATGAAACCAATATTAAATGAGGGCTGATGGCAGAAACTGTGATGTGCAGTGGCCTGCTAGTGAATTATGTCGATGTCCCTCATATATTTTGAAAGCAGCTTTTCCAGGGAAAGAGAGTGATGTGAGCAGGCTGTGTCACTGGGAACCATGCTGAGTTTTGGTTAAGGCACATTTGGATTAAAATTTGTGTGTACCAACACTTCCATCTCCCTGCTATTTTCAAATGTTTTACTGTCAAACATGGAGATGTTTTCCAATTCATCAAAATCCAATGCACTGAGTTCCTCCAGCACAGAACATTCCCACCTGAGTCTTTCCCAGTCCCACGCTGCAGATGGGGAAGAATGGGACAGCTGCCCCTGCTGGTCACCTCCTCCCCAGATCTGATAGAAAATGAACTGCATTAAAACCTGTGCCACTTGCCAGCCTCTGGATTACCTCTAGGGCATGTCCTTACAGCTTAGATCCTTCCAGAGAGAGTAAATTCAAACCCAGCAGGTGAGTGGCCAGTGGGAATCCTCCAGCAAGACTTTCAGGCCAGCTGCTTTCCCCTCAGAGCCCCCAGAGCCTGGCACTGCTGGAGCAGGCTCAGCACTTCCACCCTTAATTCAGCCTGGCGTGTGCTGATGTCAGTGGCCATTGCTCCTGACAGCAGCTTCTGGAGCACACTCCAAAGGACCCTGGCTGTAGGGAAGCATCCTGGCTTCTGAGATGATCTCTATCCAATTAGACAACATTCTCCTAGGACAGCACTGGGTGTAGCACATTGCTGTGAGTTTTGTTTCGGTGCATTACTTTAATGATGCTGCCTTCAGTGCAGTGGACTGGACAATTTCTGTCTTCTCCAGGAAATACTGGGATAGGGTTTTCTGAAGCATGCTACAGCCTGAAAAACATAAGCCACACGATACCCATTCCTACTGCTGCTGCTCACATACCCTTTGTTACCCTCTTTGGGTCAGACCTGGTAAAGATGAAAAGTTTCAAGTGGAATGGCAGTTTTGTGGTAGACAGGCTTGTCTTCCTGTCTGCTGCAGGTTATAAGGATGTAATTCCTATTAGGACAAGCAGCATGTGCCAGCTGTGGGTTCCTGAGGGAAGGAATGGAGCTGTTGTTCTTGCCATCTCTCTGAAATAGGCCTGAAAGCTGCTTGGGAAGTCAGCAGGTCACAGGAATGTAATGCTTTCCCTGCTCTTTGCTTCCAGCCCTGTTCCATCCCCTTGGATCCATTCTGTCCCCACTGGAGCCATCCCACCAGGACAGAGGAGCAGGCTTGGCCTCGTGGGTGCCTTCGGAACCGCTCCGCTCGTGGGTACAGAGGTGAGCTCACAGGGGGCACAGAGGCTTCTCACAGGGAGAAAAGCCACTTCAGGGCCAGCAATGCATGTCCCTCCTGGCCTCTCACCCCACAGGACTTGTCTCACACTTGTGGGTGCTGTTTTTCCCTGTTTTCTGCAAAACTGAACCGAGCTCACCATTTTTCATGTGTATGGAGGGCAAACGTGTGCCACTTTGCCGTCAGCACAGCATTTACCTGATAGTAAAGATCACCCTAAATGAATATTTGAAAATGTTATCATGGAGCAGCTTAACTTTTGGCAAATTCTGCTTTTTTCCCTCTGGCCTTTGCACTTGTACAGTCAGGTCTGAAAACTGTTTCACTGTGAATGCCCCTTTGCTTGTCAAGTCAAGGAAACTGAACGTGCAGGATAAAGCCAAGTTAAATTTTTATACTTCAGAACCCAGGGAAAACATTTGAGAAACAAAAGTGTTTATTTTCCCTATTTGGAGGTCCTCAGCTGGTGTCAGCAGCTCTGCTGAACTTGGTTATTTATGCCCATATTCAGACTTAAAAACTGCAAGTGTTAATGCAGAGAGCTGCCTTTAAACACCACATGGAAGAAAATATGTCAAGGTCCCAAATAGATTCATACCACAAAAAAGCAGTCCAAGGCAGTATTTTGCTTTTCTCTTCTTTTTTCTGTTCCCTCCCTGTGCTATCCCAATAACCCCATTTTTCTCCTGAGGAGAGTGATATTTCCCACACAGCTGTGTGGTGTCAGTGCAGTGCCTGATATCCCATGGAGCTGGATCATGGGGCTCTACTTTGTTTTCCAGGGGATTGTATTTTTAATCCCAAATGTTTGTGTATCACAGTGTTGGTGACTGGTGGCTTTTGCACTTCCCCTTCTATAGAGGACGTGATCTTCATTTTTAATGAGTTCCCGAAATAAACATCTTCTTATGTTTCACAGCACAAAAGAGAAAAAGGAGCCTTTTTCAAAGCTTCTCTCAAAACTTAAACATTTCCTTGAAATTTTCTCTCCTGTGGTAATCCACCTGTTTGATATGACTTTCTCTTTTGTCAACAAAGCTGGGCTAAAACTTTGAGGATGACTCTGAAACTTTCCTCCCATGAGACTTCAGATTGACAAAGAAAGTACAAAACTTCACAAAATTAAACTCATCAAATTATGTATTGCTCCCTTTTTTGCAAAGCTTCCTTACTTGCCAAACCAGATAGGATAAAATACTGTGGAAATTATACTGAATGCAGCAGTTTGTCTCTGTTTAGGAGAAAATGCATGTTGAATTTTTTGGATACAGTTTGATCATGCTCATGACTTCTATTCAGTGTGGCAGATATTGTATAGTACAAAATGACATGTGCAGTGGTATATTCATTTAATTGATATTTATTGATATTAAAAGTCTATAATTTTTAACTTAAACTGAAAATAATATCCTACTGAGATCTTCAGATATCAACATTTCCTTACTGGTCAGCTGGAAGTGTGAAATGGTCCTGTGAAGTGCAATCTAAATAAAAACTTTTCATAATTTATACTCCATATCAGTGTAATCATTAACCCAAGCCTTGCTCCACAATGTTGCTGCAATTGCTGTTTTCATTTGTTTCCTTCCTAACCCTCTGAGCATGTAGCTACAGCTGAATTGTTTATGAAATTGCTGTTCTGTATTTCAGCTTCTCTCCAGTCTGTCAACTTTTTAAAATTAAAAATCTGCTTGACCGACATGGTAGTTTTAGCTTTTCAGTTTGAAATCTGGATTTATTTCATTTTTATTTTTTTCCTTTTTTTTTTTTTTGTAAACAGTCTATTCTATTGCAATCTCTCAGTAAGTAACTATTTATGATAAATTTTATTTTGGCAAAAAAATATTTAAGTTAGGCTTTAGTTTGTCACATCCACAGCGTTGACACACACTTTTTCCAAGGAAAAAACCCCAACCCACTTCAACTGCTGTGTATAAAGGAGTTTATAAAGTGCAGTCAATATGAGTGAAAATTGTTCAGTTTTTTTATTTTTTAAAGTCCATATTGGATTAGTACCTGATGCTTAAGTAAAGACTTTCCTTAAAGTCTTATTTGACTTATTAAGGCTTTTGCATTAAAGTTATATTTGCCCTATATATGGCAAATATGCTGCAATATCATAAAGGTGGTGGATTAAGCTGGCAACAATTGTTCATTGAGCTCTGCACCATGAAGATGTAAGCTGGAATTTGTATTGAAATTTGGGTTTAAAATTTGGTTTAGAATGGATAAAGGACATTTTTCCATGGTGGATGTTGTACTGTGTGGGCTTTGCAGAATGGGACTACAAAGACAAAGCCTTTAATAAGGGTAAGAGTCCTCTTGGAACAGCACAAAGAGATTCCCACTGCTGCTGTCTGAGCAGGACTGGGGTAAGCCCAGACCTCTGTGCACCTGAGTGCTGCTGAACTGGGGAGTGTCCCCTCCTCAGCCTTGCTCTTCTCTGCTCACTGTGGGAACAAAAACCTCAGCAAAGCACTGCCAGCACAAATGGTACTGGGATGCTCTTAGAAACTGGGTTTTATTTGGGGAAAAGAGAAATTGATTTTTTTTATTTTCTCTGCATGAAATGATGTCTCAATTGTAGGCACACAGTTTGTGGGAATTGGAAGTGGGGCTGTGGCTGAGTCTCATCCCCAATGGCACAGCTGTGAGCAGCACTGACAGCAATGGGCCAGGGAGTGCCTGGGGGCACTGCCCAACCACCAAAGGGAGCAGAGGGCACACAGGGGCAGGGCATCAACAGGAGGGGATGAAAGGCTGGGCTAAGGAACAGGAGGGGCAGGTGCCTGCAGCCTTCTGAAATGGCAGGGTGTTACTCTGGATGGGCAGGTGCCTGAAACCTTCTGCTGTGGTGAGGTGTTACTCTGCATGGGCAGATGCTTAAAGCCTTCTGAAATTGTGTGGTGACACTTGGTGTATTGCGGCCATCTCGACCATGACATAGGCTGTGAAATCTTGATGGATACCAGGTTTTCAGAGCTTCTAGGGAGTCCAAAAATTAACCTCAGTGTGTTATGGGGAAACTTGGTAAGCTCTTAATTGAAAGTATTACTTCTCAGGTGGGACTCCTACTGATAAGGTTGTGTTCTAATCTGTTCAAAATATTGTTTGCAAATAGAAGGATAATGAGCAGGGATATCCAATTTGCTAATTGTGCTGCTAATAGGCTATTAACAGCTGCTCCTGTTTGCACTAAGTGATGGCACTTGTTTCAGGTTGCTTCCTATTGTGTTTAGCAGCATTAATGAGGCACACAAGGTGCTTGTGTGTTTTGTCCTCTGAAGGATCTCCCAGTTTGTCTGGGGCTGGTAATGCCATCATGTTCCTGATGCCAGTAAGAAAAATATAAGGATATGGCTGGTAGGAGCTGTGGTGCTCTGGAGATGCAGCTACTCACACCACACTGCTGTCCAGGCAGGAAAAGAGTAGGGCCAGGGCCTAAGTTTCACATATTTATAAAATTACTTAATGTCTTTGACTTTGTTCTTTATTTGTTCCTCAATATCCCAGTTATTCCTGTGAATGCAGCATGGCAAACTGACTCTTGCACAACACTGTCTTTCTGGATTGGGAATAATCAGCTCCATTTCCAATGCTATGTGTTTGGAATTGGTTTTGCCCAATTCACTTCATATGACACTTCATGTTAATCAGCTTTCTATTCAAATTGCCTTTTCCTTGCCCAGTCATCTCTCTCCTGCTGCTTCCTGTTGCCAGCTTCTCTCCTCCCTTCAGATTTCTCACTAACCTTGTTGGAAGTTGAGCTGGAAATGCTCAGAGAGCGATGTCAGTTTTGCTATTTGCTGCAGCTCCACAGACAGCTCCTGGTTCCTTCCCTGTAGGACCCAGAGCTGTTCCTTGGAGGAAGAGCGCTCCCAGGAATCCCCCAGGATGGTCAGGCTGCTGAGATCTTACTCTGGATTATTGCCAGTAATGGCTTTTGCAGCTATTCTGTGCTCCCTGCTGTTCTTTCTTTCTTTCACATAACCAGGAAAGCATTCTCTGTCACCTGGAGATTAAAGAATTGCTAATGGAAGCCTTATTCAACTTTTAGCAAATGAGTGTTCATGTATTTCACACACACAATTGTGCTCTTTGAAGTCCTGCAGGGACTTTCTCTCTTTTTTTTCCTGTGGTGCACCTTGTGATTGTGTCTCAGGTCAGGGTGACACGGTGCACATTAGTTTTGCTTTGTTCTTGACAGACACACACCTTGTGTTTTCTGGGTATGGAAGGGAAGGGCTGTTTCTCTCTGAGGTTGCATTTCAATAGAACCACTCTGTTTCTCAAGGTAATGATTGCTCAGAGGCTGCTGCTACCCCATGTATATTGAATATTTTAATTCACTTTGCAGGCTGCATGGCCATACATTGCTTAAGGCTGTATTAACATTTAATTTTTCATCATGGAAGGTCAGTTCTCCATACAGCCATCTCCATGTTTGTATAGCTGCTCTGTAGTAGCCGAGTAACTTTTTATAGGTGTGTGTGACTTCTTTAATACCTTACTTTTGGGGCATCAATTTTCTTAGTATTGTATTATTTCATAGTTTTTATGGGGTTAAACAAACAACTTTGTGGATAACAAAACTAACTCACAAGGGCAAGACTGACTAACCTGTACCAGGGCAGGGAACAAACTGAATAGAAGAAACACATGACCAAAGACAGAGTGACCCATGTTTGAAAGTGAGAGAAAAATGTACTTTAATTGTTTACACTCTGTGTACTCTAGGCAGTGCCAAGTTAGTGCAAATGGAAGACCTTAAATTACATTGATACAGTGAGTGGGGATCCAGGGCTAAATAAACCCTCTGTGGAAAGAATAGGTGGTGTTCTGTGCAGGAGATCCTTACTGGAAAATCCAAACAAATGAATGGATGCCTGGCAGAACTCTGCTGCAGTATGTTATGTGAGCAAGGAGTTTGTATCTGTGGCTAGGATGCTCTGCTGCTATTGGGAAATGACCTTTCACTCTGTGGGGATTTAGAAGAGGGGCAATGTTCTGCAGTTCTCCCCAGAGCCCAGGGCAGCAGACCTTCAATTCAGCACCCAGAGCCTCAGGGCAGGGCTGGCACACTGGTGCCAAGCTCATCTCCCAGCACTTGGGATGTGACAGCAGCGTGGGTGACACTCCCAGGGGGACGCTGTGCCCAGTGAGGGGCAGCTGGTGTGACACAGCCGTGTCTCACAGCTCCTCCACTGGAGACAGCTGGTCAGGTGTTGTGTACATCAAATGTCAGGAGCTGCCTTCCTGGGGGTTTCTTTTCCAGCTGTAACTCTCCTGTAATGAGCATTTCAGTGTGTTTTCAGCAAAAGTAAATCAGTGTTGCATAATTTGCTTGATTGGCGCGGGTTTTATTGGTCCAGCTTGAGCTCTCCGTTGAGATTTGTGTACATCTGCCAGTTTCATTCTCTTTTCTCCCATCCCTTTATCAGGGATGTATTTGCCTGGGAGCACTGGCTTCCCTGGGTTGTTAAGGAGACTCAGCATTTATACCTGGTTGTTTTAAACCAAGATTGTTATCTTAATGCATTACTTGCATGTGGCTGTCCAAAATGCTGATGAATTTTTGAGTTGTGGAGCCCTTTGTATTATTCCATTTGTTGTGCTTCCAGTTTCCTTGAACCTTGGTTGTTGCTATTTGTGCTCCTGAGGGAGAGAAGAGAATCCTATCTCAATTTGGACTGGATAAGGGGGTCCATGTCCAGATCTTGTTGATCTGGGAGAAACTGAACAAGCTGTATTTTGACAAGTAACCTACACAATTTTTAAGATGTTTGTGGTTTTTCCTTTTTTTACTTGTTTTGCTTGTAATTTTCTCTGTGGAGAGCTCATGCACCATCAGCTTAATTAGTCCTGATGAATTTCTTGAGATCACACTGCTGCAGCTCTTAACCTTTGTGGCTTGTTATGTACATGGTGGTTTCCTTGCTAGACGTTCACCAAATTTTAGATTACCACAGATGTTTTCTTTATTATTGAGATGACTACTGTAGTAGCTTTAGTAAGAACAATTTAATCTTCCCAGAGAGATTGATGTACTTATTTGAAAATTATTCAGAATATTGCACTTAGAAGTGCAATATATTGCACTTCAGCTTGCATTTCTCTTTCACTTAAGTACTGCTAGTGATACAGTTTTTTAACCCAGTACCCCCAAAATGAGCAATCTGTCCACTTTCACCAACCTGAATGTGTTGCCAAGAAACTGAACAGGATGGGGCTGGGTTGACCTGAGTGTTTCAGTGGAGTTGCAGCAAGACCTGGCAGCTGAATAATTCATTTGTGAGCAGGACACTGGGGCTGTCCTTGCACAGGTCAGTCACGATGCTGGGCTCTCTCCCTCTCATTACTCCATCTTTCATCTCTCTCCACTTAGCATAGCTCAGCCAGCAAAGTTAATAGATTCCCATCTTTCGCTGAAATTCCTGTCTTAAAGGGGATGATAAAGAAGCAGAGGCTGCAGCTGCCCTCGGTGATTTGTGATTTATAACTGAGGGGGGAGATCTCCCTCCTGTTGTAACAACAGTGACAAGTGTTGCCACAATGCAGCAGTGATTGTTTAGATGGGACATGTAAATAAAACAGAGCCATCTGGACTGCTGCAAACACACAATTCTGCTACTGGGACTGAATTCAGGCTGTTTCTCCCTTTTAGGTAATCAGAACCTATGGGCTTCATTCACTTTGTGGAAGTATTTTTTTCTTTTTGGTCATCAGCTGTTAACATTTACAACCCTTGGAAGGTGCTGAAGTCTAAAAAACCACCAGCCTGCTTTTTTTGATACATACAATTAACAGGCTTTCCTTTGGGCTAAGGCTCAGCATCCACTTTCAGGGTAGGTAGGACATGGGTACAAGTTTTCCTGTGTATCTGAGCTTCAAAGTTCTCCACTATCTCATAGAATAAAAGACCAGAAAATGTTCAGTGCAAAATTTAGGATTGAATTCATTGAGTTGGACAGAGCTGAGGAGCTACATGAAAAATTACATCTGAGGTGAGCACCTTCTGGCTCGTTGGAGAGCTTATATTATTTAGCAGTTATCAGGGGTTTTTGCAGTATTTGGGAAATGAAATAATTATGAGCCATGAACTGATGAAAGAAAAATGCACATTTTTCTTTCATCACTGATTGCTGATAATTTGCAGTAGTCCATACTCCTTTAAGTATATTGCCATTTTATATTTAAAAAAGCATAGGAAGGAGGGATTTTTCTTTCCATATTGGAAATGGATTTTTAACCTACTCTGATCAGACAGCCAAAATGCAGGATCTGATGCTAGACTTATGTGGAATTATATTATTCTTTACATGTTGTGGCTTTAAGTGCCTTCAAAGAAGTAATATCTGGGAGGTTCTTCCTCTTTAATATATATGAAATTAGCAGTGCATGGGATTTGGACAGGAATTACATTTTGGTATTTAGTTTTTTGCTGCTAGTCTGAACTTGCTGCCATAAACAGTGAATAATCTGAAGGCACAAAGCATCTGGTGTTTCTGAGGATCATCCTTTGCTGCTACACACTATACAAGCATTTAGGCCATTATGTTTAGGCTGCTGAGGAAAAAAAGATTAGTGGAGCATATAAAAAACACCGAAGAGAGACACAAATATGTGAGTTCATTCCAGCAAGTGTTTGAGTAGCTGTAGACTTCATATTTAGTTCTGAAAAAGTCCATGTGGAATTCTGTTCAGAATTTTAAATATGTGTCCAAATATGGTGTCTCCTGATGAAAATGACTATTTTTCCACTTCTTTGAACAGTTTTCCTGATTCTGTTCACATTTCCACCTCATGACCAGGTTTTGTTTGCACTGGCTTTACATAATGGCAGGATTAGCTGAGAGTAGCCTCCCAAAATCTCAGGTAGTTCTTCCCTTGCTACACTCATTTTTCAGCTCATTGCCTCCTTCTTTGCTGAGCTGGAATCAAATCAGGTTTAGTTATTGCATCTCTCCCAGGCAGGATTTGAATCCATCATGTGCTGGAGACACAAGCCTTGCTCTTAGTGCTTCCCTCAGTATTTGAGCTCTCAATTTAACTTGGGGGGAAAAGTGGGGAATTCAGTGTGTGTGTGTGTGTGTGTGAGTTTGGGGTCTATTAGTGCTAAAGACATCTGGGAGTCTCTGAAAATTGCTAAACTAATGGACTGCCTGCAGCCTGACAGTGCAAAGTACCTTCAGCTCCCTATAAATTCCATGAGTTTCCTGTTACAGCAGCAGCCAGGGCTTCCATGCAGCACAACTGGCCTGCTTTAGCAGGTTTTTAACTAAAATGGATGGTGTCAAGTGTTCTGTAGTCAAATGAACTCTACTGGTATTCACATTCCTAGGAAACAGGTAATAAATTCCCTTTGGTTTTACAGGCTGCTAGAAAAAACATGAGCCTAATGTGCCACTAAAAAGGTGGATGACATTTTTGTGTACCTGATAACAGAGAGCAGGATGCTGTGAGTGTTTGTGTTCAGAAAAGTCAGGGTTAAATGAATGAAGTGTGCCATTTGAAGTTGTATTAATTTAGGCATGCTCATCCTGTCACTGAATGCTCCCAAGTGCTTCATTTTTGAGTGTTTCAGTGTATCCCCTTTCTGTGCCATCCTCATAAATTATCAGGGATGGCTGTTTCTCTGTAGCTGTGCAGGCATCTGTGCAGATAAGCTGGCTGGTCAGCTGGGAGCCAGCTCAGAAACAGACCCTGGGAATTCTCTGGCAGTGGAAGAGAATTAAGAAATTGGACAGAAATACCCATTCGAGGTTGCTGATGGGCTGTATGGTTTTTGTGGACTTGTTTGTGTGAGCCAGAAGAAATGCATGCTTGTAGTTGAATTTATTTTTGGTTAGTAACTTGTACTTTCCCAGGTGTGCACCTGGGCCTAGAGAAACACCCCCAAACAAGGTTACCTTCCTGCTTGGAAATTCTTTAAACTGTGAAAAAAGGAATGGGAAAATCTTGGTGTTTTCATTCCTCTTGCTAAAATTCACACAATTTTTGGAATATTTTCTCGTTTTGCCAGACCTGGGGGAAGGTTTGCCCTCTATCAGATCTTTTGGGAGTGTTTTCTCTGCAGCACAGTGGTACAGCAAGGGCTTTCCTCCAGCAGTGGCAGCAGCTGGGCTTCGGAAGCAGCATCCCAGCTGATTTGCCTGGGGGCAAAGAGCCGGGAGAAGGAGCTGAGGAGGAGGCCTATAAATACTGCATGGCTGCAGCTCTGCTGCTCCCTGAACCGAGCTACCACTGCTACAGTGCACTCTGCAAAAATGTCACATCCCTTCAGTGCTCAGCACTGAGTAGGGTGGAAATCAAACTGCGCCGTTTGTTTGGGGTGGCTTGGAGTCACCCTGGCATTTTGGAGATGGATTTGATCAGGAAAGTGGCTTGTGTGACTGTGCTGTCAGCCTTTCCTCCCTTCCTTATCCATCTCCTGCCACTTTCCAATGGCTCTGGAATTTACTGCTCAACTTCAGCCAAAGTTTTTAAAGGATCAGAAATCCCTGAAGGTGTTACATTCCTACAAACATGTTGGAAATGGGTGCTTAGGTGTAGGAGAGACCCCCCAGTGGAGCTCCTACAGAGGGAAAAGCACCTTGCCTGTCATGGTTGGTGTTTTTCAGGGGAATGAGCCTGTGCATGGCCCTGCTCTCTTGCCCAGCCACACATGGAAGTGATGTCTGGAAGGGAATCCTCCTGCAGGGGGAAGTGCTGGGGATGTGCAGCAATTGAGACTTTCACAGCATAGAGATTTATTTAGGGATGCACTGGGAGTTCTGAGACAACGAGGAGCTTCTGCTCCCCTGATCCTGTGCTTGAGGAGAGGGAAAAGCAGGATCTGGGAGGGGACTTGGTTTTTGTTCAGTGGGCGTTAAGGGAATCTTATTGCAGAAATAGCAGAGAGGACAGTTGCTCACTCTTCCAGTGTCAGTGCCTTTCTCCACTGTGTAACATACCCAGTCTCATTAAGAAATCAGGATTGGCACAATTTATTTTCATTTTCCTGTGAATTTGCAGTATATAAATACTCTCATTTAAAGAGCTTTCCCCATCTCTTGGCAAGCCGTGGGTTTTCAAGAGATTTGCTTATCCTTAGGGTTAGCTCTGGACAGCACAGGGAAAAACAAGTCAGCATCCAAAATGCAAAGTGGAACCACGCTGCTGGATAAGAGGAGTTTGGCCTCCACACAGAACCAGCTTCTGGCATTCCCCTCTCTTCCACAATCAAGTGCAAGCTGTTGCTGTGCTTTTACCTTTATTCAGTCTGACCAGATGTAAATCTTTCCTAGAGGCAACAGAGCCTGGTCTTTGAATATGTTGAGCTGATGTGTCAGCATTTGAGAGCAGTTTTGGAAAGTTTTCTCTCTGATATCTGCAATCCCAGGTTATTCTTCCTCCCTCTGGATCCATTTAGAAACTGAAAGCTGGTGTGCATAAAAGACAGTTCAAAAGTAGAAGCAGTTTATCCCATCTCAGATTAAGAAACTGGTTAGGTCAGTTTATTTTGGTTTCTTTTCAAAGTGCTGACTTCTTTCCTTGCCTTGTTTTTTGCCTTGTGAGAAACAGCTACTAAACTTTTTTACCAACCTTTCTTGTAGCCCCAGTGATCATGGAAATCACATTTTTATCTCCCACCCTAAAAATGCAAAACGTACCAGGCTTAATCTCAAACACAGCTGACACTGGTACAAAATACAGTAATTCAGTGGGGGAAATGTCCTTTAATAGTTCCTTTTGTTGCTGCTGAAAGAGCAGAATCACACAGGTGCTGGAGACAGATATGCAAGTATTTTCTTCCTACTCAGAACATTTTAGATAGGAATGTTTGTTTTTAGTGAACTGTGTCAAAGTCTAAATTTAAAATAAAGAATGGGCTGAAATACACTGAAAGTATAATAATTCAGCAGTATTTTCTGATGGAGAACCATTCAGCACAGTACAACAAAAAATAGAGTTAGTCAAACTTCCTGTTACAATGGAAATACCTGGATTTCCCCTTCTATTTAGATCTGTAAGAAGAGGAAAATAAAATACATAACAGGAAGGAATTTTGTTCAGCATGAGCTTCTAACCATCAATGAAGGCAGTCATACACACTTGGGAGCACAGCTGGATATGGATATTGGATGCATGCTGTGCCCAGAGCTGGACTGGGATGCTCAGCACATGTTGCTGATTTGAGGAATCCCCTTGGGGGCCTGCAGACAGCAGACCCAAATTTCAGAGTCTCAGGCAGGCCTGGGGAGGCAAAACCCAGCACTTTGCTGCTCTACTTGGGCTGTTCAGCAGATGCACATTCCTGGGATGCTCAGAGCTTTGGCAAGACTTAAATCAAGGAAGATGTTTGTGGGGAACAGCAGAGCAGCACCTTTCACCTTCTGTCAGATCTGGCCTGAAATGTCTTTCTTAATAACCAGAAGAGCCTATTTTTGTCTCAGTGCTGACTTCATGAGCCAGAGGCACTCTGGAGTGAGTGAAGCCATGGCAGGCTCTGCCCCTGCAAAGCTATGCATAATATTTATATTACAGTGTGAGGAGTACTTTGGAAATTTGCAATGTAGTAAAATTCCTCTCTCCTTTTCCTATCAAAATCTTCTTTGTGGAAAAAGAAAATCTCCTTGAGTGTTTCTGCTTTATAACATTTAAATAAAGTGGCCATTAGGTCACTTAATTTCTTTCTTCAGCTATAAATCTTTATATCTTTCTGTGTTTTGTTCAGGAATCTGAGATGAAAGAAAACTAGATTCTGATGATCATCTTGTCACTGTTGCTGTCACCTGTGTTGACAGGTAAGTGTGCCAAGGTGGTTTTGAAGACAAAATGTTTGAATTATTTGTGTCACGTGGGCAAAGCTGCAGTTACAGCCCAGGACTCACCTGTGGGTTGTGCTGGATGCTGCAAAGGTGAGTTTTTCAACTAACAAGTGATCAAAAATGCTTCCAAAACTTTCTTGATCTCCAGAAATGAAATTGTTCCTCCTTCTGCTTTATGGTGGTGGGCGGATTACAAAAATGATCTCAGAGCAGAGGAATTTGCAGTTGAACTGCAGCCTGGAGTGAAGATGGCTAGAGGTCTGGTTGACTTTTATCCTCCTCCTTCCCAAAGTACCTGAAATATGAACTAGCAGATGGATGAAGTTATCATAGTTCTTGTGTTAGACGTGACACCCACCCTGTTTTCATCTAGGGGTAATTTATTAATGGGGTCCATGCAAATTTGCAGCTGATGTTAGGACTGGATGAAGAATTTCTTGGATTTTGTACAGTTAGGTGAGAACTGATGGACTTGAGCCTCTTGTGATACAGCACAATCATATTTCTTTTATCTCTTACCTTACCTAAATGCTGCATTTTCAGTCTTTCCTATTAATAAAGACTTCAAGTCCCTACATTTGTTATAAATGTCTTTATCTTTGCTTTTCTGATTCTTTCAAAACACAGTCCCAAAAGTTTTGGCAGCACTCTGGAGATGACTGAGAACTTCTTATGAGAACAATTTCTTGGAGTAACATCACTTTCTTGGCTTCCATTTCAATCATTACAGCATAAATTGAAACATGAAATTCAGAGATCAGAAAACTAGAACAAAAAGGACACTGATTGAAACTTAGGTTTCATTTTGGTGAAGCATGACACTTCTGTATGATCTGAAAACTAAAAAACTCATTTTCTCTGTGATAAGAGGAACTGAAGGTGCCTTTTTTTTTGCACTGGCTGCTGCATTTGTCTGTGTCAATGTGCATTTATGAACACAGATCAAGGACTGGATGGTGAGTCCTAACAGTGCCTTGGGATGAGCACTGGAAGGAGAATGAAAATACAAAATTATGTGAAATGTGTCAGGTGGGTTGCTGTAAATTGTGTGGTGGGTGACATGAAGCAGTGTAATTTGGATCACTAGTATGTAAAAATGGAAAAGGAGGAAGATTTTAAAAATGTGTGTGCTTCAAAGCTCAGCCTAATGAATTTCTAGCTTATCAGGGCATTTAATAATTGACCGTTTGCTTCTGTGGTAGGGCCCCTATCAAAGATAAGCACACCAACCTAAAGAGAGGGGTGCAGAAACAGGTGTGCAAATTTGGATTTTAGGTGTTGTGTTTGACAATGTGTTGAGTTGATGGGAATAACTGTGTTCTATTGGCTGAAATGTTTTAGGTTGCAGGGACACCTTCCACTATCCCAGGGTGCTCCAAGCCCTGTACAACCTGGCCTTGGACACTTCCAGGCATCCAGGGGCAGCCACAGCTTCCCTGGGCACCCTGTGCCAGGGCCTCACCAGCTCCTGAGTAAAGAATTTCTTCCTGATCTAAATCTCCTGTCTTTCAGTTTAAAACCATTCCTCCTTGTCCTGCCTGTGGGAAAAGACACTCTCCTTCTTTTATATAAGCCCCCTTTAGGAAGCATGTAAGAAAATTCAGCTGATATGTAAGTGGTTGCTTGCCATGTGTGATGGAAAAACCAAGAGGAGAAGTTTGGGTTTATTAAGAACTGCAGAAAACTTTTGAGGTGAGGCAAATAGTGCTGGCAAGTGTGAAAAAAAAACAACCCAAAACCAGCTGTGAGGGAGGCTACATAAAAGCTGTGGGAGAACATTAAGCAGACACAAAACCTAATAGCAAATATTTTAAAATGCTTCTTTACAGGGTCAGCCCAGCCCCCAGTTCTATAGAAAGCCAGGAGCCCTTCCAAGCACAGTGTTCCTGGGCAGCACTGCCTGTCATTCCTAGGAAGTGATGGCCACACGTGGGTGTCCTTCACAAAGGTTCTGTCAAATCCTCTCTCAGCAGCTGCTCCTTTGAAACATTTTATTAAATCTTTTTCTAAATATTTTCTCCATGGGAGAAACTGATAGTAGTGTGCCTGGAGTGCAAATGATCCTGATTTTCTTATTAGGATTATTTTCTATCCTGAGTCAATCAACTTTTATTTTTTTTTTTTGTAAATGCTTTTATATTCAGTTTGCATATCTTGATTAGACTGTGATAATTTCCATGGCTGGAATCTCCAAAGTGTGCTGTCAAGAAATTAAAAATGGTAATGAATTCACTTAATCAGGACTTCCAGGAGTACAATCAACATGAAATCTAGTCAATTAGAAATAAATCTGTTTAAAATATTTCTGGTTCTCCAACAGTCTCGTTTGAGGTCTTATGTTACCTGGGACTGAATTAGAGACCTACACAGACAGGTAGAAAAAACGATTTGTAAGGAATCACTGTAAAGGGGTATAAATGAGTACAGAAATTTAGGTGATGCTAAAATTTGCTTGAATCTCCAATATAAACTAAGTTACACAGCCACCAGAAGTGTATGGTGCCAGCTGTGACTTGGCACTCTGCAGGCCTCATCTTGCACCTTGTGTCCAGTTTTGGACCCACCACAGTACAGGAAAGATATGGAAAAACTGGAGCAGGTTCTGTGGAGGGGCACCAAGAAAAAGGGAGCTGGAGTGTTGTCCTGCAAGGACAGGGACAGGTAAGGCTGGAAAAGAGCTGGCTTCAGGGAGATTGTCCAGCAGGCCTGGATAAAAGCATGGACAGCCCAAGCAGATCTCATTGCTGGAATTCTCTGAGGGCAAGAGGTTGAAAATAAAGACCTTCAGAGCCCCCTGTGACACAAATGACTTGGTGATTCTCTGAGTCTAAGGCACAGCAAAGACTCCAGGTCGTGTTCAGGGAGGCTGATTTTATTTTGGTTCTGCATTGAGAGAGGGCTACTTCAGAAAAACAGCTTTGTTGTTATCCTAAGCTGCCTCTAAATTAAAGGTATTGTGAGCAGATAACCCAGGGTGATTTAGCATGCTATTTATTCTTAATACTAAATTCCAAACTAAACCTGGCATTTAAATAGCAAAAACTGGAAGAGTTTATGAATCTGTATTTTCACAGAATAACATTCTTTCTATTTTTCGTTTCCCTTCTTTTGCCTAATGGCCACAAACATGGGTCTCATTCTGTTTTCTTCTTGCCTAAGAAGTGATACTTAATTTCTTGAGCTGTTTACTGAAGGTAATAATTAAACCTTGGTAGTCAATGAGGAAACTGGCTCTTTTAATCAGTTTAATTGGGTTGATTGCATAATTTTTGGCTGGCTTTAATTTGGTAAAAATGAGTTTATCTGTATAATGAATTGAATCAAAAAATCTCAAAGGTCAAGAAAATAATTTATTTCTCAGTTATTCTATGGAGTCACTGTGCTTCCTGGGTCAGTTTGGCAGATCATTTAACCTTTCTAAGTCTGCAAATATTTCCTCCACTCTGTCATCACCATCCTTCACCTGCACAACCCTAAAGAATGTCCTTGGTTGTGCCATGAGCACAGGCTGGAGTATAAAGCCCAAAATATGCTTTGTTTGGGTTGGAAAATAGCTGGGGAAGATGTAGCTAAGGTCAGCAGAGCTCCTTTTTCATAACTACCTGTGAGAAAGGAAGAAGTCAGGGAAGTTTTTCTGCAATTAAGGGAAGCCTGGAGACCATCTGGGAACCAGGGATATTTGCTGCAGACAGACACAGATGGGCAGAGGGATGCTGAGGACAGGGCACGGGGCTGTGCCTGCCCTGGAGTTTGGCTACACCACGGGCTGCTCACCTGCCCTGCTCCTCCTCCTCCCTTTCTGGGTCACCGTTGGTTTGTTGTTCCCCCTGGACTAAGGGAAGAAATGAAGCTGCTGTGGAGGTCAGGGAAAATCTCCCCCTGCAGGCTCTTGGCAGGGGACTGGCCTGGAACTGCCCACCTGGGGAGTCTGAGCTCTGTGCCCCCAGATCCCACCTGCAGGCACCTGCAAACCTCAGCGGGTGTGTCCTGCTGAGTTGAAATAGAAATGAATTCGTTGAAATTAAATGAGGAAAAAACCCCTCAGCATACACAAGGAGAAAGGGTAATTGATTTTATTTGTTGTGCCTGCTCTCAACCAAAGATAACTCATCCTTTTATAAGAAAAACAGAGCATCTATTTGAAGTTTTGCTTTTTTTTAACTGGCATGTTATTCCATTGATTAAACTAAAGCAACAATGAGACTATTTCTGTCAACACAGCAAATCAAATGACACAGTAGTCCCCACCAGGATCACATCTGAGGAAAATTCAGGTTAAACTTCATAGCAAGCTCTAAATGCTAACCTGTGTGCAAGGAGGAAAGGAAATCTGCTTTATCTACATTCAAAGCTTGATCTAATCTACATAACAAGACACCAGCAGTACTTCTCTGTTAGCATTTTATTCTGTTTGTATTTGAATTATCAGAAAAAAATGTTCTATGGGTAAAGAGGAAAGAGGTTGATAAACATCAAATGCAAATTAACAAGCAACAAAGCTGCTTTGTCCATCAGGGATGTGGAATTGAGGTAAATATGTTCAACAAGCTTTGATTTTTTTTTCTCAGACTCCTGTTGTAAATCTTTTTAAATTCTCTTATGTCCTTTTCCTTCCAACATATCATAATCTTTTTGATATTTACATAGCTAAGTGCAAGCAGAGGCTGGCAGCAGAAAGGCTGGAAAATAAAATGCCTTGCCCTATATGGTAAGAAAATTTGGTGGGCACCCCAAAATGACCAGTTAATCTATTTTCTTAGGAACAGACTATTAAAAATTGAAGTGGTGTAGTTACTTCAGTATTACTTCAAGAACATGTTGTAACTACTCACATTCTTGGTTTGGATTAGTGAAGGGGAGTTTTTTCTTTCAGTCAGTGAATGCGCAGCCTATTTTGTCACAGAAAACTTCCAGGATGGGGCACCCATAGCTGCTCTGGGCAATCAGTGCCTCCCCACTTTCACAGTAAAGAATGTCTTTGTGATATTTTATGTAAAAGCTGTCATGTTATGAAGAGATGCCTTTCTTGATCCAGAACTGCATAATTTTTCCTTGTTTCAAGTTGTCTTTTCATACCTTGACTGTTGTTTTGCTCATGAATACAGTGTTGAGTCCAAGAAGACATCTCAGTTTTTGGGTTCAAGGCAAGTTGTGTATCTGGGACAATGTGCTTGGTGCATTTCTGAAAACATTTTGTTGCTTTCCACCCTATTTGAATTAGTTATTTAGCTGCTACTTATTTAGCTTTTTTGTTTGTTTGTCATCTGTTTAAAGTGGTTTAGAATTCTGGATCAATACATACTAAACAGCTGAATTTTCAAACTGAATGTTGCTTTTACAACAAAGTGCATGCAATTCTTGTAAAGATCTTATTTAATACTTCAAAGTGATTATTATTTTGCCAGAAGTAAACCATAGTTTCCACTGCAAGGAGTATTTAAAGAATGTCTTAGGAGCTCGGTTGTCTATCTGTTGGAAATCAGAAGTTATAATAAATGTGAAAACTAGAGGCCTTGCTAAAAGCAGCTGTAGAAATGAGCAGAGCCTGGAAGGCAGCTCTGTGGGGCTCATGGGGCTGGGCCTAATTCCTTGTCTGGAAGAAGGACCTTTATTTAAAGGTCAGCCAGAATTGTTCTGGAAACCTTGCAGGGGCTTAAAAGAAGCCACTTAAGAACTTACATAGCCACTGGGAGTTGGCCTTTACTGCAAAGTTCCCTGTGCTGGTTAACATTTATAAATACTTGCTATGTTTCCCCTATTAATATGTTTGAATCATTTTTGTATCCATTCTAACCAATTTTACTGCTCCACCCTGTCCTAAATCTTTACACCTGCTTCCTCTTTCTGCCAGCAGGTTCTGTTTTCTCATGTTGAAATCTTACTTCAATTGTTTTTCATGTTGAAATTCCACTTCAGACGTTCAAAAGCTTTTTCTACATCTGCTTCTCTGCCTGTCTTCCAGCTTTCCTCATTCAGCAGAAGTTGCTTGTCTCTGGTATTCTCTGTACTTATCCTTGCCCAAAATGTCTCTTTACATCTGCCTGGCTGAACTTCAGCCTTTCCATGGAGATAACATGACCAGCTGAATAGTTTACAGGGGAAATAAATGCTAAGTAGAAGAGACAGAGAACAAAGGGGAAATTTAGCTTCCAAAGCTGCTTGGTAATGAAAGGAACTCCAAACTACCCTGTATTTGCAGAAATAGGCTGCTTGTGTAGATTTTGTGTGTATGCAGCAGTGATAATGGTGAAGTATCTATGTTTAAAAATACTAAAATAAAAAAAATTTACCTACTTACAGACCCACTTTAATCATATGATGTTGGCATTTAAACTCTAAATACCAAAAGTTAATGTGACTTAGCTGCTTCTTAACAAGTCTGTGCAAATAGGCCTGAACAAGAGAACACAGAAATAAGTGGCAGGTTTGACAATTTCTTCACACAATTTTCTTCTTTGTTTCCTTAAAAAATAAAAAGTGGGGTGAAATCTCACTCTTGAGCCCTTTCGCAAAACAATTTGACCCTTGTGCTGGTCACCCAGCAAAGAAATCAAGGGCTACTTAAATCTGCTCTTTAACAGGGCAGTGAAAACAATCTCCTGGTGGTGCTGATGAGAATCAATGGATATGACCACTGATTTTGATATTGATTTCCAATCAATAATTCATATTGGAAGCATGAGATGCCACACTGATAAACAACAGCTTCAGAGAAAAGTACAGGAGGAATTTTTGCTCATCATTCTGGTACTGTGGTATTTGTGTCAGAACTCATCTTCTAAAATATTTATCTGGGTGTTTCAGTTATTTAACAGAAAGATCAAAAATACATCATCACCAGGAAGTGAATTTAAGTGAGGGACAGCTGAATGGGGAATAAAGCTGTAATTAGGGGAGTTGTTCCTGTCTGGTGGAGCTGGGAGAACAAGGGAGCTGCAAGTGCTTTGTCTCCCTGAGGTTTTGCTGTGGATTGCTTAGCACTCCTTGTGCATGTTCCAGCTTTCTTCTTGTAGATATTTTCTTTTAGGTTTTGCCTTTGCCTGGCTGGGTTTGGTGTCTGTGCCCTGGCTGGAATTGTGGAATTTGGGTGCTGATAACATTTCCCTTGGGGTTAATCAGGTGCCTCTGTTTGTGGAGATCTCTTTCCTGTCACTCAGCAGTGGTGTCCCAGGTCCACTCCGTGCTGGCAAACATTAATGCTGACTTTGGATGAAGTGGTCCTGCCCTTTTCAGGCCCTGGCAGTTCACTTCTGGCCCTGTGCCATCCTTCTCCTGCTGCTTCTGCAAACATTTGCATAGTGATCCAGTTCAGAGGCACGATGGGTTTGGAAACTAACCTCTCAAACAAAAAAAAAAAGAGCTGGAGTTTGACCTGGATCAGTGCTTTGTTTTGCTTCACTGGGGACAAGGGTGGAGTGCTCTGGGGTCACAAGGAAGGTGGGCTTGCTTTTTGGGAGGCAATGCTGGTTACTGCCAGCTTTCAAGTTGGAGTGCAGAGGGAGCTTGAACCCATCAAATTGCAAATTGCCCTTTGGAATTGGTCTTCAATTCAAATTTCCCTCTGCAAGAGACCTTTCCTGCCCAACCAGGGGGAGATGTGAAATGCATGGTGTGCTGGGACTCAACCCCCCCACCTTCAGGTCTGTCTGAAGTGCATTTTGGTTTTAATATTATTATAATTAGAAAAGAAAATGCTTGATCTTCTCCAGCATTTTAATTTAGCACCTCATCAAGCTGGTTCTTGAGCTGATATGTATAATCCTGAATAAAGCCACAGAATCCAAGTGTTGGGAGCTCTGGCAGGTTTTACACAGAAATCCCTTTCCTGAATAGTTTTCCTTCAGAGTTAATGACTAAATACCTCTTTCTAGCAGTGACTTCCTCTCCCAGCAAACTTTTCTCACAGTCTGGTTCTTGGCATTACTCAGCCTGTGACAATGCCCACTCTGTGTCCCAGATATTCCCACAGGTAGGTTTGCAACTGGCCTCACTGCAGCAGTCTGGAGGGCTTCCCCCTGCAGGCAACAGGGCTGCTATTGTGCAAATGAATGTTTATATAAAAATAGATTGGTCTTATCTTGACTAGGAGTCAGTGACCCCTGGATTTGAAACCTTGCTCTGAGACCTGGCCTTGGACAAAGCATTCGGTGCTTGGGCTTCAGCTGTGTTTTAGGGACAAACAAGACCAGGAGGGTTTGGTACTTTGCAGGGTCAACAAAAATCACACAGAGCCATAGGTAAGCTGAAGATTTTAAAATGTGGTTTTTATAATGGATTTATCTGATAATACCTGGATGTTCAATGAAGATCCCCTCTCTGGTATGTCTCTCTATTGATGATATTTCAAACCCTCTCACATTTTAACTCACATCAAGTTAAAATACCTAACTTACAAATATATGTAAATATGTATATTTATTAAATTCCTTTTGTGTAATGTTCAACAAACTTAAGGCTCCAAAGAACAGATTAATCTGTTGCTGCTCTTGGTTTTTCCCCTGCTGTGTCTGTTTGCACTCTCTGGAGCACACCTTTCACCCTGAGAGTGAGCTCTGGGAGTTGAATTTTTTCCCATTTGATAACCTGTGCACTGTTTAATTCCAGCCTTTTGCAACGTTCTTGTAGGGTTTTTAAAAATTATTTTTTAGAGAAAAAGGGAGTTTGATGGTCATGGTTTGGACTGTTTGGAATTCTCCTTAATAGTGCAGTGGCAGAATAAGAAATTCCAGCAGATTTTGTGAAAGCTGTGGGCTGGACTGGAAAACAGTCGATCTAAAAATAGCATTTGTAAAGGGAAGGCAGCAGTCTGAGCTCTGCTCCTTTCATCTGCCTGTTGGTCTGAGGAACATCACCTGGCCACAGCCCCAGAGGGCAGCACATCCTGCTGCTCCCGCCGAGCTAAAGGGCAACGGGCTGGGGGAGGAGTTCAGTGACAAGGGGAGCATGAAGCCATCCTTTCACTCTCATCTTCCTGCTTCCTTGTGGCCTTCCTCTGTCAAAATGGGTGCACAACCAGCTGCAGCTCAAGCTTGCTTTGCTTAGGGATGTGCTGAGGCCGGGGCAGGACAGTGCCTGGAGCTGGGGCACACTCAGTGCCCAGGAGTTGAGAAACATGGACAGACAATGTGAGGTTGGACAAACCCTGTTGGTGTGACACTTTTCATTGTATGCTTATTGCCAAGATAATGACATCTGCTTTTATTAATTTACAGAGAATCTTGTCAGCACTCCTCTACACCAAAAGCAGCCACAAACAAAACACAATCAGTTTAACTGTAGGAATCCTATGATCTATTGTTTTGGGTTTTTTTTAAGAAAAGGAAGAAGGCATCCCAGACAACCATGATAAACCTAATCTATGTTTCAGCTGTGTTGAACCAATGAATTGCCAGGTAGGAATTAGGAATCTGGGATGCAATATTTTCATGGGTTATACAAGTATTAATTAGTAAGCCAGGCAGCTTGCCTTTTTTTCCTGATGTAGTAAGTCTGGTTGTGGAAAAATCTTTTAGAATATCCTTGGGACAAAAGTGAAACAGTTCCTAAAAGATAACAGCTTCTCTGTGGGAGCTGTGGTAGCCAGTGGCTCTGGTTAACAAGTGGTGGGATCTTCCATTTCCACACAACTTGAGCCAACAAATGGCCAGTTTCTCCAGTATTCAAACAGTCTTGTTTAAAAAGTGGTTTTTAAATGATCTGTTTCCCAACTGTGCTGGTGGGGCCCATATCCTGTTCATCTTGCTACTGTGGATACAGACTCTCATTATCCTTTCTGTGCTTACTTGTGCATTATTTTCCAGAAGATTAGGTGTCTTATGCCTTGTTGACATGTCTCCAAGAAGTGTTTTGTCCCAGTATTTATTAAACTTAAAGGCTTGATTCCTGGAAGCTGGTTTTTCAGCTGGACATTTTCCTTTCTTATTATAGAATGAGATATTCCTGGATAGTTTTTGCATGAAAACCCACTTGCCAAAACCTGGGGAAGTTTTTTCCTCCTAACCCAGCTCTTATTTGGCTGCTGTATAACTGCAGTTTACTGCTCTCTGTCAAATCCACTGCCCTGGAGTGTGTTGCACTCTCAGATGGCTTTAGGGACAGACAAACCATGTGATGGTCTTTATGTCTTTCTGCTCACACTCACTGGCCTGTACCCCTTATGCCCTTAAATTCTGTGTATTGCCCTGCTGTATTTTGGGTTCACATGTTTTAGCAGTGGCAGACAAATAGGGAAACCACAGAAATGTTTATGCTTTTTATTGACTTAAGGTGCTTTGGAGAGCAGCATTAATCTACAGTTCACTGAAGCAGCAAAAAATGAAATACTCCCTGCAGAGTTTTCCTTTGTAAATAGAGCCTTCCATTAAGCTGCTGTGAACTGGCTTGCTTTCAGGTTTCTGAATGCACTGGTTTTGTCTTCATTAGTAATTATAGCTGAGGGTAATAACACTAGAATTATCCTTCATCAGAAGCAACAATAAGGCTTGATGATGTGGGGGTGTGATGTGATGTGCTGTGGGAGTGCTTGTCCTTGACCTCCAGCCCCAGGCCTGGTTCTCCACTGCCCAACCAACCCATGGGCACCTGAAATGGGAAATGACAGTGGCAGCCTTTGGTCCCTGCTCTGGAGTCACTGCTGGGACAGTGACTGGGCAGTGAAGAGGGAATGACTTAAACCAAAGTGTTAGATACAATGGTAAGAAAGGCTCTTTTATCCCTTGCTGTTGTTTGACTTGTTCACTTGGGCTGATCTGGATGAGATCAGTATAGAAAATGTGTACTTGGATACCTCAGTACCCTCACCTGGTTTGAGTGATCAAGTCACTTCACCCTTCCATGTTTCACTTTTGCTTTACTGTCTCTTTTTAAATGTGACCTGGCAGTGGAATTGCTTGTTTGGTTCATTCTTTCTTTCTTTCATTCATTCTTATTTTATTTTTCTTCTAACTGAATTTTTATTTTGCATTAACATACAGAGAAATTGTCTTGGAGGATTTCTCACAGGAAAAAAAGGAAAATAATAATACATTTTTCTGGCCTCTGAAATCTGATAAGTTATATGATGTCCAAGCACTGCAGAGTTTATTGTTGGTCTTTTCAGTTTTTTCCACTGTAAATGTTTTCCTCCATTTGTCCACAGAATAATAATTTTCATATCCTGGAGCAGCTTTGAGTTTGTGGGACAAAACCACAAAATTCCTTTGCTCTTATAGGTGGAAAAGCCCAGAAGGAAAATGTTCTGCTGTTCTTAGTGTGAGACCCCTGATTACAAATGTCTGTAGTCTGGAATAAACATGGCTTTCATTTTAGCCTAAGCTATATCACAGATTAAAACTGCTTCTAAACTCAGAGTGTGTATAATGGCCAGATTTGGGTGGTGTTGGTTTAAAAGAATGTTGTGTGAGCCACAAACCACAGAGCAGCATCTGTGTCTGTCTGGATCCCCATAGGATTTTGTTTTTTGGTTGGTTCCACTATTTGGGAATACTGACTTTTATGAAAGCCTCACCTGTGCAGATTCTTGATGTACAGGATGATGTTAGTTTAGCATTTGCATTAATTCCCTGAAATGTCTTTTCACTGGGAGGAGGAAGCTTCAAAGCCATACCTAGCTCTTAGTACAGTTTACAGCAGTGCTGGTTATCACAGGACTGGGTAATTGTGCTGTTTTTTCTGGATCCTTTGGGAGCCTGGGTGTGCCTGGGAAGGAAGGTCATCTTCTTCTTTACTACTCTTTTTTTCCTTATCCTGCCCTTCCTTTTCTCTAGTAAATTGGTAGCCAGATTTATTTCCTTTACACTCTGCCTACCCACATAACTGACAGAAAGAAATAAAAGAGGGATAAACCATAAAACTTCCTTGTTAAATGCATGTTATTTCCAAGAAGAAAAAACAATGCAGCTGATTCATTTTGAAGACTTGAACTGTAACTTATTTTTTTTCTTTTTCTCCTTTGTATTGGCAGGATAAAAAACTTTAACATGCCTCGTAGCCCTACATCAAGTGAAGATGAAATGGCACAAAGCTTCTCTGACTATTCTGTTGAGTCTGAATCAGACAGCTCCAAAGAAGAAACAATTTATGACACAATTAGAGCAACTGCAGAAAAGCCAAGCAGCAGAATGGAAGACAGTCAGAGCAACACTTTAGTGATTCGAATTATCATACCTGACTTGCAGCAAACGGTAAGGCAGAGTGCACTGCAATTAAACAAAGTGAAATTAATGATTAGCTTTGCTGGCTTCAGCCTGCAGTACATCTGTTCCCTTTTTTTACTTTCTTTTTTGATTTTGACATATTACAGAAAAAATTCATGTTTTGTTTTAATGCCTATGCTTTGTACCCCAGTGGTTTATCTGACTGTTGCCTCAAGTAAAGGCACCATCCCTTCCAAGAGAATTTAGTGTGTTGACCTGATGAAAGCCATGTTCATAAAGCAAAATATCTCTCTGATCTGCATTCAGAGATTTTGGGTAAAAGAAAGAGACTTAGGAATCCATAGCTTTATAAAAAAAATCACATGTTAACTCTATGAAGGCCTCATATATATATATATGGCTTCTCTAGTTCCTTTTCTCCTGAAATAGTTTGTGATTGACACTAGACTGGGGTCCTGCAAGAGGTCATCAAATTCTCTCTCTTTATTGTATTTGTTGTCTTTCTCTGTCAACCTGCCTCACAAAAGACATCCCTTTTAGAGAGCCTGTGGCTTTTAGAGTGTAAAGATGAGGACAAAAAGCACAAATAAACCTTTCTTTCCTCCTTTGCTGCTGTGCCTTTACTACAGGGTGTCGTTTCTGAACCTTCCAGCCAGAGAAACCAACACTAGTGCTGTGATAGGAATAACAGTGTCGTGCTGGAAAAGGTCTTGGCAGAGACTGATTCCATCCAGAACCACAATTTGTCTGAGTTTGCTATTAATTATCTGAATTACCCTGGGTCTCCTTGAATGCTGCTATCAGGATTTTCAGTGGTGGCACCAGCCTTTTGAAATTTCCAAGATTATAAAAACCCATCCATTCCATGGATTTGAGCCACGTACATCACTCTGTGCTGACATGTAAGAGCTACACCATGCCCTGCTGCTGTTCAAGATCTATCTCATGAAACCCTTCCTTTCTTCTTAATTAAGTTCATTTTTAGGGTGATAGAGATGGGCTGGATGCAGCCTGACAGGGAAAAGCTCTTTTGACAGTGTGCCCTCAGGTGTGGTTCTGGAGCTCTTTTTTGATCATCTTACCAGCTTGCTCTATCTGTGACCCCGTCAATGAACAGATCCATGAAAATGGAATGGAAATACCAGCTTTTCTGCTAGGTTTACTCTGCTGTTAAAACCACAGGGATAGTAGCTTCCTGAAGTCCTCTTATTTAATTACTATTTTTTTGTTATTTATTGACATTATCAAGACAGATTTAAAAATTAATTTTATCATTTGTGTGTTTTTATCGCTTTACTTTTTGTATTTCTTTTTCCTTTTCAATAAACTCTTCATGAAAAGTAACTGAATTAAGTGATTCTAAAGCAGCTGATGTATTTCTTATTTAATTTATCAGCCCACAAACTCCTTGTGCAGGAAAGTGAAACCTGGATTCAGGTTAGCAAACAGAAATATTGGTGGATTAAATGTAGTGAAGAGTTTGAGCTGTTGTACAGCTACAAGCCAGAGCAAACATAGGCCCCATTTCCTGTATAATTATACTTAATTTAACATATGAGGTGTTTAAAATTAGTCTGTTTAATCAAAGAAGCATGAAATAACATAATTTAGTTTTCTGCTTTTTTTTTGTTTTTTAGGGAGTATGATCAAGACTATATTTATTCTAAGAAAGATAAGTTTAGGGGTTTAGGTAAAATTCAGCCCACTGGGAAGCTTTAAAGCCAAACTCCCAGGAAATGAAGTTTGCTTGTCTGCAGTGGCTGTAGCACAAACTGCCTTTATTCCACTGCAGGTGTGAGATTAAGCACCAAGCACCATGAGTAGGATGTGCTGCCATGGAAAACTTTATAAATTACCACACATTGTAGGAAGTCTGTCTTGTTGCTCTTTTATTCTCATTTGAAACTTAGAAGACAATGTGAACCTTGACAAGTTCATACAGAGCCCTTAAGAACAATTGCTTTTCAGTTCTTATATCAGTTATTTTTTTGTCTCCTTCTCAGTTTGGGTGATAACCCAATTTACTGAAACACGACTTGGTAGAAATGGTAATTTCTCATTGCCTCTGTGCATGACCTGTATTCAATAAGTGTCATCCTTCTCACAGGAGGGTGGAGAATATTTAAATTAATAACTAAAAGATTTTCTGAGCTCATTAAAATTCCTGAGGGAATGGAGAGCATGGAAAGCCCTCCAGTCTCAAGGAGCATGGGTAAAACAGCTGTGTTATCTGGCATGTATTATTTGGTCTGAATCCAGGCCCAGTCATCTTGTATCCATTTCCTTTTCCAGCCTATGTAGGAACTAATCGCAAGTGATGCTGCCTCTAAGTGAAATCAGTCTGGTTCTTCAGGAGCTGTTGTCAAGGAAATCTCCTTTACCTTGATATTCTGACAGCAATGATGTTTTGTGCTTAGAATTGCTCTTTGCCACAGACACTGAGAACACTTCTGTCAGCCAGTGGTTTTAAGGAATGTTTTCATCATTTTATTATCAACACATGGTGCTTGTTCCACTCTTGTTTTACCCTGTACTTGTGCTCCCCCTGGGTTATGTTTAAAGTCAAAATGCTCAAATCCATACATTTTATGAAATTCTGAGCCTGAGATGGGTTTGAGTCTGCTGAAGACTTCTCTGAGATACTTTCTGCCCATCTGTTTTGCTGCTCCACTGCAATAATGAGCATTTACTGATTCCTCCCTTGCCTGGGTTTGGTGTTTTTCAAATTATATTGGACTTTCTATGCAAAATATTATTTGGTAAGTGGTAGTTTGGTATAGCAACAGCTGTAGTTGGAGCCCCTTCTTGGTGTTCTGTTTCTGCATTTCTTTTTATACTTTTGTATCCTTTCTTTAATTTTTTAAAGTTATTTGTTGGGTTTTAGGATTAAGAATATTTTCCTATACTGTTTTTGCTTCTCAGATAAAACACTTTGTTTACTTTGTGCACTTTTTACCTTTAAAAAAGAAGGAACCCAGTTGTGACAACTGCAGCTCAAGTCCCATTTTTCCTTGGGATGCCTCCAGTTTCACTTGTTTCCAGACTGTGCTGCCTCATAGATACTCCTGATTTTCTTTTACAACTTTTCTCAAGTATTCTTCTGTATCCCACTTTGTGCCTGATAGTTCCTTGCTGCTTTCTGTTTGCTCTTCCTTGTTTTATCTTCAGTTTGATAAGAGAATTTTTGTGCTGCTGGTATCTGTTCACATGCCCTTGATGTGGGCAGGTGATCTGCTGACAGCCTGGCTGGACTGGTTTTTCTGACCTATCCTCTCATGAATTCTGTGTTTCCTGAGTGCAGCCTGATGAAGGAGAGCAGTGTTTCAGCAGAGGATCAAGCTGAACACAGCACAAACCAAAATGTGGGACTTGCTCTCTTTTCTTTCAATGCCAAACTCTCATTTGTGTTTCCCAATTTTTGGCCGTCTCATCTTTAATATCAACATCTCCCATTGAAAGGAATAACTCATATTTTGATATCCTGCAGTACAGGCAGCAGTACAAACCATTTTGTCATGTCCCTCAGTTCACAGCACAGTTTGTGTGATTGACAGCTGAGCAGAAAGATGTTTGCTGATTGATTTTAAGCAGATAAATATTATCCCTCAGACATTTGGTATGATAAGCATTATTCCTGCTGAATTAATCTTCCCTTCAGCTGGGGGAGTTGTGTTTTCCCTGGCCTCCCATCCTGCCCTTCACTCAGTGACTTGCTCTCACCAGTGTGCAGGAATGCAAGATTATAACTGACCATGTCTGCTGTGATCCAAGGAGCTTTCACATCCCAAACACAGGCCTTGCATTTCAGCAGCCAGCGCTGACGTGCTGTCTTGCTGCTACACTTAATTTTGAGGGGCCTGCTGTGGTTTTGACAGTGACTTTGAGCCACTCAGGGCTTTTTCTTTTGGCTCCTCTTTGTGGTTTTTTACAGTGAATGTATCTGTCACTGCAAAACATCTTTGTTTCATGTGTTTCTGTAGTTCCTTGTCACTGAAAGAGCTCTATTCTTTAATATTTTTTCTTGCCATTGAAGATTAGGAAAAGTTGTCCTTTTTTTTTTTTTTTTTTTTTGACTCTGCTGGTGCCTCCTTTCCTTGTGGCCACCACGCCACGTGTGCCTGATGAATTGTTCCTTATTTCATAACTGGAACAGCCTGTGTGTGGGTCCTGCTGTGACTGAGCTGATGTTTCCTCAGGATACAGAGTGTGGCAGTAAGTAATGACTTGTCTGCAGGATAGAGGGGGTGGCTGTGGTGCTCCCTGCCTGGAGAGCTGCCAGGAGGACACAGAGGCAGCACAGTGCAGTTGTTCCAGGGGCAGGCTGATGGAAAATGCACCTTATGCAGCATCTCAGTGGTTCTTTTTATCCTCTTGGTCAGCACCTGCCTCTGAGAGAGTGGTAACAGCTCCACTTCTATCCTGCCTGGCTTCATGGAAAGCATAAATAATCACTTTTCTCACTAGTTTCACTTTTCCCAGCCTGAAACATTTTGGTAGCAAAAAATTCTCCAGTTATCAATTTACTTTTTACATAACTGATCTTATTTCATTCTAAATTGCTAATGGAATCAGTTTTTTTTTACAATAAGCCTGCTTTTGTTTCTTATGAATCACTGGAAGAGCTGGAGCTCTCACTGAGTTAGTTTGTGAAATATTTGTCTGCCATCAAGAACAGAGAGAACACAAGAATAGACTGAACAAAATTGAATATGTTGGATTCTCCAGGTACATTAAAAATCAGTAGACTTAATTAAACTGTGATCAGAAGTAACTGCTTTGTATTTTAAAAATCAAAACAGTGTCATACAAGTCCAAAATTAGTTTGTTTCATGTAAGAAAGAATTTCCTTGGAGGAAAAAAACTACATATAATTTCAACATTATCTTCCCATTTGAATAACACTCACTGAAATCTTTCAGATGTGTGGGTAATGTTAAAAGTTAGGCTCATTGCACATCTGGTAACTGACAGTTTTGCTGAGAATTGCTGATGTTTGAGTCTGAATCTTGTGCTGAAGTTTGAATCCATGTAGGAGTTGTGGAGCAAATGAGGTTCAGAAGGAACACAGGGATTTCAAACAGATTTGCCTTGTTGCTAAGCCAATGCTGTACCTACTGGGATGTTTGGGGAGGAAAATACTTATTACAATCTAGTTTGTATCCCTCTCTCCTTCCCTTCAGCGTATAAAACCACCAAACTTTTCACAAAACATCTTGAAAAATAAAGTCAGGGAAATGAAGGCTGCTTCCTAGCCGGCCTTGTGACAAAGTCTGACATTTCATTTTTATGTTGAAGGCTGTAAAGGATTAAAGCAGAGACAGCATTGTGTGTTCAGGATGCACATCAGAGGCACCAAATTGCTTTCTGGGCATTGCCATCTGCTGGTACCTTGGAACCAGTGACTGCAGTGCAGGCAAAATCCCTGAACTCCTCAATCCCTGAATTCCAGCTTGGTAAGAAGCAGAGAACTGCAGAAGTTTGTCAAGGTTTTCAAGTAATTTGCTCCATGTTATATCATTCCTCCCATAAACTTACCCTCAGATAAATGTAGCTAAAAGGGAAGTAGAATTCTTGCCTGAATACCAGTTTTTGATGAAATCTTTCTGGATCTAACTGACATCAGAACATCCAAGAAGCAAGTGGATAGTTAAGCACCTTGCAACATCCCTTTTGAACAGGTTTTCCATGAATGTGCTCTCTCTCTGAGGAAGGATCTGTGTGTTTCCTGAGCTTTGTGGAAGGACTTAAAATGTCCTGTGTTTTCACAGTGCTTGTGCATTAGGTATTATCAATGCACATCTGAAATAGAATTCTTGTTGAGCAATGTTTTGTCATGGAGTCTGTATATTTATTATGCATATTCCTACTATTCATGACAGTTGTAAATTTTAGAATGTAAGACACTGTTGAAATGGGTTTTTTTCCCACTAATTGGGTTTCTTAACATAATTTCTCTTTGCAGAAATGCATTCGGTTTAACCCGGAAGCTTCAGTGTGGGTTGCAAAGCAGCGGATTTTGTGCACTTTGAACCAGAGTTTGAAAGATGTCCTGAATTATGGACTGTTCCAGCCTGCAAGCAATGGGAGAGATGGGAAGTTTTTGGATGAGGAGAGACTTCTGAGGGAATACCCACAGCCAGTCAATAAAGGAGTTCCTTCACTCGAGGTATTTTTAGATCTGGCATCTGAAGCATTTCTATTCTGATACAAACTGTGCAGAAAGCTGTATCTGCGGTGTCTGCATGCACCTGAATTACATCTGGGAAGTGCTTATCAGCAAGTCTGAGCTTGAACCCTTGCTCCCAGAAGTGCTGGCATTCTCTGCTCATGGAGCTGGTCCATCCCCAAAAAGTTGCAGAGTCAGCCCTTCTGGGACAGTGGATTTTGGAGTTTTCCTTTGCTGAGGACACAGGACATGTATCTTATTTAGTGATTTAATACAGAAATGTAAGTCTCTAGGTGAAGCTGTTGGATCTGTAATGAGGTTTGCAATAGCAGTGCAGTAGTTGCTGGATAACCAGCCTTTGCCTTCTCCCAGAGAGAAGTTTCTGTCTCAGTGCAGCCTTTTTTAACCCCCACCTGGTTCCCTCTGTGCCATCCTTCAGAGTGCACAGGTTGCCTCTGTCTCCTCCTGGGACAGCAGTAAGGGAGGAGAGGGTGTGTGCTGGGATTTCTCCCTCTCTGTTGCTCCTGCAGAGGCTCTGCAGTTGGGGATAAGCTGGGCAGAACTTTCATGGTGCTGAACAAACTTGGAGCAGAGCCAGATCATGCAACACAGCAGCAAACTGGGGCATGAAACTGGCGTTTAATTAATTTTGATATTGCCTGTATGGTGGCAGATCAACCATTAATAATGTGTGGTTAATAGACTTACTCCACCATAACACAAATCCATGAGAAAAAATCAAGGTCCTGAGAAGGCTTCAGGTCTTCCCTTTTCCAGGAGTTTATTTCAGAGTTTCAGTCACTGATGATCACATTACAGCTGTAAGGAAATTAAACAGACACTTTATTGTGTTTTGTCGTTTTTCATGAGTGTTGACTGCAGCAATTGAGGTGTTAAAAGTGATTTTGTGGAAAGCTGGTGTTAAAGCCTCATTCAGTGCAGTCCCTTGTCCAACAGACAGGCTGCATTCCTGGAATTCTGCATGGGACAATGAGACAGTGGTAAATTATAGCTATGGAAACCCCCATGACATTTGCTACAGGTCTTGCTTCTGCACCCAAGCTGCTCAGGATAAAATGGGACTGAGTTTCAGCCAAAAAGAGACAATCCTCAGAATCTCATTCACAAACCAGTCCTGTTCAACATCAGAACTATTCCCATGTACAAGTTCCTCTTACATTACACTAAGGGATTTTCAGGTGTACTTTTTTTGGTTTTATATTTCAGAAATGCTAAGCTGCAATTTTGAAATCGATATTTTTGTATTTAACATGTCTTCCCAGCTTTCTGCCTGAGACTATAAATGAAAGTGCACAGGAATCCTTGGGGAAAAGTGCTTTTCAGTGTAATTCTTGCTTACTTCTGTAGATTCTAGAGGTTGATCTCATTTCTCACACACCTCCACTGATCTCTTGTATTCGTACAAGAGATGAATTTTGCTTAAATGATGTAAAACTATATGAAATACTGAGCCTATTTCTAAAACTTTGCCTGAATCTACCATCACAGTGGATGGTACTTCCTAGTAAGATCAGAAATTGATATTATGAATTTTAAGTCTAAGTTTTAAAATTTCCTCTTCTTCCCTCAGTTTCGCTACAAGAAAAGAGTGTACAGACAGTTCAACCTTGATGAAAAGCAGCTGGCCAAGCTTCACACCAAGGTATCCCAATTTCCTGCAGGAGTTAGCAATTACCCACAGTGGGTGTTGACATCAGTTGAAAAAATGTTTCATTTCTAGTAAAAATTTTATTTTTGAAATCAGAGGATGATTAATTTTTTGCTCTTTGTTTCAGGCCAATTTGAAAAAGTTTATGGATCATGTCCACCATCTCTCTGTGGAAAAAATGACCAAGATGTTGGACCGAGGACTGGACCCAAACTATCATGACTTAGAAAGTGGAGGTCAGAACAACTAAACTAAGCAGCATACAGGAGTACCTTGAGTTAGTTAAACTTAAATTGATTAACAGGGTGAATCACACACATTCCTTCACAACTCTAAGCCTGTGCAATCTGTATGGCTTTGCTGTCCAAAGGAGATAATTTTATAACAGTATTTTAAACTTTATTTTATAAAGTAACTTAAATTTATTTTATAATTTTGCTCACCTTTTTCCAAGTACATCCTCTTTTCTTTCTTAGAAACACCCCTAACTTTGGCAGCTCAGCTTGACAACACAGTAGAAGTGATAAAAGCCCTGAAAAATGGAGGAGCACATTTAGACTTCAGAGCCAAAGATGGAATGACAGCCCTGCACAAAGCAGCCAGAGCCAAGAACCAAGTAGCCCTCAAGGTAAACACTTTCAGGAGCAAATTATGTGTTATCTTGTTAAAAAGAAGGCATAAGTGAGACTGTTTTCAGTTAATTACTGTGTTGTCCTCCATGGATCCTTTAGGATGTGCTTGTTCTAGTGCTTTCTTGTGGCTTTCAAATCTTAGGATTTGCCTTCAATAAGGAGCCTTTTAATTTCTGATCTATCTTTTCCTGGTAGGAAGAAAAGTGGTGAAATTTAAGCTTATTCATTGATACACTGAGATCTGTCTGAGGAAATAGGAATAGCATTTATTGTTTCTTAATTCTTTGAAAGCAGCTTCCAGTGGCACGGATTGCACATTATGCTTTAACACAATGTCTTCTGTTTTCTTCTGTATTTTAACAGCTATTCTCAATTCACTCTGATGATCTAGATGAAGTCTTAGATTTATGGATTTTGCTTATTTCCTTTTGACAGATATTTAAATTGCATGACATTTTTGGTAAAGCACCTTGGAACTGAAGGTGAATGTGTTGCAAAGGTGATGCAACATTTACAGAGCTGACATTTCTGAACCTAGTGAGAGGATGGAAACTGGACATTGCCACTCCTTCCTGTGCCATCCCCATAGATTCCTTTAGATCTTAATTCACCCAAGGTCATTTCTTGCTTAACTTAGTCTGTGCTGTGGCCCACTCTTAGCAGCTGATAAATATTTGAGCAAAAATGTTACGTCAATGATCAACCTTATACATACTTTTTCAGGTAGAAACCCTTTTTGTGGAAGTCTCTCCCAAATCTATTTTTCACAGTCTGTGATTGCTTTCAGACCCTTTTAGAGCTGGGAGCATCTCCCAACTACAAGGACAGCTGTGGCCTGACCCCGCTGTACCACACAGCCGTGGTGGGAGGGGACCCTTTCTGCTGTGAGCTCTTGCTCCATGAACATGCTACAGTCAGCTGCAAGGATGAAAATGGATGGCAGGAAATTCATCAGGTAGGAAAGATTTGCTTTTTGTTTGGAGTTGGACTTGCATGAGGAAGTTGTTCGTGGTTGTTCTAGGGTTAAGCGCTATTTTGAAGTCCCTGCACATTCAAGTATGAAATTTCTTCTTTTTTCTACCTGCTTTTTCTACTTGTTTTTATTTATTCACTTTACATCCTGCTATGGTGACTAAGAAGTAGAAAACTATTCTAGTGGTGCTCTGTAACTTTGAAATCCTCGGGTTACTGTGGATTTTGATGCAGAAATCGCACTCATCATATTTATGCCATGAACTCTTGGAAGTTTAGATTCCTGTTTGTGGCACTTCAGTAGGAACTTGTAGCTCTTTCTTTTGGTTAGATGCCAGTGTCAGTGTCCTTGGTAATGCTCCTTCTGTGTTTGTCAGGCTGCTTTTTCCTTTTGTCTGCTGAACTTTACAGGAAGGTTTGGGTTGAGGATCCTGCTGCTGGGGTCCCTCAGCCTCTCCCTGTCCTCTCCAGAAATGCCTGAATGTTATCCAGCAGTTGTGTAAAAATGCTTTATTGATTTCCCTTTGCACAGTGATAAACTCAGTAATATACAGAGTTCAAAGATTCTAACAGTCCCAATGTCATTGCTGCTACTTTGTCATGTCTCTGTATGGATGAGTTTGGAAAACTACAAAAATTGGAACTGCTGCAATATGAGATAAAGATACAAGTAATCAACCTTACAGGTCTGCCTGGGTCATCTTGACTCAATTTATTTTCTGTGCACTAAATTCTTTAGTACACAGATTTTTTCTTTTCTTGGAAAGAAATGGGAGGTAGCTTTGGCACCCATTTGGGCAGGAATTGGAGCTTTTTCACTAAGTGGGTCTAGGTCAAGGTTGTTTGGATCCATCTCTAGAGTAGGGGAAAAGAAAGGAATTATTTTTTTATCATATTTTCTGAGGATATGGAGGAAATGGATTGTCTAGATCAAAGTATTGCCCCATCTGGACTTGAAAAAATTACAGAGAAAATGTCCCTCTTTTTAAACCCTAGCCTCATGTACATAGGGTTATTATTTCTCATAATGAAATAGAGCTTTCCAAACTCTCTGTGTTGGTTGTAATCCTAAATAAATCAATGTTTACATCTGGGTTAGAAGCAATCTGTTTTGACTAATCAATAATTCAAACATTCCTCAATGAAATGAGAAGGATGGGGAGTTAATTTGTGCCCTGAGCAGTCCACTTAACTTTTCTCTTCCAAATTGTAGATCCAAGCCAGGTGTGTCAGTCTGTACCTCCCACTGAATTCAGGAGTGACTGAGTGGATTTCTATACCTTTATGTCTTACCTTAAATTCTGATTATTCGATGTAGGAATGATGTTGATCTAAGATACCACAAAGTTCAAAACATTAAAAATTGGGAGATGCTTGGTCAGTGGGCCATAGAGGAGAAGGATGTCAAGTAAAAGAGGCCACGGACTAGAATCACTGTGATTTTTCTAAAGCTTATTTGCTAATCAGGAAAGCTTCTAATTTCTGTGAATCTTCTTCATAGAGGCTTATTTCCAAAAATCCAGGGTTGAAACTTTTATTTGTGTGACAAATAAAGTAACTCTTGAAGATTTCCCCCTGTTTTGGAGCAGTGTCTTGTGTATGTTGTGTGTCTGTTTGACATCACAGAACCAAGAAGGTTTCCTTGGATTTTGGCCAGATTTTCTTTCTATGGCCTCTAAGCAGTTTGAGGAAAAAACTCTGGCAATTTGATCATCTTCAGTGCCATCTGGTGGGCAGCGTTCCAGAGTGTAGCAGGATGAACAACTTGTCACATTTGAGTCATGAATATTAGTGGATAAAAAGTTCCAAAGGCAGTATTTTCCTGATCCCTTAGGCTGCCTTTCCCAAAATAATCAGATGGTTAAGTTCAAGCACAGGATTACTGTACCTGAAGCACCCACATTGGAATTGGTGCAGGAATGCACGTCTGAGTATCTGTGCTCCCATCAGAGAACCAGGTGTGATTCTAAAAATTAGACCCTCAGTAAAAACAGCACCTTCTCTGCTGAAAATCTTGCCTAGGCTTTGGTGTAATAACCAGAATATCGATTTATCCCTGCCCAGGCTTGCAGGTACGGCCACGTCCAACACCTGGAGCACCTCCTGTTCTACGGCGCTGACATGTGCGCGCAGAACGCCTCGGGGAACACGGCACTGCACATCTGTGCCCTCTACAACCAGGTGAGAGCCCCTGCAGGGACAGAAATATTCCCAGCAGGAGCTGGGAGCTCACAGAATCACAGGATGGGTTGCCTTGGAAGGGAACTTGATGATCATCCACTTCCAATGCCCTTCCACTACTACTTATTGCTACAAACACCATCCAACCTAACTTTGAACATTCCAGGGATGGGCCATCCACAACTTCCCCAGGACTTCACCTCCCTCTCAGGGCGGAATTCTTTCCCAAGATCTGATCTAAACCTGCTCTCTTTCAATTTAAAGCCTTTCCCCTTCATCCTATCACTACATTATTTTATATGCAATGAAGTGCTTCAGGTATTAAAAAGTGATCTTGCAATCTGGAAAGAACATAGTTGAAATTATTTTAGTGCTGTTTCATTCACTGATTACAAATAAGGCTGCTCATTGTAGGTAGAAAGAGTATGGATATTAAAAAATAAAACATCATGCTTTACCAGCTTTTTTGGGTTTGATTCATATCTAGGTATTTGTTTCCTGTACAGCATTTATTGCTGTTAGTCTATAATTTAACTTAGAATTAAATAAGAAAGTTATAAAATACTGTGGAATTGTCTCTATACAGAAGATACTGGATTCTTTGTCTACAACTTGTGTACTCATTTACAAGTAGCACAGCCTTTTGATTTGGTAGCATTTTATGCTCTCTTTGCAGGGATAGAATGGGGAGGGGATGAGTTTTAGAACTAAGTTAAAATTCAGCACATAGAATATTACATTGAATTTGGAAAGCATGAGATGTGACTGTAAACAGTGAAACATCTGTTAAAGGATCTGCTTCTTAATTAAATTACCATCTTAGTTTTTTTCTACAGTCTTGTCAAGACAGAGTCCTCAATTAGGTCTAAAATGCCCTCAGCTTAAAAAAAAAAAAAAAAAAAAAAAAAAAGAATTTTGGAGATAATTGGACATTTTTCAAGACCATACACTTTTAGCAAAGTTTATGCAGTATGAGGTGGGAATTAGAGAAATCCTGTAGAATTACAGCATTTTCCATGCAGAGATGTGTTTTCCTGACCTCAGTAGAAGTTATTCTGCAGGAGACTTAGACTCTAATTGAAACTGCATCTACAAATTTTCAAATATTACACAGTCACTAAGCTTGGCTTGGTGAATAGAACTTCAACATATTCTGCCTGCACTGTGGTCCTTCTGTTTTTCTTCATCAGGTATGTGGAAATACAGAGTTTCCCTTGGGGTGCTGTGAACCTTAACCTGTGCTGATTTTGCCAGTGCATTTTTTTTTAATGGAAAGTTGTTATTGGTTCATGTGGAAGGAACGGTGCTGCCTTTTCCAGCTGGAGAGGATGGGAAGGACGGCAGTGCCCTTGTTACCTCCAGATTCCTGTAGATGGAGTCGTTGCCCGTTTGATCTTCCCTTCCCGTTTCCCTGGGGAATTTTCTTGGCTCACTTTCTGAAGTTGGTAAATTTGTTTTCCTGGATGTCACCGAAGTCCTGATCTGAATAAACTCTTGGTTTTGAAAGTTATTCCATGGCCATGCAGTAAGTCTGTTTTTTTCTGGGATGAAATGTGCCCTCTTTCACTGGGAGGACTGGATCTGAGATGAAGGCTGTTGTAGTATTAAAATTGAATATAATCTGACAGATGGGGAGGAAACAAAAAGGAGCAAACGTGAAGTTAAGATTGCTTCTGTTTGTTTCAAAAGAATAAAAATAAATAAACAAACGAATTCAATACTTAACCCATTTTTTTTTAATGTTGAACAGCTCTTTCACAACTTTTGGCAAAAGCTTTTGAGTCACAATCATTTAATTAATAAATCCCTTTGCATGTTTTTGTTACACTGCAGGCAGCTCAGTTAAATTTGTTGAGAGTTTTTGAATGTATAATTCTTTTGGCGTTGCAATGTTGGGAGATTTATTCTGATAAACAAATGAATAATCACCCAATAAATACAGTATGTTGTTCAATATAATTATTTATATCTTCAAGTTCTTGATTCAAATTGGGCATTGATCAATTGTTTAGAGATAGAGAAAATGCAACTAAAGTGTAAATTGCAGTGCAAGCAAATGAGACTATCTCAGTTAATTGTATATCATTAAAAATTATAATCTAAGAGATAATTCTTAATTTACCATCTTGATCCATTCTGTTGTTTTTCAGCTGAGGAAAAGGTAGGATAACCTCCTTTCCAGATACATTTAGGGCAGCCCTGTGATGGGGAGACTTAATGGGACCAAGAATCCATGGTGAGAAATTAGACAACACAATGACAGTAATGATTTTCAATCATAATTTCTGCAAATTAACCTGTGACTCAGAGTCCAGTAAATAAGCTTCATTTCTGTCACTAAAATATCTAAATTATGTTCTTTCTCTTCTCTGACTGCAAATTTGCTGTTCAAAGTGAAGGGTAGCACATCCAAATACCTCATAGGTAGAACTCCATAGCATAACGTATCAAGACAACACAGAAAGCACAAGAAAATTAAGAACAATGTTTGTTATGATGGAATATAATACTCTTCTGAAATGTGAATTGATTTGCATAAGACCCTAAGATGAACATTAAAGATGACAAGTAAGAAACAGTGTCCATACAGGAATCAAAAATTCTGAGAATCCACTCAGAACCTCCAAGAATTTCTACTAGATTGTGGGCAGTCATATTTAACAACCATGGAGAGCAATAATTTAACCAATGCATTGTATTGGCCAAATTAAATGGTTTTTAAGTGATTTCCTTTGCAGATTTTCTCAGTTTGGAGGATCTGAAGCCAAATTTTCCTCCTTGTGCTGTAACTCCTAGCATTTTTTAGGAGAAAAGAGAGGCAATAAGACTGGTCAGTGTAGTGTGTATGGGCAGATCAAAGAATTTCAGGTGTACTGCGAAAAAAAAATCATACATTTAATATTGAGGATAGGTTGAAAAACGTCCCCAACAAAATAAGTGGTAAAACTGCTTTGTTTAACTTTTAGCAGGAGGGAAGGATATAATTCATCCCAGTTCTGTGAACAATACTGTTTTTGCAACAATATAGGCAAAACCCTCATATGGGAGTCAAATTTGTGCAAAATTTGATTTGTCAAATATGGAACTTTGTCAGTACAGTTGCTTAGAAATTTAATAAGGTGTTTACTACTTGTATTCCTGCACTAGTGTTTGCCTAGTGTTCCTAATATACTGCAAAGCACCTGAAGCCCTGTCATTTTTAAAATGCTGTTTTAACAATTTAAGTTCTCAGATAATTTATTTGGTTTATTTTTATCATGAAAATATAGACCAACCACCTCATAACCTCTTAGCAGCCACAGTCTTTTTAGTGCCAAAGGATCTTTATGAACAAGTTTCCTTTTCCATCATTTTCAGGAGAGCTGTGCAAGGGTGCTGCTGTTCCGCGGAGCCAACAAGGAGATCAAGAATTACAACAGCCAGTCTCCATTTCAGGTAAAAAGGGAAATATCTCTTCCTCCTGAAATATTGGGAAGAAAACATCAAATGAACTTGGGTTTGGGGAGAAGTCACACCGTACACGGCTGAACACAGGTGTGGAAGGAGTGAGTGAAGACTTTGGTTTTTATCTAATTCACTAAGTGGAGATGTCCTGGAATAATTAGGAATGAGAGGAACACACCCTTTGGTGACACTGTTAATGAGTTTGAGAATTCTGTGAGCTGTTGGTGGCAGAAGATGAAATCCTTGGTGTTCTGCAGTCACATGTGCCTTGCTCTTTACTGATCTCCAGTATCATATAAGAAAGATCCAAGATTTGTGTAAGAGTGGTCCAAGGATTGTCTGAGCACTTGGGTTTGCTTGGCTCCTCTTGATTTAGCCAAAAAGAAACTCTTCCTTCCTTGGATGTGAGGCCAAAGAGATGGGCTAAGTTTCAGGGATGGGATTGACTTAGTGCACTGTCAGCATTAGAGGCTGAAGCTGCCATTTGTTATCTCCAAAAGAAAATAGAAGTCTTGCTTTGGATTAGTCAAAATTTTGTCCCCATTTTCTGATATGAAAGCACTTTCAGTAAGCTTAGTTAAAAATCCAAATGGAGGAGAATTGTTTGTCCAAAGGGTTGTGAGGTATGGCTGACAACCTCAAGCCCTTATTTCTGAAGCAGGCTTAATTAGCTTGGATGTCAGAGAAACATTCCTAATGCAAAGTGATGTGAGAAATCAGGATGGAAACTGTAATATTAAAAGAAAAAAACACAAGGAAAAAAAACCCAACAAACAAAAGCCAGAAGAATTTTTTTCAAGTTACAAAAATCAGTGCTTCTGGAAGAATGATGACACAGTGCCATTAACAGGAACTGTGCTGTGGTGAAACAGAATGGGGCTGTTTCTCCAAACCAAGGGGTTTTTCAACTAAAAGAAATCCTGATTTGTCTTTCCTTGGTGTGTCTTCCCCATTGCCTTTTGACCCACTTTGGATAATGCTGGCAGAGGATTCAAGGGACAATGCTTTGACAAGTGAAACAGTTGGAATTTTTGCTGGATCCATGCGAGTCTCTGAGTTAACTCCTCCAAGTTTGTGTAGTTACAGGGCTTTCAAAAAAACCTCAGCCAAATATTTCTGTATCAGTTTAATTCCCTCCATGTTTTGAAGGTTTTCTGGGACTAAGTTGTGCATCTCATAAGGTTAAGAGTTCTGCTTATAAATCCCAGCCAGATTATTGTTTACTTTGGGGACCATTTTCCTCAAATTGGGGAAATGGTGCATTAATAATTTAATTTTAGGCACCATTTTTAGGCTGCTAATAATTTTCCATCTAAATACATGCTAAGCACAAATTCACTAAGTACTGGCTAATACTTTTCTCTGCACTTCAGAATTCTGAAGTGATCAATGGAGCAAGAGAAAACCCTAATTATTGAAGGGATGTGTTCCAGAGTAATCTCTTGGATTATTGTGTTACTTTATGTTTTTGAAGTTAACTTTCCTTTTTGGTTTAGGATTTTTTAGGAGAGAGTAAATGTCACACTGAAGAGTTTTCATTTCTCTTCCTCTTTGCGCTGACAGCTTCAACATTCTTGCTCTTAGAAGAGAAAAAGGTGTAGGGAATGTAGAAAAAGTTCTGTTTTATCCCAGTGGAGTGAGTAGAGGAAACCCCAATGCCAGCCCTGCAATAAAGCAGCCTTAGAGAATTAATTCTTTGCCATCTGTCTGTTGCTGACCCAGTCGATCAAACACCACAAGTGGAGCTGTTATAAAAATATGCAGAATCCCCTTGAGTTAATAGGATTTTGCATACTAAAAATGTTTGCTCATGTAATCAGCAGGCAGGAACATTGAGGCATCTCACATGTACATAATGAGAGTGGTTGTAGCTGCAGCATCTATTCCTTTGAGTCACCTCCATTACGTCCCTTTCTCAGAAACATTAAAAGGATGATTCTTTGGAGTTGCTGCTCAGAAAATTGATGATATGAAAGCTGGGCTGTTCTGTAGAAACAGCAGGATCCAGACATTTGTAGATAAATTTGTGTCCTGTTTTCAAGGCCTGCCAAGGCTTTGTTTCTTTTGATGAAAATTAGTGGCAGAGTTTGTATTAGGCATCAGTGTCCAATGAATGTGGTGCAATTTTGCCACCAAAAGAATAAATGTGCACGTGCTCACTTCTCACCAAATCACAGGGCTTGTTAAAGCAAGCATAGACACACTAGATGACAGGAAGTAAAAATAATCTGGTCTGAATTCTGTGCCACTTAATTCAGGGATCCCACACCCTGCCTACCTGGGATCTGGGTGTCCTTTTTGCCTTTTCAGTGTCCAGCAGAGTTAGCATTGGAATGGCATTACCAGGTGTTGAGGACACACAAAAAGCTTGGCTGTATTTCCCTGTTAAGCACCTAACCTTGTATTAGCTGCTTTTGCAGGGATGTGTTTCATCCTGACCCATTCCTGGGTTGCATGGAGTCAGCAATTGGTGTTGGGTACAGCTGATGTCACCCATTGCTGAAAGTCTGCAGAACATGGAGTCAACAGAAATTTTCCTGTGTTTCATATTTAGCAATTTGAGGTGAAATGAAACTTGTGCCACATCGTTATATTATATTGCCAGTTCTGTTTATTAATCACTTACTCAGCCCATCTTGGCAGGGCCATCTAAGTAACTTACATGCTATTTTATTAGTTTTTATTTTATTAGTAAAACCTCCAGAAACAGCCTTTCAGAAAAGCCATGGTATCCCATTGCTGTCCACAGTTACTTGGTTTTCTGCACATTTCTTGTGCTTCTACGTTAATGTAAAATAACTCATTGCCTATCTAGCAAATATTAATCCAATAGCTCAGCAATCTGAGTTTTGCAGTATTTACAGGCTGTTGAAATGAAGTTAAAAGGACCATACACCTTGTTTATCAGGTCTTTCTCTTTTAGTGATCAGCAGCTCCATATGAATAATTCAAATGGGCAATAACATACTAATAGTAAAAATAATAATATTTTTAGCTAATAGTGCTAATAATTAGTCAGTGTTTTTACAACAAATGTGTTTCCATGTACAGAGCAGCTATTCTGAGGTGGTATTTAGTACCACCTTTTAAGGGCAGAGTTGTACCTGAGAATGGTTTGTGTCTCAGGTGTCCCTAATAATTGGCCTTTGCTGTCCCAGAACAGCCTGAATAATCCATGTGCCCTACATCCCATGGATTGCAGGAGGAACAGCAATCTTCCAGCTCCACTGCAGGTAGAATTGCTCCTTTCAGTGTGTTGGCCCTGCCTCTATTTTCAATTGCTCACTTTTTTTTTTTTTTGCCAGGTTTGAATCATTTGAACTGAATTTTTTCATGCCTGCTATCTCTGTTATTTGGAAAAACAAAATGATTCAGCTCTTTTGGAGCCTGGGCAAGGGAAAACATGTGTTGTTTTCCTCACACTGAAAAACTCTGCTGACCCACCCCTCCTTGTGCTCCCTCCCCTGTTGTGTTATGTTGTGGTGTTTAGTTTTATTTTCTTTTATTGCCCTGTGTGCTGATCTCCATGTTAACAACCTGGCAGTGGGAACTGGTTTCCAGACTGACTCAGACACAGGGGCTCCAAAAACAGGAGTAGGAACTAAACCCATGGATTTGGGAGCTGAGCTGGCTGCGGGGAACACAGACACAACGGGGCATATCCAGCACCTCACTAGAATGGCTTCCCAAAGCCCAGTTTAGATTTAGATTATTGGCATTTTAAATTTCCCTCTCTTGGGTGAAAATTACAGATGAAGGACAAAAAGTTCTTCTCAGGTATTTTTCTTTTATTTTTTTTCTTTTGGAAAGGGTGTGACTAGCTAATTTTAAACCCCAAATCTTCATCAGGTGCCTCAGAAAGGCATCATCACAAATATAAAGTAATGCTTCCTGTTCAAGTATGGAACCATTGTGTTCATGGAGCACTTGAATTACACAAAGACTTTGCTTTTTCCACATATTTATTTCCATCTTAATTCCTTTTGTGAAGCACCTGTGTGAACAATGAATCACTGAATATTGGGTATAGTTGGCAAAAAATACAGCTATGAGCTCATGATGCATTCTGCCTTTAGTCAGACTTCAAGCTTTTTCCACCTTTTTCCTGATTTCAGTCAAATAATGGAACTTACTCATACTTAGAAAAAGATATAAATCTATACAAGTGACCACCCCAGAACAAAGGATGGATTTTTTCCTTTAAAAATCAAAAATGTATGTGAGTCTGTATATATGTAGGTGCACACAGCACAATTTCTTAAAAACACATAATTAAAATAAAAATAATAATTAAAAGGAAGGGGAATAACTGAAAGGGTGGAAATTCATATTGGGAGAAGTAGTGGCAAATGAAATATTCCTGAGACTATTAGGAGATACAGGAGCATAAAAATACATATGGATACAAAATAGAGTAAAATAGATTCCTCCTGACTCAGGGATGGTTTTCTTAGTGCTGGCTGGTCCCTTCTGACTTTTGTTTTAACCCTGTCACTTTTCAGAAAAGCAGCCAAATGGAAGTAAAGCATAAAAGAATGAAATTGCATGATTACCTTTTATTGAGAAAGGCAAAATATTGCCATGCTTGGAGACGCTAAAAATACTTAACTGCAGGATGTGTCTTCATTTTTTTTAACCAAAAGCAAACTCTGGAGGAGTCTCCATGTGACCATCTGTTATGTTGTGTTCCATGTAAATGATCCAAGACCCCTCTTTTCCCCTTTTCCCCATTCTCTCCGTGCTTAGTCAGGGCTGTCCAGCTGACATGCCTCATGTGTTGCTACAGGCAGTCCAATTTCTTTGGGAAAAGTGCACTCTCTGAGGTAGCTAGAAGCCAATCTGTTATCCCACCAGAAAAAAGTTCAGAAGTTACAAAAGGGGACAAATAAAGTAAATTGTAAGGGTCACCACCAGCTCTTGCCTTAAAGTAAGAAAGGCTTGAGTGTGATTCAGACACAGTTAGTTGTCGTGGGTGAAGGTACAAGAGGCAGTGGGGATTTGTATAATCCTAATTTAAATCATGTTGTTTTGAGATGTTAACACCATTCAGTTTGTCTGGGAGATAAAATAATCTGTGAGTGGGACTCGTGGGCACTTCAGGCCTGCAGGAATGGATTCATGCTTGGAGTTGCATGGTTGAGTGCATGGAGTTCATGCATGGTTGAGTGCTGTGTGGCATCATCTCCTGCTTTTGCATTTCAAAACAGGCTACTCAGCATTATCTTCTGGCTATATCCAAGTTCTTGCTCCTTATAGAAATATAGAATCTGTGCCTGAAGGACAGACTTAGCATCTTCTTCCACTGCCATTTGGAGGGAGCATTCCTGGCATGCAGTTGGCAATCTCATCTCCATCAGAGTATGTTATTGGCATGGACTACTGCTAGACTGCTGTTTCCAAAGGTTTTATTGTAGTTAACCCACAGAGTTTGGAATGGAGCCACCAAATGTATTAGGTAAAATAATCACAGTGTCTTATTCACCGATGCATTTTATCCTAAGGGCTTTCCAAAAGGATTTCCAGCCATTTGGTTTAGCAGTTGAAGCAACACTATATTATTAAGTGTTTGCAGAGCTGAATCCCTGAAAGTTTCTGCTGTGAAATAGTGGGAAGTGTCTGTCTGCTGTGAGTAGGAAGACTTTTTTTCTGAAAGTGTTCTGGGAAGAAGCTGCTAACATGGTGGGTTTTGGCTTTTCCATGAGGTAAGGCTGCCTGGCAAGGTGGAAGATTTCACTTGACCGCAGCACAGACCTGTAAACCCTTGAGCTGAATTCTCCTGAGCCCAATGTTTCCTGTAGCACCAAGGAAAACAAAACCTAGCAAATAACACACGTACTCAGCCTTTTTCTAGGAGAGTTGAGCTGGAGAAGATAGCATTTCATGGCTTTTTGATTTAGCATATTATTGGAGGGGACGAAGAAAATTAAGTCAATTTTGTTGCTGGCTGTGTCTTATCTGATTCATCTGACGCTGCAACCTGGCTTTATCTGCTTTCAGTAAATACTCCTTTGGAACCGCTGCTTGCCCATGTAGCAGTAATAAGGATTATGTAATAACTGGCTTTTGATGGCTCTTTCCAGCTTGAGCTAGATTTTCCTGAGGAATGAGTCTGTAATTGTAAATGTGTGTGTGTATCACACTTGGCTTTTTCTGCTTTGTTTTAATTATTAAAACACGAGTGTAGGAAAATGCATCTTGCTTGAGGATAACTTGCTGGGTGACGTTTCAGCAGAGAAGCAGGAAGAAGATGGAAGGCTTTTCCCTCTACTTTTAGAATAAATAGAAACATAATATTTCCCAATAGAGGCTGTGACCGTGGAGGAGGCGGCTCAATACAGCCTGAACAAAGTAGGAGAACTTAAAAATCTGAGTTACTTCTTCTTGCAAGAAATAGGGGGAAATAAAAGAATGTCGTGAAGCAGTGAAGTTGTGCCTGGGATTGGATTTGCCTGCGTGTTCCTTTTTAGGCTTCCTGACATGTTTCCTTGTAACTCTGCTCGACTTGCTGGTGTATTCAGTTCAACACTTCCTGTCAAGCTGGTTCTTGCATAACAACGACTCCTTTTGTCCTAGGAGTTAAGTTTGCATTTCAAAGCCTAGGGAGGAGATGATTTAGAAGTGATTTGCTCCCATGTTGTGAGGAAAGGACTTACATTTTTTTATCTTGGTGTCCATGCAGGCTTAGTTTTAATCTGGAGGTATTCAGTCATGGCTAATTCATGAAGAGTGGTTAGATTTTAAGAATGCAGTTGTGTGTATTCGTGAAAGGACAATGGAGAATAAAACACAGGTTCTGCCTTTTAAATCTTAGTAAGGAAGACTGGAGAATGAACAGAGATGCCTGCAGGCATTTTAGGCACTGTCCAGTCCTGCGAAGACAGCGCTGCAGGACCTAAAAGAGCCAGAAAAGAGGTCATTCAGAGTGATTGCCTTCCTCTTATTCTGACTGGAATTTGCTCAGCCCTGGCACAGCTTCATGGCTACTGAGTGTATTCCAGAAGACCCATGGGGGCTGTCAAATCTCTTGCAAGCAAACCCAGCATTTTAGCAAGGAAAATGTGCCAGTGCTATTATGCTTGCAGCGTACTTTTTTTTAATAAAGTCCAGCTGTATTTGGCTGCACTTTGTTGTGTGTTTGCTTGTTTTTAAAATATTAATTGCTGAAAAGTATTTAGGGTAAAATCTCTGTTCCTTTGAAGTGGATGAAATCCCACTGATTTTGCTGGGGTGAAAGTGTGTTCCTCGCACTTGAGACAGTTCCAAAGCCATACTATCAACTCTTCCTATATAATATATTCTACTGAATATGATTATTTTTAATTAACATTTCCTCTTCCTGTTTAATTAACATTTTTAGTACAGCACTATTCTTTTAAGTTGTACAGAGCTGCACAGCGCATTGCCACGAATAACTTGGGTTACGCAAAGTCTTTGCTGCTAAGGGTTAACTTGCTGCAGCTGAAAAGAAGATGCTGTATTTTCTGAGGGCAAGCTTGCTAAGGGTTTTGGGAGGCAAAAGCAGTGCTTGAGAGGCTGTGGTTGTAAATTTTCTTCCTGAGTGTGGGATATTGTTGCATTTCCTACAGCAGAAGTCCCTTTGTCTTCACCCAGCTGGGACACTGACCTTGTCCCACCTATCGTGGGATGCTTCCCATGAGCCTGAGGCTTCCAAGGGTGTGAAGAATGCTCGGATCTCAGAGCTTGAAAACCTGGTCTTTGATTACTATTAAAAACAGCCTGAGTAGCAGTGTGAGGGGGTCCTCACCAGGGAAGCCTTGGATTGCTCAGAGGGTTGCGTAAGCGGCGCTGTCGTTTGGAAAAGCGCGAATACTTTGCCCTCGATATTGAGGCGAAGCGCTCGTGGCGAGCCTTTGTTTAAACAGTGCTGAAGTGATCCAGGGAATGCTGAGGAGCCTCACAGAAATATTGGCCCTCTCCCCACAATTTATATTTTCAGATGCTAAAACTAGTTGTTGAGCAAATGTAAGGTGCCTATTTTAGGATGCTGCATGTCAATATCTGACTACAGATGGCTCCGTGAATCATAGTTGGAAGAAGGGAAATGTTAGACACTAAGATATTGTTGCTAAGAGATTTTAGTACACAGTATGCTAACATGTGCTGGCAAATTTGGGAACAGTAGCAGCAGAATGCTCTTGGAGGAAAAAAAAATTCAGTGGTGAAGAAACTGTCTTCAAAGGACTATTTAAAGGATAGTAACATTATTGTGCTTTGTTGTATCGAGACCTGACGAAGATGAAATTGTCTTTCAAGCAGATAATAGACAGAAAACATCCAAAAGGTAAAGCTAATCCTGCTCTCCAATGAAATAGAAAGTGGATATTGGAAACAAAAAGAAAAAAATTACTTTGGGGTTTGAATGAATCAAGTGCCAAGATTAAAGGTGGTGGTTGCTGATATTTTGCCATCTACTGGACATCAGATCTATTAATATACACAGTTAATTCCTTTCAAAATGCATAATATTGAGCTTGTATTACATTATATAATTAGGAAATGTTGAGTTCTCTTCTGTCCAGGAAAGAAGCATGCAGAAAAATGCTGAATATGATTTTTTTCACATGTGTTTCTTCATAACATTACTATAAAGTAATGTAGGAAAATTGTCAGCATTTTATTGTCCTGGTAGAGAATGTGAGTTATTTCTGCAATTAATATAAACCTTTACTGGCTATTATTTAAAGAAAATAAATTCAATTTTACTGCTTTTCTTTATTTATCGTACCTTACATCAGTGAGTTTTGCCTGATTTTGAAAATGTTACACCTGAAAGGGAACTTCAAATGGATAAAATTAACTTTATTTTATAAAATAAAACCTTTCAGTTCTGATCTATTTTCAACAAAAGCATTATTGTTTTATTAAATGTACAAAATACTGCGCAACAATGAACTTCCTAAAGTAGTGATTTGCTTCTGACAAATTTCTAAATAGATGTATTACATCTCAGCTTCAGAATTGATTTTTTTTTAATATAGTTTTGAAGTGTAGATGTGTGTCTCCATAAGGCAAGAATATGTATCTTCTTGAGGTCATGTTTTATGTCATTCATATTCTATGTATTCAGCAGCACTGTTAGATAAAAACAGGGAATTAGTGATATTAATAGAATATTAATCAAGCATTTGGTTTTATTTTTTAATGAGATAAACCAAGAAGCTTCTGCTACTTTTATTTTGCTGTGTCGTAGCCTCAAAGTCAAAAATCGACTGCAATCCATGGAACTACAAAATGTGGGGTGAAACTTTGCCCTTTGATTTTTGTGAAGTGAAATAAGGAATTCATGATTGTCCAGCAGTTCTGTGTTAGGTTATAATGGCTGTGACAATTGTGTAGGATTTTCCAGCTGGTTCAGAGAAAGACCCATTTGGAATTCTTAACATTCTGATGGCAAACACCCGAGGTGTGCATTGTGGTTTGAGCTCAGAACAATGTTTTCCACATTTTCACGTTTTGCTCAGGCATTACAAGAGAATGCCTTTCCTAAGGACTCTGAGTTCCAGGTACTTGTGGTGCTCTTTGAATCAATAAACATCTCTTCAAGTGCAGGCTCCTGGAATTGCATAAGGAACCAACAGTGGGTGATCGATAGGTTTCCATCCCACACCTATGGGAAAGAAATTTGGAACACAGATTGCTTCCTGCTTTTCCAAACTGAACTCCATCTGTCCCACTGAGAGCGTTATAAAATCCACACGCTACATGAGAGCAGCTAATGCAGATCCATTTAGGATGGGATTTGTTTGAGTCTGCTGGGTGTGCTGGGTTCTTTTGTGTCACCATTTATGAGGGATGGAGCCTCCCGCTGCCGTGTCCTACATGGGCACGCATGGGAACAGGGTCTTGGCACTTAACAACCTAAATTTAACTTCCTGATTTCCTTGGGGATGACTGCTGTGGGCTTGATGGTGTGCTGGGACTAAATTCAAAGTGGCTTTAGACTCCAAGTACCTCTTGGCTTTATTAGGGAGAGCTTTTCTTTCCAGAAGACACGGTAGAAAATAAATATGTTGAAGTTTAGCTATGTTACCTTTCCATTGCCCCACTGTAAACAGCATTGGATTTTTGTATCAGATTAAAGAGGTGTCATCTCCAAAAGCTGTGGTTATTGGAAAGTGGTAATGTATTTTTAATACTAAGCAAACACATCCTGATTATGATATGTGGAAGAGCATTTCTGAAAGTCTTTTAATTAAGGAAGTGATTCCAACACTTCCTTCTAAATTCCCTTCTGTTAATTTCTCATGTGCCTCTGCTGATATTCAATCCTGTTGTGTGATGGTTGTGACTGCTTGAGTGGTGGTTTTTTCATTTTTAAAATAACATATTCCTTGCTAGAATGAGAAATAATTTGTGGTTTTGTGAGCCTGTGGTTGAAGTGGAAGGCAGTTTCTGGAGTCTGATGGTTACAGTCTTATTCACGGGGTTGTGTGACCTCTTTCTTGTGGTTCCCACTGAAGACAGGAACCTGTAAGGAAGATTTACCTCAGTGTCCTGTCTGTCCATCTGCATTTGCACTAATGTAATTCACATTTTGTTCTGGGCTGGAGTTACCTCCTTTAATACACAGCACCATGCCTGAGCTTACTGCCAATCCAAGCTTTCTGGAAAAGCCATCATTTAATAAACACTTCTGGCTGGCAGAGACAAGAGAAAGGTGAAACATCAGCCCTGAAGGAAAGAATAATGAAATGCACTTTCCTCAGGAAAGGGAAATTGTCTGGATGAGAAGAGCAGGGGCACACAAAGCAGGTGGCGAGTGGTGATGTTTTATGTGCTCACTGTGAATGGCAGCTCCAGGCCAGCAGCTCCCTCTGCTCCCTCCAAAGGCTCTGCATTTCAGGGCTCTGGGTCTCTCAAATGTAAGCATGTGCAGCAGAAATGCAGAAGCCTGGACTGAGTGGAACATAAATGGACTAAGAGGCTCTCTTCAGTCCCACACAGAAAGTTTGTCAAAGTTCTTTGTCTTGGTTTGAGAGACGACAGCTTCAGTTTGTCTTTTTTCTGTTGTTTGTCCTTGGGTGGAGCAGTTTGTTCCCAAGAGTGGTAATGTAATTTAGCTGTGGTGTTTGCCTTTCAGGGGCTAGCCCATAAAGCTCTGAAGTTTTATTTGTTAACAGGCTACAAAATCATGCTCTAATTTAATATAATCGTTATCTGTGACACATTTCAAGAGCAGGAAAATACCAGTTGTGAAAGGTTAGTGCCAGGTAAAGTGTAAATACAACTTCTAATTTCCCAAAAGGAATAAAAAACTGCATTAATTCCCATAAAAAATGTAAATACTTGACTGTAAGTAAATTGATATCTTTAGAACTGCATTTATGTGGCTAAACAGAGAGATGGTGGTGAGTCAGTGCTACTTCTGTCTGATGCAGAGTCTGAAAACACTGTGAAACTCTGTCACACTGAAACCTGTAACAGGACATCTGGCCAGTTTCACTGTTTACACAAAGTAGTTTTATTGGCTGTGATTTAAACTTTCTTTGGAGAACATGATTCAGAAAAAGCAGTACCTCAAATATGTCTCCAATATTTAATTTCTGAATTTACTCCTGAAAGGCAACTTAAACAGTGCCTTTATCTGTGGTGGTGTTTGCAGGGGTCCTAGGACCAGGGAAGAGATGAGGATCTGACTCCGTGTTTCAGAAGGCTTGATTTATTATTTTATTATATATGTTATATTAAAACTATACTAAAAGAACAGAAGAAAGGATGTCATCAGAAGGCTGGCTAAGAATAGAAAAGGAGTGATAGCAAAGGCTTGTGTCTGACTGAGACAGTCTGGACAGCTGGACTGTGATTGGCCATTAATTAGAAACAAGCACATGAGACCAATCACAGATGCACCTGTTGCATTCCACAGCAGCAGATAATCATTGTTTACATTTTGTTCCTGAGGCCTCTCAGCTTCTCAGGAGAAAATATCCTAAGGAAAGGATTTTTCATAAAACATGTCTGTGACATTTATCCAGAGGGATTTTTTCTGACTGTGAATATCAGAAAGCCCGGGGTGAGAATGATCTGTCAGGAGCAGGAGCCCACTTGTGAAGGTGCCAGTGTTGAGGGCGTTGCTCCTTGCCCAGTGCTGGAGTAGGAGTGCTGGGATGCTCCCACCTCCTGCCTGCTCCCTGCCAGTCCCTGCCTTGCAGCTGCTTCATTCATTCAGGTTTCCACTCGGCTGAGCTGTCCCTTGGTTACCACCCCTAGCAACTGGCCAAGTGTCGATCAAACTCCTTCCCTTCTTCCCTGGCTTGGCAGGAGAGCATCTGGCGCTGCCTGCCATGGCAAGCAGCAAGGCCCTGGAACCTTGCATCGTTTGAGAGAAACATCTGTCTGTGAGACACTGGGGTGTCTGTGACAGCTCTGCTTCTCCCCAGGCACAGGAAATGTCTCTGTAAACACAACATTTCTGGTCAAGCTCCCTGTTACACACCCTGAGTGACAGCCAGCTCCTGGCTCTGCCCAGTGAGTTGTTCACTCATGGCTTTGTGCTTCAGGGTGTCCCAGCTGGGACCTGGTTTGGGCATTCCATTAAGTTTTGTCGTGCTGGAGGCAGATCATTGTGGGAATAGGAGGAGGCACCACTGTTCACAGCATAGTTTTATCCTCTTTTTATTCTATATCAGTTGCCTCCCACCAAGATCCATCTTCCTGCTTAGCTTTACTCTCTGCTTGTTTCCCTGTGGCAGACTTACCCAGGCCAGACATCAGTGTTATCAAAGGTAATTTGGTAATAATTAGGTACCCATGTTAATAGCCTTAGTGGGGTCAATTAAGCTTGGGAGGGAGCTGATAAGTGATTCACTTTGGTTACTGTCACTCATAAAATTGCCTCTAATGCTGATTAAAAAAACCCCAACAAGATAATTTCTGCTTTCTGTACAGTAGAATGTGGCAGGGCTCCCAAACAAATGTCTGCAGCAGACAAAAATTCTGGTTTGGGTTTAAAAGCACTGAATTACTGAGTCAGGATTTTCTGCTGGGCTTTGATTGACACCATACTGGGACCCTGCAGGTGAACTCTTTCTGATTCTGGATGCAAAGTGAAGACATCCTTTAAAATCATGGCAAAGCACAAAGCAGGTTTTAGTGCAAATTGTGTGTGAATGATGCTTTTATTTCCTACAAGATGCAGAACCAGGTTTTATCAGGTTTGCAGAGTAATGTTACTGAGGACACGCAGACTTTTGATGTGAGATAAATGTCAAAAGGATGACATGAAAGGACATTTGCTGCAGGAATGTAAGAACCTGAATTATGGCAAGACTGCTGCATATGCAGTTTTAGAAAAGCTGCAATTTTTGAAGCTTCAGCATAAAAGAGTTGGTAGATAGCCTCTAGTTGTAAAGTGCTACCTCCAGCCTTTCATGGCGATATTTCATGTCAGTAAACACGCACGTGATGCGTTTTGATGACTGGAATCCAGTTCCTACTGGAATTGGAAGCAACTTTTGCTGCAGTTTTGCTGGCTGTGCTACATTTTCACTGCCAAGAGGAGATGTCTTGTGATCAAAAGAAAACTCAAACAAAACCTTCTTTCCTGCCATAACCTCTTAATTTTAAATCTAGCACTTGTCTACAGAACATCCTGAAAAGCAAACTATGGCTATTTAAAACCACGTAAATTATGAAGCATGGAGAGAATCAAACTCTAGTATTTCTGCCAACGTGCTGCATTACTATTTTTTTCTAAAGTACGAAGAAATTTAGTACAAATATAGAGCTTCAGTTGGTCTCTGATTTCGGTACTTGATCAAGGAGAGAATTTCTACCACTTTCACTTGATTCTGACTCTGGATCTTGTGAAGAACATCCACTTGTCCTAATGTGTTATTCACATTTATATTTTCATGTGAACTCACGATAATTTTGGTTTAAGACACGTTTGTCTGGAAAAAGGGCTAAGGTTGCCATGCTTTGTGGCTTGTAACTGTACAAGTTGAATGAGAATAATTTTGTGTCTTTCTGATTTTGCTCTGACTTCATTTTCTCCCACACATTTTACCCATCAAATTCAAGTGAAGTGCATTGATGTTATGCCAAGAAATATTTGTACTTTTAAACTTTTCCTTGCTTTCCTTAGATCTTAACATATCTTTCCTTCATTTTACTGTAAAGATTTTACATACTGTTTTTAGCGCATTGAAGTGAATTAAATTGAGAAAAATGGTTCCTTGATCTTGCTGAATTTGCTGCTTGGTTCATAAGCAAATACAGGAACAATTCCCTGTCAAGCTGTCTCTTAGTTATCTGGAAATATCTTTCTCTCTTTTCCTAAGTAATAAAATGTGTTTATCACTTAAAAAGCATGTTTATACTTAAGGTTTAAAATCTGCTTGGTATCAAAAATTCTTTCATTTGAGTACCATGGCTGCTGTCTAGCAAGCTGCCTGTCACTGCTGAATTCCACCTCTTGCTGGAATTTTACTGCTAATTAGGGGTAACATCAGAGAGAAGTATTACCACTTGCTTACAATGCAGAGAAAACCTCAGAGCTGTGCACAAATGTTGCTGTTATGAACCAGGAGCCAGCCAGGTTGCAGAATTGGAAGTTAAAGAGAGAAGATTGGTACAGCTTTGCTGTGGGTTTCCTAGTGCTGTTTGCCAGGGAGACTCATGGGCTGCATTTCAGGGCTGCACAGAGGAGGCTGAGGGCCAGCTTCTGATGTGTCATCCATGCTGAGAAACTGTTTCTGTCTGGAGGGGCTTCTGGAATAAAGGTTGGCATGCCAGTGTTTAAAATACTAATTTTCAGATGGATGGTATTGAGGTGTGCACTTGTGTCCAACCTCCTTGATCACAGAATCCCAGAATGCCTTGAGTTGGGAAGGACCTTAAAGTCACCCAGATCCACTCCTTGCCACGGGCAGGGACACCTTTCACTATCCCCAGCCCCATCCAACCTGGCCTTGGACACTGCCAGGGATGGGGCAGCCACAGCTTGGGTGTAAAGTCTTCAATTTCAGGGATTTCTGCATTAGTTTGTTTTGGTTACTGGTAAATGAAGTTGCCCATTCAATTTCCTAGGCTGAGTGCAGAAACAAAATCTTATGCTTGTTACATGCCAAGATACTGCTGACATTAACTGTACTTCCTACACTCCCTTAGACCATTGCAGCATTTAAGTCTTCCTTTGCATCATTCTTCATACGTGGAGAGGCACAAACCGGCAAATAATTTTTCTTGGTCATCAGCTCAGAAATTTGCATGGAGTTTTTAATTTCTCATGTCTGACACTCTTGGAGACAGTCCTATATCCAAAAGAATCCTACAGCAAGATTTTTTTTTTCAATTTTTTTTAAGCTGCACCCTGTAGATGCAGATGTTTCTATGAGGAAGGCCAGCCCAGCTTATGCCTTGCACATACATCAGGAAATCTGCAGTGCCACTAGAGAACAGGATCTGTCAGAGCTGCAAAATGGGGCCAGAAAAGACAATTCCTTGGTATTCAGGGCAAAAAGAGGAGAAGAAGGAAAAGGGAGAAGCCAGCAAAGGCAAAATTGAATTCCCTCACACCCGTTAGAGATGTTTTTCTTTTTAAATCTATTGAAATGAGAATTCAGATCTGTGTTCAACAATCAGGAAATAAATGAAAAAGAAAATTATTAATTTAGAACTCAATGTATTTAGACATTTTAAACTCTATACATAACTTTGCCAGTCTCTCTCTTTCAGTGTGATTTTTGGTGCCTTAGTGGAACCTGAATATTGGTAGCTCTTGGTCCTTGTCTCTCTCGTGTACTTTGCATTTCAGCTCCTGTTTTTATTGCTCAGGTAAGGAGCAAGGCAGGAGCAATTAAAGGGAGATAATATCTTCAATGTGTCTCTCCTGCAGCATTCCCCACACACCAGAACAGCTCCCAGAGCTTTGGGGATGCTGTGCTTAATGTTCACTGCTGCCTTGGACTGCCACCATGTGAAGAGCAGCAGCTCTTCCAGCAGCCTCCTGAGACTGCCACCATGCCAGCATTCCTGGGAAATGGGCAGCTGGGGGACTGGCAGTGCTCTTACAAACAGATTAAGATCTCATTTCTTGCTGTTTCAGTGTTGTATTGGTGTTTCAGATACAATATCTCTATTGCAGAATGAAAGTAACAGAATCACTCCACTAAGTGAAATGAAAATAATCTGCCTGATGTTTGTCAGTGATGTGACATGTTTTCCTTCTTAGCAAGTGATGACAACATATTAATTGTGCCTATTTTACAACCCTTTAGGTGGCTATAATAGCGGGAAATTTTGAGCTTGCTGAATACATCAAGAATCACAGGGAAGCTGATATTGGTAAGCAAAATATTTACAGACTCTGAAAATAAGTTGTGCTTGTTTGTGCCAGGGTTTTGCAAAGATGTTAAAACTGATTCTATGTGAGATACAACCACAGGGCTGCTGACATTTCAGGGAGGTTTGAAAAGTAACTCTTGTAAAAAAATGCAGATGGGGAAAAAGCTGAAATATTTTCAAAAATATACTCTGAAGAGGAAAATGTGGTAAGTGGTAGGTGCTTTCTAAGTATAAATCAGTCAGTTTGTAATAAACTAAATACACATCCACATCCCTTCCAGACTGGCTCTTGCAAGTTGTTTTGGCCTCGCCTAAAGCAGCTCCCAAATAGGAATAATTGATCAAAAGATGAAAATGGAGAAAGATGCTTCTCTATAATTAAATTAATATATGGTAGAAGCCAGCTCCCCATATTCATGAAAATGTTCCCTCTCACTGAGTTTGGTGGGATTAAGGGCCTTAAGGACCCCTGACAAAAAATTGGAGGCTCTTTCAATATCTTTTTATGCAGAGGAATTTGCCATTAAAATAAAAGCCAGTTTGATACAAGTGATGCCTAATACAGTTTAACAAAATGGGTTAAAATGCTTTAATTCAAGTTAATTTAAGTTCCAGAGAAATATCCTGAAGTTGAACAAAAAAAGGCATTTCTTTTGCAGCAGGAGGCTCTGTGTACTCACCTGCACTGATTTAACTCAACGAGGCAAATCTCTGACTTGAGTATTTCATTTATATGGCAAATGAGGCCAGCTCACATGAAATATAAAACCAAGGATGTGGATTAAAGACTGCTTTCCCTTTCCCTTCCTTGTTGCATATGATCTGCAGGGATATGGTCGAAGGTTCTGTGGTAATGTAAGTTCTTGTAGCACTTTCAGCTCTTGCAATGTGCACTGAGAAAACTGAGGGCAAAATGCACCAAAGTCATAACTTCTGCATAAAGGTTCAGAGACAGTCTGGAAGGGTTTTTTTTTTCCCTGGGATAATGGGGATGGTTCCTTTCCATGTAAGAATTCTTCATCAATCTATATTTATTAATAATCTGTAAAGCATAAATTAAAAATGAACTCGTTATTCTTATTAGGTTGAGCATCTTATTGTTGTTTATATTTACATATGGGTAATGGGGTTTTTTTGCTGGCTTGTAGGATTTGGTGATTTCTAGAAAAATTCTTAGAAAATACTTTCTATGGGAAGATTCTCCAATTTTTTCTGATGCCTCCATCTTTGCCACTGAAAAATAGAAATATTGGTGCTTCCATTATTCACTTGCCATTTTTACAAGATGGTGGCTTGAGCATGACTGTTTGAATTAATAGATTTGTCTTAAAGAGTAAACATTACATTATGTTATTTCCTCCCACCGAATTTAATTGAGCTGGACATTTGTCTTTTAAGTTTTATTACTTATGAAAAATGAAGTTGTTGAAATGTCTATTTTTGGAGTGTCTCCCAGTGGAGAAAAAAGAAGAGTAAATCAAAGAACCAAATCCTGAGCAGAAAACCTGAGAGCTGCTGTGATGATGAATGTGCAGAGTGATGTCAGCATTTCAGCTTCAGCAAGTTGGCTTTTGCTTCTTGTGCTTGTCTGGTTACCCACTGTGTTCCAATAATTTTGGATGCATTCCAAAATTTATCACTTGAGTAATGCACCTCCTTAGAGGCAGCAGAGGGGGAAGAGCTTGGGAAGTATCCTCAGGAAGATGAAGATTATTCATACTGTCAAGTCTCTTGAGAAACTTTTAATCACACATCTCTCAGAAAGTGTATTTTTGGTTAGATTCTGAATTTTGATATCAAAACCATTCATTAAAACTTGTTATTATTTTAAGTTCATTTAATAATCCAAATCTCTTTGCACTTTGTAATTATTTTAGACTCTGTTTTAGAAATAGAAAATTCTGGTTTACATCAGAGCCACTAAATATTTCTCCTACAGATGAAATCCCACCAAGATTTTTCTTCCTTCTTCTTTTAATTTAATTGTAAAGCACTTTCACATCAGATAGATGTGAAAATTGGGCATATATAAAATTAGCTTATTTGCAATAATCATAAGACTTCCAGCTGTTCTGGGAAACGAAGGAAAATATAAAAATTATTTTAGATCCAAAAAAGGTGAGAATAATAAGGACCAAAGGAGTAATGTGAATAAACATATAAAGAAAAAGCCTTACAAGAGATTCCTGTGGCTTTAGTCCAATAAAACCCCCCTGGCTGATTCTACCAGGAAAGTTCTTACTCTGGACTGGGATGAGGCTGTTTGGTAAGACTGAATCAAACAGAAAAGATAAAGGAATCCAAGGACAGAAAAAAAGAAATGCCCATAAAGGATTAAAAACAAGATCCAGATTTCATTGTATTTCTCTTTTATGAGGGAATCCCTTTTGTTTTCATGGCAGATGTTTGGAAGGTGGATAGAAATTGCCATATCATTTAAAATGTAATCCTATTTGAAACAAATTACAATAGTATTTTTCATAAAGCAAGAAACCCTATTACCATAAGGTACTTAGAAACTCGTTTAACAAGCAGTATGAAATGCTCAGTGTGGCTTCTCAGATTATTTCAATTCATCATACCCCCAAATTAGTTGGTTTTTGTTTTTTTTTTTGAAGAATAATGTCACCAGAGTAGCATATTTTAGTTATTAGTTATTTTGGAAGTCTTTGGGACCCAGAAGTGTATCCCAGCTCAGTGACTATTGTTGCCTCTTGTTTTCTGCTTTTAAGACCTTACACATACCCCTGATGTACAGCAGTTGCACACCACTAAAAATATTTAATAATAATAGTAATAGTGCCCCATTTAAACTTATTTTTTCTTTTAACTAACCATAGCACATTTATAATTTATTTAACTTTATGCATTTATTTATTGCAAACTAAGAGAAAGTAATGGATTAAAAGATGTGATGAATAGAAAAGTTAATCCCTGATTGTTTTCATCCAGCCTGCAGCTGTCTGTGAGTAAATGAGCACAGCAGATTTAGGAAGCATTTGCTGTACAGAATTTACTATGGCTTCTATAGGATGGAGGTACAAAACCCAATCATATATGTAAGAATTTTGAAGCTTTCATTACATACAGATATGCAGATATTAAGTATGTTGCAAGCTGATAATCCTTTGACTTGGATAACCTATTTTTAAATCTCTCTTTTGCCTTGGTTCTTTGTGATGGGATGAATTTTCAGACGGAGTAAATGACATGGGTTGTTCTTCTTCAAGTGAACAAGGTTTGTTTTCTATTGTGCATCTTGTCCTTCAGCAGCTCTGGAGCCAGGACTGATAGGATTCTTTTGTCTGGTTTTTTGTTTGCTTTAGGAAAATGAAGCACATTGAGCTGGTGTGTGAGTTTTTGGTAGTTGATTAGCAGACTAACTAATACTTGGATACTGTTGCTAGGCTTCAAGTCAGAGTTCCTGTATTCCTCTATAATTATGCAGAGAGATGTGTGTGTGTGATGGTTTGTCTGTGCTTTCACATGGGTGTTTTTATTTTGATAATTTTGAAAATCTGCTAATACAGTCTGTAGACACATTCCACAAAGAGAAATTGCTTTGAAATTAAACATTTTTCAAGTATGAGTAAAAATGTAGGTTTTTAAACTGGCATTGTGACTGTAAGCATAAGGAATGTGTATTTTATTGTGGAATAAGCAGAACAGGTATTTCAGAACACGAGGATATTAGCTGGTTTGTGGTAGAATTGCTTTTCTAACTAATTTTCTTTAATTAGATGAGAGTGATTGAGGTCAGCAATCTTGGTTTTTCAGCTGCAAGTGTTGCTATTAAATGCTGGCCAGCCTAAGGAATATTCTGTTTGTTTACTTATTTATTTGGGTTTGGGGAATGGTTCAGTAATTTTGATTTTCATCAATCAAATGCCTGCAGAATACTCCTCAAGCTGAGGGAAATCAGATTGAGACAGATAACATAAGAAAGAAGAAAAGGCAGCAAAGCAAAAGGAAAATCTACAAAACTGTGGCAGCATGCAGTGACTTGTTCTATTTTTATCACTTGTTATTTAATAGAAGCAAAAGGGACAGAAACATCTATTGTAGCCCTGTGCAGCTGTCATTTGGGAGTAGCATTACCTGTTTCAAATGTTAGTGAGCATTTAACATGGAAAAAGAACGATATCTATGTAATCTGGGTGGCAAAACCACTGAGGTGTGAATTTCCCACGTTTTAAGTGCATATTGTGTGGTAGAATGTCACAATCCTGTGTTCCTTTTGCAATTTCTTTCAAATATCTGTCTGAAACAAATAATTACTTCTGTGTTCATAGAAAAAACACTCCTTTGCATTTATGATGTTTAGGCTGGGTTACAAGCAAACAAATACTGATTGGTATGAAATAAATCTGTTGCTATTATTTCTCTGTTTTCCTCTGAATGGTTGCAAGAAATAGAATTTCCTGTACTCAGTCTTGCTATGTGGCAGCAAACAAATTGGAAAACTGGGAATTGTGTGTTAATGTAATTACATACTGAAATGTAGGGCAGAGCTTGAAAAACTTACCATGCTTTTCCTTTTCCCTTTGATCACAAGTTAGTTATTTCTGTGTGTGCATTGGTGCAAAACCGTACAGTAATTTGCTTTATTTCAAAGTTTAAACTTCATTTTCAGAAGCTGGTTGCTCTTGGTCTTTGAACTTGGGTGTACTCTATGCATATAACAAGGATTGCAGGCTGAGGTGTGCAAGTTCTGTGATGTGGCCATTTCTGAGGCTTACTTGAAATTCTGAGCAGGAAGGTGAGCAGGGAGCTGGTGCCATGTGTAAGTGCTGCTTTGAGTACAGCTGATTGCAGAATGCTCTGGCTGCTTTTGGGGACCAGCCTGCAGCCTGTCCTTGCCACCTGCCAGGTGGGCCATGACTGCCACAGCTACTCCTCCTAGGCTTTATTTTACAGACTGAACCAGAAGAGCTTGGCACTTGAGCCAAAAATAACCCACTGGAGGGATCCCAGGCTGCTCCCAGGGCCCTTGAGCTAGATTTGGTCCCAGGCAGAACTCTGGGCTGAGCAGTGGCTGCAGGCCACGCTGGCACATTCCCTGCAGGTGCCTGGGAGGGTGGCAGGGGAAAGGAAGGGGGGATTGCTCTGTGTTTGAGCCTTGCCCCAATCTTTACACCCAGATCCAAAGGGCTGGAAGCATTTTCAGGGCCTGTAGCTCCTGCCTTCCCCAAATCTGGCTTCCAGCCAGCTGCCAGCCCATGGCTGCTCCTCAGCAGAAATGTCTCTCACCTTCTCTGCACCTTCCAGGCTGGGACCATTGTGTCCAGCAGTTGGAATGGGCTGCTTTCAGCAACATTTCTGTCAGCGGAGCTGTTTCCTCAGAGTTGGGTCAGAAACCTTTCCCAAACCCTTCAAGGGTTTTCGCTGGCTAAGACACCATCCTTTCATTAATAGTGGCTTTTTTCCCCTTGATGTTTTTTTTTTTTAAATAGTTTTCACTGTCTTGACCCCCATGAGGGACTGTACAGGAAAATAAAATCAGAGGCCATGGTCAGAACTAGTGTAAGTCACAGAATTAGAAAAATAAATAAAGCCATAAAACACAAGTAGAAAAAGTGATTTGAAGATCCTGGTGACAGTGGCTATGACAGGGACTAAAATGAAATGTACTTTTGTATATCAAACAAGTTATCAAATGAATAAGGTCAATTTCTTGATTTACAAAAACAAATTTAGTGGATTGTACTGTCCTCAACATGCTGGTGGAGTCCATAAAAGGATAGTGCCATTGAGCTCACTATGCAGCCAAGGGTCAAGCTGGGAGCAGACAGCAGTGCAAGTACCCCAAAGCCCTCAAATGATGCAATTCTGAACTAATATTTCAGCCAAACTGGAACTTCCAATCATGATTTTCAGTTAATCCCTGTGAGTGAGACTCACAATGTTGTTCAGCCTGGCAGCTGGATCCTTCTGATCTCAGTAGCTCCCCCTGGAAGCGCTGGAAATGGTCAGCAGATGACCCATCCCTCAGGAATCTGCTTTCTGATTCAGCCTGGTGCCTGATCCTACACCGGGATGTCTTTAGGATGCAAGGGAAGCTAGAATTAGTTAAGGAGTTGCATTTGGCTGAGGGGGTGTAAAAAGAAAATAGTACTTTTGAATTTATCTCTGTCCTGAAGTTTGTTCAGTCACCTCTGTTTGAGTTTTACAGGCCATAGATGACAAAACAGGAAGAGGTTTATATTATCATGCTGTCTGACCTTCTCAATGCAGATTACAGCTTTTATATTAACTAACTCCTGTTTCAACTGGATTAGAACCAGGAAAAACATTTTGCTTTGGTAAAGACCTGCAATACTGTAAATGGGATTTGGGAAACTGTGTCCTGGTCTTGTGATCTGATGGGGCTGGGTCCTTTTGTTCTGGAGTTGATCACCCCTTCTTAGAACAGGCAAATGCTGTTTCTGAAATCACTCTGGGTCTCTGGCTGCTGCAGCTGGACCCTGAGTGTGGCTGAGACTCCTCAACTGTGCTGTGTCAGTGCCACATTTTCTTTCATGAGCGACTCAGAGCTGGAATATTGGAGAGGAAAATCTCTGAAGTTTAAATGAGAGCTAGGAAAGCACCACATTTATGATGGGATTTATTTTTACTGCAGTTTGATCAACATTATCTGAGACACCCTCTGCCAACTTTTCTCAGGCTCCACTAAAATCAGTATCCCTAAATTTGCTGTAATTGTGACTTTTTAAAGAGGCTGTGCCTATTGGAAGTATGTGATCTGTGCATTTCAATAATGATGTTATATCATCTATATCTATAGATATCTAGGTCTCAGTGTAACAAAACAGGAGGGTTTGGATGGCCACACCAAAATTAGGATATGAGGAAACCAACAGTTGCTGAGATAAGGGATGTGTCAATGCAGCTCTGAGATATCAGGCTGCCCAGTAAAGGATGCTACAGAAGGCAAAGTGTTTGAAGAGCCTCCCAGAGAGTTCTGGTATTCCTCAAAAGTTAATGTGTTTTCTTTGAATCATTTTTCCACATGAGCCTCAAGAGCTCTCTAAGACGGTGTCAGATGCCATGCAGGATTTCTAACAGCGGAGCCAGGTCAAAAATAGAGGTAGGACAAGTGGGGAAAGAGATGTGTGGAGGCTCCCAGGGCTCTCTATTCCTTCCATTTACAATGGTGAGAACACAGGAAAAAGAGATGAAAGCACATGAAATAAATGCTACTAAAAAAAAAAAAAAAAAAAAAGAAAATAGAGAATGTTAAAAATAGTCAGGAAAATAGGAATGATTCCTGAAGAAAATTCCTGTGCTTCCCAACATAACTGAGCCTCACCAAATACCCCAAAACCTGCCCCAAAAACCTGAAAATCCCAAAAGAAAAAAGGGAAGGGAAAATTAAACCCCATGAAACTCTGAGTGTAATGTAGCTCCTTATGCTGAGCACTTCATCACAAATCTCTTTATGCACCCAATAATTTCCTTTCTGTAATTAGGCTAAAAGTAGACCACGAAGTTGAGACTGATGGCACAGAATTGGGTTTGTAACTTGTGAGTATGTGGATTTTTTTGTGCCATCATTGCGTTGTGGAAAAGAATTAGGTTCAATATAACTCCCATTTGGAGAAGGCAGGAACATGCATGGAAAAATTGGATCTGGATGAGGAAAGCCTTCCAAATATAGATGTAATTTTATTAATTTTCCAATTATTTAAATATTTGTATTTAAAAAAACCCCTTCCTATGGCTATAAAACTAAATATTTGCATGATTTCAAGGCTGCTATCTGACTTTTAGATTGGTACAAATAAACTTGAAAAGGCTTAAGTTGGACTATTCAGTTTTTAATATTGGACTATATAATTGCTAATCCCTGTTTGTATTTACTTACATTGACTTCCTTACTTGCAACTCCTCTTTTTATTATGCTGAATTTATACTGACATCATTTTTAACAGCTCAACATACAAGTTTTCAGTCAAACTCCATTAGTTATAGAAATGAAGTTAAGTTTTCTGTTCAATATACAATGGTTTGACAATTTAAAAAGTAAAGCTTCACTGAGGAAGTTTGTTGCCTTATAAAGCCTTATAAATACTCTCATTTTAATAACAAGATATTACTGTCATAATTTTGTGAAAATTGATCCAATAATATTCAGCCTCTTTAAAAGGAAAAAGTATCATCCCAGGAGCCTGTTTGTTGTCAAATTCTAGATGAGGCTTGATAAAGGGACAGGCTTTGGAGCACAGGGCTTTGTAATGAGTGTAATATTTCACACTGTATTTCACACTGCTCACAATATTTCACGCTGCTGCTGTCACTCCATTTATATCTCAATCTCTTGAGCTGGCTCTGAGTCTTTCCTGTGGAGTTCAGGGTAAGATGCAGCTTCTGCAGTCAAGGTCTTGTCACACTGTGGAAGACATTTTCAGAGTAAACACTTTGAGTATTTAAATCAGGTCTGCTTAGGATCTTGGACAGAGATTCCAGGGAATCCAAACCTAATGATGATACTTGAACCTTTTATGTCACTCCCTCTCCCTTTTAATGAGCTGGTGTTTGGAGGTTTTTATTTCTCCCATTTAATTTCACTGCTGGATGCCTTGCATGGTCTGGGATACCTCAGGGTGTCCAACAAGGTTGTTCCCATAGCAAATCTCCATTCTGCTTGGATTTTTTTTTACTTTTCCATCCTATGCGTCTTGATAATTTCTGATATTGAAGCCAAAAGCCTGTTTTTTCTTCTTCCATTTTCTAGGTGGTGTTGCTGAAGTAATTGTTCAGAATTGTTCATAAAAGACAAAATTATGATGCTACCTTGATTCAGAAAAAGTTGCAAAGTAAATATCAGTCAAGTGGCTCTAATTGGGTGAAATCCTTGCTGAATGAAAACAACAAAAGATTTATTGAATTGAAGATTTACAGCATTAAGATTGTATTATCTGTGTATATGTAGAGGTATCTCTGGTTTCTGTTACATACTTCTGCTGACTCCAGAAGTCCGGATTTGGTTCCTCCTCCTATGTGTTCTCTTACCAAAAGCCCCATTACTTGATAAGCTTGCATTCTCTCTGCATAATCTTTCACATTATAGCATTTTCATCTTGGGAAACAGCCTCTTACATCTCGTTGGAACATCTGAGGTAGCAAAATTTAACATAAACTCTGTGATGCGTTTTCAGTTTTAAATGTGCCTCATCAAATCTGTAATTCAACACAGATCAGTTATTTGTCCTGAAGAATTTATTTGTTGCTCCTGAAAAAGCCCTCACAAGTGCAGGCTTTTGAGTCCTTTTCCTTTCTTTTGGCTTCCCCCTCAGCCATGAGCACTCCTGGGATTGAAGGCATAGGGGGTTTTTGTAATTTGCCCTCAGGGATTATGACAGGCTAAAATTAATGTTTTCATGTGTGCTGCTTGTCCTCTTCCTGCATTTCCCTCCTATGGTCAGCCCAAACTCTCTTCTTGTCCAGATGTCTGGGGTCACACCTTGCAAGAAATCAAAAGACAGATTTTTTGTGTTAGTTGAAATTTAGCCTTCTTCTGAGGGCTAAGGTTTTTATTTTAGGTCAAAGCCTGGCTTATCTTGCCAGCTTCATTACCACTCTTGAGAATGCCAGGTGCTAAAGAGCTCTATTTTTGCTGTGCAGATCAAGTGTGTCTGGTTTCTTGTGGCCTATTTTTACAGAATTCTTCATTCCATGGCTTGGAAAAGCTGTGAAGGAAATGAAGAGATTGTAAATAGCTAGAGAAAACTGCTATGATATTATTACAGGAAAATGAAGGGGAAGATCTGTGAGATTGCATTTCTTAGAGGGTATGGAATTAAAATTAAAGGCAGGAAATGATGCATATAAAAATAAATAAAATAACAAATAGAATGGTACATTTTGTTAGCTATATTTGAGCAGTCAATTGACTATTTCCAGATAATTCCATAAAAAATGCCTTTGAATAAAGGATTCTCAAGTACTAGTGGCTCAGAAATGCCCCCCCCCCTCACCCCTTATCCAGAGGTGTTCCAGGGCACTTCTGTTCAGCATTCAGTATTAAGCAGTTACCTGAAGAATGTGAGATGCTGAGGAGCCTGATGCCTCTTTCTCCCTGATCTACTCAAAGGGGTTGTGCTTAAACCCTACCAGGGGATCCCTTATCTTAAAATAATCAGGAGGCAGGGATCTTGGAGGGAAGAAAGGAGATGCTCTGGTCCTTTGTGACCCACACAGGGACTCTGGCACTGACCTGGCTGCAGGGGCAAGCACTGTGGTCCTGCTCCATGGCAAAGTTGATTTTCCTGGGGTGGAAACCCAAAAAACCAGCAAAGAATCACTTGCAATGACCTGCAGTGTAGCAAAAAGGCAAGAAAAAGTTCCTTGAGCTGGGACCAAGAAAAGATTTGAGGGCAATACCAGAAGTTTTTTACACATACTCAGAGACAGCACATGGGAGGCCACGGACTGGAAGCCCTGAGCTTAGTTTTGGACTGTGTTTAATTTTTCATTCTGAAAACTTCACAACCGGGAGGTTGCTGGTGTAGCCTGACAGCATCAATGTGGCTTGAGGAATGCTTGGAACGAGGTCATTGGTCTGCCCCAGCAACCCACAATCAGTCTGTGATCAGGTGTAACATTCAGAGCCTTTTATTCAGCACCTCACACTCAAATCCTGCATTTGTCTAACTACTAATTTCCCCCTAAATAAAGATATTATAATTTTTTTCAGCTAGTTGCATCTTGCCTGTTTTGGATCACTTTGCCATTTAATTGTGTTTTCTTTCCTGTTTCTTTTTCTTGTCACCTTCCCTCATTTTTCTTTCACTTCTGCCAGTGCCTGCTCTGTTCTGCATTGTACCTCTGTGCTCTCCCAGTTCTTTGCTGGGTTATCCTGTTCCCCTGTAAGATTCCCCTTTCTTGCATCCGAGGAAGCTGCAAAATGATTTCTGCATATGTTGATTTTTGCTTCCCTCGAGCAATTCTATACAAAACTCTAAGATGATTGAGATAAGAAAAATCATTCCCCCATCCTAAAAGAGAGCAAGGCTGAATTCCAGCCCTGTGCAGGGTAATCTCTGCCACCTTTTCAGAGTTTGACTGATCCAAAGCTGCAACTCTTTTTCTTTTGCAAACACTTTTTTGATTGGATCCAGGAACTTGCACATTTTGCAAGGTCTGTGACATTGAGATTGGAGTTTAGGAATTAAAAGTAGTTAAAAGTGATCCCAAGAGTCTGGTGACTTTATTCCTTTCCACTCTGCGCTTAGGACAGAGTATTTTTGATCTTTTGATTCATTAGCATAGCAATGTTTATTCAGACATCTTATCAGCAACAAAGGAAAATTCTTATGTGTAAAGTTAACCAAGAGAAAAGAAAAAAAAAGTAACTATTCTGATATTGTTTATTTCAACTAAATGAAAGCAAATTTCATTAGCTCGATTGCTAATATAGGACATGCTTTAGGTTTTTAACACAGGACTGTGTTTTCCTTTTTGTCACCTTTTTGGGTGGGGGGAGTAGGAGGAAGGGGCTGCTTTGTCTGTGCATAGTGGGAGGACAGAAATTTTCTCATGATGGTGGGATGAAGTTTTCCCTTTTATCATCTTTCCTGACAAAAACTGAAGCTTGAAGCCACTCTACCTCCAAAGCTGGTGGAGCTTTCTCTCCACATGCCTGCACCAAAGGATTTTTTGTGGTGTTTTTCTTTTAAGTAAGAGATGATCTAGTTGAGTCAAATTCCCTGTGGACTAAAATTGCTTGTCATCCTTCTGTGAAGTCCAGGCTCTTATCTTAGAAAGTACATTTCAAAGTTGTGTACTGGCAGAAATTTTATGCAGTTAAACATAATTTCTATCACGTCCAGAGATTTGGAGGGAATAGTGCTTGGGAAGAAATTTTTGGTCACATCATAGATTTAACAGATTTTGGGATTTGTTTGTTATTTTACTTTTATTTTCTTATTTCTGATTAATAAAAACCCTGCGCTGTGGGATTATCCAAACACAGTTTGTGTTTCTGTCCACCCATGGCTGTGTCCAAATCACCAGTTGCAGTTTGTTCTGTGCCAGCTGAGGAGAGAGAAAGTTCAAATGACAGGGGGAGTTTTTCTGGTGTCTGAACTCTGTTATGCAAGTGGCAAATCGAGTTCTACATTAAAGAAGTGTAAATCTGGATAAAAGCCACTGAAATTATTGCGGATTTAGGCTAGGGCCTTATCTTAGGGTGTGTTTGGGTTTCCTCTTGAAGAAGAAAAACCACAAAATCTTTTCTTTTTTTTTTCTGGCAGCTGCTGGACTGTGTCCTGTGCCATCTGAAAGATAACTGTGCAGATTTAAAAAAATCTGCTTCTCTTCTGGTCTTCTGTTCAACTGAAAAAATAATTGAGTAAACTGGGTGTAAGGAGTTGTTTAGTACCCATTTATTTATATTTATTATTTGGTAACAGCGTGTTCTAGACCCAGGAAGATAAACTCTAATGGACTTTCGATATCCAAATGTTGGTGCTGATCTGGAGCTGCATGTAAATAGAAATGTAAACTTTGGGGATTATTTCTGCCATAGCTGCTTTCTGAAGGAGCAAGTTGCAATGACATAAGCTTTGTATCCAGTTTGCCTGTGTTACACCAGCATATGGCTCAGACACTTTGCTCCCATCCCCAACAAAATGGGCTCCAATTTTAGAATGTCCTTTACTGCATCTCCACTTTTTTTTAATACTTCAAGGTTTTAAAAATTCTTTTTTATTTGCAGCATTTTAATAATCATGCTCAAGTCCATTAAGCTTTGCAGGAGCTAGAAAGAAATAGGAAAACAATGAGTCATTAAAATATATAATGTGGAGGATTAAATTCCCCATTCTGGTTGAATTCCTCCCAGGCAATAAGGGAAGGTCAGGCAAGTATCATATCATGGTAAGGAAATCTCAGAATTCTGGCAAGTGTTTTCTATTTTTTGGGGGGGTCAATACTCCTGAAATTTGACTTTGAGAATGCAAGGTCACCTCTGCTGGATGTCCTTAACAAATAGCTTTGGTATGGTGTTAAATAACAATTTAGATTTTTTTTACTCCTGATGTGGCAAAATGAGAATGGGTGGCTTTTACAGTGATCAAATCCAGATCAGTCTTTTCTCATTAGATAAAGAATATTTTCTGCAAAGCTCAATATCATTTAATCACATAAAACTAAACACACAGAGCCAAGATTTACATGTGTATGAAATAAACTATTAGGGCTACCTTTTTGTGTTGTTTTCTTTTCCCTGCAGACATGTTGAAAAAAATCTGTGTAATTAGCACTGGGTCCACATGAAGCTTGAAATCAAATTCGGATCTCTCTCTGCTTTTCTTTCTGTTCTGCATAAAATTTGGGATAAGGTCATTTTAGTTGAAATGTGAAGAGAGTTCTGAAGAATTTGCAAAATACTTGGGTACATATTTCAGCTCCTGTATTTCTGGGATGCCACTGCTTTGTATCTTGGGTCAGCAATTGAAGCAGAGGAGATTTTTAATTATTCAACCTAAATGAATGATCAGTTTAATTTTAAGGATGTGTTTACAATGTACCAGTGACATAATAAATAGCTTATTGCAAATGATTTTTTAGGCTTTCAGTTGATCTGAAATTTAGGAGCAATTTTTGGCAAGGAAATACCTCCAGTCTGTGGAATATTTATTATAACTCTAGTGAAAGCATCGCCTCTGAAGGACCAAATTAGAGATAACATTCCATGGGAATGTGCTTGTGCTTCCTGGGGCAAAGTGGAGATTTCTGTGGAAATTTTCCAAAAGGCCCCATGGCGATTCTGGTCTGGATTGTATGAACATTAAAAATGTCTTGGTTACTTTCCATAAAGAAGGGCCCAGCCCTGTTCTCTCTGTCCTGGGCTCCTGTTTCCCTTGGCTGAGTAGCATCTGTTGCGCAGAATCACTACAACACAGAGACTTTAACTCAAAATCCCTGAAGGGAAATACAATTATACTCACCAAATTCTTGCTGGAGCAGTTTTTCATCACAAATTCTGTGTGTAGGAACACATTTTTTCTCATCGTACCTGCAATGTGTGAAATTTAAGATTTTTTTTTTTTTCTTTAGGCCTTCTGATAGTCAAATATATTTCTGAAAGGACTGAAAAAATATATATAACCCTAATGGATATTTTTGTTACCTGGAGTGAGGCCTATTTAATTTTTTTATGCATTATTTTACACTTCATAGTTTTATGGTTATGACAGGAAAGTTTTCTGCTATCTCTCATTTTGTAATTTCATTTTGAAATCAGATCTAGAGTAGGCAACTCCATTGAATTGAGAACTTCTTTGCTGTGGAAGATCTGTGGGGAAGAATTAAGCACAAACAAAACTGTAATGGTTTGCCTTAAAACCAGAGGGGTTAAAACTATTGAATTCTGATGAAGAAAACATTAATGCATGGAGTTTACAACCACCTGAGTACTTACAACCACTTAGGTGATAATAAATTCAGGCACATGGAAATACTTCATAATATAAGATTTATGTAGATTTCATGGAGAATTTATCCAGAGTAATTTGTATAAACTTACAAGAATTATTCATCTCTCTCCTGTTTACATTAGCCTGTAAGTAATGATGGAGAGCTTCAAAACAGCTGACTGGGATGGAGGCAAAAAATTAATTTATTCCTTCTGATCTTCATGTATATTCCTAAAGATAAAAAAATAATTGCTGTAAATCATGGCCTAAGATATTTCCCATTAAATCTCAGTACTAAAAATGAAGGTGGTGACAGCAATAGCTTCTTCCCTCGCTGGAGATTTTCTTTTTTATAACTTTATATTGCATGCCCAAAGTTTCACAAGTCAGATATGGAAGAAGAGGATGGTAGCCAGTGCTAGAATTGTCTTGATGGGATGATGATGATGATGAAGATGATAATAATAATAATAATAATAATAATAATAATAATAATAGTAATACTACTACAGACTCTCTCAGGTGTGTGCCTAAGGACACACCTTCATTGACAAGGAGTGAGAATCTACTGGAATAAAAACTGAGCAAGTTCGTTTTCCAGGCATGGCCACAGGTCAGTGCTTGTGCCACCAGGACAATTCCCAGGCACAGACGTGGGGATTTGGGTTGTAATGGTTTGGCTGCTCCCACGGGAGGCTCCAGTCTTGTGGAGGAGTGTCAGGAGTTGTGAATGATCCTCGTTCTCAGCTGCTTTCCCTTCATTTGCATTTGCTTCCGAGCTGCTTAACCACGGGTAGATTATTTCAATTTTCTTGGTGAATAATGCATGAGGGTGTATAAGTGGATGTTCCTTGGCTGAGTGGGCTGCAGATTAAAAGTGTCAGCTCCTTTGCAGCATTAATGTGCATTTCTTCCTCAGGTTAAAGCTGGAGAGAACCTAGCTATGCTTTTTTTGGAGAACTCCTACAAGTGCCAAAATATTGGCAACGTTTGCTTTTTCTCTTCTTTTCCCCTTGACTACCTTTTATTTGAATGAAAAAGCCAGTTGCCAATTTTCCAGTACAAGCTTATTTTCCTTGAGACTCCCCCTCAAGATTTCAATGCCACATTGTTGTACCTGCTGCTTGAGCTTCCTGGAAACTATCAGGAACAGGGTTTTTTAAAATTTATTTCTCTGTCACTCCTGTCAGCTCAGAACACTGATGCCTTCTCACTCCTCCTTCTTGCTCTTTAATGTGTCTCAGAGGGATAATTTGGAGTATCCTTTCCTGCTCTAGCAGCCCTGGGGCACAGACAGAGGCAATTCTTGTGTGTAACATGTGGAATGTTTCACAGAGGTAGAGCTAAACACATTAAATGCTGTAATAATTGAAGTAACACTTCAACCCACCATGAGCCACTTATTAGAAAAACGTCTCCAAATTTTTCCTTTCTTAATTTATTAAGGGGCATTTAAGTATCTTATTGTACACTTGTTTCAGTCCTGGATTATGCAGATATTTTCTTCTTTTTCAGCTTATTGGAGAAATACCCTTTGATGCTCCAGATATCTAGAAAATTAAAGCACAATAGTTGTCCTTGTTTGCTTGTGGTTAGATTGTATTTATAGGGCATTTATTCAAGATCATAATTGGATCCCTAAAATATCAAAACTCTGAAACTTATGGGCCATTCTAAACAAAATATTTAATTGGAACAGTGAAATGTGAAACCTTCCAGGGCTGCTTTAAACATAATAAATACTTCAGATAATGGTGTTCAATGTGAGAGTCTTGTGGAGTGTGGCTAAAAAGAGCTTCCTAAAATAACTGAACAAAACAGTCTTCTAAACTAAAACTCTTCCAAACTCCCCAGCTGTAACAATATTCCTTGGAATTACAGACATCCAGACATGAAGTGGAGCAAAGTATGTTTCAAACGTGCTTTCAAACTCAGCTTAGCCTGATGTTTTATAAGATAAAAGATTGAAGGAGTGTGAAACTGTAAGGGCTGCATAGTAAACTAGGCACTGAATAGTGCAGCTGCTTAAAAAGCAGATGCAGATTAATAGCTACAATAACAGAATGCAATAAATATTTAAAACCAGTCCAACAAGTGCTTTGTGAACAATATTTGATGCTGAAAATTTCAGAGAAAATACTCGGGCTGGTTTCGGGCTGTAAAATATGAATTCTGAAAAGCCAACCAAAGAACAACAGAGAAGAAACAGAGGGGAATGATGTTGAGGTTGTGATTTAAGTTTGGAGTAATTCCAGCATGTGCTTTGCGAGCTCTTTTTGTGCCGGTGCTGCTGCACTTCCAGGGCAGGGGGTGGTGCTGGTGTCTTATCCCCCACTGCAAATGTTGCTCCCTGACCTGCCCATTTGTCACTCAAAGCAGCGTTGGCTCCAGGTATATCACTAAGATATTCCAGGCTCCCAAGTCCTGTGCCACCTTCCTGTGCCAGCCTTAATCCCATTTAATGCTCTTCCAGTCCCTCATTGTCATTTCCTCATTTCATGCTTAGAGTGACAGGGACCGCAGAGCAGGAGAAACTAAGAGGAAGTGAAGTTTCTTCCTCATCTCCTCTAAATGTTTGTTCTGCCCACTTTTCCATTTTCAAATCGTGCCATCAGAAGAGCTTTGCTTTTATGGGTTTCTGCTTTCAAATTCTCCCCCTAACATGGAATTCTGACGCCTAACTTCTTTTTGATGTTGCCTTCATTCCTTTGCCCTTCTTAAAGGACCCAGCTTCCCATACCCAAGTAGAAGTCCCTGGAATCCGTTGCTGTCAGGTAAGGGTTAAACCATGGTCATTTTTCTGTTTGGGGGCAATAGTAGAAAGGTCTGATTTTGGTGCTCTTGTTCCTGGTAAAGGTAAAACAAAGAAACATGGAATACTTCAGGAATATACAGCTTTCCCAAAAGGAAAGGCTTCACACACCCATAATCTGTTGACTTGAGCTAAACTTGCTGGTAAGTAAAGAGAATTTCTAGGAAGAAACTCCTCCCTGTGAGGGCCCTGAGGCCCTGGCACAGGTTGCCCAGGGAAGCTGTGGCTGCCCCATCCCTGGAAGCATTCCAGGCCAGGTTGGACAGGGCTTGTTGGATGTGTCCCTGCCCATGGGAGGGGCATGAAACAAGATGATCTTGAAAATTCCTTTCAACCCAAGCCATTCTATGATTGTATTAAAAATTTTGGGCTCAGAATGACTCCGAACTCCATATATGGCCTTGAGAACCTTGGCCAGATGGATGGAATAAAGTGGGTTTAGTGTATTCATTTTGATTAATAGAATAATCTTCCTTAAATGTTTCATATTGCACAAATATATACAAAATTATTTATCTCATGAAGCAATTAAATGCTGCATGTCCCCAGTCCCTGTGCCAAAGGGGCTGTGACTTCTTGAGATGTTTGAGACTAAACACTCTCTTATTTTAAAGTGGTGTTACTGCGAGGAGTACTGGATATTTAGGTTGTTAAGGAAAAACAATGCAGTTGAGCACCTTCTCTCCCAGTTTTCTTGCAGATGACACTTCAGCAAGGATTCTGTGTGCAGGTAGGCTGCTCCAGGTGGTCCTACCTTCCTTTTTATCTGGGAAAACCAGTAAATGTGAAGCAGAAAAAGGACAGCTGTTGTTGGAAAACTTCTGCATAAAAAGGGAATGTTTTATTTCCATTAATACAGATAGGATTTTTTTCCAGTCTCATTTAATGGAAAAGGTTATTCTTAATACACAGATTTATTTTACTTTGTTTTAGCGTATTGATGTTTTAATGTGATTTGCAATGACTCCAAATTTCACTGAACACTGTAGGCTGAATTTTTTTTAATTATTAAAAAAAACCCTCCTTTTTTTTCCCCTTAAAGTCAGCTGAATTTGGGCATGGATATCCTTTTGATCATCCCAGCTTTGGAATTTAATTGAGCCAATGGTCTTGATGCTGCTCTGGCTTTTGCAAGGTGTGTGCACAAGCCATGCAGAATTACAGAGAAGATGGCTGTAGAATATACAGGCTCAAATTTAATTCTGTAAAATGTTTATCAAAACCATTTTAGATGAGGAAAGCTTACATAAAGAGTTCCTGTGGTATGCCTACAGCAAGCCCACTTTTCCATGGACATGTGTCCAGACATCTGGGAATGTGCATATCCATTTTTCATGGTGCAGTGAGTGACAGAAGCCATTTTAGAGTAATTAAGTTCTCAAAACTTGGAAGAAAATCCTTCCAATTCTCTAAAATAGAAGAGGAAATCTGAGGTTTTTCAGTGTGCTGAGTATTTTCAAAAGCATAAAGGGAATGTTAAACACACTTTGTGTAGTTTTAGAGGTATTTGCTCTTCTGACACTTTAAATCTGCTGTATGACTTTGTGGTTCTGAGTTTCAGAAGTGAGTGGGACTGAGTGTTTGATTCTGGATCAAAGGAATTATTTCCAGGATTTAAATGCATGTTGGAGCATCAAAAGCCCCACTAAAGAGTTCTCTTAAAGCCCAAATAAACTTTTAAAATCAGCCGAGATGGATTAGCTAGTATGCTTTCCATCATGAGTGTAAGACATGATTCAGATTCCTTGTTTTCCTTGATGCTTGTACGGTACATTTTGGAGGAATAAATCATATGGGATAACTGTTCTGTATTATGGTTTAATTTGCTTCTTTATTGTTTGGAAAGAAGTCACTTAAAATGGGGAGAGACATTCAGTTAGAAAAAAATTAATTACTATTGCTTGCCACTCTTATGCCTGAAAGAAAAATAATTTCTCAGTGTTAGTTCCACATTGGTATAGGAAATTGCCAGGATGGAGATTCCTTTGGACTGGTGTTCATGAAGAGTGACAGTGCCTGGAAGCTCCAGTATTGATAGGGGTGACAGCTTTTAATTTGCCTCTGCAGCCTTGACCCACTCAGAGCTGTTTAGATATTTCAAATAGCACTTTTCTTGATTTTGGTCAAGATGAGGGAAGTCTGAAGAAGAGTTTGGTGAAATCAGCATTATAATGAAAATATCTCAGTTTGTTGACCATCTGAATTCCTGTGCAGTGTCCTCTGCCCTTTGCCCAAGGTGGGAAGCTGTTCTCCATCCTGGAGACCTGGTAGTCAATCCCCAAGCTCCTGCCACTGTTTGTTCATAGGTCCCCTTAGAACTTCCTTCTCTGCTCTTCCCCAATGTATTTTCAAGGCATTTAATGTTATTTCAGCCAAAGTGGTGCTGTGCTGTAACAGGAATGTTTGAAGCCTTGCCCCCTGAGCCCCAGCTAAGATAAAGTTTTCAATGCTGTTTGATTAGGTTTTGTGTTTCTTGGTTTAAAGTTATAATGTAGTGGCCCTGCAGATTTTTAAAAAATTTATTTAAACTGTGGCATAAGGAGGAATTACAGGTTGTCAGAATCAAATTGTACTGCTTTTCCTACCATGGTTACAGGCTTTGTAAAGGAATGTATAGGTGTACCTGCTTTGGTTTTATTAGAAGGTGAAAATTATCTTGACTGCTAAGCTCTGCTTAGTTTTATGACATTTTTCTGTTCTTGTCAGAAGCTGCCATGACAATTACTTAACAACGAATTAAAATCTCAGGGCTTTCTAATTCTGCTCCATCTTTAACTGATGCCACAGTGTGTGGCATCACCTTTCATCTCTAAAAAAGGGCATTGAGAGCTCATCTAGTTCTTAAAAGGATGAATGTGCAGAGGAATTAATACAAAATACTGAAAATGAAAAATGCAAAACAGGTTAGAAAACCAATCTGCAAAACTGCTAGTCCTGCTTCCACTAATTTATATTTGCTTGTCTGCTTTGAGCTGATTGAGGCTTGACTTAGCTGGTGGTTTAGCACTTCCCTGAGCCCAGCAAGCTCTTGGATCAGCCCTCCCTGTCTCAGGACACAGTGACTGAAGTGTCCCCCTGTCCCAGGCATCCCTGACTGATGGGATTGGAGCCCTGGTTTAATTAGCACAGCTTTGAGTCAGCCCCCAAAGGAAGGAGCACAGCACTTGCCTGAAGTGGATTTTGTCCCCTTCTTTTCCTTGCCCAGGAGCCAGGAATTGTATCAAATGGAAGGAGAAGGATGAGCCTGGCAGAAGCCAATGGAGGCTCAGTTTCATAAGGAAGAATTTGGCCCCACTGAGGCTGGGTAGTGACAAATCCTGCTCAGTTATTGAAAACAAGTGACAACTTCCCAGTGACGGCTCCCAAGCTGTGAGGAGCCTCCTGCATTTTCAGGAGCTTCTCCCTGGGAGCGAGGGAGGTTACACCAGGACACATCTTCTGATATCCTGTGACATTATGCAATGCACCCATCACGTTGCATCATCATTGAAATGCTGCTCAGATAATGTCTTTGCCTTGCATTAAAGCTTAATGACAAAAAATTTGAAATTGTACCATGAGAGCAAACTGATTCCTACCAGCCTTCCTTCTATACTGGTTTGAAAACCTTGTCTGGAGATGGAAACATTTCACCAATCCATTTGGCTTTTTTTAAACCTTTTTAACCTTCTCAGTGTTTATTTTTTCAGAATTTGGGTGGAGAAATGACATTTCCTAAAGAGCTGGAGTAGTACAACAGCCAGTTAAGTTTTTTTTTTTCTTACTCTCTTCTTACAGAGTTTTGGGTGGGTGTTTGCATCCTGTTTAGCCTTTCATCTCTCATTTCAGTTTTCCTCTGGAAGACTTTTTGCATGTTCCAGTGCCCCACATTGTTTAAAATTTAAATAAATGACATTTTGATGCCATAGAAAGATGTAATAGGATTACCAAATTAAAAAAAAATTAAATTTTGAAGTCTTTTTTTTCATGGTAGTCCTTTTATGCTTGAATGGAGACCACATTCAGGACAGCAGCCAAGCTCCCAGGTGGTCACAGCAAGTCACAGGGTGGTACAAATTCTTCTTCTGTGGGGTTTTTTGCCACTGCTTTGGTGGTTTTTACTCCACTCTGCCTTCCTCTCCATTTTACTTCTGTGTAATGCCTGTAGGGAATTTCAGCAGTGACTTGCACAGTGAAACAGCACCACTGAATTATTTAAAATAGGTATAGTCACTTTAATGTGATTTAATAATTAAAAAATCCTTTTAAAGACAAAGTCAGCTCCACAGAAGGCTGGGTTAAAGAACTGAGAACCTTTGTTGGAGAACTGGTGGCTGTGGCCAGGAGCCCTGAAGTTTATGGATTACCATGAAATTGTCACCTCTGACAGCTACAGAAAGATCCTCTCAAGTGGCTTGAAAGTCTCTGGTGGCTTATTTACTTTCCTATCACTCAGTAAATTCAGATATAAATTATCATTGCACCTTCAGACTGTTAAAACAATACCTCTTTCTTCTTTCCATCACTCTCTTCCAGATAATTGTTTAATGATGTAAATTAATAACTTGAATCTGTAATTTTAAAATAAGGAAATGCTTATTAAAAAAAAAGAAAAACTTTATTTTTAAAAGACTTTCTGTATAAAATGTGAAATTTAAACTCTTGCGTGGACATGCACACATATATAGAGTTAGAAAAGCCTCTGGCAAGCAGTTTATTTTCTACATCCATAGATATAAATCCTTGAGAGGACCAGTGTAAATTGGGATGTTAGCTTTGGATTACAAACAGCTTCATTTAGGGAACCACGCAGAGAAAGGTATTGCCTGAGGAGGCGAAAATATTTTATTTCCCTGAGAAAACAAAGTGGTTGCTATGGGACAGAAAATGATCTAATGATGGCTTTCACAGAGACATGTAACTGGACAGAATATTCAAACCACAGTGAGCAAAAATGTTGGTTTTTCCAAGATGAATTTGTGGAAGATTTTTCTTAGTATAGATCTGGACACTTTCAAGAAAAATGAAGAAGTGGGTATTTTTCCATAGGGTACAATTTAATTGTTTTTTCTTTCTTTCCAGTCCTCCTACAATATTCTGCAAATGAAATATATTTATTTAGTCAAACTGCTTTTAAATACATATGGAGAGAATCCCAGTCCTTTGAGTGCTGAATGATGATGTTTTGAGGGGTCACCAAGTACAAATAATGTGGGAGGTTTTGTGTGTGTAACAATATAATGAAAAATCTAAGCAATGAATAAAACGAATGAATTTAACTACAATTAAGCACCATGTGATGAGAGGCAGAGAAATGCCAGATCTGTACAGGTAGTTGGTGCTGTAAAAAAAGTACATTTTAGAATGTTTGGGGTTTTTAAAATTGTTTTTAGGCCTCTACCCCAGTAAAGTTTATCTTTCAGAATTCAATTAAGTGGACTTAGAGAACTCCTCCAGCAGTGAATCCGGAATTCACACATGAGCCATGTTCACTTTTGCTCCTTGGTCTGGGAATACACACAGCAGTGCTTGCTGGATTTTGCTCTAGAACTAAAGTGCTTTTGTTACTTACATGAATTACTTAGTACTTGTACTCTTCTAAAATTTGAATGTCCTTCCCAGCTTATTAAGGACACTAATTTTTAATGCCTGTAGATTAGTAATGAGTAAGTGCCTTCCTAAAAAAAATTACTCTGTTCTTGAAGGAATCAAACCCTAAAGTTGTTTTATAATACTTGTTCTCATTCCTTTCATCACTTTATTCCCCACACTAGCTTGAGGACCTTAGAGGTCTTTATTATCCAAAGAAGTTTCTGCTGTGGTCATGCTTGAAAGTCCCACTACCTGTGTGTGCCTTGCATGACTGCATGCAAAAATTGCTGCTTTAGATCATCCTGCTCTTGGCAGGAGTAGCTGAGGATGTCATCCTGCAGTGTGATCAGCCTGCTGGGATCCTCCCGTGTTCCCTGGGAGCTCCTAGCGTGTAGTGTCAAGCTAGGTAAGTCTTCCTTCTTCTAGTTAGGAGCTTTTCCTCAGTGTGCTGTGTTTTGGAAAGTTCCTGAAGCCTACTGGAGCAGGCACCATTTCCTGTTGGGCACAGTGGTGATTTCTGTCCCTGATGTGTGCCTGTGCCTGTTTGTTCAGAAATGCCCAGTATTAAATTGCTGCCTTGTTTTGATATCCTATCTCCTTTTCCATTTATTTTTGGGTTATTTCAAACTGTTCCCTAATTTTGTCTCATAGTAAGGTTTAGACTCCTGTTTAACTACTTCAGCCCTCCCCTCACAGTGTCCTTCCTCAGTTCCTTCATTTCTGGAGCAATGGTGTTATTTTCTGCCAGCCTGTTTCCTGAACTTTCTGCTCTTACACTACCTTTGCCTGCAGTTAAATGCTTATGGGGTCTATTCATCACTGCTAACACAGTCCCTAGACCCTGGGGCTTCTTTTCTCTTCTGCTTTCCTCCTGTGTGTGTTTGCATGTCCTTTCATTGCAGACCTCCCCATTAGTGAAGATGTGTTTCTCACCTGGCATTTACAGTGCTGTGTTGGGAGGTTTGTTCTGTCCCTGACTTTAGGCATCACCTGCTCTGGGTATGCACTGAAAATGCAGAATACTGAGAGATGTCAGGGTGTAAAAGCCAAGAAAATGGTTGTAGTTAGGAGACAGCTGCTTCCCCTTCTCCTTTTTCCTGTAATGGAGAGTGGCAGAAGAGATAAGAAAGATCAATTAGAATTACAAAGGTTTTCCCAGCTGTAATAGTGGATAGCAACAAAATCCCTGGCAGTTCTTCCTTTAAGGAACAGAGAAGAAGGTTAAAACTGGTCAGGGAGGCTCAGTTAGTGAGATTCAAAATTCAAATGCACACTGAGGGAGAGTAAGGTGTTGGTAAAGGGGGAGAACGTGTGGTTTGTTTCTGATGTTGTTTACCACTCAGCAATACCTATTGCAGGCAGGACTGTCCACTCCTGGCAGTTAATGACCAGAAAATCTCCTGTAGTGTCTTCCAGCTACCCTACAAAGGTCCATTTCTCTGGGTCTGGAGCAGTCCTGGCTTGTGTCCTTCATAGGGTTCTTTATTTCCTGACTGAAATTCCAGTCCCCGTTGAGTCCAGAGCAAAAAAACAAATCCCCTTTACTGGGGCTAGAATTTAAACAACTGTGTCTTTCCTTTATTTATTGCTTAACAACCCACAGAGTAAGAGGTGCCTCTGTCCCAGTGTCAGGACTCTGTGACTCCCTCACTGGATTTTCAGAGCCTTTCCTTTTCATAATCTCCTACATAAATGTAAATCACTGCTTACTCCTGCATCTTCACTATTTCCTGCATTGCTTTTGGCTGGTTTGATTAATCCTTGAACTGGTGCCTGGTGCTCAGACCCTGAGTCAGGTTTCAGGGCTTGCACCTCCCTCCCTCGTGCAGCACACTCTGTCTCCTGTGTGCTGCTGACATTCCCTGAGTCATGGAGCAGTGGCATTCCCGAGCAGCTGACAGCAGCAACCCATCTTCATTTGCTCCTCTGGAACCTCCTCCAGATTACAGCTCCCAGATTTGCTGGGAATCACTGGAGTTTTGGTGTATTTTCTTCCTGTCTTTCAGTCCTTCCACCTCCACTTGTACTTTGTTTCTTGATCTTGGATGTGTCCTGTGAACCCCATTTATTTCTTCTCCTTTTCTGCTAATAATACCTTTGATGTTCCTTCCCAACATAAAGTGAAGCATGGTCCTAGCCAGCTAGCCAGGGGGGTCTTAGGATGAGTCATCTCTAAATTTCTTGCCAAATTCTTGGCCAGGAAAGATATCTTAAAACTCCATGGAAAATTTACTTGAGGGGATTCTATAGAAGTTTTCCTCAACTTTTAAATTTTTATATATATTCTGTTTTACCACCCTCCACCCATCATCACCCAGCTGAGAGAATGACTTTAGGCTTTTCCTGACCCCCACTGGGAACTTGACACAGGGAATGAGAATAATCTCTGTGTTTCTGTCCCCTGCTGTAACAGAGGTGTCCTGGATTCTGTGGTCACCTCTCTGTTTGTAGCAGTGGCTCCTCAGAAGACAAAGCTGATCAGAATTCTTGCAGGATTGTTCCTAGAGAAACTCTCTGATTGTTCCCTCAGCGCTGGTGGAGCTGAGGGCTGGCTATTTCCTTTGGTTTAGGTCTCTAGCAAACAAAAAATATTGCAAGTGATTTGAATTCACTCCTCAGCTGAAGCTTCCTAATGTATCTGAAATGCATATTTGATGTCACCCTGTTTTATGTTTTCTGTCTTATCCACTTTTTTCTCTGGATATACAGTGTATTCTTCATGCACTTATTTTTGTTTATAAAGATGTATGGTTTTGTTCCTGAAACATTTAATGCCTGAATTGCGCCCTTGAATTTGTGAGTGCAGTCATCATCTTAAATTAGGCGTGCTTCTGTAGATGGCCACAGACTGGATCCTAGGTGACTGATGCCAAATGATCCTTCCTCCAGTGGAAGTGCTGCTGGACACATGGAATAGTCACACACATGTCACCAGTGTACAGGTGACACCAAAGTGAGAATGATTCCTCTCCTAAACACACATTCTGCAGCTACTCAGAGCCATCAAGAATCTGCATCTGGGATGCCATGACTTAGTAGAGAGCAACCCAATGCAGTTCCCATATTCATACAATTCCTCTCCTTTCTCTGATCCCATTCTTTTTAAGGGATGTGCATTAGCACTATTTGCATCAGTTCTTGTCCGGAAGAAAACAGAGTTATTTTGAAACTTGAACACGGAAGTCAAATTTCATTGTAGTAGTCATGATGTCCGGGGGTGGGACTGCCAAATAATATCCAGAACTCTTCTCTTTTCATAGTAATGTCTTGGATGTCAGCCATGCATTTTCCACTGAATTAATGAACATCTGATTTATGCCAGGAACATAAGAATAGATGACACTGCTTCTGAAATAGTTTATACATAAAATTACTTTTTGATGATGGTTTTAAAGCCTGCACCTTCTTTATTCTTTCAACTGATCTTATTTACCTGCTCTGACTTACTAACCTATTTAACAACAGCCCTTTTTTGTGTTCTTGTTACGTAAAATCTAAACCCAGCTGTCAGTGCGAAACTTAATCTGCTGGAAGCATCAAGAAACAGGATGGGAAAAGAAATCTTTCCTCAACATTTTCAAATATTGTAAAACACATGTGATGATGCCTTGAAGCAGAAGTAGGGAGAGTATTGTGACATCACTTAAATCATTAATCCACCTCAGAACCCCTTCAGTGAGCAAGCTTTCCTTTCTCAATGGGATTCAGCACTGAGAACATTATAAATGCTGCAAACACCTACATATTTGTACAGAGATAACCCCCTGCCTCAGCGGATGCAGGCTTTTTTTATCCTTTCTTAGTGGTACCAGCATGATTCATTAGCAGTTATTTTTGAGATGAAGAAATGTAGGCTACTAATACAATTTAAAATACTGTTATTTTAATGAATAAGTCAGCAATGTTTTAGTTTCTATTTAAACCAAATGTCTAAATGAAGCTAAGGATAGCGAGACAATTATCAGCTTAAATTATTGGGTTTTATCTTTTAAAGATCCTTCTTAATAACATGACTTTGGATAGAGCTTGCTATAGAATATCTTCTCTCCTAAATCCCCTATTTAGGAGAGAAGATATTTTGGGGGGTGAATGGTTGTGTATCTCCCATCTTTAGCAGAAAAGACAACTGGAAGTTTGCAGTGGGAGACTCTCTGCTCAGGTAACCCAAATGTGCCTTTTCTCAGAAGTGTCAGTGTGAATTACTTGGTTCTTAGGTCCATTTTGGAATTGAGATGATGAGAATAAGAGCAGAGGAGTAATTCTTGAAAGTCACTTAGGTAAGAGGGGAATAACTGTGCTGAGGATAATGTGGGGTGCCATAATGACAGGTCTCACTAGCTCCACATTTGAGAATCTACAATCACAGAAATGCTTTTTGCTTTCTACACCCACAACCCCCACCAGGATTCTCTCCCTAAATTCTCTTCTCACTTCTTGCAGATTCCTGGGCTTCAAGGAGGCTGCAGAGTCAATAATTCAGTTCTCCTGGTGCTTAGTTTCTGGCTTACCAATGCTTCTGCCAGGATAAAAATGGGCTCTGCTGTAAAATGAGAATGAAAGTGGCAATGCAGGTTTTTGTCATTAAATACATCATAAAGTGGCAGTACCTGTGGGAAGCCAGCCAGCAGAGGGAAAAGCTCCCAGAGTTTCAGTTCCTTTGCTGACAGCTCAAGCCCAGCTCTGTCTCCTCAGTAAAATGCTGTATTCTTTACTCCATGAAAGGATTCCCCCCAAAGTGCAATAAACCAGTGAAAACTTACAGTAATGTTGTATTTACTGCTTGATTGTTCCCTCCTCTCGTCACAATTAAACTTTGGCTTATTTCCACTGTTGTTAATGCATTTAAATGTTGCAACCTCCCATGAATCTTCCTCTTCTAGTTGCTGTTTTCTTGTGACCAGCTCCTCTTCTATCCCCATCCCTTTGTCTTGGTTGCCAACTTTATGTAACTTTGCCATGATGTGGTATCTTCTAGAAATTCTCTCTCCTGGCCTGCTCTTACATGCCATTTATTTCCTGATGGATCTGGGTGGCAGGAAGATTATCCTTAGGGAATTGGTGAGGGAAGCAGTGAAAGGCAACTGTAGCAATGAGAAGAAGGGGAAATGAGATTGAAAAATGGCAGTGAAGCACACCAGGATTTAAGAGCTGGAGAAGAAGGAGGAGCTGGAGCTAAAAGAAAATATTATGAATTTCTTTCTTTGCTGTTTTCTTACCCTACCTGCCTTGGCACACTCACACTCATGCATGAACTTTAACATCTGACCAGTTATATATTTTGAAACTTCTACAAGAGTCCAATCTTTTTTTTTCTTCCATTGAGAGCAATATACACTTTTCAATTATGAAAATGGTGTTATTCTAAATAAAACTGACACGATCCACCAACACTTTTGGAAGCACAGATGCTTTGTCCCACTATTTACTAAAGAGGTTCACACTTAGATTAAAGCAGTGAAATCAAATCACTGAATAAAGCCTGAAACAACATAATGATTTAAGGAATTCATGCAGAGCTTCTGGTAGGAAGAAAGTTACACCAAGGCAAAATTATATTGTTTTCTGTACAACACCAGGACATGGATGCGTGGTGCAGCCCAATATTGGTGCAGATAATTTGCTCAGCATCTTGTGTAGTTGCATTTGTCCTTGTTCTCCTCTGTGACATTGGGCTGCAGCCACAAATTCAGATGCTGCATCCGAGGCCCATGAGTGTCAAATTCAGGGGAAGAGTCTTTGTTACAGGAGCCACCAGCCATGAAACTCTCTCTGAATGACATGGCTTTGTTATTTTTTTTCCCCAGCATAAACTACTTGGGTTGGGATATGCACAGCCCCGGATGTTAAGTGATATTTTTTCCCAACTCAGTGTATACATAATGCCAGGAATGAAATTAATTTGTTGTGTACTTCAGTCCTTCTGAGTGATGCTGCATCAGGACAAGATTTCTCAGTGTGTTATTAGTGGGGAAAATTGCACCATCCTTTCACCAGCTTTTTTAGAGAGCAGAAGAATTTGTAGTGGGATATAATTATATTTCATTCCTATTTTCTTTCTTCTTGTTGGAAGCAAAAGAATGCAGCTTCAGGGGTTCACAACTGACTGCTTTCAGTTCAAGTTGATTGTCTGAGCTAAATGGATCCTTCTGTCCAAATACTCTCAAGTTGTTCATCTATTGCTTCAAGGACACTTGTAAGGAGCTGGTTACTCAGAGTTTGCTGCTGTGTAAAGATGAACCACTCTGGAGGAGTTCTATTTGCTGATAAAAAACACACCTTGAAATAAGCCCAGTTCATATTTAAAGAAATCAATTACGACTAGTAGTTTTGTGTTTTACTGACTGCAAATCACTTTTTGCCTTTTTCTGAAAGAGTTCACAAAAACGATTTACTTTTTAAAAGATTCTATTTTTCCTTGTCTTCATGGCCAGCAGAGAAAACTCTTTGTTATCAGAGTGCACAAATATTTATTGAAGTTATTTGTATTATTCAGAGTAAGAGTGGATGTTACTTTCAACCCAAACAGGACTTATAGAAATGAGGGGCTGTGAGTGCTCTGGGAGCATAAAATCTTGAGAAAGCCTTGTCAGAGCTGGTCTTCCCATTCCAGGGAGAATGTTCTCCAGAACTACAGAGAATACATGGCTTTATTTGGATAAGTTGCTTCTTTTACAGCAATATACCTGTTAGAATGAAAGCCAGCCAGCCACATTTTATTCAGATTGGCTGCTTGCTTCCACATTGCTGATAGATCTCAATCTTGTTTTTAAATTCTCCTTCAGCTATCAGAGCTTTCTGTCACTGCTTTTGCTTTTCTCTCTCTCTTCAAGCTGCTACTTGCAAGACTTTTCCCTCATTATTGGCCATTGTTTCCTCCCCGATTCCAGTCTTTCCCAGAGAATTGGAGGGTTTCATTTCCCCACCTTTTAACCTTTTATTGTTCACTTTTCTCTGCACCCCTGACCCAGATTCCTCACACAAAGCCATCTCTCATCCTTGGGGACAGAAGTTTTATCTCTATTCTCAGGTAAATTCTGATCTATGTATCTGTATTGCCGCAGGCAGAGCTTTGGATATTTGCAAGTATTGCCACATTGAGCCTGGTAATTTTTCTTTTTGAATCTTATTCAGACTCTTCTGGATCATAATTTCTCCACTTAGTACCTTCCAACCTCTCAGAGAGATGTCAGACATTTGCTCTGACATGTAGCAAGTTTTGAAGCAATACTTAGCAATTTTTGAATGTAATCTAACCAGAAGATCCTCTGTCTCTCCTTGATGCGCGAGCATCTGCAAGTAAAGCCCTGAGGTGAACTGATTTCCCTTCTCAGGCACATTCAGCTCTTTGAGTGCTTTCCTTGCATTGCTGCTGTAATCTTTGTGAGGGATAATTTATAATCAACTGAATATGGCAAAAAAAAAAAAAAAAGAAAAGGAAAAAAAGGATTGATTTTCACTTCCTGTGATTTTTAATGTAATTTATGTGTGGCAACTGTGGATTCATCAACTTTTAAATTAATTTGGGTTATGCCATCAAACACATACACCTCCTATGCTTTGTTATTAAAATGACTAAAGTGTTTTCTGCTGAATTCTGTGGCCAGATCTCTCCACCAAGCAAGAAATTGCCTGTGATTAAGCCATGCCCAGAGCTGTGCCTGAGCCCAGAGCCTTTCCAAGTCCTTGTTGTTGGTTTTCCAGGAAGTTCTGGGCAGGTTCTGGGTTCCTTGGCCCTTGTCACAGTGAGCACAGCCTGGAGCGGCAGTGCCGGGTGACGGAAGGGGTGTCTGGCACATGGCTGTGCAGCTCCCACTGCTATTTTTTGCTTTTTTTCTAATTGATAACTCCTGCCATCTGTTCCTGAGCCATCCCTCTGCTGTCCTCTCCTACTCACAGTCTCCTGCCCCTGTTCCACCCCTGAGCTCAGGCTGAGTGCCCCAAGGCTGCTGCCAAGAGCTGGTTGATACCAGGGGTAGCTGGGTGCTAAGATGCTGCTGACAGAGATATAACAGCAGGTCAGCCCAGGCTGGGCTCTCCCAGCAGCATTTCAGTGGGCTCAGATGCTTCTCTCTCTGAGCTGCTTTAACTGCAGCTCCCTGAGAAAGCTCCACAGATTTTTTATTCAGAACAAAATAAAAAAAACCCCAAACACTTTGCTTTATAAAATCGGTTCAGTTGTTGCTCTGAGGTGGAGTCCTTCTGAATCTGTCACCCCTGCCTGGGTTTGTGACCACCTTCTGGCTTTCTGGAATAAGTCAGTCGTCTAGAAGCACTGTAGCAGCCTAGGTTGGGTGGGTTTTTTTTTCCCCAAGAGCCTTTATGTTCTTTGCAGTCTATATTTGAATCTCTCTTTTCTTGTCTAACTCCCCATTTGGTGGCTTAGCATACGGGAAGCCTGTTTTATGGTGCAGAGAAATGCATTTCTATATGCTAAGGACTGAATTTTTAACAAGAACCTACATGTATGTACCAGCTAGAGGGATTTTTCTGACAGGAGCTCCAAAATGTACAAAATCAGGAAAGAATAAAGCATAGCAATCATAGCTGTGGTTGACCATTATCTAAGAAGCCTTGGACCCTAAAGGTGTGTTGGAGAGATGATTAAATAAGACATTGGGCATCTAAGTACCTAAAAACAGATCCTCAAGATTATGTCAGGCACTGATTTTCCATAGATTTCTAATGGGGGTTATGGATTTAAATACCCATAAAAACTGGTGTTAGAAATGCACAAGAAAGGTTCATCAAAATTAGCCTGAGAATGTTTAGTTTCTGTTTAAGGTGGCTTTTTTCTTTCAGAGTCATGGACATGCAGAGCTCCCACACGTTTTTCTGAGCACCTACCAAAGGAGCAGGGAAATGAGGGTTTACCTCACTTCTATTTGGAAGGTTCCTCATGATTTTTAGATTAAGGATGCTAATGGCTTGTGGGTTATATTATGCTTGGGTATGGGCACAGTCAAATTATTAAGTTTTTGTCCTGAGGTGATAATACCGAGGCTACAGTTGTGAGGCAGAAATCTTTCAGGAAGGAGTGGAAGCTGCTGGAATATTTTCTTTTTTAATTTGCCAGCACCGCAGAATTTGGGACTTGTGTTAAAATAAACAAATTCTAATAAGCTATTAGTGAAAATGAGAGAAGCTCAAAAACTGCAGCTGCAAGTGTTCACTGACTTCCTTGATTGTCACATTTTCCATTGTACAATAGTGGTTATTGCAGGAGGCTCTGCCATGTAGGAAGAAATTGCATTTCCTACGTTGGGGGAAAGACAGACAGTTAAATGGAATAAAATGATCACTCATCAGGTGATCTCTCTGATGGTGTAGGTCTGAAAGAGTTCCCACCATTTCCACAAAACTTAATAATTTCAAGTGACTTTCATATTTTGGATGTTTTTATAACACTGATTAGAAACCTCCAGATGATGAAATGTTACAGCTCTGGTGAGAATCTAATAAAAATCCCCCCTGGGATTGATTTTGATTGACTACAGTTGCCTGTCTGTTTTTATTTTACTGTATATGAACAGACAGGAATGAGCAGGATTGAGTTAACCCTTCCCTGGCCTAATTCCTGTCCTTGGGGGCCTGGGCTGTCACTGCTTTCCACCCAGAGAAAGGAAAAAGCAGTTTAAGGGTTCCATTAACACTCCTAGTTCCTTTGTGTTTTGCAGCTCCAAATACAATCAGGGGATTGGATAAAGATATTAGAAAATGGAACCCACACAGGGTTATAATTCAAATTAGTGGCACAGCCCTGGTGGAGCAGTTCTTGTTCTGGAAATTATATTGATTCTTCTGTGGAGCTAATTAATGCACATATTTATAAGTTAATGAATTAAAGTTCAAAGTTATTCTTTAGGAAGCCTTGCATCTATTAGAAGTCATGAAGAAGGTTTTTTCCTGTTAAATAAAAATGTTTAATCCTGCACATGTGCTGTGTCCATTTCCTCTGCTAAGAGTCCCACCTGCTAAGGATAGTTGCTTTCAAAAATAAATTAAACCAAATGTAAAATTATATTAGGGAAATATTATTTTCTTTGTAAATTAAACACTGTGATGTTAAATTAAGTTTAAACTGTTAAATTTATTTATGCTTACTAATTCTTTTCAGTTCCATGTTAACTGTGAGATCACTATGCACACAGATATTAAATCCATTTAGGTAATTTATTTTCTATCTTTCTTGAAGCAGTTTTCTCTGTAAGAAACCCCTTGATTTTCCAAATAGATGTATTAGTGATGAGTGAAGAAGCCTGAAATAGAATAAATATTTATTACCTGTTATATAGTTTATATTACTAAAAGGCAATTTTTTAATGTAGGTTGCTCTTTTTTATTAGACCGTGAATTTCTTATCCTTTGGAATCTTTACATCATAGATTTAAGTAGATCTGCTTAAAATTTTTGTGATTTTTAGCACCTCCCCCTCCTTCCTATATGCCTGTTTCAGTTATCTGCTCTTCCTCTGGAAGCATGTTTGCACTGCCAAGCACAGTCATCCCTGGGTTTCTTTTTCATTCAGAATTAAGAATTTCCAAACTTCTCTGGTTATATGTTGTATTTCCTGGCATCTGCATCGCAGTTACCAAACGAGCTTCGTCGATTTTCTTTTGGTATTCTTACTCTGAAGTAAGCATACTCGTGCTCTGAAGTCCAAAAAGAAATTCTGTTTTATTCCAGAGCGATGGAAGGGGAGGGGAGAATAATTGTGCTTGTATCATCCCTTCTGTTTGAAACTGGAATACAGGAAAATCATTCCCTCTGTTTCAAACTGGAATATAGGTGAGAGATTCTATGTAGTGGCAGGTCTGGCTCCATCCTTAACGTGGTCATTGTGTGAAGCTTGGGGCGATTGGTGCTTCTCCTCAGATTGGTCCTTTGGAATAAATAAATAAATAAATAAATAGGGGAACGGTAATAAATGGCAAAAAGTGAAGAGCAGAGGGGGAAATCGATGGGGGAAAAGAAACAGTGAAAAGGAAACAGATAGGGGAAAGGAAATGAATAGCAAAAAGTGAGTAAACAGCAACAAACACATAAATAGCAACAAGCGAATAAACAGTGGGATGCTCTGAGCACCGAGGCAGCTGTGCAAGTTGAGAGCCAAAGGCAGGTCCCCGGCAGCTCCCAGCCCTGGCCGGCTCTCCCGTGCCCAGCCCCAGCCCCTCTCCCGCCTGGGCAGGGGAATGGGGGAATGTTGCCCCGCAGCTCCCGGGGCTGGGAGCGGGAGCCGCGTCTGCTCTGCGGGGCTGTGGCGGCGGCAGGTTCACATGACTAATGCTGCGAGAGATAGCGGGAGCGCTTTTCTTTTTTTTTTTTTTCTTCTTCCCTTTTTTTTTTTTTTTTGAGCAGCTCCAGTCTGTGCACAGTTGGCTCCCAGCTGACAGACAGAATGTGGGGTGGGCTTTGTCACCAGAACGCTGGGTACTGCATGCCCAGCTATGCTCGCAATTCCACAGTGCCCAGAAACCTGCTGCTTATGTCAGGGTGCAGCCAGCCTGAACACATAGAAATTGGGTAGCTTGATTGTTGGTGTTTTTTTTTTTAAATATTATTATCTTTTATTTTTTTAAATCTTTTTTTGCCTCTTTCTTGCCTGCAAAGGTTATATAATGAGGGGATTGCTGCTAAAGTAAAAAGGGAAAATGAAGTCTTTGTTAAATGCCTTCACAAAGAAAGAAGGTAAGCGATGAAAGCAGAACACTTTGATGTTTCAGACTGGTGTTTTCTTGTGTACATTTAATATGATAAGCTTAGTGACTCTATAATTAATCAATTCCTGCGATTTCTTTCTCAACGTTATTTGATGTTAGACAGTCCGTTTAGGCAAGTGGGTATTAAAGCTGGATGTGACTTTATTCCTTTTAGGATTTTCTCTGAAGAATCAAGTAGTTATAAAAATGTTTTTGTTCCCTAGGAAATGCATTTGGAGACATGGAAGGATTTTCCTAGGTGAATTTTGTCAGTGAATGGTGCTGAATTGCACCTTCAGATGTATGAAGTGCCAGGAATAGAATTCAGAGAGCTGGAGGAAGGATTATGTGGTACTTTCAAGTATGCTTTTAGGGATGATAAATTTAAACTTTTGGTGCATGGAATTGGTTCAGGCATTTTCATGTCATTTTATATTAAGTGTCTTTCCCAAACAAGTTTTGCCACAGTTATTCTTGCAGTTCTGAAACGTGGTGAAATATTAGGGGAAAGCAGAGTCCAACAGGGACTAGAGCATGGACATTTGCATTTCATCATTTTTTGTTGTAGTTCTGTTTTTTAATTGTGAAAATAATAGAAATAATGCTGATAAGAAGTAGCTAAAAAAATACCCACCCACTTACAGTTTGCAGATTGCTGGGGAAAAGAAACAGTTGGGTGGAATATTAATCACTTCAGGCACAGAAATGCTTATTTTTAACTCTTTCTATAAAAGATTTGTGTTAGACACGCATCAATTGGTGTAATTAGTTGTCCCCTTCCCTGTTTATTTCCTGTAGTAAAGGCTAATTTTGCTCGTAGTTCTCTCCTCAAGAATAGAACATTAATAGCAAAACAAAATCTAAACTCTTAAATGCACTTGTAAAATGCTCCTGAGGTGTATAAGGGAAGATTTCCTTTCCTCTGGTGCCTGAGGGTGGCTTCTCCAATCTGTCAGTACAGATGTGTCCTGCAGCTCTGTGTCCGTGCTGTCACCGTGCCCTGGCACCCTGTCCTTGTCCTCCCTCCCCCTGCCACCAGCAGAGACTCCACAATCCTCTCCAGAGTCCCAGTAAACATCCCCAAAACGCTGGCAGGATTTTGTTTTCTCAGCCTGTGGCTGTAAGGGCTGGGCAGGCTGCTGTCAGCTTAATGAGAAATTGAAATCTAAAGGTCAGACCCAATTTTTACTGAATCCAAGGCAAACTTTGGTGAGCTGGGGGAACAGCATTGGAGCTTTTGGTAGCAAACCTGAGTGTGCCAAACATCCCCTGTACTCAGTTTGTGTGTTTTCCCCTTGACTGAATTCTGCTTTGTTGTACCTGGAAAAGATCCCCACCTTCAATGTAGTGCTTTCTGGAGCTGTATTTCAAATGTCAAAAATAAAAGGAATGTAGAAATGCTGCATCTCTGCACCACATATCAACGTAAGGGTCTGTATGTGCCAGTTTTGGAGATAAATGCTGTGAGTTTGCTGGAAGTTAGCACTAACTGGGGCTTTCACTGTGACACCTGAAGCACCAAGGTGCTCTCATGACACGCTCAGCTGCTTTGAAATCTTAAAGAAATATGGAATGGGAAAAAACTTGAAATGTCAGGAAAATTATCCAGAGTTTCTTCTAGTTTCCAGCATAAGCATTGGACTTGTGTGCTGTCTCCCATTTAAAGCTTTTAAAGGCTATTTCCCTTATTTCAAAGGAAGCATGGGAATGAATTGAAGCCCTTTCTGTGCACGCTGTTCCCGTGTTTGGTTGTTCAGAGGTTGTTGAGTTGTTTACTAGAGGAAGTTTCAGCTCACTGGAAATACAAAGGATGTTATTGTAAAATATTCAGAATTGTAATTGATAAACTGTAATCATAAACTGACTCTGGTGAAAATGATACAAACCATTCTTTTACTCGCAGTTCCATCTCTATTTTATGCTATAAATATGCTCTCAGTTTTGCACTGAAACCTTAAATTTTGCTTTGTTCTCTCAATTAAAGGCTCTATTTCAAGGCAGGACAGATTGATTTCTATCTATATTCATATTTATGTGAATTTATTTACTTGCACAGTATGACAGACATTCTTATTCTGGCTTTTTGTGTGGTTTTGAAGGGTATTGAATGAGTAGACATTTCTGGCTCTTTATAAATGGCACTTACTGGCACTTTAGACATAAAGAATGATATTTTGTGGGTCTTCTTTCCCAATTTACATATGATTTTTTTCTTTGAGAATTACAACAGTTCAGTGAAGCCCTCAGGATAGTGCCTGGCTCCATTTTGTTAGTTATACCACTGTTATATCCACTTTTTGGATGTAAATCTGTGCACTTTGGCTCAGGTCCTGTGACCCCACGAGCTCCACTGAGAGAAATTAATGAGGGCAGTTGCAATAATGGGGATCAAGGCCAGCATGTGGTTTTGGGGTCAATTCCTTTATGACAGGGCAGGAAATGCTATCCCATCTGCTGATAACTCGTTGCTTTTTTATGAGGGATTTGCCTTCTAAGTTGCACTTGGGACAAACTGACCCACCGGAGTGGGAAAAGGAGATGTGGAAGATGGTGTAAATGCTTGTGTGAACCAGGAGCACACATGGAGGGCTGGACCCTCTGCTCTGAGTGAGATTTGTGTTGCCCTCGCTTTGTTTTGTGTTGTGGCTCTTCCATTAAGGAGTTTCTTGGAGCTTTTGGATATCCTGGTGTTCCCTCTGGGACGTGGCACGTGATGGAGCCAGTGTATTACCCTGGGGTGATATGCTCCATATACCATAGTAATGGATGTGGTAGGGATGCCAGGATTAGAAAGAGGGGAATGCCTGGGGATTGCAGCAGTGTAATAGAGTTCTGCCAGGACAGCAAGCTGTGTCCTCGATTTTTAACCTGCAAGATGGGGATAAGGTGACTGTTCACAGATTTCAGGTTAGGCCTGAACTTGAACTTAGGCCTGGAACAGTTTGGGTACCAGCTGGGGGATGGAAACTGCAAGTCCATGGATCAGGAATTCTGCTGGGCAGCCCTGTTCTGTGCCTTTCTGACTGAATGTGACAACACAGCAGGAAAATGAACTATCTGAGCCTCAAACTTGGCAATAATGAGGTGTTTCCCATTTCCTAGAGCACAGTTCAGAGTGCTCAGCAGGCTCAGGGCACTGGTGTTGCCTCACCGTGTATTCAAGCCATCAAACAGGTTCATGTTGCTCTGTTGTTTTTGATTTAATGATGTTCTAAGGATAATTTGATCAGCTCTGCTGGCAAGGTGGTGTTTCTGTCTCTGCAGAAGAAACAATGCCATATGTTGCTTGTGGCGGTAAACACACATGAATGTGAAATAATCTGAGCTCACCCTCCATGTCTCTCTTTGCACAGTGCCCTTTAGGGAGGCTCCCACCTACTCCAACAGGAGGAGGAGGCCTCCCAGCACCTTGGCAGCCCCCCGGATCCTGCTCCGCTCCAACAGCGACAACAACCTGAACATCAACAACCTCCCCGAGTGGTCAGCTTCCTCCTCTGCCTCTTCACACCGCAGCCTTTCCCCTCACCTGCTCCAACAGATGCAGAATAATCCCAATGGAACTGTAAAAACTGTGGGGAGTTACACTCCGTCCTCCCGGAGCCGCTCGCCGTCCCTCAACAGGCTGGGAGAGGATGCCAAGAGGCAGCAGCACAGGCACATCAGGTGAGCTCTGGCTGTTTCACAGCATGAGGTACCCCTAAAGGCACCATGCTGGCCTGCCACATTCCTTTATGTTATTTGCACTCTCCAGAATGTCTAGTTATTCATTCTCAGCACAGTGGACCATGCCCAAGTGTAAATATTTTAAGTGGAAGCCCCAAAGCCAGCTGTTTCCTCACAGAGCTCCAGCAGCCAGGCAGACTTTCAAGTTCAGCAGTGACTTAACACACTTTGCACCTCCAGCTCAAGGTGCTGGCTCTGCACATCCTCCCATAGTTGAACTAAGGATTGTATATAACAATCCTTATTGTTATATACAATATAACAATATGGTATATAATATACAATATACAATATAACATGAAGCAAACTGTTCCTGGGATACCTGGTCCCTTCCCAGAACTGGTGGTCATGCCTGGAACCTGTGTTGGAGCTGCTCATGGGTGATGGAGCAGAGGCTGTTTAGGTTCTCTCTTCTGTAGGTGTGTGCTGAACCAAAGAGTGAAATAGAGGGAGTAATATGTTCTAGCAGGCATTCTGGGCAAATATCCTACAGCTCTGTCCCGCTGGAGAGCAAAACCTGACTAATGAGAGTCATGCAGGTTTTGTAAGCCATGGAAAAAGTGGAGGGCTGAGTTTTGATCACTTATGGGGGCTGCAGCTTTGAGAAGGCACTGCCCTGGACTCAGGAACTCCTGCCAAATGTGAAAGAGATGGAGCTGCACCAGGACAAGGAGTTAAAAGTGCTGTAAAAAGGCTGGGAGGCATCAGAGCTGAGAGCTGCTGGAGAGAACCAGAGCTCACATAATTTGGCCAAACACTCCTCATTTGAAAATCAGGCTTTGTCTGTCCTGTTTCCTCATATATGTGTGTATATATATATATATATATATATATATATGTCTGCTGTTCAGAGTAGAAGAGGAACTGGGCATTGTCAAGAAATGCAGCTGTTGGTTTCTCTCTGCTGTTTGTAGGTGTAAGGGATGTTCAGTGGAGTTTTCAAGTCAGTAAAACAAAATGTTATGCAGCTGACACTGCCTCTGTTACCCTGCCTGTTCCTCTGCTCTCCCTGGCCAAACTGCCAGGCACTGTTTGTGATGGAAACAATACTGCTGGGCAGGGGGGATCTGGTGAATTGCGAGACAGAGTTGTCTGGCATGTAAGAAGGAGTGAAATTAAAGGGAAGGAAGAGGATGCAAATTCCATATGCCAGTGGTTTCATGCAGTAAAGCAAGCTCATCTTGCTTTGTTGTATGTTACAATAATGGCAAAAGCTCATTTGGGTATAAATTGGGTGGCATTTCCTCACAGAGCCCAGTAACAGCTCAAGATTAGTCTGTAATGAGGCTTCAACTGGATGATGAGTTAAGTGAAGAGACTGTGAGGTTCTGTTCAGAGAATGAGTGTTCTTCTGTTCCTCTGGATTCTGCTGATGCCATCAGGGAGGGAGGTTCTGACTTAGAGCCAATGATTATTTTAGCTGATTGGATAAAAATTCATTTTCATCAATATTCCTGGGAATATTGATGAATATGGGGATAACATGCTTTAAATTCTAGAAGTATAAACAATCCTTTGAGCTGGGGGTAACAATTAGAAATTCTTTTTGATAAAGCAAACATTTACTTGCTTTGACTCTGTTCAACCACTTTTCTCTTCCCTTTCTGAAAAGTAGCTCAGGTGACAATGGGAACAAATTTAATCCCTGAGAGTTTGTGGATATAAAACTTTGGTCTTTCTCTTAGTGCATCAGCATCACAGCTGCTGGAGCTGCTACCCAGCTGCAGAGTCCCCTCTGTGCCACCAAAACTTGTTTCAGAGAAGTCCAGAGTACGTACAAGTACCGAGAAGAGAGCTGGAGGCTCTATAAATTTAAAGACAACTACATGGATTTATATATATAATTTCTCCTGCAAATAATGCCTTTTCTTGCCACAGGCCCATTTTGCAGTCAGGAATGGCACCTTATGTGACATTTTCCTCACAGATTTTGTTTAACTGCATGACCACCTACTTACTGTTAGCTAAAAGTGGGAACTGTTGCTGTCTCTGCTTATTATTTGCAAATAATAACAGTCACCATGAAGCTGTTGCTCCCCTGGGATGGAAAAGCCCTTTTTGTCAGGGAAGGAGGTTGGGTTGTGGAGCAGAAGCAGCCAGAAGGGGCACAGTGATGGAGAAGGTCAGACTGTGACAAAGGGTTAATGGGGTCTGTGGGATTTGTGCTGTGGAGAGGTGCTGGAAAGCCATGCTGGAAGGGGTTCATGTGACCTTTGCAGCCCGTGTGGCTCAGGTGTTCTGTCTTCTCAAACTGAAAGAGGAGAGATTTAGATTGGATATTAGGAAGAAATTCTTTCCTGAGAGGGGGGCGAGTCACTGGAACAGAATTCCCAGAGAAGCTGTGGCTGCCCCTGGATCCCTGGAATTGTTCAAGGCCAGGCTGGAACAATCTGGTCCAGTGGAAGGTGTCCCTGCCCATGGCAGGGAGTGGCACTGGGTGGTCTTAAAGGTCCCTTTCAAATCAAACTGTTCTTGATTCTCACAAGGCTGTTGCTCTTCACAGCAAAGTGGTTGGGAGGGGGAAGCTGGGAAAGAAAGGAAAGGGACAGCCTTTGTGTGGAACTTACCCCACAGAAATGAGTGAATGAGGTGCCAGCACAGCCTCAGTGAGGGCTGAGCTGCCAAGGACGGCCACCTTCATCTGGCTGAGAGGGAAACATGTCTACACCTCTCTTGAAATCTCTGCATCCTCCTCCTGCTCCTTCCTGGCATGGTACTTTTTGGGCTTGGAGCCCACGCTGGGGACAAGCAAGGGAAAGGAAAGATCTCTTTTTAAAAAGTCCTGCACCCCACGTTGCAGCCCTGATTTCCATTAGTGAGCCTGTTGCCTAAGAAGTTCTGCATTCCTTGTGTGGGTTTAATGTGCCATTTCCCTTTTCTCTTTCAGTGAGGGAGAAAATGAATGTATCTTCTGTGCTCACAGTTAAAGTAGATGCTGGGAGATAACACTGGGAATAGCTGCCACCAGACTAGGCAGAAACACAGCTTGATACAAGTGGAAATCAGATGTGTAGCTACAGTTTATAGATCTGAATTTATTTTTTTTTTTATGGTGATGACTGTTCCTCCACTTATAAGGAAAAAGGAATGGAGCAAAAGAACTGAAATCTGAATGTCATCTTTTCCAGGCTTTCTTTAAACAACTGTGAGAGTTGGCTGAGGTTTCTGGTGCAAACTCCATCACAGACATGCAAGCAGAGCTCACTTCTAAACTCCTGAGTGGGGCTAACCATAAGCAGCATCCCTTCCCAGTAATAGAACAAAGCATGATGAAAGGGGCATGCAATTCCAAATGGTGAAGAGGTTACTGCAGGAAAGCAGGAGTGTTCCTGATAGGAAAGATCCAATAGGTGTGGGTTTGTATCAGACTTCTGTACCTATTGACTTACTGGCTCCCATTTTGGTAGGAGACTGGTTAAAAAAAAAAGGTGAAAACTCAGCAGACCCCAGCCCTTGCATTTCATTTTGCCTAAAGCAGTTTGAGATGCTTTCTTACATAAGGCAAGCAGAGTGTTATAATGCCAAACCACCACTAAATCACCCTTCTTCCTTTGGTAGCCTAACTTTTCCCTATCAAACTCTATTAAGATTACTCCTTCTCATGAATATTTTCTTTTCCTAGACTTTGGTTAAGACTGCAAGTTTTTATGCTTTGGGGTTTTTTTGAAGTTGACTGCTAGTGTATTGCACGTTTGTTATGATTTATCCTATAGGTTTCCAACCCTCTTTGGTATTTGCCTCTTTCTCTTTTCATATCTTTTTGACAGTTCACTCATTTTCCTACAGGTTTAAGAGTGATCTTCTGCATTGTTCACCACCTTTCAACAATTCCTTTTTTTATACACCATGACTGTGAGTTTGTGGTGACCTGTGGCTCTCCTGGGCACATTCTGGAGTCACTGAATGAGCTGGTGATTGCCATCCAGAAGAAATGATCATTTGGAAAATGTTAACCACAAGTACCAGGCTTTGTGCAGATCTAAATTTAACCTTGGGCCTTGGAGTGAGGAAGTAACTTGATTATTCAGTCCATTTAGTTAATAATTCAGTGATCTCACTTGTTCACTCTGTGTTACAAAGATATCCATTCCCAAGAATTGTAAATACAGACATTTTCAAGTCCCTCTGACAAATTGGCATGCTGGGAATGTATGATGGGCATGTAAATTTTGAATTTAATTAGGGCCTAGGAATGTGCAAGTTTAATATGCGGAAAAACTAAAAGCTTTAATGTTGTGTGTTTTCTGTTCTAGGCCATTATGGTCAGGTGAATATTGATCATGTTTCATACTGAAAGATTTCAACCCTTAAGAGCTCCTGTTTGGTATTTTTTCTGCAGGGTTTGATGTCTTACTGGGAGACAGTTTTGTTATTCACTGCTTAATTTAATCTTGCTAATGTGATTGTAAATTATTAACTTTCCCCTTTTGAATAAGCTGTTAATGATTTTTCATTTCAATTTCCAGTGCCATTTACAGTCCCAGTGCCAACAAAGATACTCTGTCTGCCTTGGATTATCAGGGTCCCAAAAGGAAGCTCTACAGTGCTGTCCCTGGGAGACTTTTTATTGTTGTAAAGCCATATCAACCTCAAGGGGAAGGGGAAATTCACCTGCACAAAGGAGATAGAGTCAAAGGTGAGCACCTAATTCATTTGGAATAAAACTTTTCTCCTGCTAGGTGGGAATTTTATGTAAAAATTCTCTTTTACAAGGGTGGAAATAATCTATATGGTGAAAGTACACTTATGCATTTGTTTCTTTGCAAGGTATTTTGCTCCTGGTATTGTTTTCTAACCAGCGCATATTTAGCTGCCACTTTAACTGCCTTCAAAGTGCTGCCACAACTCACAACTCTGTGCAGTAATAGCACCATTTTCTCTTACCCAGGACACAGAATTTGCTGCTGGAGCCATTCCAGAGGCACTGCTCCAGGGCTTTAAGGTGTTGTAAACCTGTTAGCTATCTAAAAAGCTCAGGAAGGGAATGGGGGTAAGGTCAGCTCTGCTTCAGGCCCTTTCCTCCAGGAACATTTAATTGCTTAAGTAGAAAATGTCCCCTCATGGGACTTGGGATAAGTGGGTAGGGAGAAGCTCCTGTAAATATAATTTTGGAGGAAGCATGGTGGTGCATGTGAAATTTCTGTTCAGTACTGCAATTACATGCTAAGACCAGGTTTAAATGAAGGCCAGGCTTTGTTATTGCTTTGAAGGCAGTCAATACATCCAGGTACAGCTGAAAAAAAGGGAGATAGGGTGTACAGGACTCACCTTCCCCAGAGTGAGGTGTGAGGCTGTGGCTTTGCACATCCAGGTAAAACAGAATAAAAGAGACTTTGTGTTGGACCCATACAAATCAAACAACAGTTATGGAAATCAAACAAAAGGGAATAAATTCAGTGTCCTAAATAAAAGTGTTAAGCAGCTGCAAATTTTCTTGCGAAGGGAACTATTTATCTCACAAAGGAAGACTTCAAATACCCCCTCCCTTGAGCCTACAAACAGTAGCTGGAAAAAAAAATAGGGAGCCATTAGAAGGTATTTTTGCATTTTTATTTTTGGATGTACTGATTCTGAAGCATTTTTGAGTTTAATAATTTCTGTTAACTCCAGCCCTCAGAAGATGTAAGACAGAAATTTGAAGAGTGTTGCACTTAAAGGTAAAACATGCAAAGTTAATTTTAAATGCAAGGACGAAGGGAGAAGGTTAAACTTAGAGTCTGTAGGGCTGAGAAGATAATTTTACAGTTCTCAAGGTTGTTCCCTGATCAGGTAGGAAGCAGTGATTATGATCTCATGGTGCACAAGAGCTAGGATGAAATTTTGGGGGTACTAAATAACTTTCTCCACTCAGTGTTCATAGAGGTCTGGCAGGTGGCAATGACAAGGAATGAGTGGCTGCTCCGTGGCAGGTGTTGGACGCAGAGATGTTCAATTGTCCTCTTGGATTTAAGGATGCAGGAATATTCTGTTTATGTAGAGGATGAAATAACAGCCACACAGATTCTTCTCACTAGAATAAGACAACTCTGGGAAAAGACAAGACAGAAATTGTGTTTCTTGGCAAAAGAGGAAACACTGCAACAGGTTGCCTGGAATGCTGAATTTTTTAGAGGCATTCCCTATCTGGCAGGTGGTTTACCTTAGGTTTGAGACTATTATATGCAAAAATAATCCCAGAATAAAGGATTTAAATTTCACTGAAATGTTTAATGTTTTTGAGAAATTAATTCAGGAGCCCTTGGTTCTAAGTTACGGCAACAGTCACTGGAAAACTTTGCAGGAGGGAATTAGTCCACTTTTCATGTTTTCATAAAATAGTGCAGCCTATATGGAGACCAATGATTTTGGGGGGGGCACTCTAAATGCTGAAATAAAAAATGGAATTGTGCCTGGGGTTTTTTCTTTGTGGAGAAAATGTAAGTTTATTCAAAGTAACTCATTAATTATTACTGCCATTAAAAGGGGGATGTGCCCATCCTACATCAAATCATTCCTGCAGGGATTATTTTTTCAGCTTCAAGAATCTGATTTGCACATTGAATTGAAATCTGGCAGAGTTTTTGCAGGTCCATTTGTTTTGAAGCATTTCAGAGAACTTGGCTGCAGCAAAGTCTGGCAAGGTTTCTACACGTGTCAGCGTGCTTTTGGGGAGGGTTTGGGGAAAGAAGAAGTGTGCACGGGGATTGTCAGTGTTACTCCCAAGGATGAAACCTTGTGAAGTGTAATTTAAGGCTGTTTGCATGGCAGGGCTGGAACAGTGTGTGACAAGCTCCCAGAGCTAATCAAAGGGAAAACTTCCAGAACAAGATCAAATCCTATTTCGTGTTACCATGTCAATGGTTCCTCAGCTGCAGCAAAAAATATGTCAAAATGAACACGGCAAGGTCATGGAGAGAACAAAGAGTGCAGGGAAGAGACAGTGGTGCTTTAAAGAGGTCTCTGTTGTGTAACAGTATCCAAGAAGCTGCTCAAACTTTTTGTGCCAAAAACCCGGGTCCAATTAAATCTAGATTCCCGTCCCTGTTTCAGTCAAAATGTAATTATTGCTAGACAGTAAGTGTAGTGATAGGACAAGGAGCTATGGCTTTGAACTGAAAGATGGTAGATTTAGACTAGATTTGAGGAAGAGATTCTTCCCTGAGAGGGGGTGAAGCCGTAGCAAAGGTGGCCCAGAGAAGCTGTGGCTGCCCCATTCCTAGAAGTGTCCAAGGACAGGCTGGACACAGCTTGGAGCAATATGGGATAGTGGAAGGTTACCCTTTCACTGGGAGAAGGCTGGAACAAGATGATCTTGAAGGTCCCTTCCAACCTAAACTATTCCAGGATTCTGTGATGTTTAAAAAAAATTACTCCATGTGATTAGGATGGGCTCCCTCTTCATCCTCTAAAAGCACAGGCAGTAGAACTCAGAGTCCTCAGTACTGTGGGAGTGCCAGAACTGCTGACTATAAGGAGATCCTGCATTTTTTCCTCTTCCTGAGCATGACTTCTTGGTACTGGATGTATTTCCTGTCTTTTACAGACTTAGCAAGACCATGGCTCAGCCTGTTTGGGGTTTAGCAACTTGCTCTGAACAGTACTCGGAGGAAATGGGAGAATATTAAACCTCATGGAATTCAATTTTTCCTTCACTTTGGATACATCCTACTGTCGCTGAGAGATGAAAAAGCTTTGTCTTGGCCCCTCTCCTCTGCCAGCTTGGTGACTGCACTGCCCTGTGTAGGACACTGATGCCCAGGTCCTGGCTCTTGGGTTGTTTTGGGGAATTCAAACATGGCCTGGCACTGGCAGAGAGATTGTGCCCCGTGTCCAGGCTGACCCCAGGGAAATGCTCATCACGAGTACATCCCATGAGACTAATCACAGCAAAGATGTAGCAAGGCATTTATTGCAGGGATAAAAACCCAGAACAACATATTAGAGAAAAGGATTACTTGGGAAATGTTTTTATGGATTTTCTTTTTTAACTTGGCAGAATTAGAAGGGTCACAGAGAGGGATGAATTCCTAAGGTCTTGATGAAAAATCAGATGTTTTCATCAGATGGAGATGAAGCAGGATTTGTTGGTTTTTTTCTTTCTAAAACTGGTAGAAGTGCATCAGTGACAATAGTTCACAGTGTGTGATACAAGGAAACTGCTCAGAGAAATCTGTGAATGGGCAAGGTTCAAAGAAATGTAAACTAAACAAAATGGTCTGGTATTCATAGGATATTACGTAGCCTGTACAAAAATACCTGCTGTATTTTTAGTTGTTAGTCATACACACTGACATCATTTGTGTGTCTGCCACTCATGAGAGAGGAGCCATGGCTGCTTGCAAAAATAAATCTGATATCTTTATTTACACCAGAATTGCCCTAATCTTATGTTTTCACATAAATAAAGGAGATGTAGTTTGATTCCTCACTAAACACTTCTAATATTTTGTTTTTATATTTTTTTTTCTTTCTTCCTTCTTTATCTGAAAGTCCATAGCAATAAATCTGCTGCAATCCAAATGCACACAAACATGTATAAAATATCTGCAACATGAATTTGAATCAGCTTTTGTGTTCCTAAATTGAATTCTTGCAGTGGAAATTGAGTGGTCTCTTTGATAGCAAAACTCAGAATGCAATGCTCAAACGATTTTTTGTGAGCAAATTAGCAGTTTTCTTGTCCATGAAGATAAAGCAATAGAGAAGGTTTTTGGGAAGGTAACAAGTCTGAGTTCCATGTGCAGACAGGCTCTGGCCACTTCAAAAATAAAAAAATCAGAATTATTTTCAGAGTCTGGGTAATGTTAAAACATACCTAAAATGCACATGAACCATCCTTCACTGATTTAGAAAGAAAAAAACCCACCTGCTTCAAATACTTTGAGAGCATTTGAAGTCTCACCCTGCTCACAGCTTTGTTTGTCGTAATCTCCCCAGATCCTTCTTCTTTCCAGGCTGCCCTGCCACAGCTCTCTCAGCCTTTTCTAGTGCCCATTGTATGGAAAAACAGGGAGTTATTTCAGCATCTCAAATATGCTCCAACAGACTCCCATGAGCCTCTGAGATAGCTGTGGTGCAGGCACATCCCAGCAGGGTTGTGGTAACCCAAATGCAGCTCTCAGCTCCATTCCTTGGGGTCAGAGGAGCAGGAGTAACTCAGCAGCAGCAGCTCAAGCATCTGCTCTGGGCAGGAAGTCAGTAGCTCTGTGCAGCAGAAATATTGACCCTTGTGACTCTGCTTTTATTTCAGCGTGATCTCAGCCAGCAGGGCAATCCAAATATATCGCTAACATTTTCATTTCTTGTGAAATCCACTTGTAAGTCATTTTGAAAAAGAAAGATTATTAAACCCCTGCTGTGCTCAAAGATATTGCCAACAGACAGTGCTTGTGGGCAGGAGGAAAGTTGGTCTCCTGGGCTTTTGCACTTGTTAGATTAGTAAACAAAATACTGGGAAGGGAAGAGCCTCAGAAAGGCTGTTCTGTTTCTTCAAGAGCATTTTGTACCTTGTGTGGGTAAGTGTGGCAGCAAAATTGAACCTAAGAGGTTTGCAAGGTATTGTTCAGCTGCTCTTTCACATGAAGGATGAAATGAATGTGAAACAGAATATTCATCTTACCCAGGTTCACTGGTCTGTTTTGCTTCCTTTCTGTCTCCTGACTTGAATGGTTTGATTTCAGCTCCTACCATGATAAATTATGGCTCACCACAGGTCCTATCCTAACTCATTCCTTCAAGCTGCTTGTGCCTGAAGCGCAGGACAGAGTGGTGCTGTCAAAATGCAGACAGACTTGCTCCTGCTCCAGCAGGAGAGTTCCCTTTGCTGTCAGAGGCCATGGGAAGGGATCAGGAGGTAAAAGCATCCACAAATCCCCTGTCATCATGCTTGGCTACTTTGACACATCCTTGCTTGAGTAGTCAGCAACTGGCCTGGAATATTCAGGGGACAGGAGCACCAGGAGTCAGAGAGGAGCTGGGAGTGCACCAGTGTGGTGCAATGCAACACTCCAGGCTCTGCATCTTGGTTGGCTTGGTGAAAGAGCCTAAGTGAGGGATGTGGGACTCCAGGCAGCTCTCTAAAATGCAGTTTATTCCATCCAAGAGTTACAGCAGTCCAGGGTGGTGGGTGACAGAGCCTGTGCCCACAGCTGCCAGCTCCAGCTGCAGGCAGGCCTGGAGCCCCTTTGCTTTAGGTTACATTGCATTACATACTTTTCTTTGTTGAGCATCTTAATACAGTAGAACCAATCTATACCTTAACTTTTATCTATAGCCTATCATAACTACTATAATTACCATATTCATGTTACTGTTCTCCAATCACTAAAAGTTAGCACATTACAGTTTAAGCTAGAAGTTATTATTCAGTTTTCTTGCAGTGTAAAATTCTGAGACCATTTTTCTACTTGCAACTTCGCTGACTTGTTTGCCTGTGCTATCTGTCTGCTTGTTAAAAACATCTTGTTTGAGGTGAGTTTATCCTTTGCTCTAAGCCATAAAAACCCCTTCTAACTAACATACCTTTTGCCTCCTTGGTTTTTCAGTAAGACTGGCTCAGCAATTCTTTTCTTCTATATCAAAACTTGCTTCCATCTCTATTCCTTCATCAGACTGTACATTTAAAAATCTTTCTGCTAAGTATACATATATGTGAGACTTTCTTCTCAAACTTTCATCTTTCCCAACAGCTTGGGGCCCCTTCTCTATTAATTCTCTCTGAATTTCCCTGATTTCAAGTTTGGGCATCACTATGGAGAAGGGCAAACTTGACTCTGACTGCACCTTCCTCAACAGAGTTGGGGATCAGAGGGTGGATTTCTGCAAAACCCAAATCAGTGCAGATTGATTTCTCACGCTGTTTTCATCTCACCCTCACTATCTCAAAACTATTTCACAGACACATAAATAACAGGGAAAAGGTGATCTTCATGGAAACTATGGCAAAGGGGGAAAAGCTCCCACAGAGGGCCAAATGTTGAACAGCACAGCTCAGTTCTATTCCAACTGAGCCATATTTCCTCAGATTTAGAGGATTACGTGTAGCTTATTGTGTTTGTAGGTTTGATGTAGGGAGTGGTTGCTCTGTTAGTTGCCCCAGTCATCTTCTCACCCCGAAGATGTTCTTCTCCTGAAGTGCTTGCTTGCACTGTTTCTTTCCTGGGAAAGCAGAGGTGAGAAAAGGTGAGGAGCTGTTTTAAGTCAGGATCTCTGTGTTATCTCCCTAATTTGGTCAGCTCCCATAACTCAAGCTGGGAAGGAACTGCTGCATTTCCTTGTCCACCACCAGGAATGTCTGTAGGGTCACAGCCCAGTGTGACTGCTCAGGTCAATTAGCCAGAGTCATTAACTGCAGATACTTCCAGGCTGTGGGTGGAGTGCTCAGGAGGGTCTGTGTGTGTGTGCTGGAACCCTCCCTGTGCCTGGCAGCAGGGTCAGGGGCACTGAGCTCCTCCCCACGCTACTGCTCTGACCTCAGCTTCTGTCAGGCTCCCTTAAGGACATCTCTGGGAGCCAGAACCAGCCTGCCCAGGAGACAAAACAGGCAGATCCTGCTCAGCATCCCTCACTGAGGCAGGGAGGGATTGCTGTCAGGAGCCAGAGTCAGAAAAATTCCTGTTTTTAACAGAGAGCACGATGAAGCTGTAACTCGCGCTGACCATCATCATGTTATACGGAAAGTCTGTTTTCACCAAAGAATCACGGAATCCCAGGGTGTTTTTAGGGGTTGGGATGGACCAGGGGTTGGGATGGCCATTGGTCCAGTCCCAATGCCCTGCTTTGGACACATCCAGGAATGAGATACCACAGCCGCCAATAAGTATTCCTGCATAGATTGTCTGTCATTTAGAAGCTCTCCTGCCAAAGACAAATAATTCTGAAAATTTACATCAGACAACAGACATTTCAGCAAGGGAAAAGCTGAAATCACAATGTTAATTATTTCTGAGAGAAAAAAGTCAGGCCTCTACCTATTAGAAATTAAAAATCTCCTGTATTTCAAATAAGAAAATTGAGACAAATTTTACCTTGGGACACAAGCCCAGAGTTTTTACATCAGCACAGGCTGGTTCAGCTGTTAATTTTTCTTTTCAATGGATTTCCAACTTTATACTTTACTTTCATTCTGTTGATTTTTCTTTTTTTTCCTGCTGGTTGCAGAAATGTTCTTTTTTCCCCGAATATGGTCTCTCATTCCCAATCCATATGATTATTTATTTTCCCAATAAAGAAGAATGCAGTTTATCCAAGCACTAAAAATTGATTTAGATATTACAAAGACATTTTAGGTACAGGCTGTAACAGCTGTAAAGACATTGGCCTGATTTTGGCTTTAAATTTCCTTGACATTTTTGCAAATAAGGCTGCCTGGAAGAATTTGCTCCTGGGCATTTCACTATCACAAGGAATTTAGAAAAAGTAGTCACCATAATTTGTTTGGAAAAAACATTTTCATTTCTTGTTGGGGCATGGAGGGAGCTGTAATGTGGGAGGATACATGTTCTATGTTCTTTTGATTAAAATTATTTTGATGGTATATTGAGTAATTAATCTGTTTGAGATTAAAATGCTATATTCATATCAATTACAATAGATACATTGCCAATATACTTAAATTTGTAAGAGACAGGGCATTCTATGCTCTATTCTATTAATTTTATAGTATATAATCTTGTAAAATATTCTATATATTTAATTTTCTGGCAGAATCTCGCTGATTTTAAGTACAATGCTTTAAAGACAATAAAATACAAGCTCCTGATTGTCACCTGCCTATCCATGTTTTCCTGTTACTCACTTGTTTGGTGCTTATCCAATTTTGCTTTGCAGTTTTGTTCATGTAATTGGACACAACTCCTCTTTTAAACCACACTTTTGTTGTGAAAAGATGTCTCAAGATACCTGATGTTACAAGAACCTTTATTTCACTCTTACAACAGCAGATTCTTTTTGTAATTCAGGTTGTGTGTGAAGAGCATCTGACCTGGTTTTGCCATAGCAACCGCACCTTTTAATTTTTCCAAAAGAAAAGTGAAAACCACTGGAAATTAGAAAGCCTTATTATTAATTTTGGGAAAGTTGTCCTTTTATTTACCATTGTTTTGTCCTTCAGCAGGGAAAACATTGATTCGAAAATCTCTTGCTGATAACAAATTATCTGTTACAGTGAATCTCTTAAACACTGTTGGGAGAGGAAAGATAAAAATGAAGACCTCATTCTAAAAAAACCATTCATGGGTACAACAGATAAATTACATTTTTCTATTTATCCTCTAAGTTCCCCACTTTGGAGTGAGTGAAGTGTTGCCAGTTTTTATAGATCTGTACTTTATTATAGCCTTGGCTCATGCTGCAGAATTTCTTATTAATGGCACCATGTGAGGGGGAGGAAGATCATTTCAAGGTTTTAGGGGATGCAGAACTATCTAGGGCTCAACTTCTGCATTGGAATATGAGCTTGTCCCCCACATCCACAGCAATTTGTCTGTCTGCACATCAGCTGAACCCAGGGCTGTCCCTCACTTGCCTCTTGTGTCATCTTTGTGCCTCTTGCAGCTCCAGAGGCTTTTCCTCCTTCTCCTGGCCCCCAGCAGGAAGTTTTTCCCAGAATGCTGAAGGCTGCCTGCATTCCAGCAGCACTCATTTCACCCTTCCACTTCTTTTCCATGGATGTTATGTCTTCAGGCAGGACTACACGTGTTTTTCCTCTGCTCTGGCTATTAGTGATGGCTAATACTCAATAATTCATATAATAATGGGCTAAAGTGGGTCTGGTTCTGCTCTGTAGGAATCCCTTTTCACCCTGCACTCACAGACAGTGTTCCAAGGCAAATTTCATTTCCCAAAAGTGTTGATTTGCATCAGCTGCTACTGCCATAAACACATGAAATCACTCCATGGTTGAAATGCCCAACTTCCTCCTTACAGTGCCTCTTTCTTTCTAGAGCTGGAATTGGGAGTGTCAGCAGATCTGACAGATTAATAAAATACCAAATTAGGAAAGTCTGTCTCAACGTCTAAGTAGTTTTTGTTCTGAGCATCTTGCCAGTTTGTGGAGTGAAATCCAGGACCGAGATTCAGTGCTGAAAACTCCTCTCTCAAAAAAAAAAAAAAAAAAAAAAAGCTAATTACTGACAATAGGACTCTCACTGTCTCACATTTGGAAATTTCTTTTGGCTGGAGTCCTACTCTCTCTTTTATGACAAATTAAACCGCTGTACAGTTGGATTCTACAATGATTCTAATATATATATATATAGGTTATTAACTTTTCCTGGTTCCACTTCTCATATCTATGAAATGCTTTCTTTTGTGAGCAGATGTTACATTGCTAAAAATGTATTGGAAGCTGCTGAATTCCCCATTTATACTGGATGGATGATGTTTTGTGTAACACTGAATTATCAGCTGGACAATGTGTGTTAGTTAATGTGCACAGGCTTTAAATATTTTTGACAACACCTGGAATACAGTAGCATATTTTTTTATTAATTATGCCCCATGTTTATATTTTTTTTAAAAGACATGCTAACATGTTTAAATTCGGCTCTATTTTCAGTGTAGAATTTTGGTGTCATCCAAGGTCAGTGCCCTCCCCCAGTATCCCATAACTTGCTAGGTTTATAGGAGTTATAGGTTATAGGTTTTCTCATATATGTCAGAAAGGTGCTTGACAAATGGTGCATTTGGGACCCCTCCAGGTGTAGGACTTTTCTTTAATGGATATTTCCTGGGACTTAGTATGTTCTTTTTACTGTGGTGGTGTGGAAATGTGCAGTTCATGGCATCTCTCTCTTGGAATATACTATATTAAAAGGCTTAAAAGTGACATAGTTATAAACATTTTGCTGTGAAATGCCTCTGTTAATAGATGGCCATGCTCTGTAAGTGATACCACAAATAGCTGAGTATTGCATTAATAAAACCCTGGTAAACATTTACTTTCCAATGCAGTTTTACAGCTCCTGGTGTCTCAAACCAGACTGCTTTCACCTTACCAAGAATTGGGTTTTTTTGCAGCTCTGATTAATTTAATTTTCATCCTGCTTAGTACTAGTGCAAATCAAGTTCAGCTTCAGTGCCCCTGAGTCACAGCAGCTGCACTGATCCCGAGTTCAATTGCAGCCAGGCAGGGACCAGGGTTTTAAAGTCTGGCAAGGTTTTAACAGTGTCAGAAGTGCTGGTATTGAAGACCATTAAAGCAGCTCTCCTTTATGTCCCTGTGCACTGAGATACCCTGCAGAGGCAGGATCCCAGGTACTGGAATCCCTCGGCAGAGAGATAGATTTGGGCTGGTTAGCCTTGATTGCAGCAGGGGCATTGGGGCTGAGCTGGCACTCAGTGGATGGAGCTGGGCTGATTTTGGGAAGCTCTGAGCACCTGTGCTGTGTGTCTGATCCAGATTCCCAATCAACCTGGTTTTGTTGAGGTATCACCTTTGTCTCAATATTAATGTACAGCTTCTTTCTAACAGTACATTTATAGTCCTCTAATACATAGTAAACTACAGTGGTTTGCAGGAACTTCTATAATAATAATAATTTAAACACCATAGCAAGTATTTTTAGGGTCCTTCCATCACCATAATTCACCTCCAGTTGCTTACTTATACAATTCTTGCTCTGCAGGCTTTGTCACAATCCTTTCTGAGTCCTAGAGTTAATATCAAGATAATTAGAAGTGCCAGATAAAAGCCTCTTCTCCTATTGACAAATCGTTCTCCTCCATATTGTTGTTTTCTTCTATAGAGAGAAAGATCATTGAAATGTTTCAAAAGGCATCTCCATTGTAGATCTCACCTATGGGAGGTTCAAGTGTTTGCTGTGTATTCAAGCCCTTAAATCACATTACTCAACCTGCATTGCAAATCCCTGGAGCTACCCACTAAATCAAATAACATGTTTCCTTAGGAGGCAGGAAAAACAGGAGATATCAAAATATGTATTATTAAAATCCATTTCAGTGTGGGTGCAATTTGACAATGTGTTCAGCACTTCATTTCAGCAGACAAGACAGTGGGTTTTTTTGGTAGTGGTATTACCATGTATTTATCCTTGATTAATCCAGCAGTGAGAACACTGAAAATGGAAACAAGGAAACTTGTGGTATAAAAAAATAAATTGGGGAGTGGTTACAAAGACTGAGGAGGGATGGTCCTGCTTAATGGTTACTCTGTGCCCATTTTGGGGGTACCAGCATTAGTTATTTCCAGGGGTTACTGAAGGTGTAATGCAAGAATTGTGTATTTGTGTGAGGAGGCAAAGTGTAACACTGCCTGTGTCTGCCCTGTTTAGTGCTGAGCATCGGAGAAGGCGGATTCTGGGAAGGCAGCACCCGGGGACATATTGGCTGGTTTCCTGCAGAGTGTGTGGAAGAAGTTCAGTGCAAACCAAATGAAAGCAAACCAGGTAATCACATCAAGCCCCTGTTGAACCCTAATGTGACAGATGCTATGTGTCTGACCCAACACACACATCAGGGCCTTTGTGCACTGCTAGAAATGGGAGAATTGGATAAAGCTGAGCTGCTGAGCTAAAAAATACAGGTAGATTTATTGATTGTATTTACTGTCCAAGCAAGCAGACTTTCTCATGAGGAACTATGCTGGGTGGTACTAAAGCCTTTACACAGAGCTGTATGCAGACATTTTGTATAGGATTATGTAGGTTTTTTTTATTTTCTAAAGTGTGGGAGAATGTCTAATGAGACAAATAAATAAGGGAAGAAAACCTGGTCAGTCATCTCCCAGCCTGAGGGAGTCATACAATGCATTTAGCTCTTGTTCACAGCCCTGTTGGCCTTTCCCTGAATGCTAGAGGAAGCATCCTTTAGTGGGATATCCCATACCCATCCTTGCTGATGACAAAGGAAATGGAATCCTCCTTTGTCACACGTGTATTGCCACAAGTAACTTTAAGCAAGGAGCCTTTATAGTCCTGGTATAATAAAAGAAATGAAATCTACATTAAAGCAGGTTATTTTAAGAATTACCTACCATCTCATCATTTCTCTGCTTTTAAGAATTAAGATGTGAGGACATCCTCTCTAATTAAAAGCTCATTATAAATGAGCTCTGAGAATATAATTAATGTTCTCCAGGAGTGTATGAAGTCTGAAATCATCTATTGATGTGTTTTTAGATCTCTGTTGTATTGATTAAGAACTTCTGGCATTGCACAGATGATACACTAAAATTTATGCATTGTATCATTCATTTACAGATGTTTTTCTTTTATGCATGTCATTATCAACTGCAAGGTATACTTTTCTTTTTTCTTTTCCCTATGTGGAGAGGTTGTGCTTCCTTTTCTATCTCCCTTTTGGGAGGGGAAAAGAGGAGGAGGGAAAACCAGATCTAATATTTGGAGAGAATGGATCCAGGCTCTGAGAATAGAGGGAGAACAGTTCTGTAGCTCTTCAAAGGGCTTGAGAAAAGTCAGAATTCAGAGATGGAAAGGTATTAAACAAAAGGAAGATTGAGGCTGGAATTGCCCTGTGTAGGAACAGTAACCCTGCATTAAATTTGAGCTATCATTTGTCTCCAGATCTGTAGAAAATTCTGAGGTCATGAAGTGAAGTTTAAAGATAAGAAAGAAGTTTTGCATCTTTTTAGTTGTTTTGAAGAGAGAGTAACCAAAAGTGTTTGTTACAAATCCTTAAAGACTTCCTTGAGAATTTCTTCAGGAGGTAAATTCAGTATGTGACAGGATTGTCTTAATAGATGATGATTGTTTTTTGAGCAAGAATGTCTTTGATCATTCGAAGGAACACAAAAATTAAGAAAAGAATTGTCACAAGAGGAACAAAAGGATTATGAAAGCTGGAAGCAAGAAAAGAATATAAACAGAAGCATGTTACAAATTTTCTGACATGAAATTATGAAGACTTATGCCATGTGTCTGGCAAAGCACCAGACATTTACTGTAATTTATAACTATTGCCTTCTTTCTGATTATTTTCCTGTTTGCTTATGGTACAGTGGGAATATTAATGTTAACATAGCTTAAGGCTTTAAATATGCCATTCTTCTACTCTAAAAAGGATGAAAATGTAATTAAATAAGAACAAAAGGGACACATTTTCTCTGGCAGTGAACTTGTACACTCCCATATTTTGCTGGGCTGTCTCAAAAAATGTCCTGCACCCAGAATGAGGTTCAGTGCTTCTGTGAGTAATGTGATAGAGGCTGGAGCTGGGAGGGAAATGAAATATGTGGAATGCACAGTATGTGCCATATTATTATTGAAATATGGCATGGAGCGAAAGCAGCTGATCACAGAATTGCTCTGTGCATTCCCTCTACATAGGAAACAATGGGAATGAAAGGGAAAAGCTTTATAAGCAAAAATCAGCCAGTATTCCCTCTGAGTAAAAATGAAGAAGTAATTTAGAAAAATGTGTTAGGCATGGTGAAATGATTAGAAATTAAATTAGGTCTGTTGGGATTGCTGAAAGAACATCAGCTGAGAAACATCACAAACTTGTGCCTCTTGCAAGAATTTGCATCGTGGTCTTTGCAAAGCAGCAGAACTTCTTATGATAATGATTTAGAAAGTAGATCATTTAAATGTGGAGGAAATGAAGCTCAGACTCAGCTTTTTCCATACCAGCACCACAGCAACAGTTCTTTCCCCTCAACAAGATTTAGGAACATTTCTTCCAGCAGCTTCCCTTTGCCATTAAGTTTGAACAATTGTGTTTAATAGAGGCTTGTCATTTGCACGCCATGAGTGAAGGAAAGAGGAATAGTTCTTGGAAAAAACAAACTCCAATTAAACACTCCAGGCCCAGTAAAACTGCTGGGCAGGTGTTTCATGTCAGGCTGATGTATAATCTTCCTTCTAAGGAAAGTTCCATTTTTAGGGAACTTTATTGCAATCCCAAATGTTCTCTGGAAGTGGGCAGGGCAGAACAGCACCTGGTTCCTGTGTTCTCCTCGAAGATACCATGCCAGCTTGGCAGGTTCTGTTTTCCAAAGAAAATCATATTGACTGGCATTAATTCTACTTCCTTTCTTTTATCCTCCATTAATTGAGACTTGTAGGAATTGCTGCATTATTTTGCTAGGGTTGATTCCAGGTCTATGGGCTCCCAATTATCCAGGTTGTCTCATTTGCCCTCTAATGGCACCAGCACAGGACCTGCTGCTTTCCAGTTTAAAGTTCCCTTGACATTTTGAGATCCAATGGAAAAAGAACAACAACAAAGAAAAGAAAATCATTATTGTGGTCTGCTAAATTCTTTTTTCTGCTTTTAATAAATTCTTACAAACAAGACTTTTGTGCTACCTTGTTTTAAAAAGTGCCAGTTTTTGGCATTTTGTAGCCAGTTTTTAACATTCTGCAGAATTATTCTGAGAGTAGAAATATTCCCTCAGATGAGATTGGCACATTATCTTATCTTGCATTTTACCTGCTCAAACAGAGAATATAAATGTCACATATTTACTCTTTCTGCATTGACAGTTATCTTGTGTTATTCAGAAATGAGCCAATTCCATTTTGAAATGTCTTTCTATTCCAAAATATGTTAAATTTTTTTTTGTTTGTTTTTTAATTTTTTTTCTAAAATGTTCTGGGTAAGTTGAAAAATGTTTCTCCTGCTTTAATTTATATGTTTCTGTTTGCCTTCCATCATAAGGTATTACATGAACTTGAGAGACTTACTACATAAATGCTTTCTGTTACACTTGTGATTTTATGCTCCACATCCTTCAGTATTTGGGGCTATCTGATTGCCCACAACTGAGGTGAAATATTCATTTTCAGGCTGGAAGTTATCTTTAGCTACACTCCGACTTTATAATTTATTGTTCCTCCCTCCCTAAAGTGCCTGGAGAACTCCCAAATTTTACCAATGATGCTGATATAAAGGCAGACTCAGCGTGTCTGAGAGATTCTTGCTGTCTTTCAACTCTTGGCCTCCCCAGTGCACCTTTCCTTGAGTTCCAGCCTCATTTTTTATATTTTCTTAGGATGAGTTTTCATTCCATGGCCTCCTTTGTGCCTCTTTCTATCCTGTGCCCTTGGGATACACCTTATTAGTAGCTGTAGGAGTGCTGGGAGTTTGTTTCAGATTAGGTCTGCTGCAGGCACGTGGCTGCAGTGACCATGAGCAGCTCTCCTTTTTCCAGGCAGGATCAAATCTGTGCCAGTCCCGGGGGCAGCACTGGCAGGGCACATTCCCAGCTCTGCTCTGCCCATGGAGCTGTGCCCGTGCTGACCTCTAGTGTCACAGCAGGCTCTGCCAGGCTCCACGCTGCCTTTTACTCTCCAAGGTGGCACAGAGGCATGGGATATTTGTGTTAGGAAAGGCCTGTATCAGGAATAGTGTGGCCAGCAGGAGCAGGGAGGTCATTCTTCCCCTGTACTCTGCACTGGTGAGGCCACACCTGGAGTGCTGTGTCCAGTTCTGGGCCCTCAGGTTGGGAAGGACATTGAGACACCTGAGCAGATCCAGAGGAGGCAACAGGGCTGGAGAGCGGCTGGGAACACAAACCCTGTGAGGAATCACTGAGGGAGCTGGGGGTGCTCAGCCTGGAGAAAAGGAGGCTCAGAGGTGACCTTATCCCTCTCTTAAGCTCCCTGAAGGGTGGCTGTGCTCAGGTGGGGTTGGTCTCTTTCTCCAGGCAGCACTGACAGAACCAGAGGACACAGTCTCAAGCTGCACCAAGGGAAATAGAGGTTGGATATTAGGAAAAGGTTTTTTATGGAAAGAGTGATAAAGTACTGGAATGGCCTGCCCAGGGAGGTGGTGGAGGCACCATCCCTGGATGTGTTTAGGAGAAGGCTGGATGTGGCACCTGGGTGCCATGGTTCAGGTGAGGTGTCAGGGCATGGGTTGGACTCGAGGATCTTGAAGGTCTCTTCCAACCCAGTCATTCTGTGAATTTTGTGAACTCTGTGACCTCAGTGATCACCAAGACCATCCTGTCAGCCAGACTGAGTGCCACCTCCAGTCTGAGCACAGTGCCTGTGCTTTTGTTTGGTATCCCTCATTCCTGAGTTTCCAGCAACTTGAAAACGTAGAGACAGATTATCCAGGAATAGCAGAGTTCCCTTGCAATTTCTTTTTTACCTATGTAACTGTACACAGCTCTTAAAAGCAGAAACTGCAGCAATCCTTGTCCAGCATTCCCTCTCGATCCCACAAGCTACCAAACAAGTCCAAGCTGTGTTAATAAAATGAATCCTTTTGCTGTTTCTGAAGCAGAGAATTTTCTGTTTTCCACATTCTTAGTTTTTAACGCCCCGTGCGTTCAGTAAAACCAGATTTGTTCCTCATTTCCACCATCCCTTTTTATAATTAGCACAACACCTTCCCAGGCAGTCGAGCCAGCCAGGCTGCTAGAAAATGGATTTGCCTTGCTGCAGGAAGGAAAGATGCTTTACTGTGGATTGAGGAGCTGACATCTGTACTGGCCTTCCAGAAGGACAGGAGTCTTGCTTTCCCAAATTTGCTGCCTGGACATAATAGATATCCATATGTAAAACCAGTGCCTTATCCCATATAATTGACTCTATGATTCTGTGTTAAACACAGCAGTGGAGGGGAAAAAAAGCAAATAAAATCCCCCTTTTCATCCAGCCTAAATGGCCCACCTTTTACAAATGACCCAGATTAGCAAAATCCTATTTAACAAATTATTCCTGGTTTGTTACGATCAGTTCTGGCTAATTTTAGCTAGAAAGGCAACTGAAGAATAAATAGAAATATTGTAGTGATTATTAGAACTCTGAAAAATTCTATACACAAATAACTTTGGAAACCACTAGAAATAAGTGGGTTTCAATGAGACAGAGGAGATGGTATCTCACCAAATGAGCACCTCAAGGGTTTTGATAAAAAATTTTGATAAATTCTCCTTCCACAAGATTTCACCTTGAGTAGAAGGTGCCTGTGTACCTGTGACAGAATTATTGTGCAACTTGAACTGTTTGGTGTGAGCAGCAGCAGTTAAGGACAAAATATTGCTGCAGCTGGAAGGACTAAATGGAGGCAGTATAAAAGAAATTTATATATGTAAGGGAAAGATATTTTTGTTGGGAAAGTTAATCACAAACATCATTATGGCAGTAGTGTAAGGAGCTAAGAATTCTGAAAGCTGGGAAATAAGTTCTCACTCAACCGTGCAGGCTGGACTCAATATGGCCAAGAGAGTATAAAGCCAAATTACTATCAAATTGGAAAGGCAAGATTGCCTCACTTGTAGTTGAAAAATTGTGCTGGGATGCAGATACAAAGGCAGCCATTTCAAATGGGTTGAAAGCTCAAGGGATGAATATTACACCTATTTATATTAATTATGTTAGGTTATACATATTATATTATATTATATTACATTACATTACATTACATCACATCGCATCACATCACATCATATCATATCATATCATATCATATCATATCAATTTTTATTATAATACGTTTATTATATTAATTTTTATTATATTATATGTATTATATTATATTGAATTTTTAATCCCAGTCAGGCTCTGAAGGTTATCCCGTTGTAACCCTGGTACCCAGAGCCCAAGCTGACTGTTCAGTCAGTCCTCCTGCCCTGAGGGATGTCATGCAAGCTCTGACCTCTGAAATACTCTTTCCTGCCTTGCTTCTGTGTTTTGCACAACCAGCCACCTGGCTTATGGGATTCTGAACAATTTCATCTTTTGAGAAGTGATTTTCTGCCACATAATATTTCCCATGGACAGATCTGTCATTAAAAAAAATTGGGAATTGATGACAACACGGTGATCATAGACAAAGATATTCTGTTTCTGATTTATCCTTTAGAAAGATCAGGAATATGCCATATACCATATATTTGCTTAAACTGCATTCTCCTCCATCAATCAGTGGGAAAACTATACTGCAACCAAAAAAAAGAAAAAAAAATCTATGCAAAGAACTAGATGTGAGGTGCTGGCAAGGCAGCCCACAAAGCTTGGTGCAGTAATAATCAACTAATTCTGACAACTCTCTGTAGCTGAGGATGTAAATCAACCCCACTTTTTTGTCTCAAGTGATGGAAATTCAAAGAATGAACCTCAGCAAGTTTCTGCACTTTAGCTTTGCTGAGCGAGGCATTTATGCTCCCAGTGATGACAAACAGCAGTTTGGGAAAAGGCTCTGGAATGAATCATCACTCAATAATAAAGGGAAGGGGGAGGCAGAGGTGACTGGAGAGCTGTTTTTATCTGCAGGCTGGCTATGGGAGAGAGCCATCTGCTTCCCACACAACCTGCAGGGCATGCTCCCTGGCCAAAGGTGCCTTCAAAAGCCTTTTCTTCTTTCAGTCTTCATCTTCTGAGCAAGAAGCAATGGAGATTTCCTACTCTAACAGGAGTATTTGTTAGAAATCCTTGGGAACACTGAGTCAACCCATTTCTCAAATAATGATGCAGGTCTGGTTTGAAGGAAGAGTAAAAGAAAGGATTCCATGATAATAATTTCATCATTTGCCAAGGTTTTGAGAGCAGTATAAAACCAAAGCATCAAACAAAATTATTCAAATTAAAAAAAAAAAAAAAAGCAAGCCCATGTCTAGAGCTTGTAGGGAATGTAAGCCTGTCTGCATACTTATCTCTGAATAAGGAATTTTTAATTCATAATATTTTACTGTCTGGGCTGCTCAGCTGACATGTACTTCATCCCTTTCACTCGCATTTCCATGCTTGCTAAGAGCCACTTAGGAATAACTCTAATCAGCTGGAAGGGAGCAGCACAACTCTCCAAAGCATTGAAATAGGCTAAAAATAAAATGCATAGCAATATAAAATGAGAGTTATGTGGTAGGAAACTCAACATTTCCAGTACATCTGGGATTGCTGCTGTGTGAAATCGGACATGCAGGTGGGGAGTTTTTCCTCTTCTGGTTCTTTCTGCACTTTTTTTTCCTCAAGAAATCATTTGTCACACCACCGAGGATCAAAGAAGTGCAAACTCTGAGGGATGTCTCAAGAAAGGAGTTACTGTGATGGTTTATTCCTTTTACTTCCAGTGATGCATTCCCATTTTCTGTTCAAAATCACAGCCCATGGAATATTTTCAAGTTGAGAGCAGATAGAGACATCAGAGATGTCTAATGTTACAAATTACTGTAGAAGCACCAAAAAGTCAAAGCTATGAAGTGAATGATTTATGAAATGATGGAGCCTCCTGGGGAATTTAAGCCCAATTATTGGTTTAAGAGAGAATACTTCAGCTTGTGGCAGAATTTGAGCAGCCCTGTTCTGCAACATGCTAAAAAACTAGGAGTAATACCTAATTTTTGATTCCCAGTTGCTCTTGTGGAAACTACTCATATAACATGTTTTTTTCAAGCCATTCAAATCTGTTTTGAGCCTCTCAAATTTTAACAAACCTGGCAGATCTTAATGACTGTTACTAGACAGAAATCTGTAGCTTTTACATCCTGGAATTCTGGAGCTTTTCAAATTTCATCAAGAATATATATTTTAATTATAGCATCTCTACACTAATAGTTTTTTGGGGATTTTTTGGTTTGTTTTTGGTTTGTTTTTTTTTTTTTTTTGTAATTAGTGACACTTTTTAGTATCTTATGAACCTATGATCAACTATAGTTGATCTTTTTGCTTTCTCTAAGTATCTTAAATGACAGTAGAATAGCTTTTACTTTGATTTAACATCCATTTTTCCCCCTGAAATTCTGTTTAACCAGGATTCTCTGATGCACCTGTGTAAATATTATTTATATCAAATTCTGTTCAAATCATTCTGGCTGTCTATCAGAATTAAATATAATGGCCTAATTAATCTAACTCATTACATTTAGAATGACCTAACACTTTTAAAAGTAACTTTGGGGAAAAAAAAAAAAAAAAAGCAAGGCAAGCCTTAGATCTGTACATATTCCAAAAGTGTTGAGAAGTCATCTTTTTCTGCTGCACTAAATGACACATTGGGGCTTTTTTCCCCTTCTGATTTTTAATGGCTCAGATAAAAGGCCTGACAACAGAGGCTGAAAACTCTTTGAAACTCTCCCCAGTTAGTTGAGATCAAATTCTTCTTAATTTAAGGAAGATGATGGAGCAACTGCTTAAAGTAATGGCAGTGCTGGAGGTAATCAGGAAAATGATGCCTGAACAGAGCAGCTGTCAGATAATCCATATTCTGTTCTGGAATCATGGCTCTGCTTTTTGCTTCCCTCCCTTGCTAGAGAGCTCAGCTCATTTTGTTATAGATCACTGCTAAGGGGGTACTCTGGGGTCAGAAATAGATTCTTGGTCTCCAGGTAAAACAGACAGACCTGAGTGAATGTTCCCAATTGTGAACTCACAAAATGGATTGAATTTTAAATGGTAGTGTAACTTGGTTATGTTGTTTACACACGATGTTTGTGTTTGTAGCTGAGTCTGAAACTTGGGCTTTGCTTTCTGAATTGAAATGGAAAATGTCCATCAACTTTCTCAACCCTCCAGTCAGTCCAAAATTCACAAATATAAAATGTGGTTGTAAAAGTCAAACTGATTTTGTGCATACTTACAAGCAAAAAGCACTTCAGTGTATTGGTTTGTGTCTTTTTTTTTTATAGCCAAGGGTTCAACTCTAATTATACAACAATCACTAAGTCTTTATTCCATGCTTGCAGTTATGTTTTGCACACATCAAGAATTAGTTTAGTGCTATTTAGAGAGACATTGAAAATAGTTCTGTATTTTGTCTGCTCTCCTGAAAATAATGAAAGTAATTGTGTTGGGTACCCTGTATAACACATTAGTAGTTTGAGGAAATGAAATATAACATGTCTTTATATCAAATATTGTTTGTCAGGTAAGTTATAAAGTTATTTTTTAAAAGTTATATTAACATTTGTTAGTCAAGACTTTAAAAAGAATGAAAATAGTTACATTCCTGACTGTAAATCCTTATAGATTACACTTTTTCTTTCATGTTGCCAGGATCAAACCTCTCCTTTGGACTGATCTCATAGGAGACTTTGAGGCCCTGGGCCACTGTTTGAGAGGAAAATGCAAATATAGATAGGAAAATTCAAGACACCTTCCCAAAATCTCCAAGTTTTCATGCTAAGATTTTATACCCAAGAATAAGACACAGCTACCTGCAGCAAACATAAGATTGTCAGAAGAAATAATGCCAGAATTGCTTTATTTGAAGGAGCAGAGGATGTTTCTAATGTTAAAGATTTTTGCTAAGAGCTTGCCCCGGAGAAAAGCAAATTAAAGAATCTTGTTTCATTTTTAGCAAAGAAATCTTAAGGGTGTAGTTTGTTTTCAAATGGACTCTTGAATCCCTTATGTTAGTCTTCCTCACTGGTTTTAATGCTTTGCGTATAAATGAATTCCCATTTTCAGGGTGAGCTGGTGAAACATTACCTGTATTCTGGGCAGCAGGTGGACAGATGAAAAAGGCAACTATTATTTTCCTGGAAACATCTTGTTAATTGGGGGCAAGGAGAGAGCAGGGAGGTGGAAATGCTTGTCAGAGGGGTGATACATCATTGCCCCATCATTGGTGGATGATGCACTTTGTGTGTTTCCTGAGCAGCCCAGCAGTGGGATGATGCTGCTGCAGCACAGGGAGGAAATTCTGCTGTTCTCAGGAGTGGCTGTCCTCAGGTGCTCACTCCTCCAGAGCAGATTGCTCAGTGCTGGGAAGGACAGACACCTCAGACAGCCCCAGACCTCACCAAGAGTTATGAGTGCCTCGGGGTTGGAAGGGTCTGTGAGCCTGAGCAGCAGGGAGGAGCACACACCTGGGGACAGAGGGGCTGCAGGGGCTGCTGGAGCTTGGCTGTGCCACCACCTCCAGCTTCTCTCTCTCTGTGTTTTCAACTGTACTTTTAATGATGCCACTGGCCTGGGGAAAAAATAATATAATATAATACAACATAACATAACATAACATAACATAACATAACATATAACATAACATAACATAACATAACATATAACACAATATAATATAATACAATATAATATAATACAATATAATATAATTATATAATTTAAAAAATTTTTTTAGGTTACTTTTTGTGTAAAACTCTCTGCAAATTGTTCCTAAAATAGTGACTGCTGTGTCTAAAGTCTAAGTAACCTTGAACCCAAACTTGCATTTAATCATTCTGTGTCTGAGAAAGAGAACTGTTAAATATTGCTGAACTTTTCCTCATTAAACAGGTGTTGAGTTTATTGGCATGTGTCTTATTAGCTGGCTAATAAATGCAGGTGATACTGATTATTTAATGAGAAGCTTTACCTCTACCAAGATGTTTTTAAGTATTCATTTTGATAGATGTTCAGTTCTGAATATAAAAAATCCTTCAGTTGAACTCTAATGAGTTGAACTACACCCTTGTTCCTGTATTTGGAGAGTCTACGAGGTTTCACCCTGTTGATAGAACTGGAAGACTGAAATATATCATAAATATTCTTGTTCAAAATTAAATATTTAGAATTTTTTGAAGTCCTGACCTTACTTTGGAGGATGCTGCAACTCATCTCGTTTAAAAGTTAAGTGGAAATACTTAAGTTAATCAGCCAAGCACTTCCGAAAGTTCTTGCAAGGCTGTTTTGATCCAATTTAAGATGTATTACTGAATCTTTTAAAGGTAAAGAATCAGTAAATACTTGATTATCCTTCTTTTGGATTGACCCGAGTTACAAATAAGGCAACATGTAAAATCTACCATCAGATCTGCTCAGAATCAAACGTTATTAAGAATTTTCCTTAAAAAACACTGTCCAGTTTCTTAGGTTGTGTTATATGGAAACAATATTGATGAAGTGTTTCATATGTCATTAAGCACATGTAATTTTGGGATTCTCCCAATGTTTTCCAGTACAGCTATAAACAGGGATAAATTTCAAGTTGTTGTGTGATTTATGAGGGACAAGCTTGAAAAAGCCTCCAGTAGTCCAAGATGTTGGTAAAAGAGAAGGAAAATAGTTGGCAGCAGGATCTCAGGTACTGCCATGCACACAGGGAACAGAATCTGGGCTTTCTAACAGGATTCACCCTGACAAGGATTTCCCTTAATAATCCTCCTGTTTCAGATGGCTTAAACAGATTACTCAGGCACTGAAATGGGTATGCTTAAAATACCACTTATCCCTGATGGCTGGAATCCTGTTCTGGGAAGCACTTGGGAGAACAGTGGTTGTTCTGTGTTTTAAAACAGAACTTGGGGCTTAACTCTGAAAAAACCTTTTGTAGTGCAGGCTCTGGAGTTTGCAGCCTGTCACTAAGGGGCAGATTTATGGTTTGACTTTCAGCTCTCACTTGAAAGCACAGAGAAACCGCACTAACTACAACAACAGATAGTTTTGAATGGAAATCAATCAGCTTGAAGTGATTAATGCCTGAATATTATTTAATTTCCAGGCTGGCATGCCCACACCCAGCCCTATCAGGTTTGGCAGACACAGTCTGGGATGACCAAGAATGTTGGGTCACTAAAAGTTGGTGATTGGCTTGAAAAGTAGGTTGAACTGCAGCTGTGAATTTAAACTGCTACAATCCCTGTCATTCTCATTTATTTTTTTTTAAATCCATTCTAACTTCATACCTTTAGAGTAAATTAAATTTGCCCATGTAGTCTCCTGTAGTCAGGCTTTAAGGTAAAGGTTGCAAATGTGTCACTTGAAGGAGCATGAAAATAAGGAACCCATTTCACTCACCCCCTAAAATTTGTGAGAGTGGCTTTAATGTTTTCCCAAACACATATGAAGAGTTATGATATAACATTATTGCTATTCATAAATGTAAGAAACCAATGATTTCGTGGAAACTAGTTGTTTTTCTGGGGCTATTTTCTGCATTTTTCTTGAAATGTGGCTGCTTCGAAGCATGAAGAAACCTAAAATTGCATTGTTGCTGATAAAAGTTACTTTTACAGCTTTAATTTTAAAGGTACTCTGTTTTTAAAGGTGGGGGGTTTTTTGTTTTTATTTTTTGGGGTTTTTTTGAGGAAAGTCTTGATCTTGCAGAGATACATTTTAAATGTTTTTTCTGAAACCTGCAGTATATAATATTGTGTTTTTCCTCCTGTGATGTGTGTACATACCATGTATATTTGAAGCATTCATATTTGATGCCCTAAATCAGGTTTTACCTTATTTTGCAATATTAATTTTTCTTACATGATCAGACTTTCATGTGAGTATGAAAACACCAATGATTTGTATTGATTTTTCTCTTCCTTGTTGGTTTTTCCCCTGATTTTCTTGCTGAGCTATTCTAAAGTAAAAAAAGTAAAAGATACCCTATAGACCATCTTCCAAATGTGCATAATACATGACCTGGTGCTTAATGTTTTTCAGCATCTCAGAAACAAGAACATATTCTGAATTTTGATTAAATGCATTTGATGGGCCATCTAATGGTTTGATGACAATGTTTAAGTCAGGGTTTCTTGAAGTTAATATATTGTGTTACACAAATCAATTCATTCCATTAGTATCCTAAAACCCCAAGCATCTGTTTGGAAGCTCAATAAATTGGACTGCCCTGGTATCTTTATCTGGGATATCAATATTCAAAAGCCTTCCTACATCCTGAACGTGCTGATTGCACCTTTTTCCTTACAGAAAATCAATTACCCTGCCTTACAGCAGCAGAATTTTAAAAGGATACAACCCAAACTTGAATCTCACTCTCTGATTTGATGTCTGGATGCTGTGTGTGTGTACAGCTCTTGTGTGGGCCTTGTTTAAATTCAGGATAAGGTCACCACTGTGCACCTGTTACTGTGCAAAAGCTTTTCCAACATTTCCTAACAGCCAATATCATCAAGGGGGCCAGGGCTTTGGAGGAGTTTCTTTTGGCTGTCAGACTGAACTGTCTTCCAAAGAGCCATCCCTAGTGAGTTGTTTTTCTTTGACTTGGTCCCACACTCCTGGCTCACCAAAATTCAGGATTAGCCTCCTTCTCTCCCAGCCTTGTTCTGAGTGCTGCCAGAGCCTGTGCTCTGATCCTATCAGCTGCCAGCCAAAAATCACTTTTTTTCCAAGTAAATAAAAATTAATATGCGTGGGTAGCAAGGGCAGACAGGACCTTCCCTGGCTAGGAAATGGTGGGGAACAGTGAATGTCTGTGTTCTGCTGTTTGGGGATGCACACAGAGTCTGCCAGAAATGTTCTTGGGACAGCAGCCCCGTTCTGGATGGAGAGATTGGAGCACGCAAGGAGTAACAGATGTGGGATGAGGAATTGATGAATCTGACTCCATGTTCTTAGAAGGCTAATTTAATATTTTATGATATTATATTATATTATATTATATTAAAGAATGCTATACTAATCTATACTAAAGAATAGAGAAAGGATACAGACAGAAGGTTGAACTACTTAAAAACTCATGACTGACTCCTCAGAGTCCCAACACAGCTGGATGGTGATTGTCATCAAGTAAAAACAACTCACATGTTGGATAAACAATCTCCAAACCACATTCCAAAGCAGCAAAACACAGGAGAAGCAATCAGATAGTTATTATTTTCATTTTTCTCTGAGGCTTCTCAGCTTCCCAGGAGAAGAATCCTGGGCAAGGGGATTTTTCCAGAAAATGTGACAGTGACAAAGGGATGTCCGTGAATAAAAGCACCATGGCTGAGGACGTCACCCTTCTGCTTCTCACACACACACACAGTGACGGAGATGCCCCTCAGCTGGTGTGTAACGTGGGCTCTGAGCTGCGCTTTCGGGAGCTGTCCCTGCATTCAGGAGGTGGTCACTAGATGGCATCTTTGGGTACCGAATTTAGGGGAAAAATCATCTCTAACGTTTCATTTGTACTCAGCCTCGTTTCAGCTCACTCTTATTTCTGCCTGGGTATAAAAACCTAAGAAAGGACATGCCCAGGCAGCAGGAGACAGTGGGGAAGGAAACTTTTTTCTGTATTTTTTGTACTTTCTGAGCAGTGGGGTTTACCTTGAATTCTAATAATTATGTGTAAACATTTTGCAACACTTTTCTAGGTGATATTTGTGGAAATTTTTGGATTATGTATGAATGCAGATCTAGGAATCTGTCATTTGTGGGTTTTTTTTCCACAGTCCTTACAGATGATAGTCAATCCCTTGGAAATATTCCAGATAAAATCGTATCTTGAAAACACTTAAAACTGAAAGTAACCATTCAGCAGATACCAGCAAGGATTTCCAGGTTAAAACCAAAATTACTTCTGCAGCAAAGAAGAATGTGTCCAGCACTCTAATCCTTACATATTAAGATACCTTTTAATATTTTTATATAGAAATACATAAAAGCTGCCATCCAAATTCTCTTGATTTGAAGGTAATATTGATCTCTTTCCTAAAACCAGCTGAAGGTGATGGTAATTCAGTAGGTGGCAGTCCTCTTAAACCAAAGAAGATATCGTGTGACTATCAGAGATGGAATGTGAATGCAATAAAGTGTTTATTAAGCATTTCCATGTCATCCAAACTCAGGATGGCTTGTATTTTTATTTAGAGTCCTCCAAGCTATTGACACTTTCTTTTTCCTATCTGTAGCTGTTCTGTAAAATCATGATGACAACCCTCTAAATGTATTTGAGAAAAGTTCTTCTTGCAGACTTCTCCCAAGTGCTTGTCTGTGTGTCTAGAGCTTGTTTTGGTTCTTTTTCTTTTTTATTTTCTTGCTTCTCACACAACAGGAAGGATCTGTCACTCACACATTACCAAGTGCTTTTGTCTGAATTTCTTATAGGATGATCCTTAGAACAGGAATCACTGTTCTCTCTCAATAAATGGCCTGTGCTGTTAAAAATCTCCTCTTGCACTCTTCCCAAAGAAGTTGAATCCTTTGGCAATGGTGTCAGCTGCCTGTTTCCATTCCCCTGGATTTGTATCCATGATGCTCCTTGTCAGCAGCATGAGAGACCTCTCATTGATTCAGTTCTCTCGTTTGTCATAGCAGGGAACAGATTCTGGTTTTTTATCTTACCTACAGGGCAGATTTGTTACCCCAGCAGTGTGCAAATTTAGGCACACAGTTTGTGGTGATTGGGAGTGGGGCTGTGGCTGAGTCTCATCCCCAATGGCACAGCTGTGAGCAGCACTGACAGCAATGGGCCAGGGAGTGCCTGGGGGCACTGCCCAACCACCAAAGGGAGCAGAGGGCACACAGGGGCAGGGCATCAACAGGAGGGGATGAAAGGCTGGGCTGAAGAACAGGGAGGGCAGACCCCTGCAGCTTTCTGAGGTGGTGAGGTGTTGCTCTGAATGGGCAGGACCTGGAGCCTTCTGCTGTGGTGAGGTGTTACTCTGGGTGGGTTGATGCTTTCTGAAATTGTGTGGTGATACTCTATGTATCATGGGTGTCTCAACTGTGACATGCAAACTATTTGAAAAGTAATAGCACAAAAATGCATTCATTTAAAATAAAATAAGCCAGAGCTTTATTGGTGTAGAAGAGTGTGAGTTCTAAACCTGTTAAATATAACTCCTGTTGCCTTCTTCCCTCCTGTTTGCTTCACTCCCAGCCCCTTTCAAGGAGCCTACGATCACTCCCCCTTGTGTGAAAGGAGTGCACTCAGAGACACTTTTTTTAAAATAAAGCCAAGGGAGTTGCTTGTTTTCCTGAAACACAGAAGGTGTCAGAGGCAAAAAGCTCTGATAAGCTGCTTAAGGTGCTCTAACAGTGTTAGTGGACACACAGGGGCTCAAGTATGGGCAGGTTGAAGGGAGATTTTGATAACATTCAGGATTTTTTGACAGTGACTGTGGCTTGTCCTTCTCCCATGTCTTTGGAGAAAATGTGGCAAAAATACAACTATTTCCAAGGAGCCACTGAAGATGAGGCCAAAGAATGTCCGGGAGAAATGAGTAAATGTTGAATAAATGTCTTATACCAGAGGGATGGTGTAAAAGTGAGAATTCACATGAACTTTGCTGCTGCAGTTGCTTCCAACAGCTTCTGTGTGTGAAAGTGTGAGTGGATGACTTCTGTGGGTTTTACCCAGTTATAGATGGTATATGTGTGACAAATCATGGAAGAGATAATCAGAGAAAACTGTTGTGTGCTGGGAAGCACTCAGAGCAAATCTGTATTGTAGTGGTCTAAAATAAACAGTTGGGTGTTATTTTTTTTATAGTCTTGTCCACTAGGAGTAAATATGTTTTTAAATGTAGTAGGATTCCATCACTTTGCATAATGTACTGGAAATACAGTCAGTGGAGTAGAAATAATTAAATGAAAAGAGAGTGGTTGATGGTCCTTTAATCTTTTTATGTGCAACATAAATGCCAAAGTAAAGTACACAACTCTAATAGCTACTTAATGGCCATGCAGGATGTTGTGCAGTGGGCAAATAACTCTGCAAATGAAGAGCTGCTGCAGAAATCCTTTAAAAAAGTGTGGAAGAAAGTGACACAAGCTTTGACTGGGTGAAACCATGAAACAGATTGGAATGGGATATCACCTTATCACTGCTGTGCTTGACTGGGCAGAAATAACACAAAATCACCTTCTATTATCTTGGGAATGTCTTTAACGTCTCTGGTGATCAAAGGCATCATTTTGGGCTTCCCAGTGTCTGTAACCTCGCTTGTGATCAGGGGAGGAATCACATTCTGAGGTTGTGTCCGTGGCTGCAGCTGCAGAACGCAGAGCTGAATAAATCTTGAGCTAAATTCTGCTTCCAGATTGATGTGTGGATATGACAGGAGATCTCATCATCTCTAATTGCTGTTGCTTATTCCAAGTGGTTCTTGCTGCTTCAGGATATTGAGAATCCCAAAATTTAGGTCTGCTTGGTAGTTTTCTAAAATGTCTTTAGTAAATGCCTTTACAGAGGAGGGCAGTTTGAAATGTTGATTTGTGCAGTGGAGCAAAAATTCCAGTGAGCAAAATTTCGATCAAAGTTTAGTTTGGAAAAGTATTTCTTAGCTCTGATAATGGAAGGAAAGAAAATAGATCCATAAGTATAGTTTCTAAAATAGAACCAAAATAAAACAGGAGAGACTTTGGCCTGGGAAGTGTCCTCTGGGATTTTTAACCAATCAAAAATATACATTTAAATTACATTCAATTTATATGATTTAGAGGGTGCTTTTCTCCTCTCTAAATTTTGTACTTTCCCCAAAGCTGATGAAACCTTTTTTTTTTTTGTTTTCTTTTTTTTTTCTTTCTTTCTCTGCTTTCTAATCTCCTGACTTTTTGGCTAAAGAAGTCCATTTCATTAGATCCCTAATTATGTATTCAGGAAACTCCTCATTTCTCTGGGTTTTTTTGGCTAATGACCACCCTGCTTCGCTTTATCTCAAAGCAAAGCGTATCATGGCTTTTATTCCTCCAGGAATAAAGCAGATGGCATTTAGCACAACATCTGGGGGAAAAGAACCCCTCAGATCTTTAAAGTGTTTTTAGTAAAGTAAACACTGTTAAAATGGATTGATGGCTTTACCTATAATACCCCTGGGTGGAAGGCAGGTTGTTTTAGTTCCTGCCTATTTTGAGTGTTTTGTATCTAGAGACAGGATTAGAAATTGATGTGTGCGAGCAGTATTTCAGTTTATGACATTTTGTGGAGAAAAATCTTCAAAAAATCAGTGTTATTCATATTTTGGTTCTGGGAGGAGCACCCTGATTCCCAGTACTGAAAACACCTCAGTGGAGCTGGGCTGCTGCTGTCAACACACAACATTGCAATTGATTATTGTGATTACAGGCAAACAAAGCAAATCAAAATACATCTAAAGCTGGCAGAACTTCTGTTAACTCTAAATCCCACACTGTGAATAGCAAATCTACCTTTATCTGCCGCATTCCTGTTACCCATTTCTAGATGAGGCCTCTTCTTTTAAACAATATCATCTTAAAATTTTGACATCATAATGTTCTTGAGGTGACAAGTTGTCAAGTTCAAGTTATGTGATGAGGAAGGAGATTATCTAAAAGCAGTTTTGTCCATTTTCTCCTGAAATGGTGGTGGTGTATCACAATAAATTGAGGTGCCCTAGCATTCCTGAGAAGAGTAATTAGACAGTGATGCATGAAAGAGTGATTGTTTAACTAGTGGGAACTTCCTGTGTGTCCAAAGAACTCTTCAAGCTGTGCAAATCATTGTCACTGGGAGGTGATTATGTCTTGTGCTGTCTGTGTGCAGGATTAGGGTAAATAATGAAATGGGATTTTTTAATGATATATTTGGAGGATTAGATTTCCATGGCCTCTTTGTGGATTAAGTTTGGATATGCTGAGATGCAATTTATATGTGAGAAGGAGATAAAGGAGGGGGAGAAGGTGGGAGTGTGATTATCAAGCACAGAGAGATGGCTAATCCAGGTGGGCCTAATACACTCAATTACATTTTTAGAAAGGAATAAACCTGTTAAGTAGAGATCTCAATTAAGTGCATCCCATCTTTGAGACAATTTTTGGTTTTGGTTTTTTTTTTTTTGCAAACCAAAAATTCTCAAATTGAAAATCTCTCCCACTTCTCTTTATTTGCCTTTTTCCATTCAAATCTGAGAGGTCACAAAGTCCACAATATAAAACCTTCTAACAGGTCAAGGCTGTATTTTTACATTTTCACTTTGCAGGTTTGAGAGTGATTTCGGGAGGTTTTGTATGTCAGTTGAGAGGTTCAAGCTTTTTACATAATTTCTCTTTAAAAAGCACCGAGACTATTTGATTTCTTCAGTTATAACATTTTACAAATCTCATAAGTACAAAGATGCAGCATGATTCCTTTTTTCTTATTAGTTTATAGGCATTAAGCTGGGCACATAATGGAGTTTCAGGAATATGTCAGTCTTAGGAGAATTCATTTCCATATCACTGCTTGCTTCCAAGAATTAGTAATTTGGGCTTGCGGAAAACATCTAGAAATTACAAGTTTATTTTGCCATTCCTGCTTTTGTAACCTTTGGGCACCTTGGAAATGGGTTTTGACATTTCTGTAACAATCAAACAAATGTACATTTTCATCATTGAATTTACAAGCTTTAAGCTCAGGTGCTTTTTCAGCTGCATGACTTTAATCCAGGTTTATTGCCTGCCTTTGGTGTTTGCTGTGGTCTCTGGGAGGCTGTTTGCACTCCCTGTGCCTCAGGTACCTCATTCTCTGAATTGCAAAGCTTTTCTGAGGAGAAACTTCATGAATGTTGGCCCTCAGCAATAATCTGGTCTTTTATGTGATCCATTTCAGGGTTGATTTTCAATTCTATTTAGGCAATTTCATCCTAATTGCATGATTTGAACTTTGATTAATTTTTGTAACACTTGCATTACTACAAGTGCGTGTTCAGATATTATTCAAAAAATGTATAATATACTACGTCTTTTAAACCTTCACTGGATTTGGGGGAAAACAAGACAAACCACCCTTCAATTTAACCAGTGCACAATTAAAAGCCATCTAATCTTCTAGTGATCCATTCATGAGAGTTTCAAAATGTGTTATAAATAAAACTTCTTCAGTCTCTGTCATAGAAGAACTCAAAAATCTTAACTTTGAAAACAATTTTACTGTCACATTTAAAATAAATCCTTAATCTAGAGTCAACTAAGTGGTGAAAAATGAAACTTGAAAGGGCCTGGCTTGAGATGTAGATAAAAGATTGTCAGATTTGAAAAGGAAGACCTACTTTCTGCTCCTTTTTGTGAAGACTGCAGCAGATGAAGAAAAGGCATTAGGTGAAATTGTAAGAACTAACAAACCAGAAGCTAACAGAAAGGATAATATACATATATATATATATATATATATACATATATACATATATTTCAGGCTGATTTTTAGTATGATCTTTTAGTGTTCTTAATGTATACTTATGTCTCCTCCCCTTTTTGCCTGCCTTGTTTTGGTTTTTACAGTCTACGAATTTGAATCTAATTAATTAGACTTTATTTCTTTATTTCCAGTGGTGGCTTGGTGTCAGCAAGGAGAACCCCAGGCAGGTAAAACCCCAGTTCTCAGACTCCTGAGTGCTTCCTTCAGTAGATGTTCCCAGTATAGATGGAGAGTGCTCAGCTGCAGTCTAGAAATACCACACTAATCATTTAAGAGGCCTTTTCCTGCACAAGTATGTTTCCTCCTCCTCAGTTTCTCCTGTTTGAGGTCTAATTGCAATGTTTGTTGGCAAGAATTGCATTAATTTCAAGTAGATTTGGCACGGGGGTTGCACATGGCTGGTGTACACACAGGTAGAACAGAGAGCCCATCTCCAGTGTGTGCTCCAGACTTTGGAGCAGCACTGTTCATTCAGCCACCTCCTTTTTTATATGGAATGCCAACCACTTGGGAGACATTTTCTGCAAAATGTGACACAGTTAACCAGAATTTGACAAAATTGTCATTAGAATTTGAAAGCTGTGGTTTTTTCGGTGTTTTATCCGCTCATTCTTCAAGAGTAAGGGGGACTAGAAAAATAACAGGGTGGTAACATCAAGTTCAGATAGTCTGAAATAACTCTAAAAACATTTGTTCAGAATCACTAGCACAGTCCCTGTTCCACAGCTTTTGAAATTTTCCGGCGGGGTGTAAAGTAGGAATAGGTTGAGTCCAAAGCAGTGGGAATTGGGCTTGGGAAGGGTCTGGAGTATCAGAAGTGCCTGAGGGAGCTTGGTGAGGGGGGGGTTTGGTTCAAGTGGGGAAAAGGAGGCTCCAGGGGGACCTTCTGGCCCCCACAGGAGGGGGCAGCCAGGTGGGATCAGGATCTGCTCCCAGGGAACAGGGACAGGACAAGAAGAAACAGCCTCAAGTAGTGCCAGGGGAGGTTCAGTTTGGTTATTAGGGAGAATTTCTTCATGGAAAGAGTTTCCAGGCATTGTAACATTGGTTCTGGAGCCTGAGATATTTAACAGCCACGTGGATGTGGCACCTGGGGACAGACATGGCTTAGTGGTGGCCTTGGCAGTGCTGGGATAACATTTTTACTCAGTGATCTCAGAGGGCCTTTCCAACCTTAATGATTCCATGATCCTGTAGCTCTATGATCAGTAGAGACCCGGCTGTGTGCTGTGGTTGCCCATGGATGTCTGCTATTGTATTGATCAGAAATTATATTCACATCAATTGTTTTAAGGCTCATTAGGCCTTTAATGCAAATCAAAGCTTTCACAGGCTTATTACTCATCAAAATGACTCAAGTGAAGTCTCTTTGACCAGAGAGAAGTTTTCAGGTCCTGTGGATTTTCATGGCAAAACAAATGTGTGGCATCACCTCTGTTTGTGTTTTGCAACATTTACTGTCTGACTTCATTGTGTGCTTGTTACGTGAGAAGTATTTTCACTGCATTTTCTGGGGATTTTTTTGTCCCTCTCATAAGCAGCAAAAGAGTGGGTCTAAGAAAAATATAAAGCAGTATTGTTTTTAGAATACTGCAACAAAATATAGAAATGATAGCTGTGGCACATTTCTAATAGCTGGGCTGAATCATATTCTGTTCCTCTAATGGCATGCGTAATTGCTCCAGGTTTTCAGGCGTCCTTCAGCCGCACTTATTTAGATTAGTGACTGATGCATTTCCATGGAAACTTGCAGCAGGGAGAAAAAAAACCCCTCCTGGTACAGCATGGAGCTGAAGGGATGTGGGCTTTGAGCCTGGTGTAAAATAAGGCTTCTTGCTTGTGGTCAGCTTGGTTTGGGGTTTTTGTTGCAAAGGGCGTTTTGTGTAGCAGCAATGTTTTGTGTTGCAATCTGGAGCGCTTGTCAAATCCTGCATTCCTTGATAGGCTTCAACTTTTTGAGTGTGGTTCAAGGAGTACATTTTGAAATGAAATGTCTGGGTGTTTTTCTCTGTGAGGATGCAGAAGCACCCAAACCCCAGGTAAGCTGGTGAGAAACTGGCTGGAAAGTCCAAGTCCAAGAATGAAGCTCATTTTGGAGGTGTTGTGCAGGACTTTAATGAAGGATTGCTGAGTTTTGAAGTGCTAGTGGCAGGAATGGAAAGGTTTTATAGGACCTCCATCAAATTACATTTTCCATGGAAAATATAATTGCTTCTAAAAACTTTGCACAGTACTGTTGCTTTCCTCAATATCTGGTGCAATCTTTATACGCACTGCCTAACATATAATATCTGATTTTTAGTGCTTTCTTAGAAAACTTGGTTCTCAGCATTCTCAGCAATATTTTTCTAATTTCCAGCAGTGTTTAAGGTTGCAACATGGATTTTGAAATGCATTCATTTAAAGTAATTGCCCTTATGTGTCTACACAATGCTGTAAGGACAAGTGTGTACCATCCTTTTTAAAAGGTAGGAATATTCTTGGATTTGGCACCTTTCCTGCTGCAGTCATCCTAATTATTTAGAGTACTGGTGTAGGTTCTCTAGGAGTAAGCTCTCAAACCAATGGTGATAGCTTCTTCTATTTGAAAATTAATTATCCTGTGGCCTGGCTCTGAATCATGTGTTCCTTGGCAGTCATCAATGCAAAGTACCTCTAACCATATCTATAAATGATTTTGATTTTTTATATATGTTATTTATTTTATTACATCTATACCTAAGCATATCTGTATGTTCTGATACAGCACCACAAGTTCAGTTGCTAAAGTCTGGTACTCCTGCTAAAAGTGATGTGGTGTTTTTAAGTAATTTTTCTTTTGCATTTTTGGATTTGTAGTTGAATGTTGTATTTTAGACACTTGCAACAGCATGGCAAGGCAGAAATTCTTCCTGGTGAGCAGGGCACTTCCACATCCACAGTTCCCTGTTCCACCCTCATCTTCCCCTCCCTGGTCCTGTGTAAACCTGGGTATCAGATTGCTCAGCACCATCCTGCTCTGAGCTATTTGTTTGCTGTGATTGGAGTTATACCATTAAATTAGAAGTTATTCTGAGGCCCTTACAGTGGAAGTTGTGAAGTGTTCCTCTGTTGTTGGGTTTGGTCATGTTTGGTCATTTTCACTGTGCTATCCACAGTGAAAATCAGATTGAGGAGTCCACACGCACAATCAAGGCAGAGGAAAAACAAGAAGCAGTGCTATGGTGAAAAAGATGGTGAGGTTCTAGGAACTTCCCACATATTTCCTATGTTCAGCAGCTTCTTATGTATTCAAAATTTTATCTATTATTGAAGGCAGTGAATTTGACAGATCATTGATCCTGAGTACAGCTGGTGAAGATTTAGACTTGAATGGAGCTTCTTGTAAGGGAGGAAATTGAGGGGAAACATTTGTATCACCATTGATGATAAAAGTCCATAATAACTCTTGCTGAAACTTGCTGTACATGAAAATTAATGATTTTTGAAATTGAATAGAAGAATGGCTTTCCAGGGCCTGTTTTTCCTTACTCAGCCCAAAATAATTCCCCATCTGTTCTTTCCGACTCAGAGTGCTCAATGACCTTCTCCCAAGCAGTTGGTTGTCTTTGTGGGGCTGTAAAAATGTCTCAGGTAGGAACAATCCCTGTCATGCTGAGCAGACCACAGCTCCTGCCACACAAGCACTGCAGAGCTCCTTCACAAACCTCTAATGGAATTTCCCTAAATTTAATGCTAACTCTCTATCAAGGCAAAGTCATTAAGCCAGGTTTCACCTGGCACCTGCCCTTTGCTACAGGCCGTCATTCTGGGTTATGCTGCTGCCATCAGTAAGAACACTGATATTTGCAGGCAATATTTGAACTGTTTGCTGGGAGGATGAAAAATGTGAAATACGGTGTTATGATTAAAAACATTCATACCCTGAGTCAGCTCTAAGGAGCTGGAACATTACACCACCTGAGCTTTGTAAGTGAACAAACCACCCTGACCTTCAGGATAAATAACATTTGCAACAGATGATAGTGCCAGCAGGCAGCTCATCAAGACTTCTTTGTTCTCCCTGAATCTGAAAAACAAGATGCCTTTATTTATGTGTGCAGGAGCACTTTGGGATTGACATGGAGAGCTGGTTCTTATGAGGCAGATACACATATTGTCAGACCACAAGTTTTGGCCTGACTTGGTAAAAGCTGGGTATTTCAGCAAAGATCAAACTAGGTACATGTGGACCAAAGCCACGTTCAGCTGCTAGAAACTCTGAGGTCAACATCCAGCTTTTTATAAGCTCTTCACTCTTTTGCTTTAAGATGCATTTAACTCTGTAAAGCAAAGAGGGGGAAAAAAATCTGTCCTCTGCCAATGAATTTCCTTTTATGAGACCACCCAGGGCTGTGTCTGTGCCTGTCCCAGACAGAGGGGCTTAATCCTTTGCAGTAGCTGAGGCCATGGGCACAGAGCTGCAATGGATGGGTTGGAAATGAGAGGCAGAGGGAGTGGAGACCCTCAGAAACCCAACAGGAGAACTCAGGGTGAGATCATGCAACCATTATCACGTTTTGAAAATATTCTGCAAATGAGGGAAGAGCTGCAGAATCCCACAATTGTACAAAGAGCTGGTAAAGTTGTTAGGACAGTAAGAAGCAAATGCTTGCGCAACTACTTGCTGGGGTTTTATTTTTCAGGTGTAAGTAACCTTTTTTTTTTTTTTTTTTTAATGAAAGGGAAAACTGATGACATGGGGAGCACTGTTCTTCCATAACTGCCTCTCCAGCAGGTCCAGGTTGCATTTTTCAGTTATTAAGGTTTCCCTTGCAAACAAACTTGCTGATTCACTCCATTGATCAGCCATTTCAGCATCCTTTGTGGGTAAAAGAATTCACTGTATTCCAGCTAATCTTCCTCTAAGGATGAAGGAGGGAATCAACACTGTCTTCCTTTCTTTTTCTGAAAATAAGATTTAGTAGGGGAGGGGGAAAAAGGAAAGGCAGAAGAATGTCCAAGGATTTGCTATTCCACCCAAGTTGTCCTTGAGACATTTTTATGCTTATTCTCAAATCTGAAAAACTTCAAAAACCACATAAGATTTGCTATTTCTCGGCTTTAACTGAAAAAAAAAATTGGTTGAAAACATCACATCAACTGAACGCTAGGACTTAAAAAAAAACTCCAAAACATTCACAAAGTGAAAGAGAAGAAAGTGAGCCATGAATTAAAGGTTTTCAATAATTTACCATTTATAATGCCTTCATCATATGCTTCTTTTCTCTTGGTGCTCACAGTTTATCCCTTCAAATGAAGCATCAATGTTTTTACCACCAATTTGCAAAGATATGAAAAAGATAATTGTAGTTTCTTCTGAATTCTTGGGTGGTACATACCTGCAGATCTCACTTTCATGAGTTTTTATAACCCTTTATCAGAATCAGTGATCAAACAGGTAATAGGGAAAATCTCCATTTCTATTTCTTCATCCCATTTTTGGGACATTTTTTAGAATCCATAATTTTACTCTGTGTGATTTGGAGGAGGATACCTGAACTTCATATTTCCTATGGCTCGAATGAAATGCTCAAAGAAAGCAATAAGAAATGTCATGTTAAACAATTGTATCATAGGCTGGAAAAATCTTCTCACTTATCACCATTTTAATGTACCAAATTTAATAGACCATCTAGTTTTGATGAATCTCCATTTTCTGAGGAGAAACAGGAATAAGTAAAATAAGTTACTGAGACTTCACAGTTTGTGGTATGAAGAATATTTTTTATCTTTTAATGTGATTATTTTCTAGAGCATCATTTAGTGTGGGAGATATTTTGCATGTACTTGGTGTAGGGGGATAGAATACAAGAAAATCAAGATAGTGTAGAAAGTAATCTCACCCCTAAGGAGTTGTAGCTAGGCCAGTTATTAAAGATTAGGAGCAGGCCTGACTTTACCAGGCCACGGCTGTAACCAGTGAGAAGAAGAGTGCTATAAAAGAGTGGGGTGGCTGGGTGAGAGGGGAACTGGAGTCAGTTGGCTGCTTTGTGAAGAAGGAGGAGTCAGTGCTCTGAGGAGATGCCCACAAGAAACACCAAGAAGGTATGAAACTTTTGTGCTAAGGAGACAAACACTATGGAGCTCCTGCAATAAGATGGCAACATACTTGGGATAGAAAAATGCCTGCTCTTCTTAGTGGTGTTTTCAATCCCTTGAACTTTTTCTCATGGCCAAGTTTGGATCAATTTAAGGAAAACTTTCAAGATAGGGGCCCTGTCTTGTTGCAAACCAGCACAAGTGTCCTTGAATAGTGAATATCTGCTGATTTTATTATTAGACAGCTTTCCTCATCTTTGAATAACTCCTGGTCTAACCCCCAGCATAAATGGTTGGGAAAGGGTTTTTCCCCCAGGAAGGGGAAGGTGCAGAGAGAAGGCCTTTAACTCTGCCAGTGTTTTGGGTGTTGTACCTGCAGAGAGCTGTACTGTTCTGGCAGAGAGCATCTATAAATGTCTGTTGGGAGTGAAACATCTCCCAGGGCTGTCACTGGGGAAGAGGGAAGGCAGAAGGAAAAGCTGCTTGTTTTGGGGTGGGGATAAAACTGCCGGCGTGTCTGGGGAGAGCCTGCTGCTCTCTTGCCTCCCGGCATCACAGCACAAATTCTGGCTGTTGCACTCCTGTTTCCTCTGTTCATCCTGTGGCCATGCTGGTGGCTCAGAACCTTTCCTAGAGTGCTGGCAGCTCTGGCAGCATCCCTGCTGGCAGAGCATCCTGCACGGTTTCCTTGGAAACACGGCGCTGAAATGCCCTGCGAGGAGCAGCAGGGAGGGGACAAGGAGTGGAGACAGTTGCTTTGGGATTTTTCCCCCTCTGTGGGAAATCAGGACTCTTGGATAACTAACTAATATGATTAAGTAGAAGCTGTTTATTGTTTATGTTATGTACTTGTTTATACATTCTGACTTTACTGCACACGCTGATCACGCATCTCTTGACTGATGTCTCTATCTTGTTCACATGTTCTGCATGCACTTCTTCAATCACAGAGTTTGTGATTGGTTTCAGTCCAGCTGTTTCACAGCCCTCTGTCTGGTTATCTGTCTCTCTTATCTAGTTCTTCTGGTCTTGGTATTCTGTTTCTCAGCCTCTTCTTTCCTAATTTAGCACAATTCATGTCTTAGTAACCTTGATGAATTCCAGAGGGTGTTGATGAGAATAGCTAGGAAGGGTTTGCTGGGGCACACAGTGGCCTAGACCTTGCCAATAGATTGCTACACCCCTTGTAGTGCTCTACCTTCCAAAGCAATATCAAATATGTGAGCAGCCTAGTCCAAGCAGGAGTGTCAGGGTGGGAGTCGGGCTGGCTGCTGGAACAGGCTCACAATTGTGATGTGGGCTGAAACAGGGCATGAGTGGCCTAATAGGAGTGGTTTAGAGTCCAAAATTTATTTCTTGCTCTTCATAGCAGTGATCTTTCAGCTTTTGATAATGTCTGCAAGATCTCTTGGAGTCCTGTGGTCACTTATGAAGCTGAGACAGAGAATCTACACAAAGTCCTATGTTTATTTGGAGGAAAGCCCTCCCTGCTTCTGAGGTAGAGAAAGAAGGAAATGTTTTCCACCTACACTTTCTCAGTGCTCACCCCTCTTTGAACTCTATAAATTACATTCTGGAAGGGCAGGGTTTGAGCCTGTTGCTTACTGAGATGTCTGCAACAATAAATTATTCTAATAAAGCAACAGCTGGAGCTTTATTATTTTGATTGCCACTATTGCCAAGGGCACACAGCTTATTTCTGCTGCAGTTCCACAGGCTTCAATGGAAAATGGACCAGGAAAAAAATGTTGTGTTCTTATGGTATTTACTCTGGTAAAATATGGGCTTCTCAAGAGATGTAAAAATTTCAAGTGATAACCCAACATTTCTGTCTTTTGTCAATGTAAAGGAAACTGGACCATTTTTGCAAACCCTGGTATTTTGTTCTACCTCTTAGAAAAAGTTTTTGAACTAATCCAACTTGATGTAGTGACTTTTCATCTGTGGTGACAGATATTTCTCTCAGTAAGAATGCAGTATTATTGAAATAATTGACTTTATTAAAATAAAACTGCTAAGTAATGTGTTTCTAAACCTTCATGTCCATATCTTCTTGCTCATCTTTCTAATCTGTCTGCAACCAAGTATAAGAAGAAATCCTCAAAAGATTCTATGGGTAAAAGCTTCTTAAATAATGATAGGGTTGTCAGTGCTAGGTGGTCCTAACTTGCTTCAAAGCATTCTAATAAAGAGTTCTGGTCTTAAGAAAACCTGGGACATAAGAATGGGTACAAATCCAGGGAAACCTGGAGCTAACCCCTTGGTGCAACTATATCTATAACAGTGTTACTGTGCTATATTTGGCTTGAATTCAGAACAGCATTTGTTAGGCATTTGCCTATGGGTTCTTTGTGTTCTTTTGTCAAGTCAGAGAATGGAATCCTTTTCCTTTTTCAGTCCCAGTTCATTCTGATGGCAGATTGGTGGTCCTTCCCCCTGCTCCTGAGTGTCTGTGCTTGTGCTGTGTAATAGGGCAGCCTGGGACCTGTGTGAGGTGAGGGAAAGAGGGTAATTAGGGAGCTTAACACAGCAGCCTGGGAAGCTGCCACTTAGCCTCGAGTTCAGCACCTTGCAAGGCTTCTGTTTTCCCAAATAATCCCTGACTGCACCCGGAGGAGTGGTGGGAAGCAGAGGGGAGCAGACCCAAGCTGCAGCTGAGAGTGCTGGCTCTGCAGTCCTGAGGAGCTGAACAAAGCTCTCTGTCTTGCTGTGCCTTCCCATCCCTCCCACCCACTTTGTGTTCCTTATAGCACTGAAATATCATTCTATAGGAAACAGATTCTGCAGGGGGAACATCTGGCTCCTTAAGGCTCAAGCAGTTGCTTTAAGATTTCAAAATGTTCTTTATCATAATTTATTTCTTGTAATAATTTCTGATGGACTTCTGAGAACAGGCCAGGAGGATACTCAAAGTGGACTCCAGGTTTATGATTTTTAGAGTGGCATGAAAAAAAGAATGTTGCTTGATGGGGAACAGGCTGCAATTTGTGCAGTAGGAGCAGGAGTTTTGGGTAAAGGAAAGGCCTTTTAGGCAGAAAATACAGGTTGTAGGTGAGTGACAAAGGGACAAAATAAACTAAACTATCAAGTAGAGTTCATATTATAATAGGAATTTTCTCGCTCTCTGGCCATCCTGTAGGATGGAGGCTGGCTGGTCTCCACATAATATATATAAATGTAAATATTTTTGATTTTTTGTAGTACTGCTTTTCTTGGGCCTTGCCAATTGGTGCACAGCTCTGAAGAAACAACTTGCTTACTCTTTTAGCCAGCTGCAACCTTCAAGTGCATTTCCAGCTGGAATTTCTCTGTATTATGGATGTATTTGTATTTATGCCTCCAGCTGGGGGCATGCTCCAGCTACATGTCAGCTGCACTGGTTAAAGCATGGAAGTAGTCATTTTTCCCACCCTTCCTCCCAAGCTCTGCCTCCCAGGACTTTCTCCTGCTCCTTGGCAATGTTCAAAGCCCTTCGATCCTGCTCTGATGTTCTTTTTCTCTCTGCAGACTTGCCCTTGGTCATTAGGCAGCACCAATCTCAGTCATTTGTACCACCCTTAAAAGCTGTGCCACAGAGGTGCTGTGCCTTGGGGGCTCTGGCTGGCCTGGAGAATCAATAAAATCTGTTGGGATTGTGTCAGGCTGTCGTTCCATGGAGAGTCCCTCAGCTGTGCAGATGAGACTTTGATGGTCATAATCGAAACCAGAAACTTTCCCATCTGATTTCTGATGTCTCTTTGCCAAACCAAAGGTGATTTCCTTGGAGGACCAGCCTGTAGTTAGGCAAAAAAATATTGATTTGCATATTCTGGCTATTTTCCCAACATTTCTGACATCTATTGCAGATTTTTCTTCTTTCTTTCTTCTTCTATTTTGCCTCTTAGCTATAAAAAACCCAAATATTGGACACAAAAGTTTTTGCTACTGAGAATGTGAGTGGAGCTTTAAAACTTGTGAATGGTATGATTCATGATCTCCAAGAAGTTCTCCTTATTCATTTGATATATCTGATGCCATAAAAGAATATCTCCAAAGCCAACATTTTTTTTCCAAAATGCCTTGAAACTAGATTTATTCACTGTGTGGGAATATTAAGAAATACAGAAGTATTGAAAATTCTTTTTTCTCTGTGCAGAAACACGAGCAGATAGAACAAAGAAGCTGTTTAGACACTACACTGTTGGATCCTATGACAGCTTTGATGCTTCAAGGTAAGAATTTTTCCTTTTGGTTGCAATCTGTTTACAAAACCTTCCCTGGTTTTATTTAATTGTTACTTCTGGTTTAGGCTTTGGAGGGGAAGAGGGAAGCAGATCACTAAACAGAACTTCTGAGGGTACCATTTTACTTTTAAATTGGTTTTTATTGCAGTTTTCTTTGTTCATATGGGATGGGTGTAGAAAATTCGGGAACAGTGAAGTCATCAGTTTCACTGTTTTGTTTTGGGAGTGGTGAAAGAGATTTGTTGCTCTGAACAGTAACTTTGGAAGCTGAGTAGAACTGAAGCTGCTGGAAATGAGAAGTCAGATTATTTATTTGTGGAGAATTCATGATTTTAAGCAGGTTCTTCTCCCCCATGGATATACCTTGAACATACAGGTGACTGCTGGTAGAAAGGATGATCTTCAAAACACAGAACCTCAGTTAGCTTTTGCTGTCTTCTTGAGGAAGTTTTGGTGGCACACTGAAATTATCATGATTTTCTCCTGAGTGTCCAATTGCAGCTTGGGTTTGGTTTTTTTGTTTGTTTGCAAGGAAACCACATTTATTGTAGGAGAAAAACTCTGAAATGTGTAAAGCAATGGCACAGTTTCATGTAACACAATACTAAAAACAAAAATATAAAAATATGGTAACTGTTGGTTTTGTTCTGTGATTTTAGACTTTGTTCTGAGGTTCAGACATAGCTTCTATGTGAGTTGAAGGATTTGGGGAGGGAGTTCCCAGCTGGACATGATGTGATTGACTGGGGGAGTCTGATGGTGGTAAAGTTGTCAAGAGAAGCTGTGAGCCCATGCTCTGAGACCAGCTTTGCAGAGCAGACTCAGTGGCTACTGGAGACATCTGCAGTGAGAGGAGCTGGCTTTTTGCAAGGTTCTTTGATCATTAGTCTACAAAATCCATATCCTTGTCTCTGTATTTCAGTGTGAATGGATAGGGTTGTTCCTGCAAAAGAGAAAAGCTGTATCTGCTGCATGTTGCCTCAGAGATATGAAATAATTCCACTTGGAAACCTCCTGCTACTTTCTAACAAAAGATTTTTTTCATTAGAAAATGTCAATTCCATCGAAACCTTCCTTTCCACCTTTTTTGAGGGGGGGGGTGGGGGGTTGTTGGTTTATTTCTGTATTGTTTTGAGGTTTTTTCCAAAGGTATTAGGTTTGTCCAGTGCAACAGTAAAGCTCTCAAAAAATGTATCTTACCTGATTCAGGACTGAGCAGGAGAGATAATCAGGAAAAAATGAACTTTTGTACAGCCTTATATAAATTAGTTATGAAGTGTGTCTGCAGTTGATATCTGTTAATTGTCTGAGTAGAGAGAGGGGCAGCAGCAGCATTCTCCTGACAAGGTTGGGAAAAAAACTCTCCTTGAGTTTCCACAGAGAATCCAAGACCCAGTGGATCCATTTGGAAGGGTAATAGTGGAAATTGAGAGGAAAAGGTAGGAGAGGGCAGAATTGATATGAAATTCTAAGGAATACAGTGGAAAAGTAGACTTGTTTAAGACATTTTTTCAGTAGAGAATGGTAAATCTAGGCTTTTTGTAAAGTAACACCAGGAAAACTAAAGAAACCAATAGCACACCAAGTTGTGTTTCAGGTACCTGACTGAGGCTGCAAATCAGCTTTTTGTACCTCTGAATGGTGATTTCACTGGTGCTTGTGCGTTGCTGCTAAAGCAAAGAGAATTTGCATTTCAGAACCGGTCTGGAGATTAATGCCTCTTGGTAGTACATCCAGATTTAATTCCTCACAAGGGCTTCTTCAGGGAGGGGAATTATTCAAAGAGGCAAACAAGGTGTGAAAGTGAGAGCAATTTTTGATATTGCCAGATTTGTATTGCTTTGATTACTTTCTCTGTTACCATTTCGTATCAAAGTCGGGGAAGAATATGTTAGAACAGATTTAATGCTGGCAGCAAAGGTTTCATAAACATTTGTCAGAAGACAATTGTGCCTCTGTGCTAAGAACAGCTCTGAATCCAAAGTACCAACAAAGCTGATCCAGTTCCTTTCCAGAGACTGTGTGGGGGAGTGAGGGGAAGTGTCTGCTCCCTTCTCCCTTTCCTTCTCCCTCCCAAAGGGCAAAAATTGCTGAGTAGAAACACTCTGTTCAGAAATCTATATTAATGGGCTTATTCACATGCAGGAAAATACATTGTACATGGCATTTTTCATCTTGAGGAAAATGTGCAGCTTGAGTAATGGAGGCTCATTAAATCCTATTTCAGCTTTGCATAAGAGATCAGTTATCCATACATTAACTTTGGGAAAATGGGGGGGATGCTTACTAATGTGGAGAAAGGCACTGAGACTTGCTTGCCGGTGCAAATAGTCACTAAATATCATACAAATATAATGTCTTATTTGAAACTACCAGGTCTGATGTATTATCTGTTTTAAATGCTGATGAATGCCCTCAAAAGGGAAGAATTTCTTCTTAATGTCTATCCTCTTTCAGTTTAAATCCCCACTCCTTGTCCTAAAGAGCAGATACACCACTGAAACTGCACGGAGATAATGCAGAACTGCTCTGCCACATCTCTGAGGTTCTCTATCTTCCCTGCATTTGTCAGCAGTTAATTCAAATGAAATTATTTGTAGGGTGTAAATAAGTTAATTTATCAAGGTTGAATTCCAGTTTAATAATAGAAAGTATTGCTAAGGCATAGAATGGATATTTGAATTTAAAAAAAAATATTTATTTTTTAAAAACTTAAAGCTAAGGTAAACCTTTAGAAAATTACCATTTTTTACCTGCTTTTTAACTGAAGTGAGGGAATTGATTAATTCTTTCAAGATGGGACAGTGGATTGTTCAGTCAGGAAAATATGTGGAATTAATTAGTTGTTAATTTCAAATATAAAATGTTATCACCCTTTTAAATGGAAAGAGACTGTTAATACAGTGATAACTTAGTTTTATACTCTGGAGACATAAATGATATGAGACATAGTGTGGTGCTGTGTAAAAGTGGTAAATTTGGTGCGGTGGAAAACATGATCCATTGCCCCCATGAATTTGGGAACTTTAGGACACGACAGTGGAAACTTTTCCCGCTGCATTCATTGCATCATCTCCCACCCCCAGCAGAACAGGGCAGCAGGAAAAGTCAATACACAACTGAATGCCAACACCAGTGTAATCAAATCTGCACATGAATGGGAGGTCTCCTGCCTGTTCTGTGTCTTTCCCCACAGAGTTACTGACTTTCACAGGGGGGGTTTCTCCAGACTCTTTAACTGGTTCCACCCCTGCATGGCAGAAGTTTTCCTGGTGCTTTTCTTTGATGTCCCATGGCTCCAGCAGCATTCAGGAGCTCACAGGAGAGGATGTGATGACAAATAACCTTTTCCAAAGGCTGGTTGCCACCACATTAATGACAGGACCAAGTTGATTAGCCTTATGGTTTTTGTTCTGTTTTTGTGGAGGAAGACCAAGAGGAAAACAGGATGGTGTAATCTGTAAAAAAACTTAATTAATGGCTTAATTCATTCACCCTACTGTCCCTACTTAGAGTCAAGTGGCAACATCCATGTCCCACGAGTGTAGAAGATGACAGGAGCAGCTCTTCAAAAGCCAGTTTACATACAAACGCCTAATAAAAAATGGAGATTCTTCTCAGAAGTTCTTTCCAGGCCATTCTCTGTTGCTGTTGTCATCTGTGCTGTTGGATAGAGCAGCATAAGATTTATTCCTGAGCAGCTCACAGAGACTCCTTGGTACAGCTGAAGCTGTCTGCCCCTGCAACTCAGCATGCTGTAGACAGCTTGGTTATATTTTTAATTTTTTAGCCCACAGAATGTGCCTGTTGGATACCTTTGTCCCAAGGTTGTCATGTAAGTGGGGCTGTCTTGGTGGTTTAAGCATTAGGTGTGTTCCACATCTATTTTAGTGGGAGCTTTCAGTCCTATGCAGAAATACTTTCCTCTGGTTTCATGTGGATATTTCACATAAATAATCCTCCCTCTGGAGAAATGCAGTTGCTCATCTCTTTAAATATAGATTTTAAAATAATAAAATATAGATTTAAAACAGATGGAAAGTTTTAGTGGAATTCTGGCCGTTGCAAGTGGTGAGAAATGTAAAACTGATGGGGAGCAAAGGGATTTTCTCCTTGATTATGGTGGCCCTGTGTCCCTGGGGTGGGGAATTTGGCTTATGTGCTTGCTGAGTGCTGCTTGCCTGGCAGCAATCCACCAAATCCTGGCAAATAGATCCTTACAAACATTGAGAGAGAAGGTATAAGAGCTGTTGTTATATTTTATGTCCTGCTTCCCACATTTTCATGTTGGTTCATGTTGGTTCTGCCCAGGTAGAACAGTGAGAGCAGTGTTGTTACATGGAAAATAAATGGGATTGTCTGAATTGGAGTAAGAACTAGATGATATGGGATTGGAACTGAATGGTCCTTAAGGTCCCTTTCAACCCAAACCATTCTAGGATTTTGTGAACTGCTATTTTGTTTGTTTGTTTTCTGTTGGATATCACCAGTTCCATTGTACTAATGTTTCCTGGGAAGTTTGTACTGTTCAGGAGATCTCTTGAAGGAAATGGGAATAAGGAGATTAAAATGGTGCTGCTCACTCTTAACAATAAATCCACAATCTGGGATTGACACATTGATAATAAGTGGAAAGTGATTTTACAGCTGATTTTACCTGCAGGCATATATTTTAAACATAGTCCTTGGTTTCCTCTGGTGGAAATAAGTAAAACCAGCAGCATTTAACTTTTTTACCTATACACATAGCTCAGTTTTTGCCTAGAAAATGGTAACAAAAATATCTGAGTATGCTCATCATTGTAATTAAATATAACCCTGTGAGAGAGTGATGTGGTTACATCTGAAAGCTCTCTGAAATTTTAATAATTTAAAATCTCTGCAGATGTGATATCATGGTTCTTTTGGGCACAGAGAATGGTCAGCACCAACCAAATTGTAGGGAAAAAAAGTATGTAAAATGTTTTGTGTGCATGTAATCTCACCTTGATGCCTAAAGTTATTTTGTTGGACTTGCCTGTTTTCTGTTCTGAATTAATTAATTAACTGTGAGTATAACAGCCTGACAGCACTGAGCTGCTCTTAATATGAGGCAGAAAGTCAAGGGTAGCTCAATTTTAATACCTTGTGCCTCATTGACTTGAAGAGGATAATTTGATGCAATTTGAAGAATTGCATATGTATTTAAGCAATAATTAACGCATTGTAGCCTCTATGGAGCAGGTGGAGATGTAAAATGTGAAGTTTTTAATTTACAATTATTCAGTTTCTAATGGAAATTCCTTTGGTTGCTAATAAACAACTTTGCACTTTGCCTGCCCTGCTGCTGTGTGATGCCACGATGGAGCTTTTTGTGCTGGTGGCTACAAATACTGATAGGAATTGCTGAAACAGGAGGTGAAAAGGGTGTGTGTGTGTGTGTGCATCTGAATTGTAGTGCCTCTCCATCTAAACCTGTACTGTAATTGCACTATTAAGGTCTAATACAATTATGGTAAGATGCAAAACACTACCGTGAATGATAAAAGTTTCCATTAGCTTCTAAGTGCATTTTTAAGTTGTTTGCAGCCTTAACGGTGAAGTTTGCTCAACCCACTTCAGTAAGATTCCAGCTTTTAACAGCTAATGGTTTGGTAACTAATGACTAAAATGCAATTTCTGGGCTAGATGTTTGCCTAAATTTTTAGTGATAAGTGTTAGCAAAGAGAGCTCAAGAGCTGAGGGGAAGAAAAATACACAGCCTTTTCCAAATGTGGAATTACAATGCTCTGTCTGAAAAACTTTTAGGATCTACCTCTAGTGCTAGTCCAGACTTAACTGTGTGCCTGGGGTAGAGAAGCTGCTGCTTGCAAGGGCTGGGATTTGGGGGCTGTGCCATTTCCTGCACAGCAATTGGTACTCCAGGCTCAGCAGGATTTCCTCTGCAACTCCTCCGGCCGGATGCTGGAGGACAGCATGGATTTAAATGTCACCACTGAAAGCAGCAGCCTGTGTCCTGTGCATGGGGAGGAATAAAGTGGATTTTATTCTTTAAATTAGAATAGAGAAAATGAAAAAAAGAAAAGAAAAAGGAGTGGAGATGCAGAACAAGTTTTTGAGGTTGGTTAGAAACAGGACCCTCATGTTTAGAGCAGAGGAAAACAGGAGATTCAAGTGAGATTTTTTTGTGGAGGGGGAGAAAGGAGGATGATTAGGTTTCTAATAATTGGCGTTTTCCATTCCTGTGTCCCAGCCCCTGTGATGATTTAATTCCCTGCCCCAGGGCAACTTTGGCTGCCGTGCTGTCACCTCATCACCAGATGAGCAAAGGCTCCATATGGTGCCTCTGGTTGGGAATGATGCAGTTGGCAGCCCCAAATGGAACAAATAACTGGTGAACTCGCACTGTGGGCTTGCCTCCAGTGGGAGTGATCTAAACCACTCTTCCCCCATCTCGCCCTCTCTTTCCACGCAGATTTTCACAAATATTTGTTGCATTTGGAGAATTTGATCTATGAGGCAACATTCTCAGGGTGGCTGGCAGGCAGCGAATGTGTTTTGTTCCTCTTGAAAGCTGAAATGATCCAGAATTGGAAAGGGGTGGATTTTCATGCTCAGTCTCTTTGGTGGTGCAAAAGGAAGGTGTGGGAGGAGGGTGCCTTGTTCCTCCTGGGACAAACCAGATGTGCTGGAGCTGTGTTTCTTTAAGAAATGGAATTGAACCCAACAAAGAGGGAGCAGCTAAAGAGCAGACAGTAGCTGGTGGTGGAGCATTCACCTGGATTAAAGGAGGTCTGGGCTGAGTCCTGTGTGTGTCAGACTTAAATTCACAGCCAGAGCTGCTGCTGAATGCCAGGAGCCTGCTGGACAGAGCAGGGATTTATCCAAGCCCTTTGAAAGTGTTCCTCTTTCCCCAAGCCAGGAGCAGATGCTCTCTCCATCCTCGTGGATGTCAGGGGCTGCTCCATGGCAATGATTGGCAGATGCACCAATTGAGTGGCTGGTGATGCTGCTGGGGCTCCCTGCTCTCTCTGACACAAAATGTCAGCCTGTTTTTGGAGAGATGATGTCTGACAAGCACTAAAATGTATCAACAAAAGCTTGGCTTTGAGGGATAAGTGTTACACAAAAACTGAGTTCGTGGCAAGGTTCTGAGAAGAGGAATAGTAAGTGTTGAATATGTGCACTAAGAAAAAGAGGCTACTGCATCTTTAGGAGGAAAAAATCCTGTTACCCATGTGCCTTCTAATTTCTCTAATTTTTTATGGGGCTCAGATAACAGAATTAAGAGTTTGGTGCTCCAGTTGAAAGCCAGGGCTGATACTGAGTAGTTTGTGGGATCCTTTAGACCAGCATGTCCAAACCTGGAGCCGTTGCACCTATGGCAGAGGTGGTTTATACCTCTACTGCAACCACTTCCAGCACCCTAAACTCTGAAATACATTAAAATCTATGCATCTGAAATTATAAACCAATATTTTTACCTTGTCTCTAGTACACAAAAAAAGAAAGCTTCATATTCCCAGAAATTCCATATCAGTGCAACCAATGAGCTGAATGTGAAAGGCAAGGGGGCAATAAAGACAGTTCCAGTTCAACATTGACATAATTAAGAGAAGTCATGGCCAATTTAAATAAAATTGTAAAGTCAGTGATTTTTTCACTGCTACGAGCATTTTGGGCTAAACTGGCCATGCTTGGAGAGAATTGCTGAAAATAATGGTGTTGGGAGGCAGGAGAGCTGTTAAGATGGATATTTTGTCTTGCAGGTAAGCAAAATTTGGAGTAGACTTAAAATAACTCAAGAGCTTACTGCAATTAGAGAAATGGAGAGGGAGAATATATTTCAGAAAATAAGGTAGAGTTGCCACCTCCTTTCTGATGTTAATGAGACTGAAATAACGTGATTAGTCAGGATTTTTAAAGGGATATGTGAAAAATTAATGTCACCTTTTCAGCTCTTTAGTGCAAAATCCTAGAAAATCAAAGTTTCTCACTCCACACTGTATTTTTAAAGCTCTTGGAGAAGGAATAAAGATGTTTTCAGAAAAGCTTTATGCCATTGATGAGACCTCATTTGTTTTGAGACAGAAATTCAAACTTACTTGTAAGTTATATACTAAAAGTATAACATTTTTTGTCATAAAAATTTGCAGAGTCTTTAACATTGATTTAATCACTGCTTTTCTGTACAATGCAGACTTTTAAGTGAAATAGTTCCATTATAAAGCTGAATGTACAGGCAGGGCTACTCACACTCCTTGTGGTCAGGACTGTTTATTTTCCAAGGAATGCAGGACAGGAGGGTGATAATTCCTCTTGCTCATCATAGCATACAGGATGGGATGGAAAACTTGAGGGATCCCTTAAAACTAATCTGAACCTAATATTTGGCACCTGTCCTGAAATCACCAGTTTCTTTCCCCTATTTTGTAGCTTATTTTTGTTTAGACTCTCTTGGAGCAAGTGGAGTTATGATACCAAAATGTACTGGGCGTTTAATAATTGTTTTAAAGACTTCCAAGGTCAAACTGCTACCTTAAAGGGCTTGTAGCACATTCAAAAAGTGTTAATAGAACACTTTCTGTTTATTTTCTTTTAAACCCAAGGTGTGATTGAAGTCACTTCCCTTGTTTTGCCTTTGTCACTTGTCCTGTTTGATAACCCTGAACATGTTCTTCTCCTTGGTACTGAGGTTGTCTGTGATAAAAATGACCAATTTGAGCAAAAACAGCAGGAAAATTATGAATTTAAAAAAAAAATATTAAAACCCAGTGGATTTAACATCTATATTTAATTTTCTGTTTATCTAAATATGTTAAGATGATTAGGGAGAAAATTCCTGTTTCTCTGTGGTTTGGTGGTAACATCTGAGGGTGGAACTGCAGCTGGTTTGGGGTAGGAAAATACAAACCTAAACAGTGAAGTGTTTATTAGGTAAATATCCTGGTAACCTAAACATATGTGAGTGTTTGGACAGCCTGTTTGCCCAAGGCTCATCGTATCAGCAATGAATATTAATATTTCCACAGTCCAGGCTCACATTGCTCAAATGCTTGATAAATAAAACTGAAAATTGCTGGTAAGTATCAGGTGCAAGTGGAGTGTGTTGGAACCCAAAACATTCCTGTGCTAGGTGGAACATTTGTGTGAAGGGGTTAGAGGAACTCTGGGCTATAAAACTCTCCTGTTCCATAGCCTGCATGTCTGATTTTTCACTTGGTCATGTCTGATGTTTGAAATGACTGCTTATTTTTAAAAGAGCAATGAAATTAATTAATACAGAGAAATTAAGCTTTTATTTTAAAGGTCATTTTGCCACTTTCCTTGCTCACAGTGATTTTTTGTTTTCTCTCTACTAGTGCAGATGTGAAAGAATAATAACCTTTCTCTTAAAAAAGGCTAAAATACTTGGGTTTTTGTGAATGTGTATAAATACATTCATACATGGATATGGTACATATATGCCCTATATATACATTTGCTTAGGATTATGAACTTACCACTGACTTTTTTTATTGCCTTCATAGCCTATCCTGACATTCCTACATAACAGAGAATCAGACTTTTACTGGATGATTTCTCTTTCCAGGAAGGTGACTTCCTGGTTTGCTGTATCAATATTTTACTTGTTGCAGTTTCAGCAGCTTAAGGTGCAACCAGGAAACAACCTACAAGTACCAATAGCCAAATCAATTTATTTTAAAAGTGTTACTTTAGATTGGCTACTCCCTTCTCCTGCACACCAAAAAGCATGATAATAAGTGTAATTAAAATCTGAGTAAGGGAATGTGGACTGAGGGAGAGAGAGAGACAAAGTTTCTCCTTGGCTCTACCTAAAGAAATTGTGCAACTACTGTGCAGTTCTGTTGTGAAATTCAATATTTCTCTTTTAAGCCTATATTTTTTGGTAAAGTTTTGTAGCATAAACCCACTGAAGTGTACAGCACTGTTAGTCTCTTTAAGATAGGTTGCTTCTTGAAATGATGATTGATTTTTGATTTTTTAAGCAGCACCATCTTTCTGACTTCTAATTCTTACTGAATCCCTTCCTGGCTGACATTAGTGTGGGTTTGGGGACTTAGTGAAGAACTGCTCTTTTTTACCCAGGGTATCAAGTGTTCAAAATCCAATAAAGATGGCTTGATTCCTTGTTTAGAAGTGTGAATGAAACACCTTTTCTAGGTGGAAGATGTGCTGTGGGGTTTTACTGGAGCCCGTGATTCCCTCAGTGTGCAGTACAGATCCAGAACTGGAGAATATGTCCATGTCTTTAAAACAGCCACAGTTTGACATATTCCTCTTTCATCAGCAGATTTCAAAGCAAAATCTACAGCCTTGCTGTTCTCATGATCAAAGAGCTCCACAAGATGTTTACTAGCTCTGGAGAAACAGCACTGCTACAGGAGATTGGAAATACAAATATATGGATATGGGGAGGTTCCAGGAGTATTGCTGGAGCATCCTTTATTTCCTGTTCCTTTGTCTGGCTTGATCATGGCCAGCTGAGGAAGACACAGCTATGCCAAGTTTACCAAGGGGAAATTAGACCATGTCCTTTCTGTTGCAATTTGAAATTGTTTGCCAGAAATTATAAAGCCAGAGAGGAACACAGTGCAAGCAGGGAAATGGTGATCTTGTCTGTCTTGTCTGGGTTTTTGTTGGAGTGCCAGCTGTGCCAGTCAGGCACTGACACACAACCAATTTTCTGTTTGTCTGTGCCTGTGAAGATTCTGCTCTTGGATTTCTTTGGGAGCACCTGTGAAGCTGAGTCCATAGGTAGTACTAAACATTTGGCTCCATGCTGCACTTCCATATGCAGCCCTGATTTTCCAGGTTTTTTTTAATGAAATAGCAGAATGACTTGGAGAATTTTTAGTTCTAAGTGATTCTCTTCATCCCTTCTCTGTCATATTTTAATTATAGTACCATGATTATACTCCTTGGACTTGTCTCTTCAGCTGCCCAGTAAGGAATTTATCAATTTAAAGTTTGCTGCTCTCCAGTGTTTCTATTTTAATGCTAGGTTCTATCTGCCACGAGGAAAGTGCTGAGGCACTGACCCATCTATTGGAAATATTTTCTTCCTCCCAAACACAGCTTGCTATAAACTTCCAGATAAACATGTGTTCTAAAGGAAAATCATTGAATTTGGCATATAGGACATGAGCATTGCTCAGCTGTACAGAGTGGGCCAATCCCTCAATTCTGGGATCCTAGGATGCTGTGAAGGGAGAGGTCCCTGTGAGTTTCACTCTTCAGTTGGCTGCATCCCACTGTTTCTGTTTGGGCTGCCACTGGGTTTTTAGGGACAGGCTGTGTATTTCCCTGTCTGCTGTGCACAGAACCCACTCGCTGCTGGAGCTGCTGCCTCTTGAGCAAGTGATGATTGCTACTCTGCCTGACACAGGAGAGCTGTGGGAGCTCTTCTGTGAGACCTAAAAGTGGATGATTGATGCCTGGGAAACTTGAGCAATCACAGAAAGTGTCATCATTAATCTTGAAGGCCTTAATTAGTAAGATCAGCCAATTTTCCTGAAGCCATTAGAGTAGTTGACTATAAATTGTAAGGTTGACCCCTTCCAGCAGTAACAGGAAATGTTTTCCTACTGAAAGGTTGCTATATCCTACAATAAGGTTTGCTGTAGACATAATTTCCATTTTATGTAGTATCAGGACAGGTTACTTCCCAAAAAAAGGGAAAGAATGTTTTTGATGTGCCTTTGACAGGCATTGACTGTTGGATAATGCACAAAGGACTCCTCCTGTTGAACAGATTTCCCAAATGCCCTTCTCTGGCTTCAGCATAACCACCATAAATTGGCCATCTTATCCTGGAAGGAATTAGTGTGACTGCTTCCAGACATTGCATATAAATTTATGGAATGATTTAGATATCATTTTATTGCACCTGGCAGAACACTTTATTCTTCTAGGATGTATCTAGTTGTGAACTCAGTAGATCTTTCAAAGAGATGGCAATTGCAAGAGTGCTGAGGAGAAGAAAAAGGGCTAATTAAGAGGTTTAGATTCACTTGGCCAGCTGAAAGAAGTGAACCTGGAGAGAGCAAGGTCCACTTCTCACTCAAGCAGAGAGCAAGTCCTTACTGAAGGGCTTGTGGGCTGCTTAAGCTAAAAAGGTTGGGTTATGTTTCCAGGGAATCAGGGAAATAATTCCTTTTTACATTCATTTTTTTCCTCTCCTTAGAGGGAGACTGACAATATACCAAATAGCCACTTTTGTTTCCCGATAGTGGTGATAATTTTCAATGGATTGTCTTCTACTTGCTGTTTTTCAGATTGAAATCAGCAATGAAACACTTGATACAAACTTGCCTAAACACATCCTGTAGTCCTGATAGCCTCCACCTCTGTAATTTAGTATTTTAGCTTGTGGAATAAGTCATGCCTTAAGATAGGGTGTAGTTATCCCTGATGAGAACAGGAAGCCAGGTTTTGTGGGCCTGCCTCCAGCAGGAACCTGCACTCCAACCTTTATTTTCTTCATACAGGTCTTTATGAAAGACTTGACATTTCTCCTTCTTCCTCAGATATTATCCTAATGGGCTGTTCGCAAAGCAGAAATTCCTGCTGTTTAGAAAAGCCCACACAAATGATGGTTGTTATGTGGAACAGTGCTGAGTTCAAAACTCACATATCTGTGTGACCACGGGCAAATCCTTCTATTTCCCTTTCTCCATTGGTCAGTCTGTAAAACTATGGAAATTTGTACACCTCTGCACACTTCTTGAGCCTTAGGTTGTTAAGGAAACTACATGAGCTGATGAATAAGCATGTTTTCTAATGTCTACTGCTTGAGTAAAGCAGAGATTTACATTGACTGTTATTTTGACCTGAAGTTTTATGATTGTGCTCCACACAGAAATGTCCTGCACTTGGTAGGATGCCTTTTGCATTTAACTTTGCCTGCAATGAATCTTGGCCTCACACAGCCCAAAGTCAAAGCAGCGTTTGCCCTATTTAAATAATGAGCTATTGATTTTAGAATTACTCATTTTATTACCCTCATATGGAACTGGTCATATTCCGAGGACTCATCTCTGAAATGGAAGCTTTTGAATTTTGTTTGGGATGGGACAGAAATGGACTTCAGGGATTTTACTTATTGAAATTTGGCATATCACAGATAACAGGGACTGCCTAGCCTCACACAGAACTGTGCATTTTACCGAAAGAGTCTGGGAAGAAATTCCTCTTGCTTGAGCTCAGGCCTCTGAGCAGCTCCTAATGTAATGCCACCTTCATTTGTCACTGGTTGCTGTACCCTGTGTTCTGCTGCTGAGTATTTACAACACCTCCAGGATCAAAGAGACGCTGCCAAGAAGGCTCATGGGGAGAAATTTTGACCTAGTTTTACATTTGGCACCACTTTTCCTGCCAGGAGCAGGTGGACTGTGAGCAGACCTTCAGTGGAGAGTCCACCCTGGCTGGCACAGAGAGCCCTGGCGTGGCAAAGCCAGCAAAAAAGCAGCACTGCAAAGAGTCAGAGGTTAAACCCTGCCCCTCTTCTGCTTCCTTTTCTTGGGAATGCAAATTTTCTGGGAGAAAGGGTGTGCAGGTTGTAAATTCAGTTCATTTTTTTGTGTGCTTTTTTGTCTTCCCCCTTTTTCCTGCTGCTGGTTCTTTGCTCTGCAGCACTGAGGTGTGTGGGGAGAATCAATTTGCTTTCTGTGGTTGCTTGAATAAGTTTAAGCTACTCAAGGCATAGGATTTTTGCAGGTTCCCTACTTCTAGGAAACATAAATGAGAAGAAATGCTACACATCTGATTTTTTTCAAGCCCATCCTTTTACTTTCCAGGCTGTGATGATGTTCTCTTTATGACTGCAACTCTATATTAGAAAGTTGTATTTGTCAAATAATAAAGATCAGTTTGTGTGTTTTCTCACCAAGAACCATGTTGTGCTTCTCCCTCCCTTCCCTCTCACCTCCCCCTTGCATGTAATTTTGTAAAATGTTGGCAATTTTGCATCCCCACTTTGAGTACATGAACTGAAGTATAAAACTGGGTACTTTATGGAATGGATGCACTGTACATGAGAAGAAAATCAGGTGGTTTTTGTACCTTAAGGGTATCTGTACATTAGGATGAAGTGAGCCTGACTTGACAATGCCCATCCATTTCATTAGCTGGCCCTAGAAGGACCCTGGATACCTATTTGTTTTTTTGGATGTAGGCCAGGAGATTTGATCCTGAGTTTGCTGAGCTGATAAACTTCTGAATTCTGTATGGAAATGAACTGACACAAGAGTGGGATTTAGGGAGGGGACACGAGGGGGTTCTTTGAACCAAACTCTTGCTATAATTAGCATCTCAGAAGTTGCCTTCTAAGCTCTATTAAGCTATTGATTAATTACAAGGAAACTTGAAGGGAATGGGTTTTATTAATTTGACCAAGTATTAAAAACGTAACACTGTTGACTCTTCAGTGGATAAGTACAGGGTCCCACCTTGAGAACGTGGTGGTGAAATGAGGCAAATCAGCCAATGCACTGGCAGGAGCAGCCAGTTTCTAGAACATCAGGATGTTGATGGAGAGCTTCAGTGGGCTCCAAGAGCTGCATATTCCATCCCATCCTGATATCCCTGAGCCAGGTGTTGGGCTTTCTCAAGAAGCAGAAGTTTTTTAACTGTAAGAACAGGAAATGTCTGAAAGACACAGTAAATTACAATAAGATGAGAATACAAAAGCTGTGGGTGCTGATGGAAACCATCTCTTGCCCACAAAGTCACCGCTGTGGCAGCTTGAGTTCATGTGTAGTGTTAAACACTCTGCAGTTTGGAAGGCTACCTTGCATCATTGCTTCAGCAGCCATGGGAAGTTTCATCCTGCAGAGTTGGAAAGGCACCAAAAGGATGGTCTGTGATGCATGAAAAATCTGGAGTTTGGAGGCTGTCCATTGGTGTCCTGATATCATCATCCCTCTCTTTGTTCAGAGCTTTAAATAAAAAGGTCACAACAATTTCTCTTTATTTAGTTTCCTCCTCCCCCTGGGGATTATTAATGGCCCTGAGGCAGATCCATTCTCTCCTTGCATTTACTGCTCTGGGGACTGGATTCTGTACCAGACCAGTGGGAACAGAAGTTGGCTAGTAAAAAATTAAGGAAAGCAAACTTGGTCTTACTCCTTTCTATCTGAACTAGTTCTGTAGGTATATTAAAGCAGCATAGTTTGCAGTGCTGACAATTCATGAACTTAACCCCTGCAACTCATGCTGTACAATTCTACCTAAAAGAGCATTGAAAATTTTTCCTTTTTTTTCTTTTTTGCTTTGAGCTTATTTTTAGTAACTACATGTTTAATGAAAGATATTGAACACCTTAAGGCTTTTACGGATCGTTCCCTGTATCTGAAAGGTCCCATTTTAATGTGCATTTTATGCATTTTCTTCATCTACCTTCTACTTTTATCTTAGCCAATGACAGTGAGATTCCTAAGGCTACTTTCTCTTTAAGGGAATACTGCTTACATAAATAGCCCTTTATACCATCTCCTTGTTTTATAATATTAATTGTTTATCAGGAGACAGGAAATATTCCTTAGAAAATGTGTTTTCCTGCTTGTGCATGCCTTGTTACTATTTCAATTATGCAGATTCTTGATGCTGTGGAAATTTGTGCTTGATGACGCCAAGGCAGCTGCACGTTGTTAGCATTGTAGGCTGTCAGATGATCATGTGGGATTCTTGCAGCATGCAACATTCAATAGGATTGAAAAAGGGCTTTTGATGCAAGGCATAGCTTTCAGAATATATTTGTGCCTTTTAGTTAGCTAATAGAAAATCATAATTTATTATCTTTAAATTTAAAATGCTGCCTCATTTTTCTTCTGGTTGGTTTCATTTTGGCTTCACTAGAAGATGCATCTGGTACATCCACGATTGAGGAGTTTATTAATGATACTGTCGTTCAGTTCACTTACTTTTTTTCCTTTTAGAGTCCTAGCTAGCCCACAGATTACATGATCACATGTTCATCTAGTCATTCATATAGAACACAAACCACCATGCATGATTTCTTCTTCTTTCTTTTTCCTCTCTGCCTTTTTTATTCATTTTAAGTTGCTTTGTCATGTTCTCTTTTACCATCCAGCTTAGTCTTTGTCTTCCCCTCGCTGCTATTTGTTCTATATTTTCCCATGCTTGGTTACTGCAATATTATTTGATTAACGGGCTGTGATGATGATGAACCTGCACACTGGAGGAGCAGCTACTACAGTGGTGATGAAGGGATGTAATAATGGTCGCTATCCTCGGAATTCTCTCTACAGTGACTGCATAATAGAAGAAAAGGCAGTGGTCCTGCAGAAAAAAGACAATGAAGGATTTGGATTTGTGCTCAGAGGGGCAAAAGGTATGTGCTTCTGTGTGTGTGTGAGTGTGTGTGTGTGTGATGTGCAGTGGCATGAAGAAATTTATACATCTCAGAATATAAGCAGGAATTATTCTTGGTGCACTTGGTTGCTAGACAACAGGATTCTCTGTATGCTATACTACTCCGATGGATTTCAGTGCCTTCTCTCTGAAGCAGTTTGCATTTTTACATGGGAGAAGCACTGCATAATCGTTTTGGGGGGAGAAAGTTTTGCCTGTATTTTTCTCATGCCGGTGGATGTAGTATTTTGCCATTAATCTGTTCTGCTGTGCAGTTTACTTAACTGTGGGGAAACCTGCTTTCCTCATAAAAACTGCTGCTTTATTTCAAACACCAGCCTGATTGAATAGGGCTGTGAATAGGAATAGACAAGAGAGGCATGTTTTGTTTAAAATAGGTGTGGATCTTCTGCAAGGTGACATTGGTGCAGTTTTAGTATGAAAATATGATCTTTTTTTATATCTTGAGAAGCTGCACGTATGTTGCATGGCCTGTAGTGTGCTCATTTTTAAAGCTGTTCATATGTTAAGCTGCACGGCACTTCTCTGTAGGCTAAAATCCATCACAGTGGCATTTGTGCCAGTTAAAAAAGGCATTCTATTTAATGCTTTGCTTTTTAGCTTGCAGTGCAGTTTGCTCCCTTTGTATTTTAAAAAAGAATATATGTATGTGATGGTATGTCCCATCTCTTGCTCCCCCTCATTTCACATGGGTTCTCCCTTGCCTTGCTTGAGCATGAAAATTATTCCATGTCTTCATTCTTGGGACATGGCTTTTGCTTTCCCTGTTCCCCACCCCTAAACCTAGACCGGTGTCACTGTGGATTTGCAGGGCTGGGAAAGATTTGCCAGTTTTTTAGCCAAATGAAATGTCTGGAGTTGAAGAAGGGAAGCCCAAGGCACTGCCTTATCTCTGAGTGTTGGTGTGGGTTATCAGTGCTCTGAGCAGGGCTCACTCCCTCTGGCTGAGCCCAGTGGTTTTCCCCAGATTTTCTCTGTAGCAGCGGGGGCAGCTCAGGTGAAAGACCCAAGGACTTTTCTGCCTGCGTGTGTACGTGACACAGAGGGGCAGGCAGGGCTGTCACAGGGTCAGCTGTGCCTCCTCTCCTAAAATGTGGTCTCTTCCTTGTTATGCACATCTAAATTTAGGAGGGGAAAAAAAATCTGGTTTTTTTTTTTTTTTTTTTTTCATGCTTTGCCACCCATCCCATCCCCCTAGTTTGGCCAGATGCTCTCTCCTGGCTCCAGCACATAATTCATTTTTAGGTGGATGTTGCCAGAGTTACAGCATTCTGCCAGGCACACAAAGGGGTTACTTGAGCCAATACTGAATATCCTGGAATATCACAACCCAGCTATTGCCTGGTGCAACTTGATTTGGTTTGTGCAAAGGAAAGGAGCAGGTATTTCCCCCTCTGGAAGGAAGACCTGTGGATTGCTATTCCAGGGGGTTGCACTCTGTCCCCAGCATCCTGATCTCCCATGAGGCACATCCCTCTCACTTCCAGCACCCACCATTTTTTAACCCTAAATTGGAATGGCCAATGATAGGCCTGTAGTCAAGTGGTATTTGCAAGCACTCCATAACTTTCTTTTTTTAATGTGGTATTTATTTTTAAAGCTGACACACCAATTGAAGAATTCACCCCAACTCCAGCCTTTCCTGCTTTGCAGTACTTGGAATCTGTGGATGAAGGGGGAGTAGCATGGCAAGCTGGCCTGAGAACTGGAGACTTTTTGATCGAGGTAGGAGATCCTGAAATTTGATTCTCAGTGCTCTGTTGGGGAAAGAGTGATGTTCCTGGTGGAGAATTGACTCTGGAAAAAGTGTGGGATGCCTCTGAGCAGCAAGTCCTGTGGGCTAACACCGGTGATGTGCTTCACTTGATCCATTTAAAACTTCATGCAGCGTTCAGGAAAGCAGTGACAGAGAACAATGGTCAGGCTGACTGGGAATTTTCTGGTTGCTCTTTTTGTCCTTTGGGAATACACTCTCAGAGATATCTGGGAGGTTCTACTCTTCTTCCAGTTATTGAAATTTAGATGAATTTCAATATTTACTGTGGGCTATCAGTTGTGGTTTCTTCTAAATATTTTTGGGGAGTAACCAAAATTAATGACATTTTATGCAACTATTTCTGCGCTCAGAAATATCCATGGTCCAGTGGCGTTTAGTAACCATGGAGAATAAAGCAAATTACTTTGGCTTGAAATTGAATTTTCCCAACACTACACTGAAATACAAAAAAAAAAAAAGGCAATGAATGTTATTGCAGTATAAATTACTTTATAAAAAGGGTATATTTGAATTGTTCATTCGTGCCAAAAATATGTTTGATATTTTGGAGGATTTTTTTGTTGGCATTTTAGGTTTTGTTTAAAAAGTTGGTTCACCTTTTGAGTGTTGCCGGCCAGTTTACAGCAAAATCATGATTTGGGATTTTTCTTCCTCTTCCCCCCACAACCTCTTCGTGACCAACAAAGGGATGCTGTGCTTCTCTGAAATTGGGTACTGAAAATAGGTCTTTTGGGATGGATTGGTCAAACCCTGTCTGTAAGATCTATTGATTTTACATTATTTGATGTCTTGATCTTCAGGCCCATGTATGGTTTGGTAAAATACTTTTGGTGTTACAATGTTTGTTTCTGCAGAGCTGGCTTTTGCATGCAGGAGAGGGTACAACAAGCAGCTTTTTTTGGAGCGTGCCTTGAACTCCCATGGTGATTGAATTTAAATAGTTGCACCACTTCCTCACGCTGTAGCCGTGAAAGAACAGGCTTTGCAGGCTTCTAAAGTAAATAGATATGCATTTTTATCTCTGTCTTCAAGCACATTTCCCTGGCTGTTTGTTTACTTAAGGAGCAGCGTTCAGTGTTACAGACCAGCTTACAAATGGAACTGCTGCGATCTCTGGGCAAGGATCCTGCCAAAGCTCTCCCTGTCCCTCTTAGGTGGGGTTTGAAACAAGGCTGTGTTTTTAGAGGTGGATTTCTTGTTGGGCTTTTAATCCAAGGGAAGTATGAAGAGTCTGTACTGGCAGATTGCACAGATAGAATTGATGGTGAACAATGTGCAATTTAATTCATTATGGAATGACAAATATGCTCATGGATTTTTTAAAGATCTCTGAAGGGGTGGAAGAAGGCTGGGTAGCTGATTCTGCACAAAGCTTTACTGTTTTTTTGGCAAATGAGAGAAGAATTATAATTAATTGTCTAGACAATTTACTCCTAGCCTTAGCTTAGAAGAGCAGGTAAACATGCACATACAGTGCTGAATCAGGAGGACGTTAATCCATACTCCAGCATATTTGTAATTAATTCTGAAAGAAGCCATTATTACATGCAAATCAAATCCATTTCTGTGTAATTTATGTTCATCGGGGTTATTCCATTCTGAATTTTGCAACTTAATTAAGAGGATGTGATAATCCTGAGAAATGACAACTTGGCTGTTGCAGGACACTTTTCTGTTGGAGAAAGGCAGGACTTTTTTTTCTGTTTTGTGGCCAACATGCAGTGCACAGCCCTGGCTGGATGTAGAAAGCCATCTTTAGAGGTATTTACAGTGATGCAAAAGACTGTTGAAATAGAAGCCCACCTGCACTTCAGGAATGCCAGGCTACTTTGTCTTTTGTGTTGAACTAAAAGATTTAAATTTACACGCCAGCAAGTGGTTGTATGCCCTGGTGTAGTCAGCCTGCCTTGCTGCTAAATGATTTCTCCCATGACCCTGAAGTTTATGCTGCTGTGTGTAAGTGCCACCTCAACCATTTGTAAGTAATATCAGGCATTTATCATAAATGTCACATGAATAATAAAAGAGTTAATGGGCAACCAGGATCCTAATTAGTGCTATTTTTAACACTCGTGGCAGGCGCTGGGTGTGAGGGAGGGGAGAGCTCAGTTTGGCAGGGGGCAAAATGAGAGGCAGGGCAGATGCTTCATTCTTGCTTCAGGAGGTTTGGTGGTTCAGGGTCATGGAGATGAGGGGAACCTCACTATGGAAAGACAGGTTTGACAGGGAGATAGATCCTTTCTTTGCAGAGCACGAGGGCAGGTGGACAGGCCATCATTTCTTTGTGTACAGTTATGGTCTGGAATCTTCTGGAGGAGGGAAAACTTCAGTATCAGCTATGAGGCACTATAATAATTCATATTTGGGGTTGATATATGTGGAGCAGAACAAATAAAAGATTGATACAAAAAAGCAAGAAAAGGTTCTGTTTTGCTTCAGCAGATAAATGGAGTAGGGATTACCTGGAACAGCTGGCATTGTATCATATGACTGAGTTTTTATCAAATGTGCAGCTCCTGATTTGTCCAACCTGTACAACTAAATTTAACATGAGACTTCAGAGATGAACATTACACTTGCCCTTGGAAACAGTGCTCACAGAGTCTCCATGGAAATTTCTGACAGTGTGTGGTTTGTCTCCTCCTTGCTTCAAACCCAGTCGTGGTTTTTGTGATGAAAATTGTAAAGTGTGTAGTGGCTTTCCTGGATAGAGCACAGGGCAAATGTACTGGAAAAGTGCAGGAGTAGTTTTAGACCTGAAGGAGTGAGGTATGGGGAGCTGTCAATAGATCTGAATTTTCATAAGCAATTTAAGGGATGCCAATGCAATGTGATTTTTTTTCCCTTACCTTTGATGAACAGTCAGAAAACAGGGATGGTTATGATTTGGTTGTTATAGCTGACATTTTACAGCTTGCTCTATGTGTTATTTTTCACTATTTTAGTTGATGTTTTCTTGAATCTTGATATCAGCCTGATTAAAAAGATAGATAAAAGTAAAGCAACATATTAGGCCAAGTGCTAAACACTGCAGTCTCCATTAGAAAGGGGTTTAAAAATTACAACCATCACTAATTCCTTTGCAGGTCCTTAATAACTCATTAGTGACTGGATTTCTAGACTATAACTGTTCAAGTTTGGAAAAATTCAGTGAATTCTGCCTTGAGACATGACTTAAGGTGGGGTTGTGTTGGAGATTTGCTTTGGTGACATAAACAAGTCTAACCATTTTTGAGTAAAAAAATCCATTAAACAGGAAGGCCTGTTTTACCTCAGAATAGAGTTTAGTGGAGGGTTTTAGTGTGGTAGGATATAGAATGTCTCTTAAAATTAACCCCCAGTGGATTACTAACTCTTTGTTCTTGTTGTCCCCATGAGTGTGCAGCTGTTCTGCAGGTGTTGCCTGATGTGGCTCGTGGGGATTTTCCCTGTCACACAAACAATAATGTTAGACTGTCAATACTCAGAAAGCCAAGTTAATTCTGCAATATTTTACCAGAACAATGCATTTGTTCTCTAAATGAGGCATTGCAGTTTGCATTATTGTGCCATAAAATCTCTTATTTTTCTAGAGAAATTGAAATGTTATTGTCTTTGGAATAGCATAACTGCTTATTTACATTCCAGTTAATATGTAAACTAGATAAACCTGGTGAATTATTCATTTAAAAAATAAAAGCAAAAGGGCAAGATTCAAGGTTTAATTTGCAGATAAAAACTGGAGATGGTATATGAAGAAATGTCATCATTTTGCTGCAGAACTGGTACCTGTGCTAAAACATGCAAAATATCTGTAGTATAACTGCCTGCATTTCTTCATCCTCAAAAGCTTATACAATTTACTAGTGCAAACATTTCTTTAACTGGTTTTGGGTAGAAAAAAATTTATTACAGCATTATTTTATCATTGTATTAAAGATATCTGTCCTCTGACTGCATGTAAGAAGCAGCAATAGACATTTAAAAAATCTGAAATACTTAAAAAAAACCCCTTCATGCACAAATGAAGCCTTTTTAGGAATAGGTTACTGGGTTTATTCCAGTAAGCACTTTATGCAAACTTGAAAACAGCTGTAGGAAGCAAACTTTGGACTTTATTGTTGTAGCTTAAACTCTAGTAATTATTAATATTTTTAGCAATGTTATGCCTTGCATTGGTATTCAGTGGTAGGGTGAATTAGTGGTTTTACAAAGCCAGCTATTACTGATTCCAATCCTTTTAGCCTTCCCATCCTTTGATAATCTTCATTAATTACCCTCTGGGTGTGTTTTCTCTTATTTCTAGTGTGAACTCTGCTTGCTTCTACCACCAGACAAATCTAATTTTTTTTTTCTTCTCATGGGCAGACTCGTGAGAACAATAATACTTTTTTCTCTCTTGGAAATAAGTGGAGGCTTTGTTAATGGCTCTGTAAGAACCAGGATTCCCACGTTGCAGCTGAAAGTTTGCTCCTCTCCTCCCAGCACTATGGACACCAGCTCCATGCAGTGCTTAATGAGAGCGCTGTGTGTAGGAGGAAGAAAGCAAAGCCAACGTTCTCAGTACATTTCTGGGAGCTGGATTTTAGCTCTCACTCCTGGGCCTTTCTGGGGGACCAGCAGAGGCAGGTCCACGTTGGTTCAGTGTCTTGCAGGAGGATTTTTTTTGTTGCCAGCTTGGCTGCTGCTCCTGCCCAGCCAGGGAGCCTCCTGTTTGGCAGGAGAACAGCCAGGCTGGGAGCTGCTCTGTTCCTAGACAGCGCCTACTCTGGGCTTGGATCAAGTCTCCAAACCTCTTTTTAATGATGAGGGGCTTGCCAAAGCTGCAGCAGCACTGCAGTGTTGGAGCTCCTGGAGAAGGGAGTTCCTGGCCAGGGCAGGGGCTTGGAACTGAATGGGCTTTGGTTCCTTCCAACAAAAACCATTCTGGGATTCTTTAGGTACGTACATAGCACCAGGCTGGGCACCACTGTTTTTGAATCTGTGTATTTAAATGGCACACAGTTTGATTTAACCAACCATTAGAGGAAAAATCTGATTTCTGTTAACCAGTTACTCATCATCCTCTTGTGACATCTGTAAATTATGTCTATTAAGCACCAGGAAGCCCCTGACACTGCCTAAAATGCAAGCTCTCAGACTCAAAAAAAAAACTTTCTTCCTGTTTTGCTTTTGGAATTCTCCTAGCTACAGATGTACTGGAGGATTGGGACAATGGGCTCTTGGAAAAAGAGCAGCTGTGGTACAAGTGTAGAACAGCCTGGTGTATCTGTGCAGCATCTGACTGGGGGAATTAATTTTTTCACTTAATGAAGTGTTTTACTTTTTCTCCACTTAAATTTGGTAACTGAGGGTTTGGATTTGCTTGTTTTTTTTCTTAATTTGTTTTTAGTGGATGGTGGCACCTTCATGACATTGTTGTGCCCTCAGAGTGCTTTGGATGTGCACAAACCCACTGTACATAGCTGTTTCTGATTGTTATTTTCTGTTGTTCCCATGTATCCTCTAACCCATAGGAAGTGATCAGTGTGCTCATTAAAAAGAGGAACAAATCTTGGTTAATTTTTAAAATACATTATTAAGACTGTTTTCTTTTTGACCTAGATGGAAATGGGCAGACAAAAAATAATTTGGTTCTTAAAGGATCTGTTATTCACATACAAGCAAGTAATATGCTTAAAAATAAGAACAGAGAGCAGATAAAAATGAAAGCCCTTTGCTTTCCAGACTGTGAGCAGAACTGAGAAGCTGAATTTTCCTTTAGCCTTGACTCTCCATGAGGTGTATACTGGGCTTCCGGTTCCCCAAAATTTAACAAGTATCTCTTTGAAACTCAGAACTCATTTTTATGCTTCTTTGAGAGGAGGATTTGCTAGGAATTGTGATGATAACAGCAGCAACGTGCAGAACTAACTCTGTGTCCATTCAGTTCTCCATTTTCAGTTTTAAGATATTTTGGCCTGGATGCTGCAGTGTTTTAGCAGAATTTCCTGACATTCCTGAGGGATTCTGCCAAAGCTCGTGGGACTGCATGTGGAGTGTGGAGATATCCACAGGGAACTTTCTGACTCCTAGTGAATAAGAAAACCACTGTTTCCCCAAATTCCTACTACAAAATCCTCTAAAAATAGCAAATTTGTATAAAGTTAAGCTGCTTAGTATAAATAGCCAGTTCCTGGCAACCTAGAAGCCATCCAGTGGCATCCAGCCACCTTGGCCATCCTGTGATTCACATAAAGCTCAGCTCTGGATGGTCTTCACTTGTGCAGAAATCTGTCCAGCCTCTCTTCAAATAGCACAGGAGTAATGCATCTCTTCGAATTTCCAGCTCTCAGGTGTTGGGGTTAAGTATTAAAACTAACACCAAATAAATAAATGCCATTTTTGTGGTGTGGTTGGGCAATTACCACAAGACATTCTATTAAAATTAATTTCCCCGAAGGCCGTTGGCTTTTTTTAGTCTCTGGATACTATGGAAACCTGGTTGCTGGATTGGAGCTATATGAAAAACACTACTTGTGCCTGGTATTTAAGGGGAGAAAATACCATTTCTTTTAATTGCAGGATGATGCCACAAACCTGCAAAACTGCAGGTGAGGGAAAGCAGATGAATTGTTTCAAATGGTGGAGAATGAAGTGGCAAACTCCTATTGCTTAGGACAGAACTAATCTAAAAATCTGGAATTTTTCCTTCTTTATTTTCTTTGTTTTTCCTTTTTCTGGGGGAGGTGCATGCATCTTACAAGCAGGAGAAATGCTATCACATGTGTGTGTCATGGTTTCTTCCTTTGTTTATGGACAGCTATCTTTTTCCTGTTCTGAGGCTGCAAATCAGTTTGGCTGACACTGAAATGTTCAGTTCACCTGCTGGTTGTGTTTCATGAGCCACAAGTCTGTGCAGAGGTTAAAAGGAAGAGTAGGAACATCTGATCATCATAGGCTTCATGAGCAGTAACCTTCCCTATCCCAAAAATTCAAGTTTTCTGAAAAAACAGCTTCACTCATGGACCCATACTAGGAAAATATATCTTTGCTATTATCTCCAAATCAGAAAAAGCAAATGAGAACTCTGTAGGTGGACATGTACTGTATTTATTTAAGGGTTTTTGGTTGGATTTCCTCAGTGTCATCCCCTTTTAACCTTTACTGTGGAATGAGGTTCCTAAACTGTTCTTGAGATTTCAGAGGGGTTAAATAAATCCCCAGTGTTGGTACACACAGCAGGCTCCCCATGGCTTCTGTGTGGGTGCTAAGAACTGCAGAAACACTTGATTTGAAGACATTCTGAACTTTTGGGTCTGATCTAGCAGAAGCTCTGCATTCCTGTGATTAAAATTCCTTTTATATCCAATATCTAGCATGTGTCCTCTACAGAAGACTGGGTTCAGATTTAATCCATTAATTGCTTTTAAAAAAAGGCAGGAGAAGGCTTCCTTCCCCATTGCTGTTCTCCTGCTAAGATGGCTAATGGTAAATACATGGGGATATTCAGTGTTGGAGTTATCCCCATAAAGGGTGGCCATCCCACTCAGAGCTGCTGTGCTCCTCTGAAATTACTGTGCAGCTCTGCAGGACGCCAGTAAGGGAGAAGGTGGCTTTCCAGGGAATCCCTGCCCAGGTTTTTTTCTCTTCCTTCAAAGCATTTCCCATGCCTTGTGACTGTATGGCTCAGCAAATTCATCCAATAAGCAAATTGAAATGTACTTTAAAATCAATCAGATTAGAAATATCATTTTACATCCTGTTGTGCCACTGATAGGAATCTTCAGAGACTCTTGTATACGACAATGAAGAATAATAATCATTTATCATTACCCCATTTTTGCCTCATATATTCTGGCAGCTGTCTGGGGAGGTGGATTTCTTGTTCTCATAGAAAAGTTTTCACTTGTTAGAAAAACATAATTTTTCTACAGTCAAAATAGGCTCTCCTGTGTTGTCTTCATGGCCAAGTGGTGACTCCTGGGTTTTGGGTTCTGGATGTGGCTGCACTTGAAGGTCTCTGAGAGCTTTGCTGATCAGAGCACTGGAAATTGTCCTAGCAAATGCATGGAAGTTTCTCAAGAATGAGTGTGTAGGATGATAGGGTAAGAGTACATAGCCAAGTGTTCCTTTATTTGTTGCTGAAGAGAAAATTTGAAAGCATAGAAGTTCATAAAAAGAAGTAATGGAAGGGTTTATTTACAGCCTGTTACAAAAAGGGTTGGTTCTGGACAAATATCATACAAAAATCTACAGAGCAGATACAAAAGTCTTGTGTTGATTATGTTGTATTTTATTTGAAAAAAATACAAGCAGCAAAATCCAAGAATCTTTTTTATTTCACCACATCAATCTCCCTGGTATTTTTACTGCGATTCCTTCTTCCAGAACTGTTCTCCAAACAATTGCTATTGTTTTTAATGGACTCGACCTGTGACTTTTCAGCACCAGATAGATTTGTGAGAAGCCATGGTCATTGCTGACAGGCTTGTGAGTTGTTAACTGCCTCTGGTGTATTTATTTACACTGGGGATGATTATGGCTAACTTCAACTCCTAAATTAAAGAGGAAATTGTTTTTAAATGACTAGCAAAACATCCATTGTAATAATTTTGTGGAAGTTTCTTGGGTTTTTTGTATCAAAACATACCATATTGACTGTGCCTATTTTGGAGCTGGCTTGTACAAAACCAGATAGATTGGGAATGAAATTGAAGATGGGTTTTGTCTGGGAGTAGCTCTTTTGTTCCCATAATTCCCTGTGCAATTTTAGAATAGTTTGGAGATATTTAATAAAAATCATGTGCACACCAAAAAAATGGTGGTTCTTCAGAGCTGGAAATGATGGAGGCAGGCAACTGTTATCCAAGACTCAAAGACTAGAAATATTCATCTCCAACTCTCCTTTTCCTGCATTTTTTTTCCTGTTTCTTTGTATCCCAAGCAAACCTCTGCAGAAGTGCTGTTCAGAACTTTGGTCCTTTTGCTCCTTTCTCATGGTATGGCCCCAAACCTGGGTGCCTGAACTCATTCCTATTTGATCTCCCCAAGGGATTGATCAAGGTGGTTTTCTCTGGATGATTCGTGCTCCGTGTGTAAAAGCTTCAGGCCTGAGACTTGGTGTTTCTCTTTGGCAGCTCTGACAATAAAGAAACTTGCTCATGCCTTGAATCATAGCAAATAATGCCAAATTGGGCAGCTGCTGCCATTTGAAGGCTATGACTGCCACTGCCCCTTCCCCCAAGGGACAGGACAAAAGAGAATAGGCCTCAAGTGTGACCAGGGCAGGTTTAGATTGGATATGAGGCAAAATATCTCCCCAGAAAGAAGGGCCTGGAACAGGGCAGTGGTGGAGCCACCATTGCTGGAGGGATTTAAAAGCTGTGTGGAGGTGGCACTTGGGACATGGGTCAGTGGTGGCCTTGGCAGCACTGTGTTAGTGGTTGGACTCAGTGATCTTTGAGGGTTTTCCCAACCTAAATAAATCTCTGGCTCTATTCTTGCAAAGAAGTTGGGATAACTTGCAGGGGTTCAGGATTCTGTGAGGCAGTTCCAGCTTTCTGCAGTTGCCTTATCCAAGTGCTCGTGTTTCAGCTGCCTCACTGGAACTGGAAAAGCTGGATTCAGAACATTCCCATGGCGGGTGAATCTTCCTTCCAGCTGTGGCTGGATCCTCTCTGAACTACTCAAATGCTCCTAAAGCAGCTACACTAAATCTTGTCATTCAGGCACTGACTTTTTCTTGTCCTTTTCCAAGGCAGATTGAAATGAAGGTTTGATTCACTTTGGGTAGATTAGGATCTTTTAATGTTAATATTAACTGTTGCTGAAATAGGAAGATTGTTTGGGTAGGTTTTTCCATTTCTGAAGGGATTATGTAATGGGTAAATTCCTGTCTTTAACCTTAGAAAACAAGGAAGGGTTTTGAACATAAAAATGGAACTGGTACGATATTTGACACTGTTGTAAAAGTCACCAAGAATAGGTTTTCCACACAGGAATATTGCCACCTTCCTGACATTACAGAGGAATTTTTAATGAGTGAAATTCCTCCTCCATTTGCATACTCTAACCCATATCTAATTGCTGGATTACTATTGAAGCTTCAGCTTGACTCTCTGAATATTAAAAAACATTTGATATATTAAGCAGTTTTATATTTTCTGTTTTGCTGCTTTTAATGTACAAATGAATTTCATTAATCAAATTTACATATTTCTAAAGACCTTTTGATGTAGTAAGATGTAAAAGTTGTTTATTTTTAATTTTTTTTTTTAGTGACAATCTTATATGCAAAACTGCTGCTGCCAGGCAATTATCCACCCAACTAGTTTTAACACAGTTACTCATAATCAGCACAGATCAGTGACGTGACAGCAGTTTTTGGGAGATGCATGACCTGTTCTAAGCTTTAACTTTCAAATTGGCATGAATGTGCAAATTCACATTTAGAAAACTCTTTTTCTTACTTATTTGTCTCCATGGGAGAATATCAGGGGTTTGTTGTTTTTTGCTTTTGGTCTTTTTTTTGCTTTGTTTTTTTCCCTTCTAATATCTCAATTTTATCATATTCTATAGACAAGGAACATTTTTCTTCCCACTTTGGATTTTGGTTTCCAGTCCATAGGGATCTGAGTAAAGAAATGCTGTCTTCAATAAAATATCCCATGTTTGCACAGCAATTTCTTTATTGTTCTGCAGTAGTGTCTTTGGGAGAAGTGTCTCTTTTGAATTATTATTTTAATTCGTTTTGATTCACGTTGGTTCCTGTTCTCTCCCGTGCACACAGAAATCTCTCAGCAAAGTTTACTCTGAAAACTGCCCTGTTACAGTGACAGACATTAAAAACTCACTTGGTCTGTAGTTGTGGGAAGGTTCCTGCCCAACTGGTCCTTCATATACTAAATATAAAATGAGATCTTTGGTCTGCGGACTTGAGAATTTGCTTAATGTGGAGTTTGGAGTGATGTGTGCAAGCTTAGGCTCAATAACCCATTCCCAAAGGATGCTCCTGCTCCCTGCAAGCCCTGTCTGCTTCTAGCACAAGAAGGGGTTGATTTTATTTGATGCTTTCAGTATAGAAAATCTGTATTTACAAGATTTTGTAAGATCCAGTCTTGCTGCCCTCTGCTCATCTTTTGATAAGTTCAGCTTTGAGTGTTTCATTCTGATTTGGAGTAAGAACCTCCAAGTAGTGGATGAGCTGCTATCAAACAGGCAGAGAGACCAAAAATAGATGAAATGTAATCCCAGCATGCTTCTCTTCATTTGTCAATCTTCTTGCTAATGAGGAAAAATAAATCAGGAAGGAAAACTCTTACAAATGTAATCTCAAAAGTTGAAAGAGGTGGGGAGAAAACAAGAAAATGGGGGAAAAAGTGATTACAAATAGGTTTTTTTTTCTATCAGCCTACTGAGACGTTTTGATCCAATGATTTAACAGACTGAGATGTTTTGTGATGCAGAATAAAGATTTAAGATATCAGCCTGAGGATCAACTTTGTATTTGCAAGTTAACAACACCTTTGCTGAATGGCTCTCTTGGGATTTCAGGATATATTAGGAGTGGTTGAAGGAAGAAGCTTAGACTTAGACTTGGAATTACAGAACCTCATTTAAAACGTGATGTTTACTAAACTTACTGTGCCAGGTAGAAAATGCATGGCAACTTATTTCCAGAAGGAATAAAGACTCAGAGCTAAGCAAATCAAAATAGTGATTTTCCGTTTCCTTCAGAAATTTTGTAGAAATTATTTGTGTTAAGGACTTCAGGTCACAGCTGGGCATAAAACAAGGGCCTGGTTGTCCCAGGAAAGAGACACAAATGCTCAGAGGACACTGTGGGCAGGAGTATAAGTTGGGCTGGATAAATCCAGTCCATGTGTTTCCTCATAAATACCAGCAGGAGGGCAATGGCAGTACATGTTTTGAAAAATTGAACGTTTGAAAATTGTCAGATTTATGGCTTTGTATCAAGGCACTGAATCACTCAGAGATTATCAACAGTAAAAAATGGGAATTAGGCTGGTAACATATTGTTTATTTGTGGGAAAAAGCATAAATCCAGCATTTTCCAACATCCGGGAAGCCTGGCCAATCTTTTAAAAATGATTTTGGTTACTTAAATACCTCACTTTTGGAGGAATTCTTAAAAAGGTGAAGCCATTGATTGTATTTGTAACATTCTCAGTGCTCCATGCCTTGTCATCCTGATGTTGGTGCCAGATGTCCCCTCGGATTCCTCTATCAGGGACTGCAGATAATCCCATGGTTCAAGCAGCGATGTCCAAATTCTGCATCTCACTTCAATCCCAAAATAAACTTCAGAACCCAGCAACACTGAGAGAGCTGGAACAGAACCATGCCAGTCCAACTCCCTGAAGAGCTGTCACGTTTTCCAGGCATTCCTGGGGCTGTGTGGTCTGGACAGATCCCTTTTCACTGAGATCCCTCATGGCAGTGGGAGCCTGAGCTGGCTGGAGCTGCCTCAGCCACCATATGTATCCATCTCTTCAGGCTGTTCATGTTTTGTGGCAGCTTTGGCAGCCTGCTGGGATTTTTCTGAGTAATGCAAGTGGTGAGGAATGATAATAATAATACTGTTAACCCTTTGATTTCTCAGCCAGCCAGGAGGGTGATTTTGGGGAGCAGAGCCTCCCCTACCCCCCCTTTTCTCTGTGCCCCTCCGAAAATGCACCAATGAGTATGTGTTAGGAAGCCTAAATAGAGACAGGGATATGAATAAGCTTTCTAAGGAGGTGAGAATATAAAAAAGGAAAATGATATGATTCTCCCTCTGACAATTTTTTTCCAGCAGTTAGAAAAATACAGAGAGTGATTTCTTGTTTTCCCCTGTTCCCCTTCACTCCCAAGGTCAGATAAGAATGGCAACCGTGGTGGTTAATGCTGACAACCTTTCTCCATCCTTGTCTGGCTCCTACAAGGGAGAGATTTGCAGTGGCAATATAATACAGCACTGTGAGCTTTTTTTCCTTGGTTGAGGCAAAAACCTTCCCAACTTCTGCAGGGAGTGATTTCCAGAGGACCCTAATCCTGCCCCAGGAGCTGGGGGCTGGGCACAGCTGGGTTATGGTAACATTATTAAAATATTGACAGCACATCACTGCTGTGGGGAGAGGACTGACTGTATTTGGATAAAGGTGGGGCAGAGGAAGGATGAATAAACACTTGTAATGCAGGGAAATGAACAAAAAAGGAGAAGCACATGGGATTGAATTTCCAGGGAAATGGACAGAAGACCACAGATGCCGAGTATGAGAATCTTCATCAGATTCCTGGTCTAGTGGAAGGTGTCCCTGGTCTAGTGAAAGTGTCTCCCTCATGGCAGGGGAGTTGAAACTAAATGACCTTTAAGATCCCTTCCATCCCAAACCATTCCACGATTCTTTGAGATCTCTACATAGGCGCAGACAATTTTGCCCAATGTCCTTTGGCTGGAAGGTGCAGGTTTTTTTTCTGGGAAATGCAGATTTTAGGCTGACTGTGCTCAGTGTGCAGGGAAAGGAAGGTCCCTGCTGTTGCTGTGCTGCCCTGGCCTGTTGAGGATCAGCCCCCTCAGCCCTTCCCATCCTCGGGCTGTTTAATGAGCTTCCCTGGGCTTCCTGCCTGGCAGCAAACAATGCCACTTCACCAGCTCTCCACTCACCACTAATTGAAGCAGCACAATTATCCAATCCTTGGCCTCGTTCCACCTCTGAAATAAAACAGCTGTGTTATAATGTTACCATCAAATTCTTTCTCTGTTATATGACCTAATAAATTAATGGTTGGGAATCGCGCATTTGTGACTCAGTTTGTCACTAAAATATCCTAATTCCATCAATGGCCTTTTGGATAAATTGCACTGGGTTTGCTTGGTCTGAAAAGAAATTTGGCTGCTCCAAGCCATCCATTTTAGGAGGATTGAACTGGTGGTCTCTGTGATGTGGAAAAGTAGCAAAAAAAAAAAAAAAAAAAATAGAATATAATGAAATATTTCTTCAAAGAATTGGCTTCACAGAGAAGTGCTGCCTCATCAGTTTAGTGAGAGACACAGGTCAGCTCCTGAGAGGTCTCAAAATTGTCCTGGGTTGGTGTCCAAGGAGCTGTCTGGATACACTCTATGTGGATTGATGGCTCTGCAGAAAGCCTGACCCAGCATGTGGCAGGATAAACCTTGCTATAACAAGCTCAAGGATGAAAAATTTAACAATTCCAGAGCAATACCTGATTTGCAAAATTAAAGCACTCTTCTGAATTGAGCTAAACAGGATTTCTCTTTGGTTCTCCAAGTATTTTTATTTGCTCTGAGACTGGAAATTTAGCATCCTTCTACATAGCCTGCCTTAGACACCTTTTAAAACAAAAGATATGCAATTTTTTTTTTTCTTTCCTTATTTTTTGTCTATCAGGAGTGCAGCCACCAAAAAGACAGTGCTGTTAAATGGCTTCTAAACAGTGTCACTAAGAATTAGGAAGCCTTATTTTAAAACTGGAAATATGAACAAGGGAGCGAAGACTTGAACCCTGCAGAGTTAAAAGTCTGATGTATAGCTCACCAAAATAGATTTCAGGGAAGAAGTAGCCAAAGGCATAAAAATCTGATGATAGATGTTTTTCTTTCAAATGTGCCAGAAACAGGGAGGTCTGCCAGAGGTCAGCAGACCTGAAGGATGATGGACCTTTAAAAGGCAGCAGTGTTGAAAGGGAATGTTATTGATGGAAACCTCAGAGACTTCTTAGTCATAGTCCATCTATGGAGGAGTTTGGGATACGGCTGCTTCCTCAGGACACTTAGGGAAACAACCTGAGGACTGAGTTAGGAATGTTCCCACAGCTGGGGAGCTGGTGCTGGTGTCAGAAAGATTAGAATTGCTAAAAAAGGATTAAAAAACCCACCAGCCTTTAGGAGCCAAAATTTAGCATTATATGGCTCAGAGGCATGGCAGTGTTCAGTCAAAGGTTGGACTTGATGCTCTTGGAGGTCTTTCCCAACTTTAATGATTCCAGAATGGGAAATGATGTTTTTGGAAGAAATTGATGGTTGTATGAGTAACTGTCTTGGCAGTCTCAGCTTTCATTTGGACATTGGGAAAGATGTGCTTGAAAACCAGCTTATTGTGTAGGAAGAGGAAAAAGGACCTCTTGGGATAAGAAATAAAGGGTAGAGATAAATGGACTTATTTCAAAATATAGGCAAAAGCAGCACAGTTTTTGAGGGCTGTGCTCTGTGAGTTGTCCTGTTAAATTTGTACAACAATGATCAGATATAAGATCTTGGGCATAATTCAAAACCAGTAAAGCATTTGGAGCTGAACTAGAAGAGCAGGAGATGCCAGTGTTGAGCATGTCAAAGGAAGGTACCTGGGGAGGAATCCCCCTGGGCACCAGGATGTGCTGGGGCTGACCAGCTGGAAAGCAGCTTTGCAGAGGACTCAGGGATCCTGGTATTTCTGCTTTCTGTTTGTTAAATGTATTTCTGCCTGTATTTCTTGGTTCGCTTAAAAAAAATGCATGCAAAGTGCAAAAGATGTCAGAAATTTTAGTGAGGATAAGGTGCTAAGGGACAGGAAGGGTGACAGTAAATTAAATTCTTCATGTTTCACATCAGGTAGCTCTGGCACATGGTATAGATGCATATGCATAACAGGGAAATGTATTTCATATATCCTAATACTGAGCAAGAACAAAATGCAGCTACTAATTTGTAAAATATGCCTTTTATTTATTGAGCAAGTGTATGAAATATTTCCCTTGTCTTGTATAATGACAATCTCCACATTTTCTCGTGCAACTAGAAAAATACTGTGAGCAAAATTCAACACTGGGAAACGATCACTGCAGTTTCAGAAGGTTTAATTTGGTATTAAACACGGATCACAAATGTATCAGTGAGGACAGAAACCTTCCTAAGTCATTCCCTCCTAAATCTCTGCACCCTCAAGAGCAAGGAGAGAGCTGTGAGCAGTCAGCAAGTACAAGATCCCCCCTGACAGAGTATCACCAATCTGTGCCCGTGGTGCTGTTTTACAGCTCCAGTTGACTTGTAGCACAGCAACTGTCTCCAAGCAACTGGGAGGAATACCGGGATGTGCAGCCAGGATACGGAGCCCGGCGGGGACAGGGGTGCTCAGGCAACCCTGCACCCTTCCCACCCAGCCTCGGCTCCTGCCCCCCGCTGGAAAAGGCTCCAGCTGCCTTGAAGGTGGCCCTTGCCAGCAGGAACCAGCAATCCCTGCGGGTGGGAGATGGGGTTGGGCCACCGCTGCCCACGTCGGTCATTCTGCCGAAATAACTCTTCACGCATTCAGCGACTCTGCTCCCCTGTCTGTGCCAGTGGGGCTTGGCAAAATGGTGTTTTTGCAGCCAACTGACTCCAAACAAGCTTTCAAAACCAAAACAAAGTAGCTGTAGATTGAATCTAATTCACTGCAATCAATATACAACAAAGAAGGAAAATTTACATGTTTAATATCATTTCTCCCCAGCTGCTTTATCAAATTGCAAAACTAGCAATATATGTAGGAAACATCTTCTTTTAAAAGGTAATAATGTATATTTGCAGTCCTTGTCCTTCTGAGAAAGCTCATCATTTTGTTATTTGCTAATGGAACATTTTGTATTATGTTCCATTTAGGACCCATTCCAATGGTTTAAAAAGAATGTAGCAATCCACTCTCCCCAGTTTAATTCCAGCAGAATATTTGGAATTCTTTGTGGAAAGGAATTGTAATCTATGAAATTCTTGCTACAGAACCTAGTAACCTAAGAGGATTTTTCTTCTTTTTATGGTATAATTTGTGTAGCCATTTTTTTGACTGTTGATTTGGGATATTATAATTTTGAAAAGTGTTTTGAGATTAAAAGCTTGAATCTTTTCTTAGGGGGCATGAAGAGCTATAAAGAGAGGAGAGGAAAGGGAACAAACATGAACTTGCTTTTTGGTTGTTAGCTTGCCACTCTTTCTTTTGCCCACGCCTAAATTGTCAGGCTTGTGGATGATGCTGGGACATGCACTGTAAAGTTTGCCTTGTTTTTCCTCATTTATTCCCTTTTTTGCTTCCTAAATTCTGAAAAGTTTCCAGTGAATGAGTTGTGTTAGTGACCACACATCAATAGCAGATGACTCTACTCCCATTTTACAGACACTTTATATACTGTCACTCATCAGAGCTGTTTAAACCAGAGGTACTGCTTTAGTGATCTGAATAACTCAACCCAACAAACTCACTGAAACATGTTTATATCACAGATTTAATTACCTTCTCCAGCTGGAATTTTCTAAAAGGAAGTAAAAGCTTCTGGGTAGGAGAATGTGGCAGATCATGCTGCAAAAACATCAATGTGCTGACAGCCCTTCATGAGTACTAGCTCCTGTGATTAGCCTCTTGCAGACCATAATTAATATTATTATTCAGTACAAATGTATTATTATTATTATTATTATTATCCTTTTTTATTATTCTGTTCATTTTTTATTGCAACATAAGTGGCACACAGTCAGCATTTGGTGCATACCCTATACATTGGAACTATCCATGTTTTCAAGATGGTCACATCACATTTGAGGGGAAATGGCCTCAAGCTATGCCAGGAGAAGTTTAGGTTGGATATTTGGAAAATTTTCTTCACTAAAGGATGGTCCAGCCCTGGTGCAGGCTGCCCAGGGCAGTGGTGGAGTCCCCATGCCTGGAGGGATTTAAAAGCTGTGTGGATGTGGCACCTGGGGGCATGGGTTAGTGGTGGCCTTGTAGTCCTGGGGAATGGTTGGACTTGGTGATCTTTTTCCAACCTGGATGGTCCTATAATTCTATATATATATAGATAGAATTATATATATAGAATATATATATATATATATTATATATATATGTATGTATGTATGTATTTTTTTTCTTTATGCTTGACAAAGAGATTTGAACTGCATCCCACCCATTCCATGATTAGATCCCCATCCTGAGAATATGAGATAGATATATATATTCTCCTTCTGTGAATACAGATGAAGCTTTCTCCTTTTCTTCCTCTGGAATATTTTCTGTGTACCGCAGGAAAAAAGGCAGTTCATTCTCTCTAGCTCAGGTGGCAGCAGGAGAGGGAAAGCTGCTGGCTCCTGGGGTGCCCCAAGCCTTGCTGTGAGGGATGGGGGGAGCTCTGGGGCCCCTCCAGGGCTGGCACTGCAGGGAGCAGTGAGGAAACTCAATCGTGCTCCTCTCCTGCCCTGGTGCTTCCTGCAGGGAGAGGTGGAGAAGGTGCTGCCAAGCTGGAGCCCTCTGCTCCACCCCCACACTGGGAGTGAAGCTGTCACCAAATGGATGAGTGTCCCTCAGCAACAGGCTTGGGGGGAGCTGGGCTTGCTCAGCCTGAGGAGGAGACAGCTCCGGGGAGCCCCTGCTGTGCCCTTCCAATGCTTAGCTGAGCTGATGGAAAGATGGGGACAGATTTCGTAGTGGGGCATGAGGGGGGATGGTTTTAAACTAAAAGAGGTTCAGTTCAGAGTACATGTGATGGAGAAAGTTTTTGCTGAGAGGGTGCTGAGGCTCTGGAATGGATTTCCCAGGGGAGCTGGGGCTGCTCCATCCCTGGAAGTGTCCAAGGGCAGGTTGGAGGGGGCTTGGAGCGCCCTGGGATAGTGGAAGGTGTCCCTGCCCATGGCAGGGGTGGAACTGGATGAGCTTTAAAGGCCTCTCCCAACCCAAATCATCCTGTGATTCTATGATTTCCTTTTGGACTCTCAGCTTTCACCACCAGTTTCATAGCAAACAGTGATTTTTTTTGACACACACCACTTGTTTTAGTGGTACATGATGTAGTCGAATTCTGATTATTTTACTGTTCTGTTGACTGAGTTTCTAATTATTCACATAAATTTCTCAGCTTTTCAGAGACAAACTCTTGATTTCCAGGTACTTTCTGAATGTCTCCTCCTTTAATTAGTCATCTATGAAATTAAATTTCACTATTCAAAAACACCCTCAAAAATTAATATCTTGAAAGGTAGGATTATCTGTATAGCATCCATAATTATTTTCATGTGTTTTTTCACAAAACGGATCTAGGTTAATGTCAGGTTCAGCTTCCTGCTATAATTTAAATTTTCCTAGTGTGTTTTTTAAAGACTGTAGCTGATAGACATCTTTTATTGAAAGAGCACCAATTTTGCAATTGAGTGAAATTGTGAAATGAAGAGCAAACTGTTATCACTGGGGTCACATTAGCTGTGAAGATACTATTTCTCACTGAAGGCATTTAAAAGGTAATATTTTTTAGAAAATACTACTATAGTAAAAAAAAGTGTATAAAAATTATTAAACCTAATTAATAAGCAATATCATACCTCATAAAAAATAACTGCAAGACACCACTGGAGTTCAGTGGTTGGCAGGGATACTTTATCAGAAGTTTAAATATCTGCTAAAATCATATTTTATCAGGATTTTTAATGTTAAACAGCATTTGTTTTACAGTTTTAATGCAATTCACTGGTGGCACAGTGTGCACAGTCTTTGCCTCAGTTTTTTTCTCCCTCGTAGATATTAGTGACTAGAAATAATCTAGAAACACTTGTACTGTGGCATTTGCTTTGACTACTCCATCTTTTTCCCACTTTTCAACACTCAACTTTTTCTGTTTCAACATCAGAAATGCAGAAGGCAAAGTTGTCCCATTAATTCAATTAAGCTCCTTGCTGTATGAACTTTATTGGCTTTATGTGACTCATTTTGGCGTTTATGTGCATGTGTATGCTTTGTCTGCTTAGATATTTTAAAAGAAATAAAATTAGATGTATCTTGAACTTATAAGGCTTTTCTTTTGTGGTTTTCCATGTAAAAGGAACTGAAGAAGACAAAAAATGATTCATTTAACTGCATAATTAGCTGGGCAAAGGGGCCAATATTATTATTTCAGAGCTCTGAGGTTTGTGTGTTGGCTGCTCTTGGTCTGTGACAATAATAGGGCAGATATTTCATTTGTATATGAGGTCATCAGCACAACTTTGGAGTGGAATAACCATTTTTAGATGAGCCATATAATGACAGGCAGTGTAGTAACAACTTTATTTACCCTGTTTTACCTCGTACAGCTTTTCCTGGGATGAAATAGAAGTTTCTCACCAGAACCTACATTTTTGTATCTGCACATTGGAGAAGGCAAAGACCACAAAAGTTCACGATGTATTTTGAAAGTTTTGCTTTAGCAAAGTACATTTGGATGATTTTACTCTCTCAGTGAACAGCAGTTGAAGTGGGAACTGCTGACAACAAGGTGACAGGAGGCCCACAGCCACTGAAGAATTGAGAAGAGGCTTTTGGGGTAGCAAATGTGGGATCTTAGACCAAAATGTGGTTGTAGCCTGAAGTGAAAGACAAATGTCTCTAAGGCGTATGGGAAGTGTTGATAGCCAAGCCCAGCTGAAAAAAATCAATTTGAAGTCCTTTGTAAGCTCTTACATACGTGACCTATCCATAAGTCACTTGCAAGATCTGAAATTAGCCTGCACTTAATGAACAAGTGGGATTTATCGCTGGTTTGCTGTGTGCAGCCTGTTATTTAGTATCTAGTGCCTTAATATTTAGAAAGTTTGCCTCCCACATTTGTAACACCTCTGGGAAGGCTGCACCTTTCGCTTTGTGTTTCAGCTTGGCTCTGGGGGAATGTGACAGGAACAAGGCTGTTCGTCTTCTTCTCCCTTCCACCTCCCCAGAGCACTGCCAGCTGCTGTGGGGAGGGGGCCCAGGACCTTCCAGGGATCTTTTCCATCATTCCCTCCAAACACAGGGCTTGGTCACGTTGGCTGCTCAGAGGATGGACAGGCCATATTTTTGACATGCTTATTCCATCATTTGAATGGAATAAATAGCACAAACATTTGTAAGGGACTATTATGCTATGTAAATCTTGTGTTTATATTGGCTGTGCTTGGGATTATATGGAATGTGCTTTTTCCATGCTGATAAGCATTTTTTTGTTGTTTTCTTCCTTAAATCTGAATGCAGACCAGGAGCTGATGTATACAGCCTTAATTCAACATCCATCATATCATAGCAGTAGGAAGCAAACTCAGATAAATATTATTTGAATGAGCTTTTTTTTTCTTTTGGTAATCTGATCAAATATCCAGAGGTTTAATTACATTCTCCCAATCACTAACACTAATAATTATTTTAGTTTTATCATATTATTGGCCACTATCAAATGAAGTCCCTATGATTATTGCATTATATATAGTTATTAGGGAGCTGGAGAAAGTAGTTGAGTTCAACAGAAGCCTGATTTGATGGTATTTTTCCTCATAAATATCAAATTATTTTTTTATTAGATTTAACATGCATAAGGAAAAAAAAAGCACAGCTCTAAAAAGAAATAGATTTTGGGAGGATCAGATGAAGCAGTCAGAAGTGTCAAACAATGAACTTCTGCTTCTTATGTAAAAGGATACTTGTTGAGAATGGTGTAAGGTATTACTTTTAACCTGATCAGTACATAGAGCTGCCAAGGACCATAGTTATTTCAAATTCTATATGACTAGTTTGTTGGGTATTTTTCCCAAAAAAATATATTGCTGAGATTTACACACCTCTAATTTTTAGTTTCAGCTTGTGCTCTGTTAAATGCACAATGCAAGTTCCAACCTCCTGGTTACTCTGAACAAGTTTTTACATAGTGAAAAAATGTTTTGCAGAGGTGACCTTGGTTTGTTTTACCCTATAACTCCTGGATTAAGCTTCTTTTGTAGACCAGATGTGCCTTCTTAAAAGGCAGAGTTCCCAGTGTTCTGCTTGGGTTACCTGAGGAATTAGATTTTCCATGAGAACCTAGAGTGCAGGAGCATCCTATATTTTCTTTCTAAAACAGAGCACCATCCTACCCAGCAGGATTTTATTTGGCTGCCTGTGGTCCAATGCCTGCTTTGTTTTAATGCATTTGGTGTTGAAATGCACTGAGGCAGAGGCAGGCAGCAAATGGGGCTCTATTAGAATGCGTCTCAAGCCACATTTTGAATTGGATTAAGGTGAAAATTGTGCTTTCTTTGGTGAATCCTCCCTTGGTTATGTCAGTGCTAAGAGCTGATGCTCACTCGGTGCTCAAGCCTGACCCCCAACGAGGGGAACAAAGCCCAAGTGTGTTTGACACACTCTGCTCCTGAGCCTGCCCTCTCACTCAGGGTAATTCCCTCCTGAGCATGGGCTGCAGCAAGCATGGCCTTTTGAGGTGTGTGCACTGAAAATTCTCCAGTGGCTGGATTCCCTGGGAGAACCTGGAAATGTTCCCTGAGGTTGGACACCACCGTGAATCCGGGCTGGGAACTGGGATGTGTGACAGGCTCTTGGTCATCAGAAACTGATGCCTTGTGAAGGCTGACCTAGAACAGAGGCTGGACAGAGTTAAAGAATAAAGTAGGAATTCATTAGAAAGCCTCAATGGATCCACCTTGGGCAGCACAAAAGCCCAGCCAGGGCTGTGCTCCGGGTGAACCCAAAATGGTCACAAAATGGATGACCCCTTTACAGAGTCTCTCACTTTTATAAGTTCTGGCCCATTTGCATATTGGAGTTAATTGTCCAGTTATGGCTTTATGTTATGAAGTCCCATCCTTCTTGTTTTTCTCTTTTCAGTCCACGTTGCTTGGCCTCTTGGGCCTGAAACTTGTATTAGTCCTCAGTCCCCAGCTAGAGAAGGAATTGTTTTGTCTCCCTACTCTGTCATTTAGCTTACCATCCCCTAATATAAAACTCAGAAGTACACACTAAAGCAGTGCAGAATCTGAAAAACAGAAGAGCTAAAACCTGAGGTATCCATGGAGCTGCTGCTCTGAGCTGCTACAGCAGGCAGGGAGAGGAGGGAGAGCAGAGCAGGGATGTGTCCCTCAGGCCCATCTCACACAAGAGGTCCCAGTGTCAGGAGGGATCTGGGATCTCTCCTCCTTGGAGGCTGGGTTGGAGTGTGTTCCCTGTGCTGTTCCCACCCCCAGCCCTCCCTGCCCCTGTGCCTGAGCTCTTTTTGCTTTGCTCAGTGATGTTTGCCACCAGGTTGCCCAGTGCTTGCTGTCCTTCACAGTTCTAATTAGTTTGGTGATCCTGTAATGGTGATCCTGGTGCTTTTTTTCTATTTTTTTTTTTAATTTTTGCCAAACTGGAGTGACAACCCAGCTATTTTACCGGTTAACTTACTGATAATACTTGGAACTGCAATAAGGCAAAATCCTCCCTGTCATCTTTCAACAAAAGAGTTCTTATTAGTCATTAAATCTGCTAAATGGATGGTTATCTATTTAAATCTGTTGCCAGAGTAATTAACCCTGAAAAGTAATTCCCCTGCCAAATCAAATCAGGGTTGTTTTTTTCTGAAATTCTTTTTAAAAGACAGTAATTCCTGCTAGTAAAGACCAGGATCCTTAAGAAAATTCAGAAAGAGATTTTAGAGTTGTGCAGGTTTCCTTCTTTCAGGCTCAGTGGAGAAAGCAATTGAGTCTCTTTTCTCAGTAAAGATATCCCAGCAATCATGGCAAGAGGCTGTGTAATAATAAAGGTGTAAAAGGGAAAACAGCTCTTGTTGATAGACAGCTTGTTCCACCCCACACCTCAGCAAGGTACAAGAGTTCTTCAAAGAAAAATTAAATACGGAGTTGTAAATACAGATGAATATGGGATTGGGCTTTTTTCTTGCCCCCTCTCCCCCCCAAAAAAGGTTCATAGCTCAGCTCTGAAGCAAAAATAGCAGAGGGGCAGCACATTGCAACAGAAGGTGAGGGTTCAAGATGGCAAGGCAGGAGATCAGTGGGGCCAGAATATCTGCAGACAGCTGTTGTTGGGTCCTGTTTAGGTTTTTCTCTGCTTATGCAGACTACAATATAATTTTTTAGCTCTGTGGCACAGTCAGGGATTTTTGAGTATGGAAACTTCCTGCTGTTTGTTTCTGCTGCGTTCCCAGGAAATACAGCTTAACTCATTGCTTTTGTAAATAGGCAAGATGATTATTCCAAATAGAATAGCTGATGAATTGCTGATACCTGAGCATAAATATCCTCTTAAAGCCCTCAGGACTAACTGCTCACTTGAAGGAGAGTGTTCAAGCACTAATGGAAAGATATTCTGGGCCTCAGTAGGCACAAGATTTTCTTTAGTCTTCAACTGTCCTGCACTCAAGAATGTAATAAAAATTTTAACACTTGAGCTGTGGCTTTTCATAGTTAAAAAAATTCCAAACCACAAACCCTTCTGTTTCCCTAGAACACAAATGTTGACTCCTGTGAGCTAATTGGAGGAATTCTCTCTAAACTTTTGCATTTTTTAAAACAATATTTTTTAAATTGTAGCAGCTGAAGTTTAAAACCACAGTAGCTGATAAAAAGTAGGTGGGGGGGGGGGGGGAGGGGGGGGAAAGGTCTGCTCTGGTTTTCTTTTTTCCTCTTTATTTGCACATGGGTAGGATGACATTCCCAAGGGAATTTTGTGCTTATACTGCAATATGGCAGCACAACTACTAAAAGTGTCATGGCTTTAATCCTGTGTGCCTTTGGAAGGACACCAACACCTGATCATTGCCCTCCAAAAGAAACAAAAAGGCAGGAATAGCACAGCATTGCTCATTCCCTCTGGCTGCTCTCTGTGCTCTGGCTTGGCTGGAGAATTTTCCCTCTCCCTGACCGTGTGTGGCTGGAGACCACTTACAGAAGGAGCAGCTGCAGTGTCAGCTTGTGCTGTCATTTGCACTCCCAAGGAGCCTCGTGCATTGAGCTGGTGCTGATCTCACTCACAGTGACTGAGGCTAAGCGAAATCCTCAGGTTCAGCTCAGCTTCTCAAGCCAGGCCTGAATTCTCTTCCTGGTTTTAATACTGCAAAAGCTTTGAGTCTTGTTGAGCATCAGCCCTGTATGTTCTCAAAGGGCTGGGACTGAATGGTCTTGAGGGTCCCTCCCAACCCCATCCACTCTGTGACTCTAAATGCTTTTACTAAAAGATTTGGAATTAAGAGTGTTGGTTTGGGGTTTTTTCCGGAATGCAAAAAATCAGAGCCACTGAATTATTCCTGGTGCAGCTAGCGCAGGTCAGGGCCCTGTTGGAAGCAGCACAGGTGGCAGGACAGCTCTGGGATGTGCTGGCTCTGTAATGTGGGAACCATGTGCTCCTCAGGGCAGATACCCTGCAAGCTCCAGTTTTAGTTTGGTGCTTGCCTAAATCCACCTTATCCACGTCACATGAGGCCTCAGATCACTGCAGAGGCTGGAATCACAAGCTTGGAGGACATAGAAGGGGACAGGTCCATAGGTGAATCTCAGAACCTCTTTAAATGCAACTCCTGGAACAATCAGTGAGTCCAGACTGAGGGTGAACAAGGGGAAAACCATTGAAAAAGAAGTCCAGGGGAGATGGGATGGAGCTCTGGCTCCTCGTGGTGATTTCTACAAATCTTGCTAACTCAGCTCAAGCAGGTAGAACACAGTCTCCTGAGAGACAGTGACTTACCTTCAGCCCTCTGAACTCTTGCCCTTTTCTTCCCCCAAACTGGAATGCTTTGCCATTTTATGCAGATGTTTTTCCTTATTCTATTCAGTTATGTAACAGAACAACTGGTTACATCTGTTACTGTTCAATTAAGCTTTTTAGGTCGCTTTCAGAGGACAGCAGTGCCTGAATCCATTGGTATAGCCTTGACTCAGACCTAAACAGGGTATTTCACCATTTTGTGTGGCTGTAATTACCATTCCATACAAAAGTGTATAAAATTGACGCAGTATTCTTTGCTATGCTGCCTGTTCTCCTAATTTTTGTGATTATGAATTTACAGTGCTGAAGCACACAAAAATAAAGTTAAAAGAATATTAAGGCTTCCTTTTGCTGCATTCAGCTATGAAGGACTTAATTAAGTAGGTGGTTAAGGATATACAAATTGTAACTTGTTTTTATAGATATTACTGTGAGCTGCCATCTATGCCTGGAATGAGATTTATTCATAAAGATCTTGACTTCTACCAAATGTCTTCTGTTGGCCTAAAAACACATTATTTAACTTTGGGATTTAATGTGATTTCCTTTATCCACATCCAGCACATAACACAAAGAATCACTTCCCACCTTTGGTGTGAAATGCAGTTCTTTCCTTGAGTGTTGACTTTGACCTTATCCCAACCTAATAACAACACCAAAGAAGTAGAAATGAAAGGTGTCACCCATGGAAAACTACACATGCTCAAGCAGTTTTAACTTGTGATTTCCACAGTTGTTAGCCCCTGGTTTTGACATTATTTTAGGCTGTCTTTATTTAAGGAATAACAGCCCTTCAAAATATGTCACATTTAAAACACGGGTGATAAAAGAGTTTCTATTTCCAGAAAAAGAACTTTTGGGTTTTTTAGGTTTCTCTGCACCAAAAAAATAATCATATAATGTTAAATCTTGCATGTCCCAAGCTGTGATTTGGGGCTAGTTCATTTGTTTTCACTGGCTTTTTTGGCAGAAGGGAAAGTCTTCTGGATTCTATTTTAAACATTAGAATGCTATTGTGATTCTTGCATTTAATTCGCTACCTGGTGGGAAGAACATTGAATTTTTTTCCCCATCACTGTAGTATATCAAGCTTTTAAATGCATTTCTTTGGTGCTTTCCTGCCTAGAGATGTTTGATAAAATGTGGATGGGTTGATAGACAGACCAAGGGATTGATTTATTTGGGTAAACATAATTTATATAGGTCTTTAGGTACACTCCTATATCCACATGTGCATACATATATATCAGAGAAAGCAACACATGTTGTAGACAATACAAATTGCAGGGTTTAAATTCATCTATAATTGTAGGAAAACATTTTTGCTTTTTGATTGTGGTCTGACAGCATCGCAATCTCCAGCATGTCAAGTTTTCAGGAGAGAACATGCATGTTCCTTGAGACAGCTGGTAGGATCTAATAATGTTTGAGGGCTAAAAATCTGAGTCTACTTAACAGCCTTACCAGTTTGCTTCCATTCCCATTTCCAGGGTAAATAACATTTTAGCATTCTGATGCTGACAATAATTTGTGCTCACATTACTGCTTTACAGTGAAAAAGGTGATGATTATGTTCTTCTGCTCTCTAGTTTTACCTGTGCCTAAGCAGAAATGTCATTGAATGTTTAATTTTTGTCAGGGCTTTCTAGAGATGATGATGTATTGAAGCATAGCCCCAGCCGCATTTCTAAAGTAACCATATGCCCATTGAAGACTTGCATATGTTTAGCAAAGCTTGGTTAGCTTGATCCTTAAGCAAGCCTCAGCAGCAGTTTGTAGTAGAGTTTTAAATGGATTAGGAGAGATGCAGATAGTGGCTAAAAGTGTTGATAGTAACTAGCAGGGCATGGAAGGAGCTGACCCCATGGACCTGCCTTTCGAGTCTTGCTGGGGATTGGAATGTGCAGCTTGACAGAGTGAGAAGACACTTTGAATATTTCCAGTTTGGAGGAGTAGGATGGTACCTAGTGGAGGTGGTTCTAGACTGCACATATTTTAGCTATAGCAACGGAGATTTTTGTCTCTTTACTCCTACCTCTAGTATTTTCTGAATACTCTGTACATGCCTGTGCAGCAGCAGTGAACCTTGATTAAGTGATGGCACATAACTGGAGAAATTAATAGTAATTCACTGTACAAAGGCCTGACCTAAAGCTGAAGTTAACAGCAAACAAATTATTATGGTTTCCAGAGTGTGTTTTCATTGTAGGTGTGGTATAAAGTGGATATTCTGGATGTGGATAATGACAGGGGAAACCTTTGATCTGCCACATTTTTATCAAACAAGCTGAAAGGGAAAGCTGTCTTCAAAGCTTTATGGTTACCTTAGTTAAAATGAAGCTTGCCAGAGTTAGACACCACCTGCTCCATTTTAACAATAATTTTACAAGTATTGTGTTTCCTACTAATTGCTACAGGAGCAAAACCACTTTTCTGAAAATCTAGACCTTTCCATGGTTATCTGTAACTGAGTAGAAGGATTCTAAAAAAGAGGTAGCACTGTAATTTTATCGATGATGTGCTGCTTTCAGGGGAGGTTTTACATTCTGTTCATGCACAGAGTGTTTTGCATGTGGAGGTTTTGGAATGTTTCTGTTGTCATTCCTTATAAAAAAACTGTTGTTTTCCAAATGGAACATGCAAAAGCCTTAATTTAGACTGCTAAATACAGATGATTGAGTACATCTTGAACATGAGGAAGTAACTCTGGCAGCATCTACTCTTCCCTCACCTGCACTGCTGGTGATCATCTTGATACCTGGTTTGTGTAATGAGTCAAGAGACAATCTGGATTGATATTTCTTGTAATAGATGCTCTACAGGTCAGGGATGTACTGTAGAGGCTGCAGAGTTATTTTTTGGGGAGGGGAAGATTTATGTTATTCATGACTTAGAAACATCTTTCAATGGGTGGGAAGACCAGCCTTTGCTTTCTAAGGAAACAAAAATTTCAGCAAGAGCAGAATTTGTAGGATTGGCATCTTCAGGTTCCATGCATCACCTTACACAGCAGCAGCAGTGAGTGTCAGGACATTGGTCTGGAGCTGAGTTTTGCTGTATTGAAGCTGTGGGGATTCATTTCCTTCAGCTTTTGAGCCTCATATTTTTCTGTAGGGAAAGGAACTGTGTTGGAAGCTTAAATTGGCAGCTTTTACTTCCAGCAGTCAGAGGCAGGTTTGAATTTCACTGCTGGATTTTTTGGGTTGGTTTCACACTTGTTCCCTGAGGCAGGTGTGGTCTGTGTTCAGGGGTCTTGTCTTTTCTAACACTTTGCCAAGTGTTAGGGGAAAACAACTTGTCTCTGTGTCCTGGAGTGAGATATTTGCTGCAGGAAAGGAAGAATGGAGGAAACAGAGGCATCTGGGACAACTTTCTTCACTGCTGAATGAAAAAAAAAAAAAAAATCAGACTTTTTCTTTCTTTGGGGTATAACTATTAGAGCTGAAGGTGGGTTTTGTAGTGATTTTATTGATAAAAGCTAAGTAGGCATGGAGCCCAGAGGAACATACAGACCATCTCTAAAGCAGGTTTCTAATCCAAGGAAAGGAATCAAACATTCCTTCATGTGTCAGGTACTTCAGATTTCCCAAAGCTGAAGCTGACAATGAAATGCTGACTTCTAATATCCATTTCTTGGAACCTGACTGCTACTGTGGCAGTAGTTCCACTCAGCTGCATAATTTCATGTGACTTCTCTGGAATATTATAGCCTAGATTTTGAAGCTAAGAGCTCTGCTTCTCCTATTACTAAGAAGTCTGACTTGAATCATTTCACAAGAACAGAAAGCTTTTTGGTACCTAATAGAAAAAGGGTGGGGGGAGGAAATTTAAACAAGTATTTCCAGAATAACTTTTTTTCCTAGGAAAATACCTTACAGACATTTCCTTGGATCCTGGAGATGCCATTTAATATTGGTCTGCATTTTAGCATATTTTGTTGGTCTTTTCATGAGAACTTGTTATTATTTTTGTTTCCCACAATTATTTACCATTTTATAGGAAATTGAGAGGTAGGGGACATTATTGAAATGCACTTCTGTTAATGGATTATGGCATTTCTTCTTGTGGTGGCTTTTTGCTTTAGTTCAGTGACTAGTAGTTTAAAAGAAAGACGTTAAGAGCTTGGTTTTGGAAAAAACAGCATTCTCAAGTGGCTGAGGTTTGGATTGTTCATGTGATGTTGTTAAAACCCCAGATTCTTCTTCCACACATCCAAGACATTTGTAATTTTGTTGTGACATTAGCTTGAGCTCCAAGCCTTGTTTCTCAGCGAGTGTAGAAACACCAGCACTAATTCTTGGGTGAGCCTCAAATTTGAATAGGAAACTCCTGCTGCTGGTGTGATGCTCCTGTGCCTGTTGTGGTGTTAAAGGTGTTCTACAGAATAAATTCAGTATTTTCTCCTCTGTCCTTCAGCATCCTCATGCTGTGGCCACAGCAGCCGGACAGGGACAGTCCTGCCCCTCACTTGACATTGATGCAGCAGCCATACTTTTGGTGCAGTGGCCACTTTGCTGACGTGAAGGAGCTTTTGTTTGCTCAGTGAGTCTGAGCTGTTTGCTCAGAGATGATGCTCCAGAGCCAGCAGAAAAGCTCCTCTTATCAGCATTTCCCATCTCTCTGCTGAAGGGGCTCTGCTGACGCGGCACTGGTGCTGCGAACCCTGTAATGGAACACATGCAAAATTAAACTGGAAGTTAGAGGGTCATGGAAGAATTTTTAGGGAAAGCGCAGCTCAGTGGTAAATAAGTGGTAGATTAAAGTCTGCTCTGTGCTGCTGTTCCAATAGGTTTAACAGAGGTTTGTGTTTCTATCTCTGTGCAGGAGGTAATGGAGTGTGAACTGGAGCGTGCAGGAAAGCCTTCCCTGAACTCAAAATGCTTTTATTTTTGTGGGAAAGGATGAGGGCAGGAAAAGCTTAAAAGTGTAAAAACCAAGCGGTAAATTTGAAGGTCTCATATGAAGCAGTCTGTATTTTCATACCATCGAATTTAAAAATAAATTATGGAAAGAATTATCTGAAGTTCTGCTCATATCTGGACATTGATTATTGACCTGTTGGTTTATATCTGCATTCCTGAGGGTATGTAAAGTTCTTAGATGACTTACTGGTCATATTATACTTTTTGGTATTTTTTCAGAACACAAATAGCAGTAGAGATTCAAAATCAGAGATGCAAACAGGAGTTTCAGTATGGAAGCTCAATTTCAGTCCCAGTGGATGGCAAAAATCCTCATTTATGGTGAATTGAACTCAGCGTGTGAGAGCTGGTTCTTCCCTGCCTGTGTGACATAATCAGGGGTATTTTAAATACTCTTGGGACGGGATCTTTGTGTGTTTCAGATCATGCTACTTTCCACAAAACCTATTTGCTTGGTATGAAATATTTACACATCATTCTACACAAAGATTTGTTAGTCATACATAATGCAGAGTGTTGAGTCTTTGGCTGTGTTAGCATATGCCATCTTAGCTAGCAGTAGGCTTGCTAATTTAAATATTTTAATGAATGAGTCATAACCTTTGTGTAAGAGCACCAAAATTATAATTGTCATTTTATTGTATCCACCAAAGTATTTTTAGCAAAAAACCCCCTGATTTCAGTGATCAGTGTGAGGTATTCAGCATAGCTTCATGTAGGACCCAGCTTATAAACCAGTGGAATTCACTTTAATTAATGTGTAGGACAGATATATTAGATAATAAATACCCTACTACTGTAGTTTCTTCAAATATATTAAACTTTCTGCTTTATCTTCTGACCTTTGGATAGAGTTGCAAATTGCTGATGGGTGAGATTTGGAATCCTTCAGATCTAGATCTGAGGTGGAGAGTGGCTTTTTATTCAGAGGACATTTTTCCCTCTGTCACACTCAGGAGCCAAGGAAAATGTTACATCCAAATGCAGCAATCAGCCTTTTAAGCCTCCTGAGCCTTAGAGGTGCCACCAGAAAATTTGCTGTGCTTGTAAATAGGTACAACAAAGCCCTCACTGTGATTAGCATGGATCCAACAGGAAGGGATTTGCACAACTCTCTGTTATTTAGGACTAGTGATGTAAGAAAAAATACTTGTCACAGTCATTATCTTACAGCTGAGCAGCAGAAGAGCCAACAAGTAGCACCTGGAGATTAGCCAAAATTTTAGAAAGTGCCTTTTATGTTGAACAGTCAGTTATGTTGTTAGCTTGAGCTGCATTATAGGCCATGGCATCTCAAGGATTTTTCCAAAGGATTGTTTGTCTCATTTGGGCTGCACAAATATGGAAGAAGCCTGCTTGTCTGGGAGCATCAGGGATTTATTCTGAAGGATGTTTGCAGCTTAATTGGCTTCCTTAGATTCTGATGCATAATTATTCCCTCATACCCCAGTAGGTTTTGATGCCCCACTTACTTTAATTGTGAAGTACCACAGGCACTGCATAAATAAAAATAAATATCCAAAGGCAATTTATAAATACATCCTTACCATTAGTCTGCATAAGATTTAGGTGTCTTGGAATTCTCAGGCAAAACATAGTTAGAAATCCTGCTCTCAGCTGAACAGTCGGGCTGCTTCATGATAAAATGATTCTGTGAATCAAAAAATATTATGTTGTTGCAACACAAATCTATACAATATTGAGAAATGCAACTAAGATTTGTTTCTGTCCTTTTTTTTTTAAATGGGCAGGCAAAGTGTAAGCAATGGCTTTTCTTAGAGCCATAAATGTAATTCATCCTTTGCAAACACGTGTCTGGGAGATCAGGCTTCAAGAACAATGTGGATCATGTAAAGAAAATGTACATTTCATTTATTTCTTCTCAAGTTGTTCCTTTTACCATGTGGCAGCAGGTTTGATGATAACAAGGCATATGTGTTCTGGAGAGCAAGCTTAATTAGCTTCTGAAATTATGTCCCCTTGGTTGCTACTTTCTTTTTTTAAATTTTTTTGATGCTGGGAGAAGAAAGATTCTGGCCTTGTTGCCCACCAAAGAACACCAGCAGGAAAAGATAAGGTTTTTATTTGCAAGTGCTTTTTATGGAGGATAAGTGGCTCAGACTCCATACATCTGCTGTGGAGTAAATGTGAAGAGGGGTTCGTGCCCTGTGACTGAGTTCCCCCCCTGAATTTCTGGAAGGAAAGTTTGCAAACCCTCATGGATTTTATGTCTGGGTAGGTTACTGTGTTAGAATTCTCTGGAAAGGAGGAAAAAATGTGTTTAGGGAGTAGGAGAGGACCTGCTGAGGAGGATGAGGGGATGGTGGCCTTCACTTCTTCACTGGTTCCTCCTCTGTCTCCCTGCCTGAGCTGCCTTGGTTCAGGGGAGGAGGGGTTTGGTTCTTTGCTTTTGTCATGTGGGGCTCATTTCTGCAAGAGCCTGAAAAGTTTCAGTGCTGAAGTGCCCAAAGCAGGCTCAGAATGTGTGCACTGGATCTTGATGGCAATAAAAAAAACCCCAGAGGTGGGATTGAGACACACTGCCTATCTCTATACTTTGTATTTCACTTAACATGAAATCATGGTTCAGGTCCCATTTGTCTGTATCACTCATTTAAAGAATTGCTTTGCCACATCTGAGGGCTTTAACCAGTTCTTATGAACAAACTCACTAAAGTTTTGTGTTGCTGAAATGATATTTTTGTTACAGGACATATTAGTAGGAAATACATTGCATTTGGGACTCGTCACAGGTATTCATAAATCTAACATTGGGTTGAAAGTTTTGTGAGAGTGATGGTTAATAAATGAGGGGATTATTATTAACCTAGCAGATTAATTTAGCCGTGTGTAGCATCTGTCCTGAGGAGTCACAGTTTCCTCTTATGCAGGCTTAGTGTTGTACATCTCATTTTAAAGATGATTTTTCTACCTTCTATATTTACATCCCTTCATCAAGATGAATTTCATTGGACAGAAACAGTTTGTGGCACAGTACCAAACGTGTGAGGTGTGTGAGAGTGTGGCATTCCTCCTCCTGTTCCAAGTACACACTTCCTGCAACCCAGAATCTGTAATTTAGCAGAGGAAATTGCTGGCCAGTGGGATTATTGCTTCATATGCTTACAGGAGTAAAACCAAAGGGTGAGAAAGAAGGGGTTGAAAATTTAAACTACCTCCCATTTGCTTGGAGATGAGAGGGAGGAAAAAGGGAGAAGTAAACCCTTAAGTTCATATTTTAAGTGATGCCTCCTTGCCACTCCTACATGGGTTTCTATGGAAACAGAAGCAGAAACTGGGCCATTGGCAGCCAAGAATCCATTTACACTTTAAATTTACTGCTTGAGCAGCCATGCAGTTTTCTTGTCCAAATTAAATCATAATGGAGTAACACATGCTAAGTAAATTGGGGGTATGTTGAAAACAGCAAATATTAAATATCTTCCATGGATATGCCAAAAACCCCTCCACCTTTTTTCCTGAAGGACCACCAAGTAACAGGTCAGATTGTATTTTATAAAGAAGCTGCTTTCTTGTGGCTTTACAAATATTCATTGGAAGTATATTAAGCAGGTAATTATGTTCTCTCAGTTAATTAGGGATGTGCTTTACTCTCTTAGGCAATGTGGCTATTTCAGTGCTTGGGATGCAGGAAAAAAACAAGTTGCATTTTCCTTACTGCTCATCCTCTAATAAATTCTGTGATGAGATTCTCAGGCACTGAAATGGCTCATGGATGTTGTGCAATCACAACTAATATTTACTTAAGCCTGATTAGAAGATAAGGCCAGCTTAGATGGGTTCCTGAGTAACCTGGTCTGGTGGATGTCATCCCTGCCCATGCTGGGGGTTTGAGACTTGATGATCTTGAAGGGCCCTTCCAACTTAAATCATTCTGTGATAATAAAAATGCTTCTACTGCTTGGGATAAAACTGTTGACAGATACTTGCCACTGTTATAATAAAACTTTGCTTAAGTTATTAAGCACTTGCTGAAGCTGAGCTGATGTTTTCTACTTTAGTTGGCTTTCCTCCTTTTGTTGATTTTTTTTCTTATTCTGGTGAGCTTTGATTAGAAAGATGATAGTGCTCCTGTGCTTTTGAGAAAGAAGTTTTCTTCTGAAAACATGCCCAAATTATGTGCTGTGTTTGGTTCTGTTTGTCACTTCTCTAACTGCACTTGCTCCCTCAGCTGACTTTCCAAAATCTGGTGGAAATCCCAGAGATTTTTCTCCAGTGCTAATAAGGATGGTGGGTACACCTGGAGTCAGGGAGCAGGCTGGGCTGAAGCATGGCCTTCTGAACAGCCATGGAACAGGGACAGGAACTGGAGAGAAACAGGGATAACCCAGGAACCACATCTGTGTGGAGGGGACAGTTAAGGAAGGAGAGAGCCTGAATGAGGGGAAGAAATAGGAAGAATGGATAAAGAGAAATGGGATGCATCACGAGCAGTAGAGCAGGTGAAATGCTCACACAACCAAGAAAAGGAAGTAGGGGTAAGTGTAGAAGATAAATGGGACTGAGGATAAACTGGGGGGACTGGGACTTGGCAGAAGATGGAGGCTAAGCCTGTGCTAAAATGTCTTAGGAATGGAGAATAAGCAAAGAATATGACTCTAGAATGAGAAACTGCCTGGGATAAAATTTGGCATGAAGTATCTTTAGAGGCTGAAATGGCAGCTAAGAGAAATGGCAGAGAGCAGTTTAGTCTGTATTTGGGATCTCTCCCAGCCTCCTGCCTCATTTTCCCTGGGGCCTGCACAAAGAGAGAGCTGCAGTCCCTGCAGGGCTTTTCCCTCAGTCCTCTGACAGGGCTTCTAAAAGTGTACCAGAGCCATGGATTTCCTGCATGGGCCTCAACATGATGGCAAAATACAAGAATTTGTTTTGCCTTTGTGAACCTCCTTTCCATTCATACTTTTTTTTAAATTTTTTTTTTTTTCCCTAGCAGTTGGTGGCTTTTGGGTCTCGCTGACACCAGTGAAATCTGCCAGTCGTGAAGGTAGCGAGTGCTGGCAGGAAGAGCAACTGTTTTGACAGACCAGGAGATGTGCAAAGAAAGTGTTCCTCCATTTTCTCCTGTTCCTGGTCAGGGATAAACACTTGAATGGCACAGGGAGATTCCACTGTGTGGGAATTCCAGAGCAGCTGCTGCTGCTGCTGCTGTGTTTGGTTGTGGAGCACATGGAATAGTCCTGCTCCTATAAAAAATGAGATGGAAAAACCAGAAGCACCTGGTGTGTGGAAGGAAAGAATGACCAATCTACGGAGATGAGAAGAGGGAACTCATTAAATATGTCCAGCATCAGAGTCACAGAGAGCTAGAAATGTTTTGAGGATCACTTTACAGGCTTAGAACCACCTGAGAGATCTGAATCAGTGGGGGCTCCTGGCAAGGGGAGATAGATTTGTTAGGAGAAAATCTACACAGCAGTGTTGACAGCTAAAGGAGGCAATACAAGCGTGTGTTTGAGGAATAGAAAAGAGGCAATTTATTGTTATTACTGCTGGAACAAGTGGTACAGCCAGAGTCTTGCTGGAACAGGTATGACACGGTGTGAAAAATGCTCCAAGCCATTGCAGCTTAGGTGAACTTCAGTGGGATTCCTCTGGAGAAATAACTTGGAGTTGTGAAATGGTTTTGAATGTAGTTGTAAAAGAATGATACTGCTAGGAGAGACTTGGGATATTTTATTTTCTTAAGGAAGAGATGGCAGCTTTCTGTGGGGATTAAATATTGCCCAGATACCTGCAGGACTATCAGGCATCAAAATTAAAGGTGCAAAGCACATTTAAAATTAGAAACTCAGCAATGGAGGCTGTGGACATCTGTAGGATTTGTGGGGAAATTTTTAAAAATGTTCATTCCTGTTGATATTTGAGGTACATATAACACATTCATACCTCTCCCAACATGTAGGACCACTTGTTCTGTGAGTGTGGAGAGAAAAAGGAGTGCTTTGTGCCAGTGTTCCATGGCGCTCACGTGGTGCATGTGGGTGATCAGGTGCCTGCTGAAAATGAGCCTGGCAGCCAAGCACAGAGCTGGTAAACTGCATTTGTGCTGCTTGGGTTTCACAGGAGTCAGAGTGTGGGCCAGCAGGAGAGATGAGTGGTGAACATGACATCTGTGCTCAGAAAGAGAAAATGTGAGGCAGGTGCTGGTTTTCTGATGGTCAATCCTGTGGGAAGTTTTAACCAGCATTTAAAAAATGATAGGTGGGAACCTGATAATGGATGGGCAGCAAATAGGAACTGGTATAAATGGATTTTTTTTCATGCTGGTTTGGGAAGACTAATGGCAGAGATTAGCTGGTTTTTTAAACAAGATTAATGCAGGAGAGTCAATCTGTTTGGTTTGAAGCAAAACATTACTTTAGCATTCCAGGGGAAATGATTATTGAAGGTGGAAAAAAATTGCACAGGAAGATGGCTAAGGGGTCAACTACAAGCAGCTGTGAACAAAATACAATTTTCAGGATGGATAGAGATTAATGATTTTGTGCCATGATTAGAAGATATTATTAGATGTTTGCTCATTAAATTTTGGCTAATGTGAAATTGAGAGGATTTTGCTCAGATGGAGAAAAACTCATCATGCAGGGCAAATACAAAGGAATTGCCAGCTGGATAGGTGGATATGGAAAAGTTACAGGGCACTGGTCAAGGCTGTGCCCCAGTGATGAGAATTATAAACTGGGTGGTGGCTGGGGAGATTCTGGAGCTGGAGATACTGGGGGGGGGGGGCTGCAGCTGCAGAACATGGGGAGCAGCAATCCTCATAAAAACAGCTCAGTTTCTGCCCTGCCTAATGCCCTCTTTTTCTCAGTCTGGATTCTGAGAAAAGGCTACGAGTTGCTTGGTCTGTGCTATAAAAAAAACCTTTTAATTTTTTTTCCCCCTTTTTTAACCTGAAAATATGCTTTCAATGTAAGCGACGTTAAACCCACAAGCCCTCAGAGCACTCCTGAAAGGGTTTTTAGGTCCCTCCTGCTGCCAGCAGGGGCCTCCCCACAGTTTAGAACTCACTAACAGACATATTTCACTTCTGTGATCATCTATTTACCTATCAGCAATAGAAGTGGAGACTTTCAGGTATGCTTGCTGTTCCTTCAGAAGCTCAGCTGAGCAGAAGGACCTGTGCAGTGCAGCCCAGTCTCCTTCAGTCAGAACTGACCGTCCCCTGCTCCCACGGATGAAAATGTCCCTGCTATCAGACTGGGAATTCACTTTCCCGGCTTTCAGCCTCCTCTTGGAATGTCAGCAAGCTGGAGCTCTGACTAAGAGAGATTGTCTGCTCTGCTGGTTTGCCTCTCTCCCTCTCAGGCTGGCTGATTCCCATCGGGAAGAGTGGGACACTGCGCTTTCTTTCAAGGCTCTAAAAGGGGTGACTCACTGCTCCTCTTTTGTCTGCTCCTTCACCAGCTTCTGCTGCACTGCTTCACCTCCTGCTTCAGTAGACTTCAACAGTGCTTGTCAAAAGGGTTTTAAACTCTGAGTAAACTCAGGGAGCTTCAGCCATCTGCATTTCACTCTCCTCACGTGCTCCAGGCTTGGAGTAGACACACGCTGCTTTTGTTTTCTGAGGATGCGGCCGCACATCCTTAATTTATCCTTAATTATTTTAATCAGTTTTCTGGTCCCAGGTGAAGCATAGTGGACTGAATGCTGAGGGTATTTTAAAATACTTTAAGCTGCAAAAAACCCTGGAGTGGGGCAGGGTTTCAGTCCATGCATAACTTTATTATCTTTATTCCTGAACATTTCAAAAGACTTTTACTTGCTACTTCCCCTGGCTAGAAATGCTCTACACATTGGAATTATATACAGATGTGTATATATATGTGTGTGTGTGTGTGTGTGTGTGTGTGTGTGTGTGTGTGTGTATAATGCTGTACACATTGGAATTGAGGAAATACAGACCATACCAATTTATTCCTTGTGTTCAAAACAACTTCTGATCCTCATCTTTGCACCTCAACAGAAAAACATCATATATATATATATATATATATATATATATATATTTATAATTATTAGGTCTATGGCTGTTTTTCGGTTGTTTTTGGGGTTTTTTAAAGCAAAAAATAAAATAAACACAATTCTGTGAACATGAGACACAGGAACACATTAATTTGATTCCATCTGCTGAATAATTTTTGTGAATTTAATTGCACCCCAGTTCTTTCCAACACATGAAGACATATGTTCCTAAACTAATTGAATATAGCTTCTGGTCTTGGCAGGGGTCCAGTACACTGTTGAATCAACAACAATATCAAGAATTTTTTCTGTTGTAGTATGTTAAATGATCTCTTCACCATTTTCAATTTGGAAAATCTTGTGACAAAATGAAATATAGGCTCATAAAAAGCTGGCTGAATACCCCAAATTAGATACTAGCTGCCAAGAACCTTTCTGATTGAAATGGTATTTTTTTTTGTCATTTGTGTGTTTTGGCTGTAAATTTTATATTGCAGCTCCTTTCAGGTGCTTTTATTAGGTTGGTAAATGTGGCTGCTGTGGCCTTAAATTCCTCCCTTCAGTTCTAAATGAAAAATACTTAAAGGTCATATGATTTCTTATCTGTAAGATTATCGAGCTGGTTATCAAAAAGTGCTGAAAGTCTGCTTCCAAACCCAGATCTTGGGAACATTTACCAGCTAGAGGATATCCTCTGTGTACAGAATGCTTCCTTTTCCTTTTTTTCCTCTGGTGTTCACCTCCTCACTCCTGAGTTTTATTGACTCTTCCCGGACCTATGCAGTCTGACAAGATTGACAGCAGCCTGGAGTAAACCAGGAAAATGCAGAGTGGGAATCTGAAAGATCCCTGATCTTTCCCAGCAGGTTAATTATGGTCCCTGTGTAATTACAGGCATGTGGGATCAGCAGGAGAGGCTGAGCCCAAAGCAGCCTGTGTGCTTGCTGCTGCTGTGTCAAGGAATTTCAATCATCTGTCCCAGAACTGCATTATGCAGATGCAAGTGTGGTATTGAAAGGGAAGAAATAGAAGTAATTGCTTCCTGCCTCTGAGAGGGGATGCACATCTGAAAGTCAAGGCACATGTTCTGGCTTGTGTGGTGAAGTTGCAGGAATTTTATTCAATCAGTGCCACTGGAGAAGTGCAGCCCAGTGCTTTGCACATCATGAAACTGAGAAGTCATATAAATGCAGATGAGTTTTTTTACTGTGTACTGACTCTCAGCCCAGTGTTAAGTTAGCTAGAATAAACATATTAAAAACTGCTATTAAATATTGGTATTTGAAGGCTGGGAGGTGCTTTTAGTGCTTGGTCACTTCACAGGGTTGGTGAAGCTACAAAAATGTCCTGTGTTATATTTATCTGCCTAAATGCTGATGGACTGAGTTGTTTTCAGAACAGATTTAAATAATTCATCAGGTCTATCTGAGTTAGTAATCTTTCCTTGCACAGAATCACAATGCATGTTAAAAAATTTCCTTCTGGAAGCAGGAAAAATACCTTAAAACTCCAACAGGCCTGAGAGGACACACTGGAACTCATCTGTGCCTTTTTACTTGTAGTTAATAGGCACAGAATTGGGGTTCAGTGCTGGCTTAATGGCTGGATTCCAGGATTTCAGAGGGCCTTTCCAACCTAAATGATTCTGGGATTCTGGTGAAACTTCTGCGAAACCCACTCCTGCTTCTCACTGATTCAATCACCTTGGTTGAGGAGTATTACTAATTCCCAATATTACTAATTCCATGGTGACAGTTTCCAGCCCAAAAGACAAGAAAAAATTGGAGACTAATTCCAAGCTTTTTTGTGGATGTCAGGGAGGTATCCAGTTGTGCTCTTTTGCCCCAAGGAGGGATGAAACTGTACCTAATGAAACAACTTGGCATGAAAATGAACTGAAGGCCTTGAAGAAAGGCTTGGAGCTCAGGCTCTGAGGTGTGTGGATGTGTTCACATACTAGAAATAATATATAGAATATAGCTGCAAAGTAACATCTCTGAGGGAAGAGGGAGGAAGGAATAGTAATAATACACTAATAATTCTCTTTATTTGAAGGTTAAAAGGATGCTGAAGCAGAAATTGCAGTGTTCAGAGCATCCTGTTAAATGAAAAATAACCTCTTCCATGTCCCAATTTTTCCTTCATAACCAACCTTTCCTTTCTCCTCCTATCAGAAGTGTGGATGTAATTCACATGTTATGTGAGTAGAAGCAAAAGTGTATGACAGGCAATCCAGGGTCCTTTTTTTAACACAGCTTCAGGTCTATGGGAGTTTGCACTGGTTTTCATTTTTCCTGAAGTCTGAGCAAGTGGAAGATGCAACAGGAGGGGACAGAAGCACATTTATTCCCAGCTCTTTTAGATGAGACCTTAAAGGAATCCTCTCTTAGGTGTGTGTGATACAGTGGTCATCAAATCTCCCAAAAATTCAAACTTGAAGGTGTCTCACTGCCCTGCCTGGGATAAACTTGCAGAGGGGAGGTTGAGAAAGGAGCCTTTTCCTTCTCAGTGCATGTGTTTAAGCCCAGCAGTTGTAGTAAAACTCAGTGCTGCAGGTTTTGATGCTCTGCTTCAAAACAGAGGGTTTTAAAAGCAGATGTTTTAAATATGAAAGGTGCATTTTGCAGCACCAGCCCAGGCAAGTGGTTGAGTTCACAGGAGGCAATTGGCATGGGTGTTGTCTGTGTACAGATGCTGTCCCTGAGTGCTTTGAGCCAGGATCACTTCCAAATTAAAAGGGAATTTTAGAATTTTAGCTAAAAAGCACCTGCATGCTGCTTTGTGAATAAGCAGCAGCTGCAATCTCTTGTGCTATGTTTCCCTGCATCTGGCCTGGCCTGCTCTACATGTTGATTCATTTAACCACCCTCAATAACAATAAATAATGTACATCTGAAGTGGTATGTGCATGCTTTTCCTCTCCATCTGAAGAAATGTGACCTTTCTCTGCCACACTGATACCACCACTTATTACTCTTGTCACGTTCTATGATAGCTATTCACTGTTATGATTTAAAAATGCTTTATCTTGGTTTTCCAGCAGCTTAAAAACTGGCCTAGTTGTGCTAGAGGAGTGTTAAACACAGAGATGGTTGTAATCTTTTTATTAAATATGGGATAAAACCAATCTAACTCCAGAAGGTAAAATTTGTAAAGATCACTTTGATATTTTTCCTCTCTTTGGTGAATTTTAAAACTCCAGTGTCTTATCAATGCAACCAGATTATTCTGAGCAAAAGAAGACTGAAAGCACAACAACTTCCCTTTAAAAGTTGTGGTGCTGCCAAGCCAGAATAGGAACTCCAGGTTTGGATTCTGCATGGTTGCTTCCCAACCAGGGTCTGTTACCTGGCAAGCCAGGGGCCAGAATTTACTGCAACATTTGTCTCACCCAATGCCTGGGGTGTGTTTTTAAATCACAGTGCTTTGAATGGATTTGCAGATTAATTCTGTATCTCTAATTCACAAAAGAAATCAAGTAAAGTAATTTTTTTTTTTTTTGCCTAGATAGATGAGAATCAGATAAACACAAAAAGAGGCCATTGTTTCTATGCCACAGCTCCTATACCACATGGAAACTGATAGTTTTGCTTTGCATTTAAAGAAAAGCAGCATTTAAAATCTTGTTCCAGCTGCAGAATATTTATTCAGCATCTAAAGGTTTCTGCATTGAATATGCATTAATAAGTCACAAGAATTAATAATTTACAATAGAATAGACATAAAATGATTGGGCTTCTACTCAGCTGCATGCAAGTTTAACTTAATTCATTCAAATAAGCAAAATAAAAAGGAAAGAGAATGCAAGACAAATCTAAGAACTACACAGGGATTGACTCCATCCATCTTTACTCTTTGTGGTTCTGGAGCAAAGAGATAAATAGGAAAAGGCACCAGGAAAAAAATATGAAACTCTCTTGGTTTTGGGGAAAGAGACAGGACTTTTTTAGGAAATGCTTTTAAATAAATGTTGCTGTTTGTTACAAGTGTACAGAGCATCTAATTGTCTGGGTACATTTTCTGTGCCAGGAAGCTAATGAAATTAAATACATAACTAGATTTTGAACTGAACCAGATTTAATTTATGGCCATTAATATTAGAAAATTTAACTGTGCTAAAATGGCAACCTGAAAATCTAATCCTTCGAAGTATAAATTCAATTCTGGAGAAGCCAGTTAATGGAAGGTCTACATGGATAGGGCCAAGTGCTTAATATCATCTAGAGTGTGCTATTTTTGGCCACTCTTCTCTAGGTACCTTTTGAATTTCTGGCATTGAGACACTACTTAAATCCCTTTTCCATGCCAAGAACAGATCATCTCACAGTTTCCTTTCCCAGCCACAGGTAAATCATCAGGAGAAAAATTCAGTAGCAATGCCCCCCCTTCTGTCCTTCATCCAACCAATCTAAACTAATGTGGGTTCTATCACTACTTTTGGAGAGTAGTTGCTTTAGTTTGGTGACTCCTCTTTTAAATTTGGGGTTAAATAGCTGACTAAGGATTTTTTGATGCTTAGAATTCCAAGTAATAATAATTTTAAAAATTTAAGCCTTCAGCTATGTAACCCAAACCCAATTTTTAACCTGACTTTGAATATGGAACGATGGATCTCAAATGTTTGTTTTACCAGCCCCTTCGCAGGGAGAGATTGAAATAAAAAGTTGTGCTTCTGGGTGGTGAAGAAATCTGGCAGATTACAGAATACTGAGTATTTATATCATGGCATTTTACTAAAAAATTCTATTGACACAAACCGTGTCTCAGAGATTCAGAAAAGTCTCCCTTCACATAGTTCCTACTTGTAGCAAGCAGCATTTTTATTGCCTTGTCTCCTGTGGGGAAAATGCTCATTAAAACTCCATTTAATTTGGTGCTAACGATGCCATTAGCTCCTCCACATGTTTCGTGGGAGGCCTCCCCCACATCTGCATTCTTTCTCCCAGTTTTCCACCATTCACTTGGTCTGTCCCCAGAGTCTCTCCTCATGTGTTAATGAACACCAGGCAGGACCATGGAGCGTCTTTTGTAGGTTCAGAGGAAACGTGGTAAAAAACCCACTGAAAAGTGGGGGTTTTGTGGCATTTGTCACACGGCGGCCTGGGGAAACAGCCTTCCATCACAGGAGAGCTCTGGTGAGTAAATCACCTTGGAGAAACAGACTCCAATGTTCAGTTCTCTGCACAGAAAGTCTCTTGTTCTGCTTCCCATCCAAATTTTTAATGCCTGAGATTCCTCATGCAAAAAGAGAGTCTGCTTTTTATTCAGGCTTACTGAGGATGTCTACAGAGTATTTTTTTATCTAGATCCTTCCACTTCTTTGTTTTGTTTTCTTTTAAGCATCAATATTGGAATTTACTTCATTTAGATAAAATTTTAGTTAAGTTTTACATTAGAATTACAATTTCACAGGTAGACTCAGATATTCCAAAGGACCCATTTTGATTTGAGCTTAAAGCCCTTTTCCAACTTTCCCAATTCTGTGACAGTATGAACAAATAAAATGCAGTGTATGAGAGATAAATGCATAGCCAGGGTTTGCTGGTAAGTGGAAAACATATTTTCTTCATTACAAGTCCTGTGCCCTGCATCCCAAACGTGTTTTTCCACCTCCAATAATCTCTACCCGGTCTCCAAAGTGCAATTCCACTGCAGCAGCTTCTCCAGCGGGGTCCAGATTTCCCATTTCCATCTGTGTCCTACTTCAGCAGAGAAAGGATTTGGGATGCACCGTGTAAGACACTCTGTGCAATGAGGAAGGGTGGAAAGGCTCATAAATAGCAGGTTGGCTTAATTCCTGCTGATATGGAACTGCTGTAAATTGAACTTTGTTTGCTCACACGCTTCAACTGGGGAGTTGTTGTCTGCTCTGGAGGGAAATGGTTGCCAGAGAAATTTAAAATAAATTGATTGTTCACCTAGTTGATTTTTTTTTATTTTATTTTATTTTTAGCCTGGCTTCCTGGGGGACAAATTTTGCAGTCTCCATGTCTGCCTGCTCAGCCATTTATCACTACCCAGCCTCCTCCCTGCTTTCAACACATTGGTTAATTTAATGCAAATGTGACAGAGCCAGAAGTCATTAGATCTAATCGCTAGTCATAAGATCTAGTCATTATATTTAAGTCATTAGTCATAAGATCATCATTCCTACCAATTTCATAAAAACTGGTGGTTGGTTTGATGATGGAGACCCAAAGTACTACATTTTCTTGGGGGGAAAGATGGGCAGCAGCCACTTGGCCTCTCTGTGTGCATCATTTTTGGAGCTGGCACAGGGAAATATTTTACTGAACATTGTTTTCTGTAACAGCCAAGATCCTTATTTTTCTTAGTCTTCTTCTTGGTAAGAGTGGCAAGATACTTGTCCTCACTGTTCAAGATCCCTGTTCCTAACAGGTTCCTCAGGGAATAAATTAACCCAAACTAACCAAGAAGTCCTTGCAAAATTTCAACAGCAGCAAAACTGGCCTTTGTGTAGGATTTTCTTTCCCAGTCAGTCTGATTTTGGTTATTTTGTTGGGTTCTAATTCTTGCCCTGGCAAAAAAAAAACCAAAAAAAAAAAAAAAAAACCAAACAAACCAAAAAGGATAATCAAGTGAATCTAGTTCTGAAAAGAAAGAGAATTTTGGTTTTCTTAATATACTATAGCAAGGTATTTCTAGGCAGACATGACAGTGAGGTTCATCACTGCCCTAATTATCTTTTCACTGTCAGCTTCTGCTGACTCTGCCTATCAATACTGTGAGGTAATCAATGCAGTTTATGTTTGCCCTTCTGTGCCATAATAGTCTGTGATAAACCACAAGGAGTGTATAAATTTGAATAGCTGGAGTACTAACCCAGAAAAAGAGAGAATAGTAATTTCTGATGGGCTTGGCTTTCTTTATTGTGTGTTGGCACACACTCAGAAAGTATTTGGGACCTTAAAATGTTAAATTCCTTATTTAGCTTCACTGGAGGTATTCTTGCAGATTATTTAGAAACTCTTAGAAGAAAGTTCAGAAAAAAATAGTATCTTTTCAGGCCAAACCCTTAAATCTATATAACTCCTGTAGGATATATGGGGTTTTCTATCAAGAAATCCCTGGTGACTCCTGGGTTTTTTAGATGTGATTTCTTTGTAGAATGCTTTCTGTCAAAGTCTTTTTTTTCTGATTTTCCTTATCTCTCTCCCAGTTGTTTAAGCAAAGTGAGTAAGTCTGTGGGCTGACTGTCACTGCTTCACAAGCACCCTGTGCTTATAAATGTAAATACCAGTCCTCTTTTATTGTGCACCTTGCTTTAAAGCCACTGGTTTTGTCCCAGGTGAAATAACAAGATCAATGGTGCCTTTTAAAAAGTTGTTGTCCAAGCTCCTTCTTGCTTCCTCCTTTCATCTTCCAATGAATGTACCTGAATTGTGCCATGCTGATTACATGCACAGGGGAAAATTTTGCTGGAAATCAAATTAATCTTTAAAGTTTTGCATTCCTGACAGTGAGTATAGGGTGATTAGTGGCAAAAGTGGCTTTCTTCTCCGTTCATCCCTTTTCATGGTTCTTTACCCAACTAAATCCGTGGATCCTGGGTTAATACCTGTCTCTGAAAATGCAGAGATGGAATCCTGGCTCCACAGAAGTCAGGGTGTGACAGATAAAGTGAATTTTGCATGTTCATTAATTTCTGCATTTAGTGCATTGGATTTTTCAGATGATTTTACCTCATTCTCAGGTATTTATTGTGGTTATATTTAGATGAACAAACAAAGTCAATTCACAGCTTGTTTGTAACACACTGACCTCTTTATGCTCTTAGTCTGTCACAAATCCACAGAGTTATTAACAGAAAATCAAACTAAACTGACATGGGAGGAACTGGGATTGTTCCATGCATAGGCTGAACTGGGATTGTTCCATGCATAGGCTGGCCCTGTCTTTCAGAGGCCTCAGGCAGCCTGATTTATTATTTATTCTTTCACTTCTTTTAGATTTTCTGTCAGATCATCCTATACATGAAAGAAAGGACGTTCTTAGTGCCCTCAAAAGGGACTGACACTTGTAGTGGAGCTCTGAGGGGGAACAGGGAAATGCATATGGAGAAATGAAGATCCCAATTCTGCTACAAGGCTCTGGAATGTGAGCTGGAAATGATTTGTTCAGACCACCTGCAGTGTGAAACAATGAAATATATGTGGCTGACTTAATTAGCTATTGATGTGTATCATATAACAACAACATCACACACATGTCCTGATTTTAGTGCAAAAATAAGTGCAAAATAAGAGGTTTTTTAAAAATTTGCAGTGATTTGTTATAAACACTAACAAAGCTTATAAATCATATAAAAGACATGCTCTTGGGATTAGGTTTATACAATTTTTAGTGTTGATCTGGCATAGCTCTTAAAGAAAGCTGTATCCACTTAACCTGGGGTTCAGCTTTGGCAGTAAGATGTGAGAAAGCATAATATTTGCAGCTTCTGTGAGCTGGGGAGACATAATGAATAGAAAACTGTAATTCTCCTATTTGGAATCTTTGAGAGTCCTTTCAGGATGCATCATGGTTTATCCCAGTTAAAGCCCATAAATGATCTAATGGAATGTTTCTGCTTTTTCTGTAAATAACAAAAAAAGACAGCTCATGCCTTAATTCTTTCTTTGTGAGACAAAGTAGCCCTTTTGGATTTGTTGTGAATTTCTGTGGATTACAGGGAATTTTTCAGGTTAAATATTAACTTCATGAGAGGAGTTTGAATTACTCATGCTGTTGTTGTGCTATTCCTGGCACAAAATGTTTCCCATGCAAGCATGGTCCAATAATGAGATAATCAAAGGTGCTTTGCTTGTACTGAAATTCAGCTTTAGGCTCACATAATTTTTTCCCTGAGCTGTGATAATGTGAATCCTAGGTTTCTTTTGTGCCTCTGTTTGGGGACCTTGGCTAAACCAACCACAGGATATTCTCTCTTTTTGTGAAGGTGAGCCCTTTGAGACATCATGTGGCCCCAAGTTTAAAGGAAATCCCAGTGTCAGCCTGAAAGCCAGGCAAGGTGTCCAGTGACAGGTGACAGGTTGGTGTTTGAGGGGAGTCTGAGGAACAGCTTCAATCTTTCCATTGAAAGGGAGAATGAGGGCAAAAAAGCTGAATTCAAGTAAAACCTAGATTGATTTTTCTGGAAGTTGAACTGTCCATGTTCTGTGTGGGATTTTATGCAGACCTAACAAGAAGAGCAGCAGAGTTTTTAACAGGGCTGAACTCCCAAGTGATCATCAAGTATACATTCAGCAGGTGCCGGTGAAGCAGCTGAGACATAGCTGGAATTTCACAGTGCAGTGTGTGGTGTGGAGGGCTGTGACATGATTCACTGCTAACTTACATTTAATGGGGAGTATTCTGACTGTTTCTTTGATCCCAGTAAAAGATATGTGGCATAAAAGGCACAGAAAAGAGGATCCCAATCTGTTTGTCCAAGTAATTAAAGGGACAGTGGACACTGGTGTTGGGACTTAAGGGATTAAATTAATTATTCATATTAGCAGAGCCTTAAAGCAGGAATGATTGCTGCTCTCCTAAGTGGATGTGATGGAGACAACAGGGATAAATTGTTAACTGCCTGTGTGGGCTGCAGGATGATGTGGTTTGTGTAGTGATTGTCATAGAGATGCAGGGCTGAGCTGGAGAAAGAGAGAGCAGCACAAGAGATGAAACAGAACATTAAATATTTTCTTGCTATTGAGCAACATTCAGTTGTTCATTGTCACTGGAGCTGTAAATAAACAAGTTTATTGTTGTGCTCTGCTTTTGCATCAGGTTTTAGAGAACAGAATTGTGGGAAGTCCTTAACAGGGCTGCACAAAATTGTTAGGAGCAGGAAGTTGTTGCAGAGGTGGGGTTTTCTCCATCTCCTTGGCATGTCAGATATTAGGCTGAACTGAACTTCTTAAAACATTAACAGCAGCACACAAAAATAGAAACCTTTTTGGGTTTTCTTGGGGCCTTGATACACTTATAAAATATTGAATCCCATTCTTTTACTCTGGGTGCTTAACTCGAATGAGCCTAAAATGTATTTTGACCCTGTAAGCAGGAATGAATTTAATCCCAATCATTACCTGCCTCTCCAAACTCATTTCTGATTGAGCCACTGAGATGATTCCTCCTTGGGGGGCTCCTCTGACTTGGCCAGACAAAAGTCCTGCAGCAGAGGAGAAACCCCTGCATAAGGCAGTCAGGGCAGCTGCTGAGCTATGAGGTGGTAATACTTGTGTTGGAAAAAATTAGACTGCAACAGGAACTTTAATCAATAAACAGTAGAAGTGAAGGAATATTTTTAGTGAATACTTCTAGAGAAGCAATTTTGTTTCCTGGTATTGCTAGGAATTGGAAGGCTGAGTGTTGTCTCTGAAGAAAAACTCTGGCTGGGATGGATAATGGGGCTTTCCTACTTTCCCACATCTGACTAATTCACAGCTTCATTTTTACATGGCTTTTTTAATGGCTTGTATCTCTATGATTTCACTGAAGCAAAAATTATTTTTGCTACAAATGCCAGAATCATAGAATATACTAAATTGAAAGGAACCCATCAGGATCATGGAGTGCAGCTGAAATGGATGTTGTACAGAAAAACTCACCTTTTCTGAGGTGAAAAATAAAAGGACCACATGTTTGCTGGGAGAGAGTGATTGCTACCTCTCCCTTTCTTAAATTATATTTTAAGTGCTCTTCAGACAGTTTGGTGATTTCAGGAGTAATAAAGATAATGAAATTTATGAGAACTGTTCTGTGATTACAGTAGAGGAGTTGAAGTGCTCGCTGATGTTCTGTGGCATTTTTATCTCTGATTTTAAGGAATTGCCCATGATTCCCTCCTAACAAGCAACACTCCTGAACGAGAGCATGCTCTGCAGATTGGGAGCTTTGGGAGCCAGGGGGAAATGCTGAACCTGGTGGTGCTGTTGCCAGAGAGCTGGAGTTCCTTGCTTGGCAGGAAATGAGACCAGGATATTTTTCATTTGTTCCAGACATCAGATGGTTTCTCAAGCATTTGACATATTCTGGGGATTAAAGAACCTTCAGTTATCAGACACAGTCATGTCAACATGAAATGAAATACTCTGAATTCTGTTTTACAGATGCCATGGTGCCAGCAACAGGAATATCAATTGGTTTTAGTGTGGAGGGAATTTGGGAAGGAAAATAGGACCCCAAGTATTTTATCATGTTACCATGGTGCTTTCCAGCTCCAATGGGCAAGAGGACTCCACAAAAAATAATATATTATTTTCTGTTTTCTTCCAGCACAAATTAAGATGTATTGAAGTCTTTATTAGGTATAGTTAACAATAGGAATGATGAAAAATTAATATATCTGGATAAAATCCATATATCTGGAGTAAATATATCTGTATTTAGTGCTGGAAACTGGTTTTCTGCATTAGGCCTTTTGTTATTAGACTGATCTCTGTTTAAGTGAATCTACCAGGCTCTAAGCATCAGATAAAAATAATGTTCTATGCAGCAGCTTTGGGAAAGGAAAATTACAGTGACTTGTGGCACTTTGCATGGAATATTAAATTCAGACTGTTGGGAGAGCAGACCTCAAAGGAGAAAGTCCCCTTTAGACCCTGTGGATTTCTATATAAGCAATTTTTAAGTACAGACTCTCCTGGAACTATCCTGCTAAGATGATGAATAGAGGAATTATTAAATTTAGGAGAGAAAGTCACAGTCCTTAAAATAGATTGCCCATCTCAAAAACTAAAATGGCTTTGGTCATTCTGTCTGCATTTGCCTTTTTAGAGAGGTTCTTGTTTAAATCAACTAAGGGAAAAGATGTCCATGGGTGATGGAGGGATTGACAGCATAGGCTGTTATAACCCATTTCCCAAATTTACCTCTACTGATGCCAATATAAATGTATGGCCCACTATTCTATATCCCAGATATTTTTCTGTAGATCTGGATTTTAGAAGTTAGTGCCGAGTTCCTGCCAAAATATCACTAAATCTCTGCTTTGCATCTCACTAGTATTTTACCTTGACCTTAATCTTGAAAAAAAAAATCTATTTTATTCCAATTAATAAATGAATGCAGTTTGAAATGTGTTCATTACACCAGAGTTCAAGAAACCAATGCTGTGTCTCCCTCTGCCTCATATGGACTTCAAGCTTTTTTTGCTTTGATTCTGAAGATCAATGTCTTGTGACCAACAGTATTAATTTAATAAGATTCAGGAATCAATGTCAAAAATGAAAGATGTTATCGCTGCTTGAATCCCCTCCATTTCAGTGTATCTTTTGTACACCCATGTTCTCTGCTGGTGTTTACTCTTTGCTTTATTGACATCTCTAAAATAATTCACATGCTGCAGTTACAGAGTAATATTCAATTTTGCCTTTGTCACTTGGATTGAATCCTCACTTGGGAAGATGCAATCAGCTTCCCACTGCAAATTGAATGTGTCTTTTGTCTTTTTCTTCAAGCAATTCTGTGTGTCGTCAATATTTTTGTCGTGATAACTCTGCTCTTTTTTTCACATCCAACCAACACCTTTGTTTTTCACCTCCAAATATTCAGAAATCTTCTCCCCTTTATCTTGACTGGCATATTTTCTAGCCTTGACTCATATCCAGAATGAGCAGTTGTGGCTTTATGTTCTTCTCAGAGGTTTTCTGTCTCGTTGCCTTCCATCTCTGTGATAAATTCCTGTGGCCAGCTCTCTGCTGACCCTTGGGCAGCTTTGGCTGAATTCCTGCCTCACTTTAGAGCTTTCCTACCTCTGTCTGTGCATTTCTGCTTTGTCCTCTGAGCAACCTTCAGCTCTTATTGGTTCTCTGAGTATTTTTCACTCGTGACCATCTGTATTTTTGCATTCTGTCTCTTATGCTGCCCTTTCCCTTGTGCTGGGTGACCTGTTTTCTCTCTCAGATCTGCTGCTTTCAGCATTTGTGTGTTGACAGAGTCAGGTGGGGCTCCTTCCTTGGACCCGGCTTATCTCAGAAGGAGGTTTTGGGTGGAAAACGGATTTTTTTCCTTGCCACTGCATTGAAAAATGGCCTAGGGAGGTTCTTCTGGAGAAGCCAATGCACCTAAAATGACTGAACCCCACATTTTGAGGAAAACAGAGGGAATATTTGTGCTAGGCTAAGGTTTGGACTCAATGATCTTGAGGTCTTTTCCAGCCTAAATGATCCCATGATTCTCCAAGACTTGTCGGATAATGGAAGTTTTTTAAAGTCTGTGTTACCAAAGAAGCACTCTGGTTTATGTGGGGGGTAATTTCAAACCCACACACGGGGTGCCAGAGGTGCCAGAGGTACTGGTGGATTTGAAAGGAAGCTTGGATATGTTCATCCTTGTGCTCACAGGTCATGGTTTCCCAGGTGATAGTGGGGAATCATCATGGTTTGGGGAATCACCTGCTGGACTTTACAGCTCCTCCTGGAAAACACTAAATGGTGAGGAGCTTCAGTGTGTGGCCCAGATTCTGACCATTGCTGAAGGAAACTGCAGCCTGTTGTGACAAAGATGAGCATTTCCATTTCTCCATGGTTTTACTGTTTGCTCTAATTAACAGCATTCAGCAGGGGATTATTTTGCTGATAGCAGTAGCTAATAGCTGCTTGCTTAAGGCTTCAGTCATGCACTTAGCATTTGGTTTCAGTACCAGGTTCAACTTTTTCCTGACTGCTAACAGAGAAAAGAATAATTACTGAATATTGCCATCATCCTCTTGGAATGCTAATATATATTATAAATATAGGTGGGAATTAATTGAGCTCTAAGGTCCCTTGCAACCCAAGCCATTCCATGATTCTGTGATGCAGACATATGAATTCTGTAGATTTACATCATATAAAAAATTTGCAAAAATTGGGATTTTTTAAACAGAGGTATAGGTACACAATTATCAAAGAAGTGTTGAGCAAGCCAAGCTTGTTCTCTGTTTCTGAATTAAAATGGATAATCAAAATACACCAGCTGGATTCTTTGCTCTGCTGAAATATAATCAGTCTGCAATATTCCATGCTGAAAGAGAACCCAGGGCTGTTTGACTGGCCACATACTGGTTTGGCTACTGACCCACAAAAATGCTGCTTTATTCAATGTTTTTCCACACACCTTCATCAGCATGAAGATAAATAAATCATTGCCTCATTAATTTTTTGCTGTTAGATTATTTTTAGCTCTTATTGGCTCTTTCTTGCCATTGCTCATTAAATTCAGATTAGTTAAAAAAGAGGATTAGCAAACTTCAACTCACAAGAGAATGATCAGCTTCTAATGACTACCTAACATATCAATAACTAGGTGAGTGTTCTTGCTTAAAAATAATTATAATTCAGGTCTGTATGCTGAAATTATTGTGTATTCAGTAAGCCTAAAATTCACATTTTGGTCTTGCACAGGAGGGTTCCCTTTATGCAAATCCTGCCGTTATTTGCATTTCTGTCAATTTATTCAGCAGAATATCTCTGACTTTATTTATCAACATGGGAAAGTTCCAATTTTTTGTTCCTTCCCCAGCAGAGTTTAGTAAATGCAGCATTACTGTATCACTGTAGGCCAAGTAAATCTAGCTAGACAATATTATATTGTTGTTTTTATTTTTAAGAATTTATTAGCTGAAAAACCTGAACAAAATCCTTTTGATTATAATTTCATTATATTTTTTTATTTTCAAGGTATTCATAATTTCAAACAAGCTAATAAATTATTTACTTAATATACTGCATGAAATTGTGGAATGAATTCCTTCTCTGACTTGATTCTCTGAGTGAATTTGTCTCTACAAACATTCTCTTGATGTTTCTTCTGACCTTTCTCCTTCAATGCTGAACTGAAGTAGGTGTCAGATATTTGAAAACAGTAATAGGCAAATGCACATACCTGTAATTGGCCATTTAGATAGGTCAGAAGTATTCCCATCAAAAAAGTTCTGACCTGGATATTTTCTGGGTTTCCATGAAGGTCTGGATTCACTTGTGCCTTTTGGAAAATCAAAGTTGTGGTCCAAGGCACATTTTGCATAATCCTGGTCTCAAAAGTTTCCTGCTTGGTAAATTGAGAATTATCTGCAATTTTTCTTGCTTGGTAAATGGAGAATTATCTGCAAAGAGGATTAAGTCATATTCTGGAAGAAGATGAAACAAAGCTGCAAATTATTTCAGTTACTTCCTAAGTCAATACCACAGGAACTTCAGTCTTTTTTTAATCTGTTGTAAATGACACCTTCACTTTCCTGTGGTGGAAACTGATGTAGCCAAGTTGATATGACATGCTTTGCTGTAGCTGCTGTCATTAATTTCGAACTAAAGTGGGGTTTAACAAGTCAAATGTGCTGTAGTGGGAAACAAGGACTGGTCTGTAATAATATTCAAGAGATGGGGTACAAATAAATACATGGTATTTTATAATCTGCAGGCTTGCTTTGACACACTTGAACAGTGTTTTCTTATTCATATTTCCTCCTAATGTGATGGCAATCAAAATCAGACCTCTGACACTTCCAGAAAATCTGTATTTCTATCCAGTGTTTTGTATTCCTGCGCAGACACTAATTGGAGTAACAGACTTCAATTTTTTAATGTGCTTTGACCCTCAAAACTTTTCTTTGCTCCTCTAGGAAGAGGTTGCTGTACTTTTGCCCTCCTGATCCCTTTTGTGTTTCTGGGAAATAACTTGAGTTTTATGCCCACAATTTACAGATTAAGTATATCTGTATATATATCTTATGTATATTATATCTTATCTGTATGTTCTAAGGGCTGGATTTTCAAAAAATAATTTTGATATCCCCTCTAGCCTCTCTTGCTTCAAAGTCTGGGGAGCTGAAAGAGAAACAACTTTAAAAATTATTCAACATTTTGCAGAAAATTTCTAGGTGGTTTTTTTTTTTTCAAAAGTAGGGGCCAGCCTTAGAAGAAAATTTAGATCACAAGGGTCTAAAAATGCTACAGGCAGAGGGAATGTAGGGATGACATCATGCTGAGTTATTAATGAAGTTATCTCGCTGCTTCAGATGAAAGGAGCACCATCATTGGCATTATTAGGGCAGAGACAGAATCACCCATCAAAATCAGGTCAGAAATAGCTGAAGGTTTTGATCAGATGAATCCATGAGATGTAGGATAAGCAGGACAAGCAGGAAAAGGCTGATAAATGCTCCTGGATCCACAACAGGCTCACATCAGTGAGGTCCAACCTGGCCTTGGACATTTCCAGGGATCCAGGGGCAGCCACAGCTTCCATGGACACCCTGTGCCAGGGCCTGCCAAACTCACAGGAAGGATTTCTTCCCAATATCCAATCTGAGCCCCCCCAATATCAGCTTGAAGCCATTCCCCCTTGAGCATATTGAGATGTTCTTCTGGAATGGATGGTCTCTCATGTTTTTCATCTTTCAGAGCCACAGACTTTACAGAATTCTGGATCAATACTTCAGAGGATAGGTATTTTTGTTATTTTTTCATGGATTATATACATTCTGTTAGTTTTTTGACTCCAGAGACTTCTAATATGAATAATAATTGTCCAGATGCTGCAGAGAGGGAGGTTAAAAATGGATTATAGATCATCTGTGCCTTCCTCAGTGTGAAATGTCAGAGCCTTTTATCATTGGGTCAGTGACAAGGTAAAAAAATATTAAGAAAATTTAGGAAATGTTCTAATGGAAGCTGTCTCCTTTGGTTTATCAGTTACAGGGGCTGTGGAGAAAAGGGTGTGTCTGAGGAAAAATCTATTAAAAAATCATTGCTAAGGAAAGAAAATATTTCAATTTCTACCACTTGTTTGTTGTTCTCAGAGGGGTACAAGACTGTGCTGTTCCTTTCCATGTTTTTCACTTGACTTCCATCTGTTCTTCCAGAGAAAAGCTGGAAAAGAGGTCAAATAGCACCAGCAAAATTTTAGATGACAATAGAAGGAGGCAGAAATCTGCATTACAAATTTTGCTCTCTTTTTCTGCCATCTACCAAGGGATTTTTTACTTACATTCCAACAAATTTGTAGGTTTTTTCCTGAAGTGCAACTTTCAATTCATGAGGAAGACTAGAGGTCCTTCTTTGCTCCATGTGTACATCAGGGAAAGCTCTTGGCTTGATTCCTCCTAGATTTTTCAGCTCTTGTTTCCACCTCTGTTGTACAACTTGCATGATGATCTTCCACCTCCAAATGCAGTAGGATTTGAGCACAGGTTCTGAAGGAAGAGTTTCCAGGATCCCATTCATCAATCCTTAGATGTTCCATGCAGCATTAATCTGACCCCACACCCAGGGAGGGAGGGAATGAATATTATTCATCACAACCCTGTGAGGCAGGAGAAAAATGCCAGGATGGCAAAGCAGACAGTGGTGCCTCCAAAGAATAAAGAAAAAAGGAGAACTGGAGAGGCCCTGATGGCTGTTGGGATGTTATGAAATTTTTCCCTCCAAAAATGTTAGTGGGCCATGGATTTGCTCCTTTAAAGGTTAAGCCATGTTATGACTAATGCAGTCTGCAGCTCTGAGCAAAGCAAAGCCTCCAAAGTTGTGCCTAGTGTCACAAGAGTGAAGCTGTTTTAAAATGTCATTTGTGTACAGATAATTATTTCAATGGAACAAGACAGTCCTGGAGCTCTGGATCCAAAGGAAGGAACTCAGAGCTGCTCCCCACCATCCCTGCACACATCTTAATTTAACTCCCTTTCCCTTAATTTAGTTTTTGGCTCTTACTTCTCCCTCCCTATTTTACAAAGGTATGAGCTGTCCAGACCCTCAGAAATCTGGGTTTGAGGAATTAATGAACCCTTTAAGCATCCATCTGGGATACTGTGTGTGGAGCATATGGTGTGCTGGGAGAGCCATTTGGGAAGGCAGGACCAGGGAGACAATCCCCACTCCTTTGTGCCATGCAGGTGCCTTCCTGAGAGCACACCTGGTAGTGCTCCACTGGAATATTGCCATTTGATCCAGACTTATATTGTGAAAAAGTTTCTAATAACCTATGAACTCACTGCACTGACTTAGTTAATTAACTTAGGAGAATCAAGTTTTATATAAATATATGGAAACTTGGAATATTTTCTAAATGTGAGGGAAAGGGGAGCATGGTTTAAAGGCTGCAGAGAAACTGCTCCCGCTGCCAGGACTATTCCCTTTCTAATCTCAATGCCTCTCTTTGCCAGAAATAATTCAGAAGTGCCCAAGAAGCAAGATTATGTTCCTTTGGTGTCTGATAAAACACAACTGACATATGTTCCTAATGCCACAGGACTGTGAGAGCCACGGAAGAATATGTTGTTGTTTGGCCTTTCCAAGCTTGGCTTCATAATTAAAAGAACTTAACAAAGGAAATGAGAAGCTAAATGGGGTTTTTAAGTCTTGGAGAAGCCACCAACAACGTTTTTCTAATAGGAGCCAGCCTTGGTTGTCAGTTTTGAAGGACAATATTCAGTGACCTGACAGTTTGAGGCTTGTAAATGAAAGATCAGTTGTGTTGAACCTGCAGGGCATTCTCTAGTTTTTCTAAAAATTTCCCTCCCTCCTTGAACAATTATCAAATGTGCTTAAAATAATTATCATTCTGACCATCTTGAAATAAAACAGCTATGCTGCAGAGGTAGGCTGTAACTGGGATAAGTCTTCCCTGTACAGAGGGCTGATCCAACCCAGAACAAGATTCTTGTCCATAATGTCTCAAAGGATAACCAGCAAAATATCAGGCTCATTGTCCAGCAGCTGTTTTAACTGCTCAGGTGAAAGAACAGGAGGTGATTGTTGTTGTGGAGAGGTTGGAAGGCTTGAGAGCACCTGAAAACTGTTTAATTCCAGGGAAACATAAATCCAGTGCAGTTGTTGAGGCACGTTCAAGCAGGAAGAGCCTGCCTGTTGGGATAAGTGGGAAGAGTTCCTCATGGTGCAACTGTAACTCAGGGAAGTTTTCCTTTCCTTGGGTTTACTGGGCTTTGTTGTGCTGTGGAAGGGTTTTTTCCTTGGCTGGTGTTCTGCACTTGAGAAATAGCAAATTTTTGAATTTTCTCCACAAAAATGGTTAAACTCCTTCCTACCCAATGGCACCTGAAAGACGTGTAATGGTTTAATAGTTTCCTCAAAGTGTCAAAATATAATTCATGTGTTTATTATGGGATGCATATGTTGAAAATATTTTCTCTTTGTACAGAATAGTTCGCAGACATGATTTATGTTTTAGGAATAGGAAGTATTCCTGTTTTCTAGTTAGAAATTGAGCTTCCCTTTGGTATCAGTGGCATGCAGAGTTCATGGATGTACCAGTGTTTCAGGGAGAGAAAATATCCCAAAAACCTCCTGGGCTGCGATAAAGACAGAGAGAAATCCCTCACCAGATACTGTCACTGGCAAAACAGTCTTGATGTGGAGAAAAATTAATTTAATTTATAGCAGCTCAAGTTGGGGTAATGAGAAATACAAAACAGATTTTAAAACTCCTTCCCCTCCACCCCTCCGTTCTTGTCAGGCTCAGCTTCCTCCTGATTTTCCCCCACAGTGGGATGGGACTGGGGGCCATGGCCAGTCCATCACATGTGGTTACTGGTGCTCCTTCCTCCTCAGTGGCTGGACTCCTCACACCTCTCCCTGCTCCGCAGAGGGGAAGAGAATCCTCCATGAACCTCTCAGCATCAGTCCTTCCCATGGGCTGCAGTTCTTCCCAGACTGCCGCAGCCCACCCTCCTTGGAGTGAGTCCTTCAGGAACAGATCACTCCAGCATGGATCTCCTGCAGGATTGCGGGAGACTTGTGTTAGGAAAATTAATCCACAAATACTAGAGATTCATGTCCAAAAAGGAGACTGAGGAGTCCTTTGACTTAATTTGAATAAAGGGTGAGGCCATGGGGCATTCCCCTGGGATCTCTCAGACATTTGGAGGACAGCCTCCCTTTTTATCCTAATTTCCCAGCTGCATTTCCCTTCTCTCTTTCCCCATTGGCTGAGGTACTTGAGAGGTACAGACTTCCCAAAACTACTGATACTGAAGATTTCCCTCTAATACATAACCCTCCCTTTCAATTTTTAATTCTTACAGAATTTAGGGGTTTTTCTTCCCCATTGTTTCTTTCATCTTTCAATGTCTAATTTCATTTATCAGCAGACCTTTTATTTGTAAAAGCAAATATCTTCTTCCATTCATCAATCAGTGGAATCCTTCCGATTGTTTCTTTTCTCTCCCAGTGCTAATTGTATCTACCAGCAGACCCACAGCTTGTTTGTAAAGACAAATCCGCTATTGCTCTCCCTTCTGAGGGGTCACAGCCTCCCCTGGGCTCCTCCACAGGCTACAGCTGCATCTCTGCTTCCCTGTGGACCTCCATGGGCTGCAGGGACACAGTGCCTCTGGCATCTGGAGCACCTCCTGCCTCTCCTCCTCCCCTGACCTGGGGGCCTGCAGAGCTTTTTCTCTCACTTTTTCTCCCTCAGGTGCTCGCACCGTTGCTGGTGGGCTTGGCCATGGCCAGCATGGAGCCCATCCTGCCATTGGCTGCAGCAGAACTTTCCAGCAGGTTCTCATGTTCACAGCAGCCACCCACACAGCCCTCCCTGCTGCCAAACCGTGCCAAACAAGCCCAGAGGAAGTGTCTGCTCTGAGTTGTCTGTTTTGATGCCATCAGACAGGAAGGTGAAGGCAGCAGAGGTAGAATTCCTCCCTGAGCATGCTCTGCTCCATACTACTGCTTTAGTAATAGTTTCAGCTGGGGAGGACTAAAGATGTAGCTGCTATTATTAGCAAGGCTGCCTCTGAGAAGGTGTTTATTTTAGTCTTGCATGACTCATCCTTATTCTTACATAAAAGACAAGACAAAGTGCAGTTCACTGACTTTGGTCACTAATCAAAATACTGGCAAGCCCTCAAAGTGCCTGGCCTCCCTGTGTCTGTCTTTTTAATCTGTGCCTTGCTGCATGACAAAGGGAAGGAAATAAGTAACCAGAGTTTATTCTTTCTGTGACTAAGTATTATCTAGGAAGCTTTTAACTAATCCAGCTTTTACAGTGAAAGTTCTGCACCTATATAATTCACAGTGAGGTTTTTTGTTGTTGTTTGCTGCTTCTTCCTGGCTGTCATTGTGCGGGATGAAATAATCGCTCTCGGCCACATTACATCTCCTGCAACCTTCCAGATGGGCTGCAGCTATGTCAAACAAAATACTTCATCTCTTCTTGATAAATTATGTGGTAACCCCAGGGTGAGGCCAAATAAAATAAAAAAAAAAAGGAGAAATAAATCCAGTTATGCATAGTTAAGTGAGGGCATTCTTCATTAACCCAAGGTGGGGATGCTGCAGTAGCAGGGAGAGAGAAGCTGCCCATGAGCTTTGGAAAGAGGTGGTCCTCATTTTCAAAGGCATGGAGAGGAAAATATAAAAGCAGCACATGCTCCAAGGCAAAATGAATGTCACTTTTCCAGGAAGAGCAAAGAAGGCAATTGAAGCCACAGTTGATAATTAGGATTCCACGATGGAAATATTTAAGAGAACTTTGCTAATGTTTTGGCTGGAGCTGTGATGAATTCAGTACTCCAGACCTGAATAAAAAAATTCAAAATTATACTGCATTTTCTGCTTAGAAGACAAAACAAAAAGCAAAACCATAAAATATCTGACTTGGACCACACTGGTTTGAAAAGTAAAAGATAATTTTGTGTCTTTTCAGGTGGAGGAAGCTAATCTTGATTTCTTATCACAGCCAGCAACCCATCCTTCCTTCTTATTCTTGGCTAGTAAAATTTATCCATTTCACTCTCTTGTTTGTGCACGTGCCTTTCTGGCTAAAAAGAACAGGCTCTGTCCAAGTACTGAGTTATGCTTTGTTAGTGGCTTAACTCCTCAGTGTTATCAGAAACCTTTTCCATAGTTAAAGGATGAATGAGATCCTAATTCTTGCTCCATCACTGTTTCCCTGATTATTTAGTTGATCTTAATGAAGTGGGTGGGAAAGATTTGTATTTGTCACATTCCTGCCTGGCAAGGGTGATCTAGAATTTGTGAAGTGTCTCAGTGCAGAAAAGCTGAGCCACCTTCAGTGGGAATAGACTTTAATGGCACCAAATTAGGGTTCTGATGAAATGCTCTTAGAGCTCAGAATCCAGGCAGACAGGAAAATATTTCCCATGCATAGCAGGAGCTGTGTTATCAAAATAAAGTAAAGGTTTAGGTGATTGATTTGTAGCTAAGAACATCACAGCTGCACTGTCAGGAAGGAGAACTTCAAGTTATAATCACAAAAGGTGCTGTTAGGCCTCCTTTGGATTCTGAAAGAGAAGTTTCAATTGCTAAGCAACTAACCCCAAGATCCTGCCTCTTCTGGAGCTATTATCAGTTTAATCTTGGTGCAGATAGGTAATGATAGAGTTCTAAGATGCAATCTTGGCTTGGTTTCTAAAGTTCCAATAGATTTGCTTTATTTTATCTGCGACAGAGACATTTATTTGCTTCTATCCTAAGGTTTGGGTTTATGGGAAGGAACTCCTGAACCTACTGAAGGATGTCCATGCCCATGGCAGGAGGGCTTGGACTCTAAAGGTCTCTTCCATCCCAAACCATTCCATAGTGCTGGGATTTTATGATAAAATTACTTATTTTTGAGCAATGATGGAAATATATTAGATAGTAACTTGAGAATCTGATACTTTGAGGAGGCTGCATCCTGTTTTCTAGGTCTTTGATCTCTAACCAAAGTGACAAAATTTCTGTTTTTAGAGTTCTTGCATCCACACAGCTTCCTACACATGCCTATGCCATAGATGCAGGAAAACTTTCCAGAGAGTTGCTGCTACTTTCTTCCATATCCTCAATTTCTAAGTACTGCTCTGTGAGACACTCTTCTTTTCTCTTTGAAAATAACTCTGGACCTGAGTTATTTGAAAACAACTCTGTCCACAGAGAGCAGGAATTCCCAAACAAGCAGCCACCAGGCCCACAGGAATAGCACAGAAAATCAGGAAACCCAAATTATTTGCTCTAACTTTGGCATACAAACCCTGGTGAATTTTAAAAATTAGTTTTTCCAGTGTTGGAAAAACTAGTCAGCCAATTCCGGAATGAAATTATGAGATTCAGTCTCTCCAGGAGCATAAAACTTCCAGCCCATTCCTTCTGAGCAAGAACTGCCATGTAGACATAAGCAAAATGCTTTAAGGCTTTCTGCTGAGGAAACATTTAAACTGGAGTCAATTTGTGGTTAAAAGGATGATTTTCCCAGTCCTCTGTGCTTTTGTTTTATTTTTAAGTAGCCCTTGCCTGTTGTACCAACATTGGCCATTTGATGGAGTCGGTAAAGTCTCGATCAGGTTAGAGCTGCTCTTCCCCACTTAGAAATTAGAAGGCCTAATTAATGGCATCTTTTTTTCTGCCCGATTGATTTATTTATTTGTTTTTAAAGTGCTGCCCCGGTACCCCCCAGCTTTTTTCTGTCCCCATGCCTTTTAGCAGAGTTATTTCTAGTCCACACACTTCTATTTTTCTCCATTCCTCTGGACAAAATTGTGCTCCCTCAGTAAGGAATGTGCTCTGGGTGATAAGCATGTACTCTATATGTGTGTGAAAGGTACTATGTATTAGCAACAATGGCTCACTTAACTGTTTCAGACAGCATATATTTAGGGTGGATAAAAATAGTTTTAATTTCAGAGACTCTCGGGACCTTTGCTCGTGGATCAGGCATTCCTTGCATTCTGCAGGAAGATGCTCTGAAGGCTGACAGTCATGCACCAATCAAAGCCAGTGACAGAAGACATTCTGCCCTGGATTTGTGCAATTCCAGGAGTGCTGCCTGTGCAGGATTTGGGGGGCACAGCAGTAGGAGTGAGTAGCACACACACTAAGGTTGCTTTTTAGAATGTTTCCTAGAGCTGAAGCTTTTATGTTGCCTTAGTCAGACTCCAGAATCTAAATCATGTCTTTCATGGCTGTCTTCCTTGTAGTCTAAAAAAACCCACCTGGAAATCAATAAAAAGCATATTAGGATGCACTGAAATTATCCCTCTACCATTGCCAGACTTGTCAATGCCAGTAACTGGGACAAAGCTGATTTAGGTCAAGGTATTTGGAGAGAAATCAGATGTGATGCTACTGCAATTTGGGCAATTAGGCAAAGAGCTCAGAGGCTGGAATAAAAAAGAGGATGGCACTCAAGGAGAATCAATCACTACCTTAAAGTCATCTAAAATTTATACATTAGAGCTGTGAGTGTGCCTCCTTCTCACAGCTCAGTCTCCATGTAAGCTACGTGGCACTAAAGGAATTGCTCCTGCTAGCTGGGAAATGCAATTTCCCAGCTAGCAGGAGCAATTCGCAAAGTTCTTTTTCCCAGGTTTATCTGCAGCATGTAGAATTCACACAGGCTGGGAAATTGCAGTACTCCAAGTTCTCTGGGGGGATGTGTGGCCGCTGGCAGGGAGCAATGTGCTGTCACACAGATGGAGCCAGGCTCCAAAGCAAGGCAGCTGCACCCACCCAGTCCTGGAAATGGTCCCCAGCCTTTGCTGCTTCCCAAATCCTGCAGTGGGAGTGCCCTTGGAGGTGCTGGCCAAGCAGGATTTGGTAGCCCAGCAGCAGAGAGTCAGTGCTCAGGAGGGGCTGGATGAGCTGGGTGACATTCCATCTGTCTGACATTCCATCCATTGCTGTCCCTGGCCCTCCTGGGATGGGGATTTAGGATGAAGTTTTGCCACATGAGGGGCTCACAGGAGTAATTCCAACACCTGGGGTGGTTTAATCTGCTGTGCAGAGGGAGGCAGGTTGGTGAGCACCTCGGGAATTTGGGCTCCTGGGTCTCCCTGAACCCAGCCTTCAAGGGCAGTATCCAAGTGACCCTGACACAGCTTTTGGCAATTCCAACTTTGTAGGAAATATTAGCTCTTTCTACAGTGCCTCCAAGTTTTAAACCTTAGCCTAAGAGCTTGGTTAACATTTAAACTCCATTCTGCAACTCCGAGATACAAATTTAATTTGAATTATAAGGGATTTCCATAACATTTGGTGTTCAAATCAAAGTTTCCCTCCTGTAGTTTTGGAAGCACATAGCATTTCTGCCCTTTGGTGTGGAGCAGCACCATCTCTTTGTGCTCTTCTTAACAAGCTATGTTATTTTTCTGATCTTTCCTTGTGTGCTTAAGACTTAGTTCACATTCCAAAATATTTTGCATAGAATCAAACTCAGTGGGGCTTTGCTGTTTGTTAATATTGGGGGTTGGGTTGCAGAGAAAATTTAGGTGGCAGGAGAACAAGTCTGCAAAATTGTGATTTTGGACATGTTTTCAAGTGATTATAAAATTACTGTTGGTACAAATGAAGCTGCTGCTTTCTGACTGAAAATCCTGTTATGTTATTGCTTGGGCTTTGTTTGGCATTCGTGCTTTGTTTGTCTCCCTCTCTTTGGTGCCTGTGCTCAGGTTTGGGGCATGCTTATCTCCACAAGGCTCTTCTGCTGAGCTGCTCTGTTGGCATGAGGTTGTGCAGCTCTTGAGGGAAATGAAATTAAATGAAATGTCAGTGTGCAACAGCACAGACTCACCCCCAGCATCCCCCAGCTGACCATGGTGCTGCTGGCTCCGGGTGCTGAAAGGAAGCAGGTGACAGGTTTGGCTTCCTTCTGGCCACTGGAAGGCAGGAAGTGTCTCCAAAGGAGTTTCCAAAGCTTTGCTTGGATACAGAGCCAGACTGTGGAGCAAATGTCCCCGAAGGAGAGGCTGCAGCATCTCTGGCTGCTGTGGCTGGGAGCAGTGCAGAAGGCAAAGCCTTGCTCCACTGCCTCTGCCTTTGGCTGGGAGGGGGTTCCCTCAGGACTGGAGCTCTCTGCAGCCAAGGTGGGGCCTCTGTAAAGGGCAGGAAATTGCCTCGTGCTCTGTGAGTCACCAGATTGTCCCAAAATAGATTTTTATTTCCAAATTATTTACAAATAAAATCAAACCTAATGAAAGGTTTGTCGATGATTCTTATTCGCTGTGACAAAATGCTCTGAGGAATCTGCTGTTATCCTCCTCTGATGCTTGTTCACTCACCAAAATAAATCATTCCCTCTTAACACAGGAGCTTTTTGCACTTGTACTCTTGCTTGAGAAGATAAAAAGTGGTTATTCTGTGTGGAGAGTAAGTAAATTAGAACGTCGCTTTTTTGAAGTGGTAACAAAAAGCCTTATTATGAATTAATGAAGTTGCTCTTATAAACAAGTTTGTTTTCTTTAAAAAGAGCTGTGAAAGTTGTCTTTGGCTGCTTTTGTTGAGTTAATGTTGTGTAACATGGTATTTGTGTCTCCTGTCTGTTTTACATTACAATTGTGCCTATAGATTTGGATGCTCTTTTGCGGTTGCTTTAAACTAAACATTTCCATGTAACTGTGCTGTGCAATGGCTCCACCCCTGATATCTCTTTTTGGGGTTTATCTCCAATGTGGGAAGTCTGACATAAAACACACACAAAGCTGCAGTATGGTTGGTGCAATCAGTAATTTTCTAAATTGAAATAGGACACTTGCCCATCACCAGCTGACTGATGGGTATTTCTTCATTCTGATCTAACAAAGAAAACATTTTTTATGTGAGTTTGATTATTCTGTATATGCTTAGACACTGCTCAGGCCCAGACTTCAGTCCTCATTCCCATGGCCTCCAAATTAAACTTCCAAGGGATTCCAAGTTTAAGGCAGCCTTGTTAAAACTAACATGGCTTTAAGAAAGAATTATCTCCATCTGCTATAAGATTAGGCTTTCCTGTATAAAGAAGGATGCATGAGCAATACATTTTTTTAAATATTGTTCTTAGAGCAGATGCATTTTCTGGAAAGTGACTGTATGTGGGAGGAGGAAATATAGATTATCAACACATGATGACAACACTTTCTGTCAATATATCTGTGTAATCTCTGAGAAGGTTTTAACAGAAAATCATTGAAATGTACAAAACCAGGCAGTTTATATTCCATGTACAGGGTTTAATTTTAAATTGTGTTGCCTGACTTAGGGTGCTTACCTAATGTAAATGAATATTGGGCTGTATTATTAATGCTCATAAAGAGATCTATATTTTGATCCATATTTTAGAATTCTCTGCCTAATGGTCTTTAGTGTAGGTATGCACAGCTTTAAAAATAGAAGGGCTCAGCCTGAGAGCTTCTACCTCCTGTAAATACTTATCAAGTGGTTCATTCAGAATTCAAATAAAGATCCATTGTCCTCCCAGTGCTTGCATAACAGCACTGCAACTCCCCATTTGAAAAAATATGATATTTTTAGGGTGGAACACGGCCTCCTGTTTTCCTCCAGCGCTGGGGTGGGAATTGTTTTGTGGGGGTCTGAAGCCCTCCATCCCTTTGGGGGCAGGGTGTGCAGGTGGGCGCTGTTCCGAGGGCACAGCGGGAATGGCAGTGCTGCCTCAGCTCCCTCTGCTCCCCATTCCCGTCCCACACAGCAGCACAGGAGGGGATGGAGCTGCTCCAGGGATGGGCCTGGCTTGGACATGCACTCTGCCCAAAGGGGATCCTGTTCTTGCTGCTGCCCTGGAGGAGCTGTCCCAGAGGAGCTGACGGGAGCAACAGGGGCCGAAAAAACACCTGCTCTGCTGCCCTGAGCTGGCCCAGCTCTCAGATCACAGTGACAGTCTGTGATCCAGAGCAAAATTATCCTATCAAGTTTTGATTATTTTTTCCCCTCTGGAGTTAATTTATCAGAAGGGTCTCATGAAGCATCAGCGACTGCGCAGGGGGAGCAGCAAACTGGGATGTGGGTGGCTGGGCAGCAGAGGAGCATGCAGGGATGGGAGTTTGTTTTCCCACTGCCACAAGCTCTGTTTCTAGAGCTTCCTTTCCTTTCCTTTCCTTTCCTTTCCTTTCCTTTCCTTTCCTTTCCTTTCCTTTCCTTTCCTTTCCTTTCCCTTTCCTCCCCTTTCCCCCTTCCTCTTTCCCCTTTCCCCTTTCCCCTTTCCCCTTTCCCCTTTCCCCTTTCCCTTTTCTTTCCTCCACCTTGGAGCAGCCCCCAGCAGAGAAGGATGACTGGATTTGCCAGGAGAATGGGATGGAAGCAGTTCTGGTTGCAGTGGTTGAGCAGTTTTGGATTTTTGTGCATGTTTTCATCTGTGAAGGGCAGACATGCTAGAGAGGTTTCTTTACCATATGGGTGACCTCTAGTTTGCTATTTTTGGTACCCTATTTTTGGTGCTGTCTATGTACCATAATTTATAGGCTATGAGAACAAATTCAGTATAAGAGGCATGTTCACAAGATGAATAATGTAAAGGTACTCTCTGTTGCACTTCAAACTTCTTTTTCATTTCACAGAATTTTAAACTAGTACATTTTTTTTTTTTGAGCATTGGAATGTGGGGAAAAAGTAGTTATCGACTTATCCTCAGTGAGTTTATTTTAAGCAAAAAAGAAGCAAAACAGATGTGCCCAGCTCATTGGATATTTTTTTTCCTGAGAAAAGTTCAAGCATGAGAAGCTTCCACCTCTTGCACCTGGCAGACATTGGACAAATTCATCTTAAGTGCCACTTAATTGATTGTGGAACACTGCAGTTCAATCAACTGCAATAAAGTTAATTGAACCTCTCCAATGAAATGTGACTTAAACCAAAAGATTCAAAACAGGAACAGGTACTAATTAATAGAGGCCATTATTTTTAATAGGACAGGGTCCAAGGAATTGAGTGATGTTTAAATGTTCTACGTAGTCTCATGAGGATGGAAGTCACTTACTTGCAACAGCTTTCAGGTTAGATATAAGTATACAAAATCCAAAATTTTAGATAAGAGTGCTAATTTAACATAGTCCTACCTTTTAGATCATGCCATGGATAAGAGAGGAAAAGCAGCCCTTGACCCAGCTGCTTTTTTGGGGTATCAGTTTTGATCTCAAAGTATTCCAGTGAGTTTGTACGTATTAGAAAAAAATAAGTTGTGCATTTCCCTTGAGGGAAGTCAGACACTGGCATGGGGTCAGTCTTAGCTGGGTGAAACACAGATGAATGTATGACCATCTTTATAGGCTGGTTTGACTTAAGTTAGACACATTTTTAAAAAATTAACAAGGTCTTTGAAGAACTGACCGCTGTTATGCTCCATTCAGGTTTTCAACTTTGTCATATTATTAAAATATGTGTTTAACCAAGGCAAGACATTACTCCCACATATGTTTGTAGAATGCTGGGAAAGTAAGGGGAAAATAAAGTCTATTTATGCTTTTGGTAGCTTTACACAGGAAAAAAATAATACAAACTGGATACACCCAGGAGAGAAATTACAAAAAAATAGCACTTATTCTCATAGGTTCTGGGCCTAACAGGAATAGCAGGGACAGGAAAACTGAGAAGTTCCAAGATGGAGCTTGGCTAAATGTTAAGAAACAAATTTTGTGATGCAGTTGCCATGACAACCAAGGAGTCTGGAGTTTATGATCTGAGATGCCTCTTCCTTCAGTGCCTCTCTCAGAAATAGATGTTCCTGAGCACAACTGCAGCTTTGGTGCGACTCGTGGGGATGGAGTGCCTGAGCCCTTCCTCGACAGCTCTGCTGTCTCCAGGCAGAGACCACACCCCTCAGCATTTCTGCCACTGCTGGATCAGCTGGGAAAAGTCTTTGCCTGGCTGGGGCAGCCCTGCAGATCCCAGGCTCCAGCAGGCTCCAGCCTGTCCTGCTGGAGCACCAGGCAGTGCCATCTCCCTTTGCCCCGGGAGCTGAGGCAGGGAAGGCACAACATTCCCCATGTGCCAGCAGGGGCAAAGGTGGTGACAGGATGGAATCCAGAACTTCAGCACATTGTCTCTCCACAGGGTGTTTTCTTTCAGGCATCTTATCTCTTGTTTGTGTGCCCCAATACTGGAGTTGATGCCAAGATACTGTAGCAAGGCTACGAATGATTTTGATGGTTTTCCCTTAATTCATCTGTACTTTTTTTCTGAAAGGCTGTCAAAATCTTCCTTATAATATTTCTTCTTCTGGAGAAACCTCATAAATTACAGGATTCAGGTGGGAAGTTGCCTCCTTTGATCACCTAGTCCAATTCCAGCTCACTGGCTTCATCTTTGCATCATCCCATGCAGTAGGGCCACCAGGGCAGGCAAATCTTGAGCAAGTGGATTACTGCAAAAACATCATTAATGCAAGATGTCAGCTGGAATTTCCACATCCTTGTATCCCTGCTTCTGTGAAGCTTTTTGTTGTTTTTCTTTTTTTTTTTCTTTTTAAAGCACCTTTTAGATCAACGGAGTGCATGAAGCCTCTGAAGCATCTTTTATGCCAGAGTAGATTAAATGGGGTATGGTCAAACACTCGTGGGAATCAGTGATGTTTTATGTGGGAGATCAGAATGTAAACAAACTTCCCATTTGTATTAGAAAATTTTCAGGAATTTTCCAGAGACTCTTCAAGGCCTGTTTCAGAAACTGTTGAAATAAATGAATAGTTGGAGCCTGGTGGACTGAAGCCATTTGCTTCTCTCTATTTAAGCTTCTGTGGTGGGATGAGAATAATTGGGTTTGCAGAGACAAATTCACATATTAATTTCTATTATGGGACTCATTTATATATCATATTATTACTTTCTATTTTAATCTAAGACACAGGTTAAAACCATGTGCTAACTTTTTGAGACAGTGAATCTTGGTATCAATTGTGGTGAAGTGTATCTTGTAAGCATATAAAATGTCATTACACCAAAGCATCTTTTGGCTTTGGACCTTTTTAACTTGGCTCCTCCTTTGGATCTGTGGTTATTTTTGCATTCAGGCCTTTCCTGGGATACTCAATAAGAAGTTTGCTGCCAACAGAATTTGTTCAAATTTACTTTCACAGAAACCTTTCTGGATTCACTATGTACCCTTGTGCTGCCCATGAGCCCCTTAAATCCAGCTTTAGAATGAATTTTGAGGATCAAGTAATAGAGTTTTTGACGTAAAATATGCTTTTCACGTGCAAATTTGGGACATTTGTGCTGATTTGTGCTAAATGCTGCTCCAGCCCCTCCCAGAATGGCCACAAACACCACAAGCCCTTGCTGGTTTTCAGTGGGTGACCCCTGGGTTGGCACTGAGAGCACAAATCACTTCCCCAAAAGTCTCTGGGTCACTGTGTCTTTCTTCCTCTCACATTTGAGACTCCAGATGGGAAACTCTTACTGGCTGCTGACAGGCAGGGCCACGTGCACAGCTCTGTGCTTACTTGAAATGCAGAAACATCATTTGAGCCTGCAAAATCACTTGGGAGCTATTTATTTTCGCTGGTACAAATTGTGATTGGGTTTGTGTATGTGAAATATTTATCAAAAAGGGTGAATTTTAAAAAGTGTGTAGGCAGGGGGTTGTAAGCGTGTGTAACGGGTTTGGGGGTTTGTTGGTTTTTTTTTTCCAAGTAGTTCAGTGGATAAGGAAGAGCTTCTGAGAAGCTTCTTCTGGGAGGATGTGATTCCCAACTTCAACCATTCTGCAATGGGCATCCCAAGCATAAAGATGGAGTTCTGTTTACTTAATTGCTGTTAAAAATGATTGACTGCCTTTTCCACTGAGGGAATGTTTTGGTAATGGAAGATTTAGGATGATGCATTGGAGAAACCAAGATTACTTTTTTTTAATTAATAGAACAAAGTCTGCAAAAGTCTATTTCTCTAGTAGTGGTTATTTTTTTCCTTTTGCACCTTCCTACAGGAAGGCTGCTCTGGTGAATGTGTTCTAGCTCATGCATCTGCCAGCTTACAATGTGCACGTTATTTTACTATGATATGATATGATATGATATGATATTATATTGCATTGCATTGCATTGCATTGTAGTATATTAAATTACATTCTATTATATTGTAGTATATTATATTACATTTTATTATATTCTATTATTTTTCAACCTATTGCATAACTGCATTTCAGGGGAAAAGAAGTTATCCAGTCTGTTTAGACTATTTTTAAAGACATTCATGAGATCATATTACTTTATCAATTAATTCTCTCAAAATAATTTCCATCCCACTGCTCAGTAACCAGATGATAATAAAGAATGATTTTCAAAAATACAGAATTCTGAGGCTTTTCCCAAGAGTCCAGAGTGGATAGAAGAGAGTTGTTGAAATTGTGAGGTGTCCCAAAGGACAGTTTTCCTTAGATTTTGTTTCTTGCATGACCAGATTTCATTGATAGCATAGACCCAGCCTCCTCACATGTCTATTTCTATTATCTATTTTCACTTATTTGCAAAGGACATGGCAGAAAAATGTTTTGTGGAATCGTAGGAGGAAAATAAGAACCTCAGGTTTTGCAGTGAAAGATTGCAGAAAATATGCAGAAAGATTGGGTTTTAAAAGAGGGAAAGACACAAATTTGTGCCTGCAAAACAACTTTACTCTTTGTTTCTAGAGCTTCCTGCCAAACACCTAGCTGCTAAAACAAAAAAATAGTTTTTGAGTGTTTTAAAGAGTTTACATTACATTTCATACAGAGAACACAGGTGATTATGAAATGAATTGGCACAGTTGGAACAGATATCTGCTTTACAGGTTTACAAAGTCCCCCTTGCCAAAGCTTGAAGTGGAAGTGGAGAGAGATTTGCCTCAAATTACTCACACCTGGAAAAGTTTTGCTGAATAAATCAAACTAAAACTGTCAGACAAACCTGCTTGAACTCTGGTGTCTCACTGCTTAACAACCCTTCCTGCAGACATTTGGCTTCTGGATGAAATATTGAAGAAGGGTAAAAGAAATAATGTCCCTTATAAGCTATTGACAATTCCCAAGTTATTACTTTGTAAGCATGCTCCAGTTTTACCCCCTGAGGTGCTAAAGACTGTGAGGATGAGGTTCTGCTCTGCTGGTTCCATGGTTCTTTTGTTCTCTAGTATTTCCATAGGACTCTGGGTTAAAGAACCTCCAGCTCTCCTATCAATATTTTTATTTTATTTATTTTCAGATCAATCTTTTCAGTCCCAGCTTTTGTAACTGTGCCTTTTCAACAAAGCTGCTATAAACAGTCATTTACAGGTTCTGTTTCTGAGGCAGCTTTAAAAAAATGTGTTGTATATATTTGCTCCTGCTCTAAATGTTAAATATCATTGCACAGAACGATGGGAACAGATGGGATGCTGCATAAGCTGTTTATCATATTACACATTTATCACTTTACACTAGTGAAGTGTACATGTGTTTGATTAATATTGACTTTTGATTTATTTGGAGGGCTCTATTTTTTGACAGCATTAGGGATTACATGGTAATCCTTACTGGCTTCCAAGCTTGAAATTTAATTCCAGTAAAAATAGAGTGGATGCATTCCATAATTCTTAATTACATGATTTTTTAAAAAAAGAATTACCTGGTTGAGGCTTTTATACTGGAAGGAATTCAGAAGTAAATGGATAACGCTGTTTGCTTCAGTATTTTAGACAGATTAAATTTAGATGCCATTGGTCCAGCTAAATAAATATCTCTTGGAATTAAATACCAGATGCTAAGGAGGTGTAAAATAAAGCAAACCAGCAAGAGTCCTATTTAAATCAATATTCTTTTATACCCTCCACCTACAGAATGAGAGAACTTCGTCTTTGCCTGCTCAACAGGTCTGGATGTTCAGCATGTGTTCCACCTACGTCACAGTGCCTGAAACCAAAAAAGCATCTCCAAAAGCACCCTGAGCTCAGGCACAGAGCACACAGCTCGTCCTGGAGGCTCCCCACTGCAGCACTCTGCTGAAAAGATGGTTTACCAATGCACTGCCTCATTAAAATGCATTTTGGCTCAGCTGAAGCCTGAAAAAAGGGAAGGTTTTCCTTCCAGACAATGGATGGGAAAATGATTTCAGGTTGGAGTGGGGCGACTCGTGCTGTTTGTTCTGCTCTGAACTGTAAATCCTTCAGAGTGTGAGGTGCTCAGCCTGTCAGAATAAATAGAGGAGGCTAAAAACACTTACTTTGAAAATGACTGTTCATTTTGGGAGGCATTGAGTGATCTCAGTGAAATATTACTGAGTCAGTGGAATTTTGGAGAGAGATCAACTTCCCAGCATGTATCCTGGCAGCAGCTCTTCCTCCATTCCTCAATATCTTTTATGTTCAAATAGCACAGGCAGCACTTCAGTCTTACATGTTGTCATCATTCAAATTTCAGATAACTTTCAGTGACTCCTTATAGATTGAATGAATAAATAAATTACTTTTAGCCGTGCTTATTTACAGTTTTTATGCCTCTGCTTTCTTCTATGTCTATTAATTGATATTATGGAAAGACAAATCCAGCAAAAAGGATGATTTAGCACTAGAAATTACTGAGAGTATATAGATTTTTTTTTAATTTTTTTTTTTCCCCTAAGCTAAGTGTTGCAGTGCAGTTTGAGGTTTATCATGACCACACTAACTGCTAAAGGCTTCATGTATTTAACTCTTCATGCATTTAACTTTTCTTTTTCCATGGACACTCTTTGGGCTTCCTATGGCCCTGTTGCCTTTGCTTTCAGGACAGGAGATCCTTCCAGAAACTTGCAGAAGGAAAAATCTAGTCATTGTAAATAAAATGTAAAGGGCAGGATTTGGTTGAATTTATTTACATTGAATTTTTTTACATGTGCATTTTCCAAAGGAGTAGTTTTGTTTTCTGATCATCATGTCAGCTATGCACTGTTCTTTAAATACATATTTTCATTAAAAGGTAGTAAGTAGAAATTCTGTTTCTATCTGTTCCTTCCACGTTCTTTTTATAAAAATGATGTAACAAAAATTTTCTACATTTTTGGTCCTTTCTCTGCAGGTTAATAATGAGAATGTAGTGAAAGTTGGCCACAGGCAGGTGGTGAACATGATTCGACAGGGGGGCAATCACCTCGTGCTGAAGGTTGTCACAGTAACCAGGAATCTTGATCCAGATGACACAGCAAGGAAGAAAGGTACATTTTTCTCTCTTCCTAATGGACTCTTCTGCTCTTCCTTCACAGAAAACCAAATATGGGCATGAAATTGCTGTTTTCTAAATTCTGATTTGTTAGACTTTGCTTCTCAAATTTGAAATGCCCTGCTCTTGTTTAATTTGGAGTGATTTAATTCTGTTGGGTTAGATGTTAACATGTGGCTAAAAGAGCAATATTCTCTCATCATGCTTGGTATTAATCTTTATGAGTTTTTCACATGTATATGTTTGAGGATCTTGTTGTAAAATTTCTTGCAGTAGTGAGAGAGGAAAAGCACTAAGAAGAGATGACCTTTTATTAATTTCAAATGTCCTTGAAATAGGGGTAGTTTAACAGTGTTTCTCACACACCTGTCCAAAGAAACCACCGTGAAAACTTCACCCAAAAAAAAAAAAAAAAAAAAAAAGAGAAAACAAAAAAAGGAATTTACACTGTTTCCTTCACCTTAGATGCCCCAGGGTTTGGTTTCCTAGCTATGCTGGGAAGTCATTAGGCCCCCATAATTATCATTAAGCAGGGAAGATTTCTGCTGCTCCTTGGTGCTCCTTGCAGCTGCAGCACGTTGCTGAAAGTTCCTGTTGCTGCCACAGTGCCCTGAGCTCTCACTCACTCACACCTGGCTCTTCAGCATGGGCAGGTGAGGGGCTGGCACTGCAGGATCCCTCCTGCTCCACCAAATTAAAACTTTCTGTCTCTGCTGGAAGTGCTTTTCACATCCACTGCTTACTAAAAATAATAATAATTAAAAAGCAAAAATGAGTGAGACCAGCTTGTGGGGTGGAGGGGGAAAGCTGTATTAAACTAAATCATGTCCCAGCATGGTCCTGCATTATTTTTGGCTTGATGGAAATACTGTTCACACATTTTCAACTTTTTTGCCTCTGCCTTTTGGTATGTATCATATTGACCTAAAATGTAGTGACAGGACAAGAGGCAATGCTTTAAACTGAAAGGCAGCAGGTTTAGGCTAAATATTAGTGGGAGATTCTTTGCTGTGGGGGTGATGAGGCCCTGGCACAGGGTGCCCAGGGAAGCTGTGGCTGCTCCACTCCTGGAAGTGTCCAGGGCCAGGATGGATGGGACTTTGAGCAACCTGGGACAGTGGAAGGTGCCCCTGCCTGTGGCAGAGGGGTTGGAATGAGATTATCTTTTCTGATCACCAGAAATATTTGTTACCAGGATACTAAAGCACAGATGGTAGTTTCTGTGCTAGATTATTGCCTGGATATTTTAAGACCTTATATATTCTGAGGATCACCCATTTCCCTTCGAGTGACCTTAACAATTCAGATCCATTTGAATGTTCTTTCCTGTATTTCTCAGATTGAGCAGTTTCTTCAAAGATTCAATTAATCTGCCCGAGATTGGCTGGTGCCCAGGAGGTTTTTAGCCTTGCATATTTCTCAGAGGGGCACCACTGCTGCGAGGTCCTTTCTCTAGAAAGCCCTTTTCCTGCTGGGAAACAGAAGTGCACAGTTATTTAGCTTTAAATGTTTCTATGTATCCTGTTACATAAAAGCTTGCGGATGTGTCAAGCAACCTACGCTAGAGCCAGAAACAGTGGAGAAATTCAGTCCATGAAAAGCATCTCAGGGCTTTTTCCTCCACATGTAGGTATTAATTCTCGCCTTATTTCATGGAGCTTATTCTTTTAAATGGCTGTGGAGCTGTGGCTGTGAGCACAGGGCTTCCAGAGGGTGTGTTTTGGCTGACACCTGTGTGTTTTTCTGTCCCATGTACAGCCCCACCACCTCCTAAGCGAGCTCCAACCACTGCACTGACCCTGCGCTCTAAGTCCATGACCTCAGAGCTTGAAGAGCTTGGTAAGAAAGTGTTTTTTGGCAAGCATGCTGGCTTGGTGGAGATGTAAATATCTATCTATATGTCTCTGTGTGAAATTGATGAAGGGAGCTGCACAGTGTGTACGGTGTCTAGAGCAGAGGAGGTTTTAAGAATGCTGCATCTTTGGAGAGTTCAAAATGTGCATGACTCGCATGAATGATTTTTGTGGAGACTTGTGCCTTTACTGCTGCGCAAGGGAATGTTGATACATTTTATGCATCATCAAAGTTTGGCACCTCTACCAAAAAAGAAAAAAAAAAAAGAAAAGAACAAAAGAAAATAATGCTGTATCATGTTTTGTTAGCTTTGCTTTCTAAATTTTCAGTTCATCTAATATTGTTTTATTTTAAATTTCTGTGGCCTCTCATTAGTGGATAAAGGTAAGCTGCCAGAAGCTGTTATTAAAAGCTGACAGTGTTAAAGCAGCTTCAACTTCAACTTGTTTCATTTGATCTGAAAAAGTGCATATTATGATATCACTTTGACTTCTGTGCATGATATAAACTTAATTCCTCTCACTACTGGTAATAAAAATTATTGAGCATTCAGTCTTTTATTTGCTAGTTTTGAGAAATGTGGTTGTAGATTCCTTTGCTTGATCATCCACATTCTAGATATGCATAATTCTTCAGGAATTTGTATTCATTTTCTAGAAATGAGGAAGGTAATTGTCCTTTTCTTCCTGGTTTTAATCTGTTAGGTCATTAAAAGGTAGAATTTCTGCAGCTAGACAAAGACATGGAAATATGAATAAATCATATCTAAAAAGAGAAAAGCCCAGTGCATATTTCTATGTGGCTATAACAGTAAAACAGTCTGTTTAGCAAGTGAGAAATGGATATGAAAGCAAACCACATCCCTCACTGCAGAGTAATAGCTGATAATAATCCACACAATAAAACCATTTTTCCATGTAATTCTACATTTAAATAGTTAATTTTATCATCTTGGAGTTTTCCTGACATGGACTCATCAGAAGGCCAACTGAAAGGAATCATAGCCTTGTGGCCCCTTTTTTCCCCTGTAAGTCAGTGTTTTTTGGGGCAGATGGACCCCATCCATCTTTAGTGAGTCAAGTCACGTAACTCCAGTGGGAAGTCTCTCAGCAAAGTGGTGCTGAAGTAGGTAGTGTCTTCTCTATGGTCTAACAACCAAATGAAGACCAAAAAAACCACCCCGGTCTGATTATTTAGCTCCAGCAAGTGTCAGAAAATTTGGGGTTTATGTACAAGGAAGTTTAGGAGCTTAACTCAAGGTATCATCAGCTTGTGAATGCTCCATCATTTTTCTTCCAGGATTAAAATGTAAAATATTATTTCTGGAGCACACTTTGTGGGTCTGGGTGTTTTTCATTTGCTTTTCTTTCATGGAGTGCTGAGAGCTTGTAAAACTTTGCTGGTTTATCAACCACCTTTCCCAAGGGGACAGCAATACTTAAGCACCATTTTTGCCCCTTTGTTATCCTCTTCTGCCAATTGCTTTCAAGCTGAGGATATTCTTCTATTTCTCTGACTTTTCAATCCTCCACAGGAGATATTGATCTTAAAGCAGAAGCAGCACTTTCCTAGAGGAGAATAGCTTGTTAATAACAATATCCTCAGTGGAGACCATCTTATTTTAGCTTTCCCACACCCCTGCTCCAGCTGTGGCCCTTGCTCTGCTCTTTGTCCTCACCAAGTGGCAGAAACCACTACAACTCCTTTAACAAGCAGCCAAGGGACAAATTTCCATTTTTAAGCACATTTCCCATTCATGCCTTTATCCAGATGGGGCAGACATTGCAGTGGCAGGAGTTTTCTGTTCTGAGAAATAGTCCTGTGCCATATTCCAGAGGTGTTTGTGCCCTGGGAAAGCTGTAGTAGTGGCAGAAATTTGTTTTCTTCCTAAAAAAGTCTGTAAATGCCACTCCTGTGACACTCTGAACATTTACCACCTTAGTAAACAAAGTGACTGCTGTTCCAAAGAACATCTGTGGTCTACCTTTTTTCATATTTGTCCTGGAAAAGGGCTATTATCAGAAGGGACAAGAATTCTTACATTGCACAGCAACTGAACAAGCATCCACAGGGAAAGTGTTCTCCCTATCATCAGTTAAAAGTTGTCTCCTAACATAAAACACAGCTTGTATGTGTGTATTTATCTATAATTTATATATCCTTCTATGTATTTGTGTATATATTGGACATCTGTGAGAGCTATGAGAACACCCACATTTTTATAGCCATTAAACTCTCTAATTAATGAGCATTCCTTTCATGCCATATATGTGCAAAGCAAATAGGAAGAACCTATAAATGAGCACTGTGGATGTTCTCATCAATACCTATGTGTAACCCTTTTTCCTGAGCTGGAGAAGCTCGTGGTCTCAATAATGTCTAGTGACAAAGAATCCCACGGGCTAATTATGTGCTGTGTACAGATGCATTTCCTTTTTATTGGTTTTGAATGTGATGCATTTAATTTTATTGAATGTCCCTTGTTATGTAGTAGAAGAAAAATGTAAATAGAAAATCCCCATTTGTTTTCCCTTAGAATGCATAGTTTTGTAATATCTTCTAGCTAAGGTAAACATAATTTTTTTTTTAATGATCCATCTTGCAGTCATTAGAGTCACTTCCTTTGTCTGGCTCTGAACCCTACTTTCAGATTTATTGACATGTTTTGAGCTATTCTGTTCTTCACAATACAGAGCTGACCATCTGAGCTATTCTCTTTGAAATTAATTAATCCAAAAGATGGCAGTGTGCTAATGATTCCTTTCCATTTCAATCTGCAAAGATTTGGGAATGCCTGATGTTGTCATAGTTTGACAGCCCTGGTATCAATAAGCTGCCCCAATTACTGCTTTTAAAAAAGAACTTAGAAAAAAAATTCTGCATGTATCCCTAATAACTGCAGGGGAGAAATTCCTCATAAACCCTGATAAACAGCTTGGCAAAAGCAGATTTTATCTACTGTGGTTTGAGAGATACCTGTTTAGCAGAGATGAGCAGGGAGAGACTGACATCTTAGAGGGAAGGATAATGTTTGCACTCAAAATGACAGACAAGGATTTAGCATATAAAAAAATTACCTTCAGAATTGATTCACAGTTCCTTCCCTTTCTATTTCCAAGCTTCAGTACGGAAGAAGAAGGGTAAGGGGAAGCATTTTGTCTCTTGTTTAACCTGTTTCTCACCTTTCCATAGTGAAGGATAATAACAATGTAAATGTTGGCATATGGTCCAGTTTATTTTATGGTGTCAAATGTACATTAATTATTGTATATGTTTTTTTAGTTATATAGTTGATAAATTGCAAACACACTTAAGAAACTCAAACAGAAGACCACATTCGAAAATATCCCCTGCATTTCTTCCTTTTGTCTCCTTTCCTTCACCTTGCCTTTTTTTTCCTTCTCTGTACCTGACTCTTCTCCAACCCCTTCCATCTCATCTCCTCACAGTTCCTGTGCTGAGTGGCAGCCACAGAGAATTAGTGGCCAGTGACCCCCCAGTGCAGCCCCACATTAGTGACCCGCTCGTGTCCCCAACGGCCACACATTCTCCCACGCCCACACTGTGTCTGGCTCAGGAATCAGGGATCTTGCACACCACACCTGAGCTTCTCACCCTCAGAAATGCTGCTCTGTCTGGTAGAACATCTTCCACGCTGTCCTGTATGCATGGAGTGCCCTCCCTGGACTGATTCATGAGGCCACCTACCACCTTCTCCTTGAAATCTCTCCCAAAGACCCACCTTCCCTAGATCCCCACTGAGCAATCATCCCAGCACTGATGGCGAGGCAGGGGGGCAGGTAGAAATAGCAGTGCTATTTTAACAGTTTTCATGAATGTATTTTTGTGTACAGAGAGTTTGTTTGTGTTGAGCTGTACTTTTTCCATGCTCCTGTACGTCATTTTGCTTCCCTAGATTGTGAGCTCTCTCGAGCAGGGGCTGTTCATTTCCACCTTCTCATGGAGCCTGGCCCAAGGAAGAGTCTCCCACTTCCCTGAGCCCCTGGGTGGTAGCTGGTGAAAAACAGGCTGTGTCCTGCTCTTGGATGAGGTTCAGTGTCATGGAAAGGAAATCTAGGTTGTAGGCAGTGTCTTCTCTCAGCAGGGAAGCTTTTCCTTTTTGACATTTAATAGGATGGAATTGGGTTATTTTCCACTCTTTATTTTCCTGCTCTTTCCTGACCTCCTTTCAGGTGGTTAGCAGAGGTTCCAGCTAGGGATATTTGCCATTCTCCGTTCAGAGATTATGACAGAATAAACCACATTGCTACTGAAAAATATGTTTTGGCAGCATATAAAAAAAATCTTTGTGTTGCTGTGTAGAGTCTTCTGTCAACCACAAATTCAGTTTTCTGGGTCAGAGATGAGGGAGGCATTAAGATAACAATAATGGCTTCTGTGGTTCTTGTCTGACTGGTCTTGTTGATTATCCTGGAGATGAGTTCTGGTTCATTGGGAAAGCAGGGGAAAGGCAGGCCAGGACAGGACATAGGCTGTGTTTTTTGATGCTCAGGATGGAAGATAGGGTATTTGGGTGTAAAAATGTGATAAAATCCTTAGGTTTGGATCAGCATGGCATAGGCAGTTCTGTCATTTTACTGCAGTTACATAGCATGAATTTAACTAAAATTTAACTTCATCTGTGCCACTGACTTTCTGCTTGCAGTAGTTGCCTGACTCAGAGGTAGCTTCCAACCTTGAAATGTGTGTGTGGAAGGGTTGTGTTTCCAAATTACTTTCTGGATTTTTTGGGATACCTGGGATGGGGGAGAGGTGTTCTTCTTTCCTGTGCCTTGTAGTTTTCCAAGAACTGTTGTATGAGTAAGTTATGGCAATGTGTAAACCAAGAGTTGTAGCAGCAACTTGTTGGAGGCAGCACTTAAAATGTGATTCCATTAATACTGAACAGTATAACCAGGATATTCCTGCAGCAAATTGAAATGAAGGTTTGAAAACACTCTGAAAATGAAAGATTAAGGGAAAAATTTGAGGTCATAATTTTCATCATTGACAGGAAAATAGTTGTCATTAGAGCTTCAAAATTAGTATTTTAAAACTTTAACTCTGTTCATAATAAGTTTATGCAGCTGGTGGAGAGCTTGGTTTTAAATGGCTTTTCCTTCAGTTTTTGCTTTGACTTATGAATAACTCCTTGTGGAGGGAGAATTTGAAAATTATATGATCCTTAAGGAACACATCCATGAGCTAAGATCTGTAAATGTCTAGATACATGATTTAAAAGTTTCCTGCTCCTCAGCTTTCTTTGCTGCCAGGAAATGGGTTTGATTTAGTGAGTAATTTGGGATTTTCAGTGAAAGCTGAAGTGGACAGTGTTGAATTTTAAAACACCTAATATAAAATCCTCTAAGAGAAAGGACAAAGTGAAGAACAGAGCAGGTTAAATTTCCACAGCGAAATGGAAATGACACATAATCCTTCTGCATTAGTAAATAATCTGCTGGCAGTGTCACATGGGTGTCAGTTGTGAGCTGGGGTGGTGCTGTTTGTTCTTAGATTTGATATGGTAATCAATATAAAATATTGATATATACCATATACTGATAAAGCATGTGTGTTGGTCCTGGTCTTTGGGCTTTGGTGTGGGCTGCAGTGCCAACTACAAATAAAGGATTTTCTCCTTTGAAGGGTTTAGATTCTATCACTACCTCACAGATACACAATAACTGTGGTATCATCAACACAGAATATTGTTACCTGGCATCAAGTCTGACCGGCATTTGAATACAAAAATATCAGTTGATGGCATTCAAAAGAAATATTATTAGCTCTGTCTGCAATAAGCATTCCCACTTCATCCCATTCCTGTTGTCCATTGTTTCAAAGGTGGCACCTTCCAATGGCATCTGAAACAATGAAATTGCAGAGCAAATACATATAAATGAATGCCAAGCAGTGGATTAGCTCACAGTGTTCTGTTCTGTTTGAAGAGACCACTCCCAAAGCCGTCTGGGTTCCAAACTCACTCTCTTTATTTCACTGTGGTGGAGTTGGTGATGGAGATTTGTCTGCAGGGAACAATGGGAATACCACCAAAGCAACTTTTACAGCACTCACCACGGCAGCTCCTGAGGTAGCTCCCAGCACCTGCAGCACTTCTCTGTAGGAAGAAGGTTTTCAGATCTCCGCCAGACACTGTTTCAGAAGATGAGAGCAAAAGGCATCAGGCTTCATGAAGAATTCTTGAAGGTTATCCCTTGTAAGTAATTGATTCACATTACATATTTGAAATTCTAATGAAGTGGCAGTGGAGTAATGAGGAAGAGGTTGTCATCGGGTTGTCATTTATCTCAAGCAGAAAGCAGTGACTCTGGGTGGAATTTGTCAAGTCTGTGTGAAGAAATGCCAGCCCCATTTGTGGCTGGTGCAGCAAGGCTGCAGATTTTATGGCTTGTAGTGTAACTTGGGGAGTCCACAGCAGTGTAAGTGTAGGATTAGGACCGTGGCTATAATAGAAGTACTTGTAAAACACTTTGTGAGGGCAAAGCATTGAAAATTGGCATGTTTCAAAAAGGGAACAATGCTAAACCTGTGTTTTCCACAAAAAATAACTTGGCAACGTGCTGATTAGCAATTTGTGCCACAGAATCCAAACTTAATGGGTAACTCCTGGTACTAAAGAGTTCTTCAGACCAGGATTTACCTTTCATGAGATGCTTTAACATTTTGGAAACACTGGGAATCCTGAGTAGAGGCTGCTTGAGTCTGTATGGGAATTCCCATCTACACCGTTATTATTTTGAATTTATAAGCTTATTCTTGAGGATGTAGTGCCCTGTCATGATACTTGTTTTTCTTACTACAGGACTGTAATTGAAAAGGTATTCAAAACCTTTCTGCATCAGCCAAACAACACAATGGTACAAAAGAAGTTGGAAAAGGAATTGTAAGTGTTACAGAAAATGTGGGGTTTGTGGCATTTGCAAAGAGACACATTAAATACGTTGGTTTATGTGAGTGTGACTATGCTCAGATATTATCAATTTAATATCTAAGCACGTATTCAAAATCATGAGGGCTTGAGGAACAGTTAAAATTGCATGTGTTTCCCAATATGGCAGTTAGGGCAGTGGAAAACTCTTTCAGCACTTTTAATGTGTTCTCTCTCTTTTTCAGGAGCCAGGGAGATGAAGGACTTATCTCCCTCATCTCAAAACTCCCTTTGCTGCTATTTTTTTTTCTTTTTCCTTCAAATGTTCTCATACCCATGTTAATTAATTTCAATCTAATTAAAAATAAATTGTTTTAGATAATTCCTCATAGTTTGTTTGGTTTTTCCCCTCGGTGTGGAAGCGTGAGAGTTAAGTGTAAGACCAGAGAATGCTGTAAGTGTCTTAGATCCTCCACTTTCTTTTTGGTTTGTTTGATTTGGTTGCCTTTCTTTTGTGACTAGGCCAAATTTTCAAATGCTGTCTCTTGAACAGAACATCAAGTTGCCATTTAAATTCCACCTGGCTTGCAGGGTAGGAGTGGGTATTGACTATATTCTCTGCTTTGTTTTTGTTCTTGAACAGAAACCACTGTTAGACAATGACCATTCCTCTTTCAAGGTAGGCTGAATTGCAAGGCTTCAGCATTGCAGGTGTATTTTAAATGCCTGTATCATTATTTCCTTAATGATGAACATGCTGTTAAAGAGCTGGTACTTGAAAATTATATCTCTAGAAAGAATTTGAACATATCCGTTTTCTGCCTTCCTTAAAAATTACTTTTGATGGTGTGGTTATAATGTGTAAATGTGATTTGTGTAATGATGTGAAGCTATTTTCAGCCCTAGAAACACAAATAAGGCTTTCCTTCAAGAAAGTTTTGAGAGCTCTTTATTGTGAATACCTACAGAGCATTTTCATAAGTCATGTAATGGTATTTATAGATACTCAATGTTAAATGATTAATTTTAGTAACTGAAGTTTTTATGTTTTGTTGATTTATTTTATATATTTTATTATTTTATTTAATTTTAGAGTACTTTGTAGAATTTACAGTATCCCAGAGAACAGACAATTATTTTTAGTTCATTTTCATAGAAGGAAAGTGTTTCAAGTGCCTTTTGTGTTTGACTCTATTGCAAAGCACTTTTATTATTTCCTCATTATACTGACTGCTAAAATAATATTCTCTGCCTGTTGTTTGCAGTATGGTTAAATGTGTGCTTTGGGCATTGTGATTCAAGCACAATCCTGCAAATTGTTAATTTGGGGTGGGGCTGGAAAAGGGTAATTCCAGATTAAAATATAGTGGTGGCAGATTGATGAGGATTAGCCTAATTGTCCACATGAAAACTCAGGTCATTCAATTTCTGTATATTTTTAACTATATATTTACAGGAAATAGCTGTAGGCTGAACTTGTTGTTTCTTTCCTCTAATTTTGATCATAAACAACTAATTTGGATTTCGAACTTTACCTTTAATATTCTTACTCTGAATCCATGCTTCAGCTAAGGCTAGTCTTTAAATGCTCAGTGATTTGTTGAAGGCCTTGTTATACTTTACCTACTTTTGGTCTTTGATGAATTTTTACACATCTGATCCTGTTCGAAGAGCTGGAAAGAAAGCCATTTGTTCTCAGCAGGCACAGATCCATTTTTAACCATTTTAACCAAACATGAGTCACCTGTTTTTCCCGCAGGGACGCTGTCAGGTGAAATTGCTTCTGTGCCAAGCAACTTTATCAATGAACTCCTGTGCTCTGACCAAGCTCTCTTTTGAAGTCAGTGGGTTCTCACCTGCCCATTAGCATTGGGAAGGTGGTCCAGAATTTTTGTCCATCTGCTTCTCTGAAAGCCTTGCCCAGATCCCCAGACCCACTGTTTGCCCAAATTGTCATTTAGTAGCTCTCCCACCCACGGACATTCCCCCTGAAGTTTTTATCCAGTTACTTCCCAGCTATTCTTTTACAAATTAAGCAGGGCAAGGCCTTTGGCATATTTATGGGAAGTGCCAAAAACCTAAAAGGAATGCAGTGCAAATAATTGCACCTACTTGATTTAGATGCTGTTTTTTTTTTTCCCCCCAGACATGGAAACTTAATTATATACATAATCACTCCTGGTCTTCATGCTAAAAACAAACTGCTTGTAGTTAAAAATAAAATAAATTGGGATAAAAAAATGAATCCAAAAGATGAAAGCAACACCACAGCCATATTTAAAAGGCATTTCAAATGGGCACATGTGAAGACCACCCCTTTAGTTTTGGTGCAGCTCCTGTAACCCGTTTTTGCAGATTATTGACAAGGAAGCAAATTTTATTGGCCAACGAAGGAAATTAAACCAAACCTGCACACTCGTATTTAGGGGAGGCGATGGAACAAAACCCTTGCATGTGCAGTGCCTGACACTCAGGGCTGCATGCGCAAACCTGTTGCCACCAAGGAAGAATGAATGTCCTGTGTTCCCATCACTTTTCCAAAGGAAAAATGCATGTGCCCAGTATTTGCCTGCAGATGCTGGACCAGGTGGGTGATCCTACAGCACCGAGGTGCCATTGGCATTGTCTGAAGTGTTGCATAATGCGCCTGGTACAGTTTCTGTCTGTATCTATCTTAGGTATTTACAAGGCACCTATCACCTTGGTACCTAAGCAGTTTGAGAAATGCACCCACCCCAGGAGGGATGCTGAGATACAGACAGAGGCCCAGGCCCAGAGCAGCAGAGGCAGGGCCCGGGAGGCTCCCCCGCTGTGTTCCCGCTGTTGTTGGGCTCCTGGCCCTCTTGTTGTGGCCAAGGGACATCTCCAGCCACCTGTCTGTCAGCAGGAAGAGACGGTGCCTGCCCCAGCCCTCCCGTGCAGCTCCGCTGGTGGGCAGGCTGAAAAGGAAAGATAATGGAAAGAAAAGGCAACGACCCGGTAGCAGAGGTGAAACAGGAATGGTGGGATTTCAAAAGGAGGGCTTCTTAAAGAGAGCAGCACATCTCAGGGGAGGGATCAGCTGCCAGTCCAAGTGGCAGGTAAGGCACAACACAGGCATAAATCTCAAATGTTCTTCAGTGACCAAAAGTTAAAGAAATACTTCTGATGTCTCTAAAGTTTGTGTATATCCAAAGCCCTGCTCTGTTCTTGGCCTCTGTCTCAGTCCTCTACCCCTGCAGCTGAATCAACCACTCAGTAATTCTCTGTGTATCTCAACCCAGTAATTGCTACAATCCTAAAAATGCCTAATGACCAACACAAAGGACTCTCAGTGGTGATGAACGTTGTTGTGCAAGGAATAGCACGGAATAGCAGTGCTCCAAAATAATGGACATATTCATGTACCTAAAGGCTGGAATAAACTTGGCTTTGATCAGCATGCTCAGGGCAGGATGGGGCAAACCACAGCTCTCCCCTGCAGGCACACCTAGAGCAGCTCTCCTGTGGCCTCCAGGAGCACCTGCTGATCCACCACGTCAGACCAGGCTCTGTGTCAGCCCAGGGGAATCACCTGCATAGGCAGCAGGAACAGAGAATCTGTCTGGCAGATTCTGCTCCTCTGCAGAAACAGAGAACCTGTCCAACATGGGAGAAAGGGAGATAGCCAGGACTTTGGTGGAGGCTCACCAGTTCCTATTGCATGGACCCCCTCAATAGCAGCAGATCTCTTTTTTTTTCCTTAAACATAGCAGAGTCACTGAGGTAAAACAAAAAACAGCCTTCAGAAACCTGTGAATCCCAGGAGGCTTTTGGAAATAGCTGCATAGTACCCACAGTGATCAAACACTAAAGCTGAAGTGCAGTGGGTCACTGGCTTCCAGATGTTTCTGCTCCCTTTAGTACATTTGCATGCTCCTCCCTGAGTCCCTTCCTCAGCCATTTAAGGATGGAGATGGAAGTCCTGCCCCAGCAGAGCGAGGGACATGAGGTTAGGAACATGAACCTTGGAGGCTGCAGGTCTGATGGCTGCTATCACTTGTTATAAAGATACCTGGAAAAGACAGAAGTGACCTATTTTGCCTGTAAGTCATATCTATCACTGTGAGCAAAATGCTGCATGTAGGAATGGTGTGTCAGGTGGAAATTGCTAGAAAGATCAGGGAATCTGACCTCTTCCCTTTGATTCACACCCAAGGAAGCCAGCTGTGCTTCTTTGTACCCACTCTATTTAAAGCTTGAAAAGAAAGAGACTTCTTTTTAAAGCAAATTAACAAGGTGAGGTCAGCCATGTTGGTGCATGCTTTGATCCATGGCCAATTTTGACTTCACATTGTAGTGGCCTCTCTCTTTTTTTGGAAGTGGCCCCTTTTCTAAGGAGTTAAAGGCAGTTAGTTGAGGTCACCCTGACAGCTGTTCCAACATAAGGACGGTTTCTGGCTGAAGCCAGCTTTGCAGTGCCCCTGCTGTGCCTGGCACACCTCTCCCACAGCCCCAGCCTAGGCCCTGGTGTAACCAACCTGACCAGGATCCACCCAGAATTCAGGGTGACTTTTGGTCACCAAGGAATGGATTTCTTGGGCAGAGACTCACATGTTCATCCAGGTGGTGTCAGCCAGTGGCCTCCAAGCAATTTTACCATGATTGCTCCTTAATGAAGGAAATAGTTTGTGGAGGGCCATGCCTGTAACACACCCTCGGTTCCCCATGCCCATGGCAATGCTTCCCAAAGCTTCCAGAAACCAGAGCTGCTGAGAGATGCTGAACTCCTTGTTACAAATAATAACAGTGATGGTCGTTCCTCCTCATTGCCAGCCAAGTTTACCAACCTAACCTAAAGCCTGTGCATGTATTCATTATTCAGAAGTATTCGCCAAGAGTTTCCGCAATTAACCTTCTGCCCAGGGGTTTTCACAGACTCTTTGCTTTTTTGTCATTTGTGTCATTGGTCACCGATTGCCAGATGCTGTTCTTTCAGCTCTGAAAGGCTGAAAAGACTGATTGGGAGAATGGCAAGTGGTAACATTTCATAGGACAGAAGGAATTTTGCAAAAATTTATTACTGCGATTTTTCAGAGAAATTTTTCTCTGGCAATTTGCCCCTGGCAAATGTGTAGACATGCACAAATAACAAAGGTATTCTGGTCCCTCTGAGTCTGAAGAAATTAGACAGTGATACCATTTACAGAAGTATTCATTAATCAGTGTGGAGTTTGGAGGTTTTTGATTTCGTTTTCCTTTTGTTTTTGACTTCCAGTATAGTTTGTTTCTACTACTTACCAGTTGTTAGGCGGGCTCTGTTTAGAACACTTGCCAGCTAAATGGGGTTTTTAAATATGGAGAATTTTCTGTTGACATGTCAAAAGAAATGCCAAGACATTCAGTATGACCAGTGGCTCTACCAGAATGAGTATTTATGATCCCTTACCTCACTCCGATTCCATAGACTTTAATTGAAGTGTGTGTTTGCTTTGTGTGGTAAAATTAGGTCCCCTGTTTTTTTGTTCTTTCTTTTTTTTTTCATGTGTACTCAAATAGGAAAATGCTGAGAAATCATTTCATGATCCTACACTGTAGTTGTTAAGACAGCTTTGCTAATGAAGGAATGCAGCTATGGCTGTATTAGACAAAGCAGGAGAAGAATTTCCAAGAAAGAACCAGTTCTTAGTTAGGGTGATATATAGTCCCTTTCAAACCTCCATGGAGTGGAAGAGCCAATGATTGCATGATAGTTTGTCCCTAGAATTCATTTCCATAAGGAGCTCATGCCTTTTACAAATACAATTTCATCTTCACTTTCCATAAAACATGCAACTGGACAGTCCAGCCAGACGCAGAGAAAATATGAATACTTTGAATGTGAATACTTTGAAGTAGTGAATATGCTAAATGCACGAATAATATCCATTATTTTAGCACTTAAGAGTCATGATTCAATGAAGTCACACAGAATCCCTTTTAGAGCACCATAATATTGCAGGCACACAGGTGTAGAAATAATGAGTACCACACGGTGGTAGACAGGGATTGAGATATAGGAGGAGGGATCCTTGGGTCTGTCCGAAAAAGCTTTTCATTTCATTATATTTCACATAAAATAATTTTAAAAAAATCAAACAAAACCCTGCCCTGATTCATAAACAGAACCAAAAGTATGGTTTAACATGACCTCAGCAACACCTTGCAGATATAAGCTTACAGCTTCCACTGAGGTCTGCAGACTAGTATTTCATAAAGCAGAAATTAATCCTTAAAAAAAAAAAAAAACCCAAAAAGCTTTTTTCAAGGCTGGGATGCCAGAGAGTAGACACAGCACTGATCTGGCACTCAGGCCACTGTGGTGTGACCAGCAGCAGCTTGGTTGGGTCACAACCCTACCAAGAGCAGTGCTTCTCTCAGCTGTCCCTTGCCTGAGCGTGGGGCTTTGGGCTTTGGGCTGCCTTCTTCAGCCACACTACCCCAGGGTGATTTCTCATGACCAAATTGGCTCCCCTCAAAAAAATTTAAAAAAAAAGAAGTGGACTCATTATTTTATCTGAAGTAACAGAAAGTGTACAGAGTCCTGGCCATAGCCTCACATAATGCAGAGAGGTGCAGGACAGAGCTGGGTAGATCACACTCTGTTGTGAGCTGGTGATTCCTGTGGGTGCAAAAGCCTGAGCCTTTCCTGCTCTTTGGGAGGGCATTTTTCTCTAGAGTTGCCATGGGGAAGCACTTGCACCCAGATTTCCACCACGCACCTTCAGGCAAGGGAAGAGGTAGCCAGGGGAGGGCAAAACTCAGTTCATTTGCAGGAGACAAAGAGATCCCGGCGAGCAATGCCCTCAGATAGCATTTCCTACTGTTTGGAGAAGAGAGCAAGGAGAATCTGGCAAATGTTGGGAGGGCATTGCTCACGGGATAACCCCACGGACGGCCACCGTCGCGCTGCAGCAGTTATTTGGGAGAGATTTTGGGTGGGGTGACGTGAGACGTCGGACAAAAGTGAAGATAGCCAGCAGTGCTTCAGAGCAACAAAGGGCTGCCCTCAGCCAGTGGTGGAGCACATCTGGCACCCCAGGAAGCTCAATTGGACCCTTGGCCCTGAGCTCATCCCAGGGATTTCTGACTGACACCACTGCAGTGCATAGGTGAGCTTCTCACTAGGTTCACTGACATTTCCTGTCACAGTCACGCTGAGGGGAATTTGGTAGCTCCTGCCTTGGGATGCAGCAGGGCTGTGTGTGTTCTGGGTACAGGACAGTGTGCACTGAGACCAAAAGTGCTTAATGACGCCAATTGCCACGTGCCCAATGCAGTCACTAAACTTTAGTCCGCCCTTCCGTTTGCCCAAACACATACACTCTGGCTTCCCAACTGGCTTATTTCTATGTGTTGTCCAATGCATGTAGATACCTCCATCTGCCTGGCCTCAGATACAGTGGTTGTTGCTCCTCTATTTGATTGCCAGATGTCACTGGGGAGCAAGATGGGGAGGTTCCTGGATCCTCGGGGCAAGCCAGCCATCACCGAGGGAGCTCGCTGTCCACGCCGGCCGAAGAACAGGAATCCTCGGTGCCTGCCTCTGACGAAGACTCGCCAGCCAGGACCACAGAGAGCTGGCAGTGGCCGCTGTCCTCATCTGAAACGCACAGCAACGTTGGGGAGGATTTTGAGGGATTTCAAACGCCGGCGCGGACTCCAGAGTGCACCATGGACATACAGTCTCCCGGGGATCAGTCACTCAGTAGGACTCCTCAGTTTGAAAGTGACTCTCCTGAGGAGGAGGGAAATGATGAGATGAATGAAGAGCGCTGCGGTGTTGAGCCTGTCCCTAGGGATCGGGGTTGGAGAGGGCAGCCCCAGCTAACAGAGGGAGAGAAGCTGTTGATGGAAACCAACAGTAGGATTGTGCAGCTGCTGGAAAATATCAAGAGGGAGCATGCACAGTCCATGGGTCTCATGTCCCAGTCCATGGGCCGTATGGAGCTGCAGCTGGGCATTGTGGCTACCTCCACAAGAGCCATCCATAACTACCTGTCAGAGATTTTAGCTTTCCTCAAGCAGCCGAGGACACAGGTCCTCGAAACGCGCATCTCCCAAAGAGCCACCCCCCATGTCGAGTTGACGTGTGCCTCGACATGGACTGGTGAGGACGCAGTGGCATCCTCCACTGTGTGCTTACCAGGGGCCGAAGGGACGAGCGACTCTCGCGACCCGCCGCAGGCCACCCTGCCTTGTCGCAGTGGCCGGCTGCAGAGAGCCATAACCGAGAGGGCCTCGCTGCCCATGCCTCCACGCCAGGCAAAAGGGGGAGGGAAGAAAAAATAACCACTCCATAGGATTTTTAGAGGTTTTTTTTAATGTGCCTGTCCTTTTAATTCTTAGCCATAAGGCCATTGGTGGCAGAGTTCAACCATTTCCTACATTGGCTAACATTGTATTCTGGCTGACTAGATTAGTCTAACATTTTGTAGTTTATATTTGCACTGTTAACGATGTGTGCTGCTGGTATTTGAAGAACATTTGCCTCTGTTCTTTCACTTTAACTTCATATGAGCATTTTTTTACTCTGTGCCAGGCATTCATTGCTTTTCTTACAAATACAAGTCATTTCTTGAGGCAGCTGTTTTTTGAGTTTTCTTTCTCCATTATCCCACCCCCTTTGAGCAAGCACGCGGGACTTGGTGGTAAGTATAGAGGTCTTGGCAATACTCGCCTCCCAAACTGTGTTCGATCAGTCTTTGCCTGGTGTTTCTGGCATGCCAGCCTGAGGTGTTGGGGTATAGCCTGTACTGGATCATGACCATTCTTATCCTCTGTGGGTCTCACCAGCTCACTTCCTAAGACCCTCGGTGGAGCTAATCCACGTGTCTTGGCTATGTCGTACAATAAGTAATGTTGCCAGGATCATCCCTCATATTTCTCTTTTTGGGGGCTGTGTAGTGATGTGCCACCAGATCTATCTGGGCACCTGACTCTCGTTTTCAAAGTTCATTTGATGATGGATCTGGTGGCTTGATGGGCAGCATTATACTTTTTCCTCTGAGAGAGTCTGGGTATTCGGCACAGGAGTCACTAAGCAATGTGTTCTATGGGGATAAGAGCCATCTCCTGCAACAAATCTATTAGGAGGAGACTGTCCCCTGTAATTATCACAGATAATAATTATTAAAGAAAAAGAAAAAAAAAAGAAAAAAGCAACTTGCCTAGCAGTCAGAGCTCTTGAGAATGTAAAAGTCATGACATGCTGTTGGGTACTGTGCTACTCTGTCTGTGATTAAGAGCTTTTCATCAGAGACGAGACCTGCATCTTGATAAAACACAACTACTTTCTGTGCCTTTAGGCCATCCAATTTCCTGAGGGCTGGCACCCTGAGCAGGGCATGGGTCCCATTGGTAACCCAACAGGGCAGATGGAAATGCACTTTGGCAATAAATTACTTTATGTCTGTTGGTACTGCCTCTCTCGGGGGAATTTAATATAGTGGCATTCAAATTGCTATATGCATGCAGAGGCATCAGACTGGCTTTTACATGTGGTATCCCTGACAGTTCTCTGGAAGGATGCTGCTCCCAGGAGGCCCTGGAGCAGTGGGGACAGGTTCTCACAGGTGTAGCATGGCTCCTGTGTTTGACTCTCAACACGCCGTTGCAACTTCTCAGGAAGGTGCAGAGCAGTTTCTATGGAAAATGCCAGGGAATAATCGTAGGCTTAAAAATCCTCTTCTGTGACTACAACCGAGCCATGCTCTTTGACCAGTGAGACATAGACTCTTCTTCTCTGTCTTCCAGTGAGGCAGAGGTTATTCAGGGCAAAGCAGATCAGAGTTTGTTACTCTACCAGCCAGCCACAAACTTCTCCTGTAAAGTGTGTGTGCGTGTGTGCTTGTGGCTGTACTCTGCTTAACAACTGGTTCAAGGAGGAAATGCAGCTTGCATGGCCAACCTCCAGTGCAGGCTTTTCCCACACTCCCTCCTTTTGACCTTCATCCAGCTGCATTCCTTTAAAAAATCCCGTTGGAGGCAGGCTTCTTTGGGCCACACTGTCTACACACCTCACAGCAGGTGCCAATTTTTGCATCCATTTTGTGACTTTCTTCTCTCTCTTTTGTCAGGGTTATTTGTAAAGTTATCCTCAGAGAATTTCCAACACGAGCTTGTGAGCCTCCCCTCTTGTTGGTATGAGAAATGCATGCTGTAGAGTATTTGAGCTCACAAGGAGACTGGGAGGAGAGCTAATTAGTGAGCCTGACAAATTATTCCAGTAGGAGTATATTTGGAATGTGTGGTTCGGATGCAGGAGGGGTTTGCTCTCTGGTGCTGTGGAGACAAACAGCTCGAGGCACAGGCAAGTGGAGGTTTGGCCCACCACGTCTTCTTTCTCTGGGGTGAGTCTGAGTGAGACTAGCTGTGGTTCAGCCAGTCCATTTCCTTGGCCTGAAGAGCACGTTTGAGAGGGCAGTGAGGATGTTTTTGTTTCATGTCGTGCTTTCACTCCAGCAGGATTGGGCAGTTGTGGCCAGGCGTTCAGATTTTGACGTTTCCCACAGGACCCGCCATGTAGCTGCCACCATTTAGGATCAGTCTCCATGTGCTGGCTGCTTCTGTAGCCTCACATTTTTTGTTGTAGTAGCTCCAAAATGACGAGTTCCACTCTACCTTTGCTTTCTGGTCCAAAGGCAGTAGAGCAAGAGAAAGCTGTGCAGTGCTGCCGTTGGAAGTGCCACACGAGGAAGCCCTAAAGGGTTCCTTGCAAAGCAGCTCAAGCTTTAACCCACTCTCCTCTCCCATTTCTGGATGCTTTGGCTAAATGTGGCAAATGGGAGCAGCCATAGGGTGAGAAGGACTGAAACCTCTCTACATACAAGAAACCTGCAATAAACTCACAAAAAAAAACAGGGTTATTTTTTCCCTCATGGTTTTAAGAATGGGTACCAACTGATATTTTGGTCAGATCCAAAATTAGGATCTGACTTCTAGGATTGTCTAGCAAAATCAGTGCAGTTGGAGGGTATGTATGTTTCATCCCCAACAAAAATTTTCATGCTTTTCCAAGTGTCTGTCATGGCCTCATCACTTTTTCCCTGTAGCTTTTTGTTGTCTGAATGGGTATCTGGCTACATGTGTCTGTTCAAAATAAAGGGGATCACTTCTTACATGGTGTATTTCTATTTCTCATGTGCAGATTTTGAATGCTTCAGTTTCCAAGGCTTCCTTCTTTCTGTATCCCAAAGATTAGTTGTTTGGCTTCTGGGATGAGAACAAGGGTGGGAGAGCCTTAAGAGGAAATCTCTGCCCAGTTGAAGCTCTTGGTGATAGATCCCCTTATGAAAAGCCTTATGAAATGTGATACAAACTTGGTTTTTTATTTTTAAATACATGTGACAATTTTAAGTATTTTTTTCCTTTTCTCCTTCCACTGGATGATTTAAACCCCACAAAAAAAAAAAGAAAGAAAAAAAAAGAAAAAAAAAGAAAAAAAAGAAAAAGAAAGCAGACCAATGAAAGGACTTGAATGCTAACTTCAGTTGAAAAGAAACAGCAACACTACTCTTGCGAGACAGTTCTCAGCAGTGTTCAGCCTACTGGTGCTGCTCAGCCTTTCCTTTCCTGCCTGCTCCCTGACCCCCTGTGACACTGAAATACCCACTTCTAGGACAACCTTCTTCCTAACCCGAAGGCTAAAAGTTCTTCCCTCTCTTCTTCTCCTGTTTAAAATATCATCCTTGCATCAGCCAGATCTACTGTTTAGAGGGATCAAAAGCTCTTTTCCTTCTGCCTTATTCCCATCCATATCAATATCCAGGGTTCTGAGTGTGCTGCTCTCCAGCGAGAGGTAAAATTTAAATCCCTAAATACAATACTTGGAGTAGTAACATCAGCTCTAGATCACCAAAACCCTGGGGATTTTTCAAGTCTGCAGTATCCTAATGAAGTAACTATCCTTGTTTGACAAATAATCAATTATCTGGGAGATGGAGCTAATTGCTGAAAAGTAGCATTGCTCTGACTCGTGTTGTGGAAGCCTAGGAGCCAGGCTGAGGTGTTCCACTCACAGAAATGCCACAGGCTATGAAACTAATCCTAGTTTTGGTGAAACTTCAAAGGAAAAGACACTAAATTAACATGATGCAGGCAAGCAAATGCAGTGGAAGGTGTAGCAAGGAAAGGTGTTGGTGTGATTCCAGTTTGGATTCTAGTAGAGATTCCAAACTCAAACTCTCCTGGTGGCTTGGGCTAGTGATTTAATTTCTTTGTGCCTTGGTTTCATAGCAGTAGAAGTGGAGAACAAAGGAGCTGTCAGGCAATAATTAGTGGATTATACTGTACTTCAAGGTCTTCCATGTGAGGGAGTAGCATTTTGTATTTAATGCTGATGAACCTTGTTTGTGACCAGAGTTGGAGACGGGGCTAACACCAGCACTCAGCTTTGGAATATCCTGATTAAACTTATCCCTGTATTTTACCATCACATCATTCAGTAGATCAGAGTCCCAAATCCAAATGTTGAAGTTCTCATTCAGATTTGGACTTTGCCTATTTTCGGTCTACTTCTGACCATGACTAAATGCATTCCCAAACTGTCCAGTTATTAAAAGAAATTTTTAAAAAACCAAACCAACAGAAATGCATATAAAAGTTTCATTTAAACAAAGGATTCAGTTAGCAGTGCTAGCCTACAAGTCCAAGAGTGTGAACAAATCAGGATGTTATTATTTAAGGAGCATAGGCATGAAAGAGCACTTCTGGAGTACTTGTTATTGTCCAAAATACCACTGAAAATTCTGATGACTAAGTACAGTCTGCTTATCTCTATTTGAAACAGTGCTCTACGGATTCACTATTTCTAAAGGTCTTCTTTCCATTTCTATATAGATATTCTCCCTTCACATTTTGAAGGTTTGAAGAAGAGGATTGTTTTTCGAGTCACACTAAGTAAACATTAAATGCATGCAGGCTTAAAACTAAAGCATGCATGTTATGTAGCAGCAATAAAAAGTGCTCGGCTTGCACGACTTATGATGCTCAAGCGTTGCCTTGTTAAAATGCCAAAAAAACTTTTTCTTTGCATTTTTTTGAAAAGTAAATCTCTTCCTTTGACCTTGCAATACTTAACTTTTCCAGTTCTTTGAACAAGTGATATTTATTTTACTGAATGCTTTTATATTACAGATAAGGTGGATGAAATAGTGCCAGTTTCCAAGCCATCAAGAATTGCAGACAATGCAACTGTGGACTCCAGAGTGGCAACTATAAAACAGCGGCCTTCTAGTAGATGTTTTCCTTCAGATATGAATGTGAGTGGGAGCCACGAAGCACTGCTTTATTCCTACTTATGTATCTAATTCCTTGATTAAATAATGCCCAATGCTTTGTAATTGAATAATTGACATTAATACTATAGGACGTAATAAAAATTAAATGCCAGAACTCTGAAATTTCATCATTCAAGTGCAGAATTTAATATTTCAAAACTTTGCAGGTAAAAAAAAATTAAAATATGGTTTTGTTTCATTTTGGACATACTTTTCCATAACCCACCTTAAGCTGTTGCCTTGTAAATAATATAACACACTCCACTTACAGCTGCTGTCCTTTCATGAGTGTCTAAACAACGCCCAGCCTTCCCTTTCCTTCTACCTCCTCCCCAGAAATAACCCCAGATTCATTCTTTTCCATAAGAATTCTCAGTGAAAGTGGTAATGGGTGAGGCATTATTCCTACATGGGAGAGACTTTCGTGCTTTAATGCTGTTGGGGTTTCTGTTTGCTCTTTTGTAGTCCATGTATGAGAGACAGGGTATTGCTGTGATGACACCTACTGTCCCAGGGAGCCCTCAAGGTCCTTTTCTGGGTATACCTCGGGGTACAATGAGAAGACAAAAATCTATAGGTAAAATGCCTCTCTTGTATGGTTTTATTCATTAATGGCATACTTTTAGTAACTTTGGTTCTTTCCTAAAGTGTGTTCCACCAACATCTTTACCCCAGTGAGTTGCTGTTTAATCTTTATACAAAGCTCATGAGAAAGGAAGTTTGTGTGTAAGGTGATGTGATTTCCACATTTGGCAAGTATGGAATTATAATTTGGTTATTTTCTTTAGAATGTTCCCTCTAACAAGGACAAAAAAAGAGAGATCAATACAAGCCTTTTGCAAAATGTTAGGGCAAAATATGATCCTTTTTTCCCCTTGTTATTGAGGTGAAAGCATTGTAATGCTGTGTAGTTTACAAAGACATCCTGTTGATCAAATGGACTAAAATTCACCTTTTCTTTCATGTGAAATGATGGCAATAGATGTTTTTCCAACAAAGAAACAAAGAGCAGACCAAATTTGGCTTTCTTTGTTCTTGTTAGTAATTTTAGCAGTGACTTTTATCAATTTAGAAATGCATTATGCTGATGTAAAATTAGCATCCAAACTATCCCAGTATTACCCAGTTTATTTATGTTAAAAGCCATATAATGTCATCTTTGGAAATGCAACATGATGGGGATTTTTCCCAATAGGATCTTCACAGTCCCCTTGCTAAATTTCAATTGCATTTAAAAATTCATTAAGTTTCTGAGTTGTTCTATTATATGCATTGTAGAGTACTGGAGCAAGGCAGAAGCAGCTCCTCTGCACAGAATATCTTCCCTGTTCAATAGTTTTCAAAGAAAATGTGCTTTTCTACAGCCACCTTAATGATACAAAAACCCCAAACATTTGCTTATGCATCAGTTTAATTAAAATTCCATAACATCCCTTTCAATCCTGGCACCTGGGATGTCCAAAAGGAAAGAATGATTATGATGGGAATCAACCTAAAGGCCTCTTTTGGAATTTTGCATACTCCCCATTCCATGGGGAATGCACCCTGGAATTTTGGGTTGGATGGAGAAATTGTGAGGGATCCTGGTGGATGTGGCAGTGTTTTAAAAGCACTCTCTGATTTTTCAGGAATAACGGAGGAAGAGCGGCAGTTTCTGGCCCCTCCTATGCTGAAGTTTACCAGGAGTCTTTCCATGCCTGACACCTCTGAAGATATCCCACCGCCACCACAGTCCTTACCTCCCTCACCACCGCCACCTTCCCCCTCTCTGTACAACTCCCCCAAATCCCTGACCTCCCGGAGCTACGGAACGATCAAACCTCCATTTAACCAGAATTCAGGTGCAAAAATCTCTTTGGTTCGGCCCGAGAGCGTGGGGACGATGATCAGGGACAAAGGGATCTATTACCGGCGGGAGCTGGACCGGTACTCCCTGGACTCGGAAGACCTGTACAATCGGAGTGCCGCAGCTCAGGCCAATTTCAGGAGCAAGAGGGGCCAGATGCCGGAAAACCCCTATTCTGAGGTCGGGAAGATCGCCAGCAAAGCCGTTTACGTGCCGGCCAAGCCAGCCAGGAGGAAGGGGATGCTGGTGAAACAATCCAACGTGGAGGACAGTCCAGAAAAGACCTGCTCTATTCCAATCCCAACCATCATCGTCAAAGAGCCATCCACCAGCAGCAGTGGGAAAAGCAGCCAAGGGAGCAGCATGGAGATCGATCCCCAGTCTTCGGAGCAGCCCGGACAGCTCCGGCCTGACGACAGCCTGGGAGTCAGCAGCCCGTTCGCAGCAGCCATCGCAGGGGCCGTGAGGGACAGGGAAAAGAGGCTGGAGGCGAGGCGCAATTCCCCGGCCTTCCTCTCCACAGACCTGGGAGACGAGGACGTTGGATTGACCCCACCGACACCACGGATGAGGCAGTCCAAGTTCACCGAGGAGGCGATGTTCAGCGGCGAGGATGGTTTCAGACAGCTCATGTCGCCATCTCCGATCCCCACCCCCAGGGAGCCCCCCGAAAATCTTTTTAACAGCAGCGAGCCCAGCAGCCAGAGCGACTCAAGGACATTGAACGCTCCGTCCAAAACGAAAGGCACTGACAACAGCATGGGGGCAGCCAAGCCCACGAGTGCTCCCAGCTCGGATAGCTACGTCCACCCGGTCACAGGGAAGCTGTTGGATCCAAACTCTCCACTTGCCCTCGCACTCTCTGCCAGGGACAGAGCCATGAAAGAGCAGACACAGCAGATTCCAGGCAAAGGGGACGCAGTCAAAACTGACCTTAACAAACCGCTTTACATCGACACCAAGCTGAGACCCAACATGGAAACGACTTTTCCTGTTACTGCCACTGTCACCAGGCAAAATACCCGCGGCCTGTTGAGACGGCAGGAGACTGAGAACAAGTACGAGATGGATGCAGGGAAAGAAAAGAAAGCTGAGGAGAAGAAGAACATGTTGATAAACATTGTGGATACCTCGCAGCAAAAATCAGCTGGCTTGCTGATGGTGCACACAGTGGATACGGCAAAGTCAGATGATATGCCCGAGGATGAGGAGGAGAAGGGAGCTGAGATGGAGCCAAGCCCTGAGAACTCCCCACCAGAGAGGCCGGAGGGCAGCGAGGAAGCGGAGAGCGAGCTGAGTGTCCCTGCTGCGCCCGAGGCCCCAGCTTCTCCCTGCAAAACCATCGTGGCTGCCAGCTCTGTGGACGACCCTGTCATCCTGCCTTTCCGCATCCCCCCGCCGCCCCTGGCCTCGGTGGACATCGACGAGGAGTTCCTGTTCACTGAGCCGCTGCCCCCTCCCTTGGAGTTTGCCAACAGCTTCGACATCCCCGACGACCGCGCGGTGCCCGGCTCGGCGCTGACAGACCTGATGGCGCAGAGGAAGAACGGCACCCCTTCACCCAGTCAGCCAGCAAACTCCTTGGACAGCAAAAAGCAAGCGGGTCTCTCAAACTGTTTGCCTGCATCCTTCCTGCCACCCCCCGACAGCTTCGACAACGTCGCCGACTCTGGCATCGAGGAGGTCGACAGTCGGAGCAGCAGTGACCATCACCTAGAGACAACCAGCACTATCTCAACGGTGTCCAGCATCTCTACCTTATCCTCGGAAGGGGGGGAGAACGTGGATACTTGTACAGTCTATGCAGATGGGCAAACATTTCTGGTGGACAAACCCCCAGTACCTCCTAAGCCAAAAATGAAGCCCATAATCAACAAAAGCAATGCACTTTACAAGGACGCGCTGATTGAGGAAACTGTAGACAGCTTTGTGATCCCTCCTCCCGCTCCGCCCCCGCCTCCCATCAGTGCCCAGCCCAACCTGGCGAAAGCTGTTCCCCAAAGGACATCCAAGCTTTGGGGGGACGTGCCGGAGGTGAAAAGCCCGATTCTCTCAGGCCCCAAGGCTAATGTCATTAGTGAATTGAACTCAATACTCCAGCAAATGAACAGAGAGAAATCCTCAAAGCCAGGGGAGGGATTGGAGTCGCCAACTGGAACGAAAACTGCGAGTCTCAGTACAAGGTAAAAGTAATTAACCAAATCATTTTCCAAAAAGGCTTGATCTTTTTATTTGTCTTTTTTTTTTTTGCCATCTCTTTGCTAACTTCTCCTGTAAATCACATAGATAAAAGAAGAGTGTACTCTGTATTTGCTTAACGAATAATCTGTGTCAAACAAGAATTTCTTACACTGTCAACATTTGTGTTGCCTACATGGTAGGACAAGAGCTTTCTCAGCCTTCAACTTCAAGGTTTGCACATATCTTTCTGTTGTTTTGATGTGAATTTCTTAGATTTCTCTTTAATTTTTTTTTTCTCTCTTCAATTTTTTTTCTCTTTAGTTTCTTCCCTTTTAAAATGGGGTGATAATTTAATTTTTCCTCAGTCCTATGAGGTGTTTTGGCTTCAAACAGGTAAAAAGTGTTTTTGCCAAGGGTTGCTTTGCATTCACTGTGTGGTCTCATTTGATTCATACTGAGACACCTCTCCTAATCTACTTAATCATAAAGTATTTCAGAGAATTGCTCATTCAAAATCACTTTGCACTGTCCATGTTATTACTAAACCACATCTGTATGGAATGTGGACATAATATCCTGAAATCCACAATTATTAAAAATAGAAAGCTAATTTTGTATGTTTCATTAGGAGACTGAGGTATTTCTTCTTGCAAAACCACCATGCTGGCTTAGATTTTTTTAAAAACGTGCCACCTAAGTAAATGTTATTAGAATTCTTCTGGTGGTTAATAAATAGCATCAGCTTTGGAAAGCTGATGTACTTTGCAAGCATGAAGATAATTTGTTTTTAAGGGAAGGTGTCTCTGCTGATTGCAAAGATTGCTCATTCAGAAAACAGTGTGATCCACAGCCTTGGCATCACACAGTTAGATATTATTTCCTGCAGGATGGAAGTCATCAAACTGGTGACAGTGAGGGAATTCAATTTTTAGAATTGAGAAATGGGAATAAAACCCAGACATTTTGGAATTCCTCTCAGTGGCACTTGACTAAACAGAGAAGAAATTGAGTTGGGTCTGCAGGAAAAGCCTTCAGACATGAAGAAAAACCACATTATTTTTGCTAGATGCTGATCATGTTTCTTGTTAAGCCCCATGAACATGTTGTCTGTAGCTTCATGTGTATAACATTATTTATCAGCTTTTATTTTTAAACTGAAAGGTATTTCCAGATATTTCCAGTGGAGGTCTTTAGCATCCCTATTTTATTAGAAAATAACCAAGGCTACGGACTACAATGCACTGTAAATATGTAAAAGAACTCTCATTACTGAGAGCAAAATGAAAAGTAGAAGTAAATTGAAATTTTTTTTTCTGTGAAAATACATTTCTAAAGGTATAAAGGGTGGGGAAAACTTGAAAAACTATAGCACTTCACTAGAGAAAAGCAAACTGTTATGTAAGCAGAAGTAGCCCCATATGTTACCTTTTAGAGGAAGAGCTGACTTAGTGTTACCAATTTATGTTGGGTTTTTTTCTGCCCTTGAGGTTTTTTAATTTTTCAAACTCAGCTTTGGCAAATTACTGCATCTTCATTATGGAATATAGAGGCTCAACTGTGGTGGGGGAACCCCACCCAAAGCATTATTTCAGTGGGGCTGAAATCCTGCTTCTTCCCTGAAAAGTAAACACAAACACTGACCTTTGCAAGCTGGAGAGAGGATCTGAGATGTAGCAGAGCCCAAAGAGCAATGAGGGCATAAATGGGATGAGATGGCAGTGGCAAAGAGCAGCAAAACTCTTGGCTGTCCTTTGGCTGTGGGAGAAAATGACACCTCCACAGCATTCCCAGTGGGAGCAGGAGACAAGAGGGCTGGGTTCTGTTTCCTGCCATTTTCCACACTGATGTGATTGCTTCTTAATTATGAGCTGGATTGAAGCTGCTAAAGCCACCAGGAAAGGATTTATTTTTTAAGCAAATAATAATCCAGGAGACAGCAGAAGAGAGCCAGCAATCTACAGATTCAGGAAGTGTGTTTGAAAAGGTGCTGCAGGCAGAGTCTTATCATCTCAACCAGGGTAAGGCAGAGAGATGGAAGTGGAGATGTTCACTTGTGGAATCAGAAGCCCATTGGGTTTTTTTCACTGCTTTTACTCCAGCTTTATCTCTCTAAAAGTTAAATAAATTACAGCCTTTCTAGCCCAACTGCACGACTGACACAGTTTTTTTACAAAGCTGTCAAATATTATGACCAAGGAATACCACCTTGTGAAAATTTCAAGTGTAAAAGCTAATGTTTAAATTTCACAGGTAAAATTCCTGGAGTTCCTTGGTATTTTTGTCCTCCTAATACTCTAAAGCTTATGACAACCAATTGTTGATCTTGCAGCCCCTCCCTGTGAGGTAGCATTAGAAAGGGACCAAGGAATTTTGGCTCATAAAAATCAGGGATTCTGCTAAATTAAAGAACAACTTGTTAGCTCTGCAAAGAGAGCAGTGATAATAAGTGGGCCTGTTCCTATCCTTCAGCCAAGGAGAAGGATTGGGAAGGATTATAAATAGGAACAGCATTCACAGGCTCGCTTGGGCGGTGTTCACAGCACAGGCAGCCTGATGAAATTAAAAATATGTATCTGCTTATGGGGCCATACATGGAATTATGGGCCAGGTTGGAATCCTAAATCCCACTAGGAATTCTCTTTGCACAGCCAGTAGATGCAAAACTGGGATTCATTGAAGGCAATTGCCCTGTTAGGGTGGCACAGGGGTGAATTAAACTACAGACAGTGGGGTAATGACTGGCTGCAGTAACCCCATAAAAACACCTTCTTTGTGTTTTTTTGATAAATGGGGATTAGGGAGAAATCATTCTATGGTCCTGAACAGCATTTCTGAATTATTACGTTGAAACCACCCTAAACTTGCTTTTATTCTCTGCTTCTTGGTTTATCAATCATTTTCCATGGTGTATTTATAGTTTTCCCATGGTTCTTATGGAGACACCGAGCTTCAAGATTTTTAAATAGAGCGTGGAAATGCTTGGCTGGAAACCATCTGCTCCTCCATCCTCAGTGGTAGTGGCCAGCCTGTGGGATAGGAAAGAGGAGCTCAGCAGGAGAAGGGAAAAGAGGAAGAAGTGAGAGGATGCCCTTGCTTACTTTGTACTAACTGAAGTGTAATTTAAAGGTTTGATCACAAGGTTCAGGAAGAGAGCTCCAGATCCCACTCCCAGTTTTGGCCACCGTTTACTTTGAGGAATTATGGCCATCAGTTGTGGTGACAGAGGTTTTAATCTGGTTTATCCATGTCCTCCTGCAGGCTAGGAGGACAGGACATGTCAACCACAATAAATGCAGCAGTGCTATAAATCCACTTGAGAGGCTCCTGGCTTTTATAAGGAGCTGATGAAAGAACAGGGCAGATGATGAAAGAAGCAGAGCAGGGCTTTCACTTTCAGAGCAGGGCCTGAGGCAGGATAAACCTGGGGGCTGCCAGGGTCACACAGCTCAGCCCCAGGGAACACAGCATCCTCCCTCCCTCGTGCCTCTGGAGCACTGATAAGGGGTAAGGAACAGCAGCTCCTCTGCTCTCCACCAGCACCACACCAAAATGATCCATGGCTTGGCCAGAGGGAGAAACGCAGTTTTTCTGTCTTTGTCCAGCTGTGTTTGCACAATCCCGTAGCCTCTGGGGCACGTTGGCATGACTGCTGGTGGTGGGAAATACTCATGATAAATGTGGGAGTTATGGAGGATGCTGTGGAATTGAGTCCTCTAGGAAGATAAACCTACACTGTGCTGGGATAACAAGTTTTTAAAGTGAAACTGGCCAGTGATTTTGGCCATCAATTAATTAGTTTTTTTCATGAATATTTGAAGAAGTTCCTTTTATTTTTCCGCAAGCAGGTAAGGCAGAGCAGAACTTAGTGGTGAGTCCTTTACAGAGAGTGGTCCTGTGTTTGGTTTTATGGTAAAGGATGTCTGGGTTTGGCAGAGGATGACATAAAGGGCCTTGATTTTTCACTTGCTGCTCTCCCATTAGACTCATTTCACATCGTTAACTGTTTGCCAGCCAATTTCACAGGATTGCTTGCTTTGTCAGTGATTTCTGCAGTGTTTCAGTCATTCCATTTTGTCATTTTTATTTGCTGTCATGACTGCTGTTGTCAGAGGAGGGCCATGCTGAAGTGCCATGAAGTAAGTGCCAACCATAAAGCATGGACTATTCTGTGTTGTACATTCTGCTGCTTTCTGATGCTCACCCATTGTTATTGCATTTCAGTGACTTTGGTGGTGACTGTGTTTCTCACAGTGCAGTGTGGATTAGATCATCCTAATCCAGAAATGGTAGCCATCCTAAAATGGGACCTAGGATGTCATCTCAAGGTGAAATAAAAGCCACACTCATCAGAGGAGTTCTCAGAAAATGTGTTGGTAACATGAGCACATAAGACCAGATTCCTGAATGTGTCTGAGCACCTAAACAAGGGGCAGGACTTTTCAGATATGGCCAGATTCTGCCAGATTTTGGGAGGTGGAGGGGTGGGGAGGGATGATTAATACAGTTTTACACACCTGTGTGAGGCCAAAAGTAAAGACAAACCAACCTGTGTAGTCGTCTTGTCCTCGAAAGCTGTGGAATTCCTGCTGTTCTTCCAGCTTCCCTTTCCCCTGCAGTTATCCAAGCAGAGAGGGCTGAGGCTGCCTGCTGGCCTGGCACCATCCCCTTCCTGCTGCTTTCCAGACATTTCACATGGAAGCTCCTGCTCCTGCACAGACAGACTCCCACAGACCTCCCTGACTGTGCCTCACTGGCAGCAGACAGCGAGCAGCTCTCCATTCTTCTCCCCAGAATGAAATAACGCCCTTGTGAGGAGCTCTGCATCCTGCCAGTCAGCACGTCAGCCCTTGCTCTTCACCTGCCCCCAAAACACACAATTCTTCCCTCACTTTCCTGCCATGCATATTGCCTCTGACAACAAGTAAAAATTTAAGAGGTGAAGGCAAATTCTGGGATTTGTGCATCCTCTAAGATCTATAAGAATTTAATTTCTTGCAGCAGCACCCCTATACAGTGACTTCACTTATTACTCCTCTTGGTTTTTAAGGTGTTTTCCTTTGATACAATGGAAAAGCTGTGTCAGAACCAGCAAGTCTTCTGGGAAGTTCTAGGCTAAAACAGCTCCCAGGAGCTGAGAATCATATCGGGTTTTTATTTTTCCATGGGAGCTGCTGCACTGATTTGCCTCTGGTATTAAGTTAACAGTAAATTTGAATCTTGCAAATATAATTTAAAATTTAAAAGAATTTTTTTTGGCTACAAGCTGTGCTGATGGCTTTTATACTTGGAGGCCATGTGGTTGTGACATATAGGTTATATATTTTGATTTTAATATGAAGCAACATAATGGGCACTGCAATCAGTGCAGGCTCACAGCAGCAAATGTTTATGAATTACCACCATATGCTGATTCTAACAGAGCAACATTTATTTAAAATAATTATCTGACTTTTCATCTTTTTTTTAAATGAAGTTTGGGGTTTGTCAGGTTTAATATGGATTTGACATGTTTAGGATAACAGATGATCAAATAAGGCATAAGAAATTATGATTAAAAATGATTAAAGATCCAGAAACCCTGTAACAAAACAAACCCTGCCTGCTCTCCAGCTGGAACCTGCTCCCTCCTTATTGACCAGGCTGCCAACCAACCATAAAACGCAAGACAGATGATGGTTTCAAGGATGTGTCTGCACCCCAGATCACATGGGAGATGTCATAAATAATAATTTAGGATGCATAGGAGTTACATAAATATACTTGGGTTTGTTGTTTTTTTTTCCCTTGGATTACAATTACAGAGCAGCACAAAAGAGTGGAGTTGATAGGGCAGGTAGAAAAGGGGGAAAAGAACATGGGAAAGTAATCTTGGAGTGAAAGGCATGGAACTGAAAGCCTGGCAGACTTCCCTGAGCTCCACCAGGGCTGTGCCCATGCCATGAGATCTGAGCACTCGCATGGCTCTGAACTGAGTCAGAGTTGGTGTTGAAACATCTGCAATCAGCTAAAAAAATCTCATCACTATCTCAGAGTTTTGTTTTAATAATCATCAGCCCTGAACCTCTGGCTTGGAAAAAGCAAGATGCTCTCAGTTCTCCTGCTGCTGCTTGCAGCTGTGTGAGGCCAATGCTTTGATCCAGGCTGACAGGAAGCAAAGGACCAGGATGCCTGGGATGCTTTGCTCACCCTGGGTATTCCTGCCCATGGGGCTGAGAAAATTACGGAACACCAGCCAAGGAATACTTCAAATGAGAGCACAGAGTTTACTTCTGGGGGGTTTGTTTCTTCTGTCTTAACATCCTTTATTTAATTTCCTGAGCAAGACTGGGCAGGGAGTCTTTAAGAGGAGCAGTCTGAAGGAGAAGCAGCAAAAGTGAGTTGCAAAGCACTGAGCCTGGAGCTGTCAGTCAAGCAGTAAAAATTATCTTTCATCATCTGGAATAAAAGAAGCTGTATTTTCATCATCCATTTGATCCTGCCACAATGGGTGCAAATACAAAACCCTAATTTCTAGTATTTGCAAGACAGGAAAGTTAAGTAGAAGGGTGATTGCAGGTAAAGATCAGGGATTCATTTCCCTATTTATACAAAACTCATTCTTGCCATCACTAGGATAGCACTACCCCAATCTTTCTCAAAGAAGGCCTTTTTGGTTTTAAATTATATCATGCCTTAGTAATGAGTGGGAGACTCCTAATGCTGAGGTAAAGGAGGTGGAAATAACTTGTTCCCCTTGGTTAGTAGAATTTAATAGTCTCTTGCCACAGACTTTTTATTTATAAGAATGCTTAGCTCCAGCCTTGGAAGACAATGAGAGCCATTAGGTGCCAAAAACATCACAGGGAACACTCAAAACCTTGCCAAGTGTTTCCTTTCTGTGTTAAATTACAAAGCCATAAGTGCTGGAAGCATGGCTCCTACTGGGTTTTAAGTGAAGTACCAATCTTCCAAAGAGATCCCCCTGTTCCCATTGAAATCCATGGAGCAGCCTGTGGGAAATCAGTGGGAATGTTGGTGTGAATTAGATGTGGGCTCTCCCAAAAGTGATTCTCAGCGCTCTCCTCATGACAGGGAGCTTTATTTGAAGGGGACCTGCTGAGCTGTGAGCGTGGCAGAGCTGCACCTCCCTGGGCTCTGGGCTGGTGTGAAGGGCCAGAGCCCCAGGGGTGACTCAGGGAACACTCTCAGGGCTCTCCATAGGCAGCAGCAGCCAGGGAATCGCTGTCTCCAGCTCAGGGCTGCACTGGGGGAGACAGGGATTAATAACCCATTTGTAGCACTGCCCCATGTTGCCATTACCCTGCTTTTCCTTCATCTCCTTGAGTTCTTTTCTGCACAGCAGTGCAGAGTTAATGCTGTGCTGGATTAATGGGAGCATTTCCATCCGACATCATGCACCCAAGGCATCCTCAGTCCTGCCCAGGCAGGACAGGCCAGGCCTGGGGACAGTGTGGCACTCAAAAACAGAACTCAGAGACAGAGGGCTTCTGTCAGGGTCTGCACTGCAAATCTCAGTACAGCATCAGCCACATGGTCCTCTGGACTCCATGGCATTGCTCCCAGGATAAATAAACCCGTCCTTTGGTCTGCAAGTGCTTTAAATTAGTTGTCTGAAGGTTTTCCCAGTTGGCAGGTTGTTTCTGAAGTGAAGAACCCTGGAGCTCCAGGCATGCAAGGGCTCTGTGGAGCGTCCTGAAGTGTGCATGCTGACCAGCAGGCTCTTCCCATGGGAGTAAGGGCTGTGGGGTCAAGCCTTTGATGACATGAACAGACCCAAACCTTCTAAATTTGCTTCTGTAGCCAGCAGGCAGAAGCAGAGGGTCGTGTTCCTTCACCCACCCTGCCAGGCTGGGCATCAGAGCGAGCCTCTCAGCGAGGTTCATGCCTGCTTCAGTCCTAATCTCAAACTCATTTTCTTTAGGCAGAACTTGACCCCAGCTACAGCACCTCCAGTCATGCACAGGAAAAAGATTTTTGTCTCTTTAATTTTGTGGTGAAGCTGCCAGAGTGTAATTTGTCTGTGGAAGGAAATAGACACTGAGATGTTTTAGGCACCTTAGAAGAGCTCTTTTATGTTTAAAGCATGGATAGAAAGGGAAATAAGAGCAGCTTGTTCTGTAAATTAAAAACATTCTGCAAAATTAACTGAGTGAAAGCCCAAAGATCCAAAATCCAGTGCTCCTGAAACTTTCCACCACTACTATTGGCTATGTTATGTGTATGGGTGTAAATACAAAACCTTAATTTCTTGTATTTACAAGACAGGAAAGTATTATATCTAGTATTTGGTATCTATATCTAGTAGAAAGTATCTATATCAAGTGTTTGTAAAGCCAGAACTGAAAGTTTCCATCCCTCCATGTAGCAAAGGGAAGGTTGACTCCTGGTTGTGCTTTGCTGAGAGTACAAAATGCTCATGTGCTTGTTCCACTCAGCACTTCTCATTTAACCAGGAGTTAATTTGGGAACAGGTATTAAAAAGGGAGAGAATGTGTGCTCTGGAAGGTGTTTTTTCCTGGACTGCTCATAAGCAAATGATTTGTCTTTAACTTAACAATGGCTTACCATTAGTGCTGGTTTTCTGGGAAAGAGTCAATGATACTGTTTTTGTACTTTTGGTTAAAATGTGAAACTCCTCGACGATTCCCATGCTGTAATGACCTCGTGCTGGTGGGCCATGCTTGTGGCCAGCAGCTCTAACTGTGCCTGTGTGTTTGCCCTTGCAGGAGCACGGAAGTCATGAGTACTGTCTCAGGTACACGAAGTACAACAATCACTTTCACTGTCCGACCCGGAGCCAGCCAGCCGATCACACTGCAGAGCAGGTCCCCAGACTATGACAGCAGGACCTCAGGAGCGAGGCACGCTCCCAGCCCTGTGGTTTCACCAACAGAGATCAATAAAGACATCCTGCCTGCTCCTCTGACTGCTTCTGCTTCAGCCTCATCTCCTTCTCCAACTCTGTCCGATGTATTTAGCCTACCCAGCCAGCCCCCTTCTGGGGACTTATTTGGCTTGACCACAGGGCGCAGCAGGTCTCCTTCTCCCTCCATATTACAACAGCCAATCTCAAATAAGCCTTTTACAACTAAGCCTGTCCACCTGTGGACTAAACCAGATGTGGCAGATTGGTTGGAAAGTCTAAACTTAGGTGAACATAAAGAAACGTTTATGGACAATGAAATAGATGGCACACATTTACCAAATCTACAGAAGGAAGATCTGATAGACCTTGGAGTGACTAGAGTTGGGCACAGAATGAACATAGAAAGAGCTTTGAAGCAGCTGCTGGACAGATAAGAATAGCTATCTTGCCTCACAACCTTCTGTTGACAACTAGAGATGGGCTGGTACTGACATACCCCAAATGCCTTGTCTGTCTGCGAGTGCCAGCAAAATTGGGGGGGAGGGGGAAAACAGATGAATTCCTGGTACTCAGGAGATGTAGACTGTCTGCTACATGCCCAAACACAAACCTAAAGATGCTAAAGAAGTGGGGCCATTTTATTTCAAAGCTGTGGGGAGATGTGAGAGAGAGACAATTGTTAACTTTAGAACTCTTAATACTGCCCTTGGCCGGGACCGTGGCGTGATGATTTTCTTTTAAAATGGCAAACATTTCAGGGTTTCTTTCATTGACAGAAAAAAAAAAAGGCATTTTATTTTATTCTCTTCTTGACATTCAGTCTCAAAGCAGGCTGCCTTCCCCAGCCCTTGGTTCATTTTAAGAGGACAGGTTGCTCCATTACCACTCAAACCCAGTTTTATCAGTAGCAGGGATATTGAGGCAGGCACAGGAGTTCATATTCCTCTTTTTTTACTGGCATAGCTCCCTGATCTGTTGGCAGTGAAGCTGGTTGTTCTGCTGGGGTCAGTCCAATGGTAACCTTGCTCTGTTTTACCTAGTATTTCTTTATTTCTGCAGTGGTATTTAGCACTCTTCCAAGGTGGCAGAACAAGTGCAGTGCACGCTTCATTGACGTGGCCTGTAGGATGGTGCAGACGTTGAGTAAAGGCTGAGGGGGGACCACACTTAGAGGTACAGCAAAGTGAAGCTAGTTTGAACCTGAGACCCCTCCCAGTTCTCAACCAGCCCAGCTGATGCTGAGTCAAAATATGAACTCCACGAGCCAGGACAAACTTTGGGCACAGCTTTGGGACTTGACAGTGAGACACTGAGAGAGGCTGAGCCCTGGGAGGTGCTGCTTAATTCAGTGAGTGGTAAGTGCCTGGGTATTTTGAACAGCAGGCTGAGAAGGAAAGAGAAGAGAGATGAATGTTCCCATTGAAGTCAGTGGGAAGTGTGCCAGGATCTGAAGTGAGAGAGGGATTTCAGCCTGTTAGGATGGAAATGCTTCAGATCCTTGAGAGGAGGCAGAGAGGTGATGCCAAGCTGGAAAGAACTGTCGAGTGTCTCGGGGTGCGAGGGCTGGGGAGGGATCCAGGCTCTCCTTTTGTCACTGCTGGCAGGAACTGGCTCTGGACAAGGACCCAGGGCCTGGCAGTGGCCCCCAGCCCATTCCTTGGCACAAGAGGTGCGAGCACCCTGCCAGAATCCAGGGCTGGGAGCGGGGCAGACAGAACTTTCCGGGAGACTTCTGTTAGCAGGGGAGAAACACCCATGGCTGCTTTACACGGCTTTGTTTTTTGTTTTAAAAAAAAATTATTATTATTATTTTTTTCAACTTTCAAGTTAACAAGTCTCTCTCTGCATGTTTGAACTCCCCCTTGTAATTAACACCTCTGAATATCTGTGAGTTTTGTAGGACTTTCTGGACAGAATATTCAAGATGTTCAAGGTGGGTAAATTGGGTGTGGATGGCTAAACTGCCTCCCTACCAAACTTTCAGGTTCCCTTACATTTTGCAAGGTACCTGAACTTTCTTTCCTTGATATGGTCCTTGATATGGTCCAGCCTATCTCTAATTTTTTTATTATTGTGATTATTTTTTGCTCACAAACAAGTGTCTAATTAGGTCTGCAACAGCCCTAGTATGAGTACATAAAGTTTAGCATTTTAAATATCTTTCTTTACTGCAAGTTTAAATAGTTGTACAGATAGTTTATAAGCACAATATTTTAAGAAAATAAGTGGCTGGTCTACTGGGCAGCCTTTGTGCCACTTCAGTGCTAGGAAGTTAAAAACAGAAAAAAAAACCAAACAAAAAAAAAAAAAGAAAAAAAACTTTTTGTGGTTTACTACTATTTCTGTGGAATAATTATAAAGTCTTGACCTTTTTAAAATCAACCTCATTTGGATGCATCTGAACCAGCAGAGCTGTGTTATATTTTCTATCTTTGCTAGAACTTCTACAGAGGAGGATGAATATTTCTTCAAAAGTGGTTACAGTTACCAACGCATTGGAAACTCATAAAAATCAACTTATTTAAGCCTCCTGCCCCCTTTATGGAACAGCAAATCTTTTGACTTAACATCTGTTACTGCGCTCTGTTTGTATTTGGGGAGTTCCAAGGAACCTTGACATAAAAACAAAGCACTGAGGCTGCTTTGCTGTCGAGGAGTGCTGAGTTTTTCCATGGGAGGTGTAGAAAATGGCAGTTCCACTCAGATAGGTCGATGCAGGCAACTTGAGGCCATCACACACTTTAAGAAGTGAAAAAAAGAAAAAAAAACAAAAAGAAAAGGTAATTTAGCCATCTTTTGTCTTCCATTTGGTGATACAACAGAATTCAGTAAATAAACCACTGATGCCATGCTCTCTCTTTTTTTGTTTTTTAATTTTTCTTTGTTTGTTTCTTTGGGTACAGTTGCTATTACCTCTATAACACGTGCCAGAAACACGTTAGGAAATAAATACAGTAGTAAAAGAAAAAAAAACAAAAACTTAGAAGTTGACTTTTAAAGCTGCTTTTTTTGGATCACAACCTTCCTGTTGGTTGAACTTGCCCTGAGCAAGGCTGACACACCCAGTGACTCCGGGTGGGACCGTCCCTTCCTCACACAGGTGTGGCTCCTGCTCGGGCATCTCTTCAGGTACTCCAAGGGCAGGTATGAAAACGAGCAGATGAAAGAGCTGAAAGGGAATAGTTTTATTTTTCACCTTGTGTCCTGTGAAGCAAACAGGTAAGGAGACCTGAGGGGACCTCCTTGGAGCACCAGAATGCACCTCTGCCAAGTCGAGTTCGGTCTCCAGCTCTGAGGGGTGGTTTGAAACAAAAAAAAAGAAAGCAATAGTAACAGATAACGCCTTGGCCTCCGAGTATTTTCACCAGGGGGGAGGAGAGAAGACCCATTTCTTTCATGCTACTCTGATAGTGAAAAACAAAGTCATTAGAGATCTATGATATTCTGGGTTTTAGGATCAACTTTTGTTTATATACTGTAATTTAAATAAATTGCATTTACATGCCTAGTTTCTGTAATATTTGTGTATACAATACCAAAATCTTACAAGATGTAAATTGTGTATAACTGCACAGACTCCTTGCCCTAGGTGTCTGAGAACATTTTAAGTTTAATTCATATATTATAAAATGACTAGATGTGACTGTTGATTTACAGAATTTACATATCACAAAGAAGTTAATTATTTGTGGTACTTAAGTTAATAAAAAAATAGTGATATTTTTTTCTTTTCCTCTCAGTTCTTAGAAAGCATTACCCAGTTGATCTGGCGATGATTATGTGTATGAGCCACAAATATTGATAATTTTTCCATTACATTTTTTCTTTTCTTTTCTAGATACTAATATGTTTCTCGCTATAGTTTGTGTAACAACTTGTGTTCACGTTATCTATGTTGCTGTAATTTTTGTGCTTTAATTCCTCTTATTTCAACTGATTAAAAAAAAAAATCAAGCTCCTGTAACTTGCACTTTTCCCCAATCCTTAATACTCTTGTATGGCAACCAAAATTACTGTAAGAAATAAATATAATATTGCACTAAGGGTGTGGTTCTGATTGCAAACAGAGAACACTGTCTGGATTTTTATTAAAAAAGAAAAAGAAAAAAAGTTGCCAAAAATATTTGCAATTTGTTATTGAAAATGCATAAAATGCTTTAACAAAATGTAGATAGAACTAAGGGAAATTTATTGATTTATTGTTGGGAAAAGCATTTCCTGTTTATTCCTTTTTTTTTTTTTTTTTGTTAAAGCATTCCTTATGCCTGATGTTGTTCTGTTCATTTACTGAATTTCAGGGGTCATGCTTGAAATCTGGAAAAGCAGGAAACTTTCAAGGGGACAGGTAGAAAACCGCATTACCTAATTTTTTTTTTTTTTTTTTTTTTTTGCCTTAAGGTGGAATTCCTAAATGTGTGGAATGTTCTTTGTCCCGAGCTTCAGTGCTGCTGCTGCTCTGCGATTTCACAGGCACTGAGAAGTGGGGGTTTAGGGATTTTATTTTCATCTGGGGCTGGGTTTTCTCTGGGGCAGAGCAGCTGTGCAGAGGGGAGGAGGGAACAGCTCCTTGTCCGACTTTGTGCATCTTGTGACTTTGAAATCTGTACCAGCGGGCTCTGTTTGTACTGTGAATAAACAAGGCTGCAAATTGGGGAAAAAAAAAAAAAAACAAACAACCAAACAAAAAGAAAACAAAAAACGAGGAAACAATCCTCATCTTCTTTTGGCTTGAGTTAAAGATTTGTTTTTCTGTCTTTAAATGGTGATGCAATGAAGAGTATTTTTTATTTTTATTTTCTAAGATATTGGAATAAATGCCTAGAACCGTTGCCATTTGGTTTCATATGTTCCTTAACTACGAATCTCTTCTCAGCTGTCGTTCTAGCTCATCATTTTTGTAGCCCCCAGTTATTATTTCTCTCATGATTTCCCAACAACAATTACTTGGCAGCTTTGTTTTGTTAAAAACATAAACTAGAACCAGCCTGTTTGGGTTTTTTTTTTAAATTTACTTATTTCAGGTATTGTGGCAAACATCTGTGTATCCAAATAAAGTCAGGTATTTCCAGTGCAAAACAAAGAATGCTTTGCAATTGTCACTGCTTGTTGGCCAAAGGAATGAGAAGAGTTGATCATTGCTGTCATTGTGTACATTGTATCAATGTGTTCTGCTTTATTCTTTGGTTTCTGTATTTTTTTCTGTATTTTTTTTTCCTGTATTTTCCTGCATTTCGTGGATTTTCATCCCCTCTGTCCTTGGCTGGGCCACCCAGAGTAGCACGATTGTAACAACGCTTCAGAATGTGTAGTTTTTTTTAAAAAAAGAGAAAAACAAACAACAAAAAAAATTGTACGTGCCTTATAATTTTCCACCTGGATCAGCTACACTGTATTTCACATAAAAAGCTTTATCTTCAAGGTGTTCAGTACCTGACAAACAGAGAGTGCTGGGGTCGGAGTGAGCTCCGTGTCGCTGCTTTAGGAAACGCTGAGGAGCTGCAGTGACTCAGACCTTATCTCACCACAGTTTTGGCATTGTGAGCCTGATTTCAAGTCTTCTATTCAAATCAGGCAAGCAAGAGGGGGAAAAGAAATGAGATGAGACTGTTATTTTGGGTTCAGTTCACTGCCATAAATCCTGGGTGGGTGGTACAATTGACATGGGCTGTGTTTCACAGACGAGGTAACGATGATAAATAAATAAACCAAGTGGACTTGATGCCATGAAGTCTGCCACAAACTGGTTCTGTGCCACTGACATCTAGTGGAACCTGATGGACACTGTCTCAGAGCAATATCAGACCTTTAAAAATATTTATTTATTTATTTATTTACTTTCAACTACTGTCATTCTTTCTACAAGAAGCTGTTTTAGAAAATTTTGTATTGTTGTTATTTAGGTTGGCCTGAGTATTTAGGCCTTTAGTATTTTACAGAAAGGCTGACTGTATAATTACACAAATTATACATGAATGAGAAGTCTTTAATGTGTTTTCTGGTCTCTCTGTGCTTATGTTTTCTCAGTTTTCTGTTTTGAACGTCAGCATCTCCATGTGATACTTCATTTGCATCCGGCATGGTTTTTAATGGGAATATAGGTTTTGTCTCCAGTACTGTAAACCTTGGACTGTTTTGAACCATTTCTGACACTACAACCTGATGAACAACAGCCTGTTCAGCTCCAAATTGTGAAAAAAACAAAAAAGTGAGTTTTGAGGTTAGGAAGCAGTTCAGAACAGCTGGGGGGGATTTCCCTGATGCGCTTGCAGTGCTGAAGTTTGGTTTCTCCAATAAAATTCCAGTTGTTTTTTTCCTCAGGACTGATGCCAGGAGGAATCCGTGCACGTGTGTGTGAGTTCTTGTACGCTTTCAATGTAAAGGTCCTTGGGCAGCCTTAGAAACCAATGTACAGATAGGACACCAGTGTTGCATGTGCTTAAACCTGTACTGGAATCAATGTCGCCGTGTACCTGTTTGCTTTGGAAATCTGAAGAGAATACAATATACAGAAACCTCAAAATCTACCTCATGTTTTAATGGGTTCTTTTCCACTGGTGTTCGTTCTCCTGTTACCTGAATGTCTCTGAGCATTCCCTGCTGGGTGCAGGGAATGGCCAAGCCTGGCTCTTCCCACCCAATCCACCCCTGGAAAATCCCGAGTGAGGAACTGCTGGGGCTCTGTCATTCTTCTGTCCTTTTGTTGTGACCCTGTGCTGCAGCCTGGGGTCTCCTTTGGGGTCAGACCTGCAGTGGCAAGGGCGAGGTGAGAGCTCCAAGAGATCAGACAGAAAGGGGACTGAGACAGAACTCCCTTCTCATTTTCTCATTTCTGTTATTGATGTAATTATCACTTACCATTTGCTTGTCGCGGTACGGACAAGTGAACAACAATCACTTAATTTTTATCTGGGCATAGTCAAATAGTGCAGAGAAATACTACTGTGTTTAGAATTCTTTTCCAAGCTGTGCTGCATCCCATCTCTCCACTTGCTCTGTCTCAGCAGTTTTCTTTCCTTCCAAAGCAGTGGGTGTCAGCTTTAGTGTGTGCTGCATTCTGTAGGCTCAGCTGGCTGACCTGTCAGACTCTCAGTGCCCCAGTAACAGAACATTCACAGGTGCACACTTCACCCGAGGTCATCTGAAATGTCTCATTTGCTGCATCACAGAGAGGGCACAAAGCAAGGGCAGGTGACTCCCTGAAGCTAGTTTTCAATTTCTAGGAAAGGAGTTTTCTTGCAGAGGCAAATTTGGAGCAGACCCTGGACACACCTTTGGCTCTGTCCCGTTGGCACAGGTCCAGCCTCTGACCTTGGTGCTGTTCTGCCACCCCTGGGGACAGAGCCACCCCCAGCAGAGCTCATCCTCTGGGTGCTGTCTGTCTGTCTGTGCTGCTGCCCAGGCTGGTTTATCCCAGGGAAAACCTGCTGGAAAGCCCAGAGCCACGGGAACAGGGAAACTTTGTTTGTAGCACATGCAGGGAGTGGAGAATCCCGCCAGGAATTCCAGGGACTGCTCTGTCAAAGGGGACAGGGAAGAAGAGAAATTTGGCTTGGCAGAGACATGCACAATACCCATCCACAAAAAAGGGCATGGAAATTCCTTATCCCAAGGAATAAACCTCTGTAGATGTCAGCCCACAGCTGGAGGGTGGGAATGAGCTGGGAGCAGGGCTTGGAGCAGGGCTGGGAAGGACTCGCTCTGTTTAACCCCACGATGGGAGGCTGGAAGGAGCTGTGTGATTTTTCCCCTCCCGTGAAGGGTGAACTGCCAGGGGAGGGGGGTGACCTAAGGGAATGCTGGCTCTGGAATGATCTGGCCCCAGCTGGGGAAGGATTCAGACTGCAAACCAGGAGGGAGCCCAAATGGGGAGGAGAATGGGGCTGTGCTGGGGGGTCCTGTAGGAAACAGCCCCGGATTTATTCCTTGTGGCACACAGCTGATCCCGGGCACCTGCCTGTGAGCTCTTCTGCCAGAGCTGTGGGCTGAGACAAACGGGATGGAGGGAGCCCAGGTGCCTTCCCTGGGCTGGTGGAAACTGTCCCTGCCATGGCAGGGAAGGGGAATAAGAGGGGCTTGAAGGTCCCTCCCAGCCCAGACCATTCCAGGGGTTCAGGATTCTATAGAGAACTATTAGTTAGATTACTACTGAAGCACCAAACCAAGCTCTGGAGCAGAGAAAGAAAACCTGGGATGTTGCACCTAAAATATGCCAAACTTAAAGCCTGGCTGCAGCATTAAAGAACTCCAGGGAAAAGGGGCAAAAGTTTCTCCAGGAAAGATAAAATTTCCATGCTCTTGTCAGCACAAAATAGATGCTATAAAACAAATAAAATAAAACAGTGATCTGCAGCTCCTTAGAGATTAAATTCAAGGTTGCACAAGCCCCAATATTCCTGCTAACAAGTGCCATTTAGTCCTTACCTACCTGTTTGTTTTCATGGCTTGTTTTGTTCTTTTTCTATTTTTTAAAGAAAGAAAGAAAACAGCTAAAGAGCACTGGGGGATTTGTTCATTGTCCTTGTCTGCAAGGACACCAGAAAATTTATAGCAGTTTCTATAACATCTAAAATCTTTAGCAAAACACATGCATTTCCTTTTTCTTTTTTGACATTAATAAATAACAGATAAAGGAAATGTTCTAAAGTAAGGATGTTCCATCAGACTGGGAAAAAACTGTCTAATTAACCACAGTAAGAAACCCTGTGAAGAACTTCAGAGATTTGAAAGGCAAACGCAATATTCATTGGAAAAACCCCAGAAACAAATGTATGGTTATGGATGATTCACTGTCCCCTAAAGGACAACAGGGCCACCTGTCAGGACACCAGTGGATTGTGCCAAATATTTCATTATATTGCTTACTTGCACTACTGAAAACACAAGTTTTCTCTCATTGTTTGAGGTTCTTGGGTTTATTACAAGGCTCAGTTTTATCCCTGCGCTGTAAAAGGGGCACAAATAAAACCTCCCACAGAAGCAAGCCCTGGTTTATCTGGGGTTTAAGTTTCAGAACTCTTGAATATTTTTGCTGTATCACTGTCTTTTTTATTTTTTTTTTATACTCAGGACACCTTCCTTTTCCTGACTGATCTCTTGTTCTTCCTGGAGGATAGATGAAATTCCATATTTTCCCTCATGATATCCAACATAAACACAAGAACATTTGGATTTGTTTGCAGTTACCAGCTACAAAAGCCAAAGGCCAAGACTGATATCTGGGCTTTACAGAAGGAAAAGGTGATTCCAGTGCAAATTAGCAGCAATACAGTTTTAAAAGCAGAGGAACTGAGAATGAACTCACTGAAGGATCTGTTTCCGGCTTGCACTGGAAATAACACCCAATATTCAGTAGAGAAATCTTGTTATCAACTTGCAATACTCCCAGGCTGTGTTTGAGTCTGAGATTTTGATGGCCTTTATTTTTATCAGTGCTTTGCTGACCACATTAAAGTTTTCTCCACTATTGTGCAAACACGGGGGAGACAGAGTCATAAGAGGCTTGGTTAATGAGGAATTTTAATTTATTTTGTAGCTGCCACACAGATGAATTGAGGGTAAGATGGCAGCTTGTTTTTTTCCAGGAACTGTAGTAGCACTCTGTGTGCCTGCGAATAATCAGAAAATTGTTTAGGTTGGAAAAGTCCTCTAAGATCATCCAAGAGCTGCCAAGCCCTCCCTCAAACCATGCCCCCAGGTGCCACACCTATGTGGCTTTTAAATAATTTAATAATTCTACATAATTTCAATAATAATTGAGCTTGAGCTTGAGCTCCTTCCCAGGCTGGGCTGTGCCAGTGTCCAGGGCTGCCTGGCACAGAGGAGCAGGGGTGTGTCACCAATACCAACACGTGCCAATGTGCACCTGATGGAATGAGCACACCCTGCAGAGGGAATGGGCAGGGAAAGGACAGCCAGCCCATGGGAAAGGAGCCCTGGCTCCAGGGCTGACCTTCCTGCCCTCTTCTTGGCCCACAGAGGAACCTCCCCTGTCTCACCTGGCTGTCCCTGGCCCTGGGGTGGCACAGGAGAGCTCTGAGTGGTGCTGGCAGGGTGAACCCACCCATGGAACAAAGAGCTGATCCTGGCTCTGGATCTGGCAGGGAGCAGCTCCCTCCCTTCCAAAGCTTCAGCCAGGGCTGATTCCCAGCCAAGATCCAACACAAAGCTGTTTGGGAATGTCTTTGTACTCCTGCTGACCTACCCATGATCACTCTGGCTGTGCTTTGCTTTCAAAGAAAGGCCAATAATTACTGGTAGCAATAATTGTGGCACTGGGCAGGCAGGAAAGCAAAATACAGAGTTTCTCCAAAGCTTCTCTAGGCCTTCCTAAACCTCCTAAAAGAAATCCCAAATAAATAACATTCCCAGTGATGCCCCAGCTCCTGACTCGCTCCTAGCCTGATGTTCATTCCTCACTTAGGATTGTGCAGTCGGGTTTGCAGGCCAGAGAATTAACAAATCTTGTTTAGCTTTCAATTTCATAATCTCTGTCACAGGGCACTTTTGCTGGCTGGAACTTCCAGAAGCCAAAACCTGGCATCAGGAACTGCAATCACTGGCCTGGGAAGTCACACAAGCCCAACTCTCTAAGGATCTTTTTTTTTTTTTTTTTTTTAAGTTGGAATTCTGGTAGAAACAGCTGAAATGGATGACTTTAAATTTTTGGCTACTTAAAAGTAATTATTTAATCAATTTTGCCTGACTCCACCTGGCCATTAGACCCTGTTTTTGGGGAAGTTGTAGCAGAGCACCACACTCCTCCTTTCAGGCTGCATGAGGCCCTTCCCAAGCAAGGGAAGATGCAGTGCCTCTTTTTCTGTCCCAGCTTCCCGGATCCTGGGACAGAGCTATCAAGTGAAGCTGCTTTGATCAATGCAAATTCCCTTTTTGGAAGTGATCCAGGGCAGTACTCTACACTTGGCTTCCAGATTGATCAATTCTTGCTCTTTTCCTCTGCCCATGGATTAATGTTTCACTTTGTCCTTCACCAAGGGACTCTGCAGCAGCTCCTGTAGAAATGTGCTCAACGTGAGAGGAATTTGAAGCAGCTTCTTCAAATTTAGTACAAATCCAGCTCCACACCATGAGCATCCTGCTGATAGATATGGACAGGACTGCAGCCTGAGTTTTGGGGGCTCCACATCCCTTCCTGACAAGGAAACGCCTGCAGCAAGGGGAGGAGTTCCTGAACTGCACCCCAGCAGGAGCTGACCTGGAGCATTCAACATCCAAAGGCTGCACTGGAAAAGCTCCTGGTGCAGACTGGATTGTCTCAGAAAATCACAGGTGGCTTCAAGTCTGCATTTGCAAAGCCAAACCAGCACTTGGGAATGCTCCCTGAGCCTCACTTGGTGACTTCCCATGACTCCTGCTCCTCCTTCCTTGGGTAAAAAAAAAAATAAATAAAAAAAAAAAAAACCCAGTTTGGTTGATTCTTGCTATTGAAAATGTATTAAAATCAAAAATCAACAGCCAGCAGCAGATTGGACAGCCATGGGTGTCTCATGACAGAATTTCTCCACTCCATGCAGCCTTCTCCAGGAGGTGAGGCAATCCATGAACAACAACTAGCATTAATCATCAGCACCACTAAAGAATCCAAAAAAGGCTGCTGGGATTTTCTTCCTCGACATTTCCAGCAGTGCATCAAGCACCAGATTCCCAGAGAAGTTCAGGGCTGGAACTGTAAAATCTGGACAGCAAGGCAGGACCTTCCGGCTGGCAGGACTGTGAGGAGCAAAGCCTTGGGAACAACCCACCGTGCCAGGAACAAGAGCAGAACAGCTTTAAAGGGATGGAAAAGTTTATTTGATGTAACCCATATCTGTGTTTGCAAGAGCAGCCACTGCCCTGATGCCACCAGCATTCCCAAAATCCAGGAGAAGCCACAAACCCTGCAGCCCTCTGGTGTTTTTAGCAGAAGTAACAAGCACATAAAACAAAAGCCTGATGCTGAGATTTTTCAAAAGAAAAATAAAAAAAATATTCCATGCAAATGGTTCAAAAAGTTTATTGAATATTTAATTTACAAAAATCATATCCCTATGAGGTGTTCTAAAATTGGATAAAATAAACTGCATATAAAACCCAACCCTAGTAATGCAAATACAACACAGATATGAGACCATGGAAAGGAGAAAAAAATAGTAATAATCATGACACACATGTGACATTCATGAAGGATTGTCCCAACCATCCAAGAACTGGTTCAACACGATGCCTTCTCCCTTGACACTCTGTACAATTCACCATTTTGTACAGGCCTTCCATATTCCATTGGTCCAAACTGAGATCTGATAAGAAGTCTTTGCCTTCTCTCTTGGCTTCTACACCAGATTTGACATTTTCCTTTTGATCAGAAGGTGGAAACACACAGTACAGACACTGAACATGTGCACTATTGGATGCAACTTGCTATCTTTGGTAGGGACCCTAAATCTGCAGTGGTCAGTTTTCTACAGTGACAGGAATTTCAGTTTTGGCAAGAAAAACCCCAAAAACCAAACCAAGGTTTAATTGCGTTGTTTAGTAGAACAGTACTGGCAGTTTCTCCTGAACATACAAAAAAAAAAAGTCTCTTGGTTTAAAAATGGGGATCATTTACATGGGTTTCAAATCCAATCATTAACATTCCTTGACTTGAAAATGGTTCCATAAAATGTCACCACTGCACAGCAGGCCCTTCCTTCCTTCCTTGTGTGAGCAGGGATGCACTGCACACAGAACACAACTGCAATCCCACCCCTCCTGCCTTTTCCTCCCATTTAAAGCAATGGGAATATTCCTGCAGATCTGGACGCCAGTTTCCTTCTGAACAAGCAGGAATCTCTTTGGGTGACTTAAAACTTGCACAGTAATTTTTCCAAGTTTTCCCTCTGGGAAAAGAGGAGGGTGAAGCAAAAACAAAAGGGTGAAGGAATTTGGGACAATCAGTGCTAGAGAGTTTGCAGCCCTCCTCTGGGATAACATGAGCAGGAGGAGCAGGACCAAGAAAAAATAATTAACAAAGAAGAAAAAAAAAATTAATTTAAGAGCCAAAGAAACTCCACTTTAAAGGAGAAGGAAAAAGTACCAGACTGTTTCCTTCATAACATTAATATTCCATAAATATTGGGCAGTATTTGATTAACTGCAATTGTAAAACATTTTCTTCATTTTTTTCAAGCACTATCTGGAAAAGAAAACAAAAAAGGAGAGAAAAAAACAAAAGGAAAAAAAGGAAAATAAGAAAATCACCAACTCTGCACCTCCCCAGTCCTCTCCACTTGGTGGAAATGCAAACAGCCTGAATAGCCATGACCTTCTCAGCTGCAAACGCTTTGTGGAAGACTAACTAGACTCAAACACTTTACTAAATCTGCTCACTTAGGAGTAAAACATGCAATATTACAGCAGACAGCTACCTGTCCTCCAAAAGGCTTGGCTAATTTGGCAGAGAAGAAACGTTCCCAGATGAAAATAAATCTCAAGAGCCTCGGTGAAAGACAGAGCAGTTACAATATATTAGCGATTTCTGTGGCCTAAGTGTTTTAAAAAGCATCAGCAAAGTATTAAATATAAAAGCCATATGCATATACCCCCTCCATCCTCGGGAAAGCCTCGTGGTGTGTCTGTAGTGTGAGCAGTGGTGTGTGGGCTGGGGAATTAAGGCATGAGCAGCAGCAGGGGTGCCTACTGCCGGAGCTCCACGTAGTTGGCGGGGAAGAGGCCGTAGCGGCCCTTGCAGACCCCGCGCCACCAGCCGTCGTCGATCATCTCGATGTTGGTGATGATGTCGTCGGGGTCGAAGGAGATCTCATCGTCACCCGCTGCAGGGAGAGCCCAACGGGGTCAGCACCCACCCTGCCAAGGGCTCACCAAGCCCCAGCACTGGGCTGGAAGAGCCTTTTGGAAATTGCCGCCAGCCCCACAAACAGCGCCCGGTAATTTGCAACGCGCACCCAGAAATTTGCAATCTGCGCTCTTGTTAAACCCCCAAATCCCTGACTTTTCATTTGCCACCACAAGAGACATAGGAAGGCAAAGGAAAAATCCAGATTTATCTCATGCAGAGCAGAGTTTTCAAAGCCAAAGGGTGAAAACAAGAGGTTTGCTCACCAGCTTGGTAATCATAAAGGGCTATGGCTGTGATCCCAAGTTCATTTTCATACTCATCATACGTGTTTTCTGCTGAAGAGAGGAGGGGAGAACAATTAAAACATGAAGTACATTTCCACCCTCAGTTTTTTTCTGTGGTGCTGCTCCTTCAGTTGCACTGCTAACCCACACAGGAAGCAGGCAACAGCCCATGCTAGGTTTCAGCAGTGCTGACATTCCTTCTGCATGGACTTACTCCCTCAATCACACACAACTGAAGCATGAAAAGAAGCATTTACAGGAGACACTGAGTATGGGACTACATAAAACCAATCAGCCCTGTACTGCTTCTGTAAAATGTGACAGGACAGCTGAGCTCAAGATCACTGTGTAAGACAATAATTAATACAAGTGGTGGCATGCTGGGGGGGCAGAAAGGGGCCTGCTTAAAATTTCCAGGTTTTTGTACCAGAGCAGTTTCATCCTTCACAGCTCATTTAATAACTGGAAGAGGTGAGAAAAAAAACAGGAATTCAAAAGAATCTTACTCTTGCAGCTTCATAGATCCCTACTCCACTCCCTCACAGGAACAGAACCCAACACTTCAATATCAAACTCCAAGAATTGTTGATTGGATTTTTTTCCTGGTGCAGCACATGTTTAATCTCTAGCTCAGTGCTTTCTTCTCATGTTGAGCTACATTCCGCAGGGTGGGAATGGTTACCCCTGAATTTCTTTTTGAACTGAGACCCTGGAGAGCACTGTAATTACTCCAACATCATCTCACAAAAGTTAACTAACTTCAACACCTTGCTGCAGCCATTTATTAATTTCCTAATTAAAGTTTGCTGGTGGGGAATGTGGAAAGTCTCACTGGACTGAGAGTTCAGCAAACCAGGACAGCGTGCTATCAGCACAGCTGCTCATTAAGCTCTTGCACAAGGAAATAATCCCTCTCCAAAGGGTTTGCTGTGAGACACAAACCTGCTTGGTAGTGGTCTGCTGCTCCTGCCACCTCATAGACAGTCTCAGGCTCGTACTCTGCCTCCCTCTGGCTCACTGCCTCCTGGTATTCGGGCTGTGCCGCTTTGTAGCCAGCCTCTGGCTCCTGGGCAGCAGGGTAGGAGGGGCTGGAGCTCTTGTAGGCTGACCCTGCCTCGTAGGAAACTGCATCCTGCAGGGAGACAGGGGAGCTCTGTCAGGGCTTTGTGAGGAGATCACAGGATCAGGATCCTTTTGATCAGGATCAAAGCCCACATCCCAAAGGAATCCCAGCAAACCTCATAGACCGGGCTGGAGGGCGCCTTCTGCTCTGCCACCTGCACCACAGGAGAGGGTGGTGGGGTCTGCTTCTTGGCTTTGGCTTGCTCCTAAACCCAGGAGAAAGGAAAAGTTCAGTGCAGCTCAGCCACTGATGAACAACCCTTCAGAACGAAGGACAGGCAATATATCCTGCAATGAACTGCTCAAGGTCACAGGACTGGCTGAGAAATGCAGCACAAAAGGAAAGGAAAGGGAAGAAACAGCAGAAGGAAAAAAAGGGAATAAACAAAACCCCCATGGCACATATGCATGTCTGTGTTTAAAAACAGCCCCAGAGCTGTCTGGCCCATCTCCAGAGGAACTGCAGGGCTTTGGTGTCAGTGTATTCATTCTGCTCATCAGCTGGCTGGGCCTCGTGTCCCATTTCAGGCTGAGTTTAAAGAACCTGAAGCCCACACGTGTTCTGGGGGCACAACTGATGAACTGCCTTTGGTGAGAAATGGCTGTGAAGCTCAGGCAGGTCTGCAAAACATCCTGCCAAGGCAAAGGACTGAACAGCTCAGACAAAAGTGGGCCCTGTACTGTGACAGTCAGGATTCCAATGTTCAGAGGAATTAAGAAATGTGGTAGAAATAAAAGCAGTACTGCTTTTGTGTTCTGAGACACAAAGCACATGGATCTGTTCTGGCACTCAAGTGCCTCATGCTTCTCTCAAGTGCCATCCCACCAGTGAATCACAGGGCAATTGCACAATCATTGGAAAGCCACTCATTAGGGAGGCAGGACGTGGAAATGCAAGAAATCCTGTGTTGCTAACGTGACACAAAACAAGGTAACTATTTCAACAGGTAACTTTCATTTTGCCTCTCTTTACCACAGGTGAAAAGTAAACCATGAATCCAGGGTCAAACTGTCTTTTTCATTGAAAAAAGGAGGAGAGGATGTGTGCAATGGGAATCTGTGCACTCCAGTAGTTTAGGCCCATCAAGCTCTAACACCCCAGAGGATTCTCAGGAGATGGCAGTACAGAGATGTAGTGGTAGGACTCTCACAAAAAATTCTTCCTGTCCTTTGCTTGTCACAGCTCAAAAATAAAATATATCATATACCCAACAAAGAGAGCAAAGCGTGTCTTGAGAGCAGAGTCAGCTTTGAAGACAATTCAAAGCTCAGTGCTGTGCTTTCTGGGAAAAGTCTCTCCTGATGCAAACCCTCCCTCACTTTTAAATCCTAGAGATGAAAAGATAAAAAGGCACCAACCAAGTGAGTATTAGAAGTCAAACCTAAGTTTGGGGACAAATTAAGCAGCATCAATCCATTAATGATAGCAAATGTGGCAACAGTTTGACTAATTTGTGCTAGGAAATGGGTCTGCAGTCCAGATTATAGTTTAGGACAGACACAAAGTAATTGCCATAAAACATTTAAATTGCATGGTTCCCCTCAGGCTGGGTTTTGTTATCTAGTGAAATGCTCCATGTGAAAGAGCATCCTGCCTCTTTTTGCAAGGCAGCAGGGCACAGCGAAATCATGAGGCAGCACTGACTCAACCCAGGCATCAAAGAAGAGCTCCCTGAGCACTCTTTGCCTGTGTGACATTTGTGAAAAGCAAACCAGAACAAGGATTGCCACCAACCAGGGCTCTGGAAGGAATGCAGTCCATATGTACACTCCCATTGTGGGAGGCTGTATGCCCACATATGCTCTGGAAGTGAAGAAGTTCAGTGACAGAAATAAAGTTCACTCCAGTCAGAGCCCATCCCTGCCCTTGGCACTCTCTGTGGATGCTGTGGATCACATCTCTGCCCTTCTCCTGCTCTGCTTGGGAGCAAGGGGCAGTGCCAGCAGAGCCATTTCAGCTCCCCTCAACCTCATCCCCCTCTCTCTGTGTCTGCAGAATCCCACAATTAACCATGGAGATGTTCAGGCTGTAAGAACATTAATCATCTGGTTACAGGGAAATCTAAATACCAGCTTTGGGGGAAAAAAACTTCAAATGTGTCCAGGCAACAGAATCTTTGATGAAGCACAAGAAAAATCCAGCAAAATGGCTTGGATTTAACCCACACTCACAGCAAAAATACCAGCAGAGAAATAACATAATTACTGAGATAACAAAGTAATTAAACAAAAAAAAGACAAAGCAATTAAGGTCCCTTCCAATCCAAACCATTCCATGACCTCTTCCTCTCTCAGCTTTTCTCCAGCACAGTAAAGAAACCCCAGGAGTGTTTGGGGAAGGTACTAAAAGTCCAGGTGGAGAACAGGCAGCATGAGAATGATGCACAGAGGATGAGCTCCCATTCAGCTTGTGACACATTTCTGCACTGAACATATGCTCACACTGCACAGCGTGGGGCCAGAAGGGAAAACAGGTGATAAGCTGAGAGAAAAGGGGGAAACAAGAAGAAAAAAAAATAAATAAAAAAGCGATCTCTTTAGAGGAAGAGAGCCTACCAGGCGGTCTTTCGTACTCTTAAAACAAATTAATTGCATCAAGCCTTGGTCTCCTGTAACACAAACTAATACAAACAAATATGCAAATTCCATAAGGCAGATAAGATACAGTTTCTGACTAAACATGTCCTGGAATTATCTTGCTTATGAATAACACAAAAATCATGAAGCTTTTACCCATACCAATGCAAAGTCAATTTTTTTAATTCCCTAACTAAGATTCAATTGACATTTGGAAGATTATCTTCTCCTGATTTCCTGGCTGTGTGTTATACCACCTCCATCTCCCAAAACACTGATCCCAAAGGAACAGCATCATCAGCTTTCACATTTTGGGGATTTTGGGGACCCCAGAACTCTCCCCTCCTGAGCTCCTCTGTGCCCAAAGGGAATGTGGGACTGCCAAAAGGCAGAAGGACAGGAGGAAAAGGCCAGGCTGGAGTCAGACACAGCTGAAGCATAGGCACAAACACACATCTGGAGCTTTAAAGGCCAGCTGGGAAGAAGGAGCCTTTTCTCAAAGATTCCCTTTTGTCCCAGCACTGCATTGAAAGCAGGCTGCTCCAATGGGATTTGAATGTTACTGACCTCCAGTTTCCTCCGAGCCTCCTCCTGCTCCTGCTTCTCCCTGGCCATTCTCTGGGCTCTCTCAGCCTCTGCCTTCCTTCGGTCCTCCTGCTCCTTCTCCTTGGCCAGGTTCTCAAAGTTAGCTCGGATGCTGCTTGTTTTATTGGCAACTGTAACAGGGGAAAGAACTCAAGTCAAATCATGGTTCTATAAAAAGTAGCCTGGAATGAGTTTTTGCTACAAATTTCTGCTTTTCTGCCCTCTCAGTTTATAGTTCAGTCAGGAAAGTCCTTCTATCCCTCTTTCTTCCTCTCCCTTCCCAGCTCAAACTTCTTGCACATCTCATTTCTCTTCCAAAAATCCTCTGTAATGCTTCTCCCTCCTCTCCTTCATGGTACAGGCCCCATCACTACCCAATACAATTTTTTCTTCCTTATTCTCCTTTCCTTAACTCTGATGCGCCTCAAGAGAAAAAAACAAACTGGAACAAAGCAAAAGCACCTCTAATGGAAGTAGGAGAATATCTGAGGTGCTAAAGAGCTGCAAATACAGCAGTTCTCTCTGGATGACCTTTACTCAGCACTGCTACATCAATAATCCAGGATTTTGGACATAATCACCTCCAAAGAAAGGATTTGAGGCCAATGCCTTACCAGCTTCTACTGGCTTGGTCTTCTGATAAGTTGGTGATGGTTTCTCTATATCTTCAAAAGTTGCTGCATTCTATCAGTAAGGACAAAAAGGATACATGTAAAAACCCCCACAAATTCATGACAACATTCACACAGCCTCAACCTGAGATATTTTACTGTGCTACTGTCCCTAAGGCTTTTAGCAGAACATCAAAACCAAATCAGGAAGGATCAAAACTTTACAAACAGAATAATCCTTTCTGCAAGTCAAGCTGGAAAGAATTAATCTTAAGGGGCAATTCTGAACACATCAAAATCCTATTAATTAAAAATAAAAAAGTTTATGAGTGACTCATCAGAATTAAAAAGAAGGCAATAAAAATACATTGTGTAGCTGTTGCTGATCTAATCCACATAAGCTGGCAACAGCTCTGTGTGTATAAATTTGCTTCTTAAAGGCTTAGAAAAGCACAAAACTCTGCCCTTAGACTGGAGAAGTGTCCAGAAATAGAGAGCTGAGCAATGCAGATCTAAGCAAGCTGTTCTGCCTCATGGTCAGAAGTCTTTGAAGCAACATACCTTGTCCATCCGATCCTTCTGGACACCATACTTGCCTCCAAATCCTTTGGAATAATCTAAAAGCAGGAGAAAAAAGGTCAGAGCAGGGAGTTGGGTGTCCCTCCCCCCTTGCTGCCAAATGCAAACAGCCACCTCAGGTGCAAAGAGCCATTTCAGCCTCATGCAGAGCCACAGCGACAGCCACCACAGAAAATGCAACTTGGCCATGATGCAGAGAGGACACAGAAGCCCAGGAGCCCTCAGGAACAGCAGCAAAGACAGACTGTGGGCCACATGCACTCCCTGAGTGAACACAGAGCTGAGGATAGAACAGGTATCAAGCAAGGAGAAAGGGAGGAGCCCTCCTGATGCATCACTTCTGTAACACAGCCTTTGACAGCACCAATTCTGAGCCCTCTGCAGGGACCAGGGAGCCTGAGCCATTTTGCTTTGCTCAAAGGAGTCTTCAGTGACCACAGAGGTGTTTTGGTTTTGGCTTTTCTTCCCTCTTTGTGAATGGCAGGAAAATGTAACAATTTTCTCTTTCCAGTGGTTTTGGTTGAGACACTCAGCCAGTGAACATTAAAGCCATTGGTGGCAACTCCTGCTCTACACACAGAAAGGGGAAATTACACAGGCCAGCTTTAGCTGCCTAAGCAACTCACCAGCAGAGGTGGCTGTGCTATCCCATACCAGCCCTGAGCTGCACACTCTTCCTCCCAGCTGCTGCTGTCCTCAGCACTTGTCACACTCCCAAATTCACTCCCAGTGACATTGATAAAAACAACCAACAAACCCAGACAGGAGGGGGTTTCTGCTCTCATGGGAACGTCTGAGGAGCACCAGAGCAGCACAACAGCAGCAGCAAGAGTGTGTGACTGGAAAAAGCTCTCTTTGTGGTGTGTGTGAGCTGTAGGAATGTGCCCTCACACTGCCCATGCTTCCTATCCATCCCTGGAATCCATCCCTTCTCCTCTCAGCCCCCAAACCATTGGCTCTCCTTTCTAGCCATTGCAGTGCTTGCACTGGGGCTCTGAAAGTCTGAATATGTGTCAGTAGAGCACAGGGAAATGCCAGCTATCAATGAACAACCTCATTTTCTTCAGCTCTGGAGGTATTTTCAGCCAGAATAAATATACTACACTTACATTTTCCTGCTCCAGACTCCTCACTTTAAGATAATGGAAAACCAGGAATTCATGGGTTGCACCCCAACTATTTCACAATGAATAAACAGAGCATTATAACAACATTTGCTCACCCAAGAACAAACATTCCCTACTTCTTTCAAAGACTACAATCATTTTTAAATGATCTTGCCACAGCCCATTTCTTGTTAATGGTTACGTGCATGGTTGTTATCTGAGTATTTTTCCATGAATTTACCCAGGCAAAAATTTATGTTTAGTCTATAAATCTGATTTCATTAACACCATACTAACAATAATGTCATTATTCCCCTGCATGTACAGCTATAACTAATTGAGGACTTTGCAGAGCTGTTGACTAAACAATGGGTGTTTCCTGAATACAGGCTTGCTTGAGGTAATATTTTAAGGGTAGAATAAAGAAAAGAGCTGGATCATGGAAGAACAGAAGCGCAATAGTGTGTCTGCACATTCCTGGCATTGATCTACTCAGAGAACTATTTCAGACTGTGTGAGAAGTGGCTGCACTGGTAAGAAAGTAACAAGTGAAAACGGTGCCTTGTTGAGATTCATGCTTGGCTAGTTTCTCCTTGTAATCAAACCCCACAGCAGATGGGTCCTGCCTTTCTGTCTGTACACCAAATTTCCCTCCGAAACCACTCTTATAGTCTGAAAAAGCCACATGGGATATGTTAAAACCAAGGCAGGGAAACAAAGTTCAGTCAGAGACACACAAAATAATTTTTGCAATATTTTCAATTATCAGCAATTTTGGATGGTGAAAAAAAAGAAATACATCAAGACACTTCTGCAAAAGTAAATTGAAAAAAATCTCAACTTGAGATGATTTATCAGATATAAGAACACCATTCTGAAGTCTCAGAAAAAAAGCATTTCTCAACATTTGTCATCCATACTGCATAATGCACTTGCACTTGATCAAAGGTATGAACACAGGTACACAGGTAATTTGTTCATCCAAACAAAACAACAGCAGATATAACAGAACAAACAAAATAAACACCAAAACAGTACAAGAGAAATGAGCTTCCCTCATCAGGTGGTTAACATTTGTACAGAGAGCTGACTTTTAAAGAGGTGTGAAGATAGGCCCCACAGAGACCACCCTCCAGATACTCCTTAAAGGAAAGAGGAATGTTCCTGCTGCCACACAGCTTGAGGGAGAAAAGGTTTCAGCTAAGAGCTGATCATTCTCTACTGCTGCCTAGGGAGCAGCCATTTACATCTATGTATATATTTATATAAATATATATGTGTACTATAAAATGAGGGATGGCACAGAAAAAAAGAGATTCAGGCAATCCTCTCACAACAAATCTGCTGGAGCACCCAACAGAACAATATTAATTTCATTACTTAAAAAAATATTTCTTTCTTTAAGTCAAGAGCAGTGACAGGCAGAGGGCTGAGGAGCAGTAGCTGCATTTTACAGGAAGTTGGATTTTTACTGTGAACCAAATATTTCACAGGAACAGGTAGCCCACAGGCCACAGAAATGATCAGCAATTGGTTTTAGACTCTTCCTGCATGGAAATAGGGATATACACAACACAATTCAGAAGGGAAAATTTATTTGCGGAAAGGAATTCCTAACCTGTGGTTTGCACAGCTCAACTGGAAAAAAGAAAATAATCCAGCATACTTGCAGGCCCATAAAGGGAAAATTTAGTCCTAAGCCTGGACTTTGAGGGGCTGGGTGTCAGCTGTGCCAAAGCTGCTCTGCAGCCACCAGTTCACCCAACAACAGCAAAACCGGACACAGGAAAGGAGCCCCATGTCAGCTCCTGTGGGGCTGTGCCCAAAGACACCAGGGCAGGGCTCACACAGGCAACAGGAGGTCAAAATGAGGGCAGGCAGAAAGAACAGAAGGGGCTGAGGTACCTTTCTGGGACTCGTGCAGCTGCACCTTCTCCTGGTGGTCCCAGCCAAGGGCACACTTGTCTTGTCTGTCTGTCTGCACGCCAAACTTGCCTCCAAAGCCCTTTACATAATCTGTGAAGTTTTCAGAAAACATTATTGCAATTCGTAGCTGCAAATGGCATTTAGTAAAAAAACCCAGGAATATGTTAGGGGATAAGCTGCCCTGTTAATAATACATTCACTTATTTAAAGGTATCCAAAATCTGCACACACATGGGGTAAACACACATTTACCACAAAAACAAACCCCAAACAAGCTAAAAACTCCCACCCAAAAAAAACCCCAAAGTATTTTTCCCAGGTTTAAAAGGATCAGAGCTACTATTTTTAAAGAAGATGATAAAAACCTTTCTGTGATTCATGTTTTTCCGTTTTGCCTTGATATTCAAAGCCAACAGCACTTTTATCCACTTTGTCCTTGTCAACACCGTATTTACCTCCAAAGCCCTTGGAATAATCTAGAGATAAGAGGGAAGAGTTTTGTTTGTAAGTATTCAGCAACAAAACCATCACGTTGAGAAACTGTGATAATCAGGGTTGCTAGCACTGCACTGTGTTTTAAAAGAAGTACTGACACCCACAGCTAAACTTGATTTCAGACACTGAAGTCAGAAACCCTTCAGAATACATTCTCCAGGATGGAAAATAAAACAGCATTTTGCTGGGCAACACCAGCAGTTCAGCTGCCTGACTCCTTGGTAAAATTCTAAAGACACTTATGGGGAAGTGAACTTCAAAACCCACATCAGCAACAGCCTGGATGCTTTTAAACACCCCCTGCTCCTTGTCAACGTTTCTAGAGTTCAAACATTTCTTTGGGACAAACAGAAAACAGATGGTAAAAGTGTCACCATTTTTCCATAAAATGGTCAATTTTTGATTAGATATGTATAGAAACTTAAGCAGCAACACAACATTAATTCTAAATATTGTTAAGTGTTTTAATCCACAAACAGTTGATTCATTTAGAGGCACTTCTCTGTGGTGATTAGGCTGCTCACAGTCTGGCTACTTTGATTTACAGCTTTTCAAAAGGAGCTGTAAAAAACCCCCAGACAAACTTGTGTGCCCTAGACCATCCCTTAAAACCAGGCAGATTTTTTTGGCCTTTTTTTCCCCAGAAGCTGAGGTTTTCAGCAACATAAATTTTACCCAGCATTACCTTTCAGCAGGTTAGGAGTGCAAGAGGTGTAAAACACGAGTATTTTACAACATGGGCTATGGGCAGTGCCTACAGCACTAGGGAAGGAGCCTGCTAACACATGTTATTATTCACTATTCACCCTTCTGGGAGTCGTGTTTCTCAGTTTTCCCCTGGTAATCAAACCCCACTGCACTCTTGTCCACTCTGTCAGCCTGTACTCCGTATTTTCCACCAAAACCACTTGAGTAGTCTGCATTGAGAGTAAAGCACAATAAAAACAGCATGAAAGCAACTTGTCATGGATACAGCATAGCCTAGCAAGTGAGGGGAAAAATAAGTTATTTCAGAACTCAAGCATTATGAGGGCTTTAGCACATAAAATTCAGTTTATTTTTAAACATAAGATAAGCAACAGTCCTACAGCTTATGATGGTTCCCTTTAATTTTTTTCCCTATTTCCAACAGGGTGCAATACAGCAAAGAACAACTCCCAGACTTCCTGACATGGCCCTGAACCTCACTTCAGAAAGAAAAATTAGACTCCTGACTCCACTATTTCTGTGTCTTAAAACCTCATCAGCTCATGAAACTGCTAGGAAATTCATTTTTTCCTCCTCTGTTCCACCAAACCCACTATTTGATTCATTGGGAATGTCATGCAGAGGTCCCACTAAAGGAGGTACTTCCCCCACAGTGAAAGAATCTACTCTGTTTTTTATAGAAGACGTGCCCACCGAGGTGACACCTCGCCACTTTACCTTTTTGGGAGGGATGCTTCTCAGTTTTGCCCTGATATTCAAACCCAACAGCTGACTGGAAGAGAAATAAAATGACAACTGTGACAGTGTTAGGCATTAGGAGAAAAACTGCATGCACCTCAGTTGACACAGAGTAAGTTCCTGTGTCTCTCCATACTGCTCTGACCTTCTGGACTGGGAACACAAATACCTCTGTAACTTATGGGCCATATTCATTTCCAGGCAATTCAGTGCATGTGTTCATGGCCAGGGTTTTGCCCTCCCTTGCCAAGGCAAATTGTGCCAGCAGCACACTCCAGCCTGGCCTTGCCAGGTCCAGCAACTCAGTATGACAGAAATACAGCATTTCCATGCAGGGATTGTTACACAGTCTTGGAACAAGATATCCTGGCCAGTAGCTCATGCTGTGATACAGGACAAACCATCCCCAAACATTCTACAGTGTTCACACTGACCTTGTCAAAGAACACAAAAAAGTATATTTTAACATCTCTTTCAGGGATTCTTTTCAATTCATCTCAAGTTCCCATGAGGGCTTTTTTCTACTCTGCTTTAAACAGCAATTTATCTCCCTAACAGTCAGTGTTAGCTTCTGCTAAACTTCAAAAAGAGCAGGAAGAGCAGCCCACACCAGCATCCTAAGGCACTGGAATTCTGCAGTTGTATGTACAAAAGGAAAAAATCAACCACTGTGGGTAGCTGCAGGAGGAGATGAAATCACTCACCTGGTCAACTCTGTCGGTTTGTACTCCAAACTTGCCACCAAACCCTTTCACTGAATCCACCTGGGAGCAATGCTTAGAGAGTTTGGATTGGTATTCATGTCCAACAGCTGACTGGAAGAAATTGGTGCAGTTCAGAGAGCAGTTCTACAGTCCTGTGTGTCAGACAAAACACTGCACCAAGCAACTGGAGGGTGAGTTTTGTTACCAACATGCACCACTGCCACTCCACCTGCTGAAACCAACTTTCCTGGAAATTCCTGCTCACTTGGGAAGTCTCCATAAGGATGCTGCCATGCTACCAATCCAGCCTAGGCAAGGGAAGTGACTGCATTTTATGGGAAATATTTTATGCCCTGCATTTGCACTTCAAAAGCACAGGAATGAAAACAAGACAGGTACAGAGGGAGTCTTGATGGTGTTCATGCAGAATTTGAAGTGAGTTTCAGGTGAAACACACAGCCTTGTGCTTATTCAGGGATCTGTTTTAGCTGACAGGGGACTGCAACAAATACAACAATATTTTTGTACAACAATACAAATACAACCAGAGCCAGCTGCCATTGGATTAGGGAGGCACCAAAGTCTCCTGCATAAATCACAATTAGGCATCTTCCTCACACGTAAAATGGTGTTGAACATGAGGAGATGCATCCACACCTGTGCCAAAGGCATCCAGCCCTGCATCCTGACCCCGGAAGCTGAGCTCCATCCATCCCACTGGCAGGACACAGGGATATGAAATTACACACCTGGAAGTGCCTACACACAGCCCTTGCTAGTGTTACACTGACCTAGTGCTGGGGAGCCCTTCCAGCTCCTGCAATTGATGCTGGAGCCTCACACCTTGAGTAAAAATGTTTTTTCCTTGCCCAGTGCCAACACTGGCAACTGGCCAGAGCAACCTGCAACTCACCAGTAACCCAACACTGCATCATCTGTGCCAGGCAGCTGGGCCAAGGTGAATTAATTTGAGGACACAAGGTGTCTGCACACCTTGGATTTTACAGTGTTTGCTCTTTTTCTTCCACACAAGGGCTGAAGGCAACATTCCCAGCAGGTTGGGAAGCAAAGGATGAAGTCATTGCCAGGTAACAGATCAAGGATGGCAATAACAGGACACTACTTTAGCTCAAAAGCATTAAAAAAGCTCCCTTCTTTTCCTGACTGAAACAACCACACTCCTGTCCATTTTTCAGGTGTTCTGTAGTACAGTAGCTGTGAAATGTGCCAGAAAAGGCTCCCATCTCCCTTTTTTCTTCCCATTACATGTATGAAAAACATGAAGCTCTGAAAATTTTAGCTTTTATGTGGTTTTACCTGATCTCCCTTTTGTTACACCAACTGAGGTATAAGTGTGGTGTTTTCTTGGTGGTACCAGGACTTCCTGCATTTCACCAAATACCAAACATTACAACAAAACTCCCCTTAGAAAAATACACTTTTTGGTAATCTGTATTTCAGAGTCAAACACCCTCATAACTTTTCTGTACATTTTACACCAGCTCAGGAGGTATGGCACACAGAGTGATGGAAATGTTCATTTTAACTCGGAACCAAGGTTTTGCCCTAAATGCAGCAAAACCCTGCAGCATGACAATGCTACAGCAACCCTGATTGAATGGCCAAGCTTTAAAGCCAAGCTTTAGGAGCAGCACACCTGCACAGATACCTGCAAAGGAGACATCTCAGCCACAAGGCTTCAGAACTACAGTTACAAGGGAGAAAGATTCATTACAAACAGAAATTGTGAACACCTCCTGCCACCAGCATCACTCACATGGGCATGACCAGCATGTTTTTCCCCACGATTAATTCTGGCCTACGGGAAACACTGCTGACTTTTGTTCCTTTTTCATTCCCCCACGGACACAGGTGAGGGATAAACTGCTGACACTAGAGAGAAGCAGCAGAACAGGCCTGAATCTGCTCAGCAATTCCTTTTCTCAGATTCAAAGGTTGGCCCACTGAGAAGTGGACAGCAATTAACTCTGGAATATGAGAATCCAGCAAAAATTTAAGGCTGTCAAGTTACCAAGAATACAGAAAACAAAGTAAGAAAACTTTCTGATTTAGAAATGTTTTGATTCCTATTCTAGCAGAGCTCATGAAAGAAAGCAGCCAGAAGTTGATATGCCTATTTATCACATGACTAAAAGAGTTATACCAAGAATTAGAATTTCACAGTGCAATATAAGCAGCCATCAACTCCTTATATAAAAAACTACCATCTGATTGAAGTACAGTATTTTAAATACTTGCATTCTTTGTCACTGTTCACAGTTTGCTCACAAGAGCTCTACTCTGATTTTAATGCAGCAGCACATCCTTTTTACATTTTTTTGGCAGTCTCTATCTATATGCACAGAAGAGCCGGCCCAGCATCCAAATAAAAAGATCATACTGGATTTATTAATGCACCAAGCCCTTTGTTCATTTAGAAACATAAATTTAAAAACTTGAATCCTGACTCCAGGGGAATCATCTCCAGACCTGGCATCACTCAAAACCACGTGGGGCCAGTGCACAGCCCAGAGCAAAGCTGGGACAAGCTCAGCTCACACAGAGAGTGCTGCTGGCCAGGCTTCTCCTTTCCCTGCTCCCTCCATCCCAAGGAAGCCCCATCCACACTTACTTTATCCATGCGATCCTGTTCCACACCAAACTTCCCCCCGTAGCCATGGGAAGCTTTTGGTCCTGTTTGCAGCTCCCTCTCTTTGAGGTTCTGGTGCTCTTGGAATACATTCTCCCTCAGCTGATGAATACTTTAAAAGACAACAAAGCAGCAACTTTTACTAAGGAGGTTTCAGCAAGCAACTTCAAAAAGATGCAAAATATAAAGCTGACAAAACTGTCATCTTAATGAGAAGCTGGATCACTCGTATTTTTCAAGCCCTTCTCATTTTTTTCAGTGTATGAAACATTTCCTCATATTCTGAGACACTGGATTTGTCCCACTGCAAAATGTTGTTTAAAAAAAGAAAAGAAACTGATGGTTTTAAGAAGAATGTGGAAGGGAATTTTGCTGTTTTAGCAATCTTTTACCTAGAATTGATTTGTGCCTGAAACATATTTTTTTTTCCTTGTGTCCTAATTTAAATTCTTCCCAATTCTTCTACTTTCTATCTGGATGGCAACTTTTCAGAGCAGGGATCATCTCTTATCACACAGTCCCTGTAGGATCAGGGCTAATTCTAACACAGCATTCTGGACAGCACTGTACTGCAAAATAAAGATGTAAGGAAACTTGCACCTCCTCTTCCCAAGGTGATCCCTTAAAATGTGCAGAATTGAACTGAGGGCAGTGCAGGCTACAAAAAGAAGATTAACCCAAGGTGTAATCTGCACTTTAAGCACTTCCCACCTGAGTTTTGAACTTCCTCAGGTGTAATTCAGCCAGCAGGAATTCCCACTGCCCTCAGAATAGAGCAGAGCAACACTAATCCCTGAAGTAACCAGAGTTCAGTCTCCTCTGTTTGCAACATCACACCTTTCCTAAAATTGCTTTAAAGTTCTGTCCTAGACACTCTCTGTAAGAAATACAGGATTCAGAAGAGATGCATCATTTCTGTTTCACATATGCCTCTGTGATGCACTTATTTGCTTTTCCATCAGAGAGCTCAGTTTGTTACTTTGCCAGGGTTTTTATGAGTTTGGTTGTAGCAGTTTTCTAATCAAAGTGTAAGAATTAAGGGACAAAACGTTTCCTTAAAGTATCAAACTGAAACTGCTCAGATCCCTCTGCTTCTCCCCTGGCACTACTTGCTCTTGCACCAAAACAGCACAAAAAAACCTTTTTCAGATACAAAGGCAGGAAAAATCACATTTCCAGTGACAAAGAAAGATTTAAGGGTCTCTGCACCATACTTCTGCTCTAATTTCAGCTCTGAAGACAGACAGATTTGAAAGACCAGCCATCTGGCAAATAATCAATCTTCTACAGGGACTCTTGTTTTAATTATGAAGACACAAGTAACTGAGATCACATTAAAAGTTGCCAGGGACTGTGCCTGTTAATACACTTCACAAGAAATGCTTTACTTGATGTGCTCCTGGTGGCCGGACCCATTGACGGTTTTGGCTCCCCAGCGCTGCTCCTTCTCACTCACGTCGTTCTGTGAAGGACACACATCAAGAGAGAGTTAAAAACCCAAAGCAATCACCGGGCACACACACCTCAGAGCTCACAGCAAAAGCTTCCAGCAGTCACTGAGGCCACAGGTGCTGGAACAGCAGCTTCACCTCCCCTCCACTCCAGGGACACACTCCTGGCAGTTGATTTGGCCAAGCCACGTCCCCCACCCCAGAGCTCCTCTGGAACTGTCCCAGAACAAGTTCCTGGTGGATCAGTAAACCCCAAAGCCATACCACAAAGTCTGGATCTGTCTCCCAGTCATCAGCTCCATCATCCTGGCTGACAGTCACGGTGTGGCCTGCAGTAGCCTTCCACATCTGCAACACCAGCAGGAGAAGCAGGGTCACTCAACTGCCAGCTCGTGTGATTCGTGCAGGAGCTGAGAGAGGAGATGCAACCCAAAATTCCCAATAAAGCATGCTATTTAACCACATCACCAAAAGCTGTGCTTGCAGTGAAAACAGGTTTGACCACTGGAGCTCAGGCTGTCTTCTCAAGCTGCCTTACAAACCTGTTTAACTCTCCCATTTGCACTGTAAAAAGATTAGGAGCAATTGCTGTCTCAAGAGAACAAAGTCACCTTTCTTTGCTCAAATTAATGTGTGCCTTTGGTGCAGTCACTGCACTCAAAGACTTCTGCTCACACAGGTTTCCAAGCCAACATGCACTTCCAAAGACTGCTGCTAATTCTGGATCCTGTGCCTACAATTAAGGTGTAGGAATAGGTGATTTTTTTTTCCCCCCCCAGGCATTAAAAGTGATGAGCACAACATTGTTCTTCACCTGCATTACACCTGCACAGCCTCCTGTGTCGTGCAGGGAGTTCCAGCAGGGTGAGAGAAATCCCAACAACTCTAAGAATTTGCACACAACTCCAACAACAACGGAGAAGAGGAGCTCTGCTCCTTGGTAATCCCCAGTGAGACACGGTGCTCACAAACCCAGCACCCTGTCTGGCTTCCAGGGGAAACAGAGGGCGACTGCAGGAAGCAAGATTCATAAAAAAAGCAAACAATGACTTCTAGAAACAACACCCAGCACTTCCAAGAGGTTAATGATTTGGGGCCTCTCAGTTTCTGGAAACTTTATTCCCCCAGAGTATCAAGTTGGATGCTTTTAATTAACAGTTCAGCTAGTTAGCAGAATTCCTGATCTTCCTGGTGCTACTGGCTGGATTTTACACCCTTTATTCTACATAAATCAAAACAAATACATTCTAGAAAGCAAAAGTGAAACATCAAACTACAAGCTGCCTGTTCTCCTGGCTTTTTCAGAATACACTTCAGAGAAATTATTTTTTCTTTGCTATTCAACTAGAGTTCAGTTTTTTAACATACCAGCATTCTGTCCACTTACCTTTATCCTTCTAATTAAGAACAGATTACAAAGATAATTATCATAGGCTACTTAATTCACACAAGCATAATTCAGTGGGTGGGATGAAAACTCACTTCCTCTTAAATGCATAACTAATAATCCCTGGGTAAAGTCCACAACTTGTTCTGTCAGGCTCGTTCTGCAGCCTGGCAGAATGAGCTGATGAGCCACTTTTATGGAGCATTTCAGACATTTCAGGACTGGTAATGTGAGTGAGAGCAGCCAGAAAACTGACAGTCAAACACCAGCATAGCAAATGCTGGAGTAGCCGGGAAGGAGGGTGTAAAAGCAGAGCAGGTGACATATTAACAGTATTAGCACATTTCCCTTCATGTTTTTTCAGGTCTTCCATCTCCAATTCCTCTGGCAGTTAAGGAACTAACCTTTATAATAGTACCTCATATCCAAAAAGCTTTTGAGACTATGAGTTTATAACCCAGCACAGGTGGTTTTATGTCATCCTTAAAATACTCTGTCTAAAGCCTTCTCTCACATGATTGTGTCTGATTGTCCTACCCTTTCCTACTAAAATCCATCTCTCACCAAAAAACCCCCAAAAGCCTTGGAAAGCAGAACCCAACCAGCTCAATACTGAAATTCAACACGGGTCCAAGTTCTTTCTAACTTCTCCTAAGGGGGATGTTCTGTATCCATCCTTATGTGCTCCACCACGCTGTGAAGGATGTTTAGGAATGGAATTCAAGTGATGAGAGCTGACTCGGGTGCTGTGTATGGTGAATTTCTATTTGCTTTGTGCCAAACACAACTTCTTTCCCCCCAAGTACTCGTTTCTTATGCTCACTTGATGGATGTATTTTGTTCATTCAGCTGTGCTTGGACATGTCAAAGAACAAAAGCTGCATCCTTCAGTCTAGGTTTCACTGCTTCCTCCTGAAGCTCTCACAGACAATAGCACAGGGAAGAAGGATTTCACACGCACCCGCGTGCAAAATCCAGCACCCACCACGATTCTCTGCAAATCATGCCCACAAAAGCCAACATTTTCCAATGCTCCACAGCTTAGCCCCGCACTCTGTGAATTTCACAGAGCAAAGCGGTGGAATTCACTCTGTGGATTCCACAAGGAGCAGAGCAGCCCCAGCGGCCGGAGCTCCCAGCCCGCAGGCAGAGGAATAAGCCCGGTTTCCGCCTGCTATTCCAGCACCGATTCCAGGGCAGAACGAGGAGAAACACGATCTATTCATGACTCACTGGCTCACGTGGTCATGATTCCTGAAGGAAGGAGCGAACGCTACGGTTCGAACACAAACCCAAGCTAAATATATATGCCTGGGATGTATGCGCTGCCCGGCGCTGCTATGACTAATCAGGCACACATCATCCTACCCAGCACCTTCAGCGGCAGCCTGGGCACCTCCCCGCTGCCCGGGCCTAGGGACGGGCTCGGGGCAGCAGCGCCCAGGGGAGCCGGGAGATGTGAGGGGAGCCGGGAGCAGCTCCCAGGCCGGCCGGGCCCCATGGCCTGAGCCTGGCACGGCGGCCGGGGGCTCTGCCCTGCCGCTGTAGGGAGATCCTGCCGCTTGTCCTCAAGTTCCCAGCTTTGGAGTTTAAATATATTTTTTTTTAAAGAAAAAAAAGGACACGGAGCCGCGACGCCCCCCGGCTCTGCCTTGCGCTGCCCGGCCGTGCCCGCAGCCCCCGGCCCGGCTGCCCTTCGGCCCCGCCGCGCTTACTCTGCCTCTGCCGCCGCCTCCTCCTCCTCGGCGCTGGCTCCCCGCCGGTGCTTCCCGGGCTGGCGGCGGCTGCTGCTGCTGCAATTTCCGCTTCTCCCGAGCTCCCACTTCCTCTTCCCGGCTCCAGGTGGGAGCGGGACGGGCTCCGCTCCGCCCCGCCGGGAGGGGCCCGCTGCCCCGGGGAACGCCGCCTCCCCCGCGGCCTGCGAGCCACCCGACCATCATAAATGCTTATTTCTATCATAAATGCTTATTTCTGGAGCTGCTCCGTCCCCCCTTTCAAAAAATGCAGCATCAGTAGTTTTAAAATGGCCACAGGGGAGTTGCTGGTGCAGTTGTGAACATCCTTCTTTGTTTTTTAGCAGTCACTTTTGCACCGTCATCTTTTGGAAGTCGCGTCTACTTCGTTCCCAGGGGTTTTCATCGCTTTTTATCAGCGGGCAAAAGGTTCCCCCGTGGCCGGGATCCGATCCAAATGAAACGGATGCCAAAATGGGAACTACGGAGGTTTAAAACACTGTGGAATGAGGTGATGGTTTGTTCGCGTCTTCTAAAGGAGGGGAAGACCCCAAGGAACGCTGTTTCTATAGATAAACACACAAATTCAAGCTGTAATAGAGGGCAAGATGATAAAAAATCCAGGTGAACACAAGAACAACTTAATTCTGAATGTAGCCAGTTCATGCCATAAATAGGTCCGTTACTTTTTCCTGGATTACATGCAGTGTGATTTATCCCAAAAACTGGGTACAGTATATTTGAAAAGGGCTGAATTTATTCTAAAAACTCTGTCTGCTAGAGGAGAACACACGTACAGAGAACTTCAATCCTTTAGGGATTACTTCTGTCTCTTCTGTGTCTTTTTGGAGTCTTCACCTGTCCCTCCATGTACAGGTAGAAATACCAGCCGCATTTATGTATCACTTTTCGCCCATCTGTTCCAACATCTCCTGTAAAATCAAAAGGTACTGCCACCTCAGGTAACTACAATTGCCCTTTCCCTCCCAAGTCCCCTACTATTAACAAACAATGAGATTAACAAACAATGAAATTAACAAAATGTAGAGTAACTTGTGCACCAAAGCTATAACCCTGACAGTGGGAAGTGAAAAACTTTCCTTTTAAAGGCAAAGTGACACTTTAGTTCCTTTTAAAAGTACCACCCTCAAACATATAGTGTCAATTTTTATTTACCTGAAAATTAATTTTGCTGCCACTCCCTCTCAATTTTTAGCCTACTAAGCCCCAAAAATAAATTCTGCTTTGAACTAATTTACCTGTTCTCCAAATCTTGGCATGATAAATCACTGCCGTCCACAAGACAAGATACTACTACATCAGTTTAAAAGACAGAACTAAAATTTTGAGAGTCTCTGTCCTTTAGACATGCAAAAATTGCAAGTTTAAAGTTCACTCAGATAATTCTGAAGCATGCAGACAGGATGCATAGTTTAATTTTTACAGCCCTCTTTCCAACTGAAGCCTTTAAAGACATTTGGCAATTTACAAAATGTTGTAACTAATCAAGCATTACCTAAAGCTTACTGTAACAGACCCAGGTGCCTTTTCCATGTGCAGTTTTCTTTCAGCGGGGTGTGTGGGAGTTATTACAATTGAGCAAGACACGTTTTTCTGATCTCTCCAGCACAGCTCTGCTGTGTAACTCAGAAGGAAGTCACCACACACAGGATTTTTTTGCCAGTTTGTGAAAGCTTTCGCCATTTCACTCATTTATTCTACCTCTCTTGTCAGTTCCATTGTTCCATAACAGTTAAGGTTTTACAGCCTCAAAATAATAAACGCATTTTCTGTTCACATTTTACAAGTCTATCCCGCATTGGTTTCACTTTTGAGAAGCAACAATACATGACTTTGAACACCTACTATCACTCACATCAGTGACCAGCAACGCCTAGGCAAGGTTTCTCTAAACAGCAAAGTTTAGCTGAGCAGTGAGTCAGGATTTCCTTCTGCAGTTCCATTTTAGGAGTTTTTTTCTAGAAAGATAGATTCTCTGAGAATATAAAAGAGACTGCAAATGGACAGACAGCAACTCGTACAGACAAGCCAGACAAACAGAGATGCACCACTGAACAAGGTTTAGAGCATCCATGGCAGTGTTTCTCCAGGCCTTCCACATCCTGCTGTTGATCTGGAGGACATGATGAAATATGCTTTACTACTCCTTTCATCATTCTGCAACTTTATTCCTCTGTCTTCTACTCAATGAAATGGTTTACAAATATATAAACATTGACATGAACAGCCCTATTGTGACCCCATTTTGCACTGGTTCCCTCAACTCCTATGTTTCTCCCCAAATATCACTATGGCCAAGATTTCATTTTATTACCAAAGCAACCATTGCTGCTGTCTAGGACAGCGTTTCCATTTTCACCATGTGGACCAGAATACACTCAAGTTGTGTGTCAGGTCTGGTTTATTATTTTAAAAAGCAAATCATAGCTCTAAAGATGAGCAGAAGTAGGCAATAAAGCAGTTTTTTTCCAGAAAACTGATATTAATGCATGTGAACACGAACAATTCCAAAGAAAATGTTACATCATCTAACTGAATATTTTTGCTCCTGGAAAAAGGTCATCATTTGAAACCAGATCTACAGGGCAGCAAATAATCATTAAGATGCTTTATTGACAAGATCCACTCACTGCAAAGTTTCTGCCTGCATACAATTAGATCTTAGCTTTTCCATAGTGTTTTATTGGCAGTGGAAATGCATCAGTACTTTATTGAAAGCAATAAATAATACTGTGATAAAAATAGTTCAAAAGTAGACTGTACATATTGTTACATAATCTGAAAATACACAAAAGATTAATAGAAAAACAGAACAGTAACAATGAATTTCAGTTTTACAAGCAAGTTAAAAGTGGAAAACAATAAGAAAAAAGACATGCTATATATATTGTTGCATAATAAATAATGCACCATCTGAACAGATTCTCGCTGGCTTTTTAATATGCCATTTACAAGTGTCAGATACATTTTCTACTCATACAGTCCAAAATGGCTACAACCATCCAAATTAAAGTCCAGACAAGTCTTTAGAACAAGTTTACAAAACACATAGGATGACTTACATAAGAAAAGTAAGGCCTTTATTAGAAGATGCACTGCTTTAGTTTTCAGCCCATTGTACCTTCATCTTTCACTACTCATTTGACAGGAGGCTGCAGTGCTTTAGGATTGGTCCATTAAAACTGGTTCCACCAGCATCTTTCCACCAAGTGTTTTCAAGCAAAAAGGTCTAGGACAAAAAAAAAAACCTCTCTGTGGCCTGTGGCTCATGACCAGGAATCATTATGAAGTCTGTCTTCCTCGGGGAAGGAAAAGCAAAAACAAAAAGAGTCCTCGGTTTATGGCTTGTTTTGAGTCACTGCGCAGAGGCGCCGCACAAACACAGCAGAGGGTGTGAGCACTGAGGCAATCGCTCCTGCAACGCGTCCTGCAGGCTGAGGAGTTCCTCCCAGCTTTTCCAACCACTTCCACTTTAAATAAGGACAAATTGCCACTACTTGACACATCCTCTGTGTGGAAAGGTACAGCTCTGAGGAGAACAACACTCGTGTACCGTCCCTCCTACGTCAACAAAGGCTCACCTGAAAAAAAGCTGGACTTGTTTTCAGATCTAAGCTAAGCGCTCCAAAAGACAAAATATATACTGCTCGGTGTCATGATACTTTTACAAAGGTATTAAAATCCTTTTCACCTTCAGTTTCATTATTTAAAAAACAATGATAATTACAGTTACTGCATAATTTACAAAAACCCTATATTGCTCATAGGGACATATACATACAAGCATTACAGTACATTCAGCTGGAAAGACTAAAATTAGAATAAAAAATCAGCAATGATTTGATTTGTAGACTGAATAGAAACAGAAAAAGTAAGTAACTATATAAATGACAAGTCACATAAATATAAGAAACATTTAGATTCTAAAATATTTTCTCTATAGTACTCATGAATTTATTTGCTAATTAAAAACTCTGTAATAAAATATCTCAAAGTGTCCATTTAACAAGTATTAACAGGTTAAGGGTTCCAAATGTTCAAAATGCTGCATATCACCGGTAGAAATAGTGTGGGTAAACTGCAAAGACAACAAACAAAAACAACACACAAAAAGAAAAAAACACAGAAGATTCCATTAGCAGGTTTTAACCACCATTGCATTCCAAGATTGTCACAAACAGCTCAGCAGTGATGCACTGAATTACTGCCATGCCATGCTGGATATCATTTTATTGCCTCCTGCAATCTCCAGCTGCAATGCAAATAAAGCAATAAGGGCAAATGTTTCTGTCTTGAGGATTTCCATCCCACATCACCTGACTACAGAAAATCCTGAACCAGGGAGGAGAATCTGGGGGAGAGACTTAAAACTTCAGTTTCTTGTAACTAAAAATACTGTAAAGAGAGCCCCTGAGATTATGTATGAACTGACACTCATGTGGTCTGAGCTGCTACATGCAGGAGTTTCCTCTGTCAGCAGTTCACATATAAGAACTCTTTAGAACTCAACTCATACATGCAAAAGGTTCTGAATTTGAGGAAGCAAATACATGAGTTGGAAGGGATGCTACCAGTAAGAAGAAAGACACTGCAAGCAGAGAAGACAGGCAATTTACAGTCCATGAAAGATATCAGTGAGGGGGAAAGAGCCACTGAGTTGATTTTTTAAAATTCATTGTAATTAAAAAAAAATAATTTTTGGGCTTGCTTGCAAAATGAGAGAAGTACTGTGTCATGAGAAAATACAGCAGAGGCTGCTGCAGAAACATTCCAGATCCTGGAGAAAGACAGGACAACAGCCCATTCAGAAGCCAGAATACATGGATTTTGTGTTACCACACATCAACAGCACTGCTCCCCAGATTGAGGCTGCAGGTACCTAAATCCAAGCAGCCAGCCCAAGCAATCACAGGGGTATGGAGTGTCCAGGAACTGGGAAACTGCAGTTATCCCTGTAACAATTCAGTACTGAAATATGTTTTAGTGGGACAGCTCTGATCAAGCAAAGACTGTGAGAGATCAGCAATCTGAGCTGCAGTGTCACACACTGGATTATTTTTTCATCCCTAATTTATTCTCTCTTCCCCCCACCCCCCCTTCCACTAGCTGTGCTTCATCCAGCCTTGATTTCAACACTTTCTACAGATCTGTTTAGCACAGGTCCTTTTTGAAGCTGTTTTAAAAACCTCACAGGAACACATTTCTGACAAAACCCAGTATTTCAACGCTCAGTCTTACTGTAGGAAATAAACTTGGGATTTCCAATAGAATGACCTACCCTGAAAACCTGGACTATTTTCTAAGTGTGTAAAACCACTGTAGGAAAATCCCTGTTGCTTTATTGCACAAATAGCTGCTTCAGTGTTGTTCCTATCAGCTTTACTCACCAGGAGAAGGCTTTAACAGGAGTAGGTCCTTACTGTGGCAGAATCCAATCTTTGTGTTCCTGATACACTGCCTATTCCAAGAAGCATGGGAAGACATGCAGAACACAGCATGCATGTTAGTTTTCAAAACAAAAAAAAATCCCTCCACAGCAATGGTGATTACTGCTTTGGTACTCACCCAACTCTAAGGTTACAAGTTAGAAAAGCAGAATTTATTTCACAGTTTGTATATTAACCACTTTTTGTTCCACAGGCTAACAAAATGTATTCTAAAAAATCTGCTTGCCAATTAGCACAGAGAAATTGGCAAAGGTGATTTTTTAAGTTATTTACTACTTTATGTAGTTTGTAAATATCTAATATTTCAAAAAGAAAGTGGTTTTACATGGTAAAGGCTTAATCTGCTTTCATTTATAGAATTTTCCACATGAGTTTTGGTAAATATTTTGTGCTAGTGACAGTACCTAAAATTTAGAAGAGCTTACTGAGAGTAGCATGAGATGCAAAAATTGGTTTTTTGAGCTTTATGAATAAATAAGAGTTTTCAGAACCTGAGGCAACTCCAACAGATTGTGTTCTCACCCTGTCTGTTCCAATAAAAAAACATTTCATATTTGCTTCTGTGTGTCTTTTGTAAACTAAATTCAAGCCAAATGTTGTTCTTATGTTGCTACAGGTACGGTTTTTAAACAGACAAGATCCCTCATGTGACAGGAGATCAACCTCCACTTCCAGGTGGGATTTTTGGGGTCTGCTTTTGTTGGTTTGGGTTTTTTTAACTCATATCTGTGTGTGAACACATATGCCCAAAGATCATTAAGTACACAGCAATGAATAAAACAGTGATTTCAAGTCTGGTCAATAATGAAGTGATCACTGCAGGGGGGGTAATGCACCTGTTACTGAAGTTTTACTCATCTCAAAATTATCTGAGGGGGTTTACTCACATCATTTTTGAATGCATTTTATTGCATTTCAGAAGTGGGGTTCATATTGGTCTAATTGCTGCTAATCAAAAATTCTGCACTGTGTGATTAAAAGACTCCTACTAAGCTGTCACTTTACTTTCCTAAATTACATTTATTTCTAGCTATGATTCTCATTTTGTTACTCCAGTGATGTAAAATAGAAACTTCACCTCTAGTACAGCTTCCTGAAATGACAAAGCACCCTATGGTTAAACACAGTGTTATAAAAACAACCATGCACAAGGCAGATGCTTTTATGCAGCAAAAAGGTCATTTGGACTTAATTCCCCTGGAATCTCAGGCAAAAAATAAAGAACATCATGCTTAAAATTATACAAAATCAATACCATCAATCTGCATCTTCTTTGGCTGCATAGAGGGTGAAGACATTGAGGTTGTAACTCTGAAATTTGCAGGAAGAGTCTCTGCTGATCCAGCAGCTAAACCTCTTATGTCCTTTGGTCTAAACTTCTTTCTCCACGAAGGTGCTCTCCTAAAGCTCTTATCATCATCCTGTCATATTGACAAACAACATTAGCAGTGCAAAAAGTGTTATTGGGGATTGTTACTGACATTAAAAGGATTACTGACAAACTTAAGTAAATGTATCACCACTGAAGAAGGCAATTGTGAGGAAATAAAAAGTAAGTGTATTAAATACTGCATTGCCAAGCAGGGCTTTCCTTAAGCACTTGGGTAAATGTAATTTAATTACCCAAGTGCATTTTCCTTCCCCCATTAATATATCTGCATCTTTCAAGCAATATTTCCACATAATGCTACACTTAGTAAATACAGTTAAATACACTTCCAAAAACATCTTTGGTAGAGAATGTATTGTGTCAATGCAAATGTACCCACTGGGCAGCTCCATTTGCCAGCTTCCCATTTAGAACCAGTTACATCCTTTCAATGCTCAGATTTATTCCCTTGTACAATTAGGAGATAAGTGTCTCTATTATTTGGAGAGATCTTCATGATCAAACTGCCCTGTGCCACTAGAACAGAGCAAACATCTGTTGCCTTAAAGCTCCTTTTGCAGTTTGAAATCTCCAAGGAAAATACTTTAGAAAACCATCAATGCTTTCTGATGGGTTGTTAAAACCTTGGTAGAGATGCACAAGGGAACAGAGCTGTCAGGAGCTTCCCCTTCCCCTGTCCTCATGCCGGCACCAATGTTTCTGAGACTGGTTTCCTGAGCTGGTTAACCACAGAAGGGTTTTGTCACTTCAGCCTTAATCTGCAACACTTTTGCCTACATGTGCTACCACATCAAATCTCATCAGCACCAAGGATGAAGCAGTATGGAGTTAATTAAGGCTCTCCTGGGGAAGTAACATCAGCTTGAACCTGTCCATTGAGCAACCTAAAAGGTTAAAGATGGAACACTCTCCTCCATGATATTGGTGCACAGAATAGCTTCACACTTAGAGAGTTTTACACTCATTTCAATGCAGTTGTACAATAAAATCACAGACTGCCCAACAAAAATTACTTTGATGTGTAAACACACCTGGTGGTCTTCTGCACCAGTATGAATCACAATTAACAGAAGATTTCTTAAAAACCACTCAAAGCTCTTTGAAATACTGCTCTTTAGGATAAAGTGCCTTTCTCTATCACAGCTTGCTCATTGCAATGCTGGTCACTAATTTTCACATATTTTAGATCAAGAGGATTCAGCCCTAAGTGCTGCTATTAGACGGGCTAGAAAACCAAACTTGCAAATCTTCCCAATACTTTCATATTCAAAGTCATCTTACCAAAATACACAAAACCCTGCTGTATTTAGAAACCCTCAGAGACAAGGAGTTTCAAATTAAAGTTTCTGTCATTGTTCTGTCAAAAGCTTCAAGAGGTTAAGGCTAAATTCTTTCACTGAGCAGTTCTGATAAAGTTTCCAGAACCATAAAATGGGTCAATAACTCAAGTAACTTACTTCATCAAGTCTTCTGTCAGTGCCCATAGCAAGGAGGTTATTGAATTCCCTCTCCAGAACAGCACGAGCCTGAAGTTTGTGGTACGAAAGAAATGGAAGTTGATTCCAAAAGATTAGTAATTAGTAACTTATAATGATTTTAAAAACTTAATAGGACCCAAATTGCTTAGTGCTTTCTTATCAGATTAATAAACATGCTTCATACTTCAAAAGTCAGTACTTGAAAAGTTACAATTTAATTTGTAACTTATAAAAAATTTAAGGAAAACTTAACAGCTCTCCTCTATTTGTGATATGAAAGTTCATGACTCTGCCTCTAACTTAATTATTTCAGAGTAAAAACTGGCAAACAAAAATGATGAGTTTCACACTATTTTGTGAAGATGGGCTGTGAAGAAAATATTCAAGCAATTCTTTTCCCAAGCAAATCTACCAATAAGAATTGTTATTAACAACTAGAAAACCATCAGAAAAGTACGATTTTAAGTTTTTGTCATGTGTGACAATGGACAACTTTGCATCCATTTTTAACCTTCCTAGGAGGCCTAAGGTGCCTCATCCTTGGTTACCTGTGTGTTTTGAGTGGGGATTTGCAGCAGGAGAGCCAATGCATTGTAATCAAAGGATTCATCTAAGGCCACAAGCGCGCCGTGAACGCCGCTCTCCTGCAGGTTATTGGCGTATTCCTTAAGGCCGATGGACACCACCCATTGGATCATCCTCTCATTGCTCCACACCAGGACATCTGGGGAGGCAAAAACATAGTGCCAGACTCATTACAACACCTCTTCTCTGAGCCAAATCATCCACAGTCATGAACTGGATGATTGAAGTGGAAAGTAAACATATTACAACTCTGCTGGAAGACATTTCACACCATAACTTAAATATTCCACGGAGCAATTCTCTATATGTAAGAGATGCACCCATTCCATTTGGGAGGTGAAAAACAACCCACCAGCCACAACTCTGGCTTGCTTGCTGCCAGTTAGTTGTGACTCCTGGGAATGATCTCAGGCACAATTAACAAGTTAACCACCAAAAGGTTATCCATGATTTGAAAGGAAAGGGAAAGAGCAGGGACAGAACCTTCTAAGCAAGTTTTTAGACTCAGATATCAAAAAATGCTTCTGATATTAAGCAGGGAACAAAATTACTACAGCAAATCTTGGAAAATCATGAATTCCTACCCTACTTTCTCTTACTCCTTCTCTCTTGTACAAGAATCATCATGAATCTGGAAGATATAATTACCTAAGTCACTTGGATATTTTTTCATCAACTGCTGGGCAATAAAAGTTACTAGCCACAAGCAACAATAAAATAATGCAGATGTAAAGTTATGTCAAAACAGGGGGAAAAGAAGAAAATAAGGACATCCCTCCCCAAACATGTTCTTAACTGTCCTAAAACATTTAATTTCAAACTTCAGAGCAGTATGAGTTTCCAAAATGTTCACATTTGTAGCATAAGTAAGTGATTTAATGATGTGGTTTATCATTCAGGGTTCAGGGCCTACATCCAGACACGCCTTGTGCATTTAACACTTGTTATTTTATAAATGGTTCCATCCTCTAAAGCCTTTTCTTTGTTTACGGATCTTTGAGGCTGATCAGTGAAAACATGGCAGAATCAGACTGAGGTGAGGACAACGCACTAACCCTTAATTTCATTCTGGCTTTCTTCTCTTTTTCTTTCCAGTTCTTTTCGATCATAATTCAGTCTTCGGAGGCACATAATTCCACACTGAAAACTGTTCCTGTTTGGAGCAGAGAAAAAAAATACCAGAAAAAAAATATTTCGAGATAATGGAATCACTTAACTGTGGGTGAGGTCTCCATCTTCAGCCTTGTTACCTGTGAAAGCTGTCCACCATTTTCAGCTGCCCACGCAAGTCTTTCTTGGTTAAGTGGTCCAGCATGCGAGCATCCACCAGACATTCCATGAAGTAGCTGCGGTACTGAGGGAGCCCCAGGCTTGGCAGCCACTCATTGCCAATCCACTCGTGGTTCATGTCACCATAGGCTAGTGTCTGGTTTGAAAAAAAATTAAGGGACATGCTTATTGACATGAGAAAAGAAAAGCTATTCTAGACAGCACAGTTTAAAGAAATTGCTTATTTGATTCTTAGCCTGTAAAGATAAGCACATCAGAATACTGAATACTACGTGTGTGTTTGCCAAAGAAGTCATCCTCATGGAGAAAAGCAAGTGCAGATATTCACATCAGCAAGTAAAACTGCCTCAATTTATATCAAGAAATAGCATGACAAAATATGCAAGAGCTAATAAAAGTTTACAGAAAGACTAATCTACATGGTTGGACAGCAAAAGCCATAGAATTTAATTGTGTTGAGATGTTGTAAATACTCTCGCCCTTGAAAACTAGGGGGGAATCTTATTTTTCTGGTGACTTTATAAAGAAAACATATCAGAAAAAGAACTGCGGGCCTTTTTATATACAGTTAGCTGTTTTCAGAAACTGATAAAACCCTGTTATCAAAGAACAAGCCATTCTAAATGCTAGTCTTTATCCTAAAAGAGATTTTTCTCATTACAGTTTTGATCTGCAAATCACCAGGCATTTTTTTAGAGAAAACATCTATAGAAATAAGAGTTTGTAATCATACATCTAATCACTTCTTGGGCAACAAAACCAGGGAGCTCCTTTTTTCAAAAGCATAATAATTCAGATTTTTCTGTTAAAAGGCAAAAGCTTCATTTCTCCTCTAAAGGAAGCACCTTCCAGAAAGGAGCAAGGCCACAAGGAAATGCACGTCTCCAAGCCAAGTGAAAGAGCTCCTTACTCTGGACTTGTTATCACTGAGAATCAACAAATGAGTAGCTGAGATGTAGTTAATGGGACTTAAACCAGCTTTAAGCTGGAGAGCAGCCAAGAAAGAAGAGCCCACACTGTGCAAAGATATGGATCATGGGTAAATCCCAAGTTACCTTTCTATCCCTGTAAAAATACTCAGCTACATCAATGTCTGAGAATACAATTAGGATTTGCCACCACTTTAAGGCAAAACAATCAATCAAGGGGAATTACAGAATTAGTGCATAGAAATCTACTTAACCATCCAAGCCCAGGGTACCTTGTGGCACACCTGGGATGGTGGCTGGGTTGGACAGGGACATTTTACACAGAGCAGATATTCCTCTTGGAATTCTGGCTTCCTCAGAGAGCCACCCCCAACCAAAACATTAAAATATTTAAATCACATGTATTTCCCAAGTGTGCATTGTAGAGAGATAAGGCTGCAGTTTCCCCCTCTCCCAATCCCAAGGTCACACCCAGAATCATTAAAAGATGCTGGCCTAAAGGAAAACCAGATTCTTTCATGCTCTAATGATTGTGACAGTTTACATACAGTCTGTAATATGAGATAAAGTTTCCAACCTGAGCCCAGCTTCCCTCCTCATCTTCCTGTTAGGTGGTTAGGAAAGCAAAAGAACACACACATATTAGTGGTTAAGTTTAGTAAGGAGGTCAAAGTTAATGGTGCACTGCAAGACTCTAAATCTACTGCATACCAAAAAAATCTAGACAAACCAAGCATCATGCAATGTAAAAAATTATACACAAGGCATTTATTTTTGTATGAGAAGTTGCAAACCCCATCTACTGATTAAGTTTTCTGGAGAGAAGAAATTTCTGCACCAATAATTCAATTTGTCTATTTGTCAATCAAGTAAGAGCTCCATTTTACAGATTAGAGTTTTGTTTACAATCTTATCAACATTGATTTTTTTCTTCCTCCCTTCTGGGAAAAAAGCTATCAAGATGCAGATTGCAAGGTTAATAGTTGGAAGAAGCAATGATCCAGAATTTTAGTGCATTAATTTGAAAGAAACAAAAAAAAGAAGAAAAAAAAAAAAGACCAAAAGGTACTTGATTCAAATGTTTAAGAAGTGGAAAAAGCACTCTAAGGAAGAGAAGTGGCAACACTGTAAACTAACCGTTTGTTGTGTGGCTGTAAGATTTTCCATTTCTTCATGTGTTACCCAGACATTTCCCGTGGTCTAACATGAGCCCACAGGGAATCAATCCCATCCAGTGAAAGGAAAGCAGTAACAAAGAGGAGAGGTTGCAGAACAGATAAGCAAATCGGTACTGTAAGGAGCAGGCATGGGCAAAGCAATGGTCTCTAGGTCAGCTACAGCTACTGACAGTCATGGCATGCAATAAAAGCCTACTCACGGGGATCAACTTCCTTCACAGATATTAACAAAACTCAGCAGCAGAAACAGCTGACAGGATTTCATTAATGGGTAAACAGTCAGCTCTGCTCTAATCCAAAAAATACATTTGTAGCCTAGCACATAGCCCCAGGAATAACTTTAGACTGCAGAGCAGGCAGACTCATGAGAGAAAATTCCCACTACGTGCCTAAATTTACTAGAGAGAGACAGGTGCCTCCTAGATCATGTAGTCTGCATTATTTGGAGTTAATGGCTTTACAGCTACATTAAAAGAGCCTCCAACTATCCTACAAATTTCTGTACACACTTGTAGACTTCATCTGTATTTTAAATTCTCTGGAGGCCAAAATAACACATACTCTAAATACTTTGCATTACATACTTAGACTGAAATAAACTTCTCTATTCCTCAAGAAAGAAAATTGCAGTTATCCCTTTAGTTAATTTCCATGAAAGGAAGGAACAGCCTATATTTAAATGAAGTGTTCCTTTCCAGAAATTCTTAATACAAGTTCAGTTCTAAGTTTACAGTCAAACATGGGGAAATTCTAGGTGTTTATTGTGCTCAAGTAAGTTTCCTTACCGTCCTTGAGGTGGGAGGGGCAGAGGGGCTGGTTAGGGACATGATTTCCTGGATGGCCAGGCGGAGCTTGAGCCTGTGCAGGGGATTGCTGATGCCGATTTCCCGCTGGATTTCCGTGTCAGACAGCGCTGACATGATAGCACCGCTTTTCACATTGGCTCGGCAGGCGGCCACGTACCAGGCTGGCATCCCCACCCACAGCTGCAACACACAGAGGGAAGTAAACAGGATGTGGAAAACATTCCTGCCTCCAAACCCACACAGGCTTTACATTGAGGGGGCTTTTTGTTCATTTTGGGAGGAGCACTCACCTCCAGCCACACCACCACAGTGGGCCCATCCCACTGTGCAAAAGGCAAACCTTGTCTTCTGGCTTCCTCCAGCAACTCGTGCCTACAATTACAGAAATAGTTATTAGTTATAATAATGGATGCTACAATTCCAGCACTGCATTCACTTCACTATTGTCTTTCCAATAATTAACTCATTCCTTTCCCAGCCAGCCTTATATGACACACCTCCTCAGGCAGGTACAGCACATGTACAGGGACTACGTAGGGATGAAAGCTGAGCTGGGCAGGAAATCTGAGAGCAGCAGAGATGTAGATCTTGCCTTTCAGAACCCAGCTTCCGAAGTCACTACTGACACTTGCAGCCCAAAGTGAAGATGTCAGGCTTATTTGGCAAGCAGATTCTCAGCTGCTCAGTTTTCTGCCCAGCAAAGCTGAACCAAAGCAGCCATTTCTCCTCAGCATGTGTAGATTTGAATCCTGTGGCCACACATGAGCACATCAGACACGCCCGTCCATCAAGCTGTCAGGGCTGGACACTGGGACAGTGACCATTCCACTGGTGAACATCAGCCTGTCAGAACGTCTGGCACAGCTTCAGACAACCAGAGTTGTGTTTGGCAATTCTATCCTGACAGGCTGTGTACTGAAACTCAGCTTTCATCTCCCCTGATGACACCATTTCCTTTGTTGTGCTGAAACAGAAGCGCCTGAAGTTTCATATTGACAATTCAGCTCCCAGAGACAATGGAAGCTCACAAGGTCCCTATAAATAGTTGCCAAAAACGTTTAATAAACCAAAGGACAAAAATTAGCACTGTGGGTATAAGTATGCAATGCTGCTTGGATATACCTGGCTAAAAACATGGAGAAAGCCTAAAAAAAGCATTTTTACACTGCCTTTGAAAGCCAGTTATATATGGTTAAATCTCCACTCATTCTCCTTTGAAAATCTGAAAAAACAACTGCACCTAATTAGACTGATTTTATTGTTCTTTATTCATGCCTGCAAGTGTAGAATTAAGATATGCAGCAATATTACTGAGTCAAGACCTTGCATTATGTATTTACCATTTTCTCACTATTTCAATCAATTAAAATCTCCTTGCCTTTTGAACTGTCTCACTGGAGAGATCTAAGGTAATAACAGTTTTAGAAGTTATAGGTATTAAAATACACAAGGCACCTTGAAGAGTGATTACTGACAGACAAGGAGCTGTTTTGCTACTCCTACAAAATGGAAATGCAGCATTCAGCTCTTTTAGACATATTTGGGATCCTCACGTTATATTGGGAGGTAACTAAATATTAAAAAGAAATAATGAAGCAATAAATATACTAGCAACTGCTTTATCATCTGCACACCAATAAATTCGTATTGCTCTGGAAGAACCTCCCAGTAATTTGTGCTAATTAAATGTGCTTCCCAGGAATGGAAAAGGGGGAGGAAGGAAGGCACGGCCAGACAACTGGTTACAAATAATCATTCAGGTACCATTTTGGGATCCATCCATTAAGGTGGAACAGCGTTCAGCAGTCAGCAGCTGAATTTCCCTACCAAAAAAGACTGTAAAAGCTAAGACATATTTGTACTTTTCAAAAAGACACATATTTCTGAATGTGGAAAAAAGGATCAGCTATTTCCCCACTACTGTGGAATACATTACATTCATTTTACAATTAATTAGCCCTGAACACATTTTGTTCTGCTTCTCTTTGTTGTTTAAGATTTAAAAATTAGAAAAATAAATTTATAAGATCATATGAAACACTGTTTGGTAAGAACAGAATAAAGTGCTTAATACTGTATTTGCCAGAAAGGAACACAAAGTTTCTTCAATTACTTTAGCTTCCAAATTGGTGTCTAGGCCTTCCTTTTTGGTGGTTGTATTGTGTGGAGTTCAGAGAATATCAGTGTCATTTCTGGTAGTTCTGTAAGTCTCATTGTATACTCCATGGTAACCATGAAACAGTGAATCCTTTGGAGCAGAATACAAGGAATACATCAAAAATGTAAGGAGAGGTTATGATGCCAACTTGAAACTGATGGTGGTAATGTAGGAAGAAAATAATTGTGTGATGGAAGAAAACACATAAAAATAAAAACAAACAAAGAAAAAATGTTTATGAGATGAGTTTATGCAGAAATTATTCAATGGATCCAAAGAGGAAAGCAACCATGAAGCGGAAAATTAATTGCAGAATTTGTTCATATGCAGTGAGAGATAAAAAACTTGCTTGCACAGGAAAGCTCAAGATGTAGCCCAGGCACAAAACATCTCATAGGAAGAATTCAGAAGCAGCTGCTGTTTCATCTGCAAATGATGCACTGATGTTTTCTTCCTATAGCAGAGACGTTCTCTTTTCCCACTACTCCCTTCAAACTCCAAGACACTCACTGCATTCCAGTAAAATGTGATCAGATAGATCCCTGAGAGATCACAACTGAGTCTCACAGCCCAAGCATTATTTACACCAGTTAGGAAATAGGAGCCAAATCCAGAATCTTTGTGAGGAAAAAAATATTGCAGTGGTGTCAGCAACGTTAACAGCTGGTACAAACCTGGCCCTGTGAAGGATAAAAGAGAGCCAAAAGAGTAGCTGGCTGCTGGAATAACTCCTGGGTGACAAAACCAAGGGAGAGATGTCTGGAGACTTAATAAAAAACCTGGCTGAGCTTCCCTTGGAACAGGAGCCCAAACATGCTGCTGCAAGGGGGGAAGGCTCACTCTTAAGACACATTCCAGAGGCATCTCACAGCAGCTGGGAGGACAAAAGTCACAGGGAGTGAGAAATGATGGCAAAGCTGCAGGTGGTGCCTGGTGCAGCAGAGAGTGCACAGACTGTGTGAAGTAGCTGTGCTCAGAAGGGCTCCTGGCAGGAGAGCACATGCTCACCCCACAGGAAAATAAAGCAGCCTGGATCACTTGGCCACTGGACTGGGACAGCATGGAAATGGATACATGCAGAGCTCAAAGCCAGAGGGGGATGCTGCATCCCAGATTTCTTGGACAGAACTGAAGAGGACTGATTTGGAAGAAGTTCAGAAACAGTAAACACTGCAGTGTGGGGAAGAGAGTGATAGTGATGGAAGCGACAGAGCTTCAGGGTGTAAAAACTGAGAAGCAACAGTTGTAAAACATGAGATGGAAATAGGCAGAGCATCAGGGGAAAGTTAATATCCTTATTCTAGACTGAGTTCAGGGATGCAGTAAGTGCTCTGTGTGTGAGAGTTCTCTTAAATTTAGGGTTGCCTTCCTTTTTGGTGAATACAGTACTAAGCTGGTGCTGTAGCCAGAAAAGCACAAACACAGTTGTGGCAAACACTGTCACTACCACAGCTCACACAGATGAACACAGCACTATCAACCACTTGGGTTTAGTAAACACCAAACAACACTTTTACAGAAATACATCTACCTTGGAAACACAAATACCTACTATTGCTAAACAACTTTCAAATCCCAGATTACACAACTAATCTAAGAGGGTTTCATATTTCCACTGTAAAAGCTCACACCATGCAAATTTAGACAAGACACAAACTAGCTTTCACACTGAACTAAGTGACACTGGATTTATTTCAGCAACACATTTTCGTAATATATTCTTTTGAATCTAGTATTTCCTCTCATGATGAGACTTTTTTGAAGAAAGGATAAAGGTTTTAATATATTGCTAAAAAATCCAAACTAGTTTTATCATACTTGCACAACAATCCTAATAAAAACAAATACAAACTTACCCTGATTTTGTACTATCACATCAAATGGTAAACAAAAGGAAAATAAAATAATTAAAGACAAATATAAAACTAGGATTAAACTGAACTCAAAGGCATACAAAACCAGACAAATAATGTGTACTGTAATTTAATTCTGTAACTATAAATACATTTTTGTTAGCAGACACTGAACACTGCCCTCAGCCTGTTTGTGCACATGCAAGCAGAAATCAGAAAGATAAATGAGCAAATGGGGATTAGAGACAGCTATAAATAGAATTCCAGCTACCTGAATGCTTGGAACAACAAGAGCTCATTCTTTCTGCTGAATACAAGGTTTTGTAAGCAAACAGTCAGGCAGAATGTGTTTTAACCCACCCTCCTCCAATATCAGAGTGAAAAGCAATTCAGAGCAGCTCTGCCACTTTTTGATAAGGAGCATCTCAAGAAGGCAGCAAGGGATCTTTGACCCCTTGTGATAGTATTGCTTCCCATGTTCAGAACACCCCTCAGGATTCTGAACAATGGCGTGACAGCATCTTACTTGGGATTGTTCAAATGATAGATCTAGATTGTTTTAATTTCATTGAGTGGTAGAAAACAGAAGGTTCCAGGGAGACCTTAAAGCCCCCTCCAGTACCTAACTGGGCTGTGGAAGAGATGGAGAGGGGCTTTGGAAGAGCTAAGAAGGCAATTCCAAACTAAAAGTTTTCATTTGTTTCATAGAGACAGCTGCCTTTTAAGCAATCTGCAACATGCAGCCATAAATTATACTTTAAGTAATACCAGCACATTTTTGAAAAGCAGAATGTTTACAAGGAAAGCCACGATTTATCTGCAACTGCACGTCTTGCATTTCTTAAAGCAAGACAGTATGGATTATTTCACTTGAGAATGAAACTTGTGGCTGGTATTGAGAAATACCTATATTGCTCAAAGAACAGACCTTACCACTCCTTAGATATGACCAGACTAAAACTATTTATTCAACCAAGATGTGGTATGACTTTAAAGCACTGTAGAAAAGGGAAAATACCAGATCATAATAATATATGATTGCCTTCAGAGCAGCAGTCTGAAGAAAAACAGCTGAGCTTTCTGTTGTCCAGACAAACCCACATTCCATTCTGACTTTTCAAACCAGCACACTGCTGGTTTTCATTAGCAGCCACCAGGCATTATTCTTATTAGTTAATAGAACTTAGGTACTGCAAGAAATCCCTCTCAAAGGGAAAATTAGCACCCTTGCTTTTCAACATTTACTGTCTGTCTTCAGAAAGCAAGGAAAGTCTGACCTTCATCAGTTTTTTCACAGCTGAACAGAACAGAAGCAGCAGAAGTTGAAGGTATATGGCTCACCATTGAAAGAAAAAATGCAAGGAATGCCTGATCCTACTTATTTGAGTGTTTCCTGTATTTCCATATAAGCAGCAAGTCAGAATTTCTACCCATAGCAATATCTCTTTTTCACCTATGATTAGTCTTTGCTTCATCTGTTCCAAGTCTGGAAACAACAAAGCATGCAAACAGAAACTCCAAAGGTGAGCAGCCAACTAAAGGTTTTCTGGAATAGAGTGAAAAAGTTCTCTTGACTAGGAAAGGGTAACTGCAGACAAGGTGCCATAAAAAAAGAAATATTCACAACTGATTAAAAAAAAATTGAAGAAACCAGGGCAATGTGGTGCAAATAAAAAGATTTCAACAGACAATCTTAAACAGAAGTGAAAAAATTAGTGAAGAGAGAAGTTGCCAGCAGCTGCAACACAAAGGGACAGAGAAAAGAGCTGGCAAATTCATACACAGGGAAGGATGTCTGCCCACAGCATCTCGTGCTTCCCTTCTGTCAATTCCTCCACAATCTGGAGCAAAAAACAGCCAAGGACAACTTTGGGAAATCTCCCATATGAATTAAAGATATTTATAATTTATTACATTTAATACCTCCCAAAGCAGGTATGAAATTTAACAAATTCCCCCTAAACTTATTATGAGTCCACTTCTATCTCCAAATGTCTTTATTACAGCAGTCCAATTTTAAGTTTTCAGCTTAAATTCCTTTCAAATTTACCATGAGCTATGCTGCTATTAATGTTCTGGAAAAATAGTAAAAAAAAAAGATAAGATCTACAGAGGCTTATTAGCCATAGCACCATATTAGGCAAAAATCCCCCAAAACCAAACTAAAAAATAAAACCACAGCATTTTTAAACAAAGCAACACATGAATAACACAGTATTAAAAATATTTGATAACTTACTTTTTCTGCATTTTCCTGTTTTTCTCTGCCTGACCTCCAAGTTTGCTGAGGCCTAATGCATCCTGAGAGGAACCATCTGCTTCCCCCAGGCCACCTACGAAAAACCCCAAACTCAAGTCACTCTCAATTTAATGCTTTGCAATATTACTGATCAGGAATGTGTAAAACCCAAGCCCCAGGCCATCTCTCACTGTGTAAGAAAAAGCAAACCAACCTTGTCCTAGAGCTTCCTTGCTTCCCTGTCCAGGTCGTCCCTTTTCCTTCTTGCCAAACAGGCGGCCAATGGAGGATTTGATCCCCTTCTTTTTGGGGGCCTTGTGAAGGGAATCTTGGCTGCTGTTACTGCTACTGGGATTACTGGTTTGGCCATCTTGTGAACCTGTTGAACTGTACCCAAAAAAAAAAGTCATAAAGGAGCCCATGTACAGCAAATTCATCAGAGATAAGTTCAGAGGTCTCTGCAACTTAACAGAAGTTCAGTAGCTCACTAATGACATTTAATTTCATTTAATTTTATGAATTATGAAAAGAAATGTTGATGGCACAAGTTCTTAGCTGAAAGGGGCAGACAAAGTTCAAAATGCTTGAGTGGAATCCATCTCAGATACTTAGGTACTTTGAAAAGAGTTCTTTGAAAAGATCTGTCAATCAAAGCGGCAATTTTGCAAGTTATTTCTCAATTTATAGCTAAATAAAAACTTAAGGAGTTAAGAGTTACATTTTTCATATCCCAAGCATGAAGATGACTTAATACAGACTTTGAGTACCAAAAGCATTCCCATGAGGTCACTTCCAAGCATTAACAAAATCTACATTCCTAATGTTTATGTAACAGTCACCCATTTATGTGTTCACACTCCTGACTTTGAGAAACACTTGAACACTCACACTAAAATCCTACAGGCTGAACAGCTCTGCGGTTTGGGGTTTTACCCTGATGCTGGAACACTGAATTGCTGGTAGGTGTAAGTGATTCCCAGCTCACTTACTTCCTGATGTCCCTGATATCTTCGTGGCTCACAGTGTGCAGAGCTCCCTTCTGGACTCTGTCCAGGCGCAAGGAGCGGGGTGAGGAAGGCGGCGATGTCTCACATTTTATGGTGGTTTTGTCGTCTCGTACCTCTTCTCTGGAAGCTGGAGACTGATGGGAAAGGAAGGAAAACTTCAGGGGAATGCCAAAACATGAAGGCAATACCAACACTACACAAAACAGCGAAAGGAAGAATCTTATTTTAGTGTTAAAGGATCACTCTTGCCCTTACCATTCTGCAGTTGCCTATTTTTCGCTTGATTTCTTTCTGAATTTCTTGTTACCTTCAGTGACAAATGACTAAATTCATGAAATGAGAAAGTAGCACTTATCTTTTATTCATTTATAGGGCTAAGAACTAAAGTAATGCCTTCAGCACCATAAAATTAATATACCTGTCCCCAGTTCAGCACCATAAAATGAATATACCTGTCCCCAGTTCAAGCAAGTGCAAAGACAGAATAACTAAAGAGACCTGTGGAAAGAATTATTAGCAAGATTATTGACTCTGTGAAGTCAGTTTCTACACACCTGTGGCTACAAAAGTTTGAGTAACAGAAAGACTAACTTGTATGTGCACTGACAGCTTTTAAAATTCAGCACTGATGCATGAAGACTACAAAGCAGTGGTTGCAAACATAAAGCAGCACAGCAGTCCTCCACACCAGCAAAAACAGGCAAACAAACACAAAAACCCACAAAACAAACCCACACTTAGGCTAAAATGATAAACCATAATCTTGTTTTGTTTCAGAGCTACCCTGCAAATGCTTTATGTTCCTGTTATCCACTAATGAGTCTGGGAACAGGGAGGGAGATGGAGGGGCACACCATGAAATAAACTAAAGATTTTTACCTTTCTACGGTGTTTCCTTAAATCACTAGGCTGACAGATGCATGCAAAGAAAAGAAATTTGGAAAAGCTGTATTTATTGTAAACTGTAGCACAGACTAAGATAACTAGTACAGACAAAACACCTTGGGGAGAATATCAACAACAATTACAACAATGGCACAGAGAGATACTGGGTATGAAGTACTCCTTAGATCACAGATTAGTAAATGTTTCCCTGAAGTGAGGAAAAGGAAGTAAAAAATAAACACTTAGTTGGTTATCTACCAAAGTACCAGAGATGTTTGAGTGTGTTAGCACAAAATATGTGTAGCAAAAAACCCCAATAAAGTGTGGGGGTTGCAAGGTGTTGCTTTGAAAAGGTGAGAACTTGCTTTGAACCTCCAGGTCAGCTATAGGAGCCTTAATAAATCACCTGCACTCATCCCTCCTCAGAACCCTGGGATTCCTGCAGCTGTTTCCTACACTGCACAAAAAGCAGCCAAGACTTTAATAATGTCAAAGAGTGCCAACAACAGCCAATTTCTATACAGTAACAGGATTCTGTTCTTTTTCCAGCTTTCCAGTGCTGGAATGTTTGAGCAGGAATTCACCACCACTTTTATTTTATCCTCCATGCACTGTAGCTCACTCCCCAGGGAGTGCTCACCTCTGCCAGTGCACAGAGCAAGAGTTACACAAACAGTTTGTTCAGACTGATGCTGACAAAAGTTAAATTTAGATAATTTGTTTAATAGCTCTCATTATTTAAAAAGCCTGTAACCAAAAATAAAGTTGGTCCTCTTTGAAGTGGGACAGGGGGGAGAGATGTTGTTTCCCCTCCCACAAAGGATAACTTTTAATTGTTTTTTATTTAGAATACATGTAAATTTTGCAGCATTAATATGGAAAGTTTTGTTCAATCTGACTGTAGATTACTACATTACTAAATCATAAGTTCACTGAATCATAGAAGGGACCTTTAAGGATGATCTAATTCCTCCTCAAGTTCTTGACAAGGCACTGCAGACTCATTTTACCATTACTGGATCTTTCATCCATTAAATCTGATGAGCATAAAAATGAAAGTGTTCACCACATGGAATGAACTGCTCACAAGGACTGCACAAGAGAGCTGTAGGCTTCACCATTTATCATGTTGATGCTTTTTAATCATGAGGGGCTTTCAACTGACTGAGCTGCATAACCACTGGCATTAAACTAATTTGCATACATGATCAAAACCTAATGCAACTCTCTATTAAAACGTTGGAAGACATGGCAGAACTCAGTCTAATAATCCATGATAGCTCTTCCTAAAGTTTCTAGAAAGCTCTTGTTCTCTAATTCTTGATTTCAAGCTTTCACAAATCATTGCCAGGTACAACACTCATCAAATACAGTCCAAACACCAGATCAAGTGACTTCAATGCACAATTAGGACCGAAAGGGAACTTAATTACAGTTCACTTTCTTCAATTGCATTGGATTTCAGACCAGACACAATTCTCCTGATCTAGTTTTGGGGAAAAGAGCTACTTAAATTTGTATATGGTTTTCTGCATGAGAAGTATTTAGTTTAACTAATAATTGCGAAATGTTAGAAGATGAAACACTCCACAATCTGAATTTTGATAGTTTTTTGTTTAGAAGACTGCTTGTCCCTAGACATATGGCTAGAGCTAGTACAATTATTTTTATTTTAATGCAAAGAAGGCAAAACTATTCCCATTTATGAAAAAATACTTCTTGGTGTATGTGCACATTAATTTTAGGAAGTCAGCAAAACTACTTAGCTGAAATACTTGGTTTTAACTGTTCGTTTTATTTAACATTTATGTAAAACAAGAAGTGGGGAGATTTGTATCCTAATTTTACAGATGTGTTTACAGGCATAAAGCAGCTCCTAGAAGGATTAATCTTCCTCAGCAGTCATAGGAATGTCAAAAGAAGGAAAACATCTTTCTCTACTCTCTCAACTCCTAAGACTAAACTACTTTATCAACCACAAGGTCTAACAGGTATTTCCTTTACCTATCGGGCTTTAATAGCTTAAAACAGGACACTAGCACTCATTAATATTCAAACAGCAGTGATACCATCCCAGTCTTCAAGATTAATATGCAAATCACTTTTTAGCTGACTGTTTACTGGAATACTGGACTGCTAAAAATAAAGTTTAAAGCAGATGGAGAAAGTGGTTGAAAAGAAAACATTATTTCTTCTAGAAAGAGGAGTCTGAAGACAGACCATAACAACAGAAGGAATAAATACTTAGGCACGAGATGTTGACCAAATAATAGACTCGAGCTCTGAACGTTTTTCCTAATCATTATGTATCTTACACTTTTTATAGAAGTTGAAAGGAAGCAGTAGAAAAACCTAGAGAAAGGAAAAATACAGCTGAGTAAGCAGGAGAGGAAAGAACAGCGCACCTCCTAGAGAACAGGAGCGCTCCGAGGAGGAGCCTGCGCGTTACCCACCAGAGTCATGATGCCCAGCCTGTCCACCTCCCGGGCGGGGCTGTGCGGGACGCGGCGCGGCGTGGAGCGGCCGCTGCCGGGCGGGGAGGAGCCGGCCAGGGCCCCGCCGAGCGCCACCGAGCCCAGCGAGCGGAACCGGCCGTGCGCCTCCAGGCTGCCGCTGCCCACGCGGCTCTCGATCTCCTCCGCGCGCTGCTCCGTGTTCTCCTTCTCCTCCTGGATCAGCCTGAGGGAAAAACAGCCTCACAGGGATGTGACATTCCAACAGGGACTGTCATCGGCACATTTCCTTACAAATCCCTTTGCCAGGATTTCTTCTCCTGGGAAGCTGAGAAGCCTCAGAGAAAAATGATAACAACATTATCTCATTTGCTTCTCCTGTGTTTTGCTGCTTTGGAATGTGGTTTGGAGATTCTTTATCCAACAGGTGGTTGTTTGATTGGTTTCATGTGATTGTTTTAACTTAATCACCAATCATAGGGTAAAGGCTGTGTCAGGACTCTGGCAGGAGTCATGAGTTTTCATTATCATTCTTTGTAGCCTTCTGTCTGCACCCTTTCTCTATTCATATTGTATAATTTCATATAGTGCCCCTATCCTACAGTGCCCCTATCCTTCAGTGCCCCTATCATAAAATAATTAGTCTTCTAAGAACATGGAGTCAAATTCATCATTCCTCCCCTCATCAGGGGACCCCAGAAAACACCACCAAGGACCACGCAAACAGAAGCAGCACTTAGCAGAAAAATGTGAGGAAATTACCATTTTTCAGCATATTTTTATCAAAAGTTCCACAGCAGACAGGCCATACCTGATCTCTTTGTTGATTGCATCCAACTGTTCCTGCAGCATTATGGCCAAAGTCTGAGCATCAGCCTGACCACTTGGTGACAGCAGATCGACTGAGCTGAAAATGGTCTCCCTGTCGTCCTCCATGTCAGACACATCCACATCACTCTCAAATGCTTGTGCCACGTTTGCCAACACACTGGCTTGCTGGGCCCGCTCCCAATCCTGCTCATTCAGGGTCTGAACCTACAAGAATCCATTAAAGAAATAAATCCAAGCTCTAATGGAAAAAGCATGACATCTCTACTACTTATCAAGATGTTTAAAATAATTTATGTAAGTCCACTTACATGCTGAATGCATCCATCAAGACAGCAATGTTTAGAGAAATGTAAAAAAAAAAGCTATAATGTAGGAGGCTTTAAACTTCATTTAACTGCAAGACGCAGAACACACATTTAATTACAGTAGAATTTTGCTATCAATTCCATGGGAACTATGGAATCAGTTTAATATAATGGGCACTCATGCATCCTGAAAGGAAAATGGAAACTGCTTGCAGAACAGTAGTGTGTTAGATTAGAATGTACAGACACAAAAGTAGGACTGCTTCAAATTGTGCTTTACAGGCTTGTCAAAATTAAAAAAAAAAAAAAAAATTAAAAAAAAAAATAGGAGCTCCAAACCATAATCTTGCAACTATTTGCTAACAATTAAAAAGACCAGCAGCTGTTCATGAGTTGGTAAAACAGGATCTATAAAACTCAGGAGTTTTTTGCCAGGTCCTCCCAATTCTAAAACCTCCTTGCACCTGATCAGCCTCATGCACTGAACAAATCTGTGTTGTTATCTGCGTTTTCCCTCCTCACCTTGGAAGGCTCGTCCCTGAGAGCAGCCAGCCGCCCCTTCTGGGGCCGCCTCAGCACAGAGGAGGAGCTGTAGGAGTCTGTGTGACTGTCCCCCACAGAGGAGGATGGCACAGGGAATCTGAAATCTGCTCTGCTGCAACACAAAACAAACACTTCATCTTTACCAAGGGAGAAAGAACCAAAAAAGAAAAAAATCACCCAAAAGGATTTCTCTTGTCCCACCACTGCCAGTTGTTTTTAAGCAGTATAAAAATTGTTTTACATGCTCTATAAAACTGAATTTATAGCTATGACTGAAATATTTTTATTTATAATCTACAAGATAGTATTTAGCACAGTGACCTTAAAGAAAATAGGAAAAAAACAAACTTCTGCTGCTACCTATGATGAAGTGATGTGGCTCTGAGCCTCACTTGGTCGTTTTCAGCCCTCAATGCATCAACATTTATTACAAGTTGATCCTGGAAAAATAAATAGAAAAAACATATCATATGCTTTTTTTAAAAAAAATTAGTGTCAAATACAAATTTATAAACTCACATCTAGGTTTTTTATCTAATTTCTCTGAAAGTCAGAAATAACAGATTTTAAGATACAGGCTTCACCTATGTAAACATTGTTTTTGCTACACACAATACAGCATTGTCACAAAAGGGCTTCCCAGAATAATTCTGCTGCCTCTTTACCCTGACTCTGGTAATGACAATATGTATTTTAAAAACAGCTATTAGTTCAGATGCTACTAAGTTTATTATAATTAAGTGATGATGAGAAAGAAGATGATTTGTTCAAGCTTTCTACACAGAAGCATCTAAAAGCATTCACTTTTAACTTGGACATTTTTACATGCTCTAGAAACTCTGAATTTAACAGCAGAGAAATACATGAATGTGAAAACAACAAAAGCCTAAATAAAATAAAAAGTGGCTGATAGTGAACATCTGTAATGAGGGACTTGTCATTTCCAGGACAAGCAGAATATAAGCTGCTATTGCTGAGGAGCAGCCAAGACTAATAAGTATTTCTCCCTTTGCTCCACAGCTCTTAAAACTTTTAAAAAAATGTTAGCAGTTGCACAAGCATTTTGTGATATTCAATGCCTTGAGAACACCTTATGGCAAAATACCCAACATTAAAAGTATTTCTCATTTGGTTTTGCTGTTCAAGGTCACATGTACAACAGTATAAAAATTCTACACAACCTCCAAACTTTGTCCAATTGCCAACATATCCAGGCCCTTCACATATTCAAAAGTGTGTTAAGTCTTGGGCTAAAAGGTTATGTATTATCTATAAAATCCCCCTAAAACTGTGGCACACAATACCATAAAATAAGCAATAACAACTCCTTTCTCTTAAACAGAGCAGGAAATGTTAAGTCTTATGAGGAATTAAAATCTGATCCTGCTATGTAGCAAGGCAGCAATTAAGTTCCAAGATAATATTTCAGAAATGCAGTCTACCTTTTCATGCTGAAGTTCTTCTATTTGTTTTTTTGCATTTTCAATTTCTCGTAGAAGTGAATTCTGAAATTAAAGGCATCACAAATTAAGTTTCTCAAAAGCTTTACACACTTAAACCATAACGATGATGACTATCAAAAAAAATGCAGTCAACACTACACAAATGCATCTTAAATTACACATCCTTGATTGCTTCCATCATTTCACTTTGATTATAGTTGAAGGTTTATCCTTCCAGGTGTACAGCCTGCTAAATAATGGATTTAGTAATAGTACTGGTTCCATAAATCTTTAATAGCAATAGCAGCCTTTTAAAGCTCCATTTCACAGTCTAACTAGTAAAAAAAGGAAATAATTATGGAATCATTAAAAGTAATTCAAGAAAGAGCACATGATCAGAACTAAGTCTTAATGTTACCTGAATGTTTCTTCCCAACTTAGCATAAAAGAATGAGCTGGAAGTCTCAACAAGAACACTTTTCTAGAAGCTGTTAACTACAGTAAAGGACAAGCAGATTTTCCTCATTATTTGCAAATGTAGTTATGGTTTGGAAGATAAGAGGGAGTCAGGGTCAACCCTGAGACATCGCCTATTATTCAAACATTATGCATGAATGCAAGAGGAAGCAAACATTCAGTACAAGTCTGGAAACACCATTTGTGTTCCAAAGCATTTTATTGTCACGACTTTAAAACCAAAGACACTCAGCTTTTCCTGAAACATTTCCCCAGATGGTCATTTCACCCTCTAGTAAAAGAAACGAAATATATTTTAATCCAAGACCAAGCAACTCAAAGTCAGCACCAAGCAAAGTGCCACTTTAGAAGACATTGCTTTGCTGGATGAAGAATAAGGGATCTAACTTCAAGCTGTGCATGGAAGAATAATCCAAAAGGATCTAAGATCCAAAAGCAGAAGGGAAGAGAAGAAGTGAAAAGTGTGTCAGAAGAGATGAATTGAGTGCAGGGAAAGCTCCAATACATGCACTGACAGTGCAGGAAAAGCTCATTTACATGCATATAACCAGTCCCAAAATGAGCTACCTGAGAAGAAAAGCAAATTGCAGGAATCCATCCAGCAATTGCAATGACTCAGAGGAATTGCTACAGCCAAAAGCAGTGGGAAACAAAGAAACTGAACTGGAAAGGTCAAAGTTCCAATGCTTTAGGCTTCCTGTATTACACTGGATGAGCCTATTTATGCAATCTGCACCAGTCGAATAAAGGATAAAGCTTCTTAAAAGCTGCCTTCTCAACACCACTGTGCAGTGCCCAGGGACAATCTCAAAAATTATTTTTAAGGTTTTTCAAAATCCACACTAAAAAAGAGCCTTAACAGCAACTACTTACTAATAAGGGGTTTGTGTTTATTTGCTGAAGTTTCGGACATGTTGCAAAAGGCACAAATCATGACAGAATTACACATTCATTACTGGAATGTTACCTTGTCTTCCAGGGCAGCCATCCTCTCCTTGAGATGAAGCTGGAGCCTTTCATTGGATTCAGACAGGAGCTTATCAACAGTTTCTGACAAACGTTTATTATGCTCTTCATTCATCTTCTCTCTCTGTCTAGCCTGAGATACAAAGAAGCTGCTGAAAAAACTTCAGATTTGCAATATCTCTAACAATTTCCAGGTTATGAAGGCAGCAAGCTTTCTTTAATCCAAATGCATTTTTTTTAACAGCAATATTTTCACACATGCAGAGGAACATTGCATGCGCCTCCAGGGCTCTGTAAAGGGAATCTAAGGGACACTTCAGTCTTCAATAAGTGACCCAAGATCAGAAGTTCAAAAATCCAAGCCTACATTAAAAAAAAAAAATTAAAAGGCACAATTCAGAATGGATTCCATTATCTGTAACCCAGGAACCAATTTTTCCATGGTCATTTAATTCACCAAGTTTCTTCAAACTTTTATTGGAGACTTTCAGCACATTCTCCTTGAGATTTAAGGTTAGCCACAGTACAGTGACTCACTAGCAGCCAGCCTAAACTCTAGATTTAAAATAAAGCTGAGAAACAAAGAGGATTAGGTTCTTGCTTTCAGCTTTTTATCTTTGTCAAAATGATGTGCAGTACCCTTTGCAGTTCTTGATTCTTCTCTTCAAGCTGTGCCTCCATCTGTCTCAGCCGCTCCTCGATATTGCCGTGTCTCTCCTCAGCCTGTCAATTTGAGAGCAAAATTAGAATTTGGGTGGGTTTTATAGGCTCCAAAAGCACAGAAACACTGAGGCACAGGAATATTTCTAACATGCTTTGCACAACTGCCATTTATGATAAAGGACAATGCAGAACAGATGCTTTTCTGTCACCAAAAGGACCTTGCAAGAGTTCAGATGGGAAGTGGCAGAATGATGACACCTCTCACCCCTACGAGTTCCATCATGAATCAACTACTACTACTTGCAAACAAGCTTGCAACAGCAAAGTTCATTCATATCCCCAAGAAATAAAACAAAAATAATAAATAAAAGTCAAGACTGAGTGCATTTTCAGCTTCTCCTCACTAGCCTGGGCAATGGGACCCTTTGTTAGTAATCATGGCAAAGCAGAAAGCAGCAAGCAGAGACAAGGACTAAGATACAAATTCTACCTTCCTAAGCTTGGTGGCAAGTTCCAAAACTTTAGCATCTTTAGCAGCAGAGCTCCCAGGAGACAAAAGGTCAGACTACAGAGCCAGTTAGGGACAGGAAAGATAACAGGGAAAAAAATGAAACTAAGGCTTTGAAAGAAAACATGCACACACATACTTGAAAAGGCTCATTTGCAGTTAACTAAATATAATGCTTTAGATTTCATTACTCCATTTGCAGCCCTCTAAAAATCCTGGTATTTGGTAGCACCACAACTTCTCTCTCTCCCCACTTGCTTCACTTAGGAGTGTAAGAAATTTAGGTTCATGTTTAGAAGACTCTATGCCTATTATTGAATAATTTTAATAAAAAGTACCAAAATAATAATTCAGGGAGATATTTTTATGATGTAGAATAGTTAACAGAAAACCCACTTGAGTTCCAAAAAGCAGAAACTTAAAAAAGAGATTAAAATTTTTTAAAAAAAGAAAGAGTAAATCAGAGTGTCTTCAGAGAGATTAATGGAAAAAAAGTAGGAAATAAACATTTTCTGTAAAAAATTTGGAAAACTGGAAATCAAATGTAACCAAACCAACACTAGGAACAGATTTCCTGCAGTGGGACACCAGTGGAGGAGGGAGTCTGGAGGACACTGTGCCACCACCTCACCTTTGTAAGTGCTGCCACTCTCTGTGCCAGCTCAGCCTCCACCTCTGGCAATGTCTCAGCTTTTCTCAGGGTCTGCTGCAGCTTTTGCTCAGCCAGTTCCAGTCGCTCTTGCAGTTGCCTGTTCTTATCTTCACTCTGCACAGGGTCATGGCCAGCAAGTGTTGAGGGTTAGAGAAACGATTAGTTAGAAAGTGGTTGGCTAAACAGCCATTTCTGGCTTATAAAGCTGGACTATTTTATGTCAAGCATTTCTCAAACTTCCTCTCCCACTAAGGCAATAGTCTGTAAAAACCACTACAAGCTATGCAAATCTTAAAAGTTTAGCTCAGAATGAGTAATTTTCACCCACAAAACTAAAGATGCTTGGATACACACACAGTAACTTTAAAATCCACAATTAATAAGGACAACAGCCCTGCTGCCCAAGATAAAGTGCACTAAATTTCTCAAAACCATTTCCCCTTCCCAGTAAAGCTGTCTCATCTTTATTCCCAGGGTAAAAATCTCTGCAATGTATGACTCCAGCTCCTGAAAAACAATCACTAATAACAGCACATTACAGCTGATATTCATCTCCCTAAAAGCAAAGTGCTTGAGCACAGCATGAACATTAATTATCTCCATTAGCTTTATGCTGAGCAAAATGTACTTCATCTCATTTGAAAGCACAACCTGTCGGTGCATGGAGTCTTTAGTGGCAATTTCATTTTCAAGTTTATCATTGAGGTCGTGCACGGATGTAGCTTCACGTTGTGCAGCGAGGTAGCGTTTCTCCAGAGTGGTGATCCTCTCCTCCATGTCCTCCTTCTGGGCCAGAGTCTGGGCAGGACACACAACACAAGCCAGAATGTGAGAGATAATTTCAAGTAAAATAATTTCAAATTTTTTTTTTAAATCAGGCTATTTTTCTCAGTAAAAAATAAAGTGGAAAGAAATGGCTTTTTAAAACAGTTAATGATTAAAAAACACTGGTCTTTATTACCTTACACCACAGATCTGCTACTTTCCAATGGAACACACAGAGCAAATCTTGACTTGCTGGGGATGGTCAGAGTATTCTGGGATTTAATTAAGCTCCCTTTCTATCTAATAAGAATATGTGGTACCCTGGAGATTAGGGATTCAGCAGTGACAGGAACTGTCAACCACACCACTGAAATTAAAGGGATTCCTCAACCAAGTGCATCTTTTAAAAAAGGAAGCAAGAGTAATAAGCTAAGCATGTATGACAAGATCAAACATCTCTTCCAGAACATGCTGAAGTTGGCAATGTTAAATTCCAATCTATTAATGAAATATCTAGTTAGTCATAGGTTTATCCTGAAGACAGATTTTTTTTAAGTGGACAATGGGACCCTTTGGTCTTCTAAACAAAAAACAGATACCCATCATGTTCTAAAAAACCATTTTCTTCTTATCTATCAAACCAAAGACTTTCAAAAACATAAAGGTTCAACTGAGCACCAGTGAGACTAAAATTTTATGAAAATGGCATTTGTGACTCCCCAAATCCTGACAGTTCCTTCCTTACCTCTCGTACATCCCTCTGTAACTTTGTGTTCATTTCTTCAGATTTGATTAAGTCTTTCCTTGCTGTGTCTAGATCTTCTTCCAGCTCTGTTACTCTGCTGGACAAAGCAGTGAGGCGTTCTTTCATTTGTGTCTGCTCTTTGTTTTGCTTATCTATGATGTCTTGGAGTTCAATCACTTTAGCAAGGTTTTCATCGTGGCATAGTGAACCATCAGAGGATCTCTATTAAACAGGAAAAAAGTGTATTAGCATGATGCAAATTAGATTGAAAAACAAATTGCTACTCACCTGTAAGCATCCCTCCCCAAAGATAATTTTATTATTGAACAGACTGCAAAAGCTGAAATTTCAGTAACTATGACTTTTTAACTAGATGATCATACAAAAATATTTCATTATGGTTTAAAATTAAAACGTTATAGTTAATGATTAAAGCCCATATGTCTGCTAAGCCAAGTAAATAGCTGTACCTTCCCATTTGTAGTTGGTGTATTTTCCTGTTCATGATTTATATCCAGCATCCCATCTGGAAGTGTTTTCTTCTGATTATTTTGCTCTTTCAGAATCATTAACTGAAAGAAAAGTTTACAGACACATGTTTCAAGCCAATTCCTTTTTCACTAATAATATAAGGAACAGCTGCAAAAGCAAAGGAGCAAAACAACAATTACTGATTCTACTGCCAGGTATGTATTAATAAAATCTGGCACAGGCACTCAAATACCTTATGCCACTGCAAACCCTTATTTTAAAGGCACAGGAACTCTTTTTGTTAGTTTGGTTGGGGTTTTTTGGTTGGGTTTTTTGGGGGCAAAGAAGGTGTCATGAGGTTGAGGTTTGGTTTTTTCCTCTCCTGCTTTTTCAAAGCAGCTAAGTTAAAACTTAACAATTATTCCATCTGGCAAGAAATCAAAAGGAAGAAGTGAAAGTGAAACTTAATAAATTACTCTGTACAAATATTGACTGAAACACCCACAATGGACACATGAAGTCTTCTTTTAAGACAAACTTACCTCTTTATGAGTAGTACCTAGTTCTTCTTCCAATAAGCTACACCTTTCAAGTGCTACTCGTAATCTCTCCCTTACCTGAAAGGGTAATTTCAAATTACTTGAAATCATTCAAGTCAAAAAGAAATCAATTTTACTTGATGCCATGCCTTTACAGACAATAAATGACACTGTTTCCATTACACTTAGAAACCTTCTTAATCTGGAGTCAGTCCTAATTACAACACATGCTACCAAAAAAATAACCAAATAATATTTCTTTTATAATCTAGCTTTTCCTTTTTTCTGTGATAATTAACATGAACTGTATGTTTAGGCACTAAAGAGCTAAACATACCCAGAATTTGCTTGTCCTTCTGCAAGGCACAGACTGTGTTTGCTCATTTACAACATGAAGGAAAAGTAAAATTCCACTTAAAAATCATTTGTCAGATTTTATATACAAGGGTCACAAAGACAGGTAAACTGGAAGTTGGCAACAAAATTTACAGTGAACTTAAGCGGTTGCATATCCTGCTGTTACTATCAGGCACAACTGAAGGGAGGAGTTCTTTTAATTCAGATTTCTATCCCAGTGTAAGCAGATTCCTCTCTAGTCTATTTCTTTTATTAGATAATCAAAAGGATAAATCCTGATGTTGTACAGGTAAGCAGCTGTGTGCATTCCTACAGCAAATATGCTGCTACTGAACCATGCTGAGTTTACATTAACACAGTTAATGAAGTGCTTGAATAAACCACAGCACCTTGCTTTAGTTAAGTGCAGTACCTTAATTTACGAGAGCATTTACCAATGTAGTTACACTGCAGAGATTTCTACAATTCCAGTACAAAAACTGCCTGGCCCACACAAAGGAAAGAGGATGAAAAGGTGTTAGGTACAATACTTCATTACCTTTTCATCAAGGGCTTTGTGGTGCTCAAATAAGGATTTTAGTGCTTTGAGAACTTCTACTTCACTAGAAACTCCTGCTGGAGACTGAGCTTGCCTCTTCACAACAGTCATCCTGAGGGATCGCTCATGCCTGGAGACAAGACACTCCAAGTGTTCCAGTAATAGCTAAAGCAAAAGGAAAAAAATAAGGAATAATGTTTATTCCTGTTCTGTACAGCTGCAGAAAACTCTGTCTCCTAGAACAGCAAGTGTAGAGTTCTAAATATCAAATTTCAGAGACAAAGGATATTGTATAGAGCGTAAGGACTGTTTTTAACATTTCAGCTGTATTAGCAGTGTGAGCTGCTCAAACACATCACCACAACCTGCCCACTCTGCTCCTCTGATCCCAAAGCTGCAGGATTACAAAACTTTAACAACAAGAAATCTGGATGGCAGATAGCAGTGCAGTCTTACAAGCTTTTCCTGATTCTGCACAGCAGCACTTGGAGCTGTGCACAAGCTGCCAAACCCTCTTGATCAACACACACATCTGCACTTCCATGGAGATTCATGTACAAGTATCAGGGGAAAAATACTTTTAGCTTTTCAAATTCAACATTTGTTTTCCTCCTTGTAGCTGGATGCTTTAAGAATGGTGAGCTTGGAGAAGACAAGGAACTGACCCTTGTGTTATTCCTTTCTGCTTTCAGTTCAGCAATTTCTTCTTCCCTTTCAAGCAGCTGCTCCCTGCATACATTCAGCTCTTTTGTGAGCGCTGCAAATTCCTGAAACAAACCAGACAGAAATATAAGCACATCAAATATCAGCACACAGTGAGAGTGGATTCATATGAACACTTGACAGTCCCTTGAAGCATTCATTTCAGATGTGCAAAGCCAATACAACTGTACAGTCATACTGAGCCACCTTCAACTCAAACATTTAAAACCTTTATGCTGCCAGCTTGTAAAGACAAACGATGTTTGACCAGAACTTTGAAAACTTGTTTGTGTCTCAAGGCAATATAATTGCCTTGAGTTGGGGTTTCCCTGGTAAGCTAAAGGAAAAACATATTTGTAACATGCTTTGTTATAGTTTCAAAGAGTTGTTAGTTTTGTGAGTCTTGGTTTGTTGTTTTTTTTTAACAACTGTTGAGGGAGACATGAAAAAACAGAGCACTAAGCACAGCAAAATAAGGAAACCAACAAACATGACGTATTTCAAGTCAGTATTTAATTGTGAGCAACAATGAATAATTCTAACATATACCACATTACAGCTAAATACAGGAATTTCATTCAAGCCTTCCTTCCAATCTCACAAAAGGGAATGAAGCAGCCCTTTCCCTATAGTTCTGCCAGAAATCTCTGAGGATTAGAATCAGAAATTTATGAAAGCAGAGCCCGGGGGCTCAAAGCCCTCACAAGGCTCATCCTTCAAATTCAATAAAGATTTCACCAAACAAAACCCAACCAAAGTGAAACAGTACAGAGTGAAGTGTCAACAGGGAACAGGAGTGGAGCTAACTAACATCACTTTCTGCATGCTTATTACTGCAGTGAACACAGTCAGTATGGAAGAATATCCTCCTACAGCTAGGGGTTTCTGTCAGGAAATGATTGTACTAATATCTGCAAGAGCCACTGCAGCCTAAACCATTTCCCCTCTCTATCAACAGCCACACTAAAAATAAAATAATATAAAACTTAATAAAAAAGACATTTAAATGTTCTGTTAACTCAGGGAGCATACTCTGAATAGAACAAGAGGTACAACTATACACCACATTTAGAAGCAAACACAAAGCATAACTTAATGTACCCTGGAAAAATTTAAATTCTAATCTAAACTGCACTGGAAATGAGAATTGACAGTGTGAATGTGAACAAGTCCATCCTTTAGAAAAGAGCCTTGCAAGAAAGCAACCCTCATGTCTTGTCAATGCAACTTACAATGTGAAAATAAATATGCTTCAGTCACTCCAGTGGCCAGTGAACACACTAGGAGCATTTGGATAAGAAAACATCAAAATGCTAGTAACTAACACTCCTTTCTTTTCTCCAAAATAAGGAAAACACTCATAAACAAGATCCTTGCCTAATAAACAGTGGATTTGTACAGCTGAACTGGTGATTAGCAGGACAAGGTGAACACAAATATCCAGCTAAATGGAGACACAATTGCTGCTTCTCTGCTTTTTCCAAACTCTGCAAGACACACTGCTTATCAGCCAGCAGCTGCATATCAAGTGAAAGCTTAAAATGAAGCTGTTCTGCAGCAAAATTCAAAGTGACAGAATGCACATGCTTAAAAACCAAAGGCCACATCAACCAATTAATTATACAAAGCACATCTGCAAATTCTAACATGCAGCTAAAATAAGCAGACATGGTCAAAAGACACTGCAATTTCCAATATTCATTTGGTAAACCTTATTCTAAAATATACACATGACTGGAAATACAAAAATACATTGCATAATATACACCTGGAGTGAACTCTGGAATTACTAATATATCAAGCTTTTAAAAGTTGCCGTGAAAAAGACAGCAATACAACCACCGCAGATGCAGAATCCATCCCTATAATCCATCTTCCTAAATCAAATCCTGCTCATTGGAAAAAAGTTTCAGTCCCCCTGCTTAATCAGCAAAAAACTGCAAAGCATCTTCATTTATTTTCCTTTCTCAACTGTAAATTATTTTAGTTCCCTAACACACTTAATTATTACATTCATATAAACATTTCACTGCAGTATTTCATTTGCATTCTTAAAAAAAAAAGGCCTATTATTTTCAAAATGGCTAGGAAATACTTCCAAAACAACCTGGTCTGTAAATACAGCTACCAGAACTTTTACACACACAAAACAAGTTACAAAAGGGTCCTGAGTGCAAGGTAAACCAAGAGAGGAAAAAGCTACTTCAAGCTTCACTGGAGCTGACAGAAATACTGACTCTATCATGAGCTTTCCCATCAGAGTGCTCCTTCACATCCAAGCTTTTCCTGCACCTTCAACATCCCACCTGTGGGAGCTTCCAAGACTCCCAGGGAACTGGCAGCACACTACCCTTTGCTCTCACAGGAGCTCAGGTAAACCAGAAACCAAAGCTTCCATTTTTCAAGGGCAGTCCCCACTTATCTGTACAGATTCGATTATTATGTAATAATGAGAAGAGCTTGGTATTTCTTGGTGTGGTTCCCCTTCCAAATTAATAATAATATAAGAAGAGTAATTTTTAAAACCCTAAAAATGCCAACATCAACATTTAGAAACATCAGTATTGCCCAATTCTCCAGATTACACTGGCCTGAAGTTTTATACTTTTCCTGCCTCTATCTCAAGTCTTGAGAACAGATGAAGAGCACAGCAAGGAATACCAGACACTGTCCCATCATCCTTTTTCAACTTCAAATCACTGCATAGCATCAATATATGGATATCTTTTATCTGTATGAGCTTCCCCACGTGAAAACCAGCTGTATATTTGAAGACAAGCTATTCACTCCTCAGATGGTTACAGGACACAGAGTTCCAGTCCGTTGCATTCTCCTGTGTAAATATAAATTGTGGCACAAATAGATCCCAATTGTGACATGAACCATCACACTGTCAGATGACCCAGAGCAAGAGTGCACACAGGAATTTATATTGCTGCTGCATAAACACACTGCCAGGGATTGCTGCCATTGCATAACACCTCCAGTGCTGTTTGTTTTGACATAATAGAGCTGCTTTGAGTCCCGTGAGCTGCCTAAGAAAGAACATTTGAACGTCCTTAGTTTCAGCTGACACTGCCAAAAGACATGTCCTTTCTAGTTTTAATACTTACCTTCAATGGGAGACAATTTGTCATTTTCTTAAGCAGTTCAAAAGCAGAGAAACTATTTGCACTTTTGTCATCTCAAAACAATTCCAGTTGTCTCATAATTTCTTCCTTGGCATTGGATGAACGTACAGAAAGAATTAAAAGAAAAAGGAAAGAATCCTGAGAGACTTTCCCACTTGTCCACAAAGCAGTGTCACTTTTCTCTAATTAAGAAGACTGAGAGCAGCAGAATGAAGTTCTGCTCAGTCTCTGGCTGCCATCAAAATAATAAATATACAGCACTGGGGATTGACAAGAATGGAACTCACAATGAGCACTTCAGAGCACTCACACAGATCGGTGGGAGAGTGCTGAATTTACCAGGGAAATACTCCCTGCTGATTAGAACATTCTGGCAAACACCCATACTCTACACTAAACTGAAATGTTTACTGAAGAAAGTAACTTTCTGACCCAACTGAATCATTCCAAACACATCACTGCCAGAAATAAATATTCTCAACAGAAAGTCCCATTGAGCAAGTAAGTTGGTTCTTGTTCAGTAAGTAATTTTTGGGGTTGTCCCCAAGCTCCAGGATTTTTAAAGCAAGAGCATTTCTTCTATCTCAACCTTCAGAGCTGACCTTCAACCTTCAGCATTTAGATGCCACAATATAAACACCCTTCTAAAGCTGGATCCATTAGGGCTGAGCTGACACACTTGGGAACTCCAAGATCCCAATCCAGGAACATTCCAGCTTTCAGAGAAAAGGTTCCCTTCATGCTCATTACAAACATAATTCATAGGTCTCACAGACAGCACATCACAGACCAATAAATGCTACATGACAGGAAGATAGTATTTAACCTAGGGGAACACTTGAAAGAAACAGAGGTAATTCCTGAAAGTCTGTTAATATAAGTTGTGTATTAGGGATGCTCTATAAATAACTAAATTTGTTTGGAATTTGGTCAAAAAAACCTTATTCCACAAGAAAATGCATCATCACTTGAGTGCACAAATAATCATGAATTACAAGCAACCACATGGCCAGAAAATTTATACAAATTATGAAAATATATGCAATAAAAAAGAGAAACATTTTGAATCCATCAAATATTATTAAATGCTGTAAAGTAGTAACTTCAGGCAATAGAAGATGAAGTTGTGACTGTTACATCTTTAGGAACATCTCTGACTCAAATATTGATTGGAATTTATCTGTTTAATCTGCAAGTGATATTTTGGTTTACTGTTCTCATTCTGGTCTGCAGACTGAATATCAAGCATGCCACTCACAAATCTGAAGAGAGCAGGAAAAGAACAACTGGGGGAAGTGCAGGACATCAGGGGTGAAAACCAATGGGATCTGAGAGAAGTTTCCATCATGATGTTTGTACTACATATAAATCACAATTATTCCAAATGATGACTGCATGGAAATGGCAAATATACAGTTAAAAAAACAAAGAAAGAAAGAAAACCTAAACATCTAGGGTTTTTTCTAGGGTATTTCACACTCAATTCACTTTAAATCCAAGGGGTTTAGGTAGCACACAGTGACCAAGAGCCCCAATACATTTGGAAGTTCCTAGCAAGCAAATTTTCATACCTATAAAGTCACAGGTTTGTTTTGGGATTTTTTAGGCTTAGAATCAGAACTATAAAATTACAAAACAGTTCAAGGATATTCAGAGTTAAAACTGAGGAGAACTGACTTGTTTTCACCATTAAATCCAACCTTGGAAAAAAACATAGTCACACACCAACACAGATTATGCTTTGCTTGTTCCATGTAGTAAAACACATTGCTTTCAACCTTTCCATATCTCTGGCACTTGCTAATGGGAAAGAGAAAAATAAGCATGGAGTGTGCAAAGAAAAATATTTTCCTTTTCACCTCATGAAACTAATTTCCAGTAAGTATCAAGCAGCCTGAAATGACTAAGCTAGAAACATTAAACTTATTTCAAACATTAATAGAATTAATTCTATTTAAAAAGTTTATATTTTGTTCTTAAAACCCCCAGAACTTAAAGGGGAGTGTAAGAGAATACTTCAAGTAATACTAAAACATGGATATAACAAAATCTTGTGTTTTGGAACACTGAAAGGCTTTTCAGTCTCAAAGTAGCTGTTTTTCCAAGTGGAGCTAACTACCCACCAGAGTGAGAACACACTGGAGCTCATTACATAATAAGTGTATTGGCCTCCTTTCCTATTTCTGTGTATGCATAAGATGTTTTGTAACTCAAAACACAAGCACCAAAACAGAGGTTCAGATTTCTTTTTGGTAAAAAAATTCTCCCCTTCCAACTAGTTGCACTGAGATACAGAAAAGGTTTAATACCACTTGTGGTTAACTTTCAAAATCTGTATTTTCTTCGAAAAAAACTATGTTTTGTTTTCCTCTATCAAGAACTGCCACACTGCATGAAAACACCCAAGTGAATATTGCTGCCAGCCAGTGATTAATACTAAACCTGAGTCAGTTCTTACCATTCAATCCCTTTTTTTTAGCAGGTCTCCTTCAAGTGCCCCCTTGGACTGACCTATCTAGGCTTTGTCATTAACGCTGCTCAGTCCTAAACAGGCAATTAAGTTTTAACGTGCTTACAGTTGCATAATGTTACTGCTCTAGAATGAAACTCTGGTTGTTCCCAGCCCACTTTGGAGCTGCAAGCAGAATCCACTGCCTGGCATTTGACAAGCCAAGAGCCAAAGGACTCCTCACTCACAGCCAGCAGGTACCAAACGTGCACCCAAGGGCAAAATGGAAAAGTTGATATAGCAAGCCCAAGTCTCCATGGCAATAAGTGAGTTTCCAGTTACCATCCTGAGTGAGTTGTCCAAATTTATGCACAGTGTTCCCTGAGCTTAAACTACAAAGCACAGAAATCCTGATTTCAGTGCTGGGAGCTTCTGGAAGTACACGGAAACATAAGTGGGGAAAGGTAGGATTGGGCAGCTGGGCAAAAGGAATGCAGGAGCAGCAGGAAAAGGGAGCTAAAAACACATCAGCTCCATGTAACTGCCCTTCCCTGATCCAACCAACACATTCCAGACATGGCCTGTTTGGGGTGCAGGACGTAAAAGTACTGGAGCCCAAACCTGGATCCAGCCTCTTGCTCCTCTGAGAATGAGGGGTTTTCCTGTCACCACACGAATCCCTGCTCAGACATCACACGCAGCAGCAAGGTCTGGAGCAGGAGCCTGCAAACCCCTGTGCACAGAGCCTTGGAATCATTAACTGCAGCCTGTCCAAACCTGGACAAGCAGAGGCCTCCCTGCCTGGCCTCCTGCATCTCATTTTCCCCAAACCCAGCAGAACTGTGCTGTTATGTACACAAGGACAGCCTGGTGCAAAAGCAGATCTTTGTGCAGCACTGGAGAGCCAGCATTCCCTGGTCACACACCATGCCTGGCACTGAAGGGACCAAGGGCAACCTTCCAGGCTCCTCTTTACAGCCAGACCTGCATCCATCCACCACGGGGAGCACAAGTCACACATGTGCCACAACACATGGTACCTACAAACCTGTTTGCAGCTGATGTGGGCAAAACCCAGCTGCACCCTACAACTGCTCTCTAGTCTGAGAAAATAAGGAAAGACAACATGAGGTTGTTTAAGTCAGAAAACCTCATCCAGTCACTCCTATTATAACCTGCAGTTTGTTCTGCATCTTCTGTAGAGTAACCAGCCTTGGGATCATCACAGCATTCAGAATCTCTAATTTCTCCAGGTAGTTTGTTAATCTTTCCACCAGCCTTAACATATCAACACAGCTTGTTCAAAGCAGGGCAGATCACACAGGATGATCAATTAACCAGAGCAGACACAACCCGTTTTTATGCCAGCCTTTTAAACCCCTTTTAAAGCTACAGATGTGTATCAAATCAACCAGTGATAACTCTCCTAAAGTACCTGGTTCTCCCCCCAGGGCATTCTCCAAATATTCAACTGAGAGGGCAAACCCTGCAAGTTAGCAGCATGCACAGAGGATTAACAAGAAATGAACATACTGAGCACTAACTTGAAATACCAGTTTGAAGCTATTTTCTTCACTTGTCTTTGTAAAAATACTTATGAAATGTTGCCTCTATTCAGGCAACACCGTGGATCTCCTCAGTAAGGAAGTTCAAAAGCTGAAGCATTACAAGAGCAAGCACAGGAAATACAGAAGCAGCCTTCAGACATGCATGAAACTTGGCATCTACTCATATGCAACAGTAGCAGAAAACCTTCCAATCACTTCATTGTGGTGTGGCTATGCAAAGAGTTCCACCTTAGCTGCTCCTCAGTGTACAGGAATACGCCCCCTGAAAGGGCAGATAAGGAACAAAAGCATTCAGAAACATACAGAGCTTGTTTTCCTTGGAAAAATGTCCAAATCAGCTAAAATATGCATCAGGAAAACTTTAGTCATTGTTGAAAAACGGGCTTTGCAACTTGGGATGGCTACTTTGTGCAGAGCAGTAACTGCTGAGAAAAGCTGATAACAAACTAATCCTTTCCAATACTGTACCACTCCAACCACCAAGATTCCAGAATAACAGCTTAATTTAACACAGAATAAGGCTACAGTACTTGGGGGGGGGGGGAGTGTCTGAAAAACAACAGCCTCTCAGTGACACACTGAATCAATGAATTCTGAGGGTTTCACAATCAGAGTTACCACATTCCTGCACCCCCAGCCTAGTCTATTTTGATGAGGAACTAATACAGTAAAGCAGCAGCACAACTTCTTAGGTGTAGCTTTAGGCATCTCCATTTTTGGAGTCCATACTAGTGAAGAAACCTACCCACACCCATACCCACCATGGCAAAAGGAGAATACACTTGTACTTAATTAAAGAGCAAGAATCTTGCATTACCAGTTTGACCGGGTATGGGACCAAAAGCAGTCTCCATCTTTAATATGAGAGTAGAGGGATTTCACTGAAGTTTGTCCTCTCCTCACACAAAGCTGGTCAAGATTTCCTGGGATTCCATGCTGGACAGCACAGCATGCAATCCTCCTTGGGGATGCCAAACTGTAGAACAAGTGCAAGATGTGCTGAGAAGATTTAAGAAGCTCTGTAATTTTCCTAGGACCCCCATTCTGGAGACCAAGCAGCTGTGGAAAGATCTTTGAAGTTGTAAACAACATTGAATTGTAAGTTTACCTGGACAAGAAAAATATACTCTAAACATACTGCACTTACAAGAAACAGCACAATTCTAGCTCAGCTGGCATTAAATATTAAATTTCTATGACTTTTATGAATTAAAAATTATTTAATGCTACATTCTAGTCATGTTACATGACTAACACTGCACAGTTTTTTACAAACAGACCCAGGACAAGACCCATCATGCACAACTATTTCAATGACAAGATACTCCTGCTTGCAAAAACTCTGAGCAGCAGCTGAGGCCCTGCCCTATTCTAATCGTTCATCTTGGCCTCTGGTTGCCAGCTTTAGTTCTGTGGCTAGCAGCTGAAAAGTACATTTTTCACACTCTCTTAAGAGGGAATGCTTGGGAATATCTGAATAAGGCTGGCCAAGCCACCCTCATTAAACAAGCAGCAGCACGTACCTCCCCCTCACTGCTCTCCTATTATTTATATATATATATATATTTATTATTTCTGCCAAGTGATGAACACTTCAGTCTTGTAATTTCAAACTTGTTTAAGCAGGTAATACTCACTGAGGACAGATACGTGCCTTCAGCAGGAAATTCAACTTTCAGCTCTTCACATTTTGTTTTTCCCTACTCCTCTCTACTCTATCACCCCAGTTCACAGGCTGAGTGGATTTATTGGGCTAACTGAGGCTAAATATGTCCAAATCTGTGATATTCTGAATAAATTCTACTGTACCATTCCATGGAAAAGTTGCTTCATTTTAGCAAATACTCCAAAACAAAGCAATTCCAAAGTCCACACAAAAAAAGCACAGTCTTGGGTCCTACAACTGACACGTCTGCTATCTAAACACAGAAAAAAACGAGGAAAAAAATCAGCAACATAGATTAAACATTGAAGGGCTGTTTTAGGAGGACGGGTTAAGCTTTATTTAAAGTTCAAAGTCATTTTTGTGTCTGCCACAAACAAAAAAAAGAATCCATAATGAACAGTTCTAAACTTGATACCTGAACCCAGTCAGAGTAGAAGGAAACCAGGGAGATGAGCAAGGCTATAATGCAGAGAATAAATATTTTTTTTTTAAATCAATCAATCAATAAATGATAAATTAACGAAAAATAAATAAATTAATAAAAGACAGGGGCAGGCTGTCAGTATGGTGTTACCACTACCAAATGCTGAAGTGAAAGATGGGTTGGTGGGGAACCTGTGAAGCTCCTGTTCCACACTGGACTAAAACAAGGGAAAGATGATGCAACAGGGAAGCCCTGCAGCCTCCTACTCCACTGAGACAAAGAAATGCTTGGCCCAATTCTCCTCCTCTACTTCCCAGGACTTAATCTTTTATAACCATTGTACAAAATTCAGGAGGGGTTTATGCAGTCTCCACAAACTGCAGCTCCAACGGGGTCAGAGTTACACCAATGTCAGTATCAGCATAAAAGAGACCCTGGGAGGGGAAAAGGACAGCTAAAACCCTAAAAAGCTGTTCCATTTCCACTTTACATGAAGCAAAGTAATTCCAGATTTCTTGAGACAAAGACTCAGCTTTTGGAAGATAATGGTGTGGAACCACGCCCTGCAAAGACATTCTGAAAACTCAAGCAGCATGTTTTAGAAAATAAATTACTGGATGCACCTGCCTCGTGCTCTTTAACATAAGGTTAGAAAAATGTTAAGGCTTTCCAAGCTCTTTCCCATGAACTACAAAAAGGTGATCATGCTGTATGAAAAATACATTACTTAAGAATAACAAAAAGATTCACAGTGGTATCCCAGGGCATCCCTGAAATTATCTAAACCAAACTTTTAGTCATTCCCCCAAATGTAGTACAGAAAATAGAGAGCTTTGAAGGGAGTTCACCTCACACAGGCAGAAACATGTGGAGAGCCCAACCAGATCCACCCACACATCCAATATCACCCTCCACACACGCTCTGCTCTTCCAGCCTGGGTCTCCTGAGTGCAACACCATTCCTTACGTCCAAATTAGATTAACTGAGGAACTCCAAACATGAGAATCCTGTTCATTAAATGTTTCATTTGGATCAGAAGTTTCTTTTACTGCTGGGTTTCCAAAGCAGCCCATGCCTTAAATCCCAGTAGAAGCAAGAGGTTCAAGCATGAGATGCATCCAGGACTTCAAATACCCTACACAAGAGAACCTTAAAGTATATACAATTACAGAGTCCAGCTTCCCACTGGGAACAGCAAATCCACAAGCACAAGCTACTGTGAAAACCACAGCAAATAACAGAATTTAGCTCTGGCACTATTAGTTCAGCAAGGTTGACAGAGTCCCATGACTCCCAGCATGTTTAGCTCACAGGTTTCCCAATTACAGATAGGAATGCAAAGAAAATGAGTTTTGACCCCAACATTCTACTGGCAAAGTATATATTGCTAAATAATTGTGACAGGCTCACATAGGACAATTGAGAATCCACAACTCAAACCCACAAATCCACAGATTAAACCCTGGCAGTCCCTTCAGATGTGTACAGAACTCCCTTTTGCCTAATTTTCTTTTTTAAGGCAATTTGAGGCTGCACAGTGAAAAAACTTCCATATCAAACATTCTGTAAGGCAAATGAGCAATTTCACTTTGAGATCTCTCCCTCCCTTTTCATCACTGTGCTTGGAAGTTCAGAACTAGCTTAATAAAAGTGGTCACTATTTATGGAGATAACCATGGATATAGCACCAATAAAAAACCAGGAATTTATGGTCCTCATTATTGAATGAGCCCTCTCCACACTGAAGAATGTTTGTTCAGCTTTTACACCAAGCATTTTGGTGGCCAAAATTCCTTTTGAAGTAATTCAAAACAAACCAAATTTCTCAGCAGTGGACACTGGCAGTATTGAAGACAATGATCAACAGACTTCATCAACTGCAAGGCAGTTTCTTCACAAGAACATTCACAGATCTTTCAACCATACATCAAGCCAGTCTCAACTTTGTACACGCCAACACAGAAATTCTTTGTTTAAACTGCACATCTTAAGGTGGCTTTGTTTTGTTTGGCTTTTTTAACTATGTAAATTACTCAGCTCCATGGGATTATACAATTAAATCCTTATACTGTGCACTGTTCTGTAAATTTGAAGTAGGAAAAGAAAATCTCACTTCTCTCAACAGTACAGTGTTTAACAATCTCCATGCTTTACTCATTTTTACCACATAATCTACCCTGCCATTCTATATAAAAGGTAAATACACCTCCAAAAACAATGTTTTAAATGTATAGAACCAAATTTTATATGCATTTATGTAAGAGGTACGATTAAAAAAACCAAGCACTGTGCTTCAGAATATTTCTCTACAATTGGATACCCAACTCTGCTATGTACTAGTAATAGAAGAAAAACACACCATGACTCAGACCATACCCAAAGAAAGATTACTGCTCTACAGAGAGGAAAAAAAAGAAAAAAATGTGAATTAAATTTAAAAAGAAAATCAACAGCAGCCCATTTTCCTATGACAACAAAGAAAAAAATGCTTACTTTCTAAAAAGAAGTTCTTTTTTCTCCTTAACAAAACTCAAAAGGTCACAAATCAAATTTTTCAAGCTTTTTTCCAAGCAGCCCTTTAAACAAGTCCTTATTTAAAATCTGTCCTGAAGCTATCTGATTATGCACAATATCGCTCATGTAAGGACATTCTCATTAAGGAATCACAGAATCCTAGAATGGTTTGGGTTGGAAGGGACCTTAAAGTTCACCTGTGCCATGGGCAGGGACACCTTCCACCAGACCAGCTCAGAGCTCCATCCAGCCTGGACTTGAACTTTGGTGCACTTCACAGAATTTGTAAAACAAAAGACTAATACTAGGTATTTATCTTTCTGCAAACATAACCAGAAGACAGATGAATTACAGGAATTCATGTGTATCCATCAATAGCCACGGCACATTTCAGATCCAACCAAAATTATATTGCTGTTAAGACCTGCACTACCATCCCCAAAAACCATATCCTCGGTAGACAGGAGCATAAACACATGAGCAAAGTTCAAGGCCACTGTGGACAGCAAGAGGAGATTAAGCAACAAAGCTTCTCTTTTGAAAAATGCAGCAGCCCCAGCCACTGCAGGAGCAGACCACAGAGCCCTGCCAGGCTGCTCGGAAGGAAAGGAGCTGATTTCATGTGAAACCAAAGGGCGAGTCTGAAACAGATAAAGGTCACGGGCAAAAAACCAAGGGAACCAAGCACTCACATCACAATGAAAGTGAGCATTAACTTGGACTTGTAATCCCACCCCTCCAATTCTAAATATCCAAACTCCCAGAACAATCTCCTCAAGTGACCCATAGATATGGATTCCTACACAATCATCTGGAGTTTCCAAAATGTGGAAACATTATTTCTCTGTGCCTCTGTGGAAAAGTCAAGTTGAATAAAAAACTCACTCCGTTCAGTAGCAAAATAATAATTCTTCTTTCAGCCCAGAGAATGTGAAAACATTTTTCCTGGCAGGAATTGCATTACATTTACACTTGGGGAACCCACAGGCAGGATTATTAAAAAAAGACACTTGGAAAGTTATGAGCATCCAGATTACCTGACACACACAACACAAATTTATCTCTTCTCAGTATTTATAGCTTGAGATGTATATACACAAGAGATTATAGTATTTTCTAATATATGTCAACAGATACCAGTCAGCTTTACAGACTTTAAGTGACTTAAGCTGCCTAAATTGCCACAAGCAGCTTACACAAAGACCTCTGTCATATTCCTTTAAAAATGGAAAACTAAAAAATAAATCCCCAAATTCAACTGTGAAGCACATTCATGCAGTTATGAGATGCAATGGTAACACAGGGAGAGAGAAAAACAATTACTAATAGGCACTTAAAACGTTCTTTCCAAAAATTCAAGATCTCTGACAACACTTTTAACTGTAAGGGGTCTGCATATATTAAAATACAATGTGTCCTCCTAATTCCATGATCAAAACCTACAGTGAATAAAACCAACATTCAACTCTACTAAATATATTACAGAAAAGATGAAACCAAGTCTTAGGCTAGTGGACATTAAAACCCTAAGAATTTGGAAGGGAGTAGGGAACTGTGTTCTTAATTCATATTTATCTTAAAAAAAAAAAAAAAGAAAAAGGGATTTGGGTTTTTTTTTTTCTGGTATTGCAATTATGTAGCCACATTGAATCTTCAAGTCTTGCAACTAAACATCTTCAAAGCACTTTTTAGTTACTCTCATAAAAGAACAGAAGAAAAAAATAAAAGGTAACAGAGGAAGAATTCTCTAAATACCAAAAGACGTTACCTCTTGCACCAGAGGCTACAGGCAACTGATGAGGGTATACCTGTGATGTTCACCTGGTTCTAAATACATATTTTAAATACTTTGTTTTGATTATAGTTCTTTCCACCTCATACCCAGTCTGTTTTTAGGCTGCAGGTTGGACTAGAGCACCCCAAGCATTAATAAACCCACTGACAGACATCTGCCCACAGTAGCACAAGAGTAGGGAAAAATCACTAGCTCCTGTTTCAGGGCCTCATCCACTACCAAAACAAATAAAAAACATTTCTGTGCAGTCACCAAAACATTCTTTCTACAAATAAACTAAGGGAAATAAAAACAATAGTTTCGGACTTCACCAAATCTTCTTGTTAAGGGGAGGGATAGGAATGGGACACCACTCAGCAGTAAAACAGCAGCAAATTTCACCCCAAACTTAACAGCAGTCAAATTCACCCTCAAATACAAGGAAACCCAAAATTAATTCCAAATTTAATCTAGCTAAATGGTCTATTTATAATCAAGCAAACCTAAATTAAAAGCACAGTATAAACAGCAAGTTGCTAACAATAGGCAAACAGATGTTTGCTGGGCAGGGGTGGGATGTTTCAATAAACAAACCCAAACATCCACATGAGAAACCAAGAACACAGAACCCGTGCTGGAGACTCAGTGCTCAATATACTCCTCTGCACCATTTAAGTGGAACTACTCCTTTTTGCCCAAACACAGGGCATTATTTCAGACAAATTCATACTTTGAAGGTTTGGAGCAAAAGGTATCTGTTTCTATGTCTTGAAAACAAAGAAATGCTAGGGAAGCTGAGATTTATTGATAATCAGTGAAGAATTCTGAATGTTAACTCCTATCTCCATCTGACAAACTAGTGTAAAGCCAAATCAGTTCAGTAATTTACTAAGAGCCAAGTATGATTTAGCAACTGAAACTCAACATAGATGTCTGAAAATGCAACAGGAAGAGTCCTGTTCATGTCTGCTGTCAGAACTGGGTGGGAGCAATGGAGGACCATCCATGTGAAAGCCTTTGGCACCTCCAGCATTCCTGGGCACTCTCTGACATTAATGGCTGTTATTCAGAAGTCAGCAGCAGCTGCTGCCAGAGTAAGAAGTGCAAGCCATGGCACCTCAGGGCTGAGCATCTGGGAATGCTGCAAATGGAGCTGCACGGAAGTGCTGAGGAAATTTCAGCTGCTGCAGAGTCTGGCCAGGTCTTTGTGTGTTCTGCCAGTGTGTTCTTCTTATTAGGTACAATTCAAAGCCTCATTTCTACATCTACGACATCCTGTATTACTCAAAACTTGTCTGGAGGAAATCCAAATACCACTATTCATAAAATAGCAATGAAATCCTTAAGTCCATCACTTCCAGACAATGCCAGGGCAGTCTTTGGGCCAAGTGTTTTGTTATTTCTTACAGGTGAGGCATTGAGTATTTCTGAGATTGTCTGAGGAACATCACTGTACAGCGACATACCTGAACTTCACTGAATAGAAATATGAACAGACACACACCATTTTTAACTGAAGGGTGAAGTAGTGATAAAATATTTACAATGGGTAGAAAGCAACTTTTACTTTAACCTACTATTTTGCTTACCTTGTAGAGAAAAAAATGAGGCATGATAAATTTAAGGCCAAAAGATCAGAGGTGCAAGATTAAGATGGATCTTAATATGTGTTGCCTCATATTTGTATTGTATTTATTAGCTTATAAAATTAACATACATATTAAAATTTTCATCCTGATAACAACTGCTGTGAATTCACTGACTGTGCTTTTGTTTGTGATAAGCACCAGAGTCACTGGAGATTAAACTCTGGTCTTCACCATCCAAAACAAGCATCATGTTTTAGAAAACATCTAAGTGAAATTCTATCAGCAAAATGAACCCTGGCCTGCAACACTTTAATAGCAAGAAGTGAAGTAACTTGGGCCTCATCTACCTTAGGTTCAAAATTTAACCTTCAAATACAGTTTTACAGATTAACTTACGAATTTGAAGCACACAAATCTTGAATTCTGTGGAATGCACTCTAAAAGGCACACAAAGAGCATAATCAAATCCACTAAGACCATCATTAGAATTATAACAATGTGTTTATGTTATAAAGCTCTTCAAGTAAAAAGTTAATGTTCTTTTTTTTTTCTGTGAAAAATTCAAAAATTCTAGAAAGCATAAAATTAAGTTCTAGCACAGCACTTTGATTTCCTCAAGTTCGTTTTCCAAGGTCAGAGTACAGTTTGAGTAGGGTAATCTGTAATAGAGGAAACTCCCAGAAAACAAAGAGCATTGCCAAGAATCCAGTTATTTTATCAAGGCAGTGGTGATGTATTTCACTTCCAGCTGTCCACACTAAAAACCCAGAAAAAGTCAGCTTTAAGTAAATTACTTAAGTATTTACTTTAAGTAAATGTAACAGATAAAGCACATCTATATAAGATTAAATGCACTTCTCTCAGTGAATTAGACATCCACAAAAGTTGCCTTTAACCAAATAACTGTCCCAGGTTTATGGAGCTAGAACCTTGATGCCTTCAATTCCCAGCTGCCCACCACACTAAGAAATGTGACCATGAAATGTGCATCACTGCTGCAGGAAAAACTGCATTTGCTTTTAGAATCCCAGAGGTGCAAATCCTGATTTTGAAAATACTGCCATTTGGAAATTGATCACATCCACTGTTAGTTACTTTTGAAATATATATACGGTGTATTTTATATACCAGTGTGAGCTTCTTTCTTATACACAGAAAACTCAGTGAATGTAAGGAATTAAGCACAGGGATGCCATCAGAAATTGACTGTCTTCATAGCACAACCAGAAGAGGCATTTTGGTACAGAAGAAATTAATCTGGCATTCCTGCTTTTAGACCAGGACTTGCCATCAGTCATCAGAACAGTCTAACACTGGCTGGTTCAGCTAAAGATCTAAAACAGGAAAAGTACACATAGAAACAATTCAATCCAATACCTGTTAAGATAAAGTAGTCTAAAATCAACTACAAAGACTTGTAACAATCCAAGTCTGAGAAGGAAATAATACTTCGGTTACAGAGTGATTTAGCAATTAATGAAATTACACAGGTCTTTGTACAATTAGTTCAATTGACCTTGCAGGTCTATTAAACTGAAAAGAACTACTATGACAAAAAAAAATTTAAAATCTACACTACTATCCATTCTTTGCTGAAAAAAAACCAACACAGCTGTTATTCTATTAAATTTAAAGACTTTACCCTCCTTGAAATTCACAGCTTAACAACAGAGCATTTGAGGCAGTAGTTCAAAAGAATGCTCAGCTTGAAATAATTAACAAAAAAGTTTGAATAGTTTCAAATATTTGTCACTACAAAGTTTTGACAGTGAACACATATTAGAATTAAAAAATTGTTTCCCCTCATCAAAAATTTGCAGCCATGAAGTAACTGACTCTACCATAACAACAACAAAAACTGTCCAATACAGAAGTTATTTCTATGTAGCAGCAATAATGAAAATATTTCAGATTTTTGAAAGCACCACCATCATTTGAGCTAAGCACCACTGGGGACAAAAGCAGCAGAGTTCCACAGGATGAAAAGAGTATTTTCCAACAGCAATCTACAAAAATCCATACTCTGATGTACGTTTACATAAAATTGCAGTGAAATTTCTTCCTCAACTGACTTGCTTTTCCAAAAGATTTCACAAGAAACCATGCAATTATAGCATTCTTGAAAAGGGGAAGTGTTTACTAATTTTCCATAAATGTTCAGAAAGTGATGGTTACATGCAAGTAGCCTACTAGATTTAGGAAGGAAAGCTGAGAACTGAAAAGGCAAAAGGGGAACAGCAGAGTTGAGAGCTGAGATGATTCTGCTCAGCCACAAACTCAGGTCTAGCAGTCTGCAGGTCATGCAAGTGGTTAATGGCCTCCATTAATGTAGCAGACCTGACACAGAGGATGAGAAGCTACAATTATTACAACAAAAAACCAAAGAATGACGTTTGCCTCCAGCACATGATTTAACACGGGCAGCAGCAAAGGTTGGAAACTTCTCCTTTCTGATTTTCATCATTGTAACAGAACTAGATTAACACACGTAACATTTTCATTTCCATCCCTCAGTAATTACCAGCACCAATTACCATACCGAGAGTCATACAGTGATTACATTGTAATGACAGCAGTGAAACAGGAGGATTTAACATCACTGTTTGAAAGGGTATAAACAGTAATTACAATATTCAAGGATATGGGAACATTTGTAAAAGTCACAGCATCATTGTGCCACACTTGGGACAGCAACCACCATGCCGGAAAGCACAAGACTGTCAACAGTTAACCAACACCTCAAAGCAGCCCCTGCTTTGCCTACAACCAAATGCTTCTCAACATGTTCAAAGTCCAGTTGTATTATTTTTAACTGGAATGGATAAAACCCAACGAGTTCTGCAGACACCAATCACCTTTCCTAACTATGCTCCTTACGTAACAAACCAGCACTGCAGGCCACGTGCATTCTCCACAAGGCACTAATTAGGAACTCCTAGCACGACCAAAGAAAACCCTCAAAAAACCAAATCCAAACTTTTCAAAAATAACTAAATAGGTTAAACAACACACTCAGGCTTCTATATTGCCATGACAACTCAGCATGCATTCACAGGCAGTCTTCAAGGCTTTAAATCAAAGTCTTTAATAGAGTCAGAATGGTCGGTATGGAATTCACAGAATCCCAGAATGGTTTGGGGTGGGAGGAAACTCAAAGACCAGTTCCAAGTGGTTTCTAGTGGCAGGGACACCTCCCACTAGACCAGGTATTAATTTTTAAGTACACGAATGAATCAGGCAATTAAGAAATAGCAATTAAAAAGTACTAGTTGCAGAAAAAAGTCCATCAAGTTCTATTACACAAAAGGATGTAGATACCATTCCACATTTATGCCAAGCCAAGGAAATTCCAGAAACTGGGAAAGCAGACTGGAGGGAAAGGGCTGCTCTTCCCTGCTGTCCTTGCTTCTGCACCTTTCTCAAAGTGAGCAAGCACCAAAAGATCCTTCAGGACAGATTCATCTTTCCCTGAGACAACTTGACTCTTCAGTAAATCAAACATACAAAAAGCCAACAAAGAATACAAAAATCATTGACAAAGCCCTTCCCAAACGTTCATACCTGTGGAAGTGCAGTATTGAGCTGCCTCTGCAAGGAATCCCTCTCATGGCCAACCTCATGCAGCTTGCCCTGGGTGAGGGCGAGCGTCTCCTGAGTTTCGCGGAGCGTTTCCAGCAGGCGATCCCTCTCCTCCAGCATGGACACCATTAACTGCTCGAAGTGGGAATCTGCATCCGACTGCAGCGGGGAACCTGAACCGTGGCCTCCATTTCCCCCGGCGGGAATCTCGGCCTCGCTGATGGTTGGCATCACCTCACACATCATCTTGAAACAAAAAGAGACACAACAAAGGCCACAAATCTCGGTCAAACGAATCTAAACAAGAACTTTGAGCGCTGCCCGTAATACCCACTTAGCTCTCCCCACGATAGCATCAGCAAAGGCTGCCAGCACCTCGGTGTTTGCCACTATTTCATTAACAGTGGAGAAAAGGTACAGTCAACTTAATCAAAGCTTTGCTTCATAATGAGAATCTTGTGACTTCTTGCAAAACCAGATTTTTGCAGGCTACGTCTCAAACTGCAACTTCATTTTAATGGATTTATGTTTTTGTGAGGAGTAAACTGCTGCTGAGATCTTTAAAAAAAAACAAAGATAAGGCATGCAGCCTGACACCAAAAATTATACACTTCACCCAGCAAATGATTACACTGCACATTTTGGGAAACATTATCTGCTTCTTCCACTGCTTCAAACGCACAAAGATTGTATCTACAACAGTGCTTTGAGCTTGTGTTGGCTGTAGAAGTTTTATGGTGGTGAAAGTGATGTATGCTAAATGAGTGGTAAATCCAAACAGTCCAATTCAGGAGATAAAAACATGTAAAGGAAGATAAAAAGCAAAAAATTCATTATGAAGTAGTAGCAGCTGTCAATGGGGACAGTAAAAGTAAAGGTAAGCAAAAAGTAATTAAAGGCAGAGGATGGATTGGGTTAACAATGCAAATGGGAGCACTGCACTACTGGAAGTGAGCACACTAAACTGGGAGCACCTTTGAGAGACCCTCACAGATCCCTACCACAGCTCAGGCATTGAAGATTTAAAAACCATGGGAAAATGTCACTCGTATAATCACTGAACCAACAACAAAGCTCTTCAGGCAACCTCTCTCAAAAACACAAACGTAGAAGAATGCAAGGCAAAATCAGGAAAAGTAGCTCCCCAAACCTCTCAGGTACCACAAACTTTGTTCTCAGCCTTAAATTTCACACTCACATCTGGAAATTTTGAAAGAATAGCTCATTCTTAGTCTTACAGTGGGTGCTCTCCATGCTTTTAAAGACTTGGAACAACCTCAAGTGCTTTGTAACATTTTCATGCATGATTACGATAAGCCCTGAATTTTCACCACTACGTTATTTACCTTGCTCAATAAAACGAAAAGGCTTGGAAAACAGGCCCCAGGTTTCCTGCAGCACCAATTCTTCTCTGTTTTAGCAGTTTTCTGTTATCCCCCAAAACCCTTTGGATCGCAAAGCACCCATCCAGATCCAGTCCAATGACTGTTTAATCGAAACACATGAAAAAAATAATAATAAACCTGCCGAGGAAAGAGCAGATCCAGTAAAAAGCAGCAGCTTCAGCTAACTCGCCAAGTCCTCGGCACAGAAGAATGTGAAAATAAACTGTCTCAGCTTCCCATCCCTCTATTACTGGCCCATAGGTCCTGCAACAGCTGGGATAGAGGAATCATGTGCTGACCGAAAAAAAAAAAAAAATCCGATGCAGAGATGCAACAAGCTTCAACAGTTCATCGCTCATAAATTCCACTCAGGTCACAATCGCATTATTAAACAGAGTACGGACACCGGGGGAAAACAGCATGAGCTTTCTTGTAGAGGATTTGGAAAAGCCTCCCTTCTTTTCTCTTCTATTAATTCCAACGGGAAGCTCTCCTTCCAGTTCCCTGCGTCTTAGTCCAAACATTTATAATCCCAAGAGCAAGGCGCGGGCGTCGCTTTGGAAGGCGAGCACGGAGCGAGACCTGTTGTTTTCTCCGCACCAGTCCCGCAGACGATGCTCCGCACCCGAGAGCGGGCAAAGAAAGGACCGGCAGCTCCGTGGGCACCGGCCCGGTCCCGCCGCTGCCCTTCCCTGCGCAGAGCCCGGCGAACAAAGCTGCGGGCGGAGGACGCGGGGCTCTCGCCGGAGGGAGAGCACCGGGCCGGGCCTCGCTGCTCGCCTCGCTCGCCCCCGCCGGAGGCCCCAGTGGCGCGGCCGGCCCGGGCCCCGCGCAGCCCCTGCGGAGCGAGCGCGGCCGCGGAGGCCCCGGCGAGCTCGGCCTGGCTCCGGCCCCTACCGAGCGGCGGCGGCTCCGCCGCGCCGGGACGGTCCCCTCGGGCCGGGCCCGGCTCCGCCCGCCGCCGCCGCCGCCTCCACGTCCGTGGTGGCCGACGTGGGGTCGGCTGAGGCCGGGTGGGTGGTGCCGGCCGCCCGGCGGTGCCGCCACGGCCTCAGGGGGCGGCAGAAGCGCTGCGCGCCCGGAGAGCCGCGATCGCCGCCGCGGTCCCGCCGCTCCCGGCCCCGCTCGCCGCCGCCTCCCGCCGCTCCCGGCGCGCTCCGCGGCCCCGCATAAATCAGTGCGGCACCCACAATGCACCGCGCGGGGCGGCGCGGCCGCTCCTGACCCGCTCCCCGCCGCCGGGGACCGGGGTTCGAGACCCGCTCCGCGCTGCGTGCCCTGGGAGCGATAACGCCGCCGCCCACGCTGCCCGCCCCGGGGGAAAGGACGGGAGAGCCGCAGCGGAGCTCCGGGGCGGGAGGCGTCCTTGCTGAGGGCTGGGAACAGGGCAGGGCTGGGGCGGCCCCGCAGTCGCAGTCCGTGCCGGGGCCTGCCTGTGGCGGAGTGGGATCGCAGCGGGCCCGGCCGCCCCAGCCCGTTCCCGGTGCCTCGGCCAGCCCGGATGCCGGGACCTGCTCTGGGCACCTCCATTCGACAGGCCATGAGGGGTTGGAGCGAGTCCAGAGGAGGAAATGGAGCTGGGGAAGGGTCTGAAGCGCCAGGAGAGGCTGAGGGAGCTGGGAAAGGGGTTCAGCCTGGACGAAAGCAGGGGACATTGTCACTCCATCCAGCTCTCTGAGAGGAGGTTGTGGCCAAGGTGGTCTCTTTTCCCAGTGACAGGGCAAGAGGACATAGTCTTGAGCTGCCAGGGGATGTTTAGGATGGATATTAAGAAGAATTCCTTCACAGAAAGGGTGATCAGACGTTGGAATGAGCTGCCACGCAGGTGCTGGAGTCACCATCCCTGGGCATGTCTAAGGAAAGGCTGGATGTGGCACTCACTGCCATGGCCTGGGTGACACCGTGGTGTTTGGTCATGGACTCAATGGCCCCAGAGGTCTTTTCCAAGCTAACCCATTCTGTGATCCTGTGGAGCAGAGCTGCCAGGTCCCCAGCACAGTGAGGGGCGACTTCTCTGACATAGCCTGTTCTCCACAGGAAACTGGGTTTGGCTACGTTGACTATTATTTTTCCAAAACACCATATAAATGTTTTTCCACTTGCATTTCTATAGCTTTTACTCTCTTCTGGAGCCTTCACCATGCCCATGGGTTGGAAGTTGACGTCTGCCAGGCAAAGCTTAGAAAACTCCCTTTCCTCTCTTTGCATTTGTGCTACCACCCTGAATAAAGTATTTGCATTTTGGACCCTATTGTTGCTTTTACAGTGGAAAGCTCTAAAAGGCATCAAGGGCCAGTTAGGCAGAGACAAGTCATGCCAAAAAGCAGCAGTCCCTGCACAGAAGGGTTTGCAGATTTGTGGCTGGATTATGTGGATTAATTTGTAAACACAATATCTCGACACCTAACACTGGATAGAAAGGATCACTAATGAGTCAATCTTCCTTTTCCACATAGGAAATTCTTTACAAGTTTACTACACTGTGCTCTTTCCCTTTGGTATCTGAGCCTTTAGAGTGAATTCAAGTCACATTTTAGAATTTTTACCCGTACAGCTATGAGGTCTAGATTACTTTTTCGTTTTTCCTCCTGAAGTTTCTAATGTAATCCCATGACTATGGGAACTGGAACTTTGAGGAAAAAGCCAAATATGATGAGGCACATTCAAACTATGAGCTCTGCCAAACAGATCCACACAGATTTCGTGCTGAATGTCTGAAAAACTGAGGTCTGACTTTTCAATATAGGAAGAGTAGCAAAAAGATTCCAAAATGAATTGCTATGAATTAACATGTACATAGGTAAATGCTTTTATTTATAAGCTTTGATCCAGATTTTCAGTGGAAGACTTCAGGCTAAGCAGCTGCCAGGGCAGCATTTTCAAAATAACCTGCTCCAGCAATACTAAAGCAAGGCTGGAAAATAAAGTGGAGTTCATGGCTATATGAACAAACACCATTCCACTTCAGCTCATCACACATAAAAAATTAAAATTAATAATGTGAGTAGAAAGACTGATTAGATTTGTGTTTAACATGTGAGTCAAATGGAGACTTCGTGGATGAAAGGGCAAAAGGTTAAAGACTGTAATGGGCACAGAGTTGATAATCTCTCTCAAAGTGGACACTGCAATATATCCAGCCCGATTAACTGATCTCAGAGCCAGGTCATGTGGAATAAATTAATTAACCTCAGTATTCATGTAGATCCTAAAACATGGAATAACATTTTCTCTCAGTCTGGGATGCCTTGGAATGTGTTTCTCTTTTGAAACTAAGTTTTGTTTTGTCCTTAAATAGTTAAAACCAAAAAATGAAGATTTCTACCATGCTATAATCCTGCTTCATTATGAAAGCAAAGAACCTAGCACACAATCCTGAATTGAGAATAAAAATGGATGAACTCCACTTTAATTAATTTTCACTTCACCCAGTTTGTTAACAAGGCACAGACACTTGCATTCAGCGTGCTCATCTCTTCACATCCGTGTTTGGATTTCCCATCCACGGGGCAGGAGGTTTTAGCTGCAGACCCTGCTCAGCCTCACCTCTATCTCTGTCACCTTCAAATCACTGTGCACACCAGTTTCAGAGGAGGGTGGAGATGCCAGTGGTTAGGCACTTTCTTGAGAAATGGGTTTCAGCCTCAGGTGGGAACAGAGTTCCCACAGCATATAAATGTCTGCTACATGAGAAGGAGGCACTGTAAAGAGCCAGGTATCTTTTCATGCCCAAAAGCACGGCTTAGTCCAGGAGGGAACCTACATCCAGGATATCCTAGCTAAGGAATGTGCCTCCCATGTGGCACACTGCAGATACCTTCCTTAGGCACCACACTCTGTGAATGCCACACAGACTGTGGATACAGCAGAGTCTCCAAGGTGCCCCAAAAATATTTGAAAGGCCTGACTTTAAAGCTGATTGCCACTCCCATGTGCAGTCCACCAAAGCTGGGACCAGATCAGCAGGGAAGGGCAGGACTTTGAATTCTAGAGAAAAGAAGTGAATAACCAGATCGTTGCATAATGCTCGTGCTGCACGAAATACACATGGAATGATAATTCCCAGAACTCCAAGGCTCTGCAAATAGCAAAATATTTCTCAGTCCTATTTACTTTGTAGTCCAAGGAAAAACATTTCTTTTTTTTTTTCTTCCTGGGCATGTAACCCAGGATATACCATCCAACATGAAGAGCACCAGCAGCTCAGATCTTTTCAATTAAATGAGTGGAATGTCTCTTTTGTAAGTTCAGCAAGAGGTCTGGCTCCCTGTCCATGTCATTTAGTGAGATGTAACACTTGTGGATGTGTCTGGAAAGAGCCCCACATACATCAGCTGACAGCAAGTAATCAGTCCAGAGACCCAGGTTAAACCTCTCTCCACTCTTTGCATCTCAAAAACCACACGCTGAAATTCAAACAAAGGCTGTTAAAAACGGGGTGGGGGGGAAGGTTTCCTTTCCTGTCACATGATAAATTAGATCCTAATGTTTATCCAAGCTCAGCAGAGCAGGCAGCTCTTCCTGCCAGCCCGTGCTGGGGTGAGCAGCGGGGTCGGGCCGGGGCTGCCCTGCCCGCGGGCTCTGAGGACAAACACCTGCTGCCCACCGCAGCTCTGCTCTGCCCACTGAGGGCTCCACGCTTCGTTTGTGCCCAAATTTCCTTGGTGAGCCTCACAGCCACCCCACACCAGCACACAACCTCTGCTGAAAATAGTCCAAGATCGCCCACACAGTCTTTTCTCCCCTCCCCAGTGGAGCTGATGGTACCTTATTTACTCCTTGTCCTTTACAGATGACTTAATGACAGCATTTTGAACACATTTCAGGCTTTTCGGAATGACATGAATAGATGCAAGAATAGGATTTTTGCCAGCAGCACTGATTATCCTTTTGTCAGTAGACAGACGTGACCTGGACCACTCTGTTGCCATAAAAAAAAAGTCTCCAGAGGTTGCTAGACAGAGGAGACACTTTGCCTGAGGGAGAAGGGATGAGAGGGAAGAGGCTGGAAGGTGGCCTGTGGAGAAGAGGACAGAGGTAATTAATGGCTATGCCCATGTATAAGATAAGTGCACCAGTAAATGTGTCAGCCCTTGGGCGATGGAAGCCACCACTTCACACAGAACAGTCCTTCACATCAACATTTCATTTATTTCATGTGGATCTACACGGATCTGTGCTGGATTCAGGGAGGTGTAAATCGAATGGGAATTGGCTGCTCTGAAACTGAAGAGAGTTTTTGGACTGGACTTAGGAAGAAAAGTCTCTACAATGCAACTGGAGACCTGGAGAGGACGCTTAAAAGACCAGATGAACTTACACAATTTGTTTTAGTGGGAATCATACCTATGTCAAGACCATAAATGATTTTCAAATTTAGCTGTCACTCCTGCAACCAAAACCACATTCTCACTCAAGTACAAACATACTGAACTCGAAAAGGCTTTCAGCTTAGTTTCAGCTTCAGTTGTGCAATCTGCAGTTCAGAATTATTGCACCTGCTGTCTTTTCTGTACGGATTTACAGCAGCAGAAATCCCCTTGAGCTAGAAAGAATTTCTAAAGCAAGGTATCATTTATTTCAATCAGAAATGAAGTACACCCCTAATATCCAAATCAAACATAGTACATTCCCTCAGTGTCGACTGATTTCAGCACGTCTTCCAATAGTTTATAGCTATAATGAAAGGTATCAAGCTAAAAGTGCATTCAGTTGCAAGTTCAGGGCAATAGAGCTGCACATTATTTAGTTAAACATTTTAAAAAAGATAATATTTTTCGGAAAGGCCATATTTGTGTGTGAATAATATTGGAAGAAGAAACTGGAGGATTCAGAACCAGCTGTGATAATGCAGCTCCTGCCTACCTAGAGCAGGTCTGGATACATTCCACCTGGCTGACCACCTACAGCATGAACCCATTTACCCTGGCTTGCCTCTGTAATCAGTGGAGCAAGGGAGCCACTCCATGGGAGGAGTGATTCAGACCTTTGGTGTGGTCCATGAATCACCTGCTCCAGGTGCCTGTCTGTTCCCATTGGCTCCAGAGGGAGCCCAGGGCAGCTGCACTCTTGCCGTGGGAGCTGTGCTCAGATGTCTAAAGCAGCATGAGATGAACCTGGCTGTTGGATATGTGTGGGATCAGCACAGCTTGCTGCTGTAGGAAAGCAAGGGAAATGGATGTGGTTGTCCACAGAAATGAGCAGGGCTGTTCCTGGCTTCATTGCTGTGGATTTAGCAGCCCACGGTTTGTCTGTCTCAGTAATTTTAACTGGTCTGCATTTCAATTGCTGGATTTGCAAGACTGAAGCCTAGAGCTTCAGAGCCATGGCAGCCTCTCAGGGTAGAGAATCATAGAAACACAGAATGGTTTGGGTCAGAAGGGACCTTAAAGATGATCCAGTTCCAACCCCCTCTCACGGGCAGGGACACTTTCCACTATCCCAGGCTGCTCCAAGCCCTGTCCAGCCTGGTCTTGGACACCTCCAGGGGTGGGGAGTCCATAACCTCTCTGGGCAACCCATGCCAGAGGCTTATCAGCCTCTCAGCAAAGAATTTATTTCTTATATCTAACCTAAACCCACCTCCTCCAGCTCAAGGCCATTCCCCGTTGTCACTCCATGCCCTTGCCCAAAGTCCCTCTCCATCTCCCTTGTAGGCCTTTTAGGTACTGCAAGGGGCTCTACGGTCTCCCCAAAACCTTTTCTTCTCCAGGATAAGCAATCCCAACTCCCTCAGCCTGTCTTCATTGCAACAGAAAATAATGCTGTTATTTTTAGTCCAACCCCCCTGTACACAGACATGTTGATCGCAGAGTGAAGTCTATAGACACTGAGCTCCTCTCCTCTCCGTTAGGTTCTACCTGGATCACTTCAATATTGAGGCTTCAGCTTTTAGAATCTTTTGAGACCTGGTAAAAGAAAAAAAATAAAAAAGATTGCATTATTTTAATAATATATTTAATAAACTTTATAAATAGTCCAACTACAAAAAGGATTTGCACATGAAGTAACATTTCTGTTCCTGTAAATCAGTGTTTGAAGGAAAAAAAAGGATTTTTTTTCTGCTTTGTCTGCTATGCAAAGGCTCCTGCTGTTTCAAGTGGCTTTGGAGTAGGCACTAAGCAAAGTGGATCACAATTTCTATGTACTCAGTGTCCTCTACTATTAGTAGAGTAGTAAAGTAGATAAAAGCATTTGAAAAATAAAGAGACCTCAAATAGTACTTAAGCCTATTTTTAATCCTTACCTGACTAGATTTCAAGTGATAACATACCTTTCATTACACGCACATTGCCTGCATGAAATTGTTTGCAGCAATCACCACCTTCATTATTAAGATGCACACTGAATTGAAACATTAATCTGTGTGTGAAGATAATAATGTTGGGAAGGTATTAATCCCAAATCATATGTGTGTGACAAGGCTGAAGGACTTTTGTGCAACCAGCTTCAGCTTACAGGCAAATGAAAATATAAACAACACTTTCAGTGAATCACCAGTTTATGCATGAGTTAAAATGTTTATTTTCACCATTTTAGAACTCCCCACTGTCTTCACAGTATTTACTAGGAATATTAATTTGCTAAAATGAATTGGCTGAGATGGTGACTAAAAACCAAGCTGGCCTCAGAATGAAGTCATAAAGCAAACTACAACAGATAAAGATTATAAAAACTGTGGACATTTGCAATGGCAACAGTGTGTTTGGCAAAAAACCATCTCCAGTTTCAAGGTGAGCCCAAGGCTCAGATGAAATTGTTTGCCAATAGATATGGTGTATTAAAGGGCTGCCAGAGTTCAGTTCCCAATATTATTTCTTGTTCTGACTAGTAGCAATTGTGCCTAGACAACCAGGTCATTTCAGACTAAATCTCACCTTTGGCATTTGAAGAAGAAGGTTACTAGGTCAGGATCTGACACAGAAAATGAGCATAGGTAAAAGGCAGCTAATGGTAACCACTCAGCTCAGACCACCTACCAGCAGCCTGAAGCAGCAGAGTGACATTTAAAAGCAATCAGAGTCAGAAGAAAACCTTCAGGGAAAACAGACAATACTTCAGAAAAGGCAGCTCTACATTTGCCAGTGGGAAAAAACCCCAGACCATTGGGAACAGTGCTCAAGTCAATTTGAAACAAATATCAAGAAAAAGTAATGGAAATAGAGAAAATGGGGCTTCTTTTTAAGTAAATTCCTTACCCACTTGGTTCTATATTGGCCTGTCCTTACCCAGTATTATCCCTGTGTTGTGAGTGGTCTCATCCTTACTTTAGAAGAAAGCACCATAACTTTGAGCAAATTCCCTGCAAATCCATGAACCCAGAGCACACAGCACATGGACTGGGTGAGACATGCTGTGGAGAGGAGATCCTTGTGGAGAAGGCAGGATCTCTCTAATGCCAGCAGGAGCTGCCTTTGCACAGCCTTGCTCATATGGGTTATCCCTACTGCTGGACTCACAGTGCCCTAAAGTAAGGGAGTTTTGGGATTTCTGTCTGAAATGCTAATTTTAGTTCTGCTATGATATCCTAGTTTTGAGATTATTGGTTTACAGATGCTTAAGTCCTTACAGAACCACCTGTTATTTTAACAATGAATAAAAGCACAGTGAAGCCTTGCATCCCTTCTTGGCTGGCAGAGTGTCTGTTACTAACCTGGCCCAATTTACCTTCCCTCTGCACAGAAACAGCCTCTGTAAAACTTCTGGCCAGCTCTTACTGCCTCCTCTGCTGGAGTCAGGCTTTGTGTGTGCAGCTTGTGCTGCTCAACCCATCCCCATGGGTCACTCCGAGTTCAGGCTCCTACAGGAATGCCTTTATCTGCACCTGAGGTTTCATCCCGTGTGTCCTCAGCTGCCATTGAGGTCTCCACGTGTTTTTGACTCAGCTCCCAACAAAAGGTTTGTCCCTGCCTTGTGTGGGATAACACTCAGTCACTCTAGTGTTCCTTTTCCCTTTTTCTGTTTGCCTGAATGCCTTGTTCCTTTGCACAGAGGTATTTACACAGCTTTTGTCAAATTGCAATTAATTAAGGCTGGCTGTTACTAAATAAAAAGTCATTTACTATCTAGCTGCTGCAGGTAAGGTGACATGATGTGTAACTTGGAAAAAACCAAAAGACAAGAGAAAAAGCTATGAAAGGTTGTCCTCTCCCTGCTCTTGGTTAGGAATCATCATTTCTAGGAAGGTGGACAACAGCTGAACAAACCTTGTCATTGTCTTACACTAATCCTTAAACAAAGTGAGAATAACATGTGTAAGATATAAAAGGGAATAACTCATAATAGCAGAAACCTGCAGCCCTGATATTATTCATCTGTGCCATAACAAGCAGGATAACTGATTTATTTTGAAGCTAAATTCCCTGTTCTCCTGAACACATTTCATATTAAAGACCCTTTGACCACAGCATCTGTTTGCATTGTAATCCACATCTAAAAGAGTCAACAGAGATATTGACTCAGGAGCTGGTTCTAGCTCAGGTCTGCGAGTTAAGCTCCCTCAACACACCTCGGCTTTTGCACTAAGAGCTACAAGAACATTCTTCATCTTTTTCTTTTGTGTTACAATCAATCATCCAGCACTCCAAACAAAGGACATGTCCTCCCACAAATGCAAACAACACCTTCCCTTTGTCTCCCAAACAACTTTAAATAACAATGCCTAAAACTTCCAGGAATCATTAGCATTTCTTTATGCACAAATGGGAAGTATTAAGTCTAGCCAAGGTGAGATTAATCTGGCAGTTTCAGTCTGGTGAAGTGCTGCCCTCACCACAAAAGCCATCGAGGAGCTTGGCACTAACTTGCTCTTTGCACTTGTTACCTGTGAAGCCGCAGACTGAAGCGGCAGGGACTCAGCTGCCTGGCGCTGGAATCATTTAGGGCACTGGAAAAGCACAAGCAGAACTCCTTTTACTTTGACCATGTAAAATTTCTGAATTTTTTTCTGTTAGATAATTTCCTCAGTGTCTGCACCTGCTGCCTGCAAAAGCAGAAGGAACAGGGAAGAGAACAGAAGGTTAATTTCACTATCATGGGTTTTGTATTGACCCAAAACACTAGACTGAAGGGAAATGCTGAAAATCACAGAAACTGCTTTGATGTACACCAGGATTTAAGCCAATTCTTGCATTTAAACCTGTAAGAATAAAACAAAATCACTCCTACCCTGGCTGATGCTGGACATCAGCAGATGGCTCTGAATTTTTACTTTTTATTAATGAGCTGGCCCAGAAACACCACCTTTGTTTCTACCAGAATTTGGCTGCTCTCGGAGATTGCCATAGGGGTATATTTCCTTACAGATGCAGTACAGAGCATATAAGGGACAGACAGAAGTTGGAGAAGGAGTATTGAGAAATAGCCCTGTCAAGAAAATCTTGTTTTCCAGATTATATAAAATAACTTTACTGCCAGATTGTATCAAATAACTTTACTGAGGGGTGTGTGTGTGTATGCATGAGGAAACACACACTGTACGCACACAGATATGTGGATACACACACACACAGGCACATCAGGATTTGGGAGACACCTAATTTTCATGTCCAATACTTTCTTTCTCTCCTGTAATTAAATGTGCAGTTTACTTTCACCAAAATAACATGGCACCAGTTTGATTTTAATATATCTTTAAGCCATGTACAGTGAGATTCCTTGCATGAATATTCAGCATTTAGCTACCACATGCCCATGGATATTCAGCAAATAAAGGAATATGAAGGCATGAGTGATACAACAAATAATTTTGCAGTACCAGATTTTTGCTGTAAACAGAATAATCAAAATTTATGCCAGCCAAAACAGTGATAATTTAAATTTTTATCTGTCCAATCCAGTAATGCTTTGTTGCATTGGGTTGTTTTCTCCTGTCAAGGTCAGAATGTTTAGCAGCAGCAATGGGGATGGTTCTGGCTCCCAATTTTCAAAGCTCATGGAGATAGCATGTCTCAATTACAGCCAAAATGCTGCAGAAAAGCCTCTGTATCCAGACACCAGCTAGGTCATAGCAAGGTTTCTGAGTGCACAAAGGAAGGGTTTTTCAGCTCCTGGAGTTCACTTTGCTTGCATGATTTAGAGGCTTTTATTTGTCTGCCTTCAATAATGCCACCTTTGTAGTACCAAAATACATGACTGAGAGAAGCTGGCAGCTCCCTGTGGCCTGCAGCTCCCCCATTCCTTCTCTTTGCATGGGGAAAAAACCCCAATAACCAAACCGGGAGGCTGCCACTGCTGCTGTGACATCTGACATGCTAATGTTGCAGAGCCAGGATACTCCCTGAGCTGCTTACAGGTACCATGGCAATTCCATCTGGGCCCATTTTTCCCCACATGAGGATGGCATACCTTGTTTGAATGCATGAAAAACCACTGGAACAGGCTGGCTGAATAACCAGGGGTGATTCAAGAACTGTCAGAGTCCTCTTCAAACCACCAAGGGTTTGTCCTCCCTCAGGCCTGAGTGTTGGAATTATTCAGCATTCAATGATGAATTGGGGGATGAGTTTGTGGGAAGGAGATAAGGGATGAAAGTAACCTTTTAAAGGAGAAAATGGGACAAGCCTATGGGGCACTCCAGGTACCCTTTAAATAGAAGAAACTGCAATGTGATTTCTCTATAATTCTTTCTCTAATTCCTCTGAATTAGCCTGTGGGAACTTCTCAGCCCTCACAAAACAAATTGAGCTCCCCAAAAGCCAGACCTGAGGAACAGACATCAGACTTGCTGCTGAGGCCCCTTCTGGCATGAGACCTACCTCAAGCCTACTTGAATCACCCATTAGTAAAGAAATCACCTTCAAAAAAAGTCAGTTCAACATAAATTCCATCCAAACTAACAGTAACAAACCATAAACCAGTGGAAATACTAACCTAGGAAAGAGACAAGCATAGTGTGTAAAGCAAACTCTGGATTTTCAAAGGTGTTGGTTGACATTACATTTGGTTAAGTAGCTGTGTGATGGCATCTTCTCTGAGACTGTTGGTCTAGACACCCCTGTAAACCTTAATTCACAGGAGTCAAACCTGCCTTTGGCTTTCAAGCTGAAAAATGATCTGGTCCTTTCACACCACTCAGCATCTTATGCAGTGGAAGTGATTAGGGAAGAATCAGGAATTTCTAGAGCTGAGGATTTCCATCTCTGATGAGGATTCCCACCTCCATTCCCACTTTAAGGCAAATTAGGTGGAAGGAGGAGACATTCCTAGGGAGAAAATCATGATCAGGGTACCTTATGCCATGTTCCAGCTGCTTTTAGTTACCTCAGAGGCTGGAGGGAGCACAGGCATCAGTTCCATATCCTGGGAAGCTCAGGGATTATTTGGAACCTTGCCTAAGCCCCTTTATCCCCCAGGATATTTATTTACTGGATGCAGGGTGGGAAAAAAAGGGTCCCCTCCACAGAATTACTCTTACCATCAAAGGCCAGGGTGTGGGGTTGCCTCTTGCTCAGCTCTGATGTGAAAACAAAGGGTTTAAATTCTTCCTCAGCCATTGAGTCATGTGAGAAAAGGTTCGGTCAGTCAGGGCTGGAGACCTTTAACAATGACATTTCAGGAATTCAGGGGAAAAAATACTGCATGAGGTGAAGTGCCTCATAAACAGAGTCCTCTAAAAGACAGTTCAACATTTAATAGCCCTGAAAATTCACAGGCCAGATGTGGAATTTGACATTCTGATTTGAAGATTCAGACAAAAGTTTTTTCACATGAAGTTGTTTTTTGGGGTTTTTTTCCCCCTTTTTTTTTGGTAAAATGTAGAACATGGTTTACAGAAAATTGGATGAGCAGGTCCGCAGTGAATAACTTAATCAGGTGCCATGTAACAGAGCTGCATGCAGCCGTTAGCTAGAAATGTGCACTTTGCTGACTTTAATTAGTTTTAATTCATCTGCATATATATTAGCTGCTTCATGCACAAACATGCAGTGGCACACACAAGCTGCAGCTTTACCATTCCAGCTGGAAATAGAAATGGAAGCAGCTGGTGCTGAGGATAAAATAAAATAAAATAAAATAAAATGAAATAAAATAAAATAAAATTTAGCCCTGCTTTCTCACATGCCTTGCTCCAGGGAGAAGTGGAACTGAGGGAGTTCGCCAAGAGGTTTCATTTCCATTCCTGCCCTCGCATTTTGGATTCCTGACGTGGTCAGAGTGGGGAGTGCAGCAAATCCCACAGCTGGTGAGAGCTCCCAGCGCTGAGGGCTGGCCGGGAGGGATGGCCAGGAGCAGGGCTGCAGCCACATGCCCCGTGGACTGCCGTGCACTCGGATTGCCATGGCAACCCCGGCTTTGGGGGGAATTCAGGCTATCCCGGCTTTCCCACGTTAGGGATTTCACAGCCAAGAAGCTGTGAATAAATTCTGCTTACGCTGAGCAGAACATAAATTAAACAATGTGGGATGTGAGGCACAGACTTGCCAGTGCTGCGCCCTTTTAATTCACATTTTCTGGGCAATTTCTGTTCAAAATTTGGCAATTTGCCTGGGAGTGACAGAAAGCACCTCTCAGGAGATGACTGGGAGGCAAACAAAGATAAGATTTAGCTCAGTTGTTCACATACAGACATTAATGGCAAGAATGGTTTTACAGTTTCATTTTTATGTCAAACCTTTCCCACAATTTATATGCTCACTGTCAGTAAAATCTAGTGCCAGGTTTGCATACAAAAATCAACTTTTGTAAAGAAATTTAAACTTTATATTTCCCTTTTGCCACAGATGATGTTCACGCTTGCAGAACAGCTGCTACAACCCTTTTAGAAGTTACACCTGCTGAGAACTGCTCAGATTAAATTCTGCAAGTCATTTTTTTAAAGTCAATACTCCTCCTGCGATCAATTGGATTAGCAGAATTAAGAAATAGAGAAGAAATCATTTCAAAAATCGTGAGCATTTTTAATGGCAAGATGACTGCTTTCTGTAGAAGTTCTCCAAAGCCAGGCTCACTCACAGAAAATCCCAGTTGGGTGTTTTTTACATCTGCCATGACAATGGTCCAGTTTTATGTCCGTGTAGCTTCACACAGCACCAGCACCTGCTCTCAAGGCTTGAACATTGTACAGTAAATAAAAAATACCAGTCTGACAGCTTTTTGAAGCACTCAGCAGAGATACAAAGTTGACATTAAGCTGCTTTCCGTGGCACTTTTTACATTGTACTGGAGATGCCTCAAGAGCTCCCTTAGAGTTGTTATTTTTTATCGAGTAGAGAACACACACAAACCCCGGCGCTTCCCTGCAGGAGCTGGTCACTGTGAGAGCTGCCTGGAGCTCTGTGACCTGCACCAACACAGCACCAGAAACCCAGAGAAAGGAGAGCTCAGCCACCATCCAGCAGGAACAAGCACACAGAGCCCCTGGAAAAGGCTTTCAGCTCCCAAAACCCATCAAGTCAGAGAAATCACTGAATTCAAACCCAACCAGGATGGCCAGCTTCAGGGATTTCCATGGTGTCTATTACATCACGCTGCACAAGAACAAGCCTGTTGTTTTCACTTCAGCCTGCTTTAAGAGAGGCATGTGTAATGCTCTCAGGAATGAGGCAGGAGCAGGAATGGGTCTGTGGACGGGACTTTTTAATGATTAGGAGCAGATTCCCACGAGAGAGCTGCATGACTCTGCCTTTCCCAGCAGCTGAGTAAAGCCCTGCTTCCTTCTCCCCTGAACCTACAATTGCAACACACCCCGCTCCTGTGAAGCAATCCCCAGCTGTGACAGTTTTTATTGAAACACAGATTCTCCAAAAGTTCCTGAACCTCTCCTCTCAACTCCTTCCCCTACCCTCAGCTCACCCCCACGATTCCTATTTCTGTGGTTGAAGCAGTGAGCTAATTTCTTTCAAATGTTTTTAACCAAAACCCTGGCAGAGAAAAGCCATAAAATCAAAGAGGAAGGACAACTTAGAAAAATATTTGTGCTAGAACACATTTTAAGGATACAGGTGATTCATGCAGAAGAAGAAGGGCACAAGGCATGATTAGAAATAAATTTGAATTGAAAAATACTCAGCCAAAAAGCCTGAATTAAGAACATGCTGAGCACCAGAGAGAGAGCTTGGAGACACAGTCTGTTATTAAGCTTTCTGCATTAAACAATTAAATGAAGCAATTAGATTTCAGAAAGGAGACAATTATTTTAGGAATGAAACAAAGGCTGGAGGAAATGCAGCTGCCTGAGTGTGGAGAATGGAGAAAAGGAAACCAAAGCATTGTATTTGAAATGTTCACAACAAACAATTTGTGTAAGAGGATTTTTAATTAATAGTCTAGAAAACGTCTTTTAACTCAGTAATGAAAATAATGCAATTTAAAAAAAGGAAACCACCTCAATATGTGATTATAATTGATATCTTCAAAAATCACAAGCAAGTGCTGAAAGGGACTGAGGAGTGACATGGAAAAACAATTCTCCGAGATGACAATTCTCATGAGATGGCACTTTTAACTCTCCACATGTTTTGATGCGCTGTTTTCTCAAGGCTGTGAGGAAAGATTACTCTCAGGAGACCAAGAGGAAAAAGGTTTGAGTAATTCCTCACAGGCAGATAGTCTTGCAGAGCATCCTAAAGGATTTGATAAAATGGGCAATTAAGTTATTTGCCTTACTCACTCGCAGCTTTAAGTGCAGGCTGACACTCCACAGAGCACCCAAGCCTCTGTCAGCTCCTTCTGAGCACGTCCTCTAAAAGCTCGGCCAAGCTTAGACTAAACCAGAAGCCGGGCTTTTAATTAATTATAAACCAAATATAAGATCCTTAGCACAGCACGGCTAGCAGAGGAGAAGAGAAGGAAGCCTGCCCAGGGGCAGCCTCTGCCCCAGGCACACTGGCACTCGAGTCTGGGCTCCCAAGGGCTGCCAGGGAATCCTTTTTTCCTTACACCTCCCCGAGTGACAGCATTGCTGCTGGCAAACTGCAGCCTGATTAACACTTCTGAGAAGCTCGATGACAAAACACTTTGCTTTTTGTCTTTAATGTCCCAATAAGGGCACAGGTAACACAATGCCTGTTTAGCGCCACTCCTTGCTTTCAGAGTGTCCTTAACATCCACTTTCTCCCAGTCAGAGATCTTACTGCAGACAACAATCCCATCAAACAAGAAAAAAAACCCGTTCCATTTATTTTGGTTTTTTAAAGAATTATTTTTAATGAAATGTACACAGAATTATACAATATAAAATCTTAATTCAAGTTATAAAAAATATGCATATGAGTTCAAGGTGTTTAATTTGAAAATAAGATTGTCAACTGGATCAGACAACACTCCCTTACAAATTGCACCCTTTATCCCTCCCCCCAGTAAAAAGGGACATAATCAACATTTGAGTATCTCATAAAAACGATCTTAATTGGCCCTGAAGTATGGCACAGATGGGTGCAGTCTACATCATTTCCTTCAGACACAGTAAAAGGATGTACAAAACCCTTAGAGAAACAAGGTTTTTACCTCCTGAAGCAGAATATTTCTTGTGAGGGCTAGGCTGATGAGTGCCTGGCTACAACAAACAGGTTACTCCAACTGATACCTAAAATATCCTGGCTGTATGCAGTATACTCTTCCTATTTCACATAAATCTCCTCGGTGAAGCAGAAGACTTACTAGAAGTGGATAAGAAAAGCACTTCAGCAGACTTGGAGCTGTTTGAGCACTCACCTAATATCCTGCTCGCTTGTACTCCTCTGCTCCCAGGGATTGCTCAGAGGCAGGAAGGAAAAGCTGCTGGAGCAATCCTTTCCTTTATATACTGCAGAAGGGATACACCTGATGTCTGTGAAACAAAAATCTCCAAAACACCTGAGCTTGTCACTCAGCTGCACCTCAGCACCTCCTCCTGGGGAGCCAGGAATTGGCAATTGATACAAGTAAAGGGAATAAGAACTCGCCCAAAAGGCAGACAGGTGGCAATTCCTTTGCTGGGATACAACCAGTGATATTAAATATACCAAACTGGAAAGATATTGAGAATCAGCACACAATGGTTTGGGCAGGGGGGGACCTAAAAGATCATCCAGTTCCAACCAATGACTCTTTCCACCAGACCAGGTTGCTCCAAGTCCCATCCAGCCTGGCCCTGGGCACTTCTAGGAATGTGGAAAAGAATCACTGAAGGGGAAAAACCCCTGACTGAAATGATTTTTCTGTCATGTGAACTTACAATGCCTTACAGTTTCCACTAACTACAATAAAGCATTCAAGCATAACTATTTGAGCAAAAGGCACCATGTGCAATGAAAACTTGAAAATGATCAGTGTTACAACATTTCTGCAGAGCAGTGACAGGTCATGTGCTGACACCCGGCCTTCACAGCAATGGCACCACATAAAAACAGCTTGGAAAGAGCTGAAATCCCACAGGTGCAGCAACAATAAAACCTCTTCCAGTATCTGGCCAGGCACTTGGGAGGTGTTTGCAGAAACACAGGATCCTACAGCTGCTCAAGCAGTAATAGTAGCATGGGATTCTCCCCTCTGAAGTCTCCACAGCCCTGCACGTCCTCCACTGTGCAATTGTGCAGTTTCTCCAGCTGTAGGTCAGGTGTGAAGGCCACTGGCTGAAGGCTGTTCCAGATGAAAGCTGAGAGCTGCATCTGACAGAGGCTGGTGCATCCTGCTCCCCCTGAGAGTGGCTCACACTTTCCAGCACACAGGAGCAGCCTCTGTGACAGAGGCCACGGAAGGATGCTCAGCAAGGAGCCGAAAAGCATCCCCAGCTTTGGAAAGAGGCTGCTGTGAACATCTTCTTCTCTTGGGCAGTTTCAGGAGAACTTCAGGATGCTGACGGCACTTGGTGCAGACATTTGACTTCCATTTCAAATCCAGGCACGTTTTTCCCAAGAAAGCCACCACAATATTTAGTGTCCTTCTTGCCCTGCACTCTGAGGTTACAGTTGTCTTAATATACTTTCATGGGGAGCAAATATATCTGACAAATTTCCTAAGATATTATTTTTTGCTACTCCAAAAGAAAAGCCAGCACCCATCTGAAAGCTTTACTCTTTCTCCCTTTCACACTGTATTTATAATAGGCCATTATAAAAAAAAAAAATCCAACATCTCCATGAAATTTTAAATTCCAGTTGTTTCAGAAGTGTCCCATGGATGTATTTCCAGTGGAGATGCATCTGAAAAGTGTCTGCAGCAAAGCAAATCTTTTCAGGTGAGTGGCAGAACAAAAACATGAGAATTTCTATATAATGGGAGTTCAGATCTTGTGAAAGTTAAAATATCTTGAAATAAGCATCAAACTACAAAGTGCTCTATGAAAGGAATCTGTTTCCATGTCTGTTTCACCTGAGCACAAATTAACTTATTAAGGCACATAAATAAGTGGCAGCCAGTGATAATTATTTTGGTGCAGAAGAGAAGAAGGCACTCTGACTTTTTTCATTCATAGTTTTACACTGTTTTCATTGGGTTCCACTGTTCACCTGTGAGAGCCTCTCTTCAATCAGGTCTGCCACCAATCTCAGGTTGCAGCCCTGGAGGGCTTTTATTAAGTCAGCCACCTTTGCATCCTTCCCCTTCCACTTCTGCCACTCCCAAAGCCCCTGAAGAACCATTTCCCCCAGGTCGTATCGATTGGCCACCTCCACCTTGTCCAGCTTCACGTCTGGCAGCCCGAGTTCTCGCATCAGCTTCTTCCAGTCCCTCCCAACATTGTCATGAATGACACGAAAAGCTACCTCCAGGAGACCTGAAACAGCAGAAGCACATCAAGTCAGCCATGCATTTACTAAGAAGCTCCAGAAAACGTTGAGAAGTTGTTGGTTCTATTTCAGCAAAACGCCACTACTCCTGCTGCACTGCACATACTGAGACTTCTACAGAAGCCACTGGATAGACTTGGAATCCCAAAAGACAGAAGTAAGATAAAAAAGAGAGGGGGAAGTTCCACCCCGAAAGACATTTGTGTACACGTTTACTGGGGTTGCTGGGGAGCGATATATGCAGGTGTGAAAAATGCGTATTTTATGACTGGCTTTTTGCAAATATGAAAATGAATATTATATGTGTTGTGTTAGAAAGTAATGCTGTATCAATTTTCTTAGTAGTGTGTTAAATACAGTTTTAGGTTATAACATAATGTTAAAATAGAAACTGTGCTATGTAGGATATTTTTTTTAAAGAAAGGACTCACAGCGAGATAGCAGCCACAGGACACCTGAATCTTTCAGAGAAATAGAATTTATTGCCCCATTATCAGAAGAAACAAACTTTTTCCTGCCTCGAAGGCGCTGTTAGGATTCACAGGAAAAAGTTGATGACGACTAGAGGGAATCCTCTGTTTGAATGGAATTTATGCATCATGCATGAAGTGCATGAATATGCAACAGGCTGTTGTTTTAAGGGTTAATCCTCTGTTAACGTGGGTCCTTTTTCGGGCTCGTGCTGCCCAGAAGAAGGTACCCGGACTGTCCATAACCCTTCGTCTCTATTCTCTCGTATTGTCCTAATTTAAATTGTCCAAATTATTATTACTCTAATTGTACTACTATTTTTAAAACCATTTTATTACTATTAAACTTTTAAAATTTTAAAAACAAGTGACTGGCGTTTTTCACACGGGGATATAACTATATTAAAAAAAAAAAAAACCCTCTGTAGAAAATAATCCACCTACGTTTTTCATGCTCATCTGGCTGATCCTCAGGGGCCTGAAGTTCCCCCTGCTCGAACTGCTCCACCAGTGCCAGCAGGCCGACCCTGCTGATTTTCCGCAGCAGCTGTTTCAGGAACTCCAGATTGTCGGGCGCGATGTGCCCCCGCTCCCTCAGGATGCTGAAGAGATCCAGGCCGACTTGCACCGTCTCACTCTTTCCCTTCGGGACTTTGTCGCGGCAGAGGAACGTCAGGTCCTTCACCTCCTTGGCCGACAGCTCTGAGGAAACGGAGAACAGCAGGCTCTGGAGAGGATCCAAGGCGCCGCGGCCCACGGGGGGGACGTCGGCGTCGTGTCCCAGCCCTCTGGAGGGGAAATTCATTACTGTTCGCGCGGGGTGACCTCCCGGGAACACGGAGAGACACCGACGGGACGGGACGGGACCGACCCCAGCGGACCCGAGCGGCGGCCGGAACTCACGTGACCCTCGGCTTTCCCGCCCCAAGATGGCGGCCGCGCCGCCGCCCGTGAGGGTGGGTGTGCGCTCTGTCGCCGCCGCCGCCTCAGCTGAGGTTGGGGACTCTCTGCCCCGAGCCCCTCCCGAGGCGAACCGGCTTCTTTGGTGCTGCTGAATGCAGAGCGTGTGCTGGAGCCGAGCTCAGTGAGGCCGGTGTCGTGCTTCAGGTGGAGCCTCGGTGCCTCAGCGCCTCAGCCGTGGCCAGGTCACAAAATCACAGAAAAAGAGTCTCAGAGTCGCAGAATCGCAGAGGCACTGAATCAGAGAATCACAGAATCACAGAGTCACAGAATCACTGAATCACAGTGTGAAAAATGCATTATTTTATGCTTGGTTTTTCGCGAATATTAAAATGAATATTATATATGTTGTGTTAGTAATGCTGTATTAATTCTCTTAAGTAGTGTGTTAAATATAGTTTTAGGTTATAAAAAATGTTAAAATAGAAACTGTGCTATGTAGGATACTTTTTTTTTTTTTTTTTAAAGAAAGGACTCGCAGCGAGATAGCAGCCACAGGACACCTGCCTCTTTCAGAGAAAAAGAATTTTTTGCCCTCTTATCAGAAGAAACTTCTTCCAGGAACGGTGACTCCACCTCTGGGCAGGCCGTTCCAATGTCTGATCACCCTTTCTGCAAAGGAATTCTGCCTAATATCCAACCTAAAGCTCTCCTGGTGCAGCTTTGACTGTGTCTTCTTGTCCTGCCACTTGTTCCCTGGAAGCAGAGCCTGACCTTCCCTGGCTGCCTTCTCCTGTCAGGGAATTGTACAGAGCCAGAAGGTTCCCCCAAGCCTCCTTTTCTCCAGGCTGAGCCCCTTTCCCAGCTCCCTCAGCCTCTCCTGGTACTCCAGACCCTTTCCCAGATCCATTCCCTTCTCTGGACATGCTCCAGCCCCTCAATGACCTTCCTGAATCCAGGAACCCACACCTGCAGATTTCCTGGTTAATATTGAATAATTGGACTTCTTGTGAACACCTACCCCCATAAGACTTAATCACTGTGTTTGTTTTTTTTTGTTGTTGTTGTTTTTTTTTTTGTTTGTTTGTTTTAAAGGTGGAAAGAAAAGCAGCACAAGGATGAAAGGTTCAGCCTGGGCATGAGGAAGCTCAGGGGGTGCCTTCTGGCTCACTGAGATGAGCATGGAGACAGGAGGGACTTGGTCACTTTTCCCAAGAAAAAGGGGCTGGACAAGAAGAAAATCACCAGAGGAGGTTTAGGTGGGGTATTAGGAGACATTTATTCACTGAAAGGTTGGACAGGCATTGGAACAAGCTGCCATGGGGAAGTGGTGGAGTCACCATCCCAGGAGAGATTTAAAAGATGTACAGATGTGGTGCTTTGAGATGTGGTAGAGGACTTGACAGTGATGGCTTAATGGCTGGACTCAATAATCTTAGAGATCTTTTCCAACCGTAATTGTTCCACAGTTCTATGGTTCTATAAATGGTTTTCTCCACCAAGAGCAAGAAAGGCCCCAGCAGAGCCCTGCCCCCAAAGAGATGCCATTCCCATGGCTTCCCTGCCTGACAGCTGCCCAGGAATTCCTTTCTGCCCTCCCTGTGTGCCCCTGCTGCCCCCAGAGACCCCCAGCCTTTCCCTGGAAGCACAGGACATGCAGCCTGGCCTTTGTTCCTCACCAAGATTAATTGTGACACAAAGCACCTCCTGACCTTTAAAAGGCAAGAAATAGGGCAAATGTTAAGTCCCTGTATTTTAGAGGTGACTCTTACACAAGGTGAAAGGTTGTGAACTTTTCTTAAATGGGAAAGGTCAAGTTCACTCCATTGTTTTGTAGGTGCCTTTTGGCTTTTCTTCTCAGCACATGTAGATAGTTCAGAAATTTCCTTGTTCCTTCTGTGAGCACTGCCATGTTGATTCCCCAAGTTACCCCGTTCCCAAGTTGTATCCAGCACACTTTAATTTATTATTCTTACAGCATGCTCATCGACCTATGTTCTCTCATAGAAAGGTTTCTGACTGATAAATGGACTCAAACAGTATCATCTTCCTCATCTCAGTCTCCACTCTCTCATGCCAACGTGAAGACCAACCCCCAAAAACATTTCTAAAACTCCCACAGGCACAAGCCCTCCTTAGATAAACCCACTAGATATTTTTGCTTATTCCCTAAATGCTGCAGAGTGGAGGGAATTAATTTCTTACAGGGTCTTGTGGTAAAGGAAAGAGTGAGAGGAATTGCCACTGTGAATCTGAGCTGGGACAAGATGTGGTGCCTGATTCAAGAGGTGGTTTTTTTTTTTTTGGTTTTTTTTTTTTTTTTTTTTTTTTTTTTTTTTGCTGCCCTGAATATACTTTAAACTCAGGGAAAGTCATTAGCAAAATAGGAGAAATATATTTGCTGTGTGTGCATTAATTAATGAAGCAGGAGTAACCCTTGTAATGGTATAAGAAGTATAAAATCCAGTTAAATGAAATTCCTTTTAAATTTTGCCAGCAAAGGTAACTCTACAAAACAGCAGGGACCAAATCATATGGCACCTGGTGATGGCAACCAGCCAAATTCAGAGACAAATCTGTGAGAGGGAAGTCCAAATCAGCACAATTTATACCTTTATTCTCTATATCCTGACATGCAATTGAAAACAACATCAACTGAGGTTTTAATGAGTTCATCCAAACCTGGTGGCCAGATTCAGCACTGAGTGTGAAAGTGACACTGCACATTTATGTAATTCCAAAGGTGTCTAAATTAGTAACAAAAGTGAAACTGAAGACACAAATCTATGTTTAATTAAGACTCTTAAATGCTTTTAAACTCACTCCTATGGGAAGGCAGAGTGATTGAGCAGGGTCTTTTATTCTGTCTGAACCTGACTTGGATGCATTCACTGATGAAAATACCCCAAGCAATAAATTGCTTTATTCCAGTGATTTCCTTTGGAAGCAGTTTGTGGGAAAGGAAATATTAGGTGAGCCTAACAGATTGTAAGCACTTCTGTGTCAGAATAAAACTTAATAGAAATGATTTATTGGAGTAGCTCAGATTCCAGTGGAAGTTTCCCAGAAATTTAAGTGCTGTGAATGATCTGGTTCCCAACCAAATAATCCTCAGGTTTCTCGAGGCAAGATGAGTCCTTGCAGAATACTGCAGAGGGAGCTCGAAGCCTGGGAGTGCCTCGGGCTTAGCTTTGGCTTCACGGTCCTTGCTGGAGGAGCAGGGCAAAGAGAGCATGGAAAGATTGATTTCAGCAGAGCCCTCGGGGAGGTGTCAGTGACCAGGACATCCCGGCAATGCCACCCATCCGGGGACTGCACAAATGGCCAAGTGCGGGGCTGTCCTGGGGCGTGTTGGTGTGGAAACTCGGGAAGATCCTTCCCTATTTCCAGCCAAGGCAAGCAACATTCTGCTGGTGCAGAAAAACTGGAATGTTTGGGAGCTGCTGTGTTTTCAAGTGAAGCAGCTTTGATAATTTCTTTATTTCCCACGCAGTGCAATAGCACATATCCCAGGGGGACTTAAAATCCTTATCCTGACAATTCTGAGAGGCAGGTTGGGCAAACGCCTTGGCACAGACAGTGCTGAGGAACTGTTTCTCTTTTGAGGCCCAGGTGATTGTACACTTCTTTTAATATACCTGCTCTTGTCTTCCAAGGGAATTAATGACCTCTCCTTTTTTATTTGCTGGCTTCAAGATAAGCATATAAAAACCAACCCTCTCCCTACTAGCAGAATTGAGCTACAAGAGGTTTTTAGTTTGCTTCCTCGCTTTTTTACTCCTACACTGAACAAACTGATTTCCATAAAATTTCTTAGTGTACTTATCCAATGCCACTCACCCATGTTTTGCTAATCCCTAAAATGCACATTTTCAGCAAAGAGAAAACTGTTTCTGTATTTTCTTTTGTGAATGAATTGATCTGCACATGTTTATTTTGTCAGCTATCACCCCTCTCTTGCTATAACATCCAGTCTAGAAAGAAGTGTTCTGGTAAAGAAACTCATTTGTGAAGAGACAGAGGATCTTAGGAGAAAACTGTCCCTGACAAAAGGGCCCGTAAGAAATGCCAAATTATTGTGGGTTGAGAGAGAAAATTAGAAGCAGAGTGTGGGAAAAGTAAATAAGTACTGAAAAGAGAGTGAAGTCTGGCATGACTAGGTTGTATACAGATAAAAAATCTGGCCAAGTAACAACAACAACAAGCAATAAGTTGTTAACAGATGCTTGAACTTAATATTGAAACAGCAGAAGTGTTGATATAATTCTGTTGATACAGTTCTGTTGTGTTATTGTTGGCAGAAGAAGTTAGTTTAACTTTAGGGGAAGGGTAAATTGTAGACTTTTGTTTATTTGCTCCAGCTAAAAAACCTCTGACTTGACTTTTTATCTATTTTTGTAGTGAATTTTCATCATACCATGGAAGTATGAAATCATTCAAACAAACATTTCACATGTCAATAAAGCTGTGTGCATATATTACCCCAGCACACCTCATTCCTCTAAACCATATTTATTACTTCAGCTCTGCAACATCAATTTTGCACTTGGAAAAACAGAAGAACAGAGAAGACAGAGAGCGAGGGTTGTTTGTAGAGGAATGTCATTGTGAAATGACAAAATGTCCCCAAATAACAGTGTATGATCATTAAATATCTTTTGGGGCCCTTTCTATTTCTATTCAGTTCAGTTCCTGCTCTGTGACTGGCTGAGGGCAAAGCAAAGCAAATTGAGATCCAAACTGGAAGTTGCTATTCATGCAGGGAAATAATCCAGCAGCTCTGATTGCCAGGCTTGGAAGCTAATACTGATTCATTTCTGCAGAGTATGTATAATTTGTTCTTTATTTTCCTGAGCTGCTGTATTGCTAGTTTCTAAACCAGATAAAACCATGAAAAGGTAAATACTTACCACAGTAACATTTATTTTCTCTAAATTGAGGTATTTTTGTATTGGAACCATCTTTACAAACATATCCATCTTTGTATTAGAAAATACAATATTCTGAGCAGCTATAAAATAAAGGTTAGGATAACAAAAATAATTATTTTGCAGAAAATTGATCCATTTTGCACCACTTTGCAGTATTTCTTACAAGCATGTAATTAGTTCTGTGCCACAGGACTTCATCCTCCCACCCAAGGAAAGGTTTTCTTTCCTTACTGAGGGGCAGCACTCCATTGCCTGCTGCAGAGCATTGCAGTTGAAATAATGGCAGCAGGGATTTATCTTTTTATTTTTTTTGGTGTATGTGAATATTCAGCTCTTATCTCTTCTGTACTAACAGACTCTGCTTTGGACCTGGTAAAAAATGGAAAATTTTTCCCAACCATGTCCCTGCATCCAGCCTGCAAAGACCAGAAAAGATCTAAATGTCTCTCAGAGATCCTGAAATTTTGCTTTAATAAATAAAAATGAGTGAGCCTGTCACACTTACTTGATTTTTGAGTTAAATTCAGGTATTGTGAACTCACTGTTGTGACTGGAGAGAATGACAAGCCAAGAGGTGGGGGTTATTTCCTAGAAACAAGCATTGCTTTATATATCTGTGATTTTCATTCTTTTCAGGACGTGCCAGTGCAGTATTTTCCATCTGAGTCACTGTCCTGGAGGTTGGAAGGTGCAAGTTTTTTACTCAATTCCGATTAGAGAGGGAGTGCCTCATGTGCTCAAGCACAGTGCACTTATTATCCAGTTATTTCCTTTTAAAACATGAATAGTTTCACGTGGCCACCAAGTGATACAGGATATGACTGGGCAAATTACTCACAGGGATTTAGATATCATAAATAAGAAAGCAAATCTGGTTTCATCATCCCGCTCCCTTGATTCTTTGGGGAGGAATTATTATTTTCTGCTCTCTGAAGAAATGCTGTAATTTGAGCTGGTCGGCAGTGCTGTGGTCAGACCGAGATACCAGCTAGTCCTAAACCACAATTTGGAGCCCATTTTCATACACAAACTTGTGGGAAACTTGTTGCATTTGTTCCCAGAGATGAAGAGTCTAGAAGGGGAGCGTGACTTCCTGAGAGAAGGCTGGATTAATCTAATACAAAATATAGCATTTATTTATTTTTCTTGCTGTCTGTATACTTCAGAAGAAGTGAGGAAGTTACAAATGCCACAGCTTGGTGCCAGAAAAGCCACAGAGTTTTTTCTTTTTCCTTGTGTAGATACAACCAAAATTAAATGACTTGTAGCATAGGATCAGCCCCAAGCTCACCCTCTCTGATCACTCAAATGCACATCTAACCATACTTTGCTGTTCTTCACCAGTTTTGGAGTAAGGCTTTTGAAAGGGAGCCTGTACCACATCTTTGCCCAGCACCTAAACCTAGCAGTGATTAATTCATTGCCACTTCTCATCCCCAAGAAGCCCCAGAGGCAATTACCAGCTTAGCTCAGCTGCTCTAAGGCAAGCCTTGTGAAGAGGTGGGGGAACTTGGTTTCAGAAGCCAAAGGCAGAGAGGCAAAAGGGGAGAGGTTCAGTAGAAGTTCAGAAGTGCCTCTCACTTTACTTCTTTCTCTCATTGAAGACAGGATGGAGATGGAGCTGAAGTTCATGTTGATTTGCTTGCAGGAGTTTCACTGTTCCTTCCCTGCTCACAACTCCCCTTTTCCACTGCCAGCAGTGCCTGAGGAGAGCAAAATGCCCAAACAGCTCCAGGAGTCAGAGCCCACCAGCCTGCAGCACCCAGGGCACACACACCACCTCTAGCAGTAAACCCAGGGCAGTCTGGCCTGCTGGGATTTATTGCTTCCCCACTTGCTGGCTAATTACCTGCAATTGCCTTCCTTCATTACCTGGAGATGTATTTCAGAGATTAATGCTTTGAGAAATGTGAGCTGCTCCTGTAATTACACACTGCTGCCATGACAGATGGGAATTCCAGGCTCAGCTCCATTCCTCCCACAGGACCAAAACATTCCAGCTTCCATCTCCACACGAGACCCACGGCATTGCCTGGCTGGGTGTGGTTGGGATGGCATGTGGGAACACGGGCAGAGGCTGCCCCATCATCCACCTACAAGGGGAATCCATCCTCTTTCCAGAAAAGCTAACTTGGGTCTGGGAACAGCAGGCAAAAGCCTTTTCTTCCTCTCTTCCCTACTGTGCATCTTTTCCTTAGCTCCATCTCATAGTTCAGCTGAGAAGATAACCACTGTTTTCTCATTTAGCAGTAAAAACAGGGAATAACCTTTTCTTCTAAGATTGCTTAGCCACATGCCTCTTGCTCTGAGAAATGGACTTTATTACACTTAAGCTTGTTCAGCACAAACACTCTGCTAAATATTTTGTATTTTGATTCTTGTTTCCCATGGCCATCTGAACAGATACAGTTCCTGTTTTGGCAGTAAAATTACCATCCAGAGATGGTACTGAGCCAGATGAAAGCTATGACCTCAGAATCTTCGATTTTCTTGGATTTTCCAAGGCCTTTGCCTCATGGCAACCAGCACAATGGGGCACCCAACTCTTTACTGCTCTCACAACGCATCTGCATCAATTTATTTTGGCTTTAGCTGACACTGAAGGTTAGAAAAGTAACCTAAAAAGTCTGTCAGGAGTTTTTATTCTATCCAAAGTGAAACCAATCACTCAATAAGTACCTCTTAACCTTATGCAAAACACACTGAAGGGAATCAATGGGAATATTTTCTTTGGCTTCAGGTGGCTGACACAGCCTTAAAAATTAGGATAGAGTTAAAATTCAAAACAAGCCACATTCATAGTTAGTTTTTTCTTCAGAAAGGCCTGTTGGGCTAAAAAAAGAAGGTTAAAAAAAGAACTTTGGTTTTTCTCTGCTATACTAAAAATGGCATGTTGTGTTTGGTTATGGAATAAATAGTGCTCAAATGTGCAAAGAATTGAACCAGAGTTTGAATGGAATTCATATAAATTTTAAGATGGGTTTTTTCCAGTGGTGAGAGGAAGAGAACTTGTGTACTCTGAAAACTTTGTAGGAAAATATAAATGCACTCAAGTGATGCACAGAGCTCTGGGAGAGGTCAGACTCCAGAGGTATCAGGATGAAAAGTAAATTATTATTGCTTATTGGAAATCACAACAGCCAAAAAGATCATTAACAGCTCAGGACCAGAGAGTGTAGGGGGGTTAAAAATAGAAATATGTCTGTGCCTTGATGTGAGACTTATTCACCCTTAAGCTATTTAAGACTGCAAAATATTTGTAGGACAGTATCTTGGAAACACAATGACATGGAAATCCAGGAGATTCAAACTCACACAGGCAGCCCTTGGGGTGGGAACAGCTTCCTCCTCGGACGCACCGACTGAAGTTGTGTTTTCGCTACCACCCTTGCATGGCAAACAGCAAACAGTGATTCAGCAATGGCTCAGAAATGGCCCCTGCAGCCATTTCCAGCAGAAATCTTCCCCATGGTCTGCATTATCTCTTGGACCAAGCAAATGGATGCCATGACTTTCCTCTTCAACACCTTAAGATGTTGGGTTTGAGACTTTTCATTTCTTTGATCAAATCTGGGCTGGGAAATGGTTTTGTGCTTATGGTTTTGGGGCAGAAGCATGCCAAGAACAGGCTGACTGCATGTCATGGACGTGGTGTCATACATGCCATACAATTCAACACAGAATTCAGCTTTGTACTTGCACAATTGAAATATTTGCTTTGCTATCTTTCATCAAACCTGGTCACTGTGAGTCACATCAAGGCAGGTATTCTTTGATCATTTCCAGATCCCTGCTTCCCTGTTTTAAGTTTCTTTTTTCCCCCCCTCTATTCCAGTAAATCCTTTCTAGCACAATCCTGCCTCAAATTTGCTATTGTTAAAAGCAAACCTCTTTTTTTTTTGCATCCCAAATATGAAACAACTTTCAGGAAAAGTACCACAACCACAGTGCAAGTGGTTTTCTGGATTATCTTACTTCTAATGAGCTCATATGTACTATTTTGTCTTTAATAACTGACAATCCCATACAGTTACCAGCCAGACTGTGGTTTATCTGCTTCTGGTGTCCATATCCATTCTCTCAGGACACAATTCCCACCCTTCCAAACTAAATTTCCTGATTTGGAGCATTAATACTCTCCATCCAGGAAAGGAGGGCTGGTGTAAAGCTTCGTGCTTTGCCTTCTCACACAACAGTTAAATGGGAAAGGGAGGGAAAAATTGCAATCAGCAAGTGAGGTTCTGAGGCCAGCCTTGCTTGGACAGGTCCCTCAGGGCAGTGGAAATGTGACAGTCACAGTGTGAGCCATTCTGCAGCCAAAAACTCCCTTTGTACTCTTGGAGATGGATTTCAGGTGGGATTCACTCGCCTCCAAGTGGGTCTCTAAAGCAGCTCAAACACCAGACCTGCCTGGGACATTTTTAGGGAGATGTCTGTACACTCAGAGTACAAGGAGGGCTGGGAACAGAACCTGTCCCATAGGAGAAACTCTTGGATATTTAAGTTTATTTCAAATAAGTGTTCAAAGAAAAAGAAAGAAAAAAAAAAAAACCAAAATAAAACAGATTTAGTATATATTTGCTTTTCTTAAAAAATGATTCCATGAAATAATTTTATAGATATCTGAGTAGTAATACAGATTTTTATATACAAAATTCCATTTCAAACAATTTACTGTACAAAAGAAAGTATAAGCAACTGTTACTATTCCATGATTTCAGCAAATAATGAGAAATTCAGATAAGTATGTGTTCAGGATATAGTTCCACCATTTACAGGAATGTCAGTATTAAGTTGGGAACACTTTCAGGTCAGTATTTACAGATTAAATCCCCTTCGAGGACGATCCCTAACATTTCTCCTCAGAATAGGTAGTTTGGCTTTCTCCTGGATCTTTTGGGCTACCAAGGAATGAGAGGAAAAACAGGTTTTCAACAAAATGTGTGGACAGAATTCTGCTTGATTTCTCCCCAGTCCTATTGCAGTCAGTGGGCCTGATCTGGTAAACATTTACTAACCAGGCATTACATTTATGTGGGAATAAACCAGGCAGGATTTGGCCCTACAGCGACATGCTATCATAAGTTACAAATTTTAAAAATAGTGACATTCCTGCAAGTCAAAATACAACAGAAACAAGAGTTAACAAAATATAAGCCCTTTATTAATAAAAATCTTTGGTTGGATCAGTATTTTAAATAAGCATCAAGAATATTTGGTTAATACCATTTTCTTTCTTCCACATAATTTCTCTTTTGGTACCTTCTTTGGATAGACTACAGAAAAATATCAAGTTTATCACATACTTTAAAACAAATAAATATATCAAAAGCTATATATGGCATTCTTTTTAGAGTTCTAGCATTAATCTTTAAATTAGTTTGGCAAAGAAAAAAAGAAAGAAAAAAAGAAATAACTAACCTTTTGAAAAGAGTTTGGTTTTGTAACAAACCATACAGTAGTTAGACTTTAAAGAAATCTTTCCTTTTTATTTTCTTTTTCAATTTTATAATGCAAGTGCCATGGACAAGACAAAGCAATAAAAGAAATTAGGTTAATTGCACCAATATTATTTGGAAGTGCAGTTTATCGGTCAACAAAGCAAAACAAAAACATATTATGCTTAAAAAGAGCTGTACTGATGGGATTTAGCTAGTCATGGTAAGTAAGGATTTCAGACTTATACTTCAGGGAAAAGCTCCTTGTACAAAAGACAGAGGATTTTAAGACAAAAGAAAAGTCCTGTAACTAGCTGAAGGTCTGGTCCTGTAGCCCCAGTGCAGGCAAAGCTTCCACTGAAGACAGCAAGTGGGATGCATTTAGGATTTCCTCCTCTGGCACAGCCTCTGGGAAGTGCCAGCCAACTGCAGGAAATCTGTGGGAAAAGCTGGCTGTGAAACACGGGGGCAAGCACTCCCTTCTCCTGCTCCAGAGGGCTACAGGGAAAAGCCAGGCTGGGGCAGGGATGTGCTGAAACACCGGGGAAAAGGGAATTTCCTCAGCAACAGCAGTGTGTGAGTGCTTGGCAGGGCAGTGAGAGTCACTGGAGCTCTCTGTGTGCTCATTAACTCAGGGCATTTAACAAATGCTCCGTGACCACGGGCCTGCTGGGAGGATCTCTGCAATTGTGCTGCTGCTGCTGCCAAGAAAGCACTGCCCAGAATCCCTGTGCTGATGTTTCCAGAGGCAGTGGTGCCTCAGGGAGGGTCTGGAGGCTGCCACAAGTCCCCCCCACATCTTTAAGACTCCAAAGCTCAGACTCACAAAGCTAAACCCAGCCTTGGGAAGCAAGTCAGTCTAGAAGGCTTTATGGAGTACTAGGGAATACTGATTTTGCGTATCATTTAGCAAGCTACCCCATGGACCTTCAAACCTGGCTTTCCAAAAATAGTTCCAATTAGCATTATTATTATTATAATGACTTCAAATTTACCTTTATTTCATTAGCTAATTGATAGGCTAAGATCAGATTCTCAGAGAATATCTCTAGCAAGATTCTCCTAAGTACCTGCATTTCTTAATGCACGCCAACGTCGATAGTGCTACCTCAGGATGAAATACAAAAACTCCCTGCATTACTGCTTGTGCAAAAGAAAAAACAAAACAAAACCCCAACATTGTCAAAAATAGAACGTGGTCCTCCATGTTTGCAAGAAGGGCATTTCTCACAAAGATGGGAGCGAAATGGCAGCACATCCTTCAACATGCACCTGGGTGTCCGTACCGGAGTCCTGCCCTTGGCGCCATGGCTTTTGTCTCTGGAATGCCCCGACAGCCTCAGCTCCCTCTCTCCTAAACGTCCAGAGGATAGGAATGGCAGGAGGACAAGCTCCCACTGCGGCTCCTTGAGAGCCTGGGGCTGTGGTTGTTGCAGTTTTCCCCTCTTCTCTTGTCCTTGTCTTTCCAGGTTTCCAGCATCTGCAGCTTGCCTTGCTCTTCCCTCATGAAGACCTCCACCATGAGAACTTTCTCCTTGTGAATCTGCTGACTAATGTCCTTGGGAATGTCTGGGATAATCCAGTCAACAAATTCACTCATGAACATGACCAAGTTCTGAAAATGAAGTTGTGAGAAAGTGTCAGCGGGGCCAAATTGAAGGGTGGCTGTAGGGAAAGGAGAGGGCACTTTGGAAGGAAAAATGAAGAGAGGACAGTACTTGAGTTGGACTATGGGACCAAATTCCCATCAACTGCTTTGTGCATGCTAAAAGTAGAGAAATACATCAGGTATTGATTGACCTCTATGGTTTCTGTACCAATCCTGACACTGCAGCCACTTAGAAATCCAAAGGAATTTGCAATTGGTGAGTGGCTCATGAGATTTACATCAGGAAGGCAGAAGCAAATACAAGAGGTTAAAATGGTAAAAGTTGGTAAAATACATTCCAATTGAATTTTTCTAATTGAAAAACTTTGATTCAAGGAAAGGGTGGTCTTTCTCAAAAAGATAATTTTTTATCAAAAAAACCCAATAAAAGTTTTGAAACAAGTTATTCAGATAAGGCAGACTTAAAACATCTGTGTCACAATAAGTAGCATCACTGCTGTGATTAAATAATGTCTTTTAAGAACAAATCACAAGATTTTGGCTTCTTATTCAGATGCAAAGTAAACCTGAACTTGGAAAATTTTGAAAATCTCATTTCTTGGCTAGCTCTAAAAATGATTTTGGGTTAAATTTATGCTGCTTCAGTGAAATTGTTGATGTCCTACAGGAGAAATTGGTGGAACCTAATTAGTATCAGCCTTAGTATCAGCTTTGCTGATCTCTAAGGTCATTAAGTTGTTCTGCATCAAACCAGCTCAAGGAATCCCTGGGGATGAATTTTTCCACTGAGGATATACCAATGTCTGGGTGGGTGGGACAAAGAGGGTGATGAAGATGGGCAAATTTCTTTGGCTTTTCCATGAAACAACTGAGAAAGAAGATATTTCTTTGGCCCAATAACTTATTTCCAAGTGCCTGCAGTGTCACCTACCTGGAAAACTATCACAAATGCCAATCTTGCTGCTAGGACAGCCCAGAAATCCTTTGAAATGTCATATTTGTTTTCAGACCAGGGGGGTTCTCTATAATCTTTGTACCTGCAAAACAAGACTCAGTAAATTAGGGGTGCAATTCAGAAATGTTGGCACAGGAAGGGGTTATTAACAAACAGTCAAACAATAAATGGAACTGTTTAAAACAAAGTTCACTGTGTTAATCTCTCAGAAACAAGACACAGATGAAACTCTCCCACAGCTTTCAAATTAGCCTTAAAATTAAAGGTTAATTCATCTTAGTACCCTCTGATTACTACATATAATATCAATTTTGCATAACACAGAGTAAACTACACAGCTCAGGTGATTTATTTTAAGATAGGTAAAAAGGCAACATATATTTTTCAAACTAATTTTAAAGACAAAAATACTGGTCTCAGATTCATAGAACATGTTTAACATGTGATTAGCAAAAGGTTGAAGCTAAATTTTGCCCAGTGGAAAGAAGAGAATTTTTCCTTAGCTATGGCTTATAGAAAATCTATGTGTTGATAAACAAGACCAAGAAAAATACATTAAATTCAAAACCACAGCATCCTGTCAATATTTTGAAAGAATTAGGGCTCTGCATTTTCAAATTATTTTAAAATCCTTGGGATAAGGATGGGATTGAAAGAAGACAGAGGCTGGGAGTGGAAAGCAAATAAATCTGGCATTTTGCCTTTGGACCATGATGCCAACACTTCCATTCTGTGCTGAAACATGTTTGCCAGCCTTGCTTAACCTCTGCCCAGAGAGCAGCAGGAGGAAACCAGGAGAAAGTAAAAGAAAGCAAAGCTACTGCAAAGGCAGCTTGGGTTGGTTTTGCTTTCATCTCTGAGAAAATTTTCTGTTTAGAGGTCATTTCACCATATTAACTTGCACTATTCAAATGCATAAAGAATTTAATATAAAATAATATGATTCAAAGGCAAGGTTTTTTACTTGGTCAGTTATGGTGATATTTCTACTATGCATGTATTAAAGTCCTCTTTCTTTCTCTCCTTGAATATCTCTTCCTTCCTTACTCTCCTCTTCCCCTTCCTCCCTCTGTTGTCCCCTTTTCAACTTCGCTGGTCTAAGTGCTTTCACTGTCAGATTAGAACTGTCAATTCTAAGAATGTATCAGCTGAAATTGGTAAACACAATTTTCCTTCAAACATGAAAATAGATATGAATTGTCACAGGCATGCAAATTTCTCCTGTATGATGACACTATAAATAAGTCCTAAGTTCCAGTGCAGATAAGGATGCTACTGCTCTCATCAGGAATTGGGAACTGGACAAAAAAAGAGGTCATGGTCATTATATCATGACATGACATCAGAGGGACATAATTTTCTTCCCTTAAAGCACCATTGTGCTGTTTATCATTATCTGTCTCCTTTCCTGGAAAAGGGAATCCATAATAATAAAAATCTTTGCATGGACAAGCTCTGAATTTAATTAACAATAATCTCCATTTCCCAAAATAAGCAGTAAATAATATTCAGGTCTGTGGTTACTTAATATGTAAGCAAGATGTTCAAGGCAATGGATCCACCTTATATAAAAGGCTAGCAAGGTGCTAAAAAGGTATTGAAAATACAAAGACTCTGCCCCAGCAATGTAAGAATTTGCCACATTCTCAGCCAGCTGTGAAAACACTTGGCATTAGCGATCATTCAAGAGAGTACCTGCATATCTGAACCTCGTAGCCAAGATCCAGGGGGTCGTTGGGAGCTGTTCCTGCTTGGAAATCGCTGACATTAAAAGAGGATAGTGTATGGTTGACGAAGCCATGCATGGTGCCATTCTCACTGTACATGTACAGGTACACGAGGCGTGGAATGAAGTCGGATGTGAATGAGATCACAAATGCCTGAGCCACAAGAGTAGAGAGTGAGCGCGGTGCCCAGGCAGAGCTTCACTTCATCACATCCTCAACCATGACTTGCCCAAACTACTCACACCACACTCAGGGGAGCCCGAGGGCCCTGAGAGTGGAGCATTCACTGCACCAGCAAGGGATTGCTCACTGCCTGCTCTCCTGAGGTGCAGCGCATTCCCTGGAGCAGTGCCACGCTAGCTGAGGTGCCTGTGTGGGTGACAACCTGGGCCCCCAAAAATGGAGCAGCTGCACCCTCCAGCACCAGGGGAGAGCTACCACAGCTCTGCTTCCCTGTGTCCCCGTCACAGTTTCTCCCTGTTGCCTTGGACAAGGTCCAATTGATTGATTTCCAGCTGCTTTTCCATCCTGCAAACAACCCATGGTGATTTGACTTCAAAGTCTCATTGCCTTGCAAAAAAATGTTAATTGTGTGTGGTGCTTAACTTCATCAGGATAAAAGGATGAGGAGACTGAGCCCAGTTTTATTTTTATGGCCACAAAAGTTGCATTTCATCCAGTTATTTAAAATTTTCTGAAAATATCATGGGGAAAAGGCACAGCAGTCAATTGGGCTGAGTTCCTCATGACTTTAGCCTTCCTCATTTATCATCATTATGAAACATTGCCACTGGCATAAATCTCATGTACATGTGGAACAAACAGTACAAAATGTTTTACTTATTTTATGGTAAAGAGAAGCAGTACATTGATCAAAGAGAGAAAACTAACACTGGGTATTGGCGAGGAAAGACTACACGACTACACAGAACAAAAGAGAAAAACAGAGAAATTATTTCCAAAGGAAAAGAGGAGAAATGGGAAGGACAAACTAAGGCAGCACACCAAAAGAATGGGTTTGCCATAACACAACAGAACCCTGGGGACAAAATAAAGGAATTTTAAGTCTGGATAATGTAAAAAAACCCCAAGGGAGTCCATAGCCATGTGGCCATAAGCCCTACAGAGCCCCTGCTTTGCTGCACTGCAAACATGTTGAATTTCAGCTGGCCTTTGTTTTCATCTTTCCCTCAGCTGAGGTGCAAAGAGGATGATCATTGTGGATGTCTATTCATATAGAATAGTGCAGAAGTACATGCATTAATATATTAAGACCTGCTAAATTTTTGTGAAATGTTGAAATAAACTTTTTTTTTCAGGATTATCCAAGCTCTCTAAGTAGAAGCAATGCAGCTTGAGGGCAGATCGATGGAGGGATTCTGCACTCTGAGGAGCTGAACTGGTTCTCACCTTACCCAAAATAGCATTGAAGTGAAAAAATACATCTTTTGCTACTAAGAGTATTTCAAAAGAGTAAAAATAAGCAGCTGTGGTCATATTTGTTTGAAGGACAGAACTGTTTTACAAAAACATTCTGGAAAAAAGCAGCAGTGACTACTTACTACTTTATATTATTGCTCCTGCCATCACAGCTTGAAAATAAACACAGCAACTCATCCTCAAATATTTCCAAAAATTTCTCAATCATATACTTTCACTTGATTGAAGGGATTTTGTACTGAAATAAAACTAATGGAGCAGAATGGAAAAGCCAGCCTATTGAATTCAAATTTAATTCATGCTGATTTACTTACGTTTATGATGACAGCAAGCTTTCCAATACCTCTGAGGATATTATACCAGATTCCTGAGGAAGGAGACAAGCATGTAAATGCTGTTCTAGTCCTTAAAATGAGATAAATTACATCTGCAGTTAACCGAGTTAGGAGCATGTATGATTGTGCTGAGCTAGTTATATTTTAAATAGAAAAAGAACAAATTATAAAAAGTTAATTCAATGGCTTGTAAGCAAAAGGAGTCCAACTGTGTTTTGGCACCTATTTTTTTCAGGTTTTGAAGAATGGGGTCGAACTGCAATGAATTGCAATTAACACATCCTCAGAAACAAAGAATAATCAAAACCCCATCACAATCAAAAAAGTCAACATCACTCTCCCAATCAATTCCACCAGCAATCTGAACCTGCAGCATAAATCAGGGAGGCACAACAAAACACCCCCAAAGCAAAGTCATGGCAAAACATGATGTGTCCTTCAAGTCTGGGATGATCCCTAGGGCACAAGGATGAGCCCAAGGAAAAACTCTGCCTGTACTGCAGCAGAATAAACTTAGAGTTCGATAACAGATAAACTTCTGCTCTTGCTGCTTGGCTCTGTAACAAGGACAGTTATTTTGTTTCTAATTTTATTTTTATTTTAATGAGCTTTTGATTCATAAGGAAGCACCATTTGGGAGAAGCAGCTCCTCATTACAAACACCCATAGGTGTGAGCCCCCTGTAAGGGCAGGACTGGGCTCTTGTCCCCACACAGCCACAGAGCCCAGCTCCAGCTCCATCCACTGCAGTTTGCACCCTTCTGACCTTCCTGCTGAGTAGGGACAGAGGGATCCATCTACCCACAGGCTTTTGAGTCTCCTCTCATTCCCAAGAGTATTTCTGAGGCCAGTGCAGAGTTGTTAAATGCGGAAATTTTTGCTTCTGCATGAAAACTGCATTGCCAAGAAGGGCTGTTGATGTCAGAACTGTGTGAGATATTTTGCTACTGCATTGATCATTTTGATTTAAAAAGTGGTAATATTTACTTAATGAAATATTCATCTGAATTTAAAGCTTTGGTCTTCCTATTTTAAAGGTAAAGCCTCAATAAATTATGACAATTCACAGGTAAGCCACAGCTGAATGTTTTGACTTTTCCTATAAATATCTCCTTGTTATTGAAACTGGCTGAGCATAACAATATCCTGCCATCAATCCAGGAATAAACAAACAGGGATACAATAACAATATCCACTTACCTATATCCTTTGCTCTCACTGCTACCGGTCTCCTCAGCTCAGTAACAAATTTTTTGGCATCCAGACGGATTTCAATGATGTTGTTCAATAAAGCAAACAAAGGTGCCAGCGGGAAGGAGGCAACAAACAAAGTTACAAACCCAAACTGGATAACTGGAAAGAAAAAGAAAACATCTCAGTGCCTGTTGTCAGTATTTACCAAATGCACCCATCACCACATCAGTGCCAGTCCCTAAATTCTGATGAGGTGATGACTTCTGGGAGACTCAATCCCATTTTCTGTGTCAGGCACAGTTTGCATGATGGCTGCTCTATTTGGGTATGGAAGGCCCAGTTGTCACCTTGTAAAAGGCAAGGCAATAGTAACCAGAAGGATGGGGAAGCTCCTAAAACAATTTTTCCATGGGCAAAGCTGGCACAGGAGTCACTTGAAGGAGTGGGATTATGGCAGTGACCATGCTGGCTCTACCTAAGCTTGCCATGTTCCACCTGGCAGGTTTTTGGCCTTCACTGGAAGCTATGGAAAGGACATGGCTGATTCCTGCCTCTTCCAGGAATAACTTGCTTCCTATAACCTGGGATCATATTTGCTTTTTGTATGGATGTCATGCTCATCCTGGTACTGCCAGTGCCCATCTTTCTCCTGTTACTTCCAAATGCTGATCTCAGTAACAGCATCTTTTCTTATTTTTAGGAACTGGCAGCATGGCCATTCAGTTTGTCCCACTGAATTCCCATCTGCTTCAAGTACTTTGAACATCAAGGTCACCAGATATTCTAATTTATCTCACTCAACATGACATACTACTTGAAAAAAAAATTCTATGCGATCTGTCAAGTACAACCAGGTCTACAGACATGCACTGCTCTCAGAAGATTTAGTTCAGATATCAGATAAAAGACTCTGGTGAGGAAATAATCAAATCTGAACGAACATACTTCCAGTGAAGGGTTCAACTGATGGTAAAATATGCCTCACAATCTCAAGTAGATGCCACTTAATCATTTGCATTTGAAACTTGACAGTGATGTGTTACATGGCTTGAAAGAAAAGATCTAAAATATCATTCTACAGTAAGGGCTTGCAAACGGCAGAGAGCACAATTCAGCCCTCCAGCAGCCAGGGTTGGCTGAAACATGCTCCAGTCCAACTGAACACGTTAATAATTCAGTTATCTCATATCCACTGTCTGCTGAATGTACAGTTCAAAAAGCTCAGCTCTCCATCCCAATTAGTCACAATAATTACAGTTTAAAATGCCTTCTTTCCACCTCACTCACTCATTTCCATGTACTCAGGGGTGAGTCCAGCAAAGGGCTCCAGGTTATAGTCTACTTCATAGCGCTGCTTTTTCTTCATGTGCTCTTCATGGTCTAGAGAACGCCGGCGCTTCAATTTCAAGTATCGTATAAACTTCTTCATTTTTCTGAGGGAAATGGAGACAATTTGCTGAGCACTCCATTCTGCTCACTCAGTGCTCATTTCTCAGTTGTTTTGCATTGCCAGGCACAATAATTAAAATAAGAAAGTACAGAAGTTGCTACTTACGGGATGCCAATCTCAAACAAATTGTTCTGGATCAGCTGCTTGCCCAACATGATAATACTGAGCTGGATACACAACTCCATTAGGCAACCTCCTGGGGCACACTGGGGTGAACAAAAGAGAGGTCAGTCAGAACATCTCCTCTACCCCATCCATCCAATATGATCCCAAACAGGATAGAAATTCAATTACCTCTTCCATTCGGAAGGAATGGAAAATGTAGACGTAGTCGCCTGGACGTCCAACAAATCTAGGGCACAATGAGTTAAAAACATCAGACGGATTTTATACTTTCAATATTTGATTCCTGAAATAATTTACGCCATACTCCATGCCTCTGAGTGGGACCACCTGATGTTTAGTCCTGAAAAGGCCTCCAAGAAGCTGAAACTGAATAGCCTTTCCATCACTCACCGGCCCTTGAAGAAAGCCACATAGAAAATGGGGGTGTAGGCATTGACAAATTTCAGCAGGAAAGCCTTGAAAATCAGCCGCTCCTCGAAGTTCTTGTCGGTCTTTGGTACCTCTGGAACCAATGGGACATGGATGAGAAACGTTAAGGAATTATCCAACCTGGAATCATTTCAAGGTCTTATAAATGTGGGTTTTGGAGAACATCATCACATCATTTGTTTAAAAGCCACCTTTTAAACAAAGGAAAATACATGTACAGTGCTATATATATGTATACATATAAAAGCAGTATGGCTGCACTGAGGTCAGTGGTCAATCTGCTGAGGATCCCACCAGTCAGACACGTTACAATGGCAATTCCAATTTAGTTCCACACCTGCCTGACCTTCATGACAATCATTTGTAGGTGCGCAAAAACTTGACCTGAAAAGATTCCTGGACCTTTGGTTACTGACAATTTCTTGGAAATAATAATGATAAAAGTTCCACAGTGGAATTTTAGGCACAAATGTGCCTACTCAAGATCCCCAGTGATCTGGGTGCTCAGATTTGACCCCCTTGTGGCGAGCTGAGGTTCCAACGCACCGATCTGCGTGAGCCACCTGGCGATGCAGCCGTACACCTCGTCCAGGATGATGATGACTACCAGGTTGATGATGACGGCGGTGGCGGTGACGGTGACACGCACGCTGGAGCGCCCCGAGGGTGTGGAGCTGATGGCCAGGGCGGCGGCCGTGGAGATCCTGTAGATGATCACCCCGAATACGATGGCGAACGTCAGCCCAACCTGCCAGGAAAAATCGCCCAGAACCTTACCAAAGGTTTGCCTTCCAACTCTTTGTTTGGGATTCAGAAATAACCTTAAAAATGGGATCTCTGGGCCACACCCCAAGTCCACCCAATACTGCATTAAGGCCTTGATGAACTGTGGGAAAGGAGTCCTCTTTTTTACTTGAAAATCACAGGAAAAAGAATGGCACTGGGATGCCACAATCACAGGCAAAAGGCTTTTTTTTTAAAAGGCACCTAAATGTAAACTCCACGCTTATCAGCGTTAAAAAAAACTACATATTACTAAGAAATAAATTCTAAAATACTTTATATTACTAATGAATATAAGTAATAATTGTAATTAATAAATACTGATATGAAAAGTATATTTCAGCAGTATATACACATGGTGTTTCCTTTGTGATAAACAAAAAAATTTGTTTAATTGAAACAAATATTCCAAATTTGAAACAAATACTTCATTTGAAACAATGGAGTATTTCAGCTTCACTCAACATGCCAGCCTTCAAATCCCTTAGACAGGCTCACTGTGCTCTCATAATCACAAAGTGAAATTAAATCTGATTAAATCAACACACCTCCTGGCTCAGTAAAATCTCTCTCAATTTTTCATTGCTTAAATAAAGGAATGATTTTAAAACATGGTTCTCAAAAGATACTGGATTCTTCAGCTGAGCATAAGAGATTTGTTGCATTTCTGTTCTCTGAAAATACAAATATTTAAAAAACTTAACCTTAAACCAAAATCCCTACAGCAAAAAACCAAAATAATTGACTTAGTCTGGGAAATTCTACCTTTGGAAAGGGTTTAGGCTTTTTTCACTATATCTGCCATCTGTTCCATGACTTGAATTATTATTGTTTCTGTCAACATTTGTTTTAAATGCTGATGCTTTATCAGCAAATGGAAGAAGGCTGTTCTCATCATTATTTTACATTTTCCTTGAATTAAGTGCTCTGTTTGCAATTCTCTTGTTAGATGGTACAGCTCCAAATTTGACTGATTTATTAAAAATCATTGCAATTATGATTCCAACTGGCAACATCAGTTATTTCCTCAAGTTTGACTATAAAAATGATGTTGGTCTCTACTTTCTGAGAGGGCTCTCTGTACTTTTTAAGCTTCATCCCATCAATGGTGTGGGAATTTCTATTTCTGTGTTGTCACTTTCCCCTCCCCTAGTTTAGTAATCTTTTATGTTTATTGGAAAAAGACAGCAAAGTAGAAATTCAAGCTCTTGCAAAGATTTCAGATCATGAAACAATAAAATGCTTGAATTTTTTCACTGGAAAAAAGCCATTTTGAACTACACCCACCTGATAAAGTTTCCTATCACTTCTCTTCCATACAATGTTTCAGTAACAAAAAATTTCAGGTTTTGTCAGGTGATGCTTACCATGAAGATGATGCCAACAAAATTGGTTAAATAGGCTGGAAAACGATCCTTCCATGTCAGCTTCTCTTTATCCGTCTAAAGTTTTTTTTGGTGGGAAGAAGAAAAAGGTACATTTGATAAAGAAGGAGAGTGTGATTCTGCACATGTGATGAAAACAGAGAGGGGGAAGAAAAGGCTGGCAAAACCACAACCAGTTAGAAGATGCAGACACAGTGTTTACAGACACAATTCCACAGAGGCAAATTGTTTACTCCGTATCCAGGTTCAGACTGGTCAAGTGCCTGTGCTAGGAGTATAAATAAACCAGATTTTTCTGTGTACTTTTTGAAGGAAACATGCAAATAGGTTGTCATAAACCATGAAGTAAGGTCTCTCTTGCTGTTAAGTATTTTCTTTTGCTTTCCCTACAAAAATCCCCCTCCTTCCTCCCCCCTTCCACAGTTAATATTTGCAGCTCTGCTGTTGCACCACTGGCTCCACTGAAATACAGATTTAAGTATTAAATGAATTCATGCTACAGAGTAGCTCCAAGGTGAGCACTCAGTTGACAGGGAAGATTAGGTTTTGATGTGTGGCAAGACTTAAAGTTCCTTTTGATATGAGTGACTTTTAATTTTACCTGGCTATTCCTATGGTATTCAATGGACTACAATAATAGGAATTATAGAAGGGGGGGCTGGAATGAGGTGGTCTTTAAGGTCCTTTCCAACCCAAACCATTTTGTCATTTTCTATATAAAAACTCTGTATATTCTCCGTATTCCCTAAACACAGTCAATCAGCCACTGCCTGAATTTTGGCTACAAAATATTCATTTAGAAGAGCTTTGCTCCTCTGGAGTCCTTCACAAACTTGGATGCCTGGAATTGTTTTGAAACACAGAAAATCAACAGCAAAAGGAACATCTCAGAGGATGATGCACACGTTGTAATGCACGTAAAAATATTGCTCAAATTCTATTTTTATGACATGCACGTTGTCTCAGGGAAGTGCAAGCAGCTCTTTCAGCACATGGCCCATGCTCCTCTGCAAAACATAACATCCAGGATGGGAAATCTAAGATTAGCCATGCAGTGCCATTCCAAACTCATGGAGCAGTGTCCCAAAAAATGCTGAAGGAATGAGGCAAGGAAGGGGAAGAAACCCAGAACTGAATGTGAATATTAAACAAAGGTTCAACAGCCAAAACCAAATTGATTTGTGTCTTCCATAATTACTCATAATTTGAGTTTCTTCATAAGTTTGTATAAAAAGAACCAATTTCACCCCAGCCATGACTCTCTTAACTCTTTGTCTCCATTTGTTTGCTGTCTCTTCTGGAAAATATCGGTGCTTCTGATGGGCAGTCAAAGGAAACAGAAGAGGGTTGGGAAATATGGAATTACAAAGCACTGCTCGATTAATTCCAGTAATTAATTCCATATTCTCTACTGACACAGCACTTTAGCACAAATGAATGCTCTGTTAGCTTGGTTAAGGCTTTGTGTTTCAGCTTTAAGTTAATAAAATATAACAGCAAGAAAAGATAAATGCTTGCCCCAAATCCTAGGGAACATCAGGCAATCCTGCAAATGATATTCCCTTTTTAATATAGGATTGTGCTCTGCTTTATATTTTATGAGGTGTTAAAGAATGTGCAGATTTTTTTTTCCTTTAATTTTTGGTTTTTTTAAAATTAGGTTTCTCTTGAAAAACTACAAGCAATTTTGGTTTAGCTTTAGATATTTTTTCTTTAAGAAGGTTTCCAAGTGTTACAACTGTCGAATTTGAACTTTAACACACTAGATCCCAATGAAAGATAACCACCAAGTCTTTCAGAAAAAAAACCCTCTTTTTCTCACGTTTCCCAAATTAGTAACATCCAAATTGAACACAGCCCAAAAACTTATAAATAGCCTGGTTAAAAAAAAAAAATCCTTTCTTAATTGCTCAACTTTCATTCTCCAGTATTAGAGGGCCACCATTCATTAGTTGTCTGATTACCCTTCCACATTTAAGATCTGAATTCTGATTATACTCAAAAGTAGAGCAAGTTACAGGTTTTTAATAGAATACAGTAAAGTCTGTATCCAAAATCCTTTACCTAGTCTATCATAGTGCAGCAACCCAAATTGTTTCTCTTCTGCAAGGGATTTTAAAAGGGATTTGATTTGCTTATGGCCCTGAACCACTTACATACAGCATCCTATAGATTAATGGGAACACACCACCAGCAGCTCTGTAGCATCTGTTAAGAGGGGCCCAGTGGTACTCAAGTATAAATTTACTTTAACATTCATCTATATGTGCTACCCTAAAGAGTGCAAATGTTATTGCAGTTGTATTTTCACAGGGTTGCCATAAAATCCCAATTTAGGGAACAGTTCCACGTTGTAGTGCCACTGGCAACAGACACAAAAGAGGAAATTCTGCCAAATTTTATGTTGGAGTTTTTACTTTTCTCAATAAAACCACGGCACACAAATGGCTCACTCCTTGTAGTGAAGGGGGAATAACCTCAGGTAGGATGGGGGCATCAGTGGGCAGGGGAGAAAAGGAGCTTTCCCAAGTCGTTCTGCTCCTGACAGGAAAGGAATTCCAGCTCCAGTGAAAGGGCAGGGAAGCTGCTTGTAGGGATTGCAGCATCCCTTGGCAGGAGGCAGGTGCTCCTGGGGTGACAGGCAGCACCTTTCTCACAGTGACATAGAGTAAGTTCAGAGCATAAGTGAGCACTGCCTCGTTCAGTGCGATAAAAGGGGAAGCTGTGGTTTTAAAAGGCAGAAAGTTATTGCCAAAGCTGGAATTTGGCATGGAAATTGGAGTTAGTACTCTTCATTAATATTTTTATTTGCAGAGAAAGTCCAGCAAGACAGAGAACTTCTCCTGAGAGGCTTTAGGTACTTTTACTGCATAGAACAAGATGGTTTGTTACAGTTTTCTCAAACTTGATTTATTAGTGTTAGAGGAGCACCTCTTTGATGAGGCTCTGTTAGTTTCCCTGAGCCACACTCCTGAATCTAATTAGTAAAGTCATTTCTAGATTTAATCAGGTCTTGTGCCTGGCAGACCCCGAGCATCTCATGTGTGGAAGAAGACACCTGGAACTTAAACACAGTGAGCATTGACTACTTTTTACCTATTTATTAGTCTTGGGTCACTGCCTGCTGTAACAACCTTCTTTTTCATAAGGAAAACAAATTAATATTTTTACCTTACCTCTTTATGTTTGTGTTCTTTTCTCAATGATTTTTCTAAAACTTTTGCTTCATATTCTGCTCTTGGATGATCCTGTGAAAGAAGTCATATTTAATAAAAAAAGCAAGATTACTTATTTTCTCTATCAGCTACAGATGAACTCTCTGCAGGTTGATTTCCTGATAATTTCTGAGTTTTCTAACTGAATTCCAATTCACTTGGTATGTCATTCATGTGAATTGATAGTTGATTATAATTAAAAAATGTTAAGTCCTGTGAATACAGGAGCAGCTGCAGAATAATTTGGACAGCAATGTGCAGTGCTGTGTAGATTACATTTAATATATGAGATATGCAGCACAACCTGCAGACAGCACAGCTCATGATGCTTGGACTTTAGTTACCTCTATTTTTTAAAAAAGTTAAACGTCATTAACCAATTTCAGTGATCCTCAGCTCATGAGAGGATTAATTTTCTGCTGTAAGTATGCAAAATACATGTCTTTGGGATCCCATAAAATTGTCAGTTGGGGTGTTCCCCTAATTCTGTCCAGGACAGCATCCACAGATTCTCTATCTGCATTGCAGGAGAAGGTGTAGGAAACACTTGGAAGTAAGAGACAGCCAAAAGACTGAGAAAGATTCATGGGTTCAGAATTCCCGACAATTAAGCATTCATAAAAGAGTCAGAATTCAAAATTATGCATTGGATGGAAACAGAACGGAGCTGAAAAAAGTCTGAACAAGTGGAGAGGGGAAGGGTGTAAAGGCAAAGCAATCAGTGGGAGTTCCAAAGCAAATCTGATGCTTGAAAAAGGAGAAATGGAGATCAAAAGATGGCATTCATCAGTAGACATGGAATAAAAAAGGTAGGAGCGATTTGAAAAAAAAAAATGTTTTCCAAACCTTGACTGCCTCCTTCAGGAAACCAGAAAAAAACCACGAAAAACAAGAAAAAACAAAAAACAAATAAATAAAAATTTGATTACTGAACTGTTCCAGGTCATATTGTTTTTATATATTAAACGTTACATGAAACAAAGATAGGTACAGTGGAAGGTTAGACACTATTGGAGAAAACCCAGTCTATTCATGTTCTATATTAATTAACATTACTGCAAGTATTGTGTGAACCTGGCATCCTTAAAAACACCAGAAAATGAGATACTTTGTGCTTTAGCATTTCACTCAAAACCCAGACTGTTCAACATGATTCTAGCTTAAGTTTCCCCCAAATCAGCAACAGGAGAACCTAAAATCCTGTGAAAAACCCATGACTGTATTATTTATCAGTGACCACCAAAAACACAGAATAAAATATATGGAATTGACAGCTGCTGGTTTGGCTGTGCAGAGCTCTGGACTCAGACATGAAGCTGCCATTGAAAAGATACACTTAATCCCTTCACTTTCATGGATGCTAACAAGTTACCAAAAATAAAGGAGCATATAGTGTCCAGGAAATAAATCTCTATATTCTCCCCCAGTAAATAGGTATGGACCAGTGCAGAGGCTGCTGGTACAGGGCACCTAAATATATTTTGGAGGAGATAAACATATTAAGGGGAGATAATTCCTACAGAAAGGCTCTGGGGGCGAGGGGAGCCATGGCTGTGCCAGGCTCAGCAAGCTGCAGGGTGTCAAAGCCAGGAAGGGCTGCTGAGGTTTGTGTTTCACGTGAGCAGTATTTGTTGTGTATCTATTTAGGACATCTAGAGACATGACAAGGGAGGTCATACTTCTTTTAATAACAGCAGCAGGGCAAGGCTGGGGGCTGGGACTGTGCTCTGCTCCGGGAAGGTGTCCCCTTTATTTTCTGTAAAGTGGCAAAATCAAAGCCAAAAAGGTGGGAAACAGTTTCTCAGCTGACTGAGGATTTTCTCTCCTCTCTTTGCAAAACTTCATTGATTTTGAAGGTCTTTTCTTCATACAGATTTGGGCCTTTTCTCCTTTATTCTCTTCAGCAGATTTAGAATAAACCTGGCCAGAGGTATTGCTTTTTTTTTAGCCACTACAAAAAACTCCACCACCTCCACACCATGTCCCTCCCTATGCCTCAAGCCCACATGTCTGGCAATGCTTTCTGAGGTATTTTCCAAGTCAGGGCTTGATCCTGCATCATTAAAGTTAACAGGAATTTTTCAGTGTTTTTACAGCACTGTAACTTTATCAGCTTCAATGCACTCATTTCTGATTTACAGCAGTGTGTGATGAATGAGGTCCTTGGCTCTTGGCACCTGACTTCAGCAGAAGGTCTGAGCTGGATATTCCATGCCTACACTGCTAGGTGTGACCCCACACTTCAAAAAGGAAAAAAAATAGTCACATTTTGTGGCTATACAATTATGTTCCCATGGCAACAGGACTGGACTAGTCATGCCTTTGCTACAAAAACCTCAAACGCTTCATGTATAGGGATTTTCCTTCCTCCTGTAGGATGGAACCCTCCCAGGAACATGAGGCAAAGTCTGTAAGGTCAGGGCAACAGCAGGGTGGAAAGCAAAGAGTCAGAACTGAAGGGACAAACCTCCTCCTCTTCAAACCCAGTCAGGTCCCACCTGTAGTTGAGGCGCATCTGTTTTCTCTTCCAGTGCTCCATAAAGGTGGCAGCTGAAACAACAGTTTAACATGTAACACAGATTACCACAGAACTTCATTTCTGCTTCTTTTTATTCAACAGTCAGGTCTGGCTGGGAAACACTGATGTGCCAGGAGCCAAATGTTTCATCCAGGTGAACTGAAGAAAAGGCATTTGTTACATCCACAGCTTCATGTAGGAAGATGCCTGCAATTTTTAAGGGGTCTAAGAAAGCCAGTCAGCCAAACTTATTTAAATATTTTATCACAATTAGTATGTGTGACTAATAATATTATTGGTCTTCAACTGTGTATTGTTTCATTTGTTCAATGTTTTATCCAGGTGAGCTGAAAAAAGGGCATTTGTTACATCCACAGCTCCATGTAGGAAGATGCCTGCAATTTTTAAGGGGTCTAGGAAACCCAGGCAGCCAAACTTATTTAAATATTTGTATGAGTGACTAATAATATTATTGGTCTTCAACTGTGTATTGTTTCATTTGTGAATCAAAAAAACCTGAATCTTATCTGTACAAAATAGGAATGATTTCAGTTGCACTGATGGCAGAGTTATTCCCTCAAGGATATAAAGATAAAGCATTTTTATATCATTTCATCCACCTGTGGTCACAATAGAGTGGTTGGCTCTAATCATCACACTGAAACCCAAACACTCTTGTGAAAGTGTGAAAGAGGAAGCCTTTTCGTTTTAATCATTAGAAACCCAGCCATTTTCTTTTTGATGGAGAAGGGTCAGAGAAAAAAAACCTCGTTAAAGCAATTCCTGATTCCCCATGAATGATCCCAGTCTATATCAGTCTATCTGCCCCTGAGACCGAGCGAGTTCTCAGAGGACATATTTAGATGCTGGGAATACACCAGTGTTGTATAATAAATAAGTGATTATGAAAGAGGCAAGTCTACCAAGAAATGGTGTTCCCAGGGGAGCTTCCCACAGTGAGTATTAACAGATGTGCTCAGAAACATTTGTATCCAGAAAAAACAGAGGCAGGGAGAGGGTAACAAAATTGAAGAGAGAGGAAAGGACACCCTCTTGACTGGAGCCAGGCTGGGGCCATGACATTCATTCGCCTTCCAAGCGAAACGTTCATGTGGAAAAGCTACAGCTGAGCCCCTTCACAAGCCACAGGCTTCCTGTGAATCAGGGTGGCCAGAGCTGTGTCTTGAGAGGGTCCTTGTCTCAGGGACCTGGAACTGCCTCTCCTCTCCTCACAGTTCTCACGCTGGCTGGGGGCTGCAGCTTCCATTTACAGCCAGAGATAGGGAACATGACCGAGATGCTGCGGGAAATCCTCCCGTGGCACTGGCTTACAGCAGGGCAAGAGGAGAGGACAGTGTCTGGAATGCTGCCTTGTTCTGGGAGCCCTGGAGGAAGTGCCAGGCAGCTGCATCCCTGCTCTGCCACGAGCATCTGCACTTCCCTATTTCAACCATACATGAATTTAATGTCACTAACTCAAAACTGTGTGGAGAAAGTTCTTAGTTTTCCAGTTGAAAAAGACATTTTTGAAACAATGTTTGGTTTATATGGGATTGTACCACAATAAAACTTTGTGTTGACTCCAAAGAGCTTGAGAAGTTTGACATCCCACTCCAAAACCCTCTCAGATTTTGTGCAGGGCCTGGCTTCTGCCAATCTGCCTTACTTTGCACAAGAGTGTAAAAACTGGATGAAGAGACCCATAGTTGCCTGCTGTGGAAAGGGAGGCAAACTTTTACTTTTTGGACAAGAGGATAACATGCCAAGATCCATGTGGGGCTCCCACTAATGGTAAATGAGGGAGACCAAAGCTGACACTTGACTTTCCTTTGTGGTACCTGACAGTGCTGCATCTAAAACAATGCTACCCCAAACACAGATCCTGGGCAAAAATTAAAATTAAATTATGCTGAAAGGTACTTATATTAGTTTAGATGAATGGTAATGTACAAACAGTTCCCTATGCACTGAAAGAGATAAAAACTCAGGGTGTATTATTATCACCTCACTGTGAATTAATATAACCTGTTCTGAAATATAATCCAGAACAGGCTGTATTAATTCACAGTGAGGTGTACAGGGGGGCTTGTGCTGCTCTCACTGCTGCTGGGAATATGTGGCCATGAAAGCTCCTCTCCCCCAGAGCCCATTCCTGGAGTAAGGAGGTTCCCCATCCCTCCCCCAGTAGGGACAGGAGAAGCCCTCCATAACCATTTCTGAAGGCATCCTCACAAAGATGTCATGAGAGGGTTCATATTTTGACCCTAGTGCCAGAGACATGCCCAGAAAGGTCTCAAAGCATGAGGGCAGCATCAGGACCAGGAAAAATCCCTCTGCACCACTGTTCCCTCTTCCCAGCCTCCTTGCATGATGTCTGCCTGCTGATAACCCTAATTGCATCTCAGACCACACTCAGGAATCAATGTTGGTTTGTCCTGAAGACGCTAAAGGCCATTACAATTCCCCCCAGAGCCCTCCCCTCAACCCCAGAGTACATTAATACATTTATTCTGTAATGTTCTAAAGTGGAAGCTGGCTCTGCAAAGAGATTTTTTTTTTTTGGCAAGCTGTGCAATCCCGTTAATGAAATTTTGACAAACCACGCAGCAGTTTTATGACAGATGCTTAACAATTTCATTTGCTATTCAGCTTCAGCAACTTTTTGAATTTTAGTCTCCAGTCCAGAATATAAATTTGGGTGTGACAGTTTCATGGGAAAGAAAAAAAAAGGAAGAAGAAAAAAAAAGATAAATCCTTTCTATCATTTACTGCCTGTGTATAAATATACTGCTTTATCTCCTCTGTTTCTTCCGTTGTATTTTTAATAATTAAAAGCTTAACATCAAGGCATAGATCTCCTTACCCCAGAGAGCCATGAAGACTGAGAAGAAGACAGTTGCAGGGTTATCAAACAGATGACTTGCACGGGCAGTGGCACAAGCAGAGCTCATCTTCCAGTAACTGCACGTTTTGTCACACAGGGGACACATGGTGATGTTGTTTCTCTGGTCACACATCTCCATACTGCAACAAAGCCACAAGAGAAGGGAAAAGCGAGGTCAGGATGGCTCCAGCTTTGTGCTCTGGTGATCTTTTCTCCTCTAGACAGCAGCTGCTTCTGTAGGATCATTGGATATGATCCTCCACCATTGCAGGGGCTGAAATCCTCATGTAAGGTTGTCTCCCTCCCTCCTTCCTGCCCCAGAGCCATAAGGCTCTATGCTTTCTACTCTAAGATCTTACAGAATAAAATAAATAAAAATAAAATAAAACACTCTTGTTTTATCTACAGTGATAGATAAGGTACAAGGGAAGTGCTGAACATCAAGAGACTGGAGCTCAACCAATTTATCTCCTCTGTATTCCATCTGTGAAATAGCAACAGTGACCCTCCCTTTGACTTTCTTCAACTGTTGGAAGCACTACAAAGCAGTCTTAATGAACAACAAAAAAAATTAAATCTATTTTTTGGTACCCATTATCTGCTCTGTTATTCAGGACTGGTGCTTGCTGTACAAACCATGTAATTTGCATCTCCAGCTGATGATGCATGCAGGGCGAATAATGCAAAATCAGAGGGCTTTAAAAATGTTTTAATACAAAACTTGCTGAAAGATTAAAAGTAGGAGGATATCCAGATTTTGTTGACGTGATCGCAGTAGCTTATTTGAGAGATGTATATTCTTGATGCATCTCTCTGTCACACAATGCCCTCCTCAGCACTCTGTGCTGGGAAGCACCAAACCCCCTCATTAGCAGAATTTTGCTGGTTTGTTTTAACATAATGATCTGAGTTTGGGAAAAATCCCAACCACCTGAGCAACCAGCCAAGAATTATTTTTAGGACATCAATGCAAACTGCCCAAGTAATAGTAACAATGAATGCTAATGAGATAGAAATGGGCTGCTCTGTGCCCTTGGGAGAGTTCTGTGCTTTAGTGGAAGCTGAGATCAGGGGAGCTGTGGAGGTGGATTAATTTGAAGCACAGCTTCCAAATGATGAAGCGTGAGGATGGAGAGTTTTAGGAGCACACCATCCTGCTGCAACAGCCAGCTGGGACAGATGGAAATGGGGACTGGGGTGAAGGGATGTGGGTGGCACAGGACAAGACTCAGCAACAAGAAACCCCAATTTCAGCTGTGCTTGGCCTAGATATTAATAATAAAGCATTTGTAAAGCAAGGCAACTTTGAGCTTGAAGTGCCCTCTAACAGCAGAATTTATTTATTCATCTATTTTACCTGGGTATATTCTCATCCACAGTTGCACAGCCATAGAGGAAAACGATAATCCCTACAATTGAAGCTGGAATGAGCATTTGTGTATAAACTCCCAGCCAGGCAAAATATAGCCCGATCTTCTCTCCAAAGTATTTTCTGAAATACATTTAGAAAAAAATAGAAAGAAATGAGAGAGACATGTTTCCTATTTCTTAAAATATAATGTGGCTAAAATTATGAATCACATCTGGATTAGGCATGGAGAAAGTAAGATGACCTGTGGGAATTTTTTTCTTCTCAGAGGACTCTCTTTCTCATGATGCTTGGAGTCCATCCAGAGATATAGGCACCCTGAAAACAAGTTTGTCCCACTGGTCATTTCCCCCCGCCCACTGTGTTTCTGTTGTGCAAATTGGTATCTTTGGACCTTCTGTGAGTGAATCCTCTTAAAAAGGCACCTCGCTTTCCTCAGAGAGTCTTACCACGAGCAAACAAAATTAATTAAAAATATATCCCCCACAAGCTTTCACTCAGTGTGGGATATATCAGCATGTTCTAAACTCACAGAAAACTCCTTTTCTCCCAGTGAATTTCCCATTCTCTGGAATCACCCGGGGTGAGGGGGCACTGAGGGCAGCATCCACCCAGGGGAATGGGGCACGAGCATCCCTGCAGAGCTTCATCTCTGCCCAGGGTTGAACTCTCACCTCACCAGGTCGATGGGCTGGTATTTATAAAACACTCCATAGCTCGCCCACTCCTCACACAGGAGCTGGAAGACAGAAAAGCACAAGAAAGGTGAGAGCTAAAGCACCACCAGGTTCTGCTCTGGATGCTGCAGGCCCCGCAGGCCTCACCACGCCGGGGTTTCGGCCCAACACGCGCAGCCTGAATTAAATATTAAAAGTAAATGAAATGGTTTGGCATGCTCCAACAGAGAGATGGATTCCAGCACATTGAAAGGCTCTTCAGCAGCTGGACTGATGGACGCCTAAGCAGAGACAGGGACAGCAGTGTTGGTTTTGTGGTCCGTGGGCCCAGCCACCCTCTGGGGGAAGAACCTTCTCCTGACATCCAACCTCAACCTCCCCAGACACAACCTCAACCTCAACCTCCCCTGACACAACCTCAGGCCATTTCACTATAATTCAGCATCCAGCAAGAGGTGCTGAGCTGAGGTGCCCCAATTTAAAATTTTTCTTCAGCTTTAAACCACAAAAAGCCAACGATTTCCTCTCTTCCTTTTTGTCAGGATGAGGGCCAAGGAAAACAATGATCCCCTTTACTGATTTGCAAAAGTGAATGCCTCACAAAAATAGGTTCCTCTGAGACCTTCAACTTATCCTCTATTTTGTAAAATATATAAATAGTGTTTCTCAACCCTCACTTTCGTCCCTCATTCAATTCAGCCAACAGAGTGACCAAGAAATGAAACTCAATGGGGAGCAAAGACTGAAACCAGTACCAGTGCAGGGAGGGCAACAGGATGGATCTTGCTCCTCGACCAAACAGGATGTTATTCCCTAAACTCCAGGCTATTTTATCATGGGAAACTTGACAGATGTCAAACTCCTACATGTCTCCAGTGACATGCAGCAAACAGAAAAGGGCACACCAGAGCCTGGCCACTGCCCATGCCCATTCCTGCTGCTCACACTTGATCACAGAGAAGTCCCAGAGCAAACCATGTTCCTACAGCAATTTTGGAATTCTCTTGCCAAACCATTAACAGAGAATTTTTCCAAGCTGAACTGCTGTACTTATACAAATGGCTTGACTCATTAAAAAACCAACAAAGCAACTTCTCAGCTTTTACAGAAATATGACGTCAAAAATGTAAATGGGATGTAGGTTTTCCCCTCTGCCACCCAAAATCATGAATCATTAATAATTTCCTTACAGCAGTAAGGGAAGGAACCGAAACTTAAGAGCAGGCCTTTGTTAAACAGCAACATTCTTGCAAATTTTTTTTTTATTCTGCTTTAGGTTTCTTTCAACCATATTTTCCAAAGGTTTAAGGCCAACTGCCTATGTCTGGGAAGGCAGTTGGGATGATTTGGGTCACCTCAACATCCACATGCAGCACTAGCTAAACTCCTTCCTTCTATATATATATTTTTAAATTTAATCTTTAAAACTAAGTTTATGCTGAAAATTAGATTCCTTTTCTGTGATCCAAGCTGGTCAGCCATATCAGGAAAACACTAAGCTGAGAAGATTTTGCATCAGTGCCATGTTTTAGTTTTGTGCAACTTGAAACCAGATTTGTGCCTAAAGTACAAATGAATTATCTCATTTATCCTGACATTTATCAGCCTGATATTCAAAGCACAGCTTCAAAGACATGATTAGAGGAGATCAGCACACTAGACCTAAATATTTACTTCATTTCTAGGCCTCAAATCTTTAATTTTCTTGTTAAAAAAGGCACAGGCCCAGCCTAGTGTTGGATAAGATTAAAGAAAGCTTCAAGAAACCAGAAGAGACATGCCAAAACACACCAAAAGATTATTTGATGGAACTTAAAGTCAGAAGCCAAGGTAAACACTTCCAAACACACAATGAACTTGTGAAATTAGTGAATTTGTGAACTTTGAGATGTTAGTAATGCAGAAGATAATTTGGACACTTCCAGAAAACATGGACTTCTATTTTTAGTTGAGTGATGTGCTGCTTAATAATGAAAAGACAGATGTGTGGTATTTTTAACACAAATCAATAGAGGGAAGGAAATAACATTCACTGCCTTTTGATGAGCCATTTGCACCTGAAGGACCAGCACACTATCAATTTTTAGAACCTATTTTTATGCATAAAGCCTGAAGATCTTTAAATCTGCTTTTCCTATGACCTGACTGTTCAGAGCATATCTTTGGAGAAAATAAAAATGAAAATCATGACACAAACAGGAAAAGCAAAGTTTCGGGACTAAAACCCCAGCATATTCAACACCCAAATTTAGTAGCTCCTCCTGAGAGAACTGGTCACCTCTCCACTTCAGTTTTTGTCTGATGCACAGACAAAAGCCACCCCTTCTTTGGGGAAATGTGATGGGGAGGATGAAGTCACCGAGCTTTGAATTTAAGAAATCAGCATTTCCACAAAGTGTGGAAAATTTTGTTTTTTGCTCATACTTCCTGACTATAAAGTACTACTTCCTAGTTCCTTAGGAAAAGTACTTCCTTAGAATAATTTCTACTTGTTTTACCACAGTGAACAAATGTTTTTTCATATACAGACAATAAAATCACAATTTAAAGCATTAACTTCAACAAAAAGTGATGCAGTGCCTCAGTGTACACCCACAGGACAGCTTCTAGCTGCAGAGCTACATTCAAACATAGTTGAGGACCTCTTATTCCTAAAAAATATTCAATATTTATCTTTCCCAATCACTTTCATGCTTATGTGCATAAACTGCCTCTGCCTCCCACTCCTCCAATTCTGATCCTCATGCCATGGAATGAAGCAGGATTTATGCCCAGTACAGATAGCAGAATATGACTGAGCATACTCTCATCAGAGCTGGCCTGAAATAACATTATCTGAACATATGTCAATATTCTTACCAATGTGGCATGGAATGTATCATTACTGAGCTGAGTACTTCATACATATCCACACTACATTCCACATTTGGGCAAATTTAAAGGCTACAAAGCACTTTTTTCCTTAAACTGCTTGGCATTTAGTGCCTTTTTGCAGCATTTTCTGTGGGATTTTGGCAAAAACATCCAGATTCCAACAGGTGAGTCTTCAGGCTGGGATTCTTGTGAATATGTTAAACCCCCCTGTGCATCAACTTACTTTTCTGTCATTGGGCTCCACGTTTTCACCTTCATAGTCACCCTTTAAAGAGAGAGAAAAATCTGCATCATCCAGCGGCTTGTGCCAAGAACTGCTCTGATCCTGCATGCCCACATCTCCCACTCACTTAATGCATCAAAACCAGAAAAAGCAATCTGTAAAATAATGCTGTATTTTAGGAGCCCATTTGTCACGGCACACTTTGTCTTCTGTCGTCGGGCACATTAGGAGAGAGCAATAGTGTCTGTCATGGGGGGAAAAGGAATGAATAAGTGATAAAGGTGGCCTAAAAATGTCCAGGGAAAGGATGCGGTATTGCCATGGTATTTGGGGTTCAGCTCAGTCCACTGGGAAGAGAAGGAACCAGCTGAGAGAGCTGCTCCCTCTCCAAACTCTCCAAACACTCAGGGCTGATTAGATTTGAGGTTTTAATTTGGAGCTATTTTTTGAGCAAACTAAGACAAAAATAACTTCTATACAAGATTATCAGCAGCTCTGCAAAGATGTGAGGCTAGAACAGGAAGAGAAGTTTATTTAACCTTACTTTCTCGATTTCCACACAGCACTGCTGTAGTTTGAGAGCCCTGACATGTATGACAAACATTAGGCAGAAAAAGACACTGCTCTGCTCTGGGGTGCTCCAAGATAAAGCTCTCACAGTCCCATGTAAAACCAGTGTGAGTGTGGGGAACAGAAAACCAGGAAGACACACTTCACCCTCAAATCCCAGGCCAGAAAACCAGCACCGGGCTCCACAGCCCTTGGGCACTCACACTCAGCTCAGGTGTGAGCAGTGTGACAGGCAGCCCCTGTGACATCTGCCAAGCTTTTCTGCAGGCTAAGAGTGTGTGCTTGTCAGTTCTAGTTGCACCTTGAGGCTCTAAATCAGAAGGGCACCAGCACCCAGCTCTGTGCACCTCTGACAGGATGGGGGTCCCTGGCTTGTCTTGAATGCCACCAGAATTCCTGAGCTCTCACTGATGAGCACCATAGCTGAACACACTCTTGACATCTCACTGAACTGCTCAGAAGCAAACTTCATCAGCAGGAAGGTCTCCAGTCACATCCAGCCCCATGGAATACATGACATCAGATCCTTGCTTATGGTCTTACCTGGTTGCATGGACACACACCTACTGACACCTCCACAGGGAGATGTGGCCAAGGGAACCAGCTACTTGGTGCCCCGGTAACAAATGTGTTTCTGGCACTGGTGCCAGAGATCTTGGGGGCAGAAGGTCAGGAAATAACAGGAGAATTTAATTTGCTAAAACACTGTAACAACTCTTCTAATCTTACGTTCAAATTTATGATCATCGGCGGTAGAACCGAGGTGGGGAATTCCTTAAAAGCAGCAGAGGGATGGAAACAACATGCAGAAGTTACTGCAGTCATGACACAAGTGAGAAAAAAGTCAGTCATGTTTGGTATGATGCCACCAACACGTCACACATGAGGGATTTCTTGGTGACAGACAGCAGATGTGTGTAAAATATATTGTGAGATCACTTACGTCATGCAGAGGATATGCAGCACTGTAAACCCCATTGGCAAGCAGGCTGGTGATCCCTTGAAAAATAAAGACATAATAGTTATTTATAATTTCAAGGTTAGACAGCCTCACTTCATCATCCTTCCAGGAGATCTCCCTCAAAATAACAGCCATTTGATCAGATAATGATTTTGCTGCCATCTTATTCCTTTCCATGTAGTTTCATTTTTAATCATATAGGTTATTATACATGACTCATTTTATGAAATGGAAAACTGCAGAGAGCAAGAGGAAGTCATATATATTTGAGAATCAAGAATTAGAAGCCAATGACTTGGAATTAGTCATTAAAATAAATTACATTTTCTGGAAAGTCAGTTTGATTTAAGGGCAAGCCTGAAGATTTGAAAGTGTAGCAGAAGGCTGGATCACAAGAAGAATATGGCTGGAATTGATGGCACAGGGAAACCCACACCCACACACATCACCCACGCAAAGTGTTGAATTCAGGTGTCAGATTGATCAGAGAAATTGTAGGGAAAGCCTTTGCAAAGACCTTGGCGTAATACTTACCATATTTACCACATTTTCGTCTTTTATTTAAAAGGGCAGTTTCCTTCTTTCTTCCCTCTCCTTTCCCTGTTTACACAGCCGTTTATTAGTGACATGCATGAGGCTGAAAGCAATTAGTGCTTCATCTATTAAATGTCTGTGGCACAAGGGACTGGGAGGAGTCCTGCCTTTCCCAGGGGTGGTGTCACTCCTTAACAGGGGGCAGAGGGAGGAGTTGGTGTGGAAGTTTGGAGGAATGCTGCACCATCCCCAAAGATGGCAGGACCTGGGCCTTTGGAGGGCTGTAGCTCATTAATTCTCTAATGTTCTTTCCTCCTGCAGCTGCTGGCTTTAATAGAGCTACTTCCAATTCTGTTCACCATGTCTGGAAGCATCACATTGCCCATGAACATACATTTGGGGTTGGAATGAACCAGTCAGAGCTAAGTCAAGCACTTGTCTTTGTGCAGGGCAATGGTGATTAATGCCAACTGAAAAAAAAAATAATATATATAAATCTGGCCACTAGCATTGGGAAGGATTTGAAAAGACTTAAAAAAAGGAAAGAAAAATGAGGTGTTCTGGTGAGCTCCATGCTGCCAATCAGCTCATGGCTAACAAAAGAGTGTGGGACTGGTGTGAAGGAACAGTGACTATGAACAAGGAACCAGTTCACTGTAGAGTAATTTTTGATTGCTCTTGAAATGAGGATTGTTCAAGTTCATTAACATTTTTGAGATACTAATCACCTGCTGGAAGAGCAGCTCCAGGAGTGCTCAGTATCTTGCAGATACTGATATTAATTTTCAAAGCCCTATTTAAGATTATACAGGTCTATGAATTGTCTGCAAATGTTTCCACACTCCTGGCAGACACAACTGGTGAGCAGATAAATGATTTTTCTAGGGCTGTGAGAAGACCTACATAATTCCCCTCTACTACAGATCTGGATTTAAAAGTGAAGCCAGATCCACATTTTCACAAAATTTTCCCAATAAATAACAAAGGCTGCAGTGTTCCCCTGCTGCTTTTTTCCTGCTGGGCAGCGGCATTATCTGTGATTGTTTAAATCTGTTTGCCACCTCTGCTGGGTTGTAACCCAGCATTCCAGCACTGGAACATAAAGGAGCTGATTGAGTTATGCAGGGCTGGCCTGGTGGCATTTTTATTACCAATATTGTGTGGCCTTGCCAGTCTCAGGTAGAAGAACCATCCAGGAATCCTAACACTCTAACATACATGAGTGTCTTCCCTATTCAACAAATCCCTGCTGTGCTTCCCATTTACTGAACAAAAAAAAAAAAAAAAAGTCAACTCCAAGTCAAGAATTCAAACTGAGCTCTGTGACCTTCCCCTTTCAAGAGTCCAAAGATGTAATTTCCAGTGAAAACGATCCAGCACGAGACTCAAAAAGGGTCTCGAAAGTCACAGAATAATTTGAATTTCCCATGCTACAGAGAACCGCACTTCTGTTAATACTGGCTGCACACCAAATTTTAGTGTATATTAGGAGTCAACAATTGTGCATTGTATGTTGTTACTTCAACACAAAAGTCAAAGCATGGAAATAATTTGTGGCGTAATTGTTCTTCTATTATTTGATGTCTTTCTAAGCAGCTGATGGGTCAATATTGTACAGAACTACCTGTAATTCAAGTTCCTATTGTTTTATTTAACTTCTTGTAGGCAAATACATGCCATAACAGATTTCATCAGTTACCAAACATTTTCTTCCATGTTTACGCACTTTTCTCACTTTGTTTGGATTTACCATTAACTATTTGTTAACTTTGGTTCCACAGTCAAGTATCATGTGTAAAATAAAGTATATAACAGCTGAGCAGGATCAGCTGCCACCAAATCTTCAAGGTGGCCTGATTTGCAATTCATCTCTATAATGAGTTTAATTTTTACAGCACAAACCCTAGGGCTGAAATCCTGAAACTCTTGGTTGTGGTAGCACAAACTTCTCATCCCCTGACTTGCAGCATCTGCTCTGAGGGCTGAGGTGCCCAGTTCCAGTGCAAGCCTTGGCCCCTGGCTGCTCCAGGGGGCTCATCTCAGTTCCCCTCAGGACAGTCGAGACCATTCCCCTCAAGTCACTGGAAAACAATCCCACTATAAAATGTGGGGCTCCTACTTGAATGAAATGGGCCAAGCCACAGATTTTTACTGCAGGTATTGGATTTAATTTCACAGAAATACCCTCAATCCATTTCAGAGAGTGTAGAACACAGAGCACATCTCATCTGCTGGTTTATGTCACCGTCCATCCTAAGTCACATCTGCAGGGCCTACATGCTCACTTACCATTTAATTTAATCTATGAATTCACATTTGAGAAAATGTCAAACAGCTGCATAAATTGAATCAGATTTCCAAATAAAACAATTACATCCACATACATCGAATTAGAGACCAGGGGGAAAACCTAAACTCCACAGCCATTTACAACATACAACTATTTTCAATACCTGAAAAAGATATTGATCTTAAAGCTAAATAAAGTTCCTTACCCATGCTATATTTTGCTTTGGTACACGTCGTTCTTTTCAATATTTCATAAACCTACAGAAGCAAAAGAAAAGGCAGGGTTACTTCAGACACCGCCAGTGAAAAGCACAATCTTTTTGTGTACAGCTCAAATATTGGCCAAGCCAAGATGTGGATGAAGTCATCACTCTTTAATAAAAGTCATGGTGTTCAGGAGAGAAAAGCTTAGCTAAATAGTCAGCTACCAGGAGAACTGATGGGGGCAAACAGGGTTACATCTATCCCTGGCACAACAGAAATGCAAGTTTTGCTCATGTTAGCCATCGATTGGAGCTCAGGGGTGTTCTTCCACCTGAAGCAGCTCTTCCCTGGCCTCCAGGGCATAGGCTGGCTCCATCCCAAGGAGCCGCGCAGAGCTCCAGGCTCACGGCGTGTACACAGCACGCAGCCGTTTATCAAACTGGACTAACACAGGCTGACCTTAACATCTCTGAGCCTGCCTGACCTCAGTGGCAAAACAGATGTATTTATTTTGGGATTTATTGCACTTATTGTCGAGTAACCTTTGCACAGCTCAGCAGGCTGCCCGCGAGGGTCGGCTTTTGGCCGTTCCTGTGCAGCAACACTTTCTGGCAGGGCGAGCAGGCAGCACAGGGAAACCTGGAACAAAGACACCTCCTGCCCACTGCCTGGCCTGTCAGCAGAGCTGGGGACTGTTTCCCAGCTCCCTAATCTATGTGCTAACTTGCCTCTTGCCCAATTCACTGGAGGAAGCAAGTGAGGGCATCCGGGGCAAGTCCCACAGCTCATCCCAAGTCTACATATGAGTCTGTCGTCTTGTAACCCCGGTGAATTAAAGGGCTGTCACAGAGAGATTTCCAGTTATATAATACATTTTTTTTTATTTTCTTTTTTAATAACTGAAAGGTCTTTGGCTTAGTTTCTATTCATCAAAGACTCATGGGTAGTGACTAGATTCTTGTTCATTTCGCAGTAGGTGGAAGGGTCAATATTTGCACTGCGGTTCAAAAATACATTTGAGAAAGGCAGGGGAGAACTTTAAGAAAGAAGAATACAAACAGCAATGCACACAGAATAAAATGATGTTGGGAAACATTCAATATGTTCTTCATTACTGGATGATTTGCAGGGATTTCACACAAAGCAGCACAGCACCAGCATAATTCTTATACGCCCAGTGTTCCTTCAATTGTTTAAAAAACCCTTGTCCCTCCTTTTCCTCTCAGCCTCTGCTCTGGCTCCTGCTTCAGCCCCATTTTCCAGGCAGTCTTGCTCACCCTCTTGTTCCATGGAGCCATTTTGTCTTGCTGCCTTGCTCATCCTGTCATGAATCTGAACTCTTCATTTGTTGAGTTCTTTGTACTTCCAAGATTTTTTCCCTATACATCTGGACATATAAAAAAAAGCCTACAAACAAAAGCCAGGCGCTTTTTTCCCCCCCCAATCTCAAGTTAAATGTTTTATTTGCAAATACACCAAATAAATATTTTTTTTCTTCCCAATTTCTATGCTCCTGCATCTGCCTCCCCTGGTCCAGCTCACCTCACCCCCATAACCAGTGCTCACATCAAACCCCTGCTCTTCAGGCTGGTGGGGAACTACACTGTGGAATAAACTGGAATTTCAGAGCAGGAAAGGGAAGTTGGATATCTTACACCCCTTATCACCACAGCAATGAAAGGCAGCTATGACTGGGATATAAGCTCTTTTGGAAACCACTTGGCATCCCAAAAGGCTGAAGTTAAATATAAGAAAAAAGCATGCTGGCAGTCACATTCCAAGGCACCAGTTAGGAGCAGTGGAATGGGGCAAAGAGTCCCTGTTATCCTCTGAAATGTGCTGCAGCCAGGGCAGCTTGGCACTGCCCTTTCCAGCTGCCCTGGATGTCACACGAGCTGGCCTTTCAATTCCTCCTTTGGTGGCTATAAATGAGGCTACACCTTCTTCCCCAGCTCTATTTTACGTTCTGTAAGTCAGATAAAAGCCATCAACCTCAACACTTTCAATACCACCATTACAGAGAATGTCCTCCCAGAAACTATAAATAATATTCCCTGTAAACACCCGGCTGTTTCGTTAGAATTTGTCTCAGGGTATTTAGCAGCATTTTGCAAAAAGAACAATGTATATTTACAAAAAGTTAAACCCCTTGTGGGTGCAGGCAGCTGGTGGGCAGAAGGAGTGGTAAAATCTAAACATTCCCAGCTGGTGATATCTCTACTAAGAAAATTAACCATGACCTAGAAAGAAGATCCAAATTATTTTCCAAAAGGCAGCAACCTGTTGGCATCAAACAGTACTCAGCACTAAATCTGGAATCATTTCAGTACCTGATGGCACAGGAGATCCTTGGCATTTGGTTAAGAAAGATAAACTTGAACAGGCATTGCACTAAAGCTGTTAACACCACGACTGAGGCAATATCCACCATAAATTATTTATAGGCAGTACTTACTATAGTGCTTCTGGTTTTACTGTCAAAGAAGGAATCTTTGTCAGACAAATCAAATCTGTTAAAAGATTAGAAGGAAGCCCATTAGGTCAAAAAAAAAAAAAAAGTCAGTAATTTCCTGTTCTTGTTGACCCCTTCAATATTTTAATTTCTCCTGGGGATCTCTCAGAGCTCAAATTAAAGAACAGCTTAACAGCTTATAGAAGAAACCCTGCTAAAAAGCAAGTCCAACCCAAATCCCACAATTTAAAGAGGCTGCTTATACATTTCACTGGTTTTATGTCTCTATAGGTTTTTCAGCACAAAAGAGAGTGTTGACGCTCATTTAAGTTGAATCCCTGACCACTGCTGGCCTTGAATTTCCCCTCATAATCTTTAATTTTCCCTGTGAGGCCTCTGTTTCCTCTTTCATCCAGCAGAGACACAGGTGCTGTTCCTGGAAAAGCCACCTGCAATCAGTGTGAGACCCATCAGGAGCATATTCTGGACCTTCCCTGAACCTCCAGGAATGCCTTTCATGCAGACAACACACAAAGACATTTCCAGCAAGCCCAAGGACAGGCCAAGATGTCACACACACTGCTCTGCTTCTCTGGATGAAACCCTCAAAGCCCTAGGGGTGCAGGGAAGAGATCCTGCCCTAGGACTGCTGTTTGTTCCAGCTGGCACATCCATAAACACGGCCTTCAAAGTGACTCCTCTGGGATGCTGGCCAGGGAAGAGCAGCAGCAGAGCAATCCAGGGCAGGAGAAGCTTTGTCTGGGCTCTACCTCGTGATTTTTTCCCTACACCCACATTTACAGCTGTTCTTGCTGATCTGGGATCGATGGCAAAGCCACCTCCAACTTCACAGCACTTCAAAGGCAAGGCCTGCTTGGCACTACCTGTGTCAGCTGCCCACACCAGACAGATGAAATTATTCTGAAATTTATCAACCCACATCTCTGGCTACAAGTTTTACTGAGCAATTTATTTAATGTGGACAAGAGACTGTTATAAATCACATCATAAATCCCTTTTGGCAGCCTGGCAGGTGAAGTTATGCAGGTATGCATATTATACGCAGGTTATACAGATGCGCATTATGTGCTACAACAGCAGCTAAAACACACAGAGCCAAAAAAACATCCCCCAAAAAGTAAACTTAGTGCAAAATGGAAATATTCTTTGCATCAATGCCCACCAAAGTGTTGGTGTTCATGTTCCCATTCACCCTCTGATGCCTGAGCTGCTGTCAGAGGCTGCAACCTGTGGATATTCAGGGAAGGTTTCACTCACAAGTGCTGCTTCTCTCTGGAGAAGGGGTAGGAGAGGCGCTTCACTGTCTGAGGTTTGTGCTCTGCTACTTTGGGCTGGATGGGCTCCGTTATTTTTTGAATCACAGAATTTATCTTTTTCAGGAGGCCGTGGGTCTGGTTGATCTGATACATCTGAGGGGGCAAGGAGAAAAAAAACCAAACAGTGAAACTTTACTGCTTTTTGGTTATCCATGGGTCAGAGTGAACTGTGAGGAATCAACCAGCAATTAGATAAATATATCACAATAAACTATTGAGGAGTGAAGTTTACATTCTTGAAATCATCAGAAATAAAGGGATGGGAAAGTCAAACCAAGGGTTAGGGAACCACAGGATCACAAAAGACCTTTTTATGTAATTGTGCTTCTGATTAAAATCCCTGGTAAGTGAGGCAATAATGGGAACTAATATGAAATCCAAACCACAAGTGTGGTTTTAGTGTTGCAATAAATGATGCTGGGCTTGGAGACTGTCTCTGGCTCCATTATGGACTTCTTTGTGCAGTCTGGGACCTGCACTTAGTCTGTGTTTAAATATTAATCCATCTCTGAGCTGTGCTCATTGAGCAGGTAGCTATCTATCTATCACAGGTGATTTAGAATTGATGAAAATACACTGTCATTCCTTTAATGATATTTCAAATATTCTGAAAGGTAATTTATTTTGTGGTTGAGTGGCCCCAGCTCCTGCAAACATGACTGACTGTGTATATGAATAGTCACTAAACCCAGTGAGTCAAATTCCTATCCTGGTGGTTCAGTTTTAGCAGTCTTCAAGTGAGAAAAAAATGTCCAAAAGGCACATAGAAATTTCACCATTAATTGAAACCTCTTCTTTTAAAACACACTGAGGATGAAATCACTCTCATCATGTACAGACAGTGGTAGCAGATGGAAATTCTTAATTTCCATTCTTCCTTCCATTTTTTCCCTCTGCTGCCCCAAGCAAGTACATTTGTGACTTTCATTTCTGGTGCACATCAGTTAATTGCTTTGAAAATACTCATGGAAAGAGAAGCCTGCATTTATAAGGTGCTCTGAGAGGAACATATGTTTAAACTATGCCTTCATGAGGAAAACAAGAAAATCAAGACTCACCTTTTTTGTGGGCATCTTGAGCTTAAGGAATTCTGCCTCTCGACACAACACATTCCACGGTGCATGTATTTTTACAAATCCAATCCCATGGATTTTGGTCTTAAAGAAACAAAGGCAAAAAAAAAAAAAAAAGCAGGGGAAAATGTTACTGATGAGAGGAAATTAAATACATTACCCCTTGTGATTCATACATATTAAAGGAACAAACAGTCCATTAGGGCCAACATGATAAATCTCATTTGTTTGAGAGAGTTGGTTTCCAACAACAGGACAAACACTGAACACCTCCCTGTGCTGAGCTGCTATAGAATGTGACTCAAAAAATGCTATTGTCTCCCCGAGCAATTACCACAAGGTTAAACAGATAAAAACTGTTTGGGAAATAAAAGCTAATGACTGTGGACACAAATACAGGCCGAGCCAGTTAAATTTGAAGCAGAGGCATCCAGCCAAAATGGTGTGATTTGGTGACTGTGCTGTAATTGCTGCGGCTGAGAGAATCCCTGCTGATCATACCTTAGACTCAAATGTGAGTATCTCCATTAAGGCATCATAATTAGGAAAACCAGTAGGAGGGACTCCACCAAACAAAGCAAAAGGAGGACAGAAGTTAATGGCAATATTAGTGGTTTGCCTGCAGCCCAGTAATTCTCTGAGCTGTGTCCTAGAGGGCTGGACATGGATGTTTGCTCCTGGCACTCCCACATCCACCCATGTTTGCTCCCCCTGGAGCAGCCATTCCAAAGGCACTGGACAAATGACATCCAACTAGGAGGCATTCAGCAAACAGAAGAGAAATGAACTTCAATTAATCTTTTTAACCCTACTGCTGCACCAACTCAGTTATTACAATAACTAGCTCTCACACAGCTGTATTCCCCCTGGCTTTCTAGAAACTGGTTACTCAGAGCACCATGGAATGGTTTAGGTTGGAAGGGAGCTCAGCAGTCACCTAGTTCCATCACTCCTGCCATGGAAAGGCCAGGCTGCCCCAAGCCCTGTCCAACCTGGCCTTGTTTTAATCAATTATTTGTGGACATCAAGCCACTGACCACAACTCTCTGTGTGTGACCATCCAGCCATTTCATCGAAGAGAGCTTAAGTGGTTTATTAAACACCATCTGTTTAAGAAGCCTTTGCTCTTTTGGAATCAGTGAGGTCTCCAATGCAGCTTTGTGGCTTTTCAGGCCCAAGTGATTGCAGATCTTTCCCTCTATGTGGATGTTCTGGAAGCTGATGTAAATCCCCACATCTTGCTTTCATCTCTACACTTTCATCTCATGTGGTTTGGTGTTTTGCACTGAAAGGACAGGGTTCCCTCTCTTTTACTGTGTCCTGTCTTGACCCCTGAGCCCTTCTGCATCATTTGAAATCATATTACATGTCACAGGTGGCACGTCCCATCTGAAAAAGGTTTTCAATATCTATGACTTGGCACAGGCAAGCTCCCTCTGTGCTAGAGGAACCTGCAAGCTGGACAGAAAGCAAGTCTGATTTTCACTGTTAGACAGAAAGGAGAAAGGTTTTGGGCTTTTCTTGCATTGTACCATGTTAAGTATATATATTACATTTACATAATATATAAAAGATATAAATGTCTGTAATTTGTGAGTAATAGGTGACAGATTTATTTTTATGCAGTCTGTTCTCAGGTCGAAATGCTGATCTCAACTTTTAGATCTTGTAAATAAAACCAGCATAAATGTTTACCCTCTCTCTCAGAAGTGTGGGGCACACTGGTTGGGTCAGATAATTGTAGCAGCTTTCTTTGAAATTAATACTGCTGTGTCTATTTCTACTAATCACACACTGGCAGCACTTCACATACATCATTTTTTTACACAGTCTAATGGGCTTTTAATAGAATATCCTGTTTTCAGGGTGCAGGTGGAAGATGTTACAAGCTGTACTGTTCATGTCTAAGAATGGCAAGAGCAAACTGTAACACAGACCCATGTGCTCCAGCAGGAGCGTGGACCAGAGCCTCCTGAACTAATTTAATTTTCCTCAAGCCTATATTGAGGAATAAATGACACTGCCTGTATCTGATTTTTTTCCCCCCTCATAGCTGGAACTAGCAGAGGATCCAAACCACTGCATACTGTAAACCCACCAAACTGGGATTAGTGTTCAGAGCAGTTTAAACCTCACTTCCAGATAGCACAACACAGCCGAGTTGCAATGGTGCATGTACCACAAATCCTGGTCAAAAAAAGTCAGGAAGCTTCACCTCCTCAGGGCATTTACAGCAGCATGGCACACTCCTGTGCAGCCAGCTAAATCAGTGGGTGAGGATGGCACTGACTGCCAGAACTGCAACCAAATCCTGCAAGGGCTGAGCTTGTGCAACCTTTATCAGAGCCAGGCTCACAGGGACAGCTCAGCATCCCCCAGGATGTGGTCACCAGTCACCCCCTCTAACCCTTCTAAAGGGATCCTTACATCTTCATCCCGCTCCAGCTCCAGCCCTGCCTCCACGAGGTTCCCCTCGTACTCCTCCCTGCGGAACCTCTTGTCGTCCTCGTGGTAATCCATGTGAGGCTCAGGGTCCCCCATCTCCAGCTGCACCCCCTTCCCGGGCAGGGGCTGGTCCTGCCTGCTGCTTCGGACACTGGCATCGTTCTGCTGAGGTCTCCTGGCCAGAGTCCTCCCGGCTGAGGACTTCTTGTAGTGGTAAACCAGGATGTAGTCCACCTTCCTCTTGCCGTCTCTGAAGTACAGGCCGTACTTGCAATCAGCATCTGGGTTTTTGGATAGGGAATTTAATAACTGTATGTGGAGAGAAGAGAGAAGAATAATGAATGTACAGCCCAGCACAAGCACCAGACAGACCATCCTCTCCTCTCAAGGCTCCTTTTGCCTGGAGCACACGATGCCCTCTCTCCAGACAGCCAGCAGATGGGAGGAGTCCCCCCCATGCTACTTACTCCAAAAATTTTTGCAAGTTAACACCTTTAATTTTACTGATAGCCAGCTGGGATTTTATTGGCCAGAAATAAATAGATTGCATGACTGGGATTTAATCTAATCACCAGCACACTGGTTCATAAGTCAGCTACTTGCTGGGTTTGGTTTTCTCCTTTGGGGGTTAATCGCCGCTAAGATCGTCTGTCCTTTTCCACCCGTGACATCTACAATGCTGCAATTCTGACAAATAGATTAATATCGTGTGGAAACATTTCTCACTTCTCTTATCTATCATTGCAAGTCCATATCATCTGAGAAAGAGATCATCTTAGATACAGACTGAAGGGAGCCAGCTGCTCCTGCGGCACGGCCAAAAACGCCATGGAAAGTGGCCAGGGAAGCAGGGTCACTGCTTATTGAGTTCACCGCTTCTTTTACCCACTTATAAAACCCATGTCACTATGCAATCTGATGGTGGCAATGGCTTTATTCCCAGCCTGGGTTAATGCTGGGTAAGTGTTGCAAGATACATGAAAGGTACTGATCAAAACACAATTTCATTTCCAAGCATTTATCTGAAAACTGCACAGGGCAACTGTAGAAACAAACAAACAAAAAGTACTAACAACTAATTTATTTCTACTTTTATAACAGTTCTCATGCATAATTCACAATTCTACCCTTGGAGATTCAGAAAATATTAAAAAAAAAAAAGGAAGAAAATTCACTAGTAAATGGAATTTGTTTTCACAAAAAATACCCAACACAGGAGTGGCTTTTCAGTGATCACGGAACTTTTCTAGCTTCTAAGTTTATAGAAGAATGTCCATCCCCCATCGAGGGAAAAGGAATTGTGCTCCAAAAGAGAGCAATTGGTCATCAGTTGCAAAATGCTAAAATCTGTTTGGGATTGCACACCTGCTTATTTCATACATAAAACACCAAATGTAAGTTATTTTAGATAGCCTTTGCTACCTGCTTCTCTCTCCTTTAGGATCTCATCCCTCTTTCCCATTTAACCTAAACCCTTTACATCAAGTTAATAAATATATAATAAAATAAAACAGCATTTGGAGCCACCACAGAGTTCACTCATTGTCTTCTTGCCCCTATTCCCCATTCCATGAAATCAGGGGAGGTTATTTAGTCATGCAAACTTTTCAGGGCAGTCTGCTAATGTTTATGTCCTACCTAGATATTCTCACTTAGTTTGTAAGCATAATTTTGATATAAAAGAACATTAATAACTATTACTTTTCTATTGCTTTATGACTAATGGCACACACCTGTGAATTCAGAACATTTTTTTTAAGCAAGCTGACAGTCTTATGGCAGGCAACTCATTTATGCAAATTTCTATAAAATATTAACAAATGACAACTAACTGGATAGTGTTTAATTGTTTTTAAAAGATGTGTTGATATTACTAATTAATTAAACAGCAGTTTCTGAAAAACCCAGCTGAGCCACCACTGTAGCTACTAAAGCCTCAACAAATTCACTTATATGTGAGAACAGCTATATCCCACAGCAAACAGGAAGCAGCCAAAAAACTTGGTTCTGTTTTAAAGAAATTAATGGTCAGATTATTTTAAGGATGGAGTATAAATGCTGAAAGATACTCATGGGCCAGATATTCTCTTGCAGTGCTGCTGTGCTTAAATTGAGTTGCATTGAATTAGACCATGTAAAGCTCATGTCTCTTCAGCTGTGAATGAGACAGAGAAAAGACATTTCAATTTCACCACAGCAGGAGGATTTTAACAGCCTGACAGAACCATTCCTCCATGTTCCATCCTAATTTTAAGCGCAAGCACAATAAATCCCATGTTGCTTTTTCTGGTACCTCTTTCTCTAGTGAATCTGTTGTATAGCCCACTCCACCTTAATAAACTTCTTTTTATGTTCCAATTACATAACCAAGCCCTAATCATGCTGGGTATTCATATTACTAACTTCCTTTAAAATCTATGTTAAGGAATTTAACTGAGGAGCAATTAATGGCAAATAGAAATTAATTAATTTCTATTGTGTGCTGGAGAAGATCAGTTTAATGTTTTCTATGTTAACAATGCCTTTTGCATGAAATTTTAGACATTCTCTTTTGTTCTTCTCTGCACTGGCAAGAAGAGGTAAAGGTTCCTCAGCCTCATTGCCAGATTCCTTACCCTGAGAAGAGTCAGCCCCTTTTTATGCTACAGGTTAAACCAGCTTCCCTTTCTCACCCATCCAAGAACACCCCCACCACACCAGCATGGGCTGTGCCTGCTGGCAATCCTTCCCAGCACCTTGGGAAAATGGAGGGAGGGGATTTCAGAGCATCCTGGGGGTGGAAAGGATGAGAAAGAAGCTGAGGTGACACAGCAGGCCGTGGTCACTCACCGTGCTCTCGTGCTGGTCGTAGCCAATGTCCTCGATGGCTCGGATGTTGATGATGTGGATGCCCTTCTCCTCAGCAGGCAGACAGGAGTATTTCTTGTTCACCCTCATTCCTGTCTCCTCTGGAGCCTCACTGAGATCCTCTGGCAGAAAATCCACCCCATGAAACTCGCTGTCTCCGTCTGAGAAGGAAGGGAACAATTTTATCAAGACACTTTTATCCCAGCTTGCTCCTCCCAGAGCCACCCAAAAGCTGAAACGTATCCTGTTCCTGCCCTCTCCTGCCCATAAGCCCTTGGACAGGGCCCCCACCCCTTCTCCCTTCCTCCCTTCTCAGCTTTCCTCAGCCCTCTTCAGCCCTACCTGGGTCTCCTCCTCCTCCTCCAGAGCAAGAGAGCTCAGTTACCTTTTATCCCACATGGGTGTCTCAGGATGTTTTTACTCTGTGGGCTCAAGGAATGATTGTATTTCTTGGCAAGAGAAGGAAAAAGGGGGGGCAGGAAGGGAAAAACTGCTGGTGAGGATAGGTGCCATGGTGCCTTTCCCTTTTCAGGAGGCATTTTTTCCTTTAACTTGTTCATGATGAAAAACTAAGTCAAGGGTTTTCCCTCAAGTACCTACATCCTGCATCTCATTTACTGAACCACTCTTATTTAAATAGTCTTGAAAATCTGAGGGCTTCTCAGTCTCAACCTGCTTCTGATTAAGTCATCAGAACTATTTCCATTCCCTGTTTAAGTATATAGATAGGCTAAAGGATTTTAAATAAAAATTTCACTTCAAACTGGGCAACCAGATAAGTAACAGACTGCAAACTGGTGTTTGCATATGGGCACTTATGCAAGCAATACAAGGCAAAGTGTTCCAAGATTTTATTAATTTTGACAGTGAAATAAAATACTGCAGCATTGTAGCTTTGTTTTTTTGGAACCACGTAGGAGGAGGGGTTGCTTGTCTAAAGAGTGAAGATAAAGCAAGAATTTTAGAATTTATGGGTACTAAATTAGCTTTCCCAAAAAACAAAAAACATGAAACTGAATTACCCTGTCTGGGTGTGGTTGAACTTCAGGGATAATGTTGAGGGAACAGACAAAGAAAATCCCACTCCCCAGCAAATTTGCAGATGATGTGAAACTGAGGAGCAGGACTGATAAGCTGGAGGGTAAGGCTGCCACTTCCAGGGGTCTTGACAGGCTGGAAAAATGGAAAGCCAAAGAAGTCCCCCACTTATGCAGCCCAAGGGAGGGAAGGCAAATGATGGGTCCCATTCCCCCCTTCAGCCAACTGAGTAGGTACAGACACAGCAGGGCCAGATTCCTCTCACAGGTGGAGAATGAGAAAAGGGTGAGAGGCTACAGACACAAGTTGCAACAAGGGAAATTACAATCAAACATTAAAAAAAAATCCCCAATTCGCTAACAAGAGTGATCACACAATGGGGAAGGAACCAGTGAAGCTACAAATCTCCATCCATCCCTGGAGAAGGTCAGAGCTTGACCACACCAGGCCAAATCTGAATGTTGGGAAGGCACAACAATAATCACTACACTTCTGATCAGGCTCTTGCTGGGAACAAGGCAGGAGCCAGCAAGGACAACAACCTGCAACAGGGAGAGGAGGAGGATGCAACCAAAGCCTTGGCACCTGTCCTGAGCTTACCAGAGCAAGGTAAACATTGCTGTTATGAAAGCCATGCTTCCGTGGAATTCCCAGTTGTGCTCCTCTGGAACTTGCCAACACCGCGAGTTTGTGGATGTTCATTTCAGTTCTGGGCAATCTGCTGCCCCAAGCTGCTTTCCCAGGAACACCAGTGCTCATCAACATCAGCACAACACCTGGGCAGCAATCACCCTCTGCATATTCACGTGCACAGCCTCTAACACCTTCACACACCTGGGCTGCTGCTCCTGGCTCTTGTCTAACACTCCCCAGTAGTTGTCCCAGAACAGACACCACGCTGACATCTCAGGGCAGCATCACCAAACTCAGAGAGCCACCCGAACAGCAAGTTGTAACAACTCAAGGAGCTTTTGTTTTTTTTTTTTAGGGGGGTAATCTAGAGATGCAGCCACAAGTCTGCTGGCTCATGGGAGCAGCTGGAATGTCTGCACCAATTCCCTACATGTGCATGGTCTCTTTTTCCCAACACTCACAGGCACATATGGGCAGGCTCCCTGAACAATGGGAATTGAAACAAGTGTGGGCAGCTGCAGAATCCTGTGTACTCAAGGCTTTATTCTGTGGCAGCAAAATACTCACAAAATAATACAACTTTTGGAACTTCATAACTGCAACAACCTGCATTTTTATCTGAAAGGATGCTGGAAACAACTTTGTAAAAACAGTGGATTAAGTGCAGTGAAAGTCCTCTCTTCTTTTCCTTCTTTTCACACATGTACTAAGTAAAACCAAGCTATTTCAGAATTTTGCAGAAGGTATTAGAAGAGAAACATCTTTTACTGACTGTGAATCTGAATAATGGAGCTGTGAACTGAAAAGTGCCAGTTTAGGAATCACCACTGGGACAGAATAGGCTCAGAGGAGAAAATCCCAAGCTTCACTGAGCCCAAACGACCTCCCTGTGCTCTGGAGCTGCACTTCCAAGCAGGGTTTGCTAAGCCCCAGCACGGAGCAAGGAGACCTGCTCAGATGATTCAGCACCATTGTGCAAGCCCAAACAATCCCCCCAACACAAGGAGATATTTACATTCCTGTTTACACATCAGTAGCCTGGCAATATTGGAAAGAACAAGTGCTTTAGGTAGACAATGAATCATAGAATTTTAGTTTATTATGACTACTGGAAAATATGTGAACTGTGAGAGCTTTCTTGATATAATCTTAATTACAATAAGTTTGATTTCTGCACTTAAGGATGATGTCAGGATTTAATCCTAAGTAAAACCATCCAAACCACTTTGGCAATTACAAACACCCAGGGATTACAAGCAGTTCACTTGTGCTGATTTGGCACAGGTCAAAGCCTTCTGTTGCAGAACACAAAACCTCTTTTCTTTTTTTTTGCATGGATGGAGTAGAGCATTTCAAAGACTTAAAACCATGAATATTTTATGTTAATCACATTAAACATGGACAATAATTTAATCTCAAAATAAATTCACGTTCAGAATTATTTATGGCAGGATAGAAGAGGAAAGGTGAGGAGCAAAAAGAACAATAATGTCCTAATTCAGCTAGACTGGCACTGTAATCTCTTTGTTGGGAGCTGAAAGAGGTGAGCATTATGAAAACTGCTGGCTTTGCTGCCTTCTGATGCTGACTAACCCACTCTCTTCTATTTATTAAGCAGAAAAGACTACAACAAAGACTTGAAGAAGCACTCAATGTATTTCAACACAGCCATAAAACCAATCCCAAAACCCTGTGGATTCTGAGTCAGCAGAAGTCCCCAAATATTCTGGGGCACAGAGTCAAACCCATGCTTGAGTCTCTTACTCTGAACCATATGGGAAACAAGACTGAACTAATAAAAAAGTCCCTCAAACTCGAAACCACTTCCTCCTCTGTTCAAATTTCAGTCGCAGCTGTTAAAATTCTCAACTTCATCTTGCAAAAATTAACACTAAAATTAATTAATGATCACTTTTCCAGCACTGAAATTTGGCACACTGCGCTGTAGCCTTTCCTCATTCAGACAATGCTTCACTCAATGTTGATGACCAACTGAACCAGGACCAAAAACCTGCTGTAGAAACCACTGCATTTTCTCCATTATTCAATCAACCATTAACATTATAGTCATAACCATGCATAGCCACTGAATAGTCCCTGGCAAAAAGTATTTTTGTCATTAAAATGAATTTTAAAATTGCATTCATGCAATGCAGCTCTTAAAGAAATACCCTGCACCAGTTCTAAAATAAGCATCATCAAGTCAGCATGAATACATCTAAACAAATGAACAACATTTCCCTGCTCAACCTGAAACCAATAATGTCCCTGAAACTGCCTTCTCTTCTTTTCTTTTTATTTTTTTTTCCTGGTCTCCTCTTGTTTTCACTTTCAGAGAGTATGTTTAAGAAAGTGGTAGAACAAAAAAGGCACAAAGACCTCTGAGTTAAAAAGAGAAAGCAGCAGGAGAGTTACAAGACCATGTGATTCGAGGCTTTTAAATGTCCACGTCCTTATCTTTTTGCTTTATATAAACCATGATAGAATTCAGAATGAAAATTAAGAATCATAGAGGTAACAAGGAAGCATATTAAGAAAGTCACACACACACATATATACATATGGTAAAAGAAACAAACACAACCTATAAGTAAATGTTGTAAATAAGTAAACAAATATAGTATACTCTTTCTATGGGAAAAAAAATGATAGCTTGTGAAATACATTGAATAACTTTTGGATTTAAGCTCTTTTCTTGAGGAAAAGATAAGATATTGAGATAAAACTCCCTTAGTGGGGTTTTGCTTGCTACATATTGCCCCCTAGCAGCAAGATCCTCCTTTAGCACATCCTCACCCAGCTCTTTACCGCCTGTATCTCCCAAATTCCAACTCAGAGGTTAATCCTAAAAAGAAAATAACATAATCCTCACAAGTGACTCTTCTACCTCTTCCCCTTTTCCTTCCCCTGATACGCTCCAAGGCTGTCAGATTTGGAAGCCAAAGCCGTGGGAGAGCAAGACCGGCCCAGCCCGGCTTGGCCCAGCCCGGCCCAGCCCAGCCCAGCCCAGCCCAGCCCGGCCCGGCCCAGCCCGGCCCGGCCCGGCCCGGCCCGGCTCAGCTCAGCCCTGCGGCCGGGGAGCCGTGCCCGGGAATGCCAGCCGTGCCAGCCGGCAGGCTGCAATGCCAGCGAGGATACCCGCTGCTGGCAGGGAGGGCAGCTCTTTTTTTGGGATGCTGACACCTGTTTACGAGGCGCTGGCCCCGGACCAACGGAGCCGCCGTGCTCTCCCAGGGACACCGCACACGTCCCGAACTCTGCTCTGCCCAAATCCTGGCAGCAGGCGCTCATTAGCGCCGCATCAGCGACAACTGGATGTGAATCCCCCCTCGCCCCTCCAGCTGTGAGCAGCCAGATGTTGCCCCGAGCTGTGCTGCTGGTGGAGAGGCAGCAGCTTTCACTGGTACCACCCGGCAGGAAAAGGGAGCCCACCTCCCCTGGGGCAAACTTAATGTTGACACCTCCTCCTGCCCACCTTTTTAAGGATGTTGGTACCTCCTGCCCCATCCTGTCAGGGATGCAGGGCTGTTGATACCTCTCCTGCCCTTCCACCCGCAGAAAGGTGAACCCTGCCTCTTCCATCTTCTCTAAGTAGGACACTTTGGAACTCACCCATCTCCTTCGCTTTTCCATTTATTTTAAAACTTGTAGCCTGCATCTGTGCTGGCTATTACCTTAATGAATCAAATATGATGTTATGACCCAATCCATTAACAAAAAAAAAGCTCAAACAGTGAAATAAATCCTGGATTCCATGGACAGTTTCCTTTGCAGAGGAGGAATACTTCCAAAGCAGAGTGACCTTGATGTACCTGATGCTGACAGCCTACGCTGAAGGGCAGAGTCCATTCAGACACTCTGTGTGCAGTGCTCAGGAGTCACACGGGTGGAAAAACTTCAGCTCCTGGCAGGATTGCCTGGATGATCAACTGGCTTAGCTCTGTTCCTCACTACTGAGAATGGTGGGGCTCTGGAGTGGGGCTGCAGCTTTCCTGGAAGGCTGTCTGCAGCTTTCAAGTTATTGATCTATTATTGTCAGCAACATATTCAAAGAAGGTTAGAAGGACACACAGATATGACATCATTTTTTATTTAAGCCTGTCTATTTTTGTTTTTAAAGATTTATTTACCCCTTTTGCAGGATGCAGTCCTGTGCTTGAAGACATGCCTGATCTGACACAAGCCTTGTGAAACGTAAAAGCAAAGAGCAAAACCACCTAAAACCTCTAAAGATAACGAACATTTTGATTGAAATGGCATTTTCAACATCATGTAAATGAAAGAACAGCATGTACAAACAGCATGTAAAAGAAAATACAAATTCTACCATAACACTACTGCCTGTTTCTCTAGACCCTGTCAAATCTCACATTTTATGAAAACACCTAAAGCCTCTTCCCATCCTAAGACAAATTTCACTTTTTTCTCCACAACTACCAACAACTATTTAATGGTCTATTAAGTCAATCTGTTTGCAGACATATTTCTTACACACCTAAGTTAAGCACTCTTCTTCTGCCAGGCACCAGGAAAATATTATTTGCTTCTGTTGCTATTGCACAAAGATCAGCACTAAAACTATGCTCAAGGTTTTGGTGAAAACAAAACCAGATATGGGAGAGCCACTGAATTCACATTTTAAATATGTTTTGCAGGGTTATGATTCTCATTATTTTTGTTTGTATGTTCCAAGGGAAGGCAGTTTTTATCAATGGGAACAATAAGATGAAAGCTAAAAAGCAGATTATGGTGAGAGAATCGGTATTTATTGGGATAGTGGGTACCCAAACTCTCACCAGAGTCTAAATATAAAAGATATCTAGATACATTGAAAATATGACGTATATTTTCTTTTACCAGGCTGTAACAAAAGCCTCTTTATATCACACATGTGGAAATAAGGATCCAAAAATTACCAGTTTTACTCTAAAAATCTCAGTCATGGGCTGCAGCCTGGGGCTGAGGCCATGGCACATGTGCTGACTGGGAGAGCTGCTCTTTATCCCTCAGCTTTCCCATTTAAACTCCTAATCTTGAGACATTTGCACTGGTGTTTACATTTCCATGCAAAGTCACGAGGAGGTTTGGGCTGCATAAACCCAGTCATGGATGCCCTGGAAGGCTTTGCTCATCTGATAAAGAGGGTTTGGGCCACAGGCACCACACTGAGGAGCTGCTTTTCCACATCTGAGCTGAGAGGCAGTCACTGGGGCTGGGGTTTACAGGGCAGAGCTCCACCCTATTTCTATATATTTTTGGGGTGTGCCCAGGCAGGCGGAGCTGATGTGGTGGGGTGATGAAGTGGGAGATATCCAGCTGAGATCCCAGCTCTGTGCTTGACTCTCCTGAGTTTTCTTCATGGCCCTGCAGTTTGAACTTGGAACAACACCAATATAAGAGAATAAAGGGGCAGGAAGCTGGAAGAATCTCCCTCCCTGAGCAAGGGAATGCAAATCAGTGATGGGAAAAGCTCTGTTAGATCTTGCCTATCCAGGGGAATGCCATTCCCTGTGCTCCCCAGTGCTAAGGAACCAAGCTGAGGCACACCAGAGGCAGAAGCCCTAAGAAGTGTCAATGCAAGCAGGCACTCCTCCTTGGTTTTTTTGAAAAGAGCTGAGATCTGAGAGGGTGCCATGTCCCAGCCAGGCAGCTCTCCCTGTGGAGAAAAACAGGACACTCCTGCTCATGATTCCCAGAGTGGCAGAATTCTTGGAGCAGAAAGCTGACGAGCAAAGACAGCTTCCCTTGGAGCCAGCAAGGGGAAGGAGTGGGCCAGTGCCTTTGTAAGGGTCCTTGACAGCCCTCAGGTGAAAGGCATCCTTGGAATGGTTGAGGATGGACATTCTTTGCAGTTTGGGAAGCTGACAAGGACAGCCCAGGCGCGCCAAACCTCCTCCTTAAGGAGCTTTTGACAACAACTATTATCTAATAATGTATCAAAGGAGCAGTCAAGATCCAGTCTAGGTATAAACAGCTGCCCTGTGGGTTTTGTAACAGGAGTCAGGCTTACTAATAAACCTGGATTATCCAAAGGTACACTGGTACATTTCCTGCCCAAAAACAAAGGAGAGGCAATTGTCATGAAATTGCTGTCACCTGTACAATGGAAAGAAGCAGAGAGTGGAGGGCACAGCTGCTCACAGGCAGCTGGCCCAAAATCTCTATCCAAATATCTCCGTTTCGTTCCCAACTTGTTCCTGATTGTTCTGCAGCAGCACTTTTCCAAAAGGAGCTCAGAATCCATCCAAAGGCGTGGACCTTGAAGAGGCAGATTTCTACATCAGGGAGTAGGGGCCTAACCCTGCTCCCCCCACAAAACAAACAACAAACCCAAGGAGTTCATATCACAAGAACCCAAGACAGACTTATTTTGAAAGATGGTTGTGCTCAGCCTCTGTAGAAACATGGACATCTTGGCAAACTCAAAGAGATGTCCTTAAAAATAGACCTAAAGACCTTTTTTGTAATTATGATGACCATGTAAAACACTAATGAAAACAGAAATAATGAATGGCAACTCTAGTCCAGTATTTTATTTCCAAAATTGTGAGATAGGATTCTCCTGTTCTCTCCATCTTTCTGTTCACTATTCTTTGAGAAATCACTCCCAGAAAGAGCATCACCAGACAATCACAAGTGTCACCAGAGGGGCATCATTCTCCCCATGACAAACCCTCAGCACTCTCTCCTTACTACTAGAAATGAATCCTCCTCCACTGAAGAAACACCTCTGAGCACCACAAAATTATGGCCCAAATAAGCAAAACTAGAAATTATAGATTTTCAAACATCATATCTTTTCTGGAACCAAATCTTCTTTAAATTCCCAAACTGCAGCTGTTCCACGATGGAAGAGCCCAAAATTCATCACAGGCACATGGTCAGTGATGGGCTGCCCATTCTGGGTAAGAAAGGAAACAGCAGCTCCTCCCAAGAGCAAGTATTTGACATCAACCCAGAGAGAAAGAGAGAAAAACATTATTTGTTTTCATATTTCCTGAGAAAGACATTGAGGATGTAACCTTGTTATTTATGCAGGGTCAAGGTTTCATCCTAGAATTTAGGAAAGGAATTTATTTTCCCCTAAAGTGTGATTAAGTTTATAAGTCTAAGACAAGTTTTGATTTTGGATTTTTTCTGTTTTGGTTAGCAGAATAATATTTCACTTTCTGTCTTCTCTTTTTTTAAAAAAGGAAAATGTGCTGTTCATTTATCTGGTAAATGTTTATCCATTCTGTGTTAAAAACCCCTAAACAATAGAATAAAATGGAATTAAACTTTAATATATTGCTTATCTACAAGCACTGAAACACTTAGAAAAACAATACTCTGCATGAAGAAAAAAGCCTTGTGTTTTATCAATATGTTTAGGAAAGTAATTGTTTTGAATACTCTAAAGGACAGTATCTGTTATTCCATAAACTTGTCCAAAATATGCTGTAAATGGCTATTTACAAAGTTGATTGCTTTTTAATAGCACATACTCTATGCTGGTGGGTCTGTTAAATCAGTTTACAAAACACATTTTTGTCAGCTAGGTTTCTAGTCTCATGAACAGTCTCTTCAATTTTAGGTTTGGGGGTTTTTTTAACATTCAAGCTCTTTGGAAATTATCTTGAAGTGGTAGCTTTGAAACATGCAATAAATGTATTGCTGGTGGAGAGAAAGGAAAGTTCTGACTGCAGCAATGATGTCAATATTGGTATTTTTAAGGAAGAGAGGGCAACTAGCTTAATAAAAACAAAGGTATTGCAGTTCTGATTGATTTCAAACCTGACTGAGATAACAAAGCTAGCAGCATCCTTGGGCCCTTTGCTTTACTGACCTTCGGGTGTCTGTGGCCTGCAGCAGGGGCTGGTTTTTGTTACGATACTGCATTTTTTGTGTTTGAGGGACTGATATTATTTAAAATATTTGAACCAGTTGCAGAGACTGGAAAAAAAGATGTTTGAGGGGGTAAATATTTGTTTTCACGCTGTCAGATCCAGCCCAATTCAGGATGAAGGCACCTTTCCATGAGGGTAGGGATGGACAGAGGGATGGGCACCTCACCACAGCATCCCCTGAGCCAACACACACTTGGGTCTCATCTCTTAACTGCATTCCTTCAGGAAATATTTGTAACTCAGACCAACAGTTTGAGTTCTTCATGCCTTTTCTCCTTGCAGGCTGGTTTCTGCCTGTCCTTGGGACCAGGGACAGGCAGGACAGGGAATGCCACCACAGCACACCTCCAGGCAGTCCAACAAGATCCTGCAAGGAAACCTCAGAGCACAGAGACAATTCTTCCTGATAAACATCCCACAGTGGTACAGCACAAATCTGTCTTTTGCAAAAGGCTGGATGTCCCGTTCCTCAGCTGTTCTAATGGCCTGGAAAGGCTCTGGATGGCCTTGGGGCAGCCCCCGCTCCAAAGGACGAAAGGAGTCTTCAGGTTTTTCGGTCTTCAGTATTGTTTATTAATTCTTATCTACAATATTTTCTCCCGGTCCGACAGAGGTCCCCACAGCAAGCCAGCCATGAGCACACTGACTGCCCTCGGGGCGGTCACATATCTTTATACCAAAAACTACGTGTCAGATATTTACCTTTTCTCCCCAGTACCTTTCACCCTTATTGACAAGTGCACATTCAGTAAGAACCAAACTCAAAGTGCCACCACCACCACCGAAGATGGATGACAAGAAGAACAAGAAGAAGGACAGGACACGCCCTAATTCCTCCATCTTGTCCCCGAGAACCCCCCTGTACCGAGATTCTAAAACCTGTGTTTTCAGTCTATAATTAATCTGTCTCTTCACCATTTATCCCCGTATGATCCTCCCATCCTCATACAGGTGTTGCTTCCTGTGCAGGATCAAAGTCCAACCACCAAACACTTCTGGCAACGTTCCAGGACTTCCGAGCCCCCCAGGGGTGGTCTCGGTCACTCTGCACATCAGGAATGCTGTGCTGAGTTCCCACAGCTGGATGCTCCAAGGGTACTGCAAACTGGAGCAAGTGTCAATGTAGGAATGAGCTGACTGCCCAAAGCTTTTGGAGTGCCAGTTCTCACCAGAGGAAATATCTACAGACCCAGGTCTGTTCTGTCACCCTGAACATGATGTTCCAGTGGGATAACATCATCACACCTATTGCAGCCACGAAACAATTCCCAGAGCCTCCATCGGGATCTCCCCAGGCTACAAAACATCAGGTGCTTTCTCTGCTCATCCTTACACTTGCTAATCAGCCATCAGACTCTTAGAAAGGGCTCAGCCCACGACCTTTTAAACAAGATTTTAAAAGCCAGGCAGTAAAAATCAGCCATTTGCAGAAAAATCTGTGTCTGAAACGCTACTTTTCATGGTAAAACAATGTCTTGCTGGTTTGACAGAAAGGCACAGTTCTTGCTGATCCTGAGTCCTTTGAGTACCTATATCCTGTTTGGCTTCTCTCCTTGATGCCTATTTATTTGGAAAATTCGTGTTGTGATTCCCAGAGGTTTGGATGCTCTATCACTTACCCACGTCAATAAACAATCTGGAGCAGTGTTTAAATATGGAAACACTTTGTAGCAGCACAACCAAAGACACTGGCTGTGCTGCTGCTGTGCCTGGGGGAAAAAAGGGGCAGGGAAAAGGGATATCTTGGTGAAGACAGCCATTTATCTCTCATTAGTCCACCAACACCACTGGGGAACACCACACAGCTGGAAGATTTACAAATTCTGCCCATCCTGCCCTTGAGCTGGAGGGTCTGCTGGTTTGGGTAAGGATGGAATTGGTTGCACCATTGACTGACAGTTCTGCTCTCTCCTTAATTTTTAGATGCCAAAATGAAATCTGTTTCTGCTGATGTCCCAGTGGAGACTTGGTGTGGAGAACTTCCATCCACCAGTGGTAGCAGAGGAGCTCTCAGAGCAGAGTGCAGAAAGCAGTGTCCAGCCAAGAGGAAGCCAACACCTTTAGGGCAAACTGCGCGCCCTGTGCCCAAACACAGCACGGCTCCTCTGCTCCAAGGAACACCCACAGAAATATCTTTGCCGTGACTGTAGAGCCTCCAGGAGCCCGTCAGAGCCCCCAGCAGGGTGTGAAGTGTTCTGCTCAAGGCAGGCTGCTCCCAATCTCCTCCAGGGCTGTCACCTGCCAGCGCCATCTGGCACTGCAGGTGCCTCGGGATTCCTTCAGCCTGTGTCAGTACAACTGTCCCTCTGTGAGAAACAGCTCAGAAAAAGGAAAATTACTATTTAGGGTGTGTCCAGTGAAGATGAACAAGCAACAGCAGCTTTTTTTCGGGGGTATTGTCTGCAGCACTCATAACCCACTGTGTCAGACACAGGAACTCAAACAGATGCAAAATGACAGAGGGGGTTGTGGCAGTGATGGAGGGAGGAACTGCTCTTCCTGGGACATAATAAAAGAACTAAAAATTTACCCCCTCATTACTCACTTTCCCCTTCCTACACTGGATAGTCAAGAAGACAAAGGGTAATGAATGACAAATAAAGTGCACAAGTGATTAATTAACATTTAAAACACTCAAAAGCAGTCATTAGAGATGAGGTTCCAAAGCAGAGGTTCATGCCAGGGCAATAGTGGCAAAAAAACCAAAAAAAAAGAATATATAAATAAAGTAAAACAAAACTATTTTTGTAATGGTACTTGAGAAATTTATGAATGGGATTCTGTGATGTGGTTGCCCGAAATAGCCAAGATTTGGACATGGTGACCCCAGGAGTTCCTGAGAGCAGCTGGCACAGAGGGTGAACAGAGGGTTTCCCACTGCGCCCTCCCCTCTCCTCTCAGGATGGGCTTTTCCCTCTGAGTTACAAACAGAATTCAGCATCAGCATAAGGCACCTCACACTCGGACAAGGAGGACAAATATTGCCCCAAAACCAACAACTCCATCCAGAAACCCAAAGGGAACTTTGCAAACCCCACTGGACAGATGCCTCTCTTCCTCTACTTTCTCCCAAGACATATTTCCCTGGATTTCTTTTCATTTTTGTTGCTTTAGGCTGTATGCTACACATTTTTCTTGTGCAAAGATGCTTGAAACAGGATAAAGTACTCCAGGTCAGGCTTTTCCAGCCCTGAGCAGCATTACTACATGTTCCCTGCACAGAGATATTGTGGATTTATGTTTCGTTTATGAGTCCAAGACCCTTCTCTATGGAACTATCCCTGTCCAGATGGAGACTTTGCACTTGTCTGGTTCTCATCTCCAGTCCTGGGAGCACATCCTTTTCCAGGAAGATAAGCAACAACAAATCTGCTTTAACAATGCAAGATTTAGGGCTGCTGGTACGGGATCCAAACCTCCACAGACACAAAAAGCCGAAGTGGGAGGCACCGACCTCACTGGTTCAAGTTTCAGAAAGGTTTTGGTGGGGCAATCTGTCATCAGCAGGCTTTATTTTAGATCTATTATCAACTGTCCTGCCATGTCCAGCCCAAAGCTGGCATAGAGGAACAGAGCTGGCATTAACCCCTCTGGGTGCTTTTTTTTTTTGGAGGAATTTGATGGAAATACAAACCATATGTGACTGTACTCAAAGCAAATGAAACCAGTGCTCCTGAGTGGCCTGACACTGCACAGATCCAATACCTAAAATTGTGGAATCAGCGCAGAAGTTTGGGTTTTACACAGTAAAACTTAGGAGGAGTAAACCTGGAGGAGATTCTTCTCTGTAAACATGAGAGCACATCTGACATGGAGATCAAAAGGAGAACTTACACTAATTATACTGAAAAACAATCAGTGCTCCAGAACAGATAATAATGAGAAATGAACACGGCAGGAAACTTTGATGTACTTCTTAGATAACTGTGGTACTTTAAAATTGGATGCAGTTCAAACATTTAAAACATGTCAGTCTGAGATCTACATTTCAGATTGAGAATGTGTTGATGCACAAGTAGATTTTAAAATAAACACACGGTGGAGCAGAACACAAACATGGATTAAAATAAAAAAAAAAGCAAACCCAAACCTCTGCTCTTCAGTTAAATCTCCAGTGTTGAAGAGGCTTTAAAACCACATCTCCTTCACACAAGCTAAATCCAAATGCCAGATTTGACTGAAATCTGAATTACTGAATTAATAATTCAGTTTGCAGGCTGGATTGGCTGGGGTGCCTGTTGACTCAGTGCAATTTGAGTCACAGGCACAGCCTGGGTGACACTGCCAGCTCCTGCTCCCACCAGCAGGCACAACACTCAGGGCAGGACGTGTCAGTCCTGATGGGGGAGAGCACAAACCTGTGGGTATCTCAGCAGGCCATTTGTCTTGCTGATGCTAATGACGATTTCCCAGGATGGGCAGGTCTGGTTCATTGCTGCCTAAGCTGTGGGACCAAGCTGAAAAGGTGTTCCCAAAAGCGTAAGTAGGGACAGGATGAGGAACACAAAGCCAAAGGACAGAAATTTGGAGACTTTCAAGCTTCTCTAAACATACTTCCTTACGTTTCCATTTAGCAGTAAAATATTCTCCTGTAACACCCTTCACCAGAAAGTCACCTGAAACAACATAAAGAACTAAAAAGACAGCTAAAGGCACTACTAAAAAGACAGGTAAAGTTTAAGACAGCTAAAAGCACAACTAAAAAGACAGGTAAGGTTTTTCCAAGACTGCAGCTGAATGAAATATGTGAAGACAAAAGCCACTACAGGGCAGGAAAGAACCACGCCAACAGCACCATCAATCCATCCATTTATACAAGAAATAATGTCCATGTGACACACTTCATTTTCACTCTCTGCAGCCAAGCCATGGGACGTGGATTTTCTCAGTATCGTGATGTGACTTTTGCTGGGCATCAAAAAACACACAATAATCTTCAAAATACCATAAAAATTCAGAAATGCTATTAACAACAAAAAGAGTTTTCTCCCCAGTACTTCCTATTTACATTTCCTGTGCTCTGAAGTTTAAAATTCCTATGAAAGTCCCATCTGGGGGCATGGAGAACACAACTGGAAGAGGTCCACCAAAAAATTAACATGAAGATAAATTTTTAGAGCACTCTCTCTATATAAACTACAAGACAGCACGTGCTGCCAGGATTACCCTTCAGGAACAATATGTGCCAACACCTTTTGGAGTGTTATGAAATTGGCCATTAAATTTAAACACTTTGGAGGGTGGAGAAGAGCCCGTGGTGTGCAGGTTTTAATATTTTGCTGAAGGGGGGTTAAGAGTGTGTGTGACAGCCCCAGGGATGAGCACAGCACATGGGAACAGCCTTGGATGAAGCTGCTCATGTTCCCTGTTACATCCACACTCTAGGAAGTAGAGCTTTTCAAATTTAACCAAATTAACCAGTGGTCCTCACTAACCCAGCCAACCTTAAGGACATCTGACCCAGGGCACGGAGTGGGGCTCCAGAGGGGACAGGGGCGCTCTCAGTTGCAGGCATGCACGGGCTTGCTGCCACCAGAGTGTCCTGACACATGTCCATCATGTCATTTTCAAAACAGCTGCTGCCCATGGGTGCTGCTGGAGTGTTTGATTACATGGAACAAGCACTGAGAGCCCAGTGCTGCTCCAGCTCCCACGCTGGGCTCCTGTCCCCCCAGGTGACACAGCAGGGCGACAGGGTGCAGGTGTCACCTGCAGGGTGGCTCCTTCCTGGCACCCACACCATTCATCTCCTGCTGGAGTCCATCCCCTGCAGTGCTTCTGGAGCCAACCAAACATGCAGCACGTGAAATCTGAACATGCAGCACCACAAACATTGGTTTCCTTCCCTTAAGAGGCAAAGGAAACAGCTCTCATTTTATTTTCAGGGTGCAACAGCAGGCAGCACCAAGGAAAACAGAGGCAGGAATACTTTCCTGAAGCCCTTTCCAAAAACACTTGCCATCTGCATGCTGGATGATGGACCATGTCCACACACTGTGTGATTCCAGCAGCAGATTTCAGGGATTTCACATTTCTGAAGCAGTTGGGAGTCAAATATTTTTGCAGCCTGTAATTCTTTCAATCAATTACTGCCTACAGAAATATTAGAAATCCTACAGTTCATAATTCCTAAGGTCCAAATTCATTATTTGAACACCTAAATTTGCTAAGACAACATGCACTTTCTCCTCTGCCCTAAAAAGGGTTCCTGGAGCCCCTGCAGCAAACTCCCAGGCAGTAAGCTCTGCTCACATGGAAATGTTAAAGAAGAGCAACAATATCAGAGTGCCTCTATGTTTATAATTATAGCTTTAATAACATTCCACCTCCTTTCTAATTTTTCCCCCAGGTTCCATTTTTGGCCTGTTCTCAGTGACAGCCTCTCACAGGCATTTCCAAACTACAACACATACTTTGGTCAACTATCAGTTTCACTTACTCCACACTGATTTTTACTTGATGGCAGAATTTATTTTTTTTTCTGGTGGGGCTGTGAGTTATCCCCTCATAAAGAATAAAGCATTTAAAGGCTAAGTGCTTTGAGAAAGATTTAGCAGGTTTTAGTCATCCAGGTTCCCTTTTATCTGGAGTTTTTGATGGGTTAAAGTTTTACATGGATAGAGGAACGAACGACAGGATTGAAGTTTTAAGGTATATGATTGCAGAGTAAATTAGGGTGGGATGAAACAGCACTGCCAAGTCCAAGGAAAGGGAAAGGCTGCATGAAGCAGACTCAATCAATGAGTGATTGATCAAGAGTTGAAGCAAGAGAATGCTGAGGAGTGGGGCAAGATCTCCTAATGAGCTAAAGCAGGTATTGCTCAAGGTCCCTGCTCCTGAAACCACACACAGTGGAAAGCAAAGGAAGGGCTCAGAAATGCTGCAGTTATCACCCTCATGGGCCAAGTTCATCCTTTTACTGTAAAAATTCAGTGAAGCAAAGTGGCTCTTATCCTCTTCTTTCCACAGAATTTTTTCACCCTATCTCACACTGCTGTGCACCACCACTAAATTACAGAAAATGCAAAGTGAAACACTTGTTCACAGAAATTTTGACAAACCCTCAGTGCAAGACACCAGCTGGAGCAGAGTGTGATGCATTCAGAACACACTTTGGCTCATGTTTTACAAACCAGCCTCTCAAGCCACACTTTACCAACCAGTGTGGAACCCAGAAGTTATGGATATGAAAGAAAACTCTTCAGGGCTAGGTTATCCTCCCTCTGCTTGGGTCAGACTCCTTGCTCTCTCCTCAGTCACACCTGGAGGCAGCCTGGAGATCCAGCCTGGAGGAATGCACTGATTTCCCACAGTGAATTTCTGTGCCCTCCAAACGGGGTGAGTAATATTGCCTAAATAAAAATTACCTGTGGATCGTGCCATGGATGTAAAACAAATGAGGCTGTGCAAGATGAGAAGCTGGAAAAGAGAGAGATCACCCAGATCTGCCCTCTTCCAAGAACTTTTTAAAAAGATCCTTTTCCCTCCAGAAGCAGCCTCTCTGGGCTACCCAGATGCTCCCACATGGGTCCAAGAGGATTTTTACATTCCTGAGCACAGCACATGGCACAGGGATGGGGCACATCTCCTACATCCAAGGAACTGACCCTCCAACAGCATCCATTGCTTCCTTCCCAAACATAACCAGCTACTTACTCCATATCCCCAAACTTCACCAAAAAAAAAAAAAAGCTCTTTTTTTCATGAAAATGAGAAAGTAAAAGAAAAGAAAAAAGGAAAAAAATAAAGGAACCAAGAAAAAAAGAACAGACACAAAATTAAACAATCTACCTTAAAATAAACTCTGTGGTGTTATCTGTCTCTTGTCAAAAAGTTATTAGGGAATAAAAGTGACAGACTGTCTACTGAGATACATCCCATGACCAAGTGACACACCTAAAACTTGTCAAAGACTTCCCTCTGTTGATGCGTCTGCTTATCCTGAGTGCCCACACGTGTTACATTACTGCATACTCTCGCAGGGTGGGAGCTCTTGATTTATTTGTTGCAGGGAAAGAACATTTCTTTCCCCCACCTGATTTCACCCTTCTGGTGTGACAGGTCTTTGTCTCTTCTTCACATAAACCAGAGGAGTCCTCGACTAAAACCAGACTCCGTGTAATTATTTTCCCTTAAAAATAAAGCCAATAAAACTGGCAAATATGAACAAAACTGGAACTGATCTATCAAAGAACTGTAAACAAATTTTCCTCCAGTGCACATTCTTCACATTGAGGAATTACTACTGGTCAGTATTAAAAGCAGACAAATGATGTGGTGCTTTGGTGAGAGAGGGGATGGAACAACTTATGTGGACAAGTTACAGAAAGGGGAGAAGGAGGTGGTGCCTCAGCCCAGACAGCAATTAGCTTTTGGGAACTCGGTGTCTGGTGTCCAGCCCTGCACGTAGGGCCCCTGCAGAACATCTCATATCAGAGCTGAGTAGCAGGCTCAGCCAGCTCTGCCTGAAAACTGGGCTCTGACCACAGCTTTGATGTGGCTCTGCCCTGGGTATGTTCCCATGAAGTTTCAATTCTTGTTAAAACTGTGGGAGGGAGGAGCAAGGACACCAGGAGGGCTCAGGAGAGAAGTGCTGCTCTGGGGGCAGTCTGGAAAGGGTTTCCTCTGCAGTGGAACCAAAAACATTCAGAGGGATTTAAAAACTGTTTGCAGATGAATATCTGTACTTTTTTTTCTGAGGAGAAACTTTAAATGAAAATTAAACTGAGCAAATAAAGCAGGCTAGAGCTATTGAAATAGAAAGTGTACGGATCATGGGAAGGGGAAAAGAGCAGGAGAAATGCTTCACACTGGAAGGTGAACCCAGGAGGGCACAGGAGTTAGAGCCTGAGCAAGAGCAAACTGTGTGTCAGAAACGTCTACACCACATCAGCTGGACAGATGGAGAGAGATCTTACCTGTTAACATTGCTGAGACCAGATTCAGCACAAAGATTCATTCTGTTTCTTCATTACCTCCTCTTGGGAAGCAACTGAAACTCTCTTTTCCACACCATGAATATCTACTTTTATTTGCTTTTGCCTCAATGCAACCTGAGTGATGTCAAGGTAACCCAACAACAGCAAAATGTTTCTTTCCCAATGCTGTGAGGAATCCATAGGCCAGGGTACAAGAATTTCCTGCCTTCCTGAACTGTTCCTCAGAGCATCCCAGCACCAACACAGCACTGCTTCATGGAATTCTATCACCCAGTGCTATTAAGTCAACCAGAAAAGAAAAGGGCCTTCAAACATGAAGTGAAGAAAAATCCATCTTCTTCCCAGAAGGAAGTGCAGGGGGCAGCTCAAAGCTGAACCTTAAGAAAACCCTGGTCACAGAGGGTTTTGTCTTTTAATATGGTTTAGATTAAAATCCTATCTGTCTCCACAGCTTTGATGAAAGTCTTGTTTTCCATGTCAACCGAAAGCAGTGAACTAAAACAAAGAACTTGACACACGTACATGTCTCCAATGTACAAACAACTGGCTGTTTCCATAGAAAAACTGAACAGAGAACTGAACCAGAGAACAAACTGAAATAACTCTAAAAAAAATGAATTCCGGGTATTGTAATAAAGGCCACATGGTCTGCTCAAGTGAGCGCAGAACTGGAGAGGCAAAACTGATCAGTTTTACCCAAACACCAATACTGATTTCATCTCTTAATTCATCTCCTCTTCATCCCAGGACATTCCTGTGCAAACTGCAGGACTCACCTCTTACTCAGCAGAGCATTGGCGGAATTAATTATTGAGCATTTAATTAAATCAAACAGTGAATGAACATACCCTGGAGTACGAGTTCATGGAAAACACAAAGCAAACCCAACATCATCGACTGGATTTTTGTGGTTGAATCCAAATCTCTTATCTGTACGCACTGGAACCATTCTGGTCTGGGCTGCACACAAACTTATTTTGTACACCAGAGTCAAACACAGTTCAACAAAGCAGAAAATCAACAAAAACACCATTTGGAAGCTGGATCTTACAAACACCTTTTGCGAGATTTTAATACCATCAGACTCTAGATTTTGCCCTGATTTGGGAATAAACTGATATTCTGAACCCCATCTTACAAATCCCACAAGCCCAAACTCAACCTTTCCTCCACTGGGCACCACTATCAGCAAAAAGTCACTGATCAATAATGCTGGCACTGTAAGTCCAAGCAAGGAATAGTACTGGCAAAGGCTTTGGATTTGAGCTGAAAACCCATTTAGTTAAGAATATTTTATTGTGGAAAAGCACGTGGAAACAGAAAATAAGTTAAAATGATAAAGGGACATGAATAGAAAAGCCGTGGTTATAAATGGAACAGTCGCTGTGAGCAGACAGTTCTGTACATCCACATCTGCTCCAGTTCAAAGTAGTTCATGTGAACCAGGGGAAGGAACTATTTTTTCCTTCAGTGCTGCAAACCTATCTGCAGCCTGGCCAGGGCACAGGGTGGGAAGAGGCAGAAACCACCATCACTGGCTCAATCCAAGTTTCAATGAGATGGAGCTGCCACCAACATCTCTCCTTGCCTTTCCCTATTTTCCCTCCCATATTAAAACACACTTAGGAGAGAATGGCAACATTTGCAAACACTTGTGGCAATTAAAGCTGTTTGTTTTTGCTAAAACCAAGCTTAACAAAAGCTCTGTTTTTGTTCCTCTGCTCACAGAGAGTTTCTGTTTCACAACTGTTCCTTCTGGGGCCGCTTTGATGACAACGTGGGAAAAGCAGGCAGAACAGTTAAACAGGGAAATTATATATATATATAAAAATAACGGGGCTGCTCCAGGACTCATTCAGGTTCCAGAGGAGCTCAGATTTCCTGCCTGTGGATAGCTGAAACATTTTATCTACCCAGTTTGGTCTTTGTTTCTCTAACATTCTCTTTTGTCCTTCCTTTGAATCTTTAGAAAAATGATTATTTTTTAAAAAAAGTAACAAAGTAAGCAGTGGCAAGAAAAATGTGGTGTGAAGAAACAGAAAGAGCACTCAAAAAAGGGTGAAAGCTGGAATCAGCTCCCTGTTTTGCTCTGACAGCAACCCCATACTTCAGAGGAAAGACACTCCCCAGTAATAATCTGGTCATGAAAAGTATTTATTTGCCTACTTACATTATTAAATGACTACACACATACAATCCATGGGATTTAAAAGCTTTTTTGTTTTTTCATTTTAACATCAGATGATTCACATTGAGGTTGAAATATGTTTATAGGGTCCCTGAGTTTATCTGCCACAGGAAAAACATGAAACTTCCCGCAAACAACTCTGCTCCTGGGGGAAAACCCACTCGAGTCAGTCAATACCCAGTAACTGCTGGACTGAAATCAATCACAAGCTCCCAGGAACTGCCTCAGCTGGGTTTTGCTTTAAAGACTCAGTGCTGTGACTGATGAGAAGCTGAAATCCTCAGCCACCATTAGACATTGCTTCCAAACTGGATGGCAAAGCCTCCGCCGGAGCAGAGCTGACGAGAAGCTCCCCGAAAGGCAGAGATCTTCAGCTGAAGAACCCTGAGAAACCCTGACACAGAGGCACAGAGAGTGAAGGGGCAGGGCTGGGGTGTCAAATGCTGCTCCTGTCAGGTGGAGAAAGCTCTGTGAAGGGTGGGAAGCTGCTGCGGATTCCCTTGGGCACAGGGGCATGGACACAAGGCACACGCGAGGGTCTCCTGCCCAGCTGCCACCAAAACCAGGGCTGTTTGTGCACTTAAGTGCTTGTCTGGAGGAGGGCCAGAGGGCACAGGGAATTGCAGGACACAGCCCTCAGGAGCTATTCTGAGAAAATCTACTGAAGAGGGAGAAAAAGGAAAGTTTTCGTTAATTTGTACTATCAAGACAACAGAGATCTTGTTTTGGAAATGACAATCTGGTTCTTTTAACTGAGAGCTTCTTAGCAAGATGCTACAAAGAGAAGCTTTAAAAATTAAATTATTTCATCTGCCATTTAGGAACTATTACCTTTAAAAGGCTTAGATTTGATTTCTATGCCTCTGGTATGTAACAATGTTTAAAATCTAAACCAAAATCTGTTTCTGCTCTTCCTCTGATAATTAGTAGACGGTCTCTGGTTTTCATTATCCAACTATTCATTTATATTGTCAGATGAGCCTAAATGGTTAAGATCAATCAAAAATACTTTATCACAACACACAAAAGACAAGTCATTATGGCACTGTAAGAACAGAGCACAATTTCTCTTGCTGCCAATGACTTGTCTTTATTTTCAGCATGTTTGAGAGAGCAGATTCAATCTCAAAAGAAAATGATCAGCTGCAAATTTACAAAATAAGCTATTTAATTTTGAGTTATTTAATTTTATATTTATTTCATATTTAATTTATTTTGAGCTATTTAATTTTTACAGTGTGATGGCACTCCTCAGTCCCCTACAAAGTAAGCAGCAGAGTGAATAAGTTTGACAGTTCAAACTCCATTTCTGAAGAAAGGAGCGCCTAGAACAGTTTCACCCTGTGTGATCTGGGCCAGACACAGAGCACTCTGCTTCTCCCTCACCTACACAGTGCACAGGGTCTCACCCTGGACAAATGTTCTCTTCTCTCAGCTGGACCCATTTCAAGGGAACTGAAATGACAGTACTTGTTCTCTGTTGCCTGTCAAACCCATAAATTCAACATTTTCATTCTTGTCATAGGCCAGAAGTTCTGAAACTTGAATGCAATGCAAATGGAGTGATGGGCTATCACGATGTCTCCCTAAAGTTTGTGAAGTCCCCCAAGATCTGTGGATACAGAAACACCTTCTAAAGCATACACAAAAGGGCTGGGACACGATTTTGATGTTCAGCTTCTTAACCTGGGAGTTAAAGGAGGCTCTCCTGTGTATCCTTGAGTAAAAGTGTTCAGAAACAGGATCTGTTCCTATTCCAAAAGCCCAAACATCATTTAACACCTCAGGGCACACAAAGTCAAATATTTCTCCAAAATGCCAGAATGTGAAATCCGTGGCACAGGAAGAGTTGTCTCTGTTAGCTGAAGTGTGTCCTGGCAAGGCACCTCAAGCTGCTCTCTCCTGCCTTTAGCTGGCCTCAGCTTTCTGGCAAATGGATTATTGACAGCAATAAAGATTCAAAGATGAAATAACATCTCAAATCTATGTCCCTGTCAGTGCCCATGCTATACCCTAAAAGACAAATTGTGGCAGCCTGCAAACAAAGCCCTTCTAGTACAGTGCTGAGTCCCAAAACCACAGAAACCTTGAAATGAAAACTAAGGATTTCTCAACTCACACCCTCTGTACAATCAGTTATGCTGATTAAAAAAAAATTGACTATGTGGACACTCACTCTTCATTATTCTGTTTGCCACTTAGAGAGGTACTCCCAAGATATATCCTGGCAAAGGAAATGATGCTCAGCATCTTTTAACTTAGATTACTCACCATTTTTAATGAGTGAACAAAATCACAGCATCTCCTGCTACTGTTGTACAGAGGCAGCCTTAAATTTCACCCAAAGGAGACCTCTACCTAAAATTCCTGATAACAGTAATTTATTTTCAGATCTGTTTAATTCAAATTTATGGTTGGTTTGGGGCAGAAGCATGATGAACTGACTGCATGCCCTAGGAGAATAAATTTGGGAACACACATTGATTGAGCTGATTAAAGAAGAGTAAATGTTGCTTTGGATGTTGGGCTGACGAACCTTAGGGATAGTGTGAGAGGAATAATTGACTGGAATCTCACACTTTTATTATTTATGGAATCTCAAAGTCTTTTATTACTTTAGTGATCAATTAACCTTAAGAATTCCACTTCTGATGATTTTTTTTTTTTTTAACTCTTTGCACAGAGCCGCAAGGTCTTACCACACTGGAGGCAGATGCAGAGAGCAGCTTTCCCCTGCATGCTGCCCGTGCCATGTGTGGGACCCTGAGGCACAGCCCCAGAGCCAGCCCTTTCCCTCACTGACCCCAGAGCTGCAGCTCCCACACCTGGCGAAAATCCTGGAAAAAGCCTGGCTCCACATCCTCGCTCTGTGACTCAGGCTCATTTCTGTTTATACTCTTGTGAGCTGAAGAATGATGATGACTAGTAGCTATATAGATAAATAAAGTATATTAAGTCACAGGAAGTAAAAAGGGAAAACCATTAATTTATTTTTAGAAACCTGTTCTTGCCATTCATCAGAAGAAGAACATCCAAAAGTTTTGCAGCGAGATACAAGCATCTGGATGGGGTTTGCTGACCACATACCAGCATTTAGACTGCTCACAGAGAAGCATTTGCCTTCTTTAGGCCAGTCCCAGACTCCGTGCCAGGAGCAGAGGATACAGACAGTAATGGAGCAGTTTCCACTAGCAGGAGAGGGGGCTGTCACCACACAGCCTACAGCTGCTTGCTCTCCCCTCCCAGTGCTCCTGCAGTGGATCCCTCCCTCCAGACGCACCTTGGCACCAGCTGGTCCATCACAAATAGGAAATGGATAGGAGGGTGAGTGCTGTCCACACAGCTCCCATCAGCAGTGCCCACAGCAGGTCAAACACCAAGGAAAACATCCCAAGGTCCAGGTGGACAGCCCAAGGTCCTGCACCCAGCTGGGGCAATCCCCAGGTGCAGGGAATGGACTGAGAGCAGCCCTGAGGAGGGGACTGGGGTTGCTGGCTCAAGGGAAACCCAACTTGGGGTGTCAAGGTGTGCTGGCAGCCCAGAGAGCCAAACGTGTCCTGGGGTGCCCCGAAAGCAGCGTGGCAAGCAGGGTGAGGGAGGGGATGCTTCTCCTCTGCTCTGGGGCTCCAACGTGGAGAGGATGTGGATGTGCTGGAACAGTTCCAGAGGAGGCCATGGAGATGCCCCAAGGATCCATGGAGCCAGGCTGGGAGAGCTGGGGCTGCTCAGCCTGGAGAAGAGAAGGCTTTGGAGAGACCTCAGAGCTTCTTCCACTGCCCAAAGGGGATCCAGGAGACCTGGAGAGGGACTTTGGGCCAGGCCTAGAGTGCCAGGACAAGGGGGAATGGCTTCAAACAGGGAGGGCAGGTTCAGGTGGGATATTGGGAAGGAATTGTTCTCTGTGAGGGTGGTGAGGCCCTGAAACAGATTTCCCAGAGAATCTATGGCTGCTTCATCCCTGGAAATGTCCAAGACCAGGCTGGACAGGGCTTGGAGCAACCTGGGATAGTGGAAGATGTCCCTGCCCGTGGCAGGGGGTGGAACAAGATGATCTTTAATGCCCTTTCCAGCCCACACCACCCTGGGATTCTGTGACTGTGGCAGTACTAATCAAAACCAAGGAGTGATTAAATCTGGATGCTCAACTCCCAAACACTGCATGAACTCAGGACACCCACACACCTCTTGCTTCCCCTCGTCTTGCTGGTTTGCCAAAACAGCACCAATCCAACAGTGGAAAACCTTTTGGGGCCAACAGCGCCGCGCCGCACTCGTGGTTGAATTTAATTGGATTTGCATAAAAACTTCCATCTCTTGTGGCCTGCAGAAGTTATTTTTTTTCTGGGCAGTCATACCACAATCATAAAGTCACACCATATTTTGAATCTTTGCCTTCCAAAATCCGGGAAGAATTGCAAGGCACGCTCACTGACATGTCGTGTGGTGCGTGGGCAGCCAAGATGCCAGAGAGCAAATGGTCAGACACAAATACTCAGGAGGTTTTTCTCTGACTGTTAGTGCTGCTCTGGACAAGTGTCTTTAACCACCCTTACTTCAAAGTAGTAAAAACCCTACAACTTTGAATGATGTTTAGTCCTGAAACTTGCACCTTGGCTCCCTTTCCACTTCTAAAGAAAAATTATAGAACTCCTACAATACCATGTTGAAAAGTAGAGTTCTAAAATGTATTCAGAGTTCATTATTTTACCTCCATGATGTCACTGAAGTCACTATCTGCTCACTTTTTCTATTCAATTTTTAACAGTGTGTCCTGAATCTGCACTGAAAATGTAATTTAGTAGCTAGACTTTTCCCTTTTTTCACTAATTGAATGCTGTGAAATGTATTTCTCTCTCCCTGGCACATTTTCTCTTAGTAAACCTTACTTATCAACACACAGATCCCTATTGCACATTGCAAGCTTGTTCTGCAAGCAGGATATCAGCTGACGTCAGTGAAGATGTACAAGGGGCACCAAATATTTTGCAACATGTTTAGAAAACATTTAGAAAACAAGAGATTTTTCTTGTTTTAGTCTGTACTCATCAGGATACAAATAGAGGGAGAGGTAAACCAGCAGGACAGGGAGCCAGGAATACATAACTCAGATTGTTGTGTACCACTAATGTCACAATAGAAGTCCAAAAATTTATAGGATATGAAAAGAGCAGTTAATGCCTGCTAACCACTTAGGCTTTTCATAACAGAGTTCAGGTTTTAAAACTCCCTCAGAGCACTTAGAGTTTTGTGGAAAAAGTCATAGGTGCTTGTGTCAGTTTGAAAAAAGAAAAGGTTCTGCCTTTCAGAGCTGCAGTCTGGAAGGCCATCTCAGTAATTGTATACATTATTAATATACCACTGATAGGAACCAGAATGTACATCCAGGTCCTTGCACAGATAGAGAGCTGCCAAGAATAAATCAGATATGTAGATAAGGTAAGCAGGCAAAGATATTAAAGAGGAATGGCACCGGGTCTGGTGTTACTGCTATCTTTCCATCAGTTCAAATCTGGAAAGAGTTTCTGTAATGGCTGGAAGGACAGACTGCCAGCAGAAGGTCCAAAAAATGTGAACTGTGGGAGTCAGAAGAAGACAGCAAACACTGGCATGTGGGCCAGCCACAGAGGAGAGCAGGGACAAGGCACTGGAAAGAGCAAAGGAAGCTGGAACATGGAGTGCACGGAGCAGCACAAAGGGCACGGAACAAAGGCGAGGTGAGGACGGAGCAGGACACGGAGCAGGACACGGTTCAGCTGCTGCAGAGAAAGGCTGGAGGATGCAGGGAGGTTAGGGGGCAGGGAGAAGGGCTGGCTCTCCCACCAGGATGTAGTACTACTTTCAGAAATAGAGGGATGAGGGATACAAATCAAAGGCTAAACCAAATAAATAAGAGTCTATTTCCCCGAGGGCACGCGGGCTCGCCCAGGACGCAGCCTGGTGACTAATGCAGGCCAGCAGAGGAGCTCTGCTTCCTGCACATCCCGAGCCTCACAGACATTGTGGTTGTTGCTAAAAGGCCCACAATGACCATAAATTACCTCGCAGGATCAATGGAGACACCACTATCTCTGTGCTCTTCTCAAAGCACCAGAACTAAGTGGCACAGTGTTAGTGGCATTGCTCACATCTAGCAGCTGGCACAAGATGACTTAGCACCACTGAAAATAACCCTGTGACAGGGCCCCAGCAAAGCTGCCAACCCCCGAAAATTTGTCATTTGTAAAGCCCCCTCCCCTTGGGATTTGTATCTATGACAGAACCACAAGTCTTGTCCTGATCTCCAGCTTGGCTGCAAACATGGGTGAGGTCGGGGAGGTGACTAATGCCATGCCAGCTGAACACCTTCTGCAGTCTCAGAAATCACACACAGCTCTTTCATCCCACTCTGCTGACTTGGCTTTTGTGTAATAAAATGTGAGGCTGTGAGCAGAAGGGCTTTGTCAGAATCCCTGAAAACACTCACAAGAAATAAGGACAGTGGTGACTTCCATTCCTGGAGCTCGCTGAGCCAGTGGCGCACCTATGCCGTGACCCAACAATTCTACATGAAACGCAAGTTTTGATAGTGTGGATACGTCCAATTCCCAATCATCTTGCTTGAGGATACTGCTAAGGACTTTGGACAGGCTTCCCAGATCTCATCGCTGTGCTTACTGCCCTCTGTGGCAAACGAGGATATTAGCAGAGGAATCAGCCTTCTGAAGGCACAGGGCAGAGATTCCCGAGTACCTGGACGAGAAGGAGCAGGCTGCTGAGCTCTGTGTCTCTTTCCCCAGGAGCCACAGACCTTGCTGTACAGTGTGATACAAGCAGCTCTTCAGCACTATGATCTTGGTGAGAACAGCTCCTTCCTGCTGGAGAGGTTTCTGGTCAGGGCTAAGATCCCAGGGGATCTCACCCAGGACCCAGCTGCGTAAGATGCCAAACCAGGCCCAGTTAGTGCCAAGTATCCCCAATAAAATGGGAGTGGGGCCAAACTTGGCTTTCATTAGCCTTTCACACAGTAAAGTCCTCAAGCTTTTCACGCCTATCACAGCCCCTTCCTTTCTTCCTCTGCCCAAAGTGACCCTAATTAAAAGTGAGCCTTATTTTCCAACCACAGCACATCCCCAAGCGTTTCCTTTTCTCAAAGCTGCCAGAACCCAAAGGGTGCAATTCGAGTCAGAAGGGACATTTTTCCCTTCCCCATGCCAACAAACACTGCTGCTTCCCAGGGTTACTCTGCTGCCAGCCTTCTGTTTTGGCACATTGCTCTCCCCCATATTTCACATCACACACGCGTGCGACCTCAGCGTGTGGCCCCAGAGCACCCCACCCTCCTGCCAGCACATCCACCACACCTGGCTCTACCGTGCCCCATTCCCCACACCCTGGTGTCCTGTCAGAGCTCCCAGGGGCTGCCAGCCTGGGGCAGGACAGGGAATGCTTCCCCTGGCACATGCCTGCACCAAGCCAGAGCCGCTGCCCTGGCCACGTGTGTGCTCACCCCAGGAATTAATAAGTTATTACGACAAATTAAAATATTAAGTTAATGATGTGCATGACTACAAGTTACAGAGCTGGAAAAGAAGTCCTAATTAAATCAATACAGTTATTAGTCCCTTGTCATGTCTGATTAATTATTAGCTTAATATGCTCTATCATTTTCACCGTTAGTGGAAAGAGCTGCAGCGCTACCAGGGGAAGCGGGGCTGTGCACACCAGAACTCCCAGCTCTGGGCTGAACAGAGAAGAGAGGAAGAAACATTTCACTTTTGGGGGCACTTGTCTGACAGCATTTAAAGTTGTTTTCAAAGGGGGCAGATGTTTGCTCAGGGGATTTTTGACTGCTGAAAGGTTAAGGGGTAAAGACTTGACTTCTAAAGCTGGGCTTAGTCCCAAGCACTTGTCCCGGAGCCTCCAAGCTTTTCTGTGCAGTGACAAGATATCACCATGGTCCTTTAAGGAGCCAACATGGCCCTGCCTTGCCCCAGAGCCCACCCCAGTGGTGACCCTCCCCAGATGCACTCATTAATTCCCCCATGCACAGAGAAGGAGTGGGCACCAGAATAAGCTGGAAGGCATCAGCTGTGGCTCCTCATGGCACAGATGTAGCTTGGGACACCTGTCCTTTCATGCCACCGACAGGGCCAAAAATAATGTGCTGAGCTCACTTTTCTCCTTGGTAGTGATAACTGCAACAGTACTTTGGATTCAGGCAACAGATAGTATCGACCCAGAGCTCAGGGGAGCACAGCTTCCCTTTGGCTTTCCTGTCTTCCATCATCCTTTCACTATGCCCAACTTTTTCCTAACTCCTTGCAACAAGCAAGTTTCCTTTGCTGTCTGCAGGAGGATTTTTTTGAGTGCAAAAACTTCAAGGATGGGTCTTCACATGTCTCTCCATCAAGTCACAAAGTGAATTTGGGCCACAAATGCTGCCATGTCAATAGACAGGAGCTTTGTTTGAGAAACAGCTTTTACAAACAAGCTCTTTTGGATAAGTTATCAACAGAAATACAAACACACGCTGCCGAGAACAACACTGCTCCTTGAACTCATCAATGAACCTGTTCATGCTGTTAAGGGGTGATTCAGTAAATTAAATAATGTCACTGTAAAAAACTGTGCTTCTCAAAGATAACAAGTCACTCAAAGGATTTCTCAGGACTCTCACCACCCTACCACTGTGATTACCTTGTGATAAATTGCCACCTGCCCCATGAGTAATGGTAGTTCCCAGTACCATTTTATCATTTAGTCCTCTTACTGATATCTCTGTTATGTACTGCCACAACACTTCAGCTTCCCATGATCTGCCTGCCTTCCACTGCTGTTGTGCAAAGATGGAGCTCCTTATTTCCAGGCAAAAGTTAAGGTGGGACAAGCAGTGTCATGCAGAAACCCTGTCCCCTACTCCTCAGATATAAATCCTACCTGTTTTCTGCCAGACATTAAAGAAAAAAGTTTAAATTCTGGCCAGCCCAGGTCTGATGAGTAAACAGCATTTCTTCTACAAATGGGCTGAACTCCAGTGGAATATTTGGCTATTTAATGAGCAGGCTCTAGGATAACGGTTTTCGTGGGAATCCAAAAAGTGGGAGTAAAGAAAAGGGCTCCCCGCGCTATTCTTAGCTGCAAACAGCTAGATTTGGAATTTTGATTGTAAAGCATGGAATTTATAAATGGTGCCATGCTAAATTTACTTCATTTGTATACAATTCAGCCGGATAATCAGAAGTGTTCCAGCATGTTCCTGGTTAGCATCTCGGTTCTGGTTTTATTGTCTCCAAGCTGGTAGAAAAAATGCGCGCAGTAAATAGTGCTTGCAAAATTTGTGTCCCAGTGCGTGTGCAGGAGGTTTTCTATACAGAGATTTTATATAAATGCGCATGTGGGTGCACATGCATGCACACAGACACCCAGCCGTGATTTATTTCTAGAGGGAAGCCAAGGAAATTCCCACCCCCTACCATTTAAACGATCTGCTCTTTGGCTCCAAACATTCTGCAACTTCTCAGCCAAGGAATGTATTTTCCCCTTCCAATATAGATAATTTATTTTGCTGAGCACATTAGTTAATGATAGTGAGCTACATGATTTAGTCAGTTCTGTAAAAACATTACTGACAATCTCAGACAGATCCATTTCATTTAGCAAGTTGATTTTGTTTTTTTTTTTTTTAGCTCGTCTTCCGCAGCACGGTGCGAATTAGCAGCAATCATCAACTCATGGATTTGTCACATATACTTCGTACTCCGGCAATTTTTCATAATTAGATTGGCTTCCCGCCGTTAGACGAGCTTTTAATTATGATATTAATATAGGTTAAAAGGACTTTACACCGCTTTACGCTTCGGGGGGCGGGAGGGGCGAAAGCGGGAGGTAGGAGACGAGCTTTTTCATTTCACCGCTACTCCGCGGCGATTATTTCGGGATTTTTAAAAATAGTCGATGAAACGCTAATAATAAATCCCTTATCGGGGCAGCCGGGGCGCTGAGCCCGTCCCCGGCCGGGCAGGAGCGCGCCCCCATCCCGCACCTTCCCCAGCGCACCAGCGGCCGACACTTACGCGGTCCCCAGGGCGCGGCGGCCGGCAGCCTGCGCAGGTGGATCTCATCCTTCTCCATCGCCCGTCCGAGCTCCGCAGCCCGCCTGCCACTTGGTACCAAAGTGAACTTGCCAGGATCCCTCCTCCCCGCCGCTCCTCCTCCTCCTCCTCCTCCTCCTCCTCCTCCTCCCTCCCTCCCTCCCCGTTCCCCCCTGGCTGCTCCGGGAGCGGCTCCGCGCAGCGCCCCGCCGCCCCCGGGCACACTTTAAATACGAGCGCCGGGCCCGCCGGAGCGCGGCCCTCTGCGGGCAGCCGGCCCTCCTCCCTCCGCCCTGCCCTTCCCTCCCTCTCCCTCGCTCTCTCCTTTCCCTTCCCTGCCGGTGACGCCGCGGCGCTCCCCGCCCGGCCGCCCCCGCGCAGTCCCCGCGCAATCCCCGCGCGTACCTGCGGCGGCGGCGGCGGCGGGGCTGACCTTGGGCGCGGGGCGGCGGCGCCGGAGCGACGGCGGCAGCTGCGGGCGGGGACAGCGCGGAAAGGTCAGCGCGCCCCGCACCGAGGAACCCCCGCTCCGCTTCCTCGGCCTGGGTTTCTCTTTATTTTCCCCGCACTTTCCCGTTTTTCCCGCGGTGAAAAGGAAAAGCGAGGCTGGGTCTGCTGTTGAAGCACCGGGTTCGCTCTTCCCTTGCACAAAGTGCGGGCTGGACACTGCCCGTGTTTGTCACAGCCGCGGTGGGAAAGGTGACGAGATTGCCAGCTGGGAGAGCGGGGTTAAAGTTCTCCGTCCCGACTCCCGGGAAAGCTGCTTCTCCCGGGTCTGGTGCAGGAGGGATGCTCTGAATGTAGCCCTAGACACCAACAAGCTCAGGCCCTCGAAGAACAAATTTTTAAAAACTTTTATTTAGAAATGTGAGGTGTAAAATAGCTGGCACTCACTTTTTACACCTCCCGCTGGGTGACTGCAGTGTTTGTACAGGGGTTTGAGTAGGATTTCAGGCTATTCCCATTTTCAGCACCGCACAGGGATTCCCTGGTTGTCTCCAAAGTTACAGCCTGAGCCCGTGCTGTGCTGCAGAAACCCACTCAGGCAAACCTCACACAGATTTATCTGCACCATTCTCTGACTGCTTTCTCTCTTTTTTTTTTTTTTTTTTAATTGTAATCTCAGACCAGCACTTAACCCTCAAAAATGCAAAGCCGGGAGTGTGCAAGGGCTCTGTGAGCAGCAAAGAGGCTCGGCAGGCTCCCCAACTCCTGGCAGGCAGCCCCCAAGTGTCCCACATTGCAAGTTCCTCTCACTGCCGTGCTCCTGCTGTGCCCAGGCCCTTCCTGCTCCCCTGGCATCCAGGGAAATTGCAGGGTGGCATCTTGCTGGTGGCACTCACCCCTAGGCTACAGATCATCATTCTAATTCCACTCTGAATTCCCCTTTGCTATTGAAAATGTAGCGGGTTATGGCTTGGGTATCTCTGTGGGGCTGATTTTTGGAAAAACAAGAGTAAAAGCATCTTTCCTGGGTTGGCTGGGGCTTTGACAGCAGAGGCAGAAAACACAGTGTGGTAAATACCTGAACAGTGTGGTAAACTGTGGTAAATCCATGAACAAGGGAATCCATGCATATGGAGTTTCCCTTCATGGAATATAAGCCCTAGAGGCCCTGAGTCAGGATGGTTTCAGGCTACACCTCCTATCTTTTTCCATCCATTTTAACTTTTGGGCTGGTTTTGGGACAGTTTGGGTGGGACTATTTTTGAAGTGCACATCAGTGGGTTTAATTTTGGCAGGGGAAGGGGTGAGCAGATTGTGTTGCACCAAAGCCTCACTCAGCAGCTCACTTAACCCCCAGATCAAAGGCACTTGGGAACGTGCTCTTTTCCCTCTGCCTGTAACTAATTTATTTTGGATGGAGATCTGCCACAGACCCAAATGTGGGCACGGGACCAACACATATATTTGTTTTACAAATGTGAGACACAAAGAGAGATCTGGGAATCGTGCTGGATTCCAGCATCCCATCTTGTCATGACCACAAGCTCCGTGAGCATCTGCTGGATAGAGCTGGGGTGGAAATTCAGCCTGGATGCATGCACAGGGCCTTCATCATTGAAGTGCCACCTTTCCTGGTGCAAAGTAGGCTTTCCCTACTCAAAGCCCAGCCAGAGGTGGATCAGCTGATTGATGTCATAATTTTGTAGCAGGTTTTAGGAAGTTTTTGTCTGATAAGTCAGATTTTGAGAATTAAAATGTGTTTTCAGGTGTGTATTCCAGCTTCACACCTGAAAAAAAAAATAAAGCTGACATTACTGCCTCATTTGAGGTGTTTAAGTCTTAATGAGCAATAATTTATCTTAGTGTCCTGAAAATTAAAATACATTAATTACCTGGTATTTTTTTGTAAGGTCCTGGGCTGACATTGCCCAGATTTGAGTGGAAATGGAAAAATCTCAGCGCAGCGTGGAACCTGTGCTCCACCCTGTAGTGCTGAGAGGCAGGACAACAAATTCCCATCCCAGAGCCCTAGATGAGCTCTGGCAGATCCTTTAACTTCTCTGGAGGAGCCCGTTGTTGGGAACTGCTGTAAAGGTAACAGGGAAACCATGAGTCTGGACGGAGCCTGCCTGAGCTCCATCCTCCTCTGCTGCTTCCCCACATCATTCCTTTTACCCGCCAATATTCCCCTGACCATTCCTGTCAATATTCCCTCCTCTGCATGGGCACAAGGGCTTTGTGATTGGGCTAACAAGGGCTGGACCACTCACCTGAGGTGACAGAGCTGCTCTGTGGGACTGCTCAGGCTCCAACAGGAGCAGAGGATTTGTCTTCTCAAGAGCCCCACGAGCTAAAATAGGCTGCTGGGATGACAGGAAGCAGAGGCTCCAGCTCCAGTTTTCTTCCTCAGCCTGTGATAAACCCAGCATGCCATCTCAACACATACTTGTGAGAGGGATGGCGAGGGGATGGAGAACCCTCTGTCTGTGCAATAAAACAAAAATGCTCTCCCGGCAGCAAGGAAGGCGACAGCGGGGCTTGGCACCCACACCCACAGCCAGTGCTCCTGCTGGAAATATTTACAGTCTGCGAGATGGATTGTGTGCCTTCTGAACAACAATAATGCAGCTCTGGGCTCCTGTGCTCTGGAGGGGAGGCTCTGTGTGCTCTGGGGAAATGCCTGTGTGTGGCACCTGCCCCACCACCCCAAATGGCAAACCAGCCACCCACCCCTCTGCCTTGGAGTTGCTTCTGGACTATTTTACTATTTTTCTGAAGTCTTTTACACTTTTGAGCAGGCAGGGATCCAGTGCAGCTCTGCTCTCAGCTGGGGCAGCCAGAGATAAGAGCCCAAATCCCTGGCAGGCACGGGGAGCAGCGTGAACACAATCACATGATGGTGAAACAAACCCTGGCTGTGACAGCAGCACAGCCCCTGCCCCTCACCTTCCCTGCCGCACACAGCACGCTCCCTGGCAGCCCTGGCCTCACAGGCAGAAATTAAAGAGGATTTGTTGTATAGAATCAGGTTCCAGGGAGCTCTAAAACCGCAGGCAACGCAGGAAAGGTAAACAGAGAGTGATAAGTCACAGTATGGAAGCTAAGGCATGCCCAGAGGAATTAGCAGGTGGCAAGATTAAATAAATAGGATGAGTGTTTTTGCCATGTAATGCACTGAAAACATAGGATTATTAAGTAAATTACTATATATTAGCAAATAGAACAAAACTGTACACAGAATACAGAACACTGTTGCATTGTCATGAGATACAAGTTAAGCCAGAAGCTTTTTTTTTTTTTAAAAAGGATGAGAAATATTTACCAAAAAAAAATGCTCTGAAGACATCTACTGTACAAAGGAGTCTGGCTGTAATTTTCAGCTTAATATGGTCTCAAAGCTCTGATGGTTGGAGAGACATTTGTGGGGATGTTCTGTTTCTAATCCTTCCATGCTGCTTACCCCTGACAGACAGTGTGAGGTGGACCTCAGATTATGGCAAGTTCTTTTGGCTCTATAGCACTCAGCATTTGTGTAGAGCTCAAGTACCTAAAGCACAGACGATTCTGTTTGTTGTGAATTTATTTAGGTCTGTGACTTCTGTGAGCAGTCTCTGGGGTTTTTTTAAAATTCTTTTTTTCATATGATTTAACATTTTGCAAAGCTCAGTGAGAAAAATGTTACAGCTTGTAAACAGTAATGTCCAGGAGGAGCAGGACTATTCCCTTCCTTAGGTCCCTGCTAAATGCTTTCACCAGCTGCTGTCAGCCACGAATCTGGGAAACACCCCGGGTTTTCCCATCAATGCTGCCGAAGTTTCCGAGCGTCGTTTTGCACACGTAGCTGGAGGCACCTCCCACTCTTGCCTGTGCATTTGCAGATGAAGGGAGCGCAGCCGAGAGCCCGGCGGCTCTGGGATGGCTTTGGGAGATGCTGCGAGCTGGGAAGCGGCTCTGACCCAGCCCGGCTGAGTCACGGCTGCTCGGGAAGGAAAGTCTGACAGCCGAGCCCCAGCTGCGCCGGCCAGCGGGGAAACGGGGCCCGTTCCCGGTTCCTTTAGACCCTCTGCCATTGGACTGAGCCGCCCTCTCAGTCCCAAAGCTGATTGAACCCGAGCCAAACTGATGGGAGTTTCCTTTGGGTGAGATCGCCATCATCCATCTCCATCTCCTGTGGGATTCTGTTGCTGCGCTTAAAATTATCCATGCACTGAGAAAATTTTTCCCTAATCCCAAGCACTTCTTGCTATAGGCAAGGCAATTGGTCCGTGGCCATTTCCATTAGACACAGCAGTGTGTGTTCCCTGCTCTTTGATCTTTTTGACTAACAGCAGCACCAATTGATTCCTTTCTCGAACTGAATCTTCAGGTAACCATGAGAGAAAAAATCAGAATGGTTCTTAACCTTTTCTCCTTCCCTTCCCTTCCCTTCCCTTCCCTTCCCTTCCCTTTCCTTTTTGTGGGTTTGTTTGTTTGTTTTGTTTTGTTGTGTTATTTTCTTAGGTTGTACAGTCCAAAGCAAAAATCAACCCACAAGTGTTTCCATCTTCCAGCATGCTACAACCTACTTCTGTGTCTTTGGTCTTCAGCAATGAAAGTAAAAAAAAATTATACACTTAGCAGAAGTTACCTGTAGAGCTTTAGAGCTTTAGCCACTTGAATCACAAGGAGGAAGAAAGGGTGAAGCATTTACTTGTGACTCCACCTGCCACTCTTTGCATTTATAGGAGGCATCATCTCCCTCAATGCACATTTAGTCCAGGTGTTTACTGCAACTTCATTTTGAGCCTGCAATGGTTTCACCATTTGTAATTGAGGCAGCAAATCCTTTTGTTGTAAAATACAAAGAGGGACTGACAGTGAATCAGGTTAATACTTTAAGTGGCTTGGGTGCTGGGAGGCTGCAGCCCCATGTGCTGCAGTAATTCTGCAGCAGATTCAGCATCCTGCACGCACTGCAGCCCACGGAGAGACAAGGTTTTAACACTTCATTAACTGTGATGGGAGTTTTGCCATCAGCAGTGATGGCTTTCACATGCCAGGAACTAAATATTTCATATTCTCCTTCCTTATCAGCAGATATCCACTAAACCTGCTCAAGATTTGCTATCCAGTGGAGATTAGAGACTCTGCAAAGCTCAGAGTTTTGACAGCACTTGCCAAAGGAGGTACTGGTTCTTCAGCCCATCCATGAGGCCATCTGCTCACCAGGATGGCAGAGATCACCCCCAGAGACACAGCCCATGGGGTTTTGCTCCTTGTCCATTCCACCTCCTCAGAGCCAGGAGCTCAGACTGATCTCTCCTGAAAATGTCACAGAAAGCAGCAAATTTGTGCTTCTGTAAATAAGTGGAGACCTGAAGCTACAACCAGATTGTGGTATAACTACAAAGAACCTGTTACTCTAGTATTTGGATAATATTTCACTCATATATCTGCTTTTTCTGATTTGAATTACTCAGTGCAGCTCTCGGTGGTCTGCATGCAGCAATTGCCTACAAATATTGCAAGGCCTGTCCCTGAGACATCACCAATGAAATTCCACCTAAGACTGTCACTGAAATGTAGGTTTAAGTTTGTTACTTTCATATATTCAGTTGCAGCTTGTGGTCACATCTTTTTGTGTGCTTCATTGTTTGTTTTTTTTTAAATATCCACAGTTCATCTCCAAGGTGTTTGTGGTCTAAACACCTGAATCATGAACTGAGTCGGGATCTCAGTGAAGACTCCCTGGAAACAAGAGGACAATGAGCTGAGAATCCAGCCCAGGGCTGAGTCAGAGGCAGGTTCAGAGACATTCACCAATATTTTCCAAAGCAGAGATACCTATGGTCTGCTTGAGAAACTGTGAGAGTGGTGAGCTGATTAAAGGAGCAGCTGTGTTCATTTTTCAGCCTCAGACCTCTGTGTTTCTGCAGGACAGGTACTGAAAAGAAGAAGCAGAGACAAAATTGAAGGATGTTTCAATATGAAATCACACCCCTGAGACTGATCTTAACAAGGGAGAGCATCACCTGCAGCAGCTGAGTCCTGGTGAGGTGATCAGGTATGGCTGTGTCCTCACATGCATGTGTTTGAATATCAAATGAATGCAGGAAAGAATATAGACCTCTTTATATTGTGCTTTGGATCCATATAAATAAAATAATGCAGCAGTGATTGTTTCCTGGTGAGGCTGACCCCTGCATACCTTTCTGCATTATATCTGTAAATATAAGCCTGTCTATATCTAGATGGGTAATCAGGATTAACAAAGCCAGGCCATTTGTTACTGTACACAAAGGTGCCATAAAAATGCAGCACTTGCAGCAAACACTGGAGTTTGAAAAGCAAGCAGCCAGCACTGGCTCCTGTGTGATCCCAACAGCTCCAGGAAAAATCAGGGTGGGAAGGCAAACAAAGCCAGAGGGGCTGACAAAACCAAGGTGACACAAAAGCCCAGCGCCCTGGGCTAGGTTTAGTAATAAGAGGGGAGGGCTGGATAAAAAAAATGTGATAAAAAACTTTGCAAAATCCTTGTGTATTATTCAGTGTGACTTATCCAAAGTCAAACCCCTCTGAAGAGCTGTTGGCTCCTGTCAGGGCAGCTGTAACATCCAGGCCATTCCTTCAGCTCTAATGCCACCTTCTCCATGGAGTCTTAATAAATCTTTTTAATTGCACTACTCAGGAGTGAATCTGTCATGGGAGAATGTTTTGGTAGCTCCCCTCCAGACTGTCAAGAAGAGAAGAAAGGGTGTTCCACTGCTATTTCTGTCAGGACTGCGATCCAGGAGTCGCAGGGAGGAGTTTTCTGTCTCAGAGGTGAACTCCCACCACAGCAGCCTCTGGCTGCCCACAGATGAAAACTGAATTTGAGTGGGTTCAGGAAGTTCTGTGTGCATCATTTATGTAGCTCAAGGTGAGAAACAGACACCAAAATGCACACAAATTTCTGCTGATTCTGGCAATTTCTTTTCAAGAGCAGCTCTTGAATACTCCCTCTCAAAACACAGGGTTTTCAACAGTTGTAATATTTCTTTGGCCTATGTTATCAGCTATTCCAATGATGAAAACCAAGTTCTTATATATATATATTTATATATATAAATACATACATATATATATACTGTTATATTTATTTTTATATATATACTTCATATATATATTTATATATACATACACACACACACACACATATATATATATATACACATATATATATAATTTTTTTTAATATATACAAATTCTTTTATCTTAGCAGCAGGTTGAATTCCTCTGGGAAGATGCCAGCACATACCCTGAGGATGAGGATATCAGCAGTTATGAGGTGAGGCACTTGGCAGAAGGTCTGAAAGGGACCAGTGACACAGGAGAATTTCCAGTGGCTCATTCTCTCCTTCTTCCCATGCAAAACCTGCACACCCAACAATTCACACTCCTTAAAATATTTTTACCTGAAAACAAGTCCTCAAATATCTTTCCCCATCAGATCATGAAGAGTATTATTTCGTGATTGAATATGGACAATAAACCTGAACAGAAAAAAGAGAAGAAATCTCAGTGTTCTTTCTGAATATTTTAAAATACTTTTAAAATTGCACTTTTTACAAACTTATAAGTAACTTTAATTTATCAGTGGCTTTGAGAACACCTGGACATATGTAACAACAATCCTGAAAAATTACAAGATAAAACTCTGTTTTCAATTCTGGAAAAAAGCTTTTAAAGTATGTTTTTTCCCCTATGCCCTAATTCTCACACCTTTCTCGGGCAGTGTTATTTAAGTTCTCCATGAATCCTGCATCTTAAAAGGCACACAGATGCAATTGATCTTTATCACATTCTTTTAAACACGAGGGGGCACCAAAAAGCCAGAGGAGCAAGATAAAAACGTTTCCCATACAATAAATCAGAAGAAAAACCCCCAAAACAAAACAAAAAAACCCAACAAACCAACTTGTTATAACTTTTGATAGCCTTGTCAAGTGAGACAGATTTTGAAGGAAAAAGAAAGGAAAGCAATGCAATGTTTTATCAATGTTTTATCATCCCTTCATCTGAAAGGACTGGGAAAGTAATCCCTGCCCTGTGCATCTCTTGCTGCCTCATTTCTTTTACTAGCTAGCATCTGGATTATTTCCCACCACAGATGGTTCTTGAGGAAGGAGGAATCCTGTGTCCATGGTCTTAAAAAGGAGGAATTCAGCCTTGAAGCTAAAAGATGCCAAATAGCCCCTAAAATACAAAGTTGAGACAAAGGACTGTTTGATTTTTTTTATTTTTTTACTCTAGAAACATCAGTTATGCTTGTGTTACTAAAATTTCCAGCCCTTTTTCAATCAATGATTAAGCTGACTAGAAAGGGAGTTTTGACATTTAGACTAAGATATGAAAGTTCTTAATGGATCATGATCCCAAATTAAAATCTGGGTGTCTGCACAGCAAAACCAAGGGGATTTTCCCAGTGCTGGGGGAGAGCAGGAGCCCCAGCACGGTGCAAACCCTGATAGCAAAGCTGTGCTGTGAGGAAAGGGCTGCCTGAGCGCTCCTCCATCCCCTCTGTGGCTCTGCTGGGCTGTTCCAGCCCCACACAAGCTGTGGGGTTCGCTGGGTGACAGATCTCTGCTGCTCCTCCTCCCACTGCTGCTCAGAAAGGGGAGCAGAATTCCAAGGAATGCCACCATTAAGAGCACTGAATGAAAGCAAGGCTCCTCTGGGCTTCAGGGAATGCCTTTGGCAGAGTGTTTTTCTTCCTAACTTTTCCTTATTTTCTCCTCGAAAGCTTCAGATACTGAAGGTTTCCTCCCAAGGAGTTTCCTGCTTTCTTAGGTGAACTCTCGTTCTCCCTGGATTTTTTGATGTTCTCCTAACTCTCAATGTAATTATCCATCTCTTCCCAGCCTAAACAAACATTGGTACAACGAGTTTTCAAAGGAATTAACACTTTCCAGGTCAACATGAGTCTTGAGGAAGACATCCCTCACTGAGAGCTCATTTAGTGATTGGATTCCTTAAGTCAGCAGGTAGCAATCACAAGGAGGAAATAATTTTTTTTTTGTGAGTGTTAAACTGTTTTAATTCATTTAAAATCCCAGGTGAGCCCTGCATGGAGTTAAAATGCCTTTTCTGTATAGTCAGAGCATACAGAGGTGGATTATTCCATCCATGAGATGATGGTCCAGGTATGAAAGTTTCAAGCTCCTGTAATTCTGCTTGGGAAAATGGTTCTGCAGTGACACAGATCTCATGGTTGAGATCTTCCTGATAACTGCCTGTGTTTGGACCTGCACAGGGCTGCTTTTCCCATTCTCTGTGTTCATCTAGGTTATGAACTGCATGTTCACTGCTGTGTTTGTTAACCTGCTTATTGGAGGTAAAACTGTTTATCGGTGGTTTCCAAAATGAGACTGTACTGTATTCACATAAATGTGTAAATAAATGTTTCCTTTGTGCATTACTGACAGCAGACCCAGCTCTGACAAACCCCATCACTTCTGCAGACTTGGGACCAAAGCCTGGATTGTCCAACCTTGGTATCAGGGCTTCCACTGCACTTCCAGCCCTTGGAATCAGGGGAGTCTGGGACTTAATGAAGTCTGTAAGTGTGTGAGGGGTTTTTTATTCAATGTTGGGATGGAATAGAGGTGAGGAGCAGGTGAGTTTAGGAGCATCCAATGGTTGTCTAATCCAAATTTTTCTCTCTTTTTGCTTTATTCCAAAAATACTAGAGGTTCTGCTTGCATTATGCCCCAAGCATTTCTCTTTGTGTGTGTGTTGGTTGCAGCATTAATTCCTGCATGTTCCAGAGCAGGAGTTTTGCTTGTGCTGAGCTGCACAACTTCTCTTCAGGCAGAGCTGCTCCTGTCTGACACTGCTGGGATATTCAGCAATCAGCTCCCTCACTGAAACTCAGCACCATCACCTGATGCTTTTGTTCAGGTCTTCAGTGTGCTTTGCTGACTTACTGGGAGTCATTATTCCTGCACTTGTGTTTGGGTTTGTCTTATCTTTTTCCCCTCACATAAATATGTTTTATTCTTTTTGCCTTCCTTTCATTTGTCGCCTCTTTTAGTTGCAGATATTTGCCCAAAAGTGCTGAGATGCCTTTGCTTGGTGCCTTACATTAACCATGACTTCAGCATCCCTGCCTGAAGAGTATCCAAACCAGGCACAGCCCCAGGGAAGCTCTCCAAGGACACCAGAGCAGCCTCTGGCATTACCAAAACTGATTTTTAGTCTTCCCACCAAATGTCCGTTTCTTATCCACCCAGAATACTTAATATATCCTTAAGTCAAAGCAGAGCTGTATATATTCTGATATATACTTAATTTATCTCCCTCTCTAGAGATTTGGGATCATTGATTTAATGAAATAAGGTAGTCCATACTTGATAATGAAATCAGACAGAGATTATGGCTCCACAGGAACAACTTTTGGTGCCAACTCTGGCTCAATCCCTCCCTCTCCCTGTACATGCTGGGCCATTTATTGCTGCACTCACTCCCTCCTCTGAACTGTGGTTCTGGAAGCACTTGAGGAACAACCCAGATAACTTAACTGAGAAAGGAAAGGAAAGGAAAGGAAAGGAAAGGAAAGGAAAGGAAAGGAAAGGAAGAAGGAAGGAAGGAAGGAAGGAAGGAAGGAAGGAAGGAAGGAAGGAAGGAAGGAAGGAAGGAAGGAAGGAAGGAAGGAAGGAAGGAAGGAAGGAAGGAGATTTGAGGTTTTGTTCAGCTGAGCCAGTTCCTCAAACAATCTCTCAATGACAACACACATTTTAGTGATGGCCCAGAGCAGGAGGCAGCTCAGGAAAAGGCAAATAATTTCTTATAAAATCATAAATAACCATGCTGCTGGATGTGGCACTACAGCGTGAACTGGAATCAGTTGAAAAAGTTAAAACATGGCCCTTTGTGAGTACTGAAACTTCTAACAGCATGAATGTCAGGTTTGATAAAATTTCCTTTCAGGCAGCAATGAAAACTTCCTGAACTTTATTTCATTCACTCTGTCAAATCCAGCATATAGTGTTTCAATCAAGCTGAAATAAATAGTTCTTTCCAAAGCACAGACCTTTCCTGCAGACAGGAAATTCTCTAACTAACCAACCAAGTAGAAATAAAGTCAAATGATGAATACAACCTGGCTTTCTTGCCATTTTTGTTGACATTTAAATTTCCACCCAAGATAATATAAAAAAAAATAGGAAGAAATTGTGCCTTAGCCTCTCCACACTGCAAAACTCAAGCTCAAAAGTAAAGCTTTTGAGCCATGGTGCTGTTTCTTTTCTGTGCTGTGCAGGTGTGCTGCAGATTTCCCCTTCATTTTGCAATACTCTGTTTGTATTGAGGAGCAAAAGGAACTTTGATCTGCAAAGCTGGCTCCCATCCATCAGCTCTGGAGCTGTCCTTTAAAAGGAATTGGTGCTTCCTGAATGCATTTGATGCATGCAAAACCAAGAAGGAGGTAGAAATCTTGGGCATACTGGAGAATAAAACCCACCAGGGAGTTGGAAGTGCAGCTAACCTGGGTGGAGAGGTGTACAGAGCTCATGAAACTCACACCCATTGCCACATCCATCCCTTCTCCCCTCTTCCTCCCACCTGGCACCAGCACACAGACCATTTCCAGTGACAGAGGGAAGGAAGAGCTGCCTCCTGCTCAGGTGGCTCTGCTTCAGTGGCACACAGTGCTAGAAACAGCAGCAAGCCCTGATAAGCACACACTCCTTGCCCTAAAGGAACCTGGCTGTGAAAAAGGGAGGTGCAGCAGCGGTTTCAGCACTCTGGGAGTGCATGGCTGATTTGAACATCAAACACTCAGCTGATGAGAAAAAACTCATCTGGCAGAGCTGTACCACCATCACACTGAGCCCTGCAAAGCTGGAGAAATGCTGATAGCTCTCTTGGTTTTGGTCAGGGTGGAGAAAAACATCCTTTCCTCCTACCTGCACAGCATTGCCCTCGCTTCTGGGCAGTGAGCACCTGCTGACCCAAAGTCCCAGTTCAATCCATAACCCAGACTGGAAGCAGGGAATAAAACCTTGTATTTTATGTATTTCAGCCTGCTGTGGCCTAGCTCTGGTGCCAGAAAGGTTCCATCAGGATGGAGGGGTGGGCAGCACAGGGCAGGAATGGCACCACCAGCAGGAGAGCCCAGGGGAGCTCTGCTCAGCAGCTCCTGGGCTTCCAGGGGGATGAAAACGTAGGGAAGAGAGATGTGTGATGAGGATTTTGTGGTTTGAATCTGCCTCCTTTCACTGTGTGATGAGGATTTTGTGGTTTGAATCTGCCTCCTTGCACTGGGGTGATCAAAAGGAACTCTGGCTAAGTCAAGAATTTTAATGGTAAGAGGGGATAGTAACAAATCATTAAAAAACTTCAGGATGCTGTCACAAAATTTAAGTTTTGGTAAGAGGCTAAAGCAGCAGTTTAAGAGTTGCCTAGTGTAGGGTTTAAGTATTTATGTGTATTTTATTAACATTCATTTGATAATTACCAAGATGTTATTGTGCCAGCTGTATGTTTATAAATATCACCAGACTGACTGTAGGACCAGCTTCACTTTTGTGATAAATATTGACATGTTTGTCTTAGAAAATGATCTGTTTTGCTTTGGAGTCTTTAATTAGTTCCGCTTTCTGTCATTGCCTGGAATTGATTTTTGTGTGTTTACTCTTTGGGAACTGTGTGTACAATCCTGGCATAGCTGCCAGAACTTGGGTGATATGTTGTTCATCTCTGGAGCTTTGTTAAAATGTTTTGAAAAGTGAAAAACTGAGGTTTCTATAAATCTGCCAGAGGGTTGTAACCAGTTTTGTTATTTTTTTTAATTTATTTTTTTTAGAAGCTGAAGAAACTTGGAAATGGGCAGGAAAAGTTTAAAAGTGTTTTCTTTAACAGTTTGAAACATCGTATTTCATGTTGCTATTATAAACAGTGAAATGCCCTGTTCCCTTATTTGGTTAAAAAAGCAGACAAGCTATATGCCCTGGGTATTCTGCCTTTAGGACCTTTTTTAACAACAATTATTAATGACAGTGCATGCTGGTTGGCATCCCAGATTGGTGCTACTGAGCTGAGAAGCCAAATATTGAAAGTTTCTGTTTGAAGGTTCAGTTCGTAACCCCTCTGTTTGGATTAAGAGCAGAATGTTTGTGTGAATTTTTTTGTAAGAAAAGTTGAGCTTCCAATGTTTAATGGAAGTGGTATTATAACACAGGCCATGTCTCCAAAGTCCTCTCAGAGTGAACAGCAAAACAGTTTTAAATGCAAACATACGTTTCATAAACTTTGGTTTATTTAACTTTTTTTTCTTTTAAATGAGGAGATGAATTTGACAGCTGACAGAGTCAAAATTAGGCAGCATTATGTTCAACAAGCATTCCATCCTGAGGAGGTTTTTTTTAAGCTTCTCAACAAAGATTTCTGTTTATCTCAGGTTATGCAATATCCAGTGACTGGAAGTCTAGTCTGTGGTGTCAGAATTCCCACATTGCTCTGCATCCCATCTTCCAGGTTGGTTATCTGTTGCAATCTTAGCCTAAACTTAGCATTTAAAAAGCTTTGTGCTGGCCCACAGTGCTCAGTCATGAATCACCACCTCACTGTCCCACACATTAATGGCATTTATTCAGGAGGAAGGAGTTGTCCTCACTCCACTGTGCCACTGCTTGCCCTGGAGCTGGGTTCTGCTTCCAAGAGGTGCTCAATTATCAAAAAGCAGGAATGTCTTTGGATGAGACTGTCCTAAATGTTTCAGATGTGAAAGTGGAACACAGAAAAAAGGCTTGTGGGAGATGGAGGAGAGATGATTTGCCCAAAGAGCCTCTGCTCACCCAGGCTCCATCCGAGGCAGAGTGTGCAGTGCCTCTGTTACAGCAGAGGGGCTGGGACAATCCAACTGCATTTTCACAGCACAAAATAAGGCTGGAGGGTCTGCCTGTGTAAATTCACTGTAAAAGGAGAAAATTCAGTTTTCAGACCCCTGCAGAAAGGCACTGGAATTTACTCCCCTTGTTTCCCCTCGCAGATGATCTGGGATCACCCCAAACAGAGACATTCTGGCATGCTCTGACCAAGTGAAAGGCTGTCTTTTCCCTTAAAACTCTCCGTTTTGGGTGTTTTTTGGGGGTATGGGATCAAATCTACCAAGAGGTTTTTAATACTAGACATTACATGGCCCTGTAACTGCCTGACAAGACCAGGCAAGTAATTAAAGATTGTTACAAAAAAAACCCAAAAAAACCTCCATCCAACAACTTTAAAAATTAAACAGAAATAATCTTTAACTTTTTAAAAATTCAAAACTGTGCATTGTTTTTCCAAGTTCAACTGCAGTAGGAAAGAGAGTTCAATGATTTTAACTTGTTTTAATTGTTCTACTCACAGGCATGAGAAAACACATCTCTGGCATAAAAATCCAGACCACCATTGGAATAAATTTGAACTCCAAATTCTGAGCTCCTAACCCACTCTTTATCACTCTGGATAGAATTAAACTTCATATTTTAAAAGAAGTTAATTTTTCTCTAGCTGGTACTGAATGCAACTAAAGAGTCTCATGGGGATTTTAGCACCTGGAGTCACCAAATTCTCACCCTTGGGTGGAAACTGGAGAACTTAATACAGCAAAATATTAGGTTGTGCTTCTGTTTGGAATGTCTGGAAATGTGTCAGTGTGTGGAATCACTCCATATATAGGAGGGGCAGATTTTACCCTTTGTTGTTCCTGCCAAAAGGGAACAACCAGAAAAATGAAAATATTGATGTAAAATCTCTCCATATGCTGCACATAATCAGCAGAATGGTCTCATGCATGTGCACACATCACATTAATAGAGTTCCAGGGATTAATGAGAGTAAGAAATATCACTGGAGATGCTGGGCAAGCTGGCAAGTCTCTTCTTTCTCATGAAGCTGTGCAATTAGAAATGAATCCAGGCTCATTCTTAGGTCTCAGACTGAGATTGCAGCACCTGCAGGGGAAGGGGAAAAAAAAAGAGAAACATATATAAGAGAAGCCTATAACAAACAACTCAATGCCCCATAAGCCATTACAACCACAGCTGAGATAAATTATGACTGAAATTTAGGGGAGTGAATAAAATCTTCTAGACACAAATCTAAGATGCCCCAAAAACTCCAAAATTCATTCAGAATTATGGCCCCTAATTTTGGTTGTTTTACAAGGTTTGTCCAGCACCTGTCTCTAAGTCTTACCATTCAAAATCCAAATCTCATGAACTAGAAGTAGAATCAGGTTGAGCAGATAGGTATTTTCTTTTCTTCTCTTAATTTAGATTATGTATGTCCAGCAACATGGTCTCAATTACTTTTAATGTGCACCAAAACTGTTCCAGAATTAGCAGAGGAGGGAATAAGTGAATGGAAAGAAAAGGGAGTAGAGCTGATGAGGACAGCTCTGAATTAGTTTTGTCAGCGGCATTTCTGGCTTCTGAGAATCTGAAGGGTCTCGTTTCTGAGATGTCAAGCCAGCAGTGGGGGAGTTGCCAAAAATAAAAGACAACTTAAGAATAAATATAAATCCCATCAAGTTTAGAAGAACTCGTCATAGGGTAAGAGTTTCCCACAGGACCGAGCACAGCCAGGGGAATGATCCTTGTGAGGACGTTTCCGTTCCGCAGGAATCCCCCTGCAAAACTCCAACGTGTTGTCCCAGAGCCACCAGCTCCAGCTGCCAGGAAGAGTCCTGTGAGAAAATGACTACCCTGACATTTCCTTCTGAGGTCTCTTCTTTGTCATTTTCTGACTGCAGAGCCTCTGCCTGGGCGTGTGAGTCAGTGGCAGGAGTAGGATTCATCAGGGCAGACTCCGAGGTAGAAATAGAGTTTTTCTGCCAATTCTTTTCTTTCTTTTTTCTTCTTCCAAGGTCGGGATTAAATGCACAAGACTGTATTTCTTGTTTGGACTCAGAGGTTTGTTAGTTCTTATCTATGTTACAGTCTCACGAACCCTGAGTTCTACAGCACTTCACTCTAACAAACTAAAAATGGAGCCCCATCTCTCTCTCTACAAGGTATTTTAAGAATAAACTGTCCAATTAAGAAATGACACCTTAATTATTTTTACTTTTGACCCAATAACAAACCACCTGTGTCCTGCAATGTGGACTTTTTATCCAATTACACAAAACCACTCAAACCCATGAAGATGAAGGTGAAGAAGGACCAGCCTCTGCCCTAAAACCTTCATCTTGCTTTATATATATTACTATATTCTAAACCCTTAAACTGTAAGTTTTCCACCATGTGATATCACACATTTCTCTTCAAACTGCACATCTACAATCCCAGTTCTGTCATTCTATTTCGGAAGCCTTCCCCACAGCTTCAGGTCAAATGCAGTGTTCCCTTGGGGGTCAGTTCCTCTTAGCACAGAAAGTCTGAAATTCTCATTTTCCAGGCTTCCAACACTTTTCCTTGGATTTCTGTACCCCATTTACTACTACTTCATCCACATGTCTTCAGCAGTGTTTAACAACAGGACTGCCATGTGCCTGCTCCCTCCTCTCCTTGCCAGTGGGAGAAGTGGGAACAGTGGAGTGCTTTATAGCACACCCTCCCCACCAACATGTGCACAAAGGAACTCAGAGCTCTGCATATAAATTAGAGGAAGATCAACATCCCAGACATGCTCCCTGAACTTTGTCTGGAGGGCTGTGACATTTAGGATGGTCTCCAGCTGTTGGGAGATCACCAGGATATGGGGAGATGTTCAAGGATGTGAATTTTACCCTCATTGTAGAGCTCTACCACAGGGGAGGACCCTGAATTACCCTGCATGGCCAAAGATGTTTCTTCTGTCATTGACAGCAGCTGATGATTAAGGGTTGCTCTTGAAAGCCCGTGAGCATTTCTGAAGTCAAGGCAAGCTGTAGGCTTGACTCACCAGTTGTAAGACCTGTAACCAAGGGAGTTAAAATAAAAGCTTTTACGACTTCTGTCACATAAGATGAGCTGTGCTTTGGGAACACGCAGGTTCCAGAAAACAGTGCCTAAAGGAGCTGCTTTACAGTATAAATGGGCTGAAATAAATCGATAGAGGAGCTGTTTTACAGTATAAATGGGCCGAATAAAAGTAATCAAATCTGTAGGAATTGGGTATAAAATATGGTCAGTATTCAGAATGAAACTGTAAGAAACCTGGCCTTTTTCGTACTCAGGCTACTCAAAATTCTTATGCTCTCCTCAAAGTGCTGGTCCATGGGAGTTTCCAGGTCTTGATTCTCCAAGGAATCCCAAAAGTACAGCAAAAGCTGTAGGGAAATAAAAGCACAGCAGGGTAGTTGTACTCAGAGGACCTAATTCCTGTTATTCACGTAATGCATGATTCACTTTATTATCTCTCTGTGCCTGTTTCTTTATTCTTGGTCTGCTTAGACTGAACCTTCTCAGAAACACCAATCATACTTGGGCATCATCACTGCCATCTTTCAATAAAACTGTTCTTAATTTTGAAAAAGGAGTTGGGCACTAGGTAGGTACTTTGGATAAGAACTCGGGAAAATGAAGTTCACTTCTCAGGGGGAGCACAAGGCTCATCCATGAACTTCACCAGGTATTTAGCTGGACTTCTACTTCCCATCTGTAAAACAAGGAGTTTTACTTAATTTCTGTGTCTTGCCTAGTTGGATTTGGAGTTCTGTGGTGCACAGACCTCTAACAAAGTACATTTATCTACATGCAGGACCTGGAACAGGGGGAGCTCAGGCAGAGTCTCTGGCATGAAGCTGTTTTACATCTACTGGGTAGGACTGAGTTTTGCCCAGGGTTGCAGGTTTGCACATTGATTTGTACCATTTTTCCCAAGCCTGGGAGACAAGCCAGCTTTGGAATTCAAAACCTCATTCCGGTTCACCAGTGCTTCTAAACTTGTTGGTTTGTATTTTTTTTTTTTTTTTTTTGTAAGTCTACCTTTTTAGACAGTGAGAAAACATGAAATTAGATAAACCTAATCTCTTTTTGTATTTTGCTATCAGAATTTTACACAGGTCAGATTTCCACTTTACTTCCATGACAGACAAAATTACCAATCTGGATTCCTTACTGAAGTTAAAATGTTGCCAGAACTGTTGTCCAGGTATGGATTCCTGGATATTGTTACACACATACTGGTGGGGGGCAGAAGGAGATTCTGGCATCGAGTCTGTTTTCAAATCACCCCATAAATACAAGAGTTTTTACCCCACAGGTAATCCTTTTGCTCAAAAGCAGAAACTCAGGATTCAACAAATCTAACAGCAAACCGCCACACAGGAAAATTCCATTTCACAGGAAAATTCCATTTGAAGCTTAGGTGGCACTTCTTATTCCCTCCTCTCCTTCTTCTGAGCCTTAGAAATTGCCCTTCTCTTCCCACTGCAGAGACCTCCTTCTAAGTGCATTTCCCCAAGGAAATGAGAATGTGTATCTACTTAATTTAAAAAGGCTGCACAGAACTGTGTTTTGGAAATGTTCTGATCTGGTGATGAGCTGCAGTCCCTCTCACCACGCTGCAGACGCTCTCCCAAAACAAACCGAGTTTTTGCTGACACTCTTTGCTCTCCAAGTGGATTCCCATTTTCAGAAAGGATCAACACCTCTCCCACTACAGAGAAATCAGTGAGGTCCCTCTAACCCATAGCAGACATCTGAGTGGTTTTTTTTTTGTTGTTGTTTTTTTTTGTTTTTTGGGTTTTTTTAATGGGAATTGATATCACCAGAAACTGGGACACTTGTTTCAGCTATTTAGAGAAATGAGAGGATGCAGATTAAGATTTCACACATTTTAAAGTAAAATTAATGTGCTGAGCAATCTTGGTAGAAGGAGAATGTCAGGCAAACAGAGCTGGGGCTGGTATTTAGTAATTGCTGAGAGCAGTTAAATGGTAAACAGCTGAAATGCACCTCTATTTGTCAGGAGACCTGAAGAAAACCCCAGGTTGTTCCTCAATTTTTCATTCCTTACATCATGAAAAGCCATTTATTTAAAAGTAATGGGTAGTACTGTGTGGGAATTAGCAGTGATGAAATGCTTAGACTCCCTGAAAATCATCATCAACATGATGTTATTATTGCCCCACTTTAATCCTTCAAAATACATCCTGTTCTCAAACTCTTCAAGTTAAATGATTTCATTAAAAACTTTTGGGCTTAGAAAATCATAGTTGTCTGTAATATTCTCAGCTAAAATTACTTACCTGCTGTGTGAACCCTGCTAAAATAATGGTGTTGTCATGTGTACTGTTCAAACTGCTTTGCAAATGTGAACTGCTTTTCCATCTGAATCATAGTAAATATCTATTTTTATACTGAATTTCCCTGTCTATAATTTAATATTTTGCTTAAATACAGCAGTATTATATTTTATCCAGTCCTGCTTCCACCCCACCAACATTTTAAAGCTGAAGAGAAGAAAAATAGCTTTATGTGAGGGGTTCAGAGTTCCATTCTTATTACTATGTATTTTTTAAAATAAATACTTCATACTTAACTTTTTTGCAAATATATCAGCGATATAAATGCTAAATACATTTAGAATGTTTTTCCTTTGATGAAATAATAATTAATCTCTCTCTTTTCATCCTTAACTTTATTCCATTGCTAAAGGGGGTCCCGTGCCGTGGCTTTAAAACCCAAATAATTCTGATTTAGCAATCATTATTAGTCATATATTGCCAAAACAAGGAAATAATTTTTTAGACCTGACATTAAACTAAAAACCATATATTTGGATACAGGAATCTTTCTTCCTGGCTTGCTGTTGCATAGTTCAGAAAAAAAATCTTATGAAGGTGTCTAATTTTTCTTCATAGCTCCCTTTGTCTAAAGAACAAATATAACGAGTCCACTGTGCTATTGCTCAACCTTAAATCCAGTGCTGGATGAAACCAGGTTTACCATTGGTTCCATTTTGATTTTTCTCAGGAAAACACTTCCTTTCATCCTTTCAATTTCTCAATGGTGGTCAAAAACCCAAACCAGTAATGAGTCAAACTGAAAATAGATTGCCCAAAATCCACCTCGTGCTTGTTTGAATAACTTTTGCCTGGAATTCACACTGCAGATCTCCTGAGACCTTCTCATCACATTGACATTTCCTCGCCCTGCTGGGTCAGAAACAGGGCACCAAATGTCCTGGTGCAGCTCAGAGCCTTCTCTTCTGACCACCACCAAGCAATGCAAGCAATTAACACAGGCTTAAAGGCTTGCTCCAAAAAATTTAAGTACATTTGGTTGGATTTTGGACCTACAATTTATATCCCATGCATTTAATCAAAGACCATTGTTGCTGCTTTCTCTAACAAGGAACTGTAGCCATAATTTGGAGGCTTTAACCTCCATTCAGTCCTTGTTCAAACAAAGAAAAAAATCACAGCCAGGAATGAGGGAGGAATTAAAGGACCCTTTGAAACAACACCTAAATAAGCAGCAAGGTCCAAACTCAACACAGCAAAGTTGTTGCTTGCTGTGTTAAGTTAGACTGAAGTGATTTCCTGCAGATACTGAAAAAAAACCCAACAAAACCTAAACCACTTTGGGAATGTCAAAGACAAGTCAAGCATAAATTATGTGTCTTAAAGAGAAAACAACTTCCTCTTTTTATTAAAAGTACTCTAATCATGTTTCATTCTATCACAGGTTCTTCTAAAGTATCAGAAACAGGAGGGCCAGAAAAGTTTTGCACCCAAACTTCTCTTTTACAGTGATCAACTTCATGACTTTACTCCTCTGTTAAACACGTAATTCTTAATAACCATCAGTGAAACAGCAGTTGTTTCTAAACATAATTTTGGTGACAAAAATGATTTATTTTAAACATTTTTCCTGTTTCTGAGTTTGAAAGACTTGCTGAGATGTGTCTGCAGTATGATCTGAAGCACTAAGTTCAGTTAGGCACAGGTTTATTTACTACTGCAATCACTGCAGGAAAAATTGAATTATTCCTTGCAGGGAAGCTGACAGCAGAGTACAGAAATCTGCCCAAAGGCTGGGAGGTTTTTTTTGATTGCTGCAAAGGAATCTGTTGAGAAAACAGGATATTATTTGCATAATGCATCAAAATGACTGTTAGTTTTCCTTTATGAAGGCACAACAAACTTCCTGACTCAGATAATATCCTAGCAACTCCTTGTGGTAACAGAGACACCATTCCAGCAACAGAAATATTTACAGTATGTTTTTATGGCATATTAAGTCTCAGCTATTTAAAAAGCTGGAGGAATGGTTCTGTATTTCTAAAAATGGATGCTTGAGAGTAAGCTTTTAGAACTATGCATAGTTTAGAATTCAATTGTTTCTTTTTTTTGTGAGAGGCAGGTTGATTTTGGAGGGATATTTTTAAGAGAGATGATATTCCTGTCATTTTATATTGGTCAGTGTTTTCAACAAATTTGCAGCAGAGTGGTAACTTTTTGTTAGATGAAGATTGGAGAATTTGGAGTAAGAATGTGGCAAAATTCAAGTTTAATTAAGTAAATTAAGTAATGAATATATATAAAATATCTACAGAAAACTGTGGTAAGGCACAGTTGAAAATTCACATTTTAGGATGTGAATATTCAACTTCCATTTTATCTAAAACATTATTTTTTAATAATATCATATTAATCATAGTTTCTGTATACAATTGATGGCATTAATCTTAATTTACATACATAGTTTTAATCTTGAAAATTTTTATTCAATAGCAAATTTGCATGAATATGAAACCCTTAAATGAAAACCTAAAGAATTTTGGTAGTAAAAGGCTGGTTTCTGAGCTGGCTTTACACTCTGGGGTTGCTTACTCATTCATGCCTGCCCATTCCATTACAGTCAGCAGGACTTCATGGGTGAGGAACTTCCTGAGGCCCCTTCCTGAAGAAATTTTTGGCTGCAGAAGGATGATTAGGTAAATGTGGACGTTTCTCCTGAGCAATATTTTTCCATTTATATGCTGAAATGCTTTCCATGGTGCCTTGCCTCCAAAAGTGAAAATATAACCAGTCTAAAGCTGCATTAAATGGGTGTGAAAAACCAGCTTGAAAGTCAAAATCCACTTGTATTTTGTAAAAACCTTTTTCTTTAGTTGCAAATCTTGACACTTCATTGTTTTTACGTTTCAAAACTGATCAGAAATATCAAATAAGTGAAGAAGGGCAGCCCTGTTTCCCCTGAATGAACTCTGCTGTACACAGTTCCCTGGCATTTCCAAAGACCTGATAATACCTCTTTGGAGGACACCACATTAAAAACCCAGCATGGCAAACACTTGTATATTTATGCTTTTGCAGCCTTCTCATTGAATTAATTGAGTGATTCATTTGCCTGATGGCCCAAGTCAGGAAAATGTGTGTTCAAAGTACCCTGTCATCAATCTTTTTCTTAACTTTAAACACATGTCAGGTCCCCATGAAGCTGACCAATCCTTTGGGTCACTCTGAAAACTGACTTTGGAGCCTCTGAAAGAAGTAGGATGTAGTTTTAAAGAGTATTTTAACCTGATCCTTCATTCCTCAAGATAAAGATGTCAATCAAGACTAGGCCAGGCAGCTTATGATATTTTAGAAAATGGAAAACAAGGCTCAGCACACTCAGCTACCACCACAACCAGGAGCTGCAAGAATTCTGCAAAGTTTTCTGGGAACACAGGAATCCGTGTGGAGTTTTCGCTTAATTTGTTTCATTAACTCTGTCAGGAAATATGATATAGTGCTCAGGAACGTAAACACTCTGCCTTACAAGTTTGTTGCCATACAAGTAAAGGGCTTTTTCTCTAAATCATGGCAGACATGAGTGTACACAAAGATATTCTGCATAGCAGGGGAGGCCACACACAAAGTTACATGAATTTAATTTTTGATTCACATTCTTCCTCTTCCATAAAAGCCAAGGTGGGCCATGGTTCTTTTCCCATAAAGCACTGAGAATGCTCAACTCAAGTCATTTGGACCTTGAACAGAGAACAACTCCACACCCCCTAGCCCCCCCAAAAAATCCTATTTTGTACATCCAACAGGGTAGCAAATTCCCCAGAGGAAACAGGCAGAGGGAAGCACTGCAAAGATGTTTTCCTTCTGCCTTTTCAAAGAAACTCCCTGGCTGACATCAGAGCTGGCCCCCAGTGCCAACCCAAGGCCCAGCTACAGGAGATGGCACTGCTGCAGAAAAGGCATTTTTGGCTCCTGGCACCTTTGTTTCACAGCTGCTGAGGAGGCCCCGTGGGTGGTCGGAGCCTTTGGTTTCCCCTCTGCAGCCGACAGACAGAAGGGAGATAACAGCAAGGGAAAGGGGAGAGAGGAGTGTCACAGAGTGCACAATCTGGGACATGTGGAGCTAGAGTCTCTGGGAGCAAAATGAACTTGTCCCCGGTTATGCAAATTTACCATTTTGATATCTTGTGAAAAGTGCATTTTATGTCACAAAATTAACGAGGGAGCAAAATTAACCCCTAACCCCAAATTTCTACTGAGTACATTCATCTTCTGCTTCAGGACAAACATGAACCAAATCAAGAACAGCACTGGTGTATTTTCTTCAACATAGGCTAAAAACCTGTCCCTGCTCCTTTATTGTCATTTGTGGCTGTGTTTACCTGGAATTTGAACAGACACTCCTGCGTTGTATGAGCAGCAAGTGGCAGTTCTGGGGGGTATGGAACCAGACACCTTCTTATTTGAAAACCATGAGAAGCAGTTTCTGGCATTTCAAATATGCATATACATAGGCATTGTCAGGTCATTTCTTTCTCAAGTTACTACTGAATCCTACAAAAACCCTAGGAAAAGGCTCACTATAATGCTCTGCAAGTATCATTGGTTTAGGAAGATGAAATTGGAAACTGGGCTATTCCTCTCTTGGAAGAAGTTGAAAACAACTTAAGCTCAGCAGATCTGCTTTAATTCTGTCTATGTTTTGTCCTGGAAATGAAGAGAAAATATCCTTTCCCTTATAATCTTGACAGTGTTGGTCCTTGATCTGCATCAGATGGCAAATACACAGATAAATTTTGTAATCTAGTGAAGGCAAAATGAATTTCTCTGTCTCCACTTTCTTTATTGGGGAAAAAAAAAAAAGAGCTTTGAGGACAAGCCTGTGCTTCTAAAGGAGAGTGTGAGTTCATGCTCAATATCTAATGACATTGACGGTTACTCTCCAGTGTCCTCTTTGGCTTTTCCCAGTGGCAGCTATGGAGAGGAGAGCCCTGGCTCTGTTCTGTCCTGCCTGTGGGACACCCTGAGAGTCCCCAGAGGAGTTAGCCAAGGTCAGTCCTGTCCATGTGGGGCTCTGCAGTCTTTCTGAGCAATGCCAGGTGGGATGTGCTGCTTTTCCTGCCACATCTCCTCAGGAGCTCCTTTCCTGGCAAGCCCTGTGCTGCTCTTGTTCTGCACATGAAGTTCAACCAGCACGTGGAAATGGCACAGGGGCAGCAATGTGGAGCAAGCAGAAATCCTTTACCCTATGTTTGCATGAAATAATTTCTGGTCATGCTTAACAGCCACATCTCCGTGGAGTTCACTGACCAGAGAGGCCAAACAGCAGAGGGGATCCAAAGGCAGCAGCTGTCCCCTTTCCCTTGGGGACAGGGATGGCTCTTCTGCCTCTGAGGGAGCAGCTCCACCCAGGACGATGCAGAGGGGGGCCCTGGGACTCAATCCCATGGTGTGGAAGTTCAAAAACCTCCTCCAGCAGCAGCTTCCTGGGCCTGCAAGTGCAGGAGGGCTCTGTGCTGTGCTGCAGAGCCCAGGAACTGCCTGGTGCAGGTCCAAGGGGCAGAGCTGGCTGACTCCTGGGTTGGGAGCCCAGGAATAGATGTCTTACTGTCCACAGGCCACAAAGTCCTTTCCTACCCAGAAGTTTAACTAACTGCTGGTTAAGCAGTGGCAGTGTGGGAAAGATTTGGTTGCTCCAGTGGTCACAAGCGATGGCTGTCCAGACAAACTCTCTGAGCCATGTGAAGCCAATAAATCCAGCACTGTCCTGAGCATCAAACCCTGTGAAACCCTCAGAAGAAAAAAGAAAGTACTAAAAATCACTCATCCCATAAAATGCTGTGTCATATTTTCTCTCAGATGAAGGATACACAACCAAATCTCTAAAGCAAAAATCACCATCTCTGTGCTATCCTGATTTTGACAGAAGTTCTCCAAACTGACCAAAACCACAGTCCCTTGGGCTGGTGGTTATTTCTCTGAATTGCTGAGAGTGAGGACCTGGTTCAGCTGCTCACACACCTCTGTCTCACACCCTGTGGGCCACCCCAGCCTTGCTAAGCCACCCACATTATCATCTTATTGCAGGGGTTCCATACTGTTGTCTCCTTAGCACAAAAGTTTCATACCTTCTTGGTGTTTCTTGTGGGCAGCTCCTCAGAGCACTGACTCCTCCTTCTTCACAAACCAACCAACCAACTCCAGTTCCCCTCTCACCCAGCCACCCCACTCTTTTATAGCATCTTCTTCTCATTGGTTACAGCCATGGCCTGTTAAAGTCAGGCCTGCTCCTAATCTTTGATAATTGGCCCAGCTGCAACTCCTTGGGGGTAAGATTACTTTCTACACTATCTTTATTTTCTTGTATTCTATCCCCCTATACCAACATTCTGGAAGACTTACAGGACACGCCTGAGGCAGAAGACAGGCAGGATATTTTGGACCATATCAGATGGGCTGTGGGGACATCAAGATCTTCGTCTTTGCACTGACCTTCACTCAGAACTAAAAAATCCAGACAAAATCCACAGTGATGGGCACTGGGAGGGAAGCACAGAGAGAGAGGAGGATCCTTCTTGGAGTGCAGATAATTTTTCCCAGGCATGCTCATGATCAAGCCCAAACTTACCCTTATTCACCTTGTTAGAGCATCTTTTAATTCCCTGAAGCAGGATCTGAAGCTTCCCTGTGGAATTGAAGCTGGCTTCCCAAGGGGGTTTGTGTGATCTCCAGGAGTTAACATCCTAAAGCTGAATTAGCTTTAACACCTCTTTATTGAGTGGGTAAATATTTACATCGAATTGTCCAGACTTTAGCATAACAACTTCAATTCCTTCTGGCAAGAAAGCCAGCACAGGTCACTTTGTCAATGACAAGGCTTCCAGATAATTAAACAACACTCACTGGCCACTAATTTATATACATTATAACTCAGACTAAAGAACTCAAATAGAATAAACTTCACAGACACTAAACACTTATTTGCTGTGACACTATTTACATTTGGGTCTACAGAAAGCAGTAAATCAAAAGAGGACTTTAGAAGAGGAAGAAGAGAGAACAGTCTTCCTTTTCCCAATATTAATATTTAATAACCTTTCAGGCATATGCACTTTTGGATGCAATTCCTAGAAATAGGAGTTTTACATAAGGACTTTATTGAGCCAAGAGAATTAATGGCTAAAAATGCTACATCTGCTTTTTCTGGCATAGTGGCAGGGTCTGTTGGGAGATTTTAGAGCCTGGTGTGAAAAGAAGCAAAGGAAGATACGTAAAAACATGTTAGAAGTGATTGGTCATGTGGCAGAATTTGCAAATTGAATGTTGCAAAGTTATTTCCAGAGGTGCTCTGAATTCTTCTTTGTGGGAAATAAGTCAAAGAGAATAAGGAATACAAATAATATTAAATCAAAAGGGCACTCTCCCCAAAACCAGGCTAGAAAAGATATTTGCATAATCAAAAAGTCTGGGGGCTTGAGGTGTTGTTTTTTTTTTGGTAAAACTAAAAGTGAGCCTTGAAAACAGGGAAGCTCAACAGGCAAGAAATAGAGCTGCAATTCCAGGGGTAATTCATCTCTTCCATGGGGAAATAAATAAATCAATCAATTTCTGTTAATGTTGCTGGCTTTTAGTGTCTGGTGCTCAAATTTTGTCACCATCTTTAATTTTCATCATATGATTTAGTAAAATTATTTTAAATTATGCAATTTATAACCATGTGTGGAAAAATAATTTCCTATTCCTTTTTCTTCAATTTCCAAACCAATGTTCAAGCTGGTTTTTCTTTACTTTGAGCCTGGTGCTTCTGTATTTTCCAAGGTGTTTTATTTCAGGAAAATGTTCATGAAGATAGGTTGCATTCTTGATTGCTTTTGTATTTCCTTAGTTGTTGTATCTTTTATTACTCTTGGCAACAAATCAAAACCAGCAGAGGTGTCTTTTCACTTGCAAGCAGAGAGTATTATATACAGCTTATCACTTCATTAAATCAATTGTTGTAGTGATTCCTCAGCTTTTCTTGGCTGTTCTTCCAGTCCTTTTGAGTTTTCCCAAACATCACAGGGTACAATTAGTGCTAATAGTCAGCCATTATCTACATCATTTTTCAAACGGGAAGTGTTTGATACATTTTGCAGTGCAGGAGATCTGTCAGTTAATGAAGCCAGCAGGAAATGCAGACATTTTTTTCTTCGTTTTAAGTGTTATTATTTCACATCCTGTTTGGTGTTGAGTAAATGCACTGCTTAAATGTGGAGTATATTTTCTCTGTGGGCACACAAGAAGGGAAGGTACAAGCCCAGACAGATATCTCATGGTAAGAGGCTTAGCAGATGTTTGTATTTAATCCCTCTCAGGGCATTGAGAGAGACCTCGATGCCTTTCAAGGCAGACACCAAGGTGCTTCCTCTGGATGCCAGAGGAGTTTTCACTCTCATAAATAAGAGGCCTTATCTGCAACCCTGAAAATGAAGGTTATTTTCAACGCAGCCCTATCCGACGGCATGCAGCAGGAGGCAGCCTCTCAGTTTGCCCCATGGGTGTCAGCATCCCTGGTGCTCCATCACACAGCCCAAGGCTCCAGCCAGTCTTGGTGCCTCCTTCCAAGGGCTGCTCTTGCTCACTGCTTCCCATTTTAGGCAGAGCAGCCACGAGAAGCTGTCCTGCTCTGGAGCTGTTATTGCAGAGACAGCGTCCTGACATTTTTTCAGCTCAGTATTGCTACTGGATTTGTGTACTTGTGTTTATATACATTTTAGATTCAAAGGGCTCCCCTGTGCTGGAGTACATCCAGACTCACAGGCAAGGTCACATTAGGGAGAGTTTTCCTTGACAGCTTCTTGAGGAAAGGCATTTTCTGCACTTTCTGCACTGAACCCAGGGCTACAATTCATCACCAGAGGAATCTTTGATGGGGACGGCCAGAATCTCCAAAACATGCAAATCAAAGTAAATATTTTGGAATTATTATGGTGTCAGAAGAGGTCCTCATCTAATACTCTTTCATCCTGGGAGCTGCAGAGATAAGAAGTCACTCTTCTACCCCTGCCCAGAAAAATTGCCTCTGACAGGGGGCTTATAATCAAAATAGAAAAGAAAAGGCAATGCTAAAATACTGCCCATTCAGTGTGAAAATGGAGAAATACAGGGCCAATCTTAGTCACAGGGTCCTGACCCCACTCTCAGACACCTTGACATTTTTAGGCTCTCTAAGTGATGTGAAAATGAAGATTAAGTGGAAATTGATGTTGAGAATGTCTTCAGCATGAAGAACAAGGCCAGTGGCAGCCCCATTATCTGGAAGGAGGAAAGCAGGATCTTCTCAGGGATGTGCTGAAGGATTGAATGGAGGTACAGCAGGAAGGACGGAAAAAAAAGGAATTTTTCACTGGTAAAAGCTAAAGGAGGCCAGGATTTCTAAACCAACACTAATCACCTCCCTGAAAGCTGACAGGAAAATAAATAAATGTAGGAAATAATTACTGGCTATAGTAGCATCAATACAAACATTGCATATCCCTGGAACAGTCTCCTGATCATCATCATCCAAGTGATGATTCCACAAGAAGATAGATCTTACAACTACCAATCTCTTCAGATGATTGAAGCATTGAGGCTTTCCCTGAGCACTTTGATGGACACTGTAATGCTCAGCTCAAATATCTGTATTCAAATACCTTTATTCTGCCTAGGAATGTACACTGCACTGTCTGGCAGTGTCCTGCAGACTGGGAGAGACTGTAGGGACAACGGAATTGCAAACTCACTGCAAACTGCTGTCTCCCTCAGCATCTGATACTGAGCCATGGGTATTTTATTCTCTCCAATAAAATACGGATTTGAAGGCACAGCTTTGCTAAGTCAGTGTCATAAATAGTCCACACATACTGAGCCTAAGAATCTTTCCAGGTGATTGAATTCCCACTAAAGAAATATTGAAACTGCCCATTTTCCATGTGAACTGGGTGATCATTTTCTTTCCTCTGCTAGGGACACTGAAGTCACTAAAACAACTAAAAATCTTATCCTGCTAATAGACAAGCTGGCATTTATATAGATGTTATTGCAATTTACCTCTCAAAAGCTCACTAGTAGATCAAAAGCTTGATAACACTCTTTAGAATATGAATCATACATTTGTCTTTTCCTCTCTGGTGAAGTCTTTAGTGAAATAATATGTGCAGAAAAATAATACGTGCTTCTCCTCGAGTTGGGAGATGCATGAAAGTGCTGGAGGTGGTTTCCTCTGTGTTGTGCTAAATCAGGGGCTGTTGCATGTATCCTCATGTTAAAATGATAGAACAAGTGCCTTGATTGCACTGTTTTATTTCAGAGTGTGGTTCTCAGCCTCCTGTTCAATGACTTCATAATAGCCTGGGGTAGATCCCAGTACCGCTCAATGTTTTTCTGTGCTAGCTCACATTTTTCTTTGCTCAGGTTTTCCTGACCAAACCAGATTGGGATTTAATATCTTTAGTGTTTCAAAGGTTGCTTAATACACACCAGCCTGGAATAACTTGAGTTATTATTTTCTAAGACCTTCAGATTTGTCACTGGAAGGCCAAGCAGTGGAATGACCACGTTATGTTCCAAACATCTCTAAAGCTAAAACAAAAGCAGCAATACAAATACATATGTCAAGGACTTGTGCTTTTTCACCATTCCTTTCACCATCCCACACACACTTGTTGTTGTTCCAGCTCTTCTGAAACATTCTCCCAACATTTATGTAATGCAAGTAATTCCAGTTTCTGCCTTCCATGGGATTGCCTCTGTGTCCCAGGTTTAAGTTTTAACATGTTTAAGTCTTAGTGCTTTGAATTAATTGCATGTGAACTCGTTAATTGAGAAAGCAGTTTTAAAAACCTGTGTTGTTTAATGAGGGGATTACAGAATCAGACCAAGATAAGGACTCTATGAAAACTGGAATAATTTGGGAGTTGGAAGAAAAGGTCATAGGAATTGTGTTTGTCTTTCAGGACTTTTTGGTGATGGCAACTTTAGGCACCTGAAGTCCACCTGAATCTTGGCCCAAGGAGCACCAAAGGACATTGTCACACAGATCCAGTGACAGGAAAAAAACTGGCTGGGGCTCAAAGGAAACAAATGCCTGTCATGTGTCTCGAGACTAGGAATAAATAAAAATATTGCATTAAAAAGAGTTTTTTTTCAGACACATGCTTCAAATCTCAACCTAAAGAATATCTGGTGATGAACAACCACAGAGACAAACATCAGGTATTTGTACCTCTGCCTATGCAGCTGCTACAATTTCCCTACTTTTCTATGACTCTGCAAATTTATTTTATGACAGTGGAGAAATTAATTTTATAACAATACATGCTCTGACAATGAGCATTTGGTTTCAAATGTCAAGTGCCACAAAAAGAGAGGCTTATTTTAACAATTTATTGCCAGTGGAAATGGGTGAAGACCAAAAGGCCTTCCAGGATATTTATTGGTCTATCAGGCAATCTAAAAGTACATGAGTACAAGCACAATCTCGGATTCTATTGTTGTTTCCAGTAAGACATATAAACCACTGTCCACATTTTCCAAAACAAAGAGGGCAATAACCTTCTTCCTGAATTTCCTATCACTACAATAAGCAGATTTCAGCTGCTCTCAGCTTCACCAAGCTGAACTGAAACAGAGCAGTCCTATCTGTAATTAGAATTCATAAATCACTCATTCAGATTGTGTATTTTTTGTAATTCAAGGTAGGCAGGATGTGTTATGCTGACTTTTAAATCCAATCCATGACCTCCTGTGTTTTGAGAACAGGGCCAAAGATGGAGCTGGGAAATGAGTGTCTTGGTGTTACAAGACACACTGTGCATTTGTGAAATACAGTTTGGAAAGCATTGCAGAGTGGCAGCCATGCACAGGAAATTTGATATGTAACAGATTTAGAACAGTTATAAGGAACAACTTCCTTTATGATGACGTCTAGGAAGTCATTTATCATCTCACAGAGGAGTCTGGCACCTTAAAGTGTTTATCTAAGGAAAGGAAATGAACCCCTGTCATCTAATAGAAACAGTATTTGATCCATCTCACAAAGAAGTACACTGGTCAAAGGAATTTTAAATAATCCTCAGCTCCAGCATTTGGCTATACCTGCTTCTTGTCTCCAGGAAGCTCTCAATCCATTACTTTCCTGGTGTTTTCCTTTCTTTTCAATCCTTTCCTTATTTAGACAATCTCTGGGTTTGAACATTATCCAAGATTAATTCCTTTTCAGATTAAATTAACAAATACATCCAGTTACATTGAGTTAAATAGCAGGTGTATTTTAAACACACCAAAAATTTAGTTTTCAGGAAGAAAACTAACTTGGGTTCACTAAATATTCCCCAAGTTTATTCCTCAGACTGGAACACAAAGGCACCACTTTTAATGCATGATCCAAAGTCCATGAAAACCTTTCCACAGCCTTCAATGGGGCTTTGATTAAGGCATGTGGGTGCGACCATCATTGAAAGCTTTGCTGAAAGTCTGTTATGGGGAGAAATCTTTTTAAAACAAGCAGAGAATGAGGAAAAGAGGCAAAACAGAGGACAGGATGGGAACAGGTTTGATGGGAAGTATAAAATGGAGTGAAAATAGCAAGAAAGCCCATGAGGAGAAATGAGAGCCAGAGTGCACAAAATAGTAGATTTATTGGTCCTCTGAGATGGAGATTTGAAATTGATTTGTGGGCTGAGAAATCTAAGCAGGCATATGAATAAGACACCAAGGACAGTAAGAAATAATGATGACTCTTCCCATAGTATTTAGGGATGGATGAGAAAATAGGTAGGGAGGGGATCTGTGAAAAAACAGAACCCTGGAGCTTCAAGTTTTATTTGCTAAGTCTTGGTAGTGAGAGCTTTAACTGGAAAAGGGGCAGCCTAATGCAATCTCCAGCCTGCTGTCCAAGGTTCCATGAAGGTAAAACTAAAAGAAAAGTGTGAAATTTGGTATCTCAGAGAATGTTTGCACCTTTTATGGCTTCTTCTGCACCAAACAACCAGATGGACATAGAAGTGTCCTTTTCACAGGACAAGTGTGAAGGAGGTCACAGGCTCAAAGTGATCAGTACTGAAAGTTGCAGTTAATTTCCCCCCAAAAATTAAATACAAACTGAAAAATTGGTCCTGGTCTGCAGTCCAGAAAATCAGAAGAAAGAAGACTGTAGGGAGACTAAAGGATATGATTGTTTTCTCTGTCAGGGGGAATAAAATTATGAAGTGAAAATAAAATTTGAGCAAAAGCTATTGTCAAATATCAGCTTCTGGTCACGGGGCAGTATGGAAACTGCTCTTTAGGGTTTATTTAGAGATGACTGCTCTCTAGGGCTTCAGACACAAAATATTCCTGTGAAGAGACCAATAATAACTGAAACAAGTTGAATTTCTAGTTTGAGGACAGTGTTGATTGCCTCCTCAGGCAGTGCAGGTGAGTTCTAGAACCCTTCAGTTTTCTCTATCACTAGGGAGCCACTGCATACACAAACTTTCCCTAAAAATCAAACATAAGCAAGTAAAAAAAAAAAAGGAAGTTATTTTTCTGTTCCCTTTGACCTAAATCTCTCTTTTTGTGATGGTTCATCATGACCACCCCTGAGTTTCCCACCTTTAAAGGATCTGCAGGGTTCAAAGCTTGTGGTACCTGGCTTGTCCTGACTGTCAGGTTCATCAGCTTCCTTTAGCTATGCTCTTGGCTTCCCCACAGGATTTACACCTCCCTGGGCTCTTTGCCTTTCCCCACGGCAGAGAAAGCTGCTGGGACAGCCTTTGATGCTTTGTTCTTGGTGCTGAATTAAGCACATTCCCACACAACAGGATCACAGGGTTTATTCTGGCAAATAATTCCACTTGGTATTCCCTGCCTTCTTCCTCCCCTACCTGTCATGGGACGTGGCCAATGCTGTTACCCACCTTCCATCTCCCTCCAACTCTCAGTTAATGGGTTTATGAAGAAGGTAAATATCTGCCTGATCACCTTTCACACTGTCCATAACCGATTTGAACCCCTCATTAAAAATATTTTTAGGAACTTCCAAAAGAAGGGGGGGGGGGGGTGGAGTGGGAGGAAGCTCCTTCCCCTGTCCCTGGTCTTGGAAAGAAACTCTGGTGACAGGTTTTAGCTATTGACATTTTTTCTATGCTACATCCTTCATCTGCAGAGAGTGTTATCTGACTGCAGAACAATGACAAATCAATTCCAACTCCTCTCTGACACAGCTTGCTTTCTTCTCTTCCTTTCAGTGGGTTTACACTGAGACCTCATTTGGCTGTGCTCCCCACCTGACTGAACTGTCCTCCCGTGACCTGTGCTTGTCTTTGGAGCAGCACATCAGAGGCAGGAGCTGGACAGGAAAAGGAAAAGTATCCCGAGTCCAACAAGCCTTTTAGGTTTATCTCTTCTCTGTGCTCCTGAAGGGCCAGTAAAACCTTAAATCCACTCTCTCAAGTACAGAACATCTGTCTTCCCCACAAGTTATCCAAGCTTTTTTTCCTTAACAACCTCACTTTGGCAAATTAGTCCTGTGTTTACTACCTTGGTGAGAGCTCGGAGTTTGAATTCCCAGTCTGGCCTTAATTTTCCAAATTCATTCTGCATATGCCATTCTCACAGTGCTTTTCTTTTCAGTTTTATGATGATTCATTACACATTTTCACTACTTGTAGAACTAAACCTCCTTCTTTCAATGAATTAATTTCTCTTCTTGAAATAAATTATCTGATTCTTCCCCCCTTCTCTCTTTAATTTGTTTCCCTTTCCCTGCGTAGACCCTGGCTTTGGCTGATTTGTAGCAATGAGAATTCCTGGGAAAGGTTAATTCCTCTAAAGATGTGTGAAACAGATGCTATGTCCAGGCTGCAGATTATTGTCACTTAAATCTACATAAACCCTGAATAATACCACTGAAACCAAAGGAAATAGATTTCAAATACCTATCCTATCTATCCTATGTTATACTTTTCAAGCAAAGAGTTTCATGCAATTTCAGAAGAAAAGAGGCCAACTTCTAAAGTGTTCTTGCTCTTATTGTAACATTTTTATAGGAAAACATGTTCAGCCTGATAAATTGTCTGAGCTAACATGTAAAAACCCTCTCTTTACCAAAAACCCAGAAGACTGGCTTGGCTTGTGTGATAGCATAACCTGCTGTATGTGTCATGCCCTCTCCTGATAAAGCATTTGATGGCAATTCACTACAAATCTCAGTCAGTGCCTCTGAGCCCTGAATGTAATTTTTTTGTACAAAATATTTTCATCTTTGGTGTAAATCCATTAATTTTAATATAATTTCCATTCTGCAAGTCTGTGACTACAATGGAAGTGGGGCTCTTGTCTCCTCCAAGGATAGTGTTTTATGTGTCGGTGTCATTTGAATGGAATTGGTTGATGCCTTGTGAAGGCTGACCTAGAATGGAGGCTGGATGGAGTCAAAAAATAAAGTAGGGATTTATTAAAAGGCCTCAATGGATCCACCTTGGGCAGCACAAGAGCCCAGCCAGGGTTGCACCCAAGATGAACCCAAATGGTCCCAAAATGGACAACCAGTCACAAGGTCTCTCACTTTTAAAAGTTCTGCTCCATTTGCATATTGGAGTTAATTGTCCAATTACAGTTTTAGGTTATGAAGTCCCATCCTTATTGTATTTCTTTCTTCAGCCCACGTTGTTTGTGCTCTTGGGCCTGAGATTTGGATCATTTGTCCTTGTCACCCAGCTAGAGAAGGAATTGTTTTGTCTCCCTGCTCTGTGAAGAGAGATTACCGTCCCTTAATATGAAGCTCAGAACTACACACTAAAGCAGCACAGAATTTGAAAAATATAAAAGCTAAAACCTGAGGCATCACAGTAAATAAAATCCCTTGCTTCCCCTTCAATATGTCTGTCTTTTAATACATTCATCCAAAAATTTCAAATATTTTAAAATCTTGTACCATCCGTCAACCTTTCAATGCTTCCAATTCTAGCATCTGCCAGCTGTGGATGTTGGCACTCTCCCATCATGATCATTTCTACTCTGCTCATCATTGGGCCCTCAAGAGTAAGGGATTAGAGAAAGCCTAAAAATAGCATGAAGGATGTCATTAATTTCCCTTCCGTGGAAAGGCAGACACTGCATGTTCTGTTCAGACCTTTGTCCACCGCAGCCTGTTCAGCCTTTCCACAGCTGCCTCCAGGCTGTGGTGCTCCTCCTCAGGAGCTCACAGAGCCTGGTAAGGCTGTCCCAGAGCCCTTCACACACTTTCCTGCTGTCCAATATCAAAAGCTAAATACTACTGAGATAATTCTGTCATTGCCTGGTAGTGCCTGAGAAAATTATTTCCCTAATGTTTTGGTTCCTCATCTACTTTCTGCCTACTCTGTGTCTATAAATAGGGTTAGTGTCATTTGAGCAGGGAACTGCAGCTTCGTGCTCAAGGTTTATTTCTGCTCCTCTAATCATCTGGTAATGGACTATGTTGTAACATTCCTCTGCATCAAAAGGAGTAGTCAGCATTTATTTTTGCTCCAGAGCCTGAAGACATCCTAACTGCTTCAGAAAAGAAGCAGGAAACCCATTGCCAAACATATAACCTGCCATCACCATATTGAAGGGTAGGTAATAGCACAGAGTGGGTGAGAGACAGAAAATGAGGAGAATGGTTAACCATAAAAAGATAACCAAAACAACAATGAGAAAATGGGTTTTCTGGGCAAGGCCATGATCCCCTGTCACTGAATCTGTCTGAATGAGCAGTTCATTTCCTACTGGTTTGTTCAAAAAAAGATGTACTTCTGAATAATTGTGTGTAGCATTAAGATTGTTTCCTGTGTGCTAACCAAGAAAGGAAATAACCTCTGAAGGGATTGGGAAGTGGTAAAGGACAGAGCTTAGTCCAATGTGATTTTTTCCAAGGGAGAAGGCACAAGGGAAAGTGGATTTGCTTACAAATGAAGCAGAGAACTTTATTGAGGACACCCACTGGTGCCACTTGCTGAGTACCCTAAGCAAGATCACTGGAGTGAGCTTTAATAGTGGTTGAGATTTCTTCATGTTGTTTCATCCTTATTCACAGAAGTTTAGTTGAAAGAATTTTTTCCAAAATATTTTTGGTCCCCCACACAGTGTCCTGCTGCCGTGGGATCGTTTGAGGTCAGGACTGTCCCTGTGTAACATGGGGCTGTCTCTGGGGATGACTGACACCAGACAAGCCTTGGCACAAGGGCCAGGGCAGCATTATCTGTAGGATCTCGGCTCCCCCATTTCCTCATGTGGAGACAAATCAGGAATAACAATGCAGGCCCTGCTCAGCAAGGCCTCAGCCCTCTGGCAGCCTCTCTAATCTGCACCATATTTAAAGATCAGACCACCTTCAAAGCATCACTTGACTTTATCTCTCCTTGTGGCTGTTCACACTGTCCTGGCCAAACTGTTTTACTGCATTTTATCTGCAGGCTTGCCGTGACTCATGCAGAATGTGGCCACCCTCCCACTGCCACGGCCTGTCACCGTCCTGCTGCGGCCCTGTCCCCAGCCCTGTCCCTGCTGCAGTCCTGTCCCTGTCCCTGTCCCTGTCCCTGTCCCTGCAGCAGTCCTGTCCCTGTCCCTGTCCCTGTCCCTGTCCCCGTCCCTGTCCCTGTCCCTGTCCCTGTCCCTGTCCCTGTCCCTGCCCCTGTCCCTGTTTCTGCCCCTGTCCCTGTCCCTGCCCCTGTCCCTGTCCCTGTCCCTGTCCCTGCAGCAGTCCTGTCCCTGTCCCTGTCCCTGTCCCTGTCCCTGAACCTGTCCCTGAACCTGTCCCTGTCCCTGTCCCTGCCCCTGTCCCTGTTTCTGCCCCTGTCCCTGTCCCTGCCCCTGTCCCTGTCCCTGCCCCTGTCCCTGTCCCTGTCCCTGAACCTGTCCCTGAACCTGTCCCTGTCCCTGTCCCTGCCCCTGTCCCTGTTTCTGCCCCTGTCCCTGTCCCTGCCCCTGTCCCTGTCCCTGCCCCTGTCCCTGTCCCTGTCCCTGCTGCAGCCCAGTCTCTGCTGTGGCCTAGTCCCTGTTGCAGCCCTGGCCCTGGCCCTGGCCCTGGCCCTGGCCCTGCTGTGGCCTGGTCCCTGCTGCCATTGCTGGAGTTGCAATGGCGTGTGCTGTGCCTCCAGATGAGATACAGCTTCCCACAGCAACCCTCAGCTCTCATCATTTCTTATCCATGTTTTATTGAGGATCTGGGGCCTGGCATGAATCCTCTCCCCACGTCACTTCAGATGAATATCTGTGGTTTCAGGATGGCAAAGGGATAACCCACACTGCTGTGGCTGCCACGCTGGTTGGAATCAGTTCCTGCTGTCTAGAGGATTAAACACTACTGAGTTACTTCTTTGTGAAGGATTATGTACCCAGAAAATAGCATGAAGTAGCCATCCTCTGGGATAAAAGTACCTGGAACACTGAAAATGAGCAGTTTGCTCTACTTGGGAGACCCTATATGTTATCTTACTAATTCTGGAGGGGGAGCAAGGGTGTTATTAGTTTGCACTTCACAAACTTTGTGAGGTGTTTCTGAGGACAAAAACGATGAGACAGGCAATGTTCAGGCAGACAACCCTTCTGATTAGGATTTATTTAAAACATGTGGACTAAGAGCTGAATTTTCCATGTTCACAAGAGAGAAACATTCCTATGTTATTCTGTGTTTGTTAGTAAGAAATTAGGCAAACCAAGGCCAAGATCAGTAAAGCATGTAAAGCTTTGCTTAACTCTATCCTTAAGCAATGGAGCTTTTCAGAACTTGCCTTCTTTAGCCCCACACTAAATCCTGTTGCCCTCAGTTTCACATTAGCACAAGACTTCTGTTGACTCTCTGTGAAAAGTTCTGCCAAAAACCACAGCCCAGAACAATTCAGAGGCACGATGGTTTTAAAACAGCATTAATAAGCTTCCCCTCTGTATTTCTGCACAGTCACAGTATCTGAACCTGCCTTTCAACAGGTAATACTTGGACAGTATTTTTCATTACAAATCTTTCCCACAATGGCAAATTAAGCTGAAAGGAAAAGAATAAAAATTACTTTTCTGTTTTCAATAAGAATTCCCATGCTGTACTAATGGGAGGGGATCTTGCCAAGAAGTGTCAAGCTCCATCTACTGGCATTAAATTGAATTTGTAACTCAACACGCAGAGTTTTGGGTCTATCTACAAGAAACAAGCAGGCAATTTCACTGTCTTTGTAGAATTTTTGTCCAATTCCATTATACTCTATGTTGATCCATCTTATTTAAATATCAGCTATATTTTCAAACTCTTGTGACATTTGCTGAGTTATGTGAGCACAGGAGAAAAGTCTTTCACTGCATGAGGTGCTGGGCTGTGCATAAATAACAATATCCATGCAGCAAAACCAGAGATGTTTGTAGGGCTCTGTTTCATGTGGTGCTCACCTGACCTGTGGAAAGTCACTTTTCAGTGGTATCAAGGAGGACAATTTATACCTGTAAATAGTTCCCCAAATGATTAAATAGGGAGGGGAGATCTCCCTTCAGCTGCCATGCATGAGGGAGCAGGGAACAACAAATGTGGGCTGCAAAAAGAGACACATCTCATCCTTTAAGCAAGGATACAAAATTGATTTTTTTCTATCAGTATTTACCTCAAACTCATAATTTATATATACACACTCTGCCTTTTTATATACACTCTGCCTGCTCTTAAGTGTAAAATTCCACAGACTGGAAATAAATTCAATGATCATTTTGAAGAAGAGCAACTGCTTCTTGTACCTACAATTTTTATGTCAGGTGGGACCTTTGATAACCTAGAGATAAAAATACATCATGCTAAAGTCATACTGAGTAAATGGGCACCATAACAATTCTGTGTATTCGTGATAAAATAAAATCAGTCAACTGAAATACAGAAAGGCAAGGCTTCTGTAATAGGACATCACACAAATTCAAATTACTTTCAAGATATTGAAGATATAAAAGGCTTGAAGAAGTGCATTTCTTCCTGACTGATGAAAAAGAAACATCATAGATTTTTAATCTCATTGAGCCAAAAAAATAAGAAAAAGAAGGAGAGAGCAGGAAAAGCCTTGACAGGAATCTGGTGCTCAGAAAATTCAACAATCAGAAAAGTCTGTGATTAGTGTTAATAGAAAATAACATCCCATCCGTTTCATGTTTATTTATTTTGAGGGAACATTCTTGCCTGGAATTGCATCCTGTTTCCAAAAAAGCCACTGTGCTGAAGCCTTCCATGTACCAAGATGAGGAAAGTAGGTCGAGCAAGCCCTGTTAATCTGCAGTGGAAGTCAGCTGGGGGGTGTGCAAGTTCCAGCTGCCACCAGGACACTCCTGCTCACCTGGCCGAGATCCTGCCCTGGTCCCTTTCTCCTGGAGCACTTTGCACAGCTCATCCTGCCTGGAGCTGGAAATCCAAATCCTCTCCCCATTTTCCCGTGGTTTGTGCTGTTGGCCATCAGCTCCACACTCCAAACTTCTCCTCCCTTAGCTTTTCTGACTCTGCCCTCTCCTGGCTAGTTTCCCTCCTTGTTAATTGTTTCCTCCTTCCTGAGGTAGGAATTGAGGGGAATCTCACCAAGATCAGTCCTTGGCCCTTCTGTCCCCACTCTGTGAATTTCAATGGATGCAGTTATTAGAAAATAACTGGTTTTGTTTCACCACACCTGAAAAATACTGGTGACCACATCAATAATGTATCTGCTATTTTTCAATCATCTTTATTCTCTGGGAAATCCCATACCAAGGCATAAGGTCCTTGACAATACCTCCCCTTGTCTTCTTTTCTCAAGCTTAGGAACAACAGCAATGTAATTTTATGACACCATCAATAGAAGATTAACAAAAGTGCCAACTGAAAGTACTGTGAAAATATTATCATTTTCGTGTTTCAGTTTGGGTTTTTTTCATTTTTGGTTTGTTTTTTTTATATACTTCTATTCCTGTTTTGATTTAAACACTCATTTAAACTAAAACTCACTAATAATTAAATCTATTTTGCCCAGCTCTGAGCTTGGCAAATGCTCTCCTGTCACCCTGAATCTGTTCCAAAATCCTTGGCAAAGTCATGGCCCTGAACTTGCTCATGTCACTCCATAGCCCCACTCTTCCTCCTCCTTCAGCCTTGCTCAAAACCCCTCTCTGAAATTCCTCCAGTGCTTCTTGCACCTGAGCCTGACAACTTTACTCAGACAAGCTGTGGAGCTCTGTCTTACAGAGATGTCCTTGACTGCCCTATTAATTTTCTTCATTTATATTTTTATGCAACTGTTTGTTACTCTTTTGGGGGAGATTTCCACAGAGATCCCCTCCTCCAGAAACACCCTAGGCCATAAAGTGAGTAAGACAAAATGTGACTTACTAAGGTGTAACTTTGTATGTCAATTTTACACTCCAGCCTTTTACTTTTTTTCTTGTTCCTCTGTTGAGCAACACCTTACCTGCCTTCATTAATGTCATATGAAATATCTGATGCATAAAGGATTTGCCTCTGGCAGCCTCTGACAGCCTTAAGCATCCTGGAAGCTTTTAATCAGCTGTAAATATGGAGGTAATCTCATTCAAGAAAATGGGGCTAACCAATTGGGACTCTTGAGTTTAATACTCAGGCCCTTAAATAGTCAAAATAGTCAAAATGAAAGAAACTAAATAAAAGAAGCATATTTTGGTACTTTCATAACACTGAGACAGTATTCCAGTCATTTTTCTCAGAGTGCTCAGTGGGAAATGTTGGTATCACAAATCACATAATTTGTCTTTACTAAGAGCAAAATTCTCCTTTAGTATTTCCTGGAGCAGCCTAAGGCACTGATAACTCTGGAAAGAAGAGAGGCCATGAGTCAAATATGGGGAGCAACAGTGCTCCAGTATCCAAACAACTTTATGCTCTTTATTTTGCCTTGCCAACTTGTCATGATCAGACATTTTTCTTCAGAGAAATCTGTGTGAGATAGAGGCAAAAATATTTGGAGAATCTGGGCCTAAAGTCATCTGATAAGGAAGCAGAGGGCTGGGGGCAACCTCTTATTATTTCTGAAGTGGGAGAAGACACAGAATTGCAGTACTTTGTCCTCACTGTCCTCACAGTCCCAAAGGGGATCTTTAACCTGGGCATGGGCTTCAAGAACATTTTACGGTACCCTGACAGCTCATCAAAAAAAATGCACGGTGATAAGAGAAAAAGCTACAGAAATCGTAAAAAAATCTTTATTCTTCTTTATTTGTTCTTTGGTTTTTCTTGTTGTCCTTCTTTCCCCTGAAAAACAAGGATTCTGACAGCTCTGCCTAATACAGTAAGACATCACAGGGTTTACCACAGACAGGATTTCATTCTGCCCTACATTTGGCTGTATTGGTTGGTGATGCATATTTTAAATTTACAAGCTGCTCTGCTGGGTATATTTAAGTGTGCATAACCTTTCCCCTGCAGTTACCCCAGCTGTTTTCCCTGTTGCCCTGGCACCTGTCCCTTCCTGAGCATTGCCATAAAGCTCCCTCCTATTTTCCTACTGCCCTGTCCATGGCCCTGCTCTCTGTGAGCAATCCCACATCTCTGCTGTGTCCAACAAAGAGGACTTGTCTTCACCTTGAAATCCTTCTAGAATTGTACTTTGCTTATCCCTGTTCGCTGTTGAAATATCAGTAGGGAAAGGCAACATCATGGACATTGGAGACTGAAAAATTCCCTTCCCTGTGAACTGGGATGGAGTAGAATCTGTCCCTGCACTCTCTCTCTGCATCTTCTCCACACTTCCTAGCCAAATTTTCCCTGGGAAGTTTCACTCTGTTTTTTGGGGATTTTTAAATCTGATGCGAGATGTTTGACTCCAGTTAAGAAAACATACTTTGATGGAAATGCATTTGGCTGAAACTGTTCCAAAGCATCAGCTCTAATCACCTCTGACTTTTAAGCAACCCCTGATAGCAGCCTTCCACTGCAAACTTGGTACTTTTTCAAACTTTACAGTGGCCTGCTTCCTCCCAGGCTGTCTTGCAAATCCCCACAAAACTACGTCATCCTCCTCCTAATATCTCCCTTGAGGAAAGCTTGTAAAAAGGAAAAAAAAAAAAAAAAGGATTCTGCTGTACAAAGAAATTAATAATTCTAAAGAAAAGAAACTAATGCAGCAAAACAAGCACACAAACAAGCAACTTGCAAGTCAACTTTTTAGAAGTTACTTTTGTGTGAAGCAGGAACTTTCAGTTCAGCAGAAACTTTCTCTATGAGAGATTTCTCAGGACAAAGATAAAATTTCTAATTAAAAAAGACAAGATCAGAATACTGCAGGTATGTTTATATTCATAGCATTGAATTTCAGTTCCCCACTTGTCCTGATGAGGAGAAGCAAGTGCAGTGGATGCTGGGCATACTATGATTTTGGCTTTCTTTCTTTGTTTCCCTTTAAAAATAATCATCTGTGGTTTCATTTTAGGGCAAAGCCAAACCTTACCATGAATCTGCAGAATATCTTGAATGAGAAAGAGAATTGTTTTTCTATGCCTTCAATTTTAATTATTTAAACATTGCTCTGAATTGATTCCAGGCCCCAGACACCAATATGTTGGAACAGACAACAGAATGAGCTGTAGAAATATTTCAATATTGTTCACTCATATAAGAAAATCATGTTATACCTGTAACATGTCCTCTGTGTACTCATAAAAGTTATGCTTATATTACTAAAAAACCCAAGTATTGGGATATGTGACCATCCAACAGGGAAATCCATCTCTTCTGACTGTAAGAAGCTCCACTAATTGTAAATAACTATTTTTCTTCTTCAAAAGCTTTTCAATAAATCAATCCATTTTCATTTTCAAATATAGTATGACTAGTTGCCAAATGCTAAAAAGAAGCAAACGTTTCAATTGCAAACTTTTATTTCAAAGTGAAACACCTTTTTTGTGTCCTTTGCTTCATTTTTGTCAGTTTAGGAAATGAAAGTTTATGTTGAAGTGTTGGTTTGAAACAACAAAGCTAAATGTTCAAAGAAATTGCTTTACATGTCAGACAAGAAAACTATCAGTTCTAGCTAAAGATTAAGTCTCTATCTAGAATTGAAAGGGGTTAACTTTGAAACTACACTATTCCAAATAATATTTGAAATAACTTGGTACCCAGACTCTTCCTGCTGTCAGCAGATGGCAGCCTTGACATATTTCGGTGAAATGCAGGTTTCTTATGTGAAGTTTAAATTGGCTTTAGTCAGCATTTCCCTTTTGAGGTTTTTCCTTTGCTCTCCACACTATGTCCTGAGTTTCTCCCCATCTCAGTGGTCTGCAGTCATTTCTAGCTGAAGCCAGTCAGCCCAGAGTCAATTTGTTGCTTTAAAATCAGCACCTCTGCTTCTTAATTGCAATGGAATTTGGGGCTACAAAAGGATTTCCTAGGCAAACATACAAAAGGTAAGCTCAAGAGCAGGAGCCCAAATCCCCTTACCTGATTCATGGAGTTTAATTTTTATTTACACTGCAAGGTGACCCAAGTATCATAAACAAATAATGCTCAGCTATCCAAGGATTGCAAGACTGAATTCCTGCCCTCCTGCTCTCCTGCCCTAGTTTTACATGAAAATGCCAATACCTCCAAACCAGAGTAAGCATTTCCATGATGACTTTTTTTTTTCCTCCAAAGAGCTGTGTGTCCATTATCCTTCTTGTTGTTTGTGAAAAATTCTGAAAAATTATTAGCTTAAAACTCCAGTATTTTAATCCATGAGCGATTAAAATTTTTGAGATCTGAAGCTTGGTCTATAAGCAGAGCAAAGGAAACATTAGGTGTAGCATTGACTGCTGCTGTTGCCATCACAGTCATGTCACTTCTAAAAAGAGAAGAAAGTTAAGTCCGAGATGAAATTAGGGACTCAAATACCTGTGAGGTTTCTAGAAGTAGCAAGTACCCAAATCCAAATTTTGGAACTAGTTTCATAACACTAGGTCAAATCCTCTTGTCTGGAATATACTTAAATCATTTGGTTTACTGGACTAGAAACTTCAGCCTGAGTTTGGTGCCTCAGCCCTCCTTCATTTACTGCTACTTGATGTTAACAGGAGATTTCCCTTACCCCAAGCTTCCTAGGCCTTGGATGAGAAGGCAGAAGCTCACAGCAAATGCCACTTACACAAGAGTCTGAGGTGGAAAATAACAGTAAAGCCCTCAGTTCATGAATATCCAGAGTATGTGTGCAGGATCTCTGGTTTAAAACACATAATCCTGAAGACATCTATTTAGCCAAGTGAATTTCTTTTTTTAAATTCCTGAAATTCATGCCCAGATCAATTTCAAATTGAGTTTGTTTTTACTTTAGAGATATCAAATCAACACTTGCAGGCCTTGGATGCTACTTCTGGAGAGTGTATCAGAAAGGAAAGTATTCCTTGATACTTGGGGGAGATGCATCTGAGATAGCTAATTGTAAGATTTGAAATGTGTAATGAGCTCCAGGTACTCATGCAGGTGGTTCTCCAGGAATATTGTCCTAATTTTCTTTTTCATTTCCTTCCCTTTAATCAGATGCTCTGATAATCAAACCAGCCTGAGGCAGGTAATAGCTCACTATGAAGCTCAGGGAGAGCCTGAGGCTGAATATGCTATATGCTGAGATATGAATAACAAATAGGTATTTGCCCCCTGCTGTTTTTCCTGCCACATCCCTTGGCAGAGTTGAGAAGTGAGCACAGGACTTGTGAAGACAACACGAGTCTTGTTTTATGGCAAGGAAGGAGCTCTCTGTGCCCCTGCCCTGAGCTCAGTTCCCACCAAAAGCACAGCTCCTCACTGCAGGATGAAAACCTCTAGCAACAAAAATCTGATTGATATATCAAAAACCTGTGACTGAAGGTGCAGATATTGATGTTTTCAGTGAGCTTTTATTGCTCAGGACTTCATGTTCCTTAATTATCATGCAATTGTTGATACTGCACCGCGTTCATACCCCCTGGAGCCATACGTGACTGAGGTGACCCCATAGCATTTATAAACACACTTTGTTTAGTCACAGGGTTTATCTCACCATAAAAGGGAGCAGTAAATAAATAAATAAATAAATAAATAGATGAAACTCGCCACACAAAGGACAGGTTTCCAAATTCAGGATGTTGGATGTTTTACTTTGAATCCCATGGCTTCAGAAACTCACAAGAACTTTTAAAGCTTGAACTAGAAAAAGCACATGTGCGCTTCTGAGGACAACAGAGCCTGCCTGCTTGAGCCCGGGATTAAGTGTGTGAACTGATGCTGACACTCTGTCATCAGCACCCAGAGCTCCTCCAACTGGGCCTGCCACACACAGCACTCGTGGGTTCACGCCACCCCTCCTAAAGATAGCAAAGCGAGCCCAGGGAGCCTTTGCTCCGGTTTCACCCTCATTAGATGAGTGATGACAGCTCATAGTAGTGGTCCCCCGTGGCCAGGCAACAAGCAAGGCCCCCCACTGCTGCTGCCCACCCTGATGGCAGCTGAATTTTGCCAGCTGTTGTGGCAACCGATGGGACGCCAGCACAGATCTCCCCGTGTCTGTGCTTTTGGTGAAAGTTCCCCTGCAGCCTCTCACTCCTGAGAAATGTGCCCCCCCAAATCCAGAATTCTGGTTAAAAGTGTTTTCCCTGTTTCTCTTTGCAACTTGTTTTACCAAAGATAACCTGAAGAAGTCATAAACATCCTCAGTGTCTCCTCCTTGTTTTGAATCTTTTCAATATTGAGCATTCCCATCTGTGAAATCACAATTCATCTGAGAAAGTGTTTGCTAATTAAAAGTTTGATTTTGGTGTCTTTGAAGTATCAAATCCATTATATGGTTACTTCAGCCTAATCTATAATAGGATCTTCATGTGTTCATTTAGTGCCATTGGCTGTAATCTTATCTAGGCTCCAAAATAAGTTGAACTCATAGCACTTCAAGTTTTATGGTCCTTCCCTGCATTCACTATTTTCTGAGTTACTGGATCATGCCTAATTTCATGGGTCTATGAAAGGGCTGTTTGCTAAGTCTGTGTTAGCAATTAAATCTAGGAAAGCTTCTTGAATTATTTCCAGTGTGCAAAAACTTCTCAGAAAATGTGGGAAGGGTTTTGTTTCTGTGCTGTAAATGTGTTGATTCATTGCTCCAACCATTTCCTAGTAAAATATCACACATCATTTGATGCAGATGAAGACAAGGCAGAGAGCCAGGCATAGGGCATGGTTTGAGAACATGATGAAGCCTTTGTTGTCCTCTAAGTCATATTTTAAAAAAACTCTCCTTAATTACAATGAGGAATTGAGATATTGCAAATGTTTTCTTAATACCATCTCTTGTTTCCAGCTCTCAGAGAAACAAGGATCTTCTTCTTTCTAGAGATACTGTGGTGCATGAAACATCAGGAGTCGCTGAACAAAGCACTGATCTAAATCCAAACAGAAGAGAGTATTTTTATGGAAAACTCTATCATCGCTCTGTGCTGTGGTCAGAGAGCTGTTCCTTAAACAGCTCTGAGTTAATACATTCTGTTACATCTTAGTGCTTACTCATTTTTGTTCTAATTACAAAAGTAATTTCATGTTTCTATTGAAAGCTATTCAGTGATAATTTTAAGCCTTTATTTCATTTGCTGATTTCCTCAGCCATGCTGTGTTCTTGTGAAGACCTGCTGTCCTGGTTGTCTTTGTTTAGTGTGAACATCACAACATGCAACACTGGCACACAGTGCATACTCTGTATTTGTAATAGAAAATTCTAACTCCAGGGCAGTAAATAGCAACTCCTCTGCTTTAAATGCTGGGATTTGCTTGTAGTTATTTGCTTCAGATCTGAACTATTTAAGCAAAAGTATTCTTCCTTCTTTTTTTATTTTGTTGCACAATTCAATTTCCTCTACATTTAATTCATTCAATATCTAAAAAATTTTCTCCACTCTAAAGCTAACTCAGAGGCATTTTCTGAGGCCTCACTGAACTGCACCACTCCTCACAGACTGGTGCAAATCCCTCACACATTTTTATGATGTTTCTCACTACAGCAGCTGAGTGCAACACGAACAGGAATATTCATGTTTTTATGAACTTTTTGAGGTGAAAAGTGATGTCACACTGTCATTTTACAGCATTGCGTTCCAGAGAGCTGCACTGAGAGCAGTGTAAGTCCCAAAACTCACACTGAGCTGCCAGGCCTATGACCTTCAGTTCATGTAGCTGCCAGTATGAGAATTTCTGGCTCCACCTGTCAGATTGGGTAGGGAGGATCTAGACCCAAAGTCCAGTACCCAAGTCACAAGATCATTCTCCTGCATGTGAATAAAAACTGGCATTAATATAGGTCACTTGTAAAGTAATCAGTGAAAAGATGATCTGCAGTCAGGACCATGACAGAGTTATTCAGAAACATCAATGATATGATCTGTAGTAGTTCTGAACAGTTTATCACCTTCATTCACTAAAAACATTGTTTTAGCAGAAGAAGAGGAAGGACAGGAGCAAGTGTTGGGTCTGACATTTTTACTCATTTCCCTGGATTACCCTGGTGCCCTGAATTAAACCCCCAAAACTAACAAGAAACTATTTCCCAGAAAAAAGTCTCAGCCTGGTGTGTTTTTTCAGAGCTATTTTCACTGGTGTTTATTTCATGTGAGCTGATGAAAGTCCCAAGGGTTTACCTCAGACAAAAAGAGTGGGACAAACACACGAGTGTCCAGCAGCTCAAGCCAGCTGTGGCCAGGCTGCCAAAGGAGATAATTCCGCCAAGCCAAACGGCTTCCAGACTGTGCACTTGTGTGTCAAAGTGACATTAGTGTATTTTGACATAAGTGCTGTCTTTTATCAGGGATAAGCTTCAAAGCCACAGAGATGGAGAGATGGGAAACTGGAGGTTGACAGGAAAAATAGAAGCTGACAGAAAAACATAAAGAGAATTTGTTAAAATAAACCAAACACTCCGAGAGCCAGCGATACCCTCAAGCATCAAATTTAGAGCAAAGAGTGTTTTATTGCTTTGAGACCATGATAGTTTTGGCATGGTAAATAAATTTTCTCTGCAAAATGCAATGGAGTTTGAAAAGCCTTGTGTTTGCTCTAAAGTCTGGAGCTGCTTGCTGATGAGGGAAGCTTTAGTCACAGAGAACAGGGGTAGTTAAAATAGACTGACATGGCTGTTCATATCTATTTTGATTTAAGTTCTGGACAACTCAGGTCCTTACTTAATTTAAGTTTGGCAGGGAGCTCTACAAAAAGCAGTGGAAAGCACTTCAGCAATCCTACAGCTTGCTGAAGGGATGCTTTCAGAGGTGAAATTTTTTGCCAAAGTTTACATTCACAGCAGGCCAACAATGATACCAAGACCAGAATAAAGTATCCCCAGTCCTACCCTGGAGCTGAATCCCACAGCTCAATTCACTTGTGCAAGCAGAATTATTGTGGATTGCTGATAGTGTGGGTGAACTCACCCTGGGTCAGACCATTCCCCTGGACAATCTCTCCCTGATAGATTGCAGGGCACTTGGGATGCTGCCTTTGTCACAGGAAGGACAGCAAGGGGATCACACACCTTGGCTTGCAGCACTTCTCACTGAGGCTTCCTGTGTCTTTGGGTATTCCACGGGCCAAAGCCTTGCAGGATGGGGCTAAAGGTTTTAACTTGACATCAAAATTTTCTGCCAGAGGGATTGTCCAGCAAGGTAGGTCATTTCCCTCTTGAGTGTTTTCCTCCTCTTATCTCTGGTGGCTCCCAAAAGCACATATGTTTCACTAGAGCTCAAACTAAAACATCCAGCATCTGGTAAATCAGGACATCTCTGATCTTTTGGTCAGTCCCCTTTGACAGCCACACAGTCAATAAAAGGCTCAGAGGAGCAAGCAAGCTGAATCCCTCCCTATTCCTTTCCTGGGCTTGAAGCCTGCAGAAGACAGAACAACAATTTCCACCTTCCTACCCAAATTTCAGCAGTCAAAGAATTTGCCAATTAAAGGTGCCACAGCTTCTTCTGACAGCTGTCTATTAGCATGACTGATGTCTGTTGGAGTCCAGAAGCTTCTTCAGGGCACACATGAAGATCAAAGACTTCTATCTAAGTCCCTTACATCAAAATATTTACTTGCTGTCATCTGGACAGATAAAGAGAAGTCATGGCCTCAACATCTGACAACTCTCCTGTGATGCTATGAATGTGCCCCATTTGCCATTAATGTCCCACTGATATAAATAGGATATTGCAATGCCTACAGAAGGGTGGTTTGCAGACAGAGATAGCCAGATCAAATTCAACCTGGATAAGGCAAAAGGAAAACAGCCAGGAAGGAGGGATCACCAGGAAAATCGCACTTGCCGAAGTAAATGTACAGAGAGAACAAGCCCTTTAACTCAAATGACATTTTTTTTTAAATTCAAAAAAGGGCCTCTGATCCTTTAGGCCAGATCTGTGTGCTTAGATTTGATTCTCAGCTTGCTGTTATTCCTTAATGCCACACAGTCCACCACGGTTTAGTCACTCCAGCTGCCCAAGGCTGAAGGAAACCTTTCATCACTTTGATTAGCAACATATTTATAAAAGTGCAATATCATATCTGAAGAAAGCCAGGAAACACTGAGGGAACAGAGAGGCTCCACAGCACATTTTGAGACAAATAAAGAACATTAGAAATAAAAAAGAAATCATAAAGCAATATTAAAATATTACAAATATCAGCACTCAAGTAAAAGCTGTACTTTAGAGAGCTGCTTGTTTTCTCCCTTCTCAAGGCCTTAAAAAAGCTTTTCATAAAGACTTTTACTGTATAGGACAAAGACCAGCACAGCAGGGACAGCAGGAGCTAAGGGGACAATTCTGAATCAATGTTGGTTTACAGTTCTATATGCTGCTGCAAATATTTCCTGTCAAGGCCTGGTATTTTTAAAAAAACACACCAGGTCCACAAAAGCATTTAGATGCTTCAGTCCCATTAAAATCCCTGAAGAAATCAGCAGGAGTTCAGCACTTGCTCCCAATCACACCACTGGAGCAGCGCTGGTGATAAACAGTGAACCCTGCTGCTACAGCTGCATCTGGGAAAGGACAACAAATTTTCAGTCCAGTTGATTTGCAAATCCCTAGTTTTATGCCTCCAACAGTAGCCCCATTTTTGTTTAAATGACATTTTGTTAATTACTTTTCTAGGCTGTGTAGCACATGGCCTGGCAGTCATTGAACATGAACTGGAGACCACAAGTCAAGACTCTCAAAATGCACTGCTGCCTGCAGTGTTTTAATTTCATGTGCAAAACCAGGTATCATGAACAGAATGTAACTTTTAGTGAAGAAGTCCTGGCTTAAGCCTGTGATCTGGACATTTCAAATGGTTACTCATTCCTAATAGAAATTTTGCTCTGGTCTTTCCCCATCCCAGGAAAAGTGGTGATTTTTCAGAACATTTATTTGGAGGCGTGTTGAATTCATTTTCCCACCCTTAATTCACAGGTTGCAGAGGTAATTTTTGCAGCAGCTCATGGAAATGGAAGTCAACCTGCCTGTTGATCCCAGTACATTTTGCAGGGCTTGGATTTTGGACCTTTTCCAAAGTGTGGTATTGTTCACGTCCCTTGTCTTGCCATTAATGTCCCTACTGTTACGGTTTTGTCTGTTGGGTCAACGAGATTAGATTTCATTAGCACAGCAAACTGAAGAAAAACAAAATACAAGTTATTAGATAATCATTAAAGCACATCTGTTGCCTTTTCAGAGTGCCAAAGTCTGAATTCCATTGAACTACTGACATGGCACTTGACCAGCGCTTAGTTCAGCTATGGGCAATGAGCTGCAAAAGGATTAAAATATTAGCAGCGAGTGGATTTAACCTAATCCTGGCACTTTTGTTTGGATTGCAGAGAAAGGTGCCCAGAGCAAGAGAGAATGAAACAATTGCAGGAAGAAAATGCCAACATTTTTGAGGCCATTCCACAAATTGTGCTGTGCTGGTGCTCTGCTTTGGTGTGATGCCAAGATATCAGTTCCTCACTTCCATGCTTTCATCTGCTTCCACCCTGGGTCAAAACTCCCTGGGAACTTCCCAGCCTGAAAGTCTGGCTGCTGGAGAATGGAAGCAGGTTTTTCCAGGCACTCAGAGTGGCAGCAATCTGGACTGGGAACAAACATTCTATCTTAGCCACAAGCTCCTTTTCTCTTTCAGAAAGTCTTCTGAAACATCACATGGCAAATATTTTGAGTCACAGGTGCTTTTTATATATAATTTTTGTTTATTTATTAAAGAAAACTTGTATGTGCTATGTATATCTCTTTGCAAAGTACTGGAAATCACACTTTCACACACAAAAACTAGGTCTTATAAGAAGTCCTCGTGGAGGAAGCACCCAGTTCCCAGAAGATGTCCCTTGTGATTTAAAATTGAAGTGTTGTCACATAAGCACTCTAGATGTATTATAATGTAACCATTTATGACTAATTCTACAGAATGATACAAGAATTTACAAGGGAAGAAAAATATTAAAAAAACTTTAATCGTTAAAAAATATCACATATCAGACCACACACATTTAGGAGGATTTACTTTCCTGAAGAAATGGTCTGGAGTATTGAAATCACTTTGTTTGCTTTGGTGTGGCTGTCAGCAGCTAATTTTAGAGCTGAGATCTTTTGTGATTTAGTATGAATTAAGATATTTTATGATTTAGTACAGGATTCCTGATTTTTTAGAGATCAAGCAAGATACACAGTGTGAAAAAAGAAATTCTTAGATGATTTTCTGCCATCCCTCATCACTGCAAAAAACTGGAGTCCATCTCTGACCTACATAGAAATTCACAGGTTCTAAAGACACAATCTAAAGACACTTGAGGTTTTTTTAGTTTTGGGGGTTTTTTTGCCTAAGAAACACTTACAAAACCAAACTACATTGAAGAGCTTCACTACCTGGATTGATTGAACTATTCCTCTATGGAGCTGGGAATTTTTTAGTAGCTAATAATTGCTACATTTGAAGCAAATTTGGATGAATGGAAATTCTATTGTTGCGGATTTTACAAAGTGTGAGACACATACACCAGGGGGAGAGAAGGGCTCAGAGACAATTATGTTTAGCCCCAAATGTGGATGTACATTTATAAATTACCACTTTTTTCCGGCTTAATCAAATCATTGTGTCAGATGTCCTTCTCTCCATGAGTGTTGCCAACACTGCTGCTACCCTCCCATGCTGCCATTACTGTCCTTGCACTCATTAATCCCAATAAATGGTTGCTCACACAATTCCTCTGCATTGTACTCCTGGAGTACGCCCTCCCACGTATTACTCACCTGGGATATCAGTAATAAAAGGAAAAGGATGATAAGCCATCAAATCTGTAACAGGTGGTGAAAGGCAGAGAGGAGATAAACCCTACAATTAGAAGTTTATAATTGATGATTATTTCATCAATTGTTTTGTTTTGAACAATTATTTTTCTTTCTATGACTGACTTATCTGTTGGAATTCCTCTTTTAATGAGCAGGAAGTCAGCAGGATGACTTTGCTTCTTCTTAACAGGCTGAAGGAGGCATGCCTAGGAAAACACAGTGCCTGGGTAATGTTCCAGAAAAAGCAATTAAGGAATAAAACCCATGCAACTCTGTACTCCTTGCCTACATAAAAGGTCATCTTTTTGATTGCTTTTCCTAGGGTAGGTTCTACCTTTATTCCAGTCTTACAACATTCAGGGATAAGAAATGTGTTTAGGATATATCCTGCTGCTTGTCTGTGGTCCATATTCTGCATGTACAGCAACTGTACCTAAAAAAACTCCCCAAAACGCCGTTTGTTTAAACTTGATTGATAAAATATTTCCAGTTTAACTAATTGATGGGCTTGTCAGTCCGTGCATGAAGCTCATCCATGAGGGCCATGCCCCTCCTGTGAGCTGGAGGAACTTGGAAGAATTTCCACTGACTTGGAAGTCAGTTTATGTACCTGCAGAGTCTGCATTGTTTACCTCAGCTTGTCAACAGCATCTGCAAATTTATCTGCAGAGAACCTGGCTCCTCTGAGCTTCCAGATCAAAATGAAAGTCAAGAAATTGTAGATAACTGGCTGCAAGGGTGCTTTGGGGTTTTTTTGTGTCTTTGTTTTGTTTTTCTTTTTTAAAATCCAGAGCTTTTCTCAGACCTTTGGAAGGAAGAAGGAGAATCCTGGACACAAAGCCCAACTTTAGCTTTTTTTTTTTTGTCACCACAGGAGAGATCAGCTCTTATGTCTGGTTTTCATGTAAAGTACCCCATCTACTAGAGCTAAGGGTGAAGCTGTGCCAGTATTCAGGAAAGAATTCAAAATTCTCAGGACGACAATTGTTGTCCTGTGCTGTTAAATCATGGTTAAGGAACTCATTGAAGGTGTGAAAAATTCGGATTCTGGTCTCCCCTCCACCAGTGGACAGGATGTTTTCATAGAATCAAAGAATCATTGAATGGTTTGGGTTGGAAGGGGGCTTAAAAATGGGGGGGGGGGGGGGGTTGCATTTAACAAGGCTAATGCAAAATAGGCCAAGGAAGGGACAGTTTTCAAGGCTCTCCTTTTCTGTCTGCTAACTAGAGGAAGCAACCACACAAAAGCAGTTTCCTTGGCTTGGCAGTTCTTGAGGGGTTTTTTTTTTTGAAGAATAGAATAATGTTAGTGGAAAACAGAGAGCACACAGAGCAAGCCACAGGGCATGGAGCATCCCTCAAAGAGGGAAAACTCTAATCCAGGTCTTCCAGCCACTCAGGCATTGTGCTAACACCCCATTTCAGTATGGAAGTGTCCCAGCTGCCACAGTGAGGATGGTCCTTCCAGCTTGTCACTGACCCTCAGCAAGTGTTTCACAGAGCACTGAAATGCAAATCCTCTGCGAGGCCACTGCCCACCTCCCCAGTGCTTGTCACAGCTATAAAATGGGATTGGGGCCAAAGTGTGATGTGATCTGGCAACTGCAGCCTGCAGGATAGTGCCCTGTGGAGCTCTGGGTTCCAAAAGCAGGTTAGAGAAGCCATAAATCTGTTTGTGCTTGCACTGGGAGCCCATTTGCTCTCTTTCGTCCCAGGCATCTCTCACCTCTTCGTAGATCCTCAATTGTCCCCAGTGATTTTGTATTTTGTTTGCAGATCCTGGCACTTCCTACAGGAGACTTTATGAGAACACATCCCCAGATCTGTGCAAGCCTGACTTGAAACATTTCCTTAAGGTTTGCTTTCTGTTTTTAGAAAGAAAACCAAGACTAAGTCAGTCAGAGGTGACAAAGGTCTGTTTCACGCCTTGCACATGGATTTGGGCAGAATCTCAGTTTGGAAGGCAAACAGGTCACTTTAGCTTTCCTAAGAAAGCTCCTGTGACTCAGACCATTGCCTTCTGGACAATTATGACCTAAATGTGACTTAAATGCTGCTAATCTTTGCAGTGGCCTGTGTACACTGGTAAAATGCCCATTTACCTGCTGTGGTCACAGGCTGACATCAGTTCCCCTAGTGATGTCATGATCAAATATTTCCTGGTGTTCAAGTGAATAAATATCCACCAAAGTCTAAAGGCCCCTGTGGTTTAGGCCTGAAGAATATTTTCACAGCACCAAGGTTAGAAATAGTAAAATAATGATTCATTTCTGCTCTTTTAGCAGCCTGATGCTCTTCCAGCTGAGCTCTGATTCTCGATGTGTGATTTTATTCCCATCAGCAAAGAGCACAACATCTTCTTATTTCAGTCCCTGGGGAAGTGCTCAGGAGAAAAACATGGCTCATTTTAGCTGTTTGGGAAACACCACCATGTTCCTAACAGGAGAAGGGAAAGGCAGGTTGGTTACAATGAGGCAATTAAACAGTTCTTATCACCCCTTTAATGGTGTAAGGCACGTTCAACATAGAGCAGGCAGCCAAGAGAGGCAACAGCTTAAGGGGTGAACAATTTCTGGCCAAACAGCATTTTACCAACCTGTAAGAAAAACTTACAGAAAATAAGAGAAATTTCGCAATCACAGATTTTCCTGAGTGGCTGCTATTCATAAGAAAACCATTAAAGAATTCTTTTTGTCCTTATTGGGAAGTCTCCATGACATTAGCAAGATGAACTTCTCTCCCTAAGTAAACTCAAGAAAAACTGTTTTAGAAGTAGTAAACTGATTAAAATGCTATATTTTGTTTCTTTACGTTATCAGCAAGAAGAAAAAGTTATAGGAAAAAGAGAAGTGTTCTAAATATTTTATTCTGATTTTTTATTACTCTTTCTTTTAATTACTGTTTATAAATTTTTCTTTATACCCTTTTAAAATTTTAAACCACTTTACCTTTCTGCTAATCCTACCTCACAACAAAAAGTAAGCACACTAGTAATTAACCAACACTGAAACCCACCACACTCATTAGTACACAGCCCAAAAAATCTGAAATTAGCAAAGCAAAACCACTACACAAAATTAGTGTTTCTACTCAGTCCAAACTAAAACTTGCACATCATCCTAAGAAATAGGGTCTGCTTTTAAACACAGACAGGTACATTTATTTTTATGCAGTGGATTATTGTATCAGTTATTGCATCCTTCAGAGGCTACAACACCACCTTTCCCAAAAATCCAGATTAAAGCAATTTGATCTTCACCTGAAGCAGTCCCAAGTACTTGGGGAGCCCTTGCTGAATAAAGACCAGGAGCTGCTGAGCATTGCCACACCTCAACATAATCCTCATTTCTGCTCCATTAGGATTTTATGCACCCTGAAGTCACGTGCTGAGTGGGGATTGTTGAAGGAATGTTGAACGATTTAGAGATGGGATGTATGAGTTTGCTAGATGATGTGATTTATTATTTTTATTTTTTATATAGATAGGAAGGGTGAGTTTGGTTTATATTTTTACTGTGTGATTTAGAAGGTAATAAGGTTTTTAGTTATAAGATTTTTAAAGGATTTATTGATTAATAAAATATTGCTAATAATGTTTTTGAACTATTTTTTTAATATTTTGTTTTATGGATTTCTGTTACAGTGTCCTTTTTTAGTTAATTATGTTATGATATATAAACTTATAGTATTGTATTTACATTTTTTATTTCTGTCATCACTTTTATTTTTTTATATTTTAAACTTTTAACTTTATATGTTTTGATTTTAAACTATAAATTTATATTTTTCTTTCTAGTACTTTCGTTTGGAAGTTTTTTCTAAGGTTTTAAATCAAATCTTATGTTTAATTCTAAGCTTTGGTTTACAGGCTTAAAGTGCTGAGAATTCTCTACACTTTGGATTCCAGCAGTGCTGACCATGGGGGTTTTTATGGAGCTGATGGGGAGCACAGCTGGATCTTGGTTAGTCACTAAGGGAGTGCATAGGAAGGGACACGAGGGAGATTTGGGGTCTTCTCTCCATCACTGGAATGGTTGTTGTGATATTCTGAGCATCAGAATTGATGGAGGTTCCAATGAACTTCAACAATAAACAATAAACAATAAAGTTTATTGGAAGTTCCAATAAACTTCCAGTGCAGGTTCCAATAAGCTCCAACGCTCTTTGTTAAATGCAAAGCCTGATCCTTAACATTCAAAATATTATAGGGATTCAGCAGCATCTCCACAAGGTGGCCGCTGTCTTACAGAAGCCTGGAATTGCAACCTGTTGCTTTTCACTGGCTGCATTAGAAAAGAATTGACACTCTGCAAAAACAGGAAAACACAAATATTTTGAGTTACACCGAACTGCTTCTCTCCCAGTCACCTACAAAGAAAAAAAATTGCTTTTCTATGTAGAATATTTGTTTTTCTATGTAGCATAACAACAGAAGATAACAAATATTTTGCCCTTTGTTTTCAGAAAAAAATCGTAATTTTGTGTAACTTCGATTTTTAGGTTCAAGCATGGACATGATTGACAGGTGTTGAATTTGTGTACTGCCAAGATTTTCAGTAACAAAGAAGCAGTAAAATAGAAACTACAGTCTGCTGGTTTTAAACATGTGCTTTTGTTAAAAATAAAGAGTTTCAATTTTATTATAAAGCAAATATTTGTATATTTAAGACTTGAATCTGAATGGATATCGGGTTAGTCATGGTTTTGCCAGAAGTTACCTGTAACTTTTTCCTGATGTAAAAGGTTTTCCTCTTTCCTCTTGGCAACATTCAGAATACTGTAGGCTCACCATTTATGGCAAAGGCTTGTGTTTATTGCTCAGGATGAAGAACACACTGCAGATAAAGGCACACAAATCTTTTTAATTCTAACAATACCCTTGAATGAGAACCAGGAATTGTGTTAACCTTAAGGTCCATTTTAAGTTTCCAAGAATTCTTAATTAGATCTTTGAAATATCCCATAAAATGCCTCCTTCTTCACATCATTCTTTTATTGCCAAGAAATAAGGTTGGCAGATCTCAAGAAATCTGAAAGCTTTTATTTACTGGTTTCCCAAAATTAATTTTTAATTACAAAACCCCCAATCCCGTAACATTCTTCTCTTATCTCAAAAGCAATCAAAAGGAACAAACTAATGGAGTAACTTCAGAGCATTTATTACTCACTGGGAGATACTGTACCAGACAGTCCATGGCACCTAAAATAATTATCAAGCTTTTATTATATTATTACTGCCACTTGCCCTGGCAAAGAAATCACATGACTTAAGATGAAACTCTGGAGTAAGACAGAAAATTATGGATAATAATAAAAGGTTGAAGTCTTGCTCCCATTAGGTCAAAGACAAGAATTCCTGCTGATTTCAGTAGTCTTGGTGGGGTTTAAGAACTGTTTTGCCAGAGTCAATCTGCCTGATAAAGCTTTGGGTTTATTTTTAATCAAACTGTGGTATCAGAAATTAGAGCAAGGCGCTGATAAATTCTTTTTTCTAGTACTCCCATCTCCATTCCCCACAGCAGATGCTTGCCTGGGCAGAATGGGTCACTTTAGGAGTCTTTTCTAAGAAAATTCTCCCTTTTTATTTGTCATGACCTTCCCCATATTTCAGCAGGGAGACATTGGGGCCAAGGATTACTCACCTTCTGCTTCAGTAACACAGATGCAGAGACCAGTGATTTTTGATAAACACAGACATGAATATCTAGACATGAATATCTTTATTTAAGTTCAATATAGCTGCTGCTTGTTCCGCGGTGGAAACAGCTCCTTCTCTAACAGCAGCACTTAGGGGCTCACCAAAACCAGAAAAAAAACCCAAAAACAACTCAAAGGAGGTGAAAAGTCACCACTGCAAGTTCTAAGAAGTTGCAGTCTAACATCTAGATTTTTGAGGGTGTACAGAAATTTGAGTTTCTTTTTCCAAGGCGTTTTCCTTACCACAAGATGTCACTGTTTTTTATTTCTTTCCTCCCATCTGACACTGTCCAGTCCTCTTGAGTTCCACAATGCTCTCTAAATGGAAAACGATCAGATCTCACAAACGTGAATATTTTGTGTACCTGTTTGTTTTGACCATCTGCTTTCTTTATGCTAGATTTGAAAATCTGCTGGTTTTTTGGCTTTCAGTGTTTATTGATTCCAAATATTCTCTTCCTTTCAGACTATAAAATGTTTCACAGCCCACCACTTCACTTTTGAATTTTCATTCTCAAGCCAGATCAGGCTTACTTTGGGTCCACTAAATAAGAAAAATGTTTTAGATGTAGGACTAATCCAGATATTCTGCTAAATTTGGGGGGCTCTGTCAAGGCTTTGGAGGCTTTGAGTTTTAAATTCCTAATGAAATCAGGCACACAAGTTTCTAGGCAGCATTTAACACACTTCTACTACAATAAAGCTTTTTTTAGATTGGATATTAGGATAAGATTTTGCTGCATAAACTTATAAATATGACATTGTTGAGTAGGTAAATGTTCTCATAATTGACTTGTACTGTCTGCAAAGACAAGGGGATTTACTGATATCTGTATTTCTGTAAAAAAAAAAAAAAGACATTTCCATTAGCTGAAACAGGAGCTGGTGACAACTGATTTTATCTTAAGATGTATTGAGAATGTTCCTTGTTGGCTCTGTTTATATGGATTCACCAAGATGTTGTCAGCACACTCTCAAATAAGGGCATTACACGGGGACTGGATTTCTGCAGAATTCAGGTTCTGAGGAAGTTTCTCACAGTGATGGCTGTTTGAGTGAAAAGATTGGCTTTGTGTGAGAAGTGTGAGACATCTCCCAGGCCTGACCCACCTCCAGTTACCCCTTTAATAACCCAGGGCCCTGTGCAGAGTGAGTGGGACATGCAGGGCTCTCCTTTCCACATAATGGACAGGCTGCACTAACCCTGCATCTGCTCCTGTGTTAGCCTGTCACTCACAATCAGGGGTTACTTGATGCCTAAAATAATTCCTCCCCTGACAACTAATTCATCTGGGAAGAAAAAAGACTCCATCCAGATGGTGGGAATCTCACAGGCTCCTGTTTTCTTTCTTTTTTTTTTTTTTTTTTGAAATGACAAAGTTTCTCTATTTTTTAGTAGACACTCAGTAAGTTATATAACATTCTTGGAGCTATCCCATGCTATTATCAGCCTTTAACTATGCCTTAGGCATTCAGAAAATAAGGCCTTCCCTGACCTGGGAGACTCCATCTCTAAAAATGGGGACTGCTAAAATCCTTTACAGAAGTGAGCCCTAATACCAAATACTATATTTCTCTCAAGATGTGAAAATTAATAATGGAGAGGGTGATGGGGAAAGGAATGGGGCAGACATTTTTAACTCTGTGCAGCCTTGATCTGCAGAGGTTGCTGGCAAGTGTCACCATCTGTGGACTTCCTCAAGGCCCAGACCCCAGGAATATGTGCTTTTAGTCCAGCATTTAGCAGGTGTCCCAGTGATAAAATGCACAATGATCTGTGAGTTGTAACTGAGGAGATAAAGACATAACATCTGTGAATTTATTTACTTATTTACTTAGCTAAAGTGCCAGGCTTCAGAATTGGGTTTTGAGGAAACACATGCACTGTTGAGAAAGCTCACACAGCCTCACCCTGCCAGGCAGGGGGTGCCAGTGGAATTGATTTTCTATTGTTTGGGTGTAAAAGTAGAGCAGCATGACAATTGTAATGCTATTTTTCATAAACTGAGGTTTCTGTGCTGGCACGGGTCAGATAGAAAGGCAGCTCTCCTGGCTTTTGCAAAGTGAGTTTCTTCATCATGTGTGTGAAGAAAAGGGCTTGGAAAAAGGTTCAGGAAAGGTCAAAATGCAAACATGAAGGTTATCTACCAAGCAGTATTTTGAGTCAATTTTTTATCAGAATAAATCGAATTGAATAAAAAATTGACTCCTGCCTTTCAGAAGAGCAAGCAAGGTACCACCAATAGTGACAGAATATTCACGTGATTACTGGGAGTATGAAATACCCTGCATTTGCCAATGAGATAACACTGTGGGAGGTTTTTGTTTGGGGCCAATCCTTTAGCACAGTGCAACATTCTGCTGAACAAAAGATACAATTGGGGTTTCCAAAATGGCATCCCAGACCCACGGGAAGGCTCCCTGCCCAGGCCTCCCTCTTGTGCCATTATTCCCTAGAATAAAACCTAAATTCTAAATTCTAAAACTAGAATTACTATTCTAGTTATTCCCACCAATAACTCTGCCCAGGACCATGGCACATGCTGGCCCTGGGACTGATGGCAACCCCAAGAGAAATTCCCTGGACATGGGAGCCTGTGTGACTCCTTATTTGCTGTGATCTGCAGCATGGGCACCTCTGAACCTGGAACAATCCCAGACCTCACCCTGTACTCCCACCAGATCCTTCAAAGCTGCCTTAGGAGCGACGGGGCACAGCAAGAAACTGATGAAAATCAATTGTTTTGCTGTAAAATTCCTTCCTTAGGCTCGAGATGCCACCCCAGTCCTTCATGGAGCTGCTCTTGGGGGTCAGGGCTCCCTGTTTGCTGTCTGTCCTAGGTGGTAACAGCTACTGTGGGGCTCCCTTTCCCATTTATTGCCAAATCCTGTTTTGGTGTCACTACAGGACACGAAATAAAACCACATGGACACAGGAATCTCCAAGGTGAAAAGAAGGATGTTTAATTTCTAACTCCAACATTTATAGATTTCCAAAAGTGACAGTGGATTGGAGGATGACAGTGCCTCCTCTCCAATGACACTGGACAAACCAACATCCATCAAATTTCTCCTCCTCCATAAAAGAATGCTGAACAACAATTATTTAGAGGAAAGCGCGTGAGAATGTGTTGTTACAAGAATGTTAACATCAGAAGGCTTAGAAGAACTTAGGACAGGGAGACATTTTGAGTGTCTCTGTCTGCTGGGGGGCTCTGTGAGGAGAGGCTGGGGCTGCCCTGAGCAGGACAGGCCTGCTCCAGCCACCCAGGCACAGCTCAGCCCCTCGCCTGGGCTGGTGGCACCACCAGGAAAGGAGTGCAGTAAAGGGCAAAAATGCTGGACAGGCAGGGGAGAAGGGTTAAAAGCCAAGGAACAGCCCTGGAGCACCCAGGTCAGGGAAGAAGGAGGAGGACAAGAGGTGCTCCAGGTGCTGCCTGGAGCGGGGATTCCCCTCAAAGTGACCACAGTGCAGTGGGGACACATTTGAGGATGGAGAGGCAGAGGAACCAGAGTGGAGCTGAGTCTGGGAAAGGCTGAGTGATTTCCCTGTCCCTATCTCAACCCACGAGCTATTCCATCCCATTTTTCCCCTCTCCCCATGTCCCTGAGCAGGGGACTGGGCTGGGTGAGCAGCTGGACAATGGCCAGTCAGCCCACCACATATGTACCGAGTACAGCCTCTTGCTCTGAGGAACTTCACATGAAAATGAGGTGATACAGTGGACAAAAGGGAAAGATGGTTAATTTTAGAAGTAGTTCAGAAGCTGAGGCACAGAAGCTGCTTATATTGTAGAGTTACACAGGGAGACCAGCTCAGTGAGCCCGTGTTCCAGGCACCCAGGTCCTCAACCAAGTTTGTCTCATCCAGGTCCTCAAACAACTTCCCTCCCACATCAGGACCATGGAAAAGTGCTCTTCTCCTGTATTTTTGCCAGTTAACTGGCACTTTATATTCCAAAGAGGCTCAGGCTGCATGCATTGAATTTGGCCTGAAAACAGGCTGTGGCATTTCCATCTGTCAGTAACAGATTAAAAGAAGATTTCACGGATTCTTTATAAACAACCCTAAAGCTTCACCTCAGCTATTTATATCTAAACTGCAGAAACCCTTCATGACTGATGGCTGGGCTCCTCTGCCAAATTCTTGCCAATAGACTGACAGCCCAAATTCTGTAAGACCTGTGCCCCACTGAAGGGATCAAGAGCAACACTGAATTCCCATTCCTTAATAGTCTGAAATGTTTTCTACTGACTCATGACCTGTGGGAATGAATACTCATTTTGCAAGAAGGTTACTAAGAGTCAAATACTAATTTTTATCACTTACTTTTCTGCTTAAAACATTATTTTTAGGGGGTTTTTTTTGTTTTGTTTTTTTGGGTTTTTTGGCCAACAAGCATAGGACTAGCAAGTAATATTTATTTATAATTTCCAGATATCTGTTTATTGCTGATATGTTTTTAAAAGGAAGCAAGGAAGCTTCCTTTTAAGTGATTGAGTGATTTCTTTATAAGAGAGAAATGTGTGGTTGACCTACTACAATAATGAGCATTTTAATACTGGGAAATAAAGATTATTCTAATTAATTGCCCCTCTGTGTTGATATTGTTACCCACCAGGGTTCTCAGAAAGTTAATTTAGATGAAGCACACAAACACAGGAACCTCTGAAATATTTATCCATGAGCAGAGCTGGGAGTAGAATCAGCACACACATTTCTAGCACAGGTGGTTTTATTTTATTAGTTGGAAAGCATCATTCACCAAGTCAAATACAAATATTTTGGGCTAAATGGGTTGGACAAATCCTTTTACAAAGCTGATAGCTTCAATTTTGAAATACTGTTCAGTCCAAGTGGATTTGCTACAAAGCAAATGAGGAAACTCAAATCAGAAGCAGGAGAAAGTAAATTTCCTTCCATCCTTCCCAACTTCCTTTCACCAGTTTTGGGGTTTGTTTAGAAGACAGGGCTGAAAATCCTGTAAAGATGTGTTGGGCTTTTCCCAAAATTTTGCACTTTAATGTAAGCATTTTCCACTTCTTTCTCACACTTCATAATTTTTCAGCAAGGAAAAACTGAGGAAAACAAAAGGAGAAAAAAAAAAGAGAAATATCTAGGAATTTTTTGTATTTGCTAGTGGGTTTTGGCACATGGAATTGTCTAAGAAACACATGTTGATTCCTAAACAAATCCCATTTCGTGTGGATATTCAATCCTGGCCTAACCATTGTGGCAAAATGTAAAATCTTTTCCCCCATTACTGTACTTGAATGATCATCATTGGCAATTTAATGCATTTTAGCACCATTTCTGCTCCAGGTTCTAGGTATGAGTGACCACACTGATGTGAACATGAACAGAGATGTGGGAACTCAGATCTGACCTCTATGGGTGGCCCAAAAAGCAAAAAGAGCCCACAGAAACCTCAGTGGTCCCAGAGAAAAAATGTCTGGTTGACATTTTGAAATCTCTAACAGTGAACCACTTAATGCTCACGGGTTTTTGAAGTGCTGGCAGTGGGTGAATTTCCTACACCTTGACCCTCAGGAAGTTCTAAACCACATCACAAAATAATCTCAAGCAGTTCTAGCTTGGTAGGAGGAAAGATATAAAATTCTTGGGCTTGCACTGGATTTTGATAAAAATAATAATATAAATGGGTCCTGATCTTTTTGAATCTCCACAGTCAGGCCCTCTGATCAGTGATCAGCACTGTGATGTTTTGTCAGCTTCTCTGGCAGCAGTGAATTAATGCTGCTGACCTTTCAAACAAAAGCCAAAACCTTGACCTGGTTGCTGGGTGAGCTTCTATAAACAGAGTTGGTTGCACCATTAAACTTTTTCATCTAGGTGTATTTGATTAATCTGGTACAATGACCACTTGATTCTCACTTCAGAAGCTCCTCAGGGGCTGGAAGTTTGTCTTCCCCTCCCAGCCCTGAATAAAGTGAGACTGTGAGAAATGGTACATAATAAATCTCAAATTCTGCTCTACAGTGATCAAAACCCAATCACTTAAGTTTGAAACATAGAGATAAAGTGCTTCTTTATCTGAGAATCTGTCAACACCCTATCTTGGTAAAACAATGTCTTTTTCTTACTTGTATTTAGAGAAGAATTTTGGTAAAATATTGGGTGTTTTATTTGGTTTCAAAGTCTCATCTAAGTGCAGCTTGATAGAGCTGAGTAGTGCATGAGTAATACACACTAGGCAGTGCAAATTGAAATAAATGTGATGAGACGCAGGGAATCTTTCTGATAAACAAAAAGGAGAAGGAGGCTTTATTGAAGGAACAACTTTTTTGAATGGGAAAACAATGAAGAACAAGCACAAAAAAAGATCAGAGTCTTTCATACAAATTCCGTATGTGGTCAAGAATCTTTCTTTTGATTTTAAACCTCATTAAAATCAACTGTTATCATCAGTCCACCTTGTTGTATGCTGCCAATTGGGACACCCTGTCTGCTGCTGAAGGAGAATGAAGTGTGTGTATAAACAAGCTGTGTTCTTGCTTCTGCAAGACATTTGAAGGTTTCATAATATTTCTTTTAAATGAAAAGGTGATGTTTGATTATAATGTCTGTTTCCAGGAGCGCTGAACTTTTATGCTGATGTAAACCAAGCGTTTTCACACTTTCTGGGAACATCTTGTAAAGCGTAAATAGAGTGGAGACAAGGAGCTGGTGACGGAAAGGTAAGGTCAGTGCCTCAGATTCCTTCACATGAGCTTTTCAGGCAGGATTGGAATAGCTGTTCTGGCTTGATTTATTTTTTATTTTGGCAGCAGCCCTGCGAGGGAGCCTTTGTGTTGGGATGCCTGCATGGAAGTGCCCCTACAAGCCATTTGTCTCATCAAAGCCATTCTGTTTACAGCTGTCTCATGGCACCTCATGGCTGCAAGGTCTGCAGTTCTCACATTTGCTGGATGTCAAGGAACTATAAAATAATTAGCCCAGAATCAGGCCGTTTAACCTGGATCAGTTTACAACAAGGTGTTTTCTCAGTGCTTCTTCAGCCCCATGCAGCCAGCCCCATTTGCACCACCTTAACATGGAGCTGCTCATACATTAGTTAGCAGTTATTCACACATTGCCCCGTGGAATAATTTCACAAAGAGCTGTATAACCCAGGAGATGAAAAGGAGTTGGGTTTCACTGCTGGTTTAACATGTGCAGCTGTTTCACCCTGACACCCCTTTGCTAAATGCTCAGGAAACCCCATGCCCTGACACATCATTAAAAAACAACAACAAAAAAAAGAATCTCCTGCTCTCCTGGGCATCTCAGATCAGATAAGGCTCATAGCCTGAAATATATCGTTGTTTAAAGTCCCATAGAGCTGCCACTTTAAAAGAAAGCTTCCATAAAGCACTTCCAAAAGGCATGAACTCTAACGAGATTAAAGGAAATTTTGTTTATGTGCACAGATACGTATTCAAGTGGGAAGTCAGGCTCTGTGTTTTAATCATGTCTGAAATGATGACAGTCGTGATCCAATTGCAAACATGAGCAGCCTGGGCTGGTGGAAGGTACTCCTGCCCATGACAGGGGATTGGAATTAAATCATCCTTAAGGTCCCTTCCAACCCAAACCATTCTCTGATTCTGCGCTGGAAGGAGCTGGTGCTGTTACCCGGCCAATAATTCTGACCAAGCCACTTTAATAATAATGAATCTTAATCACCCTTCTAGATTGGATAAGAGTCTCCTGTAAGTACTAGGTTGTTCTAAAAGAAGTTATCTTCTGTCTTATCTCAGTTAACTAGCATTGAAACACTTCAGAGAATTAAAGAAGATCACAACTAATGGAGTAGGATACTTTGACAGAAGATATTTGTAGTGGTCATAAAACTCCCACATGGTGGAATTAAATAAAAACAGCTTGTGAAAACTTTGCAATTTTTAAAGGGGCATCTAAGGTATAAAATCTCCATGGTTAGTGCAAGTACTGGTTGTGGTATTCACCAGTGTTGTTCTATGTCTAATCAAATCTCACTGACAACAGCACTTTATTGAATTTATTCATGGTTGGAGTAAGTGCTGTTGAAGAGGCAACAACCAAATGCCTCAAAGTTTTAGACCTCGAGTCAATCAAGATGCGTTTTTGAGATAGCAGAAAGCTCCAGCCTATTTATTATAGGATCTTCACACTTGTGGTTCACACTTGAATTCTTGCCTTATTCTACTTGAAAGAGATGCTTCTCTAGATCTGATATTGCATCTTTAGCCCTTCTTAAATAAGTGCCTGTTAAACATAACCCTGCCCAGAAAACTTAATTCAGTGCCTGCTGGAGAGGGAGATGAACAGGACAATTGCACTCTGCAGCTTCTGAAGCCAGACCCTTGGCTGGCAGACCTTGTGACTGGCAGAGGTCTTGGAAAGGATCTGAAAGAGGCAAGGAAAGTAATCAGAACTTTTCAGGACAAACTTGAATTGTAAAATGATATAAAACAACATTTAAATTAGCCAATTAACCAAAGAAAGTCAACAAGTAAACAGCAATGCTTCAAACAATAGTAATGCATAAATGAGGTTTGGCTTTGGCTTTTTCCTGCAAGCAAACTGGACAGAGACAGAGCCTAATTCTTCTAAAAGCAGCACTAGTGGGAGCCAGGTCAGACACATGCCAGGTTTCCCAGTGCTCTAGATCAGGCTGACAAGCTGTCACCTGTAAGTCCTTCCTGTAAGCCCAAGTGAGGAGGTTTGGGAGCCAGGCTGAGGGTTATAGGGTGATCCCAGTTAACATCCCCCTGAATAGCAGAGTGCCATGGGTCAGTGGTAAAATGGAAGGCTTAGCAATGGATCAAATTGTATCTGCCAAGTATATTTATCTTTCTGCCTGCTAAGTGTTAAAGAGTCCTGGTGACACTGATAAGGGAACTGTTACTTATATTTGCAGAGCCTAAATACATCAGGTCACGACCCCCATTGGATAAGTGGTAGCTAAACCCTTATGGCTCCCTAACAATGGGGAAAAATTACAGAGCTGGTAATTGGGCACCAGCTGCGGGGGGAAAATGGGACTGGCCAGAAGTACAAAGGCAGATTATGACTTTCTGACTCCTTGGCATGCTTTAGTGAGTATATGGACCATGCCACTTCAGTCTGATGTGCACAAAGGGTTTGTCTTTGAACAAGCCGAGACTGACAGCTTTTTTCTGCCTCCGTGTGGGGTTGAAGTCTGGGACCTGGCACTCATGTCACTGGTGCATGACAAAAAGTGGAGAAGTAACACTTTAGAGACACAGTGGGCCTTCTGCTGCTGCCTTTGTTGCCTGGACAGGGCAGTGTTCTTCCGTGTCCCCAGATACAATAAAGGTGCTGGCCACTGCTTTGGTCAAGGATGGAGCTGGCATAACAGCCCTGCAATGGTGCAGAACTAATCTGTGCTGGGCCTTTCCTGTGTGATAAATCCACACCCAAGTAACCTAATCTGCAATGGGAAATCACACACACACAAAAAAACTTTTTAAAAACACCCAAAAAACCCTCCCAAGTGCCCAACGTTTAGTGACAGCCTGAATTTTTTCACAGTCATTTGAAGGTTTCCATTGGGGACCCTGGTCATTTGATGTGACAATTAGCAAGGGGACTTTTCTCCTCCACCAAGATGAAATGGCCCTCTACAATAATTATTTTATGCCTTGAACAGAAACAACAAAAAAATGCCCAGAGAGCAGATAACATTGTTACATCAAACAGCAAATGGGTTGTGCTTGTAACCAGTTATTTTCTGTTATTGAAGTGAAGTGTTACTTTTCCCATGAGAAAAAAAACCCCTTGAAATTATAAGACAAAATTTCCCCATCCTGCCTTCAGTCTCCCCACATATTTACCTTCATAACCCAGTCAGTTTGATTTGACCCCAGAGAATTTTTTAACTTTCCTCATCTTTTATTCTCTGTATGAAATATTGGCAACCTGAAGTGTCAATATCACCTGCAAGCTCTTTATTTTCTTTTGCCATCAGGGCCAACATTGCTGGCAGATAAAGTGCCATACTTAGGGTACTGAAAAGCTCTCTTTAGGGTTTTTCCTTCTCCAGCTATAATTTTGCCTAAGTAGAATTGTTCATCATTCTGAAGAGACGATCAAAGACTTAAGGAGTAGTGGATACAAGCAAAGATGTTTGACCAAAAAAATTAATAAAAACTAATTAATAAGTTCTCCAAGCCTGTTTTTAGAAATTTCAACAAACAACCTCTTATTTTTTTCTTTACATTATTGAGAGATCTGTACATGAAACTGGAGATTCCTTCACTGGGAATGCAGTTTCATTGCAGAAAACCAGATTAGGTATAGCTTGACTTCCCTGGGATAGAATTAGAGGTATTCTCCTCCCTTCTGGACATATATGCTCATTACACATTTTGAACTTGTCACCTACACTGTAAAAACCCCTAACTCACCCAGCATGCTGCTTTCAGCATTTAGTCCTAGCAAAAGAAATAATTTTTAAAAGGCAGAATGGGTGGGACTAATCATGTTCTCACTTGGATAATCTGAGTACAAGGGAGACCAGATTCAAGAAGCATTTTTTTCCCCAAAAGAGTGAATAGCCTTACCAAATTAATTGGCAGCTATGTGTGCACTTTGCATTCTTATTGAAAATAAATTTATTTATTAGTCCACTCCCCAGGAGTTACCTAAACTTATGTGCTACAGATTACATTGCATAGCTCCATTCCTTTGAATCATGCAGAGGTTTATTTCATTAATGGTGAGGTTTTCTATAACTGTTTTACACCAGTATAAAATATACTCAGTTCAAAAGAAGGTAATGGATTGTTTGTGTCATCTGGAGCTGGGTGAATAATTTGCACATTGTTGCTTTCTTCATCAAGTTCTGTCTTACTTTTGTGATTTTATTGTCTGTGATTTGATGGGCAGCCAGTAAACTGTTTATAAGCTGTATTTTGCTGATAGTTGAGATCCATAATTTAAGAGGGATTGCTAGAACCCCAGTAATACAGTTGAAAGCAGAAGCATGTTTTTAGTGCAAGAACTCACATTTAACAAATGAAAAATCACAGCCTGACCCATTTTCAGTATTTGCTTAAAATTCATATCTATTTCTGCCAAGGAACACCCAGAGAGTGATCCAAATGAACTGAAACACAGCTGATTTTGATTTTTATCAACACACAAAAAAATATTTCTGGAAATGTGCTGTGTGATGTGCTCAGATCTTGTGCAGCTAAAAGTGATCCAGGTGACATTTACCTGGCAAGCAGCAAGACGTGAGGAGCCCACACAAACCTGGGCAAAACAGTGCAGAAGTGGACAAGAGGGTGCAGGAGAGCAGGGCTAAATCCCTGCAGGCTCGCCTGCCTGGGAGCAGCCACTGCCCCAACCAAAATCTGATGGAAAATGGTTCAGCAGCACCTCAGAGCAGAGCTGCCCATGCATACAGACACAGCAACCCAGGCACAGCAGCTTGCCTGTGGATTTGTTGCTTCTTTTTCGCCAAGGTTGGGGTAAAATGTGCGAGATGGAATTTCTTGTTCAGACTTAGGGGTTTGTTAGTTCTTATCTGTTACAGTCTCACAAACCCTGAGTTCTACAGCACTTCACTCTGACAAAATAAAAATGGAGCCCCATCTCTCTCTCTACAAGGCCGTTTAAGGATAAACTGTCCAATTAAGAAATGACACCTTAATTATTTTTACTTTTGACCCAATAACCAACTATCTGTGTCCTGCAATGTGCACTTTTTATCCAATTACACAAAACCGCTCAAACCCATGAAGATGAAGAAGGACCAGCCTCTGCCCTAAAACCTCCATCTTGCTTTATATATATAACTATATTCTAAACCATTAAACTGTAAGTTTTCCACCATGTGATATCACACATTTCTATTCAAACTGCACACCCACAATCCCAGTTCTGTCATCCCATTTTGGAATCTTCTCCACAGCCTCAGGTGAAATGCAGTGTTCTCTTGGGGGTCAGTGCCTGCCAGCACAGAAAGTCTGAAATTCCCGGTTTCCAGGGTTCCAACACTTGCCATCCAGCTGGTGAGGGAATCTATTTCTCCTCCTTGTGCAGTGGCCTCACTCCTCAGTGAAGTGTAAAGAGCTGCAGGTGTGAAGGCACCACAAGCTTATCGGCATTTTGACAGTCCCTGATGCTGTTTGGAGTACTTCTCCCTGCACTAAATAGAAAAAAAAAAAAGTTACATTTTCACCTCTGGGCTGCCAAGGTCTGATTCCTACACCCAGAACTGTGGGGTTTGTATGAATTAAGCACCACTTCCAATGCACCCAACCCTTCCTGCTCCTTTTGAACACAAAACGTTCTCAGTGCCTGACCAGGAGGCCTGCAGTGGGTGAAAACATTTTGTCAGTGCTTTGTGGAGGAGCTGGGCACCAGAATTCCCAAACACCCAGCAAGAGCTGGCCTGCTGTCATGGGGAATAGGTGCAAATCCCAAATGGGATTGCTGGGAGCAGCAGTGGTACTGCTCTGGTTTTAAATACAATTCTTATGAGCTTGTGGAATGATAAGGAGCCAGCTCAGGCACAGGACTGAGGGTGGAAGAGATGAGCTATTACCCAGAGGAGCTTTGGAGCAGCACAGAGCATTGGCTTTGAGAGGATTCACGCTGCAGCCTAAGTGTTTAACTGAGAGAGCTGTCTTTAAAAAACTCTTTATAAGGCTTAGTTACATGGGGAAGCTGCACTGGTTTGTCCTAGGATACAAATTTAATTGATTTAGGGAAATCAGTGAGAACTCCTGTGGGAATATATTCATTTCAGCATAAAAGAACAGTGATTAGTTTGTCTTAAATTAGCTTAGCTCTAAATTAAATTAGAAGTGGTATTTATCTACTTAACTAATCATTTAACCAAGCTTTAATGATGTTGATTTAAAAACTGCCTGGAGTCAAACCAGTGCACTTTTGCTGTGGACACAAGACTTTTGACCTTGTTGTCTGAGTTATGCAGTCTCCATCCATGATTAAATTGATTCTGTAGCCTCCTAGAGTGGGTGTGAAGAGAAACCAACAGCTCATGTTCCCTCAAGCCTCTTTACAATAAGATCCAGCTACTTTTGGCTGACCTATGAAATAGATGCTCCAAAAACCTGCTTGCAGTCTGCTCCAGGGGTGTACATGTGCATGTGCTCTTTTAACTGCCAGGGCTGGTGTGAAACACATCAGAGTTTAGGAAATGACAGAGCGAGTGGGTGGCAGGGAGGGATCACATCATCCTCCGGGGCAGTCCTCTGCAGAGCTCATCCCAGGGTGTGAGCAGCAGCTGTGGCATGTGCACCAAGGTCCTTACAAATCGTCAAACTGGGACCTCATGAAGGAGCTTTAATGCAGGCTCAGGATGGCAGCCTCTGAAATTCTCCTTGCCTTCCTCCTCCCCACTCTAAGCCTTCCAGGAGAGGAATGGTGGAAGAAGCCTCATGGCAGGCCTATCCCAGCAGATTTCTTTGAGTTATTCTACATGCAGAGAGAGCTGCTCCATGTCCCAAGGCAGATGCCACTGACATGTTTTCTCAGGCCTTGGTGGTCCCTTTCCCTTGGAAAAATACACCTGCTCATGTCTTAAATATCCAGGTAGGGATCTAAAGGAATGTGAACAGAGCCCCAAATACCACAGAAATTCAAACCCAAAAAAAGAAAAAAAGATCTCCAATGAAGGTGCAGTTGGGATTGGTCTAGTTCAAGTCTCTGAGGCCAATTGTATCAATTGGGAGATTAAGATCCAAGATACTCAATGCTGATATGACTCAATTACTGATGGGATGATGGAATACCATTCAGCTCCTGGGCTATTCTGTTCCCTCCCCGTGGGGTTGTCTTGTCTGCTCAGACCATGAGCTCCTGGGGATCTGAGCTTGCCCCTGCTCCTCTGAGCCTCACACAACAGAGCTCCTTTCACAGCTGCTCCCCTTCAACCCAGCAGGACAACCCCACTATTGCCGTGGGGCACTGGGGATTTTCCCGTCCAGTTCCACTGGAATTGGATAAGGCCCATGGGCCCTTTGAAAGCCATCACTCCCAGCGCTGCAGTGGAGCTCTGCTCCAGGATATGGTTTCATGGAGTGTCAGAGGTCGGAGGCAGGAACAATCGCAGACATTGTTCCCACAAAACAACCTTTGGGATGGCTTCTCTTGGGCTTCTGACAGAGGATGTACCTGGGGTTAGGCTGATGCCTCACCTCATTTCAGGAGCAGCTCACCAGCAAGGGCTGTGCACAGACACATTACTTGCCCTTGCTCTGTTATTTATTGCAGTTACATTTCCAATTGTTACTCGTGCCCTGCATGTGTTTAGTGGGACAGAACAAAAGCTGGCTGTCAAACCAAATGTGGTTTGGAGTGCCTAAATATTGTCCAAGGCAGCAAGGCAGCTGCAGGTGTGAAACCTGTGGGGTTTTACACCAAGGGATTGTCAGGAGGTGCAGTGTCAAGGAGGTGACAGCATTTAATAACTGTGGGTTGTCAGCCAGGAAGGGAGCAGAGGTGAGGCTGTGTCCTCAACTCTTCTCTCTCCAGCCACACAAGTCCAATATACTAGATATTGGACACTGGAAATACTGGAGAACTTATTTTAGGTGTGATTCTCCATCACTGATCTCAAAACTGCCAAGAAATGCACCTGGCACCATCTAACCCCAAATGTAATTAAAATGTCTGGGTTAAAATATTTATTGTTGAAGTATGGCCTTTTCTCAGCATAAACTCTTTATGTTTCTCAGCATAAACTCAATATTATAAATTGGATTTATAAAATAAAAATATTTATCAAAGTGTTTTCAATAATTCTTTTTTTTTATTTCCACCTGTTCACATGATCATTTCTTACCACAACTGAGAACATAAAACAAACTCTTTTCAAATTATTTCAGAAGAAGGTTCTTCCATGTAACTTTTGAGGGAAATATTGTGAAATTTGGCTGACAACTGAGCCAAGAGCAATAAAAGCAGTGCATGAAAATTTTACTATTACACTTTTTGCCTCAGCACTGAAAAGGATTGTCCATAGTTTGGCACTCTGACAAAACTGGGAGAAAAGAAGCACGATCATGACTGGTTGGAGATGGGAAAAACAAAGCATGCAGAATTTCAGAGCAGCCTGTCTGCCATCAGCACTCTCTAGAACACGACCTGGAGTGACGGCAATTCACCACTGCATGGCCTTGAGCTGCAGGAGCTTTTTGGGCTCTAATTCAGATGCTAAGAGCCCTAGGAAATAGAGAAGAAAAGGACTATTTTATCTTCAAAATGTCACTGTACTGATAATCCTGCTCTGCAGATTAATAAAAGGTTACTCCATTAAGAGGACTACTTACTTTGCTAAAACAGAACATAAGATACTAATCAAACTAAAAATATAATCTAAATATTCAGAATATAATCTAAATAAGTTCAGAATAATGTTCAGAATATAATCTAAACAATTTAATTCTGAATAATTCTAACTGGTTCAAAATTGTATTGGCCTTTAAAATTTTCAGACATTTAACTTGGTTAAAATTTTTAAGATTTTGCTTTTGTGGTGTTTCCAAGGCTGAAAGGCTAAGCAAAACTTAAAACAAAATTTTTTTAGTATTGCCAAAGGTGAGAGAAAATTCCCTAAGTGCTTTCCAGGCAGGTACTCACCACGGGCTAGGAAATTGGTGGTTCAAATGTCATGGGGAAATAGCATGTCAGTGCAAGTTCTTTGGTGATCAATAAATTATTCTGCATTCAGACTTCACAAAAAGGTTTCTGAGAACCTCCTCAGACTCCCCGTGGGACAATCCTTTGACATATTCATTGACACCTACTGGGGTAGTTGTCTTTTTAGTTTTGCCATAAGACAGCAATTTGCCACCTCATTATCAGTGTGATTGATGAGAACACCGTCTGAAAATCTGTCACACGATGATTGTGGGCTTGACTCCCTCTCTAGATTGATCTCCTTAGAGTCATAGAGTGATGTGCATGACAAAATGTTTGCTGGGCAAAGATGTCAATGACAGCTTTTTTGAAAGAAACTGCAGCTTCTGCAAAAGCAATTGATTCTCCTTTCCCTCCTCCCCAGCCCCTCAACTGTCTCTTTTTTCCCCCCTCTCTTTGATATTTCTGCTTAAAAAGTAGAACATTAGGCAGCATTTGCTTTTCATAGAATTCCAGAGCTGACTCCATCCACTGGCAGATGTGGTGGCTCTGGCAGGAGTGGATGAGATCCCTGAATGAAAAGTGCTTTGCAAATCAGTCACAGGCAGTGCACAAACAGGAGCCCTTGCTGAGAGCCCTAAACACCCCTGCACTGCAGGGCTGTTGAGATTTCACCCTCTCTGGGTACTTGCTGAACCTCCAAACTCTCTCTGTCACCTTTGGAGCTGTTCTTTGTAGAACTGAACATCTCCCATTTTTGCTGCTTCCATTTGTCCTTCTCATTTCAAGCTGCTCATTCTCATCTAAGACTGGACTGAGAATTTATATTCAGTAAGAACCTGGGTAATAATCTTTTAAAACCCCCAAATATTTTGGCCAACCTTCACTTTTCTTGAAGTTTTAGGGAGTATAAGCTCCATTAGCAATATTTCATTGCTTTCGTTCTTCTGCATTTTTATTTCCTGACAAGAGTCTCACACTTCCCTCTGTCCATGGGCAGATTTCCATTCTTTCCTCTTCTTCCCTTTCATTCTGCTACAACTTTTCCTGCAGAGAAGATCACCACCACAACATTCAGTGACAGAAAATTGGCAGCTGACGATCAGGATGACAAACATGGAGATGTTAGGCTTGAAACCTCTGTAGCTCCCACAGCCCAGAACATTTCCTTGAGATGCAAAATCTGCTGTTTTAATTTCTTCACAACTTCACAACAGAGTAACCCTAGAAAACTGAAATTGTTACATGATTTTAACAAATAGGCTTTCACCCCAGTTTCCAGTAAAGATGCTTTTGCCTGTTTGAGTAGTAGACATATTTTTATTGGATAAAATTTGGGAAAAAATTCTTGATTTGCAAGATATTCAGACCTGGTCCCTAGTGAACAATGGAGGTATTTAATCCACTGTCCTGAAATGGCTGTTACACGAACATGTCCAAGTGTTCATATAAAGGTTTTCAAGCAAAGGCTGCCTTATGAGTATTTAAAGACATTCTCATTAAATTATGATAGAAAAGCAATCTTTCAAAGTACATCAGCTGAGGTCTTTGGGAGCTTTGCTCCACAACATCCTTTTAAAAGTTAACAAATTTGCTGTGCTCTTTGAATAGAGACAACAAGTGCTACTTCTCACACCTTCTGCCTTTTCTCAAGTATTAAATAAGATTCACTGGGGACAGAAATGTTGCAAGACCCACCCTAATCCCTAAAAAGCACAAATTGCTCCTAGGTTGAATCAAAAGCTCCATGCAACACATCCCATCAGTCCTGCAGAGCACAGGGAACGGACTGGTTTGGGTGCCTGGCTCTGTCCTGGGAGCTGCAGTGGGGATTTGGAATCCAGTTAAATCCTAAAGGAAGAGACCTTGGTCTTCCCCAGGGGAAGGAGAATAACCCTCAGCCAGCACAGGTTGCTGCAGCCTGATTTCCACCAAAGCAAGGATTCCCAAGGCAGGGATGCAGTCCTGGGGCACACATCGGGGCTGGCAGTGCTGGTGGCTGAGCAGCTGCTGCTCCACAGGGGCATTTCCCTGTTCTGCATCCCAGCAAAGAGCAGTGATGGGGTGCCCAGGAGCTGCTCCACAGGGGCATTTCCCTGTTCTGCATCCCAGCAAAGAGCAGTGATGGGGTGCCCAGGTGCTCCCCCAGTGCCACTGGGGCTGAGGGGGGCTGCCAGGGGGACAGAGGGAAGGGAGAGAGGTCGTGCTCAGCACAATGTGGAGTGACTGCAGGCAGTTAAAAGGAAAAAAGAAAGAAATATATCTGGCTGAATGCCAAAGCGCGCCTTTTCCCTTTTTTTTCTTTTTTTTTTCCCCCTCCTTCTTCTCTGCCAACAGTCCATGAAAATGGGAAGGTATGTGAGGAATTCCCCACTTTATATTGCAGCTGGCAGGCATTGTGCTTTGGCTGTGGCAGAGCAGCCCTGCTATTCTCCCATGCAGCCCGGGACCCTGTCCCACAAGACTGATGGCGGGGCTGGGGCTGAGTGAGCAGCACCCAGGGGCTGTCAGCGCAGGCCCGAGGAATCTGCTGATCACACAGGGAAACAAGAGCTCTGCTTTCTGCAGCCAGCCACCTTTTGGGGGGGATCTCTTTTGTTGCCTCTCTTTGATCTGCAGGAGAATAAACAGCCTTGGCTTGGTAATTCTGCCGGCAGCAGTGGGAGGTCGGCAATAGCAGGTCGAGATTGTGACATCTTAAAGAGCTCTTGGAGTTGTCCCACTTTTTCTCTACTCCTTGGGTAACATTTAAAAAAATGTTCTTTGGGCTTTTGTTGTACAAAAAATTCTCTCCCTGCTGAAGGCGGTGGTGAAAATCTTGCAGATGACAACAGGGACTGTAATTCAGTTATGGAGCAACTTCTAACTATCTCCAAATTCATAAAGTGAGTCAAGCAAACATCCTGATGAGGGAGATTCATATCAGCAGCATGGACCTGCCAAAAAATAATGGCTCTAGATCTGGAAAGGAAAATGGGAGCCCTCATCATAACTGGGAAGGAAAATGAGAGCCCTCATCATAAGAGAGAGCTCTGGAGAGGCACCAAAGCTGCTCTCTGCAGATGCCCTCATTCCTGCACTGAGGGGATCCTTAAGGTCCCTTTCTGGCCAAAACATTCTGTAATGCCATGATAAAAAAGGACACTGGATTATTATTTATGATTTTTTTTCTGCATTAGGAAAAAATCATGTGCCATTCTCAATTTCAAAATCACTTCCTCCTGTGTGTGAAATGTGTTTGAATAAGCCCTTAGACCTTGAAAGCTGGAATTCTGTATTCAGGAAGTGAGGCCTGGTGAAGATATCTTGGAATCTCAGCAAATGTTTTTTGAATCTTACAGGTGGCTGTTAAAACAGGTGCTGAGCTCTCTGCAGATTCTTCTTTTCAATTGAAAGGTTTTCAGTATCTCAGGAAAATATGCTGACTAAAGTGAAAATAATAACCACATGATTAGTGTGCTCAAAATTACGCTGTCTGAAATTGAAAACTATGCTATCTACAATGTTATTTTGCCCATTTGTTCTAGAATACAACACAAAATCAATATTTGAGAAAAATAACCTGCTTCATCTGCAGCAACCTTAGTGGTAAAATAACAAAAATTTGCGGATTTTCAATCTTCTTCTTCAGTTTTTTCTAGAATTCTTATTTTAGTAATTTTTTTTAAATCCCCTTCTCTCTCTCTGCACATTCAAATACACATGAATGCAGATCCCCTTCAAAATTTTGTGGTGGTTCTGTTGAAGCCAAAAGACTTTTGCATCCAGGAGTATGGAGAGGATGCACACACACCCTTTTCCAGGGGATTTCTTGGTGAATATCCTCCTCCAGGTCCTCCTGCAGGAAGTTCGACGCAAGGCTCCTTGAGCAGATCTGTGATTTAATGAGCAGCAGCTGCAGCTGAAGGGATTTCTGGCCTAGTTGTGGTTGCATGCATCCAGAGAGCCACTCCAAACTTGTTTTATATCACATTACATAGCAACAGAGCACAGAAAGGCCAAGCACTTCTCCCTCTGAGCATGGGCAGTGGAGAGGCAACAAGAATCAGAATTAATAACAAGGAAATAACAACTAACAAGGAATGACAACACTGCAGGCAGCGACGATGCCCTTAAATCATGCAGCAAATTTGATTTGGGGCTCATAAATGATTTATCTTGCTGATGTAATTGATCACAGACTTTCCACTCCTCCCTTTCACCAAGGGCTCCTTGCATGGAGAATGCTCTCCAGAAAGATAGACATGGCCAGAGTGCCCCATGAAGGAGCCTCCCCTGCTTCCAGAGCTGCTCCAAGGAATGTGAGGATTCATGGGCAGAAGGTGAGGCTCCATTCACCCTCCCTCAGGTGCCCACAGCAAACATTCATTCAGCTGAATCCATGATTTAGGAGGATTAAGGAAAACCAAGCACGATCGTGTCAGCATTTCTCTTACTTCCAGCTGAAATCACTAATTTCAGAATTATATTTAATCACAAAATCTATTTATTTCTCTCCAGACCCTCTAGGAAAAGTAGAGATGGTAACTCTGGAGCAGAGGCATGTAAAATTGGGAGGCAGGAGGCCACAGACAGCATCAGAGTGTGCCACATCCCACACTCCCATCACGTGCTTGCCATGGATGCAAACTGTGCCTGAAACCAGAACTGGATGAATCAGCTTTGGGGTTGTATCATCATCAATCAAGACATAAGTTGGGCCTCCATCTAACCATTTCTTCTTTTTTTTTTCCTATGTGGAAAAAGTAAATAAATAAATAAATATAGAATATACTTTCAAATGTTCTTTTTTGGGACTTTTTTTTTTTCTGCTGATGCCATCTTTGGCTGGCATTTATCAGTTTTCTAAATATGTGATCTCACCAGAATATCTTTTTCTTGGCTAATTTAGCTAAATAATAATCTATATATCTACTGTTGCAAAGAGATTAAATCAAGTGCAAACAGAAATCACTCTTAATTCACTGTTTGATAAGACCAACATTTTTACTGATTAGGCATTACAAGATGTATATTTTTCTTATCTTTTTTTCTTCTCTGAGAGTAAATAAACATAACAACATCTTGAGGCCAAGCTTTTCACACTCCCTTTTTTATTTGCAATTTTTTGAAACTTTTGCATCTTTTCTCTGTGGATGAGCAGAGAGATAAGCTGACACTGTCAGTTTTTAGTTTAGTTGTTAAAAGCCCTGTTTGGGAATGAGAGGTGAAAATGCAGAAGCCTGTCCATTTTCCAAGGGTATGGTTCAACCCCTCCACCATGACTGGCCTTTTATGTACTGAAGGACACTGAAGGACATTCTCCTGGGGATGTTCCACCCCTGGGGTTGTTCAAGGCCAGGCTGCATGAAGATCTGGTCTAGTGGAAGATGTCCCTGCCGGTGGGAAGGGGAATGAAACTGGATGAACTTTGATGTCCCTTCCAGCCCAAACCATTCTGTGATTCCATCATTCCATGTAAAGAAGCCAATGATTTCTTCCCATCCAGCGAAATCTACCTGATACTGAGATTCTGCTCTCATGCTCTGGGCACTGGGTGTAATTGTTAAAAGCCCTGGTTGTGGTGTCCTTTTCAGGCATGGCCAGCCATCCCAAGGTCCACTGCCAATGGTGGGCTGATAAAAAGGTAATTTGGCGCCTGCTGTGGGTATGTTTATGCACCCTGCCTCCTCATAGTGATAATTTACCATGGCAGGGCTGGTATAATTCAAATAAATACAGAGATTCAAATTCTGAGTCAGGCCAGTGCCTCTGGTTTCACACCTCAAAGTTTGCCTGTGTGCCATATGCCATGTGAATCTGAGTTCATTTCTGCAGAGTTAAATGCAGGATTAATGTGATGTGTGTCAGCTCACAGAGTGTCAGGAGCTGTACAACAGCTCCCCTTGAAATATTCCAGGGAGATGGGAATATTCCAGATCCCCCTGAAGGCTGCTGGGGCATGCACACAGGCACAGACCCTCATTTATATTCACTTATTTATGCCTATTTTTATTGTAATCATGATTTACATACATTTTATAACCTACCAGAACCCACTGTTTCTAAAAGCTGAATCACACATGCACAGATGGAGAGCTGCAGGAAACTGTGCTGTACAAATAAATGGATTCATTGTGGGAGGAATTGGTTCTCCAGCACACACACAGAGTCCCTTTCACCTGGATACAGAAAAACAGGTAAATGAGGATGTCTCCAGTCCTCCTGAGCCTCCAGCCCAGGGAGCAGCAGTTCCCTCAAGAGCAGGCATCAAAATATGAGTTATGCTGTTCTATTGGCAAGATTAATTTATCAAAGGTGCTCAGAAGCTGCAGTAAATAAAGGACAAACCCACATCAAAGACAGGTCTAGGTTGCTGTCCTAAAGGCGCTTTACAAAAAATAAAAGACTACGGAGCAGTTGGGGATTAAGGGCTATCAAGTCCACCTTAAATTGTTAGGCAAAAAAAATGTTTTGTTGTAAAAATACCGGAGTGGATGTCTGATTTGATAGGTATGTTCAAAGAATATTTATTTTAAATGATGTAGGCAGATTATTGATGAAAAATAGAAGATTTGCCTTTAATTTCATATTGAGACCAGTCAAATTAAAGAGTGTTCAAAGTGAAGCAAAAGGAATTTGCAAATGCTCCTGCCTGGATCTTTAGAAATATACCCAGCAGGTGCTGACCTCTGCAGAAACGAGACCCTTTAATTCACTTTAATTAAAAAGTGATTGTGATTAAAGAAACTTCATTTCTAAAGTTAGACCTGGAATGCCTGGATTTGGATTACCAGATCTTCACTTCTGCATTTCCATTCAGTGGGATTATATAAATTATATTAGTTTTGAGGATTCTCAGGCTTGATTGTCTGAATGCAAACAGCAATGCCTTGCAGAAGCCTCACATGTTCCCTGGCAAGATTTACTGGTCAGAATGTCTCAATGGCAAGAGAACACTTGCTAACTTTCTTCTAAAACACGTAATATTAAGAAAATGCATTTCCACAGTTCCAGCAAGGTGGAAATATGTTTATTTTGTATTTGTATGTTCTTAAAAAGTCAGTAATTCATATTTATACATCCTAATTTCTGTATGTTTATGCTTGCGTGAATCAATTTTGACTCCTTGGAGCTTTATGCAATTGTACTGCAATTGTTGTAGTGCAATTTGGATTGGATTTCTGGGTTCTGAGTCCTCAATCCATCAGGTTGGGGTTGGATACTGAAAATCTCAGGATAAAATCTGGTATATGAAATGCATCAAATGAAGTCAGGACTTGCTCTGAATTCAGGATTTGCTGAAACCTTGACAAAGACTTTTGAGGACCAGGACTGAAGGGAACGAATGGACTTGCTGGATCACAGAGCTGTGCACAGCACGGAGCAGATGCTGGGTGGTAGCACAGAATTATGAAGGGTTCTTCCAAAGCTTCTTCCTGGTTTTCAGCCACCTCTGCGCTCGGAGGCTCTGACAGCTTCACTGATTGCATATCACACCTTGCCACTGATCAAACAGTTATAAAGGGAAGGTCCTGATGGCAAATTGACTCTGAAAATCTACAGCTGACTTTTGGTTACATGACACGCAACAGACATTTCCTCCCCAGCTGATATTCTGCAGATTTCTTTTTGTCCAGTGACAGCTAATGAATTGTCTCTCTGGATTTTCAGAGCTATTTTTGTCCAGTGATAGTTAATGCATTGTCTCTCTGGATTTTCAGAGCTACATCTGCCCTTCCTTTGTTCCCAATTTCCTTCTTTAGCTTTATTAGACCAATAGTTGTGTATCCTGAACACCCAGAAATATTAACCTTTAATGGGAAGATCAAGGACTGGCCCTTCCTTCCTTTCCTTGTTTCCAGGAATTATATGATGATTTTTCCCACTGATTCCTAGCCTTGCCATTTTTCCAATGAACATTGCTTCACTGCTCCCCCTTCCCCAGGTTAGAATGCCCAAGAATTAATCTTGTGTTTTCTAAATAATGCTGAATTGGGACAGTTTACATCTAGGTTACAAGATTCAAAATACTTCTCTTTTTTTATTCTGTCCTGCCCTTTGTTTAGCCTCTTTGATTTATTATTGGAGGCTTCTTTTTGATCTGGCTTTACCTTGTCAGTCCTTTGTGTCCCACCCACAGACTTTTTATTTCTTTTTCATCCAGTGATGCTGGCAAAGAACTTAAAAAAAAAAAAAAAGACAGAGGGAGGGATTTGGGATTGTCATATAAAACCTGTGTTACTCACTTTTCAATATCTCATTGAACTTCTCACAGCTTTGATATTTTAAGTAGGTATCACAACAAAGGGAAACAGAAGTGACTGGAAAGGTAATGCAGTGTATTAGGCTTGTTAATGGCCCTGAAAGTCCCAAGAAAAACCTGCTGAAAGAAGGATCCTTTCCCATGAGTACTATTTAATTTCTCTGAGAGGGTTTTCCTGGTGAATCAAAACTCTAAAGAGCACATTTAGGCAACACAACTGCTGTCTTAGCCTGTGCTGTGTGCACAGTGACGCTCACCTTCATTTTACAAATCCTTTTGTGAAAAACCCCATGGTAGAGAGATTTCTGGAGGATCTGGCTCTGCTCTCGCTCTGCTGCTAACATACCTGGGAAACATAGAAAATTGGAGTAGAAAACTGTTTCCTACAAAGGCAGAGCAAGGCCAAATAAATAACACAAAAATTTTACTAAATAATTCCTTTTATGAGTTGTGAGTAATGACCCTCCTCCAACACTTCAAATTGTTCAATGTGTGAGTATGAAGCAGGTGAAAAATCTATTTAAAATAATTTTAACAGACAAGATATGTGAGTCTCACAGGCAGAAGATCAAGTGCTGCAGAAATTATGATGTCAGTTCAAAGCTCTGGCTGTTGGATTTCTTCAGCAAAAAAAAAAAAAAAAAGAAACTTCAGGTTGACCCACAAGCAGATAATTACCACAGGGATGCAGTAAAAATGTGAAATCCTCTGGTTTATTTTTCCCTTGTGCCACCTGTGGACTCTGCCAGCAATGACCACAAGGCACAGAGACACGGAACACCTTTAAGCATTTATATCCCACTGGAATCAGTGGGAATGGAAGATTTAGGAAAGGAGTATTTCCTAAAGGATCAATCCTTAATCCTTACAATCCAAACTGTGCTGATGTTTGTACATGTGAAATGACAAAGACTTTATATGACACCATCCCTTCTTGCGTGAAAAGTCAATTATTCTCAAGTTCTTAGCAATTATTTTTAGTTTCTGGTTGTCGTATTCTGCAGTAAAATAATGCTGATTGCATTGCACCAAAGATGCAATCTTTATCCATTTCTAAGCTAAGTGATTACTGAAAGAGTGCAAATTGAACATTTCCACACATAATAGACTTTCCGAAAACATTGATCATCCTCAAACTGAGCCTTGACTGAGGCAAACTCCCATCTCCCTTGGTGTGACTTGCTCTGGAAATTCCACATTTCAACAGTTGCTTGCATCTCCTCCTTTTGTGACTCTCACATTAAAGGCCCTTCTGAGCTGACCTGTACATGGAGATGTTTCAGTCAGAGCTGGGTTAAAGCCCTGCTGTAGCTTGGCAGGCCCTGCCTGGTTCTGATGGCCCAGTGCAGTAAGGGGCAAGAATTGAGGGTTTGCAGTGGAGAGCTGAGCCCTGCCCTGAGAGCTGCACCCCTGCAGCCCCTGGCTCTGCTCAGGCTGACAAACAGCCCTGCTGATGCCTCAGGTTTATATGTTTATGAATAAAATTTTTTGTATTTTTCAGATTCTGTGCTGCTTTAGTGTGATGGTCTGGGCTTCACACGAGGGGATGGTGAGCTCTGTGCCCAGAGCAGGGAGACAAAACAATTCCTGCTCCAGCTGGGCACCAAGGACAAATGATCCCAATCTCAGCCCCAGAGCACAAACACCGTGGGCTGCAGAGAGAAAAACAAGCAGGGTGGGACTGCCTGGGCTAAAGCTGGAATGGGACAATGAACTGCAAGGTGCAAATGGAGCAGAACTGATCCCAGGGAGAGAGCCTGGGAGCGCTCGTGCATTTTGGGGCCATTTTGGCTCGTGCATTTTGGGGCCATTTTGGTTCATCTTTGGTGCAGCCCTGGCTGGGCTCTGGTGCCGCCCAAGGTGGATCCACTGAGGCCTTCTAATAAAGGCCTAATGGAGTTTATTTAGATGGACTCCTAGATGGAGTTACAGTTAATTCTGTAACTCCATCTAGCCTCTGTTCTAGGTCAGCCTTCTCAAGGCATCACTGCCATCATTCATCTGTGAATATGGTGTGCTAAAACACAACCTCCAGAAAAAAAAATTTCCAAATTGTTCCTTCATTTGAAAATCCCAAGAATGGGTAATATCATCAAATCTGAGAAATCCGAACTTTGTTAGCAAAATTTATATTAACCTTAGAAATGACATTTCTATAGAATTTATTTTCTGTCGTAAATTGTCATTTTGACATAACTTATTTACTGTCTCTAGGATGGACTGGCAGCATCTCTGAAGCTGTTTTACTTGATAAAATCAGTGCTGGACACACCAGAAATCAGCATTCTGGTGGCTGCAGTTCAAGTATTAGAATCTGAAACAAACTCCTGACAGACAAGATCAATTAGAAAGTTGTTTATTTGTCTTTGAGACATAACAATGAAGCTCATCCTCTAAAGTGTGCTATAAAACACAAGAAGTGAAATTCAGGCAGAATCAAGAAAAGACAAAGAAGCCACAGTAGAATTTTGAAGATTTTTGCTGGTATTATGCAGATTTTTTTCCATGAATTTTTGTTGCCGTTGTTGATATGAAGAATTCAGAGTTTCCATCTTCAAAACAAATTTGTCTTCACTAAATTTATTTTTAATAAAAAACTCAAAACATCTCAATTATTTTTTTTAATTTGTAAATTCAGACACTGTCTTCTGGTGGACAAAGAGGACTTTACCCTTCTTTATAACAGACACAGCCCCACTTTTTTCCTGATGATTGCTTTTTAATGATCACAGAAGGTTTTTTTCATGGTGCAATGCAGTTTATGTGAGGGAGGTGTCCAAGGAAGGACTGGATGTGGCTCATGGTCTGGGTGACAAGGTAGGGACCAGCCAAAGGATGGAGTCCATCATCTCAGAGGTCTTTTCCAATGTAATTGATTCTGTGGCTCCTAATTGATTCTGTGACAGAAACACAAATTTAATTTGTACAACACAGCAAACTCCAGACTGAGATCCAAGTCAAACTTTGCCCAAATATTTTGGAACCTCCGCTGACTTCTTGCCAAGTATCCTCATCTCACTTTACAGTAATGAATAAACTGTAAATGTTTGCTGTTTTTTAAAAAGCAAAGTCATTATGAAGCCCCACTTTTATAAATGCTGCTCAAATGCCAGTTTGCTATGGTGGAGCCCTGTCTTTGTGTGCACTCATTTTTCCCACTCATTATTTCACTGCATTCATTTTGAAAGTTATTTATGATACCTCCATCAAGAATTTGATACTTGTTATCTGTAAATGAACTCTTAAAAAATGATTATATGTCAAATCCTTACCTGTCCATCTGAGGATCATTTTGTGTGTGTGTAATAGAAAATATTTAGGGCTGTTGATTTCAAATATTGACTTGAAACTCAAGCATCCAGCAGTATTTAATAACAATTTTGTGCTCCTTTAGATACTCCTGTCCCATTTAAATGCAACAGTGAGTAGTAAACTTGAGCTTTACTGAATTCAACTCAGCTAGGAAATAAAAATTTACTGATTCTTTTGCTGCTATTTTCAAGAACACTGTAAGGATTTTTCCAAGTTCTTTCTGAAATGCTCAGCACTGACGCTTTTTGTTTTCACTGCCAGATTCCCAAATTCCTACAGGAGGGCATTCCTGCTCCTGATGGAAGGCAAACAGAGCTGAGTTAAACACGGAATGCAGCAGGGAAATGCAGCTGCATGTCCAGGCAGGAGCCTGTGGCCGCCTCAGCTGGGATCAGAGGGGACTGTGCTGGCTCCTCCAGGAGCTCTCCCTGCTCCCTGGCTGGGACAGGAGGCTGGCTCTGCTGCCCCGGTCTGCCTGACACCAATTGCTTATGGACAAATAAGATATTTCAGCCCTGTGGTGGCTGAAAGCACTAATTAGTGATCGTTTAAAGTACTTAGGTAATGTTAACTTCGGCGCACAAGGGATGCTCTTGAGTCTGACCCCTGCTCATTCCTTTGCTTTTTGGAGCTTTGAAGACAATTGATTTTTGAAGACTGCAGGCTTCCCTGAAAATCAGGGACTAACAAGAGGGGGGACCTAATCTTGATTCAACCATTCATGCCATCCTTTAAAGACATGTTTACTTTTTTTTTTTTTTTCTTCTTCTGGATGTCAATGAATAGATTTTAAAGTCAGGGAATTAACCCAATGTGAAAGAGTTTAGAGCTCAATTGCGTGTGGGCAGAAAATACTAATTATAAATAATCAGGCTCAAAAAAAAAAAAAAAGAAGAAGAAGTAGTGAGTGCACCTTAAATAGTTGATGGGAACAGGTTAAAAAAAAGGCAAGGGAAAGGTTTTCAGACTTAGTTTGAAAGCTGTGTGTAGAGTTACATGGGGGAGAATGTCAGTCAAAACAATTGATAAGAAAGGTAACTTGGAGCTAGCTTTTGCACACGTTGGGTCAAACACAAGCTGCATTTTCCCTTCATAAGAACAAAGAAATGCTCTAAGAAAGACTCTTATTTACACTGGCTAAACCAGAAAGGCCAGTGGTAGCCATAAAGATATCTGGAGAACATTATGGTGAAGGAGTTTCTCCCTGGCATCTTTTGGCAACATCTCCTTGGAATTTTTATTCCCAGTGGTTGTAAAGATTGTTGTCTTTACAGAATTTTGGTTACCATCTCCCCTGTAAATGTACCTGCAGCAGTGCAGTTCAGGCTTGGGTTAACAGCAGCAGCAGCATCACCACATGTGCCTCATATTTATTGGGTCTGCTCCTTCTCAGAGCTGGCTTAGATGATCTGGCCCAGCCACACCAGGATCCCCATGAAATTCCATGAAAAATGACCTTACTCCAAACTTACTGAGCTCCATTACAGAGAATTCCCTGCTAAAAACTGTGCAATTTAGGATTAATTGCTGAACAGCTGGTGGGACAAAATTGCACTTTGCACAAATTGAAGAGGATTCTCAAGGATTTTTCTCGAAGGTTGAGTGCAAGTTGGGAGACACAGGGCATCACCAAAAAAAGGGTGGGCATGAAATGTCCTTGGAGAAGACCTGCAAGGCGGGATAGGAGGGGATCCTTCAGATGAGATCCTGACCCTGTTTGGGAATGAGAGGTGAAAATACAGAAGCCTGTCCATTTTCCAGGGATATGGAGGTGGTTCAACCCCTCCACCATGACTGGTGGAGTGACTTTGGTATGTATGGAAGCACAGTGAAGGACATTCTCCTGGGAATGTTCCACCCCTGGGGTTGTTCAAGGCCAGGCTGCATGAAGATCTGGGTTAGTGGAAGATGTCCCTGCCCGTGGGAAGGGGAATGAAACTGGATGAACTTTAATGTCCCTTCCAACCCAAACCATTCCATGACTCCATCATTCCATGATACATGTAAACAAGCCAGCAGTTTCTTCCCAACCAGCAAAATCTAGCTGATACTGAGATTCTGCTCTCATGCTTTGGGGACTGGGATTTCAGAACATGAAGCTGTACTTAGATCAATTAAAAAAAAATCCAATGCTTCACTGTCAAGAAGCAACAGCATTTTTATCTCATATATTTTAACAACATTTTTATAGTTTAACAGCATTTTTATCTCACGTATATTTAAACATTATCAGGGCATCAGAACAATGGAGCAAAGCTGAGATTTGGTAATAGTTTTCTTTTAACATTTATAACCAGTTCTTAAACAGCTTCTTTCCCTTTAGTTTCAGAGGATTTATTTTTTCTGCCAAATAAAGGATTCTCTCCTTGTGGAGGAATCAGCAGAGTAACACTTGAAAGAAAAATTTTACACACTCTATACCAAAAAAATATGTGGGGATATACATATACATATACACATATTATTTATTTTTATATATGCATATATCATAATCACTACTGTTTGTATCAGACAAGTGTGGAAAATAAAATGTTGACCTTTCAGCTATAAAATATAATTTAAATATTTTTTGTGCAGCATGCCACTGTTTCATTCATATGTATGTTTGACAACAGATTTGAATGCTCTTTCTCCTTTTCATCACTGGTGTGGCTTTGCCTTCTCCAAAAGTTTATACTTCTTCTTTCAATCATTTTAAATAGAAGAGAGGGATGTGTTGAATTTCCTGTCTCTGAGTACAACATGTACTGCTAGGCTAAAATAAAGGTGGAGAGGTATTTTGATGAAAATCTCCTTTTGGGTAGACAGGGCTGCTGCTGTGGAAGGAGGCTGGCACGTGGGGGAAGATAAATGGTAAACAGCTGGAATACACTTATGGTCCTGCTAATCCAAGCTCAGGGACTGGGTTCCTCCAATATCACAGAGTGAAATGCAGAGAGTCATTGCCAATTGCTACACAATGTCTTTTCTAAACTTTATCTGATGAAGAACTGTAAAATTAAAAAAAAAAAAATACATTAAAAGTTACTGAGATTAAACTGGGAAAGAAACTCACCTATGGCTAAGTTTGGATATTAGAAAGGATTCAGATATCCTTTGAAATACTCCAATGGTTGTTTACAATAGGATTAATTTCATTCACATTGGAGAATACCTATTATGTTTCTTTAGTTTATGCCTAAGCAGCTGTCCAATTAAAGGGAATCGATCTTCTACAAAACTTGTATCTGAGCATAGCCCTGCCCACTGTGCAATAACTCCTTTGTGCTTGAGAGAGAACATGCCATGTATTTCTGACCTAGAGAGATTTGGGGGCTTTTTCCACTGTTTTTATTAATCCTTCCGTTCCTTAATAAATTGTCTTATCAACCTCCATAACCGAGCGTTCCCTCCTGCAGTCCTGCAGGTCGAAGAAAGGGTTAAAAATTCCCCATCTCTATCTTGATCTCTGCTGAAAATGGTGCACAGGAATGAAATGGTTGCCAATTTGTTTGCAATGCATTCTGACTGTACGGGAGTTCTTTTCTGCCTGACAGGCAGGTGAGATCAAAGAGGTGCAGGACAAAAGGGGCTCAGCAGTGATTTGTCAGGGGACGAAAGGCAGTCCTGTCTGGGAAAGTGGCTGCAGCCCAGAACCAGCCTTCAGATCACTAACAGGCTAAAGAAATCATGGCATGAGAAAAAGTACAGCAAAAAAGGTTCAAAGGTCAGTTTTATTTGGTTTGGATTATTGGTGCCTCCTTTCAAACCAAAGAGCAAGAAGGGGGGGAAAAGGGAACAGGCTAATAACCTTTGTTATTGTCCAGGAAAAAAACTCTTTTGTACACATTGCTCGGGGATTGTCTGTAATTAAAATGCTGTTGTTAGATCCAGGACCTGATTCTGCAAAAGTTTTACTCATGTGAGTAATTCTCCATTGCATGAATGGTCTTGTGTGGCTGCTCACGTGAATAAAGATTACTTCCATGACAAAGAGTTTGCAAGTTCAGGCATTACACACGGGCAGGGGCTGCAGGTGTGCCTGTGTCTGTGTGTCTGCTCAGAGGTGGGTGTCCTTTCTGGGCAAAGAAGAGATTTTAATGAGTGACCTGAAAAAAGAGTTATACATTTGAAACCTCAAAATTTCAGAAAAAAGCAAATAATTCTTTATCACTGTGTGCGTTCTGCTTCAGGAAAATTTGGGTGATTATAAAAGCCACTGTTCTCCTTCAGTCCAGATGTTTGTCTGACAATAACTTCACTGATTTATCTCAGAGGAGCCCTGTGAACCAAAGTTATCCAAAGAAATATCTCAAAAAAATAGTCCAAGTTTCACTATTGAGGTACCACAGGTATCAGTTCTTAAGGAACAAAGGAACTCAGATGTAGCTGGAGCACAGCCCCAGGATCATCATTCATAAATGAATGGGCAAAATGCTCCTGAAACAAACAGGTGATGGTGCCCTGGACCTCAAGGGGGTGATCTGACTTCTTCACATTTCAATTTACCCTTCTTCACACAATAAAATATCAGAATGGGGCAGGAGGAAAGAATGCTCCTGGGATGGGAACCTCAACTGATCTGTGCGGGCAGTCAGTGGGTTTAGTGGTTAAGTGTTAAAATCAGAGGACAAGTGATTTCAGAGGAGGAAATAAACCTGCAGGTTTCCACAGACCCTTTTTTCCTTCTTTTTTTATTTTTTAATTTTTTGAGGTGGTCTATTAAGGCCAAATGACTGGATTACCAAGGAGACATTCATGGCAAAAAACACCCATTGGAGAAAGCAGTGCTCAAACATAAAGACACAAAAGAACACAAATAAGTGCTGACTCTGCCTCCTGTAACTCACTAAAGAATGGATTCTGACAGATGCATCAATTCTTTTTAAGTGAGCCACAGGAAAAACTCTGCTCTGTACATACCTGCCAAAAAAAAAGGTCTTAGTAAAGTTTTCTAAGATGCCACATCTATAGGATGCAACTCATCTGTCCTGGGAGCCTCTGATTTATTCTTCTCTCAAAGAAATCATCTTTACTTACCAGTCAGTCATCCCAGAGAGATGAGAGAAAGCAGATTTTATATTTATACAACATATGTATGTTTATATTTTATTTATAGTAATTTACATTTACATTTACTTTTTTTTTTTGGATCATTTTGCTAATTTGGGTCACCACTTCTATGATATTTTTCTGAGGACAGGAGAAGCTGTAGAAGACTGTCTCAGATTAGAAAGTGCGCTAACACACTGTTCAATTATTGAAACTCCCTCTTTATGTTACAGGTGAAAAATACACCTAGTAGCTCAGGAGGCTGAATTGGGTTGAAACAAGAGACCCAAATTGTCTTATCTACTCCATTCTTTCTTAGATGCACTGTCTTAGGTACAGGATATCTAGAACATGGTATTAATCAGTTGATTAGTACTGTAATTAGTAATTAATGGAACTGCTATGAAAAAAAATTTGTTAAGTGCTGCAGAGGAGCAGCAGAGGAGCTGAGGCCACACCTGCAAACGTGGGGTAACCAGTGGCAGAACAGGACAGGTGAATTCCTCATTGTTGCCTTGACTTGTTCTTTTAAGTAGTAGGACTTCTGCTGTCACAAAATGGGAGAAAAAAAAGATGAAGACAGGTAATATATGTTTTTTTCTCAGCAGAAGAAAACATGTTTCATTTTCATGAAGAACATTTTCATATTTCCTCTATGGAGTTCCAGGTCTAGCAAGAGAGATTTTCAATCCCCCTGTGGGATTAAATGCCCCCTGTGGGAAGGGTCCATATCAAGTGGAGGCCACTTTCCTGCTGGCTTGGCTGAGCCCCAGAGCCTCATCCCACATTCTCCTTGGCTGCAGACCTTCTGGAGAGGAGCAGAATGACCCTGATTCCATCCCAAGCCTCTCCAGGTGTGTCTGGAGTGCCTCCCACCTGCCCCAGAGGTGGAACAGAGAGGTCATGGCCACTGTGATAAACCCAGTAATAACCAGAGAGGCCTTAGGGACATGGGCTCCAGAGAAAAATTCCATATTTGTACCCCCAGGAGTTATTAATGGCTCCAATTTGTGTCCCACCCAGGCTCTGAGAGATGAATGCAGGGAGTACAAAAGGGAAATATCCTTTCAGCTTGTTCCTCTTTGCACTGCACCTTTCCCTTTCACCATTTCTCTGTAGCATCCTGGTTTGTGTGGTGCAGGGACACATCTGGGATCATTCCCCTGGGACAAATGCCTCACCTCTTCCCCTGTGGGAAAAGAGGAATTCAGCTGAAATTCATCTAAGCTACTAACTTTGTGTTCCTGTTGTTCTCTCCATCAGCTTTTTTTTTAGATTTTAAAATCACACAGCCTTTCCTTGCCTGTATTTCTCCTGATACCTTGGCCTCTTGGAGATAAGAGGAACTTTAACACATTTTGCATCGTGGCCTTCTGAGGACAGCATATAACCATGGGTGGGATTTTTGGGAAAACCCCAGGTGTATGATGCAAACCTTGATCTGAAGAGGTCTTCCCAGAAGAGTTTAAATGCAGCAGTTGCTGATCTTCATGGTGGAGTGGATCATTCCTGGCACCAGTGTTCTCTCCTCCAGGGACAAATGTCTGTGCATTTGGACCATGCATGTCCACGCCATTGTCCATGCCATGTCCATGGCATTTCCCTAAGGCAGCCACTTCCAGGTTTTATCCCTGGTGCTTGGGCACCCCACACACAGACCCAGGCCTGACCCCTGTGCCTGTCATCTGATTTTGCAAAGTGTTGATCCAGGCACAGCTTGGAGAAAAAGAGAGATCTTTTATCTCCAGGTAACTCAGTTCTCAAGGATCTGCAGGGCTGAGTGAGATCCTAACAAGCCTCTGATTTGTGAAAGCAACGGGGGGATAAGTTCTAAAAGTAGTAGGAGATTAATCTGAGATCTGTCCTTCAGGCACAAAGTGCAATTCCATCGTGGATATGGGCCAGATATTTCTTCCAGGTACACCAGGCTCCTGTGTAAATCAGATGAAACTCCTTGATTTCAAAAACATGTGCTGTGTTACCAAAAAAAAGGGAGTAAAGTTTTTCCTGGCTATTAAGTTTTTCAGGCTGTTAAGTGAGGATTGAGATATCAAAGGTGTGAAGCAGGTATGCTGACACAGTCTCCAGGTTACCCCCAAATTACCTTTCTATTGTTTTTGCACTCCCTTTCTCCTCTTCTGGACTACCCCTTATCTTTGTGTTTGGTTGTTTTCGAGGCTGTAGTTTACAGTTCTGCATGTGTTTGAATATCCCCATTGTAGCCTGCTTTGAGCCTGCCCCAGACCTGCCCCAGCCACCTGACAGTCATCTAAACCTCACCATTGCACATTTTTCTCTGTTACATTTCTTCTACTGTTTCTTTTGTGGCTTGTGAGGAAAAGGAGTAAGCAACAGAGGGTAAAAAGTTGGGGGTTTTTCCTCCTTTAATGTTGCTGCATTCATTGTTTTGAATATTTTCATTCAGTAAACCATTAAGAGATTATCAGAGCACGACAGAAAATAACTTTTTTGGTAATAAGATTGGGCCTGACCCAAATTCACTGGCATTAAAGAAAAGGCTCTTAGTGAATTCCATGGACTTTGAATGAAGGATTAATCCCTTGGTCCTCAGACAGAGAAAAAATTCCTACCAACCTTGGTAGGAATTTAGTAGGAGTAAGGAATTTAGGCACTTGCATATTGAAATATTAATAACGGCAACAACAACAACAAAAATAGATCTCAATTATTTAATGTTTTAACCAAAATACAGAAGATCAAAACTTGTAAATTAGTTTACTGTCTGTCTGAAGGGCAATATAGCACTAGCTCGCGAAGTATGTGTAGAATCAGCTGTGTCAGCCTAAAGACCTCAGATAGCTTGTTCATAAACTACAAAGAAAAGTTACTATAAAAGTGAAAAACATTTCATATGAGTGGATAAAGGGAAAAAATATCTTATGTGTTTAACATTTCATGTAGGGCTTTCTTTCTGCATGCTTTCATTGGAAATTACCTATATCTCATTCTCCCCACCTGGAAAAGCAACCTGAACTTCAGAAGCTGTGAATTTCCTCTCGGGAACTTTCCTCCTCCTCCACCCTGCCTGCACCCTGCTTTTGGGGAGCCACCAGTGCCCAACACAATAAAGAGCACTGCCCGCCCCTATGGACCGGGATAACGCGATGCTGTGTGGTCTGGAAAGTCATTTAAACAAGATTATATTGTTGGCGGGGTGCAGAGTCACCCCGCCAGGACAGCACAAAGAAAACAAAATACAGCGGAATGAAATCAATTGGATTTTCGGGGCTCTTCCCGGTGCCAGCAGGTGTGCGGGGACTGCAGCAGGGCGGAGAGGAGAGCCCCGCTCAGAGGATGCCATCAGCGCGTCCCAAACCAGCACCTCGGCAGCACCGCGCCTGCTTCCTCGGGACCTTCCCACGCTCCGCAGCGGAGCCGGGATGGATTTTTAATTGGAGAAGGAGAAGATTTTTTTTTTTTTTTTTTTTTTTTTTTTCCTGCTGGGGGCTCCACCCACCGCCTCGGTATTTATTGCTCTACAAATTGTGACTTCCTTCTCCTTCGAGTAACGGGCTGGTCGTAAATCAGCGCTGGGAGCGGAGGAGCAGCAGCACATCCTGATTCACAGCCCCATCGCTGCGAGATGGGTGTTTGTGGAGTTTATTACAGCTTAAAGTTGGCGCTTTCAAAGTTTTGCCCTTTTTTTTTAATGTTTACGCTTAGGTAATACTTACATAAAAATTGTGTCTCCATAAAGATCTTAGACGTCGGAATATATATATAATATTATATATATATAAAATATTATATATATATATATAATATTATATATATATGTATTTCCGAATATAAATATATCGGAATATATATAAAATATATATTATATATAGTATATATATATGTGTATATACACATATTTATTATGTATATGTGTATATATACATATATATATTATATATATGTGTATATATATTATGTATATGTGTATATATATACATATATATTATATATATACATACATATATATTTTATATATATGTATATATATACATACATACATACATATATTTTATATATATATTCCTTCTCAGAGGGCAATTAGCTCAGAGTACGAGTGCTTTGCGTGCTTACAAGGATAAAAACTGTCTCTGTCTCAAATATTCGCTTTCACCCAATGGCTTTGCAGGAGAAACTCTTGGTTTATGGCTGAACTGAGAGAAGCCTTCGAAATACTCCGTTAGCAAAAAAAAAAAAAAAAAAGAAAGAAAAAAACCAATCAGATCCCTACCGCGTTCCATTTAACATCACACACTTCTAGCGAATTAGAAGATCATTATCAGCCGTAATTCTGATTTAGTTAGGTACGGTCTAGAGCCTCTTCTCCCCCCACCACGTGAAGTGACAGACTCGAACCGCTCTCTGATTATTTCTTTGGGGCTACAGGGAGCTCTGGGGGCATAATTAAAAATATTTCCAGAAAGACTCGGTGGACCACATCTGACGTCGCAGGCCCTGTTAGAACCAGACCACATCAAAGGGAGCCTTTTTGTTTTCAGAAATGGTCACCAGACAAACTTAAAATATACAAGAGTTGGGCTTATGTTTTGTTGTAGAGATGTCTGAGCGGAGCGAAACGACTTTGGGAGCGCTGCTCCGGGTGGGACGGGGTAGTTAGGGCCCTTTGATATTTCCGTGGGGGTCGGGTGGGTTTCATTTGAAAAGGGGACCATTAATGATGGACCTGTGAGTGTTCCCCTCCCTAACAAGCGGAATCCACATCGCTCGGGAAGCACGAGAGCCCAGGGGGGAAAGATTTGCGGCTGATGGCGCTAATTATGAAAATGTGATCAAGATGGAAACAATTTGAGCCAAAGTCATTAGCGTGTTGCTCTTCCACCCACCGGTCTTTGGGGTTTATTGCTGCGGCGGGGGGCGGGAGGAGGATCCTGCGGGATTGGCGCGGGGGTGTTTGCAGAGCGCTAGTGAAAATGCCCTGCGAATCCCGAGCCGGAAAATGTCAGATGCGCATCCACGGGGCGATGCACCGGGCTCGGGACAGAGCCTGGGTTTGCTCTTAGGAGATCGCTGTAATTACTGTCAGTAATTGCGCTTTATCTTCTCTTCAAGCGGTGCCGGTGAAAGCACCTTTCAGGAGACTCGTGGGACACCAAGAGTTATTTTTCTGTTGCCACAGTTGTCTCGTAGCCCGTCAGAGGTTACGCGTACCCAGGAGACGATATACGGAGCATCCCCGAGAGGAAGGTTTTCCACAGAGGTTCTTCTTTCGGGACAGACTGGCGGATTTGGCCCGCAAGCAACACCCCTCACCCCATACCCTCCACAACTGGGGTCCTGCACCTTTAAGATTTTCATTTCTTTACTTGCATACACTGCTTTTTTAGCTTCCAATGGGACCACACGGCAGTGGCATTGTAGGAGAACAGCAATAAAGAATTAATTGTACAAACATTTATCATCCCCAGATCAAACTCCCCTTGTGAGGCTGGGGCTTAACTTGCGGAGAAGAAAAGGGGGAGGAAGGGTGGTAATGGCGGAGAGGGTGCTTGTGGGGTTTTTTTTGTGTGTTTCCTTTTATTCCAGACGACTGTATAATGAAAATCCTTTTAGCCTTGAAGAACTACTAAATATTAAGCACAGCTTAAAACAGGGAGTAGCTTTCGAGACGGTTTCGTCCTCCTACCATTCCTTTTAGAAAAAGGTCGTACCCCTTCCCTTATTTTCCTGCTAGTAAAAGCTTCCCTTTTAAAAGAAGTCTTTAACGTGTAAGAAAATCCCCCTGCTCTACATAGGAAGGTATTTAAAAAAATTTATAGATCTCTTCGTGTTCGCCAGTTCCGGGAAAAAAAAATTATATTGATCAAGGTCAAACGCTCGAATTGTGACATGACTCACTTCAAAGGTGTATTTGTGTGCCCTTCGAGCACATTAATACTAATTATCTCTCAAACACTTCCCCAAAACTCCTACTGTTTCAGATGCAAATCTAATTAACGAGCTGCCTTTGAGGAGCACGCAGGGACAGCGTAATTCACGGAGCTGTTGAACCTTTTGCCTTCTTTTATATTTATTTATAGGTAGCTCCATCCTCTTTTGAAAGCGTAGGCAGTGGTGTGAAGCGACAGGGTAGCGAGGGCAGCTCCGCGCCAGCTAATGAGACTTTCCAGGAGTCAAGGAAAAGGATTAGCCACGACTTCTTGCGAATGCTCTCGGGGATGTACATCAGAACACTCGCCTTGCTTTGCCTAAGTTAATTTGGGAATGATTAAATCGTGAAAGCTCTATCTAAACAACGCCTAAGAGCGATCTGAATGATTTGGGAATGGCTGTCTGTGCTGCTCACCGGGGGCAGAGCAGGGCACCCGCACACGCACGGCGAATCCCGACTGCGAGCCCGGGGGGTTCTCTGCCCCCAGAGCCTCCCGGGGAGCCGGGACCCGCACCCCCTCCTCACTCCTCTGCCTTTAACACTCCCCAAAGCCTCCTCCCGAGGATGGAGCATCATCACCCCCGTCCATCCCCATGCTCGGCTCGGCGGAGGCTCCGCGGGGCGGGCGGCCCCCGTGCGGGGGTGTGCGGTGTGAGAGAGAGAGGAGAGAGGGAGATGCTGTGTAATTTTATCCACGCTGCACTCTGGGAGTTCACACGAGACTGATACCTTTTGCCTCCTCTCTGCTCCGTATCAATTGGTCGCAGATCAGGCTATTGTTGCAGGAAGCTCCTTTTATTTCTATGCTCCGTCGATCAACTATTTTCCCCGCAGTCTCCTGCCGAAATTCAGCGGCTCCCTCCTTCTCTCCCTCCCTCCCTCTCTCTCCCTCTTTGCCTCTCTGTCTCACGCATGCCGTCTGTCTATCTGGGAATCCAAGGAGAAGGCTGATCACGGCAGCTGCGTGTAACACAAACAGCTGGGACTCTTCGGTGCCCTTTGCCGATGTCTATTGATTTAAGTAAATCTGAGACAGATAAAAGGGCCCGGATCGAGGCTGATAAAGCCCCGCCGATGCTGCGCGGCTCGCAGCAGCGTGCGCTCAGCATCTCCGGAGCGCTGCTGGCAAGACGCCTTTAATGGGAGCCCTGGTGCCTCTCGCTGCGAGCCTCGCTCTCCCCGGCAGACCCAGCGCCGCGGCCACCATGCCACGATGGTTATAACCTGGATCCTGTTCCTGGCCCTGCTGCAGGAGCCGCGCTGCCCGGGCCGGGCCGCGGCCGTGCCCGAGCGCTCCGGAGCCGCGCCCCGGTCGCGCAGGGATGCGGGGGGACGCGGCGGCGTCTACGAGCACCTCGGGGGAGCGCCCCGCCGCAGGAAGCTCTACTGTGCCACCAGGTACCACCTGCAGATCCACCCCAGCGGCAGGATCAACGGCACCCTGGACAAGAACAGCGCCTTCAGTGAGTACCGCGCTCGCCTGGCCCGGCACCGCTGCCCCGGGCCGGGTTTGGGGAATGGGGATCCCTCGCCCGCATCAGCGGCGCTGCCCCGGCCGCTGGACAGCACCGACGGGGCGGTGGCGAAGCTGCTCCTGCCCCGCGCTGCCCGGGATTAATTGCACAAAATTACAATTGCCTCCTCGGCGGGCACCTGGGCGTCTCCCATCTGTGTCCCTCTCCCCTCCTCTCCCTTCGCCTCGGCATCCCGGGGGCCGCCCCGGTGGCTCTTTGGGACGCGTAGCTCCCCTGTCCCGGGGCTGGCAGCACCCCCGGCCCTCGAACCGGGCGGGAACGCCCTTCAGGGTGCGGGGGCCCGACGGCCGGCCCAGGGCGGCGATGCCCGCTGTGCAGGAGGAGACCCCCAAAGCCCCAATTTCCCCGACGGGGACTGCGACCCTGCCCTGCGCAGCCCGGCCGAGCTGTCACTGGGCTCCCTGCCCCCTGCCCGGCATCTCCCGGGCCCATCCCGGAGCCCTCTGGAGCTGCCCGCGGGTCCCCGTCCCGTCCCAGCGTGGGCTAAATCACATCTGTCCCTGTGACGTGTGCCGGGCAGCGGCGGTAATTAGCATGAAGCGGATCTGTCGGGAGCGAGGGGGTTTGTGCGAGGGCGGCAGGAGGGAGGAGATCGGGGCTCAGCACCGGGGGAGCCCCCGCCGCCCCTGGATGCGCAAATCCCGCCCGGTGATGGCACACAGAGATAGGGAGACCTCAGGGATGCGTCTGAAGTCCATAAAGGAAAACCACTATTTCCTAGAGAAGTCCCCCCTCGCTGTCACGGCCCGGAGGAGGCATCCTTCAGCAGCCAACCGGTGCCTGATTCAAACCAGCTGTGCCAAACCCAGCCCAGCTCTCCCAGAGCTCCCAGCAATCCAGTTCTGCACACGGGACTTGGAACCCAGCTCTGCCTTCAGGCTTCCCCAAAGGCAGCAGGGGGTTTGGGCGCCAGGGTCACCTCTCTCTTTGAAGCACTCATAGAAAGTACAGAGCCATCAGGATGTGGCTGGAGAGCTGAGAGCAGGGTCTGAGCAAGCCTGATGGAGAGCCATGCACATAAAACAGCATCCTCTGGGTCATCTGCGCCTCCATGGGTGTCCTGGCACCTTTGGCTGGACATTTGGGCAGGTGTTGCACCACTTCTGGTGTTGCAGGATCCTGTGTTGGATGGCCTGAAAATGTCCTCCCTTTTAACTTGTCTCAGACAGTCATATAGCCCTTGTCTGGAAGGCAGCACTGCCTTCCTAAATCTCAAGTGCCTTTCATGATTACGTTCATGGCAGTCTTGCTCAGGCTCACCCTCTGGAGACCTCAGCAAGGGCTTTGTCCTGAAACGGGCAGCTTTGTGACTGGCTCCAATAAGTCAAGAGCTCTTGTGTTCCTAAGCATTAAAAGGGATGTAAAGTTTTTTATGAACATGTAGGATTAAGTGAACCTCTAGTTCAGTGTCGGACTTTTTTCATTTTTGAAAGTGTTCAATCTCAATCAGACATCTTGGGGTTTCTTGTCCACCTTGTCTCGAACAGTTCCCACATCATCCTTGTTTTGTATTGTTTCAAATAATAATAATTTCTTTCAAATAATAATAACTTCATTAATAATTCATGTGATTGCCCTGATTCTTGTGTGAGCAAGTGGTAGCTGTGAGATCACACTCCTCAGGTAAGCAGCCATGCAAATGCATCTCAAAAAATTACACCTGAACAATAACACATCTCTTAATTCTGTTTCAAGGTATTCTGGAGATAACTGCTGTGGATGTTGGAATCGTTGCCATCAAGGGCCTGTTCTCTGGCAGATACCTGGCCATGAACAAGAGGGGCAGACTTTATGCATCAGTAAGTTTTATTGAGGCCTGGCCTGTCATTTCCTGTGGCGGGAAATGGGTCTAGTGGGGAGCACTGACTTCTTATAAATCCACATTTCTGGAGAAGAGTAAAGCTATAAGAGGTTTTTGCCTGGGATTCTTACAGGCAACCAGTGAGTGTATTCTTAAAAGTGGGGAAAAAGCTGTGTTCTTACCTTCTTACTGCCTGGACAGCCGCAGGTATGTGGAATGTCAGAATTGTCCATGTTTTATATGGATCTTGGATGGCAGCAGAGACACGCCAGCTAAAGAGAGTCCACAAGTAACTGAGCATTGGTGCTGCAGGAAAGCAGCCTCCTGATGGGAGTTTCCTTGCACAGAGCTTATGGCTGGGCAGTGGAAGAATTTGCAGTACTGAAAGGCAGGGCTATGCAAGGAAAGCAAACAGGGGAAGGTGCTAGAAGATAAATGTGAAAATAAGCACCTTATTTTACTCCTTTAACCTAATTTTTTTTCCTTAATCTGTGAGATAAAATCTGGCGTGTGCTGATATAAGTGGGAGCCTTGCCTCCTCAGCCCAGACAGTATCTCCCCTGAGTGAATAAAATACTTCAGCTTAGACTTTTTCACACTCAGGGACATACCAGGGCATGTTTTGTCAGCGTGCACCATACACTTTATCTCCCTGCTTGAATTTCTTCCACTGTCTTTGATTACATCCCAGCAACCTTGTGATCTCTCACTGCAGGTCAGCCCAAACTGTGCAGTTTCCCCATGAATCCTGGGGCATGGAAGCAGGTTTGAACGGGGGAAATATGGCTGAGGTAAAATTTGCTCCCTCCTAGAAGTCCCTAGATGTAATTCTGTTGATTTGGGCAGCAGGACACACCCTTGAGGGATGTGATCTTTCCCCATGAGGACCCAGCCTAGGTGACACAATCAACTCTGTCCCTCCCCAGGTTGACACCTTTAGCTCCAGCTTTTCAGCAATGTTCTGGCACTGTTTACCACCCAGTTTCTTTAATGTGCCTCATGTGATGCTCTCTGATTAAGGGGGCTGTGTGTAAAGATGAGTGTTCTTTGCTACTGTAGAGAACCACACTGCAAACGATTTTGGCCAAGGAAAATGCAGCTGAAGAGGAATGAGGGCATGGTAGCTCTGCTTGCCAAAGTTATGGCAGAATATTAAGCAGAAGTTAATATTCTGATTGAAATGGGTGTATTTTTCAATGAACCTCCTCCATCAGTTCAGAGCCAGCATCTGCCGCAAAGAAATTATTTGGAAGGATGATTTTTTCTAGTTCTTTCTCATCTTTCTCTCTTTCTTCTTCAAAATAGGCCTTTTCCCTTCAGATTATTTAGACTGAATTAAAATAAGACTAAACAAATTCTGAGCAAAAAGCTCCTCTCCTAAAGTGCAGAAAAGCCAGGAGCAGGACAGCTCTGAGACTCCTTTTTTCCTGGATTTCTCTTTCTGGTGGTAGGAGCATCAGGCCACCTCCTGATTGTTCATTCTCTGGTTTGTTCATCTGTCATGTGCCAAAGAACATCAGCCATGGGAGGTTTCTGTGTAACTTGAAAAGATAATTTGTCCCCTTCCAGCTCAAGTTTGAGCGAGGCTGATTCAGGCTTGTGTTTCAGGGAATGATGCTCCATTCCAGCTTTTTTCACAGGAGCAGGAAAGGATGAGGGCTCAGCTCAGGACAAACTTCTTGTCTTTGCTTGCCTGACTTCACTGCTATCACTAGCCCAAGATCCTGTGCAAGGCCCCTGTTTAAAAAACCTGACTAATTCAGGGATAATTATCCAAGGAGCATTTTATGAAATGGAATTGGAATAACTCCGTTACCCCTCACTTCACCCATTTCCCCACGTCAACAAGATGGGTTTGTTGAGTCTGCAGAATTTATCCTGTGTGATAAACCCTCCCCAGGCAGAAGGGAGGCAGGCAGCAGGACAAACCCACCTACATCTGGTGGCTGTGTGGGCTCCAGCCCCACAGCATCTGAGAGCCTTGTCCTCGCAAGGGAGGGCGCTTCCGCTGCACAGCTGGGAATCCAGGACATGTGGAGCCTTTTAAAACCTTGTTCAACCCCCATCAGTGTTTCTGGGGAATGAGCAGCGCTAAAGACAAGCTGCTCATGGGGTCTAGGGCTTCTCAGGCTACCTGTGTCCTTTCCATGCCCTCCAGACAAGGAAAACTAAAACCCCATGGCGCTGGTTCCTTTCTGCCTCTGTGCTTCACGCATTTTAGATGCTGAAATCTCAATCCCACAGGCGGAGCAAGGATGGGTTTGGAGTTAAGGAAGGATGGGCGGTGTGGGAGCTCCTTTGTCTGTGCTGGTTCTCCTGCTCCCAGGGAGGGGGAAGGAGTTCCTCGTGCCAGGCTTTTGCAGAGAGGTCTCTCAGTCAAGGAGCAGGTGAAAAGGGGCAATTTTGGGCAGATCATGTGAAATGTGAGCAAGTGGGATGGGTGCATATTGTGCCTTACAGTTTGTGATAAAGCAGCAGCCTGGCATTTTGGAGGAGCACACTGGTAGGCAGAGTGTGCTTTCAATTTCATAAATTTCAAGAAGGTCCATAAAGGTATGTTTTACTGCTCAAATATCCAGTCTGAACTGGATGGAATAGACTCCAAGTGTATCTAATGACTAATACACAAATTGAAGAGACACACTTTACATTACACTGTAGGATTTTACCTTTTCAATAGATGGCAGAGGTTGATAGGCAGCAATTAAATAATCTGTGCAGTTTCACAGCTGCATTAAATTCATAAGCACATAAAAAAATTACAGCTGAACAATCAGTAGAGCTATTCACCCCTATTCACATGCCACCTTTTTGTTTTCAGTTTGGTTTGGGGCTGCTCCCGATGGTCTTTGGTGCACAGAGCGCTCACACTGCTGACAGAGAGCACCTTGCTCAGGCTCAGTGCTTCCCTCCTGCCTTCTGGGGTTTCTTACCAAGTGTGTTGCTGTCCTTGTCCTAAAACTGAGGAGAGTCTGGCTTAAGATTTTTTTGTCACCACATTTCTCTTCACAGAGAAAAGCAAGGCGCAATTCTTCCCAAGAATATTTCTGGATTTCACATTCTCTGAGCCTCAGAGAAAGGAAAAACAATTCTTAATCTCATCTGCTCTGCCTGTGTTTGTGCCAAAGTAGAGTGCAACATGGAGATTGTTTATCCAGAGTGATGGGGTTTTGTTTCCTTGGCCTGTCAGGGCCAAGTGTGTGTGTGTGTGTCAGGATTGTTGGGGGACAGTCACGAGATTCTGCGCAGTGGAGTGCTTGGCAGATTCAGTTCAGATGTAATGTAATACAGTATAGAATAATAATATAATATAATATAATATAATATAATATAATATAATATAGCAATTAATTAGCCTTCTGATAAGATGGAGTCCTCCTCATAATTCTCTCCCTTTCATTTGGGATAAATAGTATAGTAAATAAAAATATCATATCATATAATATCTTATAACAATAGTATAATAAATTGATTAATTAATATATAATATATAATATATAATGTATAATGTATAATATATAATATATAATATATAATATAGAATATAGAATATAGAATATAGTATATAGAATATAGTATATAGAATATATTTACTTTTATATATTATATATTTATATATAATATAATATATAATGATCTATGATAGAATATAAGAATGATATAATAAAGTAATTAATTAGCCTTCCAATAAGATGGGGTCCTCCTCATCATTCTCCCCTTTTGTCAGGGATGAAAACATCCCCTATATTTATATTTTCCCCCATGTTTCCTCCCCAGGAGAGCTACAACGCCGAGTGTGAGTTCGTGGAGCGCATCCACGAGCTGGGCTACAACACGTACGCCTCGCGGCTGTACCGGGCCGTGCCCGGCCGGGCGGGCAGCCGGCGCAGAGCCAGCGCAGAGAGACTCTGGTACCTCTCCATCAACGGCAAGGGGCGACCCCGCCGGGGCTTCAAGACCCGCAGGACACAGAAATCCTCTCTCTTTCTGCCCAGGGTGCTGGACAACAAAGACCACGAGATGGTCCGGCTGTTCCACAGCAGCGCCAAATTCCGGGAGAGTCTCCTGAGGGCGCCCAGCAGGAACCAGCGCAGGAGGAGAGCGCACTGATGGAGCTTCTGGTGGGCCTGGCAGGGACTGAGAGCCTTCAGAGAGCTACCAAAGAACTCACAGCTGTGATTGTACCATGGGCATGAACACTGACAGGTTTTATACTTTCTGTGATAGAACCAAACCCCACATTGCTTGCTTGTAGCTGTTGTAGGTTTGTTACCCGTGGGGAAGGAGATGGGAGGTAAGCTGAGGCACATTGAAAGGTAAATCAGCTGGGTGTAATAATTTTGCAACGACATTCATGTTTTCTTTTCTTAAAAAAAAAAAAATCATTCAATATTCATTTCGAACGTATTTTCATTCTAACCTGCCATAGGCTATTATCTTGGTGTTGCCCTCCCAGACCATATGGATATTTAACACTTACCAAATTCATGTCCACAGAGAAGTTACAGTGCTTTCATGGCTCTTCTGGCCTTGAGAGGCTACATTCTTATTTTTACATAATACAGGAGTTAGAAAACTGGTGGTTTGTTTCTTTTAATTTACATATATTTATTTTTATTTTATGACCACCCATTATCAATTATACTTTTTCCAAGACTGTCCAAGAAAAGTAGGACTGTCAGCTACTTCAAGCATTTCAATAGACCTGCACATTACCAGATTATGTTTGGCCTTGTGCTGTTCATTTCCCAGAGTTAGGCCCTAATAGTTGAGAGCTGGAAAAAAGAAAGATTGCAATGAAATAAATGCTCCATCTGAATTTAACAAAAGATCTGTAAGTTTAAACCTGACATTGCAGTGAAACAGACAAATTTGAATCCCATTCCTGGTCATATTGAAAAAAGAGTTCTTGTGGGCTGCTTTTGAATAGACCCATTTAAATGTGCTCATTTAAAACTAGGTAGGGAAAAATCTTCCTTTCAGAAGGAGATGAAATCTGTGAGAGAGAGAAGTAAGGTGAGTTCACAGAATGAGGTGACCAAGCCTGGGTTTAGCACTGCTTACATCTCCATAAAGGTAAAACCAGAAAGGTGTTTTTATACCAAATAATGTGTTCCATTCCTTCCACCCTCCTATCTTTTCTGTAAAATTCTAAGAAAAGGAGGAAAGTATGTTTCAATAAGAAAGTCAGAGTTCCTTGATCTCCGTTCTTTTTTATACTAAAATAATGTAAAAAGCCCTTTCAATGATGTACATTAAATAATGGTGCACACAGAATAGACCTAGGTTTAAAGAAGAGCAGGGAAAACCATGACCCATGGCTCCCAAATTTTCCAAAATAACAAAAAATAGTTTTTACAAAATAACAAAAATGGGATCTTCATGGAGTTAACCAGGCAGCCTCATGTCAGGAGCCACTGTGCAAAGACGAAACAGAGAGACTGAAGAGGAAGCAGAAAAATTCAGGTTTTCTCTTTGTTCACTGTCCTGCCAACCACACAGGGCCCAAACTGCTGCAGGATCCAAGGTGCCTTCTGAAAGGGAAGAAAATTAAGTTTTGCCTCCTGGGCATCAGGGCTGTTTTGGGGACACTCTTGGTTCTGCCAGCTCCCTGTCCAATTCCCAGTTGTACTTCCACTGGAGGTGGGAGATGACTGGGCAGGAAAGGGGGATGCAGGAGCCCTCCCAGCTCTCCAACTCCAGGAACAAAATGCAAGGGAAGGAAAGGGTCAGCAAGAAAAGATCACATACAGCTGAAGGCTGAGAGACACTGTTTCCCTCAGGTGTACTTTCTAAATAAATAATGAAAAATATTTATTTGATCACTTTCAGATTTACTTGACCTCAACTTGTAGCAAAAGCACAATCCATTCTCAGCTTTCTCTCCCCTAAAATTGCTGTTAATGTAAAGTTAATGACTACTGTCTGCTTCAGATGTTTTTGATAGACCTGATGGTCTGAAGAAAATTACCAAACTCATGTTTCCCGTGACACAAAGATGCATCTTCACCCCTGCTCCAAGTCCATTTCCTATCAAACCTTTGCTCTTCACTCCCAGCTTTTCTCAAGGGCAAGGGTTTTTTGTGCCAGCTGTATCCCTTGCTTTGCAGCACCTCTTTTGTTACCTTTTTTTCCCCTTGTTCTTTTCTCCTGCCTCTCTTTTCCAGATGGCCCAGCTCCCTACCATAAAGGATCAGCAGTGGGTGATACAGGAATATCACTAATTACAAAACACCTTCCTACTCTTGCCTTTGTTTAGAGCTGTATTTCATGCTTGTGGGAATACTGTTTTAACAATTTTCCCATAGGAAATCACAACAAAGTTAAGCTTAACACATGAATTAAATTCTTATTTCGGTGTTAGTTTTTGTCCCAGCAAAGCCTAAAATGCTATCACTGAAAAAGAAAGGAGAGGGGAGACAAAAGAAAAAATAATTAACTCATTGGACACAATGTCATTCTAACTACTGTAGGTAAGTGATGATTTTCACATCAACCTAAAACAATTTCATCCACATTCTTAGGATTTTTCTTTGCTCGGTCTCATTGCAGCAATTCAAAGGAGATGGCTATGGGATTTGGCTTCTTTTTTTTTTCCTATCTTTTAAGAAACATTAATGTTCTTGTTGAAATGCTTTTCATTACAGACATTCATTGCTTAATATTCTTTTAGCAACCTTGAATTCCACAGTTCCCAGACACTGACAGCCTGAAATCCTATTCATGACAATGATCCCAGTTGTATTTTATATCCCATTTTATTTATTTTGACCAGAACCACAGTGAATACCTTAGAGGAGGAAGTAGATTTGAACTATTTTCTCCTTAGGATTAAAACATCAAGATGTATCTCCTCTCTTAAAAAGTTCCTTGAGTGAATCCACACCTTTCCATTGTACAGGATTTTTTCTTTTGTGTTTTTTGAGGAAGATGCAAACTTTACCCCTTTGGGGGCTCCAGAGTTTCTGCAAACTTCACAAACTTCAGAGCACAGAGTTATTGTTGTTCTCACCCTGGAGGAGAGGATGCTCACCACAATTTCATTCATTCCCTTCTGCTCTGGATGACCCTGCTTGGATCCTTGGACCCTCCAGGGCTCCCACCCACCAACCTGTGTGTGATTCAGTGATCAGCTGTCCTTAATTCAAACTGATTATTGGTTTGGAGTCCAGCTCCCTCTCCCAGCCCCTCTGATTTCTCTCCATTCACCAAAGCTGCTCAGTTTGGGATCAGCAGTTCTCCAGCCCTCTCCAACCATCTGCTGTACTAACTTTCTGTTCTCTCCCTTAAATTCACTTCCTCCCCATTTAGTAGAGTTGCCCAATTGGCAGGTATGAACAAGAATGGAGCAGCTGGTGTATGTACTTCCAAAAATTGTCTTTTCAGGTTGCTCTTCTGCACCATATCTTTCCCACACTCTACAAGGTTCCTCTTCTTCATCCCCTTCACCTCCTCCCCATGGCAAAAATCTTCCCATTTGTGCCATTTCTAGCATTTGTAGAACCATTTCCTCAGAGTTTTGTACTTTTAAAAAACATTTTTCTGCAGAAATTGTAAAAATTATGCTATTTATTTATTTATTTTTACTTTTCCACTCACTGACACATTACTCAAACAGGGCTTGAAAGTCACTATTTTTTCATGAGGTAAAGGACAGTGAATTGGGGGATTTTGGCAAAATTTTCATTTACTTGCTTCCAGACAGAAGATACACACCCTGGTCTGTGACTTCTTGATTTTTATCTGGAGCAGATTTTTAGTTCTAAAAAAGTTTTTAGCCCATCATAGCTCTGTTCACCAACCTCATGTAAAGTATCCTGGCCTTTGGTGTTTGTGTTGGGACTTTTGTGGCTCTCTTGGTAAAAAGCAAGAGCTGTGCTTGAAACATGAACAGCTCCCCCATGCCAAAGAACTAAGCCAAAAGGCAGGAATTGTTTCCCAATTTACTCACACCTTTTTTTCTCCACTTTCTAAGCATGGATTTCCCTTCCCTTTGACCATCAATAATTTGCCATCCTGAGATTATATTCTGGTAATTCTGTGATATTTCTGGCTCTTTGTTTCACCACTTTATAGAGGTCTGATATTGGCTTCTACAAGCCCTGCTCCTGTTTCCTGTTTCCCTCAGCAACAGCAGCAGTGAAATCCATTTGTATTTGGAAACTGCTTCACAGTTATTCCCCCAACATTTCTCAAGGTAATCTTATTTAATTCCAATGAATGTACAAAATCTGTTTTTCTCAGTCACCACAAGCATGAAAATAATGCTAGAAGGGAAGTTTTGTTCACACTCTTTACTAACCAGCCCCAAAACCCTCTGTGTTCCGAGTCCTTTTGTGAGCTCTTGGATTTCCTGCTTTGCTTCCTGACATTTCCACTTTCTTCTCTGCTTTTCTTCCACAGATGTACAACCCTCTGGAAAACAAAAGGCAAAGAAATCCCTTTGGCCACACGTGTCCTCCCTTTGGATGCTTGCTCATGGACTGGTGGTGGAATGGGGCTGGTGTTAGCTCAGCTATTCAGGGGACAAGGCTTAAGTGTGTCCTATAATTGTCTGAAGCAAGGATGTGGTTACACCCCCAGCTTTCAGAAGGTTTTCTCCCATCCAGTGCAGCTCAGGATGAGAAAAATCTCTACAACAAAGCTGTTACAATAGTTGATGTTCACCATCATAACTTTGGTTCACAGCCTCATCTGTAAATATGAACTCAGAGGAGCAGAAAAGTAAATATATTAAAATTGCAGCAAGGCAGGGCAATATATGAGATATCCCAGAAAAATGCCTTTGAATAACATCTCTTTGAGTTGCATTGAAAACCTTTCCCCTGAGCACCCTGCCACCAGTGGGCACTGACATCCAAAATCTCCTTCAGACCTAAACAATAACCCCAGAAAATAAAGCTGTTAACAACAACGATGAAAACTTCAAATCTTAGTGCTCATTTGTGTCTGATGCAAAGCACAAGATTCTTCATACTTGGATGCCAGTGTATCTCATAGAAACATGGAATTTTCCTCTGGAAAAAATGTATAACATTAAAAATCAGGAATCCTTTTTCTGCCTCAAAAGCTGAGGAAGAGCACTAAAAGAGAGAAGTTTGCAATGTACCTCCCCAAAAATGAATACAGACAAATTAAGCCAAACCTTTCTAAGGTAAGTTGTAACAAAATCACCGATTGCCACATTGATACAGCAAAGGCATTTACACCTTTGGACTCAAAGCAAATGAGATTCCACATAACTTTACATTCCTGGAATTGAAATGCTTCAATATTCATTTCAATATTAATAATTACCAGTGACATGCTGAAGGCCTTGTAAAGGGAGGCATTCAGTTAGGACAGCTGTTTATGCATTATTGATGTGCAGAATTGTTTTCTAAGGATAGAAAGGATATCAGCTTATTACTCTGCCAAAAAAGATTTTGATAGGAACTGCTGAGATCTGTCTTATCAAAATAATCTGTGCACAGAGGGACCTCACTGACAGCTTTTCTTCTTCTCCTTCTTGGAATGCAAAATATTTTCCTTGGTAATAAATATAGCATCTTTCTACTGGCCACAAAAGAAATATCTTTTAACAGGAAAATACACCAGCAAAAGGCCTTTCCAGCCCAAATTATTCCATGGTTCTCTGTGGAGAGGTGAGGCAGAGGGGAAGGATGACAACCTGCCAAACCAGGAGACTGCAAAGGGCATCTCCCCATGAGCCAGATCCTGGCAGATATTCCTGCATTTTCTGGAGCTGAACAAGAGGATGTGAAATGTCTTCAATCACCCCTCAGCTGCTTCTGCTCTCCTCTGTACAGATCTTCAGGGACTGAAGAATTCTTGGTTTTCCTCTGTTCCATTAATGGCATTTTAAAAAATTATCTTGGATTCCTCGCTGCTGCCAGGGGGAATTTTCCAAGCAGTGAATTCCTTGGTTTGTCCCCATGAAAACTTAGCTGCAAGATGAGCAATGTGAGGGAGGTCTCCTCCTCTGTGGTTGTTTCTCATGTTTTTCACTTTGCGGTAAGTGAGAAATGAATCTGTAGAAAATTTTCAAAGTTTGATAGAAGGCTTATATAGTATGTATTTGTATACGAACTTGAAGATAAGTTGAATTGTAACATCTGTATTGTCTCAGCCTTCACATAAGACTGAAAACAGAAGTTTTTAAAACACCTCTCAATTGCCCCATCTCTGGGTCAGAAAAGGATTTGACCCTAGTACACAGCCTGAGAAGGCATCTGGGATGGGAAATGGAAGTTCTCACCCTTTTCCATGATGTGGACACAACCATTAAACACAAACAGACCCAAGGGAGAAAACATTGCCAGCTGAAGATGTCCCTTTTTTATTGTGGCCCATTTTATTAAGATGACAGCAAAAAGAAGTGACCAGTTCATAAAATATGAAAAAATTTGACCCCAAAATACTTCATGAATAAAAACAGACACAAAAATATCTAGGTGTAAAAATTTGACTTGAATTTGACTTATTTTTCTCCAATTTTAGGCCAAAATATTTTTTTTTAATAAGCAAAAGGTGCCTTGCTTTTTTGGATGTGCTCAGCAAAGAGCGCTGCCCATAAGGATGATGCTGGAAAAGATTATTTCAGCAGCATGAATTAGCAAAGCAGAGGGAAAAAGAGAGTGAGAACATGCATGAAACCCTAGGGAAATTTTGGAAACTTGTTCTCCTGTGGGAACTAAGTGATACAACGAAACTGAGGAGCCTGGATAAGGTAGCAGCCCTTTAGTCCACATATCTGCCTCCTCTTCTATTAAAGATTCGCTCTCTTCCTCCTTGGATTTTCAGAGAGCAAGAAAAATGCATTGAACAGATTGGTCTTTATTTCTTTTTAAAGCTATCTTAAACAGTCCTTTGAAGTTTGCAAGTTCAAATGTCTCCTGTTTCCTTTCAGAAGGTTTGAAGGATTTGGGAAGGTGAACAAGCAGATCTATAATTACAGAGCAGTTGATGGGAACTGCCCTCCTTTGTGAGCATTCTGGGGCCACCTCCAAATTTAGATGCTTGAAGAGAACTGTCCCGTTTTAGTCCTGCAATTGTTCAGATGCCACCACTGCATAGCAGGAGGGAAGCCTTTCTAAAAATCCAGGGAAGATCTCCTTTTTGCCACAAAACAATCAGGGGTTTTGTTCAAGGGCTTCACTTTACGGTTAAAGAAAATATTTCTTTTTTTTTTTCATGGCATCAATCCTGAATGCTGGGGTGTCTTTATTGCTGAAATATGTGGATTTGAAGAACACTGAGGAGAATTTAGAGACATCCTGCTGCTAATGCAAGTGTAAGAAACACAGGACAGTGGGGGTGGCTGCAGAACTCCTGGAGGATCCAGCCCCCTGTGGGATGCGCCGTTCCACCAGCTTGGAAATATCTCTGGCATCGGCTGCTTGGTTTGCAAATTTTCATCTTAAAAGAAAGAAAACTAGGTCTGATAGTGTCACAAGGTCTCACACTTTGAGATGAATGTCTGTTTCATTTAGAAATACCCTTTTTTTTTTTAATATTTGGAAATAATCCTCTGTTAGAAGTACTTCATGTAGGTTTGATTGCTCTGTCCAATAATGCATCATATGTGATAACCAGACAATGGTTTGTCTTAAATCAATTCTTATCTCTAGAAGTTACCCCTTGCATGAATTTTGGAGGGAGAAATGGGCTCATTCACCAAGTGTGAGCAGAATTCAGTGCCTTTGGATGCTTCATTGAGAAAAAATTGACAGCAGGTCACGGCTCCACCTTCCTTTTGTGTTTCTATGAGGAAAAGCCACACAAATGTTACTTTAGGAAGCCAGAAGTGATCCAGTCTGAAAGAAGTCCCCTGAGACAGTGTCCCTAGAGGAGAGGTGACTCTGGGCACAGCATAGCTGTGGTGTGACCCTGCGTGCCTGGTTTGCACTGCAGACACTGGAGGCTCACAGGCATGTGTTGCTCAGACCGTGAAACCAACTGAAAATTATTCTTAAATCCTTGGACAATTTTTCATGGCAACATAGGTCTAAAACTACAGCAGCAGAAACTGAGTTTATTTGTGTCCCATAGCCTGTCTGCTCCAAGTATCTGTTACCCATTTTCAGTAGTGCACATGGAGAGAAAGCCCCCTGGGTCAGATTAACTCTTTCTTTCCCCAGTTCTGAATGAAGAATGAAGATGTATTTCAAGTGCTTTACTGGAATTGTGTTCAAAAGTAGCCATGAAAACTGAGATTATCTTTTGTCTTTGGTGGTAAAACAAAGCTCTTCAGAACTGAGTCACAGATGTCTAACAAGACCTTAGAGAGGTTAGACAAGAGTTTGCTTTCTTGATAAACCTTGGGGACAATCTAGGTTATGTTCCATGTAAAGAACATGTTGGTTAAACAAAGAAATAATTATTCTTTATTTTAGAAACTAGTGAAGCATTTGGTAAAAAAGCTGTGGGAAGACTGAAAGACACTTTGTGCCTCTCTTCCATGCAACATTGGTAAAACAGAATAGGAAAGGAGATGTGGACAGGTAAAAATAAAAAGAGAGAGAAGAAAAATACTCTTACACGTTGAGCTGCTCTTGAGGGGCTGTTTCCTCCATGAGGCTGATGGAGGAGAAAGAGGAAAAGAAGCAGGGACAGGTGGGGAAGAAAAAAGAGAATCTGTCCCGGAGAACCCTGTCAGGAAGGCCAGTGGGTTTTTATTCTGCACACACTTACAGAGCTAAAGCATTTTATCTGAGACAAACAAAATGCATCTTCTCACACTAATGCCATCATCCCCTTGTCAGTGTGACCCTTCAATTTCACTGATTTATGAAACAAACTCGTAGTTTCTATTTGGCCAGAGGGCAGTAGCAAAACAGGGATGTGTTTAGGGGATGCAAACCCAAGTTTTCAGCTTTGGGTGCACGTGTGCTTGCACTTGGAGGCACCACAGGAAGGGAAGTTCACGTTATCCCAGGAAATGATGGGATGAGGCTCCTAGAGCCCATCATGGGCAGGAGCCCCAGGGCAGTCCTGCAGGTGCTGGAGGGAGCAGGAGCTGGCACAGGTCTGCACAGGCTCCACATGGGCTGGTGAGGAGCTAAAATAAACCAGAATCAACCAAATGGCAAGGCAAGAACAAAGGCTGCACACCATGACGGTGCAGTAGAACCAGGATTACATTTCAGGAATTGGCTCAGCTCTACAACCCCACTGCATTTCAGCTGCTCTTCAACCTTAGTGGTAGCACAAGGCAACATTTTCAAATAATTCTGCATTTCAGAGATGAGGTTTTCTTGCTCCTGCAAAGGTACAAACCTGACAACAGTTCCAGGACTATTGGGGCAATGTGAGACTTCTTTCTCCTTTTTGCTTCCAACTAAAGCAAAGGTAGGTCTCTCCCTTTCTGAGTGATTTTTGTGCAAATCTTTGCATAGCTTCAGTACACTTGTGAGAGGAGAAATGGTTTTGAGCCAAGTGAATTAATTGCAAATTGATTTAATGGGTTCAGCCACTGAACCTGAGTCACCAGGGTTTTGAATAACTGAGATACTTTTCAGTGTAAGCAATAAATGCCAGGGATAGAACTGTATTATAGGCAACAGAGACTATGACTGAGCTTTGGATAATCAAGATTCTACTTTGTATCATGTATAGTTTGGCAGCAGCTGATTCCTGTATGAATAAGAAAGAAAGAACATGTGCAAACTGCAGCATGACACTGCCACTGCGACCTCGTCAACAACTTCAAGGTCATCATTTAGAAAATCCTTCAGCTCTTTCTTGTCGTCCGGTTACACGTGGGTTGTTAAAGATTTATTACAATCATTGCTGGAGAACACCTGCTGAATGTCAAAAGATTCCTGGGAATCTTCAAGTGTTTTGCCAAGGCAAAACTGTACCTTTTACACAGCTTTTGAGAATTCAGCCTGATGGAATACAGCGCAGTCTCCACTGACTCAGGGTATTTTATGGTTCTGATTCTATGATTTGATCATGCCCTAAAGCAGAAACATAACCACGAGTGGTATTCAATCATATTTGCCCTCCAGACAAACTTACCACTGTCTGAAATGGTCCATTTTTGTTTTCTGGGATTCCTGATGTATTTCATACTCTGAGTAAGGACCAGATCTTTGGCTGAAGTCAGCTGGCATTGCTGTAATGGCTTTGCTGAAGCTGAGCACTCAATCAGGTGCCTAAGCACTGTCTAAATGTATTTGGAAAAATTAAATTTGAGTTGTGAAATTTACCCTAACCAAACATGGAGAAGGAACTTTAAGTTTCTAAAGGTTTTTACTGAAAGTCACCATGTGTCTCCTTTGCAGAGGCAAAGCAGTGTTCGTCCCCTACATCACCATTTTATTTTCAGCTCTGCAATTCTCTGTTTCTTTTCTTTTCTTTTCTTTTTTTTTCTTTCCCTGAGCAATGAAACTCTGTCTGCTTTTCAAGACTCATACACGGCCCCTGAGTGAAGGCAAGGCTGTGATTCAAATCAAGGGTTCTGTTGACATTATAATCCTTAGGAGCACAGCTGGAGCATTTCATGAACGGTAGCAAAGACCCTCCATTGATTTACTGCCTTGGTATTCCATCAGGAGTCAATGTTCTGTGTCATTGGCTGCAACTCACAAAAAATAACTCAGTGAACTTCTAATTAAGGCATTTAGCTCCTTGCCTATCTCGTAAGAAGGGAGCTGTGCTATATAAGTGAGATGCTGCTGCTGATTTTATGGATTCTCCCCTATTTTTATAGCAGGAGGGCTTCAGGCCTAAGAAGGTCCTGTGGGCTATAAACAGGATAAACACTAAAGTCTCTCCCTGACCCTTCCAGCAGTGTGGGATGGCAGGAATTTTCATGTGTCTCCCCCAAGCTCCTTTCCATCCCAGTTTCACAGAAACCTTCCCCAGCCCCATCGTTCCTTGTTGCAGCTCGTCCAGGGGTCCAAGCAGAAAAACACTCATCCCAGCAAAGCAGGGACCCCCAGCTCTCCTTTCTGGACGTGGAATACACCCTTCCCTTGCTGCAGGGCCAGTCCCCAGGCACAGCATGCACGAGAGCAATTTGGGAGCCGTGCTCTTTCTCGTCTCGCCCCTTACTCCCCGGCCGAGCTGCCAGCCCGCACTGACCTGAAGATGAGAGTTCCCCAGATTGTTTCCAGCTTGCCCAGCTGAATGAATAGCCCCGGCAGTATTTTTGGGGTGGTGACTCACCACAGAGTCATGAATGGCCCCTTAAGAGACCATCAAAAGCCCCCTGGTCAAAGGTTTTTGTTGTCCCAAGCTCCAGCGCAGTTCTCTTGGATCATTGTCCAAGCAGAGAGTTGATACTTAAAAGACAGCAGAGGAGAGATGCAGCCCCTGATCTGACACCATTCCTGGTTATCCCAGCCTACAGCAACAGCCAGAACAGCCTTCCCAGGCACTGCAGGGGCTGCCAAAGTGCCAGCCAGGACCTCCACTCGCTCACCTGCCTGCTAATTCCACTGGTATGGTATGATAACCATCATGGAAATGCCAGGGTTTAGGGATAAAGGTGTCCTGGCAGATCTGGTATCAAGTGTGATCAAGTGTGGCATGTTTTCTTTTTTCACCTTCAGGAAGCACTTCATGAACCTCATTGATCCTCTCAAAAATAACATCAGGTTGCCAGGGACTGTTATCACAGTTCCTTGCACCTCCAAGTGTGATGAGATTCAACAACTTGGGCAGGACCAAAAAAAATACAGAGAAAAACTGGTGTTGATGCCTGGTCTGGATTCAAAAAAGGGCTTGGAATGGCTGCAAATTCTGGAGTTGTGAGGGTTATATTTCGACAGAAAGACAGCTGTGAAAAGGAAAAATGGCATATGTCCACTTTTTTGTCTGAACACGTGGCAGGACACACAGCACCTTGATAGGTGTTGCCTGTTTACCTTCCTTCATCTCTGACATCTGAGTTCTTCAGGCACCTTCACGGGGCTTCAAACCTTGGTAAGCATCTCTCACTGAGCCAGAGGTGCAGAGCTGTGCTAAAGCCACCAAGTCAAAACCTGCCCAGATGCCTGTTGGCACACCCAAGAGCTCAGTGACACAGATCCTACTGAGTAATTCTTTGCAGGGCCCAACAGTGTTTTATCTGACCCACATTTTTGGGACTGAATACTCCGGGAGGCAATAGGAAAATGTTCTGGAATTGTCCTCCCGTGAGCAAGGCTGGGCTCCACCTCAGCAGCAATTCTTCCCTGGTGGTGATACCCCAGGCCACATCTTCTCAAAAGTGGGCCATTAGAGACGAGAAATAAATCAAAAAGCTGAAGACAAAACTTTTTCCAAAAGGCTGGAAATCTCACAGGGTGAAGCAGTGCAGAGCAGATCTCTCCTGAACCACTTTCAGTGCTGCAGGGTGATGGAACAGGTTTGAATCCTGTGAGATGGGCAATCCTCCTGACAGAATCTCCCAGTTTGACTTCCCAGGGTGGCCCTGTATCCTGTGAGAAGCTGGAAAAGCTTCTGGCAACACCAGGCAGAACTGTAGGAACAAAATTCTGCGTGGTGGTGGACTTGCTGCAATGATTTTATCCCAGTCAACTTGCTGTGAACAACCAGGGGGACAGAGAGGCTGGGTTGCTGCTCCATGATTCAGCTGAAAACCTTTCTCAAGGTTTTTACCTTTCTCAGTGCATTCCTTCTGAAAGTGTTCAGCTGTGGTTTCTCTCAGAGGCATGGAGAGCAAGAACTCTCACTATAGCTCACTTTCAGAACAACAGAAAGTTTTCTAGTCCATGTATGGCTAAAGACTAAGTGCAATGAAGCCGTGAAGCATTCCAATTATTGCTCCTTTAAAGGAATATCTCAACATTGTTCTTGTCCAACAAACCAAATATTCCATCATGTTCATTTCTCTTAGAGTCCTGATTCCAATTTGGTAAAAAAAAAGTGGTGAAAAAACCCCAGGATCTGATATTAGCAAAACAATGTAATGTAAAATAAAGAGAGTGTGAGGTTTATGACTGCTTATTTGGTAGGACTGGGGTTATCCAATGGGAGAAATACTACCAAAATCCAGTGAGATACGGTTACCAGACAGGAATCCCAGGAGATTCTGTTACCATGCAGGAATCCCATGAGACAGTATTATCAAGAAGGAATCTGTAGTATTCAGTACACCACAAGGCAGTAATATTAGATTTTTAGAATTAAATCCTGTGGTATCTTGTTTTATAAGAGTTGGCATCGGAGGGACAGAGAAAAATGCAGTGGAAGAAAGATGCCTCCCTGGAACCTGAGCTGAGAGCTTTAATTGTTACACTGATTTCCAGCTGAAATAAAACATCACAAACTTTTCCTCGTGGTCCAGAGATATTTTTACTCCACATGATATAAATAGTTTATTAGTGAAATGTGTTTTAATTTTTTTTCTTTGTTTTTACAAAATACAGGTTCAAGCATTAAAATGCCATGATGTGAACACCAACATGACTATTTTTGACTGGCAGAAATATCTTCTGGATTTATTTATTTGTAATGGGTTTACTTTTGCCCTGAGCAGTACTGTTTTGTTAAAAATGTGTGAAATGGCTGTTGTACATCAGCACCAAGCAAGCTTCTGAGCTGTTCAGAGCAGTGCCTTACACTGCAGGATTTTGTGATGCCTCACACCATGTCTGCAGTGTTTCAACAACCAGAAATGTTAGGAATTGTTTTCCTCGTATCTTTTTTTTTTTTGTTTTGGTTTGGTTTTTTTTTTGGTAGTAGTTTTGTTTGCTGTTTTCACCTGATCACAACAGGTAATTCTGAATGCTCATCATCCTTTACATAAATGTACCATTTTGCCTGCCTGTATCATGGTACATCTGTATGAATATTTAATCAGATAACATCTGACAGAAGTCCATCAACATAAAAAGTTTAGTGTGAAGAGACAGATCAGTTTTGTGATTAGCCTGAATAAAGGCTGAGTATGTTAAATTAGGACTTAAACCCAGATTCCAGCTGTACTTTTAACTCATCTGTATTTCTAAATAGGTCCTTTGAGAGAGAGATCTCTGTATTTTGGCAGGTGAGGGACACACACAGTGGGTCACAAACCCACACAAATGGTCACAAACCTGTCAGGATGGTTCATCCCTCCAAATCTGATTTTATGGACAAGGGAGACAGAAAAAGGCAGGAATTTAGGTGAGAAATGAGAGTGGAAACCCATCAGAAGGAGCATTGCCAAAACATGATGGGAAATTTTGGAAAGGAAAAGCCAACAAACATAGGTGCCATGAATAGAGACCAAAATCCATGGAGTGGCTTTGCAGATCCCTGTGGCTCCCTGGATGCAGCCCTTGGTGTGGCACATGGCCCCGCACCCTCCTGGCTGTGCTGGCAGCAAAGGTGTCACCCGTGGGACACTGCCAGGTATCCCCAGGGCTCTCTGAAACTGCAGAAGGACTCGTCCCTGGCATTCAGCTGGGCTCACAACAAGCCAAGGAGAAAGAAAAAGAGGTGGCAGGAAGGAGTATAAAACTCAAGAGGCATTAGGCTGTTTGCTGTGTTTCTGAATCCCTCTGCTTGAGTGCCTGTGAACAAGAAAGTGGGCCCAGCTGAATGGCAGGCTTAAGGAAAAGTCAGCTCAGCTTCAGAAGAGGGTGTGCAAACACTGATCAGATCTTAGCCCTAAAAGACATAATCAAACAATGCTGGGAACAGCTCTGAATGTGCTAAGTGGACCATTAGAAAACACAACACCTATAGTGGGGATGTTGGTGGCACCAGGTAGATTACACAGAGAGATTACTTGTGATGACAGATGGAGAAGTCACTGGACCCATCCATACTTGGGGAGATGCAAATCACAACCTCTGGTGCTTTTGTGATAACGATTTCAACCCTGTAGGTAATGGTTTGGAACCATTAGTGCACACACCACCGTGGATGCTAATGGATTGCAGCTCTGGGGACAGGAGAATTCTGTCACCCCATGGTCCTGGGGCTGCTGAACTTCCCTCTGTGGTGTCTGTGAGCAGCTGAAGGCACCCCACACACTCTGCTGCACTTTTGGCTCAGTGGATGACACATACCCCTGCCCAGAAACCTATGAAAGTTTTAAGGGGGAACAAAACCTGTGAGTGAACCCACAATGAAATTCATTCTCCATGTGCAGTGACCATTTTCGTGTGTTGCTAGAAGACAGAAAAGTCAAATCTTGGAAGGGTTAACAAAATTAGTACATGCAATATCAAGCTGAGAGCCAGGACAACAGTTCATGGATCTCTTGACACAATCTGCCAGGGAAATCTCACCTGTGTTCATGTAGCATTTCACAAAGTTGGTCTCATCCTGCTTAACTAAATATCTCCCTCTTGGTATAATGTTCTTCTATTTGCCTGTGCTGCAAAGAAATAATTCTCATCTTCCTCATTTCCCACAAATAACCCTCACTAGGGTCAATCTCACCAGCAGCACCTCCTGTGCTTCCCTGAAACATGTATTTTCAAAAGCTTGACTTGGGAGCCACCAGTTTTGGTGGGAGTGGAGTCTTGCAGAGAGACCTGGTGGACTTGGAATTTCGGAGCAGCCTCCATGGCAAGTCACAGGACTGAGGCTTGGAGCAGAAATCTGGTCCTGAATTTGGTGTGGGATTTATTGCTCAGCAACTTGGAGCACAGCGAGTCAGCAGCTGGCTCTCCAGCCAAAACACACCGGCAAACAGAGCAGAACTGTCATGGTAACAAGGACACAGGGCGTGCTGCAGTGGCACCCTGCTCTCCACAGGGAATTCCTCAGTGGTACCACAGTAAAAATTATGGCTAATAATAACCTTAATAGTGACTATTGCTGCTACTATTAATAGCAGTCATTATATTTATGCTGTAACAACAGCGAGATATATTTGGCTGGGATTTGGTGATTCCAAATTGCTCTTTAAATGTGACTGGCACATTTCTTTGTGACCTTTTTGTTGAGGTGCTGCAGCTCCTTCAGCAGTGTACAGTTCGTCCATGAGAAAAGGTGTCCTGCATTTTTTCCTCTGCAGGTGATGGAAATGTCATTCCCTTATCCCTGATCATCACAGAAGTTTTAGAAATATGTAACTTATTGTTATTGTTCAAATATAGTAATGTTCAAATTATGTAGCAATAATTGTATAGTATTGTTCAAATTCTAGTAATACATAACTTCAAGTAATATGCAACTCTGTCATAAATGACAAAGTACAGTGTTGGTGATGCAGGAGTATTCCCAAGAGGGAAGAAAAGAGTTCCTGAAGCCACTTTCCCCTGTATTTAAGAACTTTAGCCATCAACCCTTGTATTTAGGAATTGATCCTGCAGCCTGTGTCCATGTTGAGTTGAAAATTGAGAATAGGTTGCAAACCATTCCTCAGGCTTGGTAAAAAATAGTGGGATTTTGCTGCTGTTAAATAATAATCCCCAACAGTGTGTGTGAGGTTTGTTCCCATGGTTCTGAATTATGATTGCACCTACAAAGCTGCTACAGGAGGGAGTTTGGGAGTATTTTTTTGGATATACACTCCTCAATTTGCCTGCTGCAGTTTAGGTAAACTATTGTGATGATAGAGAGGGGTGGAGAGAAACTTTCTAAGCTCTCTCAAAATATATTGTATAACAACACTTGACAGCACAGCTCTTCTCCCCTCTCTCCTTCATCTTCCTAATTTTCCAGCAGCAGCCCCAGCCACTGGGAGAAAGAGCAGGGAAGTTTCAGGGGGGAAGGGAAAAGATGCAAACTGACTGTAGGTGTAACACATCCCCATGCTGCTGTTAAGGATGACACTTCTTGCCTCTTCAGTACTCACAGTGAAAACTGTCACTGCCACCAAAACTAACATTTTATTAAATTGTTTTGGCAGCAGTTCAGTGAGGACTTCAGGCAAACAAACAGGAGAGCTCTGCTCACTCCATCACCTTCCAGTCCTCAGGCAGTGGGATTTTTACAGTCCCTCACTCCCCAAAAAAGAGTTCTGAGCCAGGATTTCCATCCACCCTCTTAGCCCCAGGTGGAGCCCGCACCAACAAACACCCACCTTCCCTGGGCTTCTCCACTGACAGGACCTTGAGGATTGCTCGGATCTCTCCCAGGCTGGCTCTGGTTTGACAGAGCTCCAGTTCCCAGAGGTCCTGGTGTGATGTCTTGACCTGTCTCAGCTGCCCTCCTTCTACAAATCAGCCAGCAGCTGATTTTTTCCATCCTGTTTGTGGTTGGATTTTGACTGAAGTCTTAGAATGATTTTCCCTCCCGCCCATAAAAATAATAATGAAGATGATAGTGATAATATGTATGGTATTGTAGGCAACAGAAATGACATTTTACAGTAAGAACTATTGTTCTATTATGATGATACTTTCTCTTCCAATCCAAAAAATGCTCATATAGACTCCAATGTTTTCCCTTTTTCTGAAATCCTGCATTTGAACTTCAAGTGACAAGTAGCCTCCTACTGTGCTGGTCCAGCAGCTCTCAGGAACATAAACTTGCAAATTAAAAAGTGGAAAGAAGGGGGAGAAGGAAAGAAGACAGATTAATTTTGAAAGTATATATTTTTTTTTAAGGACAGACCTAATAGTGGTATCTGAATTCAGCTTTCAACCACTGGAATAAATGGATACTCTGAAAACTCCAGATAGTTTTGCAACGCCTAATTCCAGCATTATGAATCTCATTAGGGGAGCAAAAATGTTTGTTTCCCTGTTGCAGAGCAGTGCTAGATGGCCATGAAGGCACTGAAACCAGCCCCCGTGGCTGCTGCCTGACTCTTTAAATACAGAACAAACTGCATGCAGTGTGTCCCTGGCAGGTCACTGGGAGCACTGCTGGGCTCCTTTTGTGGAGGAGGGTGTGCTCCAGGGGTTATTATAAGACTCCAAGACTTTGGGGTTCACAGGGCTTTTTCTGGCCATGTCACTGAGTGAAATATTTTGTGACTGGATATAGCACGTGGCAAATAGCACAGCAGTGACTGCACAGCACTGTCTGAATTCCCTGGGCAGGGAGTTTTCCCTTGGTTGTGTGTTCTTCCCATCCTGCTGCCCTGGTTCCAGGAGCTCTCGTGTGCACCCTCCATCCCTGCCAATATTGAGAAAAACCCACATGGAGTTTTGTGTCAAAATATTTGTCCTCGGTGGATGTGCTGTGAAGGAAAAGCAGTGTCTCTGGTAGAATCAGACTTTGTGCAGCCACAGCTTCATTTGCTTTATTCCATTATCCCAGGAAGCTACATGGAAATGAGCTCAGTGGCACCTTTTCATGCAGTAATTTACCTGTTATTTCAGGTGTGTGGTAGCAAAGGGAGAATGTCAGGGAAAAGCTGCTGGGATGTGGCAGCTCAGAGGTTCTAGATGGCCATGCTGTTGCACTCGGCATTTGTAGGACACACACATTCAGGAGGGACACTTGGCTGAGTTCCAATCAATGGAAGGAATCACAAATTGTTCCTGGAAATTACTAAAAATACCAAAACCTTCATTCTGCTGTTGACTGCCTCATTAAAGACTTTTTTTTCCCTCAAGACAATCTTCAAATTGGTAATTTCTAATTTGCATTTATCTCATTCTGCTTATTAATAAGCAGTCCCAAGTCAGGTAAGTGTCTGAACTAACTCCCTGGGGATCTCTTCCCTCAGAGCTCATTAGGAGAATAGAAACTGTACATTCTCCTGCTCCAAAGATAAACATATCCAAAATGCAAGAAAATTCATAATCTTTACTATTCATGGCTGAGAGCTGAGGAGGCTTCATGGAGCAAATTGACTCAGAGCCTGGTCCTGTTCCCTCTTTCACCTCTGGGAGCAAAAGCAAACCCTGTGGGAAATGTGCTCTCCGAGCAGCATGAGGAATCATCCAAAAGGAGATCAACAGCCTTTACTGTTTTATTTTTTGTCTTTTCTTAAGGTGCATGGATTAATTCCTGTAATGCTGATGCTTCTGTAGCTCTCAAAGCTTTATAAGTGAAGTGAGAAAGATGGGAGTAAAAATAGTATTGAAGTGGTTGACTGGAACAAAGCTGCTCTTGGGCCTTGAATAGCAAGGGGAATTCAATGATTAAATGAAAAATCAAGCCATGCCATCTCTGCTGCTTTCTTGGTGTCAAGGGGATTTTTCTGGGCAAGGATCATTCATCCTAACCTTATTTACTTGTAACTTGTGTGATCTGAACTGGGAGTGAGAACTGGCTGCCATTGTGATCTGCCTGGCCTGTAACTCAGCAGCACAAAGAGGGTGAGTGACAAAACCTGTGGCAAATCCCCTGGACAGGTCTGCTGACAGATGACTGACGTGTCTGCTGACAGGTAACTTGTTTTACACCCTGCTGCAATGTGCTCCTCCACTACAGAGCTCAGCTGTACACCTCCTCAGCTTTGCTTTCCAGATAAAGGGCAAGAAAATGCATTTTACCTGGCATGTTATTGCTGCCACTGCCCTCAAACAAGACAGAATTTGGTGAGTAGCCTCCATGCTGGTTGATCCTCAAGCTCTAGAGCTGTTTCCTGTGCGTAGCTCATGGCTTGCAGTTTGCTTTGCAAAAACTCACCCATCAAAACCCTACAGATGTTTCTGGCTGGCTCCATCAGGAGCAACGTCGTGCTGCCCTGGTTTTATACCTGTTCTTAGGGCTTTTTGTGTGCCAGAGTGAAAGATGAAGCTATTGCCACTGCTAATACCACTGGTGGCATCAGGAAAGCAGAAGATTTGTTTCACAGTTGTGACACTAAAGGTCAGCTGGAAGAGCCGGGCTCCTGCGTGCTCAGGGAGGCTGTGGGTTGTACATCTGTGTCCATATATGTTCTGACAGGTTCTGAGTGCTGCTTGGCTGGGGAGTTAGAAAATTCGGCAATACACGTCATTTGCTTACAGCAGCCAGTTTTTCTTCACTTTAGCCATGGGTAAAAAATGATTCATGCAAGAGAGGCCACATGTTGAACAGATTGGTGCAAACCAATTATGCCACGTTCAAAGCCAGCTAAAACATTCTCACACAAAAAAAGTCAACTCAAGCTACTATTTCCCACAAAAATAATAATAAAAATAAGCTTAACAAACACTTACTCTGATTCTCAAAACTCATTTTCTATTATGTTTCCTTTTTCCAGCTTTGTTTGGCAGAGTGCCACGTAATGTATCAGCACAAGTATGTGTGTCATCATCTGACAAAAGGAAAAAAATGTATATTTTTAGTTTTAAAGTGTTTATAATTTCAATAGGTGCAAAGCATACAGGACAAGGAAGGACAAAACAGCAGATGCAGAAATTTCAGCAGTGAGTATGAAAGTATCAGCATGTGAGCTTCAGCCTAAGAGTGAGCCTGGCTGGGAATAAACATTTCCAAAGACCAACATCAGTAACTGGCGCCTCCTGAGCTTGATATTTCTCTATCTGTGCTCTTAGCAGACCTCCCTCCCAAACTTTGGTTCAAACTACATGAGGATGAGGGGCATGGGAATGTGACAAAGCCCCCAAAATGATCTGCCTGGACTGATGGCTTCCCACTGTCCCATCCCACTGAACCCTGCTCCTCAGGGACACCAACTCCAGGGGTGCTCCTGGGGGCTCCTCCACCTTCTCCACCCATCCCAGCACTCAGTCAAGGACTGGCTGGTGTCTGGGGATGCAGCTTCCATGGAGGGTGCTTGTCCTGACAAGGAATAAGGGAGCAGAAGAGCTACAGGAAAAAAGAGAGGACAGGGGACAGCAGGAAGCACATGCAGCCAGAACAGCTGATAATGGAGCAAGAGTCACTGGGTGAAGAAAACTGCTGGCAACACAGAGCAGTAGTGACATTATTTTATTTATTTATGGGATTTATTGCCGTGGACAGCACACAGGAAAGCATGGAGCAAAGCTGCAACCTGGGAAACAGGTTGAGAAGCAGAAGATGTAGTAATTGTCTAGACGTGTTGTTTCACCCCAGAGCTGTTGACATGCCAGGAGGACAAGGAAAGGGCTTGTCAGGACCACATCAGGCTGCTTGTCAGTGTCCTTGGGTCTCCCAGACGGCCACCCCACACCTCTGCAGTGATGCTGAAGGAGCATCAACCCACACAGAACAAACAAACCAAGCACAGCAGCTGAGAAAGGGCTGCCACAGAGCTGAGTGGAGTGCCCAGGAAGTCAGAGGTCTGGGCCTTGATCTCCTGCAGCAGTGGGTGTAGGTGAGCAGTGAGGATGTGGAAAGCCAAGGCACTGGGAATATTTCCCTGTCTGCTCTGGAGTGCCCTGACCCCCAGGGGAGCACTGACTTTGACCCTCATCCATGGAGAAGGTTTCCCAGACTTCAAGATAAACTAGAATGCACAAAAGTGTGCAATAGATTATAGAGAGCAGTGTAGGTGTATCACTTGGTGAGAAATCTAGGTTTTGGGATTTTTAGTGTGTTGTGGATGGAAGCAAGATGGAGGGCACAGGGTGTTGTCCTGCATTTCTTCATGCTTTTTCTTCCTTCTTCTTCATGGGTTTGGGTGGCATTTTGTAATTGGGCAGAAAAGCCCCCATTGCAGGCTCTTTGGGATCAATTATTGGGTTAAAAGGGAAAATAATCCAGGTGTCAGTTCTTAATTGGATAGTTTAGTCTTAAAAGACCTTGTAACAAGAGATTGTTGGCCATTTTGTGCCTTCTAATGGAAAGCTGCAGAACTCACAGTAGTGAGGCTGTTTTACTGATAAGAGATAATAAGTACCTGAGTCCAAACATGAATTACTGTCTCAAGTGCATTCAATCCAGACCCAGAGAAACCAATGACTGGTACCCCACATGAGGACACAAGCTGGAAGTGTGAATTGCAGCCTACAGGAGCCCACACAGATGGGCACAGCTGTGTCCTCTCTGCTTGGCACGGGGACGTGGCACTGCAGGAGCTGCCCAGCAGCAGAGGCAGCGGCTGCTGGAAGCATCCACACCCATCCCAAACCAAGCCATGCTCAGTCCCCTCCCTGAATCCATCCCAACACACCAGAGGGAGGTTTTTGCTGCCTTTATTGCCTGCCCAATCTCGGGTTTCCTGTGGCTGAAATGGCTCCTGAGGTATTAAAGAGTCTTTTTTCCCAGCCCTGTGACCAAAGAAGAAGTTGAGATTCCTCAGCTCTGGTTCTCAAGGTTGTTTATTTTCCCTCATCTAACACATTCTTTCTCTGACCTGCTGAGATCTGTCCAGCAGGTTGGTTTGTGGCACACTGAGTTCCCTTAGGGTGGTGTTAGCTTTTTATACTAAAAACTACCTCTACTTTATTTACAATAATTTTCCAATACCTATCACCTATGTTAGACAGTCTGTCTCTACCCTAAACCAATCCAAAAGTGCCACCATCACAGCAGAAGATGGAGGACAAGAACAAAACAGGACACACCCAGATTCCTCCATCTTGCCTCTTGAACCCCCATTCTAAAACCCCAAAATTCTACTTTTTCACCGTGTGACAAATTCACAATCATTCTACTCAAACCCTTATGGCTTGTAACTCCTCACACAAAGTTGGTAATTGTTTCCATGGGCTAAAATAGAAGGCACGGGTGTTTTTGACCCTGTGCCAAGATCTCTGAGCCCCTTGCCAGGGTCTGGAATCACCCAGGGCAGCCAGAGGAATGTCCTGGGTTCTGACAGCCCAGTGCTGTGGCTGCCCTCTGCTATATTCCACTGCCCCTCTGCACAGTGCTGGGTGCTTCTCCTCCAAAAGCATTGCCATTAAAAGGGGTGCAGGCAAAGGGGGAGCCGGGGTGCCTTTTTGCCACATTTTCATAGCTTGCAAAGAGGGTGAAAGGGGTTTTTCCCCTTCCAGTACAGCCCATCCATCCTTCCAGACCAAAGGATCCCAGTGAAATATTTGCCTTCAGGAGAAAAGCTCATGAGCAATAACTTTCAGGGTCATTTACATTTACTGGAGCTAATAAATATGTAAATTGATTTTTAAATTGTGGACCTGGATCGCTTTAGAAAGGCAGACACAGAGCCTGATTTGGATGGCTGCTAAGACAGTGTAAATAATGTACAGTACAGTACAAAATAATACTGTAATGATTCCTTCTTCTTTTCCCTTTTTCCTTCAGAATTCGCTATACGGGGCTTGAACATGGGTATGGACCTGAATTCTGTGGATCCTTCCTTCTTTCTTATACTTTAAACCTAGAGGAATTTGGAAACAAGAGCTGTCTGAACTGTGACATCCACATAGGCTTTTTAAGGAAGAGAGTCAATACAGAGATGGAGACATTTTAGCTGGTTTAAAATCTAAACTGTTGCTGAAAAAGTGTCCACCAGGAGTGGGGACACATATCAGCAGAACAAGGCAGGATATGGAAGATTCAGAATTAATTATGGGATGATCTGGAGACACCCAACTCCACTGCCTGAAAGCTGACAGCACATTGGAGGGTCAGTCCATCTCTGCCCTGGGCCTTCTGACACTGATTTTTGGCTTCCATGGGGAATATCCTGCTTTAATGGTTTCCTGTGTCAATAATTTCTGACTGACAATGTCTGTGTTACAGCACTGAGAGCTGTAGGTGAGCACCTTCCACCTGTCATTTACACCTGGTGCAAACTGAGAGTGCTGTGCTTCTGCTTTGCCTCCATCCCTGTGGGGTTTGTTCCCCACGTGCAAACAATAAAAATCAGAGGGTTTTGGAGCAGCAGCACCAGGGTTTGTTTCATAGGCAGCCTGCACACAAGCTCACACACATGTGGATATAGACAACTTGAAAGCAAACCCACACCTCACAGTTCCATTCTTAGCTGGAAACTCACTGCTTTTCCTCTCAGAAATGTTCACTGGGAGCCTTTATGGAAAGCCTGATGTCTAATTCTGTGGCAGGTTGAACAATGGAGCTGCAGAAGCATCCCTTATTAATCTGTGACATTGTGGCAATGCCACCTGATGCTCTGCATTCCCTGTGCAACCATTTAGGACCTGACGTTGCAAACATAAGGACCAGGAACTACACAGAGTGTCCTAGGGCCCATTTCTATACTTCTCAAAGGGGTGATTCATCCTCCAGGGCACATCCCTAACTCAAGTTTGAAGGATGCTTAGAGCTCACACTGCTTTGGGCAGGAAGGCCAAGCAGAGCCAGCCCTGGGCCATCAGCCACCCCTGTGCTGCAGGAGGGGAGCTGCTGGGGAGGTGTGGCAGCAGCACTGCCACTCCTTCTTCTCATCCCTCAGAAGGTAAATAAACTTAATCCCAAATCCACCCGCTGCTGTTTGCGAAGAGCAAATAATTCAGAGTGGGATCACAGCATCCTGAGGAGCCTGGGGAAGGAGAAGTGCCCAGCACAGCAGAGCAGGGCAGCTTCCAGGCCTGGCAGCAGCTGCTCTCTGCCTGAAAAAAGATGAAAAAGACGCCCTCTTTCTCTGAACAAGGGGTGGCTGTGTCCTGGCTGCTTGCTCAAAGCCCTGCCAAACAGAAAATAGCTTTGTACAAGACGGTGGGATGTGCTGGAAGTGAGCAGAGAGAAACTATACCTGCACTGGAATGGTGGTGAGGGAAAGGTTATTTCCAGTATTGCCACTGCCTTTGCACCCACAGCTGAGCCGCTCAGCTGATCAGGCGCAAGGAGAGGGTCTGGATGGAGCTGATGGAAATAAAAATGTGGCAAATACTTGTGCATTTCATATCAGTGGATTTCGTGGATTCACAGAACCCTTAGTGTTGGAATAGACCTTCAAGATCATCTCATTCCAACCCCCTGCTACACTTCCTACTAGAGACCAGGCTGCTCAAAGCCCTGTCCAACCTGGAACATTTCTAGGGATGAGGCATTTTCACCTCCACAGTGAAAAATATGCATTGTGCTGCCCTTGAACGCACACGGAGGAGTGAACTTGCTTGAGGCTGGGACAGAAACTGCACCGAGGAGATTGCAATCGCCGCCAAAGCAGCGGCATGTGCACCTCACAAGAAGAAATGAAAGCACATCATCTGAGTTTGTTCAGGTTTAGCGAAGGTCAGAGATTTTCGCACCTAGGTGAGCTGTCATCTGCCTCGGGGCAATTCTCTTTTCTCTCGCATCCTTTGCTGGAACAGCAGGAGAGCTTTAGTGGCGTGAAAGACTGAACTGGCTTCGGGCTGTAAAGGACTTGAGTCACAAACCACTTCTCCCCCCTCCCCCCGAAACACACGCTTTCCTATTAATTCAGGACCTTCCAAAATTGTCCCAATGTCTCCTCACCTGTTTGTGCCGAAAACCTGCGGAGGGCCGAGGCTTAAGCTATGGGAGGTAACAAAACATATGGGATTTGCTCGAAGCAAAGTAGTTCTAAACTGATGGGCTCAAAACTTCTCCTTTCAAATACCAAGCTTCATTTCCAGGAACCTCAACCACATGAAGCAATTACCTAAGAATAAATGCATCAGTAAAACACAGCAGCAGCAGCGTGGAAGTAAAGATTAAAAACTAACCATTCTGTTAAAAAGTGCAGCAATATTTGCACGAGTGGGCAACCTCTGGGCTCTGGAATAAACTTGTGTCACCACAGCCCCCGTCAGTACGGTGACCAAGAGGGAGCTCCACATGTCTGGTACTCCACATTTCTTAAAGGGATATTTAGAACCAAAAACTTTATTGCCACTTGCTGCCTCTTTAAATGTTTTCCTCTTTATTAAAATCTTAGTCCTTTCCTTTTGGTTTTTTTTTTTTTTTTTTTTGGTTGGGTTTTATTGTTTTGTTTTGTTGTGGTTGGGGTTTTTTTTTGTTTTTGTTTTTTTGTTGTTTTTTTGTTTTGTTTTGTTTTGTTTTGTTTGTTCGGCTTTTTTTTTTTTGCAAGTTCTTTCATTTTTCATTTCTTAAACCTCCCATTCCAAAACTCTTTTTGGCTTTTAATGAAGGGAATTTTGTTTTTGCATCCAGCAAACTGTAAACCATGTCGCTTGGTTACAGCAAAAAGCTGAAATTCCACAGGTTTACATAGTCGTACATTGTGTTGGGAGAAGGTGTGCTGGGCGCTCTTTGGGTTTTGTATCTTGCATTGGCATTTGTAGGCTTTTGAGAAAGGGAAAAATATAGAGAAAGGAGATAAAAAGGGAAAAGAAAAAGAGGGAAAGAGAGGGAAAGAGAAGGAAAGAGAGGGAAAGAGAAAAAGAGAGAAGGAAAGAGAGAGAGAGAGAAAGAGAGAAAGAAAGAAAGAAAGAAAGAAAGAAAGAAAGAAAGAAAGAAAGAAAGAAAGAAAGAAAGAAAGAAAGAAAGAAAGAAAGAAAGAAAGAAAGAAAGAAAGAAAGAAAGAAAGAAAGAAAGAAAAAGAAAGGAAGGAAGGAAGGAAGGTTGCTGTGATGGACGTAAAAAATGACCTTTTCTTTTTAAAAGTTTGTGCTGTCCCTGTTGTTTAGCACCAGTGCTGCTCACCATTTCCCTTCAAGACGCTTCAGAGCTGTTAAGCATCTAGGGGTGATAATTTGACTTTCAGCTAAGCCGGAGGGCTGCAGCAGACAGCAGTAGGTGGTGATGTAATAGGTACCAACGCACATGGATATATAAATATCGTGGCTAGGGCTAAAGCGCTATGGCTGAGCAGCTATAGAAGAAGATCAGCACTTCAGACAAGACTCCTGGAGTTGAGATCAAGTTCAGAAGCTCTTGCTCCCGGGATTTCCTCTCCATGCAGCCAGCCCAGGGAAACCGCAGATCCTCAGGGGATTGAGCACTAAGCTCCTTCCTTCCTTCCCTCCCTCTCCGCTTTGCCTTTTTTTTTTTTCTCCCTTTTAAATTTTTTTTTTTTCTGTTTGGCTTTTGGTCAGTTTTCTTTTTTTGTTTTTTTTTTTTTTTTTCTTTTTTCCTCCCCTTCTTTGACCTCAGCATAAAGTGGGAGCGTATTTTGGGAGCGAGCGGCGGCCGGCCCGTGGCTCCCCGCCCCTGACCGGGATGCCTCTCCCCGCGGCGCTGCTCCCGGCGCTGCTGCTCGGGCTGCTGTGGCCGGGGGCGGTGCGCGCCCGCTCGGCCCCGGGCCGCGTCCCCGCCGGGCCCCGCCAGCGCCGCTGGGACGCGACGCTTTTCGCCCGCTCCGTGGCTCGCCTGCCGGCCGAGCGCCGCGACGCCGCCCGCGACGGCGACTACCTGCTGGGCATCAAGCGGCTGCGGCGCCTCTACTGCAACGTGGGCATCGGCTTCCACATCCAGGTGCTGCCCGACGGCCGCATCGATGGCATTCACAGCGAGAATCGATACAGTAAGTCAGAGACAACCTCCGCGGGCGAGACTTTCGGGAAGGCCGGAGGGCAGTTCTGCCGGTAGGGACCCACTGAGCTGCCCCGGAGAGGGGCATGTCCCGAAAGGAGGGTGGGTGCATGGCAGACCTCGAGCTTCCCAAAAAGTCCGGCCGCAGGCAGCACCGCGGGGCTGCGCCCTTCGGCTCCCCCGAGGGTGGCGGGAGCCCGGGGCAGCGGGGCGGCGACCGACCCCATCGGGAGCTCCGGAACCCATCGGAACACCGGATCCCATCGGGAGCTCCGCATCCCATGGGAGCTCCGGAACCCATCGGGAGCTCCGCACCCCATTGGAGCTCCGGACCCCATCGGGAGCTCCGGACCCCATCGGGGGCTCCGGAGCAGCTCGTCGGGCGTTCGGGAGGGCTCGTCGGCGCTGCTCAGTGCCCCGTTGTCCCCTTGCCGCCGTCAGGCATCAGGCGTCGGGGTTGCCTCAACATCTGGAGGATCCGCAGCGCCGTGGGCCGCCCACTCCGAGTAGGGGCTGGGGTGAGCCCAGCTCGCCCCCAAACTTGAAAAGCATCTGCTGGGGACTTAACCCCGCGGCCCCATGGCTCTGATATCCAACTGAAACAATAAGATCCGGGAGCGGGGATATAAGCTGCATGATGACAAATGTTTCATTTGCCCTAAGCATACTCTGGCTTATTTTAACCTTGCGTACACAAGAGGATGCCTGGAGGGCAAAATAAAAATAGATACTTAGCTAAAAGAAGAGAGGTCCCAGCATGGGGCATGGGACAGCACGTGGAGTCTGAGGTGGGGGGCTCTGTGGACACCCACGACAGCGCTGGGATGTGGGGATCCTGTGGGTTTTGTACCTTGCATTGGCATGGCACTGTCACCACACACTCCAGGGCACACCCTTTTGTCCCCCTGATTTCTGTGTCTCCTGTGCAGGTCTGCTGGAAATCTCTCCTGTGGAAAGAGGTGTGGTGAGCATATTTGGTGTCAAAAGTGGACTCTTCGTGGCCATGAACAGCAAAGGCAAACTCTATGGATCTGTAAGTCGCCACCGAGTGTGTGCCTGGGGAGGGGATGGTGATCAGTTGGGGTGAGATGTGTGCTAAAAGCTGCCCAAGCTCCATCCCTGCCCCTCCTGGGCTGGGCAGCACAGAGCAGCCCTTCCTGCCTTGCCAGCAGAAGATGTGCTGCCCAGTTCTGCTGCTCACTGACCTTTGGGAGTGAAACCCTCTCTTCTGCATCACACTTCCTTGGTTCTCACACAAAAACTGCAGTCACCCAACCATGGCTGCACATCCTGCCTGCCCCATAGACCAACAGATCAGTCACCTGTGTGGCAAGACCACAAGCCAGGCTTAGTCCATTTGTTTGTTATATCTGAGTACAAACAGCCTTAGGCAGGTGTGGCAATCGCCCTATCTCTCAGAGGGCACTTGGACTTGTGCTCAGCCAGGCCCCACGAGTGACCCATCATGATGTGATCAGTCAGCGACCTATTGATCACTCCTTGTAATGCTCTTGAACAGACAGACAGTTCCCGTGGCAGTTCAGCATCCTTGGGGTCTGAACTTCTGCTTAGGAGAAGGAAGTTCCATTAGGAAGGCAATACAGACCTTCTTTTAAGTGGGATCTTTGGAAAAGATAGAGACATCTTGTAGAATATACTTGAGGTGGACAATAACAGGGTGTATCTCTGCTCATGTTCAGCTGTATTCCTGTTTTGGAGTTCAGCTCTGTACAGGTGACTGTGATCAGCATAGTTTTAAAGTCATAGTTTTAAAGTCTCGTTTCTCACCCATAAATTTCCCATGCCATGCTCCCCAAGTGAAGAAACTTGGGCTGAGGAAGAGCCAAACCATGTCAGAGTTAACTGGGGCATTTTCACATGAAGGCATGAGGTATCCAGAATTATTTTCTGGGCTATTGGTCCTGTTGTGGAGGATTGTGCCTTGTATAAAAGCCAGGCAGAAGCAGTCCCCAAAATGCATCTTTTCTTAGGGTTACTGCTGCCTTGGTGTCCTGGATAGAATAATGCCTAGTGCAGTGCTCAGCTTGGCAGGCTGAGGCCTCTCTCACATGCCCTGAGGTTTTTGCCCAACAGTAAGAGATGAGTTCATTTGTCCCTTCCCAGATAAGACACTTGCAAGACCTGTCCCTCTTTGTATGTACTTGCAAATGAAACCACAGCCCTGAAAGGTGCCTGCTGCTAGATCTGTTTTCCTGATCCATTGACCTAAGTTATCCAAACCCTACCTTTGATTTCAAAGCTAAAGAAGCAAAAAATACTGTCCATGATGAGTGGCTTTAAAATGCCTCCTTCTCCTCAAGCAACACAGGAAAGTGCCAGGATTCTGGATTTTCTGAAGCCTCTCAGGCAATTTATTGCTGGTGAGATAACCAGGAGCAATTCAATGAGCAGGACCATGGGACTGGGCTTGGGACCAGACTTGGTCCTTACCCAGCTCAGGTCTGTTCAGGTGACGCTGTCCCTCCATGGGTGTCCTTCCCACCTTTAGATCTATGTGCCTGGGCTAGGCACAGCATCCCTAATTGATCCTCCTGAGTCCTGTTTGAAGCTTCAGAGGCCACTTCAAAAGATTACTAAGTGGAGGGGACTTACCTGCACATTTGCCCACAACACACCTTCTTACACCTGGCAGCAAGAATATTTCCACACCTGATGTTTAAAATTCCTTCCCTCTCATTCTTTCCTTTTCATTTCAGGCCCATTTCAATGATGAGTGCAAATTCAAAGAGATTCTCCTGCCAAACAACTACAATGCTTATGAATCCAGGATTTATCCCGGGATGTACATAGCCCTGAGCAAAAATGGAAGAACAAAGAAAGGCAATAAAGTATCTCCCACAATGACAGTGACACATTTTCTTCCTAGAATCTGAGACATCTCCCTTCAGACCTACCTCAGCACAGGGGAAGACACAGAACAGAACATCTTTGGGGAAAAGAAACATGGTGCACTTTTACTGGAGAGTTTTATGCAAGAGTAGGTGTAAGATATTTAAGTTAATAATTTAAATCTGTATATATTGTCACAAAATTTATTTATAGTTACTTTTTTTTTTTAATTTTAATCTCTGAAAACAAAACAAACCTCTAACCCAAGGTCTTTCATTTCATGGTGCAACAGTAGAAGTCTTCTGCTTGGTGGTTTATTTAATTCAGCTGAGTTATCCCAGGTGTGCTGCTACTCCATGTCCTAAGCCAGGTGACATCCAATTCCGCTCTCCCAACATTTTGCACTGTTTGTTTGTTGTTTATTGCTGTACAGGTGTGAGTTTGTTTCTTTGTGTGTTTGTTTGTTTGGGTTTTATGGTGGCTTTGTCCTCCCCGGAGCGTTTCCCAAGCCGCCGGTGGCTCCCGGCCGAGAGCAGGAGGTGCCAGGGTGGGATGCCAGGGTGGGATGGATGCCAGGGTGGGATGCCAGGTGCCAGCAGGGAGCCACACACAATGCCAATGATCCCCTGTGCTATTTGACTGCAGCAGGATCGCTTTACCCGGCACGGGATCTGCGCAGCCACCCCGCAGAGCTGTTTTTAGATCTGCCAGCGCTGAACTCTGAACTGCCCTGCAGCCCCTCTGCTCCTCCGAGAGGCTGAAATGCCTCTGCCGGCTCAGCAGGGCTGGGGATGGTGTTTTCTCTGCAGATAAACCGTGGCCCTTAATAGGAGCTTTTATTTGGCACAATTGCTTGCCATCAGGCTAAAATATAATGCCCATCCTTCCTCCAGCAAATGCGCTGAGGAATATGGGACAGTGAACCAGCTCTGCTTCACTCTAACCAAATTCCCTTTCTCATTTGGACACTATATTCATTTTTCAAATTGTGGGGAGATCTATAACCTTCCAAAGTTTTCTACAAGGGAAGAGCATTCACTCCTTGTAGCAAAACACAAGCTCTGCATTCACTCTTTGTAGCAAACACAAGCTCCACAGAAAGAATTTAGATTGATGATGAGGAATTGAGGTTGGTTTGTGCTATTTATTGTTTTTGCTGCAGTATTTGGAAGGAGAAATATGCTGCTTTCTTTTTTTTTTTTTTTCTGTCTCATTCCCTGACGAAGTTGATTAATTTCTACCTCACTAACTCTCAAAGCCAGTGTTGTAAAACAATTCTGCATGGCAGGAAGGTGCCCACTTTCCTGCTTGGGCTTAAAGTTCTGGAGGATGGCCTGGGGGAACAATCATAATCCCAAATCTCTCTTTTTTCCATATGTAGCCAAAAGTATTCAGGATAGAGTCGGTTGCATCCTATTTGAGCCTTGTCACGTTTGAGCTATCTTTAACCAGTGGTTTACTTTTAGTAAGGGTAATCATGGTGAAAATATTTGCAGGCAGCTGTCAGGCTGCAGTACTATATGGTGATGAAGTAATCCTATATTTTTCCTTATATATTTTGCAAGTGTAACTCATGTCTCTAACATGATGAAGGAAAAGATAGATTTGATTATGGGGGAATCACTAAAAGGATTCATGTGTCTTTGTTTTTTCCTTCTTTTTTTTTTCCTCTTTTTTAATTTTTTATTTAAAAGATCCTTCACCTTTGGGGCATCAACATGTTAAGTGGGAACCAGGACTAACCACAATGTCTGACGACTTAGAGGACGTTTACAGATCATCTTCCAATCCAAATTAATTATTTCTGACTACACACAAATCTTTGATTCAGCTTTTTTCTTTTCCTCTTTACATTCCTACACAAAAGCCTTGGTTCCTTTGTAATGGTATAGACCTGCCTGTATCCTCTGCTTACACATGACTTTGAAGAGAAACTCTATTCACCAAAGTTCAGTAACATCAGAGCAGACCAGGACCAGACCTTAAGGCAGCTGCCCTTGTAGCAAAAATAACTAAGGAAAAGGAAATGTCATGCCTAATAGTTTTTAATTTTTTTTCCTGTACTTTCTGTGTTTTCTATATGTGAGTAATCATTGTGTATTTATCACCACTACCTCTGACAACTGATGATTTTGTTCCAGATTTCAGATAGCAAAATCAGACCACAAAGGTTCTCTCTGGGAATGGTTCTTTGCCACTTTTCACTTCATTAAACCCACAACAAACCGCCTCACACGAGATATGTTCAGAGGTAGTTGTTGTAACTTTTAAATATTGTGATGCAACCTTGTTAACAATGTTACATGGTATGAGCTTTCACCATTTACCAGAATCTGTCTGTAGTTTTATACAGGTGCTGTTCAAGACTGTGGTGTATGTGCTGTGCACACTTAAATGCATAATAAATGATGAACGTTTACAATGCATGACACCCTGATATTGATTTTTAACTCTTTATAACGGAAGGCATCCAGCAAGGAAAGGAAGAAAAAAAATGCTATTTCACTTTCCCAAAGCCTGGGGAGCCTTTGCACCTCTGCCATCTACTCCAGGACTGACAGCCTGGATTTCTTACTCAGCTAAAGTTCCCCCTGCCAAAGCTGGAAGCTGTCCAGGAAAGCCCAGCTCCAAGCTCAGTAACAGATATGCGCTCTTGCATCTGCCACATGCTGCTGCTCTCACTGGTTGTTAACAATGGCAGCATCCAAAATTAATGGTCAGGGACACAAACCAGCTGTAAGGTTTTTGTTGCTCATTGTTACCATTGCAAACAAGCCTGATTGCCTGGTTTTGGCTCCACTGAGAGCTGGTTGCTCTCTCTGTGAAGTGTGACAGCTCCTATGCAAGAAACCTGTTTGGTTTGGGATGGGATCTTTATAAACTTAGTGTTCATACTCAATGCAAATGTACAGAAATCTGAAGTGCTGTGTGACATCATACGGTGAGATTAGGAAACATTTATTCATTGGAAGAGCAATCAAAGCTCCCAAGGGAAGTGGTGGAGTCACTGTCCCTGAAAGTGCCCAAAAAATGAGTAGATGTGGCGCTTTGTGCTGTGATTTAGGGGACGTGGTGGTGTCTGGTCGAAGGTTGGACCTGATGATCTTGGAAGTTTTTTTCAGCCCTAATGACTCTGCGATTCTTTGGCACAACTTTTATTTGTAAATACTCACACAGGTGCACTTGAACACACATGTGCACATCATGTCCAATTCCCACGCTTGCAGTTTTACCCCTTCCCTATGACTAGGAAGGGTTTCACAATGGGACAGACAACACTCAGCTCTGATTTTCTACACCCTGACAGCAAAGAGAATTTGTCCAGCTCAGTAAGGACCATGCAAAACAGAAATCCAGATCCCATCATACAGACTTCTCCACTTCATTTCCTACTGAGTGATGCTCCTTTTTCTGCTCCTGGCAAGGGGAAGGCAATGGATGAGCTGGGAATGTCCAGTGCCCTCTCTCTGAACAAGGGCAATTTCTCTCTAAAGTTGTACAGGCTCTATAAATATGTGGCACAGGTGGAGTTTTTATAACTGCACAAGTATAGCTGCAGTGTATTTAATGCTGCTATGAATAGAGCCAGAATAAATAGGCAGGCAGACATAAGAATTTCTCATAATTAACTTTTTTGTTTACTACGTTCTAAAAAGAACAAACACAAATTTATCACTGCCAGGACTGCCAAAATTATAACAAAAAGCTGTCGCCAGGGCTAAAAAAAATTTTGCAGCCTTGGGGATGAAATTTTATCAATTACAATTTTAAGACTGGAGATAAACCCCAAGGCTTGGCTGTTAGGAAGGTCAGACTTCAGGGCAGTAGCTTTGCAGGTTCACAGCATCTGGAGAACTGGTGCTGCACATGTGTCCTACCCACAGGAAAACACAAGGGCCACCAGAGATGGAGCAGCTTGGGATGTCACAGAGGACTCTGGAGAAACTTTCCTCCTCTGGCATCACCCATTTTTGGCTTCAGTGCTAAGCCAGCTTTCATAGAACCATAGAATCATCATAGAATCACAGAATCATTGAATTATTGAGTCATAGAATGGTTTGGCTTGAAAGGGGTCTCAAAACCCACCTCATTCCAAACCCTCTGCCGCAGGCAGGGACACCTTCCACTAGACCATGCTGCTCAAAGCCACATCCAGCCTTGAAGACTTGAACACTTCCAGGGATAAACTTTCCTCACATTAACCTTTGAGGCAGTAAAATCAATGCATTAAAGGTAAAAATCAATTTTAACCCTCCAAAAGAAGGCACTGATGTGTCATGGGTTGCAACGTTTCTGACACAACTGAAAGCATTGCCAAGGTTCCTGCCACCCACCAAACATTTATCTGCAAGGAACAACCCAAAACCTGTCCTGAGGATGGGTTCTGCCAGCCAGGCAGATTCCTCTCCACCCAGGGATGATCCAGCCTGTGGGATAACCAAAAAGGGAACCCCTGCACCATGGAAAAGGACAGAGACTCCAACCCCATCCCTCCTTTGCAGCCTTGCCTGTTTTAACCAGCCTGTGCTGAGCATTTTGTGACTCACCCGTGACATCTCCCAAGCTGTCTGTATCTGATCTGCCCTAGTAAAAATCAGCATGACAAAACACTGCCTTGTATATAAATAGCCACGGGTTTTTCAGAGCGGTCACCGAGTTTATGGTGCCAGAGCGGGTTGTTCACACTTTACCACTTGGTTTCCACCGCAGCCTGTGACCTGACCAGGCAAGTGGCCAATTAAAGGCACTCTGCTAAGGGCTGAGGAGGCTTTTAATAATGACTAGTGAGCACCGCAGCGAGAGAGTTGAAAGGAATTCCCTCAAATGCTGTAGCTCACTTTATATGACACTTTGCTGCTGCTTGCCAAGCACAGATGAGAACAGATTTTTAAGCCAGTGTGGAGTTAAAAACAAAGCAAAACAACCCCACCAAAACAAAACTGCGCCAGTTCTCCTTCTACTAAATAATCTAAAAAGGGATGGCACAGTGCGAAATCGTCATGCCAAGCTGCTATCAGGAAATACAACGTGCAAAAGAGGGACACAGCACAATTTCTGTTCCCTGCATATGAGTCATGAGTTCCAGACTTCAGACAAGAAACAGTTCCCTGAACCATCTGGTTTAAAAATCTGATTACTTAAAAATGTCATCCAAGAAGTGTCTACCACATATTACTTAATGCAAAACAATGTTGCTTGCTTACATCACAATTTTCATCATAAGTTCCAAGGCCGGGTTGGATGAGGCTTGGAGCAGCCTGGGATAGTGGAAGGTGTCCCTGCCCATGGCAGAGAGTGGGATGAGATGGGCTTTAAGGTCACCTCCAACCCAAAGCATTCCATGATCCTGTGCTCCTGAGCACCACCCAGCCCAGCACCATCTCAGGGGCAGGGACACCTTCCACCATCCCAGGCTGCTCAGAGCCCCTTCCAACCTGTCCTTGGATGCTTCCAGGGATGGTGCAGCCACAGCTTCTCTGGGCAGCCTGTGCCAGGGCCTCAGCACCCTCACAGGGAAGAATTTCTTCCCAATATCCCATCTAACCCTACCCTCTTTCCATTTAAAGCCATTCCTCCTGGTCCTGCCACCTTGTCCCCTTGTCCAACGTGCCTCTCCATCTCTTCCAAAGCCCCCTTAGGTACTGGAAGGGGCTCTAATGTCTCCCTGGAACCTTCTATTCTCCAAGGGGAGCAACAGCAAGGTCCAGCCTTTCCTTCCTGAATGCTCAACCAGACTCCATGAAGTGTGACAAGGATGGTGAGCACCCAAAACTTAAATCAGCTGTGGCTGTGTGGTGGGTATAAACATCTGACATTGACAAACACTACAAAAAAATCATGCCAGGAAGGTTTGAACCTGGGCAGTTTACATTAATTCAACTTTTTGACACTAATATCCCTGTGCTTTTAGCAACTTGTTTCCAAGCCGTCATAGTCTTCAAAATATGTTCATTAATACATCAAAATTTGCATGAAGACATGAAGATTCTGGGTCAGTCAGCTTGAGGCTGAACAAAACAAAATGAGGAACTGGTGCTCATTTATTGAACAGCCTCCATACTGGGCACTGAAAGAGGCAGGTCTCCTGACAAAAAAAAAAAAAAAAAAGGTGGTGCTTGACAGATTTTAGTTTTAAAGCAGGTTTAATTGAGTTTTTCTTAAATTCTGAGTGCTGGATTGACCTCGGGTAACTTCTAGTGTCATTCTCTGTGTGTACATGCAATTGCATTTTATTAGTAACCATACCATTTTATTGTGGGTAGATACAGGAGTACCCATCCTCTATGGCTCTCCAGGCTGTGTTGACCTCCACTATCGTTCATTCACACTGCTCCATATAGGTTAAAGAAAGTGATTTAGTGATGTTTGTACCAATTACCATATTCCAGACTCAAATTGGTTGCTAATCAGGTTACCTCTGAAGTACAAATCAGATCTTTATCAGCTTAAAGGTATTTGGCAAGTGTCAAAACCACTTGGTAAAGCTCGGTGGTTTCTGGGGAGCTACTATTTACATACTTTTTCATTATCTCTGCAGTCACATCTGTTTGCTTGCAGTGCCTTCAGGAAAGGTGTTTGTAGTGCTGGCTGGGGCCCATACAGCTGGGGAATGTCACTGAGGGGAAGGGTGCCTGGGAGAAGAAAGGGGTGAGAAGCACCACGAGCATCTCTTAGAGACGGGAGAGATCCCAGCCTTTCCCCCAGTCCTGTGGGGATCTCTGTAAAGGAGATTAGAAGCAATGTCCAGCCATGCACCTCTGAGTGAGGGCTGCTTGGCAAGCTGGAGGGCTCAACCATGAGGAGCATTTTGGAGCTTTTGGTGGACAAACCTTTTATAAACTCTTTTTCTTGGCCCGATGGTAACCGGATCCCCGCTGTGATCCCTGTCTAGGGTGGGGATGGTCCCATGGCTGAGCAGCACAGTGGGATGGATGCCCTTCTCAGGGCTCCTTCATCAGCACGCCAAGGCTGCTCCAGAGCCTCCCCATGCCCTGTACCAACACTAAAACCCAGCACTGTGATGGCCTTTTCCCATCTCAAGCCCCTCCTGGCCCCGTGGCAGGGCAGCCCCAGCAGCCAGGAAAGACTCAGCTCCTCCACCAGGAATGAGTACCACTGCTCTGCCAGGCTGGGACACCTCTCTCCTCCTCCTCCTCCTGAGGGAGGGAGGGAGACCACTGTGCTCCAGACCTGTCCTCTTTCTGGGAATGGGCATACACAGCCCCTCAGTGCTCGCCTTCCATCCTGAACCCCGCTCCGAGGCACCCTGATGCTGCTGTGAGCAGGAGCTCAGCCACGAGGAGTTACACATTAACTGGGGCAGTTAGCTCCCTATGTCCCCTGTGCGCTCTCACTCTGGAGCCAGGGTGTCTTTCTGTCGGTGCCTTTCCTTCAATGAGCTCTGAGATAAGGGCTGATCTGCCCTGGGGTTACTCCCGTTTAACGACCCCAGGTTTCCTGCAGTGTGCTCTGGAACCTGGGCAGGAGCGACCTGCCAACAGCCAGAACTATAGCTGCAATTTATTACAGCTTTTCCACACCTCTTCGGCAAGATTACCTTGCTTTTCGCCGTGGTTTTGACCTTCCTCTGCCAGGGCAGGGTGACTGGTACTGCCTTTCCCCAGAAGCCCTGCCTGTGCCCAGCTTCCTCCTCACACTGAGCCCAGAAACATCCCTCATCCGAGCCAACACCCTTCCTTCTTCCACATCCTGTTCTGACACGTTTACACACTCCTCTTTTGATTTTCTACCACCTTTCCTGATGGTTTTCAGTTGCATTCTCTCTGATCACCTCTCCCATTTTTTTCTACACCTTGAACTCTTTTGTGTAGATTTTATTCTGGAGACCTTATGCACCATGTTAAGGCCAAAGACAATCAAGGACAAAGACACTTAAGCTTTACCCAAGCATTGGCCTGGACCTGCCTGCTGGCCAGGCAGGGTCAGAAGAGCAGTGATGCAAACTCTGCCAACGTGGGAGCGACTCATACCTGCATCCAGCCCCGTGACTCAGATTTGTTCCTGCAGATGTTAATATGCATGGACTGCCTGCTATGTTCTTGTCAGGGTGGGTTTGTTTTCACAGAATCACAGGCTCATGAGATGGTTTGGGTTGGAAGGAACCTTTAGAGGTCATCCAGTCCAATGAGCAGGGACATCTTGAAGAAGATCATGTTCCTCAAGGCCCTGTCAGCCCTGACCTTGAGAGTTCCCAGGAACGAGGCATCTACAGCCCCTCTGGGCAACCTGTGCCAGTGCTTCACCACCTTCATTTTAATGAAGTTGCTCCTCATATTTAGTCTGAATCTACCTTGTTTAAGTTTAAAACTCTTTGTTTCTGCTCTGGTCAGTATCTGTCTCTGCCCTCAGTTTTCATCTTCTGCATTAAATTCTCCTTTTCAGTTTAGCACGGAGCTTCTGACTTGCCCATGTTTCATTTTGGCCCATGTATCTCCTTCCCCTCAGTGCTTTGCAGTTTCTCTCCCCACGTCTCAGGGCTGCAGAGGTGACCAAGCCAATTTTGAGCCAAGCTCAGCCTGTCAGGAGTTCAACACATCCCTGTGAGGAGCAAGGGTGTACCAGTCACGAACCCTGATGGAAGGGGAACTAGAACACCCAGTGTCTGCTTACCAGCCAGAAGGGCATAAAAACCAGGTTGCTCATGCTCTCTGATAAGCTATCAGATGTGATTCACTGGGCTGTATCTGTTTTAGCAATCACAGCATGGGCATTTCAGCACAGGGTTTTTCAGCATGCTTGGGGTGGTCAAGGAAAAGCACTTAAGTGCTTTAGAGATATGTAAGTTGTAAATATAGCTGTGATAGTCTCATGCCCTGCAGAGGAGGCATGCCCCCATGGAATGATGACAGGAAAGTCATTATATCATATCTTTCATCAGAAACATACCTACATAGATGGCCACCTCACGTGGCTTTGTGTTCAATAGGGATTGATAGTGATTGTGTGGGAAAGAATCTGATTGCTGCTGGAGTCAGATCTATAAAAGGAAACCCAAGAAATCACAGAGTAAGATAAACTCCTACTACAAGGTCTTTGACCTTGAGGGTCATAAATTTAGCATCTTCTGCAAATCTTTAGAAATACGAGCCACATGCAAGGCAGTGATTTATTTTAAATAAACTCTTGCTATTTACTTTGCTCATTTAAATATACATATAAACAGAGACACACAGTTTAAATTATTTAATGGGTATTGTAGCCATAAAATAACATTGACAAATAATTCATGGAGTTGATGTTGTGGATTAATGGTTAGTAAACAGCAAAGAATGTGACTTCATGGAATAAGATGATACCATGTGATTATTCCTCAGGGTATACTAGACTAGAGCTTATTCAGTAAATGTTATGATTTTGGAAGATATCTTAGTCCATATGGATTACAGGAGTAAACACAAGCACAAAGGTTAAAGTGATGAAAGTCTATCAAAATATTCCCTGAGGTTACAAATTCAGACATTTCATTTCAGTCTTGAGCTTTTACATTTTTTTTATTATCAAATAAATACCACAATGGCAATCTTCACATTAGAAATAAGACTGTAATTACCACACTTCTAAACAAAGTCCTCCTCTGCAACCTGTTTGACTCTAATAAAATCATTATCACATATCATTTGGATTTAACCAGGACCCTGGGAGTCTCAGCTTACTCTTAGTCACAGCAAAATGAACAACAGGAAAAATATATTTAAAGCACTTCGCAAATAAAGGCTGAAGAATTACTGAATACCCTTTCAGGTAGATCTGGTGTAAAAAGGAACTCCTGGTATTCTGTGCTTGCAAGTCAGGTGAGAGTGAGGTAGTGACCTCACAGAATGAGGGAGGGCATCTGCTTGGAAGCATTATTAGTTTATTAAGTGGTTAGTTTAAATCTCAGTTTCTAAATAAGTTATGCTTTTCTGCTTAATGATGACAGAAAATAAATAAGGCACTAAATGGCCCACACAGAATTAGAGTTTAATAGTCATGGAAACATTCTGCTGTTATTGCCTTCTCACTCTGACAGAAAGGCAAGCAGATGCAGAAATAAGGACCAGATATACATTTATTAAAAAGCTGTGGGTGCTCATGTGGGTGTCAGAGCTGCAGACTGAAAGTCACCACATTCCCTTCCCCTTGTGACATAAATCTGAGGCGCCTTTCCATCAGATTTCTGGAAGATGACGCAGTACAAATTTGCATTTATTCATTGTTTGCACTCTCCAGAAGTTAATTAAGAAAAATAAAGAAGCAAACATGCATTTGCCTTGCCAATTTGTTCTGATTCTATTCATAGGAGCACCAAACATGCTGTCCCCTTGAGTGTGCTGAGCCCTTTGCAGGTTTGGCAGGGACAGTTGGGCACTCACAGCACAGGGTGCTGCATTACCAGAATTACCTTTGCACGTGACCATCAATAAAAATATTTCTTTGTGTTGGTGGTGGGAGTGCACTGAAGGACACATTCCTTGATAAAAGGGAAGAGTGAATGAACTGGCAACCATAAATCCATGTTTAAGGCAGATGCAGCACAGGTTCTTTGTACAGGGTCACAAAAATGCAAACAGCCACAGCCCCGTGAATGTGTCTGTAGATGTAAATATACATACACCCACTTTAAAACACCTCTGCTACCTATCAACACCTATTCCTTTTTCACCTATGACATTTCACTGAAGTTTACAGTTCACAGATTTTTTTCAAAATGGTGGCAAATCCACTCAATATTTCTGTTAAAGAAAATGTTAAAAACAAATCAGTCCTAATTCATTTTATATTTGACACAAGCACTCAAAAAATTGAGCTGTTCTAGAAGTCTGTATAGGGACACATAGCCTCAGGAGATTTTTGTGTCTTTCCCATGAAATTTCTGTACATAAAATCCACTTGGAAGTTAGTGGAAATAAAAAGAAAGTCTAATACAGTTGGGTCTTTTTAAGAAATAGAAGGCCACAACAATGTTGGTAATAAGATGATGAGCAACAAAGAATAGTGAGTGGTGAGAACACTCCTTTTTTTCCTGCTAAGGAGATTACAAGGTTATAATTTGTAAAATAAGCATATTCCTGTTAATTAAATTAAGGACTTGGGCTGCATAAGCAAATATCAATCACAGGAGAGAAAGAGAGAGAGGGATACTGAGTTTCACACATAATTTGTTTCTGGCTACTTAGCAGGGCTATGACAGACATTCGCTAAGTAGAAAGCGAACATTTTCTATTTAGTTCTCCTTTGCAGCTAACACCTACAAGCCTCTATTAGCAAAACCCTCCTTTGACAGTGAGGATGGTTTGTTGTGAAAATTTTTCCCTGTGATGGCTTTAAAGGAGCATTTGCTGCTAATTCGAAGATGTGACAGCACTGATTAATTAACAAACATACTCTTATGCTTTTATACCTTGTAAGTGGCAGAACAGTTTATCTTGCAGCCCTGATTCAGGTTTACTGGAAAGAGTAGGAATCCTTCCACTGCCTTCACTGAAGTCAAGCCCTAAATCAGATGCTGGGAAGGAAATATATCCATGTCCCCCATCCCATGGGTGTTCATCTTGCTGGGATTACACCATTTCAGACAAAATGGCAAAACGAGCCCTACACGCCCAGGGGAGGGGGAGCTCCTTTTGGGATTCATGGCTCCCACTCTCAAATGTGCAGCCTCACCTGGCTGCACTCAGCAAGGGCCCTGGTCTGGGGAGGCATCAATGCCACTCTGTAAATGCCAGCTCCGAGTGGCACAGCCCAGAGACACAGGGAGGAATGCTGTGCCATGGCAGGGGCTGCAGGCTGCCAGGGCACCAGAAAACAACAAAGCCCCTTCAGCTGAACTCCTGCAGGAATGTGCTCCCTGGAAGGAAAAGGAAAAGGAGGAGGGAGGACGGGCACACTGGGATGGGAACCGGCACCTTGAAAACCTGGCTAAACAAGCATATGGCACTTTCCTCTTCTTTAAGTTTCAAAAATTAGAAGAGAAAATGTGAGATTCTTTCATTTATGTGTTTGTTAAAAAAAAAAAGAAAAGTTGCAATGGGTAAGCAATGTAAAAAAAAAGTATTAAAGGTCTTATTTAGATGGAGATTTTAGATCATCCTGAGTACCACAGAGAGATGAGCTGATGAAATGCTGTTGCACATTTTGCCATATAAATAATGTTTTAATTGTCTAAGCGTCCATCCATTGTATTTTCTTTCCATCCTGGGGCAAATCCAACGGAGTAATTAACCACAAGGCTCTTGACCAAAGGGTAGCAGAGTTGAGATGAGCTCAGAAGTGAATTCACTGAACTGATGTCTGGGATGTGACACTTCTTGACCAGACTTAGTATCAGAGGAATGAAAGAGAGCAAATGGGATGCCTGTTTTCAAAAGGAGTCAAGGTAAGGCTATTAAAAAATTATTGAAGTCAGGAAATAATTAGCACTGGATACCTTGTTTGAAACCCTAATGGAAAAGAAAATACTGTAACCTTTGTTTCAAAAAGACCCACTAACAATATTGTCCAAACTTGAAGAATTACTCTATACATACCTTTTGGTCTTGTTCTGTAGTTATCTGTAGCCAACTGCAACCAAATTGACATGATCCTGCACTAAACTCATCTTCAACCTGGCTCATTCCAGCCAAACTTAGGTCCTTGCAAATCTCCCCAGACTGACTCTTCCAGTTACAGCAAAACATTCAAAATATGTTGAACACCGAGGTTCTGTATTTAACCAATCCCTAAATCAGATGGTTCTACATAAAACCCAACTGGAAATCAGGAAAACTGTCAATCTGGAAAATGATGTCCTGTGGAGTAAGTTCTAATGTTTAACACAGCAATCTTAAGGCCTCAAACCTCTTGAGGCAGGGACCTGGCACCAGGCAGCAAGATCAAAACAGCATTTACCAGTCAAGAGGTGGCCAGCTCTAAATCAAACAGTGTCTCAAATGCAATGGCATTTTTCCCCAAGATTTAAAAAAGCAGTGATGGCCATTCCCACTTCTGGTGAGAAAATGCATTTTGCTTTTGAGCTATGACACAAAATTATTTGCTTCTATAACTGAGTTTTTGAATGATAATGATGTTTTGTCACTCTTTCTATACACTGAAGTTGAGTTTAGAAGTAAAAGGTAATTAAATATAGGGGTAGAGAGACTGAAATTTGTAAGATTTGGGTCCACACCGATCCTAGCCCATCTCCTTTGATTTCCTCAGCTCTTTCATGGTGGGCTGTGGGCACTTGGCACCAGAGCCAAGCCTTCCTGTGCTCCTCAGTGGGGCTGGAATGGGCTCCCAAGGACAAATGCTGGACCATCCCTACAGCAACACAGCAGAACCTGTGGGGCCAGATTGCCGATTCTTTGAAGGTGAGGAGGAAATGAATGGAACCATCACCAAAGCAAGGTAACAAGGTACAATTTGAGGCAGGCTGAGGAAGGAGAGTGGCCTTTGAGAGTGATGTGCATCCTGCTGGCCTTTTGTAGAGCCAGCTGTGAGGCCTGTGAGGTGGCAGCAAGGTGTGCAGGCTTCCAGATGTGCAGGTGCAAAGCCTGCAGACATCAAAAGCACTGATGTTCATCTCCATTACCTGAGCACCACCCTTCTGTACTTCAAAGGGAAACCAGCTGAGCTTTACCTGTAATCACCCCCTTGTGACATCCCTTTAATCAACCAGATTGTACAGGACGTTCTTGTCAGCCACATAAAGAGGGTGCTGGCATTTTATTTTCCTCTGCTAGGATCCCTCCCAACCCTCTTCTTCCTGTGGGGAATTCACCCAGTTATCCTGCAACATCAAGAGGGAAAAGGCAGAGCCAACAAAGCCACCACAGGGTAGAGGGGGCAAAGCCATGGTCGTGAATTGGACATGTTGGAGGAAGGCCAGGCTGAAATCTAAGGATAAGGGGAAGCATGAGCTGACAAACTCTTTGCAAGTGCCCAGAGTGCATTTGGCATTTTGTAATTTGGAAGTGCATTTGGCATTTTGTAATATGGTTATGCTGTTTTCTGGAGTTTAAGAAGTCACCTCTTCGCTCAGAGAGATTGGATGTACCATGACAGCAACAAATAGGATTTAGTAAATTGCCCACAGAGATTTGATTACTTTGACTAATTAATAAACATGTGCTTGCTTGTTCAAACAGTAGTCAGTGGAGACTTTCCAATATGAACCCAGGTCTGTGACTGGTACCTGTCTCAAAGACAAAAACTGCTGAAATTTCTCTCCTCAGGATTTGCACATACATGGCATTTCCTCCTCTTCTGGATCCTTAACTTACACCCTGGCATTTCTGCCTTGGGTGAATAATCTGCACATTTAAAAAAGGCTCTGTGCTGTGCTTCTAAAGAGTTTCTGATCATCCACCCACAAAACCAATATTTTTTCTCCAGGGTGTGCAGAGAAAATAGTTTGGCCATTACATTTGTAATGGTCAGTAATGCAGTGGGTAAAAATATGTGAATGGGTGGCTCTATGTCACTTAATCTTTTCCTTTCTTACACTACAGTAGCAGAGAATCAAGAAGGGACGGAGTGTTTCTGTGAACAGGAGATTTAAGGCCCAGAAGAGCCTTAACAAAACCCACATGAGGTCTAACAAAAGTATTGAGAAAGTATTTTGTCCTGTGGTTCTGTGGTTGAGAAATTAATTTCAGAATTAGCTCTTACTTGCTGCATAGTGTTGCAGAAGGGAGGCTCACTCTTTAAACTCTGTTTCTCTCTTCTGTAGTCCCTCAAGTAACTCAAAACTGTAAGCCATCTGTAAACAGGGTATCTGTCCACAATATTTCTGAGATATGTGACCTGCCCCACGCCCCTGTTACGACTTAGAGCAATTTTCAATTTTCTCATTGGGAAAACTGTTATTTTCCCCATAGGAAATTCAGGGGTTTTGCCACAGATTTAATCTCTTTTGATCCACGTTTTGGTTTTGATTTTACCCAACAGCCTGCTTTGCATTGTTACTTTGCTAGCTTTCCCACAAGTAAATAATCTCAAGTCAGTGATAATCACCTCATTATTCCTTAGACCTACTCTTCAGAATCAGAGCAACATGGATCTAGATTTGGAATTTTTGCACCTGCTGTATGCCATAGGAAAAAAAAAAAATAGAGTATTTCTTTAAGAAGACAGAAGATGGTGTGAATTATCCCATGAGGACCCAGCATCCACACTGGACATGGCTGGAGGGGGTTGCTTTGGGTAAGGTCTAACCTGGTCCCATGGACTCAGTGGCCACTGGGGCTAACACCATGTCAGGGGACCTCAGTGAGCACAAACCCAGGCCTGGTTTATTCCAAAGAGAATTCAGCCCCCATGCTCCAGCGCCACTTGCTCCTAAAAGCAAACTGAAGCTCGGCAAGGAGGGAAGTCTTTTCCTTCAAACCATTTATTTTGACTCCTGCTTAAATGATGCCAAAACAGACCTTTTGGTTTCTGATGCACAGAAACAAAATTCTAGCTTCACTGGGCTGTAGAGAGACTCCCCACAGTCACTCGCATGAGCTGCTAACTGGAATAAGTCAATCCATCCTTACCTGTGAGGATCAGTCCTGAGAAGCAAAAGGTTATTTATTTTCCATATTTGGTCCTTGTGTTTTATTTTTAACTACCACTTGAATGAGTAATAAAATCAGTTTACTTTTTTGCCTCCATTCATCTCCTTGGTTAGGATCTCACCATGGAGATGTGGCTACAGATCACTTCTTGCTCAGCATTAATATCAACATTATATAAATGCAATCTGATGAAATATTTAAGTTCTAAGCATTCCTTGAAAGCTGTGGAAAGAGGTAACATTTAGCTCTGTACAAGCAGCCACTGGCTGGCTCACAAACAAGCCAGCAGCAGCCATTTAAAGGACATTGCAAACCCTTTGGACAATGTGCATTTTATTAGGAAAAGGAAGCAATGAAGAATACACACAGCAGGAAAAACTAAACACAGTAACTGACCTTAATGTGGATAAAAATTGTGGCACGGGGAGAAATTCTGTTCCAGAAAGGTCATTCCTTTGCCTCTGCATTCCTCCCCCACATTTACATGCTGGATTCATCGAAGGTCTTCATTATTCGCTCTCAGCACGCATGAAACAATCACTTTCAGATGTAATGACCTAATTACTCAAACAAGACAAATGAAAAAAAAAAAAAGGAGGCAGTTATTTACTTCAGACTTTAGCATTTAGCAGCTTTTCAGAAAAGCCATTTAAAGGACTCTGGTAGGGAGTTAAACCTGGAGAACCAGGATCATCTCAAAGGGTGGGGTTTGATGACTGCAGGCACTGGTGATGATTCTCAGCCATTGGGACTCAGGCTGTCCCAACTTAAACTCCTCTCCCTATGGACCAGGTAACCATGAGCTGCACAACAAGGATGTTCTCCCCACCTTTCTCCCCCAGCTTCCTTGTGGTCAATACCAGATCATCCTGCATGTCCAGGGACAACTCGGGGCTTTTGGTGACTCTGGGACCTCTACACAACATGTACACGAGCCAACGTTACCTTTAGAGATAATTTCTGCTCCCTCTATGTGTTTTTCTACTTCCTGAGCAGCATAGAAATCAGATGCAACAAGAGAAAATTTTGGATTGAATATTGGTAAATGAAGGCATAACCGAGAGCATTTATTACTCAGACTTGCTGTGCCTGAAAAGAGTCCCAGTCCAAAAGGTGGATTGCAATGGTTCTTTATTTTGTGTTGCTCTGTAGAATGGAACAGTAGCAATGATGCAATCACTACCAGTAAATACCCCAGTCAGGTAATGCCCCACTCATTTGCCACCCACATTTTTGCAGAAAAAAAAAATAGATACCAGTTTGATGATGCTTATCAGTGTTATGTCACTTACATAACCATATAAATTGTCTCAATTAAAAAGAGGTGATTTTGGGAACAAGAATCAGAGTATGAACTTTTGAGTCTCTATGCAATTTCTCCTAAAGATGTGAACTTTATTTGCTGTTCCAGTACCTCTGCAAGTGTGGGATATTCACCCAGTGTCAGGGAATGTTCCCAGATATAATGCTTGAGCCTGGTCCAATCAATATACACCATTACAGAGAGATCCAGCTCATTTCTTAATTGCTAAACATTTCACACAGAAGGTTTAAGCCCCAGTGGGATCATATGTGTCTGACCCACAAATAATTGTGTGACACCAGAAGGTTTATTATCTCCTAGCAGGAATGAGAAGCATATTTCTTAATAGGTTCCCCACCCTGGGCAGTGCAAGCCTTCCTTTGAAGAGTGTCTCTATGGTAATTGATGTTAATGAGCAGCCGGCAGAGGAGAAACACTAGGTCACCAGGTAGGAAGCCCCCCAAGAGATAATCTAATTACTCTCCAAAACAAATTACTTTCAACCAAAACAAATTGCTTTCAATCACTCTGCAACAGATAAGATCAGTGGAGGGGGCTGATGACAGCTGGAGACTGAGGCTTCATGAGTTTATGGATTGATCTCTTTTCTCTTTGGTCTGTTTTGTTGAATGACAATGGAGTGACAGAAAACTGGAGCCAAGAACTGAGCTCCCTTTCATTTCATTCAGGACCTGCCAACTCTGTGGTCTTTGCTGGGTGGCTCATTGATCTGAAATTGGAAAAGCTGGAGCCGTGTGTGTCCACAGCTGTAATGGGAGCAAGACTCTCCAGAGGAATAAATATGCAGCCTGGGGGGCTACAAAACCCACTCCTTGTGCATTTTGTTACGTGAGGAAGGGAAAACATGATATCGTTGCTTTTTTTTTCTGATATCTTTTTTAAAGATATGAGGCAAAATAGAGCCTTCATTCTCATGAAGCCTCAACAGGACTAAACTACAAATATTAATTTAAATTGCAGCTCTACAGGGAACATAAGTGAACCAGTTGGATTGAATGATTAATCAGTGGGGTTTTATATCTGCTACTTGCTGTGCAAAGGGTTGTCATTGCTGCCTGTGTATGTGAGAAAATCTCATAAATTTGGCAATTACTGTCTCTTGAGAAAGGTGCTGGCATTGCCACTGGAGCCATGAATTGAAAGGGTTTGTGCAGGGATCAGTTACAGCTCTGCTGCTCTCGATACCATTAGCATTGGCTGCTCCCTTCCTTCTGTTATCCAGCTGTTGGAACATCTGCCTGGCTGAGTCCAAACCACACTGGGGGCAATCTGTGTCCTGATAGTGCAGGCAATGGGAAAAAGGGCATCTCCTTCCTTGCAGCAGCAGGTCTCCCTTGCAGCGAGGCTGCAGTGGCAGCGATCAGTAGCTGTTTTGTGACAGGCTTTATCTGCTGGAGGCCTCTGATAAAGAGCAATAGACAGGTCTCAGGGAGCCTTTGCTATTGATTGAAACCTCGGTGCCCCACAGGGAGAGAAGGATTCCTCCCCTGCTCTGTAAATGTTCTGAACTAGGTTAAATTCTGAATTAACTGGGGTGTGTGTGTGTATGGGGTGTGACTGTCTTTACAGCCCCCTTGGCAAAGGCAATGCCCAAATCCACAGATCCATAACCCAGAGTGTATGAACTGCATGCTGAGCCATGTGAAAGAGCCACTCCACCTTTCCATCCTCAGCACATCTGTCTGCTTTGCTTACTTCAGCAACTGAGGGCTCTCTGCCTCTGGTCGTGCAAGGATCTTCCTGCTGCCTCCAGACATGAAAGAGCCAGAGGCAATGGGCTCTCACTTTCAGCTTGAAATGTTCAAGGAGCTTTGTTTCCAGAAAAAGGAAAACAAATTGAAGATAAGTTTGACATAAAAATATTTAACATTTAAAAATGGTAAAATAGAATTTTTCTGACTGTTATATGTCTGATTACAGTTGTAAGTACACACAAAAAACATTTAGTTTAATTCTGCTTCTTATAGCAAGTCAACGTACAGAACACACCATAACCAGATAGTGGAGGATTCTACATTCCTTCCCATATTTGTGATGTTTAGGTAGATGTTTAGGTTTAAATACCTTGTGGTAATGCAGATATTTCCTTTTACCTTCCAGTGGTGTTTCAGATTTTATGTCTGGCTGAAACAAGTTATTTAATGAAGCTGAACTACTTTTGGAGTAAGACATCCATTACTCGCTTGTTTCCTCACTAGTCAGATGTGTAAAATCTAAGTAAACTTGAATTACTTTCTGAAGACCATGCAGGCTCTTTCCATGCTGATTTGTTCTGCTTCTCTTACTTTCAAATGGCCTTTTAATTGGCCATTAAAGTAGGAAATTATGGCTGATTAGGATCAATCCAAATGCAATGCTTTGGATGGACTGGCTATTTGAATACCATTCTTTTAGATCCCGTGTCATTTCTGCTTTGTCAGCTAAAGGTCACTTTTAGCTGCATTGGCAGGATGCTTCAGTAACCTCTGCCCTTCAGTTCTTGACCCCAAATGTGCCACATCCATGTTTGGTGGCAGCAAAGGGGACCAGTTGCAATAAGGAACATCAGAGAAAGTTACTCAGTTTCCCAATTCATAACAAATTGTGCAGCTACACCCAGGCTATGCTTTAGGCTCCATTTCAGATGAAAATTACTTACAATGACCTCCAAGAGGAAGAACAGTTTATTAATAATCTTCCTCTCTCTTGAGCAAAGCCATTGTAAAACTTCCTACATGGTTGTCACTAAAGTTAAGGAGTGAATCTGGAGGTCTTCTGAGAAAGGCGGCAAGATATCATTGCACTTTTTAATTCCATGTACTAAACAGATTTTGGAGTAGCTGCATGAGAATTTTGTTTTTTCTAAGATATTTCTCCAGAGTTTTAGGCCTATGGTATGAGCTGGAGTGAAAGGTTAGATATCTGTTGACTCAGATGAATGATTTTGCTTTCCTGAAGCTGAGGATATGCCTGGGTACAAAATATTAACAGTCTTAAATGATCAGGAAACTTTGTACTAGTTTTGGGGTTTACATTTTTTCAGACTGTTTCATAAAGGGCTTCACGGTTTCAGTCCTTCCTGCAGTATCATCATAATCAAAGGTGATGACAGCAGGTCAATAAGCACTCATAGGCTGAATTTGGTAATCATTTACATGTCTTAACAATTTATACAGTTCTGTTGGTGCCTTGGAGTTTTTAGTAGTGATAAGCAGCAGTGTAGATGAAATATAGACAGCAAGAAAACTATGAGACTTAGCTGGCTTCCTTAACTCCCTTTCTACCTCTTTTACTTCACAATATGGGAAATTGTTGTAATGTGTTCAGCACACACTCATTTTTCTCTGATCTTCATCAAGTATTTGAAGCCCAAATAATAATAAAAAAAATTAAAAAAAATAAAAAAACAAACAAATAAAACAAAACAAAAAAACCCCCACAACTATCCAAAGTGGGAATTCCCCAGACAGGGATTCTTACCTTTCACGTCCTTCAGTCTTAACAGGGCTGAGCCACCCAGAGCTAATGTGTGTAGGGACAATCTGTCCCTGTAGGCTGCTCTGATTATTGGCATTACATAAACCATAACAATTCTCCCACAGCTTCTCAGTCAAGCCTAACTGATTCTAGCTAGAACACCACTTAGATGGTCACGAACATAATAAATACCTACAGTGATGTAATTTATTATCATCTTCATGACTAGAAGACTTTGGAGTATCAATTTTACAACAAAACAGGATTATTATAATAGGTGTTTTTGAGAAAACAGCTGCCTTTAATCAAAGGTACAATCACATTTCTGAGGTGGTTTAACTTCAAGGGAAAGGAGGGATTCAGTGTCTCACCAAACAGACAGGCAGAGCTAAACCCCTTTCATACCTCTCCTTCTTACTTCTGACTCCCAAAAAATCATTACCTGAGCACCCCTGGATCAGTGTCCCTCTTAACAATGCACCTCCAGTGAAAGTCAGACCTCTATGGGACGAATTCATCCCACATTTCACTCAGTGAAATTGTTCTGGGGTCAGGTGTGTTTTAACAGGCCTGTATTGGTCTTGTTGCCAAAGTCTTTGCAAATCCTGGCTTCCTGCTATGCTCTTCAGGGGTAATTTTGTGGGAATTGTCACTATATCAGGCTGAATAAAACCACCTGATTAATTCTGTCCAGATGTATTTGTACAGAACCACAGGTCCAAGTATGCACTCTTGCAAGTTTGAAGCATTTCTGGTATATCTTCTTCTACTGTTCTCTGTCTATTAAAGGAAAAATATTTCCAGTGAAGCTGGAACTTGTCATGCAGACAGCATTATTTAGTCAGTGTCAGGAAAAGAATACAGGTAAATGCTGCAAGGATACCACATTTGACTGAGAAGCTGATGATCTAGAGTCACCCTCTTCTAGAAAAGCTTCCCTTATGGCTTCCAGGAACAGGTTGTGTAAGCAAAGTCCAGGGGCATTACTCCCTAGGTCAAGCTGGAAATCAAAATATAATTTGTTGGCAAATAAACCTGCAATTATTCATTTCTGTTGCAGGACGAAGATCTGCTCAAAACATAAAAAACATAAGAAAAACACAGCTTTTGTTGGTTTAGTGCTGGAGAATCACAGTACCAAATATGATCCCATAAAATCTGTAAGGTTTCTTCTGTAGGAGAATTATGAAGGATTTGATAGCACACAGAAAAGATGGGGTGGATGAAATACCTCTAAAACATGAAATAATGGCTTGCGGTGATGACAAAAAAAAAAAAGCTTTAGGCAATTTGAAGCTGGTGGGAATTTTGTGAGCTTTAGAGCAGACCTAACCAGAAGATATCATTTGACTGTGCAAGCTCCAAGTCGATTCCAGGCTCAGTATTGCTCTCTGGAATGCATTGACTGATAGCAATAGCTGAGGAAGCATTAGATAACAGAATGGTGAGAGATATTTGAAATTGGTTGTCTGGCTGTGCTCCTTGGAAAGAACCAGCAACAACACACACCAATTACAGTAGCAAAAATCTCCCCAGCATGTTGACCTTCCTTAGCAGAGCAGTTTTAGAAGCAGAACCCCTCTGGAAGTGGATCATTTGGAAATCTATGAGTCTCTGATGCACTTGAATCCTACAAATTCACTGAGGACTGTGGTATCAGGGAAGAGGCTCAGTGAGTGCTCGTCCCATCCTATGACATCCTGTCAGTGGGTGCGCGCAGCGGGAGCTGTGGAATCTCAATTCTGCACTCATTCACAGCCCGGGGACAAATATTGTCACCTCCATGCCTCTTGGATTGCAGAAGCAGCTGGGAAGCAGAGCAGTCCCTGACATATGGTGGAGTAACCTCTCCTTCTTAGGCAGATTTTTTAACTGGTGCTGGGCTGATAAGGCTCTTTATAGAACAAGCTCGTGCTCGAGTAGCTGCGTAACACAGTGTCCTGTGTCTTCACTTCTGCCTTCCCTCATTCTCCTGACATATTCTTCTCCACCAGAAGCAAGAAAAAAGGCTGGACTGCTCTGCTGGCTCTCTGCCATGGGTAAAATAATTTTCTTTTCTCTGTCACTTCTGGGATGACTGGCAGGAACCACAGCAGAAACCAGAAACCGGCAGCATTAGCACTGACATCTCCAGCCCTGCCTGGAACCTCACTGCCCTCAGAGTATTTGCAGCCTCTGTAATTCTCCCACCTCTGACTTCAGAGAAAAGAGGGGAAGACTGACAGATCTCTTCACAAAAGTAATATTAGATCACACTGGTGTAATCCCAACTCCAAAATCTGTAGGAGGTCCCAAAGACAGCCCAAAGGAAGCAGAAAGTCTTCAATGTTTCTGTGGTATTTCCCTCTTCCTTCAGGACTCATACAACCAAAGCTTTCACCATCATATTCCAAAGATATTCCATAACTGAGAAAATGTCTCTTCATCCTAAACACCCCCAGTTTATCACATTTTTGACCCTCACTCAGCCTTGAGTGACTCACCTATATAATTCTTCTTTGATCTCCACCACCAAGTAGCCTGCTATGACCAACTTTGACTCATGGGTGGTTCTTGCCCTATTTCCTCACCAATTTTTGTAGCCACCTTCCTTAGTTTCTTTTCAGTTGGTTTCAATGATGTCATTATCCAGTATGGTACAAGCCCTCTGTTACTTTTGTGGTGTGTTCCAGGATCTCTGGATGTTTGACTTTTAATTATAGCTAATTTTATTATTCCAAAACACATTCACTTCATTATTGCTGAAATCTCGACTTCTCGTTCTGCAGAAATTGCAGTGGGACATTGGAAAGTGCAGTGGAAATAAATGATCCATTGCAACAGGTGAAAATGCTTTTGCAATTGTGAACTGTTTAGTTAGGAGGTATTTTTGTTCTATAAAACTTTCTGCCTGGGTTTTTTGATTGTTTTTCCTATCCTCACAAAAGCAGAAAATCTGACACTACCAGGTTTCCTTGTTGCAGGAAGCAGGTCCAGCACTGGAAGTGAATGTGGGATTTACCCTACAATACATTTGTTCTGCAGCCATATACTTTTTCCTGCAAATGCATTTGTAGGAACATGCAAAGGCATGTGCCTTTTTTATTGAACTTTGAGAAAACATGCCAATAAATGATAAAGTCCAGTGACACAGACAGGAACTGAAATTAAAATAATGTGTTGCAACTCTTGTATTTTGAATTCAGTGACATTTACTAGCTCATTTATCTCTAGATAAAAATAAGTTATCTTCAGTTTCTAGCTAAAAATAAGTTACCTGAATCTGAGTTAATAATCTAGGCTTCTTTTTTTTCTTTACAGAGGCAATAAGAAATTGAATACTTCTGCTTGAATAACAAAATGAATACTTCCTGGGTATATTCAACCCATATTTCTTCAGCAGCTGTTTTGTGATAGGATTGGCACCATTCAGTCTAGTTAAGTGTTTGCAGACATTTACCTCTGTCAGGGACTACAGGGGAACTTGGACAAATTATTTAGGTTGGAACCTTCCCCCAACAAGAAAGGCCATTCCAAAAAATTAGTTAAGAGCTTAATGTTTGTTTTAATTTGATTAGACACGAACCCTTTAACATCAGCCTGTGCAACATCAGCAACGGCAAGAGCTAAAATAATTTTTAAAGGCTCTCCTTCAATTCTTGGGAAATTCTCCTTTACAGCCAGCTTTTTCACTGATTTGAAATATCATTTAGTGCAAATTATTTGTCCTTTCTGCCTCAATTTTTGATCCTCACAGAGATGAATGAACAAGTTCTAAGCATCAATTCCTTACTACTTGAAAGAAGGCTGAACTTCTTGATGAGGAAAATAAAACCTGCGATAATGATTATTGTTCCCACTGCAGCACAGCAGAAAGAGTGGTCATAAACCAGCTTCTATTCACTGAGATGCACAGAAAAATTGAGCTAAAGGAGCCCTCCAGATTAATTTCAGACCATAACCTCCGCGTGTGTGGTGGGTGCTCAGTACCTTGAAGAATGCCAGGATGAGTTACATGCACAACTGCTGTGGGGCCCAGGGTTGCAGGGCAGGAACTGCCTTTGTAGCAGCCATGTAATAACATTGCAGAGGAAAAAAAGAATTAGGGACTTGCATGCCTTCGTATTATTTACTGGGCTTATAATACTGTGAACTTCCGTGATGTAAGGAAGACCAGAATTGGTAGGAAAGCCCACACATGATTTGGAGGAGGCAGCAGGAGACATATGCATGAAAAGTGGTCTTAATCCTTATTAATTATTCAGCAATCATGCAGGGGAAAACTAGGGTCTTTTCTGGGTGTTTCAAACTGGTCACCAAAAAAATGCCCAAAGCTAATCAAAAGCTGTAGCTGCTTTGCTGCTTTTGAAAGGATTGATGAGATTCAATCCCTTGCTTCCAATGAGTTTGTTATGCAAGACCTTGATCATCAAAATGCAGACTGATCGATGTCATTAACTCCAGTTAAATACACCTGAAATTCCACATGAAAATAAGTGCAAGACAATCCTACAAGCCTCTGTATTTTTGTGTGGTTTGTCTGTGTGCTCATCCTCACTGAGCTAAGATTGCTTATGGAGCAAAGATTTTTGTGGAAGTGTTTGCAGGAGGGAGATGCAAGTGCAGGGTCAAAATGATGAAAGTGAACAAGAAGGAAAAGATAAAAACAGTATGACTGAAGCTTTGTGTTTCAGAGAAGATGGTCGGGAGGTGGGGTTATGTCTTGTTGAATTGTCATTTATTGTCTGGGGGAGGGCATAATTTCTTTATGAAATTACCAGTTTTCTTTTTGGGAATCTAAGAAAATTCCTTCAATGATCACTTTGTATGTACAGCAGAAGAGTCGGCAGCAATCCCTTTAAATATGTCTGAGATACAAATACAGTGGAAAACCCCCAAATTTGTGTGTGGTCTTCTTTCCAGGGCCATTCTCTGAGCGAGCTCCCTGGGAGGAGCTCGCGTGGAAAAAAAATCCATGTGCAGACCAGAAGAAAATTTCTGTTTGAAGCTTAAATCGGGCGATGCAGTTTAAATTCTTCACCCAGAATTTCCCCCCCCGCCCCAGTCTTTTTGTAAGAAGTGGGGACAAACAGGAGCTGGAGAGCGCCCCCAGAGCGGCTACCCGAGGCGAGGCAGCCGCATCCCAGGGGCCAGGCTCCATCTAGTGACCCGGGCGGGGATGGCCGGGCGGGGATGCAGCCGGTACCTGGCCGGACCGGGCTGTACCAGCGCCGGAACCGGGAGCGGCTGTCCCGCTCCCCTGGAGAGGCGAGCCCAGGTTTAGGCACCAACTCTTTTGATTTCTGCAAAGGGAAATGAAACACAGGACGGGCCAGGCCGAAGGCAGGGGCTGAGCCGCGGCGGGGAGCGGGGCAGCCTCCTGCCACTGGGTGGGCTGGGTACACACACGCCCACCCGCGCTCCCGGTCCCACATCGGGGCTGCGGGACGTGCAGTGCCCCGGGAGCGCGGCCGGAGCAGAGAGCTCGGAGATGCGGATGCGGAGGAAGCGACTTAGGGTGTCACCCGCTTAATATTTTCGGGGGAGTGACCGAACGCGGCTATGAAATGGGCTCTATATGGGATGCGGCCGGATCGATGGAGCTGATAAGGGCGAGCTATAAAAGGCTGGGGGGCGGCTGCGGCCGCGCTACAGCCCCGAGGCGCCGCTCCGGGATGGGGCTGCGCCCCGCCGCGCTGGCGCTGCTCGCTCTGGCGGCCGCCGCCGCCTCCGCGCTGCCGCTGCCGCTGCCCGACGCCGGCCCGCACCTCAACTACGGCTGGGGGGAGCCCATCCGGCTGCGGCACCTCTACACCGCCAGCAAGCATGGCCTCTTCAGCTGTTTCCTGCGCATCGGCGCCGACGGCCGGGTGGACGCGGCCGGCAGCCAGAGCCCGCAGAGTGAGTGGCGGCGGCGGGCATGGGCATGGGGACGGGGATGGGGACAGGGATGGGGCGGCGGGGCTGACACTGCTGTCCCTTCTCTCTGTCTGCCCGCAGGTCTGCTGGAGATCCGCGCCGTGGCCGTGCGCACCGTGGCCATCAAGGGCGTGCAGAGCTCCCGGTACCTGTGCATGGACGAGGCGGGGCGGCTGCACGGGCAGGTGAGACCCGCGATGCTGTCCCCAGGGGGGTTTTACACTCTGGAACAGCGGCGTGATCTAATAACGGAGTAACAAAGCTTCTAATAACGGCGTGTTCTAATAACGGGGTAACAAAGCTTCCAGGTGTCCGCCGCAGTCCCTCCCCCACCGCCTGTTCTCCCGACGAGCTGCGGTTCTCGTCACCGTCACTGTGGGGATTGTTAGAAGGCAGAAAGGAAATGTCGTTTAGATAGTAAATGATGTTTTGCGTGTCCTCTGCCAAAATATACCGAAAGTACAGCCCGGGGCAAAATTGCATTTCGGTTTCAAATTCTCACCGGTGGGAGACTGTGATTCTGCTGCAGGAATAGATTAAGCTCTGCCGTAGAGTATGAGTAATTCCTCACTTTTCAGGTCAGGTATTCTGGAAGAAAAAAGTTAAAAAGAGATTGCTCCTTTGGAGAAGAGTTGCAGCCAGCTGGCTGCCAGGCATACAATTCCTAGGAGCATGGGTTGCTATCTCTTAGGAAGCTGCAGACAGGAAAAGGATTTTGAGGGAGAAAGGATGCTTCTCCACTGCCTCACTTCTGCCCTGCTATAACAGCACAGCTGTGGGACTCAGGGTTTGGAGTTAAGTGCCCTTCTGATGCCACTAGATCAGCTTTTTCACTACGCTTAGAAACTAGTCATTGACATAAACTCTAGTTTTTAAGGCAGGTGAATACATTCTTGACTCTAGAATTTGACAAGTGCAGTTCAGATTTAGTCTGTACAGAAGCCTGAGTTTCACAGAGTGATGGCTTTTCATGAAGCCACAGTAAAGATACAGCTTGATTCTTTTTTGATTACTCCAGCAAAATTTCTGCTGATTTTAATCAGGAAAGGACTTCTCAAAACTCCCAATATCTTTAATAACAGCAACACTGATGTTTCTCAATGTGGATAAAATTAAGAATGCGGAACACAGAATCAAGTTTATCTTTCTGGATTTCATTGCTTTTCTAGGCTTAAATCAGTCAAGGCTGAGATGAGGTGCATAGGTTCAGATGATATGGCAGGTCAATTATTAGCTTTAATGTATATCCAAATACATTAATATAATTCTTTAATGTATATCGAAAACAAATCAGAACCTGGATTCTGCTCCAGTTGGAGCTACCAGCTGAACTTGAGCAATCACAGAATTTTAAAATGATTTTCCTGTAGCACCATTTTGAAGGCATACATGTTGACTGGAACTACATTTGTTGGCGTAGTGTATTAGATGCAGGCTGGAGTTTTATTCTGAAAACACAGCAGCAAGTAGCTGTGTTGTTCCATCTCTGTGCTGGGGACACCTGCTGTCACCTCTGTGCTCACAGCCCAGGCAGGCAGCTCTGCAGGTAGATCTCAGCCTTATCAGCACCACGCTCAGGACTGGGAGAACAAAAGGGCAGACACGGTGTCTGGGGGCTGAACCTGTGCTCCTGCAACTTGGCCTGTTTTGACACTGGAAAAATGATGACTGGGGTTGGTTTTTGAATGTGCTGTGTGCTGTAGTCAGTAGTTTAGGGGAAATGCTGAATCTACTAGCATACTGTGATTCCTCCTGTGAAAAAATTCCCTCCTGTGGGGGAAAAAACCCCTGGAAATACTTTAAAAAGTCTGTTTGGTACTTGTTTAAAAAGACAGACTAGAGACCATCCCAATGTCGTGAAGAGGGAAAGGTATAGCTGAGACACAGGGACTCAGTCGATATCTGTTGTTTGTAGTGTGCACTTCTTGAGCAAGAATCTTTTTTATTTCATCATCCTTTTTAGTGAGGCTGAGCACTCATAAAGACAGCCAACAATCCAGCCCCAATTTTTTGTCATATACACATATTTTTCTGAGATATAATGTGTGTGTGTAAGGATAAACATTGCATCATTTTATTTGAAGAAAACTTTTTTTAAATTTACTTTATTAATTTAAAACATACTTTTGAAAAATAACCAAATGCACACCCTTAATTTTACTCCATGTTACTGAGGATGTCTGAGAAAGTCCCAAGAATATTAAATATGCTCTCTGTTCAGACAGGCAGAACATTCATGTAAGGACACTTCTGTGTCTGCAGACTGAGACATAATCAGCAATTCTCTTTTATTGACCAGGGTTCAATCACCTGCAGTAGCTGAGACTGAAATAGCAACAGAGTTGTAAGAAGCACAACTCAAGTGCTGGTGTAAAGATCTAGAGAGGTCTGACCTGCTGATATGGGTTCAAGATACAAATATCATATATTTTATATATATATATATATATATATATATATATATATATATATATATATTCGTATTTATAACTTAAGATGTTACAGGTATATAATATTTGTACAGGCCATTGCAAATGTAATCCTACAAATTCATGCCTAAGAAAATACATTCTTCTCTACCAAGTCCTAACTTGTGCTGGTATTAATTCAACAATTCTCATGTTAAATGACACTTTGTAAAAGCGTCCTTGGCTATTTCAGTAAATTCTGAGTGGAAAAAGGTGGAAATTACCTTTTAGCATTGTTTTACTGATTGGCCACACTGCCTTTCTATCCTGAAGCCTTTGCACAGGCAGATCTCTAACAGAGCAGGAGTTATATACTTGGATTAGGACTTAAGACTGCAATTAAGGACAAATTCATCTAAATCTGCTCTGGCATCTGAGACTTTTTTCCCAGTGCTCAATCAGGATAAGTGTGGTGGCTGTGGAGAAGCACATCCTGGGATTCAAAGCTTATTTGACGGGATGGGCATGGAAAGAACTTCAGGGGTTCTGGAATGGAATGGAATGGAATGAAACGGAACGGAATGGAATAGAATAGAATAGAATAGAATAGAATAGAATAGAATAGAATAGAATAGAATAGGAATATAACAGAATAGGATAGGGATAGGGATAGGGATAGGGATAGGGATAGGGATAGGGATTGGGATTGGGATTGGGAAAGGCAGGATACCACCACTGAGGGACTAGGACTTTTCCCATCCAAGGTTTGTTTTGTGGTTGAATACACCCAGCCTGGTGGGCATATTTGTCATTCTCACTATTCCTTGCTTTTCAGCTCAGGTATTCCACTGAAGACTGTTCCTTTGAAGAGGAGATTCGCCCAGACGGCTACAACGTGTATCGATCCAAAAAACATGGAATATCAGTGTCTTTGAGCAGTGCCAAACAAAGACAGCAGTTCAAGGGGAAGGATTTCCTTCCCCTGTCTCACTTCTTGCCCATGATCAACACGGTGCCCATGGAGTCAGCAGACTTTGGTGAATATGGTGATTACAGCCAGGCCTTTGAGCCAGAGGCGTTCTCCTCGCCCCTGGAGACGGACAGCATGGATCCCTTTGGCATCGCCTCCAAACTGTCCCCAGTGAAGAGCCCCAGCTTCCAGAACTGACTGTGCTCCCACACATACAGAAATATTGAAGAGGACTGTAGGGTTTGTAGCTTTCTGTGTAGTGATATTTGGGAACTTTTTTGTGTGTTTGAGTATGGAGCCAGCCTCGTCCTTGTTGTACCTGCAAGAGATGAGTGCCTGTTCTATAGTCTAAAGAATTGCCTGTCCATAGTTTTGTTTGGAAAAGCAGGATTAAATGCGAAAACTTTAGCGACTTTATCAGAATTCCTCCATAGGTGGTGATAAAATAACTGTAATTTTTCTACACCAGCTACACTTCCACATATATTCACCTGTTATAGCTGCTCATACAAGCAAATGCAGAAAACATTTTCCTCTTCAGAGATCCCAACTCAAACACTTGGACCAAAACTAGATGAAGGAAAACATCCTACCAGATGTAACTTGAGTTAATGCTGCTTCTTTAAAGAGCTGCTAACAACATTCTGGGGAAGATCTCCTATGGAAAGCATACTGCTGAAAAGACAAATCTGCTTGTACATTGTGCTTTTTCTTCCCTTAGGAAATAAGAGAAGAAAGGGAAAGATTTCTCCCTTCCCTTACTGCTAAGAGGTACTTTGGGAAACTTGATCATTGATTTCTTTTGTAGGCTAAATTATGTTCTCTGTGGCATCAGAATCACCCAGCAGAGAGTTCTCATCAAAATCAGTGAGGATTCAGTGTGCGGTTGGAAGGGTGCCCAGGGCTAGAATTGATGTTCATCAGGTAGGGAATGAGCAGCTCAAATGAATGTTTAAATGAAGATTGTGTTGTATATAAGCGTGTATATGTCATTAGCAAATAGAGAAGAACACTGAGAACGGATGTATAGGTCAAATCAGTTGTAAAATAGGTTTTTGTGTTCAACCTTTAACCACCAGGAATTCTTTCAAGTCACTTCCAGGCTCAATTCAGCCTCCATGGGAATCAGTGGAGAGATGGTTTAGTGAGATAAAAGCTGCAGAACTGGGTCAGGATTCTCTTTGCAAGAAGGGATTGTGAGGACTTCTGGCCAAGGCACCCAATGTCTTCAAGTTCTGTTCTCCCTCTGAAAAGATTCAATGAAGGAATAGCCAAGGTGAAGCCAAAGGGAAAAAAAAAAATAACGGTTCAGGGATTCTACTTGTTTCCAAAGGTTCATTTATAAGAGAGGTTTCTGTACCAATAAAAAAAAAAAAAAAAAAAAAAAAAAAAAAAAAAAAAAGCTTTACTGGAAATACCGGTGTTTTTCTGACCTAGCACTTCATTGCCAATGCAATATTTATAATTAATTTATTGAATAAGTACATCTGTTTATTTTGTTACTGTTATTTATGCTCAAGATTCTATTTATATAGTTTTGAATATAGGTTTTTTAGTTGTAACAAATCTTGTGCAGTTTTGTAATCAACAGAATTTTAGCCAACAATAGCCAATTTTAAAATAGCTGTAATTTTAGCTAATTTTTAAATTTCTGTGCATTATCATTAGTGTAATGTGTACATTTGCAATAAAAGAGAAAATCATCTTCAACACTGAAATCTGCTTGACTCTTCTGTCTCTCCACAAGTGCCACATCCACACATCTTTTAAATACCTCCAGAGATGGTGACTCAACCACTTCCCTTGACAAAAAAAATCCTCTGGGTAGAAGGCTGCTCCCATTTAAAAATGGGAACCATTCTAACCAGTGCTGCCAGGGAGAAAAGTGGTGTGTTTTGCCTGAAAAAGATGTCAGTTTCTGGCAGGAAAAGAGCCTGAATGTTTCCATTTGGAAATGCTGTGAGACACAGGAACAGCAGATTTCTTGGCCGGCAAACACCTCCCATGGTGTTTTCCCATTCTCTTTTGTGCTGAGCCACTGCCACACATCCGGAGGGCTCCTACTCCTCGTTTGCTGGAAGACGTAGTTCTGATTTCCAGGTTGTTTTATTCCAAAACTTTTCAAATTTCAGGGGGTTTCATTTCCAGTTTTGATCAGTCACTATATATTCTTTGAACGCCTTTCAAAACCTTTCTTAAAAAAAAAAAAAAAGCAAAACAAACAAAACACAAAAAGCCAGAAAACAATATAAGAATGAACTTTTGAAGTTGGGACAAGAAAAGAAAAATCACTTTTCTGCTAAAAACTTGCACAGATTTGACAGGAAACATGGCAAATAATGGAGTTTGGAGGGTACACAGTTTAATTGACCCAGTGAGAGATTTTTTAAGTGGGTGTAACATTGTGAATATTTCTCAAGGGTGCAAAGACAGGCAACCTTACATTTTGGAAACATCATCTTGAGCTCTCTTGTGACCCTATTTGCTGACACCTTTGGCTTACATTCTTCCAGCGGCAGCATGATGATTTTTCCGGCAACAGCACGGTTAGAGGTTGGCTCAATATTTACTCAGACAGAGGGAAGAATGCCAGGAGCTAAATTAACCCATACCACTTCCTGGAGAGCTCCAGTTTTCGTTGGAGTTTTCCCATCCCAGCTCTGACCAAATCTGGCTGTTTTGCTTATAAAATCTGACAAGATCTCGGCTTGAGGTTGGAGGATTGCTGGGAAACGCTTCCCCTGCCCTGCGACGCCTGACTCGGTCAGGAACCGGGCGTGCAAAACCTCCAAAAAGCACCTTTGGTTCTGTGGGAATGTAAACACCAGCAGCAGCACCCATCAGCACACCCCATCCCCTGCCCATCAGAGCTGCTCAAAGGCAGGGGGACAATGGAGGTGCTTTCATTTGCAACAGAACATTTTACAGCCCCGAAACGTTTTTAAAGCTCAGGTGTCAAATGTCTCCTTGGGAAGTCTCAGCTGGAAGCTGTGATGTGCAAATACGAGTTGCTAGAGGAGCGGGAAAGGGGATACTGAGCGTCTTCATTTCCACTGGGAGGAAGTGTGAAAACCTATAAATCAATTCAAAGTCACAGTGTCCATTTTACCTCTGCTCAAATAATTGAAACCCTGTTAGTGGATAATTTGGGGGCCACTCTTTCTACTCTGCCAGTGTACTTTTCATATGAATGGGGAGCAACTTGATAAATTAAATAAAAATTCCCTTTTTTTCTCCTCAAAAATATATGTATTCTAACAGCAGGGTGGTAGAATAGTGTGACCCAGAGCCACATTTTATTAAGTCTCTGGAAAACAGAATAAGTTAACTTTAAAACACGTGCTTGTAAATGAGTATGAATGTTTCCCTTGACTGGTGTTGATCTGTAACAATTTCTAAGTGTTTAAACAGAGCAGCCTAGAAGGACACACTACAGTTTGGGTGGGTAATAACACCAAAAATATTTATGTTTTAGAATCATAGACTGGTTTGGGTCGGAAGGGACTTTAAAGATCATTTAATTCCAGGGGCAGGGACACCTTTCCACGTTGCTCAGAGCCCCATCCAAACTGGCCTTGGACACTTCCCGGGGATGGCGCATCCACAGCTTCTCTGGGCAGCCTGTGCCAGGGCCGCACCACCCTCACAGAAAACAATTGTGGGGACACACCCAAAATACACTTCTTGAAAGCCACAGACACCAATGTTACATGAGAGAGATGTGCAAACTCTATCATTCCCTGACCAGCGACAGCAGCCGGGAGAACGGCATGGAGCTGCCTCAAGCTCAGGCTGGATACCAGGACAAGGCTCCTCACCCACAGCAAGCCGGGGCACTGGACCCAGCTCCGCACGGCAGGGCGGAACTCAGGGACATCTGGACACCGCTTTGAGGCACAGGGTGGGATTTCTGGGAGGCACAGTGGGCTTTTTGGCACACTGGGCGGGATTTTTGGAACGCTGGGTGGGATTTCTGGGACACCGACGTTTCCCCACGGACGGCCGGGGATCTGTGGCGGCGCTCGGGCGCCCCCTGGTGGCCGCACGCCATCGTCGCGTGTGGGGGCGCGGCTTGCCATAGGGGCGTGGTCTATGATTATGAGCCACGCCCCCTCCCGCGCGCCGTACGCTCCCGGCGTGCCCCGCGCCGCCATGGCCGACCTGTTCGATGGGATCGTGATGGCCGAGCAGAGGTGGGAGCACGGAGCCAGCCTGGAGCGGCCCCACAGCGGCTTCTCTACAGCGCGGGGCTCCCCCGGCGCTCCGCTTCCCTCTGGGAGCTGCCAGGGGAGCGTCAGGGAAAGGAGGGCGAGCGCTGAGCCCGAGGAGGACGGCGGGGAAAATTCGCCTCCCTGCGCGTTCTGAGGGAGCGAGCGGCGCGAACGACCTGGAGCTGAGACGGGGAGGTTTGGGCTGGGTGTTAGGGACGGGTTCTTCATGCAGGGGATGGTCGGACGCTGGGACAGGCTGCCAGGGGAATTGGTGTCAGCACACAGAGGGACCCACGCCGGCAGGCTGGGTTGATGGGCTGAGAGCAGCGGGGTGAGGGTCAGCAAGGCCGAGTGCCGGGTCCTTGGGCCGCCTCAGCCCTCTGCAGCCTTCCAGGATAGCCGGAGAGTCCCTGCAAAGCATCCCAGAGGGAAAGGGCCTGGGGGTGCTGGCAGAGAGCTGCTGAACACGAGCCCAGGTGGCCAAGAAGGACAATGGCATCCTGGCATTGTCAGCAGGAGCATGGCAGTGACCATCCTCGTGTTCTGGGCACCGCTGAGGCCCCACATTGAATTGTGGGGTCAGTTGTGGGTCCCACGCTACAAGAAAGACTTTGAGGTGCTGGAGAGTGTCCAGAGAAGGGAATTGAGCTGGGGCAGGCTCTGGAGCACAAGTCGGATGAGAAGTGGCTGGGGAGGCTCAGCCTGGAGAAAAGAAGGCTCGGGGAGAACCTTCTCTCTTACAACTCCCTGACAGGAGCCCCCCATGTGGGGCCAGACTTTACTTCCTGGTTACAAGTGATAGGACAAAAAGAAGTGGCCTTGAACTGCTCCAGAGGAGGTTTAAGTTGGACATAAGGAGGAATTTCTTCATGGAAAAGGTTGTCAGGCCTTAGAAGGGGCAGCCCAGGGAGCTGCTGGAGTCACCACTTTGGGAGGTGCCCAAAGAGCAGCTGGATGTGACACTTAGGGCTCTGGGCTGCTTGACACAGTGATGATCATTCAAAGGTTGGACTGAATGATCTCAGAGGTCTTTCCCAACCAAAACAAGCCTGTGATTCTGGGATTTAAATTGATTTTATGTGGTATTTCTACGATTTGGAGGCAATGCACGTTTCTGTTGCCAGGAGCCACTTGTGTGCAGTGTGACTGGACAGGAGATTAACCAAGCTGTGGTTGTGCACTCCCAGGTTCCATGGGGAGATTAACCAAGCTGTGGTTCTGCTCTCCCAGGTTCCACAGGGAGTTTAACCAAGCTGTGGTTGTGCACTCCGAGGTTCCACGGGGAGATTAACCAAGCTGTGGTTCTGCTCTCCCAGGTTCCACAGGGAGATTAACCAAGCTGTGGTTCTGCTCTCCCAGGTTCCACGGGGAGGGCTACCAGGAGGGGCTTGCAGAGGGCAGCCACGCTGGCATGGCTGAGGGCAGGAGGCACGGAGCACTGCACGGAGCCAGGATGGGCTCAGAGGTAAGTGGGGAAACTCTTCAGCACTGCAATGTTCTTGTCATAAGAAAATGACAGCCACACAGAAATTTCCAGGCTGAGGCCTGCTGTGTTTCACTGCTATGTCTGTGTCCAGGAGGACCCATAAAGCTGTTTTGAGCTGGAGAGCTCAGTAGATGCACTTGTTTTTTCTCAGCTTATTTGCTGCATGGAGCTTTGGTAATATTTTTTCCCAAATTTATGGCTAAAGGTTCTGCTGCCCCCCCAGTACCATCTCCTGTGGCCCAGCATAGGGAAAATCATGGAATCTGGAACCACAGAGAGGCAGGTGTGTGTGTCTCCTGCACTCTTTGTTAATTGCGATGCTGTGAGGGTTTGTGGCACTGCTCCTCTTCTGCACGCCTGGATCAATAACCATTCCTAGCAATTCAGGGACTGGACACTGGTGGGGAGGCACCTCAGCTTGTCCCATATGTCCTCTCCAGTTTGTCACAGCTACAGGATGAGAATGCCAAACAGCAGTCACCAGAGCTGGATGGTTTGTACAAAATGGTCCTGGACAAACCATAAGAGAGAATTGCTGTGATCTCCTCATACTGGGAAAGCTCTAGAGGGAGGCAGGATTAAACACATCAACTGAGAGGGTGGCTTGGGTTACCTTGTACTTGCCAGCCTTTCCAGCTTGGAAACACGTTTGTGTACCCAGGGTTTATTTTCCCAAAGAGTGAGATACAGTGTAGTGCTTTATTTTTGTTCCCCTGTCTATGCTCTGTGTCCTTTGTGGTTTTTTCTTTCCCTCATGACTCTGTAAAATTAATTTCAGATTGGCTGCTACCTTGGGTTTGCACTGACGTGGCACTGTCTGCTCCAGAAATGCACAGATCCAAAGAACAGGTGAGGTTAAAAAGGCTTAAAGTCATCTCACTGTGACTTCCATTCTTCTCTTCACATCTTTTTTTTCTGTCCCATTCTGATTAATCTGTCTGCCAGAATTGCCTTTTTGGTTGCATTTCTTTATTTTGCCCAGTCATGTAATCAATTTGTTGATTCTTGAATATTTTTCAACTTTGGACTGGTAAGTTGAAATGGAAGCCTTAAATCTGTCAATTGTGCTTGATTCCCAATTTGGAATAATTCCTAGTTTGCATAATTTCTTATTTAAGAATATGGAACACACCTGACAGTGGGCTGAAAGTTGAATTAAAGAAGGATGGAGGGCTGGGTTTTGTGCTCTGGATTATTACATATCAGTGTAATTTTCATAGCGATACTGTTTCAAAAAACTCCTGTGTAAGGATCATTGTGTTTTCTTTTAATTAGATTAATTTTGTTTTTTCTAGCAAAAAGCTAAGGGCTCTGGATTCATTAATAGGGATGATTCAGAAATTCCCATATGAAGACCCCACTTATGATAAGCTGCAAGAAGATCTGGAAAAAATCAGAGGAAAATTTAAACAGGTTTGTAATTTTAGCACATAAATTAATTTTTGAGAAACTTAGTTTCTAAAGCCACTCCAAAGTTTTGTGGAGCAGTTATTATTCCCATTCTGCAATCATAGCAAAATACTTGAAGTGAAAATCCTTGACAGTTGCAAAATTTCCCAAGCAATAGCAAATGCAAAATAAAGGAAAAAAATCTTTAAAAAGCAAGTTGGAAATAATCTTTGAGAATTTGAATTACAAGTGGGATCAGAAGGTGATAAATGGAGCAATTGGGAGTTTTGTTGAACATTCTTCTTAAAAAACAGACCCTTTGAAACACTTCTGTGTATTCCTTTTTAGGTTTGTTCAATGCTAAATATTCAGTCTGATTTTAGACTCGGTAATGAGAGATCTTCACTGACATTTTGAATGCAACAGATGAAGATAATCGTGGATGACCAAAGGAAAAGAAACATTAACAGAACTGGAAAACTGTCTATCTACTTTTATATTAAAAAAAAAAATCAAAATAGTGAAGAGATGTTAAAGGGGAAGTGAAAAATCACTGGACTTGCAGTATTATTTAACATTTATTATCTCCAACTTTTATTTAGGATATTACACACACTAGTGTGTAAATCTGTTAAATAGAAATGTTTGTTTTAATTCTTTGCTAGTCTTTTACTGATAATTCCTCAAAAGGAAAACAAGCATTTGCACACTTTCCTTGTTTAAAGGATGTCTGTAACTTAAAAATCTGTGTATGCAGATGATTCAGTTTACACAATGTGTACGTGCTGTGGGTGAAGGAAAGTAAAATCAACTCCCTGCAGACTTTGCAGCAGGAAACATTTTTGTGGGGAGAAGATGGAATGACAAAGGAGATCAGAATGCAGAGGAGAAGCATGAAGATACCTGCTTAGAATATGGAATTTGCACCTGGATTTTCCAATAGTTTTGCAGACTGATGGGGGAAGGGAGCAAACTCCACAAAATCCAACCACTTGCCTACAAGTTACCAGTTTAAATGATGGATGAGATGAACATGACTGCCAGGAGAGTTGTGATTCTCATTGACTATATTTGTCAGTACCTCTCACACAGACCAGCTTTTTATGTGCCAGCCTTGAAAAGTGACAACTTCAGTCTCATTCCAAACCACTGGATGCTGCCAGCTGTGTTAGCTGAGAGGAGTGCCTGGAACAGGCTTTGCCTTGGGCTGCTGATGTCTTTGCATTCCAGTGAGGAATTCCAGAATTCCTTTTACCACCTGTACCCTGTGTGTGTCTGGCTCTGCCTGCATGGCATGGGTTCAGCCTTATGAATTTGATATGAAATATGAAAATCAAAGACAGATTTGAGGTTTGTGGCTTGTTTAATTGTCTTACATGTGAATTTTGATCCCCACAGGCAGTGTCAGAGCCATCTAGTGGATGTGTGGGATTGTAGGAGCTCACAAATAGGTGAAGTGGTTAAAATAGTACAGAGTGTACACACTCATGATGATTCTAATTATGTGGAGAATATCTTTGCACTGAAGTAACACTGAGGCAGGAATGAATTTTTACTTGTTTCCTCATTTGCTAAAATGTCTGTAAAAGCAAGGGCAGGGTTGTGAGAGCTCCAGGTGGAGCATTTGTTTAATAGAAGTGTGTGACATGTGGGTGACAAGCCAAGGTGCTGCTCCAGAGATTGTATCAAACACAATTATTTTTGTTCAGCTCAGGAGAGAAAGGGTCTCTGGCACTCGGGCGGTGACTTTATTTGGAAAATTGGTTTGGTGGCTAATTTTCTTGTATTGCTTTAGTTCTATTTAAAAACATACATAATAAATTATTATGCAAATACATGTATATATACTATACTATAAGTATTGTATCAACCAGGGTTTCCAGCTAGGATATACCAAGTTTAGGGTTATCTGTTAGGTCTTTATTCTTTTTAATTAGGTCTTTAATTAAGTTTCATTTGTGTGGACACACGGATGGAGTCTCTTCTTCCATGAGTCTGTATTTTTCTGCATATCTTCTGTTTCACACCTTGTGTGGGCCTGATTTAGTTTATTAAATGAGGTACAATTCAAAATTCTGTTGGATGTGCAGTTGTGTGCTTTCTTCAGTGCCATTTTTTTTTGTTTTCTGCAGTGATTTGTGGGGGTTTGTGTCACGTTCAGTGCTGTGGCAGTGGAACATTCCCAGCATTCTGAAGAGGTGTTTTTATGCCTGATTTACAGCTGAGGTTTTGGGTATGCCTGATTTATAGCCCAGGTTACATCAAGAATATTCATTTGTCTTTGTCTTAGGGTCACAAAGACATAGAAAACCATGCAACCTTGTACATTATGATACTTGTTATTAATAAAGCAGGACACTGAGATTGTGGCTTGGTGCTGATTGTCCAAGAAGTTTGAAATTTCGCAGAAGTAAGACTTCAGAATATATCTCTGTACTCATTCACCAGCCCTGCTTACAGCTCAGTAGTTAGGGAGGAATGTTTGAAACATTTCACTCACCAATTTCTGACTTGCCTGGACTGAGTTCTAGCTTGTTTTGTCTCTTTGTGATCATCTCTCAGCTGAGCCTGTGGAATATGGAATTTTATTAAAAGGTGGATACACAGCTCATTACTGCTAGCTGCTGAAGTCATGGCAATCCAGAAGAGTTGTAATTTTCCTTTCTGCAATGTGTGATGAGTACAAGAAATAGTGAATTTTGAGGCAGCAGCAGAGAGGTAAACTTTGAATACCATTTGGTAAAGTTCCCAAGCACAATTCTTGTTCTGTCTTCATGAAGCAACTTCCTTTCCATTCCTTGTCAGCTGTACTAAAGGTGATAAATTCCATCTTCGTGAATATCTATAATCGACAGAAACAAGTGAAATAAATCAGAAAAAAAAGAACCTAGGTATGCTTGTTTGCTTCAAAACCAGCCCTGTAGAGGTACTCTGGCTCATTTGAATCCTGATCTGTTTTTCTGAAACAAGGTTGTGATAATTTCAATGTGAAATTACATTTTGAGTTTTAATTTTCCACTAAATCAGTTTCAAGGTTTATGTAGGTTTTGGTTTTTGAAGAGATGCAAGAGAGAGTTTGAGCCTGCCCTGTGTTTATGAATGCTTATTTACACTTTGGCTGGAAATGCAACTTCCTGCACTGGAATAAAGGGAAATCCATCTGTCAAAAGTCTGCCTGCACCCTAATATCCCACAGTGCTTTAGAGTAAGAACTTAATATTTCTGGTATTGTTTTCAAATTCTTTCTATTCTTGGTGCCTTTTGAATAGTGCCCTTTGCAACTTCTTACAACCATGGCTGCTGGTCTAATTGCAGCTTAAAACTTCAGCTTTCATAGTTTGGCAAGTAACCATGAAGATTCTCATTTTACAGTCTGCCAGAGTTGTTTTTTTAATGGATAAAGTTGTGACAGTACACATTCCCACAGAAGTGGATGTATCACCAAGGAAAAAGGGGATTTGGGAGGTGTGAGAGGAGTTCAGCAGGTTCCCAGTTGCAAGTTGTGGTGTCTGGGACCGATGTGTAAAAGCCAACTGGAGCAAAGCACTGCTGAAGCACTTCAGTGTGTCCCAGGGTTTGGAACTGCAGGACCAGCCTAGCCTGGGGTGATAATAAAAATAATAATAAAAGCTCTGTGTGCTGTTTTGTTGGCTTGCACAGTCAGTTCGTTTGTAGCTGAATATCTGACATTGCACTGGGAATGCTCTCACCTTAATCACTGGAGTGTTTATTCTCTAAGTGTGATAATTAAATTTTTTCAGCATTTTTGGTGCTAGAATTCTGTAGTACTACTTGTCAAATGCTGCACTACTGTGTGGAAGGAGATGTGGTCACTAAGCTCATCTGAAATGTGGGAGACTTCCTAAATCCATGGAATACATGAAAAGTAAAAAAATCTCAGGCATTGTTTAACTTGATTCCAAGGCAGCTTGCTGCACAATGTTTTAAATTATTTTATCCTATTCTATAACCATAACTAATTGAGCACTAGTGCAGCATTCTGTGTATCTGGTTTTGGGGAGATTTCTGAATAGGAATAAGAAATGGCATAAAACTTTTGCCTTGGAAAAATTAGAAAGCTACACAATTCTAGTTGTGCAGAATTTGTTAGGATGACATCTGAAATAGTGGCCTCCTGTCTGATAGAGTTTAACTGATGCTTGTTCCTAATAAAATCATGGAGTTTTATTTTAGCAAAATGTTCAGCAGAAAGGAGGTTGATTATTCAGTCCCTGCATCCTGACTGTGCATCAGACAGAATCAACTCAGCATTTGTCACTGTTCCATTTCTGATTTTAACTCCCTGTTTTGCTGCTTTAGCTCAACACTTTTTAACTTTCAGCATCTTCAGGATTCTGGGGAATAATCAACACTGTGTGGAATCTTTCCTGATAGTAGGAACTGTGAGTCAGCAACCCTTTAATTTTTTTAGTTGCAGCCATTGTTCCAGCAGCAAGCTTTGCTGCTATTGTCCACTGTTTGTCCAGCTCACGTTTACTGGACTGTGGGAACGGATTAGGGTTTCATGGCTTTTTTTTTCTTCTTGCATAAACTCTTGATCAAAGACATTCCTTGGATGACAAAACACTGTATACTGTGTCACACAGCCCTGACCAGACTGCACGAACAGTAGTTCAAAAACACATGCCTACATTGTTCTCTAAACTGGCCTGCTTTTTTTTTTTTTTGCAATGTATGTGCAGAAATTGAATTTTTGAGACCCCACTTACCTCTGTTAAAAACACACACACATACAGAAGTTATTGTTAATAAGCACTTGACAGTTTCTGAAGTACAAGTTAAAAAGCAAATTACTCTGAGACTAAGAGCAAGACAGAACAGAATGTCATTTCTTAGCAGAGCTAGGAGTTATATCTGCAGTGCATTTCCTTCTTGAGGAGACCTTGGTTGTGGGGCAGGTAGTCAAGGACACTGGAAACCTAAACCCACATGGATTATGGCATCATTTTATGTGTCACAGCCAGAACACCTGAGTAGGGTAGAGAATGATTGGAGCACAGTTTGGGACTGCATTAACCTCCTTCACCATAAGTACATTGTTAGAACCACATTTTGAGAACCTCGCTTTTTACAGTTTTATGTCTTTATCTTCTTTTAAGCTCTATTATGCATTAGGAGGAGGACAAATTTCAGAAAATTCCAGCATCATTATTCCTCAATGAGAAAGAAAGAAATGGTGTTAGCAAGCATGGAGACACTTTTTCAAGGAGCCTTGCCTTGTGATTTGCCTGAAATACTCCTTCAGCAGAAACATGGAGGAAAGAGATTCCTGAAGACATGTTGAGCAGTTTTACAGAGGGATTTAAAACCTTGGGAGAGCTGAATTGTGGTGTCTGGAGAACTGTTTGTGAAGGAGAGAAATGATGTTCCACAAACACGAGGCTTTGCATTGTCTGGCTCTGCAGCACTGTTGAGCACTGTCATGCAGAAGTGAAGGCAGATGAAACTTCTTTTCCTGACATTGGAAAGTCATATCCAGAAGGGAAGAACCCTTCTGATCCTTTGCAGTCCAAGGGTCTCCATAGAAAGAGAAACCTAAAAAATATGTGGCTAATGGCTGTGTTTAAAAGGAATTAAATGGTCAGAATGAGTGACTGAAATGGCTACAGAAATATTGAGTCAAACCCACAAAATAAATGTATTACATTTAGAAGAAATAATGTTTACTTATGAGTAAATAATTTATGATGTCTTCTGGAAATTTAACAGCATCCATTGGCTGAAGCTTTGCTCTTCATATTTAAAATAGCCAAATGTAAAGAACTTTGGTCTGTGGATGTTCAGGGAGGAAAGAAAGCTGTTCAAAAATAATACCCTGTATTTGAACAATCTGGAGTGATACAATCTAATAAAGGGGAGAGATGAAACATCAAAAAGCTCAATTGCCCGTTGCAGACAGTTTGCCATCAGAGAGTGGCTCAGGACACCAGGTCACTGCCTCGGGCTGGCTCAGGGATGCTGTCACAGTGCCCTGCTGGTACTTTCGTGGGCCTTGGGTGAGGATCTGTCCCATCACATCCCAGCCACAAACATGGTGGCTGTCACAGGAGACCGGGGGAATTCAGCCATGTCACAGAGCTGCTGCCATGTGGGATGAATGAAACAAAACCACTCAGCAATGTAGAATCTAAAGCAGGGAAGGGCGAGTGGATGGCGATTTCCTTTCTATGATGCACACACTACAAGCACGACTCAGAGCTCTGTTCCCCACACGGTCCAGAGGAGGATTCCTTCTCTGGCCAGTCCATGTGGCAGGTCCTGCCTTGGAGCTTGGCCCCTGCATGTGACAATTCCTCCTTTGGTTCAACGTTCCTGGTGCTGGTGGAGATCCGTACCTGTGAATTCCCTGAAATATGAGACTTTTTAATACCTGGTCTTCACAGGGAGAAAGGAGGACAGGTCTAGGTAGGGCTCTGCAGCTGCTATAGGATCAGCAAGGAACTGTTTCTGGTTTCACTCTTAAATGTTTATGACAATCAAAAAGCAAATGGGTAACTTTTGCCTTCCTCCTGCATTTGGTCCTGCTTGGCCATAAAGAACAAAATCAGAAGTCTGGCAAATGTTCCATTATCAGTGCAATCCCACTGACTAATTTGCATTCCCTTTCTCATCACTTTATTGGAATATGGTGTGGGACTCAGTCAGAAGACACATGGGAATCTATGCTGGCCATGCCAATGCAATTACTATGAGAAATTATATTTGTGGGATCATAAAAATACCTTGTTTGTCTGAAGAGATACATTTCTCATAAAATGATGCCAACAGGAATTAATTAAAATTCATTAAAATGCCATCATTTACAGCTTTACTGCCATTGTCTCATTGTAGGAATCTCAGCGTGTGTAGCTCACGTGCATGGGTCATTCCTGTGACTCTTAAAAACATCTCCAACCTTCTCTTTCTCCTCTATCTTCTGGAGTTTTCTATCACTTAAAATGCCAGCTGTGCTTGAATGCAAGTGGATTAATTTTTTTTTTTCATTTGCTAGTTCTTGTTTATTGTTTAATAAAGAGCATTTGAATTTAAGTGTTCTTAAAAGGTCCAAGATTGTCAAATGGCCTGAATTCAGCAATGGAACTGGGAAGGTTTTTGGGAGATCTGTTGGAGGTTTTTCTTTGTACATGTCTCAATTTGATACAAAAACATACAGTAGTTTTCCCTTTAATAAGCTACAACATAGTCTAGCTGAACATGCATATTTTTTACAGCCTATAGTAAATTGTTTTTCTTGCTACATTCTTGTCTTTCTGCCCTTTGCAATGTGAGTAATACTGGCATAGTTCACCCAGCATTCAAGTTTAGGAGTTTAGGAGAGATGATGTTCAGGAGAAGGAAAATGTAAATAACAGAACTGACTATGTGGGCTTAAACCTACTTAAGTCACAAACACTTAGTCAGTTTAACAGCATTTATAAAAGAGATGGGAATGGTAAAATGCACTTAACACATTCAACCAAACACAGTTTTACATTTCTCACTGAATCACTGTAATGTTTTTATCAGCACAAGATTTTTGTCAGAAGTCAAGATCCCCTAAGTGTGTCCTCACTTGGTTTTCAAACATTTGAGGTCAGAGAGATGAGCCATCAGCCATACAAAAGAAAGCTATTTGTTCTTTCTGGGCTTTTGGGGTTTTTTATGCTGGGAAAAAGGAATCATTTTTGGCCCAGACCAATTTAAGCTTTTGCTTGATGTGTTTTTGAAGTCCCTGTGAGTTTAGTTCAGGTCATCCCTCAGTGTTTTACACCTCCCAGTGTAACTCACCGTACAGAGGAGCTGCCCATTTCAAAAGGAACAAACCAGACCCCATTTGTACTGGTTTTACTTCACCCACCTGACCTGGGATTTTGCAGCAGGCCGCACAGGCTTCAGGTTTCTGGCTGAAATGACTGGGAAACCACCGAGCTCACAGAGACTCATCTGGGATTCTTCTGATGCAGGTGGTTTCCCATCTACTGGTAACTGCCCTGAAAGGAGCTTTTTCTGCACTAGACAACAATTAACACGTTAGAAGTTAGCTCTGCAGTTTCATTTTTCATTTCCTGTGCTGCACTTGCTGCACAGAATCAGTTGTAATGTGAAGTTTAGTCAGTGGGAAACTCAGAAGGCAAATACCAAATTTCTAATTTGTGACAGGGAGGACAAGCACTTGGCCTTTTGCATAATTTTTTTAAGGAAATGCAGGATATATTTTACAGGATAAAAATTCACAGGATAAATAATCAAATACATAGGTTATAAGCTTGACCGTCTTCACTGAAAAGAAGCTGCTTCTGCTGTGTTCAGCTCTGAAAATAATAGTAATAATAATAGTAATAGTAATAACTGATAATGTGCAGCCCCTATTTTAAGAGATATTTTGGACTGTGTATTGGAACAGAGATTATAATTTTTTTCTCATTTTATTTTGTAATAGTATCTAATTCCTGTCCTGGGTCCAGCTCTTTTTTTACATTCTTTTAGTTGGCTTTAATGTTTTTCAGGTTTATTCCATATTCTCTTAGCTGTAAAAGCTGTCTGAGAGAAGGCACAAAGAAGGCAGCTTAACCAACTGGTTTTTAAAACCAACTGTCTTCTGTAAAGGTCTTGTGGGACACAAAACCTTCCACTGATGAGAAAATACCAGCAAGCACTCTGTACCATCCAACACCTACTTTGTTTTACCCTTTATTCACATGAACCACCAAAGGGCATTTTACTATGACTAATTTCCTTTAATGTGAAAAAATAAAGTCTTCAGGCAGGGAAAAAAAAAAATTGCTTCATTAAAAAGACACGTTGGTGTGACAGGCAGGCAGTTACCTACCCATGGCTCGAAACACCCACGGTTTCCTAAAATATCAACAAAAGGTCTTCAGCTTTTCAAATGTGTCAAACCTAGAAAATGTCACGTGCTTTACTCAGAGCACCAGGGAGTTACAACCATTCAGCATTTTCAAGGCAATTAAAGATAAATGTAAATTAAAAGACGACAACAGTTGGGTTTTACCAATTTTATTTCTAGACTTTAGATTTTTTTTGCTGGAAACTTGTCTGTTACAGGTCTGTTGGTGAAAATGTGCATTTCAGACCAGTGATGCCAATAAGTACAATATAAAAATGTACAAATCTGAATTGCTTTTGCTTACTACAGATTGTTATAATAACGTGACAAATAAAGCATCTCTGTTGGCACGTGAACCCACTTATCTGGATTTGGCCTTTTTCAGTACATACAATATTTCAAAAAAAATTTGCAGTACACACTACCACTCAGTGTAACACATAATAAAACCAACAAGCACTAAACTCAATAGTCATGTTTGGTTCAGGGACACAGAGATGCCACAAACAGAAGTGTTTTATGAGGTAAGCAGTAAGAAATGTTCCTGAAATTTGGACAGAATGTATCCAGTCCTCCTGGGTCCTGCGACTGCTAGTAGCATTGCAATGCTTATTTATGCACTATGTAGGATCTTAACTGCATTTGCCTCAAAATGAGTTCTAATTCTGTTTTGGTTTAGCAGCATACAGGCAACAGCTAGATTATTCTTCAGCATACAACTCTGTTAGCTGGCTTATTTATGAGATTTACAGGCTTTTTTTAAATTAGCATTATGCTATAATTATTTAAAAAAAAAAAACAAAACAAACAAAAAACCCCTAGTATATCATAACAGATTAAACACACAAAATACTTAGAGTTCCAGAAGATAACCTATCATACCAAATGATGTGTCCTAGCTGAGGGAGAACCACATCAGGTGGCACACAAGAGTTATATTATACTGCACCTTTCATATATCAATGTGGCTAGTAACACAACTTAAAACTACTATGATAATAAACCCCAGATCAGACAAAGTATCCAGCTTTATAAAATGCATAACAAAAAACAAAAACCAAAAAAAAAAAACCCAAAAAAACCCAACCAACCCTTGACATAAATTGATCTTCTGAAATGTCTGCTAGTTTTTAAATTAATGCAGAGACCCATTCAGAGCAATGTTTGATGCATTTCTGTTTGCAGTAGAACTATGAGGCACTGTAAGAACATCAAAACCTGGTCTAGACACGGGTAACTGAAGTATGAGGTATTGTGAAACAGGAACCTTTTTTGGAATAGAGCAGTAATCACATTAAGTAAAAACTGATCACATAAAAAAATCTACAAAAAAAATGATGTCAATAATATAATTTTCTATGAGAAAATTAAAACCTATTACATGGCAGTATATGACATTGTATAACAAAAAAAAAAAAAAAAAAAACTGATCCACAAAATAGCAGCAAAACACAATGACAAAGATACAGAAAAGCAATGTTAATTTTTTTTCAAACCATGCTGGGAATTTATCCATAGCAGCTCAATAAAAACGGAGCATCCACTCCTTTTCTTTTGTCTTTTTCTCTTTTTTTTATCTTTTGAATTTTTTATCTTTTTTCCTTTTTTTGTTCTTTTTTGTTGTTGTTGTTGTTGTTTTTTTTACAATCAACACCTTAGCGGCAGTTTTCTCACATACATCTCACCATCACATTCTCCTCGAGCATCAACTTCAACAGCTATGTCCACGTCCCTTCAGCTACTTTCTAAAATAATAATAAAAAGATACATAGCCAAGATGTGCAAATTTTCTATTTGTAGCTAAATTAAAAAAAAAAAAAACCAAAAATGGGGCATATTCTGGAATAAAAACTTCTTTCAAGTACTCCAATTTTCATATCTATTAACTATGGCGTTTTTCATGGTTAGACTGCTTTTGAAAATGTATAGGAAGGGGCCAAATAGACTGCCTGGTTTTGGGTTTGTTCTTTGAAGCGTGTCCTTTTTTTTTGCTTTAATAAGCTGGGTTAAAACTGCAACATCAAGGGTAGAAAGATTTTCTTTTTCAAAAGGGGCAATTGCATTAATTTACAAATCATACTGGCCTTACGAACATCCTCTGCAATAAATATTCTTTTTAGCCTTAACTATAAATTATATATTTTAGTGTTTAAAAACCTTCAGTTGTAAAAACATCTAGTGATATTCCTTAAAACTATGTGTCCTATATGTGAACCTTTAAGGCCCCTAATTTATAAAGATGAGTTGGCACCAAAGGATTCTAAACTCCAAACTTTTCTATAGAAAAGGAAAGGAAGATATCCTGGCAATTTGTGAATGCAATTTTCTCTCACTGGAACACAACCTTCGGAAAAAAAGAATCACCTCTCCTCTAACACCATAGTTAAATGCACTTGCTTTGCAATTCCAAGTTTGCCAACAAGCACTTTATATATTTCCAAACCATTCCATTAAAAATAACAAAAAAACAAAAAAAAAATTCCCACACAATAAAAGAATGTATTTCCTATATCTAATGGACTGAAAGTGCTTTGAATGGAATGGTTTTAGAATATTACAAACGAACAAAAAAAAAAAAAAAAAAAAAAAAAAAAAGACTGAACTGTGGATTGAACCTGACCATAATTAGGCTGAATATCTGTGGGGTCAGAACAGCATTTTTACAAAGGTAACTACAAAAATAGGAAGATTACAAAAATATAATATATTATGTCACTATTTCGGTTTCTCTTTATAATAGGGTCCTGTATGAGTAGTACATTGGCCTTTCCCAACCACGCTAAGCTGGAACCCTACAAATGCCTCAATGCACAGGCAATCCACAGGCACCAAAAAAAAAAAAAAAAAGATTAACATATAATAATGCTGCATACTAATATACACTAACTTATGGGTTACGTTAACCATTTATAAGGTGAAGAGGATAAAAAAAAACCTAAGGAAATAAAATAAACATTTACAGATGAATTATAAAGTGACTAAATGCATAAGCAAGCAAGATACAGAAAAGCCTAGAACTGCGTTAAAGCTATGCTTTTTAAAGAAAAAGAATATTTCATTTACTATCTAAAAAAAAAAAACACCCTCTTCTACTTTAAAAATGGTTCGTTGGTTTGTTTTATATGTAAGAAATCAAATCTAATACCTCCCCTGGAGACATTTTGTGTGTTAATGCCTATTTTTACAACATACAGACAAGAACACTTCAATATAAAAACTAGTTGATTATTATTGTATAAAATCCTCTATTTTTGTAGCACAAACCCCTGGGGGTAATGCAAATACTATTTTTTCTTTTTTTAAGACAGTTTTTGGGGTATTTTTTGTTTATTTGTTTGTTTGAAGTCACAGATGGAAGGGAGACAGAGCGAGGAAAAAAATATAACAAGACTGGTTTTCCCTTCTGGTATAAAAATGTCCTGGAGAAAAGGGTTTCTGGGGGGGATATCCTGACGCCGATTCCATCTCAGATGCCCTTTCTTTGTCTGCTTTTCTTGCCAAGCAAATCCATTTAGGAAGTCCTCTTTAAATGTTCACGTCTCGCACATCAGTAGGTGTGCAGGAGAGGTCTGCTTCGTCCTCTACAGTCTTTGTTTCTGAGGATACGTTGTGCTGCTGTGCTTGGCGTAGACTGGACTCCAGGAGGGACTCAATCTGTTCTTGGCAGGCTCGTAAACAATCCTGCAGGAGGGTGCAATGGAAAGGGAAAAAAAGAGAGAGAGAGACCCAAGAGTCCTTTAGAAAGATCACAGGGTAAAATACTGGTTTCTTGACAAAGCAAGAGAAATGTCACCAGGTTATCTGGGAGAGCAGCAGGCTGGAAAGGAGGGTGGGAAGAGCAGAAGCACCCGACAGTGAAAGGACTGGCTGAGCAAGCCTGTTTTTTTGCAGATTGTACCTTGCACTGCTGCTTCTCTGCCTGTGCTGTTTACAGCTCTCTACAAGCCCACTGCTCACAACTGTGATTTCTGCTTTTACCCCAGGAACCCTTCAGCAGTGGAGTTTGCTAGAAGCGATGCTCACCAACACTGGCTTTCCTCCCAAGGCTAAATTCCAATGACAGAAATGCCATTTATATGTTGAGATTGCCTGCCAGCTGCTGCAATGTCCAGCTGTGGGCAGCTGATAAACTCCTAACCCTGAAAGCATCTCCAGAGATGGACTGGATTGCCAGACCCCAAAAGGGAGAGGTCTCTCAGGAGCACCACAAAGCGCCTCCCTAACCATGCACTACCAAGTCCATCCAAGCTACCACATCCACCTGGAAATCTCAGCCAGGGTGAAACATTTTCCTCTCATTTCTGCTTGTGAGACATATCCCCCTCACTTCCAAAGTGCTTTCTCCAAGCTGGATGTGCACACACTCCTCCTGAGGGTTCAGGAGGCTGCACAGGCCTCGCTGGGAATTAAAAAACTGTAAAGAACTAAGGAAGGTCCTGTCTGTGGTGGGGAAAGGCAACTTCCCCCAGGCATTATGCCACACCATGAGGAGAGATATCAGATTCCCAGCCAGCAGAATTGGAGAAGGCCTTTTAGCTCAACCTGCACAGCTTCCTGCAGGCTGTGGAGCCCTGTACACCCACTGCAGTGGCACAGAAATGGTGCCCTAAACAGCCCAAACAATCCCTCAGCATTTTGCCAAAACTCATCCAGTGTGCTGTTTACCCTTATCTTTATAACAAACACGGTAAGCTTTTCCCCCCAACATCTTTAACTCTGTGCATGAAGGACTTTGAAGTTTCCTTTCAGCATTGCCTTTTCTGATTTAACCTATGACATGTGTTAGCCCTTGCGGTGAACCCAGTCTTCCATGATAAATTGCCGTCAAAAGTGTTAGGATGTGCATGACTGAGAATGAATGTTGTTTTCCTGAGAGGGTGACCTGCCTGCTGTTTTCTTTATTTCCCAGTTTCAATTCTGCCTTCATTCAGAGTCTTCTTGTGTGATCTACCAGCTTTTCACTGATTTCACTACCACAAGAATCTCCTCTGCCACCAATAAGGGCACATGGCATTTGGGGTAAAATAAGATTAGAAACCCAAGCAAACAATTCTCTGCAAGTCCTTTCTGAGAGAGAGGGAGGTTAATCCTACCTCTAAGCAGATCAGACCATCAGTTACAGCTCACTGAAAACACATAACCTATGACCTTTCCTGGTTTAAAGCCTAGTGTAATATTTCCTCTTGACAGAGACACACAGCGTTTTAAATAACAAAAAGAAACGCCTCATATCCTAAAGTCATCATCATGCCTTTGGCTCCTGCATACCTCTGGCCTCCACAATAAGGTCTCTATGAAGTCCCTGCACCCAGCCCTCCTCCAGATATGATGGATCAATCCTGACTGAAAGGCTCCCCCTTGGACCACAGGCACAGTAAAGAGTCCACACCAGCTTTAGGTGATCCTGGCTTTACAAAGCCACCTCTGGGGATAATTCTCTTTTAGCACGTTCAGTGGCCCAAACTGAAAGCATTTTAATTTTTCAGAGCAGAATGAATCGTCTTGGGTTTTGTTTTAGGGGTTTTTTTTCAGGTGGGAGTACATTTCATGGTGAGTTTTGATGGGAACTTTGTGGGGATTTTTTTTAGTCCTGACCATTTGCATATATTGTGTTTGAGCTTTGAAAACCAAAACCATTCAAAAGAATTTCTATAAATACCTATTCTTCTCCCTCTGGAGTCCAGTTATGAATAATTACAAAGGACTATGTAATTTAAAGGTACTTTTTGTCCAGAGAATTTTTTTTCATTTAAAATTCTCAGAGTGCAGCACGCTGTAACTGTTTTTGTTTTTTTTTTTTAAACAATCTTTACAATATATTATGAACAGACTGTCATAAGCTACAGTTGAATGAAAACATATTTTTTTACTCTTTAAGGCATTTTGTCCATGTCTTATTCACATGGCTATTAGATAAATAGTTTGCCTGTAGGAATGCATTAGAGCTAGCAAAAAACAACTGCAAAACATAAAATTCACTGTGAACGACCTCACCAAAGCTGTTTTCATTCTCAGTACTTCCCAACACTGAAAAGCAAATACAAAACTTGTGCATTACTCTGATAACTTCTCCCAACAACTTTTCTGCTTCACTACCCAAATTTTCAATGCCCACAGTTTGTTCAAGGTCATAAACCCTTCCTGGATTAATTAAGCTCCTCAGTAAAAAAAAAAAAAAAGAAAAAAGAAAAAAAGAAAAAAAGAAAAAAAGAAAAAAAGAAAAAAAGAAAAAAAGAACTTGCTAGCTTAACTGAAATACCTTTAAGACACAGTGGACATGATCAGGCTCCAGGGTCACACAGGAAAGGAAACAAACAACAACAAAAAAGGAACTGCCTGGAAATCCTTTGTTCCTGCCTGACCCATTGTGGATAACAAGCACATGTTTGAAGGTGCCTCTGAGAAGGGGCAGGCAGGAGGCGAATTCCAGTGCACGAACAGACAGCTTGGAGACCCAATCTAATCTAGTTTAGCAAATTTCTGGCCTGGAAATGAATGTCAGGTAAAATTCCATCTGTTTGGATGATGGGGTCAAGAATAGAATGATGGAAGACAGCCCAAGACTTCTAATTGTGATTATCTGACTTCTAATTACCCCTGATCAAAGGCAAAATGGGAAATTGGACTCCTACCAACACATAAACATGAACCATAAAGGAATTCCAATCAGGTGATATTAATTTATTCATTTTATTTTAGATTCAGCTCTCTTTGAGACTGAAGGTAAAAAAGTGTAATTATGTAACCTGAAATCCAACAGACCTGTGCTCCAGCTAACAGATCATCAGGGGGAACACCAGCCCTGCTCTTAACATTCCACGACTATCCAACATAAAACCTGTTCCCTGACAAGGGGAACCATCACTGGTTCCATACAAATCCTAGTGAAATGGGATAGCAGGAATGGCATTTGATACCATGAGTCACACAGACAGGTATTTTGGGAAAGTCTCCCTGCAGGGGAATCATGCTCTGTATGAAACCAAGCAGATTCCTCTCCCAGAACAGCTGCAGTGGAAGTTGTTGTTCCCTTATTCCATTCCAAACACAACAATATACCTGTGCATACACAGAACTTTGTGATGCTAATTTTCTGTAGCAATCCATACAAAAATCCTTATTTCTACCTAACACTTGAATATATTTAACACTGGAAGCTGGAGGGGAGGTACTCCCTTTTCAAGCTGTTAACCAAGTCCAGGTCAGATTGTGGCCTTGCAATGACTCAGGACAATCGAAATGAAATCATTTTTAAAAATCCTCTTTTCTTGCAACTTTGTTTTTTTTTTCAAGAGCTCTGTCATCAACTAAGTCAAGTCACATAAGGACAGGCAGTTGTTCTGCATGATGTGAGAGAATCCACTTCAGTGCCCAGTATCAGGAATGGTTAAATCATCTTGCTTGAATCAAGATGCTGCCTGGACAGACAGCAAGCATTTTCCCTCAGTACCTGCTTCAAACACCTCACTCTGGACAGAGGCCAACCACACACTGGAATTATTTGCATTGTTCACAAACTGACTAAAAGCACCAAGCGTGCATACCAAACTGAGCAGCCCATTAGTTCAGCATTTCTTAGAGAATTCAGCATTTCAGGTGCTTAGGGCATTTAACACTTCCACACTGTATTACTTCAGCTGCAGTGAGGTAAGTGGCAAAAAGAACGTGCTCAATACTGAGGCACTGCTCAGGTGATAACATAAAATAACAAGCTGAGATACTGCATTTACATCAATTGTTTCACACAGTCTATCAAAAGTAAAATATTCATTTGAGAATAATTAATTGCAATGAAATTGCTCAATCCCATCAACAAAGCCCAATTACACAAACCCAGTTTTGCAGTGGCTGGACTGGGACATTTTTCTATGCATTTAAATTATTAACATGTAAAATAATTTCACAGCATCTCCAAGATTCTGCTCCTAACCACAGAGTTGTCTTTATTTGACTCATTGTCCAGCTCTTGGAGACCTCACAAGAACCTTTTTAAAGCATCCATTTATTGGTCTTCCACATTGTTACAAAACAAAGCTCAACTCTGCCCCAACTTCACACACCATTATGACATGGATCATTGACTTTAGGTCTTCCTTGTAGGCTCCCTTCCTGGCCCATTCACTCATGAAAGGTTTATTGCTCACTAGTTACTGATGTGCATCTCCTGGAAGCTGCAGGGCAAAATGAAGGGTCCTGTGAGGACCATCTACCTTGTCAGAAAGTCGTGGGACAAGCACTCATTCCAAAAAGGAATTCAATACCAGCTACTGTGAAGGTCCAGCACGTAATAAACCAAATTAGATCATTAGAACTCTTTTAAGAAGAGCTTTTTCACACCACTTGGCACAATAAAAGGCCTCAAGAATGGTCAAAGATAAGGTCAGAGTTACCAGGAGGTCTCAGCAAACTGTTTCCTGGTCTTATTCCCCAAGTTTTGTTTTACAGGGGCTCCTGGTTTAATTACTCCCAGCCAAACCCATCCTAAATTGGGGCAGGGCTTCCTCCTGTCCCAAACACCAGAGCTGGATGTGCCATTCCCAACTGGGCATCACAGATTATCACAGTGGGCATCACAACAGCCAAACAAGTAAGAGAACACATTGAGAACCCCCACTCTGAGGCTTGACCTCTCCCAAGATTTACTGTCAGATTAGCTCCCATGCAGCAAGCAGCCATTCATTCTTAAAAAACCCTTAATGCAGGAGATCAACCGAGAGGAAGAGTCACTTACCGGATCACATTTGATAACTTGTGATAGGAAATGTGTGAGGCATTGATAGGAGAGGAAAGTGTTAGTGTTCCCCAGATGCAGGCCTTGCACAGCTGCTACCACGCTGCCAGCTGCGATCATGGAGGGTGGGTTTGAAATAAATTTAATATCTGTATGAAGAAAGGAGAGAAACAAAAAAAAAAAAAAAAAAGAGAGAGAGAAAAAAAAAAGACTGAAATGATTGCTTTAGGAGAAGCCTGTCCATACACATACACTCTTTGTACCAGCATGGCTTTCAGCTGCCAACTATTGCATCCAGAAAGGCAGTGAGAATGGTGAGCAGAAAGGTGCCTCCTGCTGTAAAACTCTTACAGGTCCAAACCTGCAAACACTTATCCACATGAGCAACTGCTCTGCAGAGAGTGGCCCTTCCTAGCACTGGGCCTGGGAGGCCATTCATCACTCGGAAGCACTTTTATCATAAGCAGGGCCCCCATTTGTCCAGGTTTAAATGCTTTGCTCCTGTGAATAATGCCATGGGGGGGTCAATGGCACTGCACATCTGAGAAAACCTGTTCACATCCTGCAGTGTTTTGCATGGTCAGACCCAAGGTGCACTCTAACAATGAGTCCTGGGCCCCTTTAATGCAGAAACTTTTGCTCTAACACGCAAAGGAATATTGCTTTAATGAACAACAACATCAACAAAAAGAAAGAAAAGAGAAAGACTGCTTAACCCTGTCAGGAGGCAGATAATCCATATTTAAATTAAGGTTTCATCTTAAAAATGCTTTGTCTCAACCTAGTCTCTTGTCAGCGGCTGCCATCCATCCTGGCAACAGGGATTTAATGTAAATGTGGCATAACTAAGTGACGGGGGTCCCAAGAATTGGCGGACAATCAGTTACATTCTGATGTGACACCATGCTGACAAGAGGCTGGGCCCCCTTCCAGACTGCATTGCTGTAGGTCTCTCCACAAAGCCACTCCCAGGATCCCTTAAGGGGCTATCTCTGCCATTTAGCATATTTTGCCTTTGGGTTTGTTTGATTTGGTTTGGGTTTTTCTAAGTTTTTTTTTTAAATTATAATAATAGTCTACATTTTAATGATAAGACTCTTTTCTGCTGAGCAGGAATGCATTTGATCTGTGGCAGCGAACACCTTGGTGGAGAATCAGGAACAAAGGAAGCAACTGGCACAAGTCAAGGTCCAGTTTTGTGAGGGAGAAAGGGAAACACTGCAATGTACACCAGAACCTGAGATACATTCCTTCAGCTTTTATCAGAACACAACTTCCTCTGGGTTGGAAAAATATAAACCATCTGTCAAAGCCCTGAATGAAATCAAAGGAATGGACAGCTTAGAGGGCTCAGTGGAACTGTTTAAGTATTAAATCATGCATCTCCTTTATTATGATAAAATAACTTTTGTGTAAATGTTTTACCAGTGGAACTAAAGCCTTCAGGACTCCATGGAAGTCCTGGCTCTGAATCTGTTTATTCAGACACCTCTGACACTCCACTGTGGCCTTGACCAATACCCACCTTCAAAGGGGCATTTGGCCCAGCATCCTGCAAACCTCCATAACTGAACTGATACACGAAATTCTGGCCAAGCTTTGGGGATGCACTGCCAGCGAAAAGGCAAGCCTGAGCTAAAGTCATCTCGTTTATGTTAAAATAAACACATCAAAATAAATTTGGCTTGCCCCTTTTTCCTAACCTGCCTGTTTCCAGGCAGATGTAAACACATCCACTTCTAGCAAGCTGCTGTCATTCCCAAAAAAACTCCAAAAAGCTCTGCCATTCCAAAGCCAGTCCTGAACTGAAACAGTGACACAGAACTGCAGGTGGACTTTGGAAATGGGGGATTCCCAGCAGGGATCCCACCAGGATGGGGTTGCTCAGAGGGGTAGAGTGGCAGTGCCTTCCCGACGCTGTTTACGATGCTCCACAAACGGGACATGACCAAAATGTGTCACTTTAATGAGCCTGTCCTGACAGGATCACGTTTGGGATTAATATTTGTGTTCTTCTTTTAAATGGAGCAGTAAACAAGAACATGAATTCGTAGTCACACCCTCATTCTTTCCAAGGTGGAAAAGTGATAATGAAGTTTAAATGACCAGTTTGTGTCTGTCCCTATAACCACTCCAGACAAGCAGCATGGACTGCCTTTTTGTTGCAACTCAACAAGGAATTATTTGTGGCAGAGGCCACTAATTTCAGCATATTAATCAGGGGGCCCCTCTCGCCTGTAATTGGATGCCCCCAAGTGAAGAGTGTGGCATCATTGTCAGCCTCCATCGCCTCATCTTGCGCTATTGAGCACTCAGGAACAAGGGGGCTTCGGTGAGATGAATTAGACCTGACACAGCCACAATGGGGTAGGGGGCCCCATCAATTGAAGCACACATCCCCAGTAGCCTATCTGAGACTTCATCCAAAAAGAATAAACAACTTCAGCGTTGTTAAAAAGAGAGAGAGGGAGAGAGAGAGGAGGGGGAGGAGAGAGAAGAATGCCAGCCACCCTGAAGGGAGGACAAAGCAGGCATATAGGCGCTGCAGCGCTTTAAAAAAAATTCCTAACAAGGCGAGTCACCCCTTTTCCTTTTTAAATGGAGCAGCAATTCCATCCGTCTGGAGAGCTGGGGGCTATGAATGAAAATCTTTTCATTGAGGCAAATCAAAACTGTGAACATAAATCACTTGCTGCAAGATGCAACAGGTTCCAACTGGTCACATACCTTGAGACTTCCAATTTTATAAAGGCCGGAGAATGGGAGAATTGTAACGTGCTCATTTCAAAGGGAGATCTTTCTCCTTTGGAGAGGACCAAAGCAATAACAATAACAACAGCAATAATAATAATAATAATAATAATAATAAGCCTGGTATGTTTTGATAACCAGAGGAACATAATGAAATGCTGAAGCTCCAATATTTGTTGCTATTCATTGTTATGCTTGTATAGAGCTGCAGTTCTCCCTCAACACCGGTCTTAACTTGGGCCAAAAGAGGCCTGCTTCCTTTTGAGCTCTCCCTGCCTTGCTCTGCCATGCCAAAGTCCCATTCATTAAGCTCAATTATGTGTTAACTTCAAACAAGCCCTGGTAATTTTTTTTTTCTTTTCTCTTTTCTTTTTTTCTTTCTTTTTCGCTTTTTCTCCCAAACCTACCACAGCACAAAGGCATCCTTTGGTGAAAATGGATTTTTCAAAACCAAACCAAATCGAACAAATCCACTTCTGCTTCTACTAACCAGACAACTGGAGGGGGAGCCTAGGAGGAATTCCCCTCAACTTCACCTTGCAGTGTAACATTCTTTTTCTGGAGCAAACACATACACACTCATCTACAAACACTTCCACAGGCTTCACCTTGGTAAGCCAACTGGCCAAGGGTTTGTTTTCTAAGCAAGCATTATTTTGCAGTGTCTTCACAGGAGAACCCCCTTTACAGAAGAGGACACAGGCAGAGGAGAGACTGCACTTGCCCCTGAGGCCACTTAAGTGAGCTGTCAGCGTCTCCAGTGGACTTTGGATCGGGCCCCACAGCATCCAGGCAGCACAAGGCATTTGCAGTCCACCTAGGTTCATTTTGGCAAGGGGAAATGCAGCACGACCCAGCAACAGCAAAGCAAAGTCCAGATGCTGCTCAAGCCACATGTGATCTTCACTAGCCAACAAAGAAGTAATGAGAAACGCAAAAAGGTAGAGAAAGCCCTGACATCCAAAAATAACAATAAAAACACAGAGCCTAGTGGCAGCCTTCCTGAGTGCTCCTTCCCCAGGCAATATTCCCAGCTCCAGTAGGGAGCTGCAGAGGGCCCCAACTGGTGAGCTCAGCACTGTTTTTTTTTAAAGCTCAGTAAAACTCCCAGAACATGGTTCTCATTTACTGATCCATTCTCCAGCTGTGGTGTGTAGCAGTGTTAAATAAAGGCTCTGGATATGCTTCCTAAAAGAAACATAACAACACCGACAGTAGATCAAAGTACTGGACTCTTAGCAAGTCTCCAACCTTTGAACTACTCTTGCTTTCATCCCTGTCATTGCCAACACAACAACCTAGGTTAAACATCCCCACATCCAAAGGGGAGCCCGGGTGGCCGTTCTTTTTAGCTCCAAACTTAGCAAATCATGCCTCCAGAGTCGCAGCAGCCTCGGATCTGGCAGAACCTGGCATGGAGGGACACACTGGACTTTCCCAAAATGTTCCTGCTGGTGGTTTGAAGGTTGTGGCGCTCCCAGCACCAAGCATTACTCCAGGCAACCTCACCTATGAGCTGCCCCTTACGCTGATTTTAGGCCCAAGATGAAGAGCAACGCCACTGTTTATAAACTTCTCTCTTATGGCTTGGTCGTTCTACCTTTAAGGCCTGGCAGCAGGGCTGGTTCTGTGAAATAAAACTTTTTTTTTTTTTAACTTTGTGGGGGTTTTTTTTGTTCCTTCTGAGCTCCTGCCATCTTCCTTCCACTTTTTTCACACCAAATCCAACCTCTGGAGAACAAGCCAGACGGCACTAGCGGGTGCCACCGGCCGCGCGCGTCCGTCCCGCCGAGGTTTTGGAGCGTGGATACCACGGCTCCTGGGCGTCTTTGGAGGCTGGCCCTGCTCATGGCTCCAGCACAGCACGTGGTCACGAGGGTGCAGATGGCAGCGGCTCGGTCCTGTGCCAGGAAAAGCCTCCGTGCCGCGTGGCCCTCCTCCAATCCACTGGCCACCGAGGAGGGAAGGGAGGGGGGAAGAGGCAGCTTGAAGAGGGAAAGTTTAAAACCCCCACGCAGTGCCATTCACAGGGAAAATCTCCCTCTGCCTCATCCTAGAGAATGAATCCACACAGGGAGGGATTCCCTGCACGGGCAGTGAGCCTTTTGCAGCGCCTACATAAACCCGGTGTGGGGAGGTGAGGAAATCATGAAATCATGAAATCACACCGTGCTGAGCTACAGAGAGTGATGGGGGGTCCCCCTCCCTGACATCCACACAAAACTCCGACTCAGAGGCGAAATATCTTCTGAAAATAAAAAAACTTACCTCTGGCAAAGTAATCCACCTTCTGCAAACAAGGGGCAATAATCGGGGCTTAAACTACCTCCCCGCAGCTCTGAGACCAACAGCTACGGGAAGCTTTACAAGCCAGGGGGTGGGCGCATGGTGTCGGGGAGCAACGCGCTTTGCGCAACGTGCAGGGCTCATACCTGTAGCGCACAGAGCCACAAAAGTCTGAGCATGTTTACGGATGATCTGCTTGGTGTCCTCTGCCAGAGGCATTTTAGTGAGGAAATGTTCAATGAAATCGTGGGGGGTCATTGCGGCCAGATTCCATTTCAGCTTATTCACCAGCAGCAGCTCCATTTGCTGCAAAGAGAAGAGAGAGGGACGGGAAGGGGGAAGGAGAGAAGCGGAAGGAGCAGGGGGTGGGGTAGGGGGAGCGTGGTTAGAGCCGCTCGCACACGGTGGTGCCGGGGCTCGGCAGCAGCGGCAGCGCCGGGCCGGGAGCGGCACCGGGTCCCCCCGCGCCGGGGCAGCGCCCGCCGCGGCCGCCAGGGGGAGCCCGCGGGCCGCCCAGCGCCGGGCCGGCCGCCGGTGCCGCTCCCGCTCCCGATCCCATCCCGGCCCCATCCCGGCCCGCGCCGCATCCGCAGGTCCCGCCCGCCGCTTCCCAACGTGCGGCGTTGCCGTCATTTTCCCCTACATTTTTTTTTTATATTTTTCTTAAATTTTTTGCATCGATTTTTTTTTTTTTAATCCTGAAGCGACTGAACGTGAAATTACCAGTAATTCGTCGGGTCTAATGGAGTTATCTGTATAAATGCACAGTTTTTCTGCGGTCAGAGGAATAGTTTCCTTCATTTTTGAAGCCACAAACATGCAGGTAGCTCCGAGCAATTGCAATCGGCTTTTCTTGAGGGGTTCGAACGACAAAAATCTGTCCAAATAATTCATAGCCAAGGGGAAAACTTCCTCTTCGCACTTCTGCTCCTCGCAAACCTGCAAGAAGGAGAGAGATCGTTGAAGAATAATTTAATTGAGGCGAAAGACAGGCTTGTCCCGCTGCTCTCGCCCTCCCTCCTCCCTCACCCCCAGGCTTTGAAGGGCAAGGTTGAAGGAGACGAGGAGGAAACGCAGTTGGGGGAAAATGGATAAATATGGGAAAAGCAGCGGCATCAAAGAAAATGAAAGTCACGAGTGACAAAGTGGGGGGAAATGTTGCGTTAGAAACCCGCAGGCGATTCATGGCAAAAGGGGAGGAGGGTAATCGAAGAAGAGGTCTGTGCCCAGTTTTTCAGCCCCTAAGAACAAATTTTTAAAAAGGGAAGAAGACGGAAAGCGGAGGAAAATGCTAACCCCCGTGGTCGGTAACGGGGTGCAGAGCCGGGCTCGGCCCCGGATTTATTTATTTCGCTTTTATTTTTTCATCTAATTTGCCGTTGTGCTGCCGATTCCCCTCCGGTCGAGACACAAAGGTGGCGTCCAGCCTCATTTCCCCAGACGTCATCTTTTCAAAAAATATTTAAAAATATTTAAAAAATTATTCGGCCTCTCAAAAAAGGCTGAAAATGAAGCGGCAGGGGTCCTTTACCGAGCCCCGTGCCTCTGGTGCTGCTGGGGGGCTCCAGGAGGATCCCCCGAAGTGAAATCCACCGCCTCCCTCTCTCGCCCTGCAGCACAGCCGGGCGCGACATTTCCCAGAGCAAGGCAGGGCGCTGCGGTTTCAAAAATTAATTAAAAATACATCGCGGGCACCCAGGGCTTCCGAAAAGGCATGAAAATGTAGCCCAGCTCCTGGGGCTCCCTCTGGGATCCCCCCTAGACGTGTCTCGCCAGGGACCGGGCCCTTTCCAACTGTTTTTTCCCAGGCGACCTTGCCGCTTGCTGCCGCAGCACAAGCGTGCCTTTGAGGGGTGACCGCAGCTCCAGCCTGTCTTCACGCTGAACAAAGAAACTTTCACCCTGCAGCTCCCCCCAGAAAGGCCGGAGCCCCTCGGGCCGGTCCCCCTGCCCGCAGCCCCAGCGGGGTCCCCCGGCCCCCGACCTTCCTCCCCCGGCCCCTTCCCCCGCTCCCCCCGCCACACACACACACACACACACACACCCTTGGCTTTGCTCCCCGGGACTTTCTTCGTTTTTCTCCCGATTAATAAACACTTTTTGCTTTGCAAATAAAAGAACAAAGATGGCGCATAATACTGGCACGGGCAGCCGCTTGCATACGTGTACAAGGATATTAATTTAAAATAAAAATCCCCCAGAAAACACGGGCTGGCAGCAGGGGCCGGCAGCGCGGCCGGGGTTCGGCGGCCGGGCCGGAGCCGCTCCCCGCCGGGTCCGGGGAGCCCCGAGCCGGCTCTGCCCCGGCTCCGCCGAGCCCCGACGGCCGGGAAAGGCGCCGGGTACCCCCCGAGCCCCGGGGGCACCGGGCAGGGATAGGGGGGGGATCATCCGCCGCCTCTCAGCGCCGGGACCCGGCGGCCGCAGCGGGGACGCGGAGCCGGCGGCCGCCGCCACCTCGGGCCGCGTCCCCTCGCTCCACGCGGGCGTCTCCGAGGGCAGGCAACGTGTGCCGAGCCGGGAAAGCGATCCCGGGGGAAAGGCAGGGGGGCCGGGAGATGGGGCAGCGGCTCCCCCGGCTTAATTCGTTTCGGTGGCCGGAGGTTGCAAGGAAAAAAAAGTCGCCGAAAGATACAAACCTCCAGCATCCAAGTGGCAACTATTTTCCTCATATATGGCAAGATTTCTTTCTGCACGCACTTGAAGTAGGAGACGGAGGGCGAGCAGGTCTCCTCCGCCTTGAGCATTGTCTGCAGCACCCTGTCATTGAGGAGGCTGGCATCCAGGTAGGCTCGTCGGATGGTCTCCACCTCGCAGCACAGCAGCTGATGTTCCATGTCTGCCTTCGTCGCCTCGAGTCAGTTCTCTGCAGCAGGACTGAGTCAGTCTCTCGCTCGCTCTCTCTCTCTTCCCCTTCCAGGAGTCCCTTGGATGCTGCTTCTGCTACTGCCGCTACAGCCCTCTGGAGGCTGAAAAACTTTCTAACTTCCAACAAAACTCTCCTGGTGTAGTCTCTGTGACGTTACTGTTGTTAAGCAGAGATCAAAGCACGAGAGAGAATGAGAAAGAGAGAGAGAGCCAAAAGCAAGGGGCAGAGCCCTAAAGCCATCCCATAGGCTTCAAGTCCTTCCCCTTTGCTTAGCTTATAGAGAGCAGGGTTTTAATGCAAATGAGACAAGGGCTCGCTTTCTTCAAGGGCAAGGCAGAAGTGGGGGAAACCCAAATTGTCTCTTCAGTGGATCATGCATAATTTTAAAAATGGAGCAAGTTCTGCACTGGGAGCCAAATGATGAATGGGGCTAAGGCCACACACAGACATCAGGGAGAGAAATGCAAGGAGACTTTGTATTATTTTACGGGGGCGCCAGGGAGGAGAGCAGAGCAGAGCAGCACCAGTGCCTCGCTGTTTGCTATCAATATTATTATTATTATTATTATTATTATTATTATTATTATTATTAGTGCTGTCACTGGCACGAAGCTGCCGTGCTGTCCTTTAAAAAGGTGCACTCCCAGCCTGAACGCCGACTCCTCTTTGTAGCTGATCCCAAGGGAAAACCTTTCTCCCATTTCCTCAGCCCTGTTTTTTCCCAGCCAGGATGGTTTTACCGCACACCAAATTTTTTAAACAATTGGGGTGCCCACCACTCTGCCAAGATGGTTATTTTCCCAACCTTTCTTTTTTTTTTTTTTTTTTTTTTTTTTTTTGTTTTTGTTTTTGTTTTTGTTTTCACTTTAAAGGTTTCACCTTCCCAGAGGGGCACGGAGGTGGCAGGGGACAGGGCGAGACCTAATCCTGCACACTTGGGAAGGCCACACTCGGCACCCCACCCAGGAAATATATCCCTGTGGAGCAGCACAGTGGAGGCCAGGGCTCCCTCCAGCACCTCTGGCGACACGAGCTGGTGGGGAGGGAGGGAAGTGCTGGAGCCTGCAGGGGCCTCATCCGTGTCTCCGGGACATTCTGTCCACTCGTGATGGGGCCCTGCTGTAAATAGCTCCCGCTCCCTGGCCGAGCCTCCTGTACCTGAGCACGCTCTGCTTGGTGCTGTTTGTGTTAAAAAAGGGCATCTCTGAAAGCCTCACTTTGCCAGGGGCTGACAGCACAGCTTGAGGCCTGCTGGGGAGCACTGGAGATGAGGCTGATGCCTGGGAGAAGTGCCTTGTCCTGCCCCAAAGTGGTGTTGGGAGAAGCAGGAAGGCTGTAAATTGGGGTGCATGGATTAACCTGAGCCTCAGTGCTTTACCATCACCTGGGTGTTGAATGCCTGCCAGGGGTGCAACACTGATGGCAGAAACTCCAGCTAGTGGCAGGGGCTGCTGGCCATGGAGGACACAGCATCTCTCCTGCAGGGAGAGCAGTGCCAAAGATCACAGGGCATGTTGCACAGTTGTGTGTTTATGTAATCTCTTTGCACGGACTGTCTGTCCATCTTTTCTCATTTACTCGTTTGCTTGACCATTTGTCTCCATTTTGTGTCCTCTGTCAGGAGGAGGAGGAGGATGTTGGAGGTCCCGCGCTCTCAGTTCCCTTTGGACGCCACAGACCACGGGGCGACTCTGGAGGGTCCCTCAGTATGAAGCTGTCCCCTGTCCCTCTGTCCATCTGTTGTGCCTCACGCACAGGACTTCCACTTCTGTTTCCACAACTTTAGCTGGCCGGGGAGGTTTTAACATTAAATGAAGAAGCACGGACCACCCCGCGCTCTTGGGTCGAAATGCGACGTGCCTCCATGCACATTCAGGGGGACCCTATTTAGTACCAACCCTGCACCCCCAACACCTTTCTGGTGAGCAGGGCTGCATTCCCCTGGACCGCGCCAGCTCCTTCCTCCTGATCATTTTCTCCCGGCCCCGCTGCCCGGGCACACGGGTCCCGTGCTCCCGGTGCGTGCCGGTCGGAGCGGCTCTCGGCGGAGCCTCTCGCCGCTCGGAGCACGCGGCCGCCGCTCCATTCATAAAAGCGGCGCGGCGGGGCGCGGGCAGCGCGGCGGGCGGGCGGTGCCGGCGGCGGCGGGCGGGGCTGGCGCGGGGCCCGGGGAGCCCCCGGGGGCGGCGCGGCCGCAGGAAGCGGCGGCGCGGGAGCCAATGGCGGCGCGGGGCTGTTACCGGGCGGGACGGGCAGATCTCGCCGCTCCCGCCGACACAAAGGGGACGGGCCGGGCGGCAGCGCCAGAGCCGGGCCGCCCCCGCTCGGCTCGGTGCGGGCAGCATCCCCGAGCCGCCGGCACCGCCCGCTGCTGGCTGCCCGGAGCCGCGGGGCGCGCTCCCTGCGCCCATCCTTGGATGCGGGATGATGCGGGATGGAGGATGCGGGATGCGGGCGCTTCCGCCGCTCTGGGCCCCGGAGGCTTCCGACGGCGCTTCCTTCCTGCCCGCTCTCCCTCCCCAGCTCTCTCTCTCCCCCTCGCTGCCTGCCGGCGCTCCCCTCCCCGCGGCGCTGGGCCCGGCCGCCGCCGCCACTTTCTCATGATGTCATCCCGCCCCCGCCGCTGCGCGCCGCCGCGCCCCGCCGCGGGAGCGCGCATTCCTGGCGTGCCGCCGCTGCCCCCGGAACGCCGCCGAGGAGGGCGGGAGGGCGGCCGCGAAAGTGAACACCTCCCCCGCAAAAATAAACCCGCTCCTGCTCCGGACTCCTCTGGACCCGAAAGAGAAGGAGCGGATGGAGAGGGTCCGGCAGATGGAGATGGGTCTGAGCAGTTCTCCTGAGAATAGAGGCTGAGAAAGACTGACTGCAAGGGCATCTCATCCGTGACTCCAAAAACCTCCAAGTGGTGCCAAGAGGAAGGTGCCAGCCTCTTCAGTGGGTGCCCAGCAGCAGGCTGAGGAGCAATGGCCCTAAGCACAAAACACGAGAAGTGTCACCTCAATAACTTCTTCACAGCGAGGGTGGCAGAGCTCCGGGACAGCTGCCCAAGGAGGGTGGGGGTCTCCCTCTCTGGAGACTCCCAAACCCACCTGGAGGGGTTCAGTGTCTCTATGGGGACATCCCAAACCCACCTGGAGGGGTTCAGTGTCACCTGCGGTGCCCAAAACCCCAGAGCAGCCGTGGGGTTCCTCATTCCATGGAATTCCTCAGTGAAATGAGGAATTCGATGGAGCAAAGCTCACAGAGGTTTTCTGTAGGGGAACCATCCCCAAGCTGGGGATGCAAGGACGATAGAGATGGTTGGAGGGACCTGAGATGAGGAGCTGTCACTGATGGGACCAAAAAAGCAGGGACAGACCCCAAGCTAATGGAATTCAGCCCAAGTTTATACTGGGGGAGTAAGAAAATGCAAAAGGGGGGAAAAAAGAAGCAGGGAGCAAGGTTTTGTTTCTTTCTTTCAAGGAAAACCTCCTGTTAGGCCATGCCAGAAGTGAGCCAGTGGGGGAAGAGGCGCCACGGGAAGCCTGGCAGACAGTAACAAGGTGAAATAAACAATGTATTTAGGCACCAGCATCCCTAAAGCGAAAGTGTTTTAGTGAAGAATATTTTGATTCTGTACCCAGCAGCTACAGTTGCTGTTTTGCTCAGCTGACAGTATGTTTTGGTAATATATCAGCATGAAAATGGCCAGCACAGACACCAGGGTTTGATATGGATATGTGAGGTAGGAAAAAGCACATCTTGACCACACAGAGCATTTACATTTGATTTACAATGTAAAGAAACATTATCTCTATTCCCTAGATTGGCACTCGCTCCTTGTCATCCCAGAGGCACATAAATAAATAAATACCATTGGAAATTTGTTGTTGAATTGCTTATTTAGAAGGTTTTGAAGCACAATGTTACTTTTTTCTTTAAAAAAACAACAACCAAACAAGAAGAAACAGCAACAAAACCACAGGGAGATGCTTTGTAGCAATTTTAGGTGTAATTCCCCATAAATGGCAGTAAATCAGTGTGGATCATCACACCCACTGCAGAAGTGCTCTCTCAAGGGATGGTCTCTCATCCTTCCTGTTGAGTTAAAGTGAGGTGCTGTTGTTGGGCAGACCCTGGCAGCTGGGCTTGCTGTGGTCACTGTGAGATGTTTGCATCCCTCAGAGCATTCTGAGATCCTCAGCCACCCTGCTCCTTCCTTGTAAAGTGGATTGGCGCATCTCTGAAGGACAAATATTCTTGGAACCTTTAGGAAAAATCATTTGGCTCAGAACCAAGCCTAAAACACTGGGTTGTAGTTTTGACCTGAAGCGTAGATGACAAAAATGATAAATTTGCAAAACTCAGGCATTTTTCAGAGCACATGAATTCAGTGGGAGTAATTCCACCAACTTCAAAGGGAGCAGGATTGAGCCCTTTATGCACAGCACTCTAATGACTACAATCAAATAGACTCACTTTGCCTGAGATTTCTACCACCTTTAGCCTCATGTGTGTGTGTGTGCACTTTTCTGTGTGTGCCAAAGGAGTGAACTCGGGGTGCTGCCATTTCAAATCTGTAGCACTTGTGCTAGATTGGTGAAAATATAAATAATGGTGCAGGGTGACAAGATTTGGGGAATCTGCTGCACTTGTTTCCAGGAATCAGTAAAAGAAGAGAAGAATTGAGAACCTTGAGGGGTGAGATGATAGTCTTAGCGAAGCCTTCAGAAATATTTATACTTAATTTGGGCTGTTTGTGGCAACTGGTATTTTGTTATTTACTTGAGGTGCAGTCTGATTTGGTTAAAAATGAGTATGGAACAGCATATTTTTGGGGAAACACATAATCCTAGAATTACATCTTTGTATCCTATTTATTTTATATTCTTTTTGCTGTCTCTGGAACACTGCCCAGTGTCAGCACTAGCTGCTTTGTCCCCTCTGGTTGATTCTTTACCTGACTCACTCTCCATTTAGTTACAGAAGAGGATGCAAGGTATGATAACAACCTCCTATTTAACTCAAGTGAATTTCATTATTGGCTAATTTTCATTTGTGTTTACATCATTGACCAGACTGCTCAGATTTGCAACCTTGGACTGTGAATGCTTTTCTTTTCAGAGAAGAAAAATATAAAGAAGAATCATCTTTCTGACTGTGCATTCCATTTAAAAGGAATTAAAGTTAAAAAAAAACTTATGAAAATAAAATATGAATTTCAGTTTTGATCAGCAACTACATCAACCCAAAATACACACAGAGGTCTTCTGCAGCCACAAGCTGGTGGTGTCATGGTGTGAGTGCTGACCACAGCATGCCTTGAAATGAACAGGTAATGTCCCAGAACACTGAGCTGGGAAAAAGGAGGGTCTGGAAAAGAGGAGTGGCTGCATTTTTCCTTGAAATGCCCAATAAAGCTGTGCCCCCACTTTATCTCTCCTCTTTAAAATCTGTGTATACTTGGAGCATATTCCCTTCACAACCGAAGTATTTCACCAAATCCCACCTTTGCTTTTAAGTTCAGGCTGAAGAAGGAAACTGGTTAAAAAAGCTGAACCCCCCAGCAGAATATTGTTATAAAAGCAGGAAATTTTTCTCAAGAAATTACCAAGAATATTTTTTCTTATTTCTGCAGTAATCAAATGATATAGCACAGTGACTTGCACTGATGGAAGTGAGGCTAAATTGTGAATGTTTTAGAAGCTAATTCAGGAAAAGACTGAAACATGTGCCTAAATTTAAATAAGTAAGTACACTGGAATTTACATGTGCCTAAAAAGTTAAATATATGTTTAAATACATTGCTAAACTGGAGCCTAAGGGTATGGTTTAAAGTTAAGTCTAAACTAGTCTAGACAGTAGCTGTTGCTGAAAGTGATTATTCTTCTCCTGGCTGATTTCTCTGAAATGCCCATCCTGGAGTAAAACCAATGCAGCTTGTTGACAATAACAGCTACTTCCTCAACGGCTTTGAAAAGCATCCATTTCTCATAAAAATGAAAGTAAAAGTCTCAGTTAATGCTAAAATCTATGGAGATGGGCTGGAGTCAGCTTTTGTACTCACATGCAGCCCCTGTTTGATTTCACAAGCTCCAGCCTGTAGGAGACAGAACAGAGGGGAGCAGTTCTCACACCGACTGGGATGCTTTTATTTCCTGTGCTTCTGGGCTCCTCCATCCTGCCAGGGATATCCAGGGGGAAGGGAACAGCAGGGAAAATGTGTCAGTGAAATCAAACTGGCTGCAAATCAAGTGAGAGCAGGCGGTGCTTTGGGGTGCTTGCCCCTCTCAGCAGGATGCAGGAGGTGCTGGAGTTTTGGGATGCTCACCCCTCTGGGTGGGATGCAGGAGATGCTGGAGTTTTGGGGTGCTCACCCCTCTCAGCAGGATGCAGGAGATGCTGGAGTTTTGGGGTGCTCACCCCTCTTGGTGGGATGCAGGAGGTGCTTGAGTTTTGGGATGCTCACCCCTCTTGGTGGGATGCAGGAGATGCTGGAGTTTTGGGATGCTCACCCCTCTGGGTGGGATGCAGGAGATGCTGGAGTTTTAGGGTGCTTACCCCTCTCAGCAGGATGCAGGAGATGCTGGAGTTTTGGGATGCTCACCCCTCTTGGTGGGATGCAGGAAATGCTGGAGTTTTGGGGTGCTCACCCCTCTCAGCAGGATGCAGGAGATGCTGGAGTTTTGGGATGCTCACCCCTCTGGGTGGGATGCAGGAGATGCTGGAGTTTTGGGGTGCTCACCCCTCTCAGCAGGATGCAGGAGATGCTGGAGTTTTGGGGTGCTCACCCCTCTTGGTGGGATGCAGGAGATGCTGGAGTTTTGGGGTGCTTACCCCTCTCAGCAGGATGCAGGAGATGCTGGAGTTTTGGGATGCTCACCCCTCTTGGTGGGATGCAGGAGATGCTGGAGTTTTGGGGTGCTCACCCCTCTGGGTGCGATGCAGGAGATGCTGGAGTTTTGGGTTGCTCACCCCTCTCAGCAGGATGCAGGAGATGCTGGAGTTTTGGGATGCTCACCCCTGCCTCCTGAAATTCCTGACTGGAATTTTTCTGGAATAAAACCACAGAATTTGAAGGGTGTTGGCCTGACACAAAGGCACGTGGCCTCTTGGAGAGGCTGAGGCTTCCTGGACCCAGCCCAAGAGGTCTGGGCTGGGGCAGATGATGCTCTCAGAGCTGTCTGTGTTCTAAAGGGTGGTGACAGCACACCTCAGTCTCTCACTGCACACACTGAAAGGCAGCAGAGGTCTGAGAAGCCCAGGTATCCTTCAGGCAGGTTTTCTGTGGAAGGACTTGGGGGCTTGTGGATTTCCACCATGGACCATTTGTGCTGCTGCTCAGCACTTGCCTGCCTGCCTGCCTGTGAGGGCTTTGTGATTAGACCCCGAGCAAAGATCTAGCAGGTTTTTAATCAAATGTTTCCATTGGCTTTAATATGTTGTACCCATCAGATTAGGGTCACTCAGCAGAACTCCAGCCTTCCACACAGTGTCCCATTTATCCTTGTCCCTGCCATGTGCCCAGCTCTGCTCTGCTGACGTTGGTTCTGGTTGTGCACTCCTGTTGTAGGGGGTTTTTTTCGGTGGGGGAGTGGTGCAATTAGCCTGGTTGAAGCAACTAGGCCAAGGAACATCAAGCAGTAAAATAAAGTCTTGATGACATATTTGAACTCTTGGAGACCATGGGTTATCTGATCTGCAAGGTCACTGCTATTCTCTGGGAAAGTTTTAAAGAATCTACTCCTGTTTCAAGCTTAAAGGGCCCTTCTTGCATTGTAGGGTGCAAGTATATACAGTTGGTGAGTGGTTTAGACTATTTAGGACCTGTGTTTTTATTTCCTTTTCCTTTAACTGCTCATCAAAAGCAAACTGTATGGAATTAGTTTTAATGAACAGAAGGAAAAAGTGACTCCAGTAAGGTTCCTTCTGCTACCAGAACTGAATGAAATGCAGAAAGGAAAATAACAATAATATGAAAATGAGAAACCTACAAAGAACTTTAAAAATTCCTTTTAATCATTTAAGCTGTCATCAGTAGCAGAAATAAGGAATTATATTTCAGACATGACTTATACCAGGCATGCTTTAAAAAGAAAAAGGCAAATTGATAGTGCCTGAAGAGTCTGTGCCTGGGAATAAAAAAGTGCAGAATTAGGCCCTTGGAAACCAAGTGCCTTTTCCACCATTCAGTCTGCAGAAGAAATGATGGCCCTTGATCTTTAGCAGCTCTAACAGATGGGCTTGGGGAAGCAGGGGGAAAATAACATCAGTGATAGTTTTGTGTTTCTGTATTTCTGAAAAGTCAAAATGTTAGAAGCTATTCTATTACAAAGATTCATTATGGGCATGATTGGCTTAACAGCGTTCTCCTGTAATACAGATCATAAAGTCCCGTCAGAACAGAATCAAATGCTAAAAATGTTGCATAATAACTTTCACAGACCATTAAGCTTTAAGGCTACAGCGTGGGAGTTTGTTACAAAGAGACCCTCTTAGAGCAGCAGATACTTTAAGTGAGAGGTATTTCCCACTCCGGGCTTTATTTGCTGCCAAGTCTGATTTCTGGCTGTGTTTATGTTCCTGCACGGGGGCTGGCTTAGCTTGGCAGTGGGGTTGCTGCAGTGGCACAAGCAGAGCTGTAGGAAGGGATTGGGCAGGCTGTTGTTTTCCTTTCATGGGAAGCTGGATATGTAAACTGCTGGCCATTTCATCCTTGCTGGCTGTGGCAAAGCATCCCCCCTCCGTTTCCCTCCTATTATAGCAACAGCATTATTCAGCAGAATGAGGTTCCCCGTGTCTTTCATGCCACTCTCTGTGCTTTTGGGAGCAAGGATAATGCACTCCCTTGCCTCAGGAATTCTGAATTCAGTGTCCTTAAGGAACATGCAGTTTATCTACAAAGCAATGCACTGCTTGTGCCATAAAAATCCCTTATCACCCGGTAGGAATATGGGTTCAGATCCATCTGTTTGGCTCTCTGTAGGTATTGGGGTTTAAAGAAGGGATTCTATTGCCTTGCCATTATCTCCTTGGGCTGGTTTTGCCCTGGTATAATTCCATGAAGTTGCTTTTGACTCAGGTGGGAAATGATTCAGTGCATGGGCTTGATGAAGTTACAGTGATAGCAAAATGTAAGCTGCAGTCTCTGGTGGGGAAAATCTTTCATTTTGCATTGATAAAAAGTTTATGATTCATCACTGGCTTGATTATATTACCCTTTAATTAAGCTTGTAATTGCTAAAGACTGGGGACTTGGCTATGTCCTGATTGTGGCTCTGCTGGTGTGACTTTATAGAACCATAGGATCATTTAGGCTGGAAAAATCATCAAGTCCAGCTGTTAAAAAAGGTTTTGCAGTGATTTCTCCTTGCTGTAAGACTTCCCAGGAATTTAAGTCATATTACTCCCTGCTGATGCTTCCACAGTTGGAACGACCTCAGTGGAAAGCAAAAAATGCAGGTGAAAAAATGTGTTGGGTCGAAATCTTGGGATTTTCTTCCACAGAAAACTGCTGAGTCTAAGGATTACAGCCCAGGCAGTTTATGGTAAACTTCCTCACACAGGATCCCACTGCACCTCACAAACTCACCAAAACCACCACCTCAGAGTTCATGGTGGATCAGGACACTTTCATCCTGAGCCACAGGAGCCAGTTCCACCTCTGCTGAGACATGTCCTAGGAAGATCAAGACGCAGAATGGCAAAGGGAGAAGTTTAGTTCTGAACATGGGAGCCAAAGGAAAGGTGGGTGCTGTGCTTCAGGAGGGCTCCTCACAGAGCTGCTGGGAGCCTCAGTTCTTCTGTCCTGAGGAGGATTTGGTGGCTGGGCTCAGTTAGGAATGGCCATGGGACAGGGAGATGGAAAGGGACTGGGTGCTGTCACAGTGCCTCAACCCACCTAAAAACCCAAACTTCACCCTCTTTCACAAGTCGTTCGCTGCCTGGAGGGACAATCAGTCCCCAGCCAGGACAGACTGAGACCTTTGATGGTATCAGCCTGAAGATAAGGAGGACAAGACAGATGTTGGTTTCACTGCTTGTCTTGCAGGCAGCCCCTGAGACATCCACCCTTTTACAAGCCACCAAGTCACCCTAGGCAAAAGTCACTGCTAAGATTCCCCCACTGGAAAGGCAGGAGTTGGAGGAGGGCAGGGATCAGGGCCCAGCTCTGTCCCCCTCTCTGAGCTCAGCGTTTTGTGGGGCTCTTTCAGACAGCACTGCCAAACTTCCAGTGCTCACTCCATTGGACCTGGCTGGAAACATGGTCACAAATAGGTCTCCTCTGCTCCAGTGCATCTTCTTAGCAGGAAAACCAGATTCTCAGCTCAGGCTGGATCTTCTTTCCTGCTATTCTGACAGAACAGTGTTTAGAAACCCTCTCTGGCACCTTTGCTCTCAAGCTGAGGGAGCCCAACCAGCTCTGGCTCCGTTCATGGTGTGGTTGTCTCATATGTCTGGCTCAGCTGATCAGGAGAAAGATGCAATTACACCCAGGTATGCAATTTTGGACTAGTTTAAATGATATCACACAATAATAGTAACGATAATGGTGATAATATCTTATGCTATATGTGAGGAAAATTAGCTATTGTCTCAGAAGGTGGCTGAGAGGCAGCACAATGCAGTATTACATACTCAGGAGGGAGAATGCAAGTTACTTCACTCATTTCCATCCCAGCCTAGGGCTTAAATCCGGGAGACAGAACCATCTGCATGAGAAATGTGGCATGAAGCACCGGGCTGGGCTGACAGGAGCTGCAGGCTCCCACACAGCCCACAGCACCAGGATAGCACTATCAGATGGAGAGGGGTGATACACAGCCTGGTGTAGCCTTGCAGCCTCAGCTGAGGATCCTTGCAATGGTTTCCCACATCACTTAACAGCTTGTTTAACCTATCATGATTAACCAGCAGGCTCTACAGGAATTTCCCACAATCAGTAAAAATGCAGTGGAAGGCCTGAATGACCACTGTGAGGGCAAACACAATGATGGACCCTCAGTGCCTACTCATGGCTCTCTTGAAAAGCACCCACAGCTATCTGGGTTCCAAAGTGCTGTAAATTCATTGCTAATATTTTAGTTTCAATCTTTTTCACATATATTGCAGTCAGGCTTAGGAAAAGCAGCAGAAATCTTGATAATTGAAGCCCTATTATGTGTATAGCTTTGCAAAGCCACAGTTTTTTCTCTTTCCACAAATAATCAGTTATCTCTCTGTCATTCTCAGAAAAAGACTTGATCATGAAGTGATTGCAGTGAGGTCTTTTACTTGAGTCTGGAAAGACTTCTATAAATTGTGACAGATAATGCCTTACCTGGTATGCCAACTTACTTTACATTAAGATCACCTGGAGAAAGACAGCGTGTTGGTTTTATGGTGCTTTTCACCTCCTTTTTGCCATACACCTTTGCCTGTTTACTCCTTTGCAAAGTATGGCAATTGGTAATGGACATGCCAACCATGCAAGCTAGAAAGTTTCCCTGTCTGTTCTTAAAACCACTGGTTTCTTCTCATTCTAATTGCAAACTGCTTTCCTTATCATGAAAATTTTAAATTTCCATAAATAGCCATCCTGAAGTCTAAGTGAATGCTAAACAAAACTACAAAACTAAAAACCAAACAGAGAGGAAGTACAATGTTCAGAAATAACCCAAATGCATAGCTTGTATTCTTTCAGGAGGAGCTGAGCACCCCTGAGAGCTGCTTGCATTGATAAAGTTGAGCAGTGGAGATGCAGAAGCATCCTACAAGGCCTCTTTAAAACAGCCCCCGTCAAGCCTGCTTTCTTAGATCAAAGTCCAAAGCTTCACTTTATCAAGCCACAAAACTTCAGTCACAGAGATGCAGGAAGGAAGGAAGGGCTGTCAGATGAAGGTGACAGATAGTAGAAGTGCTCCTTAGATGAGAATTCTAGTTACTTAGTTCAGCTTAAATGTTGCCTTTCCATAACGTAACTCCTGGAAACCCAAGAAATATTATTGCACCCAGAGATCTGGCACAGGGTACGTCAGCAGTGATGTAATATTGATAGACTAATACAGCAATTGTATTCACAAATGCTCTCCTTACAGAGCAAAGAGCTTTGTGGCAGCACATGCCTACTGCCAGCATGGCAGACTGCAATGCAATCAGTGCCTTGGATGCATTGGGAACACAAACAGAAATAGATTAGCTAACAACCAAAATTGTGTTTGTCTTGCTTGACAGGGCTCGCTCCATCGTGAGTCACGTTCTGATCTAATGGTGCTGCCATCCCGGGGATGTGGGCAATGGTGCTGCCCAGAGGAGCAGTTCCAGCAGCCCCAGAGCTGCAGAGTGCTGGCCTGTCTGAGGGTGATCCCCATCGCCAGGAGATGCCAGGCAACATTCCCCAAGCTGGGAATGCCGGGGGCTTGCACACCCTCCTGGGGTATGCACAGCTTTCATGGGGCTTTGGTGGAAGCAGAGCTGGTTTTCCAGGCAGGATCACAGCCCCCTCCTGATGGTCTGTCCATGCTCTGCTGGCTGCAGGATCTCTCACCTCCAGAGTTTTGGGCGGGAAGAGCACAATCCTTGCTCTGCTAACCCCAGGAGCGCTGGGATGAAGCCAATAATCACCTTCAGCCACTCTTCTGAACCCTGCCTTTATCTGCCCAGAGGTGAGGGCTTCTCTAATGCCAGCACAGGGCTCTACAGCAGCATCACCAGAGCTCGGGACATGCCAGGATCCCGAGGATTTTTCCGGGAGTCTGGCTGGTTTTGCTGGCCACAGTCTGCCCCACCCACGCCTGCCTATCTTTGGGATCTATTTGTTGGTAATCAATGGGGATGTGCAGCAAAGTGTATCTCCCAGCATCGCTGCTTTGAGGATTAAAAGCGCCCCGCGTTCATAATGAGAGTAATTAACTTCTTTGAAAATAAGTTGTCAATTTAATGTTGAATAAGGAGGCTTTGCGCTGAGGTCATTCGGGTTCCAGGTGAAAACGTGGTAGGGAAGACAAATATTCAAAGCAAGAATGGGCATGAATGTGATTGGGCTTGGTTCTGATCAAGTTTACATTTGTTTAAAGGCCCAGCCCAAAGCCTGTGAAAGTCATTTGGAATAAATCAGCTGGAGTCGATGGGATTACCCTACTGTCAGCCCGGTATGGGTGAGATCAAACCCCAGATCATTACCTTCTTGTGGTTTTCCTTTCCGCACGCTGAGAGGGAGTCGGTGCGAAAGGCTATTGATTGTTCTGTAAAGCATCCCTTGGATCCAGGGGGGTCTGCCTGCCTACAGGATATGGCCCATAAAGGCACCGGGATGGCGAGGATTCCTCCCTCTGGATGGGCTGCATCTGCCGGGCTTTGCTGCCAGGGGAAATCAGAGCTAACAGAGAGCCCACCCAGGAGACAAAACAAGAGTTAAAGCACCACATTCCTCGGGGGAGCGCTGATGGGTGACACTTGTCTCTTGCCACCTTGGTATTCTGCTCTTGCATCACAACCAACTACTTAATTTCTCGTTATAGTGATGCTTCCATGGAGAACCGAGTCGATGGAAATACTGCACACCGGTGAGGCAGGAGAAGGGAAGGGTGCAAACCTGCAGTTTTCCCATGGCCTGAAAATGACTCCCTCCCTGGCTTAGGGCAGCCACAGGTATGCTGTTAATTTTCAGTCCTCTTGCCAGAAGGCTATAAAATGTCTTTTCATCTTATGTTACATAAGTATCCAACAAATAAGAAGACTGTTATTACAAAGGCAACCACACCGAAAAAAAAGGTTTCATTTACCCTGCATTAAAGACTTCTGATGTTCTGAGGAACTTGTAGCTTGCTGAACAATGTTGGAGAAGAAAATCCATTGGGATTTTTTGTTTTTCCAAAAAAGAAGCAAGTCTGATGCAACATCAAATTGGAATGCTGTGAGGAACCAACCGTGTAATAAACCTACTGTTAATCATGGTGATAATTTGCTCTTGAAGCTTCTATATTCTTTCAGCTTCACAGGCAGCATTCTGGACAACAGTGCTGATATCAAGCTCTCTCTGATTAAACATTTCAGTGATCCCTCTGAACTAGACAGAAAAGTTCGATGCATGTCAGGAGTGAGAACTGAGCACACCTTAAGACAGAAAACCACAGCTGAGTCTGATGATGCTCAGGACTCCAGAGAAAGTGCTCAGCAGCCATAAGAAAGGTCTTCAAAATCCTTGTGCTTCTTGTCATCAAGGAAATAATTCTGCTTGGCCTCACTGGGTGCTGAATGCTTTGCACTTTGACCCGATTTTCTCTGGGATAATAAAGTGTGGTTTTGTGCCAGTAGGGCAGACAGAGGGACAGTGAGGTAAGGCACAGGAGGTGATTCAGCACATATCCAACATACCTTCCAGCAATTCAGGCATTATTCCTGAAGTTTTTTAGTTGTGTTATACCCTTCTGCATCTTCACAAATTGACTAGCATCAGGTGTATTTGAAATATGTCCTAAGTCTGTTAACTTTCAGGCAGTAAGGCATCCTCACCTGCTCATTTCACAGGGAAAAAAAAAAAAAAAACAAAACCAAAAGCCCCAAACAATAGAAAGGTCCCTGTGTGTGTTGACATCCTGCTTGTGAACCAATATTTTCACAAGCAATAGGCTTGGAGAGACAGGCCAATCAATGGATATGAACTGATTTACACTGAGCTAAAATTAGACCCAGTATCCCCATGGAAGTTATTACAATTAGCTACATAAACACACAGGCTCAGGTAATTAATTTTGTAGCACCATGGTGCCTAGAGGTCACATCTGAGACTGAGAGACATCTATGCTAAGCACTGAAAATACATCCAGCCAGACATAGCCCTGATCCTGAACAGCTTGCTGCTCATATAGACAAAAGGAACAAAGGACTGGGGACAGAAATCATTCTTTATTGCCTCCATGTCAGAAAAACTGGCCCAGAAAAATTGAATTGTCTTGCCCAACACTGCATAAGAATTATTTGGCAGGAATGAGAAGCAAATGGGGAACATCAGTATCCACTTCACGGGTCTGCCCTCCCTTTCTCTAGCACAAACTCTTTTTTTTTTTTTTTTAATCCAGGAGGCTGCTCAGACATAAAACAGCTCTGGACTCTTGTTTCTTTACATTCCATTACTACTCTTTTCAAGCACAACAGGAGCTTTTGGTTTTTGAGGTCTTTGATGAGCCTGTGTCCTGTCCGCCTCACCAGAGTGAAACACACCTCTGCTCCCTATTAAAATTATGTTTTTCAGCAAAATTTCAAGGCCTCAAATGCAGAAATCCATGATCTGCCACATCTCTGCTGACTGCTTTCACTTGGTTCAAGAGCTCCTGCATATTCTTCCTTAAACCCAGGAGTCCAGCTTTGCCTCCTTTGTGTACACTTGGAAATCAGCTCTGTAGAGAAATCTTGGCAAATCTCACTGCAAGGGGAGCAAATGCGTCTTATAAACCTTATAGTGGCATCTTCAGGTGTTACAGAATTTTGTGTTTCTCCCTCTACTGTCTCTCAACCTTGGTTCTTTCAAAATCAATGATAAAATGGTGATGGCTTTAATTTAATATAGAATTTCATCTTCTTCTCCAGAAAAGCAGTGCATGGTTCTCATAGTTTCTTTCCCCCTTTTTCTGCAGAGAAAAAAACCTGACAAGAAAGCTGAAAATCTGAGGTTTCAAAAGTACTATTCTTGAACCTCAGATCTGTATTCCAGACTTTGATAGATTCATTTTGCAGTCAATCATTTATCGTTTGGGTCTGAGGAGGTTTGAAAAATTGGCTGGAAATAAATAATCTGTTCTTCTTGTAATCTTAACTATGGAGTATTTGTAGTGATTCTGTAATGCAGACTTCTGTTTCCAGCAGTTTAGCTATAAAATATGACTTAATGTGAATCACTGAGTCCATCTGGAACTTCAACAAGTCAATGTCCATGCCATCTTCCTGGCCATAAAATTATTTTCTGCCTCTTTGCCAGGCTGAAAGTTCTAGGAAAGGTCCAACTGACAAATTACAGAACAGTGCATCAAGCAATATTTTTTTCCCAGATAGTCACATGTCTGAAACAAAATTTCCCTTTGGATATCATGAATATATATTTGAATGCATGCTTATTTCCTAGTTCTGGAATATTTATTTACCTGAAATCCTGCTGTGAACTGAAGACAAAGGTGGTCTCCTGGCTGAGAGAGTGAAGGACAAACCAGTTCTCTGAAGCAAGAACGAGATTTCCAACCATGGAAAAGCCTTTAGAGACACAAGTGAAGTTTTGGTCCCTGGCCCCAGTGTCACCCATCCTGGAAACCCTTCTGGTTTTATCCTTTCAGACAGGTCAGTGAGAGCGCAGTGGGAAATTGCAATTTCAAAACAGGCGCCCACCACACAGTGCTCTCAGCAGAGCAGCCTGTGATTGCAAAGGGAAATCTAACACTGCTTCTGGAGCCCTTGCAAAATTCCTTCAGGTCCCAACACCTCTGCCTGTGCCAGTGGTTTGGTGCTCAGACCTGGAGCATGCAGCTGCCCACGATAACCCTAAACCCACTGGGGGCCACTGCGAAGAGCCATGAATGAGAGATACTTTCCATTTCCAGCCCCGTGTCATATGAATGGAAATTATGCAACTTGCTCAGGCTGGTGCAGTGTGGGGCTGTGCATTTGAACAGGAACACAGGAGCTGTTTTCTGTTTCCTGTGTTTGAGAGCAGTGCAAGCACAATCCGGGGCCTTCTGCAGCGCCGCTCGCCCAGACACTCTTTCTTTAGGAAAGCAATTGGGGAAGAACAACAAAGAATTCTCCTTGTAGAAAAGGTTGTGGTTGCCTTGCCAGCTCTCAAAATTAAAACTATGTTCCAGTCAAAAATGCCTATTCAGGCTGACATCAAAGAGAAAAATGCAAGCAGGTCAGGGAGTTTAATTTCCATGGCACTGGCGTTTGTGATTCACATGTCAGGCGCAGTAATGACTTACATGCCCATTGGCAATAATGGAGCAAAGGGCCAGCACAAAGGGACACAAAGGGAAAGGATCCCGAGGTAGCAGGGACAGGAAGGAGCCCCTTGAAGTCGGGTGGTGTCAGTGGGAGCACGGGCTGCTGGTCCCTCTCACAATTTCCATCAATGACAACCTTGTGGAGCACCCTGGCCTGGGTTGAGGCTTTTGGGAATGATGCTCATGGGGTGCCTGATGCCAGAAGGCTCCTTTTCATTGTGGAGAGAGCGGCTCCTTTTAAATGCCCTGAACCTAGTGGGTGAATCCCAGAAATCTGGGTCTCAGGGCATATTTCCTGAATCCTTTGAGGTGTGGTCTCATACCAACTTTGTAACTTCTCAAAATCTCCATTCCAGGTGAAGGGCTGTGTTGTGAGATTTGAAAGCAGGAGGTATGTAAACTTTTTAACAGTGTCTGTATATTCTCCTACTACTCCTTATTTGCTTTTCTCATGGGACGATCCAAGTAGGCATTACACACTGTTGATAAATAGATTTTCAGCCTATTTCATTTAACCATTACTGCATTTCCATATCAAAGATTTTACCCTTGGCATGCCCAAGCCTATTTTATTTGTAATCTATTCTCAAATGAGGAGTTTGGAATGTTTTTTTTTCATTCTGTGTTTCATCTGCAAGGTACTGCCCTCATGTTATTTTTTAAGATGAGAACTTATACACCACCACAAGTCATTGTACAACTCATTGGCTCTTATTTATTCTGGCCTCCTAATCTAACACCATTTCTGTGTTGAAACTTGTTGCTACTTTTTTTCCAAGGATACACCATAGGATATTAAGCATGTGCTCTATATCAAAGTGCAAATATAAACTGGTTGATAGTCTCTAGTCACACCCTGGATAGGTGTGGCATTTGGGAATTTTTCACTTGCTGGCTGGAGATCAGAATGTGCTTAACATGGCTCCACACACAGGATCTTGGTTGGGGGAGAGAAATGGTTGGGGCTTTTTGGGGTTTGGGTTTTGGGGTGGCGCTTTTGTTTTGTTTTGGTTTTTTGGGTTTTTTGGGGTTTTTTTTGTGTGTGTGTATGTTGTTTGAAGGGTTGAGAGCTAAATAGTTGTACCATTTCCAGAAACAGATTTTTACATGTTTGGCTATATTTAGAGCTGCAATTGGGAGATGTGAGGGTATGATAACCCAGTGCCTCACTGTCTTTCCTCTTCTCTATCACTTTGTGATGGACAGGCTTGATTCTGGAGTCAGCCTAAGGCATGGTGCAGGGCTGCACTACTCCAAGAGAAACTCCAAGGAGGAAGTATGACTCAGAGAGCTGCAATTCTTCCACAGTTCCTCCTTGTTCCAGCCAGAGAAGTAAGTTACCTTGGGGTTTGAGCTGCTAGACTGAAGTTTGCTTCTCTCCTGGTGCTCACAAGCCTCAGCTTGCAGGACAGAAAGAAGAGGGATAAAAAAGAGAAACACTGATTGGGGCATTCCTGGTGAAAATGTTCAAAATCAGCATTCCCTCACTGGTAGTGCAGCTCTGAGGCCTGAGGACATCCAGTGATGCAGGATCTGTTTGCAAATGATGCACGTGACTCTTTCACCTGCCTGACATTCTGCTCAGCATCAACGTGCTCTGGAGAAAAACATAAAATAAAAATAACAACAATCAAAGAATTCACAGCCTATTTTAAATGTGCTTCTTCCTGAATGGCAGAAATGCTGTGCTATGGAGGAATCTTCAACTGAGCACTGTTTAAAAAGAATTTTTAATGTGGCAGTAAAATACTGTGGTAACTGAGACAGCGTCAACTGAGAGCACAGGCTAAATGCTGCAAGATAAAGGGGGCCAGGAAAACAAGAGAGAAATTTATCCATATGCACAACAGCTAGATGATCCAGTTAGGAATAAGACCTTGTTATTAAACCCTGTAGGATTACCAGGGATAAATTTTCAGAAAGTATTTTGCAGTTAAAAAAAACCCAAAACCAACAACAAAAAAACAACGAAGCAAAACCAGGAGCAAGAATCAACTTCAGAAAACAGATCTGGCCCTCATGTGGTGTTCAGCAGCACAGATACACACTTCCTGCCTGAGTTATATCAGTTTCAAAAATAGCCTGTGAAAGAAGATTCAGGCGATTGGAGCAACTTCTGCTTTCAGCAAAGTGGACTGAAGCATGGAGCTGAATTTATACCTCCATGTGGGATTTGAGGTATCCACATGGATAAAGCTCATCCTTCTGCTGTCAGCTCTGAATGGCATCAGTGCTAATTCACCTGGGTACCTGACAGAGATCTCCAGAGAGATATAGAAAGAGAAACACCATTCACTTGAGCTGGTCTTTATTCCTACACCAAAAATAAAGATGTAAAGGAAGCCTGCAGTTCAAACGGGCAAAAAGTTGCTTTTGTTTTGCATTGGTTTATTCAGGTATTTTAAACAGGCTTAGTTAAAATAATCAGTTGAGCCTTTCTGACAGCTTTGTAAGAAAGCCTTATGTGACTAATTCTTAAATATCATCAGACAGCAGGCTAATTGTGTCCTGGTGCACATTGTTGCCCCAGGTTGCAGATGACTTCCTGTGTTGAAGCGATGACCTGAGAGCGATATCCTCGTGGACAAGGAAATATCACCTTCCAGTCCTGCTGGCTCTCAGACTAATCTGTGAGAACCCCCCTCAGCTGACAGCCTGTGCTCAGCCAGGTTATTATGCACATTCAGGATGCATTAAGCTCATACAGCTTCTAAACTACTGGGTGGGTTGGAGCTCACACAGCCAGCTGATTTAGTGATACCTCTGGTGCTAACAAAAATGGGATATACTGGACCTGCCAGGAGTGTTGCCTGTGTAGGTATGTAATAAATGTGCTTGGATGTGTTTAATCATACAGATATGCAATGGGCACCTTTACCACCCTCTGTAGTATCTGTCCCGTTCTCAGTGCTTAGCCATGTCCCTTTTGACAGGGGATAATACTTTGGAAGAGCAAACATTCAAATTTCTGAACGCATACTCAGTCAAAAATATGGCAACAGAACAATTAGTGGACCAAGGCATGTTCCCTTTTGAACAGAAGTAAATTCAAAATAATTCCATTAAGTCAAGTCAGGGGACAACTTACTCTCCCTAATACGTAACATCATAAAACTGGCTGGATGATTCACTGTAAACAGTTCAGTGAAAATATTATCAGTTTTGTATACCCTTCCTTTTTCTTTTCTCCATATTCCTCTTTCTCTTCCTCATCCCCTTTTTAGCCTTTTCTGCCTTGTGATGCCACACAGAGAAGACCTAAGAACCAGAGTAAGGCAGAATGATAAAGGACAAAAAAAAAAGCCACTGCTGGAAGTGCAGAAGATGGTGAAATACCAATAATCCATGTTGATATCTGACATGGCTAACAAAGGAAAGGCTCATTCCTTGTGTTGTCTGGGTTCCTGAGAGTGCCCCTTGCCTGCTCCCTTGTACAATATAGCCTGGATAAAATGCAGCTGCAAGAGGGAAAAGGTGACACTGATCCTGCTCTGAACAGGAGTCAGTGCTGTGCTCATCACTGCAGTGCCTGAAAGCAGGACATCCCATTGCTGCTGCAGGACAAAGTTCATGGAATATCAAGTGTTGATAATCTGTGCTCAGAGTCTGTAAATGTATGTACAAATGGGTCACATCCACAGCTGGCATCTGTCTGGCTCCAGATCTGGTCCAGTAAGTTTCTAAAGAGTAGTTCACGACAGACCATTGAAAACTTCCAAAGGAAGTCCCAGGGCACATGACAGAAATGGCCAAGTGGGACAGCACAGTAAAAGAAAGAAATCCTGTGGGTTCATTTCTTTAAAGCATAGAAGTCATTAATCATTTCTATTCCTTTCCATTTGAAACAGCTGCCTGCCTGCATTTGCTAAGTAACTGCTTTTTCTAACCACACAGCAACTAAGTTGTGGGCCCCAGAATGCTCATGCTTCCAGATATTAATAAACAATTTCCCTCCTTCACTGTGTCAATGAAAGCACGTTAACATTCTCAGCATCTGGTTTTGGTTGAGAGACAAAACTCTGATGGTTCCACACTTTATGAATTCCTTCCCCCCAAAAATCTTTCTTACTGGTTATAAGCAGTAAGCCTTCAAGTGGGGTTGAAGAAGTTCAAAAGCTTGGAGTGAAATATCTCAGTGGCCTTCTACCTGTCACTTGCCATGCAGGATGTCGCTCGCTACCAAATTAAGAAAGCGATGCTCTCCTGTCGCTCTTGTCTGCCCATCTCCTGGCGAGAGCGAGCGACATTTCCCACGTCAGCCCGGTCCCCGCTGTCATCCCGGCGGCTGCAATGAGCGGAATGCCAGCCAGCAGGTGGAGACGCATGAAAGCAATCCCCGAGCGCGGACAGCCTGCCTCGACACCGCATTCCCACAGCCCCGGCCGAGCCAGCCAGAAAACATCGCCATTGGCTCCACGGAAAAGTGCAGAGCTAAAAACCTTGGCTGGCTGACAGGACGTGTGACGGAGCAGCCCCGGCTGAGGAGGAGCCGTGCAGCACCTTTCATGTCTCAGCGAGTCAGGGCGGGAGGGAGGGATGCTGGGGGCTGACCTCGCTTCATTCAGTTTGTTCAGCAGCTCGGAGCTGCCTGTCAGCCTCAGCTGGGCTGGGTGATGCGGGAGCCACACGCGAGCTCCGGGCCGGCCGCATTCCCGGCGGGCGCATCCCGGCTGCGCATCCTCGGGGCTCCCCTGGCCCAAAGGCTTTCCCAGCCCTTTGCTGCAAAAGCGCAGCCTGGGATGATGTGGAAACAGCTCCGCTTCCTCTGTTCCTCTCAAAACTCCTCCCACCCCGCGTTTCCTCTTTCGGAGTGGAAACACCATTGTGATGGCTATTTCTGAACCGTCCCTGCCCCGCTCGGGAAGTGCGGGGGGATGCAGGAGTGCGAGGGGGGTGAAAGGTATCTCGGGAGTTATTTTGGGAGCGGGGAAGGTATTTACATGAGTCCGGGAGCAAATCCGGGGATAATTCTGTGTCATCTTCAAGCCAGTGGTTAAGTTCCTATCTCTAATCTCCCGACAGACGATAAGAAACTGCAGTGCTGGGTCTGCAGAACACCTGATGTGAACTGATTGACTTCAGTGGAAATAGGCACACAGTGGGAGCCAAGCCTAAATGCCATGCCACAGAATGCTGGCAAGCCCTTCCCTTACACCAAAAATGATTGCCTCAAAAATGAGGCTGTGAGAGACAAATTTTAAGTGACAGCATCCACACACAGGTATGGAAAGAGGGAAGGAGATGATGTAAAGTTAGGAGAGCTTTGAAAACTGCAAAAATCACCTGCAAACATTTTGAGAGACTCCAGTGTTTGAACACGTGATGTTCTGTCAAATTATGTTCATTGTGGAGATAGCTGAATATACAGTGTCTTATTTTACAGCTCCAGACCCCCCCAGCACTTCATCACTTGTGGCAAGTTTATTGGAGTTTGTTGTTTTTCCTTTAAATGAGAAAGGCTCTTCAAATCTTGAAAATGCAGTTTCAGTGTTCCAAAATGAATGTGTCTTGCAGCTTTTCCATCCTCTTGGATTCTTCTCCCCCTCCACACTGCCTCTTGCACTCTTGCCTTTGGGGAGCAGAGTTTAACATGCTGCTGAGGAGATAGCCTGCATGCAAAGTCCCTCAAACATAAACACACTTCAGGAGCAGATTCCCCCAGCCTGCTTCCAAATGTGGAAACCACATTCCATCTGCACCCTTATCAACTGGTCAATAGCTGGGATGTTGAATGGACATTCCTGAAAGCGAAGATTATGAAAACATACATTGCTGCTCAGCAGTGACTCCCCAGCTTCCCAACTCTCTCTGCCCAAAGTGGCCCAGGCTGGGGACTTGGAGAGTGCTGTGCAGGAATTTGTCACACTGAGCTGCAAAACTCTCTTCAGGTGGCTTCTCTGGTGCTTAAGAAGCCCTGTGTTCATTCAACTCAGGTATTATTCTGCTTTTGCTGTCCTTTTAAAAGCTTGTTGTATCTTACCTTATAAATGATACATGATTATAAGAGGTGTTTTTTTAAAACCTGTCTCTGATTTTCCACTCAGGTTTGCAGCACTGAGGTGATACCAATGGCTCCTGGGCTGTCACCCTGACAGACAAATCAGAGGCCATGTGAGCAAACTTGTCACACACCCTGCCTGATGATAAGGCAAGTTATCACCATTATTCTTTGACCTATTTTTTGGCTTGTAAATGACTGGGTCTGAATTCCTAGCCAGAGCCTGAAGATATTGTTTACTGATCTATTGTATAGGATTGCCTTGGAGGAGTTAGCATTTGTCTTAGGTGACTCACAGATTGCTCTGATGATGGAGATGTGCTTTGGTTTGTCCTTAGTGCATCTCTCCTGCTCTTCATGTGCATATATGCCCATAAATATAATATATATAAACAGAAGAATTGGTTTTGCTTTCATGACATACCCTTCGATTTATGGGGGGGATTGTTTTTTAAAGAACCGTTGTTAGTCAAGCAAAAGGTACTGAGGCAGACAGAAAGAAACTACCAAAAGTATTTGAAATAGAGGGCAGTTTATTATTTAGGACAGTGGGATAAGGGTGCAGGAGAGTGGAAATTCAAGTGCTGAATCATGTGGATATGCTCAGTATGCAAAATTGTTTTATCTACGTGATGACTCAGTTCCTTGTTTATGAGAGGAGGACAAAGCTTAACAGCCTTGTTAACAAAATAAAATCTATGAATCCATATGAATGAATATGGACTGTGGACATGAAGGTGATGGCAACTTACTCAGAACTTACCCAGTTTATCCCTCCCAGCCAGACCTTGCTGCTGGAGATAATTCTGGATCCTGCCTTAAACAATATTCTGTTGAAGATCTTGTAAAATGTTGGTCTCTGTGGTACCTGTTCAAACTGAAATTAGGTCCTCATTGGGTTGTGACATAAGACAATGAAATGAAACTAAAGATGTAACTCCAAATGTACAGTTTTTGGGCAAAACACCAAAGTAGTTGTCCCAGAACAAAGTGGGTCTCTAACAGAGAAGTGTTTGCACCAATCAAATACATTAATGGAGGAATACAATTTTTTGAAGGATCAGTTTGAAAGGTGTTTTTGAAGAACCTAATTTTGCTATACAAATACTATTCAGCTGCAGGCTATGGATCCTTAAGATCTACTTCCAGAGAGTACCAGGTGCTATTTAACATGAAATAAGGATTTTCTCTCAATCTGAAGTTCAATTGCCCATATTTTCTCTATCCCACCCTCAGTTTCCTGAGACACAAGGATGTATCTTGTACCTGTATATTAATGGCAACATTTGGTTTCTGTTACAAACCTCTCTCCCCACAAGTACGTGGTGGTGTCATGTAGAACGCACATTCCCATAATCATTTCATATGTTTGCAGTCTTAAAAATAAAGTTTATATAATGAAAATACAATATAATTATACACATGGGAGTTCTGGTTTGGAAGAGGTTCAGCAGAATTCTTTGATAAAACAAGCCCCCGACCACAAAAGCTGCATGCAGTGATTTGACAGTCAAACATGTATAATCACTTACTCCAAATTAAAGGCAGTGTCACCAGGGTAAGAGCAGCACACTGAAATCCCTTCTGTCACTTTTGGCCAGCTAGTGGCAAATCCTGTAAACCTAACCAAAATGCATCCTTGAATAAACTTTGAGGAACTTTTTAAAAAAGGTGCTTGGGGTGGTGGGTTATATAGGGAAAAGGGAGTGCAAAATATCTTTTTATACAGGGTTCTTTTATGATACTAATTGACCTCTCATCAGCATGGTCCTTTTTTATTTTTTTTTTTTTTTGCTTTGCACCAATTTCTAGTATCCAGAAAAGGACAATTTTTTTTCAGAGAAAAAAAAAATAATCTCATTAGGCAGAACAGAGATGTCAAAATCTGTTGTGAAGTTCAACACCCTATGGTTTAGGTGAGATTTGCAATTTGGTGTTCCTGCCAACATCTCTCTGCAAAACACACAAACCCATTTTCACTCCACCACAACTGCCCCTTTGGGCAGAAAGTTCATGGGCAAGATGCTCCATGGGTGCAGGATTTTGCAGCTGCACTGAGAGCAGCAGGATGATGCTGACTTACCCCAGATACGGATCTGGTTCTCAGCATGTCTCAGTCTGAATTCACAGAGCGTGCAGTAATGCGGAATGAGGAAGTGACTTTTGTGAAAAGCATTTTTGGAAAGGAAAACCAAAAATGATGGATGTACCACTGGGGCAGAGGGAGTGGAGCCTGCCTCAAAGAAGACCTTGTAGAGCTGCCAACCTTGCCACAAAATGGGCTGGTGCCCTCAGAGAGGAGGGGGAGGTTTCTCCGGGACAAATGCAGCCACACCAAGCGCCCTAATAACCACTTTGTGCATATTTTTATGTACCGTCACATCAAAACCAGACAGAACTTCCAAAACATTTGAATTTGACCCATCACTGATTAATGGAAGGAGGAGAAGGAGAATGGGTGGGAAGAATAGTCATTGTGAACTGCCATAACACTGGGCAGCAAGCCATGCTATTCAACAAATGAGACAATACATTAAAAAACAAACTCTGTTTTCAGGGGCCTTCTATATATATCAAGAGCTTGATTCACAGACACTGAATTTAATGGGAATCTTTCCTGTGACTTTAACCAGCTACTGGCCCTGCTGTTACCAAAAAGGAATTAATACAAGTTTGCACTTACTCAATGTCTCATTTAGAAGATTGTAAGGTTGAATAAAACACCAGTAGTTTATTGCTTATTGAATCTAATTAGTCAGAGTGCACACTCATTTTGCCCACCTGTCTGTAGGGTATTTCACCATTGGAGCTATTCATAAGCCAATAGCAGAGAAAAGATTTTAAAAAGACAAAAAGTGCATGTGATGACAAGAAAAATAGTTAATAATTTGTGTTCCACCTGACATTTAAAGCTCTGCAAACATAATTAGCTGGGGGTTTGAGTTGGAGAAATCTGATTTTCAAATATTGGATACCTTTTTATAGCTTCTTTCTGTTTCTTTCCCTCTAGAAGCAATTAGCTCAATCATATTACAAACCTTGTGTCTTCAGCTCTGCAAGTGACCATATTGCCATTCCAGTTCAATGTGCAGCAGTCCTTTGTGAGGAACAGGATTGTTCAATTCCATAGGAGTTTAGGATGGGGAGGGTAAATCATCCTCTTCCTGACCCAACTGAGCAAATGGAAAAGGTGACCCTCCTCCTTTTGCCACAGCTTTGTTGGAGGTCCTGCCTCCACCAATCTATGAATTGAAACTTGGAAATTACTTAGCTGTGCTGGGTTAAATGAAACTTTGCAAATTACTTAGCTCTGCAAAGTTAAATTCTCAGTCTAATTAGGGGAATTAATTTCTCCTGGGAGCTGTAACAAATTTTCCCCAAGTTGGCTCATCAGGAAAGACCAAGCTGTGAGGGTACCTGTGACAACTTGCTGTTTCCACAGGCAAAGAGGGGCAGTCACCCGGAAAATGGAAAACAATTCCTCATGCCCACTTAAAGGTATTTCCTCCAGGATGTTCTTGGACAAAGTTTCTGTAAATACACAAGGCAGTCATTAGATCCTCAGACCTGTTCAGCAAAGCTCCCTTGATCAAGCTTAAAGTGTGCAATAAAACTCAACAGTTTTCCAGATAATCTTAACTATTTCCAGATAATCTTAACCACCTTGGCACTTCCATTTTGCCAAGGACTTCCCTGGAATGGCTGGAGTATATCCCACAGTATTTCTCTCTGATTTTGGGAATTTGAAGCTGCAGCTACACTGATTCCACTAGATCAGCAGAAATACTTGTGTTTTCCTTCACCAATCACTTATTTTCTCTCTTATATTTGTGACGTCATTAACAGAAAATTGATATTTAGTGTCATTAAGGATCAGGACTAAAGATATTTGTGGAGCAGAATTTTGTCAGTGAGCCAGTCACAGCTCAACTGAAATGATGTTTTGGTGTTTCTACAGCACAGGAAATGCTTGTATCACTTTTCCCCTTCCTCTCATATGTAAATGCAAGCATATTTAATATCCTGGAAACTTCCACTTGGTAATGTTGGCAGAAAGTGACACTGCTGACCTCAAGTGATTGCTTGACACTGGGAAATCAAATGGCAGCAGCAAATAAGGGTGACACTGAAGTTACTGTAAATATTGTCATTCCTTCCATGGCAATATGTGCCAGTAAAGAAAAAAAAATTCTCCTCATCATACTTCATGTAAATATCACAAGGATTATGTCTGTGTTTCATCCAAGAAATGCCAGCTTCAGCAGTTTCAGTGTAGAAGACCAGAACAGTTCATATCCATTGAATTCTACACTTATGTACACCTGAAATACCACAGATGTAGATCTTGTCACTTTTCACTCTTCATAGCAGAAAGGTTTTTTTTTATTATTTTGACTTTTCTGTGTTTCTGAAAGGATTTTTTCCCTCTCTTTTTTTTTTTTTTTTTTTTAATTACAGAAGAAATGTTTAATCTGTTTAATCTCCTTGTTTAGGGCCAGCAGTAGTTCCTTATCCAAAAGCCAGTGCAGAGGTCCTCACTATATCCAACTGACATTTTTTCCCTTACCCAGGTAAAGGTCTCAGCATGTACTGAAGTTTAAATACAAACTTTAGCTCAGATTGGGATACTTTCCAAAGCAAAATCCTAAATTTTAGCTCCTGCTAAAAATTTTGGGGACAAAATGTAAGGAGAAGCTCAGAAAATTGCTGGGAAAAGTAGATCCCTGGAGAAAGGCAAACAACCTGGCTCCCTGTTGACTTTGCCTGGGTCAAAGGGAAAAGGTGAGTCACTGGCTTCTGCTTACATTTTTTCTTTCATCTTATTGATATCAGGAATATAAGTCTAGCTCTCCAAGGTTTTCTGCCTGAGTTCCTCTCTTTGCTCGCCTGCCTTCCCAAGACCAGTCCATTTCCTCTCTTTTATCTTATACTGCAACATTCAGCTCTGCTTGTTGAAGGGGCTTGAGCTGACTCTGTGCAGAGGTAATGGCTGCTTGAAGGAAGAGCTAAATGTTCATTAATAAAGGCATTTTGGCACACAATTAGGTAAAAGAGTTCCAGCCACATTGCAGGAAAACAGGCATTTTCATTCTTCCTGTTTTTCAGTAAGTCCTTGAAGTAAATGATTTGATATTTGGAAAATAAAGAGGCTCCTACATCTCTGTTTCAAGAACTGCCTGGATGGGAATGGTCGCTGCTGGTGAACTTCCTTGGAAGTGTGGAAGTTTCATGATTGTCTCATATCATTTGGCTTCATAATTGTTGGTAATGGTCAGGGTTTCCATGCAGGAGGAAATGTTGGAGGCATCAGCAGGACTCCCAAGGCCTTCAAAGCCAGCACAGTTCCATGGTGATGTTCCAGCAGGATCTCCTGGGCTTTTCCTGGGAAGGACATGGGGCTCTTAGATGTGGAACCACTGGTGGAAGTGAGACAAGCTGCTAATCTTGAAAAGTGTAGAAGTTTCATGATTGTCTCATATCATTTGGCTTCATAATTGCTGGTAATGGTCAGGGTTTCCACACAGGAGGAAATGTTGGAGGCATCCAACATTTTTGAAGGATTTTTGGCTGAATGCCTGGTACCAAGGGCAGGCCCTTCAAACCCATCATGGTTCCATGGTGATGTTCCAGCAGGATCTCCATCCTGGGAAGAACGTGGGGCTGTTGGACGTGGAACCACTGGAGGAGGTGAGAGAAGCTGCTAATCCTGAGCAGCCCCACACACACCCCCTGCACACCCAGCCAGGCTGGACCTCCAGTCCTCAGCCTCCTCCATCTGCTCTGGGGATCCCTTTTGACTTATCTCTTTTTTAAAGGCAGCGATTATGCGCAAATCAAATGAGTCTGTTTCTTTAGGCCCATTAATTATTACATTCAATTTACATTTTCTGTTTACTTTTTCCCTTCTCTATGGAAGCTATTGAAGGTCTGACGATTCAGAATGCTCTGGGAACACTGTGTGGCTTTCCTTCTTGTTTGCCCATTGTAACAGAGCTCATTTTTCAGTGGAGGTTTCCCATTATTTCCAGGAAAAATGTGGTCAAACCCATGTACTCCCAAACCTTTTGATCTCCTGAATCCTCTTCATATCCCAGATAAAAAAGTCAGTGATTAAGACAGAGTTCCTAAAAGGACACATAGTCAGGTTTCCCTTTGACCAAAATGGTTTCCCAGTGAATCAAACCTTTCTCAGCTCAGGGGGGGCCTGACAATAGGCCCTGAAAAGATGGATAGAGCAATTGTCCTGCTTAGTGATCCACGAAAGGAAAGGGGTCCTTAGTGAAGGCAGACCTACAGTAAGTCTGACCTGACACTGCAGGAGTAAGACAATGAAAGGTCAAGGGGACTAACGAGAGGAAAAATGCGGACAATGGGTGCCACAGCCAGCACACAGCCCCTGCCACGCAGACTATGGGCCAGCAGCCCTAACTGCCTCACACATGTGAAGGGCAACTGAAGCGGAAAGAACTTGAAGTTTCCTTCTTAAGAATTGTGGCCCAGCACCTCCAGGATTTACCCAGGCCTCACAGAGAGTCAAAGTGATGCAGCTAGGCCCGAGGTGAATGGAGAAGTAAAGATAATCTAATTGGGGAGGAGAAAAATATAGATGTATTTTAGACCAAACAAAAAGGGCAACTGCTTGGCAGTTGGGATCTGCAGCAAGTTCCCAAGGCATTTCGTGGGAGGAACCCCACAAAAAAAGAGAAAACTTTTGCCTAATTATTTGAAAAAAGCCCCAACAACTCAATATTGATATATGTGGGACTTGCAACCATCATATTTTTTTTTGCTGCATTCACAAAAGTTCCGTAGTTTACAGTATCTAGGGCTCAGCTGAATTTCCTTCAAGCACCCAGCAATTGTTTCTTTCTGTGTGTGAAAGAATCCTGGTCCTTGTCATCTGTCTGGAGACAAAAAGGAGAAATCTCTGTGGCTTCTGCAGGCATCCCCTGTCCTCAAAGGGAGTAATAATCTCCATTATTGCTTCTTGTAGCTGGGCCTTACCCTCCTGAACCAGCCCCTTCCTCCTTAGGTCAGACCTAAGTGCTACCTTTGAATGTATACACCAACAAGACAAATTTAGTTTAGTTAACAAATAACATTTTAAAGGCTTCATCAGGGGACTCAGAAAGAAAGTCTACCTCGATTATATTTGTCATAATAGCTGAATGTTTTTTCCATTCTAAACCACATTTTTCATCTTTTCAGTGACCAGGTCTTTTGATAGCAGACACAAGCATTGAGGTTTGTCAGTTATCATTTCTGTGGCAGGAACTGGCAGGTGGAATAGACATTTTCTTACCCATAAAAGCAAAATAAAGCGGTATTTTAATATTTGACAGGTTCAGGTAAGACAACTTGTTCTTCTACAAAAACTTGCAGAAAAATTGCACTTTCCCAACATTGCTAAAATCAGATATAACTGTACAGAGAAGGAATTGGGATGGTAGTGTTGGTTAGAGGATGGCACATGGAAGTTAAACAGCACCTGGATTTTATTCCCAGGTCAGTTTCTGGCTTGTTGTGTGATCCCAGACAAAGCCCGGGAGCTCATCTTCTCTGCCTGGAAATCAAATCCAGTTTCTTAAGGAACTTTTTGGATCTTGGGTTAGAGGTACAGCAGATTATTACTTTCACCTATGTATTCTTTACTTTCACCTATGTATTCTATTCTGTTATCAAAGGAAGTGAAAATTTAAGAAGCATGTGTTGGGCTGAGGAATGGTGTGAATTTCAACTGGCATTAGGCAACTAATGAAAATTACAATTGAAGAATAAAATATTTTTCCTTATTCTGAGATGATGGCTGAATCTAACCCAAATTCTTTTAAAAGCCATCTCAATTGGAAACTATTAGGTAATTTCTTTGGAGAGTGGGGAAGGGGGTAGATGATATTCCCTCTACAATTACTGGGCCTTCTATAAGTGAAATGATCTCTTTGCATTCCAGTGATGACCCCAGCCATGGATGAAAGCCGAGTTTCCCATCCGACCCCTTGTTTTAAGTTTCCACCTGTGTAACTCTGCATTGTGGTCATTAACCCTCTAGGGCCTGTAGGTGAGCACAGCACTGAGAGAAAATGAAAGGTGGAGCTCTCCTTTAAGGAATCTGCAGTTTAATGAGCGTTATTCCCAGAGTTAACTCCATTTGGGCCAGAAGGAATTCCTCTGGAGATCAAATTCTAAAGTGGTGACTGCTTACAAAACCTGTGGGGTTCCAAAAACCCAGGCAGGGAGGGAGGTAGGTATTTCTGCTGTGCTGGATGGGATAATTTGTCTGAAGAAAGAGAAATGAGTGCACATGAACGTGTGGTAGAGCCAAGCCAGCCTGGCCTGGCTTGGCTCTACCACATCAGAAACACCATCAGCTGCAGCCTTGCTCTGAAGGCAGCACCTAAACCAGATGTGAAACCCAAGCAGATCCCTCTTGGATCCTTCCTGTGTGTCAGGCTCTGTCCCCAGGCACCCCCCCCCGGGCCTGGCAGAGCATTTTCCATCAGGCAGAGCTGCTCCATCCACCCTTTGCCTGGTTGCTCCGCATGACCCAAATTTTCTGGTTGCTCAGTACCCAGATTTTAACTGCCACACATACTGCAGGTGTGATTCATGCCTCCAGACACAAGGTAGGTGCATAGCTGAGACCCAGTGAATCATGGTGTGGAAGTGTCTGTTTTTTTCCAGTGACTTTAGCTCAGATGGAGGAATGAAGAGCAGCTGAAGCATGGTGGGACTGCTCCTACAGCACATGCCTGTTATTTCAATTTTTCAGATCATGTTTAGACACATCTCAAGATCTGGAAGGGGGCGGTGACTCTTCTAATCATTCTGCTGGCCAGGGCTTTGCAGTGTGTTTTTGTATTAAAAAAATAAGCGACGTCACACAAGTGCAATTGACCTGTAAAAGCCAAATAAATCTGGGCTCCTTCTCTGTAGGTGATAAGGACTCCTGTGAAGCTCCTTTCTGATTATCACAGTTTTTTTAATTGAGTTTAATTAGCCATTAAAATAATTTCCCCTGTTTTCCCTCTGTAGAACACTTTAAATCAAGATGATATATTTTTCCAAAAGATATGCTCCAAATCAAACAGGGATTGATTCCAGGGGGCTCAGGAGGCTGAGGCACCCGCACTCATCCCTTGCAGCCCTCTCACTTCCAAGCAGGTAATGGGAGCCACTGTGGATTTTCCATGCAGGATGCTGGGGTGAAGGAACAGAATGGGATGAATTGGGAGGCTCCATTGCCCCCAGACTGGCTGGATCACAATTCCTTTAGAGGGTTATGTCAAGGAATGTTGTCAAAAGTTTGCCAGAAGCTCAGAAATCCTTAAAATTAACGTACCAGAATTCTCTTTGATCATTAAATGTTCATTTTTCTTATTTCCAAATTCTTCCAAGGCATATTGTGAGTGAAATGAAGACCTACTAAAAATTATTTTTAGAGGTGAAGAGCTACAATCTTTAATATGTTCCAAAAACTTGGTTTCATTTCTCACCAGGAAGGATTTCTTTTTGTCCTTTAAAGGGGAACTTTGCTACATGGAGCCCCAATTGTAACATTTAAACCCAGCTGAATCTGAGGATAATGAACATTTTGCTGTATTAAGTCAAATATTTGGGCCAGATACTGCAATCAGTCTGCCCTAGACTGATTGTGAGCAGTGTGAGTGTCAGTGTGAGTGCCATATCTAGGTCAGCTACAAAATCAGGTGATTTTTTACAGGAGATGCATTCTCTCAGAATATGTTACGATTTGCAGGGCTCCCACAAGGCCGTACCCCAAGCATTTAGTGAAATAATGTGCAAATCTAACTGTGTTTCATCCAAAGAGGAGGAAGCAATGGCAGCCAAGATAACTGAATTTGCAGGTCTGTTCTGTTCTGGTGTATGAGGAAACAAAGAGTGCAAGTTTCCCTCTAACTGAGCACAGCTACAGTAATTGCTTCAATAACACAATGTTCTCCACCAGCTTTTGGTCAATATCTGGCATTAATAACCCTGTCAGGATTACCCTGATTAATGAAGAGTAATTCATGCCAATCAGGCAGTCTGTGAGGTGGCCAGTGCCATGTTAACCAGCTCAGTTCTTCTCAAATATCTCCTGACACTGTGGCCCTTTGTGAAAGGACAAGACCAAGCAGGACAGTAAAAATTGCTGTATAAAGGTTAATTACTCACATGCCTGTTCTTTCTCACTGTTACCATTTGGTTCTCTTTCATCTCCCTGCTTGAATTTGCTGTTTTCTTTGCTCAGTTCTCAATTTGCCCCTTCACTTGCTGTTTTTTTTCACTGAGCACAGATCATCTCTCATTACTGATCTACCACTGCTGATACCTTATAATTTTTTAGCACCTTCCACTGACTTATTTTGATATTTTTCCTGCCTACTAACCCACAAAAATGCCTCAATAACCTCTCTGAGTAAGGACTGCTCTGTCTGCTTCTCCATGTAGGTCAGCTCCACTGAGCTGGGTTACAGTTCATGACTTGCCCAAGGTTACACAGGAAATGTGTGGCAGAACTCAGAATGGAAACCAGATTTCGCGCTCTCCTGCCTTAACAACAAGGTTATCCTTTCTCTTTGTGACGCTTTTGGGCAGTTCCTATAGATCTACACATATGTTTCAAATGAGTTAAATTTCCATGAACTTGGTGCTTCCAACAAAAGTAGGTGAGTAAACAAGAAAAGGGCTAAATTGTGGGGAAATGGCAAGAGCTGCTGCTGGGAGATTTGCATACCTGGTCACAGCAGTTGTGAGCATAAATAACTAATTGATTACATGCATAATTGTGGGAACGGCCCATGCAATTTTACTGAAGATTCAGACCCAAATTCACAGAAGGGTAACTGGAGAAAAGAAGTTAAAAGTTTAATTTGATTCACATGGCTGGTGAGCATGGGCTCAAGCCACTGAGGATGCTGTAACTGGGCTGAGGTCTGGTGTGTGCAGCTCACAGACCTTGCTGAGCACATGGTCACCCTGACAAACTGCCTTAAAATGGGGTTTAACTTGCATTTTCCTTCACTGAACCAAAGAGTGATTTTCCTCTCATGCCCTTTAAGAAAACAGGTAGATATGTTCCCCACTCTCATTTGTGTGATTTGTTCACTTTGTCTTTCTAAAGCAAATACTATTAGGAAGTCCGGGGATTTTTAAGGCTCTTTCCATTTGCCAGTGGCTTGAAAACTGAACCCCATGATGAAAATTGAACCCCATGATGAAAACTGAACCCCAGGATGAAAATGGAACCCCCTGATGGTTAGAACTTTGTTAAATAAAAGTGCTAAGCGATGAAATGAGATGCTGAGCAGTGGCACAAAGAGGCACCCTCAACGTGAGCATCCCCCGAAGAACTCCACATTCTGCTTGCCAAAATAAAAACGGATGAAAATTTGCATTTAGAAAACTCCAGTGGTTCCTGTCTGAGGGGCAGTTTCACAGACAGTTCTTACCCCAGCTAGAGAGTAGACAGAGTAATTGCCAAATACTCTGCTGGTGTAAATCAGGAAATTGTGTTTTGCCCCAAAACCTGGTGCTTTACACCCAGGGAGGATCTGGCCTGTAGCTCCCAAGGTGGCAAGAGAACATGCTTTCATTTTCACTGTGTCTGGAACAGATAGAGATGTCTTTAAGCCTGAAGGTCTTCAGTGCTGGGTTTGTGGTTTTTTGCTTCATTGCCCTCGTTCCTGGCTGATTTGATAATGAGAGAAAAGTGTGCTGTTAACAGCTCCGGAGCAACGTGCTGCAAATTTAGGGAAATGAAAAAATCTTTAACAAGAATTGAAAGGAAATCATTGATTTATGGCAGGAGCTTCAGCAGAGCATGGATTAATTAAAAAGCCATGCAAAGATGAGCACGGGTCAAGAAATGAGCAAAGATTGAATTTTGCCAGGGGCAGGACCGTGAGCGGGACCGTGGGTGGGGTGATAACAACACCTGGCCATCTGAGAGAGGGCGGAAAAAAATCCTCTTGGCAAAAGCTGAAATGTTACAAGTGAAATGCTGCTCTGGAGATGCTGCTCAGAGGGAAACACAGACATTCTCTTACATCATCCCCATAGGTGTGGTGGTGTCCTATTTGTGGGGCTAAGGTAATCAGGCAGCACCCCACAGCCAAAACCATATTTTGGGACTTGTAACAGACATCTCCTGGCACAAGGTGGGAGGACACAGAGGCAGGGATCTGTCTGCAGATGGGAGCAGCAAGGAAAGGGCAGCTGCTGGCAATTCCCAGGCATCCCCAGCACTGCTGAGTGGCAGGGAGTGCTCATGCACACACATAGCTCCCAGTGGGATGGATAGGGAACAAGGAGCTTGGATCATGCATTCCCACTCCACGGTATGAAAATGTTGCCATTTTTTGAAAATGTGGGTTCATTGTCATGTTACAGTGATGGTGGTTGCAGTCTGTGGACTAAATATAGACTTTCTTAATTATCCAATCCATTTAATTTGTGAAGTGGAGGGGTTTATGAAGGCAGATTTTGTGGCTGTGCTGGTGAGGCAGTAATAATTCAGAGCCACAGTTATGAAGCGTTGTTTAGTCGTGGTGGGTTTAGACTTTTGGTTATTGTGTGCATTTATTTTTCTTTATGGTTTTATAATTATTTATATTGGTAACAGGGAGTTTGTGAACACAACTCTGTTGTTGTGTTCATATGAAAGAGCAATATTGTTTGCAGAACAATTATTTGGAAATTTTTTTTTCCCCCTCTAAGCTACCTTGTCATTTGAACATAAGCATGTAGACTGATTGTAATGGGAAAACAAGGCATTACAATTATTAACTGAAGACAAGGGATTGTATTTTGCAGAGGGGGAAGAGAGACAGCGTGTTCCAGCTGTTCACCCAGATGCTCATGCACTGTCATCCTCACTTCTCCAGTAGAAATCTGTCATCCTAAGTCCCTCTGCAAGTCCAGCAAAAAAAGTAATTTTTGCATTTTCAGCCCTTGGCACTCTGTTAACTTGTCCCCATGCCAGTTCCCAGCAGCTCCTGATAGCTACTGGAGTGGTACAAACTTTGCAGAGAAATGCCAGCATAAACAACTAGAGGCTATAGATCAAAATCTCCTCAAAGATGTAGAAGCACAAGTCCTGGTGAAAATCACTGGGATTCAAAGCACCATCCATTAGCTGCCATGGAGAGATCCAACTCTAGATCCCCAAAAAGGGAACATTTTTATCTCTGGATCCCCAAAAGAGGAACATTTTCATCGAGGCATCACATTCCTGGAGGGAATGTGCCTGTGGCTTGTCTGCTTCAATGGAAGTGAATTAACTTCCAGAAAGTTCAGGTTTCCCTTTGCCATATACTGCTGCAGAGGTTCTCCTTGGTGCCCTCAAAAATATCTTCCTTTAGCCATTAGTCTTTTGGAATGATGAGGAATTGCAATGATTCTTCAAACAGCATCAAACTTCAGTGCTCTTCCTCCCCCATGCACAGTTGTGAAGAACCTGAAGAACCTCAGAGACCATTTTGGAGAGTATCATAATGGTGGGAATTGAGAAAAAAAATTGAAGGGGAACTTTTTATGATCAGTTTAATTGGCTAGCAAAAAAAAAAAATGCTCACTGAACTCATCTTGAACATTTTCTCCTTGAGTGGAGGATTCCAGCAGTGGAAAAAAAAAAGCCACTTTTGGAAGCAGTGGAGGGAAGTTTACACAGATGGTATGAGAGAACTGGCATTGTGAAAAAGCTGTCATGAATAGAAGGGACAAGATGCTGGGTTTAATTTAGAAATGCTATTGGCTTTTTTTGTTACTGGAATGAAGGGAGCCACGAGTCTGCAAATGAAACAACCCAAACCCTTCACCACAACCATGGAGGGCAGCAAAAGTGCAGCAGCTTGGCATTTGCAGGCTTTGATGTTTTTTCCTTTGTCTTGCCAGCTTCTGGAGTGCTCTCTCACCTATTTAGCTCCTTAAAGACAGCTTGTAAAGTACAAAATGTCAGCCTAGGCTGGTGCTGCAAAGATTTTTCCAAAATTCCAGCCATTCCTTTGGTTTAGCGACTGTAAAGCTCTGGCAGCTGTTATCATTTGTGGTGGTCACAAGGAAGTGACACTGTCCAATAAAATCCCCACCACAAGTCAAGCTACTTAGCAAGGACATAATTTAGACCTTGGTTTGACAGCTTTTTTTTTTTTTTTTCTACTCCATGTGAATTGACCAAGTCCACTTGTTTGTTAGAGGCATTTGGAGCTGTTTGGGGTTTTTTAACAGCACAAGAGAAAGTGGTCCCCAATATGCCATCCTTCTCCTTGCTTATGAAAATGCACTCTCATAAAAGCACTGGAAGAACTGAGAAATATGGTTAGTAACTCCTTGCTAAAACTGGATTAAGATTTTGTTTTATTTATGTTAACAATAATCATTGTGGTTTAGTGGCACTTGAAACAGCTGGAACCTTCTGGTTCAGCTGGTGTTTTGATATGTCATTTTTGCTTGGACTTTGGTCCTGATTTTCTGGTCTATGTGAAACAGGTAAATCATTTATGTATCTCAGAGGAATGCTTTTAATTTAGGAACTTAGTGAATTACCAAGGGTGGTTATTTTAATCTCTGCCACTCAGTCATTAAGGGCTAGGTCAGAAAGCAGATTTAGGAATATAAATTGGTACAGAAGTCAAATTCAGGTACTATGCCTGTAAACTAAAACTAAAACCCAAAACCCCTGTTTGAAGCCTCTGCATTTTAAAGTCCTGCACATGCCCAAGGGCACCTGAAGCTTGATAAAATTCAGTGTATGCCCAAGTTCTCCCTTGGTGGAGGAATCCAGCTGGGAGGGGAATCCTCCATGCCAATGCCACTGTGCTCTGAATTTACTGCCCAGAGCTCAGTGAATGCCTGCATGTGCCAAACTGAAAAAAACGTGTAGAGGGAAAATCTTTAGCTGCAGTGAATTGGAGCTGCTGTAGAATAACCAGGGAAAAGTGTTGGGAGGGCTGCAGGGGCGGCAGTGGCCAATTAGTTTAACTCTGCTGGTGTTACAGCCCCCAGCAGCAGATTAGATGTCAAGTTTATTGTGCACTGGGATAAGTTCTCAAACTTTTCATGCTACTCCTTATCTCCTGAAAGCACCTTCCCCCTGAGCAGGGCTTCCAGGATAATTTGAGTGTGAAAGGAAAACAGCAGAAGCTGTGGTGAGAACGAGCAACTGCCCAAAGTAACCCTGTCTTGGCCTCCAGCTTGCAGAGCCCAGAAAATGGCAGATTGCATAATGGAGGGTAAAATTTTGGACGTTAATATCTCTGGAGGTTGTTTTGTGGGGCAAAATTTCCTCTGAATCTCCGGAGGATTTGAGAAACTCTGAAAAGAGAGTTTGGAGGAAAAGCAAGTATGACCTTACCTGGTGCTGTGCAGTAAAATATTGGTCACAGTCTGTGATTTTGTAGTTAAATTATCTGGGAAAATGCAGTAGTAGGAGATGCTATGCATGTACTCATCATAAATGGAGAGTTTAATATTCATCATATTTTGTTTTCATTTTGTTCTGTCTTTGTAGTATGCTCTTCCCCACACCTTCTGTATAAGGACTGTCAGAGGAAAAAAGAGAGACAAATCTCATCTTTGCTGCTTGCAAAGGATGTGGGAAATCCAGTAATCCAAATCAATAATAATTTAAATTAAAAATCAGAAATAAAACTGTTAACAATAACAACAACAGTAATGATGTTTGGGACATTCAAAAGCAATAAGGTCTTAGTCCTACAAGGAGGCAGGCTGGGATTCAAGCAAATGTAGAGGTTTCCACCAAGAAATACGTGTTGAAACACACAAAAAGCTCTAGGACTAGAAAGAAACACATCTTTTCTTGCTTTATGTGTTCTCTGTTTATTATAAAGGATTTACATGAAACATTAAAGGGCTAAGCCCTGACCAGGCAGAGGCAAGGCTGGCAGGAGAGGGAAGCAACCAAAAGGAAGTGCAGATAATGTCTCTCACCACTGATACCTGGTTTGTGCAGATAGTTAATAGATAACGTCTCTGGAGATAAGTTCTCCCAAACCAACAGAATTCCTTCTTTTCGCGCCCTGCAAATGGTTTCCTTTGTTCTGGTGCTTTCAGCAGCTCTCACAACACCAGGGCTCTGCAGGGGAAGGGGATCCCTCCGTGATGCATTTCAGGGCTGCCTGGGGGCTCTGCTCTCTCCATCACTCCCAGCATGTGGGTTTGCTTCCTGGAGGTGTCTTTCAGATGCAAAGAGGGGAACTGCTGCCCCAGACTTTGTCACCTTGAGATTCAGCTGCAGTGAAGCAATCCAAGGCAGGGCAGAGCCTGCGGAATGCAGTGCAGATGGAGGAATGGCTACTCAACTGGACTTTCATGTTGGGAGCCTTAGGTCCAGGGGTAATTTATGCCTATGCAGTCCCAAAGGCAGATAATGAACATGTGTTGCATTTGCTGTGTGAATGCCGAGCTGTTAAAGAACAGCAGGCTGTAACAAAACTCTAGGAAAAGCCATATCCTGCTGTCATTTCATAATGGACATGAGGTTTGACCATAGCACAATGTGGGATGTGTGGCAACTTTTGCACAGGACTAGCTTGGAGGGACTTTTTGGATAATGCACTGAACATCTTCAGAAAGTGAAGCTAATGAAAAAATGCTCTAACCAAAGCCCCGTGAGATCCAGATTTTTCCTTCTCAAGGAATGTCCTATGGTTGAGTTTTACTTCCACTCCTAATGAAAGCAATAAAACAATCCAGAAAGCTATTACAAAGCATGATTATGAATACAGTAATTGTTGGTCAATAAAGTGATTTGTTTGAATAAAAGCTAAATATTTAATTTAGATGACAACTTGAAATAGTATGGAAAATAGGGGGAAATGTTTTGCAATGTAAAATTGAAAATGTCATTTTTGAAAACGCAGTAACATTCAATTTTCAGCAAGCCAATTCTTTTGCTTTTCTCTTCAAAAGGAACATTAGTCAAGCTCATCACTGTTGGGCAGATGTTTTGTTTTCTTGAATTGGCAGTTTCTGAGAGTTTCAGTGTAACTGATTTGTATGTTAAATACCAAAAGATATCTTTAAAAGGTGATGCAATCCCAAGGAGTTCAAAGTGTTGCTGAGAACCTACATAATCTAAAAAATATCAGAAAGAGTCCTACAGGTAAAGATTTGGATTTTTTCCCCTTGGTCAGAAATATTTGTATGGATGAAATTATAATAAAGATCAGAAAAAGGATTAAACAATTGCCCTTATTTTTCCCTGAGTCTAGAACTTCTGTTTATCAGATGGTATTTTTTTACCCAAGTGGAACAAGCCAGAGTACTGCATCAATTTTATTTTCACAGGCTAAGTCTAAGAAAAAGCCCTAAAATATTTCCTAGCCAACTGAAACGGTATCCTAGAGGAGCAGGCGCTTGTTGGTGAGGTAAACAGTGTTTTCTGGTCAAGTCCAGCTGCAGCTGTTGGGGTTTTTAGCCATTGATTTGCATGGCAGCCTGGTGTAGCAGGGAGAGAAATCAAGCCCGATGACACCTGTGGGAAGCTGCTCTTCTTGGGGCTGCAATTAAGCTCCACAGTAGCTTTTGGGAATCAATGGGAATTAAATGCAGATAACAGGCATTAATGGAGCATTTATTGGAAATAATTTAAATGGTGTTTAGTGGTGGCTTAGTTAATGGAAATTAACGACTAACTAGGGTTTGGGTACAGGCAGAACTGCTGGAATGCGGCGAAAGTCAATACAGGCAGCTCCAAATGGCAGGGGTAAGGAAGTGCTTATTGATATTAGTGATCTTCAATATTTTCCATTGGAACTATAATCTGATTCGTTGCTGTGAACTTCACCCAGAGCACAGGGAAAACAAATTGTTAATGATATTGTAAATGCAAAGTGTCACTAATCTAGTAAGTTGCTACACTGGGTATTGAAATAATTAATGCAGTAGATCATTCTTAATTATAGTCTTGTATTTACAGACAAACTGAAACTGAGGCTGGTATTGATTAAAAGAGGTGCCATATTGCAGACTTTTCTAACCCTGTAACTGTATTGTTCTTGAATTTCATACAGTGTAGCTTAGCTTTTTACATCTGATTTGAATTACTTGAATGTCTTAAAGATCTGTGTTCCAACCAGATGTGAGAAATGGCTTTGGTTTGGAAAGTTTCAAGGAAGGACCACTAAATAATGAGGGAAAAACCAACTCTCTATTATTTTCCCCTTACACCTCAGTGGAAAATATAAAAAAAAAAAAATAGTATCCCAATTTATTAATACTACTTGGGATCCTGTCAGGAAAATGTTCCTTACCTGCAAAGTTTCTTTATCTTCCTTTCCAGCCCAAGATTATATACTGGACTTGATAAACTTCTGTAACTGAGAGAATTAAACAATTCTACACACAGTAATACTATTTACTGTGCTTTATGCATGTTCTGTCACACAGCCAACACTTTAACTAGGCAGAATTTCTCTAGTTAAGTACTGCTGGTTTAACTACAATTGGCTATACTGAGAGAATATATACAGCCCTGTTAACTGTAGTAAAGCCACAGATTTTTTTCCTCTTTTTCTTGTCATTAAACTTCTAGATATTTTTTAAACTTAGTTATTTTTTAAAAAAGAATTACTAAAGTATTCAATTTAATATGAAGACATTACCTTTAAACAGAAAGGTTTATATGTAATTTCCTGTAACGAATCGGACCACGTGCTACTTCTGCACCAAAACCACATCTGCAACAAAACATTTTGTTTTGTTGTCTCTATTTGAGAGAAGTACTTTATCCCTCAGACTCTATTTTATTTTGCAAAGTTATGTGATAAAGATTGGAGACATTCTGATTTCCAAAATTTTCTGTGCCACGTATGGAGAACCCGCCATTCCTGTGAAATTCCCATTGGTGACCTGGGAATGACTGCTAGAAACTGACCACAAAAAGAGTGTGACTAAAGCAAAGTGAAATGATCTACAAAGGGTAAATAAAGATTGGAGATTTCTTTGGAAATATTTCCAGAGCTCTGTTGAACATGTCACTGAAAAACTGGAAGAATGACCTGGTTTGTTATGCCATATAACAATGTTTCATAATGGCATGAATTTCCACCTTTAGTGGTAAAAACTGTAATAAGCAGGTTACTATTACCTCACAAAGATACCATCTGTACTTCCTTGAGAGAAGTCCAAGGAGTACAGAGACCATGTTTCAAGTACTGAAAAATGACTGGAGAATATAATTGGCATTATTCCTTTTCATTATACCTGGTGATTTTTTCCCAGGATTTACAGTCTTGACCTTGATGTGCCATAAACAGAGCCTTCATTTAAAAGGGATTAAAGCTGGTTATGTGTGATAACCCACCTCAACACAAATGCTGTCTTTTAGAGGATGCCAAGTTTTGGAACACCTCCTGCCCATTCCATTGCCAATGGCTACAACAGTGCTTTGGAGAACACCTCCTTCCCACCCAGGGAAAAGAGAACATCCTATGGATGAGTCTTCCCAGGGTACAAAGCCCTGTCTTAGGAAGGCCATCCACAGCAGCATTATTTGGGATTGACAGATGTGGCAGTGCTTTCTGCATTTCAGTCAATTCCAGAGTCTCATGAAGGCAGAGCTTTGGCTTGGGATTTGGGCAAGGTACAGCCCAACTTCACACCCAGAGTGGCCTCCCTGGCACCCAAACTGGTGCTCAGCTCACAACTAAAGAGCTGGAACTGTCTCTACATCTGTTGAGTCCCCCAAAGTCTGAAGTACAAACCATAAGGGCAACCAAATGCTAAGAACTAAGCCTTTTTCCTACACACAGCTCTCAGCTGAACCTGATCCCAATTGTTGCTCCTCTCCAGCAGGAAATCTGGGGAAAATGGCCATTTCTCTGCAAATTCCTTCCCACATAGAACACACACACACAGACAGGGGGTTGTGAAATTGCACCTTCACCCAGGGTTTTGTTGCAGGCTGGGTTAAGCCCTGTTGAAAATGGTAGGTTTAACCACCGCCCTTCTCTTAAGCGGTGCTGGAGGAGACAGTTCAGCACATGTTCCTGCGCAAAACAAAGGTGTATGTAAGGTTGCCCAGGAATTCCAAAGATCTGGGTGGGGAACCTTGCAGAGTTTGTTTTGGGCAAGGATGCATGTGGGAAAAAGGCAGAGCAGGCTGAGCAGCAGAGATGGAGCTCAGAGCAAGGTGGGCAGCCTGCAGAAGCTGTGCTGGGAGAGAGGGATTTCAGTCCCCGAGCTTTCCTGGGCAGCAGGACCAAACCTTCTCCTCTTCCATGAGAGAGGAAAAGTGATTTAGCAGTGGTTCACAAGTGGGCAGCTGTGAATTCAGGCCTGCTCAAAGCTGTACACAATTGTAGTCTCAAGTAACAAAAAAATGGGATAAGCACGCAAGAAAGTGGAATCAAGAGATTTGCATGCCTGTGTTCCTGGAAAGCAGGGCCAGAATACCTTGTCACTACCTCTAGTCATTACAAAGTTGTGAAAGTCTTGTTGTTTTTTAGGCCAAAAAATGAGACAGTTTAAGGAAGCCCTTACAGGTCCATTTTTATATTAATTGAAAGTCACAGTCTGAACAAGATTATTTGAAAATTCCCAGACAATTCCGCCTCTACTATGTAGACTATGAGCAGTGAATTCAGTATACAGCTGGAACAAAGCGTCTGAGACCTTCTTTAGTTAATAAATGTAAGTGAAATATTTGAACAATCTGATAACAAACACTCAGACAGGCCCCAGACTGCTTATTTAAGTCACAGTTGTAGCAAGAGCTCTGGAAGATTTACCTGTGGTAGGACTGCAGATGTGGTTACTCAGAGATTTTTGGTCAGATTTTCAAACTCATATAACTGTACTTTATTTCTGTATATTTCAGCTGGGGCCAGCACCCTTATCATTGCAGAAACAGGGATTTACAGCCCTTTATTCCCTCTAGCATTCACCTTGAAGGCCATGGAGCCCCTGCTCTTAGACTTGCTGATATAAAGATAATCATCTTTGGAGTGAACTTCCTAGGAACCAAGTCCTCCTCCAGCTGGAGGCAATGGAAATGCTGTTGCTGACTTCAGTGGCAGTAAATCTCAGTTCTATCATTTTTTATGACACCTCTTCTTGCAACAGATATGTTTACTGGAGCATTCACTACTAATTGCCTGCATTTTTTTCTCCTCACGTTATTAAATGCAGTTTGTAACGTATTTCTCATTTTTTAACAAGAAAAAATAGCAACTTATGGAAAGGAAGGACTGTCTATGTTGAGAAAATCTCTTAAATATTGAGCTTATCTCATTTGTCTTCCTTTCCTTTATCCACCCATTTAAGAGGAAGATGTTTATGATGTGAGGTTTGGCAAATAGCTCATAAAAAGCAAATCTTATTTTGTTTTGATGCAGAGAGAGGGGAGGGAGAAATCCTATAATTTCAGCAATTTCTTTTTCTTTTTCACACTAAGTTACAACTCAGCCTGAGCTGAAATGACAGATATCCATCCCAAGAATGAAGATTATTATTATCAGTAGAAATGCCAACTGACTCCTCAGAACAGCGCTGTTAGTGGCACTCTTTTACTGGAGTGAATCCAAAGGGGTTTTGCTCTCCAATCAAGCATTATGTTATCACTTTTCTAGTCTCACATCATTTCTTTGAAAGCAATTGTTTCCCCTGATTCACAGCCATCCCCACGTGTGTGACAGGAAACATTAACGTGCCGTATTTTATCTGCCCCTCGGTATCAGTGCTCAATGTGTTGATGCTGACGTGGGATGAGGATGCTCAGCACTTCTCCAAGTGGACAGGACAAATGGACATGGTGAAGGTGGTGACTAAGGGCTGTTATAAATGCACTTTGGGGTTCTGCTGTTGCAATCCAAGGATGCCCACATGTTGTTTTCGTGGCTCATTTCTTCACAGAGAACTGCCGCTGATTCTGTCATTTGTTAATGTTTCCATGATGAACTTTCCATACTATTTTTACTTGATAATTCTTGACCAAAGCAGGAATTCTGCTTTCAGCAGAGCAGGATAAAGCACTGAATGTTTGTCTTTTCTCTCTTCCTCATTCACCAAATTCCACCTTGTGTGGATTCACCAGACACTGGAAACAGAGCTCTCCTCACCCAACGTGGAGCGAGATACACTCCCAGCACAGTCACTCCCCTTCGCTGTGGAGATAATGGGAAAACCAGAAACCTGTAGGCTGTGATTCACCTTACCTGTCCCAGACATCTGGGAGAACTGAGAGCCAACAGTGCCGCACACCGTGGTGGCCAGTTCAGACACTTGCTTGCACTGTGAGTCTCTCCCTGCTCAGCTGAACACCATGCCTGCTTTTCTTCATATGACCTTAAGCACAATGTAACTCCACCTCAAGCCATTGTTTTTTTTGCAATTTATACAAATTTCCAAACCCTGAAGGCATTTTGATAAATGGATGCATCACAGGATTTCAGAAAATAACTGAAGTCACCCCAGGACAAAGCAACACTGACCACACACTAAAAGCTGTCCCTCTGTCTCTCACTGAAATGAACATTTTTGTATCAGCAGGAAGGAGTATTCCACAGTTGGGATCTGGTGAGGTGGTCACAATCTTCTGCATGGGCTCACTCATGATAGAGAAGGATTCTTTTTCAAACAAGAAGATGTCATGCTGCAAACAGAAACCAAGGAAGTTCTTTTGTTACAAGATGTTAAGTGACGTGTTGGGTATTTCTGCCTTGAGTGGTTTGGGCTTCCTTTAAAAATTAAGGTGTGAAATTAAAATGAATTTTGATCCTGTCTAAAAAGTCATAGAGCCTTCTAAATTGAATCCAGTCCTTCACTGATTTTTATTTTAAGAAACTTGCTTATCTGTAATTTCTGCCAATGGCTTTTAAGCAGATTGCCCCACAGTTCTGAAAGGTGACAGAGTGAGATGTCCCTCAGTAGGGTTGCCATAATCTAGATTCCCTTAACTGCTTAATTTTGCTAACTGAGCTGCCCAAAATCCTAATGAGCACCCAAACTCAGCAAACATGAACTTTTGCCACCAACAAATAAATCTCTCATTTTGACTACAGAAAAATCTAACTTTCCATCTGAATTTTGGAGTCTGAGTTTCCCTCTACTTCCTGCCAGAGAGCATTGTTACAGCAACTCCTTGCAGAGTTCCTGTCTAATTGAACCACTAGTGGCATGCATATGTGCTAAATAAAGGAATGTTATTAAAAATTTATGAGTGACTTACACTTTGAAGCAATAGAGTGTTAAAGACTTAAAAAGATTTTTTTTTCCTTTCCCCCCCTGCTCAGGTCCTCCAGACCAGGAATTGTTTGCAATGCACAGATCTCATTTGGGATTTGACCACTGTTATTATTATTATTCCCTTTTGCAATGTACTATGCACACATCTTTTTCAATTTCCATGAATATTGACCAAGATCTACGCAGCGAGGTGATGTGAAACCCTCTCAGTGATTTTCAAACTATGCAACCCATAAATCATTCACCTTAACCTGGGCCTAGATTTGCATGAAACTGGGGGTTGATTGTCTCAAAAATCCAGCCAAAAGTCCAACCAATCCCTGCTGGGTGTGAAGCACAGAGCGAAGTTACAACGGTAGGTTTTGGATGGCTCCAGGGTTTATAATGGATGCTTTGCACAGCTGTAATGATGAGTGGGTGAGAAGAGTTAAGAATGAATCAAGTGTGGGTGGTGGAAATATTTGCTGGGCATGTCACAGCCAGGGGAGGAAGCACAGGGGCCTCCCAGCCTCGGTGATGGGAAAGACGTCAAGGTTCCCTGGACATGGGCCCTGCTTATTTATTTATTTCAGCTCTGACACGTTCCCTGTAGGAGAGCAAAAAATGTGAATTCGATACCATGTCTTTTGAAAGCAGGGAGCTGGTTGTGGCCGAGCAGCAGAGCTCTCTTATAATCTGCTTCCCAACATGTGGGTGCCTCTTGGGTTTCCTCAGCTATTTTATGGCCCATTTTCAAAGATTTTTGTAAAACCAGGCCAACAACGTCTGCATCCCCTACCACATCAGTGAAAAGTTGGACTGCGTTTCAGAGCCATGTAAATTCCTTCTATAAGAAACATTTACATTTTTACAAAGTGTAAATTTAGCAGACCACGGGGTGAATTCCTCCCTCATCACATTGCAGCTGCCACGGGGATGCGTTGACTTAATAGTTTACCACGAGTGAGCAGAAAAAAGAGCAGCATGTGTACCATTACAAAGGTTTCTTCCAGGATTGCCGTGACTTGTTCAGATAGTTGATAAGATAATTAATTCTTACCTTTCGTGTATTTTCATGAGAACTTACCTATGAGTAAACAAAACTCCAAGCCTCGTTGGTGTTTCTTTATTGTATTATTATATGGCTCTGTAAGTGCAATAAAGCAATCTCCTGACTTCTTGACTCTTCGTGGTGGCTGTTTCTAGACAGGTTTCTTGCACACATGAAATATATACAAAAACTTTCATGTCTAAGATCCTAGCAGTTTAAACACAGTCCAATTCTTTATTGGCAACACGTTTTTGCAGTTAGGACTTGATTGGGCTGGGAAATATTAGAAATGTGTTGACTAACACATTGTAAAAAAACACAAGATGTGTAATGTTAGAGCAATGCTGGATATTCGTGGTTCAGGTTGAACGGTTGTTCATGGTCCGGAGTTGCAACCACAGCTGACAAAGCAGTTCAAAAGATGTTGCCCAATAACTAAATTGCTCAAAATAGTGACTAAAATGGTGGCTCCACTGAAGTCTGTGCTAAACTCTATTGATTTTGTAGGAGTGGAACACTCCCTTTCACACAGAACAATGCACTCTTTCAATAAGCAGGTTTTCCAAAGTGTTGGGTTTTTTGTTTTTTTCAGCCAAGTGTCTTAAAGGACAAAAAATTTAAATCTTTAAACTAAGGCAAGAATTGGTGACACTGAAAACTGTCATGTTGGAGGCCTTAAGGAGAGCAGTGAAAATTCAGAGCCTGGCCAGCATTTCATTCTTCTGCCCTAAAAGACTCACCCAGCAAGAATCTGTAAGTGACACTCAACGGAGAGAGCGCTTTCCGAACAGCTGATGTGAAACTTGAAAAGAGGCAATGTAACAAATGTAATGTGGGGGGGAAGTGCTTTCATTCCAGCTCAGGAACATCTGGTTTATTGCAACAATAACTACTGTAATTATATCACTGCTGGAAAAGCTGCTCTAGGTTAGGTTAAGTTTGTGGTTTCTATAATAAACACTGCTTTGGAGGAGTGGGGGTTTCAGTATTTCAACCATGTCAGATCACGTTGAACTGAGCTGTGATTTGAGGCAAAAATAACAAAATATAGAAAACATAAAAGCATTATTTCTAACCGTATATTTCTTGAGATATACTTCCTCATTATGGTAAGTGGAGAGTATGCCAGAGAAGTACATTTTTGTATGACTGGCCACATTTCACTGATAAAAACTAAAGAAGTAATTTTTGGTCACTTGGAGACAAGCTTATTAATACTCATCATAGCACATATTGCTGAAATAAATGAACAATTATCCCAAAAAGGACAGTATTCTCACTTTACTTGCAGGGAAAATTAAGGAACTTGGGTCAGGCAGCAAATTGATGGCAGAAGGTCTCCCAGTAAAAATAGAGTGGATTTTTCCAGGGATGTGCCTGTGTGATAGGATTTATTACCCAGACACTGTGTTACTTCTCTAGCTATTAAAAATTGAGTGTTTCAACTTCACCAGTACAGTGCTTTTCCATCCAATGGAAAATTGGAATCTACATGAGACTCACCCCAGTAGGGTGGATGCACTTGGATCTGCAATGGGCTGTGTGTTGGACACAAAGATTTTCTCAAAAACTGCAAAATATAAATGAAGCATTTTACATTCTACCCTCACAGCATACTTAGTCTAGAATCTGTGACAAATATTCTGTACATCAATACATTTTTATTGTATTGCTGATATTTAAAAAAGAATGGCTAAACATCTTGCTGATAAGGGGAAATAGAAATGTCATTCCACAGAGACAAATTCCCATTCAAGTGCTTTGTTAGAGTAAAAAGATGTGTGGATCCAAAACTTAAACATCTGAGAATTTAACAATGATGGAAAAGTAGATATTTTATTATTGCAGTATGCTTCTTTACCCCATGTCGTGGTTTAAGCGTTTGTCGCTGTGTGTTCAGACTCACAAACTAGATCAAACAGAATTTGTGAGTTCTGTGTGTGCATCATTTTAACAACTGACCCAGTGTTCCTGCATGCTCACACTGGCAAAATCTCACCTGAGCAAGAATCAACTCATTCTGCACATGCAGATGTGGGTTTGTGTGTGCAGACTTCTGTTTTGTACATGCAGACTTAACACTACCTTTAGTTTTACCTCCTGCAGCTAGTTATTTCTACGAGCTCAGTGTTTGGAAATGAAATTATTCCTTTATTTCAATACCGATAGAAATAGAATAATGCCAGAACTTTGCAATCTCTTTTTTGTGGTGGTTTTTCACCTACCAGAAAAGTTCAAATTAATGGAGGGTAAATCACATCCCACAAATGGCCACTGAACCTTGTTGAAGGCAGACCAGTAAAAACACACTGTAAATTTCAAAGGAACAAAGTTGTTTTAAAGTGCTAAAAAAAGGGAGTAGATTTATTGTTATTTAGGATTAGCTCTATCTGAATACTCCAAGAGACATGAGGGGTCTGATGGTCATTAAACTAAACAGTCATACACATAGTCTTTCTTTCATAATATTCTTTTTTATACCTCTCATGTTCTTTACAACTTTCATGTATTTCCTTATATAGACTACTTCAATATCTATATATGCATATATACCTACTTTTTTTTTTTTTTTGAGGGGGAGAGGAGATGTGAATCACGAGTAACCCAGCTTTCTCTATTTTCATAGAAGTTGAAAGGTCCTTATTTCTCACCTATCTGTCATCTTGTCATCAGTTTTAGAAGCCTGACAAGTGGGCTGCAGAAATTTTCTAAATAAACAAACAAATAAATGAATAAATGTAGGTGATTTCCATAAAAGAAATAAAAAAAATAGAAAAAATAAAAAAAAATAAATGTAGGTGGATAATTTTATATATGCTCCTCGCTTTGCTTCACAGTCTTTGACTCCAGTCATTGCCAAAAATGGCTTAATTCACTTTGATTTTGCTGCAAAAAATGTTAAATTTCAGCATTAAAAATGGAAGAAAATATCATCAACTGGTGACAGTCCTCACTCACCTGTATCAAGAGAACTACAGAGGAATTTACATGGAGTGTGGAAGAGTTTGCTTTCCAGCTATGCAGAGAATCCAAATGGTCTGATGATGAAAGGAATGAGGGGTGAGCCTGAGGCTTGCTCTGCGCTCACCCTAATCCCAGCTCTTGTTCGTCAGACGGGAAAAGTCAAAAGAAAATGGTTTTCAAGCTGCTGGCAGCAGTGCTGGGCATGCCTTAACCACACCAACCTTCAAATACCACCTAGGACTTAGATGAACCCTTCACCTTTCTTTTTTTGGATGCTGAAAAACCCTTGCGTCTCTGCTCCTGCCTGCCTGCTGAGGCACTGGATCTTGGAAGACACTGAGTATTACCTGGCTGCTGCTAAGTGTCCTTAGATGCCTTTCTTGTCAATGGTAGCTTCCAGCACCAGGCACCCATTCCAAAAAGGAGGTTTAGCTATTGCAGGTTTTTCTTTATTTTATGTGTTGTCAGGAATTCTGATGGTACTTAGGATTCAGTCCTGTAAAGTGATGACTTTCCCTTCTACCCCAACTTTGGCTGTTCCATATAATCTGCATCTTTTGTGATTCCCTATACAGAAAAGAAAATACTTAGTTGTTGTTGTTGTTTAAACAGTAAAACCAAAAGAAAGAGAAACATTTTAAAAAGTGGATTGAAACATGATTAATAAAACAGCCCTGAAGATATAATTTCCAGTTCCCTGGCTTTTTCTCTGTTTTTGCAGTGTGTGATTAGTCCATCTAGACAGCAGAAAAATTTGGAGATGTTCCCCCTGAGTTCTAAGAGCTTATTTGGTTTAGGACTTTTCTGTTAATGTTAATATCAAATGGCAAGCTCTCTTCTCTGAGAACAAACAACACAAAAGAACCTAAAAGAGAGTCTTCAAGTGAGGCAGAGCAGAAATCTGGGTTATTTTCTGTGATATTATAAAGCTAAACAGCTGTAGATTTTTCCACCACCCATGAGAGAAGTAAGAATGAGAACTATAATGCGCACACAGAGAAAGTAAAAAAAAAAATTAAAAAAAGAAAAATAATTTCATTTCCATTACTAAAAAGATCTCATATCGTGTCTTAGACTCCTCTCATTTATTTTTCTGAATTGTGGTGGTGTGATTACAAGGGCTGGTTGTGCTTTGCAGATTATATCCCTCACAGAAGTGCTGAAGCTATTTCTGTAAGGATGCAAAATATTTTCACATTAAGGAAACCCATGCACAGTTATATATTCTGATATTCAGAGTTAATTCACTGCCAATAGTGCAGAAATTCTCCCAGAAACCAGGAAGACAAAGAGACTTTCAACACAATCACAAGAAAAAACATGGCCTGATAGTACGAAATTAATATTTAGGAACACATCTCAGAGCTGGCAGAAATTTGCTGTCACAGGAAGGCATTTTAATATTTTTTCTGTTGTGAAACAATATTACAGACATGAATAATCACTGCATAACCCCATTTTCAGACAAGTGAATGCGCTCTAGATGCAAGACGTATCCAAATTTAGGAAGGGGATCAGTGTCATATCCACAAGTAGAAATGAAGAATACTTTGCTGATATCTACTCAGACCATTAGGCCTCCCAGGCCATGCTTCTTTCCAGCAGAAATTCTTGAGGGATAGTTTAGCTATGCCCTTGTTCCTTAGGTGTTTTTCTCACTCCATTAGACACACTAAATTTTGCTGTCCAAGACCACTTGATATTGAAGTTTATCTTTCCTGGTGTTTCCCAGCACCTTCCATTCCACAGCAGTACCTGCCATCAGCGTGCAAATTAAGGTTACATCTCTGCCAATGTGCAAATTAAGGTTACATCCCTCTAGCAGGCTATTTTCTCATCTTTCCTTCTTTTTCTCCCTCCCCTCCAATTCCGAAGACTTGCTCTCATAGCCTCCAGACGAAACTCCATGGGGGAGAACTCATTTTTCCTTCATCAGGAAGCTGCAATGTCCTCCCAGTGCCCTCCCCCTGCTGCATCAGCCTTTCCTGCCTGGCCTGAGCTCTGCAAAGGCTGCAGCTCGCCCGGGAAGAGCTTTCCCACATCCCCAGCTGTCAGGGGAATGCCGGCCTGACCGTGCTCAGTGCTTCCCGTGGGCGGGAAGGGGCCAAGGGAGGCTGGAGCAGAGCCTTTGTGGCTGAGGAGATGCTGACCCGCCAGGACACGGGGTCTGAGCACACAACTATCAATAAAGGCATTAAAAATAGAGGCAGGAGAGGCTGCTCAAATTGCAGCCCTTGGTGTACAGGAGGTTTTGTCTGTCCCGGAGTTCAACATGCAAAGTTTGTCCTCCTGCCACATCTGCTGCTTTTGCTCAGCAAATACAGAATACCTGACCTGGGGAATTCTTCCTGGCTGTTTCTCACCTACACTACCTCATACAGGAGCTGCTGTTGTGGTTTGAGTCCCCCTTGCCTTTGCTGCTCACACAATAAATCAGGGGTGCAGAGATACTGCAGCAAACAATGAGCAATCCCAAACCTGGGATTCAGACACAGCTTTTCTCCTGGGTGAGGCGAGCAAGTCTGGAGCTGGGATCCACCTTTCTTGAGCAGATGTGGAATCCTGTGCTCCTGCCTCCCCCAACAGTGACACATGGGACAAAACCCAGTTTCCCCAGCAGCACAGGGTCACCACAGGCTGCAAGAATCAGATTTCCACAATTCCTTAACTAATCAAAAAAATCAAGCAGGCTTACAGTATGGGATTATTTTTGTTTCTTTCTCTCTCTCTGTGTGTGTGTGTGTGTGTGTGTGTTTGTGCCAGCTGTATCCAAAGGATGGCTGGCAACACTTCCTGATTTTGTAATTGAAATGTATAAATACAGCAAGCCCAAGATAATATCTAGTAATGTAATCCTCCTGCATCCCTTGGCATTGACAGGAGCTGTTCTTAACTACCATACAAGTTCAGACCTAAACAAGAGCCCCTGGAGTGCAGCCATACCGGCATCACAGGGAGCTCTGGCTTTTAAGTTCCCAAAGGGGAACCCTCAGTGCTCCTCTCCCACCAAGGCCAGCAGAGATGGGAACACAAAACACCACTCAGAGGTACAAAGTGCCTCAGATGACTCAGTTCCCTGGTTGATTCAGGCTCAAATCAAGGCTATTGATATTGTCTTTTAGTCAATACTGTGGACCCTCAGTCACAAGAGGTTAGGTAAGATTAGAGAACTAAGATTGTTTTAATCTATTGAATATTAAAAATGGCCACTTCAGGCTTTTCATTCACACCATCTGTTGCTAGCAGGTCGTATTGGCAGTTTCAGGACAGATTAATAATTGTTCCTGATTTTGGCACACCAAGAGGTTAAAAATAAATCTTTAGCAGCACAGAAGAGTCCCCAGCAATTGATTTCTCTAAGATATTTTGGCAACTTGAAAAGAAAATATATGGTTTGAGCCTTCCTAGAACTATTTCTCCCCAGCCACATGTGATATAAATAAAACAAACCTCAAGAATCTGGCTTAGAATATGGAATAACATTTTGCTACAGTTATTTCTGCTGTGTTTACCACAGCAAATGTTGAATTAGAGGCATCACCATACATAATATTTAAATATTTCAATAATACCCAGAGCTCTCAACACTCTTGTTTCTTTCCCATGTTCACAACAATTTGCCAGCAACATTTTAGAACAGAGCAGTCATTTTAGAGCTGCCTCTTTGTGTCAAGAGTTGTGTACACACTGAGATGCAGCACAACCCCTGGCTGGAGCATGTTTGTAGGGGTGCCAAAGGATGAAAAGAGTCCTGAGAGGTGTGTCCCAAGGTTTCCCTCACCCAGGGGCTTTAGAGGCAGCTCCTGTGAGGCTCAATCCCTGCCTCACTTCCCAGCAGCCACAGCTGTTGGTGGGGAAGTTCCTCCTGGTGAGCCTTGGTCCAGCCCTGCCCAAGCGATGCAGGCCGAAGAAGCAGAGATGCAAAAAGTGCTGAGGTCATTTAACTCGGCTGAAATTTCCGCTTTGAGGATAACCTGCACAAAAAATAGTCCAACCCGAGAGAAGAATGAAAATTGAGGGAGGATAAAGAAGGGAGCCTGCAGGGATTTTCCATGATTTGGAGTATAAGAATGAAGATAACCACAAAGGCAGTGCAAGAATCAAAGATGATCTCTTCAAATGCAGATACCACTTTTTAAAGCACAAATAGCAAACAAGGGACACAGTAAAATATGGAAATGCATGGAAGGGAGGGAGCAGGAATGGGAAGGCAGAATGTCTTCTGAGCAAAAAGAGGATTTTCATGTAACTCTCTCCCTTGGTCTTTATTTCCTAACATGATGCTTTGAGTCCATGGGTTGGTGGACCCAGATTCCTACAGAAAAATCAGATGTGCTCAGTGCTGCCTGTACTTTCAGCTGTTATCTTTGTTCTGTGTGTTTCATTTCAGGGTCAAAGAACTTGTTAAACACACCCAAATGGCCTGCATGGTGTTTTGGAGGGGTGGGTATTATCACATTAATTTTAATTAGCACCAATGTCTCTTGTCACAACCTGACTCAGAGTGAGGGGATGTCAGTTTCCCACCACATGGACCAGAGTAGATGATGGATGTTCTTCCTCAATGTCCAGTGACAACATGCACCATCAGATCACTCTGTGCTCAGGATAGGAAGCGTTATTCATTCTTTTGGGACTGCAGCAAATTCCTGCACGAAAAAACAGCCAGCTGGGGGGGAAAAAAATATGGCTGGAGTAAAGCTCAGTGATTTAATTAAACTTTAGATTAATTCTTTCCAAAAGCCACGAGCAAAAACACCACAAGCATGTGCAAAAGACAGATGCTTGTGGATGGACCTGTGCAACCTTTTTCACAGACTTTTTATTTAACTTTGGTACAGGCTTAGACAAAAATTCGTCTTGCTCTTTCCAAGCCAGCATGAAGCACAGCCAGGAAGAGTTAGTCATCAGAGAGTTTTGGTAGTTCTAGTTTGGAACCCCAACTGGAGTGTTTGCTTTGTGCACTGCTAAAAAATCTAACCCAAGAATTGGCCACTATCTCTGTCAAATTGCATTTCTTTCTAAAATAGCTTTCGACTAAATTATCACCATTAGGAGAAATTTTCCTCTTCATGCCTGCACAGCACAAGACAAATGCAAAAGAAACAACGCTTCCCTCTTCCCCAAGGAATTGTAACAACTTTTTTTTCAGTGAGATTTGTAGAATTTCAAATTAAAAATGTATTCTGAATTGTGTTTTAATGGGGGGGAGGAAAAATATTATTTTTGTAACCAAAATAAAAGAGATATAAAATTGTTCTCAAAATGGTTTTACCGTCTAGAATGAAACAGAATATTTTTCATGGGTTAGTCTGAAAAACATATTTGAAGATTTTATGAAACAATACATGGCTTTCTCCAGTTACTGGCCATTCCCAATGGTACATCCATCCTGTAGCCTTCTATGTTCTGGCAAACTTTGGAAATTGCTAGTTTTGGCCAAATAAACAATACTTTTATGCATAAATAAAATTTACTTCTGCAATCAAGATGATTATCTGCACAGCATTTAAGCTCTAAGTACAAGTGGTTATGTGTACTTACATGAATCATGGAAAACTCCAACATAATAAGGTGCTGTTATTAAGTGCTATACAGCTACAGTTGCCATAAAAGTGAAGAAGAAACCTGAGGTGATGAAAATAAATCTTCAGCTGGGACAAATCACCACAGCCCTATTGAACTGACTGGTTTAAACAAACAGAGATTTTTATATGGCCTGTTGTTCATTCACTGTACCCAATAAACCATGTTGGAGGCCATGTAACATGGTTTATCCCAACATCCACATTCTTAATGCTCTCTTAACTTCTGGGGAAAGTTCTCTTTGACTTTGGCGGCGTAGGACTGCACCCTGTGCTGTCAGGACCTCTTTCCTCCTGCATATTCACATGGCAGCTCTCACTTCTGGGTGCCTGAGCAAATTTGCTCCTCTTGGCCCTTAACTCTACTGAAACAGAGCTATTATGATTCCAGCATGGTGTGGGCTCATGAAATCCCAGCCCAGCCTCTCAGAGGCAGGAGGATTTTATCAGTATGGGATCTCCTCTCACTGCTGGCAGTGTTACCTCAAAGGTGGGTCTGCCTCAAGCACCACGAAGCAGCACCAACCCATGAGGAGGGAGACTTCTGCTCTGACTCAGGTCACAACAGGTATGTTATTCCCAGCCCAGCAAGCTTCTGTTCAAACGTTAATTTGCTTAAAGACTAAAATTATTTTAATCACAGATGGGCCCTTTCCAGGCATGTTGTGTCTGTTTCACTCAGGATTTTGAGGAATTTCATAACAGTGCTCTGACATCATTGCACCCAGACACAATGTGCACCATTGTCAGATCAAGCAAGGGTTTTATATTTGCATGAGTGTGTAGCTTTTCCTTTCTATTACCCAATGTTTTCCTTCTCCAGTTATGAATGTTCCAAATCATGTGCATTGCTCTGTGGAATGATAAAGGCATTCCTGTTTTAGGGAAAACCAAAGCAAAGCAGGGTGGTTGTGTGTTACCTGACCACAAAGGATGCTCAAGGCTGTGTCAGAGTGGCACAAAGCAGAGCACACAGGAAAGGTGGGATGCTCCCAACACTCCTTCCCACCTCATGGCAGGTCAGATCTCCTGGACAGCTTGGATTAGACACCAGCATGTTCCAGGAAACTGACACCTATCCATATGGACTCCAGGCAGGGAAGTGTCATGACAAGGACCAAGATAAAAAAACGAGATGGAGGTTATCCACATGATTGACACTCTGCCTTAGAGTTCTCACACAAAGCCCTCTCTCTCTGCCTGACATTCTCAAGGCATTCTTGCAGCCTACACCACATCCCCAACAAGAGCCAGCCTTCTTTCACTCTCCTGCCTGCCTCACTGAACAGCCCTCTGTTGACAAGCCAGGCTGTTCTCACTTCTGAAGAATTCAAAAAATTGAAGGACATAAGGACAGTCTGTGACTTCCAGGAGGCGTCTTGGAGCATCCTATTTTTAAAATGGCGGTTTGGTGCTTCTTTTTCTGTTTTGTTTTTGTTTCAAATGAAACCTCAAATGAAATGTAGTTGCCCTGCAGATCCACCCTCAGACCAGGGAGCTGCTCTGAATGTGGCACCACTACCAGCTGTAAAGTGCAAATACATGGATGACTTTTCCCCTGTTGGGCCATTCCAGAGCAGCTTTTCCCCTCTAAGCTTTAATGTTAATGTTGAGTGCCAAATTGGCAGCCCCTGCGCAATTGAAATGCTTGAAACAAGGAGAACAGATGCACTGGGGTTTGCTTTCCTTCCAGCCAGGTCCCAAGCCTAAAATGGACAGGGCACATGGAGGGTCAAGACAGTCCAGCCTTCTTCACGCTCATGCCAACTCCTGTCCCTGAGGAATAGTGAGTTTCAGTCAGGATAAATGAATGTGGATCTTTCTCTCCTTCACCTCACACGAGCAATGAGCCAAAACGAGCAGGAGAGAGGAGGAATCATGGTGCTGGACTTGCTGAGGTGTTATCTCTCTCCTTGGTTGGTGATACACAATTGTGTATCAAATACTCAAATACACATCTGTACTTGGGCAAGGAGAGGAGAGGAGAGGAGAGGAGAGGAGAGGAGAGGAGAGGAGAGGAGAGGAGAGGAGATGAACTGAGATTGGCTCAGTTGGTGCCAAACTAACCTAACACCAAAGTGGACTCAATCTCCATATGGGCCATTTATTTAAAAGTTGGATTCCATGATACTTGTGGGTCAGTTCCAGCTTGGAATTCTCAGCGAACTTGTTGCATTACCACATTGTGCTACTTTTCATGGCTCAATCAGTCTAACAAAGACTAGAAAAGGAACAAAATCTCTCCTTTTATAGTTTTCTGGTTCAGAAAAGGAAAAAAAGGGACTTTTTTTTTTTTTTGCCACAGAAATACCTCTGTGGCTGGTACCCTTGGTTCTGAGCATGTGATGGCATTTCCACCTATTCAAGCAGCCTGATGAACTCAAAACACTTAAACACAACTGAAGCACTGCCTGCATCCTTCTTCAGGACCTTACTCCTGAGGATGCCTCAAGCAAAGCTCATCTTTTTGAGGCCCTATTTGCTCTTGGCTTCAGTGTTCTCTGGGTGGATCTGGCAGAGCAAGGCCAGAATGGAACATCAATGAGCGAGTGTGCTGGCGTCACTGAAAAATGAAAACAATTGGAAAATGACAATCAAAGGAAGGTGAAAGATCTAGTCCCAGGGCTTCCTGCTGCAGCTGAGAGTTTATTCAGATGGCCTTCAGATAATCTAAGCCAGAGACAGGGCACACTGACTTATTATGGTGTTTATTCCCGTGGCTTTTTCAGCTGTCAGATGCAAGAGAAGTCTGTCCTGGATGCCCTCCCATTTCCATACATCTTCAGGTTTAGGCTTTGGTTTATGGTGCTGCCATGGAAGTACCATGGAATTTATAAATGAGAGACATAAATGAATGAGAAAGAGCAAGAAATTTCTATCCTGTAGCACCTTTCATTATGTAGTTATGTAGGGTATGATTTCCATATCAATTAAATACACTTGTTATCAGTATTTCCCTTACAGCTGTGTAAAGGAACCATGGCATGCAGAAAATCAGCCCCAAATCATGTCAAGTCTTTCCTGGAAGAAGCTGGTTTACGTGGCAGCCACTTTGAGTTAGGTAATTTATTTGTTAAAAGCAATCCTTAACACAAGAACAAGGACAAACTTGTGGGAACCAGCAGCCCAAGTCAAGTCCTTTAACCAAGTTAAACACCTGGTTAGTTGATCTTCGGTGCACATGAGTTAATAACCTTTGGTATCTTCACAGTGAGAGCTAAACTCCCTGGAGGAATCTCCACTGAAGGAATCTGCAGGCTCCAGCCCTGGAAATCAAAGTGGTTTTTCTCCTAGAAGGGCGGTTGGGGGAAAGGACAAGGCTTATGGCAATAACAGCATCTATTGGTTATCGGGAAATGCACACTGGAGAGTTAATAGAATGTTTTGCCTGGCTTATTCCATTGCAGAGAAAGCCATGGTTTTCCCAGCAGGAATCATTTGCCTTTATCCCTGCTGTAGCCTCACTGAAACATGGGGCTTGTGCTAAGATTTTGGGACTTCTAGCTCTAAAATCAAGTTCCTTAAGCAACAGAAAGGAAACATCTTGTTAAGTGGAGCATTCATGGAATTACCAGGGCAGATGCATCTCCACTGCAAGTTCAAAGAAGTTAATGGATTTGTTAAATGCTACAATTTGCACTAGACTGAGCTATGAGTACATTCTTGAAGTCTGTTTCTATGTTACCCACACACATGGTCATGAAGATTGTATGCCAAAATGTATGTTTAAAATATGCTTACTATAATATCATTTTGAAATTCAACATTTTATTAATTACTGTTGCACTGACTTAGTTGCTTTATCCCAGGTTTTGCATTCAGTGCTTCTAAACACAGGATCTGTCTCAAGCAATATGGCAGTCCTACTACCCAAATGCTACAGCCTTATTGTGTGATACAATTTTTATTCTAAAAGCTCCTCACAAAAGCCTGGAATTCACCTTGCACAATAAACACTCACTACAGGTCACTAAAATTTCCTGGAGGCAGCAATTATAGCAATTTTAAGCATGTTTGCTGCTGTATTTAACTTTGGATGCCTAAGATCTGTTGTCCATTTGATTTAAATGGATAGCACAAAGGATGCACCAGAGCAATTGGCTTTTAATGACCTACAAGACCCAAAATGAGTCTGCTCTACAATGCTGCAGCCAATGAACAGAATCATAGAAACGTTTAGGTTGGGAAAGCCCTATAAGATCATGTAGTTCAACAACCAGCCCAGCACTGCCAAGGCCACCAGTAATCCATGTCCCCAAGTGCCACATCTGTATGGCTTTTAGATCCCTCTGGGATCCCTGGGGAGCCTGTTCCAATGCCTGGCCAACACTTCCATGGGCAAATTTTCACTAATATCAAATCTAAACCTACCCTGGTGCAATTTGAGGCAGTTTCCTCCTGTCCTGTCCCTGTTCCCTGGGAGCAGAGCCCAATCCCACCTGGCTCCATGCTCCTTTCAGGGAATTGTGGAGATTCAGAAGGTACCCCCTGAACCCTCTTTTCTCCCCCAGCCTCCCCTCCTGCCTTGCCCAGCCCATGACAAACACAGCACAAGGCTCTGGTGTTCTCCTTGCCCTCAGAGCAAAGAGCTGGCAAGGAAAAAAAAATGCATTTGAGCAAGATTAATCTGCAATAATTATATATTGCAAATGTATTTATTCTGTTTAGGGAGAAACTCCTGGAAGGCTACAGATGAGACATTTCTCACGTATATTACTTAGATTTTCCTGAGGCCCTAATGAATTGCTTTAAATTACAGACTTAGGTATTGATTAGCCTCATTCAATTGAAATCTAGGTTTAGCAATCTATACTTGTCTATAGTTTATTTGTGATATTATTCCTAATAAAGAGCTGCAATTAATCCACATCAAGAAAAATCAATTAATACAGATTTGTATCACAAAGAAAGAAATCCTCCTCATATCTGCCCACTAATCCTGAAGCTTAGGTCTTTCTTTGCTACCAAGGAGGACAGATAAAAAATATTGATTTCACCCTATTTTTACAATTTATAGTGATACAATAATTGCACACAGAACAGACGGGCTTATCAATTAAAACTATTTTTATACATGATGATAGATGAGGACATTCAATGCCTTTGTTCTCTGCATTATTAATAATTATTAATATGATGGACTAGGAGTTCTGTAACAAGAATAATCACTCCAAGCACAGTTCTCGAAGAGCTGGGCTTCACTCCAGGTATGATTGAATTTTGCACTGGATGAACCACAATACTTGGTTCTAGAAGAAAAATTGCAGTTATCAGCAACTGCATGGGAAAGGAGGATTATTCTATGTAATTTTAGACTAATGGTACAACATGAAGAAACACAAGATGCTATCCAAGCTGACATCTTTCTAATTTTAACCACTTCTATCTCCAATTTTAACCAAGTTAATATCTAACCTAATTTACTAGAATTTAAAAAAAAAAAAATCTTATCAGAGCCTTCTTGCAGGAAGTCACGTAAACATCACGAATTAAAAACTGCAATTTTAGAAGCCAAACTTTATCCTTGCTACACAAAGAAGACAACAATGTGTCATTGTCCCTTCACAATTCCTACTGTAAACAGTTTATGTGATTTATTCTTTGCATGCTAGATAATTACATATTTTATACCAGTGTATCATCAGTATGTTGTTATTCTGACTGCCCCGTAATAGAAATTGTGTATTTTCCCACTGTAGTGAATGCTATTCTTAACATACATTGGCCTCAACCAGCTAAAAATATCAGAGTTCTGTTGCCTGTGGGAAAGTTCTGCTGGAGTTATTTCTATTAAAAGTTTAATATTTGTTCTGTTCAATTTTTCATACTGTATGTGCCATTCCCATTTAATGCTCTCCTCTCCCCTGTGCAATTACTTACAAGTGCTTGTGTCACATATGAGGCAAATGATGCCCTAATTCACTCTAATTCTAACATTAATATGAATGATTGGAAATGAGATTAGTACTGAGGAACACCATTTTAAAATAAACTGTAATGACACAGTGACAGCTATACAAAGGATTAAAGAGTGTGGATTATCACAGGTTGTGGTTGGAGGTATCAAATGACAGGGCTCTGTGTTTGTTCTTGCAAAGGACACCAGGCAATCAGGGGCTGGAGCAGCCAGCTGTAATTCTCACACTCAATCTCCAGGTTACTCAGGGGTTTTTCAACTCCCCTAGGGTTTTGACAGACAGTAGGTTCAAAAAAAAAAAGAGTTTTTTGAGAAGTATCTTATTTATCTGGCAACCTAGAGCCCGTGCAGATATGAAGGAAAAGCTCTAGTTTTGGAAATATTTGTTTTTTAACCCAAATTCATATAATCCATGAAGATACCACTAAATTAATGACAATATTTCTTTCCTCTGCTGTTGCACATTTAAATTTATCTCCTTACAATGGTATTTTTGCCTTTCTTTCCCCTTTCTCTAAAGGTTATCAGAAGCCTATTTAGGAACCTTAATTCATGCAACTTAACCAATAACATCCATGTTCTATAGGTCTCTACCTGTACATGTCTGATCCCCATTTTCCTGATGTCTCCATGTAATAATTTTATATTTCAAGCTACTTAAAAATCAATATGGTTGCATTCAAGGAAGTGAGGAAGGAGTTGAGAGACAGTAATTATTCTTTGTCTCAGTTATCATATTTTGGGAAGGGCCAAAGAAGCCACCACCATCTTTTGACCCAGAGATGACCACATGGTTTGCCCTTACTGAGCTTGTACTGGTTTAGATCAAAGATGATATGTAGAATTTTATAGATTAGAGAGATTGCATGTGGCTCACACAAGACAAAATTTACAGAGGACACACAAGTCACAGTCTTGTGGAGCTGTGCAGCTGGAGAGCTTAGCCTTGCAATACAAGCCATAAGGAAATAAGCGTTTAATAGCCATAATTAAAAATGCAAGACATAGCAAGTTCAATATATTGAATAAAAAGTCACTTCACACAATATAATTTTGAGAAAAGCAAGTCAAGGCATAAGTGTGTGTACATTTGTCCCATAGCTCTATTTCCAATTCAGTGTATTCCATAGAATATCCTAAACTGATTTAAATATATATATATATATAGTTTCTATTCTCTGATTTCAAAATTTTCAGCAAAACAGCACCCACATTAATCTCCACTACATTATTCTAGAGAAATGCAGAATTATTTCCAGCTTCCTTTTCACCTAGTCATGGATGGCACCTGTCCCTTAATGTTTTTGGAAGCTTATGTCCAATAAGTGTCTACCATCACTCCAGAAAATCTCTGAGATACTTTAAAATTCCTGGGTACAGATATAGGGATGTTTTGATCTTAATTCTGATTGCAGTAGTTTATTCCTAATAAGCTCCTGTTAGAACTTATTAAATTACTCTTGGAAAGGAAACACTGAAGGATCCGTATTAAGGATAATTATAAGACATGAATTTTTTTTCTGAAATAAGGTCAGTTTTATACTTTTTATCTTACTGTATTTTAAACTAGTGAAGAAGATCAGTATCATTCAGGTTTTCTTCTTAATATATTAAAAAATGAGCCTGGTGGGTACAGGTTTGCCTTCTCACCTTATGTTTCCCTTATTCTTCTGCAATTTTAAGCTTTTCCCTCATACATATTGCTACAAGTTTTCTCTTCTTCAGAGCCAGAATTAAATATATAAATTAAATATATAAACAGAATATTTCTTTTCCCCCTTCACTAACCGAGAACTTCCTCTCAGTTTGTTCCCTATCTTCTCTTCTGTTTTTCTGTTTGATCTCTGGATTTATGTTCATCTCTTGCTCTGTTATTTTAAATCCATCATGCTTGTATGTGATCCATGTCCTTGGGAGGGCCCTCTCCCAGATATAATGTGCTGTGTGGAGTTTAATACACATGTGCCCATAAACACACACATATCCATGCTTATTTCCTCACTTCTGCATAATGAATGATTACAATATTTTTCCAGCTGTTCCTGTGAGCTCAACGTGCTTAAATGTAATGAATATCCTGTTAATTATACAACAATCTACAACTGAACATGAACACATTAGTACATATGTATTAAAAATAAGGAATTTTCCTTTAGAGGTGAACTGCAAAAGGAATCAAGTCAGGGAAATAAATCCTCTGCCCCATTTTTTATTTAGTTCAGGTAACTATTGCCTGTAAAATTCCACCCTCCACTTCCCTCATCTCTATCTTCCTGACACCTTGAAAGTCTGTCTGCCAGCAAAAGTTTGGACAGTTTGAGCATTTCTTATGGACAGAAAGCAGAGCTACTGAAAATGACTGCCCTGACCAAAGCAGAAGCTGATGAGGGTTTGGCTTGCTGCAGGAGAAGGATTGTACAGTAACATATCAGGATCCATCTGAACTAATTTAGCTGTGCTGGCAAAAATTTTGTGTATACAGGAAGCCTGAGATACAGAACAGCAACAACGAGTATATTAAAAAAAAAAGAAAATCAATCAAGCTGTGATCTCTTTAAGCTTTCATTGTAAATCATTAACAAGCGATGAAAAGCATAAATGCAATAAAAATAATCATTTCCAGGTCACTGTTAAATGATGTGACAAATGCAGACGAGGATATCATTAACGCTGCAAACCAGAGATGACTCACTCTGCTCATCTGCCATTTCCTTTCTCTTGACATCCCTGTGCACTGTACCTCTTTTGCACTTTTCCTTCTTCCTTTTAACTTGCCCATCTTCTTTGCTTCCCTCACCTCTGAGCCTCCTGTAGCAGCAGCAGCGTGATGCTGATTTCACATCTCATCAGCCTCCTCAGGGAGAAAAGGCACAACAATCTCTCCCTAATACGATTCTGGCACTTCCTCTGGAAGCTTCTTCCAGAACCTGGAAGAACAAGCATGTGAACAAGCATGTGAAAATGAGGACTAATGAGAATGAAAGCCAACTTACATCTTTGGGACTTCAGAGGGACCTTGAACTGAGCGCTGAGGGCAAAGCTCTTGTCAGATCTGATCCCAGCACAAACAAGTAAATTCAGTGTCAGGACTCTGAAATCCAGTAGAGTATGAGTTTCTTCTGATTCCTTGTGTGTATATCTACATATCTATATCTATATCTATATCTATATCTATATCTATAATCTATCTAATCTAATCTAAATCATCTATATCTATATCTATACATCTATTCATCTATACACCTAGATATCTACATATGTATATAGATATCTATATTTATACACACACACACACACACACACACACACAACACACACACCCCCACCCCCCCCCCACAAATACATAAATCTGTGCTTGTCTCCATATCTGGTTCTACACCTTTTGGAAGTTTACCAAACTTAAAACACAGGAAAATATCAATAAAGTTTGAATTAATGGTGCTGAATAACTGGATAGGATTTTCATTTATTTAAAAAATGCTTTATGCTTCAAAAAATCCAATTTTGGTGGTCCAGAAGGATGCTGATGGATGGGGCTGTGCACGCCTTTATTGTGAGGGCTGGGTTAAAAGTGTTACTGGCAGTTGAGATAAATCTAAAATGCTGCTTTTTAGCCAAGTTCAGGCAGTAGGATACAGCCATGAGCATTCACACCCAGCAGGTCTGTCCATCCTACCTGCTGGAAAAAGGCCTGTGCTGTACCCATGAAAATTAGCCCAGACAAACCCCAGTCTGAGAGGCTGATCTGCCCTTGAGTGAGTTACTGAGAGTTCCCGTGGTGTGAATGGCTGCTGGGAAAGGATGTCCTCCTGCACGTACCAAAAGATGGGGTCATGGAGCAGAACCTGTCTGTCCCAAATCTGGAAATCCTGCCCGGCCAGCATGGCAAGCCAGCTGTGACAGAAGCTGTGGAACTGTTCTTGGTGGGGTCAGGGGGACATGGGCCATATGTTTGAGTTCAGAGAATTGTGATTCAGCAGTGGAAATCCCACATTTCAGTGTGAGCAGATATTTTCTCTCAGGGATGTAAATGGAACTAGTGCCTGAAAGAACTTGGCTCTGTAGCCTGGAGAATTGCATTTTCTCAGGTTGTGTATTTGCTTGTTTTCTAACTGCTGACCTGCTCTGATTCTATCACACACACTTCCTACAGTGAGAATCAGTCATTCTGCCTTCACCCTGTTCTCACCACGGCTTCAGGACATGCCTGTTGCCCCTGCTTTCTTCTCATCGTCACACTTCCCATCACCCCAGCCAAGAATGGGGACTGTCTGAGGCTGGGGTGCACCACTTCCCTGTGCTTTCAGTCCTGAGGCTGGGGAACACCACATCCCTGTGCTTTCAGTCCTGAGCTGTTGGAGGTGAGATCCATCCTGCACTACTGTCTGCTTTCACTGCCAGAAGAAGGGCCGCCATTAACTACAATATCACATGCACCTTTGCAAAAATGATGGAAAAACAGCCACATGAAGAGGAGAAGTTAAGAGCAAGTTTATTACTGGGGTAGGTACCTATGGTATGTTGGGATCTTTAGCTGGTCAGAGTGACCCCGAGAAATGTTGGAAAGTCTCTTTTCCCAGCCTGGTGCTTGAAGAAGGAATCAGGGCTCTTCATTTCTCTTTCTCAAGGTTGTTTATTGTATTTTATCTATAAAATTCTTTCTCTTGTCCTGCTGAGGTCCACTCAGCAAGACAGTCTGAGGCATTCTCCCTATACCTGGAGTGGTGTTATGTCTTTATACTAAAAACTATGTATACAATGTTTACAGTTGCTTTCCAATACCTATCACCTATGTTAGACAGCGAGCTTCTACTCTAAACCAATCTAAAAGCACCAACATCACAGCAGAAGATGGGGGCCAAGAAGAAAAAGGAGAAAGGCTGGACACACTCAGATCCCTCCATCTTGCCCCCCTGAATCCTCATTTTAAAAACCTCAAAGTCTACTTTTTCATCTTGTGATAAACTCACTATCATTCTACTTAATTTGTCATGGCTTGCAGATCTTCTTCTAAGGTTGGTAACTTGCTCCACGGGTCACAATCAAAACCACAGGGGCATCTTGGGCTCTGTGCCAGGGTCTCTGAGCCCCCTGGCAGGGGTTTTGGCTGCTCAGGACAGCCAGAGGGATGTCCTGGGTTCCCACAATGGTGGACACTGTAGTGAGTTTAAGGCATATTTTAAGGCATATTCAGAAGAAAAGATGCCATGTATTCACCAGCAGAGCCTCCCATGCACACTGTAAAAGGCCTCCATTGAAGCCCTGAGTTAGCCCATGACATCTGATGAGATCACAGTGTGGGGTTCTAAGCTTTACAAAAGCTCCAGCATCTCTCTGTCAATAGAGAGCTGAAGTGTTTTTTTGGGCAAAAACTAGGGATGTAGCTCCTGACTGATGTTCCTGGCTGGATTATCCCTGTTCAGGATAAGCACCACCAGACCCTGTCCCAGACACACCTGCTGGTGCGGTCCTGGGGTTAGGTTAGCCAGGCAGACAAATAGTCTACTTGTCACAGGGACTTTGATGGCAAATGGCAAATTTGGGGTGTAAAAAGGCTCATAAGCATCAGCCTCTTATGACTTGCCTCTGGAGGTCTGCTTCCTTCTGTACCTCATTTTCCTACCTTAACTTGCAGGATTTAGTGCAAGAGTGGAGGTTTTTGCACATGCCACTTAGGGACAAACTCTCAAATAAACATTTTCAAGGTGCAACTCATAGAGCTGGAGGCAGATGCGGCTTGTCACACTCACCCTCTAATGGTGCATGGAGCCATTTAGGCAATTTATTGCATCACACCCAAGTGACACCAGCTGGGACCACCCTGGTGACATGCATACCATTGCATATGAATATTTGTAACTCCACTGTTGAGTAATTCGTGGTGGATAATCCACTCACAGCAGTTCTGCTTCCTCTGCTGCTCCCATGCATTGCACACACCCCTTTGGCAACACAAAGGAGCAAGGAGTGTTTTGCCATCCAAATTTTCAGATAAACTGATACAATGGACCCAACAGCCCTCTCTTCTATTGCCCTGTAACACACTTGCTCTTCATATTTTGTTTCAGCTTCAATACTTATGAAATGTTACTTTAACTCCCAGGGAATAGGCTTAACCCAGATAACAGGGGAGAGACTTGGCACAGATCAGCAGCTCCTGTACTTGACACTGATTAGATTAACCCCAAGAACCACTTTAGAGAGGGCAGTATAATCTTTATTGCCATCACTAACTTGTTGAGAAAGCTCACATCTTCCAGTGATTTCCTTGTTAGATGGTGATATTCACTTAAAGGGACAGATAAAACAGCCCTTTGCCTTTCTTTGAGACATCCAGTCCTACCAGCAGTGGGTAACACTTTTGAAAGAGCCCAGAGCCTATTTTCCAGAAGGATTTAGTCACAGACTTTCACATAAGCTTATTCATCCTGGCCTTTGGGTTGTGGTTACACACACATTTCTTCAGGACATGGAGTCAGCACCAGCAGGCGATGTCCACTTGGCTCTCCCCTGCTGCTCCCATGCTCCTGCCACCCCTCTGTACCCAGAAAGAACAAAGAGGGAAGTGTAGGGACTGTCACAAGCAGTCCTGGCTGGTGGCAGCGTGACTTGCTGGAGCCAAAAGTGAGACAGAGAAGAATGTTTGTGGAGCCACAGCTTCAAGCGCTTCTCAGTGGGGTAAATTAATGTCCTTGGTGCTCCATCCTGCCACAGCCAGACTGCTCCCAATTCCTGAGCTCTGGAGACAGCCCAGGTAGGTTCTCATGTCACTCTGACAAGGCGTCCAGGTGCTTAAGATGCTTCTGATACATTCTACTCTACATTTACATTTTACACTATAGCTGCTGGTTTGGGTTTGCCTCACCCAATGTCAGGAACAGCTCTGTTCATGGCTGAAGAGGCTAATTCCCATCAATTATTATGTTTCAGTGAAGCAAACAAGCATGAAAGCACCTGGAGATGGACAGCCCTGGGCTAACAAATCCTGATCCCTCATGGCCTACAGCTTTGCCTACTGCAAACACACTATCTGACAACCATAAATCACCAACTTATTATGTAATGGCTGTGCTGTTTCATAGACAAAGATGCATTTCACAGAGAGTATGGTTTTAATAAACAGGCAGCCTTTCAGTGGCTAGACTGGAATAAGCCAGTGATCTCAGTCCAGTTCCTGTTGGAAAGGTTGTCACAGCACAGAAAACACAGGCACAGATGGGTGGATTGTCCGTGGGGTGCAGTGGAAACAGAGTGAATTTCTCATCCAGGGCAGGTTATGGCTGCAATGCCATTGCCTGGGCTGAGCCAGGTGTACCTGGCCCATGGCTGTGCCAAGGGATTGGATCCCTCGGGTGCCTCACTGGAATTCTCATGCCAAATATGTGCACAGTTAACTTGGGACCTCTAATTAGTTTCCCTAACATTGCCACGCAGTAAATGCAGGGCTACACAGAGCTGACTGAGTTACGACCCACCCTCACATGTGCAAAGCATGCACTTCAGAAATGCAACGGGAAATATTCATTATTCTTGGATAGAGATCCCTTTGAGTCCAGCAGCTACAGCAGCTGTCGTCATTTACTGCATTAGCAAGCACTATTTCTGTGAATTTATATCACCATGGCCCTGAGCTCTGTGCCAGCAATACGCTTAAGCCACTGCTGCAAAATAATCCCATCTATATTGGCCACATATTTGAGATATTATGATTAGGCTTTTTTAGTGGGTGTTAGGAATTATTTATATAAATAATATATATGTGCAGCATGTGTGTATGCACAAGGGTTTTTACAATCAACCCTAAAAAGGAAAGAAATATATTTTCATTCTTATATTTTGACGTGGTTCTCCCCTGTCAAGCTAATAGAGCTATGCCAGCCCTGTAAAATATTTATGAAATAACTAAATATGAAGAAATAATGTAATTTTGTGTGGTTTTTTTCTGAATTATGGTTTTTATGTATTTCCCACAAACTATCAAATCTGTCATTTCAATGGAATAGGTGTTGATACCTGAGGGTGGCTGATATCAGTCAGAACATGGACTGATGGTCAGGGTTTTAAGAAACAAAAGTATTAGCAAGCACCTTTACTGCACCCTGCACTTCCAAGCCATGCAAGAACCTTGTCTTTCTTGTAACATCATCTTCAACACATATTAGAATATGTCTTGAGGAAATCTCAGATTGAAATATCTTCAAATATTAGTTACTATAATGATACTGAAATGTTGGCTTTTTTTTCCCCTCCAACTTAAATCTGGAGAGAAAATGTATATTCCAGCAGAAACACATCTGCAGATTATTTTATAGACAAACCTGTTCTGCAAAACCAATTCTAAAATTTTATTTTATGGAGTAGCATGAATCTTACTAATAATGATCTCAAAATAGTAGAATCTAGTGCAGTCAAAAAGAAAGGTATGTGGGACTGCAGCTTGAATGGGGAAATAAAACACCCATGTTGCCAGAGTCCTGTTACATTTCTTACAAATCTATTGTCATGTTTGCAGAGGACATTGCAGAAAGCATTCAACCATCATTAATGGTTGGACTCAATGATCTTAGAGGTCTTTTCCAACCTTAATGATCCTTTGATTATATGCTATTTTGTCTGAGAGGGTCTGAAAACTTACATTTTCCTCTGCCACTGAAATCAAAAGGCATCTGGGATGGATTTACTACAGCTCCACACTCCAGATTCTGAACCTGAGGATACACACAGGTGCTTTACCCAGTGAACATCATAGCTTATTTCTTCCTGTTCCTTCCCTCCTTCATACCTTTTAATGAGCCAATTATTTGTCAAATGGAAAGGAAGACTCAACTGAGCCCAAAGTGCAACCACATCTGCTCAGATTTCCCTGTGCCCAATACTGATTCAGCACGAACACACTTTCCCAAAGGGCTGCCACAGTCTGACTCTGGCAAACCAAATTCAGGAGCTGTAGGAATTCCTATTTATGATCAACCTGCATTGTCTTTTCACAGCTCTATTTAGCTCAACCTGGACAAAGATGGGAATGTTCTCCCAGCAAGCCAGAACTCACAGTGTCCACTCAAATCAGCAGCCTTGAGTTGACTTGTTGGACCCCTTGTGCTCAGAAGGTCTGGCACCCCACTGCATTTTCAGACTGGAATAACCAGCCAAGCATCCACAGATCAGTGTGCTGGGGAGACAGGGACACTTCTTGAATCAGTTGCTCCCTGAGGGTGGAGGACATGAGGAACAGGGAAACAGAGCTAATTGCAGCTACCTTGCACAACTGACTTGGTGCGTGTGCTGAAGCATCCTCTGTCAGAGCTTTGCTCTAGAAGAATCATAGAATCCAAAAATGGTTTGGGTTGGAAGGGATCTTAAAAATCATCAAATTCCAAACCTCCCACCATGGGCAGGGACAGCTTCCACTATCCTAGGTTGCTCTAAGTCCTGTTCAACCTGCTCTTGGACACTTCCAGGGATGGAGCAGCCACGGCTTCTCTGGGCAACCAGTGACAGAGCCTCATCACTCTCCCAGGGGAGGATTTCTTCCCACTATCTGATGCTATAGGCACTCTTCTGCAGCTCAGAGGCAGGATGTACAGGATGTAACACTGCATGGAGGTTGGGGCAAGTGGAGTGAAGCTGGGGGGCCTGAGTATGCCAAGACACATTGTACTTATCCCAACTTCTTCACAGGACATTTGGCTCCCTCTCAGACTGGATCTGCCACTCAGAGCAAGTCATTGTAATAAATTCTAGACAGTGATACAACTGTCTGATCCTGTGGGACGTGGAATTCGGGAAAAGTTGTGGGTGCTGAGATGAGACTTTCAGATAAACAGATCCTAAAGGACGTTGTGACCAGTGTGTAACATTTTCAGTGAGACTCTTTTGGAAAGAGTCTTAATTCATTCATGTGAGCCACAGTGTTGAGTCTTTTTAAAAAGGGTCTTAATTAATTCTTATTTGGAATGGCAAGAGCCTCTGTCTACAAGCTGCCTTGATGTTTTTACATTATCTGCTCTTAAAATCAAAGCAGTGCGTTGCATCAGACTTCAGTGTTACCTGCAAGGAATAACCTATCACTAATGCCAAAAGATAGCAATCACAAAATGAATGATTTTGGGTTATAGACATTGTCCAGTCCCTTCATTATTTAGGTAGGAAAAGATGTTTTGAAAATAGAGCAGGATTTGAGAAAAGAGTCTTGACAATTACTGATTTTCAGTGTAAACCACGAGATCTAATTCAGCAGTCTCTAGTTGCCTTGGAACTGAATATACTTAACTGTATATTCCCCTTCCTGGAATTATTTCTGGTGATTTAAAGGCATCCATGTGCCTTTTACTTCCCCTGCATTTATAAGCAAGGGGGGCACAAACTGTTTTCAGCCCAGCCCCAAAATATTTTGGCTGTTTACCCAAAAGGGCCATGAATTTGATGTAAAACCCACCCACACCTTCTGCACCATGAATGTACCCACCATCCATACATTCCACCCCAAACTGAAAGTTATGCATGTTCTTGCTAACCTAGTTTTGAGTGCGCGTGTGCTTTTTTTTTTTTAACAATAGGCCTAAATCCATATTAATGATCCAAAAAGTGACCAGGCCTCAGCACCTTTTGTCCTCTATACATTAACTATCCAATAATCAACAGTAGCTGTCCTGTACTCTGGTGTCTTTAGCCTAATTCAGAGGGACAGATATTTATCATCACCCTTGAATTGGGTGACCCATTCTGACAGGTCGACATCCTTATTTATGTAACAATGTCATGGACAGTAACTGCTAATGAGTGGAGTGACACAGAGGTCTGTTAGATGGAAAGACAGAGGAAAGCCGAAAAGGGCATGAGGGGTTAATGGGACTTTTCTGTTCCAGCCTCCTGGGATGCGTAATTATGTTCTAATAAGAAATGAATGTATTGATTAGATTAGTGTGCAATTGTGTTCATGTGCACACGTATAGCGCTGCATGTATATAGACAGTCATTGTGTGTGCCTCTCGTCCTCTCAGCGTGTATTTGAACCCAAAGTATCTTTGTGCTGGGGCCAAAAACAAGCAGAGCACTCCCACAGCCCTCTTCTTGTCCTCCCTGTGGCAAACTCCATGTGAATTCAACTGGAGTTTATCTGAGTAAAGGCTGAATTTAACTTCAGTAAACACCAAATAAGGGCTTCAGGATTAGGCCCTCACAAACAAATGACTTCCTATTTGCATTGTTTGGGCTGAACACTCACCATCACTTAAGAGAGCAGTAAAAGCAGCCAACACATTGTAAACAGTGTCATCTACTGAGGAGACCATCCACCAGCCAAAGTACGCCATGCTCACGCCTGATGGACGGCCACTTCCAGCAGCCTGCTTACAGTAGGGAGGAATTTGGCCCAGAGTTCTTTCTCATCGGGTAAAATATGTTCCCTGACAGGTCAAGGAAAGCATCCTTCACACGCTTACAAAGAGCCGATTCTCCGCTGCATCCCTCCCAAGTGTGTGTGTTCTGAACTTGAGGGTGAATTCCCTTGATGGGAAAGACACAACAATAGGGGAAAGCAGGGCAGGGGGAAGAAAAGCATGCCTGAAAATTAGAGCTGCCCTCAGCCCAGGAGCCTGGGGAATGCAGCTGACAGCGGTGCTCTCACCGCAGCCCCTCGCTGATGCTAATACGGGCAGGCAGCACAACTGCGGGCTTGGTACCTTACACTGTACAGATTCCGGCCATCAGCAGAGCCCTACACGTCCTGGGGACTTGGGTGTGATGTCTGAGCTGGGAAGGAACAAACAGGGCCAGGCTGGCAGAAGAATAGGCTTTGTGGGTCACCACCTCAGCCCCTGTTCCCGGGATAACGAAGGCCGTGGCACCAGCGCGCACAGGCCTGTGAAAAATTAGTACCTCCAGTTGCACGCTGAAGAAGAAATAAATTACTTTCTAGTGACTCCCTCTGGAAAGAAGCAGCATTATTAGGCTCTAATAGGATTTCCTTCTATCCCAGTCTTGATTAGGACGTTTGTGAGGCAGAGGGGAGGGAGGAAGGGAGGGAAAACTGAAGCATTCTCAAGTCTGAGGAGGGCCCACTTTACCCAACCATAACTTTTGTGAATTGTGGCCAGGATTCCAGATGTGGCACTCAGGACAGGCTGCACTGCAAAGAAGTGAAAGAGGACTTAATAGGCAAGATTTCCAAACATTTCAGAAATGTTTAAACAAAGTCATATAAGAACACACTAGGTTCATTGTACAAAAGAAGAATCTCTTGGAAATGGATTCTCATTAATGTATCTTTTTTTTCCTGAAGAATGAAAAACAGAGGATATTAAAATATGGCACTTGCAACGTGGATGTCAATGGACCCCTAAAGTCTGACCTTTATCTGAGGGATAATGATTAAACACATTTCTTTCTCATTGCCATACTACTGCAAATTTCTCCATCTGAGCAGCACTGAGGTTTGGGTTTTGTTGTTGTTTTTTAAAGTGTTTTGATGCAGAAAATTGTTCAGAAAACATATTTATAAAAGACGATGTATTTATATTCCCTACAAGACAGACTTAAAATCCAAGCTAGAGCTGTGAAGGCCCACCTTGTAAAAATTTTCCGTAATGGTGAAAATTGAGATTAAAAAGCCTTGAACTGGTGATGGCTGTAGAAGTCTTATCACTGACTTCATGAGGACTGAGATCACGTGAAATGAAAGAAATGGAGAAGGAATAACCTTGCAAAATGATGGTGTTTTCTTCTAAATAAAGTATGATACTCAAGCAAGTTCACTATCCAGGCTGAATAACAGAAATGCCCTCTGAAGGCAGAGGCATTGCATAGCTCAAATCCAGGTCCAAGTAGTGGATGCAGGGGAGTTAATTTTTCAGCAACTGCTGACCCTTTGACTCTAACAGTTGAGGGTTGGATCACATTTGAACATCCACACAAAACTGATTTCCCCATTATATTGATGGGAACTTTGCAATGCAATGAATCATCTTCAGCTGGCTGATTTATTTCACAGGGCAACTTAAGGCAGCAAACTTGGAGCAAGGTAGCCCAAACTAAGATGAAATATCCTTCCCTGTCCCATTTATTAGTGTCAGCATCAGCATAAGCTTTTCTCCTTAATGAACTGATCTTTCATTCAGGCCAGAGAGGATCCTGAGAAAGTTCTCCTCGCTTCTTTATATTTTGCCAAACTTCTAAGTGGGCTCCTAAAAACTTATTGAAAGAGCATTACTCAGTCTGACACATTCCATTTATTTCAATATGGTGACAAAGAGGGAAGATCTAGTTAAAAATATTGCAATAGCCTTATGGGATACTTATGGGAGTTTTTTAAATGTAATACATCACAATAGAATACTTTGTTTTTGTAGAAGGGCATTCTGTATTCGCCAAAAAAGCTGCTGACTTAATCATTAGTTATGATGAGAAGAGATTTAGTGCTCTTTTTCTTTACACTGTCACTGAGAACAATGTCTATGAAAAAGCCTATGATTCCCATTATAAATCACTATAAGCTCCATGAAAATTTCTCCTCTACCCTGGGGTTTAAGGGAGAGGATACTCGGGGATGCAGCCTCCCAACAGCAGCACTTTATGCCGAGCTCTACAAGTCTGTGGAATGCCATGGTTCACCCTGAGTCCAGGCACTATGAGTGCGTGCAGTTCCCATTGTTCAGCAATTTATGAATGGCTACTCTTGGACAAAAAATGAAATTCCTCTTCCTTTGCAGCCTGCACATATTATTAAAATGCTCTAAAGCTGTAGCACATTACCACTCTTAGCACTGCAAATATATACTACTGTTTATCATCATGCCTTTGAGAAATATAGGGAAGCCTTTGCTCCTTCACCCTCTCATGCCCAAATTTCAGATCTTATTTAGGGTAAGTGAGGATTCAAAAATAAAGTAAATCAAAAAAGAAATGGTTCATAGGTGCTTCCTTCACTGAATGAAGAACACCATGTCACACCATCTCAAAAGGACAATTCAACCTTAAATGTTTCATGGGGGCAGTCCTGAGATGAGAGATGCATCTCTCAAAATTATTTGTATAAGAAATATAGATTTAGAGACCTAGCATTAAACATACAGGTTTGACAGTCTTTAACCTTCTTCCCATCCTTCTCTTTTCCCTAATATCATAGTCACATACACTGGTTGGATTTTATTGTAGAACTTTGTAAAGAAGAAAAGAAAAAAAAAAGAAAGCAAGTGTTCCACACATCTGTCAGCATTTCTTCTTGTTTGTTGGCCCAAGCTGACAACCTTTTTTTTGTTTCCCAGTTTATCAGAAGGCTATCAAAATGTTTTGAAGAAAATGAGCCAAGACATTTTCCCTAGATTTTGGTGTCCTCTAATATTTAAATTCATTCTTCTGAGTTTGTTTCCTATTTACTTCTTCCCTTGTCTCTTGAAGATAATATTCCGAGAAGCAGAGTTGCTCGTTTCATCACAAGCAGTCTCAAATTTGTCCTTTACCAGGTTTAAATCTGCAAGCCCTGTTCAAAATTCATATCACTGGGCTCAGTTTGAAAGGGAGGACTTTGATTCAAAGTTCTCAGCCACCCACACTGGACCTGAAAGGTCTCTAGAGATAGCCCTTGTCTGCTTTGTTTCTCAGGAACCAGAATAGACACATTCCCTCTGGTCTGCCCTGAGATATGGATTTGGCTCAACAAGCACATGTCAGCTGCAGAAGCAGCTGGCTGCAGAGCAGTTTTCATGGAAACTGGGAGCCTCTGTCCTCTGAAAAGATAAAAAATATTTCAGCCATTTACTTGTTAATTTTTTAAAACTTATCCGGAATGAGGTTTGAGGTTGCTGTCTAAGATCAAATTCTTACTGGCCTTTGATTTCAGTTTGGCGATTGGCACTATTGCTGTGAATAAAATCAGTTCTAAATCTGCAATGAAACATGCACCTATGTATGCTAGATGTCTGCAAGACCTTTGTGCTAGAAAGCAGCAAGATAAAAGCACAAGATAAAAGCACATATTTTACAGGTCCTTGGCTTCACGCTGACATCAGGATTTAAATTTTCACATTAAAGCAAAGCATGCCTTAGCCCTCACAGGTAAATAATGCCTGAAGACATTTCCCACCTTAATGGTTTTATGGATGTTGGAGTGTCCAAGCTGAGCCAGTCCTGTTAATGGGCTGGGAACAGAGGCAGCCTGGTGATTCCCACTGTCAGCATTCCCCAGAGGAGTCCCACAGGAGCCTCCCTGTCCCTGCCTGGATCTTTCAGGCAGACAACACCCTGCCCAAAGAGAGAGAGTGGTTGATTGGAACAGTGTTTTCCAAAGAGAACCCGACACCCAAGGCAGCTCCTGTGTGGAGGACCTCACCAAAGTAGAGGCGCTGCCCAAATGGACTGCCAAAGCCTCAGACTGCCTCAACCCATCTCGAGTCTGAAGAGCTTGGACAAAATCAAAACTCTTTAAACTTCTCAACAGTACCAAATCCTCCAGTAATGACAGCAACTAGCACCTGTCATGTCCATCCTCTCCAATCCCTCAAAAAAAGTTTCATCTACTTTGTAGATCTGTTCCTGACTGCACTTCTGAAATTTTTGCTTTCCAACATTCAAATGAGATTGAAAAAGCTGTGGCAATATTAAAGCTAAAACTGGAAGTTCTTAAACACATGAAAATGTAACAATTATTGCAGTCACCTCCTCGAGTGATCTGTCCAGAGTCACTGGTTTCCTGTGGCGGATTCTCCTGTCCCGACCTATGCTAAACCAGTCCTCTCCAAAAACACCCTTGGGCTCTGGCTTTGAATCCCACAGCTTCTCAGGGGAAAACAAGGCCAGTCCATTCCCACCTCCCCTCACTTCCTTACTTTGCTGCTCCCCAGGGGTCTACCCAAACTGACCACCCTGGCTCTGCTGCTCCCCTGGGGGAGGCAGAGCCCAGAAAACAGATGGTTCTCTCAAAGGATGCTTGTCCTTCCTGCAGGTTTTCTAACTCCAAACTAGAGAGGAAAAAAGTGGAGCAAATGGGACCCTGGCAATTGAGATCCTTTGCTCATACAAGCAGGGCTGTTAAAGCTGAACAGGAACATACATCATAATAATTAGAGTGGGCATGAGTTGGCTTTGAATTGCAGGAACTCTGGGTGACCACATTTCACTTTCCCTGTCATTGACTAAGATAGAATTTCCTCCTTCTCATTAAATGGCAACTCTTTTATTTATGGATTACATCTATGCCTTGGAAGGAGGTAGAGTTACTGATAAAGTTTTCCTGAAAAAAACATGCTGTATTTTCTTTCAGCTCACAGATGACTGCAGTTGATCACATCTGTTTTCCAGCAGACATCAGTGTATCCAATTAGAAAGATCACAGAATATTTTAGAGGTCTTGGGATTATTTGGTCAGCCAAAAGATTTGGGCTTTGAAAAACAACAAGAAGACAAATCTGCTATGTGCTAGTTTTTGTGACAACCATGGTAAAATAGTCTCTTAAAACTCATTACACAGATCTAATCCTTAGCATTAAACATAAATACATGTAAAACCCAGGAGTTTGGAGTTTTTTACTATTACGTTAAAAATTATGGTGACTAAATAACTTGCAGTCCTGGCTGAACTGACAGGAAAGGTTGGGGTGTTCATGGTCACAAGATATTTCAAATACAAAAAGTAATCAACTTCTTCTTTTCCTTGAAGAAATGCATGAAACCTTTAGGAAAAAAAAAATTCACTACTTAAAAGGATGGAAATGTCATCAAAATGTTTTGATAAATTGTTTAAATTTTCATCTTCAGCTCTGATATGACAAATTCAATGCATGGAAGAATCTTCAAAATAAAGATCGGGTTTTTTTGATCTCTGTAGTTCCAAAATAAAACTTTATTTTGATGCTTTCATTTTAGGAAGTTCATGACAGCAATGGAATCAAACTTTATGGAAAAATATTGATAACAAAGAAGTAATCAGTTCTTAGCTGCAAAGAGTGAAAACATCTTTGAAGTGTCTCTGGCAGTTAATTTCTTGGTTTTCCACTAATGCTTATGACCATTATGTCCTTCTGTAAATAACTTCCCAGGGTCTGACAGCTGAAACCATGGGAGCTCCAACGCATACCTACAGACTCACAGTTCAGTAGATTTAACAGTTGCTGAGTTTTTGTGGGTTTGGGGGGGAAAAAAGCAAGACAAAACAATGGGGCATTAAGGACAAAAAAAAGGCTGAACACAGAGCCAGAAGGCACAAAAAATTATCTTGAGAAAAGCTAATTGGGATGGGATTTTGGGCAAAGTGCTACCTGTGGAAAAGCCTTTGGACTGCAAGCCAGGATTCTCTCCCTTGTGGCTTGATGCCTGCTTGATGCCTTCAGCTGAGCGAAGCTTTGCATGCTTGAGCAAAAGAAACAGGAATACATGAGAAATTGCATTTTCTTCATTGAAAAAAAAGGCAACTCTATGGCAAATCAGTCAGCTTTAAAAGGAAACTGCCAACCTTTATATTTATTTTGAGTCTTTCAGCCAAGCTTTGAACACTGAGAACTTCTTCCTTCCCAGTGCCACAGGAGAGACATCCAGCATTTCAGATTCCACACCAAGGTGCTGGAGCATCCCTGTTGTGGGGGTTGAACCCCCTCTTTGGGATTGCCACCCCAAAACACTACCAAAACCCCCACTTTACACCTGCATGGTGCTGTGCTGCAGCTTTCCTTCCTTCCTCCAGCTTCCACTGGTGGTACTGGGGCAGGGCTGTTGAACCCCTCAGGACAAAAGGAGTTCTGCAGAACCTCATTATAGGTTCAATATAAATAGTTCTATTGTAGCCTTGCATGCTACAATAGATGCTGTTTTACTTGGGCAAGTGTGGTTTTTGTTAGACACATAAAACACAGAGTGGGTTTTAATGGCTGATCAGACCCCGTTAGAGCAAATTGCATGTTTAAATACAAAGGATGAAAGGATCTCTATTATTCTACAAATTTCTAGCAGTGCTGCACCTTAAAAGGAATTTTATAGCAAATTTGTAGCTTTGCAACCAGCTCATGAACCAGGGGGCATAAAAAGGACATGTGTTCCAAGAGCAAATGCATTCCATATTTCAGAAATAATAAGTTCTTGCTCGAACCCAGATCTTATCAGTGCAGAGAAAGGATTTTGCACCCATGGGAAGAAGGACTTTTCTGTCTCCAGTGGAACAATTGCAATCCACACAAACATTCAAGACTAAAAATCCACATTAGGGGAAACACTGTCCCAGTAGATCTGGCTCATAGGAAGTAAAAAGATTAAAATAGCTCTAACAGCAATAAGGTTTGTGCAAGCCAAGTGAATCTTCACACAGGCAGGAGGAAAATGTTCATGTGATCTTGGAAATTAATGAAGGTTGTAGGATTCGAAGGTGCAAGACACAAACATGTCATAGCCTTAAACCACAATTATAATTAATAAGTCGTATTTGAGCCTTTGTACTCTATATGGGTATTTAAATTAATTTACATGGACAAGCAGCTGGAGCCCTAAGCAGATCACTAGGGCCAGGGAGGTGAAAGTGAGAATATGTGATGATTTGCTGGTATTGAGAAGGTAAATGAAATCCTAGGCTTTTTAAGTGAAGAATGAAAATTCTTCCTTCTCTACTTATGTTTTATTACTTACAGTCATGGTTCTTGATCTCTCCTCACAGCTTTCTTTCTTGTAAACAGTTTTTCTTCATGCATAGGAAGTTCCAGGTTCCCAGAGAGGGGATTCACAGCCCTAATGAGGAGGAGGAAAATTAAAAAGGATGAAAATAAATCAGAAACTGAGTGGGAAGCAGATTTTAAAGGTGCAAAATTTTATTCTTCCATGAGAAAAGTCACATTGGTTCAAAATTAATGAAAGCTATTGATGCCTTGACCAATACCTAAGCCACAAACAATGAGCCACAGAACATCCCCTGCACATTCAGCAGGGCAGTGAGTGTAGGAGAACACTGTAATGATTTGTCTACAACAAACCTCAGAGTCTTGAGGCAACACCTCTTTGTTCCCATTTTTGTAAATCTTTACATGCACTCAGGCCTGAAGTATTTGAGCTCTTTCAGCAGTGCACCAAGCAGTGATGCACTGAGACCTCCTGCATCTCTTCCTCTAGCAGCAAATGAAATCTGAGAGGGTGGACCTGGACAGCTGAGCAGAGTGTGGGGAGCCCTTCCATGGTGTGCACTCCCCAGAGAACTTTGTGTCTGAGTCATGCCCTCAAAAATGTTGTCTCTTGCAGAGATCTGCTCTCTCTATTTAGGAAAACCCTGTTGTGCCAGAAAAGTGAAACTATTTTTTGTGACAGGGCACTGGCCTGGCCTCGCTAAGGGTGAAAGGAAATGGCATCAAGGTTCATTTTTCCTCATCCACAAGCAGCAGCCCATGAAGCTTACGTTTATCTATGGATGATACATTCTGAATGCCTCAGAAAAAACAAATCATTGAAGAAAAATGATCAAACCACATCATGATCCCAAATTACTTGAATAAAATAAGCAAAAGACTTGAACATGAACTTTATGTGAAGTAAAGATGAATAATTTTTGGCACGATTAGCCAAAAATTGCAGAAAATGTTCTAGTTGCTTCTTTCCTACTTTTTCACTGCATCCAAGTTTCAGTTAATGCAAAAAGATGGAAATTTCTATTTGCAAGCTAGAGAGATTTCCTGGACTGAAAACCATAGTATGTTTTTGAGACAAATTCATGCCTCCAAAAATCCTATCACAAATCACAACCTACATTATTCCTTTATTATCTATACACAGGATGTGTAGATAAAGTCTGGGTTAATTTTCTTACAACGTGTCCAAATGCTTCTATTGTGGAAAACCCCAGGTTTCCAGTGGTATAAACTCTTATTGTGAGGCAAGAGCTGTCTCACGTTTGGAAGTCAGGAGGCTGCTGCTTTTTCTACTCCTTCCTGCCATCTGCAAGATCTCATATGGGGTAAAAATGGGAAATTACTTGAGCAAATCTTCAGCTTTCCTCAGTTTGCTTTAAATAATGTCCCCAGCCTTCTGCCTCATGATTTACATAATAAAGAGACTGTGTTGTGTTATTACATCAGTTTCATTTCTTCAGGGAAAAGGGCTCCAGATGTATTTGACTAAGTCATTAGTGCAAACATCCCATATTTGTAACAGCATTCCCTAGATCAACTGCAAAGACACACTGTTGATTTTGGCTACAGCCTGAGGAGTGGATAGACATTGCCACTTGATCTAAGCAGCTGCCTCCTCATCACTCCCTCCAAGTTCATTGTCATGGAGAGAAACACAAACCCCTAATGGACCCACAACATGAGACTCATGGAACCTGGCAGATGATTCATCTGATGAAAATCACCGTCGTTCAGCTATTCAAGGAGGAAGGGGGAAAAATAGATTTAGCCTTCCTCAGAGAGATTGCTTCCTTTGGTCAGGGTGGTTTTCATGGCTCATATGGGAATGAAATTACAAACAAGCACAGAGTGCTGCTGTTAGTGGGTTTATTGGAAGCTCTGGTGAGTAAAGTACTACTCAAGGTGAGGAAAAGTTATAAAAGCCCTTCCTATCTGACTTGAAACCAGCACTGAAGTGTAACAATGAACAATATATGACCCAGCATAATTCTAGAAGTAAAAGCATTGATTTTCCTACATTATTTGCTGCTTGATTCAACTCATACAAAAACTTGACGACACCAAATTATTACTCACTACCACATTGAGCAAGAGGAAGCTTTTTTAATTGCAGATAAAGCCTCATTGTTGATTTACTTTTATACCCTAATATTGACAATTATAAATGGGAAAAAAGCTAATTAAAAGATAGGCAGATTTAAATTGTCAGCAAATTGTTCCAAACAGGCACAGTAGTGCACATGACAAAGATGTGCAAGCAAGTTCTCTGAAATACTGCTGCAAAGCAGAAGACACATGGCTAAGTGATAAGCAGCTTCTAAAAGGAAATAGCCTAAATAACTGATTTCTGAATGGAAGTTTTGAGAATAGGTCAGGAATTCTGGTAGATGCTGACCCGTTTGTATCATATTTGTGTCACAGCCTCTATTTGCTCCCTGGATGCAACCATAAGGCTGATTTTTCTGTAAATGGTTGGAATTATAAACTGAGTAAGGAGTGTCATGTTCCCATACAACAAACACTGTATTTTTCATTTAGAAACATTTCATTTAGAAAACATTGTCATTTAGCATGATACAAAGATGTGCAAGAATTACAATGTATGAGTAAAGTAATGGACAAGTAATATATATATATATATGTGTGTGTGTGTGTGTGACACATGCTCTCCTACAGGATTAGACTCCATTAAAAGGTAAAAAATTGCACTTATTGCTGTCTCCTGCTTTGTCATAACTGTTCAGATTCCTGTTGCTGTGCAGGAAATGTGATATCTGCACTTAATTGTATCATTTGAAAGCCTTAGAAGAAGGGATTCTAATGATTAAATCAATGTAAACCAGGTTTCAGAGCCAAAATAATCAAAAGTCTGACCAAGGCAAATGTTCTCAATAAAGTAAGCTTGCCAAACACAAGTGCTAATTAACACCTGATTCTAATTTGGTGATTGTGAAAGTGTGGCAATGAAGCCCTATGATTCTGCAAGTGGAAATAACATTGCCTTTCCCCCATTGGTGGACTTCATGGATTGCCCTCGTGGCCAAAATTCCTCGTTTTGATCCATTCTGGGTACAGTCCATCAGAGTAGAGGCAGTTGTGCTCAGGTTATACAGGCCTTCCCTGGCTGAGAATATTTCCCATTCCTTGGTGTTTCCCCCAGCTGTCCTGGTTCTGGATGAAATTTGATCTCCCTCGATGTTGGCTTCCACTGACAATTTTCAAGATGAGAAAGCTCAAAATATCCCACTGGCTACAAATGGCAGAAACACGTGGTCACTTTTTTTACTATTTCCTGTCATGGTGGATTCTGGTTTTTGAGGGAGGAAGAATTCTCCTTCAGCCAGTTTTCACTCAGGGAGCTCAGCAACCCCTGGGTACTGTGGCAAGCCTTCCATTCAGCAAGGCACTGGGAACAAAAGCAGATGTAGCAGCGTGGGACTAATTCCTGAAGTCACTGGGCATTTGATCAGTCACCTGGATAACTCAGGGCTCTGCGCTGAGTTCTTTACCCTCTTCATAGTGACACACAACAGACCAACCACAGCCTGGCATGAGATGGGATCTTTGTAGACACCCCAAGTGGCCAGGACTGGCTTTGCAAAATGAAAAGGGCTGAAAGAACAATTTTCCTTCCTGCATTAAGCAATGAGTCTTCCCAGTAGACACAGTCAGTCTCCTCTGTGGATAACTGCAATATTTCAGACCTTGGGAACACAACACCCATTCAGTGTCATCTCCCATAATATTTTTTTATTTATTTCTTAAGTCCACACTCATCGGCACACTCACATTTCTTTGCATGAGGTTGGCACCACTATATCCCAGTAACTTATACAAAATAAAGTTACTGCTGCCTTAGGCTTGAAAGTTGTGGCACTTCTCACTTGTGACATGTCTAAAATAACATGCAATTGTACTCCATGTGTGAGATACACAAGTAATTACCAGGGCATACAATATAGGAAGCATCTTTGAAAACAAAGGGACATAAATTTAATTTCTACCTGATTGTTGGTGAACCCAGTTACAAAATCAACACCTTATGTATTTGATCTACACAACAGCTACATTATACCATCTACTGATCTTTTTAATGGTTTACTCAGTTTACTTGGTCCATCATTAAAAAAAATAAATATGAAAGCCAAATTTGTAAGTGCAGGGTTGACAGAAATATTTGAAAAGACTCATAAGTATTTTATTACCTCTGCAGTGCAAATGGATTTGACTGCCTGTTTAAAGCAACTGCAGTTTGTTCTTAGTAAGGGTGAATTTGCACTATAAACGGCATCCCCTCTTTGGAAACAATACTTCCTTTATCTGCTTGTGTTCAAAAGCTCCTACCAGGGAAACCTAACTTATCTGTTTCATCTTAAAACTGGAGCTGCCTGTCAAGCTTTGACAATTTTCAGATTCTTTTGGAAATAGGAAGCAACCCATTGTGTTCAAATTTGCTCTTAGTGACAGCTGATCCCACAGGAGCATCTAGTTAGAAAATAATTGATAGCACTTGAAACAGAAAGGGCTGCAAATCAGGTATGACAAGTTTGCATTCAATTGCAGCTCTAAAACTAATTGTCCAGTTAAGAAATCAGCTTCAAAAGGGAAAAAAACCCCAAAACTTAAGGGGAAGGAAATGAGAAGTTTGTTTATTGCACATACACTTTCATTCTGACAATATTTTCCTCTTTAAAAGGCAGGTCGGGAATAAGCAGCACATAAAAGGGATGGGCCCAAAGCAAAGCCTCCAAACTGAATACTCCGAACTTTATGACTCAAGCCCATCTGTAGTTTGTTATAAACAAGTACTAAGGCATAAATGAAAAAATCTGGATGCAGAAGGACAGAGGCTCGATCCTGGTACTATTGAAGTGAACAGAAAAATCTCTTGCTGACTGCAGAGGACTTGGGATCAGGCATTAAAATTCCACAGTAATACTGGCACAGCTTCAATCGTGCGAGTGTGTGTGCGCACGCTTGTGCATAAATACACACACAGCCCAATATTAGGGATTTTTAACCCTGACTCCTATGTCAGACTATAACACCGGATGTCAAAAATGAAGATAATATGGGAGGAAGTTTATTTTGATGAGGAAATCCCTAAATGCTGTTGAAAATATGCTTGGAATGGTTAATTAGCATGTAGGGGCTTTGAAGGAAATGATATCTTGCAGCTTGACCATCATCTTTTTGCCAGGTTTCCCTTCAATTTATCTCTTATCTGCAGGAAACTGTCTCACAGCTTCTGAATCTGCTGTTGGCTAAAAAGAGAAAAAGGACAATGACTCATTGTTGGGCAACAAGACAAGTTCTATTTGGATTCTAAATTTCCACATTAATAGGAGTTAATGTCCTATCTACTGTACTTCAGCCCATCCAGGGGATATGCAGGGTGGGCTCTGAAACCAACCAAAAGTGAAAGTTCCTCCACCAAAACAACAGTAAATGAAGAGAAGATATAATACTCAAGGGATGAAAACACTGAGTAAGAAAAAAAAAATCTGCTATACTTTCTATTACTAAGGCTTCATCAAAAAGGCTTCATTAAAAATGGAAGTACTGCAAATAATGGGTAAGACAGGATGCAGGAGCTGATGCCCACCGAAGTTATTGCTGCTCAGACAACATTAAGCACCTTGACTGCTGAGACTTTTCTATTCCAGGGGATATTTTCATGCACAATCAAAGGCAGGATTTCTTCTCCTGCAGCACTGGTTGAGGGCTGGCAGTGAAGTTCTGCTTAGACACACGTGGTGAGAGGGGCTGGTGCATTCAGCAGCCACAAACTGGGGTCGGGAAGATCACTGGAGCATCCCGGCCCCCGGCTGGAAATTCCTATGGAAATGCCGAGCTCAAGGAAGTGCTGGGAGAGGGAGGAGATGCATCAGCCCATCCCCGAGTCCACACTAATGAGCACATCAATGAGAGGATTAAGAAGGGATGGGGACGTGTTTCTCCCACTCCCTCTCCTGCAGTGATTGCTCCAGTGCTCAGAGGTGCGGCTTCGTTTCGGTAAGAACTGAAAATTCAGCGGCTTCTCCAAATGTTACATAAAAGGAAAGAATTACATAAAAAACACGACCTAAGCGTGTAAATATTTTTTCCAGTTTCGCTGACCAAATCCCAAGCATGCCATGCATCTTGCATTTTTTATTCCCCTAGTTGTCTCTCCCCAGTGCTGAGCTAACATCCAAAATAAGAGCACACAATCAGTATGTTAATAATCAGGGAGTCTGCTCGCTGCATTATGCAGACATCAGAGGAATTTCTTCCACTGTCTGATGAATATCATAAACAGGCCCGTTTGTATTAACAGAGCCTTGTGTAGCAAATCCAAAAGTGACAAAACCAAACAGCTTTAAGTGGCTGCATTCCAACCCCGGAAGCTCTGAGTATCAACCATCACTGGAGACCTGCATGGGAGGGCAACAAAGAGCCCCACGCTCTGCTGGGCTGGAGGCTGGATGACTGTGACAGGGATTTTTTAACTACCAAAGTTACTTAAACACTGCAAATGCAATCTGAGGGAAGGCATTTGTTCTGGAGACACAGAGTGACACTTCAGTAAGAGTTTACATCTGTCATCATCTCTGCCAGCATGTGTGTCCATCAGCCAGCAGGGAACTCCTAAGGCCTGGGACCACCATGGACCTCCTGAGCTGCCCTGCTAAAGGAAAGGTCCCCTTCCTCTGGGCTGAGGACTATATGGCAACCCTTTGTCTTGGAAGTGGCAGTAAACATTCCAAGCATGTGGCCAAACTGCTTGAATTACCGCCTGAAATTTAACATTTAGGGCAAAATAGGCACAGCTCCTTCCCGTTCCCGCATAAAGTGTGCAAGGCTCAAAGCAGTGAGGGGTGAGGGAAATAGCAGGAAAGGAAAGAGGAAAATCACCTGAATGTCTCTTTTTTTTTCTTTTTTTCCCTGCTCTTTTCCCTCTCTACCTTCTTAGTGTCTTGGGAGACTGGGAATCCTCGTGGAGCAGGCTGAAGTGGGAGAGGGACTTCCTCCTTTCTGCAGATCATGACCATCAGACACGAGCAGAGGTCAAGGCTGCAATCCTGAGGCACAGCGAGCTCTCAAGGACTCATTTTACAAGAGAGAGGGCTTCAGGTCCCTTCCTTTCACATAACTGGACAGAAAGGAAGGCTCAGACTGTCACAAGCCATCCACAGTTTTCTCTGTGCCTGCCACTATCACAAGGCTTGTGCACCTTGCAGTGGAAGGGACTGGGCCAGAAATGCTGGGAGAAGTTTAAACCACCCAAGCTGGAGGATGCTCATTTGCTGTGTATTCCCACCAAATCACTTGGGTTTCCAAAGTGGGGCCTGGAAACTGTGAAGGGACAAGTCTTTCTCATGAGATTTCCTGTTGGTGCTGCATCCAGTAGCAGCAGAAATTTCACAAGAATAGTTTTTCTTGTGGTATTTTATTACTTCTGCTTCTGCTCCTGACCGGAATTGGGAAGTACAGGGGTGCATGGAAATGAAATATAGTGGTCAGGGGAGAGTCTGCCAAAAATTTTGGAAATGACAACAGCAAGAAAGGTCATCCACTCAAGTCTCAGGAACTGCTTCCAATCTGCTCCTGTTTTATTCAGACACATTTACATGATGCTGCTTTTAAAAGGGTCATTCACCCGAGGCTGGCATCAGCACCCATTCAAACACGGACTGTCTGTGGTTTAGCTGGGAGTTCTGCTGCTAAGTTCCTATAGAGAAGTGGCTTCTGTTTCCTAAAATGTTTAACAGACATAATGCATCATCAGAATAGGCCCAAGGAAAAAAAAAAAAGCCACATCCTGCTACATCTCAGTTGCATTGCCTTTATTTAATTTAATATTACGGCAGCATGATGATAGCCATATTACACAATATAAAATCTGCTTTCCCTGGTCAAAAGAGAATCTATTTATCTGTATTTACTTCCTGCTCGAAATTGTTTGACAAATGCTGTGGGCAGACAAAATCTGTCTAGCAATTGTTTGTAAATACATGTTGCAAATATTTTTCAGCTCTCTCAGGCAGTGGTTCTTGGTGGCAGTGGTGACTAAGCAGTGCAAGCAGCTGCCAGCAATTCTCCCCCAGCCACGTTTGCCCTGAAGGCAGCCCAGGGGCTGGATCCAGATGGTAGGGGAATGGCTCAGGCAGGGTGGACACCTAGGAGCAGTCAGCAGGAAGGGAAAGCCAGCAGCAGCTCAGGCCGGCAAAAGCTGCTTGGCAATTCACAGCCTTGGCATTGCAATCAGACTACCTAAACCACATGGGACTGATTCCATTTCCTGTTTGGTTGATTTCATCTTTACAAGTTACTCCTGCTTCTTCCTAAAGTGAATTCTCCTTCACTGCAAAACTAATTTTGTCCCATTATTAAATAAGTGTTGGCTGCTAATCAACACTTTGCCTTCCTGAACAAGCTCCATTTGCAAATAAACCAAATTAAAAGGAGAATAATGCTGAGAAATTATTTAAAAGCCAGAACAAGATTCTCTGAGTTAATTTCCCTAATTATCTGTCACCCTAAGAGCTTTCTAATCTAAACTTTACTCAGTTTAGATTAGAAAAGTGAAGTTTTGCTGCAGAAATGCCAATGTCATGAGGAATAATCATGGGTACTTTCAATTCCTTTTTTTGCAGGAGACTTAGGACACTGCTCTCACTCGTGAATAATCGCACTGAAGTTGGGGGGACTATTCCATCATGATAAAGATAAGACAGATGTGACCCAAGGAGGTTGTTTTTCTGCTGGTGTTTTGGAGAGCTAAAGGCACATGCTGATGGAAGAAAAAAAAAAACTTCCTGTAATAGTTGGTTCCATAGCTTTTGTAAGAAAACAGGAGCAAATTCTGCACCAACAACCCATGCAAACAGGACAAAAACAATTTCTTTTAAAGTTACAAAAATTTTGTCTCATTCCTCACTCTCTCACAGCTGCATAGATATTCGAAAGCACAGTTCTCAGTTCAAAGCAATTATTGTTGTAAAATTCCTTGGCTATCATCAAGGACTTTGCTGCACTCTTCAGAGGGCTCCACTCCCAGTTGTGCTTCCCTGGAGTCGCTCAGCACAGATTTCTTGTGCCAAGGAAGAAGATGGTTTGGAGGCAGCCTCACTGCTTTTCCCTTTTTTTTCACATTCTCTTCTGAGTTGCCACTGTTGTGTGGCATTTGGGTCATTTCTATTGGCTGTGTGTACATTTATTGCACACCTGTCCTTCCTCTGGTTATAAATTACACTAAAGTATATACATATACATATACATATACATATACATATACATATACATACGTAATTATATATAATTATATATATATACTATATATATACTATATAAAATTATATATGCTATATTTTAGTATTTATATACATATATATATTAATTATTTTAAAGTATAAATTTATGTTGTGCAGTTGCATAATAGAGAAATATTTTGAAAAATCAGGGATAACAGAAATTAGCTGAAAGTTTAAACAGCAGCAGATGGAATCTTACTAAGGACTAACAGGTTGTTGTAGACTGACACAATATTCAGAATAATAGAATGTGCTGGGTTGGGAGGGACCCATCAGGATCATTGAGAGCATTTCAATGTCTTTTCACACACTTCAGAACTAGATATTTATAAAACATTGTAAAGATGCCTGCTTAAACCTTCAGGATCACGCAGCAGCTTTCACCCAGGGCATAAGAATGACTCCTCAACTTAATGGCCTTGGTGCTTCCTACTGAGTCAAGTAAAAGTGTAAGAGTCTACCAGGAGAAATTTAAGGTCAGTGGGAAATTTGACTGAAAAAGACAAAAAAATCTCCTCTACCTGGAATTTGCCACAATTGAATGAAAGTGAAAATACAGAGCTGATTTACATGCATTCAGTGTACATAAAATTAAAAGACTGGATAGGAATAGGTGGTCCAGACTAATATTACCCTCCCTTTCCATGACATTCCTCAAGAAGCCTAAAACAGTCTGGATTCACTTACATATTTCCTTGGAATTAGGGAATGTTTTGGTCTGAGGTTTTCTGCTGAAATGGCAGGCACCTATTGTTATGATTTTAGTATCTATATTTTAATTCTTTTCTAGCACTTCAATGGAGCAGAGATTTTTCAATCAGCTCAGTGCTCTCTGGGTGGCTTTTCAAAGTAGCAAGTGCAAATTAGACGGTGAAGAACTAGAAATGGTGTGAGGTTCAGCCCACAAGGAAAGTTCTGCAGTAACTTCAAGCTAGTTGAGGTCCTGGCGACCACAGCGGAAATATGGGACAAAATTTGGATTTGATTGCTGATAGCCTCATAAAATTCTTTCCATATCACTTGTTTTTCTGATGTTTATGAAGAAGCACAAATAAAATCCTTATTTCCCAGGATTATTTCAAAGATAAATTAATTAAATTTTGTTTACAAATCATTTGGATTTTAGAGTGGATGGGGAGAAAATTAAACACGAACTCGGATGGGCCAAGAAAAATAGCTGATTTTCTTAATTCTGTTTTCAGCAAAGGACATGAACATGTGATCAAATCTATCCCAGTAAATGAGAGCAGAAGCCCCCAGAGTTAATTATGTGATTTGGTGATTTTATAACACGGAAAATCACAGGTATAACTCAAAAATGTGAAGTATATGGCAGTCTGACCCCTCCGTGCTCCTCCATCAGCCACTGCAAACTCTGGGTATGCCCAGGCAGCAGCTCTCAGGCACCTGAAAGCAGAATTTGTCTCATTATGTTTGAAAGGTGAGTTTTAAATGTTCCCTAGGGCAGATGGAGAGACAGTGGGGGGAACAACCCATCCCACTGGGGAGCCTGGATCATAAAGCTGGGCTCAGGGTTTGGGCTCCAGCTGAACCACACAGCTCCTGCTTGGCCAAGTGAAATGCAATTGAGGGGGAGGACATGAACTGGAACTGCTCCATCAGTAGTTACTTGATCAGTGTGAAAAACGCCAATCATTTGTTTTTAAAATTTTAAAAGTTTAATAATAATAAAATGGTTATAAAAATAGTGATATAATTAGAGTAATAATAATTTGAACAATTTGAATTAGGACAGGAAAAGACAATAGAGACAAAGAGTTACAGACAGTCAGGGTACCTTTTTCTGGGCAAAATAAGCCTGAAAAAGGACACACATTAACAGAGGATTAACCCTTAAAAGCAACAGCTTGTTGCATATTCATACACCTCATACATGATGCACAAATTCCATTCAAATACAGGATTCTGTCTGGTCAGTGTCAGCTTCTTCCTCTGAATCCTGACGGCGTCTTGAGGACTGAGAGAGGCAGGAAGATGTTCGTTTCTCTGATAATGGAGCAATAAATTCCTTTTCTCTGAAAGATTTAGGTGTCCTGAGGCTGCTATCTCAGTGCAAGTCCTTTCTGTAGAAAAAGAAGTATCCTACATAGCATAGTTTCTAATTTAACATTTTGTTATAACCGAAAACTATATTTACCACACCATTTAAGAGAATCAATACAGCATTACTTTCTAACACAACACATATAACATTCATTTTAATATTTGCAAAAAGTCAATCATAAAATACACATTTTTCACAATCAGCACAGCAACCCGGGCACGGGCTCGGCACTGCCCCAGCTCTGCCCTTCGAGGGGCTCGCAGTTATTTAAGGAGAATTCTTTTAATACACTTGAAAGAAAGCAGCTCCTGGCCTGCCCTGTTATCAGACCCGTGCATCTCAGGATCTAACACGTTTTGGGGCTGGTTATCAGCGGCAGTAAAATCAACATTTTACAGGCTTCTATTCTTGTGCCGTATTTGTAGTAAGTCGCAGCGCTATCGCTGAACAAATGCCTCTTTCATTGCCTTTCTGGAAGCATAAAGTTCCTTTAAAGCCTAGAAAATTAAATTGTGTTCGTCTGGGAGACGGCATGTAGACAAAATCTGCTTCAAAAGTCAGAAGGCCCCTGAGTCAGAGGAAAGTTCAATTAATTTGCCAGAGAACTGAAAACAGATGATTTCAATCAGCACCGGGGGATGACTTCATGGCTGAGAAAGGCCAGAGCTCTGCTTCTCCCTGAGCCCCTGGCTGTCTTGAGCCGGGCTCAGCCCAGCCGAGCCGGGCCGGGCCGGGCCGAGCCCAGCAAAGCCAAGCCGAGCCGAGCCGAGACGAGCATAGCAGAACTCAGCCGAGCCCGGCCGAACTCAGCCGAACTCAGACGAGCACGGGATCGTGAATGGCCAGATGCCACGCCCTCTTCTTGGCACCGCCCATTGGATTGGCCAATCAGCGACGCCTGTGGGACTGGCCTATCAGTGCCGCCCTCGGAACCAGCCAATCAGCGCCGCTGGCGCTGCCGGGGCGGGGTCGCTCAGCCACCACTGCCACCCCGGTCCTGTCCCGGTCCTGTCTCATGCCTGTCCCGTCCTGTCCCTGTCTCATCCCTGTCCCGTCCGTGTCCCGTCCTGTCCCGGTCCTGTCTCATCCCTATCCCGTCCTGTCCCTGTCTCATCCCTGTCCCTTCCTGTCCCGGTCCCGTCCGTGTCCCGTCCTGCTCCTGTCCCGTCCCATTGTAGTCCCATTGTGGTCCCCTCCCTTCGCTGTCCCCTCCGTGTCCCTGTCCCGTCCCGTCTCGGTGCCATCCCACGGGTCGCCGTCCTGCCCTGATCCCAGCTCTGTTCTGGGATGCGGGGCGGGCCCGGTGTCCCGGCGGACTCGGAATGCTTTCCCGGGATGCCGCACCTGCTGGGAGACCGCAGATTCGGAAATAAACCCCGATCCCATCCATCCCCCGGGGATGGCTCCCGCGGGATGTCCATCCATCCCTCTCTGCTACCCTTCTTTTCGCGGGGACATCCACGAAAACGCCGGGTCCAAGCCTCCCAGTTAATTTGTCCCTGTCCTTTGGGGGAGAAATACTCCCAAACCATGGCCGTGCTCTGCTCAGGCAAGGAGAAGTTTGTGGTGCCTGCACGGAGAGCGTGGTGTCACCGTACACACCGCAGAGACAAAAAAACCCACAGAGACAAAAAACTGCTACAGTGGAAAAAAAACAAGCTTGCGTGGAAAAAGCCCAAAATCCACTGGCTCCATCACTGCAGGGTTTGGACTGTAAGAATGTCTGAATGCATAATAATTTTTTATCATTCCACTAAGATGACCACTTCTATGAGTAGAAGTAAGGGGTGGACACACAAAAAACAGGGAATGTCGCTTTAAGGGATTCCAGGCAAACACCTGTTGCTGTGTCATACATTTTTTCTTAGAAATAAACATTGCTACTTCCCTCAAACAGACGATTAAGATAAAATTAGCTCGATTATTTAAAGCAATAATTACTGTGATTTGATATAATGGAGATACATTTCAAAATCAATTATTAATAATCACAATTTAATTACGATTAATTATATTAATTATTAATCAATTTATATTATATTATATTATATTATATTATATTATGTTAATAATATTATAATGTATAATTATTATATAAGTATATATAATATAATAATTCAAATACAAGTATATCTAATATGAATAAGTGCATATAATTATTATACATAATAAATATATGTAATATAATATAATTATAATTAATTATATAGAAACTATTTATTATTTATTATTTATTATATACAATTTAATATATAATATTTATTATTATATACTTTATTATGTATGATTATATTATATTGTTACTAATATAATAATATAGTGATATTATTAATTATTAATAATGTAATTAATATTGTGGTAATATCAATAATAATATTAATAATATTAATAATAATAATACACTCCTTTGACTTTTAAAGTTTTGTGCTGCTTTAGCTCTGGCAGTATCTCAGGAAATAATTTTATGCCATAAAAAGTACTAATGAAATATATTAGTGTGCACTTTTATTATTCCCCAAAATATTTTCTGCATGTCTGCCTTTTTTAACAAGGTGAGACCAAAAAAAGAGTATTGTTTTTACACTCTACACAAGTGTTATTTCTTCCCATCTTTGGATTACCTTTGCCACTGACACCAAGGAACTTAGAAGCAGCTCAGAAATGGATGACTTCGATCCCAGCACTTGTACACCAAACCAACCCCAGCCTCAGCATCTTAATAGTGAAGTTGCTGAAAACACAGAGTTTCTTACAGGGTAGATTCTGTCCTTGCCTATTTAATTCCAATTTAGCACTAACTGAGGGCTGACAGAAGAGAGATAAAATGGTTGCTGGAAACTGCCAGGAAAAACTCCATCAAGCTCCTGCTGCAGGGAGCAGGAACGTGGCGGATGGCTTCAGAGAATAATCAACAAGTGGGGAGGTTGGACGCTGGCCAAGAGTGCTACACATCCCTCACTCAACATAAAATAAAACCTATGGCCACAGTGGACCAGCTATTCCATGTCTGTCCAGTGTCCTGCTCCTCCAGCAGGCAGCATCCTGCAGAGCTGGGTCAGTGATGGGCTGCACTGGTGCTCTGGATCTCTTTGGTCACTGAAATATGCTGGTGCTTCTCCTCAGAAGGCACTGAGATTAGCAGGATCTCTGCAAGGGAATAAAAGATTTGCTGTTCCCTCTGCTGTGGTTGTCTTCCCTTTATTCCTTTGGGTTGTCTTCCCTTTATTTCCTTTATTCCTCTGGCAGCTCTGGTGTCTCCTTGCTCTGCAACCTCAATGGACACAATCTCAGGGAAAATTAATTTCTCTGGTTTCTCAGAACCTGAAAAGACCTAACCTGCTACAACTCCTTACAAAGGCGTAAACACACACACATGCACACACACATGCACACACACACGCACACATACAAATTTGCGAATTATTCCTCAAGAAATAAAGGAAATACAACAAAAAGCAGAAAGAGAGTAATTTTAGCAGTATATAAAAGAGGGTGCTGTCACCATTTCCACAAAGCCAGGGACAATATTATCACTGGTTTCAGAGGAAGCAGAATGATCCCTGCTCTTCAGAAGTTTTGTTTTCTGCCTGTTCACGAAACAAACAAACACGTACATGGCTGTGTTGTAAAATCAAAAATTGATTTATACTCATAACCTGCTCAACCTCTAATGGCAGAAGTTAAACTGTACAAGTATCTGGATCCAAGCAGATAATCCCACTGTTCCAGTCTCTGTTATTCCTATAAAATTATATTTGTACTATTTATGGAATGTGCAGATACAAGGGAAAAGTATTTATAGCTGTTTTGACTAGTTCTACCGTATGCTTAGAGAAGAAACTGTGGAATTTGGGGTTTGGCATTTTAGGCAAATTAGAGGGCCCCTAATTCTCTTGACTGCCATTTGCTGCTGTGTGGTTCTCAGGTCAGCCAAGCATCTCTTGTTGGAAGGGAATACAATTCTCAGCATCAGCCACGTCCTCTTCAGCTAATTATCTGTAAAGTGCACAGCCAGCTTCTCCCCCTGGACTGCAGGAAATGCTGACTTGAGCCACATTTTGGAAAAGCTCTGCCATCTCTGAATCAGGAGGAACTTTGTATTGATTTTACTGCTTCTGTTTAGTCAATTCTTCACACTTGGAATAAAAAAGCATTTGTAGCTTTTGCCACGAAGAAATAAGATAGAAAAATCCTTTCAATATGCTTAGAAATTAAACTTTGAATTTTCTATCACCTTGGAAATTAGCTTTAGGCATTTTGGTATGTCAGCCATAAATTCTTCAATTTCTCTATGTTATGTTCAGTAAGACATAAAGTATTTAATGTTTGTTAAAGCTCAGAGGATACTGCACAGGCTGTTGGTTTGGTGAAGATGTTTACAAATGTGGAGTCCCAGCTCCTCCAGTGACCATGAGGAATCTGTTTGCTACTTTAACCCCTCTTTCCCTGGAAAAAGGGATACAGATGGCTTCTGCAGGGAGCAGAACTTGAGACCTGGAGAATTTGAAAAAGCATTTTCTGCTGCTGCTTATGCCCATGTAATGAAATCGTACACATCCCAAAAGGGCTGTGAGCACGGTCCAAGAAAAACTGTCCCTAAGCAGAAAACCCGAAGCAATGGGTTTTCTTTTGCTTTAAGAATTAGTGTCACTCAACAAAACCCATTGGTGGGATGGGAACATCTCAAGCATTCCTGGCTGTGGGGATGCCATGCCACGATGTGCAGATAGCCTTTCCCTGCAGCACATGACTGCAGTGATAAGCAGAGTCAGATGGGGCTGCTGGGCCCACAGAGGCGCCTGCTCCTGCTGAAAGGGAGCAGGGTGTCCCCCCATGCCATCACTGATGGATCCTGGCTCTGACACCAGGGCTCACCTGACCCCTCTGGGAGCCAATTCAGCTCTCTCAGGGACCACAGGGAAAAAAAAAAAAAAAGAAAAAATAAAAAAGAAGATGTTTAGGTATTTGCTGGCATAGGGAGCTGAATCTGAATCAGCTTGCTAAGGTGTCACTTTGATTTTTAAAGTTTTTCTAAGCCTTCTGATGTTTACATTCTTGTAATGAACTTTCTTACACACTTTATGTAAATATCTTATTGTTTTGCATTCTTTTATGGAGGAGGAGAAATTTGATGGATGTTGGTTTGTCCAGTGCCATTGGAGAGGTGACACTGTCATGCTCCAATCCACTGTCACTTTTAGAAATCTATATATGTTGGAGTCAGAAATTAAAAATTCTCTTTTTGCCTTAGAAGAGCTGCATGTCTGCCCTGTGTCATTTCATGTCCCATAGTGACACTGAGGAGCACCAGCCCCAGCCTGAGTGCTGTGTCCTGCTCAGGAAGGGGAGACCATGGATTTGCCTCTTTCACTGGCAACAAACTGTTCTTCAGCCACCTACATGACTCAATCCAAAGATTTTTCTCCACTGGGACAAAAAAGGGACCATTTTTTAGTGCAATTACACTCATTTTCTCAACATATCCTCCTTGCCAACATTTCCCATTCTTATGGTTTTATTGGAGGGAAGACAAAATATTTTCTCCAGTAATTCAGAATTCTTCTTTTCTGAGCAGGAAGAAAAGGAATAATCATAAACCAGCATTGTACTGAGTAATGAACCACACTTGTTTTATCACCCTTATTTATTTTTTTTTTTAATATCCTGGTAGCACTTAAGAAAATCCAGTCAAGAATCAGGCCCACATTGTGCAACACATTAAACAAACACATAGTAAACAGCCAGCCCTTGTCACTGGTGACTTTGTATGCTTGGGGTTTTATAAAACCTTCAAATTGGAATATTTTGGATGAATCTAGACATTCCAAAATGAAGCATCTAAAGTAATAAGTAAAGGAGCCTGTGTTGGAAAATGTCATTATTGCATTTAAATAAATTGGCCTAGTTAGATTAAATGAACAGCCTTTAAAGAAGTATTCTGTGCAGAGGTTCTGTCACAGACCACCAGTGCTCAAAGTAAAGAGCCTGTGAGAAACAGCTGGATCGAGTGAAAAATCAAGAAACAGCCTGATATACATTCAAGCCCATTTAATTACACTTCCTAATTATATTTCCCATGATAATTATATACAGTATTTAAATGCAGCATGCTATTTCCTGTCGGGAGTGATTAAAAACACCCTCTCGACTGGCGAGGAGATGCTGAGAGATCCTGGGGACGTTTCAGATGCTGCTGATAAGGGCGAGGCTCCCTCGCAGCAGGGAATAGCGCCGGGACCCGGGGAGCAGCTGCAGGCAGAGCGCAGCCGCTGCTCACCTGAGACAAGAGAAATCCTTCCTAACTGAGACAAGAGAAACCCCTCCCACCTGAGACAAGAGAAATCCCTCCATTATCCACTGCTCACCTGAGAAAAGAGAAATCCCTCCCACTATCCGCTGCATCTGCACTCCTGGGTCAAAATATTAGATGTCGGGAAGGCAGGAACCAGTTCCATCCATTCCATTCCATTCCATTCCATTCCATTCCATTCCATTCCGTTCCGTTCCATTCCTCTCCTCTCCTCCCCTCCCCTCCCCTTTCCCCTTTCTCCTTTCCCCTTTCCCCTTTCCCCTTTCCCCTTTCCCCTTTCCCCTTTCCTTTTTTACATTTAACAATTCCTGAAGTTCCTGGGTCGATGCAGGTGTTATGCTCCACACCTGCAGCAGAGAAGGAGGAATTTCAGGGGGGAAAAGGAAAAGCAGGAAGGGCTTTGGGGGATGTTTTGCTGCTTGGGGGAATGGATTGTGCCCCACAGCAGTGATGGGCAGAGACCTGAGGCCTCTGAGAGCTGCTCTCAGAGAATCATCAAGCAATTTATGACCTTAAAGATAATCTAATTCCAACCCCTTCCACTGTCCCAGGTTGCTCAGAGCCCCATCCAAGCTGGCCTTAAGCACTTCCAGGGATGGGGCAACTACAGCTTCTGTGGGAAACCTGATTCTCTCCCTGCAATTCTTATTTCTTTTGTGTAGCCAGGAGTTTGTAGGACTGACATAACTGGCCTCAGGGAGAGAACAGGAGGAGAATCCCTCATTTCATGATGTGAAATCACAAATTCATCACTTACAGGAGAGATTTGGACTCCTCATGTCCGAGCCCTCCCTCAGGACAGACAGTGGAGCAAAATAAATCCTTTGACTATATTTTCAGCTTTTGTGATGCTGAACTCACACACTCCATATTTTTTCCTAGACATGAAATATTTGTGATTGTTAAGACGGCATGGCATTTAGTTTATAGGCATGTTCTCCAGGACAATCCCAAAAGGGAAGCATTGCTTCTTGGAATGTTGCAAAGGAAAATGCTTCCAGGACTTGGCCTTTGAACTGTTTCTGCTTCATTTAACTGCTGAATTTGACAGCAGTAGAGCTCCTAATTTCTTTATGGAATAAAATACTTTCACTTCTGATCAACACAGGCTAAATGTATTTGCAACATTGCAGAATACTCCCTGGAAGAGTTATTAAGGTTATATTAAGGTTAAATAAGCAGAATAATTAAGGATTTCTGGGGACAACTACAGATCATGTTCCAGTTAGGCAGAATACAATGGGAATATTGAACCATTGCTGTTACTGTGGATGCAGCTCAACATACAGAACAGAAATATCAGCCCCTCAAGTCTTGAGAACGTTTCTTACCAAGATCAGCATCTAAAATTAGAGAGGACAACCTCAAGTCACACTCTGAGCCATCCCACTGGATTGAGCATATTTAACAGGAATAATCAGATAGGGGTAGCATTTCAATTACTCAGTACTCAGCCTGTTACATGTAGAGATGGAATCTGAACACTCATTTAATGTCTTCATTTTGTCAATAAAAGAAAACACAGTCTGTGAGTTAAAACAGCACAGGCAGATGGGTACTGCTGTGTGTGGGAGGAATTCAGCAATTTATCCATCCACTGCTAAAGGTTCCAGGCAAGATATTTAGCACACATCGACTGAAGATGGATGGGCAGTAGCTTTTAACAATTTCTCTGTTTTCGCCATTCTTGCAATTTTAAATGCTCTTGATAAACCAGCACAATAAGAGACAGCTAATCTGTTATGCCATCATAATTCCTATATGAAGGCAGTGTTTACTAATCCTGAATAATTCCAGATTTACACCACTCTGATTGAGACCAGTTTCTGGCCCAGAAACTTTATACAAGGCAAGTAATTACATCTGTGAGCACATAAGTACCAGAAACACCATAACCTTTGATTTTTCAAAACCCCCTATCATTCAAACTGATTAAGACATGTGTCTCAATTTACTGGCTTGAGGTTTTCCAGTTGCATTCCCTAACTCTCCCTTCTCTTCTCTATTCGTCCTTCCTGCTTCCCTCACTCCTCCTGAGTGAGAAAATATGCCTTTTAGGCCTTTCAAAACAGTTTAAACTGGGAGCTAAAACCCCATTCCCATCTCAATCCCATGAACCAAGCTGCTTGCACTGTTTCAGCAGTTAATTAACAATGAATGCTTTGCCTTTGGAGGCTGGGTGAAGCAGGGTGGGATAAAAGATGAACAAGGCTGAGGACAGACATAACAAGAATGGGGAGGGAGCAAAGTGGGTAGCTTATCAAATTCCACAAATACCAGACGTAGAGAAGTGTTGATTTGTTGCTGGGAAAACCCTGTTTGTTTATGGAGTTTAATCACCTGTTTTTATGTTTGTTGTTTGAAACATAGGGGAGAAAATGGGACTGTTTGGCCCCAGTGCATTGGAACAGGGTGCAGTAAGAGTTGTACAGAGGAATTTTTAAGTCACTGGTATGTGTAAATTAGAAGAGCTCAGATCATTAACAGCTCAGGCTCCTGTTCAGGCTGTGTGAAGGAGGTACCAAAGAATGCGCCCAAGACTGACAGTCAGAAGAAAAATTTCCCGTTTCTGATCCATAAAATAAACATAATTTTTTGAGGTTAGGTGAAGAAATTTGGAAAACAATGCATCCCACATTATATCTGTCAGCAAGGCTCTGTCTGTCACATAGTTTGGGCTTCTTTTTCTTGTGCTGTGTCTCTTTTTGTTTTCTTTTTCTTTTTGAAGCAGCAGCCAGAGTGAGTGGGCAAGACCAGAGCTCTGCATTGTTCTAAAAGAAACATCACTAGACATCTTGTTTCTGAACAACCCCACTGCTTGGGTTGCTTGTGGTAGAGATTTTTGCATCCTTTGTAGGGGCAAAAATCATCCAGGGGACAGGACTTGAGTGCCCCATATACAAGAAGTGCTGCTGGGCTGCAAAAGGACTCTCCTCATTTAATATTTCATCACATCTGGTTCAACCCTTCTTGGCTAAAGCAGAGTCCTGACAAGGTCCTGGTCCAGCTAAATCTCACCCTCTGTCCCCTCTATTGCAATTCAGCTTCCTCAGTCATTCAGGGATGCTGCTGCTCCTCTCCAGTAAGGAAAACACACAAAGAAGCAATTTTGTCTCTATATTTTCACCATAAACATCTGTAAAGTCCCTCCCTTTGGACTTGTCTTTTATTCAACTCTTTCTCAGGTAAAATGCTCACAAATAACTCTGAGAAAAAGAAACTGTAACTTCATCTAACACTGATTGCTTGAAACAGCTTTTTTTGTTTATGTGTAAGCATTTCTCAGCCAGAGCTTAACTTGGAGCCTGTTAGGGACAGGGACCCTCTATATGTGCAGCTGATAGCACAGATATTTCCTTCTCCACATGGATGGAAGCATGAAAATTAAAAAAAAAAGCCAACAAAAACCAAAAAAAACCCCAAATATCTATAAAATACAAGATTATCTAAGAATCTCAGCTTTCATTCACCTTTGAAAGGAAATTATTTAGCCTCAGTGTTGCCATAAAAAAACATGGTCCACATTCACTGAAAAGCTAACTCAACATCCATTCTTTTTGTTTTTCCTTTTCCAAATATTGAATTGGTAAGCCAACCCCTTTATTCTAGACAGTCTGATTCATGAAATTTGCATGTTTGGGAGTGGCTGTAATAGATTAATTCAAACAAAAATAGAACACAGCCCCTCCATAGGACAAGGTCTTATAAAGTTCATGTCATTAATAAATTGTTCCCAATTCCTGCAGCAAATGAGTGTTTATTATTTTGTTAAGAGGGGAGGAAAACACCACCAGCATCATTAAATGCTGTGGCCCATGTTGTTGACATGTTCTGGTCATGGCTGTAGTTTTTGTGAAGTCAGAGTGATGGATGGTGGAGGCTACAGGCTGTCCTCTGAGCTCTGGGTGTGTGCGCATGTGGGCAGGGCCAGAGGCATCACACATAATAATAGCAGCATTTGTGAACTTACATTCTAACCCCCAGCCTTGGATTTAGCCACTGTAAATTTTATGAGTTGCTTTTCAGAAATTGGAATTCAAGTCAGATTTTTCCAAATTCGTAATTTTTTTTTCTTTCTTTATTATTACTATTATTTCTGGTCACCTACACTTGCAGAGATTACAGACTTTGGGACAAAACCGGTGTGAGAACACAAAACCTGGGCACAGAACAGAAATAGGGTTTTTCCACAGGCCCAAATGAAATTTCCTCATCAAATGAAATTGTGTCCTTGCACAGTCTGTGAACAAGGCAGCAGAGCAGAGTCACCACTCCTTGGAGACAGCTCTTTACCTTTCTTCTGCCTGCACATGAGTGATAATGCCACATTTCATACAATATCTTCTTAATTTAAAACCAATGTGATGCTCAGAGTTTTGGCCTTTCAGCTCTGGTCTATAAACAGCTCCCGGTAAATTATCAAAGGCATATAAATGATGTGGGAGCATAAATTCTATTTTTCCAAAGGGATTTGCACATATATTAGGAATGTATGAACTTAGCAGACTTAGGCAATAAGTCTAATTTATTTCAGGAAGGTTCCTAGGTATTGTTGATATTTTCAAAATGCAGCCCTTTGTTTGATGGGCTGAACCAGTTCTTGTTTCCCTCATCATCACAATGAAATTCATCTGGACTATCTGCCATGACCTAAAACGTGACAGAATTCCATCAGCAAAAATAGAGCAGTGGCAGTCACAGCTGATGTCTAGCTTGCTTTCTCCTCCTACCGAAGCAATATTTCTGTATTTTTTTTCCATGAGTACAAAGGAAGCTGGGTTCACCACCAGAATGAATTGTGTAGCCTACACTGCAGGTTGAGTGGGACCATGTAACATTTGCTTTTACTTGTCTCATTTTCTCTGACTCCAACACTAAAGCTCTGCAAGAGAAGACAATGCTCTAGGAACTCTGTGTTCATGAAGCTCAGCTAAGTTGTAACAATGTCTTCAGGTTAATTATAAGCCTGGTAATCCAAACAAACCCTATTTTTGCTGAAACTCTTTAAGACCAGCATCAGCTGGGGCTGACCATGAAGTGGCTTCCCTGAATCAAAGTGGACCAACACAAATTTATTAAAAGTCAGTGGTGAGTGACTCCATGAGACATCGTCCTTCTGAGATCAGCCAACCTCTGCTCCAGTGTGTGTTCCCCAGCAGGATGGGCTGGATCAGTCATGAGCACCCAGGGTGAAAAATTCCATTGGGATTCCAAGGCCTTTGCTTTCCAACACGTGGAGGAAGTGGCCAATCTCTCTGGAGCTCTTATCTCTATGCAGCCCCCTGAGCCAGCAGCCTCTCATGGCCCATGGCCGGAGGAGAGCTGGACTCAGCTGTGATTTTGGCTTTAGGAATAAATGCTCACTCCCTTTCTCTGGAGGAGCTGAGTGACTGCCAGTAATTAAGGCTCTGAAAAGCAATTCCCCCTTCTCTAGAGAGCAAAACCTCTTGCCACCAGTAATTAACTATCCCTGGTGGCTGTGGTTTCACCAGCACAGCCCTCCAGCTCTGTGCTCCTGCTCCTCATCTCTTACTTCGTGGTCACACCTGCCACCTGCTCTGCTCCACCAGTACAGCCATGGATGCATCTGTGCAATGAACTGCAGCAGGGAATTAGTCCAGCTCAAAAATAGCCTGGCAGGGAAACACTTGGTTTTTTATGTGTCTTCCTCCAAATTGGATCAAATTCCTGATCCGTTTCACAGCAGAGCCACAAACCAACACTGCAGGAGAACCGAGGGGCCCATGCACTGCAGGAGGGAAGATGAAACAAGCAGTAGGAAAAGGCTGGAAAGGGAATACCAGAAGCCAGAATTGGTGTTGAAGACTTAATCTTGTGAAACCACAGCCTCACTCTTCCAGCCAGGAAAAAGTCAGCAGCTGCTGACCAGCGCTGTTTTTTTCAAACACTTCAGAGCCCCCTTTGAACTCTTTTGTGGCCCAGGGGGGATTGCAGCCCACAATCAGGGAAACTGCGCCCTAGGCCGGCCATTCAGGCTTAGTGCACTGGGACCAACTTTCCAAGGAGCAGAAGTTTCCCTGGCTGTGGGCACATGCAAGCTGTCTGCTGGGGAACGTGCCTCCTTCCACCCACCCCGGTGAGAAATCATGAGAATCCTTATGAGGAAAAATGTAAGAGGTCAAATATAGCTCTGGTTAGAAAATAATCTTCCCCCACAATATGTCTTGAAAAGAAGAGCTCAAAAAAAAAAAAACTTTCCTTAGCAGAGTTATAGCAAAAAATGAGTTTCGAACACATTGTAATGGCAAAATATTGCACTCATAGCAATAAATCGTTTCTTAAGGAAAACTTTCAATTTTAAACGTGTTGGCCAGCCATATTTAAAGCAACACTGAAAAAGAGAGATCTTGTTTTGAATTGTTTGCCAGCAATGTACAAAAACTTCCTGAGATTCATAAGGAAATGGAATGATCTATGACTCATAAGGAAAACATGAATTGCTTCTTTTTATTTTAGAGTATAAATGCAAAGATCTGTGTATGAACAAGGAGCTAAATAAATGTTTGGGTTGTTAGTAGCAGATATTTCATCCACTTTGAAACCTGAACACTGCTTTTCTGAAGGAAAACAGACTCTGCTGCAGGACAGAGTCTCAAATTATCGATAGGAATATTCATACATATCCAGTCACTGGGACAAAGAGACAGGCAAAAATGAATCCCAGATTCTTGGAAAGCCTTGCATATTTTACAGAAAAAATTAAAGCCATGCTGTTTAAGGAACATTGTTTAATAATATTCTTTCTTTCTGCCACCCTGTGTTCTTTGAGTTCTTTTGTTATTCAGTGCTTGCATTCAGGGCAGATATTTAAGTGTGTGCATAATACCAAGCAAATGTCTCAGTGCTATTGACTTTAAAGTTCTGAAGTTAAGATCATATTTTAGTGGTTTCCTGAGCAGGATTTACATTTTTTTTTTTCCTTGAGCTATGACCTTTAGCTTGAAGCTTTTTGAGACTTTTTGCTATGGTAGTGCTGATCTTGATTTAGACCTATAGAACAAATTATAGGTTCACATTAGTCAAAGGTTGTCCCCTCCAGGACGTGCCATTCCTCAGTACAAGTAAATGAAAAGAATAGTCAATTTTTCTAAATGAATTTCACATATTTTTTAAAGTAACATCATTAGCCATTTGTTCTCAAGAGTATTTCTGTTTCTCTAGGCATTCTATTTCTTAAAATGAGGGGTTTATTTGATTTCTTCCCTCTAGCATGTAAGAATTTCAACTCAAACTGGATGGCATCAGATCCCAATTTGAAGTGGCCAGAGTTCATCTGGACTGGGCTCAGTGTCAAAGTAACAAGGCTTCTATCTCAAAAGAAAGACTCAGATTTGGCCAAATCCACTGTACATTATTTTAGGCAATGCCCAAAACATTGTAGTTTGTAAAGAAAACATCTTGCACCTCTCCAAGGACTCCAGCAAGCCCTCTGTAGTCTTCCAGTTCTCCATGAACCACAGCCTGGGAGACAAGATGGTGGTATGGTTTATCTGACTTTGTTGTTCCAACTGAGGAGGAAAATGTGCCATTAGTTAGATTGCATTAATGCAGCTCTTATAGTTAATTTACTGAGCAAATTTCCCTTTTCATCTGCTTTATTTTCCCCTTTTAGTTTCCTTTTTTTCCTTTCCTTTCCCTTTCAAGCTCTCATTCTTCGAGGAAAGATGAGATCTCCAGCAAGGAAAAGAGGCAACCCGTTAAATACCTCATTATCTCCAAGGTCTCTGTTGATTTAGACTTCCAGCCAGAGAAATGGAGTTCAGTTCATCTCTGACTGAACTGACACTGCAGATAACCCCAGCACACCCATCTCAAATTGTCAGCTCAAGACAAATTGCCTTCTCTCCAGGATACTCTCTTTCACTGATTACCTACTACTCAAATTAAATGCCATCTGACTTCTGAGAGTCTTTTGTTTGTCAGATTCCACTGGATTATGCAAAAAACGATGGGGGGAGAATCTGGCATGTTTGAAGTCTTGAGAACAGAGTGCACAGGCCCTGCTTCCTCACCCAGCTTTGGAGGAAGAGCTGGGCTTTTCCTAATCTGTTTGCCACCTCACTGTATAGTAAACTTTACTGTCAATAAGAAAGATAAAACCTAAAAGACTTCTGAATAATGCCTTAAAGCAATAGGATACTGTGAAATCCTAATGTTTGGTGGCAAGTATTTCACACAACCAATTTTTTTAAAGCCCAGGTTTTAGTTGATTTAAATATTTCATTTAAATATTTCACTAAATTCCTTTGTTTTAATCTGTGAAAGTAAAAATAGGGTCAGGAAAAAAAGGAGGAACTCGGAATTGCAATCATGTTTACTTAAAATTTTCTCTCAAAGACTTCTGGATTTTTTACTTCATTCAACTCTAATTGTCTGGCCAGCCATTTTCCATGTATTCAACTCAGGCTGTTTTACACATTTGCTTTTTGTTGAAACTTTCCCATTTTCCAAAATGAGATAAGAGAGGGGTAAAACCCCAACATTTAGACGTTTTGCAGAGAAGCACTTTCAAGGAACCCGTGCTTGAGAGAAAGGATTTCAATTGTACAGATCAGGGGCTGCCTTTTGCCCTTAGTGTTGAGACTGAAGATCAGAACCTCTCAAATGGAGAGCCCTGTCAGCAGGAAACTGGGAAATAATTAAATCCCTGGTGAGGCAGCACCCCAAGAAAAAGTGCAATCCTAGGTATGACTCAAAGACAAGATCACTTTATGATACCAAATTAAGGAGTAAAATTTAAGCTTTCTGATACAATTTTTCTTTTCCCCAAACAATGATTTTGGAAATTATATTAAACTATACATGCCATTTTTCTATGAAGCAGCTCAAAATAAGACAATCTCCAATTTAGAAGACACTCTTTCCATGTTGAAATATTTCTCCTTGTAGAAATAGAGCTCTTAACATTGGCTGATTGAAGCTGCAAATTAATCTTTTTTGTTCTGAAATTATTACAGAAAAGCAGAGATACACCAATCTGTCCTAATAACCTGCCTACAGAAGCACCACATTCATGCAGTTCACTCCTTCTCCTTTTTTTTTCTCCTGGTGTGCTGAAATGTTTTCCTTAAACATAGCTTTGAAAATTTCCACTTTGTTAGAACAAGAAAGGTCCTGGTGATGGGAGCCTTGGAGATGGGACAGTGATCAATAGTCACACCTTGTCTGTGCCAAGCTGAGAGAGCTTCAGACAAGTGGGGAGAGGGCATGGGGGATTTTATTTCACATAAATACAGCAGCAGAGCTGTATTTCCATCACCCTGCTCTAACTCCCGTGTGCCTCTCCCAGAGTCCCCACAGCTCACTTGTATCCTTCCTCTGGCTGCATGAATTCCTTTCTGCTGAGTGGCACAGCTTGGACAGGATGGACAGGGAGCATCCTCACCCAAAGCAGAGCCCTGCTCATTGGCCAGAGAGCTCTCCTGGGAGGCAGGACTGGAGCCTTAGTCCCCTGGGGCAGAGGAAGAAGCTGAGCCCTGACCCTGCACAGGGATCAGCAGCCATGGGTCCCCAGCATGTCCCACATCATGCATTTCCCAGGGCTGTGGTGGCTTTGCATGTCCAGCCTGCTGCTGACCCAGTCCTCCCAAACAGCCCCTTTGCTTCTGCATCCAGCCTCACCCTCCTGGGTCCCCTCTGGCTGCTGAGAGCTGACATTCCTGGTGTTCCCTCTGAGTTCCTGCTTGCATTAATGAGCCTCCTTCCTGTCCTGTTGCTTCACTCCCACTGGCAGGAAAAGGAGGGAGCAAAACAGGCATTCTCCTTAAAACTGCTGTGCTTCAAGTGATGAACTCTTGGTCCTTCCACAGACCTTGGTGTGACCGTGTTCACAGGGGTCTCAGGTTGAGGGAAGAGACTAAAGAATAGAAGAAAGGATTTCATCAGAAGGCTAGCTAGGAATAGAATAGGAAAGAATGATAACAAAGGCTCTGTCTGAGACTCTCTGTCTGAGCCAGCTCACTGTGATTGGCCATTAATTACAAACATCCAACATGGGCCAATCAAAGATCCACCTGTTGCATCCACAGCAGCAGATAACCATTGTTTACATTTTTTTCCTGAGGCCTCTTAGATTCTCAGGAGAAAAAATCCTAAGGAAAGGATTTTTCATAAAAGATGTCTACAACACCTTGGTCACTTTGCTGCTGGAGATGTCCCTTCCATGGCAAAGACAGAATTATCTTCATTGAGTGCTTCTCCTGTGCGGGTGGGACACTGACTGGAAAAACATGGGAAGTTGGAATCCTACCGTGGTTTAGGACAATTTAAGGATTCTCTAGCTACACATGAACATGGAAACAGGCTGGGACACCAAGTGGAGCACAGCTATCTTCTGAAAACGCTTCTCATGGTTTTTTAAAAAAAACAAACAGTGAGTGAAGGAAAATCAGGAGAAATGTAAACCTTGGAGCACAGAGAAAGGAAAGGCTGGGATTTGGATGATGATTCTCCCACAAATTGGTCAGCAAACTAAAAAGAAACAAGGAATGTCAGTGGAAGTGGCTGACTAAGCAATGTTCATCCTGACTCCCCGTGCCTCCCCACAGGACAGGACAAACATGCTTCTCATGTGTTTGCTCAGGAGGCTGAGTTTGAAGGTGCTCAAGGAAGGTACAGGAGGTGATATGAGGAAGGACAAAGTAGTAGAAAGGGATTTTTTGAGCCAGATGCAGTTGGAAAGAATTTTCCAGGAATTTTACAGCTATGTAATTTTGAAGAATTTGGAAAGAATAACCACCCAAAGACATTCCATCCCCGGACCTTTCACAACTGGATAGTAATCAAGCATTCTGCAGAGAACAATCCTGCACTGGCATCAATGTGCCTAGATGACCTCAGGAGTCCTTTGCTCCTTTAATTGCAAAAACTTGTTACAATAAAAAAGACAACAATATTGTGCATGATAAAAGGGTCATTTGCAACTAAAAGGAGTATTTCCACACTAAGGAACTGGTTGGGTATCCAAGGACAGTAAATATTTAAAACTGCACCACTGTGTGAAAGAGCAAAGAAGATAGTGGCAAAAAAAAAAAAAAAAAAAAAAAAAAAAGGAAGGAGAAGCACGTTTTCAAAGGCAAAGTTCTCATCTGTGTGTGAGTTTGCAGGTGTGAAAAGACAGGGATGGAGCCATCACACCTATTAACATTGCCAGGCATTAGTGAACTGGTTTGCCAACTTGCTACTGAAATTCATGCCTAGCCATCAGAATGAGAGAAAATGCTTAAAATAATTTAAATCCAATGGCTATTTGTTCAGGTTGGCTCTATTTGCTAGGACAGCTTAGAGCATTGGGTCCAAGCTCTAAACACACTAGATGTTTCCATTTATAGTAGGAAAAAAGAGAAGTCTGTATTACTGAGCAGTTCTGTTTTCTGCCGTAGAAAAACAAGCCAACCCCATTTACACAAAATAAAAAAGTCTGAATCTAAGTGCAAGCAAGATGTATGTGAATCACTTGGGCAGCAACTCCCAGCAGTGCAGGAAATGCAGATTAATGCTTCATTCTGCTGTATTAGACCATTGATCTGCATTTCCACCTCTATGGAATGTTGCAGAATAAATTCCCATTCAGACTTCCCCCAGAGGCTCTGGGAGTTGTGCAGTTCAATATTGAAAATAATGACTGCAAAATCAAATTCAGCTCAAAAGGCAGAACTGTGCAAACCAGAGGAAATTCTTCTGTTTCTCCTAAGCCCAGCCACTGCATTTAGCATCTAATTTCAAAAGCTGTGGAGATATGCTTTGGACTTTTCCAAAATGCCACAGAAAAGGGTTTTTTTTCTTTAGGAAAACCCTGCTTTTGCTCTTTGCTCGTGTCTGGTCATTTCTTTGACATATGAAGACCAGGTCCATGAACTCAAGCAGCTTAAGCAGCTGTTTAAAGTTAAGCACAAAGCTATGAATATTTATTTTGAAGTACTATTCCGCAGCATAATGAAATCAACATCCCCCAAACCCAGTAGCAGGCAACTGACTGTCTTCCAGTTCTGTCAAAAATATCAGCATTTTGTGATTTGGGATAAAACAAAATTGTGAAAAAGCACATTTTCTTTCAGCTTGCTTTGTCAGATGAAATGTTTTTCCAGCCATATCTCGTCCATTAGATAAATTCCTGAGTTTAGGATTTATCAAGCTCCAAATAAAAAATGGCAGCATAGAGAGGGAAACCCTCAACTTTGCCTTTGTCAGCACTCCAAGCTTTACATTTCTTCTGGTTTTCCTTTGCTTTCTGTTTGAAAAAAATAAATTATTGTTTCTCTCTCTATACTTCTCCAGCTGTGCAGAGGATCCAGCAATGTTTTTACATTTGCCTGAAGACTGCTCAGCTGCTGCCCAGCTGAAGGAATTATTTTGGCCATTTCTGCCATATCTCACTTTTCCCTAATTCACTTTTCCACAAAGCTCCAACAAAAGGAATCTAGCAAACGATTCTTAAATGACAATTGTTCAACCACTACCTATGCCAGCTGTATTGTCACAGTCCAAGAGAAAACCCATTTCTACATAACAAAATTATTAAATAATGCCTCATATTAGCAGGTAGCAGGACAAATCCTAATTTCCTGTTTGTAATCAATGCATGAAATAAATTTAATTAATAAATGTGTGATTTTGATTGGTCATGGATGTCACACAGCTAGAGAATAGCTATTCCCCAGGTTAGTTATCTGAAAGGGAGTTTGAAAGCAGAGACATATCTTGCCCAAGGTTATACACAAAGTTTGAGAAAAGAAATAAAGCAGCAGAAGCCTCTGACCCTGAATTCCATGGATTTCTTCTTCTACTGAAATCCATTGGTGATCTGACAGGGGTCAGAAAGGTGATAATTTTTCTAGCATTTGGGGCAGAGTTTCTTTGTGTTTCTAACCATAACTCACTGAGGAATGTTTCCTCTTGCAAATATTCTGTTTTCTGGTCTGCTTATGTCCTTGAAAATTTGGTCCCAAACATTTTATTTCAATGAGAAATGGGGTGTGGGGGGTTGCAGGTGGTTTGTAATCCAAGATTTAGAAAAAAAAATTCATGATTCTGTCAAGCATGAAGATAATAATGGCAAAGGTGTGGCAGAGGTGTGTGGCTCAACTATTCAAAAATCTGGGATATCGAAGTACTCCAGGGAAAATCCATGGCACAAATAAGATCAGTACACACTTTCCCAAAGGTCTGCAGATGAAATAAAGGCACTGCTTGAAGGTGAAATTAAAATCAGAACATTCACTAACAGGACAATATGGTAGCTGTCACTTTGACAGTGACAGAATATAATCTCTGATGGCCTCACTTAATTTGAAACAAGTGACTTTCAAGGTAGAGAAAAAGGAAATGTAGGAGAGAACAACTTCCTTTAGGTCAGTCTGACACTGTTGTCCTACTTGTGAAAAAACATTCCCAGCAAGGAATGGACTTTCTAGTCTTGTGAAGGTTCATAGTCAGAATAAACAGAGAAGAAACTGCGGCAATGGGCAACCATGAGCGCTCTTGTCTGTACTACAGGAAGTTTAAAATTTTTATCCAATCACAAAAAGATGTATAAAAAGGCATTACCTTTGCTAATGAAGCCGGGTTCTTCCAAGGAATACAAACACAAATTCAGAAGGCTGTTTTATCAGCTGTCTTCAAGGGCTGGCACTATCCTTAGCCTGATCTGAGAGGTTTCAGGAGGTGGCTCTCAAGACCACAGAATGATTTATCACAGTAAGAGCAGGAAAAATTATAGTTACCATCATATTTTGAAGCTTGTTTTTACCAAGACTCACACACTGTAGAATGTAAAAGGCACAATCAGGGGCTAGAATGACTCAAAAGCAAGTGCTGGGCTCTGCTGACAATATCAGTGGAAATCGGGACTGCGAAAGGGACAAACGCTCTATCCCTAAACTCTGTAGCTGGGCAGAAAAGGAGTCATTGGCATTCCAGAGGAGGCCGAGTTAATGAGTAACACACCTGATTAGCGGCTCACAGCTCCACCACAAAGATCTTTTCTCGCACTGCTGGCATCCCTCGGAGGATGCGGTGAGACTCCAGGGACAGCGAGAAACAGCCCTGTCAGGCAGACTTAATATGGAAATTGGCGGCTGCGGTGTCCACACGGATACATCTCATTAGGAGAGGTAAAGGGTCATGGGGATCACCCTTTTTTAAAATGAAAATTAAACGTGGCCGCAGACTCCCTTGCAAAGGGTGGGTGCGCCCTCCTCTCTGTTTGGCGGAGTTCAAAGAGATGCTCGGGTGTGTGACCCCAGTGCGAGGCATTCCCAAACACTTCAGGCACACATTGGAAGCACAAGACTTCCTTGTGAAGCAAGAAAAGGGCAATTTACACTTCTCTCTGGAAAAAGTTCTGATTGCTTCTCCTCCTCCACCGCTGCCGACCTCACAGGCTCCCACTGAAACCTGCATGGAAGTGTTAACGAAACGAATGAAATCCCTTGTGACTCCGGGCTGCCCAGCAGGAGCAACCCACGGATCCCATAGAGAGGAATTCGTCTTTCTTCGGGGCTCCTAGAGCTTATACAAGCCTGCGAGAAGAGAAATGAAAACTTTCCAAGTGATGCTGAACATTTGGTTTGTGCGCTTCAGAGTCACAAACACACAGAGCAATTTTGATATTCTCTAGTATTTGATATTCTCCAATGGTACCAAGATTCCCTGGAAGGAGGTGAAAACATAACCCCAAATTCAGTGCTGTTGAACACTTGGTTTGTGCACCTCCAAGTCACCAACATGTGGAGCAATTTTGATATTCTCTAATGGCATCAAGATTCCCTGGAAGGAGGTGAAAAGCCCAAATTCAGTGCTGTTGAACACTTGGTTTGTGCGCTTCCAAGTCACAAATAGGTGAAATAATTTTGATACTCTCCAATGGTACCAAGATCCCCTGGAAGGAGGTGAAAACATAACCCCAAATTCTGTGTGCTGTGAAAGAGAGAGGTAGACCAGATATTTCCACTCATTCAAAGTGCTTGCAGATCCATGGATGACAGACCTTCAGTTTTAGCTATTTTTGGCCTCCCCTGTAACGTTTTTGCCTTTCCCAGGTACTTCCAGCACCTTGTAGCTATTAGGCGAGCAAAGCAAAAAAAAAAAAAAAAAAAAAAAAAAAAAGAAAAAAAGAAAAAAAAAAAAAAAAGAAAAAAAGAAAAAAAGGAGTTTAAAGGACAACAATCTAATCCTTTCCAGCGCATGTATCTGTCTCATTAAAGCATTCTCCCGGAGCAGTGTAATGATACATCAAATGGAATCCATTTCAAGGTAAAATGAGTGCTGCTGATGGCTAACACACTGCTCCCCAGGCCTGGCTTACACCCCAGTCCTAGTGCAGCCTAGCACTGAAGTAGATTAAATATCAACTCGGGTCACGTTCTCATGGCCCAGGCACAAGTGCCAACATTCTTCCAATTATTCAAGGCCAAAGAAAGAGCAACCTGCCTGACAGAGCTGTGACACAGCTTGATTAGATTTAGCTTAGAAGCCTGCCGAAAAGGATACTGTGGTATTTGACTTAGATGGAGAAAGGAATGGCCTCTCTGTTTAAATGAACTGAGGAGGGGGAGGAAGAAAAGAAAAAAGAAAAACAGTAAAAGAAAAACAGTAAAAGAAAAACAAAAAAAACCCCCCCAAGAATATATTTCTGTAATGAGGGAGAGCATGTTTTGAATTTAAAATGATTGTTTCTTCATAATACAGCCAGCATGTTCCACATATAAAAGCCAGCTTAATTATAAAAGGTGGCTTCGTACACCCTGTATTTAAATAATAGCTGTTTGCAGTCTGCACAGAAATCTTTCAGACCACATAATTTTATCTTCCAGTTAGAGTAAATCACCTCGGAGAAAAAGGGCTCCAGCTGGCAAACAGGACAGAAAAGCATGGACAGAAACTGAGTAAACACTGACATTTCAAACAGAAATAGTAACAGGAGTTTGGGTAGGAGAACACACAACTCCAAAGATCAAACTATTCAAGTGATTTGGCTGTGACTTTAAAGCCCAGGGAAAAAGGCAATGCATGTTCTGTGACTGAGCCCTGGGTTTCACATCTAATCTGACTGACAGGAATTCCAGGAGCCCAGTAAGGCACTGGGGCTGGGATGCTGATCTCAGCCAGAAGAATGCTGTTACTCCATCTCCTGACATCAGAGGCCCGCTGTCCAAGCATTAGTCAGAGCTCAAAAGGGTCTTTATTAGGGCAAATTGACACATTTTCCCATCGAAAATTAATCTAATTTCTCTTTAAAATTTATCTAATTTCTCTTTAAACCTTCTCTTTAAAAAAGAGAAAGAAGTTGTTGAACATAAAAATCACACAAGCAAATTATTCTGAAGGAGAAAGTACCTTTTTTCCCCACCAAAACCCATTCACCTATCAAACTCCCTCGTGTCTCTTCTGGAGAATTTAGGAAACACTTTTCACCCTGGGTATTTTATGAGGGATTGCTGTATTCCAGAATAGGATTAGTGTGCTCATTCTGGAGATTTGTGCAGGGTATGATTATTTTTAGGTGCCTACTGTTGTTGGACAAGAAGCAGAATGTGGACAATTCAATAAAAATATCAAGAGACTGCTTGTAATCACTTACACACATTCTTTGCAGAGATCCTGGCTGAGAAGGCAATAACTCATGCAGCTGGTAGACAACACCAAGTTTTAAGTGGCTTCAGTATTTAGGACTACCCACCTAATTTGCACTATAATTTAACTATATTGGTGTAATTGCCTTATCCTGTCCAGAAAGAGAAAAGATAAAATGTGTTTTGTACAACTGGAATTCATTAGCAATCACAGAAATATCAACCTCATGACTCTGGTTAGAGGAAAAAGAAAATAAAAAAATATTACAGGGATCCAAAATTATTACACCAAGGTATACAGTACACAGGGACCAGAGGAAATAATATGTATATATTGGTGTAAACCCCAGTCCCTAAATTCTGATATCTATATTCCAGAGTCAATCAATTGAATGCTGGCATGAGAAAAGTATCTGTGTAGCAAGAAATTAATGAAATTTTCAGTCAAGTGCTTTTTAAATTATATATGAATCTTTATAGCCAAAAGGTTTTGTGTTGAACACTTATTCAAATATTGGTTTTATCTGGAAAATAAAAATTATTTCTCTCACAGTTTATCAAGAAAGGATACTTCAAATTTTTATTTTGCATAAAAGTTTCACTTGGATCTTCAGTTAAATTCTATTAAAAAAAATAAAATTGAATCCTCCAAATGAGATGTCTCATCAGGTCTGAAATGCATTTTCCCTCCCATTTCTTGCTTGTAAGCTGATTTCATTCCACCCAATTCCTTCCTCTCCTTCTTTCCCCACTTGTGGTTCTTACAGAAAATGTATTTGCACAGCTGTACTCATAAGGCACATATATTTAGATTTTTATTAGCATTATGCTGGCACAAAAATTCTATTAAAAGTAGCTTTTTAAGTTTTGGGTTATTCTAAACAGGCATTTAACCACCAGCAAAGGGGCAGAAACCACACCAAGTGCTTGTGAAGTAAATGTTCATCTATTCTCTTCCTAATTGCTAAATGATTTGATCAACTTGGGTACTTGGGTAAGAGAGTTTACCACTCTCTACCAACCCTATCCCACATCAGCTTATGGAAGGGGCTGTTTCATGATGAATTTACCACATCTCTCTATGTCTAAAGGTTCCTATGTGCTTTTCAAAAATATTCTGAATTTTGGCTTTTTAATGTTCTCTCTCTTTCTCTTTTTGACACCACAAATTTCCTCCCCCTCACCTCAGGTTTTACCTGGCTCAGTTGAATTTCATAATTCATTTACATTTTGGGCTGGAACCTAATAAAGGTTTTCATTTTGACATAAGGCAGTCCAGACAAACAGATGGCATTGGACCTGGAATCAGAGCCATTGCATTTAAAAACAGAGCCTGGAAGCACTTATTGGGCTTTTTGGGTTTTTTGTTTTGATTGATTGGGTGGGGTTGTTGTGTTGTTGTTGTTATTTGTTTGTTTGTTGGGTTTTTTTGGTTTTTGGAGTTTCTTTTTTTTGGTGTTTTTTTTGATCTGAAAATAGGAAAAGAAAGCTCATCCTCAGCATTCTGTATCAGCCTCTTCATTCTGGGAGGGTTACCGTGACCCACGTAGGTTTTAATCTCCACTTTGCCTTTCCAGGCTTTTAAGGAGCAGCTAATTTTGGCCCTCTGACTGCAGGATTTTTTTTTTTTTTTTACACAAGAGTCCTGTGGAATGTGACACCAACTGAGCACCCACTGGGTGTTCAAACACCTTGCAGCTCCAGTGCAGCCAGAGGAAGGAAGCAGAGGGGCACCACTGCTGGAGCAGAGGTTTGTTCTGGCGCTGCAGGGCCCCTGTGAAGGCAGCAGCCCCACTGACACAAACCATTTTCTGCTCTTCATTCAGGCAGAGGAGCCCACAAGTCTTGACATTCTGTCCTTGGGAACATAAAATCCCCTCCCTGCCTCTGCCCTGCCCCAGGGCCACTGGAATAATTTTTAACAAAAGGAATGTTTCTAAAATGTCACAGGAAGAGCATCCTCTTCTTCCATCCCCTATCCATGTTAGCTCGTGGCACTCTGATGGAAACAAATCCATATATAACTTGCATGTCATGTTATGAAGTTGCAGAAATTATCAATTGCTTTAGAAATATCACTCAATTTCTACAAGCAGTGTTTTATCTTTTAATTGAGAGATAAAATGCAGGTCCAACAAACACAAATGATCCATTCTGACCAAATGAGAACATTCATCTGAAAATGGGCAGCATAATCAAGGCCTTCCTTTTCCATGTGGTATCCTGATCCATATTTCAACTTGTCAAACAAACTGGAAAAACCACAGTGGAACCTTGGCCATCCTGGGTGCAGTATCAGCTCCATCATCAATCATGTATCATGTAAAGCCCTGAAATAAAAGTTATTTCATGTCCACTACTGCTTCTGGCAGTATCAGTTCTATAAACAGTTATTTCAGATAGCTTTGTTTTAATTTAGTGCTGTGGCACAGAGATTATCGAGTGCCTAAACCCTCAACTTTCTCTCTGGTCTCCAAAGGTGCAGCCAACTGCATTTGAAAGATGAGGTACTCAAGAAGGAATTGGTAGGAATGGATATAAACCTGCATCTGACTGATGTACTGTCTAACTCAGGCTTCCAAAAAATCTACTCATATTTAGATTTTAGAGGGGAAAAAAATGGATCTGAAGTTCTGATCTGGTTGCAATTTTAGCAGAAATTTAAGTTTCTAGTTTGAAATGCAAACTTTCCCCAATGCTGTATGACTACAAACTATTGCTGTTTTGGACTCTTTCCTGGTTTAAATGATTTCTTGAGGCATCCAGGGAAACAAGCATCATGAAAAAAAAAAAAATTAGACAAGACACCTGACACACCTTCTGGCAAGTAGCCAAAACACTTGTAAAATTATAACAAAAATGTGAGAAATCAAACCAGCCAAAAGCTGCTAGAGAATGTCACAGCCCCAGTGGCAGGAGTTGCAAGAAGGTTGGGATCCATCCCCCTGGCTTCTATTTGACCCAAAACTGATCATTACCCCAGAGCAACAGCCAGTTTTCTGGAGTTTTCTGTTCACTCACTTCTCATCCACCTCATTCCCAACTGCTTTAAGCCCACCAAGAGTCTCTTCAACTTGGCTTTAAACTGGAAAAAATTCTGGGGGATAAAATACATCAGATGGAAGAAAACTGAAGCTGTAGGGATGGAAAGCTGCCTACAGGAATGCAGTCCTAGGAAGGATGCAGTAGCTTTCTTTGTGTCAGGGAAGGGGCAGGGGCCATGGTGGCAGCTGGTGACAGCCCTTTGAATCCTGGCATTTGCCACAATGCAGGAGAAATCTGAGTGGAATGTTTACAATACAGAAAATGTGTAAAGGAAACCTCAGACCAAGAAGGTGGCTGGTTTTAAGGGCTTTGCTGTAGACATGCAGGCAAATGATTTGAAGAGAGCACACGCTCTCCTGCCATGTGTCTCCTGCTTACATTTATTGGGAGCTGTCCCCATGATCAGGGGCTGGGTTTTAGGATTTTAACTTCTGAAAATCCTGACATAAAATTCCCAGGAAAATGTTTGCAAGAGCTGATGTAACACTATTTGCTTCTGTGCCACACCAGTGCTCCAAAATCAAAGACATTTGAAGTTCTTAAAATTCAGAATTTGCCCAAGCAGTGTTGAATTGGGTGAATTTAAATCCTCTTGAGTTAAGTAAGACTTTTGCAGTGGAAGTCCTTTTTTCACCTCCTACTTCTTACCTATTTAAAATGGAATTAAAGTAGTGCTATAAATTAGTCTTTGAAAGAGTAAATAATCTTTACAATGACAGGAATATTGTTACTTATATTAAAATAGAAATAATATCTATAAGAACAATATTTACATTAATAAATAACAAATAATAATAAATAAAAAATAAAAATACTATTTACAGGGATATTATTATTTATAGTCAAATAATAATAATCATAACAGTAGCAATGTAATAGTAATAGTAATAGTAATAGTAATAGTAATAGTAATAGTAATAATAATAATATATAAAATAAGGTCCAGATCGTGAGGATCTTACATCTCTGAGGAAAATTCAGAATCAGATTTCTAAAGTCAATGCAACCACATCTGCTGAAAGAAAGTCTCCAGGGGAAAAGGAGTTGGAAGTCTGGCCTGAAACTATCCTAGAGATAGAAGCAGTGCCACAGTACCACAGCCCACTGCCATACCCTCTCATCTTTTGGTGATGCTTTACTCATGAGGATCCTGATAACTTCAGTTCTATGGAATAAAGTCCCACAGAATAAGGGGATCCAGGTCTCCCCCAGTGCTGGCAGTGAGGTGAAGAACTGGATGTTTGACAGAAATATCCCCATGGAACTGTCCTACACAGAATCACAGTCCTTAGGGCTGGGAGGGACCTCTGGAGATGATCCAGGCCAACCCTTCTGTCAAGGCAAGTTACACAGGAACACATCCAGGTGGGTTTGCAATATCTGCAGAAACACTTCAAGTCCATGAGGCCCAGCATTGTCACCTAAAAGAAGCCACTCTGTCCTTCCCATCTGCTCATTCCTTCTCCTGAGCTGCATTTCTTCATCCTGGTACAAGTCAGTGCAAAGGTAAAACAGATTAGGAAACTTGATCTGGCTAAAAACAAACCTGGCAGGAAAAAAATGTAAAAAAATGTCCATTTTCAGCCAAATTGATTCTCGCAACTATTTCAGAGTTATTTCTGAATTATTTCATGACTGGTTCACAACTGAACCAGTTGTGCTCTGCCAGCTTAAGAGATGAACTGCTGTCGAGTGAGAACAGCCCAGGGGACAGGAAAGGATGACAAAATTCTTATGATGTGGTTGCAGTGATGAAGAGTTCCTTTCCCCATTCAGCAGAGTTCCTATTACATCCCCAGGGCACTGCCAGTGTTCCAGGGACTGAGATTCCTCAGGACATTGCAAAAGTAATCCCTGCTGCTGATGGTGATGGGAGAGTGTAAATCAGATGAGGAAATTCTGCCAGCCTCAGCCAGCTTTGTTGTTTTCAGATGCAATATATTCTGTGATATAAATTGTGTGTAGCCACACATCTTCAGAAGCTTCTGCAGAGTTTCCTGCATTTTTCTGTGGCCAGAGTGGTGTCACAGTTCCCTTCAAATCTTTACAGCACAACGTCTTTCCCTTTGAATTCTGCCATTGCCATTTCTCTGTCCTCCAGCATTTCAGTGTATTCACCACCTGGCTCTCTTACACTCCTTTCAGAGCTGCTAAGCAGCAGTGGAATTCCCTAGAAGGGATTTGAGCTGGAGAAATGCCAAGAGTCATGGCAATAAAATAAAAATAACAACAAAAACAACGGGGAATTATAGATGTTCAACACCATTCAGAATGAGAATCTTGGTGTGTGAACTGTGGCAAGTTTGGGAGCTGCCTGCACAGTCTAAAGCAACCCCACAAAAACTGTGTGTAATGCAATAAAATGGTTATTCTTATTAGCTGATGTAACAGCATAGGGATCTCTGCCAAGAGCTATGGACCTTACATGTGGTCCTTTGATAAATATCTTTGTATGCACTTGGTATGAACAAAAGCATTACCATCTGTTTACCTTGCACTAATGTACATCACATTTTTTGCACAAATCCTAGCTTGCATTGCCTGAGCCAAAGCTAGGCACTGTATCCATCTGAATGGGTGACAAAGGTTTAAATCAAGCAGGCCCTGTTTCAGCACGTTATTCACAAAACTAGGTCATGGGATAAATGTACTGCTGGAACACAGCTTCATACTAATTTTCCCAGTAAGATGCATCATAAATATTAACTGTCCTGAACACATACACACAGGCTCATGGCCTTGGCTCCGGGCCCTTTTGCATGGAAGCTGGGGAATGAGCACTGACTTAAGGTGGTGAGAATGTGAGGAACTCTGAATTATCATCAGGAGCAGAGCCTTTCCTCTCTGCAGCTTTTCCAGCTGAGCAGTAACACAGGAGCTCAGCACCACAGGTCCCTCAACACCTCCCTGGTGGGAGCAGCACTTTTTGGGTGTTCCAGGACTCATCCTCATGTGCTCCCCACAAACTCACACAAACTTGTGCCTCTTCCCTATTCTCTGCCATTATGTGGGCTCAGGGCCCCCCCCAACACTCCCCATTTATGTTCCATTATCTCCCAGCACAGCTTCCAGCTCACCCACGGTGCCAGGAGCAGGTACCCCTGCACACAGCAAGGCTGCAGCACTGTGGGAACTTCCAGAAACAAAAGTGTAGCAATATCTAATTATTTACAGCAGGGGTGAAAAGGAGGAGATTAAGATTATTTGTAATCATGGGTACGCATCCTTCTTTCCATTCTCATGGTATTTCCTGCCCGAGTGAAAGGAGGAAGAACCAGAAATCCACTGAGAATGTCTGTCTCTAAATTATTTTTTTTTTCAGCCTCAAGAAGTATAGCCAATAATAACAGTATTCAGAGTGCTTTTTCCTGATAATTTTCAATGTGCCTCACAAAGAGGGATAAGAATAATGATCCTTATTTTATAGACTATGACACGAGCAACAAAAGAACCAAGAAAGGAACCCAGATAGCTTGCCCTTTCCTCTGGGCTTTGCTATTGTTTAAGGATTAGGACCCACATTCAGGATAACACCTCAACCACATGCCTGACTTCAAGCATTTGCTTAAGTCCCATTGATTTAACCACATGCTTAAAATTAGATATATTCTTAAATATCTTCCCTAACTGGGACTTAAATAACCATCCAGTCTTCTGGGTGCATACTCAGATAAGACCAGATTTTATTAAACTCAGGAAGAGCAGACTGGGTGCAGCTGTTTTGCCCTGAAGTCATCCTGGTAGAGGTCCTCATATTGCAGTTAAAAACCGTGTAGTGTTCTTAGTTATTGCCAAGAAAGTAAGCAAGGTTAATGTTGTCTCACCAGAAAGGAAAAAAACACAAAGCCAAATGTCACACAAATTGACTGAACTTTCAATATCCACAGCATTTCCCAATGTTGCTTTCCCAGATTTCCCTGTAAGAATTACAAAACCTTGCTGCTGAGAGAGGAGAGGCAGCAAAAGAAATCTCAGCACACACAGGGCCAACTCCACCTGTGGAGCAGAGAAACCTCTTGCTTAGTCCAATAACAAGTGTATTGCTATTATCCCACTATGACAATATTTATCTAAAGTAGCAAAACAAATCCTTTATATTTACCTACACTTAATATTTCTCCTCTTCTGTTGCCTAGTTTTCTCTAAACATTTTCTTTATTTTCTATTGATCTATTTTCTATTTTCTATTACATGCTTTATTTTCTATTGATCCAACAGCCAGATATTTCTACATCTATCTTGATGAAATAATTACAGAGGATTTTTATTGAGGATGGGTGAAATGTCTCAATTTAAAACTTCCAAAACTGTTTCACAAGGGAAAATCCTTCTCCCCATTTACTGTACTGGAATTTTTAGTCTGGGACACTCCAGTTGAAGGAAGTGATGACCCCAACCAAGACACTGCTTTATACTCTGCCCATATGGAAAGAAAATAATGTTTCACATTAGAGATCTTTTTTTCTCAGCTTAGCAGCCCAAATGTACTGGAGTTGTATCTTAATACATCCAAAATTAGACAAGGTCGGGGCCAAATTAATAAATTACGGCCCTGAAAGTAAGATGATGATATGGCATATAGCAAATATGCATATATGTTTATAAATTATATGATGTATGACTCTTGTGGGAACTCAGCACATCACTCTGGATGTCCAGCGTTACCGAGACAACCCTTCGGGGGCTCGGAAATCCTGGAATGTTGCCAGAAGCGCCTGGTGGCTTGACTTTGACCCTTCGAGGGATGTGCCACCTGTTTGAGGACAAAGAGAGTCACTTGGGAACGAATGGTGTAAGAATGATGTATTTACTGGGTGAAATACAGATTTTAGGATTTTGGTACAGGGGGGTAATGGAGACAAGATGGAGGGATCAGGGTGTGTCTTGTCCTTCTTCTTTCTTCTTCTTGTCATCCATTTTCTGTGGTTATGTTGGCATTTTGGGATTGGTTCTTGGTGAAGGTGCACTTGCTAATATGGGTGAAAGGCATTGGGAAATAAAGGTAAATATGGTGTATGTAGTTTTTAGTAAAAAAATAGATGACCGCCCAGTGGGAGGTCAGAGTGCCCTTGGCTGCCTTGCTGGTCAGACCTCTGTTGGGCTGACAGAAAATTTTATAGATAAGAAATAATAAACAATTCGAAGACTGAAAATCCAGAGTCCAGACTCGTCCTTTGAAGCGCAGGCTGTCCCAAGGCCATCCTACGCGTGACCATGCAGAGACAAACAGCCGGAACGGACAGACTCTTCTTTTCTAGTCAGAGATATTAATAATAAGCAAATATAAGAAAAGAAATTTAAAAAACTGTCCCCATAAAAGCAGAGACCCTCCATCCCCAGGAAGTTTCTCATTGTTCACCACCAATTCCATTCGATTTTCTAACTCATGTGGGATGTTTTTCTGGTCTTTCAGATGGTGACTTCTCTGGGCTTTTTATAATCAATATATTGTGCTCTCTAAAGGTCACCACTGACACCCAAACACTCTGGCAGTGTTTTACTGGTGAAGAGAAAGATTTTCAGCTTTGAGGACAAGCTAAATTTATAGTGAAAAGTTTGCTTGGCTCTTAACTGACCACAGAAGTAATAAGGGGTTAAATCTTCTGTCTCATTTGGAAGACTTAAAACTGATGTGAAAGGAGGGACATTTAATTTATCAACTGCAGAATGAGTAATAATTTGGAGTGCTACATTAAAGACAAATCAAGGTTTTCATACCTGATTTTTTTTCTTGGTAAAAACATCCCTTTTAGCTGATATATTTGACTTGGACAACATGAGAGGTTTTACAAATATTGCCAGTGTGAATGCAGAAAATAATGGTCTCAAAATCATCTCTGTTGTAATGATGCAACAACAAGGTGGGGGTAATGTGGTCATTTTATGATGATGCCTGTAGTATGTTGGCCCTTTTACATCAGGAAGTTCCTTTTTTTTCACTCTTCTCTGCACATAGGCAGACAGTGTGAAGCAAGATATAATGGAATACCAGACACAGGGCATACACACCTAAATGAGTGTTGAGACATTTCCTTTTGCTATTAAGCAAGAAAAATTCCAGTTATCAAGACTTTTTTTGTAGACACCTTGGATCAGCCCTTACATATGCCAGTGCCTCCTTGGATAGTGCAGCTGAAATAATGGGAAATATTTACCATTTGAAAATTGGATCCAGAAAATTAAATCTTCTGTTGCCTTTGTAAAGAAACGTTTCTGGGAAATGTTTTGTCAATAGTAAATTCAGATTGGGATGGTCCAACCAAATGTATTAGCCCATGGCAAGAAATGACAGAAAGTTTTTGGCCAGATCCACAGCTTGAGAAATTCCAATACCTGTAATAGTGCCATGCTGATTTCCACCAATTAAAGAGCTGGTCCTTTATTTTCTTTTTGATATGTTTTCCCCTAACACATATACAATATTTTCCCAAAGGTTAAACTTGCTTCAAAGCATTTTTAGGGAAACATTAAAGAAAAGGAAGTTGTAACATTGCCTGCCATTATTTTATCTAGGACTTTACTGCAATTAAAAAGAATATAAAATGCTCTTGCTGCCCTGGACAGTTACTTTTGGATTTTTAGCCTTGGAAAAACACAGGGTATGACTCCTTGTGTCAGAGCTAGGGCCTCCACATATTGTTCCTGCATTAGGCTTTTTGATCCTGTTAAAAAATGTTACCCTGTGCAACTCCATGCATCAAAGGAACGCTTGTACACACTGGGATCTGTTTCAGCCCTTAGGCAACAAGACCAAAAGACCCTTCTCATAAATTCTAATTCAAAAGTTTTTAGTTATCAAGAGGAAGTTTCCAATTGCTGTCTCACATGTGGGAAAATATGTAAGCTACTGAGAGGACCTTTTGTCTGCGAATTTAATGGGGGCAATTTGCAAGGGGGAGTGCAAAGGTTCTAATATGCAGTGTGCACAGACAGTAAGCAGGCCATACTTGGTATTTAATGAAGTTCCATGAATCATTAGCCATACAATAACCATTGGGTTCTATAAATCACCTGCAAAAAAAGATTATTTTTTTTATTTTATTTTTAAGGCCAGTAAGTTGAGCAGCAGAGCAGAGCACCTCCAGGAGACCAGGAAGCAGGAGGAGAAAGGAAAAGAAAAAAGATAAAAGTGGGCCAATATGATGTGTTATCTCTTAGCTGGCCTGCCAACCCAAAATTAAATCTTGTTGGTTTAACTTGTTGACTTTACAGAAAAACAAGGCAATAAAATAAAACTTCTCCTAATAAAACCCACTATGATTTGCAAGAGGAAAATGTAGCTGGAAGATCACATGTATTTTAGTCAACTGAACTGGAAAATATGCATGAGGAATTGTTCAAATTTTTTATTATTATTTTTTATTTTGTCTTTTTCTTGATTAACTCACTCTCCTGATGAAACATACCTTCAGGAATTCCTTTCCTTTAAAAACATCAATCCCTACTGGTACAGCTAAATAAAAGCTTAATTTTTTGCAACTAGCAAAGACAAGTAAATCTCATTTTCAAGGCAGACTCTCATAAGCGGAATTTTTTATACTGCAGAACATTCTGCATATAGCTCTGTACCTGACCTGAAAAGACCAAATTTTGGCTGTAATTATGCAGGACACAAACATCATGTGTGATTAAAAGGCAGAATGATCACAATCTTCTGCTGAAAAATGCAAAATTCATTTTGCCAGGGGGGCAGACAGAAGATTCTCTCAGTTGCTCAAGTCCCTGCTGAATCTCCCTAAAGCAGAGCAGTCACATCTCACTCCTTCTGAATTCACATGTATTCTGAGATGCCACACAGTAAAAAGTCCCTAGGTTAATTTATTTTTATTTTTAGTTTCAGAAAGCCACAGAAAGAGATTAAAGACGATTTCTGAATTTTTGCAGAGCTGGCAATGCCATGTAATAGGACAAAGGAAAACAAAAGCAATATTTGGGACTGATGCTGTGTCTTGTTCACCTCAGAGTACTTTAAAACTAGAAGCCAATTCCCACCCAGTGGAAGCAGAGTGGAAATAACATTTTAGCCTCTTTCCTTTGCTCATCAGTGAAAATCAGAGCCCAAGCCACTCAGCCTAACATACCCCAGCCCTCCCCAGCTAACAGGAGGAATTAAAAACCAGGGACAGCTCTGCAGCTACAGCTAAACTCCCACATTTTGGCTGCTTTTTCCCTCTCACTCCCACTTGGAGATGGGTTATAAAATGCAAATGGCGGCAATCAGTCCCCGAGGTGGCATCCTGCCTGGTGGCATCCTGCCTGCCTATGCTGGTGGCTGAGATAAAAGGAGGTGGCAGCGCGCTGTTAATGCATTTACCTTTAAATACCACTCCTGCCCCCAGTACATCCAAGGGTTTCCAGCCTGCCCCTAATGATCATTTGTCCCCACTGCCATAAAAGCACCACACAGCACACTGGCCTGGCCCTGCCCAAGAGAGGCCCCAGCACTAAAACAGCAGGGAGGTTGCAGGTAAAGAATCCAAATAAATTTGCAGCGCGGTTTGTCCAGAGTGCCTGGGCCCTGCCTGGATCCAGACTTTGCTCCAGCTTCCCATCCCATCCATCGTGTCAGGAACCAGAGCAGGGCTAGAGCAGGGAAAGATGGGAACTGGGAGACAATACAGAGTAGGGGGGCTAAAAGAGAGATGCTGCCATAACCATCTCAAGACACACCACAAGACATAAAAGAGCCTTTTACTGTGACCCTTTCTCCATCCTGAAAGTGATATGGCCAGCAATAAAACAACAAACTCACCAGTGTGATTCCTGAGCTAAGAGCAAAGTAAAAAGCTTGGTTTGAAAGAATAATCACCCAATTTTAATTCACACAAGATATTTCAAGTTAAAATGTAAAAATAGCATAACAACAAACCTGCAAACACTTTTTATGGTGCAGCTGCAAATAACTGACTGCTATGCAAACTCAATTTTTTTTCAGTTTTAAATAGCTATGATTCATCAACACAATTGCTATTTTTCCATCTTTAAGTTTATTTCCTGAAAATGATGCCCATTGAGAAAAGAAAGCTCTCTTCTTGGGCAGCTTTTAAAGTTGATATTCAAAGCTGAACTTTAATTCAAGGGAAAGAACTATTTCATTGACTCTGGGACAGTGGGGAGGGAAAGAAGGTCTGAAAGGAGGAGAAATATTTGAGTGGAACAACATCACACAAATTGAAAGTTCACAGTATTTTCACATGAATTTCAATGGAAAATATTCAGCAGCTTTACCCAGTCCTAGTTCTGTCCACAATTCAGTCACTCTTGTCCTGTGATAATCCTTTCTCCTTTCACTGAAAGAAGAGTCATTTAATCACTTAGTGCAGATAGATTGCCAGGAGGTTTAATTAAAACAACCTATTTTAAGTGATCTTTAACAAGAGGGAAATGTATTTATTGTTCTAACATTTGGAGTGGGACAGGGGAGAAAGGAGGAATAACAACCTCTTGGTACACGGTATCATGTTGCTCCTTTTATGAGCCATACGGTAGTGATTAGGAAGCTTAAAAGTTTGCAGTCCTGCTCTGAAGCACACTGTTGAGATTGTTTTCCCATGCTTCCAGGGCTCTGCTCCCCAACACCAGTGAAGAAGGCAGCAGTGAGTTAATGTGGAAATGGTGATGGCCAAAGACATGGGCAGGGCAATGGCATTTCTGTGCTTCCTCATGCTCCTCTCCCAGAGGAAGGTGTGTGGGCTCTTCCATGGCTTTCTAGGCTCATGACCTGAGATAATAACCTCATGTCCAAACACTTCCAGCTGCCAGGGGAATTCTGATCCTTCTCCAAACATCTTCAGTCATTATTCACAACTTGCAAGCAAGTATAGAACAGAACAGGATGTTTTTTCTGTTAAACCACAAAAAAGCGGAGCTCGCAAGTCCAACTAGCAGCTATGCCTTGAGATTCAAAGAAATAAGATGATTCCTATTATACTATATATATATATATATATATATATATATATATATATATATATACATAGTGGATTTATATTATATATATATATATATATATATAAAAGTGGATTCCCCCCCATGTTTCCAGGCTGATTTTTTAACATTCATCTATTTATTGAAAGTATTTCAGTGCTGTGCCTTGGACGTTTAAGGGGTGTATTGGTGTTAGGAAATGAATAAAGGATTATACAAAGCTTCCTCTTTGGGAGAACTTCAGCTGGGATGGTTGGATGAAATATAGGCCTCAAACCAGCCACTTGAAAGATTCCTACCAATTTCACTGGGTTTCTCCTTGTTAACTCATCTGGATGCTTCACTTATTGCCAGCTCTACTGTGATAATCCTTGCATATGAATGGAGGAACTCCAGTTTGTAGCATTTAATAGTGCGGCAACACAGTAGCTGGAGCTAGATTCAGTGTCTGAGTCAGTTAAACCTTAATTTAAACACTTAACCACTGTGTATTTTGAGTGTGGGCCAAGTCTTGTTCATGCTGAAATTATATGACACGTGCTGAGATGTCAGCTCAAGCTACGCGCCAGAATGCGGTGGGGCGTGAAGAGAGCCTGGGTTGGTGCTGCTCCTCAGCCCAAGCTTTGTGCCTGCTTGGGGACATCATTCCCTGTGGCCAGCACTGGGCAAACAAGGCATCAGTTGGGTCAGCAGGGCAGGGATGGCCAAGCTGGTGCCACAGCCACGCTCCCCAAGTACCGAGCCTGCTGTGCCCCACCAGCATGTCTGTCCCAGGTGTGCTCTGGCCTAAGCATCCTTCCTTTCCCAGCTCCCTTTGGGATCCACGGCCTGCAAACAGCTGTGGAGGGACAAACCACAGCAGGGGCCAAGGGCACAGCCCCCTGCCCAGGTGGCAACCTGGTGCCATCCCCAGGAGACCCGAGCGGGGACACCGACTCTAAACAATCCCCCACTTACTGCTGGTTTTGCTTGAATCCAAGATAAAAGGGGCACTTCAGACCTGGGAGAAGTTAAAGGTTTGTATTAAAAATTGACTGTCTGGCTTGAAAATTATGGAGCTTGACAGATGGAGGATGAAAGGCTGCAACAGAAGAAAAACATAGGCCACCACCCTTGACACTGCTGACCACCCTGCTGCTGACAGCTTCTTCCCACAGCCCCACTCTCTAAAGCACTTCCCACTTTAAGGAAATGTATCAGAACACAGGAGTTTATCTGCCCTGACCTCTACCCCCAAAGTGAACCCTCTTTCATGTTAATTCCCTTCACAAAACCCACCACATGTAAGGTCTCTGCAGTGCTCTGGCTTATTTGGTTCTCATTATTTGGTGGTGCTGGTGCTGGTTGTTGCTGTTATCCTACAGCAGTTAAGCTCTGATCAAGAAATTCTGGAAGCACATTAAATATGATGTCAGGTTTGCTGATTTCCAAAGTGCTGTTATTAGAGAAGTTTTAAGAAACAAGAACAGAGGAGAATTTTATATCAAAACATTTTAAATCAAGACAAAAGAACAAATGTCTACGACAGGAAGACTGACAAGATTCCTCTCTTACATTTGGGTGGCACCTTTCCACAGTTATAGCTTAATAGTTCAGAAGCAAAGAACTTCAGGGCCTGATCCTCTGACACAAATATCACAAATCACAGCCTGCTTATTCAGCTTAGGTTCCCCAAAACAAGGCAGGCATTAGAAAAATGAGCAGAAATGAGGGAAATATTATATTCACACAGATAGTTATAGCTGGGATAATTTTTTCCAGCAGAACACAAGGACTTTGATGATGAAATGTTTTAATCCCCTTTCATGCTCTGGCTGAAAAAAATAATGTTCTGAACAAGACCCCAAAACTTTACAAGGAAGCTCTAACGTTCACCTAGCAGTTCTCCTAACAGAATAAAGTGAGGTCACAGCTGTAGAAAACTCATTCTTAAATATGAATGAATAAATGCTTATAAGAGCTTTTTTTATCTCTTTTTTCCCACAGCTGAATTTCTGCAGATGATTTTCCTCTGTTGCTGACACTTAGAAGAAACACACTAATATGGGAGAGGAGGGGACGGACCCTCACACTGAACAGGAAGAGCTGAAATAATAATTAAGATACCAGACTGTAACACAGGAAAGCAAAATGTCACTCCTGGCTTTGCCCTGGTTTTCTGTGTGACCTGGAGCTACTCCTCAAAGGGGCTGGGAGCAGGAGCTGGCACCATGGGAAGAAGCCACAAGCAGGGTGACCTGCACAGAGCCTGGGCTGAATTAAACATCCCAGTGTTCTTGAAATAGCCTGGAGGCCACTGGCAATTGTGATGTGCTGGACAGGGGAAGCATTTTAAATCCAAATTTTAAGGGGGTTGGGGGTCTAGAAATCCCTGTCCAAGCTGCTCTGAACAGATGTCAGACCAGGATGTTTGCCCAAAACCCTCTCCCAAATATATACAGCTACATTTCTTCCTATCAAAAACCAAAACAAACAAAGCATAAAGCAAGCAATAACAGAAAACAGAGCAGAATTTACTCTCACAGTCCAGACAGATATGGCTGAGCTAATCTAAAGCATCCCTACTACCAGGAGGGGACAATTCTCCCTTTACTGCTTCTCCCTTATTTCCTCTTGCTCCAGTCCCTCCCCTCTATAAGCTCTAAAGCTTATTTGACTGGATAGTGAGAGCCTCTAATCACAAACCCAATGAAAAACTGATCCATCAAGATATAGTTTTCCACAAGATTAGTGGGTTAAATTGCCTCAGCATGTGGTCAGAGGAAAGCAGGACCTGCATAAGACAGTGACTGGGGTCAGGGCTGGAGAGGGAAACTTGGCTGTTGGGGAAGGTAACCTGTGCCTCTGACACAGGAGATGCAAGCCAGATTTTATTCCCACCTTTAATTAATGTTTCTTAGACCCAGGAATACATAGAGGTGAGCAAGACTCCTATGCTTTTATTTTTACTGCATTTTCTTGCAGCCCCAGTGCCAACACACCCCTGTGACTCTCCAACCTCTCTGTGCCAGCCAAGGGAGAAGCTGTCACACTGCACATGGGAACATCAGCAATATTAAGTGCAGGAGATAATGAAAAAGAGGCACCAGTGGCAGAAGTGGCTGTCACTGACACTGAGCTGGGAGCCCAGTCCCTCCTCATGACACAATGCCATGGTTTATATTTCTCATAGCAGCTGATGGAGAGGCTGAGGAGCTCATCCTTCCCATCACAGATGTGTCCAAGCTGATGGACAAAATTACACCTTGAATCTCTCTCACTCTCTGCTGAGATGGAGAGAGAACTTCTTCCTGCTATCCAACAATCGTATCTTTTCCAGCCCTTGGTGTGGGGACTGCAGTTCCAGTGCGTGTCCCTTCTCCTTCCCCCTCCCCAAACAATGGCATCGCTACAAGATTACACACACAACTCTTGTTTGAAATACATCTCCTGCCTTCCAAATTAAAGATCAGCTCAGGGGGCTATGGGCTGAAGGCACCTAAACTCTCTAAGCAGTTTAAGTCTGTCTGCAGATAAATAGGGATTTTGAGAACCTAAGTTTTCTGCTGGTGGAGGGGACAGAGCCTTTAGGCACCTGGGCTGCCCATTGTGTCAATCCCCCACTTTGTTAGGCAACAGAGGAGGAATCTGACTCTTTTGTTTCTGAGAGCAATTATTGTCACTGTGATTTTACACCCTAGAAGGACACAGTGCTTCAAGAACAATGATTACACGTGCAACAGGGCATTTTTTCTTTAAAGAAGCAGCATAAAAGAAAGTATTGCTCTTCAGCACAACGTGGCATTTGGACACAGGACCACCAGGGTGATGGGGATGTTTTGCCTCTCCATTCATCCATTTTTAAATCCATAAGTTGCTACAAAATGAACAGATGCTATTAACACTTCAGTGGATTTGCGTGGAAACTGTGATTCATCCTCAGCAGCAAGTTAATATAAACACATGAGATTGCCTTCAATCTGCTTCCCAAGCCCTGAGAGGGCTCACAGAGTCAAAATAGAGATTTCTGCAGAAGATTTTTCTGGCTGCGCACACAGAATAATTGTCTAATTTAATCATGGATGCCAGTTGCTTGTAGCCAAATGCCAAATGTGGCTTATGCTGTGGTATTTGCAGTGAAATAGATGTGAAATAATTGCGCCAGGTAGGAATGAAGGTGGAATCCTTTCATCACTGAAGCCTGGAAGAGGTAGATGATTTTATATCTATATTCAAAAGCATAAGCTTAGCCTGTGCCAGTGAAAGAGTGACACAAATGACCAGAAATCTCCTGAATCCCAAACACAAGACAATTTTATCACCATGTGATAAAATTACTTATTTCCTATGTAAAAACCATAGGAAATTAAAAAAGTTATTCAGCTGGGCACTGCAACAAAAGGATCTTTTCTAAACCATTTCAACTTCTGTATCATTCTAATGCCTAATTTATGCTCTGTAAAGGTGTACTTAGAGGATACCTTTATTTGTGGTCAAAGCCTGGGAGATCTCATCAATTCAGTTCAATCCTGGCACTGCAAAGTTTCCTGCATGGCCTTGGTGAAATGTGACATTATGGTCCAGCCTTCTGCCCCTGAAAATGAGCTTAATAACATCATTTACTCTCTCCATTGCTCCGTTCAAATTATTCATGAATTTTTCAGGGTAAGAAAACATCTGCCATATGGCAGCAAATACCAAAGAGCCCTGCCTTTAACTGCAGGCTCTGGGCTTTTCTATGGCACAGATAACTCTGACTTAGAGTAGCTGTTTTGGGGCAGGGATAATTGTTCTGCCACAGCAAATTACCAGAAGTGGAGACAACTGGGCCAAAAATGCAGATTAATGAAAAGCCATTTTTTGGTGTGTTTGAGAAGATGCTGTTTGGAAAAGTAACTTTTTAGAGATCTAATGGGTGCTGGGACCGAAAACAAAATAAAAGGTTTCTAAACTAGGTGATAGCCTGGTGGCTGAGGCATTCCTCTGTAATGGTGGAAAACAACAGAGGGAAACTTGAGCCTGGATCACCCATTCCCTAAGTAACTGGTCCAACAAGCACCAGATCATTTTTAAACACCCTTTTTTGCCTTTTTCAGTGAAAAAATCCAAGCCATCTTGATTCTGTCCTGTTAAAGAAAGGAATACTTTCTGAAGCTTTAAAACTTTGGCAGGACAGAAAAAACACCTTGTGTCCCCTCTTAATTACAACTGCAACTCCCTAACACAGTCCAAGCTGAAATACCCTTCTTTTTGTGCTTGGCCACTGGAAATATCACAGGTATGAAAAAATTTCATGCAATTATGTGATTAGGGGCACTTCTCAGACTTTTGCTCTTTTCTCTTAATTGTCAGGTTCTGTTCAAATACATGAAGTCTGTAGCTCTTTCCTTTGTGTGAATAGCTTTCTCAATCCCTATACAACTTAATATTCTGTTGCCCTATTAAGCTAGCCATGCAGAAAACGGTTTCTAGCCAAATAATAGGAATAGAAAACGTATGAACTCTATACCTCAATGAGGTGTTAACTTCAAAGCCTTGTTATTTGGGAGTTGGGGCCATTTAAATGCTGACATTATTAGGCAAGGAAGTCTAAGAAACAAGCACTCAGTGGGAGTCAAAGATCTTTTTAAAAAGCATTTTCTTTATGCTCATCACACCCCAATTCATTTAGGATGGGCTCCTGTTCTATGCCTACATGTTTCCTAATTAAGACTTCTTTCCTTGCCACAATGTTTAGGTTGGAAGGAATATGAGGCTCTCCCTGTACCCCCTTCATGATTGGCATATTTTTTTTCTTTCCCCTCTCCCATCTCCCTGGTTGTAAATTACATTACAGTGGCTTATCTCACCATCAAAGGATGGGTAAGTGGTCCCTTTATAAACCTGCTCGGAGCAGCTGTTGGCCAGTCAGGGAACACTGAGGCCTGACCAGAGCTACACTTTCCCCAAAGGGCTTACCTATATTGTGCTGCACTGAATACCATGTGAATCGGTGTAGACAAGAACAAATAGCATTCAGCACATGTCAGCTAAGTGCAGTTTTAGCCTGGCCTCATCAGTGTTTAATCATGATTAGCTGACATGCACAGTTTATTGTGGTCTTCACCAGCCAACATATTGTGACCAGTATTACGTCAATTACTCAGTTACCCAAAATTGCATCCAGACATGATTAAATCCTTTCATTCCTATGGCTTTGTGAACACAAATTTGGCTCTTTGGGACCTGGGCAGACTCACATCTAGGTTTGGGCCAGCTCTTGCTCAGAACGATGCAAAGCCTCTGGACTGTCCCCTCAGTGACAGCAAGGCACAGCTGCAGCACAGGCAGGGATCTCAGACTGGCTGCAAGGTCAAAGCAATGAGGTCAGAGCACCACAGGCTTCAGCTGGCAAAGAGACAAATAATTGCTCCTGATTTCAGGTAGGGAATGCCATTTGTGTCTCACCCAAAGCCCAAGGTGTTACAGCTTTCCTGCTGCAAAGGCCACGTTGGCTCTGCAGAGCATCCTGCAATGCCACACCTGACTGCAGCTTGGGAGGATGGTGCTCACTGAGGCACTGCCAGAAACTCAGTCCTGCTGGGAGAAAAAGTGGGATTGATACGCTAAATATTATGAAATAATACTCCTTTATTCCTCAGATTCTTGCATTGCTAGCATTTAAATGAGTTTTGTGCAGATGCACTGAAAGAGCCCCATGCTTGCTGCAGCAGCAGCAGCAGCTCCACACAGGCTCTTCTTCAGGTCTCATTGGAGCTGCCCATTCATATGCACGAGATCAGCCCCCAGTTTACCCCATTCAAGCCTAATTCCAGCTTCAGTTCCAAAAGCAATACACCCTTGGCAAGACACTCTGCTGATACTAATGGACTCAGAAATTTTCAGTATACTCAGCACACTCAGCATCTTGCAATAACTTCATATCCACATCCAACTCATCAACAATTGCCTTTTTAAATTTTCTTTTTTTTTAACTTCTTTGAATTATTTCTAGAAATCCTACAGACCAGGTGAATGGCAGAAACCATAATATATGTTTTTCTGGTCCAAATCACTTGCAGAGATTTCACAGAAGAATAGTAGGCAGTTGATACCTTTTCAGCTGAAGTCCCCCATTCTACTTTTGCACCCAACAAAGACACAGCCAATGTATGTATTATCCCTTTTTAAAAATAAATTTATTTCCAGAAAGGAAAATGTCCTATGGGCCCTTTTTCTAAGCTTGCATGTTGTGGGGTCAATGGAAGCTCACATCTTCTAATGGTTCCCACTCCTGCTAGTGCAGAGACACCAGGTTTGGGAACAAAAGGCATTATTCAGCTCCTGGGAGCAGAACACTGGCATCTATGTTTTGTGGACTATTTGAAGCCTGAGATTTTTAGGGGTCAGCAGCCTCTCCAACCCCTGTGCTCATTTTTCTGGCACCCCTTGGGCAGGACAGCTACAGCAAGAAGAGTCTTTCCGAGACCTAGGGATCCTCAGGCTCCCAGAACTGGCAGCTACTGTGTGCAGGGAAATTCTGAACTGTGCACTGCTGAGGCCACATCTGGTGTGAAATGTATTTACCATAAGCACCCCGACCACACTGAGGCAATGTTTAAAAGCTACAACGTTTGCAATTAAATCACCATGAATCAGTCATCTGCTCTCTACATTTTTTCCTTCCTAACACAGCAGATTGCTGAAATATTCATGCATACATTTTCTTTACATTTTCTTTCCTAATCTTCTTCCTCCCAGCCTGAATCTGAGGAGCAGGAAAGTATAACATGCAAACCCAGAAATATTTGTTATATTTGGATGTCTGGCTGTGGCTCCCTGTTGTGGTATGATTCCAGGTAAAGAGAAGCAAGCTTTGCTCACCAAAGTTAAAATCTGGCACCAATTCTGCTTTTGCTTATTTTGGTACAAAGCAGGAATTTCTCCTCTTTAGTCAGTGGGCTTGTACCATGAGGGTAAATTAGAGGGGAGGCAACTCAGCATGTAATAAACAGGAGTGAGAAAAGAGAACCCTGCAGGAGGCAAATATGAATTGGGTAATTTGAGAAAAATCAAATAATCCAAGGGGATAAACTGAAGCTACTTTGCTAAAAAAAATTTAAAAAATACCAAAACTGCCCTTACTCAGACTAGGACTATGAGGCTTAAAGCCTGATGAATTCTACAAACTTCTGAATTACTAGGTAAGCAGCCTAACAAGATCTTCCTGCCAATATGATGAGCAACTTCATCTACCTCTGTCATTGCCATTCCTGTGCCTGACCCAGGCAGGATTCCATGGATAAGGTGCCAGTTGTACCAACAGTTTTGGAGAGTAGAGGTTAGAAAAACACCCATGAGAAGAACTGAAAAGTAACAAAATCAGGAAAGTGCACTATCAACCTAACAAGGAGAAGGTTAGGGGAAAATAAATGTGGGAAACAGAAAAAGCAACAGGCAGATCATCAATGTAACTGCCATAGATATTCCTGGAACTGGAAATGAAACACCACTAGACAAAAAAGCCTACATTTCAATTATTAAGTATTAGGTCCTGTCTCCTCACCTCAGTATTGACAGCTGGGATATTACATTAATTAAATATAATTAATACAATATATAATTATATTTAATATATTAATTATATTTAATATAATAGACTAAATACATAATTTAATGTATTATATATACATATTAATATTTAATATTATATTAAATATAATTAATATAACATATCAGTCACAGGCTGCCTCTTTTAGATTAGGGTTATGCTCATTATTACTTTAAATATTGTCAGTATCTCAACTGTTCAAGCAGAAATGCTAAAATCAGTAAAATACATTGCTCCTAAATATTTCTGACAGGAGCTAATCCAAGGAAGCTCTGCAGCTTGCACTAGAAAGTGGGTAGCGAAGGTGAGCACTAAGTGTCATCTCATGAAGGATTTCTGGAGTTATAAACCGTGGTTTGATTATTCCCATTTTATAGAGGAGTCAGTGAGGCAAAGGGAGTGGTTTTGTCCCATGGCTGTGAATGGAAGCTCCAAGAAGCCCTTGTTAAGCACATGGAAATGCTGCTAATCCATAACTCAGGCTTCCTCCCAAAAGGTGAAAGTGTTTAAGCAGCCCCTTGGGGTCTGACTGCACTCATTTGAGCTGTATTTTGAAAGGTGCCTGTCTCCCTCTCTGTGCCACCATGAACACATGGACATCACTACGGTTATTCACTCCAGGACTGATTTTATTAGTTAATTTTAATAGTTACCTTTTCATAGTTACAATTGCACCCAAACCATGAGCTGTGGTAGCCAGACTTATTGGGAGAGTCAAGTAAGTGGGGGAAAAAAAATTTAAAAATTAAGGAAATTAAGGATATGCTTGGCCTAAGTTTTAGGGGCTGTCTCATCCTGGTTTCACCTGATTTTTCCCCCTGCAGAGTCCCATCCCCAGCAGTGCCTCCTGTCGTCAAGGGCTGCACTGGACTGTGCTATCAGCAAACCTCCAACCCTTCCAAAGGAAAAAGAGAACATGAATTAGCTGAAATAAAAGACCTTGGCCAGATTGCTTTGTTGGATAAAGCACCTTTGTTGTAAGAATGTGGGAAAGGAGAGTCCAACCACAGCTCATCCAGATTCCTTAGGCACACACACCCAGTGATATGTAGTTGTGAATATTTTCCACATTTATGTTTGCTAACCAAACTAACCAGTTTTTACTTGTCTAATTACTGCCGAAGAAAGAGGAACTGTCAGTGCTTTAAGAGTTACGCCAAAGCACAGGGTGGGTTCTCTCTGATTCATACGCTGCATGTCTACAGAAACCAAGACCCAGCATCAGGAATGCCAAGCACTTAAAAAAGCAGCAGTCCAGCTCTATGGTGTATTTTTTAATCTAACTCCCTCATTAAATTAATGTTATTCCTAACCTTCCCAGCAATTTAGCAGCCTATCAGCCATTTTATCAAAACACAAGGAAACACAAAGACCTTGGGGGGGTAAAAGTATGGGACCTAAGAGAGTGTGCTATGCTAATGAAGTTTTATTCCTCTTATTTGCCGAGAGAATGAAAGTCATCCCATCTCTGACTCTCTCTTTAGCTTCATTGGTACACAACATTACTACAGGAAGTAGATGAAATAAACACTTTTTTTTTCTTTTACCAAAGTGGAAAAAAATCTCTTGAGCTTTGCACACAGAAAGACATGGAGGTGATGCCTTTCTGAAAATCATCACCACCATTAAAAACCCAAAATCCTCATAGTCCAGAAAATTTTCAAGAAACTTGGCAGATTTTGGTCTTTCCACTCCCAGTGAAGATATAAGTTAGTGGAAGTGTAAGGTGAGGATGCCAGCTACCTCCTCTACATCCAAAAACTGGTCCTAAATCTCACAGGAAGAGAGGTACATGATACACAACAAGAAAGAAAATTTGGGGTAATCCAAGGACATTGGAGTGGGTTGGAATCAGGATGGAAAATGTGCTCTAATAAAGCCCTGTAACATTATTACCATAATGCCATCTGCACATGGCTTTGTGAGGATTTATTTCAGGTTATAAGGAGATGCACAGGGAAGCGGATAATTCTGGATGCACAGGAATGCAGTGCTCAGCCTTGAGGTGAATTTGCAAGGTGAGCCCAAACCCTTCCAGAGGCCTGAAATTTCTGTCCATCCATATTATTCCCAATGCTTCTTATTTCTGTCTGTTATTAAACTACAGGATTTGACCTCCCTGCTCAGTCTTTTGATCTGCAAACTGCAAAAATCAATATTCACCTTTCTTGTGGAAAAAGATTTTAGAATTAGAGAGATGAGTGTGCTGCCTCTCACCATGGAAAGACCCCAGACAAGTGCACAAAAAAAAGCCAAGGTTTTGATCTAGGATGGCCACTACTCCATGCACTGCGGAATGAAGGAATGGTGGGCAGGAAAAGGTAGACACTCCTCCTGAGACCTACACAAGTAGCTGTCTAAACCTGGAGATTTCACATCTAGAACCACACATGTGATACCCCTTTATAAACCCTCCTGCAATTTACTCGTCACAGTGTCCTCGACAGGTCAATTAACTTAATTACAACCATCACACACTTGGGGAAACTGGGACACAACAAAGAAGCAGCTCATTGTCACCACTGGCACTACAGCCCAGACCTTTCTGATGGGTAAATCACTTGTCAGAAAACACCAATTCAAGCTTTCATTTCCTAACACAGGATACAACCCAACACCCTGAGATTAGCCAAGTGTCCCTGAGGTTATTCAGAGGCAAACCAGGGTTTGTTTTATTTGTTTTGAGTGAAATTACACTGCTGAAATGGTGTTGAAGAGAGAAGGGTTTTGGTTCTACAAATCTTGCACCTTGCAAATTCAAGTAGCCTGCCCAGACAGTGCATTTTATGCTCTGCTGACATGTATATAGAGTAACAGTTGAAGCAAGAAGCCTCATATCCATGATTTTAGCAGGAACAAGAAGGATACTGTTCAGGTATCTTTGTTATACCCTCAGATATGCTGCTGGTGGTGTCAATATGAGTTTCCCAGGGACAGGTTCTAAATGCCCAAATGAAAAGTGACTCCCCTGGACTCAATTAGCCCAGGTCTTCCCTTTCAGTGTCCAATTGGAGACCAAAGGACCTTGTCACAGTTGTGTTCACAGCCAGTGAGTAGCTAAGTCCAACGCAATGTCATTCATTTCCATGGTAAATGCAGTTTTTGGGGAGAAATTTGGGGCTGAAATTTGGGGAGAATTTTGGGGCTGTATCACCTGCTATTTAGGAGACAAGTGATAAATTCACGGTCAGGAAATATACAACAACAAGTGAAGGCACAGACAAATCAACCTAAGAGAAGAAAAACAAGTTTTCAAAGTGACTTTTGCTTAACAACAACTCCTACCCAATAGAAAAACTGCACTGTCAGTGGTAGGGAGAGATTAGGGAAAACTTGCATCACCAGAAAGGTTGACCCAGAGAAAATTGCTGTCTAGAGAACTGCAAAGGAGAATCTAGTCCTTTTCCTGCCCTGAGCAGATCAGATTTTGAGGATTTTGTGCAAGGCTTGAAACTATTTCCAATGCTAAACGTTAACAAGGCTTTCAGATAGTCCTGGGATGTTGGGATGTAAAGGCCAAATGAGATCCATTTACACAAGCAAAATGGATATTTAAATAGAAAGCAGCCACCATGAAAAATGTTTTAAAAAATGCTGTTTTGGTTAATGCAACATGCTGTACTTCTGCCAATAAAGGCAGTTTCTGATCAGGACATGCTGTGCTTTCCCCTGGCGATTTTGCAGGCAGGGTGGTCTTCCATGAGGGAGGGAAAGAGCTTAGTTAACATTACACATCCTTCATATATGCAGGCTGGTAAATGTAAGGCATTGCAGCTGTGCAGTTTGTCACCAAAAACCAACCTGAAAGGAGCCCAAATGCAGGAGACTGATGGGAAAATGACCCAGTCACTCTCAACACCTTTGATTCTCCCCCTTCAAAAGAAAACAACTTCTCCTGCATTTGTGCAGTCTTGGTCTTTAGAGAGAATGGTCAGATGGGAAAGACAGGGGCAAAAGGGGACAGTTCAAAAATACTCAATAAGTGATTTATTATTTTCACATAGAAAGCCTGCAGTCCCTTTAAGCTGCGTTAAGTTTATTTTGATAGGAAAAGGCTTTGGCACTGGGAGAAGATTGCACTTTGTACCACAGAGATGTAAATCCATTCTGGAGGCACGAGCTGCTCTAAAGACCTCAGCTTCCCTTGCCTTTACAGATGCCTGTAGAAATCACCTCCGCGCAAAGGAGGGATGTAGCAGGCAAATCAAGTGCATTTCAGTGGGATAACATATTGCTTCCATTTAAGAAGCATCCTCAACCAGTGCATGTTTAAACCCAGTGAGACCTGAGCTAAGGCTAAATATGCACTGGAGTCTTTTTGTGAAACAGATACATGTGAGGTAACACTGATCAGTTGGAATATGGGATTCATTCTCTGGTTCATCCCCTCTTTTACCCCTAGAATTTCCAGAGTCTGAAATGTAAAGAATCCATCTAAGTTAACAGGGAGATGTTTATGTAATTATATGTGTACAGCAGGTACAAAGAAATCCTTTTAATATCATAAACATGGTGGTCACTTTCCAGGCTAAACAATTTACTAAGATCACTTGTTTTTATATTGGCAGATCTTTAAAACAATCTGCAAGTTGGAAATTTTCTGTCTCTCTTAGAGAGGTGAAGCAAAGTAATCAAGCCATATTATCTGACAGGTGCTAATTCCAAGAAAATAGATATTACACCTACTATTATTATTATTATTATTATTATTATTATTATTATTATTTTCCATCCTGTGCAAGGCAAGCATTTGAAACAGGGCTTGAATATAAGATTATTATACCATTAGAACCATTCTCCTTTACCTCTGTGATTAAAATTAGAAAGACTTGGGAAACCCGTTTATCAGATTTCTTAAATTCCAAAGGTTTTAGCTGTTAAACTTCAGCTCTGGCAAAAAAGAATAATTTAGGAAAAGATGCCATCACTTTTTCTAATCTCAGCCAAAATTTATTCTGAAAGAATTTCCACTGAAATAGATGGGATAGTTCACAAAGTCGAGCCTCTCAGCATACATACAGGAGAAGGAATGCTGCGCGCAATTTTGAGTCATTTTCCTACTCCCTTATTCCCAAGTTATAATATAGTCAAGATGGCCACTTCAGCTTTCAGGCTCACAGCTTGGAGTGCTGCTCCAAACGTGTATTCCCAGCTGAGATGGGATCACCAGTGAGTGGGACCAGCGTATGGCTCAGCACATGCAAGAGCCCAGTTGGACACACAGCCCTGGCCATGGCTGATTCCAGCTGGGAGTTTGTGACCCACCACATTCCTGCAGAGATTGTGCCACCATCCCTCTTCCCTCCCACTTCCTCGGATTTGCCATCTCTTTTGGCAGAGCCTCCTTCCAGGTTTTAGGGCATGAGTGAAGTGGTTAGGGTGGATCAGCAGAACATCTGCCCATGCGCGGAACCTGGACAGCAGTGCTGGAAATCTCCAGTGTGAGACCCAGCTGAGGGCACCTTCAAAGCTGCTTTTCCCACATGCTAGCAGCTATGAGGAGGAGGAAAACACAGCCCCATTCCAAGCTAGGATGATCCCATTTAAGGCTGATGCATCCCTGCGATGTAGTCTCAAAAATACAGCGAGAGTAAGGATTTATAGTTTTTACACAACAGCAGAACCATCAATAGGGTTATAAACCAAGTGCTCATCAGTAACACCATGATTTTGCTCATTTAATTCAACCTAATTCAGGTCCTTCACGGCAGCCTTTGAGACATGATGAAATCTTACTTTCTAGCTCCCATTCACCCAAATTCCATGAGATACCAGGCTCATGCTGCAATGACTTCCACAATCACACTTAGCTCTTTGCACCTCAGGCTGCAAATCTTTCAAATCTGTCAGGTGTATATTCTGCACACAGGACAGAAAAGCCCCAAATCTTGTCACTGCACAAGAGTAACCTGCTTTTAGACCTTTATCAGGCATATACTTAGACCAGATGGCCTACTTAATACCACAAACCATGAAAATCTATCTTGAATTTCTTTATAAAACACCTAAATTGCTGGGGCTTGTATCAAGATATCGATCCCATAATTCTGAAATTAAACAATTGCAAAATCAATGTTACAAAAATAACATACGGTAATACTAGTTTTGGAAGTTTAGAGAAATGGGGCACACCTACAACCTACTCACCTTGCGCAGCCTTGATGAAGCACTCATATAAACACAAGGACACTCGAAAGGAACATGTTCATTACAATGTCCTGGAGGAAAATTCTCAGACTGTTACAGAAAACACCAAGATTTTGGGATACTCATCCAAAACATGAGATAGAGGATATGAAGAGATGTTACAGTGCAGAAAAGTTGTGCTTAGAAATCCTTTGGTATTTTACAAGTCCCAACCAGATATCCCCAAAAACAGAGGAGGAACTTGAAGGAAGAAAAAAGTCATGCTTAACAACAGGTCCTTGGTACTTAATGAACCATTAGCTTTTGATATATATGCATCTCATGTACATATTCACATATTTCATGAGCCATAAATACTTACCATACAGGGATTTCCTCTTTGCTTTTCCCCCCAAATAATACTATTTCAGAAAACTAAATTACAAAAATAAAAATAAAATTTTCCCCTCTGAGTTGTATATTGAAAAGAACAAAAGAACTAAGAGGTCTGACTCTCCAACTTTCTGCGACTACTGTCATTACTAAATGAATAAAGTAATTTTGTGACAAAAATAATTCTTAGAAGAAAAATGTCCAAATATTAATATCTCCCTACCTTTTAGTAGGAATGGGTAATTTTAAATTTCTGCTGCACTAACTGCTCTGAAATACCAATGCAAATTGATAAAACCAGCCCAAACTGTTCTGATTTAGCTCCCTTTTTTTTTTCTAGAGGGTGGAAATTATTTTTTGCTTTTTTCCTGACTTGTGAAGGACATCAGGCAGTGATGTGAATGATGTGGTGAAAGCTCTGAAGAAAAAAAATCTACTTAAGTCAAGGAATAGCGGAAGTGGTCACTCTGCAAGGTCATTTTCCTGTGAGACTCTGTGACAGCTGGAGAAAATTAACCAAAATATCTGCATTCCAGAGAGGTCTAAAAAGAAGAAAGAAAGGGAGGGGAGGAGTCAAATATCATGTGGAAACCTGTAGGAATGGCAATCGCATTTTCTATATGGGCTTGTTCAATCTGGTTTCCTGACAAAATTCTACAAAAATAGGAGGAGATTTTTAAAGTCTCAGAGGCTAGTCAGGCAGCCAGCTCCCCTAAAAGTCAGCAAGACATTCATTAAACTTGAACAGATCAGCTGCATTGGATCTTTTCTCTGATGCTGGCACAGGGGCCACACAGAAATCTTATTCCCAACACTTTATTATCACTTAAAGCCTCATAGATCAGTCACACTTCCAGAGTGGAAGAGCTTGGAAGACAGCAATAATACCAAGGTATCAGATGGGTTCTTTTGTTTCCATGTTTATATTTCAAGGAAATAGCCAGTAAATGCCAAATTTCTTCCTACATTATTTCTGAATCCCCAGCATTGCTTTTGTTTTGCGATAAAGTAAAACCAAAATTTATTCAAACATTTTAAAAATTGATTTGTGTTCTTTTAAAAAATCCCACAGGTTTTCATGCCCTATTTCTCCCAGGCCAAAACCAAAATTGAACTTTAAAGCCTGAATCCTGTCAAAATTAGTGCATTTTTGTGAAACATTTTGACTCTGCTGAAGTTGAATATTAATCAAAACCATCCCTTCCTACCTTCAGAGCACTTCCATCCCTGGATGGATCCTCTGGTCATTTCAGATTACTCTGCAAAGAAAAAGAAAGAATGCAAAGTTTCTTTGAGATGAAGCAGCTCACTGTTGTAATTTCAAGCAATGAAATCAATTCATGCAGGAGAGATTCTGAGGTAACAAAACTCTGCCCAAGTCCCTCTGCAGACCCAGGCTCAGGCACTCCCTCAGTGGGAGCAAGACAGACAGAGGGACACAGGCAGGACTCAGGAGATGACATCCATGAGTAGAGGCAAATTAAAGGGACTCAAAAGCAGAATTAAGATATTTTTTCAGACTCTCAGGCATGACTGTTGAGGTGAGGGTTTCAAAACAGCACAGCTCTCATTTGAGTAACTAAATTTTACAGACCACTCTGTATCTGTGACCTCCCACTGCAAGATTTCCAAATTTCCCTCTGGAAATTCATCTACCTCTTGAGGTTTTTTCAGGAAGCTGAGCCTTTCCAAAAGCCCTGTGCTAAAATCATAAAACAACTGAAAAGAGGCAGAAAGGCAAACAAATACTGCAGAAAACTTTGAGACATCTCAACCCATACCAGATTATCTACAAGTGGAGAAGTAACCACTCCACATCTGCAGCAAGGCTGTGCTTTGTGGTGAGAACTGGACATTCCTGCTCACTGTTGGTTCCACATTCATTACACCCAGGGTATAATACCAAGACTTTTAGTTAGCAAAAGCAGAATCTGCAGAGTAAGCTGCAGAAGGATTTCATGTGGTTTCCAAAACCTAACACAGCAACTCTGTACTCTCTCCATTGCAAAACACCACCAAGTGTCTTCTCCTCATAGCTTGACCACTTTGTTTGACGTCCCTGTCCACAGTTATCATAATGCCACTGCTCTTCACTTAAACTGTCTGAGAAAATCAGATTATCTATTTTGTGGAGCAAAAAGAAAATAGTGTCTGATTAGGGAAGACAGATTAGTTTGGTTTTGTTTTTTCAAAATTTATTTTGATTTTCCCATTCTCTCTTTTCCTTTATCCTCTAGATGATAAAGAGCTGTGAAGGAAATCAGAGAGCTCCAAAAGGAGAAAAAAAGAAAAAGATGTGGAAGTTTGCATTACTAACTCCACTTAATGCTAACCTCATGTTGTGTTTGGAATTTGATATAGGTATTGTCCAGGTAGATACAAAAATTTCCCCCACTATTTACAGGACAGATAATGGTTAAAATAAGCCTTAAATGGTCCAAAATCTGAACTTCACCAATTCAAAACTCAGGTAACTCTAAAACATGTTGAATGCACTTCTTTAAGGAAGTATTTAATTTGTGCTCTTCTTATTTAGTTTTTAAATGGACCAGAAGCAGAAGTTCAAAATGTCACATTAAGCCTTGCTTTCATAAGATTGCTGCTTGAGCTTTACCTCAGTGAGATTCAGAAAACTCCAGATAAACTGTTCAGCTTGTTATCTGAACCAAAATGCTGATCATCTGAGGATTACTCAGCTCCCTATCTTTACCAGACACCTTTTTTTTACTCATTAGTGCCTCTAAGCCACCATAAAACCTCTCTCCACACCCAGGTTTCCCTGACCTGGTCACGACTGTGTTTATTCCTGCCATGGAAGCGGCAAGCTTGCCAGAGCAGCTTTCCTGGCTACTCTAACTACTTATTGCTGCTGTTCATAAGGAAGGAGAAGGGAAGTAGTTCATGAGAACCTTACTGGTACCTGCCATATTTCTCTCTCAGTGCTTTTCTGCGGTTAATTTGATTAATTTTTAAGAGGTAAATATTGAAATACATTCATTGACATCCCGTTATCTGTGGTTGTTTACATTTAGGGGACAAATCCTCTCCTCCACTCAAAGCCAAAATAAACAGATCTTGTACAGGCAAGTTCCAGACTGTCTGGGGGTGTTGGATTTATCACCACAGACTGCAGAGCTGTTTGATGTCTGTTCCTGCACCCCAGGTATGACTTTTTGCAAAGTTGCTCTGTTCCTAGAGGATCTTCAGGCACAGTTAGTAGCTTTCAGCCTTGACTGAAGCAATGTCAACTAAGCAACCTTTTATTTTTACATTCTTAATTAATAAAGAGAAAAAAAACATGACAATGTTAAAAGAAGATATTTGGCCTATTTACCTACCTTGATTGTGAGCCTGAAAAGCCCTGTAAAAGGCTGAGTGATCTGACTTCTTAACCTAATTTTCAAATTAGCTAATTATAATGAGAGAATAAAGTATGCAAAAGGCCCTCACACCTTTCTACTAAGGTGTGCAGTATCTTCATACCAAAAATTGCAAGGACAAAAGGATACTAAATTCTTCTTTAAAAAGGCACAGAATAATTCACTAACCAGTCTCCTAATTCTTCACTGAATTCTCTGTTTGAAAATCTACCAAGCCTTCCTCAAACAAAAAGAATTTGTAGTAAATTAGCTATTGATATATATATATATACCAAATAATAGTGTCCTATTCAGGAAAAACCAATAGTTTTATGCTTCAAATTATTATATTTATTACCAAATATATCAATCTGAAAACATGCATTTGATAGAAGCATGGAGAGTAATGTTGAACTCATATTTGATCTGTGAATCTGTCAGCAGAGCTGAAAACCAAAATAAATACACAAGTAAACGTTACCAGTACTTATCATACAGGGTGATGTTCTGGTATTTGCTTTCAGGTAAGAACATTCCTCATCAAAAACTTATTTCCCCTGGATTATCATTTTTAAAAGAGATAAGAAGCTTTTGAATTATTTCCTGCTACTAGGAAGGTGAGTAGATTATAACTATATTTGTTCCATGGATCAATCTCCATTGCTTTGCATACCGGGTAGACTTAAAATGTTGCCATTAACAGTTTACACCCACTTGCTGGCCATAAATGACTTTCCAGGTCCAAGGCAGTGGATTGTAAAACTGCTGACTTCACTGCCGGAGCAGTGCAGAAGAGAAGAAACTGGATGAGACAGAGCAAGTCCTAAATGCCTTCCATAATTAACAAACATGGCAAGACAAGTTATGAAAAACAAAAGCAGGCTGGACAGATTTATGCTTGAAGTCTGGTACCTTTTGAAGGACTATCCAACTACAAAAGCCTCTTTTGATCTACAGTAATTGAAAGCAGTTAAAATTCAATACACATTTACAGCCACAGGTTTAAAACTGACTCCTAATCTTGCATCGATCTGTAACGCACTGGTCAGACAGGAATGCCTTCCTTCTGCAGAGGATACCAGTCTGATGGCAGCTGTCCTCAGTTCCAGCTGGAGAGTTTCACAGCTGTGGCCTCAGAATTCCCTGATCTCAATCCTGGGAACATCCACAATGAGGATCATCATCACTCGTGGAAGTGATGGGGCCTCTGCAGATGAAGCCACTTGTTCCTGGGTTGGTTTCATGGGGTAATAAGAGAAGAGGATTCAGCTGGGTCTGACAGACTGCTTCCTGAGCTGGTCGGAGATACAGAGAGCAGCATCTCCCTTTTTTTTGGGAGGCAGGAGATGGAGTTCACAGTTAGCAGTGGCACTGGTCAGCAGAATGAAACCACCATGAGCGTGCCTGTAGGGGGATGCAGCCAGCCTCGCCTTTGACCAGGTAAAGTAAGGAATAAGGAATCCACAAACCACATTTATTCCCAAGGTTGCTTTTAGATTAAAACCTGCAGGGCAAACCTGAACTGCCACCAGACAACAGGACTCCATCTCACATGACAGGGTCAGATCAGAGAACTGCTTGCCCTGATCCAGCAATCTGCACCAACACTGACTGCAGGAGCAACACTCAAGCCCAGCTCTGAATCTTCTCACAAGCCAAGCCACTTTTGTACCTTATATTCAAGGTTCATGAACCCCTACCCTTTCAGATCCCCCCAACACCACTGAGAGGTAAACAAATTCTGCTTGAATATTTCATTACATTATGTAGGAGGAGAGCTCTACTAAAGAGCTTTCACTATTGTGCTGTCTTGACTAATAGTTTGTGTGACATGCATAAGGAAGACCAGATATTTGCAAATTTAAGGATTTTTTTTGCCCTAGGACAGCTTGTAAAACCCATTAACATGAATTGTGTCTGAGCTGATGAAGAAAAAAGAAAACACTGAATCCAGACCTTCAATATTTTATTGGTGTTTCTGAACTTTTATTAGCTGTACTTTCTTCCATAAAATCAATTTAATAAGGGGAGCAGTGTTTTGGTAATGTATCAAAAGCAGTTCTTCTCTTCAAAGGGCATCTTTTTCACTCAATCTCTCCTCTAAAGACAGTGACATTAGTTTTGTAAATTAATAAACAGGCCAGCATCTGAGGACTGCATGAAGCCTCCATCACCCCTTATTGTGCTTTCTCTTCTGACCCCACTTTCCAGTGCAGGGCCCTCATCTTGACAACAATACCCTGAAAGCCTGTGTGGCACTCTGGGATCACACTTGAAAAGGCCTTTGGCTGAAGCTGGCTTTCAAGGAGGGGGGACAATTGGCAAGAGGCCTGTGGCTATTCATGCAGAACAGGCAGTGAAAAATGCCTGAAGTCAGATTCAGGGGTGGGCAATGCCCAAAAAAGAAAGCCCACATAACATGAATGGCTGCTGCTAGGAGACTAAAACCAAAGGCATGCCACTAGCAGGCCTCCATGTGCCGACATCAATGGGTTCATCCTATCCCTATTAGGGGCCTAAAATGATGGAGAAACATGAGAAGTGACTACAAGCAGGAAAGGAAAATAATACCAAAGTACACAACGGTCAATGCTTATACTGTTATACTAAACACTCAGTAGAAGGAAATAATATTTTCGATGTTCAGCACCTTTTCTGCTGGCAGGGGTTGCATGGGTTGCAAAATTTGATAAGCAAAGGAGCCATGGCATGTTTTCTTGGAAGAAGAAAGCCATGCCCTTCGGTAATTAGTTATTTCTCATGCCCATAATTAAGCATGATTATAAAAACATATTGGAAAATCCAGGCCTGAGTTAGAATGGCTCCAGACCAGGTGCTGGAGCAGCTCCAGTCCCCTGGCTGTGCACACACAAGTCCAGTTTGGTTCCAGACCCAGCAGTGCTAGTCAGAGGGGAACAGGAGGTCTACACATTTATTAAAGGAAACCACTTTAATGCACCACAAAAGCATTTCAGCAGCATACAAATGACCCAAACCTCAACTGTGCTCAGGGTTAGGGAGGCTGAGAGGTGCTGTCTGCAGTGGCAAAGGCCTCCAGTCCAAAAAAAGAAGAATTTACATTGCTTAATTCACCTCGAATCTCTGCTTTTTTCTCTTATAAAATACAGCTAACCCCTCATATTTACATCCTTACATTTCACACTGGAAAGCACAGCCTGATGATCTCTTTTGAAAGAAAGGAGGCTGTGCACACCTTCATTAGTTTCAGCATCATTCTGAAAATGACACAACAGTTTCTGTAGGAACAACCCATCCTCTCTAAAATCCTTCCCACTTCAGTACCGATGTTGGTTCTTGGCTAGCAAAAACCTTGAAAAAATGGATTACAATGTCTAGTCATGTTTGGACCAATTTCTAGGCATTATCTCAGCTCTTAAAAATGAACATATTATTTAGTTTATGAGTAATAATGTCTGACTAAAAAAGATAGAAAATACAACGTGATACTATAATCAAGTGATTCAAGGCGGTGATGTTTATTATTTGGTGTGGAAGAAACCTCCCCATCTTGTTTTTTCAATTATCTATTCCTGCAATCTGAATTTCCAATCCTTTCTAAGTTTGTTAACAACGTTTTCTTTCCTGCACTGGTACAGCTGCTGGAAGGAGAGCAAGACCCTCATTATTGCTGTACTCTGCCCTTCACCAGGGGTAGGAAGGAAATAGCAGCTCTCAGCCAAAAGAGGGGAGAGCAGTGGGAGTCAGTCTGGGATTTCCCTCATTTGGTTGCTGGTTTGGGTGCATAACTGGGTGGGCAAGTAGTGAATGTGATGCTCTTCTGGAGGCAATGAAGTAATCTGCTGTCCTGCAGTGGGAGTCATGCTGCAGCAGCAGAGTTGCTGTGATCTACTGGGACATCAGGGAAGGTTCTGAAGCAACAATTCAGTGTTATTTGTCTGTCCATCTGGATTAAAAATTTCTACGTCCATGATGGAATCAATCTTAGCCCTAAGTGTGATCTCTTGTGTGTGTTTCTCTTGTATCTAAAATTCCTTCTGTAAATTAGTACTTTTAATTCATGTAAATTTCTACTTCCAGCAGAAAATCTATGCCCATTTTGTATCTTATGTATTGATAAGCAACAATGTCTGACTGCTTTAATGTTTGAAAAAGCCTCAAGAACACCAAAAACCTTATACAGAGAGACTTTACAGATTAAATATATATATAGGTCTTATAGATTGAAAAAATGGATGTGAGTAAGTCTAAACGCAGCTACACTGCTACTCTGCCAGAGGAACTCCATCTCTGGGGTAGTTGTGATTCCTGTGGCCTCTCAAGGTTGAGTATTTGGGACTTGGTATTCAATCTATTCAGGGGAGCAAGTGTTTATGATATGTGGTCAAGCCCAATCCTGTAATCCAAGAAACTGAAAACTGTCATAGTTTTCCCATATTTTGAGGCCACTGCTTCTCTTCCTCTCTTCTTCATGGATGAGCAAATAATTTTCCCCCCAACAAAAAGATGAATCATTACAGAAATTTGTAAAGCACAGAATTAAAAACATTTGTAAAGCATAGAATTATAGAGAGATTTAGGTTCACTTTTGGATGTGAATCATCACGTAAAATAAGAGTCAAGACCTGTAAGATCCAGTCTTGCCTCCTTTAGTGAACAGTTTATCTACATTTCTAAGGCTGGAAATTAAAAAAACCCTGTTCATATTTCATGATGGGCAATTACAGGGGTTTTCTGTGAATTTAATGTAGACATTTCTATATATACATATATATTCATATATCTATATATTATCTATATATCCATATATGTATATCTATATCTAATCTATATCTTTATCTATATCTATCTATCTGTCTATCTATATATCTATATCTCTCCTATCAATCCTATGGCAGGACAAACTAACTCTCTAGATATGTCTCTCTCTCTCCCAGAATTAAAGTTGTATTAGGTACCATAGGTAAGTTCCTAACATTCTCTAGACAAAAAAGTTAGACAGAACCTCTCCAAACAACAGGAATTTTACTATCTTGGATTTCAGTTTAACTTGCATAGCCCTTTGAATATCCTTACCAATTGCAAAGGGCATTTTTATAGTTTCCCTTGTGTAGTTATATTGGCACACACAAAGTAATGTATTCAGCACACATCAGATTTGACAAGAAAAAATACTTGAATGTTTCAGGTTTTTCAGGATTCTTCAATGGATTTTGGATATAATTTGTGTCAATCGAAGGAGGACCTTCCTAGTTTTGGGAGTTGAGAAAACAACCTTCCAAAGCCTGAAGAAATATATCTTAAAATTTGTGAGATCTGAAAGGAGAAGGGTGGGTGGTCTGAGCCCTACAGAAGGTCTCTGATCCTTTGACCCATTAGACCATTAGTTCACCTAACCTAACCAATAGCTATTTGAGTCTAAGGGTTTAAAGAAAGGTGGCAATAAAAATAAATTACTAAAGAAAAGGAATAAAAATAAGCAGTTCAAGGGCTTTTTTTCTCCTGTGAAATCTGAAATGTTTAAAGTTTATAGGTTGTTCCATTCTATCTATTGAGTCAAGATAGCTGCTTGATCTTGCCAGGAAAAATTAAGATTGAACTACCATGGGTGCCCAGCTACAGAAACAGGGTAAGTTACTGACATTAAGTCTGTGCTATGTGTGCTGCTCCTCAGTTTGATGTTTAGCCACTGCTTCCTGCCCAGACCAAGGGGTTTTGCATACAGAAGCAGCAAATCCTACTTAATAATCGTTGAACTGCACACACTAAGACTGTTGGGACAGAGCAGAAGTCACACATGGATGCCCACACATGGATGCCCTGGGTGGAGCTGCCCATTACACATCTCCCAGCTCCAGCCCCTCACAGAACAAATTGTAGCTCTCAGACTTTTGGCCAAGGGGCTCTAAAAAGTCAGGATCTCACGTAAATTGTTGCTTCTTTATGATTGAAAGCGTTGAGGAAAAGCCATACATCACTCTGGGTCTTACTTATCATCAGGTTTGGCCCCCTGTGATGTTTTTTCTTCATTTTTTTCATTTCAAAGAGCACTGCCTAAACATCTCATAACAACAAGCAGGACCAGACAGCATGTGGAAAACAAGAATATCCTCCTAATACAAAAACCATTAGGCATCACTTGCTCTCTATTTGAAAACCAGAAATCAGATGATTTTTCAGTGAAATAGCAAACATCCACAGTGGAGTCTTCCCTGGGGTTTGAGGCTGGGGGAAGACTCCCAAGTCTGATTATAAATAAAGCATAGATGCTAAGGAAAAAATATAATGGCTGAAGCATTGGTCTGGAGATTCTGCCCATGATTTCAGATGTTCCTCATGCTTTGGGGTAGCTCTCTTAATCTCTCTGCTAAACCCTTAGCTCCTCTGTGCAGAATAAATACCATAATTGTCTTTGTTTGCCTTCCAAGCACCCAGTGAGGGAATATGTGTTAATATGTGCTTGTAAAGCACTTTGCATAAGAAACTACTAAAAAAACCAGCCTCAGTATCGCACATTCTCACCAACACTGATTTCCCCCACTTTCAATTCCTCATTTTCAGTCATTTGTGGCATTTTCCCGGTTCCTAGATAAGAGGCTGATCTCTGGGATCATTGGGGTGAGCAACTGAATTAATGCCAATGCTGGCCATTGACAGGGAGCCTTCTGCAGTGTTTCCACAGGGATGGCACAAACAGACAGAGCCCTGTGCCTGCCACCAGCTCAGCCATAGAAAAGCTGCAGTAGAAACACCCAAGGATAATGTTGGCTCTGGAGATGCTAGCAATGGGCTGCATTTCACCTACCCTGGCACAAAGAACATTTCCAAATTGCCTTCATCTCTAATTTATAGCCACAGCCACACAGTGGCTTTATTTAGAAGATGGAGACCTGAAATATGAACCTCCAGCTGTTCTCTGCTCCTCTTTGGATCCAGCATGGATGTAAGCACCACAGCACATTTCCCTGAGTGTAGCCATAGAACTCCCCGCATTTCCTAGGTTGTCTGGTCATTTTTTGGAGAGTCTCATAGTTATAATTCTTTTTTACAGCTGGATACAGGCCTGGAAAAAAACCTCTGAGCTTCATGCCAAGATAAAATAATACAAAAAATAAACTAAGTGTTGTCTGCCCACTGAATCTATTCCAGTGGTCCTTAATAAAATGTGCTTAATTGGTGTCAGTGGGTGTTACCTCAGCAATGAAGGCAGGACTGGGCTTACATAGTCAATAATTGCTTAAAACCTCATTCTTGATGAATAATAATCAGTGCTATGAGGACTGAGATTCCAAAGGCATGGAAAAAAATGTTATCACCTGAGTAAGAGATTGCAATAAAAGTGTGAACAAAACTGGATTATAGGATATACTTGGAGAAGATTTGATAAACAGCCATAATAGAAGCATTCTGGATAGAGTGGAAGCACACTTAGATAGGGGTAAAACTTGAGATGCAGTATTGCTAATTATTGCTAAGCACAAGTACCACTGTTTCCCAAAGCAGACATTCTTAACAGTTCTCTTATCCAGTGATTCCTTTAGTGAAGTCTGAAGGTAACCAAGCACATCTAAGCATTTAATTCAACTGCACTGTCCACAAGCTTGAAAAAAATATTCTGAAGTAACATTGGGAACCTTGAGTCCAGGGCAGGAGAAGTAGTGGATCCTAAGCCTGAAGATGAGGTAAGTCCTTCCTCTTTTCCTCTCCAGATACAGCAGGGGGTTCCCTGCCCATCCTTTCCCTGGATAAGTGGCAGTCCCTGCACTGACAAGGAGAGGAATGATCCATCCAATCCCTTCCCAGTTTGATTTCATGGCAAACTAGTGGAAAACATAGGGGATTCCATAACAACAGAAATACTGAAAAATAAAATCTTCTCACAACTAGTCTCATTGCAGTTGTTCATTTTTCCTTTGTGTAATTTTGAGGGCTTGTAAAATTCTGCTTTTGTGTCTACAGTAAGTGGCTGTGATACTGCAGCAATGACAAGTTTTTATTAGCTGAACTGACATCTGAAGTTAGGAGGAATTCACATTCCCTTTCTCTAAAGAGGAAGCTCTCATTCACCTACTTTTAAAAGATTTTTATTTCGTCTTACAATAAATCTACTGAATACCTACACTGGATTTATCTGCTTCTCATAACATGAAAAACTTACCTAATGCATTCAAAACCTGAAATCTGACATTTTTAAATTGTCTGTATGGAACACAGTCCCCCTTATTTTTCCAGACTCAAGCCATCTAAAGCTGATCATGAGACCTTGCTGGAGATCAGTCCAGTGAAAGCTGCAGATTTCCACTGCTATTTTTAATTTTAGCATTTTAATATATTAAAGTCTTCCAAACAATAGATAATGTATGTATTATAACCCCTTTCATTTATGAGCTTTTTTAAATTTTATTTTTATCCCTGAAGATTAAACACATCAGAGGCCAAAATCAACTAAATCCAAATGTTAAAGTCACAACACAATAATTTGCCTTCCCAGCATTGTTATTTTCTTCAAATAAAACTGATCACACCTATCTTCCTGTATTATAGACAAAAAAATAGTGTGTTGAGGCAGGCTTTGACTAATCCATCCCCTGGTCATTAGGAAGGACTGATTGTTTCTAAACACCCACAGAGATGGCACATTCTCTATACCTGGAGGCTTGCTTGTCTTCAGCCTCAGTGATTACAAAAGTATTGCCCCTGGTTAACTCTGAAGCCTCTGTCAGTAACTCTGACTACACCATAATTCACTTCATTCAGTCTGACCCTCTCCTTAGTTTAAGTTGTTCTCTGGGTTATTTCTAGTTCTGCTGTTTCTGGGTAAATAGCTGCAGTGAAGGGGGAAAAAATGGGGTTTGCATATTTAATTTCATGGCTTTGCTTCAAATTTGTGTACATATTCCATTTATGATGGGGCAGGAGAAATAGCTCAAGTGTTCAGCACCAGCTCAACAGTTGTGACCAGTGCAAGAGATGAAATGTGCAGGCAGAGACTGATGTTCTCCACATCACAGGAGGTGGAGAACATTCCCTTCCGACATGGAATTTGAATTCAATACATCTGAATATTTATTTGAACTATTTATTCAATTGATCAGAATATATTTGAATATTTGAATTCAATATTTGAGATATTCAAATTCAATATTTTAGATATTCATTGCTCGGTCATGGAAGACCAAAATGAGGGAGGTGGGAGGCTGAAGGGTGGTTCTGGTACTTTGCCCCCCAGGTGTCTGCAGCCAAATTGGTACCCAATCTTTCCTTTTTAAAATGGTGTTGTGTTTAGTTTTTGGAAAAACCAAACACACTAGAAATTATTGCTTTACATACCTTGGGAAAATCATATAAGTTTATAGCTAATAAACCAACAAAATGCTTGAAAGGATTGTAGCAGAGTTCTTTGAGCTGCAAGAGATAAGTTCACACTGGGTAAAAAGCAAACAACACCTCTTTTTTCAGGGGGGAGTAAGAAATTGTCTTTAACTACCCAAAAGTGTTCCAGACAGCACTCTCAAAGGACACCTGTGTGTCAAATGCTCATCTCCAGATGTGGAAATGTGGTCACTGGAGAACAGATCAGTCAAGATTCAGAAAAATAGATTTAGGAAAAAAACCCAACCAAACAATAAAATTGGAAATCAAGAGAAGCATTTGCATTTCTAGTTAACATCATTCTCAAAAAGTAAGCGTTACAGGATGCGGTTATTTTGTTCCCCTTTCTATTTTAATTAAAAATATCACAAGCTGAGCATGTCCGTGTTTGGCTGTTTGGGAATTTGGTGGCCCTCCTTCTCTGGCCCCACATAAATTTGAATTGCCTGTAGCAGATCTGAGACAAATTTTGCTCTGATGTAACACTTCATGCCAGGCAACTCAGTTTATGTCAGATCCTTCCTTACTGCAAACTGGGAGACTCCATAAGCAAGGAGGCACAGGGCAAGGCAAGGTGGGTGAGGGCCAAGGTATCCCAGGACAGCTCTGAGGCCAAGCAGGGGACAGACAGACACACTCTGGGCAGTGGCAGGCTGTGCACAGCCACATTCCCAGGCTCTGGAAAGCAAAACAAACATGGCCCAAATGCTGTGGAACAATCCTGGGGCCGTCAGTCCAGGCTGAATGAAACAGAGCTCAGTGCAAACACAGTCCAAAAGCAGTGGAAAGCAAACCTAGGCAAATAAACTCCAGGCTCTGTGAAACAGAGCACAGATAGATACACTCCAAGCACAAGTAGGAAAGTAAACAGAGACAAATATAGTCTAAACTTAATGAAGCAGATACATGAAACAGTAGCTGTCTCACTCTCCAAGCAAAACCCAAGTAACTTAGTCCAAAATCACTAAGCTGAAACACTTGTGGCTCTCTTACAGACAAGTTAGTGTTAACCTTCCCTTCTCATATCCTTCGTGCCTTCCACTCACATTCAGCGTGGGAGGCTTATTCTCCATCCCTCAATGGCCCAAAGTAACTGCTGGGGATGAAAAGCTTTCCAATTTTTGCATGCCTTCAGAAAAATGTGAAGACTTGCAGTGTTTCTATGCAACATTCAAATGGGGCAAGGACACCTTACTCAAATACACACACACACACACACACACATATATATGTATATATATACATATATATGTGTATATGTATATATATACACATATATATGTGTATGTATACATATACACACATATGTGTATGTATATGTATATGTATATGTATATGTATGTGTGTGTACAGTTTCCTTTGGATATTTATAATGTAGCTTCCAAGGGAATGAAATAAAGAAATAAAGGAAACAGTGATTAGATAGCAATCAACACATATCTTTTAACAAATGAAAACCAGAGAAAAAGGGAAGCTAAGAGCATGAGAGACATTTCTTTACCTGAGAGAAATGGGACTAACAGGAGAAAAAAAAAATTCTGAAGTATTTCAGAAACTGAGAAAGCTTCCAATGGTTAATATTTTTTTTAAGAAGATAACATGGTTAGTGATGGAGAGGAGGTAAACACTTAGTAAATACTGGAATAAAAAAGGCTAAAGTACTTTTCTCAACCAGTCTGATAGTAACTGTAAAGGAGGACAAAATCATCAATTACTAGTAAGGACTTTAAACCTGGCAGGCCGTAGATTTTGTCCCAAACAGTCCAAAAGACCTGTCTGAAGAAAATCTCTGGCACAGTTTTGATGTCTCTTGGAAGACTAGGGAGATTCCCATGAAACAGAAGAGCACTATGTTTAAAAAGGGCAGGCAAGATGACGCAGGCAGCACCAGGTCAGTGAGGCTGACCTAGGTCTTGGAGGAAAGAATGATTCACTTGCTGCAGGAGTCAGCTAATAAAGAGAGGAAAGAGAATTCTTGTCATTCAGTGTGTTTAACAGGAAACAGGTTGTGTCAGACAAACCTGATTTCATTCTCAGCGTAGATTGCTATAATTCTGCAGATGTGATGTACAGTACAACACTGTGGTTAAAAATAGTGCCACATGATGACAATAAAGTACATGGTAAAAGCATTAAGAATGAGATGAGTCAGTTTTTAAAAAATCCACCAGTGGGGAATCACAACTGGCTTGATGGCATTTTAGGGACTCCCCCAAATCAAAGTTTTTCAGTGTTTTTATCAATGGTTTTAAATAATTTTAAGGTATGTTAAAATGAAAACGAAGCAAATGCAGTCGCCTTATATCACCAATAAAAGCTAACAGAATAAAATGAAGGTCATTTGCACTGAAAAACTCCAGGGAAAGAGTTAATTGTGTTCTTTTGACCCATTAAAATATTACATCTATATGATTCTATAGTAGGCAAAACAGTGACCTGTAATAAGGAAAGCAGGGAAGGAAAAGAGAATAAATGGCTGGGACATGAACCCTACTCATGTTCCTCTCTGGGCCAGCCCTCTCAGGAATCAGAGCCGTTGGCAGAAGCCCCAGAGAGGTCCTGCCTTAAGGCTCAGTAGCCCTTGCACGGTGGCACAAGTACTGTGCCACTAAAAATACCTATTGTTTTACATGCAAATCAGCTTCATCTGTTTTCAGGAGTCTCCTCGCATCCTCACTTTGCTAGTTTACACTGGATTCAGAATGCTTTAGATGCTCTGAAGTAGCAGAGTAAATGCAATCTATCCTAAGGGATCTATTCTGCCTTTCACCCACGGGAGCAAAAGAAATGCAAAACCAAAGTAACTAAAAACCATCAATGTTCCCAAATAATGATGACAATGATGATAATAACAACAACAACATTTCAGTGATTTCTAATATTTTCTAAGTTAGCTAGATACCATTTTCCTTATTCCAGGAGGTGTTTGTGCAGAAAGTTTGACAGAAATTTATTTTCTATTTCAACTTTTATTACCTGCAGTCTCTTTTTGCGTGCAGTTCCTGGCCACTCTTTTTTTCTTTGTAAGCGCTCTGTTCATATTTTACATTCAAGTTATGTAGCAAACTGGAAAAAAAAAAAGAAAAAGTTTTGTTCGGCTAAAGTTGTGATGATAATGCAAGTCATATGTTACTTGATAATGTGTGATAAGCCAGGTCCTCAGCTGATTGAAATTGGGACAGCTTCACTCTTGAGGTGTGTCATTTATATGCATTGAAAGATGGACCTATCAATGAAAATTAATAGGCAGTGCTGCTTGTTTTATATTAATAATCAGCTTGATTTGGTTTTCTCTTAAAATAATCATTAGCTAGCACACAATTTTGTTTCCTCTACATAAGAAAATACAATAGAAAAGAAATCTGGTAGCTGGTAGCAGAGCTACTAACACAGATATAAAACTCAAGGTTTGTTGACTAAGTATCTTTACATTCACTGATTAATCTTCCCTTTTCATCTCCCTGCATAAATACAGGATGGCTGAATGATCTAGATAATGGGAAATACATTTCATAATCTCTCATAAAAAGTGTAGAAAACATATTCCCTTTTGTATAATCCAAAAACCTGGGTTTTATTGAAAACAGAGAAAAAGAATTGCTAACTTCCTCCTTATGGCAAAAGGCATCTTAGACATTAATCTTCAAGTTAGGGAAAAATCAGTGCAATGGATGCCCCAGTGGACTTTCCAGGTGAGTTCCTGCCTATGCAGTCAATTGTCACATACAAACAATAATAAACTGAGGCATATATTGCTCCCAGCCTTGTATTCTCAAAAAAACAACAATGAAGGAAAAAATTTCACAATTTCTCCATGCTCACTTGTCTCACACATTTTGTATTTGATCTTTACTTCATATTTATGAACTATAATGGTAAATAATCCTTTTATGGACACATTGGAGTTTCATTAGAAAGGGGAGAACAACTGTAAGAATTACCTCTTACATGTTACAAACAGACCTCAGGGCTCAAACTTGTTAAGCACAAATGCAAAATTTCACAAAGGTAAGAGGTAAAAGATGTTAAGGATGAGGTAAAAGGTAAAAGATGAGCTCTTTCATGGCCTTTCTTGTCATGGGGGCCATCTACCAAGTTTTGTGTGTCAAAACTCTAGAGCTTTCTATTGAGACTATTGCATGAGGCCAAAATATTGAGACAGAGTCTCCTGTCCAGGATTAGGACACTGCCTAAGAGAAAAGTGGCCTATAATTCAATGAATTCCCATCCAACAACTCTTCATTATGAGCTGTGGGAACCAGTGCAGGAGCAGGAACCTGTGTTGCCGTTGACCACTGACACTTTCACCATTGCCATGCATTCTCTTGGCTTATCTAGCCCAGAAAATTCATCAGGCTTTTCTGCAAATGGCTTCAACAGAAGGGATAAAACCTGCTCCAAGTGTGGTTTAGTGGTTAAGGGATCCTCAGGGCTCTTTGGCCATATGGGGCTGAAATCCGGCAAAGAGAGCAGGGAATGGCCTGTTCATATTCTTGGGTTGTGAACATGGCCTGAAAGGGTTTGGCAGCACTTTCTTGGCTATACTTTAAAAGAAAGGAATGATCTCCGTGGTAGTTTCCAAGAAAATGACATAAGTACCTTATTCCCGGAAAGGTTTCAGGGAAATACCTCGCTGCAGCTCCCAGGCAAGCACTTAAATGCAGGAGAAGGAGCTGCAGAGTTGAAGTCATTTCCTGCTGACCAGCGAAGGAGTCTCTCTGCTCAGGGATCTCACCACCATGAGGCCCAGGCTGAGGCAGCTCGCTTTCCTCACTCGTTTTACAAGCAGCAGGGATGCCTAATTCAAAGTCCTGGATCACAGACTCAAAATTAGATGTGTAAAATCTGCCTAAAAATAGAATCAAATAAACCAGCAAGTTCCAAAATCTGAAAGACCTGGCTCTGAGGAGGAAGACACATAGACACAAACGAGGGAAATCCACCAGCAAAGGTGTGACTGAGTACACAATTTGAGATGAACAAAAGGTGCTGGATTTTAGAGAGCTCAGAAATGCAAAGAACACAGGCAGAAGTGTCAGAGCAAGTCTACACTCCATTCCCATGGAGCATATTATCACCATCTGGGGGATGATTGATATTTATTTGTCTAGCTTATGCACACACACAGGCACTGCATTTTAGATGGAGTCTCTCAAGTTAAATAGCAAAACGAACAATAAGACAACCTGCTGACAACTCCAGCTCAGACTAAAAGAATCAGTCAGGAGTCTCACAGCTTAGGAGTAACTCAAAACAGTTATTCCCCCATACATTTTCACTTCAGTGATAAAATGGTGTGTTTCTCTGTTTATTTAACTTGGTAGGGATGTGGTGCACTTTCATTCTGAAGACTCCGAGTGCATCAGGCAAAGAGAAGGGCTCCATACATTATCTGGGAAAAGGAAGGGTCAGACTGAGCCCCTGTTTTGACCTTCATGTTTTTGGTCCCACTTAAACCAAAGGAGTTTGTCCCACAAAATTTTGCAGCAGCTGTGAGGTTCTGTAGTTAGTTTATACAAGCTTTGCTGAGTTTATGCTTGGAGAGTGCTGAGTGGTTAGGGGGATACTACATACTAAACCCTTGCCTCTTTAGGGAATAAATGTATTAAGCTGTCATTTTTATGTGCATAAATAGGAAATGTTGAATCAACTTCTGGCTTTCTAGACATCTAATTTGTTTTTCAGCTGTCCATTCTTTTTTCCTTTTTTTTTTTTTTTTTTGAGGTTCAAGAATTTTCTTGGGAACTTTGGACATTTGCAGGAAGCCACTGAAATGCCATTTTGCCCATTTACTTGGGAGCAAATACAGATGGCACCCACATGTAAAGAAACTGGGAGACACAAAGTTTTGTGGGAACCTACTCCTCTTCTGCTTGCCAAAAGCAAGTAAAATGCTACTCATCAGAACTTGAACTGGAATTATTATACAAAATTATGTCTCTTGCCTGCTAACTTCTGCTTCCAAAAGTCACAAAAACAAGAAACTATATTATCATGTTTTCTAATGCCTTGTTCATGTTTATTTCCACAGCTGCCTTTAGACCTGTCTCAATCCTGAATTCCAGATGCTGACCAGGAGAGACATGTTGGAAAATACCTGGACTTATCTGAGAAATCCTAGTCCATCTCCATCAGCAAATACCACTTTTAGGCAACAGATTACCCTCCAGCAGCTCCAGCATCTGACAGATATGGTGGGATGAGTTTTCTGCTGCCAACCACACTGAGGAGCCTTTTAAAGTACCACAAACATCTACCCAAATCCCACAATCCAAACCAGACACAGAGCTCTGTGCAGCTCCCTGGTGTGCTGCAAATGATGAGCAGGGCATGAGGCAATGCAGAGCTGTCTCAGTGGGCAAAATATTCCATTTTATGCGGGTGTAACTGCAGCTTTTTTCATCTGAGTTGCACTTGAATAAAGTCAAGCTAATGCAGTGGTGAAGCAGGTCTGATACTTCTACTGTGCTTTGTATCTATGATTACAGCCTAAAAGATCTGCTTCAAGTAAAAAAGATGTTTTGATTACATATGCCAGCACAGGAAACCACCTTTTTTTTTTCACATGGGTGGCAATTATTTCATTCTTAGAGGTTGCTGCTATGCACCTATCCAAATGAACATAGAGCATTTAAATATCAGCAGTGACTCACGGTCCACTAACAACGACAGAACCCCAGATGATGAAAAGTTGGAAACATGTATTTTTACAGATCCTTTTTGTGGTTGGTATCTTTAATAATGCCAAATTATTTACCAGTGTCTCTTAAGAGTAAAACATAAAGACTCCCATCTGTAAGAGGGTTGATCCAGCTTGTTCTCAACTTTTTTCAGTCAGTTTATTATCATCTAGGAGTAGTTCTGCACCTAGTTGTTCTTCTTGTCTTCTTTCTTTCTTGTTTTGGGAAGATAGCACAAAAAAAAAGTCTTAATTGGAACGGGGCCTAAGTGCTTGTTGATTTTTTTTTTTCATGTACGAATAGTTCTTTCAAGAATGGTTAGGTCCTAAGCAAAGGCTTCAGACACTTCCTTCTTTATCTATCCTAATTTTTTTTTCTCTAAAATTTTAACAGCTTGGGAAAACTGGGAAAATTGGAAACCTGTATGTAGAAGATTTAAACTAAATCAGAATCTAGCCTTCCATTGCCCAATCATTCACCTTCCACTTTTGTTTTCACAAGGCCTTACAATATTGGCTTTCCAAATGTACAAAACAAGCAACTTTGTCAAATTCCACCAGGTAGCATGACTGATCCCCAAGAGGGCTTCATTTTAGCCTTGGAAAATGGAAATCCACTTTCTCCACCACCAGCAGCCTCTGCCAGGCAGGATTTTGGCCTGGACATGCTTCCCACCACCATCAGCAGGTTGTTTTTTCCTGAGACAAACTGCTCCAGCATCTTTAACCCAATGTCACCAATGTCTGCAGAGTTGGGATTATTTTCACAGCAGCAGATCTGGGATAGGAAGTAGGTAAAGGAGAATGAAGAGATGAAAGATTTGGGTAGGGAAGGCAAATAGGAAGATGTGAAAAAATTTTATGAGGTTGATAGAGGGCTCCCAGCAGTGCAAAGAAATGGGAGATGAGTCTGCTCAGATTTTTGCACAAAAAAAAAGTAATTTGCATAGACTTTTTTGAATTCTTCAATAATAGTTTGGAACAGCACTTGTGAGGAATTTCTGAATAAACACGTGTTTCTTTAAAAATATCAACCTGTTCATTTCTCTATTCTTTATCTCTGAATTCTCATCAGCTGCATCCTTCCTTCACATTTGTCATTGCAAAGTTACAATGGGTGCAAACGAATGTCCTGCCCTGTTAGACTGCTAAATATCCAACTGCAGAGAGCAAAGCCTTCTCTGCCTGAGCCTGAGAGCCAAGGCAGGTACATGAATGTCTCAGCCACAGCTCTGGGTGAGGGCCAGCCAGCTGCTTCAACTGACAGAGAATCAAGCTATCATTTCCCAAACCACAAACATACTGCATCTTATTCAGAGTGAAACAAGAGACGTGTTTCCTTTTGACAGTTTGGGCAACAGGTGGAGAAAATTACAGTGTCACACTAAGCATTTTCCTTTGGGCTGTTACACACTGTCTGTGCTCTTGCAGCTTTTGTGAACACTATCAACATGGAATTTCTCTTATTAGCCATGAAGAACACAAGCTTTACATGCAAAACCAGAAGTCTTGACTCTCCTTGTGCGAAGCAATTGCACGTGCTATCTTAGTACCAATTCCAGATTTTACCTATTTTCCATTTTCCATTTCCTGGAAACTGCTTTAGAGATGAAAGACTGAAAAACACTTCAGAGTTTAGATGATGGAGAATATCATAGCCTGGCCTTAAAACAGGTAGGCAGCAAACAAAATAAAAATATCATAGCTTGGCCTTAAAGGTAGGCAGTAAACTGCATCCTGCTGAGAGAAGAATATCCGTGTGCAACTGGCAAGAATCTCTGTCTAGCTCCAAAGTTTACTTGCTTTCTGAAAAAAAAAAATAAAAATCTACAACTTGAAGAAAACACCAGAAACCACAAAACTTCATTGATATGGGCCAGGCAATAATACAGGGTGAGAATCTAGCCAACAAAATTATTAACTTAATCAAGTATTTGCTCATTATTAAAATGATGCTGTCTCACTGCTACTGCTCCAGTTCCTTCTGTTCTCATCAAAATCTCACAACGTATTTCCACAAGAAAATGTAAAGCATGAAAGTACAGTGTAAAACATCACAGCTGCAACCAAAACAACCCTTAATTTCAAGATTTGAATCTTTCTTCTTACGGCATGGATTTTGCTCATCTTCCCAGTGCTCAGCCTGTGCCCTTTTTCCCCTGTCTGCTCCAAGCCTCAATCCTCACCCCTAATTGCTTGGTGCTAAAAAGCCCACTTGGTGCCTTGCAGAAGGTGTGTTTGGTAGGCTGCCAGGTCAGCTCTTTACACTGCAAAGATCTTGGGGTTGGGGCCATATCTCCATTTATGTTTGTGAATAATCCAGCACATGTACAGCACTGTGGGTCTGATCCCGTATATCATAACATCACTGATGTGGGACCAGATGCTGTATGAACAAATGGGAATCTGTTGCATTCATGTAGTGCCTTTTTTTATTTTTTTCTTTCCAAGGAACTCAAAGCACTTTACAATCTTTAAGCCTCACCACATGCCCGTGGGGTACAGCGGGGTAAGTAGGCCCTGTAGCATTCTTTACAGAGCCAAGTACATTTATTCAAATGTAGCTGAATAATAATAATGCAACCATGACCTCCCATGACACTTACGTTCCTCGGGAACAATGAAACTGTCAGGCACAAGGGTGAGACTCATGAGTCTGGGTGACAAAACTTTTTCGGCAGCTGGCCCACGACTGCAGGCCTCACTTCCGTAATAGATTAGGATGACCACCAGCTCCCCCGTGCAAAATGCAAAACTCTGCTTCTTCACACTCCTTTTCCCACCCCATCAACAAATACCAAAACAACCTCGCTGGAAAAAAGAAGCACTCAGTGGGGTTTTGTCAGCCGTGCTACAGATTCTAATGGACAATTGCTGCTCTGCTAATACGTCTGTGTGCTTTGGGAATAGGTCTGTGTGCTCTATATATAGAATAGGTCTGCTAATAGGTCTGTGGGCTCTTCTCAATAATTTAATCCTTTAATAGCTTCTGGAGATCATCGATGGATTTAAATGAAGCATGGTTATATCCTTAGATTTGCTTTTTACAAAATTACTTTTGCAGGGGTAAAGAGGTGACGAAGAAAGAAATTAACCTTAATTTCATCAAAATAGGGTTTCTACACTGTTATGAACCTGTGTATACTGAAAAGTATTGCACTTTTTTTCCAATTCCATTCCAACCCAATAAGGAAAGTAGAAGGGATATTTAACAAAGGCCATTCTCTTCAGAAAAATGAAAACAAATTAAAACCAATCTGCAGGAAATCTTTGGAAGTTAAGACCCCAGACTCCTCCTCAGAGTAGAATGAACTTTGGAAATCTGTGAGTCAGAGGCACAATTATCTATGTAAAAAAAAAGATCTATGCACTATTGATTAACCTTGGCACTTCAGACCACAGTGTCACCTCATGCATTGGAATGACATACCACCACATGACAAACTTCAAACTGGCCATTTCTCAGAGATGGATGCCAAAATAAAAACTGCATTTAATGTACCAATGCCTGTGTCATGTGCAGCACTTTGCTTTCTAACTGGTTTGCTGTCTTCCAGAAACAACCCAGAGTGTTAAACCGGGCAGAAAGTGTTACTTTTAATCACACAAACCTCTTTGTCACCCACTCTGGTTTTGCTGAGATGCCATTTCCCCCCCCTTGTTTCTCAGCCTCCTTCCTCTTTAGCGGGAGCTCCTCCATCCCCTTATGCTCCCCCTGTGCTCCGAGTGAGGCTGGAGTTGCCACAGTCTCCTTAATGTCTAATCCTTTAACACTGGGAGAGCATTGTATTGCAGCCCTAATGCAAGGATGAATTCTGGAATGTGCAGCCTGGAGAGAGGCTTATAGAATAAGAAAGAAAGAAAAAGGGAAGAGGAAAAAGGAATTGAAAAGAGAAAGAAGTCAAAACCACACATGGGACAGAAGGAAAAAAAGGGGATTAGGTGACAATATCCGACTGCACTGAAGGGTCAGGAGAATTAAGCTTCAGAGCAGCTTGCTCAATGTGTGCTGGGATAAAAAGACTCTGATATGAATGGAGGTGGTTCAAGTGCAGGCACATTGTGGAATGCAATAGGAGTCTGCTAGGGAACATTTAAGAGAGTTGTGCACCACTTTCATGTAGCAAATAATATATATTGTTTGCTGGGCAAAGATCTGAGCTTCCCTGTCACATTTACAAGGTTGTTACAGAGGAACGAGAAACAGAAGAATGGAATGAAATGGAATGAAATGAAATAGCTTTACACTAAATGAAATTATAAATCAAATAATCTGAGCATGTGCTCCTAAGATTTATTATTGCATATGATGTTTATATTGAATATAAACTTAAAGCAATAGATCGTTGTCCAAAGAAAATCAGTGCATTTGACATCAATGGGGTTAGATCTGCTTTTAACAAATATTTCAGAGTCTGATTTTTAATACCTAGTTGTACTGCATGTACAACTGAGTGCATAACCCTTTCATCAGGCCAGCTTTGTGATCTTTCTAATCAATGTAGGTGCTGCATCTTGAAGGACACTGACCCATTATGATTTTCATATATGATGGGAGTACTTCCACACAGCTCAACAGTTTAACTGAAAATATTACTGATACTTTAAATTCCCATGCAGTTTATTTTCAATTTCCTATTCACTTCTAGCAGACAAAAAAGAAAATTCACTTCTCACAGCCTCAAAGTGACAGTGTGGTTACTTTATGAAAACCAGCTCTCTACATTTTCTTACAAGACAGGCACTGGGAGTTAAACATAGCTGGAATCTGAGAAAATGCCCTATGTCATTCTGACATGCTTTTTTGTCCAACATGGGGCAAAAAACATGGGGCAAAAAATATAAGATGAATTAACAGCCTGATCTCAATCTGGCATGACTGCCCATCTATAAAGTAGAGAGAAAACTGAGAAACATAAGAGATGGAAGAAACAAGTCATGAATAATAAAAGAAAGTGATTTTTAATGACGTAAAGAGAATTCATTCAAGTCAACCATCTGGCACAGGGCACATCCTGCAGAGAGAGCAGCCATAGAAAAATTACAAAGTCAGTTCAGTTAATATTTCCCAAGATGACACCACAGGAGACAAAGCTGGAGTAGAGTGCAACATCCAAGTGACTGATACTAAAACTATTTTGATATTGGTTATGAAACACACCAATCCCTAGAGTCTGGTTCAGGAAGATCCAAAGAACTCAGGTATTTATAAAAAATCCCAAAATACCATTTGCTCATTTGTAATATTGTTGCCTTTCCTCTGCTGCAGAAAGCTTCAGTAAAGCTGAAGGTGGCTGTGTATGTGACTCACATGCACTATGCTTTGCTTTTAAAATAGAACAGAAAACACAACTCATTGCGAAAAACCCCACCAGAAAAGAAAAGAAAAGAAAAAAGGAAAGAAAAGAAAAGAAAAGAAAAGAAAAGAAAAGAAAAGAAAAGAAAAGAAAAGAAAAGAAAAGAAAAGAAGCCCAAAACACTTCACTCCTACATAAAAATTGCTTGGATTGGAGTGAGAAGGACACTTTTCCTTCCTCCTCCCCAGTGGCAACACCTATGACCTGACCCAGAACTTGACCTGGATGCTGAAAAAAGACAGGGCTTTCAGGGTTCACAACAGCATCTTTAGAAACCTGTGTGCCTGCACATGGGCATTTTGGAAATACAGTGCCATTTATTCCCTGGGAACACAGATGTGAAAGCACTGCTGATGTATATTTTGTATATTTTCAACTAATACTTTCCTGGGACAGAGGACAGAAGAATTGTTTCCAGTGAATTCAGCAGCAATATTTTTACTGACTTCAGTGAACTGGAGCTTTACTCCAAGGTTCTAAATATATCACAAGAGTTCACAGCCATATCAGCAATTCCTCCCCCATCATCCATATCCTTAAAAATACATATATGTCCTCTATTTCCTGCATCCTCTGAGTTATCTGGGTTTGTTGTTTGTCCTGTTCAGTCCAAGGCAGCTGAGAGCCAGGCCCCAGAGCCTTGAAACCAAAACAACAGCAACACATGAGGCAGTCTGCTGTCTGCAGGGTATGTCTGACTAAGCTGGGAGTGATGTAGGAGCTGAAGAATCCACTCTCTTGTGCAAGTAGGCACCATGGCTGGGCAAGGTCTCTGTGCTGCTATGTAATGTGCTCCCCTGATCTGTCTGCGCACACAGACACAGACTATCCTGCCCAAACAGAGCCAAAACATTCATCTCAAATCCTACAAAAAGCCCCAAGAGAATCAAAGGCAGTGTTTTGCATGGTTTTTTTTTTAAAGTTTTTTCTCACAAGCCCCTCCAAAAAAGATAGCTATCTTAGAGTTGGATTTTTGCATTACACATTCTTCTACCCACATCCTTTCTCCTGCATCTTTTTCCTTAATAGCAAGAAGGGAGAAGAGAGGGAAGGAAAGAAAAAGACTCTTTTTAAAGAAAAAAAAACCAAAACAAAACAATAGAAATCAAGGGCAGTATTACTCACACTCATTCAGAATCATGCCATAGGTAGAGGTTGGGAGGAAAGAACAGAAATCACTTTCTTTTCTACCTTTGGGCTTCCTAGACTGGCCTAGCACAAAATGTTAGGCTTTACAGTTGGGGTGGAAGAGGAACTGTTCCTCCAAACATTCCAGAAGCTTATTCCTCAGGGAGGCTGGGCTGGTCAGCACAGCTGCACCAAGGACTGTGAAGGGATGCAAGAGGTGTAAATCAGTCTCTACAAGGGCAGGACCTCAGAAAGGAAATGTCTCTCCTCAGCAGCCATGTACTAGCAGGGTGTAGCTCCTTTCCACCCCGTGTTTCTGGTCCATGTCTGGAACAAACAATTGAGCCTTAAATAGCTTGACTTGCCATTGAACTTGACCCAAATGAAACCTGGAAGAGTCCAAATAAAGTTCATCTAGGATTTTGCTCTTGTTTTTGGTATATCACAATGCCAGATGGAGCCAAAGGTTGTGGCTTCATGAGAAGACTAATCTTAATCTCTTTCTTATCAGGAGGAAGACACTATTGGAATCTCAAGACACAGCTCATTAATAGCTACCTGAGTCCATTCTGCTGGTGACAGGCTGCTTGAGCAGTGCAAATCAGTTCTGACAATATTCAGACTGTTGTGTTTGAGTTTGAGCCAGAGAAAAATCACATGTAAATCTTGTAAAATCATTTTCACCACAAATGCTTTTCCCTCACCAATGTAAATTGCAATCACTTCAAATTATTTTGAGATGTTACAAAACAAAACCTGGTTTTGCATGATCATTCCCCAAGTGAATCACAACCCACCCCTCAGAACCAATCTTGTTTATCTGAGAAATGAAAGCATTGGTAAATGGAAGAGAAGAGCTGATCAAAACCTTGCCTGCTGCCAGGCAGAAGTGGGCAGAGATGATTTTTGGGGCAGAACCATTGGGTGCTGTTGCCTGCAGTGCTGAGCAGATGCTTGCCCCTGTGTTTTTCCGAAGCAGTTATCTGCAATTCAGGCCTCTTAATCACAGCTGAAAGAAGGCAGCCTGGTGCTCAGGTGGTTTGTGGTGCAACTACCAGCAGGCTGATTACATGTGTTTCCTCTGCAGTGGAACCTGTCTCTTCCTGGGTTTGGGGGGTTTTTTTGAGTGCATGAAAGTGAGTGAAACATGCACTTCCAGTACTTCAAATGAAATAAAGGCTGTCATTTGAGAAGAGAACATGTCACCCTGACAGCTGAATGTTGAGCCTTATCTTGAAAATTATTCAGAGGTAGAAAAATCTATTTCCCTGCATTCAGAGGATGAAATTTAGGACAGAGCTCTGACTGCATATCACTTTCCTATCGGTTCCCAATTCGAATTTCCTATCGGTTCCCAATTCACAGGTATTCCAGCCACTGGCAGCAGTACCTGTGAGAATCACAGGTCTGCATTCACTGCCCAGGCAGCCCCTGCCCAGGGGAATGCCTGGATTTAGACCAACTGTTGTTTCCCTCACATTCAGCACCACTGCTGAAGCATGAAGGAAACTCCCACCCTTGCCCTGCTCTCCTCACCCTCCTTGCCCTCCCCCTTGCCCCACACACAGAGATGTGAGAAAGGAAGCAGATCAAATGAAAGCAGCGAGAAATGGGGTTTCTTCCTCCCACTTTGCACTGCCATCCATCTCCCAGCACAGAGAGCCAGGCCAGGGCTTCTCTCCTGAGAGCTGCCACAGCCTCTTATCTCTGCATGTTTTTCCACCTTTGAGCATCCAAGAGTCAGAGAAATGAAAGAAGAAAGTGGTGGTTGATAAATAATCTTGTATCAGCACCTCCTTCAGAGAACAGCACATTTTCCAAAGGTGTTACAGGACTCAGCCTTTCAAACCTCTGACCACAAATGAATCTGAAGATCAAGAGCTACTATCACAGGGCAGGAAAAAAGGAGTAATATTTGCTATCAGTATTTGCTATCAATTTGACCTGACCTATATGTTGAAGCCTTAACAAAAGATGTCCCATACAGGTAAAAGTCTAAGTAGAAATACAGACAGAAAAAGCCTGAAATTCCCAAAGAGGCTTCCCGGTATCTTAAGGATATCAAGTATCCTTAGGAAAAAAAAAATACAGTTCCTGGTATTTTAAGGATCTTAAAAACATCACTGGTTTTTGGAAAGAGCTGGTCCAATCAGTAGTTTGATAGAATAACATTGTTTGTGAGGCATCCATCACTTAACTGGAGTCCATCACCACATGACAACTGCACTCACATTAGAACAATTCATATAAAAGTGATTTAGAGGGAGAATCCTCATCTATGTGCTACAGACCATCATGCAGACAGCCTTGAAAGGTGGCACATATCAGTCATTTCCCAGAGCCTGGCTTTCCTATAGGCTTCATAATTCCTTCACCAAGTGCTCTGTGGGAGAGCTATAAAGAAGAGAAGGTAGAAAGTTGTGTTAGGCTGGCAAAAACTGGAAAAGTCAGGGTCTTTTAAACAAAAAAAACCAATCAATGGGACATTTAGACAAGATAAAAGAACTTTGTACCATAGGGGTGGTCATATACCAGAGACCAGAAAGGCTGGCAGCTCTCCATCCTTGGAGAGGTTAAAAACTGCACAAGTCCTTGGGCATCTTGCTGTGACTGGACCTGCTCTGAGAAGGAGGTGGGATGAGACAACAAGAGGGGTTTTCTCACAGCATCCTCTGTCCCTCTCAAACTCTGTCCCTGAAGGTTTTCATTGGCTCTGGTGCACTGACTGCACCTGAAATGTTGTTCTAGCCTCCAATGAATTAGTAATAAATGAATTAATGAATAATAATATGGGCAATTAATAACTAATCTAGTTTATCATACCAAATAAATAATAATTAGTGTGCAATAAACTATTGGAGAGTTTGCAAATTACTAGTTTGCTTTCAACTCTTGCACATAATCATACTACTCATGTGCTTGGAACCCTGCTACTCAGGTTTTGCATGTTCCTAGAATCTACTGAGCTGCCTGTTCATAAATTCAATGTGAATGCTTTAGTCATATCTTTGTAACAGAACAAGGTTTGTTTGGGGCTTGCTGGGGTTTTTTTTCCACAGCATAACCCAAAATGAACTTCAGATCAAAGCCATTCTATTCCACTCTGAATGCTGCGCCCTTTGCTGCAGTGTCTCAGAGCCTCCCAGTGATATATTACAGAATGTGATTAGCAATTGTCACGTGTTGTTTGTTTCTCACCATCTCCCCAGGGATAAGCTCAGCCTAAGTGTTTCACTGGCAGGAGTTTATGCTCAGTTTTGTTTTGAAATACGTAAGAATGATCTGGCAAAGGAGCATTGCCAGGTCATTTTCATGAAGCACAAGATTGATCCTGAACACTCTTCCACCTTTCTGTTTCACAGGGAGATAAGGAGATGAGATACACGCTATTTAATATAAAATTTGAGGAAAAACTGCCATGGTGAGGTTTCACTGGCAGCTCACAAAGGAATCAAACCTGTGATCCAATATGCCCAGAGGCATTGATACTGCAGTGTGCTGAGGATCTTTTGACTGGTGTTGCTTATCCTCACCTCTTGCTGGCCCAAGAGGTGTCAGGGCCACTGCAGAGCAAATCAGGATCTCCTAGGATCTGACTGACTGGGAAAGAACAGGTCGGAGTCAACAGGTGGGCTTGGCTAGAAGATTTCCCCATGAATACAAGACTCTCCCCAAAAAGGTAACCCCCCACCAGAAAATATCATGAGCAAAACCTGCTAAATGCTCTCACTTTGTTTATCAGCACCATGCCAAAACAACAAGCAGCTCTCTCAGGACAAGAGATGTGGTGAAAATAACTCCATGGCTCCAGCTCATAGACAGTTCAAGTAAGCACGGGTTATGTGAGCTCATTGAATCCCAGAGGAATCTTGGCAGAACAAATGAAAACATCAATTCAGGCATTTTCAGCACAACTTTAATGTATATTTTTCTTAGTCTTGGCATATACCCCCTGTCACCTCCCCACCATTCTCTCTATGTAGCCCCAAGGGCCATTAATCCAGTTTTGAAGACAGCAATTTCTTTCACAACCCAAACAACTGCCTCAACATGTCTAAATAAATAGAACTTTTATTTTTTTTTAAAGAGGAATATTATATTCCACACTAGTTTAAATCTTTCATTCACATTATTTACATGAAATTTATCACTTATAAACCCCTCAAATCCAGAATTACAAAAGACTGGGAGCTCTCCTTGTTTCACATATGGGAAAAACAGGAGCTGATGTTAAAGGATAGTCCTTCGATGTTAATGCAACAAGTCCTGACAGAAAATAACCAGGGCATGCATACCTGAATGCCTCAGGTGTTTCTGTACAGTGTGACTGAAAGGAAAACTCTCCCGGCTCAGTTAGCTCCTTTAAAATGTAGGACAAAATTTAGGCACAATAATCTGGAAGTTGCTCTGCTCTACTGAGGTAAATCTGACCCATGAAATTCATGGAGTTTTTATCAGCTTGTAAAGAGCAACTGAGCTTTGAGACTCCAGCCTGGCACTGCAAGGCAAAAAAGATAATTCAGGGCAAGCTCAGTGTCAGGCCCAGGGTCTCCTGAACTATTTGAGTCATTGCCTAATGCAAATCTGTGAAATAAGATCAACAGGACTGGGTGAAGCTTTACATGAAACCCAGTTTCAAACGTAGAAATTCCATTTTCAAGCTCATATTTAATCAAACTGTGCAGTCACCTTCACTGCAGCTTTTACAGCAGATATCACTGATGAGAAAAATCTGGGTTATGCTCTGGGAGAGCAAATGTACATAATTTTTTGCCTGATATTCTCATCTCAGATATACATCCTCCTCACTTCACCTCATCCAACTCCCAGACTGCTTGGAAATTGTGGGAAAAGATCCTGATGTAGAAAAACTGACTCTCTGATGTGCAGCTTGGGATGAGAACCAAATTATTCAAACTACTAATAGTAGGATGAAAAGCCTGCTGTCACAACACAAATATTAAAGCCTTCATCCTGTCATGATACAAAGATAAATTTAGGAGTAAATGAGGGACCCATTTGTCATGAGGTGCTAACAATTTGAAACAAACTCAGGTTTTCTTTTTTCAGTTGTATCAGAATTGTTTTTTACCAGATGAGTGAGAAACCAGTGTAACAATTTCATTCAATATTTTGTGCTCCAAACTACAAACTTCAACTTGAGTAGATCTGGCTCCAAGAAATTTTTCTGACTTTTTTAACAAATGCTTTTTATATAATTTAATTTTTAATTTTTCTACAGTTCTCTGCATGGCTAACAAACTGTGTTTATACCCTAACAGGAATATTTGATGCTCTGTCAAAGCAAATCAACCTTCCCTCTCTCTTTCGATTCTAATGATGCCATCAATAAAAGCCCTCATCAGAAATGAATGTTCTGCACAAAATGCTATGTATAATGGCATGACCCCTCAGGATGCAGGGCATGTCATTTTGAATTTACTCAATCTCTGGGAGCTCTGAACAGAGCTAACTTTTGAGTCTTTGGAGTCTCCAGCAAAACAAGGTCATAGTGCCCCACACAGAGTCAGGAACAGAAGAGCTTGTACCTGCAGGAGCCTCTTCTTCACCCTGCTGTTGGAGGGGCTGCTTGTTTCAGTGTTTGCTCCCCACAGCCCTGCAGATCTCTGTCTGGGAGGTGAGCTGGAGATCAGTTCCATCCCTCTCTCCTTGCACTGCCAAAACACGCAGAGCTGTGCTCCTCATGCTCCCAAGACTAAGACAACGTGTTCCATACACACCACAGGGCTTGTATTTCATAAATCACTTAAATCCCACTAGGCTCCTTGCATTTTCCAATGCTGACCACCAGGGAACAGGAAAGGTTGGATTTCCATGGATGCTTTTACACTTGGGGGAACCCAAAGTGCTTTGGCATGGATTAATTCACATCCTGGTACACACAGTGACCAAGAAGTTAAACAGAATTATCTGCAGAAATGCAGATTATTCAGTGAATCTCTTTTGACCTGAACTACATGTTGAAAAAGTCTACTTAGACTTTTACCTGTCCCATACAGATAAAAGTCTAAGCAGAAATACAGACAGAAAAAACATTTCCATGAAAGCAAAGAAATGTCAGTTTGGAGAAGAAACAAACCCTCCAAACCTCAAGGATTTGTTTGTTGGTTTGTTTAGGTTTTTTCTCCTTCTGGCCCAGAAGAATTTCATTCTTTGGTTTCTTAGTTTTTCCTGTAAAAGATGAAGCCATGCAGATTTCACATTTTCTACAGAAAATGTCAGTAGCCAAAAACTTCATTATCCACTGAAAACCAATTCTGACCACCCTTTGTGAGATACTGGGGAATTCAAAGGAAGGTTTGGGCTCCTGGTACATATTTGCATTCCATATGAAGGAGCAAGAAAATACAAGAGAATGAGTGGGAAGAATCACTTTTATGATAAGCCAAGAGGGAAGAGTATCTCCAAGTCATGCAGGGTCTCCAAAGTAAAAGACTAGGTTGAAGGTAGAGCCTCTGAAGGGCTCAAAGGCAGTAGCTGTGGGCAAACTGGGGAGTTAGGCTTGTGCATACTATTGAGGGAACCAAGAAATTCAGCACTCAAAGATTAAAGAGAGAGCACGGGCAGACAATAGTTTTTGTTTCAAGAGACCTCTGTACAGGGAGCAGGGGGAAAATCAGTGTTTTAGGTACATTGTTTAATATCATCCTTCAATTCATTTTTTCCACAGTCAGAAGCAGGAAAAAAGGAAGCACAGGAACCACTTGAAAATGCCAGAGCTGAATGGTACTGAAAGTACCCATGAGAGTATAACAGAGCATTTTTCCTGCAATTAATTTCTGATGAGAGACCAGTGTATGAAAAATATATGTGGTAGGTACCCCCAAAAGAGAAGAACAGAATGACTCCTCAATGCATTTTCAGTTCCAAAGAGACCTGTCACAGACATCTTTTCATGAAAATCCTTTCCTTAGGATTTTTTCCTCCTGAGAAGCTGAGAGGCCTCAGGAGCAAAATGTAAACAATGGTTATCTGCTGTTGTGGAATGCAACAGGTGGATCTGTGATTGGCCCATCTTGGATGTTTGTAATTAATGACCAATCACAGCCCAGCTGGCTCGGACAGAGAGTCTGGGACAGCTGCCTATGTTATCATTCTTTTTCTTTCTATTCTTAGCTTAGCTAGCCTTCTGAGATGAAACCTTTTTTTCTATTCTTTTAGTAGAGTTTTAATGTGATATATATCATAACATAATAAATCTAGCCTTCTGAAACATGGAGTCAACATTCTCATCTCTTCCTTCAACATAAAACCCCTGTGACCACCGTCACAGAGACACAGTGTAATATTATGAGAAATGTGCATTTAAGAGAGATTTCCCACCATTTCAGAATCCTGGTGGTAAACTGAGGCCCACAAGTGCAGTGAGTCCCTCTAACTCCCAGCCAGCCCAGCATCAAGATCAGACCATAGGCATTCTGACTCCCAGCCACTGCAGTGGGTATCAGGAATTAACAGACCAAAACTTTCCAGGCTGATGAGGCCTTTCTGCATCATGGGCTCTGTTTTCCAGGACCTGGCTCCCAGAGCACAGCTGGTGAGGGTTTAATTGCACAGGCATTTGCAAACACTGCTATTACACAGTGAAACATGGGGACAGTCATAAATAGCACAGAGGGAAATTCAGCTCACAGAAAACTGGTGTCCCACAGGCTTCCACAGACCTTCTCCTGGATGGAGAATTTGGCAACTGAACTAGTTCAGGGTCAAATGTTTCAGGTTGACCCCTGTAGCAATGCCCCTTTAGAACACTTTTCCTCCTGCCTGCTACAAAGGTTACAGAGTAGGAAATGCCCATTATTGTTTGACCTTGTGTCACGGAGACATTTTAAGGCCCAAATGTGAGGTTATTTTTAGTTGTGCTGTTATTTCAAAGCCAGGCTGGGGAGAGCAAAATCAGCAAAACTTCACAAAGAGAAACAATACAAAATGGCAACGAGCATTATCTTCCCTTTCAGCTTGACAGGGATACTTGTCTTGATACTGAGCTGTGCTGGTGCTGTGCTTCCTCCAGGAATGTTGAATAACTTCCACTCACGTTACACAAGCGCCTGCCCCTGGATCACTTTCCTATGTTGCCACTTGGCAGCAATGCCTGCAAAGGCTTTGTAATCCCCAGTTCTATTATTGTTTCCTAAGGATGCATCCTGCCTGGAAAACAGCAAAGGAAGGGAAACTGTATTTAACATTACTTCCTAATTAAACTGTTTGCATCATTCAAAGCCTGTGATGAATTCCTTCCTTTTCTCTCCTTCCCCTCTTGTTTACTAAAATCAGGAGATACAAAAAGACAGCAGGAGAGAGACACAGTAAACCAGATCCTAATCTCCAGCACAAAAGGTATTGGAGCTTTTCCAGGTTTCTACCAGCATCCTGAGGATCAAATTCTCTGACAACTTGCCATTGTAACCTTGCAGAGGACAATGTTCTGGGCTGATGTGTAAGCTTTGCCAGAAAAGTTTAATTTCTGGAGTTATGAAACTGGAGATACTGGAAAACTATTTGTAGTGGGTTTGGAATGTGGTTCAGCTCTGGATTCAATCTTTACATATATATATATATATATATATATATATATATATATATATTCATCAGAGATGGCAATGAGCTCACACCCAGATCTGAATTCAGAACTGAGCTTCCCCAGGGTTCAGGTATGTTTGATCCAGTGTCTAGATTTGGGCTCATCTCCAATTAAATGGGTCACAGTCCTGATGAGCAACCATCCCTCTTGCCTTTATAATCCGTGCCTCTCAGAATATAGGATTTCATATATTCCAAACACTCAAACAACATTAACTGCTGAACACTGACATGAACTCTGAATGATCAGCCCAGAATGTAAAGATTACCACTCCCCAAATCAACAACAGCAATACTGAGAGGAAGAGGCATGAGACAAAATTCTGAGGCTGCAGAGCAGGGAAAAGCCTGGGACTCCTGACCTTCACAACAGCATGGAAAAAATATGTCTGTTTTTCCATATTCCAAGGATTTCCTGACAGCTTGGGAGTCTATAGCTGTTGTTTGCATTTTAAAAGAAGGTCAAGTTTCTCTGCTGCAATACATGCAAGCATTGGCATTGTCCCTGCATTCACCCATGTGGGCATTTCAAAAGATCACCTATAAACCATTCCTTCTGCTCCAGTGAAGGTTGTTGAAAAAACACACACAGAGGTTTTGTCCATAAAAGATGGAATGAATATAGAATGAATGCTAAAATGAATATAAGAAGAAAGAAATCAGAAATATAAAGAAGCCATTTAGCACCCTAATGGAAAGGCAGAGTTGAACTAATAGAAATTATTACTATACTTAGTAGCAGTAACTTTCCACAGGCTTGGCCAAAAGGTAGTGGCATGGGAGATCTGTGTCATCCAGGTGCAATGTACCAACAAGATGCAAAACAAAGGTCCTTATAGTAGGAGTCTTAGTAAAATATCTGTATGGTATATTGAATATCTGTATATAGACCTTGCCCTGATAAGCCCTGGTTGTTCTTGATGGGCTGCAGCTGCGATGTCCTTAATTGGGCTGCAGCTGTAGCTAGTGAAGATAACTGTGATAAAAGGGGGTGGGCTTGGCCAGTCAGGGAGAGCCTGGAAGGAGCCCTGACTAAGAAGCAGCAACAAGATGACGACGATGACGACGATGACGACGATGACGACGATGACGACGAAGAAGAAGAAGAAGAAGAAGAAGAAGAAGAAGAAGTTGTCTGTGCTGTGAAGAACTGCCCCCAAGAAATATCACCGAGAAGGTACGGCACTTTAGAAATATGATTGAGACAGTATGGGACTTTAGAAATATGATACTAACAATAAGATAACAACAGATCCTGATGATCACCAGAGATCCAGAGATATTTTTGGTAAAGAAACCCTCACTGGGAGCTAAATAGTATTTACCTGATTACATTCTACATTTCCTCGTGCATACATTGAGCATCGCACACCAAGCAAGGCTGCTGCATCTCTACAGAAACAAATGTATTTTCTTAATAGATCACTTCTGTGTCAGATCATGTTGAAAAATATTGTCTTTGAAATATCTGAGTTCCCAAAGGTTAGAACCATGTGGCCTCTTTCTCTGCTGAAAGAATAGAATCACTCTAATAATCAATTATCACCAAATCAGGGCAAGATCAGAAAATGGATACAATTAAAACAATGGAGGAAAATAAATAGTCTGTGCAATGCTACTCAATAATCTGCAAAGGGATGTCCAGAGAGCTGCCCTAAAGTAGTCTCTTCTCACACACCCTCAGCAGACAGCTCCTCACAGCTCGAGTGGGCACCTCCACACTGCCAGTCAGTCGCTGTAGGCAGGAACTGAGTCTGCACAAAGGCACGGAATCTCTTCCAGTATCTGTGTGGAAACACTCACCCCGGAGCTTTACAAGCAGCTCCACACAGGAGTGGAGGAGCTGACTTCCTTCCTCTGCCATCTGGAAGTGGTTTGTGTCCCACTAGTGGTATGCACATCACAGCTTGGAGAGCCCTGCTTTGGACCAGGAGCCTTGCTCAGGGTTCCTCTGGCTGCTGTGGAGGCTCCTCAGCCTGCTCTGCACCCAGAGAGGATGGAGACCCTGCAGAGCAGCTGCATCACTGTCTGTGAAGCCTCATATCTCATGAGCAGCACTTTAAACCTGCCTTAAACTCCGCTGGCTTGAAGGCTGATCTGCCTGATTTATATCTCAGTAAGAGAAAAGACAAACAGATTTTCCCAGCCTTTCTAGTCTCTTCTCAGGAAGGAAAATAATTTCCTCTGAGGCAAGCTGAAGAAGAAATCCATTAGCAGTTACAAAGCAGGGCTGAATGTTATTGTTACCTCCAAACAGCTCTAACAGCCTTTGATTCCATTCCTATTACTTTGAGAGAGAAACATGGGATTTTATGTGCATGCAACCAGAGTGTCTCCTAATTACCACCTCCTTACCACAATTCCACTGCATTAGATTTAAAGACTAATAAAACAAGCATTTTGTTCCTTTTGTAACAACAATCACAAAGCAGTCCACTTATATCAGTTTCTCTGAAGTGCATCCATTTGCTGCCCACTCACAAGCATAACATTAAGTGACTGTCAGGCCTGTAATTTGGAGCAAATTCATTCCTTTAGGGATCACCTTGAGGGTAACCAGGGTGGGTAAAGAAGTACTTGAAGTATTTAAGCTGAAGGGAGAGCTACAGGAAACAGGTGATTCATGCAGGAAACTGCACATCAAGGACTGCTGCCATGACTGCATGGCTTAGGCACACTGTGACACACCTAGTTCATGTAGTGGTCCACGGGACAAATATTTGTCCATCTGGGCATTTTTGAAGGAAAAATGCATTAAAAGCAAGTGCTTCTTCTTGCATCGAATTTTCATTGAATATTTGCTCTCATTTGGGATTCCCCCCCCCTTCCCCCCCCCAATTCACATGTAAGTTTCTCTTCTCATTTTGGAGGAGTGCAAAAAAATGGATTAAGGGAGAGCTTTAGGGCTTTCCAAGGTAGGCAAAGTTATAAAATAAAGGTAATTAACGAATTTGCATTTGAAGACCGAGCCATTAAAGAATTACATGCAAAGGTGAGAAGGAAGAGAAAAGAATTCTTGCAATCAGACAAAAAGTCATTTACTACCTCTTCTCTTGCTGGCAAGGAAAAACACACGCATATGTGAAGCAAAAGGAAAAAAGGAAGGAGAACTAAATGAATTAAATTTCAATAATCATGGACGTGCAGCTATAAAGATCTTACAGAATGAGGAGGGATAGAGCTTGGGTTATATTAAAATGAGCTGGAGCTCTGCAGGAGTCACAGAATCTTTAGAAAGATTTTATTAAAAATATATATATGTAGCAAAGCATCAAGAAAGAAAGCATGTGGCTTGTGAACAGAAATCTGTGGCTCATGACTGTAAATATAAACACTGGCTTTGAACATCTGCAACTATTATTAGACAAGGTCTGTTTGTTTACATGGCCTGCTCTAGCAGGTGAAGAAATGAAGACGGTATTTTTAGTGTCAGCAGGTTTTAAACTTGAGGACTTTGGGTCTTGGGTGATTTTGATTAACCTGTTTAGTTACTGGGCTTTTTTGATGACATGCATATGGGGGTGGCACATTCAATTTTTAAACAAATTCAGATTAGCTACAATAAGCATATTTTTAATGTCATATTACTTTGCAACTATTTATGATGCATATCATCCCAGCTTCCTGCTCGGGTGTAAAAATCGTTGCTGCCTGTATTCAGAATCATGAAAGTTATGTTGCATGGGAGAAAAGTCATGCATGAAGATTAATGATAATAATGATAATGAAAATATTAATAATAATATTAAACCTCTACTTTTAAATAGATTTTTCAACTTGAAAGAAGATTTTGGGAATCCTTGATTTTCTGCTCCCTTTTCTCCCCCTTTTGCAGTCTTGGGCAGGTTACTTCAATGTTCATTGCCCTTCATTCTGTCTCGGAGAGATGTACAGAGACTGCCTGTTTTAGGGATTTCAACTCAATGGTAAGAAGAGTGACAGTGCATATGAAACAGTAAGGAAAGCAAAATAATTGCTGAGATTAAGAGTTTGAAGTGCCAAAACATCACCTTCTCAAGTCAACTTGAATTATATTTAATCACATAGTCATAACTTCATATATTCGCTGTATACACTTCCCTAAAATAATATTATCACAAGAAAAGTCCACCAAACCAAACAAAAAGCAAAGGCATTTGGTTTTTGGGGTTTTTTTTGGTCTATGGAAGTTTGAAATTTCGCATTGTGTCCTGCTCTGGGTTCTCTCTAGAAGGAGCAGTGCCAAGGCACTCTGAGAAAGGCTATTCTTGTTCCACTCACAGCCCAGCAGGAAGCAGGAAGCTCCATAAATCTCACAAGAAAGTCTGTTTTGCCAGCAGGGCTGATTCTGAAGTTAACCCAAGTTGTGTCATACCCTTCAACAAGGATCCAGCCAAGCTGAATTATCGCATTTACAGGAATCAAAGAGAGCTTCAGAAGGGTTTGGACAGAGATCAGGAAAGTATCATAGCACCAAGCATCTAAGTAGGTCCCAAAATCAGATTCACCAAGCAGTTGCTCAACAGGGGCAAGAGAAGCACCGGCAACACTGAAATCCAGCTCCTGATCAGGCTCAAGGAAGGTGTCAGAGGCAAAGCACCAGGGATTAAAGAGAGAAATTATACAAGCTGAATATAAGTCTGAGCCTCATTTTTTGGTAGATTTGTTTAGAATTTTGGCTAGTTTTTTTCTTTGCTGGATTCAAGAAAAATAAAAAATCTCCCCTCCTGTAGAGATCAATTATGCCATGTGCAAGATCGCCTAGCTGCATTTGCAGAGTTAGACACGTTGCTCCCCACTCCATAGCTTGTTTCCCATGTGTTGGCCTACCAAGGATTGAATTAAAGAGCAATCAGGCCCTCAGTGGTGAAAGAAAGTTTTGTTTCCAGAAGTGTATGCTCCTTTTGGCCAAGGCAGCCCTCTCCTTGTGGCTCTGTTCTTATTACACATATTAACTGTGGTCCATTTGAGGTGCTATGTGAGTGCATGGGCTTGGAAGGATACTCCCAGTCAATGTGATGAAAATTTCCACTATGTTAACACAGAAGGAACAATTGAGGTATCATTTACATGCTTCTGAGTTCAGGATAAATGTAAATGAAAGAAAATCAATGCAGCTTTTGGCTGGAAATGAACATGAGGTCCCACTGGCAGGGCCTTGGGGTAGAAATAAGCAGCAAATTGTTCCTCTGCCCTTGAAAACATAATCAAAACCCCATTAAGGAAAACTCCAGTAATCTCTTGATGCATTTTTTCCCAGAAAGAGAAAATTACCACCTCTGTCACATCTACCTCCAAACATCATAAAACAAGGAAAATAACCATACAGCAAGTGGTTCCAAGGTTGGGTGTTATCCCAAACTGCAAGAGATTCAGGTTCAAGTAGCTACTTCCTGACCCTCCCTCTAAAATATAAAGCCCAGCAGTATTCCAGAAAGAAAATTATTTACCTAGAGAAATCTAATGTTGTAAAATTTCTCCTGGACAAAACATCAGAATTGGAACATTCCCACAGCTCCACCAAAGACTGCTGGGTTAGCTGCCATTACGTCACAGGATGTACACTACCCAGACCCTCCTAAACCACCCAGAGGTAGGAAAATTAAACACAGCAGATCCCAAAGATTCCCCCACATTCCCTGTGATGAGTTCTCAGGGAAAGCCAAACACCCTGCGCTGGCCCTGTCTGCATTGATAAATGATAAGGACCAGAACACAAGCCTGGTCAGCACTGCCCACACCATTGTTAGCCTGCTCACAAATGTGGGTTTGGCTCTTGCCAGCTTCTCCTCTCTCAGATCTGCTTCAGCATGATCTGAGAGATAGCAAAGGTCAGTTGTTTCCACCAGGCAGCATGGCCAAAGTGTCCTGGCTCTTTGGGAGGGGAGGGGGGTGAGCTCAGCCCTATGGCTGAGTCATGCCCTGCTCTTTGATCTCCAGGCCAAAGAACAATCCCTGGCTTATTGTGTTCTGCTACAGACACAATCCTGACAGTTTGAGTTGAGAAGAAAACTGCCTGCTTCACTATCTCTCCATAAATCACTCAGGACTTCTCCAGAACATGTTGGTGGGATTTCTGGGGTGATTTGGAAGATCCCAGTTTGAAGAACACTGGAAGCAGCCTGTGGGGTTTTTTTTGTGTTAGAAAATGGTTCACCAAGAGTTCTTCTGTAAATCTAATTCAGGCAGTGAGACAAGGGGATGTTTCCACAACTCTGACCTTCAGTTTTGGATGAAGAAGAAATACATTGTCTTTCCAATGACTAAGACTCCAAAGGACTTGTAAACACTGGAGCCAGAGAACACCTCTGTGAGACAGTTTGGTCCATGACATTATTCCCTTTCTATGGGGAGGAAAACTGGGCTACAACTTTGCTGAAATACTTTTCAAGGGCTTTTTCAGCATGCAAGTGGCACTGCTGAAAACAGGATGCATGAGTCACAAACCCTAGGCTCCAAATTAACTCTGCAGGGAAGGGAGATGGTGATTTGGATTTTGGGTGGCAGCAGCAGGTTGCAGCCGCAGAAAAGGATGTGCTTCCTGGAGCCTTCTGAGCTCCATATTATTTATCACCTGAGCCAAGGGTGATAAATGGCACCAAGGAGCCAGGCTGGAGAGCTGGCCCCACTCTGCCACAGCTGCAGCAGCACACTTGGGCCATAAACTCTACCTCTCAACACCAGGCAGCAGGGGGTTGAAAAGTCAGATCCTTCAGCACACAAGGTCACCAGGCCAAAGCCTTTTTCTGGATTTAGCCCTCAAAACAGGATTTAATAGCACACGGTAAATAAGGCCTTGGGCCACACATGAAACAATGAAGATGAAACAAACTGCTGAATAGCTGCTCATTAAGAGGCCTCTGAACATCCTGTGCACGGAGGTAAGAGGCGTCGGCGGAAAAAATAGTATGGGGATCAGATAATTAAAAAATTAATCATAATGAATTACACAGGCAGCTTTAATTAGGGCATTTCCTAACTTTTCCGTGCTTTTCTCTGTGACATCAAAATGCCCTTCCAACGCCATTTTTTTTGTGTGCACAGCTTAGAGCTCTGTTCAGTTGTGCTCTGAAGGCCACAGGAATATTTATGTTGCAAAGGCAGCTTAGGTTTTTCCTCACAGGTACATTATCTCCAAGTCACTTGGATCTGCGTGGAGGAGACCCTGACACCTTTACAAAGAACTGCCCCAATAACTCAAGAGCAAGAACAGACTCAAGCCTTGTGTCTTTAAAAGGCGTCAGAGGGAAAAGACAGAGCAGTAGAACTACTTGTTGTACAACTCAGCTCTTCCAGCTACATCAGCTTAAAACCATACTGGATTCCAGGGCATCCGTGGGAAAGTATTTATTTTACCTGTAGGTATAATTGTAAGCAATAAAAACAGCTCAGACCTTGCCAGAAAGGGTGAGAATTTCTAAAAAGAATGAAAAACTCTGAATTCCAATACCTGAGCAAACAAGTTAGTATAACAGAAAAAAAAAGTAAATGAAACAGCATTGCCAAAACAATGAGCTTATGGTTTGCCAACAGCTGGATTGCACTTTCACTTACAAATGGTACAAAAAAAGGTTCTGAGTTCTTAGCACATTTTCTTTTGAATCCAATCATTTTGTTTCTGATTACAAAATATGCACAGAGAAGGAAAAAAGTAATATTAGCAGAAGCTCTGAAAACCAAAATAATCTCCCCATATCTTTTCCTTTGGGAGAAATTTCACCAGTTTGTCAATAAAGAAAAAGCATGTCTTGCCAGCTTAAAAAATATTGGCAACACAAATACTGCTGTGGCCTTCAGGAGGTAGGAAGAGAGAATGGAGCTCCCCAAAATGCACATGCACAGAGTTAAAAATATTATCTGCAATGTTTTGATGCACCTTGCCAACTAAAAGCTCCACAGTTTGCTGTCAAACCAGGGATGTAAAGGCTGGAAGGGCTGCATGTCTCCCAGCCAGCTGGTGACAATGCAGCCTGATTGCAATCTCCCCTAGGTTGATGCCCAGGTTGTCCTGTCACAGTCTCACCATCACAAAATGAATGAGGAGTTGGACTTGCCCAGCCCAGCACTTGAATTTGCATGGACACACTTTTCTGAGCAAAATCTCACCAGACAAAGGTTTCCATGGGCAAGCTCTTGTGCTTCCTCGTACGCCACAAAATTCCCATTGCCTTCCTGACAAGTCTCATTTCCAGCCCTGAGTGAAACCAGAACGTTCATGAAAAGCAAACTTGGTGGGAGAACAAAGTTAATCAACTTCAAAAGCCCTTCCAGAAGCCTGTTTTATAGGATGGCTTAAGACAGGAGTAGTAAGCTTGTTCGACTAAGCTCCAACATCGTGTCTTGATACGGAATTAGAATACCTAAAAATGTTACTAATCTCTGGCCTTCAAGCTGACAATGACACCTTTGATCAGGTCTTTACACCTCTGTACTCACCTCCACCTCCCTTTGGCTGCTCAGCCTGGCTGAGTTTTTCACACAGAACTGACTTCTCCTTTTTGGTCTCTGATAATCTACTAAATCTCTTCTGCTCCTTATCACAAATCTATTTTGCAGCTATTTTGCAGCTCTGCTTGGAGGGCTTTTTAGACAATATTGAAAACCCTAGAGAAGCTGCACCTCTCCTGTACAGTCTCTGCATTATTGTACATGCACCTGCTCCTTTCTGCTATGAACCTAGACAAATGCAAGGTTTCTCTTTTGTGCCAGTCAGCCCCTTAAATATGAAGGCAGAAAATTGTGCTGTTCTAGCCCAGAAGGTCTTGCAATGGTGGAACTCACAATGGCAGCAACAACAACATCTGACCAAAATGCTCCTTTTGCTAGATTTGGCAGAGTTGGCCATCTTTGAAAGGTATCATGCAGCAGTCTCTGTGTAAAATTCACATAAGGCAAAAAAAGCCCCAGCTGAACCTTAAAAATGAGATGCATTTTTACTTGGCAACACTGGTTTTCTGATTGTTTTCTAATGGCAAAGACTAAACAAGATGGCTGTGGCAAAGCAAAGGAGACAACTGAAAATGAAGGCAAAAACAAAAAACCTATAGACAACTCCACAATAAAGACAATTTCCATGCAAACTGCAACTGTTGAATTTCAGGCCTTTCAGCTGTCTGTCTGCTTAAAAGCTTTTTATTCAGCAAACCATTTACTTTGAAACAAACCTAGGTCTGGAAAATTTCTGCCCAAAACATGCTTCTTTCACAGAATCAGAAATTAGCTGATGACTTAATAGCAACACTTACTACTAAGCATTATAATAAGGAAGTATTTTATGTACTTGCCTTGCATTCTACCAAAGGCAAAGATGAGAGACTTGCACTGTTCTTGTACCACACATATTGTGGATCAAAAGTTTGCCAGTAAGGGTCCCAATGGTGGTGTTCTCTGGCTTTTGTGGAAGGCTGAAACATCCCAGAAAAACCAACAACCAAAACTGGTGGTTAGCACTTGTGATAAAATAACTAAATGAAATTTGGCTAGGAAGCTGAGGCTTGTACATTCAGAGAAAGATAGTTGAAGAGATATGTTTGGGGGTGAGTAGCAGAGCAATGTGTGGTTAATAGCCAATACAGCAAGCCCACAGTTCTTTACAGCATATTTGGGAACTTACTGCCACAGAAATAACAGATGGAAACAAAGGAAGATGCAGTCATTTCCATAATAATACTTGGAGGGTGGAAAACAGAGAGAAGCCCTCTGAATTTCTGTTTCAAAAGTCTTGTTCTAATCATACTAAAATCCACAGCATTAATTCTCCAGATACCATGAGGAAGATGATTTGAATGATGTCTGGACCAAATCTGGGACCTGAAAGTCTGATCAAGTAAGAAAAACCACCCAAACCATCAACGTTTTGTTAACCAAGTGTTAAAACATCTTGGCAAGACCTATCTATAGCAGATACAGGAGCTGCAGAATGGCCATCTGGCCCAGCATCCCGTCTTCAACAATGGCCATAAGCAAACCTCATGTCTAAGTTAAGAACAGGGGCAAATGTATATGACAATTTCTTTGAGCACATTCCCAATCCTGGAATTATTTTATGTTCAAATGTTTCCTGAGCCTGGTGTGGCCTCTTGGGAGCACCCAACAGAGCTGTCCCTTCCAGGTGTTTGCCTTGTCTCCCCTCAGAGCCATGCAGGCACTTTTTGCACCCAAAGCATCTGTTGGCAGGAAGTCTACTTCTAGAAGTTTGTTTTCAACATGATTCCTGCCAAGATAATTTGACAGCCCTTATTTCTTGCACCCTAAGAGATGGCAACAGGTATCCACCCACCCATGCCACTAGAGGTTTGTATACTTCTATCAGATCCCAGCTTACTCCCTTATTTTCTGAACTGAAGCAACCCAGGAGGTGCAGTCACTCCTTGCTCAGACCTTTGGTCATTCTTTCTGCCCTTTCCAGGGCTTTTTGCAGTTTTGGGGTTTGTTTCTCTTGCAGCAGAGGGGCCAGCACTACACATGGGTGGAGTACAGGCTTTTACAGAATGACACTGTGGCAGCTCTCCAATACTCCAGGGCCACAGACCACACAGTTTGGGACAACAAGTGAGGAGAAACCTCTTCAAGCTGCAGGAGAAAGGGAACAGTGCAATTCTTACGATGATTGTGGCTGCAGAAATATCTGCCTATTCATACTGCAAGGATTTGAACCTCAGATGGGCAACAGCCTGAATATTTACCAGTTACCAATCTTATTTACCAATAATATTACAAAATACCTTTTGAAACTTGGTGAGCAAATCCAGATCTATTCAAAGGTATCATCTACTCACAGGCAGCACGTTATTCAGCCCACAGAAAGTGACCATTTCTATATAAATATTTTGCATTACTTACACTTTTTTGTTACTTAAAAATGTTCAGAAGCTGACTGGATTGCCAATATGTGCACAGTTCTACCTATCATGGTCATCCTTAGAAGGTTCTCCGGATTTCAGATCAGGTTTTGTGCTTGTGCTGTCTTATACACAAAACTACCTAAAATTTGAAATTTCCCTTGACCTCTCTCATCCCCTGACTACAATTTAGTTTTCTGCTTGGTACTTTTTTGATTGAGGTGTTGTGGTCTGATGGACTGACCAACAACAAGCGCAAAGAAGAACTCAGGAACAAGAATTAAATTTGTGAATGGCTTTTTATGCACTTGAAAGCATCCCCCTAAAAAGCCCATATTCCTGTGAGCTTTCTGCAGAATGGTTGCCTGCAATTATTTTTCTCATCTTTAAGCGCATTTATGTAAAGGCTGCAGCAACAATTGGCACATATGAGCAGCAGATTGTCTGTGGTTTTCATTAGTGTGGCAGTAACATATCCTTTGTTTTTCAGTCCTGGGCTGAACAAAACATCTTCCACAGAGACAAATCTCCACGATGATTAATCATGAAGCATTCCATATGGATACTGATATCCCACATGCTTTAAATGAGGCTGGGTGGGAAATCTGCTTCACTTACCTCTCAACCCAGAAAAAAGCTGAAAGGTACCCACAGGTCCATTCCACTGTGATTTTTAACATCACCAAAGATTTGATTGAGACCAGGTTAACCATGGGAGCCTTTGCTGTTACAGCACCGATCATTTAGTGGTGCCATTTTTTGGTTTAGTTTTTCCATAGGGACAAATATAGGGTTACGCTCACACAAAACTATATTTTGCTGAAGTGACTTATTTCACTGACAGACCTGATGTAAAGCCACACCATGCAAAAGTGTTTTCCAATAGCATTAAATTCACTTTCAGTGAGAGCTGAGCATGGGACAGTAGGCTTTGGCTGTGCTGCCTGCAGACCCATTTGGTGTTCCTGCAGCGTGGAACCTTCCTGGGATGCAACTACCCACATGTGGGTTTATACTTCTGATGTATTAATATATTTATACATTAATAGCTTCCCCACATACTGCAGAGCAGTAACCTAAAGCACAGTCAAATTGTTCCATAATGCAATATATTCAGCACAATACTCTAGCCAAAATCAGCTCTAAAATAAATAGCCACAACTTAATTGACGTAATAGAGGTCTATTTGCTAGCTTGGAACTTTTCACTTATTTGACTTCAACTCAGAAAGTGCATTAAGAGTCTAATGTCCATTTTCCAAGTGGAAACAGAAGCAACTTCTTCCTATCTAAACACATAAATTAAAACACCAGAAGTACAGCACAGTATTCTTTGCTTTATGAGTGTACCTCAGTCTGAAGTACAGGTCCAGTCCTAAGTTAATTTTTCCTCTCCCAGATATATTTACTGTCCCACTTCCTCAGAATCCATTATTGATGACAGACTGCCTAATCAGTCAGTGGCTCTCACAACATTTCTTTCATCTCTTGACCTGCAGTGGTTTCAGTGTTGTTCTATAAACAGGTCTCTGCCATCACAGCAGATGATAAAATCCCCAGGATTCTGAGCTTCAGCAGGCAGAGAATACAAGCCACATCTTTTAAACACTTGGTACCCCTTCCTGGAGCCCCCTGGAATAAAGCTGGCTCCTGGGATGGCTTCTTTTGCTGTTGTTTTCTGCCATTCAGATAGAGCTTCAACAAACAAAGGTCTAACAATTGGATATTCAGATGCAAATTTTGGTAAAAATGAATACACACACCTTAATGTCCCTCCAGAATCAGGGATCATTCACTCATAGTATCACAATGTTGACCTTTGCTGGGACATTTGAGTCATAACCCTCTTACTCCAATCAGCTTCTGATATACCCATGCTTTCCAGGTGCCAGAATCACTGACAAACAAGAAAACCCTGAACCATAATATTTTTCTTTCTCTGTAAGTTCCCATTGCAGCATGCTCTCCATCTGAAAAGCCCAAAGGGCTTGGTAGGAAGACAGGTAAGATTGTTTCAATAAAAAACTTTGAAGGACCAGCTCTTGCAGTGATTCATCTGTAAAGAAAAAGGCTCCTACCAATTCAAAGCAGCTTGAATGGAGGTGTATGTAAAATTAAACATATTTATGCTGATATTCAATTTTCATTTACAAATAAATACGTAGAAGATATAAAACTGCCAGCTTCAGTCTTTGAAATTGATGAAGACATTTGAACCAGCACTCAGAAATGTTAATTTTTTTCTAGTTATTCTCTAAAAAGATAACTGGCTTCCTACCTAGCTTGTGGACTAGGATTTAAGCTGCATGAGTATAATTCAAGAAACACCCAACTGAACTGAAATATGTTAAATGAGAGGATGAGAAAAGCAGCAATGTGCATTAATACGTTATTCAGAGGCTTCACAGAGGCTTCTGACGTAAAGAATCAGTCAAATGCTCACCAAGCCAGGCCTCTGGAGAGCCAAGTGGCCTGCATTTCTTTATGCAGTGTGCTCCACGCCATCCCAATTATTAGTCTTGAGCTAATGGTGCTTTGCTATGAATAAATATGCAAAGTGGAGCCGATTGAATGAAATCCAAAAAGCCAAGGCACAAAGCTCCTCTGCTGTGTGCCAGTACCTCGCAGCTGCAGAGGCATGAGCTAGAAGACAGCTCTATTTCCCTGCTTCACTACAAGGCTCTGGTGTGGGCTCCATTATAAGCCAATATAAGATTAAAGAAAAGGGAAATCAAATCTTTCCATAAATCCATCCGAAAGCAAATGTGGCGATGCTGCAGAGACAGTGATTTACACTAGTATTCAATTTTAGGGACTAAAACATCCCATCTGAGCAACAAACAAAAAATTAACCTATTGTTAACAATTTTCTCGTTCATGATTTAAAACAGAAGCATTCACATAACTCAAAAGCGTATAAAACGTGCTATTTTTCTAATCACTGAGAACAGCAAAAATAGGACTTTTAACCATGCTGAAACCACAGCAGGGGCTTTACCACTGCTCATTCAAAACAACAGTCCAGCCCACACAGTAAAATTTTAACATATCTGTGATTTGTTTTGCATTTAACTGGAGCTCTGAAAAATTATACCAGTAAACATCATTAAATCTTCTGTCTTACGTGGAAGTCTGCCTGGATCAATGGCTTTATTTTAGATTTATCACTCTCCTTTGGTCCACATCTGAACTCTCCTCTCTTCCTGGCCCCACAGTGTATTCCAGCAATTTTTCTGGAGCTGTGCAAAGGTAGCAGCTTCTGGCAGACAAAGGTCCATCTAAGACATGAATCAAAGTCACCACCAAGCATTTCAAAGTGAATGCTACTTTCATCTGAAGAGGAAACTGTGCCTTTTAATCTTAAGTATTTTGCCATGGCTCTTCCCACTGTTTAAAGGCTAACAGGAAACTTATGAATTATTAAGCAAACAGAATTTCTGAATCACTGCATTCCTTCAGACACCACAAGAGTCCCAAGAAAGGTGACCTTCCCACTTCTGGACTTTCTGGAGTATAGCTGGAAGGCATCAGGCAATTTTGCCAGGGGAGCTAAAATCTAGAAATTTGATGAGCATTGGAGGAAATTCCTAGTACAGTGGATCAGTTAGATCCTCATCTGCCGTTGCTATCCTGGCACTCAAATTTTTTGTCAGGACATTGACAAAAAGTTGTCAGCCATGGTGTTCCTGAGATCCATTTGCCACACACATCCTGACCCTTGCATATTCTGAAAGCATGAGCCACATAACCAGGCAGGTCCATGAAGCGTCAAGTGATGAAAGACAAGAGCAGACCAGAAGGGTGATCTTTCATCCTGATGTCCTATATAAGAAAAATCGTAGACCTTATTCCACCTAATTTTGAAGTGTAAAGAATTGCTTTTCCCTAGGAAATTATAATCAGGCCTTGTTTAAGCAGTAATCTTATTAAATATTTACTGATGAGCCAAATGAAGGCAGCTTATAATATAATGTCTGCTCCAACCAAAAATTCAGTTGATTTTATTTTCTTTCAAAACAACAACTTCACCTTCGTGTCAGTAGAGCACAGGGGCCTTAGGACAGAACTGCAATTACTGGTAGAACCACACCAGCAGAGATCAGGGCAGTGGATTTGGCAGCCTTTTGGGAGCTATCAGTTTCCATGCCTCCAGCACAGACCAGACCACCAGGAAGTGTAGATAAACATGGCAGGAGGCTGAGGACTGTGCTGGAAGCTTTGCATCCAAGTGTTCCAAATAAGATGTTGTTTAGGCACAACAAGACACAGTTGTGCACAGAAAATACTCTTTGCAATGGCTGCAAACGGGACCTGAAAGCTTTCTGCTGCTGCAGGACAGCAAAATCCATTAAACACAAAGAGAGATCCTGTAGATCCTAACAAATAAACCATGGTACAAATTCAGATGTAAGGCTAACTTCAGATCTCACTGTGAGCTCAAAAGGCTTCATGTAACCTTGCACTTACAGTGGCACTTTAGGTTTGCTCCTTTGTTAAAACCACCACTGGCTGCAAAATGCACTATAAAATTTGCTCCAGCCAAATCATGGTAGAAGAATTCTTTCCCATTCCCTATTCTTCTTTCTCAGTTTCTTTCTGCCACCCCTCTTTACCCTGATGTCCCTTAGGTACTTTCCTGACGTTGCCAGTCTGAATGTTCAGCCTCCCTGTTATGGACATCATGAAAACCATTTGCATTTAATAGAATCAGAGATGGATTTAGGCAATTTTTGTAGCAGCATTAAATATACTCAATATGTCAATATATTCACACATGTCTCAACAGCACAAATTGAAAAGGATGGACAGATAGAGCAGGAAGCAACTGAGAAAACCACATGTCAAACAAGCTCTGTCCATTTGCTTAGATGACACTGACCTGCTCACAATTACCCTAAATACCCATCTTGACCTGCTGTGAGTTTGTGACAGGAAAAAAAAACCAAACAAACAAACAAACCAACAAACAAACAAAAAAAAAACAACAAAAACCCTGACCTCTGAGCTTTGTAGCAGCCACAAGCAACAAGGATGAGACACACCAGATAATTATATATGTTCTTCTAATTTGATGTTCTTCACATCAAATCCTACCTTATTCTAGAAAGGAAAAATGAGGTCTGGTGGCTGCAATTTCAAGAGAAATGGAGCACCATTGCCTGGGAGTTCCAGAGATCACTTTGCTGGAAATACAGAAACCCTATCAATCACACCATTCAAATGCCACTGACCCTTCCCTCCAGTGTACAGCTAAAAGCAGAAGAAAGAGACAGAGACCAAAGAAAGCAAGGGCGTCAATATGCTGAATAAAATTTCTTGAGAGTTTACAGGTCTTTCATTATCTGAATCAAAGGTTCTGTCTTGTCAATAGGTGATTCCAAGGAGAGAGGGTTTTATTACAGAAGTATGCCCACAAATGAGATTTTCTTCCTATTCTTCAAACTTACTCTCCTAAAAGTAATTTGCAAGACTGGCCAAGTCCCTTAACATGCACAGAGTCCCCATAGACACTGGGTTTGCTCCTGAATTCCTGGAGGATATTTTCATGTTGCCCCCACCTTTTAACCCTGACAAAAGGTAAAGTTGGGGGGAGGATCTGCAGAATCTTCCCCCCTCTGGACTTCAGAGCCTGTAGATTACCAACTGGCTCAGGTGGGCAGCACAAATGAACACCAGGTATGGTATGGCAGAAGAACAAATCAAAGAGACCACTATCCCAGGGAGGATCTGGTTGAAAGAAGACAAAGGGCCATGCTAAGAACTAGAACCACTAAATTAATGTGAGAATTCAGTCATAGCTAAAACATATCAATATGTCTCCCTGGGAAAGGTATCTTGCACAAAGAGGGGCCATCAGCCTCAGGGAACCCAACAATTCCCAGCACTCAAATGTTTGCTTTTAGCAAATCCTGCAGAAGGAGCTGGGTACTGAGTGCTACCCACCTCTTGGCAAGGAGCTAGCCCACCACTGCCTCTCTCTCACTGGTGTGTTAAAAGGCAAATCTGTGTTCTCACACATCATAAGTCTATTTTTCCATTGGAACTGTCTTTAAAAATAATAGTGGGAAGAGTGGGAACAAACACCAACAAAAGGCAGGGAAAGGATTTACTCCTTATGGCATTAATTCCTTCACTAATAAACCACAACTGCAAATTCAGTTACTCTTAATAGCAAAATTAGGTTCTTACCTGTTACTTTTTGCCATTCACATGACCTTTAGTCATTGGAACTGGAATTGACTTGTGTGGGTGTAGTTTGGTATGAGAATTGAAGGCTCTCATAATTCTCAAACACACCTACACTGATGTAAGAGCTGCTTAGTGTTTCAATGGAAAAAAAGAAAAGATAAGTAAATCTTGATAATGTAAATAATGTTCAAGCTTTAGAGATCATTTCCTGAATAAGCAGAGTAGGCTGGGTCAGGGGGTGGGAGGGAAGACTCAGAACAGATTTGCTACCAGGATTTCACAAAGCAGTTGAAAAATATGAGCAGATTGACAAAAACTGTTGTTTAATATAAACTGAGGATGAAAATGGAAATCAACTGATCCATCCTGTCATGAGCTGAGACAGTGCTTGGAGCTGATCATGGAAACAGTCCAACTCATGCTTTCTGTTTCAACACAATATAAACTGGATTATAATATGATATTCTTTCCCTGAACATTCTCAAAAGTCTCACCACCTCTGCTTACTCCCAAACCAACAAGATTTTGCATTTCTCATCAGAGACTGATTTTTTTTAAGCTTTCCTCTGTGAGGCTTGTTTGTTATCACAGGCTGAGAGAGCACACTTAGATTGCTCCAAGGCCTCCCCAGCAGACCTGAGTTAGTACAGGAGCTCTGGAGCACTTCTCCATCCACATAATTTCCCCATTATGAGGGACAGTTTAATATGTGCCTTTAAATCAGGCTCAGAACAGCTTCTTGTTGCTGTTGTTGGTTTTGGTTGGGTTTTTTTGTTAAAACTAACCTCATTAAAGATAATGCTACATCAGTAGGCTCCACTGATGATAACTGCAATGAAGTGAACCTTACTAACTTTTCACATGTAACGTTTCTTAACACGTTTTGGGCTTTTCTGGCACTGAAATCTGAAGGGAAAAAAAGTCAACAATCAACTTGATCTAAATCTCATTTTCTTCCCGTTCCTGCTATTGAAATGAAAAAGGATCTCCCCACCCTACCCATATACAAACTTAAAACTGAAAATAAAAGGAACACATTTTTACTCTTCCCTCAAGTGCCCATGTATGATAAAAGGTTTTGGAGGTGACCTGGATGACCCTCAGAGAAGATGTCATTCATTCAGCAGGTGGCCAGCACATATTCAGGTCCCTCATCTGTGTGAGGGTTTGACTCCACACTTCCCACCTGTGCATCCAAAGTTACATAAGCCACTTTTTTTCTTAGGAGAGTAAACCTGAAGGGTTCAAACTCCTGATCTGAATTTGAGTCTGTGGTCTACTCATTGCTTCATTCAGCCTAAGCTCTAGCTATGAGCAAGACTCACAGGGAGGGATTAGAAAACCACAGCTAATTTCTTAATGAGATTTCATCTCCCTGATGCCATGGCTTGTTCTAATCCCACCAGCTCCCTAACCTTCCAAAGAGTCTCCAGAAGAGAACAAGCTATGACAAGGTAAAGAGGACAAATAATAACTTAGACATGTGAATAACTTGGGTGTCTACATTTCATTTTCAAAAGCCAGTTGGACTGTAAGTGAAGTGAGCAGTACAAAAAAGAAACTTCTCAGGCTGAAAAAAGAACTGTAGATGCTAGCAGGGAGGAGGACACCACGTGTCTATTGCTACCCCATGTTGATTCCTCTTTCCATATTTCCTTTCCAGTCAATGGAGAGGGAATTAATTTTCCTAACTTTCCCACTTTTCCCAATGCAGAGCACCTTGGTGAGGTGGTCAAAAGACCACTTCTCTTCTGTATTTTTGAAAATTACTTATTTTTTACTTTAAAACCTAAACTTCTTAAAAATGATCACTAAATCACCCCAAATGTCCTCATTCATTAGCAAAATAACCTTTTTATTTAAGCTTTGCTTATCCTCTTTAATGTTTAAGCATCCCCTTTAAGACTTTTACATCCAGTAACAAAAGTGTGAAGCAAAACACTGAAGGCTTTGAGTTTGGCCTGTGTAGACTTCAACTGTCCTCAGCTTTAAGGAGGAATCTGTCATAATAACACACACAAGTGGCAAATAAAATTCATCAGCAGTGATCAGATATTTATGGAATGCTGTAATACTTCTCCATGTTAGTCTTCCTTCTAAGGTGCAGTATATTACCTACAGAGAGTCTACATCATCTCTTGGAGATGAGAAATGTGCTCACAAATCAGCGTGTTGGCTGCACTTCCTGCCACTGACACCGGATTTTGAAGAAGAGATCTTGGTAACAGGGTAAATACACAGCAGTTTTCTCCCAGAGCCTTGGGTTCAAGTTCTTACTTAACAACAAGGAAAACCAAATGTGATAGCCTCCATCCCAGTCAGCACGAGTTATTAATCATCACCCACCCATCACAGGCTCAGTGCAGCAGCCAGCACTGGTCTGGCAGGAAAAGCTTTAGCCTGGAGTGACTGAAGACTTGCCTGTCAGCAAGAGAATCACAAACCCTGCCTGTTGCACCAGCATGTGCTCTTTTTCAGAGCATTAGTGCCATTGAGGATATTAATAAAAGGATATGGAACTGGTAGAAGTTGAAATTATCAAAATAGAGCTGCCTGGAAAACAGGAAGGGTTGTTGATTTTTTTTTTCTTTTCTTTTTTTTCCATTACAGAAAACAATGCATTTTTACTCACAAAGAAAAACTGTCATTTCAGACACTGTGGAAATAGTCCTCGGAACAGAGGTCTGGGACAGATCTCCTGGAAGATGATGCAGTGATTCAAGGAGAACTGTGTGTCTTTAGAAATGACACCTCCTGGGCAGTCTCAGCCCTAAGGGGTAATGAGGTGAGACCCAGCAGAATCTTTAACTCCTTTATAGCACCTACAGTGCTTGAATGCAGGGCTCTCAACACTTCCGTTTTCAGAATTCCGTCCTTCAGCATAGTTGAAAATGCATTTCTCTTTGAAAAAATTCCTTTCTCCAAAGCCTAACAAAAGAAATGGTTCCAATAATAAAAAAGTTCACTTTGATTTAATTGCTTCACCAGCTCGGGAGAGTTTCAAGTTCCATTTCAGCCCTGTCACTGGTGCAGATCCCAAGGAGAAACACCTTTATAAATCAATATATATGATTTATATATGATTTCTCCTTGGAATCTGCTTTCATTTTTGGTGAAATGCTGCCATGAGATTTATCCCCCAGCCTTATCTTAAATGGGCAACGCGTGACTGGCAACGCTACGAAAATAATTCTAGCTATTGTCCTCAGACAGGCACAATTCTGGCAGCCGCAAAATAAATTTAGCTTAATCATAAACTCCAGTAACTATCAGAAATATGCATTATCTCTGCTGAAAATGTACTGTTGCTCTGCAAGTCTGTTAATGAGCAGACATTTTCAATCCTAACTGTCCAGGCTTCAGAGAAGTGAAAGGGAGTTTATAGGCATAAAAAAACAGGATAAAAACCAATCTGACTTCATCTGCTGGGCTTTTATCAAATCTATATAGCCAAAGAGCTTAAGAAAAGTTGGAAATTACTATTTTCACCTTCTTTGCTTGGATAGCTATCAAACATTTTTTATTTTTAGCATCAAAGTAGCTGAAAGGGCATTGTTAGAAAGAACAGTCTCCCTCTCTTGGCTCATGCAATAAACTTCAGGGAGGGGGCTTAACTTCAGAGACTGCTTGAAAAAAATGGGGTTTTTAAATTCTCAATCTAGCTGAGCAAACGAAGTGTCAGTTTAGCTCCTCAAAGCTCATGGACTTATTTACTTGTAGGGTAGGTTTCCATATCTATGATTTTGTTCCTGTGGGTGAAATCAGGGGAGGATAGTGACAGTATCTTCTAAGCACATAAACACCACTCTGGGTCAGACCAAAGCCATAAGCAGCCCCAAATCCAGTTGCTACTGGAGGATGCTTGACCAAGGAGCATGCTATGGGTTGGTGTAGTGTTAGTGTACTCGGGAAAATATATTTTTCTCAAATGACTGTTGGGAGATGTGACTAGAAACAGAGCAGAGTAGGCTTAAACTTAGAAAAAAAGGAAAAAACTTTATCCAGCTACACTATAATAAAAGGAACACACAAAAATTTGAATGAAAACTTTCTAAAACACTCCTCCTCCCTCTACTTAATTTCTACTAAAGTACAGCAAGACAAAACTTTGGATTCTGAGGCAAGTTACTACTTCTTAGATAGTCAATTTTTAGTTTATTAAGGGAGAGAGGAGTTTCTTTTGTATTATAGTTTACTACAGGAAACACAGTTGAAACTTCTTATGTTTTCATGATACACATGGAGAAAATCTGCCATTGTGACATCTTTTTTTTTTAATTTATAATATTCTTACTACTGTTTATGGAGTAAAATTGTTTATTGGTTATTTTAAAGGATGCTCTAATAAGTGCTAAGAAACAACAATTTCTCATTTTGGGACAACAGTCTCTCCCATTTTCACCTCCCCTGGGGCCGAGGGTCTTGAGAACAGAGATTTTCTTCTTCTTTGAAGACAGAGGGTACCACTACACCCTCATAATCATCTTCTTCTGTTCAGTGAAACAGTCTCATTACTGTGAGTTCAGCAGCTTTACATTAGAAGGCACAAAATGGGCAATAATCTCTTCTAAGACTAAACTATCCAATTAAGAACTGACACCTGGATTATTTTGCCTTTTAACCCAATAACTGATCCCCAAAAGCTGCAATGGGACTTTTCTGCCCAATTACAAAATGCCACCCAAGCACATGGAGAAGGAAGAAGAAGCATGAAGGAGAAACCCAGGATGACACCCTGTGCCCTCCATCTTGCTTCCATCCACAACACACTAAAAATCCCAAAACCTCAATTTCTCACTAGGTGATACACCTACACTGCTCTCTATTATCTATTTCACACTTTTGTGGATTCTAGTCTATGTTGAAGTCTAGGAAACTTTCTCCATGGATGAGGGTCAAAGTCAGTGCTGCCCTGGGGGTCAGGGCACCCCAGAGCAGACAGAGAAATATTCCCAGTGCCCTGGGTTTCCACAGGCACAGGCTCTCTTTCTCTCTGAAGGGGGCTGCCCACGACATCTCAGTGTTTCTCCACCCTTGTGTCCTGCAGAGGCTGGCCCAGTTCCATTCCCTTCACCCCCTTTCTCGCTTCACTGGCAGAAACAAAAAAATAAAGACTTCCTTTGAAAGTTTTCTGCTTTTAACCCCCTGTGTTCTCAGAAGTGTATCCATGTAGTAGTTCATCAAGTGTCAATATTTAAATCTGACCACTAATTAGTTTACCTATAACTTCCAAAAAAACTCACTTCCTTGCCAACCTATGACCAAGCACCAAAACCAGGGCATGGAGAAAGTGGTATTTTTTATTTGCCCCCTAGTTTCCTCTCAGTTTCTGGAAATTAAAGATGCAGAGACTTCCTGACTCAGATGTTGCTCTGGATTATTGCGCTCAATAGCTCATTCACGGCGTTGTGGTGCTGATAAGGAGGCTGTGATGGATGATCATTTGGTGCTCTGTGAGGCCTCTTTGGTCCTGCCCTTCTTGCCACCTCCAGCTCCTTCCTTGAATCCTGGATTGGCATCTGAGGTCATAAAGCAGCATTTTCCAGAGATATTGATCTGTGAAGAGCAGATCAACAGCCTGATTGTTACAAAGCTGCTTGCAAAAGTCCATTACAAGTGATTTATTTTTTTACAGCCCTGACTAGAAATCACAAATGCACAAACTTCTTAAGGCACTGAGTGATCTGGGGCTGAGACCTCAAAACTATGGGCAAAACTCAGTCTCTGCACTCTCTACATGGACTGGACAGATCCTACAGAATTTTCTGCCCAAATTCTTGCATCTGCCAGCACTGAAATATAATGACTCAGGCCCCTGTGTGCTGAAATTATCTATTTGTATCCCAGCACAGCAGTGCCTCTGGCATAGCCTTGTTTGCAACTGGTTTTGGGGAATTCCTCTGCCTTGGTTTGCCACAGGATATCCTGAAGTTATCCCCTGTGATCAGCTAAAAGCAGGAAGGTGATGGTGCCTAGTGTCACATGCACTTCTGTGTGTTGCCCTTCTCTGCTTTCCCACAACCAAGTCGAAATAAAAAGGAATAATCCAGCTTTGAGCAAGTTTCACAAACTTCAAACAAAAGGCAATATTGGAAGCAGAAGCCTCAATAGTACTTAACAATTACATTGTTAATCTTCATATAACACAAACATTAAAAAATTAATCTCAGTGGCTGAAACTCAGCCCCAATAAAACTCTGATGACTTCTGTGGATGCTTGCCAGGGAGAAATTTAGCCTGCAATTTTTCTTGTCTCTCCTTCTGGCAATCCTGGGAGCATTCTGTAGTTCCCACCCTGTGTCAGTGGCACACCTTTTGGCAGGAGCAAACCCCGTGATGCTCCAGATGCTGCACTGCCTTTCACAGCAGTTGTGCAGCCCCAGTAATTTCCTGGGGACAACCAGTGGAACCTATCTGGCCCTCTGTGTACCTGAGGGAAGAATGAACCTACTTACTGGGCAAACAAGAATAAACCTCTTCCAGCTTTCTCAGTTCTGCCTCACAGTTTAGAAACTTCTGCAATTCCTAATTCACATTTCTCCAGGAGTGAAATACAAAGAACTATTTTGCCTCATTTCTTCCATTTCAGCAGTTCCTTCTTTTTAAATGTCACAGAATTAATGTCACTCATACACGAAATTTTAAAGCAGAACTTAGAAAATGCTTTCTTTTAATGCCCAAACCTGCCGCAAATATAAACCTTTGTAAATGCAGCCTAATTTGCTAACATGCAGTGCTAATTTGATTACTCCAGATAAAGGTTTTAGTGGGACCAATTGGTGCTTGCTGCAGTGTGAAACTAGAAGGATAATTTGCTAAGAGAAAAGTGCAAGCTCTCTTTGGCACCCTGAAATGTGTTCGGTTGGTTTTGTGCTTTTGCATTTGAGTGAGTACTCCAGCACAAATTGGGCACAATTAGCAGCACATTTTAAAAAATGCAGCTCAGTTCTGGTGCTAATTTGTCCCTGCAATAACACCAATTTCCCCTGTATTTACACTCAGTAAGCGTACAGAGGCTAACACAGAGGAAAGCTTTGGACAATTCCCATTTGTATAGCACAGAGCAAATAATTCTTTGTGCCCTATGTGAAATGAGTCGAATATCTCAGCCCACTTTCCAGAGAACATGTGTCTACATCACAAAATCTGCCACCACAAGTTGGCACTAATTGGCAGTCTCAGGAAAGTGGCAAAGGAATGAATGGCCCCTGGATACCGAACTAACATTTTTCCCCTACAGGTGGTCTTTTCAAGTCTTCAAGTCAGAATTGAGATGTACATTGTTTAGGCAAGGTGAAGTTTGTACTACTGGTACATGTTTTGTTGATTCATAGAAGATTTCAGTGTATAGCGAGCATTTTCATAAGCATTACATTCATGCTATTAAAAAAAATAAACAAAAACCTTAAAATGTATTTAAAAAAACAAACCAACAAAACAAATTCCAGCTGTCTCTATTTTCCCTCACTTTGTCCTCTCAAAATCCTCAGTATGTTCAAAGGCACAACCAAATCTTTTCAGCTCTCCTCAGCACGTATTGATGAAACAGCTCCGTTCGATCTGATACAAAACCAGGAGATTAGGATGCCAGATGCTTTCATCAGGGCCCTGACTCTGCAGACTTCATTCACATACAGCCCTGTTTGGGCCATTTTCTAGTCCAAACCTCACAGATATCAGTGGGAAGTCCCTAAAACTCCAGCGAGCTATAGAAAAAGTCCTTTGGTGAGAGGGGTGTTAAGAAGTTCAGTCTGCATGGTCCTGTGTCACAGAAAGAAATGCCACAGAGGCTTTGATTATGGAGCATAATTATATTTACATGGAAATAAATCAGCTATTACAGAGGCTCTTCAGAGTGCCTGAAAATTACATCCAGATAGAGCAAAAGCAGAAATAAGTTATGTTTCTCCTTTTTCAACTAAGGAAAAGGTTGGTTTCCAAAGTAAATTTAGAAATCACTGTATGTTGTCATCATCAGGTCAAGAAAAAATATTTGTTCAGAAGATGTGCTTCAATTATCCTTGAGGACTCAGTGATATTTCCCATATCTTTTTAATATAAGCTCAAATCAGATTAACTACTTTCATTATCAATACTATAATTATTTTACACACCTTTAGATATGCTTTCAAAAATCACCCCATTGTGCTCAATATGATTAATTTTTTTTTTTTGGAAGAGCTTTCTACTTAAGGGAGAGGAGGGTTTCTTCTCCCATTCTGACTCCTCATAACAGGACAGGTAACAAGCACAAATCTGTGGCTGTGGGTTTCAGTCAGTGAACTGCTTGTCAGGAACGGGACTGAAACTCTCTGCCCCATCTCAGAGGCTGGCACACAGCACATGAACACAGCCCTTCAGTACTAACAAGTCAGCTACAGGTAGGAATAAGCCAGTTCTTATCTTGCACTGGTGGCAGAGGAAAATGGAGTGTTACTCGTGTGGGAAGGGGTCTTTTCCTGCCACTATTCATAAGCGCATGGAGTCCCCTGGGCTCTGCCAGTCCTACCCCATTCATACATTCAAAGTGAGTCAGGATTCACAACCTGTTAATCAGAGCAGACAAAATCCTCCAGGCTGCTGGCTCTGAAGCTTCTGAACTGTGAGGCTCAAGTGCTGCATCTTGGTCTCTGCTTGCAGCTTGTCCACTCAAATTGCTGAATACACCCGTCCTTTTGCTAATATAACCACCAGGCTAGTTTAAAAAGTTGCCAAAGAGAAGTTATCAGAACTTTAGGAATTATCATCCAACAAACAAAAGGGTATTTCTATGCTTCTCTTGAGAATAGCTTTTCAGATTATCCAGAAAGTATTTTTAAGCTGTGTGGGCTTTTATAGGATGCAAAATTCTTTATAGAGATCTTGTATTTTGTACTTATCTTACAGGGGTACAAGTTGACATTATCAAAAATTGTCCCAGAAAAACTTTAACTTTGACACAGCTTGACTCAAGTTTTTTTCTTATCCAAGTTAGGTAGAGAGATTGGAAGAAACCAATACTTGGTTGTTTCCATTCCACTTTATCCTGTAGGTACAGAAATGGAAGAACCCCCTCTGGAAAGGCAGCAGTGATCCTGGTGAAACAACACATTTGGCACACTCACCTTTTGCACCACACTTTGGAGAAAGACAGCATTACCTGCTGCATGTGCTAAACTTTCTGCTATTATTGCTTTTGGGCCCAAGTCCCAGAGAGCCCTGCTTGGCAATTAATTGGACTCTTTAGAGTCTAAACCTTGGTTATCCTCAGGCTGGTATGAAAGGAGCAACAAAAGGAGGAACCAAAACAAATACCGCCTTGGACAGAGAACAGAGTCCAACAAAGGTTAGGAAATTCAGGGACATGAAGCCAGAGGTCCAGCTTAGCAGGGCTGCTCCAGCCGCCACCTTGCACTGATTTCTCCAGCCTGCCAAACAAACTTCCCTCCTTTTCAACATATAATTCCAAAGATCTGCACAGAACAGAAAGAATGTTATGTTTTGTCACGAGTCAGTCCAGCCCCTGTTTTTCCCCTAGGCCCTACCTGTCTTCTAAACAAGCCAGATATTAGACAAGGTAGCAGGTTCTGCTGACTGATGTGAGTGTTGAAATTAGAGCTTTGCCTGCTGCTACGGCTTGTATTTGTTTTACAAAATTTGGAAGAAAATTCACGGAGTACTTTTGGACAGCAGGTCAGGTTGGTTAGCTGCATTTCTTTATTTCTGTCCTGTGAGAAGATCTGGCTAAAAAAGAAACTAAGAGTGGGGATCAGTTGGCTGATCTGTGCAACCAAGTTGCATTTGCTGCTTTCCCTTAATTTGTCCCAAGCTATTTAGATATTTAGCTATTTAGCTATTTAGCCCCAGGAGTTTTATATTTTACAGCATGCCAGGAAAGTTGCCTACAGTTTGTTGATGATCAAGGAAATTTCTTAGTTCAAATAAAAAATATTTAGAAAACAATACTAAAATAGATGCAGATTTTAGAAAGCCAGATTTTTAGATGACAGGTGGTACCTGCTCTCGAAGGTGTGACAGAATTCCATTAGAAAGAAAGAAAACTACAGTAAGAACTGAAAAGCAAGCCTGAGGAAGCCTCCCTTATTTCACATTTCAATCCTAGGTGTTGGGCATGGTAAAGATATATTACCATAAATCAAAGCTAAAGCCATGAGCCAGATGGTTCAAATTTGTGTACTAAGTGTTAGGCACTAACAGAGCACAACAGTCTGTTGTCTTTCCACGGGAGGGTTCTCAGTTTTGAGCAGCTAATTAGCCTAAAATTAATTAGGGCCAATCTGAACATTTTTACACACACACACACAAAAAAAATTAAACATATGCAAAAACAGGCCAGAACCCCTGTCTGACAAGAGCAGCAATGGCACTGAGAACAGGCAGGAGGGAATTGTATGAGGGAACAGAACAGAAAAGAGCCTACACAGACAACTGCCACAGGCAGGCTAAAGGAAAGAAAGAAGAAAGAAAACAAATCTTTGGAGAAGAGAAACAGTCCATCTCCAAAGTTTACTTGGGAAGTTGCTGCACCGGGGATCAGCTTGTCACAAACCTGGTCCAGATGGTTGGGATAAATATTTTACAGGTGCCACATTTTACATAGTGCTTGTGTTTAACCTGGTTTGAGAGACTTCAAGGCACTGACAGCCAATTCCTGAATCCCAAAGAGATGGCAAAGCTCACAGCCCTACTGGGAAGCTGCAGTTCTGCTCCAGAGCAGCATTCCCCTGGGAACTTTGCTGTAAAAATGCTGACACCTACCCTGTTAGCCAGCAGACTTTCTGGATGACACAGATACCAAATCCCACCCCATTTCCATTTCCTTCAGGCACACAAGATATTTTTTTTCTTTCCCAGATTGGAGCTTCAGCTCTTAAATAATACACAGGCCAAAAAAGTCCAGTAAATGCAGAGCTATATTTTGGTTCTTTTTTCTCTCGGTGAGCAAGCTTCATCCACTCAGAGGTGCTAGGCCCTTTGGCAGAGCTGAGATCCGGAGCACTGCAATAATGTTTAATCCCATTACTAATGCTTATTTTAGAATCTGCTTGTCCTTAAAGACATGATAGAGATCTTAATTATTGTCTCCAACATGTATTTGCCTGAAATAATTATTATACTTCATTCCTATAGAGACAATGAGATAAAACTCTTATTTCATTTTATTGGCCCTTCTATCCATAAAGAAATTAGTTTCTTGTGAGAGCTTTGAAGTAGTCCCCTTCACGGATTAAACTCCTTGAAAGTACAAGAACAGAAGGGTGGGGTGTGGGGGAATTGAAATAATTTACATACCAGCAGACATGTAATGGGAATCAAGAATGCAACCAGACCTACATGATGGTTGAGAGGAAAATGTTGAGACATGCTATTCAACATGGAAAAAAAAAAAAAAAAGGTCTGGTTAGCTGTAGATTTTAGCTCAGGAGGCAGCCAAGGGCTGCACTCAGGCAGAGGAAGCAAGCAGCAAAGAGGAACTTCCCTGATCATATTAAAAAAAAAATAAAAATAAAACAACAAAAACCCAAACCCAACAACCCCCCCAAAACACCCATTACTGGATAAAAGAACATCAGATGCTCAACTGTCACTTGGCTCTCTGCCTGGCAGGCTCCCAGCACCACTGTCAATATTATACAATGTAGGAATAAATAGCACAAGCTTTGTCAGAGCAGCACCTAAGATTTGGTGTTAGATCTATGCAAGATGTTGGCTCCCCAAAATATGAAAATTTGTGTGCTCTGAATTTTGTAACAAACGAAATTTCAGCCATGTTTTTTTTTTTCAGAAGACAAGGCTGCAAACCTGACTGCTGAGACTGTCCTTGTATTTACTTTTAAACAAATATAGGCCAAATTTTATTTCTGGTAAATTTCGAACAAGATAAAAAGAAAACCTATCCATTAGAGGGAAAACTTTGAGAATAAGATTTATTATTGTAGAGGGATTATTTCCACGCAATCCTGTGAACTGTCTCCTGAGATTGAAGGAACGGTTTGGGCTGGTCCTGTAGCATCTTCTTGAGAGCCAGCGCTTGCCCACAGAAAGCAATGGCATCCTAAGTTTTTAGAAACTTAATTGCAATGGGTGCTCAGCATTCTGGCCTGGGCAGAGCAATTACACATGCTCTGAAATTCAACTTTATGAGTTATTCAATTGATCTAAATTTAATCATGCCTTTAACTCTTGGGTCTGACTGGAACCAGGAGTGCTGAGGGCCCTGCTGATCAGAAGCTATATGGTCAGGATGCTTTTAAACGTAGATTAGCACACCTTCAAGCAAAGAAATGTGAGCATGTAAAGAACCTGCCACAAACCTTAGCATGTTCAGGATAAAAGTTTTGCAGTGCTGGGATGTATGTAGCACATGTGATACACAAAGCAACCCTTCCTAGCCACCTGCACAGCATGGATGTAGCTACAAAACACTTATTTTCTTTTCCATATGCTGCATATTTAAATATCTGTCTAATAGCCACACAAGCAGCTGTCATTTGTTTCAAGGCACCAAGGTGGAGAGACAAGAACCATGCCAATTCCTCTTCTCCAATGTGCACTTTTGCTCTTTCTGCCTTCTGGCCTTAATGATTCCAAAATAAAAATCTCTCTGACAGCAAGTGGCTGCTCTTTTTAGTGAGCCTTCCCACTGTAGTGCAGCCCTGATACCACTGTGCTGCAAGAAAAATATATTCACTTCCCAACACAACCTTGAAAGGCAAAACAGTGGGAAACCTCCTGCTTGGTATCGTGCCAAAGAAAGTTTTTGAAGAGAAAAATAGTGGGGTACAGACAATGGTATAGACAATGTTGGTCAGAAAAGTCCTATATATGATTAGATTATCTCAAGAAATGCAATGCAAATGGTAATCACATGTATGCCACGAGGGCTAAATATAAATGTGTCAGAGGCCTCCTGTATAGAGAAAGTTCAGCTGATATTGATAAGATTTTATGCTTCAGTTGATGATTGAAAGGTTTCAGTCCAGCTTAAAGGTATGTGCTGACATGTCCACTGTAGATTTTGTAAGCAAAGGTTCATATCCCTTCATGAAAAGAATCTTAACCATGCAGACATCAGAAGCTCAGGGTTCTATGCCCCGCAGGTTTTACAGCCCTGGGAATGTTGTGCAGCAACTTTCCAAGCTGCCATTTTGCAGATCCTGTAGCTGCACACACAAGAGGAACATACAGTCCTCTGAAACCATCCAGCTCTTCAAAGTAGAGCATATGATAGTAGAACTTCCTCTTTGCTGATTAATGTTCTTTAAAGCTCTCAGCAATGTTTAATCATGTGATTCAAAGTCACCCTTTCCGTTTCTATGTGAAGAGCAAAAGGCCAGCTTGTCTGTCAGCTTAGTGCCATTGATGGCTTTTATAACATCAACACAGAAAAAAAAAAAATCACATTGTTGCATTTAGGAAAACCCCTGCAATGCTGCTCAGGTGACACAGGGGCCACGCTGGCGGCCAGCCAGGATCCACCACGGGCTGTGACTTCCCAGAGAAGCAGCTGTGTCATCTTGTTAGGATGTAAAAAGCCACGCAGAATCCCAATCTCTATAACGTGGTTTCAGAAGAAGTGCCAAAATTGTTAAATTGATTGAACAATGGACAGAAAGAGGCAAAATTACATCAGGCACATTTCAAATCCCTCTGCAATTGCTCTTGGCAGCAGGCTTGCAGCTACAAGAGACTTTTGCCCTTAACATTTAGGGGCTTCACATTTTCCAAAAAATAAAGGGCAGAATCAGGGAATAAAACTCAGCCATGGGACCAGAGCTGGTTTCTTCCCTCCCTCAAATGATTGTCCTCACCTCTAATTTATGAAGCAAGGGCTCTGGGAGATGTCAGCCACAAAAAGAAGCCTGGCTCCATAGTTTGAGGACACTATTCTACCCATGCTGTTGGCTCTCCACCTGTGCCATGTTCCCAGGAGAACGGAACCTCCTCCAGCATTTCAGCCACTGCCCATCACTGGTGGAGGACACTTGTGCCCAAATTGTTGCTCGTGTGTGCAGGTGCACCCCTGATCTGCTGTCCTGGGTAGGGATGATGTACCTCTGCCATGGTTTTTAGGAATAATGGAAGGGAGGAAAAAACTGACACCTTAAACATCTCACTAAAATTAACACTTGACTTTCCTGGTACAAGACATCTCTCTTTTTTTTTTCTTTTTGGTACAAATATCTCAAGGGACTGAATGAACTTTCTTACTCACAGACAGACATATAGATAGCAAATGCAAAAGCCAGGAAAATACCTGTGCTGGTATGAACAACATCTGGTGTTGCCTTTACAGCAGTTCAGCCCCAGCCAAGCAAGTACGATGAGAAAAACTGTTGCAAACTGGTAATTTTGAAACTTAGGAAACCCCCAGCTAAGCCAAAGCTTTGCCTATGATTTCCCTCTATAGCCCATCTGGTGCAGCCTGGGGAAATCCTATACAGTACCCACGGAAATATTTAAGGAGTAAACAGGAACGTTTGAGTGATTTCTTCCCTCCCCCATCCCACAGGAGCAGAGAAGGGAGTGGAAGTTCAGCAGAGGCTTTTTTATTTCTGTGCTGTTACATAACTGCGCCTCTGCAGAACTCCTCCTGCTTCCAGCAGCATCAAGCCCACAGGAGGCTGGGAAAAGGTATGTGACTTGCTCAGGGCTACAAACCCATGGCAGAGGTGGGAGGGGAACTTGCAGGTCCCGGCAGAGGCTCCACATTCCTGCCATTCCTTGCACACCCTTCTCCAGAGGTGAAGCTGCTGCATCACGGGCTGACCATCCAGATCAAGGCACCACCTGCTTCCCAACCACCCCTCTGCCTACCAGCATGCACAGACACACATTGGAGATATTCCCTAGTCTCAAGAGTATCTAAGGTCCCTGGAAATCATGCCCAGCACATTCACTGACCACTGGTTTTTCTCTTTGATAGCCTTCCCTAACCACAGGCCTCATTTAAGCACCACTGACTGAGTCTCCTGTTCCTTCAAAATTCTGCGGTAGATTCCATTTGCTAATACTAACAGGAAATCCCATGAATCTGCCTCATGGCCTTTCACTGACTCCACAAATCCAATTGATACAGATAGAGCCAATTTCTGAAACTGCAGCTGTCCACACTTACAAAGCTCTGACTGTTAGATAAGAAAGTGTCAGCTGGAACAAGAAGTTTCTTCTACTACTGGATGCCACACTCCCAGCCAAGCAGGCAGCTGTCACTTGGGTGGTAGTAGAGCTGCTTAAATGGGAAACCCTTCGATCCAGCCCCTCGTGCTCACCCTAAAGCAATTGAACAGCCCCACAACAGGAAAAGGGAGCAAAGCTCAGTCCCAGAAGAATGCAGTTGCACTTGTTTTCAATCCCCTCTCCATATTATTGCATCCTTCACAGGTCAGAGTAGCTGGAGGCCCAGGAAGGTGCAACTTTTTGGGACAAAAAGCTCTGTTGGCCCCTCTTTGGATCTAAACAGGGCCATGGTCTCAGCCTCACTGAAAGAGAAGCTGAAGTTCTCCTCAAGTGCAGCAATCTGCACTTCACAAAGTTAACACCTGGTCTCGTGATGATTTTCACTGCTGGTTTTAAACCATGCAGGAGTTTTAATCTGCTACCATTACAGCTGCCAAGATGTTTTAATAAACAGGCACTGGACCGGGAGGTGAGGGGATGGGCAAAGTGGCTGGCTCCACCTTCTTCAGCCTGGATGTGTCCAGGGGGAGCATGGATCATCTCCCATCAGAGTGTAACTGGATATGCACCCACCCCTGACACCAAGAGTGCCCTGCACCTGGGAAGGGATTGCAGAGGTCTGACACAGGCTGAAGTTCACTTTTACCAGAGGTAGGTCTAATCCCCTGTCCTACACCATCACCCCATGGGGTAGCTCTGCTGGGTGCCACCAAGTCTTTCTGCAGGCTACGGCTCTTGGCCACCTGCCTAAGTGTCAGGAAAACTATTTAACAATCCCTTCATGGATCCCTACTTCACCCACCCTTGGTCCAGCAGGGGAATAAGCCTAAGCGGAAAAAAAAATATCCATGTTATTAATGACACTCAACAGATTTCATCAGTGCCTTCCTAAAAGATTCCTGTATTAGAACCAAAGGCACCTCATGGCTCACTGCACATCTTCAGTGAGCCCATAGAAGTTACCAGAAACTTTTATTTCTTCTCTAAAATAACACAGCTGCCTACTGGAAAATGCCCATATGCCCATCCATTCTGTTTTGCTATTTCCTTATTTCTTAATCATTAATCTACTTTTCTGGAGATATTTCAAAAAGTCAATTCCTCTCTTCCCTCATCCCCCCACAGCAACCACCAAGTGGGAATTTTTAAAGGGGTTTGTAAGTCATACCATTTACATGCAGACTTCCATGAGATTTTTAATCTTTTTAACCTTCCTCCTAAATAAGGACCCTTCAAAAGCATTTTTTTCCTATCTGCTAAATCATATCAGTTGAGTACTGAAACAAAAATGAACATAAATTCTTCTGATAAGTGGGGAAGCTAACATTAAACCAGAAGCCTTTAATAACTTTGAATACTCCATGGGAAACTCTAGTATGAGCATGAGGACAACTGATTTGACCAAATGCAATACACAGATAGAAAGACAAACAAGTATACATGCATCATTGTATTTCAGAGATCTTGAGCCATAAGAAGAAAGGGGAAGCACATCAATTCTTCAGTCCAGAATTAATAAAATAAATGAAACTCCATATATATATATATATATATACATACACACATTTAAGCCAAGAAAATTTGGTTTTAAAAAGTGAAATACTGCTTGTGCGCATATATATATACATATATATACATATACATATATACACACACACACACATATTTGGCACCCACAATTGCATCATGCTTTTGCTCTTTATCCTTACAGTCATCTTTATGGTGATTTCCTGAATGGGAAAAGGGTCTTCAGGAAAAAAAACTTAACAAAGAAAGAAACAAATATCTAAGTAGATATTAAAGCCCAAGCAGTAAATACAACGGTCGGTGCTGTATTTTAATGGAAACTTTCTATATGGATCCATGTAAGTTACATGTATGGAAAGTTGACTGTGGCTTTGCAGGCTTCTTAATATAAATATCCTGACATAAAAATTACTGTTCTAGAAAGCTTTGTGGAAAGATTGGAAAAAATCTCCTCATACACAGGCCTATGTAAACTGTTCAGTAACTAGGGAGAGTTTTCGGATGGGAGCCGCCTTCCCCACCCCCCTTTGCAGACTACTGTCTCATTTTGTGAAATTGCTTTGCTGTCTTTCAGAGGGGGCAGCTGAGCAATCCGTTTCAGTGCCTCTCTTTCCCATGGAACAAATCCCCCTCAGCCCTCCTGCTGCACCCTGACAGAGATTCAGCCTTTCTTTGCCGAATTCTTTCAATAATGCTGTAACTGCAGCATTAAGAGAAACAATTAGGACTAAGGGGAGTTGCCTCTGTATGCCAGATCTGCTTAATAGCTTAATTAAATAAACAGAAATATAATTATAATATAAATATTTCCTTTCTTTAATTCCAAGGCATCCTTAGAGAGAGAACACTGCTGAAATGATACAAGATCATTGAAATCCTTTTCAGTTCCTCCACACTTAAAAACAATTTTGCTGTCTTCCCATGCCTTCCCACTTGTAGTATTTCACTTTTGAAATTTCAGAACCAGCTATCAGACAGAGAAAAATGCATCCTTGGAAATGAATACCCCAGATAGTCAAAAGTGTTTCTAATTGAAAAGAAACCATGAAGGAGTAAATTGCTTTGCAGATTTCCTTCCTCAAATTATTTTCATTCAGCAGTTTTCTCTGAGAACTTTTACAGTTTCAAATGTTTTCTTGAAAAAGTGCAAGACACACTCAGATCATGTTGTCTTTTGGCACGTACACAGCCACTCAGAGACAATGACCCTACCTTATGGCTTTACATTGAATGGACTCTGATGGCTTCAGTGCATTTACTCATGATTTACATCAGTTCAGGCTTAAATTTAACATCAAAAATGTTGTTCCCCAGGTACTTACACAGGGAAATTTTCTTTGGCTTCACCACCACCAAATTCTGCAAACAACCTGTTCCTTCTAGCTATTTGGAAAGAACAATAAAAATCTAAGTAGTGGCAGTGACACCATCCTGAAACAGCACATATGACAACACCCCAGGTCAAGTATTATGAAAAATCCCTCTAAAATAGCAAGCAGAGCAATATAGAAAAATTCCGCTGAATTAGGAATAAACTCCTACTGCTGGGTAGACCTGACTCCAAATTACAGTGATCTTAGCTTTGTTCTTTCTCTTTCAGAACTGCTAAAATTAAAAGTCAGTGTGTAAATGTGGAAAGCCACCTAATGCTGACCCCAGACCAGCACAAGCTGAGTATCTTGAGGATTCTTCACAAGCCTCCAAAAGCACCTGGACTAGGCAGGACACTCAAAACTTTGCAGGCAACCCAGAAACTTGTAAGTCCCAGCTGCAGTAATGATGGCCAAACCAGATTTTCTGGCAACAGCTTCCTTCACTTCCCAGTCTGGACCCACATTTCCCATTGACCTTCTCCATCCCACACTTTTCTGTGGATGCATGCGAGTTAACTCCTTATGCCACAAAACCTGGGGTTGTTTTCTGCCTGCTGTGACTGTCCCAGGTTTGGCCTGTGGATGCTGTGCCTGCAAGTGGTTCTGCCATTATCAAATCTCTGCAGCACACAAGGCACAGGTGTGGGCTGTGAGTTTGGGAAGGAGAGCTGAAGATGACCTCATGCTGGACTTTGGAAAGAGGATGTTAAAGAGCTCAGGCAGCCCATGCTGACAGAGAGACATGCACCTGTGCAGGAGGGACTCTGCCTTCCTCTTTCCTCTGTGCTCCCACATGGATAAATCCCAGCCCCAGCTGAAGTTCAGAGGGCCCCACACAGAACCAAGCTGCAGGTTCAGGGCTTAATTAGAGATTACATCCACATCAAAACAGGGTATGGAAGAGAAGAAACAAAACTGGTTTAACTGTATTAACTCCACTGTTAATACGGGCCAGTAGTACACTTGACTTTATGGTTGCAGATTGGTTTAAGATTAAAAAATAAAAAAAACAAAATGTGAAGAATTGCATTTTCTGTAGAATTCCCTGTTCCCAGTCATCTCCTTGTCTTCAGAAAGTGACCCTGGGCATGCTGCCATTGTTACTTACATCTTCTCCCTCATCAGACCTATTCTTGTTTCTACTTGGCGCTCTTAATTCCTTAAATATAAAAGTTTATATTTATCTATATAATTATACACACATACTGCACTCAGATTTCCTCAGGATATGACTCTTCCATGCTGCATAAACTTCCTTCCCTGGCCTTCTCCAGCTCTATCATTCTTTTTGCTGCTGTCCAGGGTGCAGCTGTCAGGGGCAGGAAGCCCCAGACCCTGCTTCTCACATCCAGACTGATCAAGGTCAGGAAAAGGGTAGCCAGTACCTGCTGCCTCCCAAACCCTCCACATCAGAACAAATGAGTCCCCAGATAGCCCTGTGAGCTCTCAAACACAGAAACAGACTGAGAAGTTGGTGTAGGGAGGTAAAAGCCGTCTTAGACAAGGACATGAGGTTATGGCCCTCCCAGAGATGGACAAAGACTGAGAAAGAGGCAGGGGAAGCCCAGGTGAGCAGTCCAGAACACAAAAACTGCAGTGGGTAATTGAGGAGATGAGGTTTCTTGTGGAAGGAAGCTTCAAGGGATAAAATGGATATGCCTGAATATTGCAGTGTTATATTGCAATGTTATTTCAAATAATTAATTAAAAATGTGATTAGATTATCTAAGTAATCTACATTATTTATACAACCTGTTCATCACTCTTAATTTCCAAGGACTTGCAGACTCAGATTAGAAATTGGATTTAATTTTTTTCTTAATAAATTTTGCTTTCATTTGGGATGCAGAACTAGAGAATGTATGAAAGTGTCACAGGAGACTTAAAGCAGATGAAGTAATATAAGTTCCCATCAACATGCAGTTGAGAAAAAAAAATCATGTTGTTTTTCCCCAAGTCTCTAAATGCCACTTTTGGAGCCCTCTCATAGTGAGATTAGGAGAAACTGATGCTGAAACTGTAACTGAAAGGAAAATTTTGTGAGCAGCTTTGGAGGAAAAGGATAGCACAGCTATGCCAAGTGCAGAGAGACTAAGCCACAGAGAGCTCCATGAAATCCAAGAGAGTCACCTTAAATCTAACTTCTCATCAAAATGTTTCACATAAATGAACCACCACGGCTTCTGAAGGGCAAAAAATATCACCATTCAGGAGGGCTGGGTTTGCACCATGAAAGGTGAACTGGAACTGAACTTTCCCACGCTGAAGAAAATGCTTACATCCTGCCTTGCCAGTTTTAGAGAAAGAAGTCAGCTATGACATTTGGATGTAAAACCAAAATTCTTGAGTCAGGGCTTCTCTAGTCCAAGGCCTTTATTGGAACCCATTTCTGCAACTCATGTGGCAAACCAGCCTCTGCAAGGATCACCAAGGACAGATTCTGCAAGGTGTCTTCAACTCCCCATCAATCTGAGGTGCAACCAGTGGGACATAGAGACAGCACCCTGCAGGACTTGACCCAGCTTCAGAAAATAGAGAACCAAAGGTATAAAACTACACTTAGCTGGATTCCCTTTTGCAGTTTCAAAACCCTAAGGAATGTGTCATTGGAGAAATGGAATAATTATTACAGTACAGAACTGTTAAAAGTGAAAATGTCCTCTATTCCCCTCTGATGTTGAAAGAAGAATCATTAATTCAAAGGCATGCAAAAATTCATGGAATTTAAAACACCAAGCGAATGTAGTCTAGTCTTGTCAGATACAGGGTGCCTCTTGTAAGACATTTCCTAGCTTGACCAACCACAGTGGAGCCCCCACAACTTTTTCAGATCTCCTCTACAGGGTTAGTTAGATTATCCTCAAATACAGCAAAATAATTAAACCACACCAATTAAAATGGATGTGAACTTCAAGGGCTCTTCTCTAAAGCATTGCTCTCTAACTAACTCATTCTAACTAATTCATTGCTCTCTAACTAACTCATTCCAAGCCATGCAGAACCTAAAAGTAACATATCCCAGAAAGTCAGCCGTGCCCTGGGCTGCACCAAAAAACCCACAGCTGGCAGGTCTAGGGAGTGGTGCCTCCCTTTCACTCTGCTCCCATGGGACCCCAGCTGGATACAGCTCTGGGGCTTCCAGCATCAGAAGGCATGGACTGGTCGGAGCAAGTACAGGGGAGGCCCCAAAGATGATCAGAGGGATGGAGCACCTCTCCTATGAAGGCTGAAAGAGTTGGGATAAAAGAAGATTCCAGGAAGACCTCAGAGCCTCTTCCAGTGCCTAAAGGACTACAAGAGGGTTGGAGAAGGACTTTTTGCAAGGGTATGGAGTAACAGGACAAGAGAGAACGACTTTAAACTGAGAGAGGGTGGGGGGTTTAGATAACATACTAAGAAGAAATTCTTCTACTGTGAGGGCAGTGAGGCATCATGACAGGTTGCCCAGGAGGAGCAGTGAATGCCCCATGCATTCCAGGGAATGTATAAAGCCAAGCTGGATGAGCTTTGAGCAACCTGGTCTAGTGGAAGATGCCTCTACCCATAGCAACAGTGGGCAGTGGAACTTTAGACCTTTAAGGCCCTTTCCAAACCACACCATTCTACAAAATGTGTATTTTTCCTTTGGACATAAGGTCAGACATACAGTTATGAGACTGTTGCCCTGTAATTAGCAAAACTTTCAGCAAACTAACATAGTTTTCAAGATTTCACCCACTCACTGAACTGGTACCTCTTCAGCACCATCCCAATTGGACAATGGCCATTTGTGGTGACACCAGACTTTTCCCTTCAGCCCTTATAGATACACATCTCACAAATGCTGCTGTAATTTATAATTTTTAATATAATTTATGATTTTTATTAAGTGCATGATTGGCATGAATAGAATGAGAACTGCTGAAACAGAACTCTTTCCTAGAACTTTCTGAATTCAGCAAATATTACAAATACTCCATTTCCATTGGGACAACCATGCTTGCAATTTGAGTTACAAGTTTAGTGCTCACCTCGTAATGACGATTAAACCCATTAATTATGCTTTGGACTCCAATTGGCTATTAATTAATCTATTTCTCAGACCTTGTTTGTCTGTCTAATTTCAGCCTTGCAAGGACAATTGGTGAAAGGGCAAGGTCTGAGTGAGCTGCCTCAGCCACTGCTTAGCAGTGGGGTGTGAAGCTTAGCCCAGGCTGGCCCTCCAAATATTTGTACTTCTCAGGAAGCATTTCCAGCTGCTGTTGTGCTCCACAGCTTTTGTGATTGTAGCTTGGACTTGCCTCATTTCCACACCTCTCATCAGCGTAAGCTGTGCCCTGAGCTCACAGAAATTCAGGAGTTTAGTCCAGCTTTGGTCTTGGCTTCAGAAGGCAAGGCTGGAAGAGGTCAGTGAATTGCGGGCTTGGCACATAAAAAGCAGCAGACAATTTTTGACTTCTGTTTCTCAAAGACCAAGTTCTTTGGCACAGATGTCCTTCCTGCTGATATTGTGGACAAAACTGATATTCCTGCACCTTTTGGTTTTGTTTGGGCTTTTTTTTCAGCTGCCCCTTCAAAATTTCCTTTCTTTTCAGCTCAGGCCCACAGCTGCTATGGTTGCACTTAGAAATTAGCCCCATGACCAAAGTCCTGAAAGCACCATTTACTGTAGTAGAGGCTTGTCACTGGAGACCAGCCACAACTACTGATTCTGAGGAGCACCTGATTCCCTCTAAGAGGCTCCCCCACTATTTTCTAATTAAATTTTCTGCTACACCTCACTAAATTTCCACTAGGCCTCGCTGAACAAGACAACACAACAAGAATGAAGATAACACTGTGAAAGCATAAAACAACAGCAGAGTTTTCTCTAAGAGACAGCCACATAACAGACATGGATCATATTAGATGTCAATTTGCATTTACAATTTTTTTTTTCAAGGAACTTTCATGCTCATGTCTTTGGTTAACTCTTTGTAACTCCCTGGCTTGCTGAGGAATTGTGTAGAGCACAAGTTGGCCCAAACCCTGCCAGGGGCCATTGCAACACTGAGAACAGAAATACTGATCAGAGCTGTGCCGTTTCCTGATAAATAGAAGCCCTGTGACACGTTTTCCCCCTTAGAAAATGCCTACCCTTTATTCACCCAGGGTTGCTTCAATAAAGTTAAAAGGTTACTGGTAAAACTCAGCTTTTTCTGGAACATTATTGGTCATGTTGGAAGCCTGCTTGTGAGGGAACCTCTTCCTTCAAGTATCTCCAATTACCACATTTTGATTCCCATCACAGATCAGACTGAGAGCAGGAGCCCAGTTCCTTTCAGCCAAACAAAACTGAGATTCCTGCCTGTGGTCAATCCCAAGTCCAAAGCCTGCAGAGTGGACAGCTTGAACCTTGGCACCAGCTGGTTGGCTCTGTAGATCTGTTCCTGTAAGGTTGCACTACTCACAAGCATAGATGAAGCCTCCCTGTGCAGGACTCTCCCATTAAACCCTTTTAAAGGGATTTAAGGTACTCAGGGCCCTGGGACTGATGTCACCCCAGTGAGAGCACTGTAACTGCATGGATTATCAGACTCCAAGAGCTGGAAGTCATTTAGTCTCTCCAAGCAAGTGAAGGACCACTCTGGATGAAGTCTGCAGTGCCCTCTAGTCTCACTCTCTCTTCATAACTGAGTAGGTTCAATTCCTCTGTGGCTACAGCTGGTTCCACACCAGACCAAAAGGTTACTGCTGGTCTTCAGCAGAACTTCCCTGACTGTAAATGAGCAAGTTCCCCTGTTATCAGAGACAACTGCAGCCCAGGCTGCAAACTCTGCACTTGGCTGGTTATAACTTGCTCCAGCACTTTGTCTTGCAAAGTAAAGACAGATAACTCTCTAGTGGTCACTTTTAAATAAGCTCAGGACTGGACTGCAGTGATTCACATGATCAGTGTTATAAACAATGTGCAGTGTTTTCTGGGCGGTGAGGTGAAGGGAGAGTTGCAAACACACACAGCACTTTCAAGTCTGCATGCCTTAAATTGACTTTAGATTTCCTCGCTCCTACAGTACATATTTTCAGAACGCTTGGATCTGATTCAGCTCGAACAAAACAGTTTCGCTGCTCTGAGACCAGAGGAATACAGTGGTGAATCAGGCCCTTTATTTCCCTCCAATGGCTCACTATCAGGCCCACTGCAAACTACCTATTGAAAGCATGACAGCCAGCACTATGCTCTATAGTGAGCGTTTGGAGTATCATGCCCTGAGTATAGGCCATATGAAGAGGTCTTTTGTTCAGGAAAGCAAACTGTACAGTGTTTAGTAAGCCACACTCCAAATATAGGATCGATAAAGCGCGGCTAAAATCAACTATTGCCTCAACAGGCATTCACAGATTTTCTCTGAATTAAGCACGCTTGAATCTTAGGGCCACAATGCCTTCACTCAGCTCTTTCACAAACAGTTCATGCAGAAATAGAGTAGGCTAGGACCTGGTATCAGGCAATGCGCAAGAACTTGAGGCTCCAAGTGGGGAGGGAAAAAAAAAAAAAGAAAATAAAAATAAACCATATGGAATCCACACTCAGATGCCTTTAAAACAACCACAAACATTCTTGCTGCCTCAAGCTGCAAATGTCGTGAAACAATTACTGGGCTGGGGGACTTCAAAGGTTCACTGAGAGCAGCAGTTTTATTTTTCAATCAAACACAGGAATAGGGCTTTTTTCCCTCCCTCCCTCTCTTGCTCTCCCCTTTTTTTTCTCTGAATGAAACAGCGTCCAGGCTTTCTGATTTCAAAAACCCTGTTCGGCTTCGCTTGACCACTCCATAACCTTAGGAGAAGCTCAAAAACTTCAAAACAAAACTGTGAGTCATACTGAATGAAAAGGACATTCTTATATTTCATTAAGATTGAAAACTGCTGCATTCCTTGTTTGTAAAATTTACATGAATGATTCTTTAAGAGCTTGCAGCTGAATGCTGCGCAAAGCTTGAACTACCATAAATTCCTGTTTATTTAATCATTGATTGTAGAAGGTAACTCACAGTCATTTGCAGGGGTTTGGGGATTCACAATTCACTGTGCACAGAAACAACTAGACTACTTCTTGCCACTGCTAACCTATTTATACTTCCCCCCCACTACTTTTTGAAGCATCTATGCACTTTTATTTCATGTTTTCATTTCAGGAAGGCAACAGTTTAACCTCACTTTCCTTGCAGGGGCTTTTGCAAAGGCTGCACTGTTGCTTACCCCAAGCATTAGCTCACTAGTAGAAGGAGCTGTGCTTAACATGGTGTTTTCAGATGGTTGAAAGCACAGGGCATGTTTGGCAGAGCAGATGTATGGCCAGCAGCCCCAACTCTACAGCATTTAAGGAGCACACCTCCCACCACCTGGAGAATCCATGCTGCTCCAAGAGGCCGGATCCCCAAGGGGTTCAAGTTGGCACTGACCCCTCTGCAGAGAGTCATGCACACAAAAATCATGCAGAAATAACATGCTGCCCCCTTTGAAGAGAACGGAGTCAAATTGTTAAAAATGAAACTGACTCATTGTAGAAACAGTGGTCACTGGAATGGCATCTCCACAACTGCTGCGGTAAGAGAGGAAGCTGCCTGACCACAACTGCCTTTGTGCTTATTCTAGCTGTTTAAGTTCTAAAAACCACAAAACCCCATTTGAAATTCCACTGTATAGCAAGGTTTGTGTAATGAGGTTACAATTCATAATAGGATCATTGAAAACTGAAACAAGCATCATTAATATGTGGACTGCCTGCAACGAGCTGGCAGCAGCATGATGATGTCATTTTAAATTAAAAGTCTGTCCCTGTTTGATACGCTGAAAAAAAGAGTGCAAATCAGGGAATATGCACTGATCCCATCCATAGGGAAGGACTGTCAAGCAGCACAGTGGTATCACAGAGCACCCTGCGAGCCATATGGCATGACTTTAATGGAACTAATTCCCACATACTCTGTTTGTGTCACGCGTATCAGGATTCTGGTCCTACACGGAAAAGACATTAGTCAGGAAGAGGAGGAGGGGAGGCTCAGTGATACCCAGCATGGTATCCTTTGTCATGTGCCACGCTGTAAATGCTACTGCAGCACTGCTGAGACCAAGAGGAAATGGGCTGCAGGTTCATGGAAGTGGGCAGACCCTTCACTCCCTAAAGTCAGTGACTAACCCCATTTACAGCAATTGAAGTCCAGGCCTTTTAGCAGAGGTGACCAACCAGCCCTGTGAAATATCAATTTTAAATGGCTGGTGCTTGTAGAGCCATTTATTCATCCAGTATTGCACTTTCACCCAAGACTGAGTGACACAGAAACTAAGAGATGCTCATTCACAAAACCTTTCCCTAGCCAGCACTGTTTATTCCTTTTCAGCCTCTTGTGCTTTCCTTAAGGCAATTAAACCAACTTTGGACTTCAGTACAAGGAAGATACACTCCTGTGAATGTCAGTGTCTGCTGAACACGCTGTCCACCTCCCAAACATTGGCACCAAGGACCCAGTCAGCCCATTCTCAGTTCTCTGAACAACCTTTTTGGCTCATCTTACTCAGCTGGGCAAGAACTATAAGATGTTGGTAGTAATGAAGCTGGAAATTACTTGTATGAAAGTAGCAGAAGAAAGATGACCAAGAAAACATTTACACTTCACTTAACCACCATCTTCATGTCCTACAAAGTTTTTGGAGGCAATTTTGCTATTCATTTACAAGTTCACTGTTGGGTTTCTCCTCCCTTAAACTACTGGGTTTGGGTCCAAGTCATGAAGACTGTTACACCAAGCTGGTCTGCAGACCTCCACTAAACCAGCAAAATTTGTTTTCCTTTTTAATATTTCTGTGTAAAGTTTGATGTAAGGGTATATATGGATCTTTGAAACAGATTATGTTGATCATGAGTGTAAAAGAAATTTGGAGATCATTAGCATAAAATTTTGGCATTAGGTCTTAGTTTCATAGAATGCTGCTCTCACTTAGAATATGCCTTGCCATTATCATCAGGGAAATTCATTTGGACTAGTACTTTTATTTCACCCAGTACTTTAGCTGCCCAGATGGTTCTATACAAAAAGAAAGAATGGAGAAATCTATGTGCTGTCCCAGGTATCTGCAGGCCTGCAAAAACCTTCCTCGATTTATAATGAAAATTAGAGAGATGTTCAAAAGGTTTCAGCTTTATCCTAGCCGGAGAATGCTCAGCATAAAACACCTGGAACAATTGTTCTCTCTGAGCACAATCCTATAGGATTCCTTCTTGGGATACACAAAGAGGCAGGACCTGTCTCTGACTGCAGCACCTCCTCTCCTAGAGTCCCGAGTGTGGGTTCATGTGGCTGCAAGCACACACATGTGTGTGAAAGGGAGCGAGTGCTCCAACCAACTTTCTAAACCAGTGGGAGGGAAGGATTACCACAGCATTGGACCCCACATGTTTAATTTTCACACAGACTTAACATGAGATAAGCTACAGCAGCAGACCCAAGATAGTGGTTTTCCTATTCTTATTGACCCCCATCACTTTAAGCCTTTTGAGTGCTGTACTCCAGAGAGAATATTTAAATTCTGCTTGGAGAGTGTTTCTTGTAGTACCGAGTGCAGTGTGCTTTTTGAAGAAATAGTATTTCCTTCTTGGACCACAATGAGCAAGTCCAAGGTCAGAAAAATCACATGTGGTAGAACAGGTTGCAGTGTGAAGGTCACACAGATTTTTGCTTTTTAGCTCAAGGACCTTGGCAATTTGTCAGGGAATACAGAGCCTATCCTCTCATGTTAATAATTGATGTAATTCCATATACTCATTACTGTGAAGCCAAAATTCATCAGCTAAAAAAATTATAACCTACCTATCCTATAAAAGACAGATCATTACTCATACAAACTGAATTACAGCCAGATGAACAACCAAGAGAATATTCAAATTTGTTCTCTTGTGTGGAAAAAACATTGGAGATAGGAAAAGTAAATGTAAAGCTTTTCTCAGTGAATGTTAACCTATAAATAAAGCACTGAAGATCCCCAACATCAGTATAAATTTTCCCACCCTGTTCATTCTCGCCTTACCTTGGAGGCATATTAAGAGCTGGGATGTTTCTGCCCAATACCCTTTTTGTGTGCTTCACAGCTAGAAAGTGAAAGGCTCAGCAGGTTAAATACCAGCAGAGTAAAGTATTTTATTCAGATATCAGTTGCAAAGATCGGGGGAGGAGGGGGAACGCAGTGAGGCCTTTCAGCCTGCAGTGCCATGGAAGAAGAAAAACGAGACAGCAGAAGTGTGTGGTAACACAAAAAGAATGTTATCTCAGTGGAGGAGAAAATACTTTCAAATGCATAATTGCAAACACATACCCTCAGCAGCTAACCCAGAGCCCTCTCAGACTACACAGCTAAAAGTTTGGAAAGTGGCCAAAGTATCAGTTTTATTTGAGAGATCAAAGTGATGAAAGAGAGAGAAAGAATAGCATCAAATATGATTGATAAAAAGTATTGCTTTCTTCAATTGGTTTCTGCTCCCCCTCCCTTTTCCACCTCATTCTTCTCCCAAGCTAAGAAAAATGCCAGATCTGTGGTCCATCCAGTAACACATGCTTGCATGTGAGATGTGCCTATAGGAAAACACCTGTTCACTGCACATACCTGCCTAAACCCTTGATGGCCACGAGGTTCCTACAGATTCACTGCAGGTAGGGGCAAACAGCCCCTACCTGCAGTGCAATCCTTTGTCACCCTGCACGGAGGGCACACACAGGCATTGTCCCAGATGTTGATATTTGGTTACTCTGCACAGCCTCCCTGGTACTGCTGAGCATCCAGGCAATCCCCACGTGGATTTCCAGGGACTCTGACCTGAGAGCGTCGCTGCTACTGGTCCATAATTATCCTCCCTCCCCTCTATTGTGCTCACTGTCTCTATATAAACACACCAAGAAAGATAAAAGGTTTATGATGGCAACACAGTTGAGTTTATTGTTCCTTTCACACACGTAGATGTTACCTCAAGAATGAAGACCTTGGAACTAAAGGGGCACTTTCACATGTGATGAGCTCAAACCCCTACTAAATCCTCACAGGAATTGTGTCTGACAGGCAGGGACTAGGCCATGCTTAGGCCCATGAATTTAACAACATTATACAGGCCAGGACCTGCAAAAAATGTACACAGTAACTTTATATGTGCACACGTGTTGCAAAATCAGTTCTTTGCATCAGGATCTTGCAGCCCATGGGGATGACATTTACTAGAACCACTTACATGAGCAAGAGTTTATTGCAGGAATAAAAGGCAGATCATGCCACAGGAATGCTGAGAAAGAAGCTTGTGGAGGTTGCTGGTGAGTAATGAAATAGGGGGAGGAAAAATTGAAAAGGTATTGATTCCAAAGCAATACTGAGAAAATGAGAAATTTTGCAGAGAAGGAACAAGGCAGGTCTGAGCCATGACAGATATTAGGCAGTGAAAAGAGCAGAGGGAGACCACAGCAGATGGAAAAGCAAAGAAATAGGCCTGAGATGATTTGCAAAAGAACTAGATATTATCAGAGCTAGAGCAAGATGTTGTAGGTCTTTCCATGCTAAAGATGAGAAAAAAAAAATCACAATAATTCAAGAGGGAGACAGGCATGATGATGAAATTGGCCATTAAAGCAGACCAAGAAGATACATGAGACCAGGTAGGATATGACCAGGTAATAAATATTTTTGCAACAAGCAGAGAGGGTGGGGGCTTTGTTAAGGAAGGAAAAATGATCCACAATAGTGAATTTGAACAACACCCTTATGGATTTGATAACCTCAAACTTAACAAGATGTGGTGGGGAGCCTGGTTCATTAATCATTCAGCCATCTAGCTAATCCTGCATCCAATATCTCAAAGGCTGCAACAATCAGATGCTGTCTTGGCAAGCCTGAACCACTGGACAAACAGCAGATTAGGGGTACATGATAAATGCATCACACCACATAACTCTGCAAGGAAAACAGGAGACAGAGGTGTGAGGAAATATGGGATGATTTGAGCCACAAGATAAACCTGTCCCTTAAAAGGGGAAAATACTGCAAGGAGGATGACGAACAGGAATGTGGGCAAAAGGGAAGGGAAACTGTAATGTGGGTAACATGTATGTGGTTAGGAAAGATGCAGAAGGCTGAGATAAAAGGAAAAGGGCAGACACACCATAGAGGAGAAGGACAAGAGAAAGTGTAAAATTGTGGGGTTTTTAAACACATATAACCATGGCAGGACCAGATCAGGTGCACTGTGAAAGGAGGAGAATGGGCAACTGTTCAAACCACTCTCTGTTCCTAATCTGACGGATGGCAGCTCTTCCTTTCTTCCTCTGCCCACAACACAGAATTGTTCCCCAGCTCTCCCCACCCTTCATCCATCCACCTGTACTGGGGTGCATCAAGATTTGTAAGTAACCTGGCAAATCAAGCGTTTCCCAGGATGAAAGTACACAGAAAACCATGAAGGAGTGCAGCCATCACTTTGGGGTGAACGCAGCCAATGTCACTGTTTCCTCTCTTAGTCCCTGGGTTGTTTAAGCAACATCCTTTCATTCCCCAGCACTAATTAGTGCTCATAACATGCCATGAGATACACAAACAATTAGTATTACCGCCATTTTACAGGGAAGAAAATTAAGACTAATAGATTAAACAATTTAGCTACACCGCAGGGAAGGTTAATTCCCAAAGCAGGGATTTAGACAAAATGAGTTCTGAACACTGTTCTCTGACCTCAGCAATTGATAATTTTGCTGTTCCTACATGAGCTCCTCAAAGCAAGACAGACAGCTGCCATCAGACTTTAGGTCTGTTGCTGTTCTTTGTTCATTTTACACCTTATGGTTACACAGAATCAATTATTGACATGCCTGTGATCTGCACAACTCTCAGTAGACCAATACTTTTTTTTTCCTGAAAATCAGGCTTGAATTGCAAAATCTACCAGGTGTTTTTAAAATTAATAGAGAAGAAAGAAAGAAACAAAAGAAACAACAGCAAATACGAGGAAAGTAGCAAGTATCATACTGAAACTCAATGAGAAAGGTTAAATGCACAGAAAGAATAATGCAAGCAGAACCACACAAGGAAGTGCAAGGCTGTGAGCTACAGGGAAATCTAAACTAACAGAGATTGCAGCACATGTACACCTAGCAGCCCCAGGTCAGGATGCCACACACCCTCAGCTCCCCTCAGAGCTGCTGGCCCTGCTGGTTTCAAAGTCTAGCAACTGCAGCTACCACCCAATGACGTCTGTAAAGCTCACAGCAGCACCAGTGCTCACCACGTCCACACCATCCCAGCCCAACAAGCAACTGCTGCACCCAGGGAGGCGTGGGGAGAAGTCAGAGCAGCAAGAAGCACATAATGACAGCTAAACTGCAACTGGATTTGGCTGCCTGTGGGGTTCTGGTCAAGCAGAGGATGCCTAGCATCTCCACAAGCTTTTCCTACAGTTGCTCTCACTGGTTGTCATGTGCCTTCCTTACTCAACAAAAAGCATGGGGAAAATGAGATTAATTTGCCTGCAAATATGAGAGGAGGCTGCAGACAGAACATGGGACAATACAGTCCCTGCACAAGCCAACCTAACTGACAGGGAGATTGAAACAGAAGCCCTACCTCATTTTGAAAATGGTTTGGATGGCTGTAAATAAACAGCAGAGGCTGCAGCAGCCTTAAAATTCAGGATATGCACTGTCTGTCCTTTTCCTTTAGACCTGAACCCTCATTTAGGACACTCTAATAATAAATTATTATTAGAACTATTTTTAGGAGCTCCCTAAATAACTACTTATCCAAAGGTCTCCTACTTTTTTCATCCCATTCTAGTCCTCTTTTGACACATTAAGTGCTCACTTTTTGGCTCTGCAGTCTATGGCATCCTTCTAAATTCTGTGGCAAAAATTGGGCTAACAGTGTCCCAAACCCACCTCACATTCCTGGCATGAAGGGCCTTCACATAACACCTCCAAAATAGTAGCAAAGGTACAACCAAAAGCTTTTGATTAAATCAGGTATTCAGTAAGCATTCCACTCATCTGTGCAGGAAAACTAAGCATCAGAATAGTGTGGAAGAAAGCATTACATTTTTGGAGGGGTCTCTTTGGGGCTTGTTGTTCTAAAGAATCAGTGACTGATAGGGAGTAGGTGGCTGAAAACAGGCAAATCTTTATGCAGCAATTCACAGCCAACCAAGAGATGCCATGGTTGAATTAAACCATCATTTTCAGGTTGCCTTTCTTTTTTGCTCATTATTTTTGAATGCTCATTATTTTGTCTGGCAGTTACTATAGCAGCAAAACATTCTCTCTAAACCTAAAACAAAAAAAAAAAAAAAAAGAAAGAAAAAGAAAAAAAATCAAAAAGAAAAAGAAAAAGGAATGGCACGTGTAACAATGATTCAGCAGAGGCTGGTGGTGTGAGCTTTCAGCTAAATATCCTGTGAGATACTTTGTTGGCTAAACCTAAGATTATTATGGTAGAAAGATAAATAGTACTCATGCTGCTTCTGGGAGATTTTTCTGCCTCTTATTGAGATGATATGCACATGATCACAGGTTGGTAACTGCCCATGAAACACATGCTGGTGAACACTGAGATCTATCATTTTCTCTGAAAGGAAAAAAAGTCACCCAATAATTTTATAAATAACCAGGAAGCAGATTTGTGCACTTAAAAGAGATCAGCAACAGCCTCTGCACCTCAGAGTTGATTCCAGGTGATGTTTCAGGCACATAAAGTCCAGTAAAGTTGACCCCAACCTAAAGAACACAAGATCATTTACTCCTTGAATAATAGACAGGGGAGATTGAAACAGAAGTCCTACCTCATTTTGAAAATGGTTTGGATGGCTGTAAATAAACAGCAGAGGCTGCAGCAGCCTTAAAACTCAGGATTATGCACTTTTCCTTTAGACCTGAACCCTCATTTAGGATGCTCCAATAAATTATTATTAGGATTATTTTTAGGAGCTCCCTAAATAAAGGTCTCCTAATTTTTTTTTCATCCCATTCTAGCCCTCTTTTGACACATTAATAACAATATTGCTTTTCGAACTGTGCAAGAGGAAAGTCCATTGCAGATGGATTGCAGACACTCATTTATGTAAGAAATTAACTCAATTTGGAACTGTCAGCTCAACTCAGTCAAAGTAGAAGCAACATATAATAGCAAAATTCTACCTGGGTAAATTAAAAAAAAATTTATAAATTTAAGAATCTATGGGGCTTTAGTGATCATTCTTGCAAAGAACTTTAACAAGGGCAGGGCTTTGCTCACAAATACTTGCCACCGTCTTAATAAATGCCCAAAAGTTTGTGGATCAGCCACAGGTGCAAATATCCAAACAGACAGCTACCAACCAGGCACTAACAAATTGGTATAAATTACCATCTAGTCAGAGAATAAATAATAGGAAAAAATGTGCAAAATGAATCTCTCGCAAGGTACAGTTGCTCTGTGATGGTGTAGCCACCCAGATACTTCACCTACACTAGGGGTGCTAAGTGCCTGGAGAAAGTGCTCTAGTGTTGACTGAGCATTCCAAAAGGGTTTCACTGGAAAGCCAGCTCTGCTGAGCGTTTATTTTCACAAGAACTGTAGAGGCACTTTGGGCCAATCCTCTTAAAAATGCTCAGACATTCTAGAATTGACAAAAATTTCCACAACTTGGTCCCCCAGCAGCAGCTCCGGCCTTTGGGATGCATTAACATTTCAAATTGCCCTCATTACATTGAAATGCCCTCCTGTGAATTAACACACTGAGATGGGAATCACGCCACTGACATTTCACGTGTGTTTTCCTAATGAAGCCACAGTTGCAATTCAAGCCTTCAAGTCTTCGTCAGCTCAAGAAGAAAATAGAAAAAAAGTGAAAATAAAAAAAAAAATCTCTGAGCAGCTTCATGTTGGTTTTCTTCAAAACCCAGGAATGTTTGAGATGTCTTCCCAAGAAAAGAAATAAAATAAAAAGAAGGAGCTCCTTGGAATAAACAATCTGTGAAGGGGGAGGAACAAGTGTCTTGGGCAGAAAGAGAACTCCATGTAGCTGAGATGAAAAAAATGTGTCCTGTGAAACAGGAGGGAAAGGGGAGGGGGGCAGCGGAGAGGGCAGCAGACGATTCTGACTTGCTCGCTCTTTCCAGGCTTTGTATTTATTTCTGTCATGGATCTGAAAAGGCAGGCAGCAGACTTTGTAGAAGTGCCTTATGAAATGGGGTAAATAATGGACCCCAGATGCCCTTGTTTCCTTCATTATTTAGTCTAGGCCTTCAAAGCTGTTTTGCAGTGTGAGGTATCAGGGGGAGGTAGAGGGCTCTGTTAACAAGATTTCAATGAGCTTTGGAAGCAGGTCCAGGGAAGCTGCTGGAAGTGTTTCAGACATACAGTACTTTTGTGCTTTTCTGACCCGTATGCAGTGAGAAAACACAGGACAGAGGGTGCCCTGATTTTGAAGAAAACACCATCTAAACAATATGTAAACAACAGCAATGCTTTTGTGTGCACGTGATCCCTTCAATTCAGCATTCTCAAAGCATCTAAAATATATTGAAGCAGAAAGTTCAAGAACATTGCTTCAAACTGCAGCTCAGATAATTTAGACTATGTGTAGAAAGAAAGAAAGAAAGAAAGAAAGAAAGAAAGAAAGAAAGAAAGAAAGAAAGAAAGAAAGAAAGAAAAGCAAAGCAGCACAGTAAGAAACTGGCCAGCCTATGAAAATAGGGGTTTGAACTCCTCATTTCCCTGGTCCTTCCTTCCCCATAAGGCAAAATTTCCTGTCCACTTAGCAACAAACTGCATTTTGCTTTTGCTTTGAGACCCACCCTAAACATTTCTCTGTGCATATTTCTGAGATTCTTCATGATTCATTCTCAACCAGGAGCCACGTGAACCCAACTGTCACATTCAAACCCTTCCATTTTTTTGGATGAGTTTAGCAGTAATTTAAATCTAAAGTCCATAGACCACATCCATTCCCAGTAAGTGTCCTTTCCCTGTGCTTTCTCGCTTTTTGTGATATTTAAAAGCCATCCCCCCCCCCCCCCCAAAAAAAAGAAAAAAAAGAAGAGAAAAAAGGATGTCTCAAGTTGCCATTCTTTCAGCTCTTGCCCTCCCTATTGTTGACAGCAGCCGTTCTATATTTACTCTAGCAGCATTGCATCCTGTGCGTGGGGATGGCTCTGCGCGCTCAGATGTTTCCGAGTCACCCCGGGCAGGAGGATGCATTGTGCGCCGCATCCTTTCCTTCATCCTGCCTCACCTTAAAAAAACACAATGGCACCACCTAAAGGGCACATCATGCACAGAGGGAGCCTCGCTCGAGGCATTTCCCCCTCCCGTGTGTGCACCAACATTTTTGGCAACGCTGAGCCCTGCGGTGGCAATATTCATTTTCTCAGGAGCTGGCACGGCACAGAGCTTATTCACATCATGCATACAGGAAGAGACATCCACATTTTTATAGCTCCTCTGATAAGGCTGTAACAGAAAGGACAACTGTTAAAGCAGCTGCCCCTTTTTTGTGCATTCAACATGAATGTAGCAGGTATGCCTAACAACAATTTGAGCAGTTTTAGGGAAGATTAAATATAGGAAGGAAGTTTCTTGCAAAGAGAATGGTAAGTTATACTGCTCCATATAAATCTCTAAGAAAAAAAAAATGTGTCAGAATACAAGAAATTAAAAGGAAGAAGGGATAGGAGATCCTTTCATTCCATTGTGTCTAGGTAATACAGCAGCATGTATATTGCTATATGTCTTCCCATATGTTAGGCAATGGTCCTAATATCTCAGGAGAACAGGGGAGTTTTTAAGAACAAGTTGGACTTGTTCTCCTTTCTCAGCATCAGTCATAGCTTTCATAGTTCACTCTCTTAGACAACTTTTGTGAAAGCATGAAGTGCTTTCACAACTGAGGACAGGCATAACTTAGGCTCTTCCTAACAAACGTATGAGGGTATGATCATTTGAAATGTACATTTTTCCAAGGCAAAACCAAACTATTTCAAAGTTAATACAGGCAATAGCCTATTTGTGGTTTCAGTTCCATGTTGCATGTTCATCTGGGTTGCTCCATTTACATCAGCAAAATTGACAAGGAAAAAAGTATCTGGTCCTTTAAAACAACATTTGTATATAAATATAACAGAGAGAGACCAAGTTATGAATGGCAACTAGTTTTCAAACTCTTATTACAGTGAACATACAACACTGCTCTGTTCTGTGCTTTGGTTTTAAAAGGGAAGACTAAGACACAATCAACTGACAAAGACTAAAGTTATTTTGAGAGGCATCAACTAGTTCCAAATGTTGCCAACAGACTCTGGAGATTTTCACTTGACAATCTGAAGTCTCTACCACAAGATAACTGCACAAAGCCTTTTGACTGCTTCAATTTGGTTACTAGTTGACAATATTGCATGAGAAAAACTGCTTCTTGATAGCTGAGGAGAGAGAGAAGCCAAAGACTGATTGAGAATAAAGAACAAACTACTTCCTACCCCCCAGGTCAGCACTGGGTGGGGAATGGCAGGCTGTAATTGCCTGTAATGCTGTTCATAAATAGAGACTTTGGTCTCACAGAGAGAAAAATGAGGAGGAAATACCTTTCAAGGCTTGTGTTTTAAACATTGTTTCCAGAAAAAAGTGAAAGCACAGCCTTTGAAAATCTTTAATATGCCAGTTGCCCAAGAAGGATGTGCTAGCCTTAAACACAGCCATCAGGGCCTGGATACTCAACAAAGCTCCATTGCCCACGTGCATTTCCAAATCAGATGACTAGATTTCCTGAAGCACTAGGCCTCCAGTAGAAGTTTTGATTATTTTGGCATTTCCTTTAGGACCTGAATTGGAAGTTGACAACAACTGCTGAGTGCTCAGCTCCTTGAAAAACCTGGCCTGGAGATTAATAGCTGTGCAGTGCTGAGCATACCAGCTGCCTTTTACTCAGTGTCTCTCATAATTTACAGTATCAATTGCTTGAGTCTAACACTTTTGGAAAGCTGAGCATGAGTTTTCCCACTTTGTAGGTGAAACAAACACAAAAGTACCTGGTCTAACAATAAATCTAGGGTAAGAGCCTCCACAGACTCTTCAGCCTCCTGTATTTTCATTAAACAGTACATGTCGAAAGGTGAATATTTTCAAAGACAGCAACAACCTAAAGACACACATAGATGAAAGATTCCCTACATGATTTTAAAGTTCTATGCTCACTCTCAAGGGAGACTCTTCGTTAATAACTCCAGCATTTAGGATTATTCTGACCCCTCAGTACATCCCTGTCTGAAAAGGACCTTAACATTATTAAATGGAAAAGTTAATGAAATATTTTGTGAAGGGTGTAGTAGGGGGAAAACCTGCCATATAGGTGGAAAATCAGGGGGCATCTTTTTGCAAAGCATGAAAAGGAACATGTCAAACCTCCTAAAGCTTCAGCTGTGTACTGCCACAGCCCAGAAAACCAATTCCAGCCACATCCCCCAAGCACGGTTTTCCTAACATTAAAGGGCAGCAAATAAACTGACAAAAACTTGTAAAGGAGACCATAAAAACATAATTTTCATTTCAACTGGAAATGAAGCAGATAGTTAATAAAAAATTGGTTACCTCAAAGGACCGGAATACCTGCCAATCTCTGTGTGGGATGGGCATTTTTGTGCCAGTGCATTATGCATCCATTACTGGCCTAAGTGGTTATAAAAGCCCATCAATTCCAATTGTCTTTTGAGCAATTTAGCTTAAGATCTCCCAATGAAACGGTCATCACCTTAGTGATATGCTCTTTAACTCTTTCTAATTGTCAACTAAGCAGCAGCTACACTGCCAGGATTTTCCTAAAGCCAATATTCTGTTAAAATTTGTAGGATTTCGATTAAGAATCCCAGGATTTGATTTTCAAGTTATGTCTTGGAGTGCACAATGTGCAGAGCTGACGCTGCAAGCATAGAGTTAGAAAAATAGCAAGGAATTAAAAAAAAAATAAAATGAGCTGCTCTAGTCACTGTGATCAAATGTTCAGAGAACAGCCTCAGAAATGTTTATTCTCCCAGATTAGATGGAATTCTAAGCAGTGTTTATTGAAGAGAAGAGATGGAGTGTGCTATGTGTTATTCTTGTTCCCTGTATCCGCCTTTCTCCTAAAAGTGCCAAGTAGCATGGCTGCAGGGATTATGGTGCTGAGGAAATCCTTGCCACTTTCCTTCTCTCTCTCTCTATTTAAACACGACAACTCTTGGCAGGCCTGGGTCACATTGTTTGTGTAGCCAGGACAAGAGGGTGGAATTCTGGAACACGTTCCACCCCACATTCCGGATTTTCCTATAACCTAGCCCCTTATTTTAAACACACGCCTCTGTGAATTACCTTTGTGCTGATACGCCATTTGAAAATCTGTTTCAAACACTCCTTGCAAATTAAAATCTGATTCAGCTCGAGCTCCAATCAAGGTATTTCTTCATGGTGAATGATCTATGAAAAAGGCAGTGCTTGGTTTTGCAGGAAAAATAACAAAAAAAATTAAGAGGGGAGTGTATGAAAGAGGAAGGACAAATGGCTCAGAATCAGCCAGGGCGTATGGTATTTCTCCCTCTGAATGAACAATTTTAATAACTGCCTATGTTGATTGCATAACAATTTATACAACTGGATTTTATTTCTTGTCTTGTCAGAGGACTGGCCTACCCTTTTGTGAGTGCAATTTGCATATCTATCTTTTATGCACCACCAAGTAACAGGCAAAAAAATTTCAACAATCATTTGGCTGACAATTGGATGTGTTAATTTGCAGCTAAAAAAAGTACAAAATGAAGGTCAAACTGAGGCAGTCAAAAATGTAGTCCCTGTTTTCTCTTATTCAGCTGATTGTTGCACAAAGATCAAGATTGCTCAATCTGTTGTGTGTACTTTCATCTCAATAAGTGCTTTCATTCATCATTCACAACTTGCTTCATTATGAAAGTTGAACTACATCTTTAACGCAAACCACACTTCCTTTGTCCTGAATGAAAGATCTGCCTGGGCACACGGGAGAACAGGCTCCTTGTTGATGCAATGTTATCACATGCACTGGGGCCAATATCTTACATCTCACAGCACAAACTGCCCATGGAGAACAAACTTCCCACATAGAAGAGACTACTCAAGCAGAGCATTTTTAATTAAATGTTGGAGGGAAAGGAGCTCTCTCTGTCTCTCTACCGGTGGCACCAATGGTTTAACAATCCATTTGTCACGAAAATGTTCCTGCATCTTCTTTCATGAAGTTGCTGATGCATATTAGGACCTGCACTCCCCTCCAGGCAGGGCCCTCCAGGATAGCATCTGCATACCCTATTAGAAACTCATTAACTGGCACTGTTCACATTTCCATGCCTAACATGTTCTTTTTAGTTTCTCTGTTCCTTTACTTCCTTTATAGTCACTGTCCTTTTAACTGCTTTTCCACCCTTAAATACTTGTTTGGAAAGGATATTGTGTTCTGTGTTCAGACACTCCCCAACTCTCTAAAGGAAAAAGTCAGAAACAATAACAAAACATGGAAGTTACAAGATACCACTTTTCTCGTCAGCTTATAACCATTTCAGGTACTGAAAGGCACCAAAATCAGGCTGTCAGACAGGAGGCAGAGCAGGAGAACAGGGAGGATGTTCGGAAAGGAATAACAAAGGAAAAAAAGACAAGAACCTACTTCTATTTGTAAAGGCAGGCATCTTCTGTGAGTATGAGGGCTGCCTAAAGAAGTTAGAATAAGTTCAAGAAATGCCTGTACTGTCCATATGTAGAGCATGGATTTCATCTCACTGGATTTCACAAGCCACTTCTGACAACTGAGATAAGATATGTCAACACTCTCTGCTTGTAGAGTTTTTCACTCTTTTATCACATCAAATGCATTTCATATCTTAGCAAAATCTCTCTTCTTCCCGTTCCTCTGCAAGTGTTTTTCTAAAGGTTAGCTGGAAGTGGTATTAAACACAGGACTGGGGAAGAGGGAGTGGGGAGGCACAATTTCAGGGTCCATTCTCAGGGTCTCCATCAGCCAGCCTGTTCTGGCTGATGAACCCAAAAAATGCCAGAGGCACTGAAGCACCCACTGCTCCCCAAGCTGGTGCTGCTTGGTTCCTGCCCATCCCAAGCCCCCTCCTGCACCGTGTCACAGCATGAATGCCAAGTGAGAGCCTGAGAAAACAAGTCACACGTGTAGTGCCATGCTGAATAATATCCCTGCGCCCCTCTTATCTCTCCTGCTCCTTTCTGCTGCTGAGAAACCATTAACACACTCAGGGCTCTGAGAGGGAGAACAACAGCAGACAGGAGGTGGATTTCAAGTGACCTCCTGAACTCTCCCAAGCTGACGATGAGCAGGCACTGGAGTAAACCTGAGGTCTTATCCAAGAGCAGCTTCAGAGCCACTGCCTGACCCAGCATATGCATATCCCAATTTTCCAGAGAGTTTCCATCCTCTCCCTGGCTTGGGTAAATCCAGTATTAGCAAGGTAGAGGATGGAAGGCAGCCCTGACCCTCACTTCCAAGCACAGAATGAGAGTAAACACTTTCCTGAAAAATAAAATAAAATTTTAAAAAAGGGGGAAAAAAAAAGGAAAAGAAAGGAAAAAAGAAGAAAGGAAAAAAAGAAGAAAGGAAAAAAAGAAGAAAGGAAAAAAAGGGAAGAAAGGAAAAAAGGGGAAAAAAGGGGGAAAAAGGGGAAAAAAGGGAAAAAAGGGAAAAAAGGAAAAAAAGGGAAAAAAGGGAAAAAAGGGAAAAAAGAGAAAAAAGGGGAAAAGGGAAAAAGGGGAAAAAGGGGAAAAAAAGAAAAAAGAAAGGAAGAAAAGAAAGAAAAAAGGAAAACAAAAGAAAAAAGGAAAAAAAGGGGGAAAAGGAAAAAAATAAAGGAAAAAAAAAAGGAGCTTAAGTTTCAGAAAGCAGAAAACACCCTGTAAATGAAGGAGGGAAAGGTAAAAGAAATGTTATTGAAAATTTGGAACTAACTCTAACAACCTGTAAAAGAAAACCTCTAATCAAATATGCACATTTACAAGATGAGGTCGTTATTAATTATCAACTTTTTGCAACTGAAACTACAAAAATTTTTGTCAAATCTTAATAATAAGTAAAAATCTTGGACATTTGAGCACCTCATCAGAGAGGGATCTTGGATAACATTAAGCTGTAAATAAAGCCCCAAATTCTAGCTAGCTTCCTTACCAAGTCTGAGATTTTCACAAAATGTGGATTTTCTTTAATTCCTCAGGATCAGTACACCCCAGGAACTTTCTATTTAATGGCTGACCAATTTATGATCTACTACAATTTTAATACACTTACATCAGAAACCTTCCAGCATTTTCAGAAATTCAAAAGACCCTCAACAACAGAAATATCATATGGTGTCTGCAGAAGATTGCCAGGGCTTAAAATGTTAAAAAAGTTTATTTTTTTCATGTCACTGGATATATTTTCAGTCCAGCAGCAATGGCACACTTCTAGTGCCATTGCCAATTCTAGCAAATTCTATATAAATGCAAAATATACCAAGTACACAGAAGCTAAGAATATTCCAACCCTTGACACACAGGTATGGTAGTTTTCTCATTAAGACTAGAATTATAAAATTGGCAGTTCCTATAAACAAGCATTTATCAAATAGGAATCTGTTTGTGTTGAGTAGGTTAAAGAATTTGAATTTAAATTTTCTGAATGTATATTTGTGTTTCCTCATGCATTTGACATCAATCTATAATTAAACTAATTTCAGTAATCAAATGGCAAGAACTATCATGTTTAAAAGAATTGCAAAAGCTGTGAAAGATTCATGATAGCAGAGTTAAATTAATTTTAATTAAGTCCTACATAAAGTCCCCTGCAAAGATTAATTTCAGTTATATACCCAAAGGTTACAGTCAATTTATATCCTATTTAAGTCATATTCCACAGCACATTTACAACCAGTCCTTTGCAGTGCTGATTTAAAATTAAACCAGACATTCAAGGACTTTTCATTTTAATTTAAAGAGCTAATGCTTTGGGAAAATGGTGGAATAACCACCACTGGAAGATTTTAAAAGCAAGAGACAAACATCTGCCAGGAACAATGGAGATATAATTGATCCCACCTTGGGGCAGAGGGATAGATTAGAAGATCTTTTGAGGTTTCTTCCAATCCTATGTTTCTTCATTTCCAAGGTGTGGAAATGGGAAAACAAAGAATCACAGAAAACAGCTGAACAACTGAAGGAAAAGTAATCGTATAATTGAGACCAAATTGTTAACTGATTGCAACTTCCATGTTACATTTGGATGGGAATTAGCAAGAGACAATAACACAGATTAACTGAGACAAGGGAAAAGATAAAAATGCCAGGGGAAACCAGAACTCCAAAAGCTGCTGTGGAATTGAAGGCAAATGTTTGCTTGCCACACATGCCCTGTGTGTCACCCCCCAGGAGCCTGCCCAGGGCTTGGCTTTGTCTGGAAACCACCTTGGATTTTTGGATCCCATTTCACCTGCCTCAGGAAAAGGGAAAACAAGCCACACATTTCCCAGCTAAATCTCCAAGGTGGGCACAGATGGGAGATGAGATTTAAGCACACAAAAAGTGTGTCTGCAAAGGGAGGGTCTCCATGCATCAATCAACCCCTCCTGCCTCAGTCATAGGGGAAGGTGTGAGGGCATCCTTTCAAAAATTAGCTTCTTCAGCCTGTTCTGCTCCTGCCTCCCTGCAGATCTAAAACAACAAAGCCTCCTTTCCCCCAGGAAGGGCAAGCCAAAAGCACTTCATGTGTCTAGAGCTCAGTTCTCAGGAATTATTTTTGGGTTATTTTCCTTTACTAAATTATTTGATAAGGTCATTGTGCAATCAGCTGGGACTGGAAATTCTTTCCCACTCCCTCCATTTGCAACCACAATGTATTGCAAGGGTTTCTAAGACTTGAAATTGTGTTGCTTGTAACTCAAAACAGTGAAGTTCATTAATTTTTAAGAGCAAGAAATTCAACACCCTATCTTGCTAATGCTGAAATTACTGTCCTAAGATCCCGACAGGAAGACAACCTTAAAAAAATGTTTCTTATTCTTAAAGTCAAAATCCTACAGTTATTTGATCCCATTTTGAGAGGGAGGTTATAAGAGGCAACCAGAAATATGCATTAAAAAGACACATTCAGAAATGCAGAATTTAATTCTTCCTTAGAGCAGCAAGGATATTAAGACATTTTTTCCATTTATTCCACACTATATTCAGAGTTCAAGGGGATGCAGAAACTCAAGGGAGTGTCCTTTAAGAATGAGAGCAGGCATTTAGTAGACAAATTCCTTTCCTGACTTGGCCATCAGATCCTCTGGGACAAATCATTTAACGTTATGAAACGTTAGCAATTAGAAAGCTAATGTGTTTACTCCCTAAGAACTACAAATGAAGAAAAAGAGTGAATAATCAATGACAAAAACTGTATGATAACAGGTAGCTATAGATCTGATATGACTTAAGTTTGGGAACCAACAGTTTTCTGCAGTCTTTGAGACCACAGAAAATGTGAGCAATTAAGGAGTGTGCAACAAATCTTACAAAGACAAGGTGACTGTGCAGAGTCCTACACATGTGGAGCTACTATGATGATGAAGAAGGGCTCAAAAGTGAGTTTTCCTGTTGGAAAATCAGTCTCACATTTCCCAGAAGGCCATTAAAATAGTTAGGTGGTAGCACAATGCCCACAGGTTTCCCTGTCAGATCTTCAGTCTGCCCCAAAGGCTACATTGAAAATTATGAGGATGATTGTGGCAGGGACTCTGGATCATCCAAAGTTCCTGTACCAAGAGCATCCTCTCATGGCTAAGGACGGCTTACACAGGTGCTGTAACGTAAAGAAACAGGGAATTAAAGCAATGCACTGTCTGCTTTTGGACTGTTCTTCACCATCATTTAGTCTCTCCTCACTGAAACAATTTGCCACCATTTTCCTTCTTTTGCCATAGTTACAACTATGGTATCTCCATTACTGTACCAAAGTTAAGAGTTATAAACAAAGGAAAAAGTCCCTATCAGGTGGCATTAGTCAATAAATACAGAAAAACCAAGAACAAAGCATCCATACTGCACTTAATCTCTCTCCCTGCCTATCTTCATTTATTTTAGCCTACCATTATTTGTACTCTTTCCATAGGAAGCAGGCACTGAGGCCTTGGAAGCAGAACACCTAGGCCATGGAAATATCAAAATCTCATCCAAAAAGTGAAGCTGGCAATGTAACCGCAGCTTCTGGCTACACCTGCCTAATGCCTATCATGAAAAAGAGGGGGAGAGAGAGGACATTGCATTAACGGATGTGTTATTGTAGGCATCAAACACTGTGGCTAAAATTATCCAGCAAACACAAGTCTAAACTGTAAACTGGTCAAATAAGAGGGGCTAATAAACCTTTTCTGTTGGTTGCAAAGTGCAGACAAATAATTATTGGCTAGGTGCTCTGCACAGCTGTAAAGTGTGAGGGACTTGGAAGGCATTGTGACTCAGACACTGAGGGATTGAATGTGACTGCATAGTGGTGAATAACTTGTTTGTCATTCATGTGAATAAAATGTGGAAGTAGATCGATGCTTTTCTCCATAATATGGGTTCTCTACTAAGCACAGTAAATCTCCGTCTCACAACAATGGTGTGAGATCATTCATGCCATTAGTTTCAATGACACTGACTCTATACTGCATGCAGTTTTGCTGTTCTCTTTCCTCAGTATAACAAAGCCTGAGAGTGCCAGCTGCCTCTTGAGCCTTAAAAAGAAAGAAAGAGAGAGAGAGAGACTTGTATTTACCATGATTTTGATTGGTTAATTTCTCTCTATTATTTTGTTGCTTCCTCCCATATGAAAAAAATGCATTGTGGTCCAAACTAACACGCAGGAGAAAGGCTGTTCAGCGAACATGCAAAATGTAAATCACCAGCCAGCAATGACACTTTGAACATGGAGCATAATACCACCATCAGCCTCGGTTTTTACCCCAAATATCACAGATTTTTTTTTTCTCCCCCTTTTTGCAGCTGGGGTTGTGATCACAATCTCGTCTGCTGAGCTTCAATCGGGCCGTGCACCCATGCAGTAGTCAGGGTTTTATGAGTGTAGTATCTTAATTGTTGTAGTACATGGTTCGCACATGAATGAAAGCCAAAGTCCTTCCAAGCTACAGATACGACTAAGTTATAAAGATAACCATGCAACAGAGGCATTTTCAGACCATTTTAATGGCCTTCTGGCTTTACTGCAGTGTCATTTAATACAGCCGTGTTGGCACTCCTGTGGAAAAGATTGCCATGGACCCCCTTCCCCTCCCTGCACTGCCCTGCCTGGGGCTGCAGCTTGTCCTCTCCATTGCAACTGCATGCTGAAACTTTGCAAATACCATGCCAAGTTAGGATGCATTTCCTTGAAAAGTCAGAGAAGGGGATGACAGCAAAATCAAAGAGGAAAAAGATTATGGCACACACAATTAAATTCAACTTATACACTTAAATTCAACTTACACACTTGAATTTAGAGTGCTTGCATCCCCACAAATCTGGTCTTGAAAGGCAGACCAAAAATGTTCAGGTAGAAGACACCCAAATTATGAGGGCATGTTCAAATGCATGGAGCTATACACTTGGTGTTTCAGATGATGCTGTGGTCCACAGACCTGTGTTCCTGATTTTCAGAAAGTGTTTTCTGATCAATAAAAAGAACAAAATGTTGCCTCCTTATCTGCTTGCATTATTTAGAAAAACAAGAGTGAGACAAAATATACAGAAAGCCCAGAAAGTTTTACTATTAGAAAACAACATGTCCTCACATCAGGACCAGCTGGTTAAACTCGGACAAGTTACTGCTTCTCTCCATATCCCAGATTACTCAGCTATAAAACAACCTGAAGAGTGAACAGCTACCTTAGCTACAGGGATGAAGTGGTTAATGTGGAGAAAACACACATTTTACATTAGGTATGTAATGCATTTATAAAGTTCCTGAACTCCTAGAAGGACTTGGGCAACACTGAGGAATTAAAATGGAGATCTGGCACTGGTCTGACTACCCCAAGTGCTTGGGTGTGAGCAACAACAATCCATCTGTTCCATTACCAGCCAGACAAAGCCAGCATTACATAAGAACCACAGGGATATATTGGCTTATTAGGAAAATGGTTCCAGAGCCCATTATACACAACGTTACAGAGCTGTATAAATGCACATTAAATAACAGCACACAGTTTGGCATGTGTTAGCTTTGAAAATGTGTGTACTTTTCCAAAAAATTGTCATGGCAGTTGTTTCAAAATTGATATAGCCATCTCAGTTAGGAAAAAAAAAGTTTAAAAATCAGCTGTTGAAAAAACCCCACCCTAGATACACATTTGCCCAGCATGCTGGAACAGCATCTCCTGGGTAAATAACTCATGGTTTCTGACATTAGTACATGTTCCAAAGTGTGTATTTACCTGATGGACCATAACAGCCATGAAGGAGCCTGTCTAGTCTACTGGGTAATATCTGATGGATTTTTCTACGATTAGTATGCATGCCACTAAGCATCCTAAATCATATAAATAATACACCTTTTAAAAAGCCAAAATACAAATCTAGACAATCCAAAACACACAATGCTTTGGACCACAATGCGTGGGCAAGCTAAATAGTTCAGGGGTTTGCAAAATAAAAGCAAGGACAGATAGACATTTTATCCTCAGTTCCACTGTAACATGAGCCAGAATTTTGAAAAAATTAGCAGAATTCACTCCTGGTGCCAGAGACCCAGCTACCAACAGTATTTCACAGGGTTTTGCAATAACCTCATGGTAATGACTCACTTAACCCACTGGAAAGAGTGAAGCTCAAAAGCAGCCTCAGAGCACTTTGCCCCTGTGGTCTCCTTCTCTCTGTAGCTCTGGATTGGGGTGGTGTGGTTGGCCATGCTCACAACTCACAGCTCATCATGCTGATGGGAAGAGGTGCCTGAGTGATTTCACCTTCATGCACAGAAACAAAGCCTTGACAGGTCTCTGAGTGCTCCCAATCAAGGATGAATTTCACCTCTCACTGGAGAGGCAGGGAAGGAAGAGGCCTTGTAAGACACTCATGCTTTCCCCTCTGCAGGAAGGAGTTTAAAGGGAAAGGGACACCCATCATCACTCTTCACAATGCTTACATTTGCTACAGAAGGAGTTTGCAGTTCAAAAAAAAGAAAAAAAAAAAAAAAAAAAGGAACCCTTAAAAGGGTGTAGCCGTTTCCTGTAATTATTGGCTTGTGTTATTGTGTTTCACATGCTGTTGTACAGTCACCTAAAGAAATTGTCAGCTAAATAAAATCTGTGGGCTTCACCTTTTCCTAAAAATATAAATATAAATCATTGAAGAACATTTTTGGTGTTATTTGTAGAAAGTCCCCTGGGATGCAGATGTCTGGTAGTGAAAATGAAAATGCCACATTTCAGGCAGCTATTAGTGCCATACATCCCCCACAATTTTCAAGTAAATATGCCACAGGCATCCCTTCCATTAGTGTCCCAAATTGTATTTTGAGTGCAAAGTAAAGAATGCATATTTCCCTATTAGCTACTGCTATATATGAAATTCACTACTATCTGCCAAGCTATGGTCTATGCTACATTTAAATTCCACTTAGCTCCATACTGAGAACCCAGAGCAGGTTTTATGCCTTCTTTAAGGTCTATTTGAGGTGTGAACTTTATCCAAGGAACACAATTCCACACTCTCAAACTTTTTACCATATCCCCAATAACCAGAAAGCTAAATGGGATTCGTTGTACACATAACAAAATAAACACATCAGTGAATGGGAAATATGTTAACAGGGACAGGCTTTTCCTTACTTGTTTTCCTTAGGTGATAAAGACACATCACTTTTCCTAAAATCCCACTGTGGCTATGCAGAACTTCCAGGTAGATTCAATGCCGCCACAAGAGATGTTTAACAGCAAAACTGCACTGCTCTCCTCCCCAAGCCTCTGAAATCCAGAGCAGTGCTTGACCTTGAGTCTGAAATGAAAATCCAGCCAGCAATCCTGATGTTCAATCTGTGCTCCAGAATTTGTCTTTGTGTGGGTTCACAGGCCTCATTTAAGTAGCACTCAATTAATAGCATTTCTATTAAAGAATTTCATAGGTATCTTCTTGAATTCTGACATTCTTTCATTTTCACCATCCAATATTAGGGCCAGACATTAGTTTTAACTTTCTGCATTTTTTTTTCATAAAGATCTACTGTCTGCTTGAGTTACTATAACTTCTGAAACAAAGTTAAGTACATACAAACCACACAACTTTACAAGAAACACAATCTGAGTGAAAAATGGACACATACATGAAAATCCCATTAGAATAAACCTTTCAAAATACTAAATTTGTATTAACCATATGAATGTCTCCAAATCTATTGAAGAATTTGAGATTATGGAAAAAAGTGCCTGAGGAACTAAAAAAGCATATCTACTTCCTTTAAAATAAACTCTCAGTCTCATGAGGTATTTCTAATTTATCGTCAAGGAAAGCAATTGGTGCGCTACCCCTGCTTTACGACCTTGCAAGACAAATTTTCACTGCTCAAAACTGGAGCAAATCCTTTCTGCTCTGCCCTTCTCAGCTGTCACTGACTTTTGGTCTTCTAAATCATGAACTTTGAAGCAGGAGGCATGTTGTTCAGAGTATTCAGAATCTACTCACAAACATCAATACGATATTTGAAATTATCATTGTGAGACCAAGAATTGAGAAACTCAAAGGGAAAATTATTGATTCGGGATATTTTTTTCAATATATTAATAAAAAATTTCATCAAAAATAAAGAGCATGAGAAGCAGACACATAACTGCAGTAAAATATTGGCTATGAACATGTCCTTCCTCTGGGTGCCTGAAGAACAGCATGAATAAACCTCAACTACTGCAGCAGAGACTAGAAAACCTGATTTAAATGTAAGGCTCCTTTATGACTGGAAACTATTACCTCTAGGTTTCATTTTTTCATTTCAATAGGTCCCTAAAGGAAAACAAGAGGCCCTTTCCATGTGCACAGGCTCTGCATGGACAAAAGCAGCCTGCACTGACCACTCCTGCCACACATGACAAAGCTCTTCCACCGGGATCCTGGGCAGAAGGGACCTTTCCCAGTCTGCTACTGGCCTGTGTTGGACCTATAAAGCTGCAGCTGGTTTTGCTGAATGCCCCTCCTGCCTGTAGCAGGCCTTTGCAAGCAGACACATTGTCAAGGTTCTTATTCTGCTTCCAAAAAAACCCCAAAACAACAGCTATAATAAATAGGACCACAAGCTGCAGCAAAAGAGAGGCCATGTGCAAGTTTAAATTCATGAACTGCACCCCTGCAGCTGCCAGGCAGGTAGCAGGGAAATTGTAAATCAGACCATTTTTAGTCACATTTTGAGTGACTAAAATGAGTGAAAGGGAAATGAGGACAAAAGCAAACCTCTTGGGTTATGGTTTCTGGAGATTTCATTAACACAGTACATACTGAAATCAAACAGCAACTCTTTTGACAATTAGAACTTGGGTTCTAGGTCAGTAGGAATTTTTGGATGAATGTTAGATTTGGTTGGGTTTAGGTTACATTTCTTGATTAATCTATTTTTCTCCTTTCAAAGAATGATTCAAAAAACCCCATAAGTGGAAAGTGGTTATCCTCTCAAATTAAGAACACATATCTCATTTGTCAATGAAAACTCTGTCACTTTCTTCAGCTCCAAATGTTCATATTAGTCTGAGCAGCCTGGTGCCATCCAATTTTCACCCCAGCAAAGTCATTTTCATAGGTAGAGCCCTGAAGCTGGGATACCAGTACAAATATTTCTGCTTATTGATCAGAGCTTCCAGCTGGTCCATTGCAATTTAATCCTGCAAGGAGCTTGCTCAAGACACTGCTGATCAATGCTCCACATCATCATAACACGTTTCCAGTCATGTTTTCTCCATAAAGTATACTTGCATTGTTCAGCCTGAACTCACAATAATTGCCATCAACTTGAATTTGGAGCACATTATTATTATTATTATTATTATTATTATTATTATTATCATTAGCTTGTCTACTTATCATTTAGGCACTTTTTTCATCATCTCAAATTCTTCACCTTAGAAAAGGAACTGCAGGGTGAAGGACCATTCATGGCTGCTAGACAAGACTGGGGATCAGGGAGTGTTTCCAGTTTGTGCCAGAGGTTTCCTCTGTCAGCTCCAATAACTGAAATAACTTCCCTCCTACAGAACCTTTGTGAGAATTCACTAATGTTTGAAAACATCTTTCATCCTAAGTAGCAAAGTGCCATAAAACAGTTGACATTTTTAAACTAATTTTATTTGGGTTTTTTTTAATGCTGGGATCCACGAGATCAATTTCTTACACTGGAAGAGATCATTGCAAGGTGCCAGGTTCTGTTTCAATGGCAAATTCAAATTGTTACCTACATCAAATTCTTAATTCTGACTGAGCTGCAGACAGAAATGGAGAGTGGAGCAAAGGAAAAAATTGTGGGGTTAAGTTAACATTATAAGAAAGTTAAATTCACCAATATGCATCAGACACTTATGTTGAGAAAAGTTAAAGACCAGTAAAGAATACTCTGGGCTAGTGTTTGAAATATTTTAAGGGGTTTTTTTTTAACCTAGAAATCATTCCAACAATTCCCTTTCCAAAGACTAAAAATAATTTGAAAAGCATACAAGTTCATGGAGATCTCTAGGAGTAAGATGGTCAAATGGTCCTCTTGAAAGGATTAATTGTGATAAGTATATTTAATAACAAAATAACTACTGTCCACTCAATATTAAGAAAATATTCTCATCACTTACCTAGTGCTATGTCTCTTGCATATCTTTGTGCCATCACAAGATGTAACAGAGATAAGGTGGGGGAAAAAAGCAGCCATTTTTTCTGTGTGATTTCCCCTCACCATCCTTCCTGGCTCTCATTCTTAAGCCTCCATTGTTTATCTTAATCTGCTCTGTGAACTCATCTGAAATACAGGTAGGAGAGAAAGCAGCAATTTACTTGCAACTCAACCAGTTGCCTGCAGCAAAATCACACAACTGCACTTCAGAGAACAATCTGGTCTTGCAGGAGGGGAGAGGAAGAGGGAGATGGGGATCAGGAGAGAGCAAGTGAGCAACTGTGTGCTAAGGCAACAGTCTCTCCCCTCCTTGTGGTATCTAAAAGTTCTTGCTGTCTGAAGGAATAAAGGTGAATCTCATGCAGTTCTTCATTTTAGAGTAAGTCTGCCCTCAAAGAGATGCAAATCTAATGGAGTTACTAATAGATAATTATATCTCAGAATTGTTTCTGCATGGTGCATTTGTGTGTTCATGCATAAAGAGCAGGGAAGATGCTTGCAAGACACATTTCTTTAAGAGCAAAAAATAAGCACATTTGGTATAGTTTGCAAGAGCAAGTGCCAGATATTTTATCATTAAGTAATTATTTTCCACCATGAAATTTGCATGGACAATATATCCTTTAATCTCCAAGCTGCTGTCAAGGTCTCAGTAGCTAACATAGGTATTCATTGAATTATGTAAAGCAACTTTTTAGGTTCATGTCAGTTCCCACTGGCAATTAACCACACTCACAGTGAAAGTGGCTTTTGGTACCAACCTGAGCAAAGATAACTAAGGTGATAATGACTTATTCTACTCACACCATTCTGAATGACACCTGCAAGTGCAAAAACTAATGCTGGCAAATAGAGGGGACAGATACAGGGCTCCTGTCATCATTTTTAATTACAAAAGATTCATTCATTTTAGTACCACATACCAGGATTATGTTAGTCCATCTTAATTACCCATTCAATTTACATTTTACTTGATTATTTTGTGGCTACAGGCCTAAAAGAGGAGGCAAGCTCCCTGCTCTAGGGAATGAGCAGAGCTAGGGAGGGAACAGAGGAAGGGAAAGCTGAGAAAGCAGCACAATGTTTGATGCATGACAGATCAGTCCCACGGGTTTAGGAATTTGTTTTAGCTGCAGGCAAACACCCTCAGCACAGGAAACAGCAAGTTTGCAATAGCACTTGTGCTTTTTCTAAGCAGCATGGCCAAGTGCAGGACTGTGAGTTATTAGCAGAGGAAACTGGATTAGGAAACAGAGATGCACAAGGTTATTTAGGGTAAAGAGTAGGAAGAGCCTCCTAAATAGCTCAACACATGGTAGAGAATTCATCTCAGCACATCAGCCCTAACACAGGCACTAGAATTCTACCAGTACAGTCAGAAAACAAACAGACAGCAGATACTGTCAGGAGCCAGACAGGAAAGGAACAACATTCCCTGTTAAACAGCCCATCATGTGCCCATGGGTCAAATACCGCAATTTTGGTTTCCCCATCTTATAAAATGGAAAATGGAAAAAGAAAAGTCATAATCATGGTCAAAGGAATATACCACCTTCCACACAATGAATAACAAGATAGTCTGAGAGTGCTCAGCCTGGAAAACAGGGATTTATGAGGATTAAGATCTCCAAAGTCATGATGGGCATGCAAAAGATGAACAGCAAACAATTACTACATGTAGCTACCAATACAAGAACTAGCAAGTGAATTTTGCAGGTGACAAATATAAGATTGATAAAAGGAGATATTTCTTCATACAGTGTTGTTTAACCTAGGGAATTCCTCACCACAGGACACATTTATGTGTGCAAGTTAAAAAAAAAAAAGTAGAAAACTTGGAGAGATTAAATTTCTAATATTTCTTGTTTCTGCACTCAGGAGAACATTCTGAAATTGTGCTTCACTGTAACACCTACCATGCTCTTTTTCTCCTCAACTACCAGACTCAGTGTACTTCACTGGGGGCACCTCTGCTCACAACTTGTAGACAAATCTTGGACCCCAGGAATTTAGACATTTGAATTTCAACACTTTAAACTCCTGCTGGACAACTTGAATAGATTAAAACCAAAGCCTGAATCTTCATTTACTCCTGTAAGTTTCAATTAACTCATCAACATTTTCCTAGGAGGTGTCTTAAACAAACAGTCCATTTTATCAACACACTGATATAATGAAGTTATTTGAAGTCATGGACTTTCATGAAATGTTGGTATTTTGGTATGGCTAGTGATTCAATAAATAAATCAGTTCCATCCAAAGAAGTTTTTACCTTTATTTTTCTCCAGATAAAACAATGACTAAAATGTTTGTGCTTCAAGTGTCAGACTCCAAAAAAGATATTATTTTCAGTCCATTGTAAAAAAAAAAAAAGCAAAGAAAATTGAGGGTTTGACTGGCAAAGCTACTAAACATTGGAGCTGCTTAGTGCATTCATCAATTCTGTCATGAAAACAATCAGGTCTTTTCATTCTCTCCTCTAGCCCATCAGAGCCTAAATTTAGTGGACCCATGACCCAAGCAAATACCTTCACTTCCTGTGTTTTCCTGTTGCAGCCCTGCTCAGCAGTGACTGTGGTAGGTATCCTACCTCTGCCTTGCAGCAAACCCCAACCAAACCTTCCCTGGCTGTGCTTTTAACCTTCATAACAATGATGGCTCTGGAGGAGAGGATGATGGACAGTGAGAAGGAAAGAAATTCCACTTTATCATGTTGATACCGATCTACTTCAAATATTTACATTATGGGATGAAAGTTAGAATCTGTGACTCCTTAGACAGCATCGTTGTAAAAGGACACATATTCCTGCTTTAAAATCCACACAGCTTCCTTGATAACTTTATATTTACAATGAGATAGGCTTAAAAGGAAGAATCAAATGTACCTCAACCTCAAATACCACTGACTTGGTGGTCATCTGCTCTGCTGAAAATCAGGCTCGTTTCCACCTCCCTGCTTGATTCCAGCGCACTGAACTATGACGTTCCATTTGTCAGAAAACATTTCCTACACACTAACCATTGGTATTTGATTTAATTTATAAATGATTTTTTTGTTAGGCCAAGGGATCACTGCGTCTCTTCTACTATGCCAGAGATAAAAACTGTTGACCCAATCTGTGTGCAGCCAAATACAATGAACCTCAGTGTTAATGACACCAGGAAACTCAATGCATGTTCTGGATTATTGCAATTCCAGTTCAGCAGCTTCACATAATTTCTCAGACTCAAACAACCAAATCCATTATGTGGCTCCATTCATAACCCTGCTGCACTTCATTCTAGTTGGTATCTCAGGGCCTGGAGATAAGATATCGATTTAAAGATCTGCATGAGCAGTTTTTATACTTGTCAAAATGGAAATGCAATAGCCAAAGAAGCCCTTTCAGTCACTTTGGTCCCAGCCCCACTCATGGATAATATGATCCTGTGAGGACTGGTAACAATTAGTTTAATAGGAAGCAGGAGAAACAAATTTCTATTGCTCCACCTCCAAAACTACTGAATTACAATGTGATTCTCAGTATCTGGAGTGTTTCACAGATAAACTATTTATTTATTTAAGTCATGATTAAAGCAAAGCATTTTATAAAAGTAGAACAGCAGGTGAGAGGAGGCAGTCTGGTCTATTTTCCTCAGAGTAAGGATATCTTCAGAATAACTGGATGTCCTCAATCAATGCTTAAAATGGACCCTCACAAAAATTTATCTCAAGGCTTCATTTTTTATTGCTCTCCGTTTTGGATCACAGGCTCTGACAGTGAAGATCAATATATTGCAAGCAAATCTCCAAGCATGTGTTTTAAAGGCCAGGAGACACAAATCCCTTGGTCTCCTTGAAACACACACCAGGTGGCAGGAAATGAAGGAAATTAACATAACCAGCACACACTTGAAAATGTGACATGTACATGCCCACATAGTTCTCATAGTCTCTGCTGCATGGAGCACCTCTTTCCTGACAGTTCCACTGGGGTCTACCTAGAAGCAGTCCTGGCTTGTGCAGATGAGTGTCTGCCACAGCACCATGGGCTGCAAGACTCTGAAGGAGTTTAAATAAACTCGATTTCACACTGAGCTATTCTCCCTGCAGGCCATGTACAAACCTTTATCTGAGTTCCCACCACACCTTTGCCTGGGAATCGTTAGCTTCCCTCCAGGGTTATTTGATATGGAGTCCCTGCTGTATAAATACAAACACCCACACCTTCATTATCCTTGTGCTTTACCTTCCTCGGGGCTTGCAGTTCCCTCTGTCCCAGCGATAAGGAAGGATGGCCCAAGGTGCTTCAGCGTGGCTGCACAGCTCAGGCCAGGAACAATGCAAACCCCAGGCATCAGCAGTGGGATCAGCAGCAGGAGGAAGCCACCCAGCTGCCTGGCAGCCCTCTAACTCATCCCACCCCCAAACCTGCTCTGGGGCTATGTGTGCCTTATTAAATAGAGACACCCTAGCCTGGCTGGCACAGACCTGCCCCCAGCTAACCCTGTGTTGCTCTTTCCAAGCCACAGTGCTATAAAGTCTTCCACTCAGCACAAGCAGAAGCTTTCAGGACAATGACAGATGCAATGGCTTTGCATTCCCAGTAGAAGGTCCTGTTAGATTTCCTTCTGAGCTAACCCAGGTCAGATCAGCCCAATTCAAGAACAGTGTTTTCAATAATGCAGAAATTCTTCCCTTTGAACTCCAAAGTGCTATTAGTTTTAGACACAGATTAAAATGATCCATGGCAAGAGAGTCCATAAAAACCTGTGTTCAGTGACAAAAAGTCAGAGAGAAGATGAATCATGGAACAAGCTGGATTCTGTATTCCGTCAGCTCCAGCAATGCCAATAGTGATTTGAATTGTGCTCACCCAGACACAAATTTGCTTCCTGAGAGTTTGGGCAGCTCTTCTCTGATAGATTTTTTTTTTCTTAGTGCATAGCAGAAGGAGAAAAGGTGAATCCCCAAGCAAGCAGCCATGTCCCTTGCAAGCTGTCAAAGTCCAGCTGCTGAACACAGCAACAGAAGGAGAGCTCATTCCATTCATGACAGTTATGCCAAGCATCAAGACTTTAAATAGAAAAGAGTTTATGTAACCATGGTGCCCAAATGCTTCCTCATGACAGTCTCTCTCAGCCAAACCATCAAGGTTAGGAAGTGTCACCTGTTGCTTTTAAGGGTTTTATTTTAGTCACACTGCAATTACATCAACAGGTAAAGTACAACGTGTAATAGTTGATGGATTTTTTTTTAATGTTTTACAACAGGAGATGCAAACACCAAACTTATTTTCATGCTGTGGTTTATAATAGAGTAACAACATCACTCTGAGAAATTTTCATTCTACAAATCAATGCAGCATTTAGAAATTTCTGTTGCTTTTCCACTATGCCATTTAGAAAAAAGCACAGCTGGATTTCAGAAGACTGATATTGAACAAAAAGATAAGCTGATAGCATCAATTCATTAATTTTATAAAACTACATAATAAGTTGTTGCATTGTACTGGGAATTCCTCTTTTTGTCAGTTAAAAATCAAGTCCTCCCCACAAATCTATTGTAAGAGATGCCTAAAAATAGCTACCATGTTCAGGTGAGAAGTGCATCTCTCCACAGTTTAAGTGTTCAACAATTATCGTCACAAACTACATTCAGAATTTTTATTAGGAAGTACTTTATCACTATAATAACATGAGATTAAATAATTGAGAAATCCACCCTAGAACTGAAACAAACCAGAGTTTGTATATCCACTTGAACCAAAATGTCAGATTTCGCAAACTAGATCAATCCTTCAGTCACTCTGTAAGGCTTATTTTGGGATGGGGATATGGTCAATGCATTTCTGACTCAGAACAGCTGGGTATTAAATCTATAATCAAATTGATTATTACGATATGATGCATAACTAACGCACGATGGGCCACACAGCTAAAGAACATTTTCCTGATTAAAAACAATGTTAAGTCCTTCATGAGCATCTTCAGGCCTCCAGTGAATTCCCAGTCTTAAGGAGTGATCTGCAGTAAAAATATATATTCATTTCTCCAGAAGTAAAACAGATATGAGCAGATTTGAGCATAAAAATCTATCAGTTCAGATAATGCTATCACTGATGGTCACTTTTTCTCAATAATAGCTGAGGCAATGACTCAGAATCAGCTAAGGTGAGTCATTCTATCCTTGTAGAAGCTCCTGAAATCTGGGGGGGGGGGGGGGGGGCAAGAGAGAACACTGACAATTTATCAGCTCCACAGCTCCATGGGTCATCAAGAAATCAAAGCTCAGTCCATGGCAGCATTGGAAAAACCTCTGCCTTTATACAGAAGACAGCAATTGGTAACTACTGGCTAAAAAAAAAAAAAAAGTTGGCAAAGTCAAGAACTCTCCTTACAGTATTCTTTGCATACCTTACATTTGTTGAATGGTTTCCAAAACTAAAGCTTTCCCATGGGAAGGCAAAGAAACAATAGCAATTTCTTCTGAATGAAGCTCTCCTAAAGCCGAAGAGCAAACATACAATGTGTGACCTGAAAGTTTGCTTTTAATTGTACAAGTGGCCAATTACATAACTAATCAAAATACCTTCAAAAGCAATTCCTGAGGGAAGGCTAAGAAAGAAAAAAAAAAAAAAGAGAGAGAGAGAGAAAAAGGAAAAAGCAGAAGGGAAAGAAAAAAAAATAAAAGCAGCCCAGCAAAGAGAGATAGTGACTGATAACCTGCTGCACTGTATGAACTTGTATGTGTGTGCACATACATTCAAGCTTAATGATGTTTAAAGATTTATTGCACCTCTGCACAGGGCTGTGTAACTCTCAGGAGATCTACATTCCACCTGAGATGCCAGTGCAGGTTGAGGAGATGGATCCGTACACGACACAGCTCCTGTTCCAGGAGGGAGCACGAGCTAAAGATGTGGCAGCAATGGAATGCATTTGCTGCATGGCCTAGGCACACTTCTTGACATCCAAGAGTGAAATAGTTTGAGTCTCAAGACTGATTTTGAGAGGTGGACCTGCTTGCAGAATATAAATTGTCTCTTAAAAATTAGTGGGTGGAGCAAAATCAGTTTCTTTACTGGGGAGACATGGCATGCACTCAGCATTGCATATGTGTCCTCCACAGCCATGTAACATGTGGAATTAAACCTAAGCAGAAGCTTGGTTGGTATTGATTCTTAAAGAAACACACCTTCACACCTTATAAACCCTGGGCCTCTGTGTTCTTGAAGTGCCTCTATTAAAGGCAGACAGGAATTTAAATATTTTTGTGCACAGTCTATACAAGTGCTGAATTACGTAACAACTTAAGAAAACATGTGGGGAATGAATTTGTAGAAAATTCTCAAAACCTGACAGAAGGCTCACATAGTATGCATACCTTGAGATAAGAAATGCTGACTTAGAAATGCAATGGAATAGGACAGACATTTTTGAGAGAGAAATTGAACTACAAACAAGTTTCAAAGGATGGCCTTGCAAAAAAAACCTAGATACTTTAGAGAAATAGAGCTATGAAAGATGCATTATAGTAAGACCTACAAGGGATAATTTTAGATGATTGGCTTTAAGACATTTACAACACGGTGTGGCAAAAGCTGATAGGCCAAGAAATGCTTATAATGAATTGTAATTAGGAAATAGTTAACTTCTGATTGTAATGGCATGAATTATAACATCTGAATTGTCTCACCCTTCACATGAGACTGAAAATGGAATAAAAGTTTTTAAAACACCTCTCAGTTATCCCATATCTGAGTAAAAAAATAAAAACTAATCCAACAAAAATTTTCCATTTCTGTGCAAAAAAATTGTTGCAAGTTTAGGTGTCTCTAGTTTTGTTCCACCACCACCATTCCTTGTGTGCTGAAGGCAGGATTAGCTCAGGCATTCCCTGACCCCTACTGGTAAGGCTGGCCCTGATCTTTGCCTACAGAAGGAAACAGAAGGGGAAAACACACTTTATCGCTTTAGGAATGCCAAGAGGATTGTAGAAGCAATTTGAGAACCAGACAAAATATTTTGCAGGTAGAACAACCTTCTCTGGAGACTGTGGTAGGCTTAAAGTGTACCAGGGAGAAAAATTGATTTGGGATCATCTCTCAAATATTCTCCTGACTAGAGGGATCTACCTGAGGTTTATTTACCACTGCTATTAAGAGATAAATGCAGCTGCAGTAAACATAGCTCAAGGAACTTCACCTTGCTGCATACACGGTGTCAAAAGCATCCACAAATCATCAAGCTCAGCCCCAGGAGTGGCTCAGCCCAGCCCAGGAGCTACTGGGGAGAGGTCCTAGTGCTCACCTCATGCTGCTCCATCACCCACTCCAGGCTGGAGTGATGGAACTCTGCATGGGAAGAGCTCTGTGTGAGGGAGGCTAGAGAGAAGAATCTCCACAATGCAATGACTGTTTCTGCTCAGGGAGAAGGGGTGTTTCAGGAATTCTGCGGGAAAGTGTGCCCAATAAATTGGTCTAAAGACCCCTCCTTTTTAGAGTTATATGGAAGAGGATCAGCATTAAATTAGGTCCAGCCAATTCTGCCCAAATCCACCTCCCCCTGCTGCACAAATGGACAAGACACAGCGTTGGAGGCAGCATCTCCTGAAGGCAAACACAAACAGCCCAGCAACCACAGTGCAACAGCTGAAACAAGCCCTGAGCAAATGCTACCTATAATGCTGACAGCAAGCTAAAACTCATACTTGAGAAGATTTTTTTTCCTATTTAGACAAATTTTCAAGGAGCTACTGTGAATGAGTTCAGCTAGAGTTGGACATATTTTTTCGTTCTAATGAAAAGTCAACACATTTTTCAGTAGGCATTAAAAAAGAAAAAAAAATCTATTTTTGACCATTATATCTCCAGAAGAGCAAGCTAAATTATAGCAATACCCACCTTAACGGGAATAAATCCATCTCCAGTTAGTGAAATAAAACCAATGTTTTTCTATGGGACAGTTATTTACTAAGGGGTAAGTGCATTTAAAATCCTGACTCATGCATTTGCCTTGCAAAATCTGTTTTGGATTATTTCAACAACTAGCTGATCATGTACATTTAGCTGGGAAATATACAGCTCTGAAAAAAAATATGAGGGGAAACCTGGAGATGTACAGTATAACTATGAAGACAGACTTGCCAGTACCTCCAACAGAACAGGCCAATATCAATATCCCTAATGAACTGCATTTTCTTGCACATGTGGCCAAAAAACCAGAAAAAAATATTTTTAGAACCTATTTACATCCCCAAAACCAATCTCCCAGACTCATCCCCCTCACCCCCAGTCCAAGAAGGTCTCTATTACATATACCCATCTTTCTGAGCAAATATCAAATCTCTTAACTCTGGGTTAACTAGCAGACATTCCACATTTTCTAACATCATTCTGACTTTGTATCAACTATATTTCCTGCTAGAAAAAAAAGCGCAAAAAATCATTTGGGAAATACATTTGTTGTCAAGACAACTTCCAGCACTGAATGTCCAAACTCCAACAGATCATATTTTTCTGAAGGTCTCTTTTCCAAGTAATGCAAGGCTTTGCTTACAGCATCTTCAGATACATCTTTTTGTAAAATCATAGAACCCTTAAGGTTGAAAAAGGCCTTTAAAATGCTGCATTTCCTGCTGCATCTAAAAGCCACTTCTCAGTCATGATCTCCTCTGATGCCAGGAGACTTTGCTTCCCTGCTAGGACAATCTTTTTACTCTGCTGCATACCACATTCTGAACCAAGAGCAAATCAGGAACAGAATCTCGATGCTATAAATCAAGTCAGGTGGAATATTTGTGAGTGGAGAAAGCAAAAGCCTGGGAAAATTCCTCTGGCTTTAATGGGCCTTGAATTTCACCAGGTTTTGTTTCTGCCATGGTGCTTAGTTCATTGGAATTAGGCAAGCCACTTAACTTCAGAAGTAATAAAGACTTTTGAATATTTAACTCAAAAGCTTTGCTCTCCCCATTTTGTGTGCGGCCACGCATGTTTTACCTTCTGGAAGCTGCCCTCAAAAATGAAGGAGGGAATTACACTGGAAATGAAAACAAGGATAAAAATAAAATATACTGCCGGGTCTACAGCCCTGGGCAATGCTTTTTGGTTTATAAGTGACCCACTGCAGCTCCTAGCCAGGGGTCCAGAGGATCTGCATCCCCTCACCTGACTTTTTGGGGAATTGTTTCACATCCTCCCTCTCCAGCCTCTGAACTTACTGACGCAAGATAAACTTTATCAGAATCCATGTTGACGTTCCTCTCTTTTGAACTCTGAAACACTGATTAACTTGTAAGCTATGTAGCAGGGGGACAACTTCAATAACACCCTTATGAGTACTTTTCTCCCAACTGGCTATTTCAGCACTTGTAGCTCTAAAAATTATTACAAGGGCTATAACTGACTTCCCTCTTTCTTCCAACTCATGAAAACAGAAAATTTTGCCTGAATATTAAGAAAAAGATGATTAATTTCTTGTAAGCTGTTAGCTGCTCCATGAGAATTGTCATTAGCAGCCAGTTACAAAGAAGTCACTAAAGCAGGGCTAGCCAGACTTCAGAAAGAAAGCAGGATGCTGGAGTCATGCAGAATTTTGAGGAAATCCTAGGCATTGCACATCACAATAAGGTGCTCCAGCATAAAAAAAAAAACACAAAACAACTCACAATTCTAATAACAGAAAAAACAAAGCCTTGGATGAAAAGAAAAAAAAAGGGCAGAAGAAAATATCCATGCCCATAATCAGCACCTATAGCTGTGCAGAAACATAAGATTCCACCATTTCCAGCTTGTGCTTGTGTCATATGGAATTACATCTTCTTCATCCTCTCTGTTGGGATTCATGCCTGTATGGGCCACCAATTGTTGGTGTGAGCGCTTGGCACTAGTTTGTTATCTTATTGTAGAACTTTCATACCTTCTCTCTGTGAATTCCCTCAGGCAGCTCCTCACAACACTGACTCCTTTTCTTTCTGCATGGCCTACCGACTCCTTCCTGTCCCTTGCACGACCACCTAACCCTTACTGACCCTCATTGCTCCAAACTCCAACTCTCCTCTCAACCAGCTAACCCACTCTTTTATAACACCCATCCTTATTGGACACAGCTGTCACCTATCAAAGGCAGAGCTGTTCCTACTCTTTGGTAATTAGTACAGCTGCAACCCCTCAGGGGTGAGATTGCCTTCAGCACTATCTCTATTCTCCTAAAACCCATCCTGCCACAATCCCCCCTTTTCTTTTAATTACGGAGTTGCAGCATCTCTAGAAAGACACATTCAAGTAAATTGACATTATGACACGTTCACATATTTCACTTAGGACTTACAGTTACACAAATGTTCAGGCAACACTTCACAGTAAGAGCATATATTTCTAAGCTTTGGTTTCGTTTTGCTTTTCACAGTATAGAGCATCAACCTAAGGCTTTTCATAAACTAATGTCGTGTTTACTGTTCTCTGCAGGGCCCTTCGCAGTAGACAGCAAACACAGTACAAGCATCTTTTGTGTAATTTCCATCTAACCCTTGAACGCATCTGTGAATTGAACTTGATTCATTCTCCAAATTCAGAGTACTTATCATCAAAATCTTTACACTCGTGCTTATGGGATAATAACAAAATTATTAGCTGTAATTCGTATGTTTCACCAGCAAATAAACACATTGTACTGAATAATAGAACTACTCCATTTGCAGTTCCTACAGTTACTTTAATAAATTCCCTTGTTCTTCTTTCAGTTCTGTTGCTTTCATCTCTTGCAGTTCCAGTTCTTCTATCTGCTGAAGCATTGTCTCTGTTTGCTGCTTCTCTTCATGAAGTTTTGTACTCATTTTCCTAATATCTCTCTCACATTTTAACAAAAAAGGGAGTTTCTTCATTTGGTCTCAATACATTTCTATCAAATAAGCAAAGTGCATAGAGCCTACTCCTCATACGCAGCACCCTTCTTCTACAAAATTCATAACAAACTGTCCAAAATGAATTTTCCTTCACTTAAATATTAAGTCCCCTTTTCCAGGATCCCAGCTGCTCAACTGGGGTCCTTGAATTAAAAAAAAAGGCAGAAGAAAGTATCAATGCCCATAATCAGCATCTGTAGCTGTGCAGAAACATAACTCTGACTTCATAAGTCATCTAAACATTCAGGCTCTTTGCTAGACTGGGTTCTACCATTACTGCTCCCTCCACAGTTCTCTGCCCAAATCACCAGGGGATCACATCCTCATTGCTCTCTCTGGAGTTCTCAACCTGAATCACATCCTCACTCTGCAGTTCTCTACCCAAATCACCACTGCATCAAGTCAGGGTCACCAGTTGTTAGGACTCATCCTCATACAGGCCACAAATTGTTGCTGTCAGTGCTTGGCACCAGTTTATTATCTTATTGTAAAACTTCTCTCTATGAACTCCCACAGGCAGCTCATCGTGACACTTACTCCTTTTCTCTTTCTTCTGCACATCCAGCTGACTCCTTCCTGTCCCTTGCACAATTACCTGACACTTACTGCTCCATACAGCACACGAACAAACTCCAACTCTCCTCTTGACCACCCAACCCACTCTTTCATAACATCCATCCTTATTGGACACAGGTGTGGCCTGTTAAGGGTAGCGCTGTTCCTACTCTTTGGTAATTAGTACAGCTGCAACTCCTCAGGGGTGAGATTGCCTTCAGCACTACCTCTATTCTCCTACAATCCATCCTCCCACAGTCTCCACCCTACATAACCCTGCTATTTTTATTTTTTCCTACATACTGAAGACTCCTAAGAAAAGTGATTTAGTGACCAGGTCCAGCTATCAGGTACCTATTTCTATGAGGTGCAGACCAAAGGTCTGACCTGCTGGATCCTCCCCAGCAGCTCCAAATTATCACAATCATAGAGGGATCATTTACTTCCTATCCCAGAAGAAAGCAGCAGGATTTCTCCCTAGCCTTGCAGTTGAACCAAAACCAGCTCAGGGGTTCCATTTTACATCCTGCTCAGAATCAGGGTTTCCAATAGCACAGCAACAGCCCAAACCTGTGAGGAAACCTCAGTCTGCACTATTTTACTGAAGAGCTGTGTGTTGTTCCTCACCACAAATCCTTCAGCAATCTCTTGTCCCAGAAAGGTGCCAGGTTGACAGGGCAGCTAAGAAGACTCAAACACAAGCAGCTGTAGCTGCTGTTCAAAAACACTTCAAAAGATTCACATGCAAGTTATCAATTCACAAATATTACACTCAGGGTCACCCCAAACTGTGTTACCATTCTCACAGTTCTGCAAGCTTCTCTTTAAAGAATTATCTTTCCTTTTACAGTTCAGCCATTTCTACCCTAACGCCTTTTAGTCCTTCCTGGTTATAGAGTTCAAGAGATAATTTCTTGCTAAGAAATAAAGCCAGGACGAATAATGCCACCAGTGTTATTTATGTAGGGCTAGTACATTCCATGGATATTTACTCCAAAATTATTTCAAAGTGCTGTTTTGATATCCCTGTTTCCCTAATGAGCAGAGTCTTGTGTTCACAACTAAAACATAAAACCAGTGCAAAATGTACAGAAACTTTTTACAGGGCCAGCATCACAGCTAACAGGAATTAGTACAAACACATTCTTTTAATGTGAGTTTATCTTTGGAGTTCAATGGCCTTTATTATCTCTCAAGGCAAGATGAAGCTTCTCATGATTGACCATGTGCACAATATGACAGCAGAATCAAAAGGAGGTCAGTTATCTACACCCAGTGAGTTCACCCCATCACTCTAATTACATTATTTTTTCCTTTGGAGAATGGCTCAGGGAAATAGGGTGATGATACAAGGTAAAGGAGAAGGCAAATAATATTTTCACAAAAGGTACTAGTGCTTTTTAACTACTACAAATATTTTTACAGTGTAGGGTGCCAAGCTAGTCATGTCGGTGTCAGGTGGTTCCTAGCTACAAAATAGCACTTTTCAGAAACACTTCCACTGAATTCTGAATTTTACCTATGGCCACAGAAGTATACATTAGTTGCCTAACACATGATAGGTTTGAGCTAGATTTTTTTTTTCCATTACTGACTTGGTTAGTTTTGATGTCTCTCTTCAAAACGGTCATGCATTATTTTTCATATAAAGTTGACTATAAATCCTTATTATTGTACCAGGCATTGGGATCAAAAGAACCCTCACAAGCCTAGAAAACCAGAAACAGCTTCTTCCAGAGGCACAAATACTACTAGAGGGAGCCTTGCCCATCAACTGGAACACACAGCCCAAATACTAAAGAGTCAGAGACTGTATCATCACCACAGGCAGAAGGAAGGTGAGGTATTTTGTTTGCACACAGCTCTGAAACTTGGCAAGATGGAGAAAGTGAGCAGGTATCACTCTGCTGCACATCTTCCTGGCTGTCACAGCACCCAGTTTGCTGGAAGACAGCTGGTGTGTTTATTCACAGGTGAAAGTAATTTCGAATATTTGTTCTCAATTAGGTACTATTTTCGATATTGCCATCTGCACCAATCTGACTCACCCATTCATAAAGTTTTTCTTTGAGAAGACAGGGAAGTTATTGGTGCTTGTATCAATCATTCCAGCTTTATGAATAAAAGCTTCTTCTCTTCTTATTGCCTCCCAGATGTTCAGGGTGTGAACCAGAAAGCCAAAACTTTAAAAGAAAGCAAACCTGTGCATTTTTAATGGAAGAATGTAACCAAGAGCTGCTACTGAGTGACACAAACCAAAAATAAAAATACAGATGACTAAGCACACCCTTGCCAAACAACTTCTGAGACCAATTTAAGAATGAAACACAGCAGTGCCAAAGCTTTGAACTAGAGGAAGCAGATGCTTTTGCTGCTGTGACATGAATTTCCACCCAGCAGGTAGACGAGATGAAATCCGGTCTCATCAGGTCACTAACAAGGATCCAGGGCTAACAGCAGGTTGGGCTAAGCCAGCAATAACAACACTTTTACATATGATTTCCTGATACATGGAAGTTGGATATTTCCGCTATTTCATCTTCTGTTTTTCTTAGGACAAACTGCTGAAAACGAAATTGCCATGGAATGCAGGCATCTATTCTGATACACAATGGTTTATTGAAATGGACTGCACGGGAAGCATTCCCTCCCTGGATGTATGTACCAACACCAGCAAGCAGGGTGACCACTGCACAAACAGGCAGAGGTGAGGGCACTTTGCTTGGCAAAAGTCAAGGTGGTGCAGGTGGAATTAATCCCTGGTTAAATAATAGTCCCTTCAAAGCCCACTCAGGAGAGTTACTGCTGTCAATCTGAGTTTTACTGGTCTATTATGTTATCACATAGTCAAATTTTCAGGTGTTTATGTTTTCACTTGGCGAAAGCAAGCTCTGAGTCAGGTTTGTGTGAATTAAATGAATTTTATTTTCTTTGTACCACTAGCAATAAGATTTGCTACAGCAGTAGCAATAGAGGGGAAGGTTTGCTTGGGGAAAAAAAAAAAAGTAATCCACTTTCCATGAGACATGTGTTTCATCTAGAAGTTGTTCATGCTACAGTCAGCTCCCATTTCTGTTTTTCTCCCCAGAGGTTGCCAATGTCAGCTACAGGCTGCTTCTGGTCACTTTCCCAAGGGAAAGCTTTGTGTGGCATTAATGGCTGGAATGGCAAGGATTGAGAACAGCATGAAAATACATGGAATATAAGGCTCTAATGACAGCAATAGTGTATTTTAAACTCAGGGTTCCCCAGGGTATTACATCAGTAACTCAGCTGAGACACTGGACCGAGGGAAGAACTCTCACATCATTTAACTATTTGCTATAATAGATGAAAAGAGAGAAGATATTTTGATTAAAGCTCCTCAACAGTGAAAGCCTAAAGACAAAATCTCCCTGCATGAGCCCACTGATCTCACATTTGCTCATGCAGTTCTGGTGCACTCATAGAGGAGAGAAGTCAGGTGGAGCAGCACAAGTACAGGGGCCCTGCTCTGCCTGCGCAGACATTTGCACAAACATAATTTTTTAAATTAGAATGGACCTCTCGAGATCTTCCAGTCCTACCCCACGTACGTACGTTCGTTCGTTCATTCATTCATTCATTCATTCATTCATTCATTCCCCCTGTCTGTGGAAGTACCACAGACACGACCCATTGATCAACCACATAAAATTCCCAACTACAAGCAGTGAATTTATGGATTTTTTTTTCAAGATATCCATTTACCAGGGCTGAACGGTAACAGCAACACTTCCACAGCCTTCTGGAACAGCTAAGTACCAGCAACAGGCACAGGAGCAACTGCACATGTTCATTTGCTCTTGTATTTCCACTTATCTCTTAACCATCCCAGGTTTCTCCAGGTTACATGTCAGCATATAAATGTCTTTCTCTTGAGAGAGACCTGGTTATCCCAAGCCACAGACACACCAAAATTCCAGCTGAAGACGGAGAGAATGGTGGTGGCTGTTCATTATTTCTTGAAGACAAATTGAGCACTTCTCAAACTACACATAAATATTTTAAAAGTCAGATTATCTGTCTAGTCTCAGACTTCATGACACAGAAAACAAAAATTATTAAGCCTTAATATTCCACATTCAAAAGGGCCTAATTTCACTAAAAGGCTGCATTTTTGTTCTGTGCAAAATTCAATAAATTGTAGTTGTGTATTAACGAAATATTGAAGAGGAAATTAAAAGTATATTCAGTCATGTTTCATTTTCACAAAACCGTAAGTATAGACAAGAGGGAATATAAATAGTGCACATTGGAAGCCTTCATTATTTAAGTTGCATGTAAGCACTTCTTTCATCAACAGAGACTAAAGAAAGGAGAATTATCCCACAGATCACTTTTGTTTTTCTTCAAAGTTAGATAGGTAAAGATAGCAAACTAGAACTTATTAATAAGTGAAAGAAGGCCTTAAAAATCTGAAGAAATAATAAACTGATCTGCCCAGCTGTAACTCCTCCAAGTTATTCTGTCTCAATCCAAACACCTTCTACACTAGTCCTCTAAAAAGACCTTTTCAATCTTTCCTCGCCTTTTACAATACACCAGTGTTGCTCAATTCATTTAAGGCTTAATTCATGAATAAGAAACCACATTTACTCCATGCTCCTGCTTGGGATCTATCACACAGCTGGGATGAAAGGGCCTCGATTCAGAAGTTGCCAGGAAGCTGGGTCACAGTGGTACAGGGGCAAAGTTTAGGCCAATACAATTAAGCCCACAAAAATTTTAGTAATATGCACTTCTCATTACAATACACAGGAACTTACACTTACTGAGTCCCACAAAATACTCCTTACAGATCCCAAAGGTCTCGTTAAAGAGAACATGAACAGAGACTGTGGGCATCAAGTATTTCTCACCCTTGGCTGAAAATGCTGGGATGGGGAAAAAAAGGAGATGGCAATTGTAGCAGAATGTAAAGCAGAGCACTGTCTGTTCTCCAGTGCTACATGGCTGCTGACCAGAATAAATAATGATTTTCCTCATCTGAATCTTAAGAAACACTTTGGGGATCACATGCATGTTGCACAATGTTTAGAGAGAGGGGAGAGGAAAGCACCCTCCAGTCTTGGGCAGGAGGGCTTGTGAGTGGCTCCCAAAAAGCCCACTCATGATGCTCAGGAACACTAAAAGCATCTGTGTGGCTGCCTCCATCAGGCAGCAGCCCCCTCAGTATGCAGTTCACATACAGGTTTACCTCCACAAGAGAAACATTCAGCACGGAGGGGGGAAAAAAATAAAATCCATTAGCGTTCAGAGACATTAAACATTGGAACAGAGTGTTTGCATCTTACAGAGTGTTTGCTATGAAATTCTCAACTGCCAAATGAAATGCATCAGTGCAAAAAATAGCAGAGAAATACCAAACGATGCCATCATGTCCAGAACCGCAAGCATTTCCTTGTATTCACTATTCCCCCATAGCCAGACAGGGAGGTTCCTCCACCCTGTGTGACTGTAACTTCCCTTGTAGAAATACCATGGGCGCTGGAGTAAAGCATTGAATGTGGTTTTTAACTGATGATTCAGCTCAGAAGTGGCACACACACAGCCAGGCTCACTGGAGCATCGTTCTGCATCTGCAAGCAGCACTCAGAGACCCTGGGAGTATCCTCCACAATTGTTAACTAAATGGAAAGATTCCCCTTTATCCATTTCAATCGAGCCATTACACAAATCATCACCTTCTCTACCCAGAGCAAGGATCTGGGAACAGATGCAATTTGCAGCTGAATGGCAAACCTGGTTACAAAGGAATGAGTACAGCTCCAGCAGCAATGGGGTTCTCCCTATCCACACCTCTCCTGCTGCTTTTGGAATGCTGGGCTTGATCCTCCTACAGAGCTATACCCAGTGCAAGCTTAAGACATGGAGATTAAATCTCGAGGCTCCTTGATCAAGGGAATAACTTCTGAGGGTTTAATGCAAAACTCATCAGCTCATCTTATAGTAACATACCCCAGTTCCCATTCTCCTCTCTTCTTCATCCATTTCCCAGTCTCTCCATTTAGGAATGCAGAAGCCTCACCCTGGCAAAACCCCAACTCTCTTTGCAGTCACAAAGCTCTTTCTTGGTTCCTCTTGTACCATCTTCCAGCTCCTCTCTAGCTTTTGTATCCAACTGTCCCTGGACACCAGGCTCCTTTTTGCAGTCCTACTCTCCTCCAGCCCATATCCTTCCTCAGACCTTCCCTATCAACCATCCCATTGATTTCTTATCACACGGCTCTTGCCTTCAACATCCTACCACAAAACATTGCTCTCTTTCTTTAACTGAAACTGTAATCTGTTAAACTAACAGCCAGATCCTGGTTTCCATTTGTATTCCCAGTCTCTGTGACCCACCTGCTGCCCAGCCAGTTTGCTCCTTACTGCTGCGCAGGGACACCTCTTTTGGAGCAAGAGCTAAATCTCCCCTACTGTTGTCCATGTTTAACTGCAATTAAATCTAGGAAAATCCCATTCAGTTCTAGATTTGAAGAGTCCAAAACAACTTCACATACTTCAAGGAATGAACTAATGGCATTATCACAAATCTCTAATAAGCACGCCCAAATTATGACTTAGATTTTTATTTCCCCAGTTAAAAAATGTGTTCCATACACAGGAATGGCAGAAAAAGAAAAAAAATGTTTCACAGGGAGTCTGCAATCCTTCCAAATTTTAGATATTAAATTCAATCTAAGTTTCAAGCAACAACACACTTAAAGTGCCAAAATAAGATGATCGGAAGTATTTTTAATGTGGGCAACCAAATGTATTTTCAGTCTCATTCTGAGAAACATCTGGATTCTTACTGTAACATGCCTAAAATTGAGACCGAGTTTGTTACTCCAAGAAGAAACCACTGGCAACACAAAAACACATGGCCCTCTGCCCAGGCAAAAAAACTGCAAATGTGCTAACAGCAAAATGTTACTAACTTTTCTATAATCCACAGTTTTCAGAAGCCCTAAAGACAGTCAAGTCAAATTTCATAATGGCCTTGGAACATTATACATCAAATAAATTATTTGATGCATAATGTTTATTATACACCAAATAAATATTGGTAGAAGTTTGCAAAGGCATAAAGGCTATCAGAGTACCCAGTTCCCCACGAAATCCAGTGGAAAGAAAGGAGTTATTCACAGGAAAAAGGTAAATACTGCAAGAATTTGAGTGAATTTATGACAGCAGACTGGGAATCTTGGAAATCCTTACCTCAGCTGTCATCTCACTGCTGGTTCACAAATGTGGGTAGGACACATGCCATCAATCCAAAACCCTTCTCTGCACCAACACCCATCAAAGACCTCAGTCTTGACAGGGTTGAGGAATTCAGCCCACCTGTCACGGCCAAGCCTGGCTTGAGCCCAGACACTGTCTTTTTTTTATTTTCCGATCTGTACTGAGAATCTCCCATTTGGTGGATTTCCTCAGATTGTCTCATAAAACTCAATTGCACTGGTTACCCCTTAGGATTGTTTTTAAAAAGGAAGAGAAACTGCACTACCAATGTCTTGGATATAGTTTATAAATTAGTTTATTTGCTGTAATATTTGTCTCAAAGGTAAAAAGGTAGAAGAAGCCAGAGAAGATGGAAGACAAGGAAAAAACCACAAATTCTAATCTTCTATTTTACCCACTGGGGGAAAGAAAAAAAAAAACAAACCAACAAACCAAAACACTTTAAACATTTCTTCCTAACAACAAACCTGGTCCTAAGTTCTCCCTTCAGCAGTTCATCCTAAGGAGAAATTACATGTTTCCACACTGTTTAACCCTGCCCTGTCCCCGAGATAGTTCTTGAGTTTTGTCACCCTTCACAACAGCTGCTTTTTCTTAACTTATCCGAAAGGTGAAAGGAGGAGAGGGAGGGAGTGTGAAAAAAGAGCTATTTAGGACTGTCTTTTGGCTTTGGCCAAACATCATCCATGAAAGTAGGAAACAAAAAGACATGATGGGGTGAAGGTTCTTGACTGTTTACAATTAAACACCCAAACCACAAAACATTTGTTGTTGCATCTTTGACATGCAAATTTTAGGAATCCAAACTAGAGCTCTCAGAAACATTTTTATATGGCACTGAATTATGTTTACACTTCTGATGTAAAAAGAAATTACCTTGCTTCAAATGTGTTTGTGCTGACAGCTCTATCAAAAAGCTATTAAAACCTGCAGAATGTTTTAAAAGCTGTTGGAAGGAACTCTGTTTCAATTTAATAGTGTACATTTATGGAGGGGGTTTTAAAAGCTTTACAGATGCCCATTCCTGCTATTTCAGCAGAACTCCCCCTGACTACATGGAACTCATGATATACCTGGAATCTGCAACACCTCTCCATGTTCCTCTGTCATCTAAAAACCTCCTACATTCCCACAGAGAGAGAAAGGGGACTATAACACATAAAGGGGGCAAAGGAATTGTTTCCCAGGGCTGGAAGTGCCATTTTTGGTATGATTTGTCTCTCCATTCTAGAAAACTTCTTGCTGCAGCTACAATTTCAGCTGGCAAAGGGGACTGAAGGACTTGGCTATTTCTAGGAGAATCGAGGATTAGGTCACTTGAAAGGCTGAGAGAAGGTTCTGTGAGGGAGCTGCCTGCTGCATCTATCATCAGGAATGTAGCTCCTCAGCTTCCAGCCTCATTTGCACATGCACACAAATGAAATTAAATCAAATGGAATTGCTTCTTATACCCATGTTTGCCTTAACACTGTAAATAAGGAAGGGTGTAACCCTTAACAGGCTCTTATCAGTTAACTATATAGAAATAAGAAACAGTTGGTGAGTTTTTAAAAGTATTGACTCAGCAGTTTACAACAAGAGATGACTTGGCTACACTGAAAGAAAAGACTGGGGGGGAAAAAAAAAGGAGAGTTCTCTGTAGGCAGCTGGCTCTCACTTAGGCTCCATTTAAGACTCTACATACCAAATTTCAGTGTGTTGTGAGGAAGAATATAATTAGTATGCTTCCTCTCCTTCCCCTTTATGTAAAAAAATAGTGAATTATTTATGCAGTATCTGCTTTCCAGATTTTTGAATATCAGTTCAGGTTTTTGCCAATAAATAATAACAGTAATAAAAAAATCACAAAACATGATTGGTTTTTACAGGCCAAAGCGATAATAAAACACAGCTTATCATCTGGTGAGCCTGATCTCACAAAAAACACACAAGCATTTCTACTGAACGACACGAGACCCTTCACTTCTTGCTCACACAAGCTTACTAAACTGGAGCTTCAAGATTTTATGCAAAAGACTTATATGAAAATATTATTTTACAAGGGTATCTGAAGCAAGTGATGACTCATTCATCACAGACTCATGAAGCATATGGGCCTAGCTACTGACAAGGAAAAAGGAACTGGAGAAGGAAAACTTCCCTCTTTTTATTCAGGAGAGTTTCACCAACAACAGAGTATGAAATCAAAGTGACATTTTACTTACAGAAAGGAACATTTCCATCTTCACTTTATCGTCTCGATTATTTCTGAACTGCTGACCCTAAAAGCGCCCAATACTGAGCTTATTATCAATTATTATTATTGGACTGTAGAGCTGAAATCTTGGGTACCATATTTTCTGAAAACACTTCTACTGTCCCATAACCATTCCTAAGCATCTCTAAAAATCCCTGCCTGAAGCCTTGCAAACCATTAAACCAGGTTTAGTCCAGATGTTTAAGGAAACACAGTTCCAGGTAATGTCCCAAGTACCCCTTGAGATCCTGCACACAACCTTGTTTTGACCTAAATGGTTTACAAGCTTTTAAGTACGGCTTCACTTTCAAAAGTGAGCTGGAAACACAAACATTTCCCATCTGTGGCACCTTCAAAAAGGGTTTACAACTAGTGAGTGTAGTAACAGCACTAGCAATGCCAGAGAAAGGAAGCTGTGGGAATTGGACAGCAAAAAAGGAACACAGGGACAGCAAGGAAGAACAGGAACACCATGACACAGATAAATTGAGCAGCTTAAACACTTTTTCTAGGTAGGAAAAAGGAAATAATTTATGGTAAACCCTGGATTTATTGAGACACTTGGATTGACATCAAGGATAGGAAACATCTCGGAAGAGTCTTGCAGTATTGAACACAATGTGTTTTAAAAAAAAATCCAAATGAAACCACCCAATCATCAGAGTGTAACACATACAGATAAAGCCAGTGTTCTACATCCCCACAGTTTCATCAGAGCCTTTGAAGCCACACACCTTTGATCTGAGGCAAGTGATAAATGTGTTATGTTTTAAGTGGATTATTACAAGTTCTGTTTAACATAATGGTAGGTCTGAGCCAGCATAGTCATGGTGCAATGAGGAAATAACCTGAATGGAACAGATACAAAAAACAGAGGCATCTGCTCCATGCCTTTCAGATAAACAGGTACCCAGGTGCCTAAGAGCTTCTAGAGGCATGACAAATAACACCCACACAGCCTGGGGGATGAAGGACTGGACACAAACTAGTTGCAGAGTAGAAGTCTTGCCTTTGTACTTCCAAATGTGAGGAAGTGTGGCTTGTAAATATTTCCCAGTGCAACCAGACAGGACTCAAAGGCAACAAAGCTCCTAAGGGGCCCTTTCCAACAAAAATGAGCCAAACCCAGGGTATTTGTTAGGAATCCCTTCCAATTTTGGGACACACAAATGGAATGCCCATTCAGGAATTGAAGGCCTCACTGTAAGGCCTTCATGCAAATCCCAGTTTCAGTCAAAGGCAGAAAGACTGTCCTCAACTTGGCTACCTGAGGTTTTTCCTGGGCAGACCAGATTTCCACAGCTCTAATAAAAACAGCTGTCAGACACTTCCAGTCCTCCAATTCCGAATTCAATTTCCTACCCTGTAATGGTTCTGAATCCTTTAATTTAGCATAAATCTTAACCAGAGACATTTCATTGTTTCAGAAGAGGTTGGCTCAAAATGCATTCTAAATTGACCTCACAATGTTTGTGTGGGTTGGTTTGGTTGTTTTTTTAACTTCCTACTCTGAGTAATCAGGAGTTTGCTTGTGTTTCTAGCTTTTAAAGAAAGAATGTTATGGCTGGGTTAATCTGAAGGCAACAAAATCAGAAAGCAGACAAGTGTACTGCAAAGCATTACAATATTTGGGGTAGCAAGCTTAAAGAAAAACAGCAAATCAAAAAATCTCCAAAAATAACACCACTTACTTTCTGTTCTAATGCTCTGGCTTGCATTTTATGGCCCTCACTAGAATCTTCTAAGCCAATAAATATGACATTATTCCTTTATCTTTTACACCTGCCCCTATAAACTATTCTAAGCTATGAAGTCTCCCTGAGCCTTTTCTTATATCAGTTCCTTTCTTGGCAGCTCAGCACAGCACAGTTACCTGCCCAAAAAGTGAAAAGCAGGCTGTAAAGGACTGATAATAAACAGGAAATAATTGTTCACAGTGGCATAGTAGTGGCACATTTGTTAATAATACTGTACAAACAGCCACTCAACCCACAGAGCTCCTAAAATGGAAGAAGCAAACAAAAACCAGTGATTATCAACAGTCCAGTGAAAGGTATCAACCACAGGGAATCATGGGAATGTAAACCCAAGTGTGCTAATTCCAGTGTCTGAAATATTTGGATTGAATGCCTACTCAGGATTTTGTTGTTGTTAAGAAAACAGAGGAGAGGGAAATAAAAAATACAATCCACTTGTTATCCTAATCATATTTCTCAATGTTGTCACTGCTTAGAGGTTAACTGGAGCACTCCTGTTATTGGGGAAGATCCCTCATGGAACAAAGGAGGTGTACAAAATCTCCCTTCTGGTCTGTGTTTGTCCCCACTTTTTTGTTGTTGTTGTTGTTGTTTTGGTTTTTTGTTTTGTTTTGTTAGGAAGAGCAGTAACTTTTAATGGATGCATTGTTTCCTCTTACTGCACAACTCTTCCTGCAGAATTAATCACTTTCTGAAAAAACCCTTGGCACACAAAACCCAGCTCCTGAAGCTGCCATAATAGAACACAGCAATAATTTAGCTACACATGAGTAGTTATGATATTCTTATTTCTAGGATTAATATTATCCTCCTGTAGCTGCCATAGTAGAACACAGCAATAATTTATAATTTAGCTATACATGAGTAGCTATGATATTCTTATTTCTAGGATGAATATTAGCAAGCCAATGAATGTGAGCCATAAAATGTTACTATCAGAATAAAATATATTTATTTTCATACCTAAAAGCCAATACTTACGCAGTTAAATGCAGTTTGTACAGTTTTTAACTTAAGCTAGCAATAAATGCTTCTGCTGCGCAGTTTTTCCTCATTATATATAGAGAGCAGTGTACAAAAGCTTAAACTCAGCTAAGTATCTTTCCACTGCTGCTAATTTACATCTAATTCTGTCCTCTATTTTTTTAACTCACACTAAGGTAGTTCAGTAAAAAATCCCCCAATAATTGCATTTAACAGTAATGTTTGTATTTTGTGATAAAACTCCACACACTTCTAATATAGGCCTCCCTTGAGGTCTTGATACAGACGTGAAGATGTTTATAAACTGGCTGAAGCATCTTTAAGAGCATTCTAGACATGACAATCCTTCCTCCTCTTCCTGGGTAACCACAGAGAAGCAGAAGTGTCCAACACTCCTTTGGGACTTGCGAATTTTTCATGTGGGATCTTCCAATGGGTAGAGGAGTTAAAAACCCCCCTCAGGTGATACTCTGTTCTCTCAGCAGCAGAGGGTCTGATAAAGTCAGGTGCTCCACAATTCCTAGAAGCAGCCAAGCACCACTAAACACAAGCACCTTAAAAGTGCAGCGCAGATGGGACCATTTTTAGCTCACCTCCACTCTCAGTCCCAGCACTGAGAGCTTGGCAGCTGCTCTGGGTTTCTGCAGAATATTGGTTGTGAGGGTCTGGACTCTGTGAGATGTGTAACTACCATCTTATAGAGATACTTTTCGCATCTCCAAACTATGAAATGTTAATGAACAATTTTTGACCCTGTACCACCAGAGACTGTAACCTTTAAAATAAAATTTTAAAAAAATAACAAAAACCAACACTGCAATAGCACAGAAACAGCTCATAAAATTAGGTTTATTCCCTTTCATACCTCATATTTGTACAATTATACTACATGAGTTCTGAAAAATCTTGCATAGTTCTGCAGTGAGTAGATTTCCACTAATGGGATTTGGACACGTATTGCAGCCCTCTCATCAGCAATAAGGAAATTGAATGTTCCCTGGTAATCAGCTCAGTACAGTCATTTTTTAACCCACAGACAATGCATGGCAGCAAAGCCTAAATTTTCAACCTTGAGCAGGCCCTGTGAGCTGACCCTGCTGAGGGCAGGCAGAAGCCAGGGAGACTTCTTGTAGACAAGGGATGGAGATGCACTCTATCTTCTAAGAAGAAAAAAAAATTTAACAAATCTGACCCACTGCTGAAGCTACAAATAAGGAAAATCATCAGGCTGCACCCAAAATTACTATGGACTGCACACAGAGGTAACAGGAAAGGTTGTAAGATATCTTTAAACTCCATCAAAACTACAACACCAACAGGCATGACCCTCATCCCTTTTTTTGGGAATGCTTCAACAACAAGGATAGGCACAAAGACAAGAGTAAGTCAAGCTGCTTTGCACTGTAGGGAGGTTCCTTTATTTTTATTCTCACTCTAGACAGTGACAAACACAAAAGTGAGAGAGAAAGTGTCAGCTCCCACTAGGCTGCAGTGCAAGTGCTCTTTGAGCACATCCCTGTGTGACCCTAGCTGGAGACAGAAATACATCCCCAAAGGACGTAATCCAGAGACACCATCTGACACCAAGCAACAACATAAATGTGGTCAGAACAGCAAGACAGACCAATCCACGTGTCTGCAATAAGATGGTTAAATTCTAGTACATTCCAATATTTTTATTTCAGCATCCAGAAAGGACTTTGCCATAAAGCATCAACACACCATTGCTTTGCACAGTTGTATTTGTGCTCCCACTGAAGTTGCTCAAAGCAGGTGACACCTACAGAATGTAACAAAATTTTTAAAAAAGCCAAATTTGATGATGTGAAAAAGGTTATGTATTAAAGGTAGACATTCCCTACTTCTACTTAAACAGAGTAGGTGGGGCATCCCACTTTGAGACAGAAAGAAAACACAGGCTGAAGGAGGAAGCATCCCTAATCACTGTCAATTCATGTTTCTGCAACAGCAAAAGGTCTCAGTGATTTTTAGGTCTGACACCACAAAAAAAAAACCCCACATCTACTTAATCAGAACTTGAATACTGACCAAAACAGCAAAGTGAACTACTTCTAATTTTTTATATATTTGGTTTTGTTATTGCAAACCTTGTGCATCTGCCTAGCTTTAAACATGTGAATATTAACATGTGAAAAAGAAAAATTTTAATTTGAGGACCTGGATAGACTTGGAAGTTGCTGGAAAATGAAGTTTACCTGTAAAATCACTGTAGATTTCACCCTGTAGATCACCAAAGCTGACTTCAATTAGATCGCCTTTGAGTAAAACACTAATGGTTGCTTTCTTTAAAGTTAGCCCACACACACATATTTGCATCCACAATATTCAAAGCCATGCCATGGGGGAAAACCTGGAGGTGGCTGCAGTAACCTCCCAAAAAGGCCACACAAAAAGGCCAGGAGTGTGCCAAGCTGTGACTCCAAGCATCCTATCACCTGAGAGCACAAGCCACATTTCCGTGTGTGGCAAAACCAGTTGCTCAGACTCTCCAGCAGGGAAGTTTGGCAAATATGTGTCATTTCTTACCTGCAGGTGAGGTTTGGTGCTAGGAGTACAGGGCCAGGAATTCCCCATCCAAATACAGGCTCAGTCAAAGCCTTGCCAAGTTATTTGTTCTACTTCTCACTTTTTTTAAACATTATCATTGATAGCCAGATTTTTATGGTCTTCTAAGATCAGAATGGCAGTGTTAAACTAACCTTAGATAGACAAAAGTACAAAAACTTAAGTTATTGCTAAAACTTAAGTATAGTTTAAAATTACAAGAAAGCCATCAATGAGCTAGGCAGGAGAGGACATACCTTCGCAAATCCACAGCAATTCAGTCCTGTTCCATGCAGCAATTCAGTCATGTTCTAAAGCAGCTCCATGCTATGTGCCATAATGGTATCAATCATGCCCTCCCAGTATAGCTAAAATCCAGCAGCAGCTTGCTCAGTAAAGGATGGGATGGGCAGTGGACAATCCCTATGGCAACTTAGCAAAATGCATTTTAGGGTCTATTTAGGGAAAACAGACAAGAAAAAGTGATATTTTTCAAGGTCAGGCAGCATCAGAGGCTGACCTATATTTCCCCTAAACCTAAAAGTTAAAATTCAAAAAACTTCTATAGCCTAAAACTCTGGGCATGAGTTCTTGCAGTTGCCTCCAAACCTCCTCCAGAATAGGCAACTCAGCCTTCCTTTCCAGAGAAGAGGTAATTGGAAATACGCTTACTAAAAGTGATTGGAAATAATTACCAGGTGAGATTACTTCCTACAGAGAACCTGGTCCCCTCAGCAAGCCCCAAACCAGCCAGCACAAAGAGCTTGTAGTTCAGTGATGGCAGTTTTCTACCTGTGATGCATATCAATGCATTATATGATTAACACCCAAGTTATTCCCGTGGTTTTGTGTGTTCCCCTTGAAGTGAATTCTCCCACCCTTTTTGATGCTACAGCAGTCAAAACAACAAATGCTGCGAGTCAGCTTCTAAGGGAATGGGGCACTTCTCCTCACAAATAGGTGCCATTTGGATTGCCTTAATGAATAGGGGATTGCCTTTTAAAGTCACAGAACCCTTTCAGTATTCAGTGGCTGATGCTGATGCTGCTCAGGTTCCTTTTGTGGTTTGTACCCCAGGGACACAGAGCCCCGTGCACCACCAGCTTCTTCCCTTGTTTTTCACCCCTCATTATCAATCTGTGTAAATAAGATGCACAGCACCCACTGGTTAATAAATAAACTCTCACTTTGATTACACTTTCAGTTTCCAAGTACAGAGCTGACTTTACAACGAGGAATAAATGTGTTTGGGCTTTCGGTGCCCTTACAAGATTGTTCACAAATACGTGATTCATATCCGATCCTGGACATTAACACTTTCCTTATGACTCATACATACAGTTGAACAATAAAACAGAAAGCTTATTGAGGTTTTGTTTAACATGCATAAAGCACCTATTATTAATATTTTTCAATTTAATTGTTTAACAATTTGCTGATCCTATTATTAGCTGCAAGGAGGGGATGTTTCCCCTTCTGTCTTGAAAAAAGTAGATGCTTTTGAATTTACCCTGATTTATATTTATAATATTTCAGCTACACTTCAGAACATAAATAACAAAAAGCCATTAAGCACTGTATGGAGCAGGGTATGTACCTTACCAACCTGCCCACAGAACATTATTTGAATGGGTAGAAGGCAACTGCCCTGTGTTTCTCACTCTATAGAGCAAGATGTGTGCAACATACTGATCAACACACCATTTCCTCACATTGTTTTCCTCTCCAAAGTGAAGGATAAACCAGAAGATTTGTCCTTCCTCACACAATAAAGCCTTTAGGTCTTCTATCTGGTCCCTACACATTAGGATGTTTGCTGCAATACAATTCCCGGATAAATTGTAATGAGCAACTGGCAAATCTGAAACCCCTTAAGAGTTCAAGTTCAGTTAAAAAAACCCTGAAGGGTTATTTTTAAAACTTTATCCTTCGCTATTCAGTATTTTTTTAGAGCATGTAAAATCATCATCATTGGACTGTATTTGCAGTTTCACTGCAAAAAAACCAGCTCCATGTCCACACATAGGAACCATGGAAGTGCTAAGCAGAGTTTGTAAGAATCACACTGTAATGTAGATCTATATTCAGGCAAAATATAAGATTTTGATCTCCAGTTTCAGCCTGCAGGACAGTTTCTTATCTTGGGACATGTATGTCTGCCTGAAGTGTGTATTCTCTTGCCTACATGCTGCTTTCAAACTGGTTTCACAGACTTGCTCCTATCTTCATGCAAGCAATTTCTAGGCAACGACAGAAGTAAGTGTTCCACTGCAGACAGAGCTTTTCAGTTCACTCCACTGAAGTTTTCCAGGGGGTAAATTCTTCTAAAATATTAGAGGACGAATTCAGGAAACACACTGATGACACAGGACCATGTTCTGCAGCTGCTGTTCTTGTCAGTGACCCATGAAGTGATGAGTAAGAACCTCCTGGGCTCCATCCTAACCCTGCTGAAGTTACTCACTAAATAGTCACCCTGTAGGTGTGAGGCTGGCCCTAAATTCAGAGGCTGGCTCTGCCTTGAGAATTATTTCAATTTTGCCCATGAATTTGTGTAATTCCCAACTGCTTCCTGACTCTCCATGCTCCTCACTGGTGGCAGTTGTAGTCTTGGACACATTGTGTTCAGCACCTGACCTTGCAGAGGCAGGAACAGTGATTTGCTGGTGTTGACAAAGCCCCTCTGCACTCCCAGCTGTGGATGCTATTTCAGGATGGCTAAGCAAGGACAGGGAAGATGGGGGTGTTACTCACAAGCAGACACTAGGACCAGTCATTGCCCCCACATGGCTAATAATTAAATCCCAGAAAACTACATTTTGGGTAAAATAATGTTAACACATTAACCCTGCCTTACCAGCAGAGAATAAATAGAAAATCCTTCCCTAGGGATGAAGCACCATCCCTAGCTTCCTCTTCAGGTTTCCACAGGAAAGGGAATAGTGCCCATGTTTCTCCTGCTTGCTCAGGAACTCAAGTACCACATCTGCTTGAGAGGGCTTCTCAGTGCCCTGGCAGCTGGGCATGCTCCCATTTTCCCACATTAATGGTTAGATTCTCATTATAGCAGCGTCCAAGAGCCTCACCTGTGAAGGATTCTCTGGGAATAGGTGCCTCAGGCAGCAGCATTGCTCCCAAAGGACCTGCCCCACACAGCCTAGATGTAGATACCACCTTAGGGTGATGCCATGCATCTCTTTCCTGGCTGGAAAGACACCTGAGGGCCCTGGAGAGCCACCTGAGGGTCCCTCAGGACCAGCCAGGGATAAGCAGCCAGGGATTGACACAGCTGGGCATGGTGGGCAGCATTCCCATTCAGCACCATGGCTCTGCAGACAAATTCCATGCTTTCCTCCATTCCAGAGTGCCTCAGAAAACACAAGGCAGTTGCAGGTTCCACCATGCAGCTCTTATCTCAGCACCAGATGACCAAAAAACCAAAGGGAAATCTGAGCAGGGGAAGCGGCTCTTGGTGTTTTCGTGTGCTGCTTGTTGCTAGGAAAAATATTTCCTTCGTATCTCTGTGGGCTCTGCAAGACAGCATCAGTGGAGCTCTGCTGGCTGCCAGAGAGCATAAAACAGCAAATGTCAGGAAAAGAATAGGAAGAAGAAGCAAAGCTTTAAGAATGTTGGTGAATGTCTATCCCCTCACACAGTCAACAAGGAGACTCGGAGACGCACATACCTCCAATCTTTTCTGGAACAAACCTTGGGAGTGTCTTCCCAAGGTATTTTGTCTAAATTTTACTTTTTTTTTTCCTTTTTTCCTGTGGGTTTCTTCTTTTGTCTTTTGGTGGTTTTTGTGGGTTTTATTTTTGGTGTGGTTTGTTTTGGGGGAGGGTTTTGTTTGTTTTGTTGTAGAAGGTTGAAAGCAGTTATTCATATCAGGGCAGCACAGGGTGGAGGGGAGCCCCTCTTTGCCTGGTGCTGAGCATTTGAAATGGGCAGGAGACAAAGGGTGGGAAGGGGCCAGGGCAGAGCATCCTCTCCCCAGGGATGGCGGGACGTGGGTCTGCCACCAGTGACACTTCTAGTCACAGATGATACCAGATACCCCAGAGAAAAAGGCAGACAACCCCTCTGGTCTGGGCACCCCACACAGCTCTGAGCCCTGCTGAGACTGGTGACAGCCTCACAGTGTTCCAACCTTCCTAGAGGCCAAAGGATGACCCATTTCCTAGGCCAGCCATTCATCCATGCTTCTGCTAGCAGCTGCGGCCAGTGACAGTGATGAGGGGCTGGAGAGTTTGAAGCTGGTTATCTCTCAGTTTGCTTCACAGGAGCCACAGAACAATTCAGTGCATGTGCTTGAGCTGGGTATGGAGCCCCCATTAAACATTTTCCATCTTCCACTGATCATCCTCCAAATTGTCCCATGTCTGCTCCCATTGCTGACTGCTTTTTGAGTTCTCACATGGTGCTGCTCTTTGAATTTTCAGTTTTTCACAATAAAGTGGTCTTCCCCACTCTCTTTGCATTGTTTTATAAGCCATTTGTTTTTAAGTAAGACTCTTTTTTCCCCTCACAAAAAGAAAGAGCAAAACTTTGTTTGAATACAAATCCCATACCCGGCAGTGTGTTGACATTTGTGCACAGAGATGTGCTTTCCAGTTTATTCTATTGTGTGCTTGCCCTTTTTTTTTTGCCTCTTTTAAAAGTAGTTCAGTGGAAAGTTCGGATGATTCCAGGGGAGTATCCTTTAACATCACCAGAGAAATAGCCTGAAAAATTGGAAATACATATCAGTGTTGCAAGAGGAATTATGTAGAGGTTGTAGGTTCCTTGCTTTTGTTTTATTTAATATACAATATCTCAAAATTTTTTTAAAAAGAAGATAAAAAATAAAAAAAAGGACAACTTTCATTGGTACCATCAACAGCTGTTCTTCTCTCCTGGATATATTAATGCAAGTGCAGGGTTTCTGCTGTCCCAGTCGCCTGCCCTTTCAGAGCCCACCACTGGAGTGAGCCCATGGCAGCTCCCGGTGTCCAGCCAAGGATTCTGGCCCCATCAGCAGCAGCACAATTCCAGCTTCGCCTCCTTGCTGGTGTCCAGCAGGCGCTGGGCGCACGGGAGGACACCAGGACATGGATATTCCCGTCGGTCTGGGTTTATACTCCCACAGCACACTGATTGCCCAGAGGTGGGTTTGCCCCAGAGCACCCATGTAAAGGGCTGGAGCATTATTCCACGGCGCCATCTAGCTCCCGCCAAAGGAATTCTGTCCAGAGCTCTTTTCCCGCATCTTCCCGACCCAAACGTTAGCTGATACATGGCAGGGAAAACACAGAAGGTGGTAAAGGATGAGGAAGAGTGAACGTCACTGTTGTCCGTTCTTGAACCTCCTGGGAGAACTGGAGCAAGGCAGGTCACCCCACAGTCCCTGCTGTGCTTCTTGGGGAGCTTCGCTCTCTCACTTCAGCAAGGACAAGTGGCTTGGCCCAAACATGGGCAGGAAACCATTTTGGGTGCACAAACTGCCCCCACCCTTTCTTCCTCAGGTACTTCTCACCCTCTGTTTCTCTGTTACACCCACAGGCCACTGCTCTGCAGCAGACAACAGCCAGCACATGCAACATCAGCAATGCAACATCAACACCACAAAAGCAAAGACATAATTACTGCAGCTGTCCTTTAATTCCCACTAATTACATATAACACATCATGTGTTATCTAGGTTTTTTTCCTAGTGATAGGCACCGTGGTTAAGCTGAACATTTTCCTTCTTAAATATTGCAGATTTCAAATAGATGAGAATTCAGACTCATTTCATACATAGAAATAAAATCTGAAGGCTATTTCTTCTCTCTGAATATCCTTCACTCACCAGGCTCTCAGCCTCTAAGCCTGTTTACTAAATAGGAAGAGCTCTGTGGCTTTTCCTAAAAAATTTAAGACACTTAAAATTGGGGTGTGCTTGTAGCCCACAGGAAGAGAGAGGGCAAGCTGAGCTCACACAAACCAGGAAATGCTCAAAAGCAGGGAGACAACTGTATGAAAACAGGTAATATCCAAGCAAAAAAACAAACTTAAAATTCCCAGTCTGCAGGACACTTGTCAGCCTGTGAGTTAGGCTCCAGTGATGTATGGAATATATTTGCTCTGAGCCCATTCTCTGCTCTAAGCCAGAAGCTTTTAAACCATCTTTACAAATATGTTCCCATCTTTTGCCAAGGGAATGTACAGTCTTTTTCCCCTCATGTTGGTATCTAGTGTTGCACTTATTAAACTTAAGAGATTTCTGAGGTTGCAATTACTTCTGAATATTCTCAAATACTTGATTGGTGTCTACCAAACTTTAGTGCTTTCTCATTTTGGCAAAACAAGCATTTTTTTAAAATATTTACTTTGCATGCATGTTTTACAAAAAGACCAACAAAACTACCTAAAAATGCTTCAGTGATCAGTGGTGTTTCAGCCCCGCAGATTGGCAGACTTGTCTGCTCTACTGCATTACTCTTGAAACAATGAGCTGTTTCTCCACTTCCTTCTGTGATCTTTTGTCCAGAGTGATCCTTTTTCCTCCCACGAAGCTGCCACACTCTGTGCCTGCACCAGCAGGGACTTCCAGAAGCCAGGCCTGTTTTTTCTGCTGTACCCCTTTTGATGTTATACACAATCCTTTTACATTTTCCCAGCTCCTGCTGCCCCAGAGGAAAGGTTGGATTAGGCTCCAGAAGCCTGGAGATGTGGCAAGGACACAGGAGCAGGCAGAACCCACAAGTGGCTCTGTGCAGGTGGGAACTCTGCCATCAGCTCCTGACCCTGCTGCTCCTTTGGCCATGCCCTGACCTCATCCCTCCTCATCCTTCATGCTACAAACAGATTTGAGTTACAGAGTGAGCTGCAAGCCCTCCTCTCTGGATTCGAGCAACATTTGAATTTGACAACAAAGATGGAGTTTGAAAGAAGACGAAGCCACACCAGGTGTTGCTGGGTTGCAAGATGTTGACTCCCTTCAAAACCCCACATCCAAGAAGAACTGGCAGGAAAGGACCCTGCAATTGCTTCTGTAGATTGTATTTAGTGCAGTCAAGTGTGGTCCTGGTGTTTGTTAACTTTTAGGCTCAAGTCAGATATGAATAAAGAAGATTTCTCCTTTTCCAAGGGTCGCAGCTGTACATAACGTAAAACCTAAAATTAGAAACAATGACTTTCACTAAGGAATGCAGGAAATGTTGTGATGTATTTTCACTGCAACCACTTGAAAGCAGAATTGCTGTGGAAATAAAGCAATACTAAATGCACTGAACTTGATGACTCAGTTGGTCCAGAAAAAAAAAAAACCCACAAGTCAGCAATTTGAAGCAGCAGCACCACCAAATGTACTGTATCTGCAGCACTGATGTAATGTGCATTGCAACATCACATTTCCCTGCTTGCTGTGCTCATGAGTTTGATGAGCCACAGCTTTTTAGATGAAGTTTAGGATTTGCAGCACATTACATAAGAGACTTCCCTTTAGAGCTGAGGCTGGTAGATGCTGGAACCACCCAATGTCTAAAGAAACAGGACTTCTAAAGGGAGCAATTTCCTCCAACTTCCTTCTGACCCTGTTCTCAGGCACACAGCAAATTAAAAACCAGCATAGGTCCAGCCGATTCTCCTAATGCACCCAGAATTATCAGCACTGCAGCATTTTCCATTCAAAACAGTTATGCAAATGATCTTTTATTGCTACATGCAAATGATTGAATTGATTTCTGGTAATTTTTCAAACAATTTCCTGGGTTTTATCAGTACCTAAGAAGCAAAATATTAAGCTAAAAGTGGGCATCTCTTCACTTGACATTTTCAATTTAGTGTTCTACTTTAATAATGGCCATAAGAAATTATTAGCAGCTGTTAAAAGTCTCCTTTAAAAAAGGATATATCCTCTGGTCTATGGAAGGACAATAGAGAAAAAAATAAACTATGAGAGAATTGTGGAATAGCAGTTCCTGCTTTAATACTACAATACATTTCTACATTCCTGAAGCTGCACACACTGCTGTTTGGAAGTTTAATGAACAGGAACATTATATGATTAAATTTAAGGAGGGTGACTGCATTTAAAATAGAGATTTAGGGATCATTTTATCTTTTGCACATTATATTGGACAACTATGAAATAGAAAGTAACCAGAAATTAAATATAGAAACCAAATGGAACCAATTTCCCCCTCCCTTTTTGTTTTGTCCTTCTGAAGTTCACACCTTCCTGCTTCTTTTCATTAAAATCGTGCAAGAGGATTTTATTTGCTGCTGCTAAAATCCCAAACATCAAGATTTATTTTGGTGCTCTGATGGAGTTGGTCACTCTTGAGAAGTCTGGTCTAACTTTCTGCTGTTATTTTCTCTAACTTATCTGAGTACTGTTCAGTGTCTGTTCAGAGCTCTCTGATCTTCTGTACCACAGCAATTGATTGCATTAATTTAACCCCCACCATTGCCATCCCATGTTATACACCCTTTCCTGCTTCCAGTTTCCCTAATTTTCCAGTCATGGCATACCCAGGAGCGACTCAGAACTAGTTCATAGGCAGACAAATATTTCCCCATCATGTTTAAAACCCTCCACACCACTCTGCTATGAGAACAAGGCAACACACTTTGAGAAAGCAGAGAGCACACAGAAAACTACCAGGATTAAAGGGATCCCACAAAATATCAGAGTCCAGTTCTTAGAAACACTCTGCTTCTGCTAGAATAGAGCCTCTAACCTTCATTTTCCAGGCAAATTGCCATGACTGTGTAACCAGCAGAATGGAACATCTTGGTTATTCTCAGAGAAAGCGAGCTTTAATAATGGTGCTCATTCTCCCTGAGGAGCATTTCTGGATAGAGGACACCACTATTTTGCTTTTCTTGTTGGCAGTTCCCAGACAGGCCAGGAGAGCCATGGTTCCCTCAGTCCTGAGCTGGAGCAATGCGTCACTCAGGAGCAGCTGACAGCCCAAGGGTTCTGTGCAGCCACACGGTTGGGCTGGGGGTGGTTGTGGTCTCTGCAAATGGAAAGGAATTTTCACCAGGAAAATTAGAGTAAAATCATCAGCAGAGAGTGGTCAAGGAGTTTTCCAGCTCTGATTTACTCGCTGTTCTTGGCTCATCACTCCCCTTCTCTTTTTTCTGAACGATCCATGACCAAGCAAGCGGGTTCATGGAATAATAACAGCAATTAGTTGCATTAGAGTTACTTTATTCCACAAACTCTGGGATAACTGTGCTCAGACTCATTTCTCTCAAAATACTGAAAGCAAACTGGGAGCATCCCATACTTTTAATTCTTTGCATGACTGTGACCTTGTCTTCCAGCCTTGAAATACAAGGTAATTTAAGGTCGAAGTGGCTCCAAGAGAAAAAATAAAGAATGGAACAAGGATACATTAATTCAAGTGACATTTAGGTCAGTGCAATCTTTGGTTCACTCACAAGAAACCAATTTAAAGTCCAAGAGAGTAATAAAGTTGAGTGGCAAGAGGCAGTTCCAAGCTATCTCTGTGAAAGGAAGGAGAGAAATCATGGCCCTAGAATATTTGTTTCTTCTAATTTCAAGTAAGAGATGGAGGACAGAGAAACTTCCTAAATTATTATTATTTGCTTATTTCTCCCACAGTAAGAGCCATAATTCCATGTCATTATATGAGCCATTAGTATGTTTTTTATCCCTGTTTTAATCCTTAAGTGGTCCAAGTGGAATATCTTCTAATATTGAGAGATTTAATTGCTATATATCACAACTTTGGGCCTGAAGGTCATTTTCATCAGCTAAAATTTAGAAAGTTTTAACTTGCATTTTTTTTGTTTCCCCACAGGTTATTTTTCTTAGCTCAGGATGGCTCATGATTGTACCTGTATGAATAGAAAGAAATAATGAAAGAATCCCTGTGGTTCAGGTCAGTAAAAGAAACAGGAAGTCCTCCTGGTGACTGTGTCCATCCTTGTTACTAGTTATATGAACCAAACTCTATTTCCAAGAGGGAAAATGGATCTTTTCACTTAATTGACTGTGAAGATGGGAGAACTCCCAGAGCACCCCAGAGTTTAGCTGATACAGGTGATAATATGGCTACAGCATATTTTAAATGCTACAGGTGAGGTTATAGATATGCTAGGGAATTTCTGTGAGGATGGATAGTTGCACATATGCTCCTTCATGCAAGTAAACTTCAGTGGAAAATGTAGCTCCTTGAAGGCATTCTGTGTCTAGAAGTACCAGCAGGAAGGAAAACAGTAACAGAATTTTTATAGATTTTTTAGATTTTTACAGTCTTTCAGAATTCAGATGATCTCCAACAATCAATCAAAAATAGCAAAACTTCCAACAAATTAACAGTTAATATGCTACAGATTATCATTCAAGGAAACTTTTTAAAGATGAGCATTTTATTCTCTGGAAAAGAAGTGGTGAAAAATCAAACTACCTTTCTTAGGACAGAAACAAAGAAAATTACCTACATCAAAAAGCTGAAAGCAAATCAAACAAAGGATGCACTATGATGAGGGGCAGGAAACCATGCAGATTCTGCAAAAATGCTGAGATAATAGACAATTCTGACAAGTGAGCCTTTGTTTTCAAAGGCAAGAAAAATCAGCTTGGATTTAGGTTTTTGAATGGGTTTGTTTGATCTGTGTATGAGGGCAGTGACAGTCATTTAGAATAGGAGACCTTTGGTATTAGCTGACAGGTTTTGGTCATAGGTAAGATTTGTAACCAAGAGTAGAGCACAAATAATAAAATTAAAGTGCAGTACAATCAGTCTGTAAAATGGTGGCTTTAACATGCTAAGATTAAGGACACCCAGAATGGCAATCCATTAATACATCACCATGAATAGCAATTATCAACTAGAGAAGCACTTTTCTAACTGAGATTAAGAGCTGACAACAACACTGAACGTTTTCCTCTCCCCTGCTTAATATACAACACTTTTTTAGCTACTGTTGTAAGAAAAGAGCTCAAATAAATCTAAGGGGAAAATTATGAATAAGATGACTCTTTCCACAGTAGTTGGGTGTAGGCACGTGAGAGGATATGGGTACGTCAAGAGCCTGAAAATCATCCTTGATCTTGCCTAGGAGCCCTCTGAAGGAATCAAACCCTCAGCACCTTATGGTGCAGCATCAGCCCAGCCCTGCCCTGCTTCACTTTCTGTGTCCACACCTCCATTAACACTTGGTGGCTTTGTTAGGAGTCCCCGCTGCAGAAAGTTTAGGGTGGAGAGAGGCAGCTGTGCCACTGAGAGATGGACTCCTTGTGGCAAAGGGGAAACACCAGGCAGGCTGAGAAAATTTGCACACTAGAGCTGTACAACTGGGCTGGAAATTTGGATCTATAGTGATGATCCCATCACATTTAAGAATTTTATCTTTGCAGAAAAAAGCCCCCAAATAACCAAAACCCAAAAAAATCCACAAAAAACTTCTAAAACACACAGCTATAAACTGTAGTCTGGCATTCAAAGCTTGGCCAGTATATCAGATTCAGTGAGGCCATGTGATTCTGGCAGATGTAACTGCAGCAGTAAAATTTTTATGTACCTGGTGCACTGAAACCCTGTTGCTGTAATACAGCATTATCTGGTCTAAATGCTTTTCCTTAAAGCATAATTTTCTATCCCAGTTTAGGTGGTTCATAGCAACACTGACAAACATCAGAGTGCCAACCTATTCTGAGGCAAAGCACTTTCTGCTTCAAAAAAAAATATTATCTGCAAGTATTTTTGAGGTGTTCAGACCTCTAAATTGTGATCTTTCTGAGACTGATGAAAGGAAAATTGCCTACTTGTTCTTAAGCTAAATTTCTCCTCCCCTCTCAATCCTGGCCTTTTTATGGAAGTTCTACTGCTCACTGAAAGAAGCTGCAGAGGCAACCGGCTAAAAACATTTGTTTACTGTGGATCTCCCTTTGAAGGGTGATTACAACAACATCATTCTGCATATCCGGAAGGTGGATTGCTTATCTCCCTGAAGGAGAAGGAGAACAATCACATATTTGATAAGTTCAAACAAAAGTGCACACAATTATAGGAAGCCAAGTGTTTGCTAGAAGAGGGCAGTTTATACAAACCCCATTTTTATAACCTCATTACACACAATTATTTCACTACAGCTTTCAGGAGCAATGTTCTGCAGCCCTGCAGTATCTTTCCCTGGAGGTGACACGTGAAATATTTTCCATTTGAAAGTTGACACCAAAAGGGAAGGACAGTGCAGAAAGGAGTCATTGCAAGAACTTTTCTCCATATCCACTTTCACCCCCACTCACCTCACATTCCGAGGCAATGAGGTGATGGTAAAGCCATACAAGGCTGCCTTTCCACCTGTGGGAACAGTGGTGAGAGCTGTGTGGGCAAGAGATGCACTTGCTTCTACCTTAGCTCTATCAGGAACCTGCTGTTCCAGGCCCCAGAGGAGCAGCAACGCCCAGGAATTAAAGTTAGAGGCAGTTTCTGATGGTGTGAAGCCCGCACTGACAGGACAGGACAGGGTTGTGTGGCTGCAGACATGGAAGAGGAACTGCTGGGGAAAGGCATCACATTCCAAAGGAAGAGTTCTTTGCCCAAGTATTCACCTCTAAAAGGATATTGACAGCAGTAGGTTGGTTTGATTTGTAAGTGCCACACTCACTGAATGGGTCCCAGTGAGCCATATGAGAACATGCAGCACTAAAGGGCTGGAGATTCAGGGAACTGGTGGTCTCAATGTAACTAGAGTGTGGGGGAGAAAGGAATTTCCTTCTAGTGGAAGAAGGAGAAAGGAGAAGGAGAAAGCAGGAGGAGAAAGAAGGAGGAGAAGAAAGGAGAAGGAGAAGGAGAAGGAGAAGGAGAAGGAGAAGGAGAAGGAGAAGGAGAAGGAGAAGGAGGAGGAGAAGGAGGAGAAGGAGGAGAAGGAGGAGAAGGAGAGATTTTGGTTGTCTTTAGCACTTTCTAAATACTCATAACTGGTCTACAAGCTAAATGACACCGTTGTCTAAGAAAATAAAATCTAGTTGTGTTATAAATGTAAAAAAAAAAATAATTAAATAAATAAATAAAAAGAAGGAAAGTACAAAATCATTTCCTACATGGATTGAGTAAGGAAGACTTCCTTGATGTTATCTATAGGTTTTTTATAAAGGTGATCCTCCAGCCTGAAAATCCAGATTCCAGGAGGAGTGAGGAAGGTTTTCAGGATCAGATTGTAGAGTTTGTTTACAAAAGAATGCTAGTAAAGGGAAAGAGATGGGCACAAAACAGTGCATCTCAGCACAGCGTGTAAATGCTGTAAAGATACTTTGGGCGGGTTACTGGCAAATCCAGTCAAAAAAGAAAATAGGTTACACAGGGCTCATTTGGGTCTGAATAACTTTAGGTCTCTACAATTGCTGTACCTGTGTCTAGCCCTTGGGAAAAAAAAAAAAAACGTCAGTGACAGCAAGCAGTTGTTCAGTGACCACAAAAAAAGAATGTGTCCCACAGGCTGTTCAATCTTGAACATTTCTGTAAATAGAATACAGCCTGGAATATTTAAGGCTTTCACCACAATTAGTGTATTCTGTTCATAGCATTGACTGGTTTATTACCTTAGCATTATGCCATATGTAATAAAAAAAAGCTTTTACAGGCTTATTACCCTGAAGATTTGGGTGCACAAAAAAAAAATGGTTGTACATGCTCAAAGAGCCAAGGCAAAAAAAAAGACTCCTTTAAGAACGAATATTTCTTTTGCTGGAAACCTTCTTTTTGATGTAATGCATAAGTGACTGCCATGGAAATGTAAGGCTGAGACTCAGTCCTGATGCCACCAAGATAAAAGGCAAATTGTCTTTGAATTCCAGACCTAGAAATTATTTTTCTGGACTCATTGGAAGGTTCAGAAAGTGAAGATATATGTTGCATTTTAAGGCAAGCATATTAATTTTCTTCAGACATGTGCAACTAACTGAAACAGAGACACCTTTCTTTACTGATTTATGCAGGGTGACTGGGAAAACAGTGCACAGAAAAATATCTTCCTTCCTACATACTTGGCTTCTTGTACCTCAGCATATATAGATCCAAGCAGTATTTTGACTTCCAAATTTTTAATGTTAATTATTTACTTCTAGTTACCTTTAAATATGGAAGATCTGGCTGCCTTTTCCAGGGAGAATAAAGAATTCTTTTTGATTGCCTTTTGTTATGCAACATTCTGCAGGAAAATGTAGCATCACCTTCTGCAAGGTATAATCACATGGGAGGGAACACAATTCTGTACATTTTTACAAAAAAAAAAAGTAAAAATCCAATCTTACACTTACTCTTTTTCTCCTTTCTTAGACAAAGAAAGGAGAAAAAGAGTAAATGTAAAATTGGATTTTTAGACAAAGTTTCCATCACCAGGAGCTTTGGCATTAGAGAGGCTGTTGGAATAAATGAAGGGACAGAAGTGTCATCTGGTTAATACCCAAGTAAAAGCAAAAGCAGAGTCAGAGACATGAAAGCCATCAGAGATATCCTACTGTTTATGATGTGAATGTAAAGTGTGATTAAGGCAATGTGAATTACCCTCAGCAGATCTCTGATGTTACAAAAGTAATTGCTGAGATCTCTTCTGAATTGCTGATAACTCTATCTATCATGGCTTGGTTTGTTTGTTTTAAGTTGCATTCTTAGAACCAACAGGAACTCTTGACAATTGAGAGCTATAGAATTTTTTTTTTTTTTTAAGTTTAAAACATTGAATCATATCCAACAGGCCCTTAGCTCTGTTCATCAAAACAACAGTTGCTGAGGCAAAAGTCCACAAATGTGTGCCTTAGTTTTGATTTCACGTTTCCAGCAGCATGGAAATGTTTTTCCTGTAGGAGAGCAAGGACAACAAGCCTATAATCAAGAGCACTCTAACCCTACAAACTACATATGGAGAAAAATTCACAGGGATGGCTTTGGTGCTTTTGAGCAAGCTCCCAGCTTGCAGAGGGGAGGTGTGTATAGTTGGCTTCATACCTGAAAAGGTGAGGATAATCACAAAAGAGAGCCTGTACCCCAGACAGCTTGTGCTTACTTACACAACCCCCAGAATTACTAAGTTCCCCCATATCATATTCCCCACGCCCTTAGGAGTAGGTCAAAATTCCTCCCATCCCTGCAGGATCCCTGGTTTGGGAGAGGCTGGAGTCAGTTTGGCTCAGGTACAAAAGACACAGCATTTATTTCCTAATACAATGAAAACCTGAATATATATATATATATATATATTTTTTTTTTTTAAAGGCAGATAAAATAATCTTATCATACCTTTCAAAAAGCACTAGAAAACCTGGGCTGATAGGCCTTCCAATGCAAAGGAAGAAGAATGAAAACACAGGTTGGGGAAAATAAGAATTGTTTAGAAAGTTAAATGAGCTATTAGTTTTGAGGAAAAACATCAGTATTAATAGTTACCTATGGGTTAGCAAGTCAGTCAGTGACTGGTACCTGCCAGTAACCCTACAGCTAAGATGAATTGCCCTCCTGTTATTCCTTGGTTTGGGAAAAGATATTTCTTGACATTAAGATCACTGCTCTACCCTACTTAGACTCAAATGTGGCACAGAAGAAGTAGTCATTATATATTTAATAGTTCTCTTTTGAGAACTAGAGGAAGCAGAATTTTATTAAGGGCAGAAGTGCCATTGGTTTATCCTGAGTTTAACACAGGACATCAGGATTATGCAAAGTACAAAACCATTTCTTTGGAAAAGGAGCAGACATCAGAAGATCTTTGTCAGAGACAGAGTTACATCAATTGAAATCAAACACAGAACAAATCTCTACAATGTCTGCCAGCATGGTAGCTCAGACAGCTCTGTTTTTTCAAAAAACTCAGTTTATAGGAATAAAGTTATTATCAGGCATTTCCAGTGGTGTCAGGCAGAGAAGAACAGGGCTCCCCAAAGCTTCCTGCACAGCCTTGCCACACAGGCAGCTCAGCTCACCAGAAAAGGGCATCACATTCTTCTCTGCACATGCAATTAAATTGTGTGAATCTAAGGCAAGCGTGCTGCATTTAAACAATGAAGTCAGCCAATAAATCTCACTGCTGTCCAATTCTTTCAGGGCTGCAGCCTCAGCCCATACCTCCAAGATAAATGATGATGTTCACCACCAACTCCTGCAACCGCAGCCAGTAATGATCCTTCCACAGAGTGATCCCACTGATTTCAGTCATTACTTTTAGCTAATTCTGACGTGAGTGGAATGCCCATCCCATTGACAGGAACGCAATCTGCTTATGGACTTTAGAATATTTGCTGTCCTCTGGCCTCAACCATGAGAAACAAGAGTTTCAGAATTAATCACAGCTCCTCTTCCTCTGCTACTCACTGCATGCAGAAAGGAAATTGCTTTTAACATATATATTTAAACAAGCTTGGTTGCATTAATTAGTTCTCCTATGACATTCACCTCAGTTCTTCTTGTTATTGCATTTTTGACTGTAACTAACTCTGTGGTTTTAAGTAAATGAACTCATTTGAACACTTGGTCCTGTATTTTTCCTGTCTGTTAATAGCTGAGCCATTCAGTATGGGACTGCAGCACCCCCAGAATTCCTGAGAAAACGGAGTCATTGCTCACAGGAGGGCTGTACACTTGGGTATTACTGCCACCTAGTTTTCAACTTTTATTATTATTATTACCTAGACTTTGGCATTTTCTATGGTAAAAAAAGTGCATATATAAAACTGGACAATTTTCATTTTAGTCATTTATATATGTCTACATATCTATCTCCTGTGATGTCTTGAAATAGTGAAAAATTTGACCAGGGATAAACTATTACTGAATAAAATATGCAGGCATCTAAATGCAATCTTGAAATTCCTATTTAGGGGAGATATTACTAATCCCAACTATAAACAAAGTGTGAAAATCCAACTTAAATTGGCTATGCAAAATCCAACATAAATTGTAGGAGTTTGTAGCTCTATAGCTGATCTTTGCCAGCTTACACAGAATCTAATAATCTTTACTGTGGATCTTTTTCAATGCAATGGTGAAATAACACCTTCCTGCTTAATATGGGTGCTATGCCAAAGCCTTGCAGAAAGGCCTTGCAATGTAAGACTCCTCATGGAGGTACTACATATTTTTCATTTTGAAGTGCAAAAAGAGAACTTTCATATTGGGGTAGTCCTTTTTAGACCAAGATATTAACTAAAAGCTTAGCAAAAAACAAACAAACAACAACAACAAAAAAACCCCAAACAAAAACACCCCACAAAAACAAACAGCACCCCCCCCCAAAAAAAACCCCCAGAGAAATGTGGAGAACAATTAAAGCAATTTTTGAAACCTCATATAAATTCCATTTTGAGGTCTGAGAAAGGAACTGTTGGGCTTCTCCTTTTCAGTGACCTTTTTGCTTTTATGCCAGTTCTGTGGTTTCTGACTCTGACAAGGAGTGCCTGTGGGAACCCATACAAACGGGAGGTTAATTCAGAACCCAGCTGAGCAACCTTTCACAAGATGTGAAATGGTAAATATATTGCCACAGGCAGGTTCCACTTTTGAAAACAAAAAATTAAAAATGGCTTATAAGTGAAATTTAACTGCTAGAGCTGGGGCTCTGCTACACCAAGGCAGAGCAACATGTTTTATAGTTTATCCAGTGCAACTCTACTGAACCAAATGAGAACAAGGAAGTCTGCTCTTTGCTGCAACTGAATTTTGTCCATTCTTTTAACAAACCGCATGGCAAAAATTAGACCATTTCATTGTGTTTGTGTGCAGCAATCATGCACAAAAGCTGCTCCATAAATCTCCTGAAGGAGCCTGGATTCTCCTCCATGGAAGTGAAAGATTTGTGTGGCAATTTTTCGTGGCAGCAAGACCAAGTATGCTGATGTTGTTGGTCTTTATTTTTACCGGAACGGTTTTAATGACTGGAAGTAAAACAAGATGTTTGTGAGCTTCAGACATGATGCAATTTGAGGAATTTGGCACGGTGGATGGGTTGACAAGGCACAATTCTGAAGGGGGCCTTTCAAGACAAAACTGAGACATCTATATTAACACAGGTTGAGAGGGCACAGATGTCTCTAAGCACTCTCCCTTGTTTTTTAAATTGTTATTGAAAGACAAAATTCTATTTGAACTCAGGTCCCAGGCCCCTGGGCTTGAAAACCATTTGTGCACCCCCCACTGTGCTCAGGTTAAGTTCATTCAAACTATTTCTGCAGCTACAGTATGGATCACACTCATTTTCCTTTTTTCCCCTAACAGGTTTGTTTCTGGTCATAAATTCTCAATCAGTGTGCAAGCCACATTGTACGATTTCGTAAGTAGTGTAGTTAAAACATGTTTAAAGTAAAAAGAAAAAGGATCTGACAATGAAGCATTGTCCCCTTTTGCAGAACTGAAGTGTACCTTCTTTGATTCAGTAACCTTGCTGCACTTTGGTATGAAATTGCCCCTTTTTCCATCAAACTTGCATTTAAAGTGCCTCATTAGCATGTCTCACCAGATCAGTAACGATTCTGCAAACTCAACACTCATCTCAGTCAAGCCACCATGGTTTTTCTATCTGTTTAACATCTAAAACTCCTTGACAAAGTTCCTTTTAAAATTTACTCCTTTTGTTTCTCCTTGGGTTTTCTGCTAAGATCTTTAAACTTCGATGTACTCCAAGATGACTCCTGAACAAAAATCATGTCTAGCCCAGCTAGTAAATCTACCCTCCATTCAATGGGATTAAATAAGTGTTTCACGGCTATTGTAGAAGCCTCTAAAAAGGATCTTGCATCTTTAAGAGTTTCCTACAATAAATTAAACACATCTCACCCATTATAAAAGAAAAAAAGAAAAAAAAAGAAAAAAAGAAAAAAAAGAGGAGACTTGATCCAGCACAGGGGAGCCACTGTAGACCCACAGTGATGCCATACTTCTAGCACCAAAACACCCACAGATAACAGAGCCTAAATGAACAGCAACAGGCAATGCAAGAGGAATTTCATTTCTTTAGAAGCTCAGCCTTGGGCTTCCCATCAGTAAAACCCCACCAGCAAAATAAAGTAACTATGTAACATATTAAAAATCTAAAAATCTCTGGGTTATTAAAAAGGAACGTGGCAGGTTTCTAGTTTGAATTTGCAGTACCTCAGCCAGGAAATTCTTGTTTCTTCTGAAATATGTAAGATCTCAACCTTGGTGTTCAGATACTCCTGAGCCCTTCTTAAACATGGGCACAGGAGTAATCCTACTGGTATTGTTGAGATTGGTGTCTTGCTTAAGGTTAATCTCGTGTTTAAATTAGAGACAACATACTCAATCCAAACCTCCCAGATCTTTCTGCTCACTTATGAACTCATTTAGGAACAGAAAAAACTGGAGCCATTTGAACCAAAAGCAGGATTGAAAAAAAAGTTTGCTGAAAAGGAAAAAAAAAAAATCTGTTCAGAGAAGTATCTGTGCAAGAGTGCCTCAATTTGACATAAAGTCCTGGAGGCTGAGAACAGGCTACAAACCACAGAATGTTCTGTGTGACTGTGACCTAAATTGACATTAACTTCCCTCGAAGGCTACTGAATCATCTGAATCATCTGAAAATCATCCCCACTTGTTCAGTGTTGAACAACCCACCTGAAGTGACCCAACATTTCAAAGCTGTGTTCAAAAAACACAAGAAAAAACCTGCCAGCATGACTGGGCACCAGTTTAGGACCTTTGCTGTCGCAAAGAACATAGTTGATAAATTTGGAAATACCTTTTAATTCTCATGTGAAGATAAAGGCCTTCATTGTATTCTTTACAGTCATTACCTGCAGAGGGAAAAGAAATGTAACTCAGCAAGTTCAAATTCTCCCTTAAAGCTACAGGGCTAATCAACCACTCAACATTAGCTGGGTACTTTGCATTCCAAGTGGAAATGCAATGCAGGCAGTGGAAGCAATTTCCTCATTTCCTAGTGATCAAAGAAGACTGAAACAAAGTGCCTTGAGAAAACAGGGAAGCACAGAAGGAAGTGCTTCTTGTATCAAACTGGCAGGAGAGAAGATTGTTATCTTCTTCCTATTACTCTTGCTTTAATCCATCAGAGTTCACTAATTTTATTATCCAAACATTAAACTTCTGTGTGTAAGTGGAACAGTTCTCTCATCCCTGAGGCCACCATCTAAGGTGAAAGCAGAATCACTCACATTCAGTCACTTTTCCTGTCCCTCTGGATGGACAGAGTTAGGCTTCCCAGAGCTGGGAATTACAGAGCAATTTTCCATGCAGCCACTCCTGCCAGCCTGATCATTCAAGTGTCCCCCTGGAAGGACCCTGTTTCTGCAGAAGTCACACAGAGCTATAACTGGCACCATCTCTCACGGATATGTTGGAGGCTATTGGTGTTTTCTGAGAGTTCCTGGTGGTAGCCTTTTGTCCAATAATAACTACCCCTTACAAGTTTCCAAGTCTGGAAAACATTCAAACCCAAAAAACTGGCTGAGTCACAATACAGTCTTTCTATTTCTGAGTCAGTCTCATCCTTTCTGAAGGTCTAACTCACAAGTTTTGGCCTCCTTGTGTTTGTGACATCCAACCAAACACCAGCTGATGTGCTTTGGTCCAACGTGAGTTTTAGTAAGCCTTTTCTTTAAATCAAAAGCCTCTACAAGTTGGTGTTTTTATAATATTAGTTGAGAATTCTTAAAGTACTCCTATATAATGACCAATATTTTATTAGTTATGATGCTAGTCATTCTTAACTTCCTGTAGTAAAAGCCACACCAGTGATCTCTTTTGGTTTGATGTGTATTACAAATCTACAGTATAGAAAAATTCACTATGGTTTGGAAAAAGGGGATGCCTGAAATGTGTCTGCCCAAGCTTTAAGTGCTGTACACATTATCCCAAAAGCTCAGACTTGCCAGGAAATGTTCCTCTATGGACAGTGAAGGTCTCTTCTCCCAGGTTAGCAAGTGAAAGGACAATTAGGAAATGATCTCAAGTTGCACCAGGGGAGGTTTAGATTGGATATTAGGAAAAATTTCTTCACCAAAAGGGTTGTTAAGCACTGGAATAGGCTGTCCAGGGTGATGGAGTCACCATTCCTGGAAGTATTTAAAAGCCATGAAAATGTGGCACCTGGAGACAAGGTTTAGTGGTGAATATGGTGGGGGAAAGACTGGACTTGGTGATCTTGGACATTTTTTTCCAATCTGAACAACTCTATGATTCTACAAGGGAAGGGATGTTTCTAAAGAATGATTCACACTATCCAACAATAAATGTAAACTATTCATAAATTGTTGTATTTAAGTTATTCCTGATCCTCTGATAGTGATTCTGTCACTTCCTCACAGCAACACAATATCAGTCAACTAGTCCACACCTGAAGTTTTAAAATCTCTAAATCATTAAATAAGACCAGAAACTACAGAGTACGGCTGCTCCTCATCCTGGTGCTCTCTCTTGGTTGCTGCACTTCTCCATTTTGGACACAGACCCTGCCCACCCTTCTGCTCTTCCCCTGCTTCCAAGTTTGGCTCTCAGACTCTGCAGGAAACAAAAACTGACCTTTCTTTAGTGTGGCAGGACACTGGAGTTTACCATCCTGACCTGAAGACAGACCCTCTTCCTCCTGGCAAGCTCCAACAGCAATTACCAACAGGACAAAGTCATAGGAAATGGTTTGCTTTTTTTTTTTGATTCCACAGGGTATGTCAAGAACAAGCTTTCTGTTTCTGGCCTTTTTATAGATGATAACTTATGTGACCACAGATTCTAGAAAAGAGAAGGAAATCCAAAGCTGCTGTCAAATTACAGCAGATATGGAGCAAATGAAAAAGAAGAAGGAGAAGAAACAGGAAAAGAACAAGGAGAAAAAAAAGGAGGAGGAGGAGGAGGAGGAGGGAGGAGGAGGAGGAGGGGGAGGAGGAGGAGGAGGAGGAGGAGGAGGAGAAGGAGGAGAAGGAGGAGAAGGAGGAGAAGAAAAAAGCGAAAAAGAGAAAAAGATGGAAAGGAACTTGATACCTTGTGACAACAGAGGGCTGAAGACCTTGACAATTCACAAGCTTTCCACTGTCCATCTAATGCTGGCATTAAGGGTCAAATTCTGTGCACCACAGAAAATCCATTCAGAGACCAATTACCACAAGTTACAGCTGGAAAAAAGGAGGATAATATTAAACATTGTTTAATAATAATATTTCAATAATTAGATTCTTGTGTTTGGTTCCAACACCAAAAGGAGCTGAATGAAATTGTGTATTCATTTATTCTGAATTACTAGGTCTGATTTCTTCCAATCTCAGCCAGAAAAGATGTCAGAGGACTTGCAATGAAATTACAGCCACTTAGAGAGGCGGATCATTCAAAAACCATCACCTTTGCAATATTTTAACACAACAGAGAGGCAGTCTATCATGAGGGACCTAAAACACCAGACCAAATGTAAATTAAAAAAACCCAGTCAGTGTTTTAATTTCCATATGCAGGATGTGGTAATAATTAACTATAATGTCTTATTCCTCTCTGAGCCTTAGTACAAGGAATCACATCTTCACCAGAAGCCTTTAACCAAAGTGTAATATTCTGAAAGTCCCAGAGTATAAATTCATTAATTTAGTCAAACATTCAAAAGACAGGTAGTTACAAAGTCAATTTGATAAAACAGGGGTACCTTTTTCTTTCTCTTTTTGCTTTTTTGTTGCTCCAAAAAGCCATTACTTGCTTCCTTACTTCAACTACCATTCATTTCCACAGCATTCACTGAAGTTGTTGAATAATAATCATTATTCTGCAAAAAAATCCTTCCATTGGCAAGATGTGTGTGTATCCAAACTGGTCCTTCAAGGAAATAACTGCTACAGAATACTTCATGTTTTCCATACTGGTTTTTGATTCCTGTCGCTGAATTAATTAAAAAAAATCCTTTGTGTAGGAAGAAAGGTTTTGTACCACTTCCATAGAGAACTTGTAACCATGTAGGTGCTGTAGAGAGAAAGTGACAATTGTATTTCACTTTCCAAGTCCAGTTTGGAAATTTTACCCCAGAAAGAATAGGAAATCCTGTTCCTGAAATGCAGATGTCACAAGGATGACAACTCCTATAAACCCAGGACACCAAACAACATTTTAGGACAAAAGTAAAGATCAGATGAATCACATAAAACACACACAAGGATTAGTTGAGAAGAAGAATTTGTTAATGTGGCAGAAACTGACTAATGATACACCAGCGGCTGAGGGAAGAAAAGATCATCTATAGAGGTAGTAAATGCTAAGTACTTGTCTGACCCTTAAGAAAAAAGCAAATAACTTCTTAATAGGAAGTGCAAAAAAACTTATAAAAAATAAAGTTATCTCCCACTTTGAATTTGCCAGTTTTTAAGCCATTTAATAAATCAGGATGTAGGATCTCTCTGCTTGATGACACCCTAATTCCACACCAGATAGAAGCACTCATTTAGAAAACCCCACAATCATTTGTAGGTGAGAATTCTGTTAGAAAAAGATTGCTGAAACTATAGCCAAGCATAATTAAAGTTCAACAAGTGCTGCTTCACAGCCCAAAATTATATTGCAGCCTAAACTTTCTCCCTGAAGAAGTAGGTTGGTCAGGAAACATCTCCTTCCAGTTTGGGGTCATGGATTTGGAGCAGTGTGGACCAGATTGCCCCTGACCAAATGTTGCTCCCAACTGACAGTCCTGCACTGATCCACTTGAAAAGAAAAAGTGGGAAGTTTTCTCCTTAATGGACAGGTGTTCCCGTGACACAAAAACCCAACCCATCAGTCCCATTTGGTTTGCTAACTGGAATCCTTATGCATAGCCTAAAAGGAGGACAATGGGTGGAAATGGCCATGGAAAGTTAATGACTCTTTCAGCACCACAGATGGTCACTGCAACTCCTCTAACCCCAGAAAATTGCCTAAAACTCGCTTATTCAATTAGAACCAAAAACCTAGAAAATCTCTTACGAGCAGCAAATTTGACAGGAGTTTGCCACAGGATAAAGTGCAGGAAAAGGGACAAAGACTTTTTGATACTTACCCAGGCAGGAAGATTTTTATCACTCCACAGAGCAGGGATTTAACAGCCACCACAGGACAGTCAGGAAGAAACATTGCAAATTTTTAATCACCTTTATACATTTTGACACCAACAAAAAAAATCACTGAGAAGTGTAACCAAAATCAGAATTAATCTGGTTTGATAGGAGAGGTCTCAATATTACATAACTTGATTCAGTAAATCCATAATAATTAATAAATTTATATTAATTCCATTTTGTTTAAAACTGTGTTGTATCCACATCTCCTAATTTTCAAAGAGCAAAATCACTGAGGATAAAAAATTTAATATACTGAACACAGATGAATTCATGTGACAAATACTGGCATGACAATAAGATCTTTGAAACAATGCTGGTATCTCCCTCAGAAATTGTACCAAAAGGATTTAGTCCACTTATCTCAGTGAATTTTAAAGATATCTCTGTTTCTCTGGCTTCAGTCATATCCCTCTGAGGTGTGTTTCTATCTTTGTAGTTAAAGTTGGCTTTCTGTGAGAGACAGATTTAAATTTAAAGTCAATACTCTGGACATCCTTTTTATTTTCCATAGTGTCATTGTCTTTGTTCTTGCACTTTAAGAAGTGAAACTAGCAATTCATCATACTGCCCAGTTAACAAAAAGAGAGAGCCTGTACAATGGAAAATGTTGCTGAGGGTCTGCTTCTGTTGCCAAACTCTATCTGAAATCATTTCTTGATCAAGGTCCAGCCCATTTTATTTTTATCTCTTTCATAACACAAGAGAAAAAACTTGGCAGAAGTCTGCAAAAACCATTGGTGGAAAGACAGAATAGCTACCGGGTACCAGAGTAGCTGGCAAGACACACAAGTGTTCCCAGACAGAACTATCAGGAGCATGTAAATAAAAACATAACTTCCATATTGCACTGCCACAGCCTGAGTGCTTTTAAAATCCATCTCTGAGGCAGCATCCACTTGTGCCCGGTTCAGCCACGGACAACCGAGAGTAAAAACACAACATTGTTCCCGTGATTATCAGAACTGTGATCTGAATACCTCTCAACATCCTCCCATTTTTTCACTCTGATCTGAATCCCTCTCAATATCCTCCCATTTGCTCACTGTGGGCACAAATCATTGTCAAATCCAGTCTGCGTTTCATCCCATCGGTTGCCAGTATTTCATGGGATTGAATCTCTGACCTCTGTGTCAGTGTGTCTGAAATGCAGCATGAAAAAACCAGTCTTGAGTAAACTATTTCAATGGAAACCAAACAAGCAGTTGCTCACATTGAACAGATAATGCCCAAATATAGAAAATTGATTATAGGTTGAAAGTAGTGCAGATAGTCAAGTACAGCTGGGGTTTTAGCCAACAAAAAAATCACAGTCAGAGAAGGAAGTGTTTTGTTTCTGTTGACTCAATCTATTAATTAAGGTAAACACAAATATTTTAAAATCCAGGCAATTCATGCATTTTTGGCCTAGAAATGAGTAATTATCTTGTTTGTGACTAATCTCAGTAGGAAATTTATTAGGGCCAAGGGCTGTTTCAGAAACACATGGTCTCATGTGAGTACAGGAGACTGGATTGGAGGTATTTTTCTGCTTGCAAAGAGCATTTTACAATTATTAGCCTTTTTCAAACTAAAAAGGAAAGAAAGAACTCAGGCCTCTAAAACTACATCTGACTTTGTTTCTAAATCTAAACAGCCTTCAGATTATCATATCTCACCCCATTCTCTGTCACAACTTAATAACTTTTCACAAAGACTCCCAAATCAGTTGTGCACTATGACAGCTTTAAAATAGGGAGAAACCAAGAGGCAATTTTTGCTCTCAGTTCTCAGCAAAGTATGATCCTGATTACAGGAAATGCTTTATTTTGAGCCTGACACCACATCTATGATCAGGTGCTGTGTGTACCACATGGAGAAAAATATTCAAGGCCAATTTAATCTACAGTAACAAAATTCAGCAGGTTTGGTTACCTGCACTGACTGAGAGGACTGGACTTTCCATGACACAAGCTCACATTTGTAAATTTACAGTGCACATTAACCAAATAGTTTCCAGAGACATGAATTTCATGGAGCTTTCCAAGGATTCTGGAGGTGGAAAAATATGTTCCATTTGAGAGTATGCTCTGCCTGTGCCACAGTGCCTGTGGCAGCCCATACTTTTTATTCATCTACATCCAGATCAAAGCCTTCTTCCCCAACAAGCACAACCATTGACATCTATAGGGGTGTTCCAAGTTACTCCAAAAGAAGAGGTGTCTGAACATTTTCCACAGGTGTTTGAACAGAGTGAACTATGATCTCATACAAAAATAGCATTAAGGAAAACCTAAAAACACAGCAAAGTAGAATGTTTAGCTCAGGAAAAAAAAATCCTCTCTTCAAGCAAGGCAACGCCTCTTTCAGTGCCACCTACAGGATCAACTGCAGAGTATATTCACACAACAGAATTTTTCAAGCCTTTTCTGGAAAGCACCGGGAAGATTCATGTTCTCTGTTTGCACTGTCTGGATATCTGAATAGCTTTGATTCATGTACCACAAGATTTGTACAAAATCCAGCTGCTGCAAGCATAATGAAACTTATACATCAAATCTCTTCTCTGGGTTAAAGCTGCTCTCCAAAAAGGTTCTGGCAGCTCAGAAAAAAAAAATGGACTGTGAGGAATTTGCCAACTGTATGTTTTACTAAACTTAGGACTTTGTATAAATGTGTGATATGTTGCAAGGCTCACCAATGTCAACACATCTACAGTCAGGATAATTTCCCCCTGTGCATTCTGTCCTTGTTACGAGCCTGATTATAACACACCCCAGATTTACCAAATCTATTAAACCTTTATTCAAAATGCTTGGCAGGGATCAGAGCATGATACCTGATGATGATGATGATGATTATTAATCCAAGGGTGTCAGGAAAATAAAAGGATTTAGGATAAAATCCTGATTCTCCTGAAGTCTGGGATTTTTTCCACTGGTCTTTACAGAGCTAAGATTTTGTTCCTGATCCCTGTCATAAAAACAACAACAAAAAATAGTAATAATCAGAATAAACAATAGACAGCACAATGCTGGGAGGTTGAGAAGAGGGCATAGCAAATCCAGAGACAGAACTTCATGGTTATGCAAACTTATTATGAAACATCACTACGCTTTTTCAAAGCAAAAAAAAATAGTAACCCAAAATAGAAGGAGTGGGATAAATTGTCTGTGGCAGTATTACACTGTTTCATAAAAGGGAACACAGAGATTCACAGAGGCTTGCACCAATTCTTGGCTTTATGAAAACCAGATTACTTTGCAGCTGAAAAAGGAATCTAAGAAGGAAATTTAGCAGCTGAATTTCTGGGCAGGAATTTAAGCAAGGAATTTTGAAAATACAAACTTTTTGCCCAGTGTCAGTCAGCAGGACCATTTTCTATTATAGGGTGAGGATTTTGAGGTGCTGAGCTCTAACTCCCAGCACCACATGCAGAAAAGAGGTTTTGAAACACCAGGTACTCCCCAGATGACATGGGCATCATCTACCTGCCCTGGCTGTGTTCTTGTGTAGGAGGGCGGAAATTGGCTTCTGCACAGGAGAAAGAACACAGAGAAAAGGAGAGGAAAGAGCACAGAGAGGTTTGGTGAGTGCCACCAAACTCCAACACAGAACTGTTCACCAAGGTCTGAGTTTCCCTATTGTGGCTGCGCCAAGATTTATTAAAGCACAGCATGTGTTCACTTATTTTTATCCAAAATTAACTGAAAAGGCACTTCACATCTGCTCTAAGGGGGGAAAAAAGTTTGCTTATTTGGCAAACTTTGTTTAAAAATCTGTTTCTTCCAAGATTTGTCTCTTTAGTTCTTTTTGTTTGTTTGATTGGGGTTTGGGGGGCTTTTTTGATTTTGTCCAGGGGCGTGTAACTTTCTTCCTCTCCAGTACCTCTCTTCTTCCATCTGTTGACCTCACTTCAGCACATAGTTTCCCACTCACTTTGCCAAAAACGTATAAAACTTGGGGCATCTGCTCCAATTTCTTTGTGACCTGTAATTGTATCATTAAACTAACATTTGCTCTGTTAGTCCCTGGAACTTTAATTAAGCTCTTCTGCTCCGTTTGCCCTCGCTCAGGCGCTCCCCCATGGAAGTGGCAGGGAATGGCCTTGAACAAATAAACTGGCTGAAAAGGTGGAAACCCCAGTGCTGAGTGTTTTACAGCACCAAGTACTATCCTTCCTGCATATGAAACGCTTTCCTATGCAAAATATTTTCCTTGTCTTGCATTTCCATCAACACCCCCTTCTCTCTCTCCACCATTCCCGAATTCTGTTAGTCTGTGGATAATCATATTCCAAACCCTCTCAGAGGCCCAGGGAAAAGGGTCCATTTCCTTGAAAATTCAGTTTTCAGCCATGGATATAGGCCACACGGCTCACCTTATTTTCACCTTTAAGTCTGGGTCTCTAACACTACTGCATATTAAGAGTTAGGTGAATACCTTGAAATGGAAAGATTCTCCTGCAACAGAAGCACTAATACAGGGAGGGAGTAATTATTTGTACACATATGAAGCAGCACTTGGGGACATTTTGAAAGCAAGTTTCCACATAGTCCAAAAAAGAAAATTACACTGAAATAAGTAAATACCACAATTTTCAGAGTTAGAAATAATTTAGAATATTTTTTAGAAATGCTATTATTTAGAAATAATAGAATATTAAAGTGATCCTTTACTAAATCTAGTGGGTAGAGACAGAGGATATAATATTTTCTACCACTGCAAGCAGCTCCCTGTTATTCCAGCAGCTGCACACTAGGAATCACAGAGTATTTCAGGGAACATTCTTAGAAATCAGATCCAGTTGTTGTGTTGATTTATATCTATCTCAGGTAACAAATCTCTAAGAAGGAATGTTTACAAGTTAGGCTGTTTGACATAGAATCTGACATTGGTTTACCTTTTCAGTGGAATAAGGACAGCGGCATTTCCTCCTCTTCTCTGTGATCCATTCCCATGACAACATCATTTCTTATTCACATGTTTTGTTTAGCTCCATCCAGTAGGTGCTACAGCTGTCCTACAATAAAGCTAAATCCTTACAAGGTGTTCCCTTCCATTGCCACATACTTGGAGAACATTTGAGCCCACATGACATCAAAAAAGAGAAGGCAAACCTCCTAAATCCTAATACTTTCATTTGATCATATTACATTGCAGTGTTGGCAGATAGGTGGATTTTCCTGGTACTCTCTCCAACTTCTTAGAGGCACAATGAATCCAGAAGTATCTTCTTTGAATACATTATACCCTAAAAGAACAACAGTGAGCATAGGGAAAAGATCCACTTCCAAATACACTGCACAGGTACTGACTGACCACCCAGCAATGCCAGGAAGTCGAGTTTCATTAGGAAACCCCCAGGCACCTTGAACAAAGGAGAGACATTCCTGTAGAAAACCAGGAAAAGAGTAAAATCCTGCCTCTGAATCCATTGATCTTTAATAGAAAATCTCATTTCTTAAGGTAAAAGCTCTGAAGCAGCCAATGTTCCAAAGTACAATCCCATCAAGACAGAGATCCAAGATGCAGTAAAGGTACATGAAAACAAAAAAAGCCCCATGTTTCCCCCCAAACCAGCACTGAACAGATCTAGGGTAGATCTCATGGAAAGGGACCCTCTGAAGGTTTGCTCCTCCACTGTGTTCAGAAGCATTTGAACATCACACAAAGTGTAAACTCAGTGGTCTCCTGGCCCTGGGGAAAGTGGAGCTCCTGCAGTCAGGTGGCCTTGGAGGGAGTCCCCAGCCATGGTCCCTTCACATCTCCAGGCACTCCAAGAGCAATCCAGTGTCCATCTTTATGAGCAGAGAGTGAAGAGAAGCACAGATGATAGAAGTGGCACGGTCATGACAGAAGACTTTTTTCTGGGCTCTGGAAAGGCTCTAATAACCACCTTTTCCACTCTAAAATGCACAGAATTTTATACAACCATGATGCCTCAGAATTCCTGGGCAAACAGGAAATTATTTTGCTTTACTCCTTTAATTATGAGTCTGGGTGAAAAGATATCTCCAGTATCTCTTCATTCCTCCCATGAAAAAGAGATTACTTAGGAGAAATGGATAGGTGTTGTTTTTTTCAATGACATACAGGAAGTGATTTTTTATTTACCAAAAATACAGTGCTTTTAAATGACTATGAAAAGTATATATTATCAAACCACATGAACTCTCCTCTGAAGTCCCCACACACAAAAAAGAGAAAAACACAATGGGCTAATTTCTAAACAAAGAGTTGTGCATTTTCCCATATTAAACTGTTTATAAAAACTAAAACCCAGTCAAACTGTACTGAGAGTGAGAAACAAGGGCTTTCAATTCATCTGTGCCTCTTCCTTCAAGTGTGCCTTTCACCATCTAAGAAAATTCCAAACAATAACAAAAAACTAAAGACCCTAAACTTTTGGCTAAGTTTCCAGCTGCTAATTTTGTCTGTCATGAGCTGCTATTGTCAGTCTGAGGGAGGGATAATTCCCAACCTTAAAAAAAAAAGAAAAGTAGAAGATGCAAAATATACTCAAAGTAACATCTGTGTTTTCTGATTTTATTAAAGCATTTTGTCTTTGTTAAACAGAAATAACAAAACACTGAGCCCTTCCCATCAGTATTCATGACGTCTGCCTTTTCATACAAAACCCTCTGAAAGAAAATTCCCCCTGGAAAAAAAAATTCTCCCCTTATAAAAAAACAGATTGTGAGACAGATGATTGCATTGTTTAATCAAATTTCCATCTGAAAACTCTTTTCCTAGTTTTAGATTTAGCTCACCCAGTAAGGCACAGGCACTAGGAAGCACGTGGAAGTATAAAGTAGCAGCTCCTCCATTTTATTATCTCCCTTGAGCTTTGCAATTGGCAATTGAAAAAAGGGGAGGAACAAAAGTAGCAGACATAAATTAAGCCCTGCTTTTTAAAGTTCAAACTGAATTTTCTTTATTTTTCTACAGCTGTCAGATAAGCAGGGTAAACCCACTAATGCATGTTTAATATATAAAAACTCATAATGTTCAGTAGTACGACCTCCATTGGAGACATTAGTTCAGGCCAGTGAACTTGGAGTAAGCCAAGTGTGGAAATGTGGAATTGGGCCAGTGACCCCCACCAGTGCCTGTCATATCTGCTGAAAGCAAACTTGTCAAATATAGAAGGGGCAGAAGGAGGACAAGGGTATCCTTAAACCAGGGAGCAGCAGCAAAGCAAAGATGCCCATCATCTATTCACAGTTGTCTGTTGTTCACTAAGGGCTCTGGCCGTCTCAGGAACAAAAAGTCTGGTTATAGCCTCAACCTTTCAACCCTGGCTGGTCTGGGGGCCTTTCATTTCACAGGCTCCCCAAAGCTGATGAGTGATAATAAAGCTATGATACGCTCCTTGCTGTTATCATCTCTTCAGACATACTCTGTGCCCAGCAGAACAGGGAGAGGGTATTCCCAGGAGTGCTAACGTGTCATAATAAAAGAGCTACTGTTCTTCCCCTTCAGTTACAAAAACAGTCTTTAAAATAGTTGATTGGTTGTATTAATAGTAATTCCTTAGGATTTTTTTTAATAAATCAAACCATTTAAAATATCTTCCTTACATAAGAACAGTGGTTTTAATTGACTTATGAATGCTTTTCCTGGTGCTTTGGTTGTGGCCTGATTTCTTTTTGTCCCCTCAGTCTCATTTGTATAGTTTTATTCCTCAGCAAAACAAGATGCAACTGCAGGGGAAAAATCCCCTATGAGCATTTGATTTCACAGGCAGGGGAACCACTGAAACTCTCACCATTGGCAACAGAAGACAGAGAACCTGCACTGAATTCATAAAAAAGCCCAAAGAAATTTGTGGAACACTTTCAGTTCTACTAGCAACAAGCTTTGATGACGTTCCTCAGTGTTTATTTCCCATGTTCTATGTACTGCTTCCATGACCACTCTGTATTTCTAACTCTCCTTTTTGAACAAACATGTTGCAAGTGAGACACCTGATTCCCTCTCCAGCAAGATAGCAGTGATGGCCCTTGTGTGAAAGCAGATCTCTTGGGACTGATCACACCCATGGCTCCCAACAAGTACCTACCCTACCCACCCAGTCACACATCAGCACTTTCATCAGACATGATCAAGCACAGTTCTGCTCTTTTAACACAAGAAAGTCTGCTGGTGCTTACCATTCTGTATTTTCCGTTTTGGAGGGTGTATGCTTAAGAAAGCAAGATGGATTGCAAAAAAACCCTATAATTTTATACTCCTCAATACAGATTTCTGCCCAGCAGATGAAAAGCCTGATAGTTCTTGCTGTACAAAGCACTCTTTGAGTATGCCCCCAGTGCCTTGCACCATCCTGCTGACATGCTTGGGTTTGATCACATTTTCTTATCCTGGAGATAAAGTTATACTGGGATAATTTTCAGACTTCTTATGCCATGTTCCTAAAAGATAACTTCTAGGACAGCCATTTCCAGGTTAGGTATTTTTAAGAGAGAGGTTCAAGGTTTCCATGTAATTTCTCATTTTGTTCATTCCACTGAGATAAACTTTAGTGTTTTGGTAGACCACAGGTCACTCAGGACAAGTATTTACAAACATAAATTTGAAAAAAAATACATAGTACCACATGTATAATTTCTGGCTTCAGTCTCAGAGAGGTAGATGAGGCAAAATATTGAATTAGGCTAATATACCTAAAAATAAATAATTTAAGTAACTTATTTTTACATGAGTGTCTCCTCTTGAGTTAATTATGCAGACAGGGATTGGAAGAACCTCTTTGTTTCTTCCAAGAAAGAAAAGTAAGACCTCTGCAAAGATACTAAAAAAAATTATATTATTTATTTAACAACTAGATTTTATAGCTGGTAGTTACTGTTTACAGTTAATAAGGTGAGCTAATTGTAGCTTCTGCTGTATAAAACACAAGGATTCAAATACAGCATCACACTGGAGTATTACACCAAATGTCATTTAAGTGATGCTACCTTTTCAAGAAATCCCAAAGGCAAAAAAAAAAAAAATCCAAACAAAAAAATCCCCCACAAACAAATTCCATGACCATTTCAAGACTTTATATTCCAAAAACGGAGAGAAATAATTTCATAGGTGCACAAGGGATGTATTCCTTATATATTCCTATATTATTTGCCCACAGTAACCAAGTCTACTTAATGACAAAGAGGAAATCACTGCTAAGCCCATCTCATGAATATAAATCTCTGTTTCAGGGAAAATTCTCAAAATTTGACAAAAAAAAAGCTTAAATAGGAAGCCCTTAAAGTAAACTGTGTCATCATTCAGCCTCATTACTACTTCCAGCTTAAAATGAGGGGTGGTTATTGAGTACTGTCAAAATACTCTCAGCTTCACAAGCCTTGAGGATGATTCCTGTGCACTCAGCCTGGTGAGATGGACCTTAATCTGCCATCATTACCTCTGTGATACACAACCCTCTTGTGGGAAAAAAAAACAACCCATAGATGACCTGTTTCCAAATTCTTGCTGCTAACAGCATTATGAAGCTCAGTCTATCCTTTATTATTTTGCATGTTATTTATTAGAAAGCTTACAGACAGCTCTGAGAATATTTAAGGATCCAGAGATAGAAATCAGCTTATGAAAATGGCTAAACACAGAGATGTGAAAAGGGTGGCAAGATCAAGTCATTAAAATTCAGAAAACCTTAAAAGTCAGACTTAAGGCTGGCCACACAACCTTAATGGAATGTGAGGAGTTTTGGGCTTAGTGTGCTCTCATTTCCCTCTGTATTTTTGGCTCTGCCATCCATAGGATCTGAGTGCCAGATGAAAACCTCCCCAAACCTGGGCAGTGATCCCTCTCCTTCTGCTACTTCTAACACAGATGAGAAAGCAGAATTTTACTCCATCAAAAGGTCAGAATGTGAGCAAGTAGCACATGCAGAGAAGGGACTTTTCCCTCACCCAAGAACTCCAAGTAGTGCAGTTTGGGAGGATTAGGGATATTCTTCAGCAATTCACATTTCGCCACACCCTCCTCTGCTCCCGCTTAGGTTTGTTTTCAGTTTGTTTTTCTGCTTGTTATTTCTGGGGCTGAGGGGAGAAGCTCATGTTTGTTTATGGAGTGGTTGACAAGGCTGGTTGCATCCTTGAGCCCTTTCCCATCACACTGATACTGAACATTCCTATAAACCCCATGGCCTTTTCCTAACACATTCCTCGCCCATACTCCAGGTTCTACTCTAGTAACTTCTCCTTTTTGTGCTACCTGTTCATCCTAACTGAAGACTTCATCAGCTTTTAAGAAGACCCTGTAGGTAGGCATTTAAAATATATGATAAAATGTGGTACATTTATAGGGTTCCCACAAAATAAATTGGAAGGCTTGGAATTTGGAAGGCTTTTCACCATGGTGTTTTATGAGGAGGCATATCTCAAAAGAGCTGCTACATTTGATTTAGCATCCTTCCTAACAAGAGTTATATAGTTTTCTTTTCCTGCAAAATTATCTTCAGTGGTTCTTTTTAGGCTTTGGTTCTCTATCTGATCACAATAGAGCACTTTGCAATTACAGTAATTTACATATGCTATTTTTTAAAAAAGACATCTACAGGTCCATTTCAGTGTCAAATTTTCAAGACCTTTACTTGCAAACTGATTTATCTTTTATTTTATGTTTTATACTGAAAATCAAGTGGTAGGCAAACTTGCCTAATGAGAACATTAACATTTATCCACAATGCAAATCGTTTCACATGGTCAGAGCTCCTCAACATATTAAGTCTTTGCTCACTCTAATGTATCAGCACTGCTCTGGGGTGTTCATTAAGAAACCAACTATCCCTTATTTGGAATTTTATAAATTGTCTTCCAGTTTTGGATGTACAACCACTGTTTTGATGAGACCTGCCTACCCCAAGTCTATTAACCACTTTCAAAACAGCCTCAGATCTTTCCTCTGACAGCAGTGCAAAGCCTAAAGATGTAATTTCTCTTTCTGAGCACTATCTCCTCATTTGGTCCTCCCCTGTACCATAAACATGTATCTCATTAGACCACATAGCATCCATGTTTAATTATCCTTAGCAGACTAAAATTTGCCAGTTTCCATATGGCTGATCTGTTCAATCTGCCAGGTTTTTCATTATTTATTCAGGAAAAAAAAAGGCAATTTACAAAAACAAATTCTTTGTTTCCCCACAGAAAGACCAGTTTCTATTCTCTGAGCCAAAAAAACTAGAACTAAACAATATGTACAACAGAAGCAGATGTAGCCATTATGGTGTGGCCTGGTGCTTTGAGCAAGGGGACAGCACGGGTAAAATTAATGCATTAATACATTTACTTCAATGTGTTTAACCCCTCCTACTTAACACCATTTACTTCAGTGTGTTTAACCTCTCCTACTTAACATCATTCACATTATTCTTGTGATACAGGGAAATTGAAACTTCTTCACCCCAGTTTGCTGCAATCCCACCACCAGAATCCTGGTTCTGTGGATCAAAAGGAAAACACTCGGAGACCACATACCTAAATATAGCCAGTGCTTTCAGCCGGTGACCAACAGCTCGGTGGTTGTCGAATTCAGCATCAAACCCAGGGATCTAGTTTGTATCAACACACTGGAATTGGTTTTTCTGGATGGTATCAATGCCAGGGTCAGGACTGAGGACCAGGGCTGCAGCAGCAAAGCAAACATTAAGTTATTATGTCCCTTTCAGAGAGCATAAAAGTTACTCTAGCTTGAAGCCATATGGCCCAGAAGCATGTTGACATATCTCAGCAATAAAGGGTTGTGTTACAGAAGGGACCATGGCCAGGAGATCAAAAAAGCTGGATCAGCTACTTGACCAGTGTCACTCCACTGAACCCAAGCAAAGAGCTGGAACAAAGTGCCGTGAACTCATCTGCACCGCTGTCTAGGAGCAGGGACCTTCAACAATGGCAGCACCTGCCAGATCGCTGCTCCCCTCCCCAATAAAGTCACCAACAGCCCCCTCACTCTTCTGTCATGTGCCTGGCACAAGGCCCCTATTGTTACAAGCCACTCTCACTCCAATAATTTCTCCTCTAAATGACACTGCACCACCACAGGTCATTTCAAGGGGACTGAAAAGAAAGATTTTGCATCTGTTTTGAGTTGTAGCCACCAAGGGGGAGGGGGCTCGAAACCCCTTGATAGCTGGCAAATGGTAATAGCAAAATGTCTCCATTGTTTGTGTCTGAACAAACAACCATACTACATGAGAGTTTTTATTGTCCTCAAGGCAATCTGCCACGATTGCTCCCCTTTGCCCATACTCTACAGAGAGAGAGAGAAAGACAGGAAAACAATCTCCACAACAGTCACAGTTAGGAAACTTTAGTGAGAGTTTAATGACCAGCGACCAACTAATAGATGGTGAGTAACATATGGCAGAGCTTGGCCTCTTCACATATTGATTAAAAATAATTTAAAATTTAAAGCCAAGTTTCTTTGACAAGGTTCAAGCTTCTCAGCAGCCACTTAACAATCTGAATAAACCTAAAGGGGAAAAGCTTAAATTCTAACTAACCCAAGGCAAAGCAGAACGAAGTCATTGTCACATTACATAATTGAGTCTATTACATTTACGATTAACAGCCAACACTTCACAATTTTCTCCCTCTACCTAAAATAGTTGCTGATGCAAACAGCAAAGCAACTCTCTGCAATATTTGGTAACCTTTGTGGAATGTCTTTATTAGACCTTTATTAAACACCAATATTAATGGCCATAATCAAGACCTGCTAGTCACATTTAAACCACATAATATTATTTATTGCAATAGAATGAGTCTATTCTTATGCCCTTGAAGCACCACTTGAGTTCAGTGGTCATATTTTCATACACATCTTTGTATTCTTTTTAGATTGATGAATGTCAGAAGTTGTAGCACTTGAGATAATTTTTCCTAGGGGATGGATTTAAATAAAGTCTAACTGGATTACTATTTATTTGCTTTCAAAACCAGCCACACACACTAATAAATGGATTAGATAAAAGCACAGAAATTACAGTACCTGTCTCTATCAAGAATCAGATGTGCAGCTAAGGAGACTCCAAGTAAATGAAAGGAACAAAAACAAAAAAATGCTGGTGATGAATTTTAAATGGTGTTTATTTGGAAAAGGAAAAAAAAGGAAAAGTCCTTTATGACTCAGCTATACACACAGTAAGGATCTGGATAAACGCTTGGGATATTTGGAACCTGATATAAATTGGTAGCTAAAGAATAAAGATCTCAGTTATTCTGAGGAGACTGCAACCTGCTCCTGATTTGGGTGCTGAACTGCTCCATAACCTTAGACAGGTCACTTTGTCTCTAGCTTCTCCCTTAGACTGTTTTCAGTGGCTTCTACAAAATGTTCTGATCTTTGTTGAGGCTCTGCCCATTAAACCAACATGAAAGAGTCACCAATATAGGGTTCAGTGTTGAGATCCACTGCAAACATTTCCCATGCCTTGCAAAATAAAAAGGCAGGTGTCAAAAACTTCTCTTTGGAAATGGCACACCCCAGGTACTCAGAGAACACCATCACTACCCTGCTTAAAGCAGCAGTGAGGCAAAATATCTGCCTCATTTGTGATCCATAATTGTCACGGATAAGCTGAACTGGCAGGAACTGCAGGATGTAAGGAGCACAAACACAGGGAGTAGCACAGATTCCTTGGTTCCTGTGAACCCCAGTGAGAAGAAAGAGCAACACACAGAAACTGTGCTGAGGGTCTTTTTAGGTATGAAGGAATGGCAGAGGATGTGTTAGAAAACACAGCACGGATGACATGATGGCATATAAAAAATGACAGATGATGGCAGAAATTATGAGGGAAGAAAATATTGTGTTCTTTTCCTGAGAAGCAGCAATGTGGGGAGTGGGCAGCACAAGCAAAGAGATGCAGCCTGGTTCTCAACCAAGAGGGCCAGATGATTCCATATTTTAGCAAAGTGACTTTAAAATATTTTAACAGTTTGACTTGATTACATCTGCTGATTTCTCTTTAATGGAATTGCTAAAATGCACTTTAACAGCTGAATTTATTCCTAGAGATCTTCTATTATGCCAGCACATTAAGCCATGACAGAATGTTGAAAGGGATTAAACTACGTGTGGATGGAAGACAGAGAGATCCCAAAGTGCCACAGGAGTTAAGACCTAACTTGTTTAAATGCTTTTATAGGAACACCACAAAAAAAATGACTAGGTATGAAAATATCATCTTTGTGCACCTATAGATGTATCTGGAAGCTATGCATTAACTGCAGAGTGCTCCTTAGAGATAACAAAGAATTACTGTTGCATCTTACTGATTGGAAACTGGAATGTAGCAAGAGATTTTTCCAAGGTCACACAGGAAAATCTGTGTCAACACCAGGATTAGAAGTGAGATCATCTGGCTTCCAGCTCCATAAAATCATCCTTCCTCTCTAAAAAAAATTGTCTTTTCTAACAATAAAAGCAACTGCAGGAATGGGTGGTACTCTGTATTTGCCTTTCAAGTTCAGGAATATAAGGAATGATCAGCTCAGGTCCTGCCCTGCATTTGGACTTCCTAGATGCTTCCCAAGGGTGGCCAATGCACATTGAACATAGGAAAGAAGTGAACAGCTTCATTCTAATCTCATTCCTTCCCCTTCATGCTCCCAGCAGCAAACAATCTAAATGAGGATTAAACAAACTAATCCTCAGCACACTCACTTTTCTTTCAGGTGTCTCCATGGGATCTGACCACATCCCAGCCTTTGGCGTATTCTTCAAATCTACAAGGCAGGAAGCACAGGTCTTCATCAAAAGAAGAGGAACAAAGGCGTAGACCAGGAAGTTGATAAAAATGAAACAGAAGGTAGGTTTCTGAAAGTAGTTTCCTAATTCAAAGCTCAGTGCTTCACCTGTTGTATTCACCTGCATGCCAAAAGCATGAAGGAGGTAACTGGGACTCAATGTAGATGCTAGTACCACCTTGTATTAACTCATATCAGCCAAGCATAAAACAATAAATTATAGAAAACTGGGCCACTGCCAATTAGTTGCAACACTTATTGTGCATTTGAAATGCAAGATGTTACCTAGGTTTAGCTGATTTTCATATTTGGGACAACATCAGTGTGCCACGCTGGCATGAACACACAAAAACAACTTCTGCAGGATTGCAGCTGCCATGTGAGCTTCTGGCAGGCCAGGGGTATCAACCAAGAGTGCATTAAAATGATGTTCTCAATTTTTTACACTGTATAAACAGGATAAAACTTAAGCCTGTAGAAGGAACCTAAATGCCTTCCACAGAAAATATGCTCAGAACACCAAGGGTGCCATCACTTCCTCTCAGGCAGTTGCACGTTGCCCATAAACATCATCCGAGTTTATGTGCACACAAATGATCTCTGAACTATTTGTCGTTAAATTTGATTAAAATCTCCTGTCTGAAGGGAAAAAAAAAAAAATAGGACCTGAGAGTGCATTTGGAAGCCATTATGGACAGCCTTTGTGCTCTGTAGAAGGGCACAGCACAGTTGAAATAAGCCCTGTGTCAGTGCAAGTGTGCAGGAGCAGGGAAACACATGGTGCTGCAGAGGGGCAAGGGAAGGCAGAGGAGAGGGGCTGCAGCCTCTGCACTTCCCAGGAACCTTGGATCTTCCTGCCTGACATCAGGATGCTGGAATTTTCATCATGGCAAAAATTCTACAAAAGGAGAGCAAAGGAAGTTTAGGAAACTCTCATGGAACAGGTCTGATTGTGCTGCTCACTGAGCCCTGTAAAGCTGATCAGCCTGAGGAAGGAGAGGAGGGCATTTCCAGGTGTCGTGGTTTGACCGGAAATGGGACATCTGGGATTTGTTGTTTTTGCTGTGGTTACCAATGGGTGGTCGGATTTTAAGATGAGCACCTGGTTTGACCAGTGGGGGATTGGATCCGCCTCTTGAGACTACAAACCCAAGGAGTTAAAAGCAGGGCTCTTGTCCTTCAGAGCTCTCTTGGGATTTCCAGCGTGAAGCAGTTGGGTCTCTCTTCCCCGGCCCAGTTGCTGGCTGGGCTGGGGGAGGGGAAAGCCACGTGGCCCATCTACGGTAGGCCCGTGGAAGGGTGGGGGAGCATCGAGCGACCTGTTTATTCCCCCCCCCCCCCACCCTTTGTGGAGACGGAGAGAATGCAGCCGTGCTGGAACTGTTACCTTGAAACTTGATATCATGTGCCGTGCAGCACGGCTGAGAGGAGAAGGGGGGGGGCAGCGAGCAGCCTGGCCACCTGGGAGAGCTTTTAACCCATGTGGATAGTGAGAACTTCATGGAACATTACCTTTCCTGGGAAAGGGATAAGAGTGGAAGATGAAGGAAGAAACAGGCCAGTAAGGGGGGATCTGGCAAAGGGAAAGAGAGATGTTGAAGGAATGGAGGAAGATGGAGTGGCAATCTTGCTGGACTCTTTTGTTGTGTATCCATGGACTGTTTCCTGGTGATACAGAGGCTGCATTGCAGGGGGAAGCGGAGGCTCGGAGTCAAGAGAGTTTGGTTTTGAGACCCCTCGGCCCCAGGGGGTATAGAAGAAATGGGGGGGACAAAGGTCCCAGAGATGAGACTGCTCTGCTTGGAACGAGACGAGGCATCCTTAAAAGGGTCCACCCTGAAGGCAGGCCCCTGCCCCATTCCATGCCTGGTGGTGAGAGCACCTTGGCATGGAAAGGAGATGTCACAAGATAGCAGGACTCCAGGCAGTTGCTGATTGTGACAAGAAGTCCGTGGTACAAGGAAGGACTCCGTCTACCCCTCATGAGCTGAAGATTTGATTTTTCCTAAAGGGTGGTGCCAGACCGAGTGTGGATAAGTTTGGGAAATAGAAATGTATCGGGGCTCTGGTAGGAGGAGGAGGGGGAAGTGGTTCTGTGTAGTTTTCATTTTCCTTGTGTTTTTTTTTTCCCTTTCTTTTGTAGTTTAGTTAATAAAGTTTTTTTTCCCTTTTTCCTTAAGCAGGAGCCTGCTTTGCTTATTCCCAGGTACCACCTCACAGCCGATGCCAGGGAGGGGGGAATTTTCATGGGGGCACTGGCATTGTGCCAGTGTCAAACCGTAACACCAGGGAAGTACAGGCTTTGCATCACATTTGCAGAAGCTCTTGCCACAGATATTTTTAGGGTCATGGAGGACTTCCTCCTCCCTTCCTTGCCCCTCTTCTGCAAGCAGGTAAAGTGAAAGTCTGCTGCCCTCAGCTATCTCTCTTAGCTATCTGATTAACATATGGACATACTCTGGCTTACTAAAAATGGGAAATCAATTTGAAAAGCAAAACAAATATTATTTGCTTTCTTCCCATCTGGTGTGATTTGTGAACATGCCTGCTTTCAGCAGTGATATAGGATTATTGATTTAGGATATTTATAGTGTTTATGTCGTTATCAGGCCAGCTATCAGAAGGCTTTAGGAAATGCTGTTTTACCCTACAGGCTATTTAAATATGTAGCTGCTATAATAAAGTCAGATTTTCTTATTCAAGTTGACAGCAATACTATTTCATGTTGTGCCTAAAGATTGCATTTCCTGCTTTGTCATCCACTTCTGTTTGATAGCAAGTCAAATTAAATGTAATTGTTAAAGGTCTCTCCTCTCTCCATGGTGACCCCAATGCATTTCCAGGCTGCTGCTCTGACCCTCTGGGTCTACAAAAAACTGATTTTCACAACACCATTGCCTTTTTACCCACAATCAGGCTGAGTCACTTTGCTGGAGGGAGCACAGAAAGCCAGAGGACCATTTACCATAACCACAGGCTGGCATTTAAACAGATGAGTTTTGAGAAGTTTCTCCATAAATAATCAAGCCAAATAATTGTGAAGTGGCCACAGATAACTATCTAAAAAGAGATAGCACCGTGGGCTTCCAGCAGTAGCCCAGGCCAAAATGTGAAATATCCAATTTGGATTGCTGCTGAGAGCATATAATCAATATCTTTCATAATAATATTTTATCCAACCCATAAACACTTCACCACACTGCTTAAGCCTTACTAGAACACCCACAAGTTGTCAGGAGGGCTGATTTTCTAATTAATGAGAGCCGTGCTCACAGAGAACTCCATGTAGCAATGTGTGGCTCTGTCAGGGGACATGGTCCATACCGCAATTAGTCTCAGGAGAAGAATCACCTTCTAGGATTGGATTAGGATGGCTGATGCTCCTAAAAGTACTGGATTATTTGTGTGACTATCTATAAGATCCTTCCACCTTATTTCTCTATCATTTCAAGTCAAAAATAACTGGGGAAAAATATAAGGTACTGGAATATAAGCTAAAAATTAATATACATTAGTTACTAAGTAAAGTATTTAATAACCAAGTAGATTTTTAACAAATATTTCATTTGTTATGCAGATAAAGCACTGAGCTGAGACACACAAGAATTGTATGTGATTCTTGCATCTCTCTTTAGTCACTCTTAGATCTTAGACCTGGTTGTTCCCTGTGTGTGGTCATTGCATCCCAGGGAACAGAGCTGATCCTGGAACAGCTGATCCAGGTTGATAAAAGCCTGAGACAGGTCAAACTAAGCAGGGACAGGTCAAATCTAAAGCAGGGACAGGGCCTGTCAAATCTTCCCTACCATGAAAGATTTGGGGACCTGAGGCCTTCACAGGAAAATGAGTGTGAATAACTAAGGCAAAGACAACTCCAGGGATTTAGATAGGGCAAGGTAGACTAATGGAGAGAAGCACTGACTAACAAAGCTACATGGCTTGAGGTAACTCAAACAGAAATGCAAGTTTAGAAAGCAATTCTGTGCTGCTTAGGATCTGGAGGAGCTACAAGGTCATGAGAAAAACTCGGTTTAGTTCCACCACATCAGCAAACTCCCTTCTGCAGTAGGTGATAACTGGCTCACAAACATCTGGCTGCAGTTGTAGAGAAGTCCAAGGAGAAGGAATTGAAGCAGCAGCAGTGTATGAAATCATCAGGGGTTATATCATGTTATAAGGTTACTCAAATGCAGCAGGAATGTTGGAAGTCACTGACTGAGCAGCATCCTGGCAGTTCAATTCCACCTCTGTGCACAGCATGTTCCTGAACAGTCAAGGGTTCTGCTGGGAGTCAATCACAATATTTTCTAATAACAGGCATAATTTGCTGCAAAAGTTACAGAATTAATCTTTGGGGTCAGGTAACCCTCATGTCTCAAAGGCTCCAACACTATCACAGGCACCGCTCCTTCTGACCGGAAGAAGCATTTAATAGGAAATCCTGACATCTGGAAGAGCACATCTGGCAACCATAATGTTTCCAAACTTGCTAAGGGTCCTTTTACATCAAATTATTACCAACTTCCTTGTGTCATGTTCTCTCTTTACAAGGTGGGCCTGCATCACCCCCATTTATCCCACACAGCACCAATTGAGCAGCATCAATTATACAATAATCACCTGTTCTTCTGTAGCACAGTGAAACTTTTAAGACATTCCTGGTGCTGGTGAAAAGTCGAGAAGTTTACAGTGAGGTGTCTTTTCGTTGTTCAGTATTACATGGCAGCTGAAAACATCCAGTCCAAGCTAATAAAAGGAGCACAGGAAGGAACATAAAATCTTCTGAGTCAGGCCTTAAGCCAAGCTCTGCGTACAGGGGATGGGAAGGAGACTCTTGTATTTTCACATCTACTTGACATGAGGTTTCTTGCCTTTTTCTCTGGAGCAGTCTGGGGATCCTGCTGTCAAACATATCCAACAACATGTCCATAAAGGAATCCCAAAAATACTTTGAAGTGTCTTTTCCACATTGTAGGATAAATTTACAGGGGGAAAAGGATGTCTCTGAACAGTTAGAGTATCAAAACAGCATGGCACTCAAAAAGATGCTTTAGTTGCCTTTTTACCATTTTACATTGTTGTGACTTTCCCTCTGTTCAAATCCTTTCTTGTGACCTTTTTCCACTTATCAAACCAAGATTGATCCCTATTGACATAACTCAGAGACCTTCACCACATAAGGCCTTGGAGCTCCCACATATCCTTCACTGCCTTCCAAACCCATTCTTTCATTCATTGCTGGCAGCACTTTGCAACTGGAACAATTCTCTGCACTTGCTGATGAAAATCTTTTTGTTGGAAATAGCTGATATATAAAATATCACATAGAAATTATGTCACAGAATCACAGAATCATTAAGGTTTGAAAGTCCTTTAGGATCGGAGATTACAACCCTTAACCAGCACCATGTTCACTACTAAACAATGTCCCTAGAACTATATTCCCATATCTCCACTGTCTGATGCACAGCAACAAAACATATCATTATTGCTTCAAAAGTATGTCAAATCAGGTCAAATCATACATTGTGTTTCCCCACATATTTTTAAACTCTTATTTAATAAAATCTGCTGTTAAACCATGAACAAAGTAGAATCTGAGATTGGATGTCCCCATGTCTGGTCCAACAGAAATTATTTTTCTAGGATGGATTTATCTTAGAGGAAAGGAGTTAGATTTACAATATTCTAAGCTATGCATCTGTGCAAAGCTTACCTAAAACTGCAATAACTGTGTGAGGCTGACTGCTGAATCACAGAGCCCTGAATCAAGTGTTTGGTTTCCACTCTGCAATCCCAGATAATTCTCCTCACACTTTACCTTCAAGTATCTGTGCCTTGACATTTCAAGAAATACCAAGGATACTTTCCCTGACTCGATGTGTGTTCCCTGCACAGACAGAGGGCATTTCACAGGAGTCGGTGGAACAGAAACATAAACAAACCCCAGTGCCCTGGTTAGGCCACCGATCAGGAATGCCAAACACCTCCCCCTGCTCCCTGTCACGGATATCTCCAGCCCCATGGGTCACTGATGGTGGCCACAGCTTTGAATCACATGCTGGGCCTCCAATGATTTATCACCCCTTAACAGTTTTTGTGTTGAAGATTCCCAGTTGGGAGCTCCGCTCCCCTTCCCCCCCACCACGAAGTATTACCCAAGAGCATCAAAACCCAAGCAGGAAAACACACTGTCCACGTGGAAGCAGAGTTACAGCTGTTTAAGAAAACTATTTGTTACCCACAGACACTTTTAGCAAATAATAATAAAAAGATTTTAGGAATTATGCAAAGGTTAAAAAGTTAAAGACTTGAAATCTTGTAGAGTGTTTCCTACAGACTACATGGCTGGCTGTTGCTCCCTGCATATTCCATTTAAAAACACAGTCAGTCCTGCTTAGGATAAATCCTTGCTATGAGATTCACCTCAGTTTTCAGCCTCCAGCTGCTTCTGTGGAACTTGCTTCAACAGTTTATCATTAACAGAAAAACTGTGCACAGGAAAATCTCCATCACTTAGAGAGAGTGAGCAAGTGATGTGGTATTTTCTGGTCTGAGTACATAACCAAGATTTGTCTCACAGGAAACACTGATGCAGCATTTTTCATCCACAGGTCTGCAAAGTTTCCAGCACCTTCATTCCAAAGCCAAGCTGACTTTCAAATTCACAATGTGGGATGCTGCCTGAACCTGGGTTAAAGCCAAGCTTTCCTAGTCTCCAGCAAAAAGCCTCTGGGACCGACCTATACATCTCTCAGGAACACATAAACTTCCTTTACTTGATCAGACTCACTGGGCAGTAACAGTGATACCAAGTCCTCTTGCTAGTATCTCAGATTCTGGCAATAACCCCAGCAGGTGGTGGTGCTGGCAGTAATGAGACTGTAATTTGTCCCTCTCCTTCTGTGTTGCAGCTCTGGTGGATCCAAACAATCCATCCAGTTACTTTTTCTCTAACACAAAACAAAACAGTAAACCCACTATATGTGGGTTCTGATCACAGTTAAACTACCCATTGTACACAGGAGCCACATAATTTCAGCCACTGAACAGAGTTTGACCATTTATTAGTATTTGTTTCAGTGGGAAAAAGGAAGGCCCTTTGAACAAACGGGTCACACTTCACTCCTGCTTCTCTCCCTCACACCTCTGCTGTCACTCAATGGTCTAATCAAAGACACATCATGCCAGCAACAGAAGAATCAGGTTGGAAAATAAAATTGAACCTCTCAGTGACACTCAGAAAATGAAGTCCAAAAGGCAAAAAATCCAGCTCATCAGCCAAATTGCCTGTTGCCCAGATCAAGGGCACAGCTTCAGTACATCCCTTCTCCATTCCCATCCAGCTCTCATGCTTATGGAAAGCAGAGTGACAAGCGGGAACAATGTGGATGGAGTGGTACAGGTCTCATCCCACAATGGAGCTGTGATGGAGCCAGAGTACATGCACTGCTGTGAGAACTGAGAAACACCAGCAGCTACCCGATGTACAGCTTTAGCAACTCCCAACATTTTGTAGGTTCTTTACTTGTACAACATGCAAGCAAGAATTATTATGGGGAGAAGATGTATTCTTTATGCATTTTATCAAAATCTCCCTCCATGATGCTGAGCACTCACAGCCATAATCAAAATCAAGCCATTCTGGGATTACCTTCTCTAAACACAAGGCACTCTGTTATATGTAAAGTTATAATCTGTAAAACAATAACTCCGTGCATATCTAAAGATGTTCAATTATAAATGTACAATTCATAAAGCAGAACCTGCAACATTACCTTATAAACAGGTAACTTACCTGGGAAAAAGGCCAATCCACCACTAAAACAAGGTTACAACACAGGCTCTCTTCCCACTTCCTTTACAAAGGCATGGAATGATAATAATGATTGTCCAACACATTTGCTAGCACACACTGTATAAATAGCATTTTTGCATGATATCACACAACTACCACTGCCCTACACAGCAACAGGTTCTTAATAAATAGGTGTCTGTGACAACAAGGGGCAGGCCAGAACCCTTACAAAGCAAATTGCTTCTTTCTTGTAGTTCTACCACTTGCCATAGACTGTGAGTAGAAGTATTAAAATCAAAAGCTAATACACAGGAGGCTTGTTTATTGCATTGTATGAACTGAAGAAGAATTTCCGCAATATGACACTGAAGGCAGAGTGCACAAAAATTCCTCTGAAGTCTGCAGAGAATGTTGAACAGACCCTCCTCTGTATTAGCCTTTTTCTCACATATCTGTGTTTTGAATTTTAACACAGCTGTGAAAGAGGAAAAAAAAAAAAGCCCCACCAATAAGTTTGCTAATTGGGCATTCAAAAGTCAGAGACAAAGGGAAGTTTGGGGAGGAGATGAGTTTGCTGTGGGCAGTGGCTGTGCCAGACAGCCAATGACATCACTGCCTGTGTTGTCTCCATCACAATTTTCCAGAACAGGATTACAGCAATGACAGATTCCATTCCAAAACTCCCAGGCAGCTCTTTACATAGATGTTAGCGGAACAAAAGTATTACACAAGATTTCCTCTCTCTGTTGAGCAGCATTTGATGTTCTCTAATGCTCACCTTGGGAAAAGCTCTGGAGAACCATGTGGACTTGCTGAAATCACACAGGAGGTCCTGTCTCATAGGCCAAACTCATGAGTCACGGAACCTCTGTGGATCAGAGAGAGCAGAGGAGGTGGGTTTTATTTTAGTGGTGCCTTTTATTTCCAAGAAGAGAGCAGGGATAACTTCCAAACTTTTGCACATCACCTCCAAGTCCAATGGCCACATGTTGCATAGAAAATTATGATGGTGGCTTATTTGGGCATAATGGGAAGTAGAAAAACAAAAAAAGCATCAACATTATGAGCTGTATTAGAGAATTCTTCAGAAGCCACAAATAAGTAACATAAATTTTTTAAATCCTTTCACTTTCATCTTTAAAAAGTCAGTTCCTCGCTTGTACAGAATTCTTAACACAGCTGGCTGTCTAAGAAAGTGCAGGAAGTCACAGCTCTTGATATTTGGATGTAAGCTTTCATTTAAAATTAATAACCACCATTGTAATGTATTTCAATTAAAAGTGGCCCAGTAATTAAGAATTTATGTACTCAATTAACCTAGTTCTCTTCTCTGATTCAATTATTTTTTGACTTTCACCATTGGCAGGAAGTTATTAAATTAATTTGTCCTTATTTTGTGTGGAAATTTAATCTGATTTGTATCTATTGCTGATTTCATCATCTTAACATTATCAACTCTCTTCTGTGTCTCACTTGCTTTGAGTAGAAATGATTTCTTCTTTACAGAAGAAAAATGAGCAAACACTTTCAAAATTTGATGCATACAATAGTGCACAAAGCATTTATCTAGTTTTCATGCTCTGTATATCAGAGGAATTATCAGAACCTAAAAGCAGATAGAAATAATAGCAAGCATTCTTTTGGAGTTCTCATTTTTTTAAATTCCCCATAAAATGTCATAGTTCTATCTTTTTCCCAGCCTTCCTTACACATGTACCTCCATGTTGGTATTTAGTTAATAGAAAATCAAAGGAAATTTAACAGGTGTTGTTGTAAGGAACCACTTACATGTGAGAGAACAGCTTCATGGCCATTTTCTGGCTTGTGCTTTGGAGCCACACTGGAAGGTTTGGACTTCTAACCCAGCTCCATTCCCTGCCCCAGCCTGTCTCATTAATGCCAGTGAAGACCAGGCACATGTTTCAGACAAATTCTGTGGAAGTGCCTCCTTCACAGCTACTCAGGCCCATCTCTGCTTGCTGTATGATTCCTGTGTCTCCTGCTGTACCCTGGCATTTCTGCAGTGTGATGAAATGAATTCAGATGATGTGCTGCCCCCTCCAAGTGACTCAGGCACATTCAGCTTTGTTGCTGGGACCTCCCAGCCCCCAGGATTTATCTTTGTAGACAACACCATCACCAAAAGCATCAAAAAGTGCAAGAAAGGTGCTGTGTTTCAGAAATTCTGGTTTCTTTAATCTTTAACTGCAAGCACAGGGTTGTAATAAGAAAATATTACATTGCATTACCAGGCATGTCACTGCAAGCAAAACCAGTTTCATATCTTTGGTAGTTTGAGAAGCAGACAAATACTGTGACTGTCTTTTTCTTCTTTATGTCCTTGGATAATTGATCTTGAGCTAGGAACTTTGCATTCCAGCAGAAGCCTGGATTAAAAACATAAACCAACAACAGTCAGCCATCAATCTTGAGGCAATCTATCCTGTCTGCAACCATTTGTACGAGCCATTAGCTATTCAGCAACTAAGGAAGAGATCATCTTTCAAAGAGCATAAACTCTCAGTGCATATCCCCATTCATTCCTCCTATTCTTTTGCTAATTCCCATTTATTACTCCCTCAGCACTTGCAGTGAAATTGCATGCTCATTGCTTTGGTCATATTTATATACCACATTACTAAGCATGAGAAAAGAAGAAATAACTGCTTTGGGTTTTTTCCACATACAATTTCCAACAAAGATTTGAGAGAAAATTTTCCAAAAATACTGCAGACCAAGATACAATAATATTCTCCAGCATGCATCCATATCTACATGATTCTCAGTTTTATCTATTTCTCCCGACATCATTCCTGAAGTGCAACATGGTACCAGGAGTAGCTGCATTAAATTAAATAGCAGATCCTCATTGTGAGGGTCCTTTCCCACTGCCAAAGCAGAGTAAAATGAGAGATTAGGTAAGATAAAGGAGACAAAGGCTTTGTTTTCAAAAAGGCATCTCTTCAGAAGGCTTTTCCTCTTCAAAAACTTTGGAGCTGTCTTTCCTGTGTCTGAAAATACTCTCATTTTATAAACATACATTTTACTGAGAAAACATTCAAAATCCACTTGAAAGTCTGTTATGCAGCATGCCTGTATGGACCAAGGGCCAGGAGGAGGGATGCTGATTGCTGGATCTTTGACTGTGCCCCTGCCTCTCCTGCTTCATCCACTGCCCCAAATCAGCCCCATCAAGTGAGTTTCTGGCTGAAGTTGAGTCAGGATTGTAAACTCAGTCTCAATGTCTGCTCTGTTGTTCCTACATCAGTAGAGAAGAAGAAAGAAACAATCTCCCTCTCCTGGGCTGAGACAGACTACTCAGAGCCCACTGGACATGAGCACTTTGTCCAGTGTGTGTCTGCAGAGCACCAACCTACAGCACCCACAGCCTACTGGACTTCCCAAGTAACTCCATTACTCAGGACAGTCGTCTTAATTGTTTAGGTAAATTTTTCCAATTTGTTAGCACTCCTCTGGGGTATTGCCATTGGAATTCTTGTTCCTAAAGACCAACAATAGGCTAAAGCAAACAGTTTTACTTTGGGACTGGTCATTAAAGCTGTTACATTGTTTTTCCTTTTTACAGACAGCAATTACAGGCTGTGAAGTGTTATTACTTTGTTTCCCCAGTACATTGCACCGAAGATCCTCCTGACCACATGAAGATTACAATTAATTAGCTCATGATCTTTCACTTAATGGACTTAGTTAACAACATCACATTCAGAACTCCAGCTATATTTCCAAGCCATCAGGTTCACAGCATTTTCTATTAAAGCTAACAAATAATTTCAAGAGATGCTGTTTCACTTTTTATAAATTGAAGTCAATTTGATCAAGCTATGAGCAATACAATTTTCAAAGTCCAGGAAAATAGTCTGGTGAATAATCATGGCAGAAAAGTCAACCCTTACAGACTACTCTTTAAATTCCTAGTCTAAAAAATCGTATTTCTTAAGCAGGAACAGCAACACTGAAATAAAAAGGTGTAAGCTATTTGAAGGGGTTTTTTTCTAATATAAAAAAGTTATATTTTTTTTTTAATATAAGAAGTATGCATTTTCTGGCCAACTTCACTTTAAAGGAATTTCATATGCACAATTAAGATATTAAGCATGGGCCCAACCATGTTATTAATTTAAGTGCGCCAGTACTGACAAATCATTGGCACTTAACAGTTTTGTCCTTAAAATCATCATAATTTGACTTCAGAGCACTGCAAAAAGCTATAAAAGGATTTTAAGAGCTGGAAAATTATTTTCTTTTCAGACTGTTCAGAGAACTGTACATTCATTGTACTTTTGATAGCAATGTGACTTGTCAAACTGGCAACTTTCCCACCCATAACGTCTTAGGGATGTTTATAGCACATGATACTTTAATCGCCTGGTGACAAAATTATTTGGAAATAGATCAGTTTCACAATGCATTTGCTTTGTATTTTAAACAAAAACGTTTGAATATTACTAAGGTCTGGACATAAGCCTGACAAAACAACACAAATGTTAGGGGAAGGTGTCCATAACCCATCACCCTTAGTGCATCCATGAATCCATATGCACAAGCTTAGGTGTGGCCAACAATCATCTGAGCGCATCACAGATTCATAACCCTCATCAAGTTTAACCCAGGCCATGTTTTCTAAAGGATGGTCTTCCCAAGCAAGCTGTCCAGACCAGCACTTGTCTCTTTTTTTTTTTTTAATAAAACCTCAGTAGCTTCTAAACAACTACTGCTATTTGAAATAGGGAGCTGCTGGACAAAGAAGACAGAGCTACTCAAAAAAATGTATCAAGTCATTCTACAGTCAAATTACAACATTGTGGTCTGATTTGCATAAACCAGGCCACAGAATTCAATACAGCAGACAATCAGGTTTTTTGGGTGGTTTTTTTTTTTGGTGCATGTATGGAGGAGTATTTTTAACATAGAGTCTCACCCTGAACCTCCAGGACTGATTGAATGTGAATGGGGTGTCTGCTGCCTTTTAAGCCAGATTTGCCATCTTTGATTTGATGTATAAAATACTCAAACGGCTTTGGATACACCACCTGGGGGACTGACTTTGACTGCATGTCACACCTCTAAACCTGGACTCTTTTTTTATAGAACCAGTATTGGATGTGGTGATGTGGCCAAACTCCTGCAGTTCTGGAATTTGTGCCACACCTTCTCTAAGTCCATGCACAGAGAAAATTCAATTTGCCAACCACACACCAACAGATTTTTCTTAACATCCCACCTTTTTTAAGAGGTAGTCAAGAGGGTTGATTTGCTTGGCGACTACAATCAGCAGAGAGGGGGAAAATAATAGTGTTTAGAGGTTTTTCATTGTAGTTTTTTAATTTGGAAGTGCCTTTCATTTCCCAAGATTTTGATTTGTCTTATTTTTAAATTATCATATCAGGGTTCACAGGTAACCTTGCAAGGCATTTTGAAGTTAAAAATCAGAGGGAAAAATTCACTTCAGTACAATCCACAGTTTTAGACTGTTGAAACTGTGTGTACAAAGGGTAAAGAATTTTCTTTTTATTTTATTTTACAAAGCACACAAAATATACACTGTTCTTGACACGTGCACAACTCGGGGCACTTGATCCAAGTCCCACTTACTGCACTTAGTAATTTGCAAATTTAGGTCCTGCTGAAATATCTGAAAGGAAACCCTCTTATGAGCATGATTTTGATTTACAGCAGCTGAAGTTCCTAGCTGTAGATAAGTCTCTCAAATATTTGTTTATAGGAAAAATGCGGTCCCACTCTTAAACTGGGATTTTACTGGAAGGCTGTGGTGGAAAAGGAGCTACACCAGTGTTGCTTGGCATATTGGAAATCATGTTTTGTAAATGGGGACTGACCTTTAGCAGTACCAACACTAGTAGGTGTCACTGTAATTTATTCTTTCTTGGGATTTCCTCTCTGGTGCTTTCCCAGCTCCGTGGCCTTGTTTATCAGCTCAGCAATGCCTGTAACAAAACATGCCCACATATTCCACGTCACATCCTTACCCGGAGCAAGGGGAGCCAGACACCCTGAAATATGGAATGTGCATTAGCCAGCATGCTCCATAAAATTTCAAAGCCTGAGACCTTTTCACAGCCTGACAGATTTTCCCATATAGCTTTCCACATTCCTGGCATAACTCAATACAGGCACTGCAGGCTGAATGATAAACAGAGACTCCTCCAGGAAAGTGAAGCCTCAGATTAATTATGCTTTGCTCTGAATATTTCACAGGTGACCAAAGGTGCACAGCTCATTTTTTCAAGACAAACAGAAGAAGTAAAAAGGGGACAAAAAAAGCAACTATAAGTACCTGGCAATGACCTAGCACCACCCTCAAACACTATCTTTTGTGAAGAATAAAAAATACTTCAGTACTTTCTGATCCTGGAAAAAGCAGAAGCAGCATTTCAGCAGACACATGATTTTATATTTGCATCAGGTGCATCAAGGCATTTTATTGCAAATAAACAAAATTTAACTGCAAATCAAGAGAAGCACGAAAAGACATTTCTGCTAATTGACTCACTTCTATTTTTCCTGTTTACCAGATGTGGCTTATACATATATCCACTGCAGCCCCAGTCACAGGCAAAGTGCACCCAGCAATCAGAAGGCACTCAGAAAACATGAGCCTTGCCACAGGCAGCACACACCCACTGAGCCAGGCTCTGAGCAGCATTCAAACCATGCAAAACTAGCCCAGAGTGGAGCCAGGGCAGGTACACACTGCCAGGCTCTGAGCAGCATTCAAACCATGCAAAAATAGCCCAGAGAGGAGCCAGGGCAGGTACACATTGCCAGGCTCCTCCAGGTCACACCTCAGGGGAAAGCAGAGCATCTTCAGAGCTGCTCTGTTTTCATCAGCTGTCAGGGGCTCAGAGCTGGCCCAGGTTTCAGGCATTGTTGGGATGTTCTGACCACACTCATGGCTTTGCAGCCTGTGGAGCACAGGAAGACAGGGGCAGCAGAGGATTGCCTCTCTCACAGAGTGACTTCTGTGGTGCAAATCCAGAGCAAAACCTCTGACAGCAGAGCCAGGAGCCCCATCCAGGATGAGTAATGAGGACCTTGTGTGCAGCGACTGCATGTAGTGAGAGCACAAAGTACAAACAAAATAATGCACAAAGGACCATAGCCACTGTGCCTCTGTTGGAGCTGGGAAAGCTTCAGCTGGTACTGTTTGCAGTGGCTGCTGGGATCAAAAGAGGGAATGTGTAGCTCCCAATCTTACAAAAACCTGTCCTGTTATTCAAAATTAGCTGTTAAAATAAAACAAATGTGCAACCATGCTTCTGACCATAGATTTGGAAAAGCACTGGACTGGGTCATACTTTCATCAGCTGTTACCCTTGTTTATGACTGGACAGCAAAACCAGATCCTATTGCCTCTGCTCCCTCCTCACACTACTCTGTGATGCCAACAAAATGACAGAACAGTATTTCCACACTGGATCTTTAAGCAGGCAAAATCTGAAGATTATTTTGAAGATTTCTGCCATACTTAGTAATTTTTAAAAAAAAGTTTGCAGGAAATAAATTGAAATCCCACGTCATCAAAAAAAAATTGATTTTGTGTTCTTTAGCATTCATTTAACTTTAAATTTTATGCAAAAGCAGAAAGCAGCTTCATTAATTAATAGATATCAAGTGCAAACTTGATATCCAAACTTTATATCCACTCTGTTGAGGTCAAGGTGTTAAATGGCTAAGCTGAAATTCTGATACAAACCATAGGCATGTCAACACCTGACTAAATTTGGGAAATTATATCCCCTGTACTACAAAACAAAGCCAACAAACAAACAAAAAAATTATGCTTTCCACTGGTGGAAGTAAATATTGAGAAGTAACTGACAACTGAGGAGGCCACATATTTTAGTAATTTTGCTCACCTATGGAATGCAGCGAGCTATGAGTTGAGTTAAGAACTGTCAGGATTTCCAGCTCTCCTATAAATTAAATCAGGGTGATCTGAAGACAAGGAAACATACATACAGGAAATGTTTCTCCCTTTCACACACAACACAAGCAGCATTGATCTTAGTCAGTGAGGAATTTCTGGGAGACAAAATTCCCAGGTAATGGTCTGAGGGAGTACTTGGGAAGAACCATGACCCCAGTTCTCCTGAAAAAATGTTAATATTTATGAGAAAAAAATAATCTTTTACTTCCCAAACATGTCTCTATAGTCTTGATCTAGAGACACTGATAGAGACACAGATTGCTCAGAACATATCCATTTCTACATATGATTATGTCAAAAAGGTTATACATTTCAGTATACATTCTCTGTATATTGTTAAGAATATTACTCTAACATGCAGATGACAGAAACTGAATTATTAGTGATATTCATCACTAATAATCATGAACTATTTTGCACCAAAGGTAAATTGATCTGGTGTTAAGGTAGAGAACAATATTTTGATTAACTCTACATATTTAGAATCCAGCCTGAAACCTCAAATTTTTTCCCGAAACACAACCATGTTAATTAAATTATCTAGCTAATCAGCATAGAAGTTACACATACTCTTAGCTAGAGAAAAACATAATGATTAGAATTTGGGGGAGACACTAATTCCCCCAAGCACACCAGAAAACTGGTAAACATCTTTATCTTCACGCCCAAAAAAATCTTTTCCTGTCTTACTGAAGAAAAATCACTCTTGTGTGATGGAAATATATTTTAAATAGCCTTTTTTTTAAGTAATCCACCACTTGAACTTTCCAATTAATTCCTGCAAGCCACAAAAATGCCTGATGCAACACTGCAATTTTAAAATCATCCATGGTCACTGAAGCTGACCAAGCCACCATGTGTGCACACAATCTCCGCCAGCAGTTAAAGAACAAGCTGCAGAACAGGTGATGCCACCATGTGGGGCCTTGACTGCTAAATGAGGTCAACTGACAGGCACTGTTCTGAGGAAGGGGACAACATGGAAAGAAGAGGCAAGGTTGGAGAGGAAGCTTTGGGAGGCCGAGCAGCAGCCTCACAGGCAAGCTCCTATTGTGCTCAGAAACAGAAAGAATTTGACATCTGACCTCTCCTAGGAGAAAAACCCAAGCAGCATCTCCAGAGTAGGCAGTGAAGCATGGAAGTGCACTGTCCACAAAACAAAGAGCAGATAAAACAAGACTTACTGGATAAACAGAGGCTTCCTGGGTGTCTCTGGGAAACCCCTGAAGATCCATGCTTTGAGAAACAGTGCTCAGGCATCTTGTGAAAAGTTCTGAAACATCACTGAGACTGCTCTAAAACCCTACAAATTCACAGCTCTTTTAGAGTTTTGTGACTAATTTCTCCATAAGACTTTTATCAAGCAATATTAATGTTCTCCTCTTCTTTATCCAGGCAAGTGGCATTTTGTGTTGTGCCCACCTGTGGCAAAACAGGCAATTTATCTTTCAAAAGAGCAGTTAATTAACATTCTCCCCCATTAGAATGGCTGGTAAAGGCCTGAGTCCAGAAGCAGAGGTGGAAGCACAGACCACAGCCCTTCCCACTGCAGGGAATGAACCTCCATGACATCAGAATTAATCCAGAAAGACTTTTTTGCTCCAGATGCATCCAGTGAAATGGGCAGCTTTGTTACCAAGAACTCCCCAATCAGACACTCTCCATTCAACAGATCTGTGCAGTAGGGAATGGTTTGATTGTGTGGAACACTTACCACCAGGTTGATCCAGGCTTCCTTCAAAGCAATTTATGTCCCATTTTGGGCTTCATCCATTTTGTGCAGGCTGAGCATCTTCAGCTCCTTCTAAAAAACAGTTTGGGTACCTGAACTCTAAAAACAAATAATACCTGAGCCTCTGGAAGCCTGCTCAAGCAAATTAATACAGTCAATAAAATAATCTCAGCAGAGACACAATTCCAAGTTGTGTCCTTGTCTGATTTTGGATCAGCAAACAATGCACAATCAAACTCCATTACCCAGGGCTTTGAAAACACAGTCTTCAAAGTGGGATGGTGTTGTCTAATATATTACAACAGTTCTACTATCGTTATATGTCATCTTATACATCGAGTTCTTTTACCATTGTAGTGCAAGGATTCCATAGCACCAGATTTTCATACCTCCTCAATGTTTCTCATAGGCGGCTCCTCTAAGCACTGACTGTTCTTGGTGCTTGCAGCAGCCATCTAACTCCTCTGACTTCAGATCCCACCAATCCACTCTTTTATGCCACTAGTTCTTATTGGCTACAGGTGTTGCCTGTTATCATCCAGCCTGCTCCTAATCTTTAGTAATAGGGTCCAGCTGCAACTCATTGGGGGATAAGATTATATTCTACATTACCCATACTGTGTTCTCCTACAGGATGAATTTGAAATCACTGGTTTTCCTGCACCAACACCTTCACTAGTGGCTTCTGTCAATTATATAACTCTGGGCACGTGAAGGGAAAAGACCTGACTGATCTGAGGCCACTAATGATGAATCCTGTCAGATGGATATTTTGTAATAAATTTCTCCTCCTTGCATTGTAATTCTCACATGCAGCCTGAGGAAAGGTAAGCAGGGTTTTTTTCCTTTTTTTTCAAGTTGGCAGTGGAGCCTATTCAAGGTCAGTTGCTTGGTGACAAGTTTCTCTGGCTACAAAATAAATATTCCACATCTGAAATATTTGAGAAAACACTGTTTTTCCTGACTACATTCCATAGTACTTGGGCCATGAGGTTTCCCAGAATAGTCTAAAATGTTAACAGGGTTACACAAAGAGGTACTTCCAATTAGATTATTGCTCTAAGACAGACACAGACCTGTCCCTGTACACAGCACTGCTCACATATTCTTTAAATAGTATGTTAAACCTGCTGCAGGGTCTGGAGCTCATGTGAAGTAGTTTAACTGCCTAGGAACAAATTAGCTGGCTGGACCCTGTGCCCTTCTAAATGTAGGCATGGTGGGAGACATTTTGCAGGGAATATAAAACTGGAAATTACTGTGTTCAGTCTGAGGTGCCTGCCAAGGAAAGCACATCTAAGGAAAGGGACAAGGGAGCAAGACACAAAACCAGATTATCACACCACCAGGGATGCTCCTGGAAGTACCTGCTCTGGGATCAGCACAGACAGTGTGGGAATCACGTGTCTGCAGGCAGCTCCCAGACATCCCTGCCATCCTCCTCTGCATCCTTTTAGTACAGCACTGCCTTGTCCAGGACACAGAGAGTTGAAGCCAGTTCTTCCAACCCTCTCAAAACATTTGTCCCAGTGATCTATTATAAGTACCATCACGGACAGATTCTAGTTTTTCAAATGCAAAGAGAAATACTGTGTCCTGGACCAGGAGGGAAGAACCCCGCAGAATCAGCTAACTCTGCACCTTTTCCCATCATAATGACAGGGGATATCTTCAAAGAGACTAAGAATAAGATAAGCATTTAGTGATGCTTCTTTAATACCCTTTTCAGCTCTTAGCACTCTGTAGCATAAGAATTTCCAGCACTTAACAACCCTTGATGAAGCCTTCTTCCATGAATTTGTCTTCGTACAATGACTAGGGAGAATAAACAACTAATTCTAGATTTTATGATTTGGTAATAATTCCCAGAAAAGAGCACCAATTATATGGAGTTTTTAAAAAACCTATGGTAAAGAAAAAAGTGTTCTTGAAAGAGCAAAATAGGGATTCTCCACCTCATAAGTATCAGTTAGGAACTCGATTGAAGAGTTTTAAGACTGCCAATTCTCAAAGGGAAGGCAGTCAGGAAATGGGTCTAAACTCAAAGCTATAGACACAGCTTCAAGTATTCCTTTAAATATAGGATCCGGGTTTCAAACTCACCTAGGCCTTTAAAAAAAAAAATTAGATATGTACCGCTCATATGCAGTATGGAGATATAAAGTCAACGCACAAAATTAAAAGTCTCCCACACATACCTAAATGCTGTGGGTGTTTTCATTTGAAATATTTTTTTTTAATCTTCATACACTCAGAGCACTCACATCTCAGAGCTGGAAGCTCCACATCTGTGGGATAGTCAACTGTGAAAAGGGTCTGGACACTAATTACACATATTAGCACCTTAGAGAGAAAGAAGTATTGGTTTCTCCTAATTCATATAGGGAGGTAAAGGTACTTTTCCTCTATTTTGTTATACTCATTTGCCAAGGAGATTATTTTTCCCAGATGTTCCTGCCTCATTTGCTGGACAGGATGGACAGTGGTTTCTTTATAAATTCTCATGCTTTCTTCATTATCAGCACTTTGTCCACATTGTAGAAATTACTAATTTCCTCCTAATTTTCCTCCATAATGTGTGTGTTTTGCAGATGCTGATTGACACTTTTGCATATATCTGCATTATCTCAATATGGATTAAAAAACCAAACTACAGAAGAATTCCTCCTTTTGAATCTACTTATTTTACACATCTTACTTCAGATTCTCAAAATTTGATTTTCAGTGTAGTTGTTAGTTTGTTAAACTAGTGCTAATTTATTGGTTAAACTGATAATCTGGAGTTTATGGTGATTGGCAAAGGCAAATATCAAATCAGCAAAATAAGCAAATTAGGCCCAGGATCTTCAGCCACAAAGCAAAGAATAAGTATCTCCAAGTGTTTTCATTTAGAACTCAATGACTGACAAAGAATTAATTTCCTCATCACTGCACTCAAAACTTGAGTCTTCCTAGAGCTCTGCATTTCATAGACTATCACTCTGTTTCTGGGATATTCAAAGCATTGCTCCTGCAAGCTTCAGTCCCAGAGCACTTTGCCCTGTGCAACAAATGATCAAAAGAAGCTGCCATGATACTCAGGGAACAAAGCAAAAATTGCATACAAATCCTTAATTCTATTACTGTCTTAGTGTCAGTGCTCAACTTTGTCACATCCTGTTAATACAGCCCAGTAGATGCTCAGCATAAAATGCTCCACCAGCAAAACCAGAAATTTGCTGACAGCCAAAAAGAAGGATGTTACTTAGGTTCCAGGATTTATACCAATATTCTAAAGGTATAGTGATCCAGCAAATGTTTTATCCAGTTCTTATCCCTCTGACAGCTCCTGGACTCTCTATTCCAAGTTCAAAGCAGTTTGCCAAATATGTCTTAGCCTCCTGAGTCATAGAATCATAGAATGTTGTAGGTCATATATTTCCAACTCCACTTTTGTCTTGTCTGCTGATTGTCCAAATCATCCCAATTTCATTAGTGTCTCCACTCTCACTCACTCCTGGAGTCAATGCTCTCTCCTACATGGTGTAGTCCAGCTTGCCTTTCATTAACTATGCATGGCCCACTTACTCTCTTTAGCTAAAACCTCACCATAATTTTTTTTACTTCCCTGCCAGCTTCCTTATCCTCATTTCCTCACATCATATCTGATCTTGTACCCCTTGAATCTGTAGTAGGTAGCTACATAATTTTCTTGATGTGAACAAGAGTTACATATCCCTGACAGGGCTGAGTAAAAGTTATCTCCCAGAGTGGGACAACTATGTGTTTTCAGGAAAAAAAAAAAGTTCCAGTATTTTTTTAGCATGGGAAAAACAATGTATTTTTTTCTAGTCTTGTTCTTGGAAGACATTAAACTGTTCTGGCTGAAACCTTCTGAAGCGAATTCAGACAGAGGCAGACACCAAATGAAACATGGAAAAATTTAGTTTGAAAAGCTACTTTGACAAAGTTGTGAACAGCTGAAAATAGCCCTTAAGGGCTGGAAGTGCCTGGCAGCCATAGCAGTAGATGCTGTTACAAGCCCTGCCTGCAGTGAAAGGGCCACCCTACCAGGTCACCCACTTCAGTGACAATCAAGCATAACCCAACTGCACTTCTGGAGTAACTCCGTGTCCCTGCCAACCAAGACAGGACTTCTGCAATTTAACTGTCCAACAATTTGGTGCCTCCATGAATCCTGACAGGGAGACCCTCAGAACACTTCTCCACTCTCCAGGGCTGTGACACAGAACATGAACTGCGAGATCGCCCCGAGCTCCAGTTTCTGAGGTGGCAGTTCATGGCAAACAGCTGGTGACTGGGCTCCCAGCTATCCAGATTCCCTCTGTCAGAGTCAGTTGTAGCTCTACTTATGTCTTCAGCCTCTCCTCCCTGAATTTGGCTGTAATGGACCTACCTAGAGTAATTAGGCCACCTGTTGCATCGCCAGATCCATTTAAGGGAGTTCTTCGGCGCTCCGGTTTACACAGTTTGACAGGAATTGTTTAATGTACCAGTGTAATGGCACTGCAAAGTGAAATCGTGGCATTATTTTAGTCAATAAATATAATTACATGCTCAGACTACCGTGAGTTGTTATAATTAGTTCTCCATACAGCCCATAAAATGCCAAATTTTTTGCACATTACATGATGTGGGATGGGAATTGCGTTGGCAGATGATTAGGATATTTACAAACAATTGAGTTTTTACAGCTCAGAAAGATGTTTTATCCCTGGTTAAAAAAAAAAAAAATATCAACTGTAGAACTTGAAAATGGCTATTTGTTTTGGGAGTAAATTTGGTTTTACTGGTTCCATTGTTACCACAAAAAAGGTCAGCATAAATTAGCACAGTCCTAACAGAGACCAATTCATCCATACATCATACAGTTTTATTTTTGGTTTAGATGCATAAATAGGATCTATTTAATCTATATATACATATATATCTATATATACATATACATATGTTCTCCACAATAATGTCTTCAGGCAAAGAGTGGGGTATCTTCTCAGTAGGTTACATGGTAATTTTGGCCACTGCTTAGCATGCAAATTATATAAATTAATATAAACATACCAAATAGATTTATATACAGTGGATTTTAATCAATATATTAAAAATAAAAATAATTTTACATTAGCAAGGATTTTAATATCACAGTATTTCACTTTAATTTTTCTCTTTCTTTACACATACCTTTGTTTCATGTCTTGAAAGGGCACTCCACCCTGTAATCTTCATTCACTCTGTCCACTGCTCAAAACTGACATTAAGCAATTGTTTACTTTTAAATAAATTCTTAAATGCAGACACAAAATCAACAGGGTATAAATATATTTTAAATATCTAAATGTCAGCACACTGTTTCATAGGAAATACCAGTGGATACTTTCAGATCATACCACACTTAAGGGGCTTAGATTTTTCTCCATGGAAAGAGAGAGGGAAAAGACCTATGGGGGTAAAGAGGAAGATCTCAATCTCCTTTATATTTTTCACTCCTAAAAGTGTGATAGTTCTAATTTTGTAATGCAGGATAAAGAGGATGGCTTCCCACATCCTGCAGGATGGGATAACAACAATATGAATGCAATGAGAAATTAGCCAAGTTGCTATTAAAATTGCTTTGAATGCATAAGGAGTCTAGCAGGCAGCAAGATCTAAATTAACTCTTCAGTCAAAATTCTTATGATTATTAAATTATTTAAATATGCTTCAAAACATGGATGTTCCAATAAACTGCTTGGGGTTGCAGCCAGTTTTACCACTGTAGGACACAGAGCAATATTATGCCAAATTATATTTGGCCAGACCACTCTTATAATCAGAGTGCAACTCATGTGACTAAAATAAGGTGCAAATCAAATGTTTTTAGGTACATAAATACCAACAGATCCAGTCCATAGGGTATGGTCCATAACAAGACCACAAGCTCTGATTTACAGGGAAAACCTGAAACACTGCCCTGCAGGGACAAAAAAATGAAAGTTGTGAATTCCACACTGATGTCAGTTCCAATATCCCCAAATGTTAAAGGCAGTAAACCACAACTTCACCCGTATGGCTTCTCATTACATCCACACTTTTAATTAGTACAAACAGTATACTGTTTTGTATTGCTTGTCAAATGCAATTTCCATAGGACTGAAATAAAGAATGAGAAGATTTACTTCTTAAAGGCATTATCAATTTCTCCACAAGCTTTGTTTTGCACAAAACAGCTCAGAATAGCGATGATTAACTGAAAGAAGAAAAATGGATTACTGTCACTATTTTTCCAGTTACTCCTTATAAAAGGGATGTTGGCACATCAAGTAGACAACATGCACTTTCCTTTTGTGATTTGCTGGTGTTGTAGAAACAAAAAATGGACAGAACTATCATTAAAATCAGGAAACAGACAAGGGGTTAGTTACATCTACATATAAGGGTTAGTTACATCTACATATAATTTATTGTTGTCGGGCAGGATTTCAAGCCCATGACATGCACCTTCATGCATTACAGGCTGTTTTGTAGATTGGTCATCCACCATAAATAAAAAATGATGCTGAAATCAATTGACCTGACATTTACCCTGCCTCACTGCTAAGCACATATCAACTCTCATGTCTGATTTTCAGGAGGCTCTAAAAGACAAGGGCTGATGAGCAGTTACTAATGACAAGCCTATAGGAGTGTGTGACTCATGAATGGGCCAGAAACTCTGTATGGGAATACTGTAGGCTTTTACCTAGCTCAACTCTGATATTATCATGTGAGCTACCAAGATATATAAAAATAAATATATGAAGTAGTAACCTTCCCTTTCACATGAGATAGAAAATGATGAAACAAAAAAAAAAGGATTTTTTAAAAAATAATTTTTAAAGATTAACTAGGCCAAGGATAGAGCATTTCTAGGGCAAGGTAACACAATTTCCCTATCTTTACTGTAGAAAAATTTAGTTCTTAAAAGACAGTATTACACTGTTGTTTGACTTAATACAACATCTATTTTAAAGAAGACAGTTCATTTGAAAAACTTTGCTTGCTTTTGCCAGGGAAGTTAAGAAATTACCAAGAAATCCCAAGTCACTTTGTCCTTGGGCAAATAGTCAAATCCTCCAGTGTCCTAGTAGGGTGCTTGTTTCAGGCTAGGCATGAAGGTCACTTGCAGGCTTTGGTATCAAAACTCACTCATGTTGTCACCCCACTTGTTGTTGGTGCGGAAGCACAGCCAGAGTCCATCAAACAATCTCTGAGACACAAATCTGTTTTCCATGGAACAGATTATTCCAGTGGTATCCACCTTGTACTGGTACTCATATACATCACTTGCTAAGAAATGTGAATATTTGGCAGATTATGGTCAGCTAAAATCATTCCATCAGTTTCAGATCTGACTGGCTGGGAAGGGCCATGAAAAATTTGGTACCAAATCAACCAGCCAGGTGAAAATGTGCTCCTGCCAGCCCACAGCATGGCTTGTGGACACTGAGCACTCTTGGATTGCCCAGCAAGAGGGTTCTTTCCAGCTTGTTCACATCATTTAATTGGCAGAAGTCCACAAGTCTGTTCCCAACAGCAAATCCATGCTCAAGTCAGATAGGAAGTCATTTGACTCAATCAGTTGTCATTGCTTCGCCTCTGTCAGCATAGGGCTTTCTGAAGGATCTTCACTCAGCTGCAGTCTCAGCAGGTCATTTCTCTCTCATCAGATCCCAAGGTAAAAGCTGCTCTAGCTCCATTTACCTTACCCAGCTCTCCCCATTGTCAATTCAAACCTGAACGAGCCTTTTGAAGTCTTAGTCCTCTTTTTTTGTGCCAGGAAACCTTTGGGACAGTTTATAATCTATATAAGCACTAAGACAGGACCACAAAATGAATCGTATTAATATAATTACAACCAGCAAAACCATCAAAAGGACTGATTCCATAATTAAGCTAGAATAAAGAGGTAATGTGAAAAAAAATACACTGGGAGATCTAATTATATAATGCAGCATTCAGTTCTGCACAGCCAGCCCAGCAATTCCTCTAACATTCCAATCAAAGTGATCTCACTAGCATGTGGGAGAAGAGTCCAGCTGACAGATTTGGGACATGTAACGTACTATTTAGTCAAGAGGCCCCATGTGCTATTCATAAAGAATTAACAAACTCATATTGACAATGACAGTATTGTCAGAAGACCTTTGGAAGGGGGGAAAAAACCTCCATAAACTCTGTCTCTGTGAAGTTGGATTTTTTTTTTTTGGTCCCTCTTTTCCAATGCTGATGTAATCTCCAAACATCTCCAGCAGCAGCTGCTCAGCGAAACCAGGCACCTTCTTCCTAGTCCCTTTCAGCAGCACACGCAGCACTTTCCAGCTCCCTCAAGACAATCAGGGCCTTTCTTTCACCAATTAGCTATCACTTCAAGAGTCCTGTGCTGTCCAACCAGCTCTTAAGAATGGTCTTTGCAGGAAACAACACTGGAGGAGCTATTTTTTCCCCCCTAGACAAATGAAAAGGGGAAGAAGGGGAGGGGGAAGAGGGGGACACAAAAAAGCACAAGAAAACAAATCAGAACACAGAAGCTGTCCAAAATGCATCACTTATTTAGTACACAGACAAATGCAGAAATGTCCTCAACAGCCAAGGCTGGAGCAAAGCACACACACACACACAAACACAAAAAAAAATGGTCCTAGTTTTTTTAGGAGATAGTTTGTTTAGTCGAATATGTTAAAAAGGTTTCGTAGAAAGAAGTGCTCTTGTTACAGCAAGTCTGAGCTGCTCAAACTGAAATGGAATGAAATTCCTGTAAGATTATCCTCTGTTTCCTTATTTGGCTCTCCAAATGTAAAGCAGCATTATTTGAAGCAGACACTATAGGAAAGAACTCGGTTTAGCTCACTTTAAATATAGATGGATTGATGAAATGAGTAATTACTGGAACTGTTAAGATCTTTTCAGACTTACTAACTAGCAAGTTCCTTTCCCCAGAAACAGCACTTTCTGTCTAAAAAGAAATTAAAGCCTGATTCAGAGACATAAGGCTTTGAAAATTCTATGTTCTTTTTCCCTTAAATTCAGGGTACAGTAATACCTTGAGATTACAGGATACAGTAATATCCTTAGAGATGCCAAGTCCTCATTAGAACTAGCACAAACTCCAGGACCCACTTCAGAAGAAAACAAGGAACTTTTATTGATGTTTAAGCTATTCCTTGCCTGGGCCTGGACATGTGGAATTATGATGGCAAAACTGGGAAGAATCAGCAGTAAGTGAAATGACTTGGATATGGTTCAAGCAATAGCCCTGTGTCAGAGGTGCTTCCTCAATTTTTAAAAATTCTGCATTAGGCCAAATGCCATACCAAAATACTGGCTGTCAGTATCCTCTCAAAGTATCACTTTCTGGTCAAATTTGTCCTTGATTGGGGTAGCCTCATGAAAGTCAACATGTTGCCTACTACACAGCCAACAGAATCACATTTACACTGCAATTAAAAAAGCTAAATAAAATAATCTGTTCCCTTTTATTGAATGTGTATCAGAAGCAAAGCCCTGGGCTTTGTAAACAGTTAAATGGTAGAGCAAAGCAAATACTTTCAGGGGTTTCAGGAGTTTGTTCACACTAACGGGTGTTCTCAACTACCACATGGATTCCTTAATGGAGGTGGAAAGTGTCAGAACTGATCAGATTGCTTCAAAGGCAAGAAAGTCTGACATATTGCTCTGCATGCATTTATGAGGGAATGGGAATCAACTCAAATTCCTCTGTTCAGGAAGGCTCAACCAAGGGATGAGTACACAAAATCAGGATTAAGGAGGAATCTTTGAGGAGGCACACCAAACAATGTCTTTTTATACCTACAGATTGCAAAAGCTGCTGAGTTTAAAGGGACTGCTCCTTTCAACTAGCAAAGACTTTGCTGAAAAAATGCAGCAGGCTGGAGAGAACAAATAAATACAGATGTATCTATTACTAGGGTCACCTACAGCTACAGGAAAATGGATAAAGGGGCCCAAAAGGTCTACCAGCTCGCCGTAAAGGAAAATCAACTACATCATTCCTGACAGCTGTTTCTCTAACCTGCTCTTTTCTTTTAAGAGACCCACACCCACACAGATGAGAAAAAAGAAAATCATCATCTCATCTGAAAGGGGTTTCAGCAGCAAAAACAGTTTGACAAACTGTTGAGTGGGTCTATTTGCTGCAACAAGACAGGGGCTCCACAGTATGCACTCACTTGGGCAACTGGCTCATTTGGTAGCTGTACAATTAATTATTGGCTGAGGCGACAATACCTGAATTTTTTTAGAGAAGCAGTATCTTTGTACCAGCCCATCTGGACAGCTCTAAGGAAAAGTGCATCTTTCGTGACAACCCTCTTCCTCCAGCGTGGTGCAAGGCAGCTGTCTGTGCTCCAGCAGCATTGCTGAAAACCACTGATTTCAGCATGAGCTGCAACCCAGCACATCCCATGCCTTGGCCACCAGCTCCAGCTCACCCTGCTAGCCCCGAGGAGCCTGGTGGATACTTAAGGGCACACCCCAGGGATGAACTGGGGGTTCACTGCACTGCCAAGGGAACAGGTGCCTCCTCCTGCCTGGGCTCACGAGCGGTGCTCAGCTCCGGCAGTCCCTGCAAGGTGTCAAAGCCAGAACAGAGGCGGCACAGTCCTGGCGCCTGGCACCGGGATGTGCCCAGGACAGGCTGACACAACTTCCCTGCCAGCTGCCTGGGCAATGGCAGCTCCCTGGCTCCACATGCCACGGCTGTCAGCTTGGCAGCCTGCTTTTATTCACACACAGGAATGCTGCCCAAAATGGAAGGACATGCTTTCCTGCTTGGATTTTGCTCCCTGGGACAGATTTCCTCCCACGGAAAATTAATGGCACGGCATGAGCAAGGCAAATTTAAATGCCAGATGAAAACTGGTGTGGCTGGATTTTAGAAAACACAGTTTAACATGGGTAGTTGTTCTTCCTCTCTTTGCAAAGTATTTTGAGAACAAGTGAGGAAAAGCATTATGTGAAGCCTATACATTGAGCATTATTATTTGGATTTTCCCAAATTTACTTTTTCACACAACAGATGTTCCTAATGTCTGGCACCACTTTTAATGATGTGCCTTTTTTGAAGAATGTGTGCTTTATCACCCATAAAAGCCTCCTCTCTGTTCAAAGTTTATTTTATTAAAATCATTTTTCAATCAGTCATCTCTCTAGGGAACAATGACATGATAGAACAGTATTTCTGACGGGCAATATTTTATTACCAACATGCGTTTTCATCACACAACCAATATTACTACTCTATTCTGCTATAAATATTTATTAAAATCCTCTAATCTGTAACTATTTCCAAGATAAATTTAATACTTTGCTTTTAAATTATCACATAATTAATTGTTCTGGTAAATGCCTATTGAAGGGTAGTTTAGGGGAAAAAAGTACATATTACACAGTCTTGTTGACTTTCAAAATGTAAGGCAACAGATTTCACATCTCATTTTCCAATTCCCTTACAAAGCAATCTCGTAAAGTATCACTAAACTCCCAAAATTTTAAAATATCAAGTAAACTTACAAGTGGCAAAGCAGACATTACAACAATAATCCCAAAGCACTCACTGTTATCACCAGTTTGAACTATATCCCAAAATATAAGTAAATTAGAATGAAAAAGTAGGATATTTGACTTACTGCATTTTCCACACATTCAAAAGTCAGGATATCTACCAAAGGAAGGAGCCAAGAGTTGCAGGTGTTGGCAAGGCTAATAAGAAGTTGCGAATTCTTGTTGAAAAAAAAAGGAAAAATTCAAGACCAGCACTTATCTGTCAGAATCACATTCCTTCTACAGTTATCAGAGTCAAAAAAGGCACCTTGCTCCAGGTTACATATGTGAAACCTCCTGAGCAAGCATTCTACATCATACTGAAAACAAAGTACTGCTTAAAAAGAGTCAGATCAAGATGTCACCGCTCTAGAGGACAAAAATCTGACATTCAGAGTCAATTATTCCTATCACACCTAAGTTGTGATAACATGCACATATCAAGATCATTAAGCCCTGCATTGAGTCAAAGCAAAGTCAACACCTGCCCCACGAGTTTTCTCCTGGAAAATCCCCAGCAAACACACTCCTCCCACTGTAATCAGCTCAGTATGCCCATTTCTATGATCAAGAACAACAAGGACAGACAGAAGATACTTCATTTATTACATGTTTCATCCCTTAAGACTAACTTCAGCCTCCATAAAACCATAAGTATTAGTAAAACCCCAGCTCATCCTCAAAGGGGTCAAAAGTGAGATTTAAATGCAACAAAAGAGCACAAATCACAGGAAATAGCAATAAAAGTGAAGGGAAAGGACTAGAAGGAAATGTAACAAAACCTTATAAATCAATCTTAAAAGTGATTACACAAAGACATCTGTATTTCCAAAAAGACTTGATGAAACCTCTGCTGTCATTCCATGACCACCTCCATGTGCTGCTGGATGGGGTAATGGTCAGCAGGAGACATCTTGGTTCACTTTCATTTACAGGAATTTCTTACTGGGAATGTGATCAGAACACAACCCAGCAGTAGCAGAATAGATCACATACAGGCCACGATACTTAATGGCACCAATCAATTAAAAGATTAGCAATGCCCAAAATGTCCACCTAATTGTGAACAAATATAAAAATACAAAAATACTTTGTGACTCAACAGAAAAAACCAGGGATACATATTTAAATTTACGTTATAAAGTTCAGAGCAGTGTGTTATCAAGTAATTATTATCTCCTTAGCGATCAGAGAGATCATACACAATTTGCAAAGTTTTCACACTCAGATGCCCAATTTTGGCATAGAAAGAACCTCAGGGTTTTTTGCTGAGGAAATTAAGGAATTATCACCAAAAATGACCAGGCACAATGATCTAGCCCTAAACCAACCTTTTCTGGTTGGTTTTCATCAGTAGATTTTTTTTCCCCCCACTGAATTAACAGAATTCACACCAATACAGCAGAGAATTTAATGAGTACTATTTTTGACAAAACAACGTTTTCAACAAAGTGCCAGTTTTTCAAACATAGAAAACTGGCATAATGTGCTTCAGTTTCGACAAAGTATGTGCCAAGAGCTGCCTTCCAGAGCCCTACAATTCAAGATCAGTACAAACCAGACAGATCACAGCCTTCAAACATTATGCAGCCAAGGCACTCATGCATAAAACCACAGTTTGAGCCTTTTGATGAGTACTGTGGTCACCTGTCTCTGGGCTGTTCCCAAGCCTCCCTTCACTTAAGATCCTTGTTTCCTTTTCACTGTGCAAAAATCAGACTGGGACTTTCAGAAATGTCACAGGATGGAAAACTCATTTCTCTCTCATCTGCAACTCCATGTCTTTGGCAGACCAGATCACTTGGATTATGCTCTGCCTGCACTGTACCAAAAAGAGTTCAGACCCAAACCTGCCTCTGGTTTACAATTAAATTTGGGTGTCCTGGTCATCCTTTGTTTTGACTGCATGAGCCAATAGCCCTGAGGTTAAAGTTCCAATGGTAGGTCCCTGGGCCTCCACAAGCTGCCATTTTCCTACAAAGTCCACCATGTGACAAACTTAACAACTACAGAAAAAGTCAAACTTTCTGAAACTAACCATAAGCAAAGTGTGCTCTGGTGAACTACAGACCTTGGAAATGACTTGAAGATTATATCACCTCACTCATAAAATGCAGTTATTGAAAAGAACTGTTACCCTTTATAAGTGATGGAAGGCAAACATTTCACATGCTGCACTGACACTGCTCCAAACCTCATTTTTTCACTTCAAAAATGAAAGTCAGGCTTTCAGCAAACTACATTGTGTTTTGAAGAGGTTTTTCATTCTATTAACAGGTTATCCTGCTTACTTTTAAAGTTTCTTTGCATACAAAAAGAAGGGGAGCTGGGGCAAAGAAGGAAAGAAAAGAGTCCATTTGAAAAAATTACACTGCTAGATTACAAGAATTGAAAGCTGGTATGTAACTTTGCTCTGGGTGATCAAACTGCTAATCAGGAATGCTGCCGGGAACAGAATGGAATTCCAAATAAATTAGCCATATCCAAGAAGCCAATAAAATACGGGATTAAGGCTCACAAAGAAAACAAATTTATTCAGCCTACTTTATCAGAATTCTTAATAATGTGTATTACTTTTTCTCATCGCAGTCTGAGCTCTTCCACTGGAACAGTGTGGAGAAGGAAAAATGAGTTACACTCCATAAATCTCCTACTTGTACAGACACCTAATAATGTTACAGACAGCAAGACACACAATGCCATTCTATATAAATACATATGCTTATCACAGCCATGGGAGAAATGTGCAGATTTATTTCTCTGACTTTATATCTGAGGCACCTGACCAAAGAAAAGATGCTACACACTTCTGGGAAAATCTACAAAGCTGAAGGAAAAGGTCAGAACTTCACTGACCTCCATGCTAAAATGAGGTTCAATACCACAGTACATATATTGAATAACTAACTACAAAAATAAATCTCTCTCCTCTATGACAATCCCATTGTCTCATGTTTTTCATCAAGTATAACAAGGAAAATTTGCAGTACTGTGGCTGAGGTACTGTCTGCAACTCAGCATTTGCTGTTTTCACCTCTGACAGCATCCCAGAGAAACTCTTCATAATAGCTTATGCCAAAATCACAGGAACATTAAAAGATGTGCTTAAGTTCCTTGAATTGGAACTTTTATCTTTTTCAGGCTGGTTTTCCTCATCTGTGAAATGGAGATTATACTAGGCTCTGACTGTACAGCAGTTTGGAGACAGAACTAAATTTTTGAAGCATTTTTGTAACAATAAAATTTTAAAAAGGAGATAAAATACTCACAAGAATTACTTCATGCAGGATCTAGACACATAGAGAAATATGCTCCTGTGATAGAAATGTACCATCCTGGATTCTGAGAAAATTAGGTGAATCATAAACATATTCTCACTTAAAGCCATACATTGTTCAGCACACTTATTCACTGGAAAACAAGAGACTGAGGACAATACTACTTGCATTTACATGACTCTGCCACATTTCCCTGAGAATCTGTGCATGCAGGCATTTCCTATAACAAAATTCATCAAGCAAAGCACCAGCTAAGTGTGAGTGTTGGGGATTCATTTGTCAGGTGGTTCCCAGCTATGGCACTGTCCTGCTTTCCAAATGACCAAACTGCATGAGCCATTTTATATCCATGGTTGGTATACCAGGTATTTTCTAAAGAATTTTTGTCTCAGAAAAGGGGGGAGACATCAGTTACCCCTGCAAGACACCAGTTGCATCCCCTCCCCTTCCCATGATGAAACAAATTAAATGCTATTTTTACCATCACCACTGTATCTAGTATTTTATTAAAGCACAAAAGCACGTCTTTTATCAAGTGTGACTAACATATTTTTTTTTTTGTCAAGTGTTTCCTCCTCCCTGTAAGAAGATATTTGCATAAATATGGAAAGAAAAGAATATATTCCCAAATCCTCTTCTCTGGAATTGCACCTCCAGAGAGTGAGGATCAGATGATGAAAGCCATTGCTGTACCACCAAGCCATGTGACTGGAAGGGTTCTGTCTATATCTCAATGCCTCCATTAAATGCACATTAAAAAATGTTTGATTCACATAAAATATTTTAAATTAAATATAAACTATGCTGTTTGCTCAGAAAAAAAACCCCAAGGAAGCAATAAGCACAAAGAAAACTTTGAATATCAAGGAAAAGCATGGATTTTCACTTTCAAAGGGGTCTCCTTGGATAAAAACAAATTTTTATGATTAACTACTGCAAGAAATTTTTGATTCAGGGAACAGCAGAAAAGGACATTTCCCCAGAGATGCGGAGCACATCAACAAACTGTTTGAAGTTATTTGAGACAATAATTGTGGCAAATGAACTACTCGTCTAAAAAACATTACTTTGTTCTACCTTGACCTGCCGAACAGGGCTGTGTACACTCTGCATTAATGAAAAATTTGTGGGCTTGATCTGAGCACAGGTGCAAGTGCTTGAAGATTTGGGGTGGATTTCTGCATTTCCAGGATACAGACCGAGGATTTCTGAGGGAAGAGAAGGACGATGGCTGCTGGCAAGGAGCAGTGCTTCTACATTGACTTGCTCTTGGCTGATCACAGGCCAAGGAGATGCATTCTGGATTACCACACTAAATATTTAGCTTTACAAAATAATGTGATTAAGTTAGAGCTTGATCAGCAAGTGCACTCCTCTTGTACCTTGAAAACAGCATGATTGAGGTATGTCTGAGATTTTTTTTTAACAAAACCTCAGAAAATAAAGCAAGTAGGTGAAAGGTAACTGTATCACTTTACAGACACAATCTCCCCTCTGATTACGACTAATTAAGATATTCAGCAGCCTTAAAACAATACCTTTTTTAAATCAATGTACCCAGCCAGCATCCACAGCTTTTTGTGATGACAAATGCCCTTTGAAAGAGTTAATAGGCAAAGGTTTGTACTGGCAATGAATAGGGCTACCTTTAATTGATCCAAGAGCCTTAGAGAGCTGTCTTATAGCATGATGATGTATTTGGGTTGCAAGTAAGCCAAAATAAGCATAAAGAAAATCTGTAAGACCATGAGACCTTTCATTTTTTCATTGGGGGGGGGGGGGGGGGGCGGGGGGAGGAACTGCTGGGGAAAATGAGAGAACTATGATGGGGTTATCTTTGCGCTCTGGTACTTAGATAAAAAGACAGAAATTTTGAGGAAAAGAGAGGAAGTGATCAGGTCATAATTCTTAGAATAAACATCAAGATGTATGGAAATGTACAAAACAAGCCTTCTTCAGAATTAAAAAAACAGCCTTGAAAAAAGAGGAGATGACCTAATGGTATAAAGAAACATTGATTAAAGAGATACCCAGAGGGAGAAAGATATTCCATCAGCTTTAACAAACACTGCATGGCCCTGCATTCCCTCTTAACTTCTCAAGTAACAGGAGAAAAAAATCTCTGTGGAAGAGGCAGTCACATGGAACCATTTATAAATTTTCCCTTTATTCCCTGTTCATCTTTTGCATGGTTTTGTTCAAGATGTACAGGAAATGCGCACACCAAAAGCAACTCACAAAATTAAACATGATAGGTTAGTTGTGAATATTTTACCCTGTGTAGCCAAAGAAGGAACAAAAAAAATTTTTTATAAGGAATATAAAATCCATTAAATCATGTTTTTTCTTGATTAGATTGATTATACATTAATATTACCTAGTAATGATGCAAGCAGTCTATCCATGCTTATACTAGTCTTTCATCAGAAACTCACTTTTGGCAGAGTTTCTCCCTCACAAAGCAAAAGCTAAACAGACTTCCTTAAACTTCTACAGGTGCAAACTTTATGTCAAGGTAGAATTTTTCAGGAAAGTCTGAGGCAAATCAGACAAGAAAATTCCTAGTCTAAAATACTATTTTCAAATGGAATTACTGTGCAAGCATACTATCAACAACTTTGTAAAAATAAAAATCAAACAGTAAGTTGTTAGCATCTGAGATTTTCTTAGAAGACAGATATGGGAGGAGCTACGAAAAAAAGTTGACATTGCTCCTCAGAAATAAAGAAACAGGGAAATAAAATATCCTGCTCCAATATATGCATCCAGATGCATTAGGAAAAGCAAGTCAAGTGCAGTTTCAATTTGCAACTGGGAACAGACAGGCTGTTCTCAAATTCCTGTTCATCCCAGAGCCATGAAAAAGCCCTCTTCTAGCAGCCACCCAACAGAAAAAGGTACAGAGCCTTCATTGTGGTCTGGGTAAAAATGAGAATTGAACTCAACTCTCAAATTACTCAAAACAGTAATACATTCCCCCATTAGGAATATTTGCCTCCTGGGAGTCGTCCCCTATGCTACAAAGCTCTGAGGAAAAGAACAGATAAAAACTTCACGTCACAACTTCCATTGACATTTCCCAATTAGCCATCCTAAGCCCACATCACCAACCACCACAGAATTACAACCATACCAAGGTCAGCACCAGCTGCATCCTTCAAAATAACCCCTCACTTCAAGGTGCAAATCAGCAGGTGAGAACCAGGACATGAGGACTGTGGCAATCTACTGTGGAAAGTTGAGACAAGCTGTGCACATCCTTGCTTACTTCTGCATGAAGAGACTCAAAATACTGTTTGTATTTTGTGTTTTGAGTTGCTTTCATTTTCAAAAAAAATTAAAATAATTTTGAGAAAGTCTTCTCTCCTGGTTCCATTCACTTTCAATTCAGACTCCCAGAATCTTCCATTGTAGTTTAAAGACAAAATATTTCCTTCACCTTATCGGGCAACATGTAAATTCTAGCTCCCAATGGGTTTTCTGAAATGTAATAAAATAAATTAAAAAAATATTAGTATATACAAGGACGCTTAGAGGACATCAAGTTCTTTCAGAACAATTTAAAAATTAACTGCTTTTTGTGCAGGGGACAGCAGGAGGATTGCCCATCCCACTCTCCCCACTGGTGCTTTACCATGCAGTGCTTTACTGCATGGTAAAGCACCAGCGTTTCACAAAATAGAAGTCAATCATATCACAAAATAAATATGTCCACTAACTTCTTATTCAACACCAAAAAAATGGCTTCTAAAGTCCCTTGCAAACTACTATATTATTCCATTATATGAACTGGTACAATCAGCTTATTTGTAGGATGCTCCGTACTATTGAAGATTTCTACTGCTGCCCTTGGGGACAGCCTACAGAAAAAGTGCCAATATTCAGATCCTGTTCACACAATTCAGTTTCACTAAAGAACACACTGAGAGGGCACTTTGATAGCAGACACCAGCAAAATCTGAGCCATTTCCGCAAATGAAGCCTTAAGGGTGTTTACAGGTCTGTTTGTTTACACAGAGACAAAACATGTCCCACCTGGAAGCACCAGTGGGAGCCAACAAAGCCCTACAAGGATGGCATCTCTCTACAGACTCAAACTGACCACCCATGCCAAAATTGTAAGAATCCCATAACTACGGGCTTATCTTCGACCAAGCCAATACTCTACTGATAAGAAACTGAGGCATGGAAAGTCTGAATAGAAATTAACCCAGATTTTCCAAGGGGCATCTATTTTACAGCTACCATTTGAAGCTAAGAGAAACAACATTTTTAAAGCCAGTTCATGTTGTATTCTTGAAGGACTTGCTGTATTTGGTTAATTTTCACTCCTGCTTACATGTGCACACGCACATACCTGGAACAGCTAAAACAAAGACTTCAAGGTGGGAAAAACTGAGGAAGAAAGAGAAATGGTGTCAAAGATGGACTCAGTTTCAGAGAGAACACTAAACCCATCAGTTTTTGTCCCTCATGCAAGTGCTCAGACAAAAGTTTCCCAGGTTCCTTATAAACTGAAAAAACCTTCCTGAATAATTTACATTTTTCAAAAATGGTTCTCCAGCAAGCTTTACCTAAGAGCTAGCTGAGCCTCCTTGCAAAATGTGCTGTTTAACTGAGGTTTAACTAGACTATCATCTACAATCCCAGGCCCAAATACAGGGAAATAAAACCCACAATGTTTTCCCAAAGGAGGCGGAAGGAGTTTACATGCTGTATCCTGTAAAGAGGCAAGAGGCACAGATAAAGTTGTGCTTTCAGCTCCACCAGAATAAATCCTCAGGAACTCCACGTTGACAGAAACCTCCACCCTAAACTCTCCAAGGACTTTCCTCAGCTCAGCTGAGGATACTAACGAAGCAAACTCTGATCCTCTTTTTTTCCTAGAAATCTGCTTGACAATTCAACATCTTTGATGTAAATCCTTTAAAAGACTGTGATGGCACCAAGTAAGGAACAGGATGGGGGAAAACCTGTTTCCGACTCCTCTGTGGGGATACCATTAGGAGGAGGGTTAATAGCCCTGGGCATGCGATCAAATTAAGGTTTGTGCCAGTTCCCCCAGGCTTTCCCTTGCCATCAGCAGCTTCCCCAGGCTGGGCAGCTCACCCTCATCTCCTCTCCAAAGATACATCTTAAACAGAAGCACAACAGTCTGCTGGGAGGAAACACAAAGATAATCACACAACTAACTTATATGGACAAAGTATGAAACAGGCCGAGGGAGGGCAAAGAGGGAGGGAGCCTTTGATAGCTTCACCTTTGGAGCAATACAAACCTAATGCACATTAAAAAACAGAGAGGTGGGGGGAGCTGGAATCCAGACCTTCCCAACATGTGGATTGCAGCACTGAGGCAGCCCCGAGTCTAAACAAGGCTGGAGTTAGCATTCAGAGCACACAGCCCAGCAGAGTATGGGAAAGGGATCAAGCAGCCAGCCCAAAGAGCTGGCGCCAGGAACTGACGAGCAGAACGCAAGTGATAAAGATTTACTGCGAGAGAGGAGGAAACAGTCCGCTGGCCCGATTAGAGCTGTGAATACCGAGTTGTTCAGGGAGGATTTTGCAGCTGACTGATCACAGGCTGTCGGAGCAGGCCTTGGACAACAGCTGCAAGGCTTGCTGGGCTGCAGAAACAAAAGGCGCCTAGCACGGTGCAAAGAAAGAGTTGACAGGTTGTTGTTAGCAGTGGCAAACGTGTGAGGTATGTCACTGTGTGTGAGAGGGGCTGGGCGGGGGTGCTGGAGAAGAAGGAGGGCAAGAAGCACAGGCAGCACTCAGAAAAAGAGGGGGCGTCGTGGGGGAGGGAGTAGGGACACAGGCTTGGTCAAAGCGTTTTCCTAAAATCAGGCCGGTGTTTGTAAGGAGGACAATCACAAGGTCTGTTTACTGCTGCCAAGATGAATTAGCCCATCGTCTCATTTATAGGACGAATCCGGTGGCACAGACTATAAGGTGCATGGCATTAAAGGGACTAATTAGACCATTCTGGCAAATCTGAATTAAGACCCTTTCTTTCTTTGAAAGCTGGAAAGCATTTCTTAGGACTCAAGTCAGATGGCTTAGGTTTTGTTGGGCCTTTTCTTTCCCTTCTGAGAAGGGATATCTTGTGCAATTCCCTAACTCACAAGGGTCTACTCTAAATTCTGCTCTGAGCTTCAAGAACAGTTGTTAGGAAGCTGCTGGCATTTACATCGTATCTAAAAAGGTCCAAATGAAAATCCTGGATTCTGCAGAAATTCAGCTCCCAGGGACAAACTTTACAGCTGGTCCCTCCTGTTAAGAATAGGCTAAACCAGAAGCCCAAATGAGAACATACCTGAGCTAGGAGCCTGCAGCCGAATTCTCACTCACACACACAAAACAAGTGAGGTTTTTCAAAAGATGGCTTCTAATCTGACACCCACCCCCTTCAAATCCAGTGCCTGCAGCCAAGTGCTTTTCCCAAGCAACTCTGAGCTTTCTGGAGCCATGGTTCACTTAGCATGTGAGTGCTGGGCAGGAATGTATCGATGAAACTCCAGAGATGATCAAAGACAGGAGCTGGAGAACAGGAGACTTTACTTTCAGCTCCCTGTTTGGCAAGTTTAGGATTCAGTTCTTGAAGTCTGGCAACATTTTTACCCCAATTGTGACCAAAACAAAGTGTTCCAAACACCTCCGAAGCAGTGGTGCATGCTGTTTGCACACAACCACTATATTACAGTGGTCACTATTAAAATGTTTAACAAGTAACTAAGGTTACCATGGCATTCACAGCATACTCATAGAAGGCAATACCATGAAAATCACAGAAACATCCAGCACTGCAAGCTGCAAATATCAGATGTTCCATAGTAATTAGTGACACGTTGTAAAGCAGAGGCTTCTTGCATTTTAATACACATATCTATCACCAACAAATACGAGACGCTACAAAATTGCAGTGGCCTTTATAGTGTTCAATCAATTATACAAACAGACCTTATTTTGATTTTTCTCTTCTAAATGGTCTCTGGGACCCAGTTAGTCTAGTCCCAATGGGCAGCACTTGATACACTGTAAAGGGAATACAGAACAAGAGGCATTTCAAGGCTTCTAACACAGCTCCATTCTCCCTATATATATATATATAAAAACCAACCCAGCGTGCAGAATACTCCATCTAGGGGCAGAAATGTGACTCAAAATTTCCTTAGCCTTTCCTTTGACATGTGTTAACCTCATTGTATCAGGTCTGAGTGCATGAGAAATAATCAGGCATTTCACAGAGGTTCTAAATAGCTCTTCTTCAGTATGAGTCCATATATTGTTACTTTTGCATTATTTTAAATACAGAGCTTCCAGTTTGAGTTTCCACTTAACAGTGATGAAGAACACAGGCATTACTTTTATACACCTACTAGCAACTGGACTATACTTTAAACTACAAATATTATCTTAGGAACCATTTATAATCCATCATCCCCATATGCTCGAAGTTTTCAGCTAAATAAGGGTGGCCAGTGAGCTCAACTAAAAAGAATACTGAAATGCCTGAAGGACTACTTGTGTAACTATATTTTTGGATGTAATTGTGCTTCTGCTGGGGTCAAAGCAAAGTCTGAATTTGAGTGCAATGAGAGTAGAAATAATATAGAGGTATATTTCTGAGTCACAAATTCTCCCTCTAGCTGGATAATTCAACATCATTTATGATTAATGGTATTTGTTCACCAAATGTATTTGAGAGCAATGTATACAGCAGACAGAAGCAACAATTCACAGGCTCTGAGAAAACCCTGAAAATATAAAATAATCCCCTTTAAGAACTTTTTCCTTTTTAAGGAAAAATTTGTTACAGAAGTGTATCAAGCCTTGCCTTCCAGTGACGTTTTCTTTATAAAAATCGCTTTCAGCTGACAAGTCCTCACTGATTTTCCATAGTCAGCAATGGGTTACGGCTTGTCCATAATGTCACAGCTTTCCACTGCACTGTGTCTTGCTCTTTGTCTCTCTGGTACAGACAGGCTGCTTCTGAAGCTGTTGTAACACTTCAGAAAGCAATCAAATTACGTCCTACATTTGGTCTCCTTAAACACCTCTGCTTGATTGCCCTCCACTCTTCCTGTTCAGCCTCTGAGTCCCAAACCTCATACTTCATAAATGCAGAGGTTAGAATTTTCTAGACACCACTTTAATTTTTCAAATAGCAATCCAATTACTGAACAAATTGGCACATGTGCCTGGTTACATAGTGACTTGGCACTGCCTCCACTCGCTGCTGGCAGTGATGAATGTGTTTCCCTTTCAGCCCTCCTCATCTATCTGCCCCAGCCTCCGAGCCAACACCAGTGACCACATAAGGAGAGTGCCTGGCAGCTGCAAGCCTGAGGTGCCAAGAGGCAGATTGTGTTCTGTAGCAGCAGGATCTGGGGCTGTGACTGGCTTCCTGGCTAGTCTTTTGTAAGACCTTTTCCATGGCCTCTAGGTTGGCTCTAACGAAGCCTGTAGAAATGCCTGCAGGGAGCTGGTATAGAAGTGAGTTAAGTCAAAGGTTTAATTTGGTTTCTAAAGTGAAGTGAATGTATACTGGCCTTCTCTTTCCACCCTGCAATTATATTCCTGCCACATTTATGTGAAAATACAGTATTCAGTCAACAATAGGAGTGCATTCCTGGGTATGTCTGCACCACATATTGGGGCAAAGATCACCAAGCCAGTCTCAATTAACTTTGCTGCAGAACCAGGAGCAATATAGCCGTGTTTGTTTGCTGTGACACCCGAGCTAATTAACTATGTGTGGCAGTAACAGAGCTTTACTGTTTCTGGCACCGATGCTGCTGTCCCTGTGTGGCAAACTGCTACAGACATGCCAGCTCACTTGGAGGTAACCATAGGGCTCCCCAAGCCAGTGCTGCTTTGCACTGCCCTGATGTGTTTAGGAAAACCCCAGGAACTGGCAGGAATTTGTTGGGCATCACGTGAGAGTGGCAAGGATACAGATGTGGTTACAGTAAAAGTGAACTGTTCCACCCCAGTCACATTCTTTCAGTACTCACAGCATGATGGTCACAGAGCATCTTTAAGTAATGCGTTGAGCATCTTGAGCAGCATCTGTCACATGTGCTGCTTTCTCAATATCTCACTTCCTCCTCCAGGGGCAAAAAGCTGGACAAAGATATTGTAAATGTTTCTCATAATTGCTTTTTTTTCTTTCCCCCCAAGAAATTTGTGTCTTATTAATAAGTGAACTTCTTCAGACTATTTAAAAAGCCATTTTCAATTATTGCAATGAAGCAGATAAGAACTTTCCCACAACAGGATAGCTTCTCCCCATCTGGGTGTTTTTTTGATCCCCAAGAAATTAACTCTCTTAAAATAAATGAGTGCAGGTTCCAACGACCAGAGATGCACTATGATCCCTGTAATTCAAACAGGCTTTGGTGAAGGTAAAAACAAAACAACTTGCCAGCTCTTCCTCTTTTGGAATTCCACCTCAAGCATACCAAGAAGCTACTGGAGAGAATCAGAGTTATTTGTCCAGCAAATTTCTGATGCAGATGATAGTCTGGAAAATATCTGAGTGGACTATGAACTGCACACACAAGAATATTTCACTGAGTTTGCTTGCTTGGACTTTACTGTGTCCAAAGTGTGAGTTGCACTTTTTGGGTACAGTTGTTTGTTACTGATGGAATTTTTTCCTGTCCCTTTATATTTTTTCCCCTAAATCAGGTATTTTGACAGAGGTACTTAATGAGATGTACTCAGAGGTACTCAGTGAGTGGTCAGATTATATTTAATTAAATCATCTGCATTTATTATAACTCAAGAGCCTTTACCAGTGTTTATCTGTGGCTAGATAAGAAGCCCAAGGTCTTCTGTTGGCTCCCTAGATAAACAAGCCATGTTGTAATTCCGAGAACCACCATAAGTATACAAGGACTTTCTCTTCAAACCTAATCAATCACCCCAGATCTCAAGACTGACTTTTCACAAGGCACCAAACACAGTGATACATTTTAACACACGCACCCCTTGAGCTATCCCTCTGTACAATCACTCATAACTGTGATGCAGCAGTGTGGATTTTAATTAACTGTTTGATACCTGAGTGTGATATTTTTTCTCTGTGCTCACAGTCTCTGCCATAACTTTTTATGGAGTCACTTTAAACAAACACCATGAAATCCTGCACAGGCACCAGGCAAGGTAAAGTTACACACGTTGCTGGTAGGCTTCAGACCATTTTTCAGCACTCTGTACCTCTGTATTCCAGTGATGTCCAAGAGAAGGATAAAATCCCTGGAGCTGCAGATGAAGGGAAACCCTACTGCCATCTTCAATACCTTCTTATGGGAGCTGGACACTGGAGCCACTCTCCTGGCCACAGGTCTGTAGGACACAAGGAAGAATTAGTTATCCAGAAGGGCACATAAGCACGTGCCTCTCACCAGGCATGTCAATGTCCCAAACATGCCAAAGCTAGCAACATTGCTGAAGCCAACCTGTGCTGGTGTTAAGCATGCACTTGAGAGCTCTGCTGGATGGCAGCCATTTACAGATGTACAATCAGTACAGAGACATGGAGGCAGAGACTTCCTTTCATGGGTCCTCTGAATTCTCTTCCTGAAGACACATACTTGGTCATTTTAATTAACATGTTTAGAAAACCAAATACTCTTCTTCTGATTACATCTCAGACACTGGCATATGTATAATTTTTCCTGGAGTCCTTAATTTACCATGCTTCCTAAAGATCCAGGGCCAGACAAACAACTGAAAATCAAATGCACAAAGTAGCTGGATTTTGATAAGACAAAACTTTTCCTGCTCCTGTTTACCTCTTGCTTTATCCTTGATTGGTTTCAAGATGCTGGTGGGTACTTGCCTGCATGTAATGATAACTATTAACAGCAGCTTGATGAATAAGAGAAGAGAAAGTGGAAAAGAAAACAATAGGAAAGGCATAAAGGGCACTAAGTTGTTCTTTCTGGGATGGGCATTAGGCATATGTTCACTACTTCAGCCTCAGTGCAATCAGAGCTGTCCTGTGCCACTGCCAAAAACTGTAACAGGTGCCAGAAGATTACAGCATGGGTTAAATCCACTCTTCAGGCACTAGCTCAGGGACTGATCCAAATCCCAGGAACCAATGAACATCTTCCCCCAGATGTCAACTGTTTTCAAATAGTTCCCCTCTTATTTCCAGTGTGATGCTGGGGAGGGGCAGGGGGATAAATAAATTTGGCTGCCAGGAGGCAATCCTCTGATTTCACCACTGCCAGCCTGGCCAGGTGCCAAAGTCATGTACAGCCACTCAGACACATTTGTAAGGTAATTAATATTTTATGTTCACAATAAGAAAGTTTCATTCATACAGAACTATTAAGACAGTTTCTGGTTCCATTCTTCCCAGCACATTACAATGACAACTCCATGTCAGCAGCAGCCACATGGCCTAAAGGTGCCAAGCTGGCAAGGATACTCTCTGTCAGCATTTGGCATCCAAACCCCTTGGCAAAGCCCTCAGCAGTTGTGCTTGGCTGCCTTTGGATCCGTCATGTGCTTGGGCTGCTGATAGCAGGGGAGGGTGCCACGTCCCCTGGGCACCATTTCCCTTTAACACCTGTCTGACTCGGAGGAATGCGTGCACATGTAGAGCGCAGAGATCCCTGCACAAATCCTCCTGCACACCCACAGCACATGCTCCAATTTTACTGAAAGAGCTTGTTTCCTCAGAACCACTGGGCCTTCCTTTTTTTTTTTTTTTTGGTTGGGTCTTTTTTTTTTTCCCTCTCTCCCCTTCTTTCCCTTCACATATCTGTATACAGCCCTTAGAGGGTCCTACATCCTGCCATGCATTCCACATGTGTTGGAGGTTTCCTCTGTGAACAAGGAATACAAAACATAGCCCTTTTGTATATAATGAAGTCTCATATTTTACTGTGCTTATATAAAACCATTTCTTTGTGACTAAGACTCTTTTTATTTGTGACATTTTAATGATCTATGAATGTTTGGTATAGATGAAAGGAAATTATTATTTCCAGGTCACCTTGTAGTAATACTTTTTGATAGGCACCATAATTCCAATTAAGTTGAGTAATAATAGAGGGGAAAACCCTTCAAACATTTAAAGTGCCACTGAAGCAGACATATTTTTAGGGGAAAACACAGAAACAAGCATGCATGCTTTACCACAAGCTACAACATATCAGGGGAGCACAGATAAGAAAACTCAAACCCCTTTTTCCTCTGCAGACCAGTCAAACAAATGCAGACCATAAGAATGTGACACCGTGCCCATTGTGTCACAGAACTGGGGCTGACTTGGGCACAAATTCATTGAAATACTCCCAAGTCTGGTCCCTCAGAGGTACCTGTCAAAAGCACAGCTACCACCCCAAGCTTGGCAGAGGCAGCTCCCAGGAGCTACAGCAGAGAAGTGCGTTGAGATGTTGCAGAGCACCTCCCCAAATCCCTGCCTGTCCCAAAGCACCACCCCCATGAGCCTGCACTGGTTCTTCTGGTACATTCTGACACCTTTGAGCACAGTTATCTTTGGGTCAGACACCCTGAAGCCTGTGAAACACATGCAAGCCTTGGGTTGCTAAGCTCACACCACAGAATAGCTGCTATCGCTCACTCTGGAGCGAAGGCTCCACATGCCCATCCCACCCCAGCTGGAACATCCACACACAGGCCACGACCCTCGTGCTCCCCCTCAAGCCATACCCTCTGCCTGTCATCTTGTACTGTGATTTTTGCTTTGTGTCAAGCTCAGGGCCCACAGACACCAGCCAAGGCCTCTGTTCTAGCACAGAACACAAACCCTGCTGGCTGCAAGTAGTATGTATCTCTCAGTACTCCTGTGTTTACCCACATGAGCTTTGCTTTTTTGAAATGAATTCTTTTAAAATTGTTTTGAGGGAGCTGATTTTTGTTGTTTTCTTGGGCTTTTTTTACCTTCTTGAACAGTTTTTCACTATTCAATCAGGAAAAAAACTTCTCTCCCCCTCTCCTCTGACACATGTTTCCTTCAGAATACTAGGACAACACACAGGATGGACACTGGGCCCATGACAAATTTAAGATCCAGCATCTTTCCTGGCCACAAGCCATACTTTTCTGGAATGGAAAAAAGCTTTTTAATAAGGCATTTTCAATAAGAAATTCACTATTTAACCCTGCAGAGGTAAGGAAATACTCCAACTTAAAATTATTATTCAGTTGCATATAAAAATGTTATTTTAGATAATTTTTAGGGCTTGCTATAATTGCATTATTATCCTTTTTTTTTTTTTTTTCTCCATGACCTGGGCAGTGAATTTCATTGTGATTAAAGCACCTGGCTTTTGGAGCAAGGGAGACAAAAAATAAGTACCAAATAAACATATAAAACTCTCAAGCAACATTCCTGGAGTAGTTCTTCTGTAAAGTGCATGGCATGTTCAGAACACATGATTTCCTAGTACAAAGATTTTATTGGCTTCACTGCTCAGTGTGATCATCTCAGATTCATGCCAAATAAACCTTCCCCATCATATTGATATTTTATATTTCATTTCAGGCTAAACCTACTCTTTCTAAACAGCAAGTTCCCAGCTCCTGTGGGATTTCCCAGGCTGAATGCATGTTTTATTATCTTCCCTTGAAAATTATAACCTAGAAGGCAGTGCTGCATATTACTCTTGGCAACTAAAGTGGAAAGGAGTAAGCACAGGATTTCAGAAGATGCAACAAAAGAGACAGGGAGGAGGCTTTGCCTCCATCAAGTTCCTGGCACCTTATTTTGGCAGCATCCCAGTGCCAGGCACCAGGAACAGGCTTGTTCTCACAAGTGCCAGTCATAGTGAACCCTGGGATGAGTGCACCTACAACATGGTCTGTATACAAGTCATGTGGAAGACCAAAGAAAAGAAAAGAAAAAATTGATGTAAAAGTTGGAAAAGCCTCCAGTTTGAACTACATACACATAAACCTACATGGACACACCCTGCCAGGTGTTTCCTTATCATGATCCACTTCCCCCTGTTAATGTGACTAAATAAATACAACTCACCCAAATTAAATCCTGACCATTTCCCCATTTTAAACTTAATGAACTTTCTCAGATTTGTGCATTTTTTCAGCATGCAATGTAAAGTCAAGAGCTTCTTCATGAGAACATGCCTGACTGGGAAACTTATTTTTTTCAGAACAGTTACTGTGCCATGACACAAGGGTAGAACACAGCTTTAAAGGGCTGCTGACTCTGGACAATTTATATGCTAATTTCAGAAATGATTCCTCCTACATTAAATAAGGAGCTGAGGAATGTTCCAAAGGTCTAGACAGACCATGGCATTAACAGATTGGGTAAATCAACATTAATACTGCCCACAGCATATTACACCATGTGAACTTTCTTCACTGCCCACACTTTACTAATTTTAGTTCCACGTGGTTCCTCAGCTGACTGGCCAAAATATAAACTACACCAGCTCCCTGAAGCCTCCCTGTGCCCATCTTGACCTTGGACTTGCCTTTAATATTAAACTTGAGAAAAAAATCCTAAATGGTCACACTTTTTTATTCAGTGTATGTTTATAAATGGTTTTTAAAGGGTTAATAATGATTAATAGATTATGAAAATGTTAAAGGAGCATAGACAACTATAAACACTAAGAATAGCTGTTTGGCACCCAGTACTAACTGATCAGCCATCTAGAACATACATTCTAGCCCAAACTCCATCAGTGTGAAGGCCAAGTCTGGCAAATAATTCAAATATCTTCAAGCTTGTTTTAGCATTGACAAGTTCTCCAGCATTTATTAGCAGTATTCTGAGGCTATTATTAAAGTATGAGACAAATTTGTCTCTGAATTTATACTTAGAATAAACAAGCTGTTATAAAACCTTAGACTAACAGAAAATCTCCAGTTTTTGTTTTACTTTGAATAAAAATGGCCTTTACACATTTTCTCATATGTTATATGTAATGCTAATAAAACAGAATTGAAAACCTCAAAATGCATGCAACAAGCATCACTAGATGGATCACAAAGTATTAAGATCAACTGAATTTTTAAAACTCCTTCTGTTCCTGTATCTCAGCTTAACAGCTACACTGCTAAAACAAGGCACTGATGAACAGCATGATGCTGAGTCTAAGTGCTTAGCTGTCATAGAAAAAAAAAGTAAATCCCACTTGGGATGAAGTTTTGGGTTTAGAAATAAATCAGCATGCAAAGCATTTACAGCATTTTGTGTATTATCGAGATATGATGAGCTCTTGCAGTGTCGCTTACTGGTAAACCCTAAAGCAATAAACACTGTCAGGTACTTTCACATGACAAAAATTTGATTTCTTTGCAACTGAAGTTATAGCTGCTGATAGGCTTTTCTTTCTTCCACCCTCACCTCCCTCCCTTTTTTTTTCATTCCTACTTAACTGAGGATTACACCAAGTCTATGTGAATTACACAATCTCATCACTTCCTTAACAAACATTGCAACATTTTGGGGGCACAGAACTGAATATTAAGTCAGAAGAGCACTGGGCAGGCACCTCCTCTCATTGAATTAAACAGCTGAACTTCCACAGACTGCCAAGGGATTGAATTAGGTCTGCTTATGGTGTGGATGCCAGCAAACTCTTTGTGCTTCGTCACATATACCCCCCAACCAATCATTGCACTAGGACTTAATTATTTCATAGGAGCCACCTCTTAGCAAACCACAGCCAGGTATGGAGTGAAAAAGCCTTCCAAAAACCAGTACAAGCAGGACCCCAAGACCTGACCTAGGTAATAAATACATCACACACAGCAAGAAAATGCTTTGCTATACCTGAGACACCTCAGCCAAATGGCTCCTGATAATGATCAATGATGGCAAATTGGCAGCCAGGCTACTGGAAAAATTCCAAGCTTCACCTTCCAGCTACAGAAATGAAGAGGATGCAAGTGAATGTGATCTTTGGCAGGGAAAGGTACATTGCTTCATTGTTGTGGGAAAAAATGCTTAATGCCCCAACATTTCCTTAAAATAAGATTACAACGCAACATTAGAGGTAGCATTATTAACTATAATCAACTTTCCTGGCTAAATAGGAAAAAAAACCAACTTTCTCCAAACCATCTCCAAGCTGCAGGAAGAAAAGATATTTAATGTTTCACCTCTCACTTTTTTCCTGAGCACTTCAGCAGAGATGCTACTGCAAAGAGAGCAGGCCTCAGTGTGCTTTGAGTTTTAAAAATCAAGGCAGTTCTCAACTTTCCTGTTCTTTTCCCCCATCAACAAATGAGGAGGAGATTAATCAAAATTTTGGGGTTAGATGATAACACTTGATATACTGAAAACAATAATCCTCACACACCTCAAATTAATTTCGGAGTGCTGAACCTTGTGTGGGAAATAACTCATGTCTGAAAAGAGACACAAAATGCATACAGCTTCAAAAAGGATTGGGAGATCTCAGAATCCAGAGGTGTTGCTATGCTCCGTGGAACACAGAAAACCTGAAGAGGCTTTATAACCTTTGCATATAATGTTGCTAAATATTCAAACAGGCATTCTTCCTGAGAAACCACCACAAGTGAAGCTCATGCAGATGTCTGCTCTTGAGTACACATAAATATATGTGTAAAACACCCTATGCTTCCCAACAGGAAGGAAACAGTTCCTGAGTCAGGGCTCATCCAGAGGCTCTGACTCATCCCTTTGCACAGTTTAGAGTCATGTTTCTCCCTTTCTGTCTCAGTCTTTTACCTCAGCTTCCTTCCAACATCCCTTACCTCCTGTGAAGACTCAGGCAGCTCCTTTCCTCCACCAATCCTCTTAGTTTCCCCCAGAACATACTTTGCCTCAACAGGAAAACAAAACACTGGAATTAATGTTATTTTGTTAAATCTTTACTTCTCTCTATGCCCCTCTCCTTATGCTGCCTTTTAGGTTAAAGGTTTTTTTATGACAGGGATTAGTTACTATTCTGTGTACTCACACACCATAGGCTGGATCTTAACCAGCCTCAAGGCACTACCATAAGAAATTGAGAATAGAAAGAGACTGCCTTTGCCCTAGGTAAATGCTTTCCAGAGTGATATCAATCATATTTTTCCCTCTTTGCAACAGGAATCCCAGAAAGCACTGTCAAACATTATAGAACCTAAATCACCAGTTCTTTTGAAACATATGTATTTTAAACAATTTCTATAGCATGAAACGGAATTACATTTATTCTATGCATCTCTGAAATATTAAACCAAGGTGGAAATTTTGTTTTTGAGTGTTGTTCATGTATCTTTTCAGGGTACTTAGGAGTAAATTTTACGTGTTCACAATTACCCTTTTCATTGAGCTACCTGAATACAATTAGAAGAACATTCAAATTGCAAAAATTTTCCTATGAAAGACCATAATTGGATATAGAAATCTTCCAAAATACTCAGGAAAACACCCACAAAAACATTTAAAAATTGGTTCTGAACATGTTTAGCATCTAAATACTTTTTTACTGATAATCTTACAGCAACCATGTACTTCATTTTCTCAGTGGCAAAGCTCTTGGAAAGTCCAAGAGGTATGTTGCAAATCTGTGTTTATCACAGAATCCTAGAATAGTTTGGGTTGGAAGGCACCTTAAAAATCATTTCATTCCAAGCTCCCTGCTCTGAGCAGGGACACCTTTCACTGTCCCAGGTTGCTCAGAGCCCCAGCCAACTTGGCCTTGAGCAATTCCAGGGATGGGGCAGCAGCGCTTTTCTGGACAGCCTGTGCCAGGGCCTCACCACCCTACAATAAATAATTTCTTTTTAATATCTAATCTAAATCTACTCTCAGTTTGAATCCATTCCCCCTTGTCCTGTCACTCCATGCTCTTAGGAAAAGACTCTCTCCATCTTTCTTCCAGGCTCTGTTCAGCTACTGGAAGCCACAGTTAGGTCACCCCAAAGCCTCCTCTTTTCCAGACTGGCCAATCCCAATTCTCTCAGCTTTTCCTCACAGGAGAGGTGCGGCTTTACCTTGGTGGTCTCCTCTGGGCTCACTCCAACAGCTCCATCTCTTTCCTGTGCTGAGACCCAAAAACCGGATGCAGCACTGCAGGTGGGGAGGTGCAGAATCCCTCCCTCCCCACAGTGCCTCGATGCAGCCCAGGACACAGGTGGCTTTCTGGGCTGCTATTACACATTCCTAGCTCCTGTCCAGCTTCTCACCCACCAGCACCCCCAGATCCTTCTCTCAGGGATGTTCTGGATCTGTTCATCCCCAGTCTGGATTGATGCCCAGAGCTAACCTGGCCCAGATAGGTGCAGCACTGCACTTAGTCTTGTTAAACCTCATGAGATTCCCATGGGCCCACTGCTTGAGTTTATCCAGGTTCCTCTGGATAGCACCCCATCCCTCAGGTGTGTCATCACCCTGAGCTTGGTGTCACCTGAAAATTTGCTTTAGGGTCAATAAAAGCCACATGGACAGTCCCTGTTGTTTACAGAACACATGCCAGACCTGACCAAAGGCCACTAAAACCAGAAGAAATCTTTCAGACCTTTAAGTGGAGTTAGAATGAAGAAATAATTCACTCTTCTCCAGAACAACACAAAGGCAAATTAACCACAAATTCTGCAGAGTAGGAGCCGAATTTCTACCATTCCTTAGGAAGTGGGAACTCACAATCTCAGTCTTTCCATTAGGGGGAAAGCATGGGGTTATTGCAAGAACTAACCCATTCTGACATGCCAAAAGGATATATTTTCTTTCCCATTAAGCTCAGGTTTCCACCTTTGGCTATGTTCTCAGAATACAAAGTTCTGTTTTTAACCCAACTCAGCAGGGCATGCAACAAGGAGAGTGGGAGAACTTTCCTGAATGTGTACTGAGCAGTCAGCCCAGGCTTCTGTCTCTGATGGAGACACCAGTTTCAGATCAAGATGGGCATTACAGCCACCTTATCTAATTATCATCCCTCACACAGACAAGAAACCTCAGGCAGTTCTAAAAAGCTCAAAACTACACATTCCAGAAAGGCATCCACTTGGCAGCTCTGCAGTAAAACAGTAATGCTTCAAAATGCCACACTTCCTTGAGAATCTGACAACTTTGCTGTGAGCATTACTCAGCTCTGGAGAGGATGCACCTCCAGGCTCAGCAAAGTTTGCAGCCCCTAACATGCGTTCAGATAGCACAGAGTGACAAACACTGGTTTGTGGCAAGAACAGCATAGTTTGAGTACTTTAGCAGTGAATTTAAGCTAAATTAGGTAAGTGATCAATCCTTCAGCCCTCTGCTGGTGAATTGAGGGACACAGTGAAAATGATTGAAACATTATTTTATGAACAATATATCATTATTTCTTTTTATATGGGGCCACATGAAATTCCAGAGGTCTGTGGTACCTTGGAAAAGAGGGTAAACCCCTAGTTTGTAACAAAGTGTCCCAAAAATGCATTGAAGGTTCTTATGATTTCAGGTGCCCTCCTTCACAATGGCAGTACCTTCTCTCCTCCTTGTTTGCTGAAGAATTTGTGTAGGGTCTTCCCTAACTGCACATTCTGAAGCTTTCTAGCTAAAACAAACTCTCTTTAAAATGGGCAAGTCATTGAGCCCAAAATTCAACCTTTTAAACATGTGAGGTTTGGATGCACTTTTGCCAAATCCACGGCAGATCCAAAGACACCTTCTGAAATTCCTGCCAGTGTTACTAACAGGAATGGCTTTTGGTTGCAGTCACTGAGGCTGTAAGGGCTCTACAGTCAGTGCTGACCTTACAGATCCTTGTGTTATTTTGTTAACACGATAGTTTATGGCTCTTGGAGATTTGCACTAAGATACATTGGAGATTTGCCCTAAGATACATTGTTTGAAACAAGTACACGTGGAATTATCAGCCTGCAACTGCCCTTCTCCACCCACTGGAAACCTTCAAGTATCTTTGACGTGGGGAAGCTGAACTGGAAGGAAATGGTGGCTATCCTCTTGAAGTAACCTCTAGAGAAGATGAGAAAGCCATTGCAAACTTGTGGGAAAAAACAAGTTTTCCCATTGTCAGCATGCAAAATAGGCACAGGACAACATGCAACATTTTTCTGCAGTCAGGTTGGCAAATCCTTGAATGGGAAGAAAATGAAAGCCAGAGGCAACGTGTTCCAAGGAACTATTAATTAACTAAGGGTTATAAAGCTGAGATTTAGAGAGCTGACTCCTCAAAGAGACAGAAGCAGCACTGAGCCTGGAACCGAACATGAAACTTCAGTATTAGAACAGGTAAAATGGATTTCTCTAATAAAATAAGTTTTTCCAGTATCAGCCTCTTTTCTCAAGCAGTGTCTTTGTCCTAAAGAAAATAAGACAATTCTGCTACATGTACTGCGCATGAAAAAATGAGAACATTCCTATTAGTCACCAACATTTTCCTCCACCATAATCCCAAAGTGGCTTCTAATCAATTCCCTACAGATAAAAAGCTCAGATGGTTATCTCTACCATCACATGATCACTGATGACTGCATTCCTAGGTTAGACATTAGAGCCAAAGTGGGGTATCCTAAGAGTTTGTACATTTTCCCTTCAGTACCACAATTCCTGTAATTTCCTGTCTACCACCTTAAAGTTTCTGAAAAAGGTACACAAAGCATGGAAGCAAATAATGGAACACTGCATAAGGGGACATTTCAACCATGTATAGGCAAATAAAGACAATACCAGAGCTGTGTGGGTGCAACAACTAACAAGGGTATAACTAATAAGAGAAAAATTCAGGAATTAAGTCAATTCACTGTAGGTAAATCACTGCAGATAGAACCTAATGAAATAATCTCACGACATCTGGTCCAAATACAAGGAACCTTCCTATGACGGAACAGGTTTCTTTTCTCACATTGATTCTTGCCTCATTTTCCAAGCCTTTCAAGACAAGGGGCATCTGATGTCTTACTCACTAGAAGTTGAGACATCAGTTGAGAACCTCTTGCAGTAATTGGAACAATCAAAATAGTAATATAATTTTAGAGATACCTTTCTTCAGAGAGCTCCCAACAGTACTCACTGCAGTATAAAAATAGGCTTCATTAAGCTCTGCAGGAGCTAAAAGCCCTTATTCCTTGAAGAGGCCACATGCCACCAGCAAACAGAGTCAACTGATCACCAGAGCACCTATTATGTTCCCAGGGATCCAGAAAATGCTGCCTTTTATTCAAGCAAGATCATAACTTTTGGAGATACAGAAGCAAGCACTGAATCCTGAGCTCAGTGAGAGCTTCAAAACAGGGCAGTTCTTGTTCAGATCTTGTTCGTGTTTCTGTGGATTTTGGGCCTTGGGATTGAACCAACAGGAATCAGTGTAGTTCAGAAAACCTCAGCATTACTAAGGCAAGATCTTCAGGCCAGCCTGTAAGGATTGGTACCTGACATCCAGTGCTCAGTAGGAGCAGTGAACCACAGAGGTCCCTCCCTATTTCAGGGATAAACAATTCCCAAAGCTAACCTGTCCCTGATGCCTGAAGGAAGTCCATGGGGACAGTTTTAACTTTCTTATTCCCAGGAGAAGTAGCAAAAGAAAGATATTGAATTCTTTCCAGTCACTGAGTTTCCACATTTGCAGTGGCATTGCCCATAAAGTAGGAGATTGATGGCATTTCCACAGTGGTGATAGCAGAATGGGCAGTTGGAATATAAGAGATTTACTTACAATAGCAGCAACTCACAATAATTTTTAAAAAGTTAGCAAGCAAAGATGTAAGTCCATAAAGGAAACAGGCATGTTTGTATGTATGCCTGCTGCAGACTGTGTTCTCCTTAAGGCCATGACACAACCCTTTGTGAGAGCTACATAGTGAGGTGTTAAAGGAAAACACAAAACAAAGAAAACCAAATGCTCTATATCTTCACCAAAATGAACACACCCAAAACATGCTTAGCTGCTAGATCCAAATATAGAATGGATTTTTGAAGCCTTTCAAGCACTATCTACATTATCCAAAAGGGCAAATACACACACTGAAGAATAAGTAGGGAGAGGTTAGCTTCTTCCTAAAAAGATAACAAATACTGTCCTGTTTGTAATATTTTTATGACAGAAAACCAAAAATTACTAATAAAATCAAAAATTACTAATAAAAACTATCACTTTTTCTGGTAACATTCACAGACCCACTTGATTCTTTTCAGTAGAAAAATTAATTAAGAACTTTTACATGCTTTTATTCACACCAGCTCCAAGATGTATCTCTTGGGGACAAGCCTGGTCTGCTGGGGATATAGGATCTAATCTGGGAGATGGTAGTTGCAGTAATCACATTAAAGCTCCTCACTCACTATCACAGAGCAAACCTCACCTGCAGACACATAGCTTCTATGTTTATATGCACATGCATGCTTATACATAAATATCTATTTTTTACATATATATACAGACACATAGACACATGCAAACACACTTTTGGAAAGAAATCTTGTGTCTCAAACACAAAAGGCTATCTCACCATAAAGACCATTCTGAGATCTCATCTGCAGTTATCTGTATCACAAACATGCAGAACTGCAGTTCTTTCTGGCTTTATTTTGGTGGGATGCCATGGCAAGTGGTAAGTGCTCTGCTGCCACCCAATGACGTTTTTTGGGATTGTTCCTTTCCCAAGACCCTTTTCTCCTACGCTACAACCAGGTTTAAAAAAAAAATCAGGTTAAATTAAAGCAGCACTTAGAGCTGGAGCACTTGGCATACCTGTGGTGCCTTGGCCTCTGGGGAACACAGGACATCACCACCTCACCTGTATGCAAATGGCTCCAGTCCTTTTCATCATTCCGCCAACAGCAGTAAAACTTTATCTGAATTCCCAGCCACAAAACCATCATTGTGCTGTGGCAGTTAATTTTTACTGGTTTACAATGTGCTTTCCTGTGCACAAGAGATAATTCCAGCTAAGCACAGCAGACCTTTCACACAGCTGTTATTAGGCTTTATAGGCCATCAAAGTGTTGATTTTGCAGCGCTGTGTCAATGCCAGACACGCTGACTCCCTGCACTGCTTTCATTGCTCAGTTCCTTTCTTCACCCTCCTGACAAAGCACAATTTGTTTTAGTCCTTACTACTACATCTAAATTTAGTTTGCAATGCTGTATAAACACAAGTGGTAGCCTGTCAGGTTTAAGTGAAAAAGGGAAAATGCTGTAACGTGGGTCTTTAGGTTCACCCCACCTATAATTAAGTCCTCAAAAGTTTGAATGCTTCAGCTTTCCTTGGAGTAAAAATGTGCCAGTTAAAGTAAATCTAAGAAACTAGACAAGTCATTTTTGTCAATATGTATTTGCACACAAGAACAAGCTGCTCAGTTCTGAAGAACCTGTCCAGAATTCTAGGGTAACAACATGTGCATCTGCTCAAATTAGTGTAATTTAACATTTGTCAGCCAAGAGTATACAATGACTTACTTTAAAATGTAGTTTACATTTTCAGTTATCAGCTTCAGCTGATATAAAAGACCCCAACTGCTCAGGGGTGAATGCTCAGTTGAGAATTTGTCACAGAGGAGCCACCATTACAGGTTTAAAGGAAGGAATAAACCCAGCAGTGCTTGGTTTATTTTCACCTATTTCATTACTATTCTTGTTTTGGCACACAACATGTAGTAGGATGTTCCTCTCACCAGAATGTACAGGTTGTAGAATAATACACTAAAAACCAAAAGGAAGGAAGAACTAACTTCTTTTCCAATAAGCATCTACACGAATATTTGATCACTGCATTAAAAGATAGAAGTTGTTTCCAAAACATTCTGTCCACTGCTGCTCTCTAGGATTCTCAAAGATCAGAGATTCTTTTGAGGCTCATTAACAGTTAATGGTACTTAACTATGAGACAAAAAAACCCTGGATTTGGCACTTTATAAGAAGTGCCACTTTCTTACCCTTACATTTTCAGACTCTTAGCACAGCGCAGAAGTGTTAAAGCTACAAACATCTTGGTACAAACAGATGCATATTACTGATAATTCACTGTCTCAAAACATACCTTTTTATGTTTTGCCATTAAAAAACAAAACTTGATTGTATTCCAACCCCCTTGATTTAGGCCCCAGCACTTAACTATGCTGAGAATGTTCCATTAAGTACATCCAGAAGTGCTGATCACACAGCCCAGCCTGCACTGTCAGTGTAAAATGGGGGCTTGAACGCCCTCTGCTGGCTAAAACCACAGCTAAAGAGTTAAAATAACCTCTCACGTCCAAAAAAATAAAAGTACATTTAAAAACTTTTTTAAAATAAATAAATATAATCTTTATCTCTTCTTCAGAGATTTTCCTCTTTTTAGTTGTTGGCATCTCAAAGCAATCTTGCAGTACCTGAAAGGAAAACTCCTGACCTCCACTGTTTGTTGCTCCCATGAAACACTGGTCTGTGACTGGGAAGGTCTGCAGATGAGTCCTGCACAATATCCTTCTTAAGCACTGCCAACAGATCACCAAGTGGAAGTAACTGTGATGAAACACCAACCAGTCTGTACAAAAAAGTTGGAGAACTGTTGGAAAAAATACACCATCATAGTAGCAAATTGAGATGTATTTTGGAAGGACCAAAATTATAACTTTAGGTTAAATTTACTGAAGAGAAAAGTCTACTAGAGGTAACAGTGGCAAATGGGGTTCAGTCCCCAGTCCTAGGAGAATTTTTTGTGCTCCAAGTCATTTTGGCTCAGTTTTTTTCCTTGAAAAGTGTTCCTACTGTTTATCTATCTCAATTTCCAGAGAGATGATTTCTACCCCAAGGAACCTACAGAGCAGATTCTGTGCCTTCTGTGATAGATAATCCATTTTTTTTTAATTCTTCCAAAATTATTTTGAGAGCATTGTGTCTGACCTACCACCACCTTGCATGGGAGTATTCATCCCTACATCACAATTAAGCAGCCAAGAAGATATTGCACAGTCAGAAGGACTGTAACAGCAACCCTATAAAATGACCTGAAGCAAAAATGCCAAAGCAGCCTTTGCTGGTCAGAGGGCTCCATTAACCCCACTGGTAAGCCCAGCTCAAATAGCAATATTTAACACATATTCTAATATTTAACACATATTCTACTTAAGCCTGAACACCACCACAAGTGGGATTCAGACATGCATTGATGGGTCACAAATCTTTCAATCCAAATCTCCATCTCGTGGTATTTGCTGGGTCCCCAGGACAAAGGAGGAATTGAGACTGTGACTCCATGTTGTTAGAAGGCTATTATATTATATTATGCTAAACTAAAACTATACTAAAGAATAGAGAAAGGATACAGATAGAAGGTTACAACGAATGATAATGAAAACCCATGACTGCTTCCAGAGTCCTGACACAGCTGGCTGTGATTGGTCATTAAGTTAAAACAGTTCACGTGAAACCAATCAAACCACCACCTGTTGGATAAACAATCTCCAACCACATTCCAAAGCAGCAAAGCACAGGAGAAGCAATCAGATAATTGTTTTCATTCTTCTCTGAGGCTTCTCAGCTTCCCAGGAGAAGAAATCCTAGCAAAGGGATTTTTCAGAAGATACGACAGTTATCTGTGTGAGACTGGGATTTAACTCAGCTTTTCCTCATTTAATGAACTAGATGTGGTCCTCCTCCAAACACCTGGTCAATGAGTGTCTGGTGAAAAGCCAGGTAGCACCTCTCTGTGCAGATTAGAAACAACACACATGAAAATTCAGTGCAGAACTGCAGCTGAGGTGCCTCAGACCTACATTTCACAAGTGCACCTACACAATGCACATGTGCTGTGGCCTGCGTAGCAGCTGGTAAAGTCCAGGGTAAAGAAGCAAAAAGGGCCTTTGCATGGTACCCACAGCTGTTTTATTCAGCTGTCTGGTAAGATATTCAGGTCCAAGGCACACACATATGGAGGGGCCAGGGACTGAACCTGGTCCTGGGGCAGTACCAAGATGAGATCCAATCAGGGAATAGGGAGGGATGGCTCAAGGACATAGGAACAGTAAAATGAACCAATGGGGTCAAACAGCTTTGAGGGGAGCTTCTTGTGTCTCTCTAACTTAGGGGATGCTCCCCAGGCTCCCCACACATGTGAGCCTTAGAATATTTAAGCCTGAACCCAAACTTTCCTCATACCTCACTTTTCCACATCTACACAATTAGGAAGTAGAGGATCCTGCTTTACACATCTCCAGAGGACTGCATCAGGGTCACTCAGGAGATGAGAAGAGAACCAAAGGCTTTGGAAAACATCAGAGGCAAAAGTTAATAGTCACTGTGGAGGGTCTCAACTAAGCAGATGTTTCAAACATGTCCCTAATTTTAAAGTGCTGAGTTTGATGGCAGTAGATATTACAGTGGGCAACAACCCAAGACAGAGCTAAGGAGGAAAGGCTAGTGGACAAAACAGGAAGAAAAGCAGAGCATGAAAAACATTATTTCACATGCTCTCTTAGTCTGTGTAATTTACCCTAGAGAGGTCTCAGCAAGCAAGTTAACTTCAGACCTCAATTACAGCACATGGGCAACTTTATTGCCCAACAAAAAGTCCATTAGACATTTATAATCTCATTTTATTAAATTTTCCTACTCATGATATTTACTATGGGGTGTGTATGTGTGTGAGGTTAATACAAAAATCTATATTATATTTGTATATTAACAAGATTAAAAGCTCACCTGTGTGGCAGGTGTTGCTGTGGGCACATACTTGGATTATGGATTAACCAATTGCTATAAAAAACTGGAGTCTATCACCAAATGTAAAGCAAGGAAGGCAGATGCTTTTCCTGCTGATCATCTAGCTCTGATTGAATTACATCAGGAAAGAACAGCTTTGTTTCCTTCATGAAATCTGATTACAGAAAGAGAGGGGTGACATCTCACACAAGGCAGTGAAGCTTAAAGGACAGCCTGCTCCTCTATGGTCCCTTCTGCTGGCTACTTTGATCTAAGTTTTATTGTCTGGGCTTAACAACTTCACCTTTGATTTCACAGGGAACTTCTTTGGAGGCATTTTCCTACTGCAATTGTCCAAGTCTTTTCAGAGAAACCACCAATTATCCAGGATGCTGGGAACTGAACACTTGTAGTTTTGGTGAAATACAAGATTACTCTCACTGGTATTAAATATGTATGGGAAGACACATTAAAGACTCAAGTTTTGCTTTCTAAGAGCAGTACTTATTAAAAAAAAAAAAAAAAAAAGCACTGTCCGCAGGTCAGCACATCATGTGAGGAACCAATTCACTCCTAAAGGCAAGGAGACCTAACACAATAACACAGTAGGGGCCAGACTGGCTTCCCAGCTCACTCTAGAAGGATGCTCCTTGTACAAGGCCATTGTTACACCACCGCCCAGCTCAATACTACAGTGTTACAGTTTTACACCAGACACAAACCAGCAGTTCTTTCCTGGGAACTAACAAATCCAGTCTGCTTTTACCCAGAAACCTACACAATAACCCAAATTTTAAGCATAAAAATAGAAGTCCCTTCTGGTCTTATCTAATGTGACAGGCTGTGTAACACAGTCCTTACAATTAAATTGTAATTTCTGCATCCAGCCCAGTAACCTGTGGTTGTATTAGAGGTAGTATTTCACCTTACACACACACCTGCTACACAGCAGAACTTGGTCTAAAAAATGCACTCAGTTTTCTATTTTGACTTGAATCTCCACCCTCTTAAATGCTGATGATCCTTTGCCAATGAGATTGTGCAGGGCAATTGGCCTCCTGGGCAGTTTTCCAAATTCAGTATGATGATGTAAGCACTCACCAGATCTGAAAAAGACTGTTTACTCACCTCCAAGAACAAAATACAAGAAGCACAAAGGAAAATGAGGCTAAAAGCATTTTTGAAGCGTGTTTCAGGTCCAACAGAAGGCTGGAGCTGTTGCTTAGGATGGTCATCCTGCAGTTTCCCTCTAGTTTGTACAGCTGAATAATGACTTAATAACTAGAATCTATCAGTTTACTTACACTTACCAAACTTCCAGCACATGTGCTAGCCTCAGCTCATCCCCACTAAATATTTATAAATAAGATGGCAAACCAGTTATAGCCCTCCCTCCTCTTTGGATAAGATAGGAAACAAGTAGATATAGAAATCTAGGGGTTCCAGGATTTTTTTTAAACTTTTAAACAAAATAAAGTTATATACAAGAATAGGCAGCAACAAAATTATAAACCAATTGATGTGGAAAAGTCAACATCATCTCCTAAACATGCAACTGAAGCGCACAGCTGGTACGAAAAAAAAGAAGGCAGCATTGTGTGTTAGCAAAGGCAATGAGCAGGGACTGCAGGTTTTATTCTTAACTCTCCCACGGATTTCAAGCTCAGCTGCGGGCAGATCACCAAATATCTCAGCTGATCATCTACAAAATAAGGACAGCAATATTTTCCTATCCCTACAGGACGTTTTCAGAAGAGTGCTTGGGAGGCACTCACTGCAGTGATGGGGTCCCGGAAAGCCTCTGCACAGAGCAAAGACAACACCTGCTCCACTGGTTAATGGGAAAAAGATGACTGAGACTGTTAGAAGGAATTTCTAGCATTAAAGGATAAGCTACAATTGCCTCTGGCTTACAGTTAAGAAATTCAGCATCAGTGCGCCATTCTTTTATACAACTACTGTGGAAAAATTTAAGTATAGGACTAGACAAGAAAATGCAAATAAACTACATCAATGGCTGGAATTCCAGATCAGAGCCAACATTTAGGTTTTCTCTTATAGTGGGTAACATACATTGTTCATGACAAAAATATCCTTTTGCAAACAAGTTCATGGATGATGGAGGTAAATGGACATCAGTTTTTCCCCAAGGATTGCAACAACTTTAGTTAACTAAGACTTTTGAAAAGCATTTCTTATGCCTTGTGATTCCATTTTATACATGTTCCTCTCATATACTCTGTGGGACATAATGATAGGTGGCTCTTCCCGTGGCTTGCTGGACTTATCCCCATGTACTTAGTATTTGAAAAATGCCAGCTCAGCCTTGAGGTTTGGGGTTTTTTTCTGACCATCTTCTTTTACTTTATGCTGGGAAAATTGTAGCTCTACAAATATAGAAGAGGTTTTGAGTTCATAATGAAATATGAACTTTAAGGAAGCCTGATGATCTGGTGTTTATTCCTGAATTACCAATAGATTTCTTGTGACCTTAACTTCATCACTTAGATACTTCATGATCTATTTCATCTTTTAAAAAAGATAGCATATGTCTGCAGAAAAGAAATCCAGAAAGGCTTTGGATTCCCTTGGATCCAGGGAAACAGCAGACCTATTTCAATTAACAAAATTAATTTTTAATCATCATTACCTTTGGTAAGGCAAGGTTCTGTAATATTAAGGTTAGTTACTACATCTTTGCTTTTTGTAAGGTTTTCTAGTTGTTCCTAGGATTTATGCTGCATCAGTCCCCTGGTATTATGCAGTCCTGGTATTAACTTTTGAATTCATTCACCAAACCAAGTTTGAAAGGAGAGCTGAAGTGTGAGAGGTATGAAAGTCATTTTGTGACATCGGTAGCAGGCAGAGCAGAGTGCCTGAACTAAGTGTCCTCATCAAGGGAAAAATCAAGTTATCCGACCTACCTGGCTTGTCAGTGAGCCAACACAAACTGGGAGAAGGGCAACACATGTCTTCTTCTTGCCCAAAAAACTAAAGGCTTTAGAAATGAGATTAAAGGGAACCCAGCAGAGTGAATTGCATGGAGAACTACACGGGCTAGTGCAAGGTCAAGTATCAGCAACACAGCACACACAGCTCAAGCTCATCTTCCTGGGTATAATGGGAAGCTGAAGGAGCATAATGTTGTTTTTGCTATCCCTACTTGTACAACACTTGCACACTGTAAATATTTGTAAGCCATCAGACCCAGCAGCACATGCTGTAACTACAAAAGCTAGGTTTGTTACAGCCACGGGAATTCTTCCCAGGGAAGCACAGAGAGGTGGGCGGAACAGGATCTCGGGAGCAGCTGAGCCACCACCACGCTGGGGCAGCTTCACAAACATCCAGACAAAGCAGGTGACTGTCAAATCCCTCCTGAAACAGCTCTCTAGCAAAGAGGAGCCTGCTCCCTCCCAGATACAGTGCTCAGAGCTAGGGAGCAGCCCCAAGTCCAAACTACAGCTTCTCCTACAAGTAGCACACAGCAATTACACAGCATCAACACTTCGCTCCTCTCAGCCATTTACATATTTGAGTATTGGTTTTAAAAGTATTTGTCCACCTCTTGTTGATCTGAACAAATTGCTTACTCTAAAGTTCTTCTAAATTCACAACTTTCATGTCTTAAGACCCCCGTTCTTGTCCTGTAATGAACACCTTCCCCCAACTATTTATTTTAAAATGTCCAAAACGGACAGAGAGAGATACAAAGGGAAGTACTACTACAAGTTACAGCAAAGCAATTATCTTTTGATCTCTTTCAGATGCTGTTAGCTCATTCAATTCTCAGTACACTACCAGCCCCATAATATTTGTCACCTAATATTACTTTTTCCCTGCCATATATGGGTGAACTTAAACAGTGCATATTTATCTCAAATTTTACTTGACTAATTTTGGTGATTTGCCCCAGTTTATCAAGGTCATTTTGAAACAGCATCAAATAGAGTGTATTGCTTAGAGATGGACTACAAAGCCAATTTTACTCCTCCACCCTCGAACCCCAAATTATTCCTACCTGGAATTCAGAAAACAAGTGGTTCTGCATATTTGTAACAACTTCAGATTAAGTCAAAACTAGCTGACTTCTGGAAAGCTCACAAGAGTTATATACACTTTTAATTAGACAAAAAACCTAGTGGAAGAAAAAAAATCATTAACACCTACATGGACAATATAGGCAAACTGCTATTTTTATTTTGTTTTCCATAAAAACTCCAAGACAGAGCACTGGAATGATTTGATCTGATGAAAGCACCATGTTAAACTACAGAAGCTGGAGTAACACCCTATATTATTCCTGTTATACAGGCAGGTGAAAAGATAAACCATCTAGCAAGATAAGAGACAGCTCTGAAATGCGAGGTAAAGGTAACTAATCTATCCCCTGCACTGCTTTCCTACAGACTCTTTTTTTTCTTTTATATGTCCATTTAAATTTTTTTTCTGCACTTTAAGAAGTGCTGGAGGGACGCAAACCAATATTCCCCAAAATGTGCCAAGTTCATAGCTGAGTGTGCCTGTGAGGTTCATCACTGTATTTCTGTATTTTTACCAAAAGAATCAAAAACACTTCAGTTGAATCCTTCCTCTCCCTCCACTCCTAAATCTTTAAGCAATAAAAATTAATGGCAAACCAGGAAGGAAAAAAAATACATGAGGAATCTCAAATTAGCCTTAATTAGGTGATTAAGGTCTTCCTTCAGAAGCTAGAAAAATCTGATCCTGATTTAATAACACAAGGTGATCTTCTCTATGCTCTGGCTTTCACACGCTCCACCTAAGCATCTACAACAACCACTGCCAGAGGCACCTGTTCCAGAACTGATTTTGTTCTACCCTTAGTAAAACCTCACCTTCTAAACCACTATATGCTACCAGAGAATACCATGGACTCTGCTAAATTATGTGTACAATCTGCCCCAGCTGAAATGCTCTGAGAATGCTTTTCCACCAGTCTCTTGAGGAAAAAAGAGATGAAGGAATACCTGGTTTGTAGCGATGGAAATGCAAATGAAAATCAACCTTCTCAATGCTCAGTTCCAATGAGGTTTCACCTTAAAACTGGGTGTGCCTGGTTTCACCTTAAAACTTGGCACAGAGGATGCTATGTGCCTCCAGAATTGGAAAATAACAAAGCAGTGATCTTTAGCTCTGCATTTTGAAACCAAGCACTTATATCTCACTTGCATGCAACCTCCTCCATGGGCCCAGCCTTTAACTGGCAAAAACAATGGGAACAGAAATGCCTGGCACTGCAGAAATCAGTAACAAGGGAAAGGCAAAAACAAACCACAGGAATCATTTCAACACCCCAATTATTTTCATGGTTCAAGAAGAAAAATTTTTTTTTAATAATTCAAACCTCAAATTTTACCTAATGACGTACATTCATTTCCATGATTTATACAATTATTGCATAAGATTTGTGGTCATTTACATCTTCCAGTTCAAGTGACATTAGGTAGCACAATTTTGTATTAAATTATAGTTACACTTTCAGTTGATTACACAAGTGTGAAACAAGAACAAGACAGACTATTCCCTTTAGAACACCTCCACATTTACCCAGATGTAAAGATGGCATAATGGAAACAGTTGTGATGTTTATGGTAATCCCACAGCAATTTGTGTTGCTTTGGTAGATTGTAGTGTAATGTTGTAAAGTAATGGCAAAAAAGAAAAAAAAAAAAATCAGCCACAAAACCCCAAAGAACCTTAAGAGGCCAGAAAAAATAATCAAACTGGTAAGCTGATAAGAACTGGACACTTCATTTTGGCAAGGCAAAGCTATTTCAAGTATTCAGAAAAGGAGAAAACAAAACTTTTTTTTTTTCAGTAGAAAAGTAAAATATGTGTGTTTAACCACGGTGTAATAAGTCCCAGTACATTGGTGGCAGTGATCATATATCCCACTAGAAGGAACAGAAACCATCCTGACATGAAGCCATACTGAACAGAACAAACTCAAAACTCAGAAAACTGTGTGCTGATGCCTTGATCAGCTTGCCATGATGAGGGCTTTAAGTGCAGGACTGAAAGTAAGCATGATGATGCCACTAAAACCAGTGCAAGTGAGTTACTGGGCAGCTTAGTCTGGAACAGAGACAAGAAACTGCATGCACACAAGGGCATGGCTTAAGAGGCAGGATTACAGAAGCAAGAAAAACTGCAGGAGTAGCTCACAACTCAGCTCACATTTGTCCCACACATATGAAATATACAACATATTTTGCTCTGCAGCACAAAGAAAATACAAGCAGAAAGGTAAAGAAACAGAAAAGGATCATTAAGTAATTTCCGAGCAGTAAGACAACAAGGCAAAATTATGGTTTTGACCTCAAAAAAAAACATCGGCACCATCACCCTGGATATTTTGCTCTCTTTCATGCAGAGAGAAATGGCAAATGACGAAAAAAAGATGAGGAAAGGTACAGAGGATGACTGCTTGGTACTTCTGAAAAAACCTTTTTTAACTAGAAAAAGAATCGAGGGACTTATATATAGAAGCCAATTACCTACCCCCAAGTCAATACAGAGATGACCACAATAATGTCTATTTTGGTGACAAGTGTCTCAAGGAGAAGGCAGCGCCCCAAAGGGCAATTTCATTTTTACATATAAAACCAGTATTTGTGTTTGATTCTATTCTTCATAGCAGTTTACTAGTTATGTGGCAAGAGATTCAAGCAAAAATCCCTTTACAGAGGAACACTAGGGGATAACAAAAAGCATGTGGACACAGCTTACGGCGAATCTTCCACTTTGGATTTGTTGAGAAACTTAGTGGTGCACAGCATGTGGTTATTAAGCCATAAAGGAATGTGATCCTGAAATACTGGTTGAGCGCCTTCAATTCCCACAGGCTCAAATTAAAATTTCAACAGTTAAGCACTTTGATTATCCCATTCAACCTTTTTTTTTTTCCTCTTCCCCCTCTGAGTGGGCAACTCCAGTGATCATGGTACAACATTCCAGCCAAAGCTGATTCCCCTTAGCTTATTCATGAAATACAACACAGTGTGGAACAGGACTTGGAAGAAAGTGAAAGGAAGAGGTTCAGTAAAGAGTAACATGAGAATACTGACTCTGAAAGAGAGCTTAGTTTTACCACACTGAAAACCATGAATGCAACTGCTCCAGTCCAGGTTCTAACAGCTCTCAGTGACCTAAATGGCACAACCAGCATGAACCCCCCATGGAAAGCAAAGAAAAACAGAGGATGTGCAAAGCAGGTAGTCCCTGTTACCAAGCTGGAATTGATTGTGCTCTGATGTGATTAACTCCCAAAAATTTGGTAAGATATGCTGGTGTCACATTACAATAAAAACAGTGTCTCAGCTCTCACTAGAAGAAGATTAAGGATTTTGTTCTGGTCCTGCCTAATCTGTTCATGAATTGCAGGGTGGAGCCCTTGCCACACTCGGCAGCAAAAAAAGGCAGTCCATTTTCCATTTTCTTGTGCTAAAAAAAGTAGCAGGCTCAGTGGTTATAAAGTTCACGTTTTAAAGTGCACTGTCATTTTAAAGAGACTTTCCCTATTAAAAAAGTAAATAAAACCTTCTGATATCAACACCCTATAAAAATAACAGCTGCAATACTCCTTCTGAAATTGCAACTCAAAATCAAGTTAGCAGGATTCAAATCTTTCAAAAAAAGATATGAACCCAAAATAAAAAACCTTTCTGCAGAGAATTCCCAAGCAAAAACTCACATAGTGTCCTACAAGCCCCTCTCCTAACAGCATCTCACAGAAAATCCATTCAGTTTCTTCCAGCTGACAACCTCAAGAAAACAGAGGTCTAAATAAATCAGTCCTTCCCACCAGTCACCTACATAAGTGCAGGTGTGGGTGCTGGTGCAGCTTTTCCATCAACTCCTCCTCTGTAGGTTCTTCCAAAACATCTCTACAAAGAAAAAGCATGAGTTGTTAGGGGCAGCAAAGGGAGCTTCCCAGCAATTGTTTTTGCAATGCTTATACTGAGATGTAACATGTACTTGTTTCAGGAATGAAACAAGGAATTAAAATTACAATAAGATGATTCTCCCTAAAGATGCATCTAGTTGCAAGTGATCCATCCTCTACAGATGTGTCATGGAAACCAGCAGCTGTTTTCCCACAAGAAGCAGGGAAGCAATTTCCTGCACACAGTACAATACAACTGAAGGTCAGTAGATTTGTTTTCCTGAAAAAAACTCCCAAATGAGAACATGCTCCCAACGCTACTATTGAGTATCCAACATGCACCACAAGTTCCACTAATGCACGATCATCAAGTATTAACTCACCACCCACAATTTCATAATAAGCCAAGAACATGCATCACTTGTTTTTTCCTCCCTCTGCAGTTGCTCCCCTCACCCCCAGCACCTCTTCTCCCATCCTACAATGAGCACAAAGCATATAAAGGTTAGGCTACCAAGTCAGTTTAAAGCAGGCCTAACTACAGCACTTGCTGGATTTCTCCAAACAAACAGGTTAAACAGTTTGCTTCAGAGGGAGGAAACAGAAGACATCTTGCAGCCAGCACACATTTCTTAAAACAGACAAAGAAAAAAAAAGTGACATTGATTATCAAATCCAGCCCAACTCACCTGAACATGAGTTCAACTGTCCTCTGGTATTCAATATCTGAAAGAGACTCTCGCTGGCAGCGACGGTCCCACTTGTGAATAAAGTTCTGAAATGTAAAACAGCAAAAGATAGAAAAGCTTCTTCTGATGGCACCAGAAAAGAGGTTAAATCTGGTCACTATGTTTGCAGATAAGATTTGGGAGGCAGGTGAGGTTTGATTTTACATGGTGAACACTGATTTATTTAGGCATCAGCTTATTTACTTGGTGCAGGTCATTACTGTGACCTACTCAGGCCTTTGTTCAGCAATGAAATAACTTTCTCATCACAAACTGAAAGAAGAGCAGAGCACAAGACAGCCCTGCTGCCTTCAGCTCCTAGCAAGGACTGCCTCCCCCAAGACAACTGTGTGAACTACCCTGACATGAATTCACCTGATATGAATTTCTTCCTCTTTAAAAGCCCAACAACATATAAATATACTGCTAGTCCAGGTTTTGCCATGTTCCCTTACCGATTTTGAATAACTCTGACAGATGAATACCTAGGGAGTATACACACAGCTCAGGCAAAAAAAAACCCAACAAAAACAAAAAACCAAACAAACAAAAAACAAAACACCCTGACAAACAACAATCAAAAAACCAAACAAACAAAACCAACCAAAAAAAAACCACCAACAACACAAAAATAGCAACATCCTGCTCTCCTGCAATGGAATGCCGCATCTTGGCTCTGACAACAACACTGGGCCACAGCCCTGCAAAAACAAGTAGGCAGAAGATGTCCTAGACTGAAAGTTTGCCCTTCTTCCTATTGTAGTAAATTTTTATCCTCAGTACACTCAGCAATTTCAAGAACATCTCCAACAAACTTTCATAGGGTTTGAGATAGGGTGAAGTGCCCTCTACAGGCTCTCATTTCCTTCCACTACCTATAAGAGAAGTCTACAATGGCGAACTTGGAGGAGACTGTTATGATTAGCATTCCCTTCTCCATCAGAAATTTGGATTTGCAGGAAAGTATGCCATGAGGAACTAGAAGAACCACACATTCTTCATGGCATTGCTCAGGCAACTGCACTCCCACAGTTTCTCTGAAAAACTCCAGAATATGATCTCTTGAAAATAACTGATCAGTTCCACTTTTCTAGAGTAGCACTGAGCAATGGTGGTAATTCAAACTGGGGTGGGAAGAAACACAGGAGAACCAAATAAAATAAAAATTTTAAATTTAAATTGCTCACTTCATTTGCTGATAAATTAAAATGCAAAAAAGCCATCAGCTTGAATAATTAATGCTGAATTTAAATGGCAACATAAAAGAGATGAGTAACTTTATAATACTTTAAATACTTCTCATTTTTCTAATAAGGAGAGTGTTACAATGAAATTGTACATACCCAATAAGACAACCAGTTTTGTGACAAAATTGCAAATAAAACATACAATTCTCCAGGGAAAAGAAAACAATTCCTCAGCTCCTTGGGCACAGGGCAGCAAGAAAAGTAAAGTAAGCACACACATAAACCCAACACAAAGTTGTCTGGCTTCTTTTCATTTCCTGCACAAATTAGAAGCCATTTTCAGGATCTCCCACCAAATAAACACACTTCCTTACCTCCAGAAGTAAAGCCACAAAGAGATTAACCCAGATGACAGAAGAGATCAACCACCAGGCCACAAAATAGATCTTTGCCCACCTGCAGATCAGATGAACAGACAATATATAAAGGAGGCAGTAAATAAGCTCAGCCTGAGCAGAGCACCATGAAATCATATTTTTTTCCTTGAACTATAATACTACTACTTTCTTAATGGAAAAGGGGGTCTGAATCAAAAAATTAAAAATAAAAAATGTTTGCTTTTCATTAAGTTAGCTAAACAGACTCACTCTCCTAAGTTAACCAGCCAAGGGTCACTGGAACAGCTCAACCCAGACACTATCCAGTTCATTCAAATATTCCCCATGAAGTCAGTAAATACAAATGAAAGGTATGTCCAAGGTTTCAAGTCTAGAAAAAATTGTTCACCCACATAGATAACACAGGAGCATTAGACTTATTTCCTATATATCAGAACTGGTTCAAAAAAAAGGTAAGCAGCACCCCTCTGAGCAGATGGTAGGAGCTGTGCTATGTGTACACTTCTTGTACAGGCACATTATAAGCTGGATTTATATGGGACTTCAGTATTACTACAGCTACTTACGGACTTGAATATCTTGAAAATGCATCCAAAAAGACTTGCCAGTTGTTCACCACCATCACATCCCAGAGGGTCACCACTGCTGCCTAAAGAACAGGAGCAGAACAGTGTTTAAGGGGCTGTATCACAGATCTAAGCCTCAGAAAATGAGGAGGAACGACAAGCAGAGAGTAGAAGAACAAGGGATTTCATCCATGATTACACTCACAGCAAAGTCATCAAAGTTGTTGGGCCAATATTCCAGCTGTTCATAGGTCCCACACTGCAGAGTGCCATTATCATGTGTGGTGTTGGCAGCACTGCAAGAGATTACAGGCTGATGTGAACACAGCTCCCTGTGAACTCTGCTTTAGAATTCTTCTGTGCCCCTTGGAGAAAGTTAGATTATCTCATACAGGCAGAAAACAATGGAAACAGTTCAAAAAATGTATTTCAGATAAAGCAGGGTTTAACTACAGATAAGCATTTCAATGCAGCAAAAAGAAACAGAAGGAGTAACAGATAATGAAGCTGCGTGATTTAACATTAAAAGTAGGGTGGCTGCGAGAATGAGAGCAAAAAAACCTGAACAATACCAACCACAAACAGCTCAGAGGTTAAAAGATGCAGATGCTTTGGAAAAACAGATTCATTCTGAGCAGTGATGTTTAGAATCTTACCTGGTATTTCCCAAGGGAACAACAGCACCTTTAAACAGCATTATTCCAGTTATAGCAAATGCATAGAAAACCACCTGGAAGGAACACAACCAACTATTAGCTTTGAATATTTCTGTCACAAAGTAAGAAAGCAAAATGCAATTAACACAGAATTTATATTAGTACCACAGTTGAGGTAACTGCATCAAGAACAGTGCCTGTAGCTTTTGAACTGAAAATACTTCGCAACTACTTGCTCTTAGTTTTTAATATTCTACCTTATTTTCAGTTATTAAAATGCATAGAATAATTTTATCATCTATTTTACTTCTCTGTGTCTCAGAATGCTGATATTTAACTACAAACATTGCAGAATAGCAACTTAAAAATCAAAGCTCAGTACCAGTATTTACAAAGAACAACCTAAATATCTGAGTTTTCTGCTAGAGTCAATGAAAATAAACTTTTAGTGAGTTTACCTGAAAGACAAAATGATGTCATTATTTTATATTCCATCAGCACTTCCCTAAAAATGCTAATTAGTCTAAAAATAAGGTTTTGAATAAGACAAAGGATTTGGGAACTCGTGTCTTCTAATTGTTAGAAATGCAAGCTTCTTTTTAAAGAGACACCTTTCAGTCTATAGCAGTTGCCTAGGTGATATTGCAATTTTTATCCTAAAAAGATTGTTCTAGAAATAACCTACAGTTTTGCTTTGCTTCTCTGAGAAGGAACCATTTATTCCAGGAAAGCTTGAAGCAAGCTGAGTCTTCAAACAAAAAGTCTGGTGTGGGGCTTTTTTGTTTGGTTGGTTTTGTTTTTTTTGGTATTTTGCTACAAAACAAACCCAAGAATGGGAAGTCTGGAGGGAACAGAAGAGAGATGACCTGGCCTACAAATTTTGAATGCCACTGGAATAAGCTGAAGCTGACATTTCATAGCCTGCCATTAGATGGGGTAACAGGCCTGGCACTAAAATTAATTTTATTCGTTGAAAAAATAAGTATTTAAATCACTTACTGCCTGAGAAATTAGCTAATCAGTTACATTATTTTATCTGCATGTGTGTTCCATGCTAACATTAGGAAAGATATTTTGCATCAGCTGGCAATGGAGTCAGATTTGACTACAACAGAAGCTCAGTGAGAACTTCCATGTAGCCTCAAGTAAAAGCAAATTAATTGATGGAAGAGGCAAACACTATGGCAGACTTGTCTCAGAAGTGTGAGTTGTGAGTGTGAGCACAACAAGGTTTTTACCACCTTAAATTTGCCCCAACCAATATCTTTAATTCAATGTGCAACATAAACCAATTTAAGGTCTATCCTCTACATATAAAAGGAGAAATTATTAGTGACAAAAATAGATATTCTAGTATTGTCATCTTATTGCAGGGGTTCCATAGTGTTGTCTCCTTAGCACAGAAGTTTCATACCTTCCTGGTGTTTCTTGTGGGCATCTCCTCAGAGCACTGACTCTTCCTTCTTCACAAAGCAGCCAACTGACTCCAGTGCCCCTCTCACCCAGCCACCCCACTCAAATCATCTTCTTCTCATTGGTTACAGCCGTGGCCTGGTAAAGTCAGGCCTGTTCCTGATCTTTGATAATTGGCCCCAGCTGCAACTCCTTAGGGGTAAGATTACTTTCTACACTATCTTTATTTTCTTATATTCTATCCCCCTACATTCTGGTTAAATTGCATGCTAGGTATATAGACTAGAACAACAAATCATTATCTTTAACCATTCAAATTAAGGTACCCTACAAAAACCCAAGAACAATAGCAGAACCAAACCTAGCCAGGCACTTCTTTGCCCTACCAGGAAGACACGGTTGCAAAACCAGAAACTCAAGAGTTGGGAGAATTTATGTAATGGACATCACACATTGTGATCCACCCTTTAATCATATTTGTTGAGTCTTTGTTCTACACAGACACACCTAAAACAGGATGGCAGAGGCTCTTAAAAAATCATGTCCAAACATGCCATCTCAAGACCCTCTCAGCCAAAAACAATTTTAAAGTTGTTTTGCTATTTAATTTAACATATGCAAACCATGTAAGGAAAACTGATCTACTTTTAGCATGCATTAATTTTTACTTTGAATCCACACTACCCAAGCTAAGGCAAACACTCAAAGGAAGCTTTAATTAATCTTTTAAAGATACTCCTCCTAAAGGAGGCACTGCCACTGTGTGCTGGCTATCACAAACCATTTTATTGTGGCTTTCCAAGACATGCCCTGGAGAAGAACTGGCTGGTTAAGGTGAAATGTTACTGCTCATGGTGATTGTACAAGAACCTTGTTAACTATGTTGGTGGCATATCCTTATTAAACTATAACAAAGGAAATTACAATCTTGCATCATGACTTACCACAAGGATTCCTGCAAAGGCTCTTAAGTTTTTCACCAGATCCAGCAGTGTAGTAACAACCAAAGCCATGAACTAAAACAGAGCAGAATTTTGAACCTATGACATTCATCACACTTCCAATCCATATAAAATTTTTACTACAAGGACAAAAAATCATGTCAAGAGAACTTGAGCTGGTTTTCTTTGGTGAGGAAACAGGCAAGAGTCAGTGATTTTGTGAGGGACTGTGCAAAAATCAGGACAGCTAGAGCTGAGCTATTCCACTCATGTGTTAGAACCTGAAAGACTCTAACAAAATTTATAGCTTGACCACCAAGGAAACCCAGGTTGTAGAGGGAAGAGCAATCACCTTCATGTTGGGGATAATCCGCAGGAACCTGAAGACAATTAACATGTTCACCAGACGCACCATATCCCACAGGGACAACAAGCCCATGAACTCAGGCCTCCTAGGAAGGGCAGAAAAAGGAACAAATCAGAGGAACAGCCCATGACAGAACAACACAGTTACATCTACTGGGTTACAGGTAAATACATTGATTTACTTAGCAGGAATCTCAGCTACACTAAACTAATAACTGATGAAGGAAGGTATCCCCTTTAGCCTGGGCTCTTAAATATGTACAGAGAGCTCTCTGAAGAGCATGTTTGTGCCTTGTGCTGGGGAGGAGGCACCAAAGAGGGTCCTTTCAGAAAACAAAGTGTATCAAAAAGACTGCTAGAGTGAGATACTTCAGGAACTTGCAAAAAGATGGGCATTAATCCTTCAGGGCATGCCTGGCTGAAGAAGGGCTTTGAAAGCAGCACTAGGTCAAAGGACTGTCTTGTCAACCTTCTTCCTTATGTGTTAACATTCCATAGGAGATGGGCATACACTTTAAAACCCAGCCCTGAATTTTGGCTTTTACATGAGCATGCTGAATGCTTCTTGGCTGGAAAGGAGGGCAGGTGGTGGGGATCTAAAGCTGCCAATGGCTTGGTAACACATACTAAGTCATGATTTGTACCTCCAATATATTCAACCCCAATAATGAATGAAATAATTTAAGATAACACTGCATAGAAGGCCTAGTCTAGATAGCAGCAATATCACTGTCCTGCCCTGAAGGTGGCAGTGGCTTGGTCTGTGGATGTGACAGCAGCACACATCAGGACTCAGAGGGAATCATCTGGATTGTAACCTGCTTGCAGTGACTGACACAAAGACGTAACAAGAATTACTGGTGCTCCAAGACAACAGAGCAAGCAATTGCTTACATTTAAGAATCAAAGGGCAGAATCAAACACAAATATAATGATAACATCAATAATTAACATATTTAGTTAATAGTCTGTAGCAATTACTCTTCTGGCAACTATCACTTCTAGGTGATAGGAACACAAGTAGTATTCAAATATAAACCCTTCTAAAACCATAAGGTCTGACTTGTCTAACCCTGTTCAGAGATTCTAGTGAAATTAAGAGAACTTCTTGATTATTGGAATGTTGGGGGACACAAGACAGATGATGGGCTTTGTACCTGGTTAATATAAGAGATTTGATAACAGGATGCCTTGGCAAAAGCAAATGGAACTTTGAAAATTAGACCTGGATTGCAAGAAGATTAAATCAAAGTGGTTTACCAGAAAAAGAAAATCCCATTAAACTCTGCAAACAAGAGATGCTGTTATATGCAGAAGTTTGTGTATGTGATTTTAACCTAATCATTGCAGTACACATTACTAGTCTCCCTGAAATAGTATATAAGTGTTTGTATCCCAGAATAAAATCAGATTCTGATCACCAAATCAGTCTCTCTGTCTCTCTCCATCCCTGACACCTGATGGCAACACAACAAATATACTGAAAAATCAGGGATACAACAAAAATCCTGAAAAATCAGGGAGTGTCAGTGTCTTAAGTGTGAGCTTGTGTGAAGACACAAAGTAACAGAATGTGTTATGAATCACTTGTGAAAATTCAGGAAACCTTCCAGAATTCCTTTGCCTTCCTCTCTTCTTGTGGAGACAGTTTTCAAATGTTAAGATGAAGCAATGATATTTATGTTTTTTACAACAAAAAAGAAATAAGGATAGTTATCCAAAAGCTGTTTGAACTTAAGAAAATCAAAAAACAACTGTTTGCTATTATAATATCAACAAATAGTGTTTAGTCCATGGGATTTTCTTACTACACTTTCTTACTGCATTTTACAGCCTTCAATCTACACACAAGGTTGAAGAGCTCTCATCAGCTGTTTGGGAGTTCATCTAACTGGATTTATGGACAAGCTGATACTGAAACATATTTGGTACCACATACACAACCTTATTCCCACTCCTGCACCCCTGGTAAGCACAGACCTGCCAAGATATTATTTTAAATCACATTACAATTAAAACAAATGCATCCTTCTCAGAAAAGTGATACACAACTCTAAAGCACTAGGAAAAAAGAAAGATTTTTTCACTTATCCATATTGCATGGCATCTAGTGACTACAAAGGCGCAAAATTCTACCAAATTTGGTAAATTGAAGACTGGGCTGATGATCACAGCATCATGACATGTATATATGACATGTGTGTGCTTCCCTGACCCACCACAGCCACTGAGAAAAGGGCAGCAGGTCACAGATGTTACTCACCAGCCAGGGTGAGGAAATCCATACACAGCAAAAGTTGCAATCTCCAAAATCTTCAGTTAGGAAAGAAAAACCAAAACAAAACAAAAGTCAAAACTTTACTTTATAAATCTGAGTTGCAGAAATTATGTAAGCTTCTTGACAAGAAACATTTTCAAGACCTTTAAGCAACTAATTGGACTCACTTTAAAGCTCTGAATTGTTGTATTTGCCTAGTTATTCTCCAAACAAACCAAATGTACATGGAGCATCCAACAGTGACTCACAAAAGGATATACAGTGAATACCATTAACCCTTAACTTGACCTCATCTGCCACAGGGGTGTCAGGCTTTGACCAAATAATTGTTATAATAGTCCGACAATTGTTTTTAAATTAAAAGAGAAAAGTGGTTTTAAACTATGGAACAGAATGCCTCATGCAATTATTCCAGGAGCTGAATTTTTCCAAATAAAATTTAAAAGTCTTCTTATCAGGAAAAGCACCTTTTCCATGGATTTAAATAAGCCTATCTTCAGAACACAGACATTAAGAGAACCATGCATTACCATGCAAACTTTCCAGCCACAGAAACCCTCAACACTGGCTCATGTTGTTCAGCTCAGCAGATCAGTGCTAAAAAAAAAAAAGCAATCCCACCAACTCTTGTAGTTCCCTAAACCTCCCGAGCCAACAAATCCAAGAATGTGTAAGCAAACACAACACTTACCAGCAAAATTACAGTTAGAAGTCCATCAAATCTATTGCTTGGGTAAGACACGTATCTTTTCAAGCCCATTGCTAAGATTTTTAGCAGCATTTCCAGCAGATAGTACAGGATGAAGAAGCAGTTGATAGCCTTCACCCCCCAAAGAAAAACAACCATTACAATTCCTGACATCTCAGGGAACAGCAATAACTGCATGGAATATTGTTGCATCTTACCCCCAGGAAGAAGTCATCTCTTTCAGATGGCTGCTTATCTGCATCCATCACCAAAACCACCTTGAACAAAATATATTTTATGAATCTGCTGCTTTACTGCTACAATAAACAGATTTTTAAGCACAAGAACAGTCTTTCATGTTTTGCATAGACCTTTTCAAGCAGCTTAAATTACATTTTTAATTGTAAGTATTCTCTCTTAACACTTTGCATGACTAAAGCATGCCAAAAACCCAACTGCTAGAAAAAGCAGTTATTTAATGAAAATTAAAGAACAAAAGCAGAAATTAAATTTTTAGCAGAGAAAAACCAAAAAACAATGACAAAAAGAAAAAGAAAGAAAACCACTGCCCCACAAGAAAAAAACCCCTTTACTTACACAAATAGAAATAATGTTTGCCAGGGCTACCACATTCCCCAAGTAGCCAAAGTAGGGATGGCCAAAGGCAAACTGCACTTTCTGCATAAAATGGGATTGGTACTCTGGACTAGGAGGGTGCTGAAAAGAACATAAAGGATTTGCTGAGTCACAAAGCATAAGCATTTTAAAAATAATACAATAGTTTTAAAAACACACCCCATCTCGGATTTAAAAAACCCCAGACAGTTTCAAAGCAAATCTTCAGGGCCACAGGCTAATTTTGACATTTCATCAGGAAGATGTTTTCCAGCTGTGGCTACTAACAGCAAGAGACCATTTTGATTATGGCACAGCACAAGGTAATGGCAAGGGAAGATAATCCAGCCTCTCTCCAATGCCCCAAGGAGATAAACTAAACACCAAGCTACTATTTGTATACATCCCTTCCCCATTTCCCAACATTTTATTCAGAAGTCTTAGATGCATGCAAACATAGAAGAGAACATTTCTTAACCCTGAAATAATTTAGTGTTTTGTTTTTTTCTTTCTCTCTCTCTCTCCAAGTGGAGAAAACTGCTTTCTGCCCATCTTCATCTGAACACTGAGAGAATCCACATTTTGTTCTTCATTCAGGGACTGGGGGAAAAGACTGAACCATTTTGCCTGAATAACTCACTTTCAAATGCTGACAGAATAAACAAAGATGTATTTTGTACATTTAGCACCACCTAACAATCCCAAACTAATGCTATAAAACCCCCAGAGCAATTTTGTCTGTGGCTATAAAAGCTGCTCACAAAAAGCTTAAAAATCAAAAACCTTGTGTTCACATGTTGCAAACTTTGTTTATACACTTTATACTAGAGTACTCTCACTTATTTTTGCACAAGGTCAGACTACTTCTGATGCTTTATAAATGATGATCGCATACATACTTGCTTAATGGCATCTTTGTCTAGTTCTTCAAAGAGCTTCTGGAACTGGGCAGCTGACAGCTGGTCACAGGAGCACATTTTGAGTGACTTCACATGAAAGAGAAAGATTCAGATCAACATCTGCAATAGGAACATCTGCAAAGTTTGCCAAAACCCCTCAGACTACCTTGGAAATCTAGGAATAAAGATGTAATTCAAGCCGTTTGAGTAAGGTTCAGTATTGCTCTGCTTTAACACAACACTCCAAGTGACTGGAGGACATGTCTGGCCTTTTCTGTTTTCCCTCTCTGGGATCACACGCTCTTTTGACTCACTAAAATTTTAGTACCATGTAGTAGTGCCACTATTCTGTTATAATCCAAGGAATGCTGCAACAGAGAGGAGATCTTTGGATTTGCTAGTCAGGATTGATAGTCACCAATGTAAAGGTTACGAAAATATTTAAAAATTTATTTAAATAATATTTTAAAATATTTAAAAATAAAGTTCTTACTCTCATGATGGCTTGCTTGCAGCGAGAATCCATCTCAGCTTTCTGCAGCACCTGTAGTAAGGACCCAACACTGACACAGGACCTATTTAAAAGAAAACAGAATGGGCTCTGCTACAGATAAGTTCATAGATGGCAAAATTACCTGTTCCAAATGTATTCCTACCTCTTTGTTTTGAAAAGCAAATGAAACTAGAAGTAGTAAAAAAAGAAACAGACCCCATAGAAGTCACGAAGAGTGTGTTATGAACGTCTAGTTGCAGAAAAAATAAATAAATTAGATGAGCAACAAACTGCCATTTTCGAGACTGCACCCTCAAGTAAATATATTAAAACAAAACAAAATTACCACAAAATCTACTTTTTTTTTTTCTTTTTTTCTCTAGATAATCTACTGTTCCAAGGTCCTTCACTTACTGTTGTGCACTAGCAGGAGTCTCTTTCAGGGAAGACAGCACCTCAAATGCAGCCCTGATTCCCAGCCGCCTCCTGAAGAGCGAGGACTGAACTGATTTCTGAGCAGTAAAAACACCACAGAGGAAACAATTTACTCACACTTCAGGCACTACTGTGTCCTATGGCCAAATAATACACTGATCCGCGGGCACACATCCCAGATTTGTGATTAGAGATCAGAACAGGAGACTGCCCTAGACGGCCCTAGGCCGCACTCCTTGCAAGAACTCCGTGTACAAGGAGGAAGGAAGCAAGTAAGCAAACAAGTCCCTGGAATTCAAGTAAGCATGCAGGTTATGGTTTATTTTCTATTCTGAAGTGCATAGGCATACGCCTCTTCCAGAGGCACTGGCAACAGCAAAGCTCAAGCATTCACAGAAATTCACACTAGCATGCAAAGAGAAGAGTTAGAGAGCTTGTCCCACTCCAGCTTCTTGCCTAAAAGCACAAATCCAGAGCTATGTTTTTTCATGGGTTTTTTAATTACAGGAATCACTTTCAAACTTAGTTACTTTATTAATAGTCAGATTATGTCATGCTGTCATGTAAGAAAGAAGAAAATTGAGAAAAATGGGATGAAACAGAAGAGGAGGAAAGGATTACCAAAAATCCTTTCTGCACATATTCTGTTTACTCACTCCTCTGCCACAAGAAGGTGGGGGCCATTCATTCTGACTAATATTGCCTTGGGCTTATTATCCAACAAACTTCACCTTCTCTCTGAAACTCTACTAGAAAAGCTACTGGGCCAGTCTGGGTAAGGCCTGGTCTAGAGGGAGGTGCCCCTGCCCATGAATGATCTCTAAGGTACCTTCCAATCCCTTAATATTCTAGGAACTGCGACAGCAGTTATATAAACAGCACAGCAGATTTCCTTCACACAGTTTAAGTTACTCAGCCACTTGTCCTTGGTCAGTCATACAACAGTTCCTTCCCCCCCCCCAAACAGTCAAAATTGGAGATCCACAGCATATTTGGAAATATGCAAGCAGGTTTTGCCACCAGAGGGGATCAAGCTGTAACAGCACATAAAGGGAAAAATATCTGCATCAAAGAGCATTTAGTACCTTAAAACTGTATCTGCAACCAGAATGGGAAGGCTCCTTTAATACCTTAATTCTTCAAAGGTCCAAAGTTATGGCTGAACATAGAAATTAGGAATGTTTTACTCACCAGAAGGTACCCTCGAAACTGGTTGTATATTATTGCTGTAAGCAAGTTCATCAAAAACAAGTTGCCTGTTGGAGAAAAAGAGGCAGTAAAATTTACTGAAAAATATCTGTTTCTCAAAGAAGTTTCAGCATATGCAGTAAATCAAAAGTAAAACTTAAAGAAGGTTATTTTTCTTGCGTTTGATTTCCAAAAGGTTTTTAATGTTTGAATATACTGTAAGATATATTCATGTTACCAAGAAACTCCAAACCATAAGCACCTTCCATGAAAATGATCTCACAGACACTTTGCAATAACTGCAAGAATCACAAAAGTGAGAAATTCATGATTAAACTTTCCTAGAAAAATAAAACAGTGTAGATGGTATGCACAAGTTGAAAGTGCATTAAAGACAAGAGGTAACTTACCTAACACAGTGAAGAGGATGAAGAAGATGGAATATGCTCGATTCTTAGAATACGCAGGTATCATCACTGAATCAAATTAAACAAAAATAGGAAATAATATTTTAATGCTTGAGATGCACAACAGAGACCTCTAAGAACTTTTGGTAATTGGTAAAAGCTCTCATATGGCTGGATTTTAGAGTGGCATATATAATTGCACCACAGAAAGGCAAAAATCAAGTTACTAAAGGCATGAAAAACCTTTACACAACCTTCCTGTGGCTGTACTAAGAACCAGCAGCTGAAAGAATGGTTACAGTATTCTGAACAGAGCAATCTTACTCTGTTGTTCTTCAAAAGGAGAGACAAGTGTTATTTCTGAAAGACTGCTCACCATCAGGATTATTTGCAGTAGTCAGCAGGACCAGCAGTGACGTCAGAGAATCCGGCAAATTCCGGAAATACACCACCCACTCCTTATCCTGCTGGTTATCCTGGGCAAAGATGTGTTCATTGTTAAGAAAAATACCAAGGAACCACTGTCTTAGCAAGGAAGGGGGAAAAAAGTTTACATTTTTTTAAACAATTAATATCAGTCAACAATCAATTTCTTACACACCTGATCAAATCTACCCTGTGGAAAAAGCAAAAGCCAGAAAGTTAATAATTACACATTACCTTAATAAAAATTAAGAGAATGTGTAAGAATACAGAGCAATCACATCACTTACTAATACTAATAAAAAAGCACAAGAGAAGGAAGCCCCACATGAAATTATGTCTAGTTAGCACCTCAGACCCAGGAAGAACAATCACGCCACAAACGGACAGTGTGGGACACAGAACCTTCATCAAAAACACACTGGGAGGCTGATCTCAGATCCTTGGATCCTCCACATACATTTTTTTTCTGAAGGTCAAAAGAGACAGATAAAAAAAAAAAGCGGAGTGCGAACAACACAAACATGAGTCAGGCACCACAGGACAAACAGCTCTGAATCTGCTGCAAAGACTGGAATACGTAACTCTAAAGGACATACACAAGAAAATGCAGAGTCATGAATTTAATTAATAAACCTACTTTAAGAATTTGCCTGCAGTATTTTGCCATGTTAGATAAAATTGGTTTGTATGGATGTCAGAGCAGCACACCAAAATAGGAAAGTCCACTCTCTAATTTGTTATTTTTTACCTCAATGTATACACAAGTGATTGGTTTAGGTATAAAGTTATAAATATACATCTGCTGGGAAAGCTCATAGCTGAAATTAGATGTGACAAACAGAGGTAATACAAAGGTCCAGAAGGCAACTAACAGTGGGAAAACAGACCTCTGCTTCTAATTCCAAAGATTCTGTAACATGGGAATTCAGAGAATTTGCTGATTGTGAGAAAGACTAGAAGCTGGCTTAAGTGCAAATTACAGCAGAAATGAAGGTGGAAAATTGAGATTAAGGATGGGACAAAATTAATGGGAGAAGTAGGCAAGAAATTGTTGTGTTTACAGTAACATATTTATGGAAGGCCTTAAAAAATAAGAATGAAAAAAACCCCTATATAATCTGAGTGTGACACACTAAGATACAGGAAGTCTAGAACAGAAGGAACATATCAAGACTACTGGAACACAAAAATAATTTTAACCACAAAATTTCAATTTTGCTTTTCAGAAGCAGGAAGAGAGAAACAAGAGGAAAACCCAAACGGATCAGAAACCCAAACTAGTACAGGCAAAAACCTACCAGGGCATGGCCTGGTAGAAATACCAGTACTGAAGAGTGAGAAAACACAGAAGAAACTAAAGTTAGCAAAAAGCTAGATAGGGAAGAGAAAAAAATAAATGAGTGATAATATAAATGAAAGAGTGACAAGAGCTTTGGAGACAGAGCAGCACAGAGGGTTTCAACAAAAGCAGAGAAAGTAACTCAAGGGATCAAACTGGGTAAATTTATGAGGAAATCTCCTGCATACACAATACCATGCACATGTTAAAGTTCTCCAAGTGGACTTCAAACTCATCTCAGTACATCTGACAACGTGACCTTTCTCAGGGAAAACGAGTTTCACTTGTTTGACTATAAAACTAGACAAGAAGCAGCTGTGCAAGTACAGGAAAAAGGCACCCAGATCTACCAGAGCAGGCAGAGAATTGATTACCTTTGTTCGAGCAAAGAGCAGCATGGCAAACATGGTGAAGAGAGACAGGTGAACAGCCAGTAGTAGAAGAACACTGTTGGAAAGCAAATATATCAAAGTATTAACAGTATCTTTGTCTTATTTTTAATATCCTCTTCTACAAATGCAAAATTATGACATATAAAGAAAACCAGGCATGTTTTTAAGAAGTTATATGGAGATAACAGGAGGGGATGTAAATAAAGTCACACTTATAAATAAATCAAACTTATGTGCCTCAGTTCTTCCCTTACAAAAGGGTTTAGAAAAGCAGAATCAAAACCTCCCACTTGACTAGCATTAAAAAACCTATGTCAAACACACAGTCAGGTCAAAATCTAGAGATCCTGTAGAGACTAATGGGAATCAAAAAGTTACCACAACCTTCACCCTCTGCGACCTGATCTCACTGAGCACTTAGCTACCCAATCCAGAAGGAAGCTGCTCAGATGCCCCAAACTGGAACTCCAAGGCTAACAACCCTCTACTGCCAGCCATCCTGTGAAAGGATGTTTTCTGTGCTATAACCCACCTGGCCATTTCAGGCAATGTGCTGTTGATACTTTTTAATGTTTTCTTCATCATAGAGGAATTCTGAAGGAGAAAGAAGGGGCGAAGGATTCTCCTTATTCTCACACTCTGCAAAAAACAAAGGATCAGACACTGAGTTCCTGCAAGACTGGCAGCTCAAATATTTTGAATGCAAGTTCGTCAGTAAGCACTGGACACACACATTGACTAAGCAAACAGTAGAACAGAAAAAGAACTGAACTCTGCCCTTCTGAGCTCACAAAAGATGAAAAAAGATTCCACACCTCATTAAAGTGCAGAGAAATTGCTTTAAAAACACACATTGACATTTCAATAGTTTCATCAGGCCACTAATTGGAAACAATCTAACTTCACCGCTCAGTAGACATAACAATCTGGCAAGAGATGGCATTTTTGTATTTTTTGCCAAGGTCCATCTCAAGAAAGGGATTAATAGAGAGCTGCTTTCCATAAAAACAAATATATATTCCAAAAATAAGTGCTTAACTTCAATTTTCAGACTGTTTTATAGCTAAAGGGCCTGGTAATTACTTAGCAATTTCTGTCTCTGACAAGACTCAAGCTGTCAGGGCTTTTTTCCCCCACAACACTGCAGCAAATTATCTTTTTGATTCTTGCAGTCAAGACATTTGCAAGCCTTCAAGTTATTCCTGTCACTTATTTGCTATGTCAAGCGTTTCAGCATCTTGCACTTTATGATCAGTCTTCTGTGGGCCACACTTAGCAGCAAAAAAAACCCATAGAAATTACTTTATTTCTATTCTCTTGTTCATCCATCCCAGCAGTTCAACTGCTCCTTCTGCCACCGCTTTGTGTTGGGAGACTCCTGTTCAAACTCCCTGTCCACTACCTCACCTCAAGATTTCACATTTTAAGATCATGTCTCTCTCATTCATTTCCCAGCATTTTTACCACATTAGTGTTCTCTTAACAAGGATTGCAAGTGCACAACAACTCATTTAATGTAAATCTGTGGCAGGCAAAACCAACTGGGAGAGTGCAGTATTGCATCAAGGAGGGCACTTCTACAACCATTTCCAAACTTGATGTTGCTCTCAAAACACAACTGAACACAGCACAGCTTCAGGTTAGAAAGCTGATGTTAAACTACCTAATTACCTTTTTAATTACCTTTTTCTTACACTTCACTACAGAGGCTTTGCCATTCACTCAAGTTAATAATTCTCCAATTGCATTTCAAAACTGGTGCTAGGCAATGAGTCTTCCCTGCACCCTTCAACTGCTGATAGACTAAAGCAATGACTGCTACTTAATTTTATCAACAAACACAAAACTTACATTAAGAATAAAATAGAATTCTTTACTAAGCTAAATTACACCAAACTTCTTCTGTGCTTCAGTGAATTATCCAGCTATGAAAGATCAAAGTAAAGCTGTTCTTACCTCTTTGCAGAAAAAACTCAGTGACACAATCCAATCAGCAAGGGAAACAATTAATGTCAGTATATAAGCCATTAGCCATTTATTTTTCCAAAATTCTTTCCATCCAATTAAGTAACTCTGGACAAGGGAAATAGAAGGAACAACCATAACTTACTTTAATAATAAAATCCAACACCCTAATAAGTCAGCACCAATTTTTTTCCAAGTGTCTGCAATTTTACATTAGTGCTCTTAAAAAGCTCTCCAAGATGCAAACAAAAATACATTGTTGAGGTATTTTTCTCCTACAAGAACTAAATAAAGGTCAGCAAAAGTTGCACAAAGGTCACGAGAAAGAAATTCTCTGAATGCAAGAAAATTCTCCACTTAATAAACATAAAAAAGGGATTTTTCAGAAATAACTATCCTAAGAAAGGTGAGTTTCTGACAACTTTTATTTTGTGTAAATGAACCAACATATATTTATTATATTTCCTGATTTTGTAACCTAATACAAGCAGCTAAGCCAAAACACTTGCACTCTGAGCAAAATTTATTTCATTTTATTCAATTAGGAAAATCAGGTTAAAAAGAAAGGGAATAAATGTCTTAATTAAGTAAATATTCACTTGCTAATTTCTCCTGAAATGATGCTCTAATAAAGCAAGGCAATTTTATCCTGCAAACTCAAGATTTAAAAAACAATTCTACCACACACCTACTCCTTCATTCAGTACCAGATGAAGGAGATGCTCACCTTGACAGACACATCAACCACGAACACCAGGAAGCAGAGCAGCTCCATGCTCTCCGTGAGGCCGCAGGGAGGATTCCAGGCAGGAAGGCGGTAGCGCACATCGGACGTGATGGTGAGTGAGGAAGGCTCTTCAATGAAAGCCAAAGCCAAGATTACAGTAATGGTTAAGCTCAAAATCCTGTTTGGACAGAGATTAAATCAAAAATAAAACCAACAAAACCATAAAAAAAGTATCAAAAAACACCACCCCAAAACAAACCACATAATCCAGCCACAAAATGAGTCAAAATAATAACAAAATACTTAAGAGTAAAGCAATTTTCTCTGAAGAAAATCAAGCTTTATGATACCATATTTCTATCAAATGGGTTAGACCACAAGGCAGCACTTGACTAGCATGTCGTTGCCTGCACTGGAGATGTAACGGCTGACCACCAAATAACATGAGGTGGTGTCCTTTTGAAGCTGACAGCGGCAAAAAATCTTGCTGGTAATCCAACATGTTTAGAAACATACACTTTGAAAACTCTTAAGGCACAGTGCTTTAAATCATGCTAATTACTCCACTCATGCAACAATGCTGTGGCTGTTTCCAAAGAGCTATCTCTGTCATCAAACTTCCATAAAATTTTCTGTTTTCCACTTCTATCATGCTCACATGTGGTCATAAGAACTTACTTGCTTCCTAGAGTAAGTTCTTATAAAGATAAAAACACAATTAACTAATTATCTAACAAATTAGAAAGAGGAAGAGTAGTTTTTCAGGAAGACTAACTCCTAAACAAAAAAGCAAAGAGAATAACCAAGTTCTTACCACTGGCAAGTCCTGGAATAGTACCATCGATAAAGCCACAGGGATTTGGAGTCCACACGGTGATTTATAGATCGGTACTGAAGGCAGGAAGCAAAAAGGATCATTCAAACATTACATTCAGTCTGGCTCAAAAACAAACCTCAAGTGACCAAAGCAAACCAAATTAGTACATGTTATTAATTACTAAAGTATCAGGTCACCCATGATCACAAAGATGCTCTACATGTGCGAAAAGGGGAAGATGATAAAGAATTTCTGCTATCTAAAGACCACAGAGCTGCTCAAATAAACTGTGTGCCGGTCATCTCAAGCAAGCACTGTCATCATTCCAAATAACAGCATTTGTAATAATTCAGTGACTGTCACAGACATCTTTTGTGAAAAATCCTTTCTTGGGATTTTTCTCCCTTCTGAGAAGCTGTGGCCTCAGCAACAAGATGTAAACAATGGTTATCTGCTGCTGTAGAATGCAACAGGTGGATCTGTGATTGGTCTCCTGTGGATGTTTGGATTAACTGACCACTCACGGCAGAGCTGGGTCTTGCTCTTTGCCAGGAGACAGATCTTTGTTATTCATTCTTTTCTATTCTTAGCTTAGCTAGCCTTCTGAGAACTTTTCCTTCTATTTCTTTTTAGTATAGTCATAATGTAATATATATCATAAAATAATAAATCAAGCCTTCTGAACATGGAATCAACATTCTCGCCTCTCTCTTCACCTGCAACCCTTGTGGCCACCGTCACAACTGACTATTCTATGTACTCACCAAAATGGTCCACCCACTTAATTCCCCTCTCCAACATTCATTCCACTCATGGCTCTTCTTTTGTCTTTCTCCTCCAACAGGCCATAAAATGCAAACAAATTAATTCTGAACAGAAGAGACCTCAACCAATGTCTTTGAATAAAATATGCTTCCAGATCAGGAAGTGCCTGTGATTCTTAAGGAATCCACAAAATTCGTCCCTCCTCTGTGACAGATCCTGGGCTGTTCTTACTCTGCCCCTGTTGAGCAGATGCTTCCAGAAAGGTGGCCACACCTTAAATACATCTGACCCCCAGAAATCTCCCAACCAAGCAGCAAGAGAGCTCAAGAAATGCCCTTCAGCATTCCCACTGCCTAGGAGAAAACAGGATCTAGGAACCTGCAGTAGTGGTCAGTAAAGGAGCGACAAAGAAGGAATCAAGACTTCAAAAGGTATCAAGTTCAGCTGAGGAGTTCCAGCTTCACACTTGAAGCCAGTCTTAAACTCTTGAGCTTTTAACAGCTCTTAAGATGTGCAAGTAGTCAGATGGAGAGGCAAATTACAGGGTTTGCTCAAATAGTTTCTCTTAGCAGTAGGTTAGTCACTAGCAAAACATCCACAATCAAACCAACCCAAACAAACAAACAAACAAAATAACACCATGAAAACCACTTCACAAACCAGCATGTCTTCTGAAACCCTGAAAGAGCTTACTTCATTGTGGGGAAAAATATATTTCTCCTCGGTAGAAGTTCACTGAGACTTGCATACCACAGGAATTTGGAATTCTGATTTTGCTTTGTGAATTGAGATGGTGGTTTACAAACATTGCCTGAACACAGAAGAACTTAAAAACTGGCAGAGTGTGTGACAAACACCCAGCAAGGGAAGCATAAAAGCTAACAAAAAAATTGTTACTTACTTGTATTGCATCTTCAATAAATACTATGGCTTGGTTTATATAAAGGTCATTATCAGCTCCAGCACCTATGAAGTAAAAAAGAAATAAGAATCACTTGCTGTATTTTGGATAAAACTGCTTATCAGTTAAGAGAAGGTGCACAATCACAGTTCTCATGACCAAGGGCACTGTACACACACACAAAAAAAGAGAGTTCCAGCCACATCTGCTCTGTCAGCAGCACTGTGCATTACATTAAATATGTAATAATAATATCAAACACATCAAGCACCTTTCTGTGTTTTGTTAAAAGGTTCTCTTTTAGGTTTAAGTAGCCAGATTACACTGGTGGTTAAGTACCACAAAACTACACAGAGACAAGTCCTAACAGACAAAATAATGGAAATTCAAATTGTTCTTTGACAGAGTATACAGTCAAGCAAAGCCAGGAAAATCAGGCACTATCACTATGGCAATTTTTATTTTTGTTTAATAAAGATACTGTGGTATTTGTTCTTCCAAAACCAGCAGGAATCTCCAGTCATATGAGAACTAAATTAAGTGCTTTTTAAATTTGTTCTGAGAGTTACTATTACCATACCAAACAGATCAGAGCTCAAGACACAGCAAGGGGTGAAAGAACACAATTTGAAATAAAATACCACTAAATTAGTTACTATGACACTTTTAAAAACCCATAATTAAGAAGTCTATGTGAAAATAGACACATAAAAAATAAAGGGCAGCCACTTGTGTTTAGTTGAAGTAAGACCTTTCGGGAACTTAGCTGGCAATTAAGCAAAAAAGAGAAATAAAGGTTGTTAAGGTCAAAATAAGGAAGGGGAAAAAAAAAGAGATATATAAAAAGAGATAAGAAACTGAGGGGGATTCCAGATATGAAAAACATATGCTAGTGTAACTTTCCCACAGAGGGGAAGAGTCCCAAGGAGCACTTCGCACCATCTCCACCCAGGAGACAGCAATGACAACCCGGGATACACGAAGGAGTCGATCCCAGCAGTAACACAATGCCCTCCCACACACACCAAGCAATGCCAGAAACACCATTCATGAGAGCCACAGACAGTTTTATGTTCCACATGATTCAGCAGCATCAATTTCCTACAAAGACTGCAAACGGTTTTCAAATGTCATCCTTTATCTGAGCATCAGCAACAACAGTTTTGTATTGATCCTGATATGAACCATGGCACGAGAAAGATTTGAGCATAAACAGGAGACAAGCCAGGCTCAGGCAGTAAAGACATTATTTTTTTTTATGACATCTCACACTAGTGAGATAAAACCAAAAGTTGCTTAAAGGAACCATTAGCTAAAAGGATTGCAAGGACAGAAAAAGCTTTAGGTACTTGAAGCACACCGCAAGCCACTAGTGTTGATGCCAAGGATTTTGGAAGGGCAGAATCTAAGTGGCTGCTTACAGTATAAAAATAAAACAGGGAAATTAGCCAAAAATGTTTACTATAGCAATTTCTCCATACATTCTACCATGGATATCCAAATTATTCTGCAACTCTTAGTCACAGCAAGTGACACTTAGTCACAAGTGATGATTAAAGCGTTAGTGGCTCGCTTTGGGCACACAGAATCCATCCCAGACCCTGAACTCAGCGCTAGCGTCTCGGTTTGGGCACGCAGAATCCATCCCAGACCGCGCTGCACTTCTGGAACTGCACAAAAGAGCAATCAAGTGTGAAGGTTCCCTTAGGTGATGCAACATCCTGAAAAAAGAGAACCTGAGGTCTCCAAATGATTCCATCCTGGGAGAATTGAGATGTCACACCTAGAACAGCCACTGGGTTCGAGAAAACCTTGTCAGCAACTTAGAGGAAAACCCTAAAATCACATAAGCAACTAAAGAAGCCTGGGGCTGCAGCAGCAGCGCACGTCTCGCACCTGAACCCAGCGCTGACGGCTCCCTCAGAGCCGTCCCCGCCGGAGCTGCCGGGAGCAGCCCGGGCAGGGCGGCCGAGCCCCGCAGTACCGGGGGAGGCTTCCTGGGCTTCCTGGCGCTCCCAGGAGCGCCCCAGCTCTGCGGGAAAGACAAGAGCTCCGCCTGCTCCAGCGCCCCGGGCACTTACCGTCCTCGGCGGCCGAGCGGGCACCGCCGCGCTCCCGCCACAGCCCGCGGCCCGCCCGCCAGCGCCGCGGGGGCAGCAGCGGCTCCGCCTCAGCACCGGCCTCCATCGGCACCACCGACCGCGCCGCCGCCACCGCACCAGAGCCAGCTTGCGATGGGGCAGGACGGGGCGGGAGGGGAGGGGAGCGGGCCTCGGCCCGCCCCGGGCGGCTCCGCCCGCCGCATGTGACCGGCTGCGAGGGAGAGCGGGAGCCGCGGCCCGCAGGGCTCCTCCCGCCGGGCCCGGCGCTGCTCCGGCGTTCGCCCCCTGCGCGCCGTTTCCCGCCCGTCCCTGGGGTACTGGAGCAGGCGGGGTGTGGGGGGGAAAGTGTCGCGTTTTCACATCCCACACGTCAATTATGGGCTTAAAAAAATACATCCCCGATAAGGTGTTGCACATTTTTGCCTCAGGCTGGTTGCAGGCTCCTGGCTGGGTGCCTCAGGGCAGCTGAGGGGCCGCTTCCCGCATAAATCACAGCCCTAAAAAACCGTCCACATCCCTGGTTGCACAAAGTACTTAATTTGTATTTAATCACCTTGGCATTCCATGAGCAGCCGTGAATGTCACTCATGTTGCTTTCACTGTTAAAGATGCTTCACTTTTGCTACTCGCCCGCTTTTCTCACGCTCCCATTCACACGCTCTTCCCCTGGTCAATTTCATAAAGCTGCAATTTCAAAAGAAGCGTCAGGCCAATTTGCCAGCGCTTTTCTGCTGCATACTGGGATCTGTGCCAGCATAATGATGAACACGAGAGCGTATCAATCCCTCATTTTAGTATTCTAGCCTGGCGAGTAAAAGTAGACCCATCCTTTGCTCTTTAATTGAAAGCTACATTTAGTTTATCGAACTGAGTGCTCTTTACTTCAGTGAATATTTTACACATTTACTAGTCAAGACTGTTATAAGGTGACTCTTAGTTGTAAGAACTAGTTGAATTGCAAATAAAATCATGGACCAGGGAGCAATGTTCACTGTGGACAATGGTGTGTGATAGGCCAGCTCTCTTTCTGGTGGTAGCTGGTGGTATGTAGGGAAATCAACAAGCTCATAGTCAAATTCAGCCAAATGACAAAAAATTGATTGGTCTCTAAGGGCCACCTTTATTTAACTCTGAGAAGAACACGTATAATTTGATATATGTTTGATAAAGAGCAATGGGGTAGCCTTTGCTTTCACCTGCACCACTGTTTAGTCAAAAAATAAGTTTAACACTGACTTCCAAATAAGTCAGGGTAAGACTCAGCTGAAGATAAAAACAAAAACTCTTTGATGTTATCTTTATATTGTTGTGCAATGGATTGACCTGGGGTGCTCCATCACTCCCTTCCTCAGTTGGACATGGAGAGAAAATATGAATTAAGGGCAGGGAGAGGTCACTCACTGAATATCATCATAGGCAAAACAGAATTTTCATAGCAAAAGTATTTTAATTTATTACCAATCATAACAAAACAGGATAATGAGAAATAAAGCTAATCCTAAAGACAACCCAGCTCTCCCTCCTTCCTGGGCTTAAACTTATTCCTGATTTTCTACCCCTCTCCCTCACTGGTGTAGCGAGGTAGAGTATGGGGTTATGGTCAGTTCTCATTGCTTCTGCCACTGCTTCCTCCTCAGGGCAATGAGTCCTTCCCCTCCTTCAGCCTGGGGTTTCCCTCCCATAGAGAACAGTCCTCCACAAACTTTTCCAATGCGAGTCCTTCCCACCGGCTGCAGTTCTTCAGGAACAGCCTGTTGTGGGTTTGCTGCAGTGCCACAAGTCCTGCCAGGACCCTGCTCCAGCATGGGCTTCCCACAGGTTCACACGCTCCTTTGGGCATCCCCCTGCTCTGGTGTGGGCTCTTCAATGGGCTGCAGGTGGATCTGTGCATCCCTGTGCCCTCTCTGCATGGGCTGCAGGTGGGTCTGTGCATCCCTGTGCCCTCCATGGGCTGCAGGATCACAGCTGCCTCACCAGGGGCTGCAGGGGAATCTCAGCTCCAGCTCCTCCTTCTGCCCTGACCTGGGTGTCTGCAACGCTGTTCCCCTCACATCTTCTCACCCTGCTCTTCCCTGGCTGCAATTACTTCTGCACAACACCTTTTTTCCTTCTTAAATTCTGTTTTCAGAGGCATTACTCCCATCACTGGTTGGCTTGGCCTTGGTCCATCCTGGAGCCAGCTGGGATTAGCTCTGCCTCTGCTGCAGGAAGCTTGCAGGAGCTTCTCAAAGAAGCCACTTCTGTAACCCCCCCTGCCACTCAAACCTGGCCACACAAACCAAATACAACTAGTCTCCAGTAAAAAGTGAACATCATCAGCTAGATGTTAGAATTATTTCCCATTCTCAGTAGGCAACAATGCACTGATAACATTGGAACTAAGTGTTGATAACACTCAAACTAGAGGCAGCAGTGAAAATTTCTGGATAGTAAAAGGCAAATAGGAGTGACCTGTACAGCATTAGCAGGTAAGAAATAAAATGCAATTTGTACATGTGTTGTAAATGCAATTGCTAAAAAAGAAAAGTGTCTGAAATAGATTGGGTAACAATGCTAACTGTAACAACACAGGAGACATATGTAAATATTGTGGTTTTGTGCTCTTATTTTTTATTTGAATGAAAGCAAATGTTTCCTCTTTCCTCTTCTGTGATTGTCCAGAAAGAGAAACCAGTAACTTCCAAAGGAAACAAAGAAATAAGAAGTCTTCAAATACACAACAAATTTTTGAACTTCTCTTCAGAATTCATCCACTCCCTATAGCTGGAATTGGAAGTGTCCAACTAACTGAAGGAAGGCAAATCACAGCTGGGGTTTTCCATTCTTCCTGCAGCATCTTTAACTCCAAGTGAATCAACTCCTGAGTTGTGGAAAACAAATGTGGAAAATGTGCCCTTTTTAGCAGACATTTTATGCTAGCACAATATAAGACTATTTTAACAGAAGTCTCACTGGGCCTGAGCTCTCCTGTTGCTGCAGTTAAGAACACTGTTTGCCCAGAACTGCAGAAATGCATTTCTTGTTTTCCCTATGAGAAGTGCACCTTTCAAATCAAAGTTTTAAAAAAAAATGGGAACAGCTAAACATTAAATGAAAAGGCAGAAAAGGGCCTCAGACAAAGGAACAAATCCATCCTTTTTTTTTGCTCCACGGCACTGAACAAATTTAAAAGATCAGTTTGAAGACATGAAGTTAAAAATGGATGTGGGTAACACTCTAATTGAGCTCAGAGGACACTGGTTTTATACTTCATTCTGCAATATTCAAAGGAAACAAGAAGTTAAACTCTAAATTTGACCCCACTAACATGAAGATTATCCATCTGCTTCAAGACAGACATGCCTCCAACAACTTACAGAGTTTGACTTTGTGGCCACTCAAAACACTGGACCAGTCTACAAAGCCAGTGCCAGGTAAATAACAAAACGTGTAGAATAAGAACTGAGTCAATTAGCATGACAAAATTACAAGTTTATTGCAAAGTAAGGTGAGTTCTTAAATTAAAGGCAATTAACTCAAGAAGTTGAAGGAGATCCTTAATGATCCCTTAGCCAAACTACAGTTTAAGTATATTGGGAGTAAAACAGGGAGTCAATTAAAAGAATTGATTACAGCAGTCAGCTCAAGAACTGTTAAGCAGGTTATCCCTGCTCATTATCACAATATAATCCAGTTTTGAACATTCTGTTTGGCAAATTAATTACCACAGTTAAACAAGACAGGAAGTCAGTCCACATCTTCAACTACAGAAATTCCTTCCTTTTTTTCTAGCTTGGATACCTGCATGTAAAAAAGAAACCAATTCAGTAGCAAAAATAAGCTGCTTCTTCCATCAACATCTCCTACTGGTTGTAAAAGAGACACACAAAGATCAGGTTTTTATGAAGCGAATAAATCTTTTGGTTTGACCAAATGCAGCTAATCTTGTGGTGTAACGCTGGAAAAAGCAGAGGATGGCCTGCAGGTATCTCATCCTTGCAGGCAGATTTGCCAGCTTTCTTCTGGCAAATCTGAAGGAGCTGCATCACAGTTCCTTCAAATTGTGGCAGCTATTAAAATCCCAGTGAATATTTTGGCACCTGGAAGTGCATCATTTTTGCTCTGACCACAAATCCTTTAGTTCAGACACAGCTCCAAGGCAGAAGCTACAGAGTTCCTAGGGTTGTTCTAAACCCCCTCAGCCAGGTAGAGCAGAATGACACGAAGATTCCAAGAGCAAATCTCGTAATTCCCAGCAAATTATCTTAAATTATGATCTTAAATTCCTTTTACTCCTATTCCTTCTACAGCAAATGCAAAGGGCATTTTGCACTACAAATGAGTGGATAACTAAACTGGCTTGACTACATCCAAAGCAGAAAAGTACTTTCTACAAATCCAACAGATTTCTCTATCATTAGCACTCCAACTTGTTTCCATTCACAAATGAGCTTGAGCTGTAACATGACTCTCCTACAGGAAAACCTGGCATTACCTAACTAAAGGTGGGTTTTATGTCAAGTTTATGCCATATTTTCACCGTCCTGTTACTACGCTAGAAAAATTTTAAGTGCAGATTGAGTCCCAGGAGCAGAATCATCAGTGGCACACTGTCCTAGAGAGTGATTCTCTTCAGAATTACAATTGTGCTGAACGCCTTCAGTAAGAAGAAACTCTTCCTATATTCCTTTTCTTGAATAGGGCAGATTTGACTCAAACCACTGCAAGTTATCAAGTTATCATTTTCCAATCTTGCAAAGAGCTGTAGGAGCTATTAGTTCAGGTTACTCTAATCTACACAATAAAATCTTCCCTAAACTTGACTCCTGGTTCCCAGGAATAAGTTGCAATGACCACTACCCTTACAGAGCACAACTGCTATTACATACAAATCTAGTTAGAGAATGTAAGAATATCTGCACCATTAAAAGATCTTAATCACATTTATTGTAAGCATAAAATAATTACATTTTGGTCCAGACCCTACAAAAACATTTTCCCAGACTCCCACTGAGACCAAAATAACTTTTGTCCTGGACTTCAGTGGGAAAAAGTCCAATGTGATGTAAAAATCCCCCACTACAATTAAGTACAGCACATGGTAGCATTTATCCCAGGTTTCAAGGTAGTAAAATACTATTACAACATGTCTGGCATTTCACAGATGAAGGAATTAGTATTTTATTACATGTATAAACATATTCTAAAAAGCAACTGGGGCGTAAAATCTCTGCCAGAAAAACTTCAAGGTGCTAAAATTCTTCACCCCAGCATTTGTGCCACAAAAGAGACATTAAAAATAAGTTTGAAGGGGTGGCTAAAAACTATAAAAAGTAAAGCATGGTTAAAATAATTGCCTGGGCCCCTCCACATCTCAGTGCTCAAACTGAGCATGGTACCATTACTGCTGCTGTGTTTGAGCAAACATGAATTTGTGGGTCAGCTAACTTGAGATTCAAAAAAGGAATTGTTGCAGAAGCAGCTGGGAGAAGCACTCACAGTGAATTGCTGCCTCTTACACTTGCTCTCCTCACACTGACGTGGGTCAAATCTTAATTCTGCAATTAAGCAGATCCCTTCAGACAGGTCCTAAACTGAAACCAAAACACAAAAGCTTGTTTCTCCCATTAGTACAGGACTTCATGAGTCTGGGTATACCTATTACTTTCAGTCCTCAGTACACGTGTTCTTTTATTTTTTCTTGTTCTTGTTTTCATAGCAGTATGACAAAAAAGAACCTAAACAGCCTACACTGAAATCAGGGGATTTCACCTCACAGTTATGTGAAAAGAACAATCAGTTATTTCTGTAATAACTGCTATCCTATGTGCTAGTTGTCTTTTCCTGAGATTCACTGAAACTGGGCTTGACCCACTTTGAATAATTTAAATGCAAAATCATTCCAGAAGCAGAAGGCATTTACCTGCTTGTCAGAAGGCATTTACCTGTTTGTCTATACACCTGAACTGCCAGGACCATGAGATGTTGTAGAGGAAAGGCCTCAGGTCGAAGCGGTTGTCCTCTGGACTGTAGTTTTCAGCGTGGTAGGAAGGAGTGAGGGTGGTCATTTTGTGCCTGTTGACTGAATACATCCTGAAGAAATGCTTAACCTTGGATGCCACCTGGTGTACAAAGAATGTAGCTTTTAACCAGATGAAGTTTCTTAGTATTTTAATTTAAAAACTGAGAGGAGCACAGTGTTTTGGAGACTGTTTTCTACTTTTACACGGTCTAGATATTCTTTCAAAACAAGAGACATTTTTTGTCTCAGAACACATAACCAAAGGCTTCAAGAGTAGTTGGTCATCTGTATTTTAGAGAACAATTTTCCCCAAGGTATAATTCTGAAGTAATTATTTTCAAATTACTCAATTAACAAATGTTTTAGCAATTTGCAGCATGAGACAACAAGCTCCATTTAAGAGATCCAGTCCAGCTTTTCCAGCATACTCTGCTGTACCTGCAGAATAATCTCTAAACACAAAATAATGAAACTATTACTTTCAGTTAAAAGGAACCTGACCTTTCTCCAAACATGCTCTATTTTGGCAAAAGCATTAAACTACTTGATTTTTTTTTTCTCTTTGGTTTTGTTATTACCTCTCTTGGAGTAAAAATTTCCTTCCATATATCAAGTAGCTTACAGAACATACTGTATGGTCCAGCCTTTCCAATTTTCCTTAATTTCCCATAGATTGAGAGCTCTGCATATGTCATCCCCATATCTGCCTGAAAACGCACACAGAAAGTCAAAGAAAATCTTAACTATGCAAATTTTAATGAATACTTTCATGGAGCAATTAAAATAATCCAGTTAAATCAAAGAAACACCAAAATGATATTGTCAATACCAAAAAGACATAGTAATACTATGAGCAGAAATAGAAACAACACTGGTATTTCTCTGAATTGGGAGATTGGAGGCCACAGAGGCCATTTTATCAGTCCTCTCCTTTTCAAAGTGATAGCAAAGAAAAGGATGTGGGGAGAAGAGTGCTTTGCCACCAGTCATTTTCATAGCAGTAAGGCCCTGACTTTCTAGTAATATTAAACAAAAACATAAAATAAATTGCATTTTACAACACCCATTCTTTTAAGTGCCGAGAAACCTAAAATAATTTAAAAATGTTAATTTGCTGTTTTGGAAATTATTGTCAACACAGATAGGGTTCTAAGTGTACAAAAATCTAAAATAATTCAAAAATATTAATTTGCTGTTTTGGAAACTATTGTCAACACAGATAGGGCAGGTGTGGGGAACTAATGCCTTGTTGGCAGCTTTAAGACTGGTTATAACCCACCTGTCAGTAAGCATAGTTACATACAGGAATAAACAAGAGCTACAGGACAAACCTCAGATTTTGGGGTAAGGCTTAAAGCATTTTAATGGCACTGCTCACTATTACCTTGTTACCATAATATTTTCTGAAAAATCCCTTTGCCAGGATTTTTCTCTTGAGAAGCTGAGAAGCCTCAGAAAAGAAATGTCAACAATAATTATCTGATTGCTTGGAATGTGGTCTTGAAGTTGCTTACCAACACGTGCATCTTTGATTGGTTCCATGTGAATTGTTTTTAATTAATGACCAATCCCAGCCAGCTGTGTCAGACTCACCAAGTCTGTCATGGGGTTTTATCATCATTCTTTTCCAGCCCTCTGTTTGTATCCTTTCTCTATATTTAATATAGTTTTAGTATATAATTTTTTGAATACAATATCATAATATAATAAATCAGCCTTCTGAGAACATGGGGCCAAATTCTCATCTCTCACCTCACCCTGCAGACCCAACAACACCACATTACCTCATCAGTTTGAGCCACTTGTCCATCCACCAGGGGCTCCAACTCTGCAGTGGGTGGAGCTGACATTATACTGAAAGGGAGAGGGAAAAGGAAAAACATGGATTCCATGCAGTCTTATCAGTGTTGGTTTGTAAAAACAACACTTCATCCCAAAAAATGAAGCACCTGGCTCAGACAGTTCCTCCAGTGGAATGAACAAACACAGTCACTGAATCATTGCTCACCTCCTGAGGGCTGTGAGCTGGAAGTTTTCAATGCAGTACTGAATGAAGCTCTTCAAATCAGTCTTGCTGATGCCACCAATGGGGTTGATATCAGCACTGGAGCAGTCGTACTTGGTCAAGTAACCACGGAGACTGAGCAAAACAGGAAATTTTATACAGCAACAGTTAATAATAATGTAACTGCAGCATAATATATAACCCTTGACACTATAGAGAATTTATATGTAGCATAAAGAAAGGGAGAAACAAACTGCAGATTAGTAACATATTTACACCTAAAGGGCAACATGTTTAACTGCAGCAGGGCTATCCTAAAGCCATGAAATTTCCAGATGATACTTTAACAATCATAAAGCACTGCAAAACTATCCATGTTGAGGCAATATGTTCAAAACAATTAAAATACTGTGATGACTAATTAAAACAATCTCAGATCTCAAAACACCCACACAACCAGCACACAGTACTCCCACAGCTTTAGAGGTTACCACTCCCACAATCTTACAGCGATTGCTTTAATCTTCAGATACCAGCTCTACTTAACAGTACTCCAGATTTTAAGGTCTGCTTTTTCAGCTAAAAGTTCACATCTTCATTCCTAATACAGTAATTGAAAATTCAACAAATTGGGAAGTTAGCCTAGTGAATGCACAGGTAAGCTCTACTGAAAACAGGATTTTATGGGAAATGCTATAGCAATACTTTGGCTAAACCTCTGAAAAATACACAATTTCCCATTCAAGCTGATTTACCTATTTTCATTAATTTCACTGTTACCAGTGCATTCTTAGGTTGTTACCTCTTCTGAGCATAATCTACAGAGGTATTTGTTAGAGTTGCAGGAAATGACAGTGACCTGTTACACGTGGGTTTGGATTCCCAATTTTCACCAACCTTTCATCCACATTGGCTGTTCCCAGCACCAGCAGTCCCCCTGGCATCCCACGAGCCCACAGTGTCAGCTGAGCAAACAGGTAGGCAAGGACCATTCTTATTCTAGCCTGCAGAGAAAAATGAAAAGGAAAGCAAAATTTACATAGCAGAGTGATTTCTCCCCTAATCAATTGTCTAAACAAGGTCATGAAGAATAAAATTTGGGCAGGGTAAGCATTTTTTGTCACTATAGGACATGAAAGAACACAAGCGCACACTGCTGCTCTCAAGGTGAAGAAAAAAGGAAGATTATTTTCTGACTTTAACATTTATAGTTTTCTAAAAGTGACAGTGGATTGGAGGGTGACAGTGTCACCTCTCCAATGACACTGGACAAACTAACAGTCTATCACATTTCTCTTATAAAAGAATGCAAAACAATGAGTTATTCACAGAAAATGTGTGAGAAAGTTAGTTACAAGAATGTAAATATCATAAAGATTAGAAAATCTTAAAGAATTAGGGTGACCAAGCATGACTGCAAGAAGGATAGTCTTGTGGAGAAATTGCTGAACACAGTCAGGAAATCCAGGTTCAGTACCTGCTACTGCCACAGACTGAGGAAGTTTCTCCTGGCCAGCTGCAAATTGGGGAGTAATTGCCATTTGCTACCTCTGATAGCACTAACAAGGGTCCATGATGGATGAAGCATGCAGATAAACCATATCCTTTTATAGAGTAAATAAATCTCTCTAGTCTAATAGACAACATTTCTAAAAAGTTTACATTGCTTTTGTCCCCATTCTGAAACTCAGCTTTTTCTAAGGATGGCAGCAATGCCAAACCAACCTAGGATCCAGCTCCAGCAGAACTGTTGGTAACGTTAAGCAAATATCCACACTCCTCTGTGACCTAAACCTCTCCTGTTGCCAAAAAGCTGACAAAGAATTCAATGTTTGCTTCCAGAGCAAACAGTTGGATTTCTCCAGTAACAGAGAAAGATCAAGTCCTCAAATTAACAAAAACTATCAAACAGGATAACTAACACTCGGGAACTAAAGCAGAGTTGTTGGTTAGTTTAGAAAATAAAAAAAAAATCAACCCAAAGCCCACAGAACCAAAAGAGTGTGATGTGATTCAGCCTAGAGGACACACACCTGCACATTCTGGAGTGCCAGGCTCTCTCTGCTGCTCCCTCCATAGACAAAAAACTTGGGAGTTCGACCTGTCACCACACTGAAGATCCTCACAACAACTTTCACAGCTGCATCGATGTTCAGGCTGATGTGGTAGCTGAGAAGAATTCAAGCACAAGTGACTCAGCCAGCACAATCTGACTAGATAAAATAGGAAAAAACCCACCAAAAATCCACCCATCAAATGAGGTTTTAAGGTGCTAAAATCTCAGATCTGGTAGGAAGAATCTTGGGAAAGAATAACACTTCTCAGAGTCTGTTTCCAAAATTGCATGTCCTTCGCCAAATGCTTCTAAGTTGGCATCATTTTAACACTTTAGTAATAACATCTGTAGCATTCCTACTTAAACCACCTCCTATTCCTCTCTTATTTTTTTCTCCTTTTTGAGTTTGAACATTTTAGATGTAAGTCTTTGCCAGAATGTGATGGTTTTTTCCCACCACTTCTGAGCTTGTACCTGCCTATTTGCTCAGCCAGCAGCTTGGCCCTGTTGCAGGTATCCTGGGAGGAGTTCTCACTAGCCATGTAGCACGTGGTGAGGACACGCTTACAGAACTCCCGAGGATCCTCAGGGATGTAGGTCCCATCATTCACAATCCTGCGTGTATCAGCCAGCACATCTGCATCTGAGGACAGAGCAGAAGAAAGAGAACCGGAGTGGAAATTATTGTGCTCCTGCCTTTGCAAAATGCGCAAATATCTTGTACGCCCCTTGTATTCCAATCAAGCTTTACAGTGCCCATGACAAATAAGACTACTACATATATCTTCCCAGAAAAATTTCATCTATCAAATAAAAGAATTGCTGATTTTTCTTCTGATTTTGAGCACAGAAGTGTTAAATCCTTTAGATCTACTGAAGAATTTTCATAGAAAACACGATCCAGTATGCACAAAGACTTAGCTAAAAGCATGAAGTCTGCTTAAAGCCAGAACTTAAAGAACTTAAACCATTCCTAACCATGCTTTGTAGTGCTGCTTTTAACAGAAGGGGAAAATTCTCAGAATAAACTGAAGACTACATCAGCCAAACTAGTCTGAGTTCCACATCCAGTTCTTAAACCCAAACCAGAAACTATTATGCCAATTCAGAGAATCTGAATTTGGACACACATTTTTACTGGATTTTCTGAAGAGATACAAAGGACCCCATTAGAACGACAAAAAAAGAGTCTGCAATTAATAAGCTCTTGCAGCTACAGCACCCAGCTAATATTAACTTATCCATAACCATTAATAAACACAGCTGGCCAGACACACAGATTTACTTACTGCCATTCTTGACTGCCAGGCAAACCTGGTGGCACATGGAATAAACTATGCAAGCTGTAGCAGAGCTGTCAATTCCACCACTCAGAGGTAGGAGAAATCCTGCCTTCAAAACAGAGCAAGGAAGAGGTTCCACATAACAAAATAAGGAAAAAAATATGTACTGTACCACTCACAAACACACTCCTGTAGAAGAATGACAGGCATTTTCAAGACTTCATATTGTTCAAGGCTTATGTATTATTGAGGAAAAACAGAACAAACCACCCAGAGGAAATCCTCTAAACTCTCATCAACTGGGTAATCAAATAAGCAGTCAGTGTAAAACCCTTTGCCTTGAAAAAATTCCAGTTGTATTTACCGTCTAGTAAGACAGAAATGCTAATAAAAAAGGATAATATTTTTCATATATACTTTACTATTGCACTGAATGACAACTTCATGTCACTTTGCTGCACTCAGAAAAGCACAATTCCTAAGGGAAAGGTGCACAGAGCATACTGAAATCACACTTGGAATACAATTTTTAAGTGTGACTGAGCTACCAGTGAAAAACTCAAACTTGCACCTTGGACTAACATCAGTTTGGGTTACCAGCAGCACAGGAAAACAATTTGGATTGTGCCTGTGGCACAAAAGAAGTTGTGTATTGCAAGGGAAAAACAAACCCAGTTGTTCTTACCTGTTTGCTGCGCCTTAAGTAGTCCCAGAGCCAACATGCAGGTCCAAGGCTGAAATTACAGAACATGATTATTCTAAGAAGGTTAGGGAATAACACCTAAGCAAGTCAACATATTTACTGTGGTCTTCCAATGAGAGATTTCCTTTACTTATGTCTGAACAACATCTTATCTCTTTCTTTGAGTTTTGGGGTTTTTTTTAAACCAAAATAATTTTCAAGCAACAGATTCAGCATTTGATTACCTGATCTCCTCCTCAGGACTGTGGTGTCTCCACTGGATTGGCATACAAGTAGGAACAGCTAAATCATCGGGACACGACAGAGCAAAGTTCACTTTTACTCTGGGATAAGGATTCACTTTACTTGCCTAAGCAATAGTACAGAAGAATTCAGAAGACACCAATTTTAACATAGTTTAAAAAAAACCAGCTCTCTAAGATACTGTGAAAATCAAGACATGCAAATACTTCTTACATCCAATACCCATTCAAACTTGGCACAGTTTGCAAACACAAAGAGTTCTTACCGCCAAGTTACGAGATGAAATCTCTGCTCTGTAACTTCGAACATCCTCCAGGTCCAGAGTGGCAACCAGCACCTCCTGTGGAAAGGCTTTTAACATTAGATCACTCTACACAAACAGATAAACAATGTTTGGCAAAAGAAGTGTCATCAAGAAATGCCACAGCATCAGCTGTGGCAAAGGAAAAGGCAAGAAACGTTACTGGGGAAAGAGATGGAGCTTGCACATAATGTGAGAAAAGCTAGATGACAAATCTACTACTTTCTGAAATCAAAGTGAAACCTTGTGCCCACAAGACTGGGTCATAATTAGAACATTGCAGCCTTTGCCCTTTCTTCCTTAAATAAGGCAATCTCAATTAACAGAGTTTCTCCTCCTCATGGTGATTGCATACAAAAATGTTTTCATGAAGTTCTTCCACTGTGAGAGTTCTTCCTTCATCACAAAAGCAGGAGAGCTACTGTAGGTAATCAGATGTAGTTGAATAGCATAATTAAAATACACCCTTCTTAGTCTAGAGATATGGACCTAGATCTGGAATGTTTGGAAGTGTTGAGCATAAATGTCCCAGCAGCTATGGGGTGAATACATTACCACATCATCCAGAGAGAACTGGGATCCTTGTGCAACTGTTTCTCCATTTATGGAAATCATTGCACAGCCATCATAATACAGACGATCACCATCACAGCCTTTCTGGTTTGCTAAAATATATATTCCACCATTCTGCCAGAGAAACAAACATGCAGGGAAGAGGAAACAAAAAAGCTGTTCAGAATGTAGCACCTGACAGGATGTTTAAAATCAAAATGTTGTTTCTCTGCTCCTGCTCTCCTTACAAATTTCCTCTCCCTTTACATTGTGAATGATTTATGGCTGGGATTCTCTCTTGACAGGAGTCTCTTAGTAGCAAGAGTCATTCTCTCAACCCAAACAGAGAGAGCTGCACTTCTAAATTAAAATTCTGAGTTCAAACTGAGGTTGGGAAAAGCAGGAAGGCGATGACAGAAGCTGTGTTTGGATATCAGAGGAGAGAGCAGATACTGTTAAATATAAGCAAAGCATGCTAAACTACAATGACAAAGCAGCTTTTTCACAGTGCAATGTACACTCGTTGCTTTATTTTTGCGCCTATCACTGTTAGATAGGATTACAGACCAAATAATAAGTATCTTCTCATCATTTTTCAAACACCCAGAACTTTCCAATAGAAAAGCACACACCTTGGCTGTGGCAGAATTCACCAAATCCACCCGGGCATGAGCCTTCCGCAGCACGTGGTGACTCCCAGAAGAGTTGGTGAAAATTTCCACTCCATCAAGTCCCATCTCAATGTGAGGGCTGTCAAAGCAAAAGGCACAAAAATAAATCACTACTGTGCTGTGAAAACTGCAAATGTCATTAAAAATCACTGACAAACAGAAACATTTATGTTACTGTCAGTTTTCTGCATGTCTTAGCTCAAACAAGGATAGGGCTTTCAAAAATATCTGTTTTCTTGCATTGCCCAGCTCCTCTGTCAAAGACCAGCAGTGCCTGCAGAGGTCAGGAGGGCTTTTGCTCACTCTGTTCTAAACAAAATGCCTTCTACTCTATAGAAGGCCAGATCTCAAAGAAAGAGAGAATAATCTTGGTCTGAAAGGGTAACATGGATATACACTGCAAAGTCAGTTGTCCCATTTTCCTTGTCTTTTAGTAAATGCAAAAACAGAACTACAAGGAGAAGATTTTTGCTGCTTTTTTTCTTTTTCCAATGTCATAAGAAAGAAATACTAAAAAACAAAAATCCCATCTTCAACACACCACATCTGCAGTTACAAGGAAATCAATGCAACTGGGAGATTTGGAAAAGTATCAGGAATGTGAGCACAAGAGTTACCTGTCATTTATTTCCTTAGGTCACTCTTTTCATTCTGCTTATTTTTGGTATTTCTTCCCTACCTTCTTGTTTCAAGTTTATTTAGTTTAACAACCAACATTTCTTTGCCATCCTGCACCTAGCCTAATGAGGTCTTTCCCATGATGTATGTATTGCTCCTAATTGTATTTTATCTTACTGGCACTTTCTGAAAGATAAATTACACAGAAGAATAATAAGCAGATCTCTACAAACATTTGATTCAGGCAGCTACAGGGTATGTTTTAGATTACTTTTTATTTCCTCTTCTCCTTTACCTGTTTGGTGCCCAGAGTTCTTCACATATTTCTGTTCCTAGGCAGGTATCTTTGGTTGCTAGCACTGCATCCCCAAAAGGAACAGTTTCCTGAGGAAAAACAAGAACATTCTTACACACATGCAGTAGAATAAGCTGTTCAATTCAAAAACTTGAACTACAAATCTTAAGAAAACATAAATTTGAGTGCTTACTTATGTGAAATTAGTGACACAATATCAATCACATTATACCTTCTTTAATTTTATACCAAGTTGGATTAAAAAAAAAAAATTAAAAAAATCTGAAATGCAAATTTCTGGACTGATTGAAATTTCATGATTTTATTTCAGTAGTATACAGATGCAGAGCTTTGCTTAAGGACAGGTATTAAACAATCTACAAAACAGAGACTGTCTGTTGCTAGAAATCACACTCATGCTTTAGTGGGAACTAGCATAAATTTTAGATCCTTCTGAGCAAATAAGGTTTAAATTATTTTTAATTTAATTTTTTTAACCTAAAAACACATACTCAATTCTAGTCTCAAGCACAGATAAACTCAGTACCAAAATTGTGCAAAATATGGCAATCAAGGTTCTGTATGTACAAATAACTGAGGCAGATTTAAAATTTACTTGCTTTGCTGCAACACACTAACATAAATAATGTTAAATTATGCTGTCATTTAATGCAACTTAGAACCATCACTGAAATATATGAATCTAAATCATGACTGGCAGCAGAATTTTGGAGACTACAGTTGTTAATTGCTGAATCTGGAAGATGCAAAATTAAAAAAAAAAAACAACAGCTTACCTGTCCAGTCACTTCCTGAATTATCCTGGGCAGAAAATATTCCTCCACATGTCTAAATCAAGTTAAGAGATTGTGAATACATCATTACATAAATCACAGCATAAAAACTGGTTCTCATCTCACCTTCTAACATTGGTTAAAGAAACTCTATTGAAGTTGCACAGGGCTGTGTGTGTTTAAAAAATGAAAAAAAAAACCAACTTCATATTTTCTGTGGAATTAATCAGAAATGCTAACATTTCAAGATAGCAACATCTGTGCTTCAGAAAGGCAATGTAAGGAATGCCCCATCCTGGCCAGAAAGCAGAGCTAACAAAGAACACACCATGCAAGGCAAATGCCAGGTGCAAGTTTCTCTTTTTGCAGGGTTACTACACAAGCAGTGCAGAACCAGCTGGGGCTCAGAGGAGGATCAGAAGTGCTTTGCTGAGACCCTGGAGCGGGAAACATTCCCTGACTACAAGAGGAGTGCACAGCATCAGAGATGAGTGCCAGGTGTGTTCTGCAGCATCATAAGGTAGGCAGCTTTCATTCACTGCAGAAGTTCTGACAGAGCTCATCCATTTCAGTGTTTGCCAGCTCAGGACTGGGATGCAGCACTCAGGAGACAAACAGAGCCCCTCCAGTCCTGAGCTGGCTGTCCTTAGAAAGCACACACCAGGAAAATGACACTCTACACTGGCTGTAGGATAAAGCAGCTCCACTTTTTTTCCCCTCCAGCTCAGCAACTCAGAGTTTGACTGCTCAATAAGCTTCCTAACCAAGCTGCAACCATGTGGCTTGGCTGACTCTGTCCTGCTGCTCTCCCTGTAGCAGCCAGTGAGTATTTGCTGTAGATATTTCAACCCTGCTGCTGTGGCTGCAAACAGCAAGCTGTGTTTTTTAACACAATTCCTAGAGTTGCCAGAATACCTTGCTTTGCTCCATGGGGTGAACCATCTAAGTTCCCTGTAGTTTCCTGAATTTGCCAGTGATATTTTTGGTCTGATCAGAAGAATCTTCCTTAAATAAAACAAAACAGAAAAACTGGGTTAACACAGGATGTACAGCCAAACAAGCCTATATATGAACACTGATTAAGAACAACTTCTTTTCTTCTTTTATAATGTAACATTTTTAAAGTTTCTTGCAGACTCAAGGGGTTTTTCTGAACTTTTCCAGAAAGCAGTGGGAATTCAGTTTCCACAAATCAGAAAAGAAAAAATAGATCATGAGAAACCTTAGTTGTCTCTCAGAATTTAGCAAATATGAAGATAAACCCATCCCTCTAAGTAGCACTGAAGAATCTTGCTTGAAGGCCAAACTGGTGCGTGAAAAGATAATGTGTTACCTCACAAAACATATCAAGAACTACTCACTTATTTAAAAAGATCACTCGACAATTATAGCGAACATTTCTGTGCATAACAGGCCTGTGAAAATAAGAACCAAAATCAGCAATGACTACACTCATTAAATGAAATTATAAAAAGCTACAGAATCTACTTTACTGCAAAAACTATTCAGAAGACCTCACTGGAGGGAATCAAACAAAACAAAATGTGACGTTTTAGCTTCTAATTTTTTAGTTAAAGTAGTAGCTAGAAAAAATCTGAGTTACTGACTGTGGTGTCAATCTCAGATATATCAACTACTACCTGAGCCTTAGGAACATGAGCAGCACACCAGAAGATTCCCCATGGCTGGGCCAGGTTATTTAATCAAATGTGACCTCCCGTGACACTGCCAACCCAGTTCAAAATCAAACCAGCTTTACACAATTATATCAATACTAACACATTAATTTTAAAGATATAATTTATCACCCTTCCTTGTGTGTCAGCACAAGGCTTATAATGGCTTCAGTGAGTTTCACATATACTTATGTTGTCTGTCAGTGAAAACAGCCCCCACATTCCCACAAGACAATTTATAAAACCCTTTGAGTCACACCTCACACAAAGTCTGACCTGTGACAATAAGTACGAGACATTAAGATTTCCAATATATTACTGTAATTATCCAATATATAACTGTAATATATAACTGCAATTATCCTATTTCTCTCTTGAAGGGATTAGCCACCAGCAATCTTTGGAAGGATTATCTTTTAGAAAGTGTCTGCATGTTGCAATCCTGGTCATGGTAGTTAAAAGGGGAAAAGCAGTGCAGTTCCTAAGATATGTTTGAGAGTTTGGTGCAGAGCCCTCGCTATCCAGAGCATGGCACAAGCAGCACTCCCTAAGGACTTATACCTTTATCACAGGTTTACAACAACAAAATAAACTTACATTCCCACATCACAGATAATATCTTGAGTAGCTGGAGACTCCAAGAGCTTTTCCAGAACTTGAAACGAATGCAAGAGTGTGTCAGACTCATAAAAGTGGTCTGAGCAGCCATACCCACTGTGTATAGAAACAAGGAGAAACCAAAAATTCAGCAAGATGAGCACCAGAGCCAAAGAACCAACACTACTTCAGACAGGGAGCATTTCACCCACATACGTAATTTATATAGAAAATGAACAAACAGTGCTGTCAACACCATCTCTATTTACAGCATTTAAAACTCTGCAGCGTTCTATATCACCCCATGATATTCCTTCCAGGACAGCAGGCAGAAATCAAAGCACTACAGCTTCCCTGCAGGAAAACTCACTGAAATAGGTTAAAAATTGTCGCTTCCAGTCAGGTTTCCAAGACAAGAGACCCAGTCCTGTGCTCACCACTACAGTGATTTTCTTTGCCCCTTTGACGGCCGCACGCTCCAAGCACGGCTCTGGGCACTGCAGCGCCTCGGGGCCAATGCTCTTCCCGACTGTTCTTGCACAGTTCACTGGAATCGCACCAAAGCAGAGCCAGCAAAGCGCCCTTACCAGATTTCGAGCTCTGGCCCAAGCCGGTACCGGGCTCCTTTGCTCTTGGCGATGTCGATACCTGGAAAAGTGTTGGGAGTGCAGTGCGTGAAAGAGACAAGGGCTGCGCTGCGCCGCCCGCGGTGGGAGGGAGGGAGGGAGGGAGGAAATGAGGGAGGGAAGAGGCTCCTAATGGCCGGGGGCAGCCAGCCAGCCATCTCGACACTCACTTCTGAAAATCCTCTCCAGGTTGCCCTCAAAGTCTAGAGCCCACTGGTTCAGGGCGCAGGTGGCCACGGTCACCGCCCGGCCCATAACGGCCCCGACGCCTTCCGCGCTGCTTCCGGGGCGGAGCCGGGCTGGGGCTGCCGGTCCCTGCTCCGGTCCGTCCTCCCGGCCACTCCTCCCGGTCCGTCCTCCCGGTTCCTCCTCCGGCCACTCCTCCCGGTCCCTTCTCCCGATTCCTGCTGCGGCACCCGCAGCAGCCCCTGCACCGTCAGTGCTCCAAGCACGGGCTCCATGCAGAGCCGCTGCCCACCCGCGCTGTGGCGCCTCCGACGCCGGGCGCTGCTGCACGCCGTTCCGCACTTTCCGCAGTTTTATCTCCCCAGAGCCCTGGATAACGAGAATGCAGCCGTAGCCCGTTTCTTTACCCTGCAGCTTCTTTTAAGAAGTGTCCCTCAAACCGAGTTCAGAGTTCGGGTGCTGAAGGTGACTGGAACAGGGTGTTGTGCTCATTTCAGCATCATCCCAGCAGCTCTCAGGGTGCCTTCAAAAGCCAATCTCCTCTCTTATGTCCCTCATGACATATTTTGCTGCTGTGAGCCGCCTTACACGTGGGCGGCCTTCTTTCTGTACTAGAATCAGAATTATTTAGGTTGGAAAAGACCTGTAAGATCACTGAGTCCAACCACTAATCCAGCACTGCCGAGCACACCACTAAAGCTTGGGACTAAAGCATGTCCCCAACCACCACATACACACACGGCTTTTACCTCCAGCAATGGTGACTCCACCACCACCCTGGGCAGTCTGTTCCAATGCCTGCCAACACTTTCCATGAAGAAACTTTTTAATCTGTGATCTAAACAGGCCTTAGCACAACTTGAGGCCATTTCCTCTTCACTTGTTGCTTGTCAATTGGGAGAAGAGGGTACAGGCTACAGCCTCTCTTCAGGGAGTTGTAGAATGAAAGGTCCCTTCCTTGAGCCTCCTTTTCTCCAGGCTGAGACTGCATCCCCCCTTCCCCCCCAGGTCCATTCCCTTCTCTGGACACACTCCAGCAGCTCAATGTCTTGAATTACGGTGCCCAAAATTGACCCCACAATTCAAGGTGGGGCCTCAGCAGTGCCCAGAACACAGGGATGGTCACTGCCCTGGTCCTGCTGGCCACACTACTGCTGACAATGACAGGATGCCATTGTCCTTCTTGGCCACCTGGGCTCGTGTTCAGCAGCTCTCGGCCACCATCCCCAGGTCTTTTTCTGCGGGACCATTGGAAATCGCACAGAGCGGTCAGTGCAATGTGGAGAACTTAGTAACTCCTCAAGGCGGCTCAGTCTGGCTTAGGGGATCCATGCTGTGACCCAAGTGCAGATGTAAGCTATTTCCCTGGACACCATTCTCCCTTTATCGGCGAGCCGGGGTTTATCCGGTGCGCCGGGGTTTATCGGCGCGCTGGGGTTTATTCGGTGCGCTGGGGTTTATACGCGCTGGCTCCCGGCGGAGCGCAGGTCCCTGGGCAGGGGGCGGGACCCGCGACCCTCGCGCCCCTCGGCCCATGGGACGAGCGCGCGCCACCAATGGGGAGCCGCTGCATGGGCGGGCCGCGCCGGGGATTGGCTGAGGCCTTGGGGCGGGGGCGGGGCCCGGAGGGGCCGATAGCGCCTGAAGGGGCCGCAGGTGGGACAGAGGCGGAGCCGGGGTGGTCGTGGGGAGCGGAGTGAAAGTGGTGCCCGATCAGTTGTCCCTGATCAGTGATCTCCTGTCAGTGATCCTCGGTGAGAGAGCGGCTCCGGCCCCGCAGGTGAGTGCGTTCCTTCCTTACCATGTCTGGGATCCGGCCTGGAAGGGAGCAGCCGTGTGGGCAAAGGGAAGCGGCGAGCCTCACATCGCTTCTGAAAAGAACCTACGGGGGGAGGACTGAAGGAAATGGCCTAAAGGCGAGGTAGTGGAGATTGGGGTTTGATGCGAGAGAGTTTTTTTGTGGTCAGTCGTGGGAACAGGTTGCCCAGGGGAAGGTGGATGCAGAAGGTAGGGCCGGGCTCAGTCCATAGATAATGGAGTAATTGGGTAATGGATTAATGGAATAATTATCCATCAGATAGTGGATCGGGTTTGCCATGATGTGACATGTACAGCTGGGACGTCAGTCCATAGTGCCAGTTATAGGATGATGATCTTTAGCATAACAAGTGTTTGATCAGAATGAAAGCAAGCTACAGTGCATGTTCCGCAGAGATAGCTGAGTGGTGCCAAGTAAATAATTCTCTATTCCCACTGATTTTTTTACTTAGATGGGATTATGTCTTGTTTTCTATGGTGTAAATGACATATATGGAGCAAGGACTCTGTATCTAATTGACAGGGTCCCTTACCAATAATGTTACAACAGTAACAATTTCTCAAATTTAAGAAGGCAGTTAAGTTACAAAGGTTTAGGACAATGTGGTGCACATTTTTTTCTCCTTTTACATCTACATGTAAGTAGTAAGTGATTTATTATCTGTGCATCTTAAAAGAAATTTCCAGTTAGTGAGAAGTTTAATGGATTACTTTGATATCAGTGTTTTGATTAGGTTTTGCTGAATGTAAGTTCATAGGGAATTAATTGGTGAAAGTTTTTTGCTTCCTGTCCTCCACCCCTAAATTTTGTGTGGTCTGCAGTCTATGTAATAGATTTTAGTAACATTTATTTGTGATTCTCTTGTAGAGGTATAGGAATTATTGAGAACCAGCTGGAGTAATGGGATTCATATTTTCTTTCCTACAGGACATCATGGCTGCCCATCAGGAGAAAAAACTTGCTGAAGAAAGAAAACACCGAAACATGCAAAATGATACTAAAACATCTCAAGGCCAGTGGGGGAGAGCATGGTGAGAGAGGCCGATGACCCCAAGTAGTCCTTGTATTTCCAATTGCTTCATTCTTACTCTTAGAGATGCTGTATTCCTTTTAAACTTCCCTCTGTTAGTAACAGCTTTTTGTGTTGCTCTGCTCCAGAAAGCTCATGGGTACTTTGCTGTAGCAACAGGTGCTGAAGAAAAGTTCTTCAGGTTTTTTAAGGCAGAGAGTTTTCCAGACGGTTTGGGTTAAAACACACTCCTTGCAAAAAAGAAAAGCAAGTCATAAAAATTGGTCAAGTTTCTGATTCTTTCAAGGAAATAAATATTTCCTGAGGTTTGGAAAACAGGCATTCTGGTATCTGTGGCTTTCCCTGCTGACAAGTCCTGCTGCAGCAAGATTTATGACTCATGTCCCAGCTGTCAAAGAGTTGGGCAGGTATTATTAGGGCATTGTACTGCAGCTGGGAGCAGCAGCAGCGGCACAGGAAATCCAGCGTATGGCTGTCCAAGGTCTGTCTTTTCCAAGTTTCCAAGCTTTGCATAATGTTCTTGGGATTCCACTATCACTTCCAACTGAATACTCCACCAGTTAGAGCCATGATTGCCATCAAAAAACGTGAAGTGTGTAGTAAAAGTCTGGTTTTGGGGGGGGAGTTTTTGTCTAATCTCTTGCTCTGATCAACTGTCATAGTTTTAGAGCAGTTTGTGGCAAAGTATGTTCCTTGCTGAGCTTTTTATGGCTGTTTGACCCCCAGACATGTCTGTGCCTTGAGCACACATTTCCAGTTTTCATCCAGTTAAGTCTAGAAGGTGCACTGAAAAAATTGTCTGATGTAATTCATCTGTCTGAAACCTGGGGAGACAAAATGCTCTGTTTTGGATTACAGGGAGGTGGACTGGTTTTCCTTGGCAAGCATCCTTTTCCTGCTGATATTTGCACCGCTGATTGTGTATTACTTCATCATGTCCTGTGACCAGTACCAGTGCTCTCTGACTGATCCACTCCTGGACTTGCTGACTGGGAATAAGCATCTGTCTGACATTTGGAACAGGACTCCCATGCTGACCTACAGGGCTGCTGCCATTTATTCCCTTTGGGTCACTTTCCAGGTACATTACCGAGCTATGATCTGGATGCAGTGTCTGCTTTCTCCCACAGGTGTTGGATGAATCCTTTTACACAAAGGTTGCACTGGCATTTACTCTTTGGTGTTTCACAATTTCCAAGGTGTTATGTACTTGGAAAATAAGTAAAATGGGAATATACAAAAATATTCCTTGTGTGACTTATTCCTTAATGAGGTTTTTAAGAAAAAGCACCTATATAACAACAATATCCATTTGTTTTAAATTAATACACAAGAAATAAATCAAAGGACAAGGATCTGAATGTAGTTACCAACTGTCCTGCCTCCCCACCAAAAAAAGATGACAGCCTTACATAAAATACATCTTTAGAGCTGTAGAGTAGCTTAGATGTATTACTAGCCTAAAAGCACAACAGCTAAATATTGCCATTTTGTCTTACCCAATACTTACTAGAAACTTAGGAGAAATGTTATATTTGGTATTAATATGTGAGGGATAGTGTTTTGAGGGATTTTGTCTTGTCTGTACTTAGTGTGAAGGCATTCTCTCTCTTTTAGGTGTTTTTGTATGTGTCCATTCCTGATTTCTGCCATAAATTTCTGCCTGGATATGTGGGAGGTGTACAAGAAGGTGCTGTCACCCCTGCTGGTAAGGTCTTCCTTGGAATATATGCACACCATGTAATCTTCTGAAATTAAAGTATTTCTGTTCTTAGAGTCTTTAATAACCCATGTGTAACCAGAGGAAACATGGACATAAATGCTCTCACCTTCCTCACATGTTCAGTTCAAACAAAACTAGAAAGCAATCTAGGTCATCTTTTAGAATAAGTTATAGCATTTCTATCTCTTATAATTAGTAAAACTCTTGATCTGGTAGGCACCACACCAGCAATGGAAAAGTACTGGTTGATAGTTTTGGTACTTAATATAGTACCAGCAATAGTCAGTGGACTATTGCTGGTATTTGACAAGATAGTTTTACCTGCTCAAGCTCCATTAACCCAAGGGACTTGGACAAAATGTGTGATGTGAACTGTTACTGGTGGCTTGTTATTCTAGTCAGTTGTGGGGAAAGTCTAAATTCAGTTTTGTGAGGAGAAAAACTCAGTACAACAAAGCCTGATGGGTACAGCAGAGTCTAATGGAACTTCCAGAAAATTAAATACCTTTTGAGGTATTTAACTGGGCAATGAGGAGAGAGAGGTTATTTAATGAGCACTTGATTGAGCTTCTGTGTATTCTGTGCATATTAATTAAAACCTGCATTAATGTAGGGTCACTAACACTCCATTTTTTCTTCATATTTTAGGTGTTGTGAATAAATATGAAATAAATGGACTTCAGGCCTGGATCATTAGCCATGTGCTTTGGTTTGCAAATGCTTATTGCTTCCACTTCTTCTCACCTACCATCATTTTTGACAACTGGATTCCTCTCCTGTGGTGTGCCAATATCTTGGGATATGCAGTGTCCACCTTTGCAATAATCAAAGGCTACTTTTTCCCTACTAATGCAAAAGACTGGTATGTGGATTTTAGTAGTGAGAAAATACTAGGTATCAGAGATTAAAATTGTTAAATAGAAATAAGATATATAAATTGTATGACAGAGTATATTTCACTGGCACAGAGAGCTAAGCCAGTGTATGGCAGTGATTCGTTCCTTCACTAGCACCATCCCCTATGTTTCTTGCTCCACACCATGGATCTGGCAGCCTCAATGTCACAGATACACCCATCCTAAAAATAGTTATACTTAGACTGTTCAGAAGTGTTACCAAGAGTAAACTCAGGCACCTCTGAAATTCTACAATTTAGGTCTATTAATGTAATACTTTGGTCGGGCCAGTTTGTGTTACCTTGCACAACGTTACATGGTTTTATGATTTTTGTTATCACTACATTCTTGATCTGAATTGTGTAGGCAGAGTAGCAGTTAGCTGTATTTGTATATAACTGTGTGCATTTCTAATTTTTTTTTTTTTACAGCAAAATCACTGGCAACTTCTTTTATGACTACATGATGGGGATTGAATTTAACCCTCGAATAGGGAAGTGGTTTGATTTCAAGCTGTTCTTCAATGGGCGCCCTGGGATTGTGGCCTGGACTCTTATCAACCTCTCCTTTGCTGCCAAACAACAGGAGCTGCACGGTGAAGTGACAAACTCCATGATCCTTGTCAATGTCCTCCAGGTAAATTCTGAGGAGGAAATTAAGAAACAAGTTGGGAAATAAGCTAGTATGAAAGTAAGAAAAAAACTCCTTCCATGGAAATGAAACTGAAGCATTTTTCCTGGCCTGAAACAAGCTCATTCAGCAATGGGACTTCAAGTTTGAGATCATATCACAAGGCAGAACAGACATTAAGCTGATGCTGTTAAACAGGGTAACTGGTGAAAATGCTCCGTTATTAATGTGAAATTATTATGTTGCAGGGTATTTATGTTCTGGACTTCTTTTGGAATGAAGCCTGGTACTTGAAAACCATTGATATCTGCCATGACCATTTTGGATGGTATTTGGGCTGGGGAGACTGTGTTTGGTTGCCTTACATCTATACTTTGCAGGTAAAAATGTGTACACTGTGTATTTTGGGCTAACAGGAGTGAAACTTTCCAGAAACATTCTTTCTAGAAGTTTAATTGTTCCTGAAATGTTTCTGTGTAGTCCCACTGTTGAGAAATTATTGCAACATTCTTTGTAACAATTCTCCTGTAGGAAGGCTTCCTGTCCCGGCATGGCTTTGACATCTTTTCCTCTCCTGCCCTTCTTTTTTGCTCATTTCTGTCATTGACAATTGTGTCTGCATACTTTTCTAAATCGTTTCAGTCTCCTTTCTTTTTACTCCTTGTTGAGGGTCTTATGGTTAGTGGTGGTTTGTTTGTGTTTTGTTCCTTGGGTTTTTCCTTCTGTCCAGTTTGCATCCTTGCAACTTCTCTCTTCTTGTTTCAAGGAATTGATCTGGCATGCTGAGCCTCTGTTGGAAGTAAATAGCTGATTGTTTTTTGTGCTCCCCAGGGTCTGTACTTGGTTTACCATCCCGTCCAGCTACGCACAGATTATGCCATGGGGGTCTTGATGTTGGGCTTGCTGGGTTATTACATCTTCAGAATGACCAACCACCAGAAGGACCTGTTCCGTCGCACCAATGGCAACTGCAGGATCTGGGGGAAGAAGCCAGAGTACATTGATTGCTCCTACATGTCAGTGGATGGCACCAAGTACTACAGCAAGCTGATGACCTCGGGATTCTGGGGCTGGGCACGTCATTTCAACTACACAGGAGACCTGATGGGCTCGCTAGCCTATTGCCTGGCTTGTGGCTTTGAGCACCTGCTGCCTTACTTCTACATCATTTACATGACCATCCTGCTCACTCACCGCTGCATCAGGGACGAGCACCGCTGTAGCAGCAAGTATGGGAAGGACTGGAAGTGCTACACTGCTGTAGTGCGCTACCGGCTCCTACCCGGGGTGTTTTAAGGCTAAAATATGCAGGATGCAGGGGAAAGAAAAAAGAAGAAACGTACAGGCATACCATGTTTAAAGTAAGTGAAGTGAGGCACTGAACTGCACCATTTTTTTAGAAGACTCTTGTAATTGGAATACCCCTCTGAATCACTCCATTCCCAAATTAACTTGGAGTTTAAGAAAAGATGCTATGTATTGAGACTCCTGAGAAATCCCAAAGCTGGGAGGTAGCCTTACCCTTGGTGGTAGCAGGGTTCTGGAAGCAGTTTGCAGTAATTCAGGAGAGAAGAAAAGAGTTCTGTCACCTCTTTAGGAAAGAGGTTTTCTGATGCAGCTGCTTGTGGCCATCAGAACCTACAATTGAGAACAGCTGCAAAGGCGGTTTGATTGTTGATTGCTTGTCAAGACATGAACAGTGGAAATACTGAAGAAGCTGTTCCGAAATAACTGTTATAATCTAAAACAAAAGTGAAAACTGTCATAAATTAGTGCAATTTTCAGCACCTGACAATATAGAACATGACCAACTGAATTTTATTTTGCTACTGAAACCAGACTTTGTGAAACTACTGAGCTGAGCGTCCTTGGGCTGGAGTAGAGTTACTTTTTTTTCCTAATAGCTGCTATGGGCATAGTTTTGAATTTGAGCTGAGACAATGTTGATAACACAGGGGTATTATCCTGAGCAGTGTTTACACAGCATCAAGGCTTTTTTTGCATCTCACCCCCACCCACCACGGAGTGGTCTGAGTGAGTACAAGGAGCTGGGAGGGGACGCAGGCAGGACAGCTGACCCAAGGAATATCCCAGGCCATATGATATCGTGCTCAGCACATAAAGCTGGAGGAAGAAGGAGTGGGGGATGTCAGGAGTGATGGTATTTGTCATTTCAAGTCACAATTACGTGTCATGGAGCCGTGCTTTCTTGAAGATGGCTGAACATCTACCTGCAGGTGGCAAGTGTGGAATAGATCCCCTATTTTGCTTTTTTTGTGCGCAGTTTTTCCTTAACCTATTAAACCATGTTTATCTCAACCTGTGAGTTCTTTCCCTTTCCTGATTCCCTCCCCCATGCTACTGTGAAGGAGGGAGCAAGGAGCTGTATGGGGATGTGTGGCATTCACATTCTCTGAAAAATCCCTTCACCCATGATTTTCTCCAAGGAAGCTGAGAACCCTCAGAGAAATAGGAAAACAATAATTACTTCATTTGTTTCTGATGTCTTTAGATCATGTGGAATGTGTTTGAGATTGTTTACCCATAGGTGATTGCTTCATTGGTTTCTGGTGTGAGTGTTTTCACTCAGTGGCGAATCCGTGAAAAGCTGTGTTGAGATTGGAGAGAGTCACGACTTTTCATTATTACCTTTTTAGCCTTCTGTAAATATCCTTTCCACATTATTTAGTATAGTTTAGTGTAGTATCCATTAATATAATATAGTGTCTTAAAATAACAAATTAACCGCCTGAGAACATGGAGTCAGACTCATCATTCCTGCTTTCATCTGGGAGCAGCACAAATGCAATAGTGGCAGTTTGAGTGTGGGAAGCATGTGTGCCGTGATGAATTTCTGGAGATGGCCGCCACCCTGAACTTCTGCGCATCCTGCGCAATACGGAATTTTAGGAGCCAGCAGGCCACTCTGGGCAACAGGCGCCCAAATTCCAAAGCCACCACTTTTCCCTGGGAAACAAAACTCACTATCCCCGGTTCCTCATGGCAGATTGCAAGAGCTACTTGGCCCCGTCAAACCTGCCCAACTTGCAAGTGGTGCCAGCGTAGGTCTGGGAAGCATCTTGCACATTGCGGAATTTCAGGAGCCAGCCAGCCACTCCAGGCCACAGGCCCCCAGACACAAATGCTAGCCACTTTCCCGGGCAAGCAAAACTCACCACCCAGGTTTCTGATGGCAGATTACAGGACACACATGGCACTGTCAAACCAGCACCAGTTCCAAGTGATGCCCGCTCAGGGCTTTGAAGCATCCTGCGCAATGCGGAATTTGAGGAGCCAGCCGGCCACTCCAGGCCACAGGCCCAAAACAAAAAGCCACCCCTTTTCCCTGGGAAACAAAACTCAACCAGTCCAGGTACCTGATGGCAGATTGCAGGAGATACTTGGTGCTGTCAATGAAGCCCGATTTCTAGCAGGTGCCAGCTTGGGTCAGGGAGGCATCCTGCGTATCGTGGAAATTCAGGAGCCAGCTGGCTACGTTGGGCCACAGGCCTCCAGAAAAAAACGCAGGCCATTGTCCCTGACAAACAAAACTCACCTGCCCAGCTCGCTGATGGCAGATGGCAGGAGCAACTTGGCACTGTAAACCCAACCTCAGTTGGCACTGGTGCCGGCTTGGGTCTGGGAAGCGTCCTGCGCAATGTGGATGTTCGAGAGCCAGACGGCAACTCCTGGCCTCAGGCACGAAAACACAAACCTCAGCCCTTTTCCCTGGCAAACTGAACTCACCGGCCCCGGTCCTTCACGGCAGATTGCAGGAGCCACTTGACACTGTCAAACCAGCCCAAGTTGCAATTGATGCCAGCTTGGGTCTGGGAACCATACTGCATATTACGGAATTTCACGAGCCAGCTGGCTACTCCTGGCCAAAGGCCACTGAACACAACCCTTGGCCCTTACGCCTGGCAAACAAAATTCACCTCCCCCGGTCCTTGATGGCAGATTACAGGATCCACTTGGCACTGTCAAACCAGCCCGAGTTGGCACTGGTGCCAGCTTGGGTCTGGGAACCATCTCGCGTATTGCTGAATTTCATGAGCCAGCCGGCCACACCCGGCCACAGTCCCCCAAACAAAATCCTCAGCTCATTTCCATGGCCAACAAAACCCAGCTACCCCGGTTCCTGCTGGTAGATTGCAGAAGCTACTTGGCACTGTCAAACCAGCCGGACTTCGAACTGGTGCCAGCTTGGGTCTGGGAACCATCCTGCCTATTGCAGAATTTCAGGAGCCATCCGGCCACTCCAGGCAAGAGGACACAAAAAAGAAAATTCAACCCTTTTCCCAGCAAAGAAAACTCACAAGCCTCGGTTCCAGGTGGCAGATTGCAGGAGCCACTTGGCACTGTCAAACCAGCCTGAGTTACCAGTGCTGCCAGCTTGGGTCTTGGAAACATCCTGCGTATTGTGGAATTTCAGGAGCCAGTCGGCCACTCCGGCCACAGGCCCCCAAAAATGAACCTCGGCTCTTTTCCCTGGCAAACAATGGTCACCTGGCCCGGTTCATCATTGCAGATTGCAGGATCCACTTGGCACTGTCAAACCACCCAAGTTACCAGTAGTTCCAGCTTGGGTCTGGGAACCATCCTGCATATTGCGGAATTTCAGGAGCCAGACAGCCACTCCCAGCCACAGGTCCCCAACATAAACCTTGCCTCTTTTCCCTGGCAAAAACACCTTGCCTGCCCCGGTTCTTGATGGCGGATTGCAGGAGCCACCTGACACTGCTAAACGAGCCTGACGTGGCACTTGTGCCAGCTTGGGTCTGGGAAGCATCCTGTGTATGTCAGAATTTCAGGATCCAGCCGGCCACTCTCAGTCATAGGCCCCGAACACAAACCACAGCTCTTTTCCCCTGCAAACTAAACTCACCATAGTTGGGATTCATAAAATTAGAGGGTTTTGAGAAAGTGGTAAAAAAGACAGGCCTCAGACAGCAGATTTTTGAACATTGCTAATACAGCAAAATGTTTTCTAAGCAGTAGAGCAGACGTGAGAAGTAGAACAATAAGCCCCTGTGATGTGCCCTTAAAGGTTGCAACAAGTTTATTTAATATATATCTTTAGAAGGTTAGTATGAATGAGTCTCTGTGCTCTGTCTCTCATAAACGAGCCATTGTGTTAGAAAATAACTCCCTATTGTGTTAACTACCATTACGTGTGTTTCATATGATTGGATAGAATTATTGTCAATATGTTTTGCTCTATGTGTGATTGGCTGAAACCTAGAGTGAGAAGCCTTTATACTACCCTGTAACGTGACATTTCCTTGGCATTCCATTTGAATCAGCGGGCTGTAAACATGCTGTCTCCATTGTCCTAACAATGTACTGAGACTGATGTGTGAAATAAACAGCTCACGATACTGATTCGGACTATCCCGTTCCGTTCACGTCTGTAAATAGTTTGCCGACGGCAAAAACCATCCCCGGTCCTTGATGGCCGATTGCAAGAACCACTTGGCACTGTAAAACCAGCCCGAGTAAGCACTGGTGCCAGCTTGGGTCTGGGAAGCATACTGTGTGTTGCAAAATTCCAGGAGCCAACCGGCTGCTCCCAACCACAAGTCCCCGAACGCAGAGCTCGGCTCTTTACCCTGGCAAAAAAAAACGTGAGTGCCCCGGTACTTGATAGCAGATTGCAGGAGCCATTCAGCACTGTCGAGCCAGCCCGAGTTGGCACTGGTGCCAGCTTGGGTCTGGGAACCATCCTGCGTATTGCAGAATTTCAGGAGCCAGTCAGACACTCAGGGCCTTGGCGCCTCACTCAGGCGACTGAACACAAACCTCGGCCCTTATCCCTGGCAAACAAAACTCACCTGTCCTGGTTCCTGATGGAAGGCTGCAGGAGCCACTTGGCACTGTCATACCAACCCGAGTTACCGGTGGTGCCATCTTGGGTCTGGGAAGCCTCCCGTGTATTGTGGAATTCCAGGAGCCAGCTGGCCACTCCGGGCAAGAGAACCCCAAAATGCAGATCCGGCCCTTTTCCCATCAAACAAATCTCACAAGCCTCGATTCCAGATGGCAGATTGTAGGAGCCACTTGGCGCTTTCAAACCAGCCCGATTTGGCACTGGCGGCAGCTTGGGTCTGGGAACCATCCTGCGTATCAGGAAGTTCAGGAGCCAGCCAGCCTCTCCCGGCCTCAGGCTCCTGAACAAAAACCAAGGCACATTTCCCTGGCAAACAAAACTCACCTGCCCCAGTTCATCATGGCAGACTGCAGGATCTACTGGGCACTGTCAAACCAGACCGACTTGGCGCTGGTGCCAGCTTGGGTCTGGGAACCATCCTGCGTATTGTGGAATTTCAACAGCCACCAGGCCACAGCCACCTAGAGGTCTCCGAACACAAACCTCGGCCATTTTCCCTGGCAAAAAAAACTCACCTGCCCCAGTTCATCATGGCAGATTGCAGGATCCACTGGCTGCTGTAAAACCAACCCAACTTGGCACTGGTGCCAGCTTGGGTCTGGGAACCATCCTGCGTGATGTGGAATTTCAGGAGCCAGCCGGCCACTCCCGGCCACTAGCCGACAACACAAACCAGGGGACTTTTCCCTGGCAAACAAAGGTCACCTGGCCCGGTTCATAATGGCAGATTGCAGGAGCCACTTGGCACTGTCAAACCACCTGAGATACCAGTTGTTCCAGCGTGGGTGTGGGAACCATCCTGCGTATTGTGAAATTTAAGGGGTCACCAGGACACTCTGACCACAGGCCCCCAAACAAAAATCAGGGCACATTACTTGGCAAACAAAACTCACCTGCCACAGTTCTGGATGGCAGATTGCAGAAGCCACTGGGCATTATCAAAGACACCCGTCTTGGCACTGGAGCCAGCTTGGGTCTGGGAACCATCCTGCGTATCGTGGAATTTCAGGAGCCAGCCGGCCACTCCCGGCAACAGGCCCCTGAAAACAAACCTCGGCCCTTTTCCCGGCAAACAACAACCACCTGACCCGGTTCTGGATGGCCGATTGCAGGAGCCACATGGCACTGTAAAGCCAGACCGACTTGGCACTGGTGCCAACTTGGGTCTGGGAACCATCCTGCGTATCGTGGAACTTCAGGACCCACCAGGCGTCTCCCGACCACTGGCCCCTGAACACAAACCTCGGCCCTTTTCCCTTGCAAAGAAAACTCACCTGCCCTGCTTCTGGATGGCCGATTGTAGGAAACACTTGGCACTGTTAAACCAGCCCGACTTTCAAGTGGAGCCATTTTTGATCTGGGATACATTCAGTGTAACGGAAATTTGAGGACCCAGCCAGACTCTCCCACCCGCAGGCTCCTGAACAAAAACCAGGTCACTTTTCCAGGGCAAACAAAACTCACCTGCCCTGCTTCTGGATGGCAGATTGCAGGAGCCACTGGGCACTGTCAAACCAGCCCGACTTGGTGATGGTGCCAGCTTGGGACTGGGAACCATCCTGCGTATCGTGGAATTTCAGCAGCCACCATGCCACTCTCGGCCACAGGCTCCTGAAAACAAACCTCGGCCCTTTTTCCTTGTAAACAAAACTCACCGGTCCTGGTTCTGGATGGCTGATTGCAGGAGCCACTGGGCACTGTCAAACCAGCCCAACATACAAGTGGCACCGTTTTCAGTCTGTGATCCATCCTGCATATCGGGAATTTCAGGACCCAGCCGGCCTCTCCCGGCCTCATGCTCCTGAACAAAAACCAGGTCACTTTTTCCAGGAAAACAAAACTCACCTGCCCTGGTTCTGGATGGCAGATAGCCGGATCCACTGGGCACTGTCAAACCAGCCTGACTTGGCACTGGTGCCAACTTGGATCTGGGAACCATCGTGCGTATCGTGGAATTTCAGGAGCCACCAGGCCACTCTCGCCACAGGACCCCAAACACAAACCACGGCACATTACCCTTGAAATTAAACTCACCTCCCACGGTTCTGGATGGCGGATGGCAGGGTCCACTGGGCACTGTCAACCCAGCCCGACTTGGCACTGGTGCCAGCTGGGTTCTGGGAACCATCCTGCGTATGGTAGAATATCAGGAGCCAGAGGGCGGCTCCCGCCCACAGGCAGCCGAACACAAACCTCGGCCATTTTCCCTTGCAAGCAAAACTCACCTGCCCCGGTTCTGGATGGAAGATTGCAGGAAACACTTGACACTGTCACTCCAGGCACACATTAAACAGGTGCCAGCTTGGGTATGGGAACCATCGTGCGTATCCTGGAGTTTCAGGAGCCAGCCGGCCACTCTGGCCAGAGGCCCCCAAACAAAAATCAGGGCGCATTACCTGGCAAACAAAACGCACCTACCTGGTTTGTGGATGGCAGATTGCAGGAGCCACTGGGCACTGTCAAACCAGCCCAACTTGGCACTGGTGCCAGCTTGGGTCTCTGAACCATCCTGCGGATGGTGGAATTTCAGGAGCCAACAGGCCAGTCCTGGCAACAGGCCCCTGAACACAAACCCCAGCCCTTTTCCCTAGCAAACACAACTCACCTGTCCCAGTTCTGGATGGAAGATTGCAGGACCCACATGGCACTGTCAAACCAGCTCGACTTGGCACTGGTGCCAGGTTGGTTCTGGGAACCATCCTGCGTATTGTAGAATTTCAGGAGCCAGCCAGCCACTATCGGCCACAGGACCCTGAACACAAAACAGGGCCCTTTTCCCTGCCAAACAAAACTCACCTTCTCGGGTTCCGGATGGCATATTGCCGGAGCCACCTGGAACTGTCAAAGCAGCCCGACTTGGCACTGGTGCCAGCTTGAGTCTGGGAACCATCCTGCGTATCATGGAATTTCAGTAGCCACCACAGGCCCCCAAACACAAACCAGGGCACATTACCCTGGAAAACACAACTCAGCTGCCCGGGTTCTGGATGGGACATAGTAGGAGTCTCTTGGCACTGTCAAACCAGCCCGACTTGGCACTGGTGCAAGCTTGGGTCTGGGAACCATCCTGCGTAACATGGAATTTCAGGAGCCACCAGGCCACTCTCGCCACAGGCCCCCAAAAGCAAATTAGGGCACGTTACCCTTGAAATTAAACTCACCTACCGCGGTTCTGGATGGAAGATTGCAGGAGCCACTTGGCACTGTCAACCCAGCCCGACTTGGCACTGGTGCCAGCTTGGGTCTCGGAACCATCGTGCGTATTGTGGAATTTCAGGAGCCAACAGGCCAGTCCTGGCAACAGGCCTCTGAACACAAACCTCAGCCCCTTTCCCTAGCAAACAAAACTCACCTGCCCTGGTTCTGGATGGGAGATTGCAGGACCCACATGGCACTGTCAAACCAGCCCGACTTGGCAATGGTGCTAGCTTGGGTCTCTGTACCATCCTGCGGATCGTGGAATGTCAGGAGCCACCAGACCACTTCCAGCCAGACGACCCCTAACACAAACCTCGGACCTTTTCCCTGGCAAACAAAACTCACCTTCCCTGAGTCTGCATGGCAGATTGCAGAAGCCACTCAGCACTGTCAAATCAGCCTTACATTCATGAGGTGCCAGCTTGGGTCTGGGAACCATCCTGTGTAACGTGGAATTTCAGGATGCACCAGGCCACTCCTGGCCACAGGCCCCCAAGCACAAACCTTGGCCCTTTTCCCTAGCAAACAAAACTCACCTGCCCCAATTCTGGATGGCCGATTGCAGGAGACGCTTGGCACTGTCAAACCAGCCCGACTTTCAAGTGGTGCCATTTTCGGTCTGGGATCCATCCTGCGTATTGTGGAATTTCAGGAGCCATCCGGCCTCTCCCAGCCTCATGTACCTGAATAAAACCCAGGTCACTTTTCCCGGGTAAACAAAACTCACCTGCCCTGGTTCTGGATGGCAGATTGCAGGATCCACTGGGCACTGTCAAACCAGCCTGACTTGGCACTTGTACCAGCTTTGGTCTGGGAACCATCCTGTGTATCGTGGAAATTCAGGAGCCAGCAGGCCACTCTGGTCATAGGCCCCCAAATACAAAGAGCGGCACATTACCCTTGAAATTAAACTCACCTGCCCCAGTCCTGGGAACCATCCTGCGTATTGTGGAATTTCAGGAGCCCGCCAGCCACTCCCGGCCACAGGCAGCCGAACACAAACCTCGGCCCTTTTCCCTGGCAAACCAAACTCACCTGCCCCGCTTCTTGATGGCACATTGCGGGAGCAACTTGGTACTATCAAACCAGCCCGACTTGGCACTGGTGCCACCTTGGGTCTGGGAACCATCCTGCGTATCGTGGATTTTCAGGAGCCAGCCGGCCACTCCCAGCTATAGGCCCCCAAACACAAACCACAGCCCTTTTCCCTGGCAAACAAAACTCACCTGCCCCGCTTCTGGGTGGCAGATTGCAGGAGCAACTTGCTACTATCAAACCAGCCCGACTTGGCACTGGTGCCACCTTGGGTCTGGGAACCATCCTGCATATCAAAGAATTTCAGGAGCCAGCCTGAACAATTGTTTAGCACCCTTTCAAGGTGGTGTTTGACAAACAGGGCTGAAGCAGATCTTCAAAATATCCAGGAGATCAAAATCCATTGAAGCAAATTCTCCTGGCCAGTCACCTTGCTGCTGCTGCTAATTCACCCTCCATACCAGCTGATCAGGCCTACCAATGCTGCTGCAAAAAGATTGCGAAAAAGGTAGACACGTTTTCACAGATGCAGGGAAAATCCCCTTGGATGATGATTCCAAGGCATAACTTGATGGAGCAAGTGATACAACCTTGTCTACTGGCAATATCCAAGTTGGTGAGTTCACCATCTGTCAGCATCACTTTAGAAAATAAATGTTTGATCCACAAAAAAAAGATTTCATATGTCCTGTCTACCTGCTTCATTTCAACCAATGAATAGGCTACATTCCATCAGCAAAGGCTTTATGATCCTATCTTTCTTTCAACTGTGATCATTCTTGATTTTTTTCTAAATCAGACACAGTCTATTCATAAGATTCAGATGCCCATGGTAGGGGTGTAATTAAATTCACATGTTAAAAATATCCTTCTTGTTATCTTTTCTTTTAATTACCCACACGTAACATCAGTCTGAGAGCTGAAGAAAACCCCTTCATTTGCTGTTTGCCAAGTATCATCTACGTGATACAAATTCTACTTGAGAAATCACACCCATTCATTGCCATGTAAACAACCTTTTCTTCATCATTAGGTATTTTGGTGAAGTGAATGATTAGAACATAAGCAAGGGCATTTGTTCAAGATGCTCCAGAAAGAGCTGTGGTCTGTTCTCTTCTTTGCTGCCTATGTTAACACTGAGCTGCAAAAAATGAAAGACTACTAGGAAAAGTGTTACTTTTAGTCTAAATTCGTAAATGATGTTTCAAATAGCCTGGTAAATGAAAAGGTGCTCTTTTAAATGATGGCATCTTAAGGGAAAAAGTCAGCTTGGAAGAGGTTTTGAGACAGTTGCTTCTGGAAAAAAAAAAAAAATTGGAGGCATCTAAGGTCTTTAGTCATCCCATCTTGAAGATTGATTCAAAACACAGCTCCTTCATCTAGGAAGAACAGAGGACCATAGATGGCAACCCATTTGAAAATGGAGTTCTATTTCTTTCTGCTTGGGATTACCGGACATCATTTCTTGTGAAGTCGAGGGACTGCAGTTAGCTCTCCACTAATTTCCTTCCCTGAAATTCATCGGCATTTGCTCCTTTGTCTGGAGTCCCCATTTATTAGTATGCATAGATGGTATACTCCATCGATGCATGAATAACAGAGGGGATAATGTGCCTTTTGCTGCTATCTTCTTTTGCTGCTCCATTTTGCTTGCTTTGTTCTTGCTTTCTGTCAAAGAAATGCTAGCAAAAGCCCTCCTCAAGTCTTGCTGTGAAGACAGACTGCCAGAAAGGTAGAGAAACTTCAAACCTTTCCAAGACCCATGTAGCACGTGTCTTGGTCAATTTCTATGCAGATCCTTTCTTCCAGCAGGACTTTTTTGCACCCTTAGCGAACACTGAACTGAATCCAATACAAAAGCAGTGGCTAGAGGAACCGTTCTCTTTTCATTTGAATGGTGATAAAAATGCGTATCAAATCAAAGCATTTTAGAGCAGCAGGAAGATTTTCTATGGAGCTAGCAAATCACAACAAGATTCACCAGTTGGGTTCACCAGTTGGCCTATTCACCAGTTGGGTTCCTTTCGGAATTTACAAGAATTCCCGACAGAAAACACAGCTTAGTAAACTACCAATCTAAATCACAATATCTAGAAAGGTGACATGAAAAAGAGCAAGAGGAAGAAAACTAAAAAGAAAACCAAAGGAAGCCAGAACTAAGGCACAACCTCTCCTCCTTTTCTGCTTACTACAGTACCTTAGAAGTACCTTCAAGTTTCCTAACAGTCACATCAGTAGAAAACTGTGCCAAGAACAATTGTGGAAAACTGTGGAAAACCCTTCTATCACAAGAGAAACATAGGGTTTGCTTTCACGACCATTAAATCTGCATGCAATGCGTACGGTAAGGGTATGTTTTGTATATTCAAGAACAATTGAAAACTATTTCTGAATTGAAGGGACTGCTTTTTGTTTGTTATGAATGACTTGGCTAAATATGGCGCATGTTAAAATACTGCAGACATGTGGTTCATTTTAGAGATGCCAACTGCAAAGGAGGGAAGCATTTGGTGTGCTTTAGAAAGTCAAGTATTGGAGAGTGCTTTTGTTACTGCTTTAGAAGGTTAGAATATGCCGAAAAGATGCTAGCTGGGGACTTGCAATTAATGAATTATTTGCTGGAAGTAGGTCAAATGACATTAGCTTTCAAAAAGGAAAAGTAGTCTTATTCCACGTGCCAATTCTAAAGTAGATTAATAAGCCTTAAGCAGAAGATGGATATGAAGAGGAATATGACATGAAAGGTTAAGCAACACTGCTGACAGCAAAAGGCTTACCTGCTGCAGATACAGGAGACAAAATACTATTTTGACACAAACATTGCTATTCAGACGACAGTAAAATTCTGAGTGACATCAAAATTTACTCCATCGTGACAGTAAAATTTGCTCACATCAAAATCTGCTAATCAATTCTTAGTGTAAGCTAAGCACCTTAAGCAAAGGGTAGTTCAAGCATAACTGGTAGTTGATGGCAAAAAAGGCAACTTGGCCTGCGTTTCTCACTTCTACTCCGTTCAAAAGCTTACTCTGTCTCAGATTCCTTTGGAGGGATACAAACGCAAGCTGCAAAACTGCACGAAAATGATGATTTAAAGAAAGACAGATTAGAAAAATGGAATAATGGTTCATGTTCTTTTCCTTCCAACTGCTTTGTTTGCCCTTTTAAATTTTTGAAGTCCTTTCTGGTGTCACCATGGTTGCACTGCAGCAAGTGTTTGGCTGTAAGCTGTCCATATTGCCAGCTTCTGGACTGCCTTCAGAAAACTTCCCACTGGCTTTGTATAGAAATCACAAGCAGTAGAGATGACAAAGACTGCAGAAACCTTCTCATCTCCTTCTAGAGCAAGACCATGTCTTTAACCCACTCTTAAGTAGACAACTTTCATCAGTCATGAGGGAGTCTCATCTTCAAGAGCTAAGCAGTGACAGCTGTAAATGACAAAAAGCAGACTGAAATTTTCTTGGGACTCCAGCAAAGAGCAATGAAGGAGGTTGAATTCACCTTCTTGGCAAGTTCTAAAATGCACATTAACTTGAGCACAGGAGCTAAGCCATCGTAACCTTTGTTGAGTATGTCTGCGTAGACAGAGTTTCCATCACTGCAGAAGGAATGTTATTTAACCCACGTTATCATCTCTAGCTGCTAAGCTGCACTTATTGCAAAGTATCTGCAACGTATTTTACAGGGTGGGCTTTTATGTGTAATCCCTGAGTAATATTGCAAAGAGAAGTACTTGGGGTGTGGGATGGGGGGGGAACCGCAACTCTTAGGTTTTTCAAAGAATGGTTCCATTTGAAAGTCAAAAAAGATGTCAAACCTTTCTTTCCTAGACGTATTACCAGCACAAACTGTACCAGAATTTATGACCCATAACTGTACCGTGGAGGCTCTTTCTCTGGACTATTCCTTAAGAAACAAAGTCCTCACTAGAAAGAAAACAAAATTAGCCAAAGTATTGGCCTGGATTAGTTCCAAGGCTCTGTACTAAAGGCCAAACAGGTGTAATAATAGTAACGAGTGGACTAAAAGTTCAATCAATAGAGCATTACTCAGTTCAAAGACATCTTGTGTCCTAATGTTCTCACAGAAGACTGTAAAAACCTGTCTATTTTGGTGGGTTTGTTTTATCCATTTAGCTGTACCTTCTACTTCTCTCCACTGTCTGAGAACATTGATGACAAGGTTGGATGACCTGATGTAAACTTCTAGAAGTAAAGAAAGAGAAGCCAGTAAAGAAAGGCAAATTTGTTAATTGCAGGTGGAAAGAGGGAGGCCAACAAAAGAAAACAAAAGAACAGTAATAATGAAATGCTCCCCTGTCTTCTGTGAAAAGTAAAGGCACAGACAAGAAAGAACAAGTGCAAAATTCTCACTAGAGAAACGCACTTGATCTGACTCAAGTATTTTGCGGTACATTTCTTGCTGTTTTCTCATGCCAAACATATTAACCATTGAACGTGTCCCTTTCCTCTTTCTGGAATACAGCTAGGAAGATGGCTGTGTCATTGCTGACAAGCTGCTATTCTCAGAGGTGTCCAGCTGAAAGTCCTAGATCAATTGATTTGCTCTGTCACTTTGATATGGCATGACTTACAGTTTCAGCACCTGAACTTGCCAGCCCTACAATTCTTTGCCCCTTGAATTGTTAGATAGGCTCCTTGGCAACTGGCATTTGTAAGGACATGAAACTATGCAGAATTTGCACCATGAGATGATGCCAAATGATGCACGCCGGTAGATGAACTAGGGCATGCAAGGCAGAGAGAGGGAAATGAGAGCACAAGAAGAGAGTACACAAGAAGAGAGTACAATCTCCTTTTTTCTGAAACACTGTAGAGATCAAAGTGAACACAAATCCTCCTAGGGGTAGTTCTTGCAAAAGACTGAGAGTTCTTTTTGTATTCACAGGCCTGGAATATTTGGCTTTGGATCACGGCAAAATGCAGATGACAAAACGAGGCCTTGAAGTCACATCCAGTATGAAGCAGTATGAAAGAAGAAAGCAGCTGAGAGCATCAACCCTGCTAAGTAGTCTCAGTATTCTTCTTGACATTAGCAGAAATTTGAAGTGAGTCTCTGAAAATGACAAAGGAGGCAGAAGAAAAGGGAGCGATGACTCCTCTGGCATAGTGTTTCCTAACAGGGATCTTCAAAATGTAAAGGTTGTATCATCCTTTCAACTGAAGGAAGGTATGAAAACAACAGGAAGGAAATGGCATTAAATGCTAGAAAGACTCTGGGCAGTGTACTTCTAGACAGAAAGGCCACTGATGGAAAACCAACTAAACTGGCACCAATGCAGCAGCATTGTGCTAAAGTCAGAAATGTCCAGCGCTTCACTCTCTGCCATTCCATTCAGATGCACACAGCAGCTCTGCACCATTCCTACTGATCATCTCCTTGGCAAACTGGGAGTGAGGGTCCGTGGTGATGCAGAGTCCCCAGGCAGATGCAAAGGAGAGCTGCTTTCTTGCAAAAACCAGGCTTTTGAAACACTCAGGCCTTTATCACTTCCATAGCTTTAAGCCATACGAAACACAATTCTACCAACCACCACGCACCACGCTGTGAACACACGACGGTTCTAGAACTTGTTGATCTACCTCTAATTCAGCTGCCTCACCTTCCCACCGTCCTTTTCTACTTAGCCAAAGTAATGGGCCTCAGCCCAAGGCCTTCCTTTTGTAAGCTCCTAGCTAGATGCAGCAGCAAACCACTACTTTCTTCTGGGCCAAGACTTTAGGTAGACTATTTGCATCTACCCTTCCAGTGAAACCTAATGGGGAGAGAAAAGCCTCTCAGAGATGTTCACTCATTCCATTTTCTAGACAGGCCAAATCAAAAGAAAAGCAAGCTATGGCATTACGTACTTGCTCTTACAAAACACCTGCTGCTCTCTGACAATCAACTAGCAGAACAGCAGCAAAACTGAGACTTGAGGCAAACAACCCTTGGAAGGGAATCATGATGTGATCAGTAAAGACAACACTTTTCCAGGCTACCGAGATATTGGAAATGTCAGCAAAGGCTTGAGAGCAAAGGCTGAACTAATGGGGAAAGGGTAAAAGAATCCCAAGAAAAACATGACCAAAGGTTAAAACAATTTCAAGAAAAACACAGGCAACTAACCTGTTGAAGCCTTCAGGAAATCAGTGGCCGCTGATTTACAAAGGCCATTCAAGTTAATTGACCCGTGCACCTTCCACTCCTTTTTCGGCACCTTTCGGCACCAAAGGGTGAATTGAGACCATGGAATCACAATTCCTTGGATTCTGTTCTGAACTTTAGGAGAGAAGTGCAGCAGCTGAAGTACCTCTTACTGATGTGATACCCAGGAACACCGAGTTGACACATTTCATTCTTGGCCAATAAAAACAAGCAAGACTAAGAGGATAAGCCTGGCTTATTTTCATGACACTTTTCTTGTTTTACAGCCTGCTCTGATTGCGGTGAAACTTTTTCATTAGCTTCTCTATAAAAGGAGAAAGTCCAGTTCAATGTCCAGCGCTACTGCTGCTAGTATACCATTTGGTTTCTCAAGCCTAAAAATTGAATAGGAATGTACGGAGCCCCCCGGTGCTTAGAGCCGCTCCGGGGCATCTTTCGGCAGGAGCAGCGCTAAGGAGAGCACAGTGACCGGCACAATCGTCTTTGCACGAAGAAGCCGCTTCTTCGCCTCCGGGAGCCGGAGAGAGCGGCAGCTTCGCAAAGGTGAAGAAGGAAGCTGCACAACACTGGGATTGTGTGCGCAGCTTGCCAACTGAGAGAAAACAGTATCTTACCACTCTCCTGACTTTTCCAATCACATGAATATTCGATTGGAAGCTGTTTTGCACAACTTTCCTTTTCTTCCAGCCAAACAATTGGCAGACCTCCGTGCAGCTTCTAGAACACGATGGGAGATGTTTTCTGTGCTGGCACAGTTTCTCCATGCCAGACAGAGTGGAAAAGCTTTTTGCTAAGATGTAGACTACAAAAGACACGAAAGACGAAGGTACGATGCTCTGCGGAGCTAAGCTCTGCTCCCGGCCGTCTTTCGGCAGAAGCCGCGCTAAGGAGAGCACTGTGAGCGGCACAATCGCCTTTGCGTGAAGAAGCAGCTTCTTCACCTCTGGGAGCCGGAGAGAGTGGCAGCTTGGCAAAGGTGAAGAAGGAAGCTGTACAACACTGCGATTGTGTGCGCAGCTTGCCAACGGATAGAAAACAGTACCTTACCACTCTCCTGACTTTTCCAATCACATGAACATTCGATTGAAAGCTGTTTTAGACAACTTTTCTTTTCTTCCTGCCAAACACTTGGCAGACCTCCGTGCAACTTCTAGAACACGATGGGAGTTGTTTTCTGTGCTGTGAGACAGAGTAAAGATCCATTCTGAATTAGGTGAAGTGTCTAAGAAAGGTGAAAAGTCTGTGAGGCCAAAGCTGAAGGAAAAACTCGCATGCCGCAACAGGAAGACGACAGAGAAGGAAAACAGAAAGACCACAAGGTCGATTTGCCCCCGACTTAGAAATTCCTTTGATAAAGAAGAACTGGCGCTAAATGTCACGCAGAATGAATATGTTTAAACCTATTGTGAAACTGTATGCATATTCATTTGGAAGGGGGATAAAAGAAGACCCAAGGTCTTCAGAGGCACGCATGCCTTGTTGGGGGACTTGCGTCCGGCACGTCGTAATAAAAGGATACCGGGCTTTACAACTTTTACAAAGTTGTGAGGTTTCTTCTTTTCTCCGAAAAACATTATGGCGACCACGAAGGGACTTCTCTTTCCCCGCAGGGGCAGGGGGGATAGACGGACCTCCAAGGCGCACCCTAGGATTTTTTTCCTGGTGGGGCTCCGCTCGTCTCAACTTGCCACCTGTGAGGACAGACAAGGACCTGCTGGCCTGCGGAGGAAGATACGGTATGTACTGAGGGGCCCCTGGGGGAGGGAAAGGAGAGGAAGAGAGTAAACCACCCTGAGACTTCTGGGTTCAGCTGATAGAGCAGCTTATTAGAGACGGGGTTCATCGTTCTGATAGAGCAGACCGCAAGCAGTTCTAGGGGTGAGCCAGGTGAACCCGTGTATATGTGTGTTGGGGGTTCATTGTTCTGATGGATCAGAACCGCTAGAGGCTCTAGGGGTGAGCCGGGTGAACCCGTGTATGTGTGTGTTGAGGGTTCATTGTTCTGATGGAGCAGAACCGCTGAGCCCGTGTGTGTTTTGTTTGTGTGTGTGTATGATGTCCGGACACTGTGTTGCTGTATGGTTAATGTGTGCATCGTGTGGTCAGTGCACTGTGTTTTTAATCTTGCAAGTGTATAAGTGTATGGTGTCTAAAAGAGAATAAATCTACAGTGCCCTACAGTACGAGAGGGGGGTGAGTTCTACCCTTGTTTGAAGCAGCCGAGTGAGGCCTGAGGCACCGGCTGCAGCAGGCTGTGGGGGCAGGGGGAGAAGTGCCCCGCAGAGAAGCAAGTGGAGGAATGTCAGTGATGGTATTTATTGTGTTTAAATGTAGTGATTTGTGTAGATTTGGTACATTTTAACCGTGAGTATGAGCTCAGAGAGTTCCTTTGCCTTGGATGTTTGGATTTGATCTCTAGGCTGTGTGCTGTTATTTTGATTGTGTCCAGGAAAAATTGATGTGAGTAAATGCCGAATTATGGTATGCTGTGTTGTGTTGAGAAAAGTGAGCACTTTGAGAGTTATGCCCTTTCCCAGTGATTTTGTGTGGTGATTGTCTTCCGCTGCATTGTGGTAATTTGATTCTCAGATTGTATAGTAGTGTTTGTGGAGATTTTAAGATTTTGTTGCAACAAGAGTGGCATTTTACATAGGAGAACTCTAGTACGGTGATTTATGCTTAACTACGATAAAGCGAGTTAAAGGAATTCCAAGAATTCTCCCCCTCACAGCAATTCAAGCCTTGGCTCTAGTGAATTTGAGATAAAGGGGGGGTACGGGTGCGTGTGTCCGTGTCTGTGGGCATATCAGAGTTTCAGCTGTGACTAGCACAGCCTTTTTGCAAAGCAGTAAAACAAGTGTAAGTAGGCACAGTGCTTAATTAGATTGTGCAAGAAGAGAACTAGAAAAGACTGATATTTTGTTTGATCAGAACATAGTGTCTATGTCACGTTTTTGATTAGCATGCTGTGTGAGGTGACAGTGGCTGTCCCCTGGGCACAGGGACAGCTCTGGCTGCCCCGTCTCCCCAGGGAACACGGGAATGGCCTGTGGGCAAAAGCTGGATGTGCAGGTATTATTGCAGTGCGGTGTTAATGAGAAACACTGGTATTGCTGTTTTGCTGTCAGGGCACAAGCCCCGAGTGTAAATTAGAGGTTTCTGGTCAAGCGGATTCAGAATGTAAGGTCTTAGAGCTTGTGTGTAGGAGGAAAACTGAGAAACTACTGTGAAGGTCTGTGAAAAGAGGTTTGAGTGGAAGCAAGATAGGGCAAGGAGAAATAAATAATGAGAACTGACCAGAGCAAACAGGTTCCTAAATTAGCCCCTTTTGGGAGGGGCTTACCGGGAGGAGGTTACCAGTAAGAACAGCTCAGAAAATAAAAAGATTTATAATACTTCATTGCTGTTAGTACTGTTTTATAATAGGAAGATAAATGGGATAGAGTTTTTGTATGCTGAAATGTCTTTTTGCTTTAAGAAATCACCCAGAATGGTAAAGCGGCTGTAAGATCAGACCGCCCTCTGGTCTTGGCCCTTTAAAAAGGAAAACAAGGCAAAGAGAAAGCAAATCAAACATGTTGTTCAGCATGCAGCATAAGATAGCAACGCATGAAATCTGGCAAGGATTATCATGCTGAAATGCAAAGCGATCACAGTTCACAAAGTGAGTACATATGATTTGCTAAAGGCTCCTCCCAAGGTAAGGGAGGAAGGGTAAAGATGACCTCCCCAAAAGGGAAGAATTTTTGCCGACACAAGGGCCATATATTCAGTTTTAATAAAGCTTTAGTACCTGTGGAGAATGTTTATGTTGTAGTGTGGGGAATGAACAACTGGCCAGTCTGAGAAGGCATACTTGTGCAAACCTTTAAAGTAACATGTGTACTATGTGTACCTAAAAGCTTTTGTACAATTTGCTCAATTTCCTAAACATTCTCAAATGAGAAAGGTTACTCTGGAGGCAAATGGTACAAAGAGGTTAGGCTTAACATTAACAGACACTGAAATTAAAGACATTAGTAAGGAGATACTGGAATAAGTAAACAAGTGTTTTCAAGGGTATGGGCCTCTGCTGTACCAGGGAGAGTGAAAGATGCTCCCCCATGAGCATCAAGCTTAAGGAAAGAACACAACTAGTGAGAACTGAGTAGTACCCTCAAAAGGAAGATAAAGAAGGAATCAGCCCAATAACTGATAGTACCGGATTAAGGGCTGTCAATAAGATAACACAGAATTTATACCCTGTGGTAGCAAATCCATATACCTTACTAACTTGTTTAACACCTGAGCTAACCTGGTTCACTGTTTTAGGCCTAAGAGATGCCTTCTTTTGCCTCCCTATCCACGAAGCCAGCCAGAAAATTTTTGCATTCAAACACAAGCTCACATAGTCCGTGTGCCTGAAGGCTTCAAGATTCCCCACTCCGATTGGAGAACAGCTTGCAAAGACCCAGAGTCCTGGGAAGCTCCACAAGAGGAAAGGAGGCTGTTGCAGTACGAGGACGATCTTCTAGTAGCTACTCGGATGAGGGAAGCGAGAGAAGCCTGGATGGTAAGCCTTTTGAATTTCCTAGGACTCCAAGGATGCAGAGTCTCAAAGAAAAAGGCACAAGTATTGAAACAGAAGGTAATCTACCTGGCGCAAGAAGTGAGTGCTGAGCAGCAGACTTTAAGGCAGGGAAGCCCTATGCCAAACCCCGAAACCCCTGACAACGAAGGAACTCTGAACCTTCTTAGGCATGGTAGGGTAGTGCCAGCTGTGGGTTTATAATTATGGACTGTTTGCCAGACCCCTCTATGCTCTTATTGCCAATGGAAACAGACATCTCCAGTGGGCAAAAGACGCCACACGGGCCTTTCGCCAGCTAAAGAGTGCCCTCATGTTGGCTCCAGCTTTGAAACTTCCAGATGTAAGTAAAGCACTTTTTCTATTTTTCCATGCAAGGAATTGCCCAGGGAATATTGGCTCAGGACTTGGGCCCATACTGAAGGGCGGTTGCTTACTTCTCTAAGCAACTAGATGCAATAGCCAAAGGATGGCCAGGTTGCCTCGGAGCTGTAGCAGCAGTTGTGCTGAATATTCAAGAGGCACACAAGTTTACCCTGGGACAAAAATGACTGTGCTAGTGTCCCACACAGTGTCCGCAGTACTGGAAGTAAAGGGTGGCCTCTGGCTTTCACCACAGAGGTTTCTGAAATACCAGGCCATCATGGTAGAGCAAGATGATGTAGAGATTGTGGTGACTAATATTGTCAACCCAGCTTCCTTTCTCAGCGGAAATCAAGGAGAAGCAGTACACCATGATTGCCTAGAGACCATTGAAGCTACCTACTCCAGCCGCCCAGACCTAAAGGACACTCCTTTGGATGATGCGGAGACCGGGTTCACTGACAGGAGCAGCTACATTGCCAATGGGAAGCGACATGCTGGGTATGCAGTGACCACCTACAGAGAGGTAATCGAGTCCGGACCCTTACCAACAGGGACCTCTGTGCAGAAGACTGAGATAATTGCCTTGACCCGTGCCCTGGAAGGGGCAAAAGGGAGGAGAATAACCATCTACACAGACTCAAGGTATGCATTTGGAGTCATACACGCACATGGAGCCATCTGGAAGGAGAGGGGACTGCTGACCTCACAGGGAAAGAAGAGACAATCCAGCTGCTGGAAGCAGTTCAGCTACCTGAAAAAGCATATTAAGGCACACCAGAGGGTGAGCTTAAAATTGGAGGAAAGAAATGAGCTGGCGGATGGAGAGGCAAAGAAAGCAGCAAAGGGTGAGGTACAGATTTTCCCCGAAGGTAAGCCATAATACAATAATACTAATCAAAGGAGACGTACAACTGCAAGGGGTGGGCTACCATTGAAAGAGAGCTAGCAATCCCTTCCCATTTTCGTGGTTACTAGTAAAGGAAGGGCACTAGAAAACACACTAGGGCCTAACTACTTAAAAGCCATTTATAGAGTGTGGCTCCTTTCTCAAAATGACCAAGGCTGCGAGTGATACAGAGTGCATTGAAATGAAGTGTTGACTTTGAAGCAGTAATTTCCACAGGCTTTCTAGAACACACGTCTAATTGAAAGAATCGTTGTATCGTTGTCAGGAATTTATATGCCACTATCACTCAGGTAAGCCAACAATGGGATCCTTGCCTCCAGACTAACCCCAAAATACCCCCCGGCCAAAATTCAGTCAGACTGGGAGAGGCCATGGGCCTGTACAGCAGTGGCAAATTAACCTTTCAGAACTCCCAAGGAAAGGGGGGTATCAGTATTTACTGGTATTGATAGATACATTTTCAGGGTGGCCAGAAACATTCCCCACCAGAACTGTCAAAGCTCAAGAGGTGACCAGATTATTTTTACAAGAAATAATACCACGCTTCAGAGTTCCAGCCACGATATCCTCAGATAAAGAATCACATTTCATTTCCAAAATAGTGCAACAGATTAGTAGCCATCTGGGCATAGGTTAGGACAAGGGGAATGTCCAGAATGTCCATCTACATGGTGGCATTAAGCAAACAGCTCAGAGTAATTGAGAAACATGTGGCTGTAACTCGGAGCAGGGAGTTAGATAGCCTGGGGATGATGTATATGTTAAGTCTCTTACAGAGAAGACTTTGGAACCACAGTGGGAGAGACCACTGCGAGTACTTCTCACCACCTTCACTGCAATCAAAATCAAGGAGCAGAATGCCTGGATCCATCACCCTCGGGTGAAGAAGGCCCAGAAGCCCCTTCAGGAGTGACACCAGGAGACAATGAACTGAGACTAAAACTTACTCGGGCAAAATGAGTATATTGTGGTCAGGAGTAGTTCATACTTTAGTTTACAGAATTGCTTTGTATGTAATTATAACTGAAGTTTTAGAACTAGAGAGTACCTCTATCCAAAGCAATGCTGAATGGCCTTGGTCCCAGGCATTTAATCAGTATACTGGATCCATGGGAAAACCTTCTGAGATAAAAGATTTAAACATATCTACTGTAGTAATCCACGAGAATCAGGTATGTGAGGAGCAAGAATGGCAGGAACAGGAACTGTGGACACTTCAAGGAATCTGAGGAGAAGAAATCAAAGTAAAGTGTTGGGTCATCAATAGGAGGGCTTATGAAAGACCAGATGTAATTAGTGTCTGAACCTCCCCTAGTGTATATGAACACCAGGAAGTCTGTGATAGCCTAAGTGAATCAAACTGTTGGTGTAATTTCACCTTGATACAGCCTGTAGAAGTGACCTGCCTTTGAGCTCGAATTACTATTCAAAGTGGACACTGCACTTTTTACCACAGCAACAGGGCCTTATACACACCATACTAGTTCAGACTCTACCCAAACTCCAAACTTGAACCTAATGTAGTAAAGAATGTGACTGAACAACAGCTATTATTCAATCCAGAATGATCTCTCAAATGTGTAGAGCTGATAAGGCAAATTAACATCTCAAAAATCCAACCAGCCTGCCCATCCTTCCTAAAAACTTCCTTTGAGGGCTGGACAACATGGTTACAAAAACAGGCATATCTCAGGAGCAGAACAAGAAAGGAAGGAGCCAGCTCTCCTGGTGCTTAAAACCAGGAACACCAAGAAATCAGTTTCCTTAAGTCATTTTCTAAGCTGGTTGGCTGAACACCCAGGCAATGGCTGGTAAAGGGTGCTGAACTGCAGCATTATTAACCCAAGCAAGGAAGGTGATTTTCTTTATTTATAGCTATCCCTTTTCCTACTGAGATTTGGATCAGTGATCATCCCAGTCTGAGGCAGTTGGATTCAGCTTAAAAGAGGTAGAGAGAGAGACCCCCCCCCTCAGAACTCAGCAGCAGGCTGTAGGATTTTGAGCATCACTTTTGTGCTGAGTGTTTCAAGCAGCAGAAACCTGATCCCAGTTTCTTCTGAGGCACTGCAATGAATTTAGGCTCTTCTCTCAGATTTCCCCTTCATTATTTACTTGAGGCTTGGACCTGAAGCTAGGGGCAAGGTGGGTGAAGTTTTGTAGACCAGGAGAGACATTCCTGCTTGCCACACATCTGGGAAATCAGGTGCTTTGGAGGGGGAAGGAGATTCCCTGAGGTCTCTACATTTCAGAACAAACATCTGCCTCAAATATGACCTAAACCTCTGTCAGATACACTTGTGAAGTGTGTCTGAATTTGCAGTGTGAGCCCCTCTGGCAGGGAGGGATGGTCATGGACAGAAAGCAGTTCCTGTTGCCCATAACAAGCATCTAACTGGCATATTAGGGACAAGATTAGGAGTTTTAAATGGAATTGATTCAGAAATACTGGTGAATAAACTGGCCACTGCAGCAGGTAGCCTAACAAAATTGAAGCAGCCTTTATAGTAGCCCCTATTTGCATTAGGAACTAGCCAGTGACAGATTTCAAAAGTACTGCTAAAGTAAAGAAGTATGAAAAGGCCAGGGACCAAGACCACAAGTTGATAGTAGAAGCACTTAGTATAGTTCAAGATAATGTGTCTTTAGCTTTCAGTTGTATACAAGCACAGTTATGGATACAAGCAACAGCAGCTCCGATCATATGGGAAAGGGGTGAAGGTAATTTTCCAGCTGAAATTCAAGAAATTGTGTGGGATAATGCAATTGATATTGAAAGGAAGTTTCAATCCTGGCGGACTATGGTGAATTTCACCTATGATCCTGTTTCTAATGTGGCAACTGCCTTTGTGCTTACCATACATAATGCCACTGTTTATGTTATCCATCCCATTGTTGCCCTAGGATTAAACCATGAAAAAACAATACTCTATCCTTCAGAACATAGAGTGTGGGCACGAAAGATGAATGGAAAGTGGCAGACAGTAAAGTTGGAATCCTGCATTACTAGAGAACAGATAGAATTCATTTGTGAAAGCAATACTATTAATGTGCAGGATGTGTGTTTGGACACCAAACAGAGTATTTGTCACTCTGAAATTCATCCAGTCACTGACCAGAAAACTGTGCTCGTATATACTGGAAAAGGGTGTATGCTTGAGAACTGCTTGTGCTGCTGTACAAATTGATAGCAATGATGTTATTCTGTCTAGTAGAAACCATTCTAATCTCTGTATTTGTAATTTTGTTAGGATTATCTATTACATTGTTAATTTGGAACAGTAGAATGATACAACAAATAGCTCTACTAACCTCTTTGTCAAATGTACATGGTGAAGCGTTAAAAGACACTTACTGTTGAGGTTTTCCTTAAGAAAATAAATTTACCTATCTCCTAGGAAAGGGGGGAATGAGACAGAGTAAAGATCCATTCTGAATTAGGTCAAGTGTCTAAGAAAGGTGAAAAGTCAGTGATGCCAAAGCTGAAGGAAAAACTCGCATGCCGAGACAGCAAGACGACAGAGAAGGAAAATAGAAAGACCACAAGGTCGATTTGCCCCCGACTTAGAAATTCCTTTGATAAAGAAGAATTGGTGCTAAATGTCACGCAGAATGAATATGTATGAACATATTGTGAAACTCTATGCATATGCATTTGGAAGGGGGACAAAAGAAGACCCGAGGTCTTCAGAGGCACGCATGCCTTGTTGAGGGACTTGTGTCCGGCGCGCGTCGTAATAAAATCATACGGGGCTTTACAACTTTTACAAAGTTGTAAGGTTTCTTCTTTTCTCCGCAAAACATCTGGCAGAGTTTTTCCTAGCCAGACATAGTGGAAAAGCTTTTTGCTAAGATGTAGACGAGAAGAGACGCTAAAGACGAAGGTACGATGCTCTGCGGAGCTAAGCCACGCTCCTGGGCGTCTTTCGGCAGAAGCCGCAATCCGCACAGCACTTTGAGCGGCACAATCGTCGTTGCGCGAAGAAGCCGCCTCTTCGCCTCCGGGAGCCGGAGAGAGCGGCAGCTTCGCAAAGGTGAAGAAGCAAGCTGCACAACACTGCGATTGTGTGCGCAGCTTGCCAACTGATAGAAAACAGTACCTTACCACTCTCCTGCCTTTTCCAATCACATGAACATTCGATTGGAAGCTGTTTTGGACAACTTTCTTTCTCTTCTTGCAAAACACTCGGCAGACCTCCGTGCAACTTCTAGAACACGATGGGAGATGTTTTCTGTGCTGGCACAGGTTCTGCTCTCCAGACGTAGTGGAAAAGGTTTTGGTAAGATGTAGACGAGCAGAGACGCTAAAGACGAAGGTACGATGCTCTGCGGAGCTAAGCGCCGCTCCCGGGCGCCTTTCGGCAGAAGTCGCACTCCGCAGAGCACTGTGAGCGGTAAAATCGTCTTTGCGCGAAGAAGCCGCTTCTTCGTCTCCGGGAGCCGGAGAGAGCGGCAGCTTCGCAAAGGTGAAGAAGGAAGCTGTACAACACTGCGATTGTGTGCGCAGCTTGCCAACTGATAGAAAACAGTACCTTAACACTTCACTGCATTTTCTAATCACATGAACATTCGATTGCAAGCTGTTTTGCACAACTTTCTTTCTCTTCTTGCAAAACACTCGGCAGACCTCCGTGTAACTTCTAGAACACGATGGGAGATGTTTTCTGTGCTGGAACAGTTTCTGCTTGCCAGACGGAGTGGAAAAGCTTTTTGCTAAGATGTAGATGAGAAGAGACGCTAAAGACGAAGGTACGATGCTCTGTGGAGCTAAGCGCCGCTCCCGGGCGTCTTTCGGCAGAAGCCGCACTCCGCAGAGCACTGTGAGCGGCACAATCGTCTTTGCGCGAAGAAGCCGCTTCTTCGCCTCCGCGAGCCGGAGGGATCGACAGCTTCGCAAAGGTGAAGAAGCAAGCTGTACAACACTGCAATTGTGTGCGCAGCTTGCCAACTGAGAGAAAACAGTACCTGACCACTCTCCTGCCTTTTCTATTCACATGAACATTCGATTGCAAGCTGTTTTGGACAACTTTCTTTCTCTTCTTGCAAAACACTCGACAGACCTCCGTGCAGCTTCTAGAACACGATGGGAGATGTTTTCTGTGCTGGCACAGTTTCTCCTTGCCAGACAGAGTGGAAAAGCTTTTTGCTAAGATGTAGACGAGAAGAGACGCTAAAGACTGGATGAAAGCAAATGACACCTGTCTTCAAAGAAGGCAATTAGGAGTGCTCGGAAGAGTCTGAACCATCCAGCCTTTTTTTTATCTCTAGGAAGTTTATGGAGCAGCTATTCCTGGAAAGCCTTGCCAGGCACATGAAATACGACAAACTAATATAGTCAGCATGGATTTTCCGGGGCAATTTTATGCTGAACATCTTTTTAAACTCCTCTGATGAATCGACTGGTAGATGAAGGGAATTTTGACTGCCTGGGCCTCAGGGAGGTTTTTGGCATTTCTCTACATGGGAGCACACCTACATACCGGAAGCAATAGTGCTAAGGGCTGGGAACCAGTGTCTTTTCCGTGATGCTGAGTGAAAAGACAAGAGGCAGTGGGCACACTCTGAAATACAGGAGATTGCCTTTGAACATCACCAAAAGATTTTTTAATGTGAGGGTGACTGAACCACGGCACAAACTGCCCAGAAAGACTGTGGAGCCTGGATCTTTGAAGACATTAAAAGTACACCCAGATAGAATCCTGGGCAAGAGGCTCTAGGTATCCTGGTTTAGCAGGGGGGTTGGATCTGGTTAGCCCCACCAACCCCTTCCACTCTCATTCATTCTGTGCTAGTGAATTCTCTTCGAGATGCACTTCAAGCACTGGCATGACAAAGTTCTGTGCAGACAGAGATCCAAATGGACATGGGATCTAAGTTCCTTAAGCAGTGTTCAAGAAGAATATAAAACTCTGGGACAAGTATCTCTTCCCTAACTGAATCCCTTTCATGGGAAAATTCCCAGCTATAGAAAGATCTTCTGATACGCGTGCATTAGACTGACACTGGCTGAGCAAATTTCTCCCTGTGTGTATCTAAGACCAGTTAGGATCTTCACCCAAAGTGTTGTCAACATAGTCACAGAATGTCTACTGTTAAGAAGTGACAACTGACATCAGAATGGCAAATATTGGTCCACAAAAGGGATGAATGGATGGGAATCATCTACTTGGGTTAAAAACAAAAATACAGAGTTGGTCTTTATTTATCAATTTCATTGCAATATTGATAAGGGAAGAAAAAGACCTAAGTCCTTGACTTTTTTTAACTCGAGGAAAGATTTTAAAAATTCCTTGTAAAAATGTATTATCACTATCAGACTATTGAAACCATTTGAGTAGGGAAAAAAGTTCCAAATTTGTCTAGATAGTGGCAAAGAAGCCAAGAAAATAGGAAAGAAAGAAAAAGAGAGCAAAAGAGTCAGCTTCAGCGGACAAGCTCGTTCTGGAAGTAGTCTGCGGGGAAAAGGAACCCCCAGTTGAATTTCCAGTGTATTCCTGCGCTGGTTTCACTAACTGGTCAGTGTAAAAACCACTCCTTTTGTACAACTTCTCTCAGCAACAAAAACTCCAACAGGTTGACACCACCATCATGACTGTTCCAGACATATTGAAAAGAGAAAGGATGATTTTCTTGAAAACCTACTTGCATAAAAGTCGCAAGACGGTGGAGGGATTCCCACATTCTCCTTCCTCCATCTGGCTTGAAAGTATGTTTGATCAAATATGCAACAAAGCACATGATTTATAAGGTAGAGTCAAATGGATGGTTTGGGAATTGATCTCTTGTTGATAGTAAACTTCCTATCCACTCTGTGTGACCTTTCTAAAACAAAATGTGGAGCTGAGGCATGAATCTGCCACAACAAGGGTTAAGCAAACCGACACACTCCCCTCCACATGCCCCCCCTTCCACACACACCTAGGCACACACAGAGATCAGCATAGCAGATCATGAACACCTTGGAAAAGACTGAAATGCTAAATGCCTCTCTTTATGGGCAAAGCAGCTGGTGCAATAGTTCAAATGCCTGGTACAAAAATTCTGTTGAACGTTTAGCTCCTATTTAAAAGACAGCTTTTCATTTCATTCGATTTACAAATCATTTTCATTTCATTTGTTTCTTTAAAATTACTTAGTTCTCACGTCTTGTATGTCTAGGAATATTTTCTTTGAAAAATAGAAAAAAATAGGTGAGATCTTTTCAGCACAAAACATTGCTTGATAGAATTTTAAACCATCGTGATATGGAAGAATCGTTCTGTCCCTCTCTAAGGTGGAAGAAGTATTTGGATCACAGATCATCTACAATGAAATACTTGACATGTTTAAGATGCTTTCAATCCATGGCACTTTTGTTTCTTTTCTTTTTCTTGTGGTGTTGCTGATGGTTTTTTTACATTTATTTTATTTCCAAAGAGATGTCAAATGTTAGTAAACAGAAGAATATATATATTAAATGAAATCTGAAATAAATTGTTATAGGTCCTTAGTGATTTTTGTTGAGATGCCAGCTGCACTCCTCATCTCTATTTCAGATGAAGTGATTACCAGTATAAGCTAATGGTAGGAAGAAGGTAATAGTTCACAGAATAATGGAATTCTGCTTACCATTTGCAGATGTTCTGATTCTTCATTTGGTACTTTAACTTGTAACCACTCTCTTTTTTGGATAGCTAGAAATCTGTGAGAGAAACTACAGCAAGATTCCTTTGTCATTAGATACTTGATATGACAATGTTAGGAGAAGGGGAAGGAGAAAATGGTGTTTAGCTCTGTTTCCATGAAGATTCAAACCCTTTGGTGGTGTTCTGAAATACCAACAACCCCAAAATAAATTGCAGCATTGGAATTGCAGTATCAAAATTTGTTTTGATATGGATGTATTTTTGATTAGTAATGTATAGCAAGTTTTTGTAAGGCTTCAAGCCCCTGCCCCCTTCTTTCTTAATTTCTCTCCCTACAAAACTGAAGATAAGAGCCTAAATATCATTAGGAGCTGGTGCCTTGTGTAGAATAGTTTTGAACCGAAGGAAAGAGGGTCATTGATAACCTAAAGCAAACAGCAAGAGATCTGCCTTGCTGTCACAAGTCTGCTGCATCTCTGAGAAAGCTTGCTGTGCTATTAGAGTCACAATGTGCTCAGTAAGGAAATCTTCTTGGGAAAAAATATCTTTTCGCAATTAATTGAAAGCAATAAGCAGATGCGTATTCTCAGACGCATTTTCAAAAATTACAGAAGTTTAAAAATTTTGATCAAAACCAGTTTGTTTCATTACTTGAGGAGCTTTTCTAAGCCAAGCTCTAAGTTCTCCTCATGTTGCTGTTGTGTAGCTGAAGCCTAGAGCATGAAGATGACGGAACTCGGTTCTCACAACTGTAAATAAAGCTGGAGGAAGGTTGTGGATGTGCAGGAACCGATTGTCTGACGTTAGCAGCAGATCAATGCACAACAAATGTGAATAGCACTGGATGGGTGCTGAACACATATGATTGTAACCTTAGTCTGAGAGAGATCACCTCTGGTTTGCACCCTGGTGATTCTAACCTTGGTCTGAGAGAGATCACCTCTGGGTTGCACCCTGGCGATTCTAACCTTGGTCTGAGAGAGATCACCTCTGGTTTGCACCCTGGTGATTCTAACCTTGGTCTGAGAGAGATCACCTCTGGGTTGCACCCTGATGATTCTAACCACATTAATCGCTTCATCTGCAAATGAGATGATGAGTGCAGCTGGCATCTCCACTCATGGGCATGATCCCTTACCAGCGTACAGCATTTCTCCCCAGCAGCATTCATGTGTATCTTACTTCAGTGACTCATAAATAATCATGTTCTTTTAGCTGCAAATTAAGTGGCTAATGACTGAGGTTTTTCTGGGCAGCATACTGATAGATTATGTATGGTTAGTACTGTTCATATTGTTTTGTGCTTGTGGGGGTTTATTCCCCCAAAACCTGTACTTGTAGGTCTCAGAGATTATTTTTTTTAATGATTAATTTGGTAAGACTTCCCTATCATCTTTCTCCTTGGATTACTGGTAGAAATTTTCTTCCTGCTGTTTGTTACATACCTCCCTGAAGGATACTAATCGTTTTATGTATGTACCTTTCCTTGAAAATATAACTAGGTTACTTTGGCAACCGCCGTATGTTCTGGAGAAGAGATTTATTATTTTTATAGAAGCCTCTCACCCCCAGAGACAGGAACAGTGATCTTGAATGTCTCCATGGGTAAAAATCAATGGATCTTTACTTATTTGTATATATGCTCCAATGTAGTTTTCTGTTGCCCTGAGTTTCTTTTCATGATAGAGTTCACCTGAGTCTGAGCATCTATTTTGGTCACTACAATTAAAAGGTGTCCCTCCTAATGCATACCTGTTGCATGGCTGTGTAACTGTGCTCTCATTTTGTGATAGCATGGGCATTATCATTTTTGTGGCCACATCCATTTAGTCTTGCATGGTGAATTATTCTGGGCGTCCACATTGCAAATTGCCAAGTCTGGCATTCCCTTCTCTATCAGGTCCTTTTGCCCACTAAGGAATAGCTACACCTTACTGATTAGTTTATCAAGACAGACTGTACATTATTGTTGATAAACGAAGTTGCTCTGGGATAATAATGCTTCTGCGCTGTCGATGAATGAGTAAAAATTTGAACATTACCTTCACATATATATGTGCATGTGAGGCACAGGCTTTTCCCATGCCCCTTGCCATCAGATGCTACTCATTTTCTGTTGTTTGGATAGCGTACAAAATAGCATACCCTGGAGACAACAGGGCTGTGTTGTGAATTCCTGTTCCTAGCCAGCCCCTGGAATCTGTTTTGGTTTGGAATATGGGAAGAAATGAAGCTGTGGGGAAACGGTGTTTGTCCCTGGTTAAAGAAAGAGCTACCTTTCACCCTGTGAGATGGGCTGATACATACATTGTGTGAATCCAGAGTATGAGGAGACATTCACCAGTGTACTGTATTTTCCCTCACTAGCAAAAATAAACTATTCCATTTCAATGCCATTTCCCAATTTTTGATATCCTTCTTGGCTCATTTCCCAAACAACTCTGAGCTGGGAATGTCTTTCATTCCCGCTGCCCATGTTGTTTGTTCTGGCTACTGGATCTTTTCCATTTCTGGGAGATGCTGCATCTCTCTGTTTCTCTGCCAGACTAATTCTTTTTTGCTCCAGTGGGCTTTGTGCTTGGAGCAGAGAGTGCAAAATGCCTGGTCAGAAGTGTTACAGTTTCAGGGAAGGTAGATGGTGAATTTCCAGGCTATTTCTATTTTGGGTTTTGTTTGTTTCCTTTCTTCTTACTGTTATATACTAATAGGTTTTTTTTAGTTTTTCTCTCTGTACTCTCTTCCAATATAGAAATAACATTTTTCAAAAATCCTCCAAGGTCCCATGAGGAAACAGTAACCAGTCTTTCATTTCTTTGTGTAGGCACACACTCAGAAGGGCAGAGGGCACAGCCATCCTGTCAGTGCAGCACAGAGAACAGTGAAATATCAGTAGAGGATTTGTTTCTTCCTGCTATCCTAACTTTTTTTCTTTGTTGATATTAAAGCATAAGTTATTCTTAATGCAGTTCTTCCTTAAACATTCCTTGTACACTGATAGGCTCAGCAGAGGTTTGGTCACCGGGGAATGGATGACTCAGGCTTTTACACTCGGAGTCAACAGTCACAATGAGTAGATTCATATACTTTTGGCATGTAAGTACAAGCTGGTGCTTCATTTCACTGTGTTTTGTCGATGAATTTTTCCAGAGTTAATTCAGACATTCTGAAGCATTGAGAAGCAACATAACCTGTGGTCTGCTTGGGCGTAGGTTATGGTGGAAAGTGAGTTGATGTTGTTACCTGCTCTCACGATGCTACATTTGCAGTTAAGGAAACAGCCTCAGAATGCCTTCCATGCTTGTGCTTTTATCAGTTTCTCTTTGAGGGGCATGCCTCTAATACCTAACAAACTTGTTTAAATATATAGCATACTTTCCTAACTGCGTAATGTTTCACTTTGTCCACTTTGTTTCTTTGAAGACCTAAGGTGCTGATAGTAAAATTGTTCAAAAGGCAATAATGCAGCATGGGGCTGTGGAGCTTGCCAGGCTGTGAACAGGATATAACAAGCTTCTGTTCTTTGGCATCAGCTTAAAAGTAGTTCTTTTGTTTTGTGAAACTTTTAATTTGGGCTGTTTTGAAGGGAAGTGATGTACTGTGGCTCAAACTGGCAACTTCTGTGTTCTTTACTGGGATAACTTTATTGAATATCCTCTCTGACTGAAAGGAGAGTGGTGAACAACACTAGTCCAGTGTCACAGTAGAGATAAATAACACTGTTATCGAAGTAGATGCAGGTTTCATTTAATTTCATTTATCCTCTGCACCAGTGTTTCCCAAAGAGTTCTGATGCTTTGTGCTGATCCTCCCTACTGGAGATATGCAGATGAGTTATTTTTCTGTCAGCTCTGTCCAATGAAAGTCAAGATCATGCTGCTAGGCCACCTTTTTACAGGAAAAATAATCTAATGACTGGATTGCAGTACTGTCATGGAAATAAATTGCCTCCTATGTTCAGATAGCAGCAAGGTGGTGACCACTTAGTGCAAATCTTCTTCCTATTGTTAATGGTTTCTCAGTAGCATAAAAGCCTGTGCTCTTGGCAGCTAAAAGATTTAGTCACATCTAGATAATGTATTTGAGACAAGACACAACTAGATCAAATGATGATTTGTGAGGGTTTTGCCTCGATTCATCATGCGGTAGTACATTTTCCAAGAGTTCGGCTGCAGAGCTCCTACCAGAGACACTGATAAGGTGTTTTGGGGGTCTGATTTTGTTTTTCCTAGGTGTCTCTGTGTGTCTTTGTTTTTCTCACTTTTGTTGCATTCTAGTGAGTTGTGAGCCAGCTAGCCTTCCTGTGTGGTAGGTGTGAAAAATTGGACTGTCTCTCTGTTCCAGCCTCTGGTGAACATGAGCTCTCTTGCCATTCCTCTGAAACTGTGCTACATTCTAAAAAGATGATTATGGAGTGCAGTATTTAAGGGTTGTATGGTGGCATGAGGTCAGGTTCTGTGGGGGCAACTGGCTGTATTTGGAAATCTCAGTGATCTGCTACTACTCGTGATCAGCTTTAGAGAGGACAAAGTCAAATAGCATCAGAAGGTGTCTGCTGAGCCTTTTGTGCTTTGACAACTGCTTTGCACGACGTCTACTGTAATTTTTAAGATGATGTCAAGTAGTGCTAGTATTCAGTCATTTTAATAAGGCAGTGAGTCTTAGCAGCAAAGACTTGCTGGCAACTCGCTGTTTGAGCCTGGTGCTGTTACATCAGCTCTTTTGTGAAGGCTTCATCATGCACAAACTTTTATGCTTATCCCACTTTTTCCGCCAAATTAAAATAGGGGTCAATTTGAAACTATATACCAGGAGATTTCATTGGCAATTTGGGCTAAAGTAAAAACTTTAATCTCTGAAGGTTAGATTTAATTGTCTCCCTGCCTCTCTTAACTGTAATAAAAGAGTAGTGAAAAAGCTTCAGCTAGTTTTCCTTTTATTTACTCCAGCAGCAGGTTCAAGCCCAAAGGAAAAAAAAAAAAAAGGTGTAAAACAAGCTGACTTGGCCTTTTGTATGTATCAGAGCTTTTGTAGCATTGGTTTCTCATCAGACCAAGCTTGCTTGCTCTGAGGATACTCTGACTCACCTTTTGGAAAGGTCAAGGTCAGCTGCACTTGAGGAAGCCCCTGGTAGGCAATGTAGGCTCATAGAAAATACTCTCAGCTCTTTCTTGACAGTTACCTTCTCTGGACCATGGTCTTGTCTTTGCTTGCCTCAGGCTTCTGGGAGCCCAGGATAGTTTATTGCCCTGCAGAAAGCACTGGGTAGATCCCACAGCAGTGTTCACTGCTGGATATTCCTGTATATATATATAAAATAGATATATATTTCAATGCATGGCTCATTAATCTGTGTCCCTTCTGTGGAGTAGCTGATGATGCGTTTATTTATTTCTTCCTTCCTTCTTTTTCTTCAGTGCTTTGACCCTTTCATTTTGAAGGCATAAGGTGTGGAAGTGTAAAGAATGATCTCATGGTAAGGGACTCTGAGTCCAGGATAAAAGTGAATTATTAGAACAGAATTTCTCTCTGAGGTAGAAGGAGTTTTAAGAATGATGCCACATAGGCGGAATGCATTTCTCATTTGTATACCCTGACAAAAGAATTGATTGTTGCTGCCTGCTTTTAGGTATGTAGATTTATACCTGACAACTAGCTCTAAGTTCACAAGTAGTAACAAACGATAGAAACCAGCTTAACCACTGGTAGCAATTAGCTGTTTTAGAATGTGTTTGAAAAGGTTGTGTAACTGGGGAAATTGTCAGACAAGAGAAGATCCAATAAGGCTGCTAAAAGAGATTTTGTGGGCAAAATGAAATGAGTACTTCTGTAAAATTCCTTACTATTGCAGCGTATGCGCATGCACACTGATGGGCTGGGGCTGATGAGCCTCTGGCAGGGAGCTTTGCAGAAGCTGCAAATGTTTTCAGTGGAAAGGAGACCTCAGCTCAGTTCTGTGGCATGTGACTTCCTATTTCGGTAGGTTACTTCCAAGGGACTTCCTCTGTTAAATGGACTCGTCTCTGGAGATTTAATCTGGAGCTGGAGCATGGTCTGCTTTGTCCTGTGCCTCTGACAGCACTTTCCTGGAGTTTGCTTTGGAGTATTTAATTTTTATTTTGCACTGTCTCCAGCGTGCAAGGATCTAGTGGCTGCTACCTGTGATCGGAAGCTGAGCACGTTTGTCCAGGTCTCAGTGGTGCATCCAGCAGAGTACATTGCCGCGCGGTATTCGAGCACTGAAATCGTGGAGGTGAGAGTCTTCCTTACTCAATTAACATGCTGATTGTTCCATTGCTCATTTCTTCCTTAGAAAGTGAGTTAGGAATAAAACAAGTTGGTGCATAGTGCCAGGTAAGACAAGCACACCCTGGCAGTTGGTAAAGCATACTGAAGTGTGCTGTAGTTCTTGGCATTTAAGCAGGATCAACAGAAATTCACTTGGCTTCTCATGAAAGCTCTGTTGTTCCAAGTGGAGGCATGGAGAATATTCCAATTCTCCAGACACAGGTTTAGAATGAAACAGGGAATAGTTGCTCTCATGAAGGGACAAGGCAATGCAAAATAAAACTTAATTAAGAGTATAGTGAGTTTGGAAAGTATTTTTAAATGCAGAAAAGCATAGGTGTATTACATGGTCTGTTATCCTATTTGTTTTTTGTTCCATTTTTTCCATTAAAGAGCTGATGCTTTTGCAATTTGAAAAATATTACTCTAGATCTATAATTTGGGAAAGAAATGTGTGTATGTAATGTCTGTGACTTTACATGTAAGAATTAGTAATTGGTACCATACGTGACAAGAAAAGTCGTCTGAGGCTGCTTTGCTAGTCCTGACTTTGCCCTGTAAGCATTGGTGTCAGAAACAGCAAGAATGGTTCAGAGAAAATGAAGGGTGAGCAATGTAGATGTAACTTGCTTAACTTACAGGGGAGATTCATTAAGAGCAGGAAAGTCTCATTGTAAACACACACATGATTTCACCAGAGGCTTGTTTTAACTCTTAAATACAATGAGAATATTTCATGAGGTCTTTGTGTGATTACTTTCAACCAACTACTAATTAAATTATTATGGTTTCAGCCCTCAACCATCCTGAAACTGTTTAATTCAAATATCTTGTATCTGATCAGGATGTCTCATTGCAGACTGTCTGGAATGATGTTGTGCAAAAGATGGATAGATAACTATGTATTCTTTGAAATAGAAGTTGATGCATTTCCTAGTACAATGTCCTAGACCTCAATGAATTTCTGAATTTGTTTTATCAAGGTTCTTGGCTTTGTAGTCAAGCTTTGGTGGAGGGCAAGGCAGGGTCACAGAAAGTTAATCCATAAGATAAATTACCTTTGTCGTGCACAAGCCTTTTTTTTTTTTCTTAATTACTTAATGGAAAATTTAATGATACACACCTGGTAATCTTTGGCAATTAGGTGTAATTAAACATTAAGAAATTATAAATAATGTTTTGTATTATTCATTTAATTGTACATCTTTAGCTATGATATAGTTAGTTCTGTGTACAGCTTTTAAGTGTAATCATAATGTTTCAAAGCAGAGGAATTTTATTTTATAGCAGTACAGCCTAAAGAGGAATATTCCAATCCCCTCTCCACAAAATCAGTATCCTTAATGTAATACTGAGAGTCTCTGTAGCATTTCTATACACTTAGTATTGTGGCTTAATGAAGATTGCTCTTTTTTGTATGTGTGTGCTTGTTAAATCCTTAGTTCATCTAAATTAAGCTGAAATTTTGGTACTTTCAAAAAGTGTTGAGGGAGTAAGAAAGGTTTTTTGTTTATTATAGGTTGTATTCCAGAACCTGGTACTGGCTGAGCTGTTTAAAAATGTGATAGCAGGCTCTGCCTCTGAAGCACTTCATATCCTTCCCAGTTAAAAAAACTTTCCAGGAAGTTCTTGTAGTTTTGTTTGGGTTTTGCTTGTTTGTTTTTAGTTTTCCTGATAAAGTTTTAAGGCTGTTTGTTTTTTCTCTTGGATTGGGTAATAAAACTGAGCTGTTTCCATCTCTCTGCTGTAGACAGCTGGCACCCTCTGGGTTTCTGTACCTCCACAGTGACACCCTTCACATTGCTCAGCTGTCCTTACTGAGTGTTTGCCCATGTTGCACAGGGTACAAAAGATCCTCTGTTTCTGACTGGTGTGACCTTCCCACCGGAATACCCCATCTATGAGGAAACTAAAATAAAACTCACGGTCTACGATGTCAAAGATAAATCCCAAGACACGGTAAGCGCTTTGCTTCAGTCCTTGCACAGATCTGACTGAGGAATGAGTTTCTTGCTGTGTTGTTCTTCAGCTCTCATTAGCAAATTGGGGAGATGGTTTGATGTCAAATTGGTTTTGTTGTTCTCTTGTGCCTAAAATCTACTTCATCTGTTGTTGATATGTTAGAGACTAGAGAAAGAGAACCATGCACTTAAGGTGGGCTTTTTGCTATTGGCTTTTTAACTGGTTACATGAGTCAGCACAGGTATTCCTGGCAAAGAAAAGAACTGCTCTGTTGTGCTTTTTGAGAGCAGAGAACACATGGAATAGACTCTGATAGCACTGCTGTGAATAACTTTTCAGAAATATATTTCTGATAATATTTTACTTCTCTGCATAAACCAGAATGACAGTAGAGCCTGTAACTTGGGAGAGAGCTACTCATATTTAATCTCTTGGGTGGTGATACCTGCAGCTTTCTGTTGCTGCTTTTGTTCTTGATTTGTAGCAGTCCAAACTCTACAGCTAAAGGTGAATCATTTGGGGTTCCAGTGTTGTACATTCTTGAATACAGAGTCAGCTTTTTATTCTTGGGAGTTACTCACTTGGGCTGATACATGGAGGTCAGAGGAACAATCTGAGTGGTTAAACTGCCCAATAAAGAGCTTGAGTGCTATTTTATGTGTTCCAGATAATCCAAGACAGCCTTAGACAAGGGCTAAGCCTTTGTCTTAGCCTAGGACAGAGCTAGATGTCATAACAGGACCTGTGGGAGATGTGTATTTTTCTTCTGCAGCAGGCTGGAGTCCAGCTGATTAGTTTGCTCTCAGACATCAAGAATGGCCACGTTGACACCTGTGTTGAATTGACTGAATTGCTCTGTAGTTGGCACCCAGCATGATGAAAGCAAGTGCAAGCTTCTGTCCTGGCTGTATATGTTCATTATCTAGAAGAAGGTAATCGAGGACATGATTTGAAGCTTGAGACTGCCTTTGAGCTGCTTACAAAAGTAAAGTCCTATGTTTTGAGAACTTGTAATTTTTTCAGGTAGAAAATTATTGATCTATTTGTTTAAATTTTCAACCTTTGTGAGCCAGCAGTTTGCTTCTGTCCCCTCACTGTGCTCTTTCATGGGAATATGTGGAGTGTCTTAAGCATCAAATCTGAATTTCTTCTCTGTTTAAGAAGGGAAGGGACATGTATATGCATTTTATAATGTCTATATTTTAAATTTGGTGTTGGATTAGACTACAGGAACTTAAAATGGGATCTGCTGTTTCTTCAATAGAGTTGTCACCTGTGGACAGGTAACAGGCATTGAGTTAATGGAGTTGGACTTTGTCCTTCCCTTCCAGTTTCATTTTGACTGACAGATGCTGGAAAATAATATCCTATCAGTAAGTGATAAAAGTGAACTGGGTTGGTAGTACTTTTCCCTGTGTTACTGCTTTTCTAGCTCCAGGCTCCTCTACTGCCACTCATGAAAGAGAAGATCTACCCTAGAGAACTAATAGAACTTGATAAGCTTTTTCCAAACCTGTAAGAACTTTCTGTAACTGTTCCTTACAATTGTAGTTCAGGACTAGAGTCTCTCCCAGGGAATCCCACTGATGTAGCTTGTAAATCACGAGATAATACCTTTCTCTTTTGTCGTAGCATTTGTATTGTTCCTATGTGAAACATTCTAGATCTGTGCTGTAGGACCTTTTTGTGGGGGCAAGTATTAATCTCATCTCTGATTTACATACATTTAGCATTTTTTACTACTCAACCATTTTAAGCTGGATGTAGGCAATAAAAAATTAAATAAGATGTAAGATTTAAATCAAGATGAGCTGCAGCATATGTGAATGACCCCAGGCTACCCTAGTTGCAACTTCGTCTGTGGCAATATTTCGACTTCTGTTTACATCCCAGAATCTCAGTCATGCTATAACTTGACTTTCTTACCTGTAATTAATTAGAAACCATCATGCTTTCTATTCGTTTGGGTGATTTTTTTTCAAGTCTGGATGTTTATGTAGGCTCATAAGAGTCAGGTTAAAATGAGCTATAATTTGATATCATTACCAGCATAGCTGCAACAGCACGGATCTCCATGCTTGGAGATCAAACCAAAGAAACTGGATATGTCCCTTTGGCAGTGAAACCGCTCCCAGGGCTGTGGTGTCACAGCTCTGATTCTCCAGTCTGCAGCAGAGCTGGCTTTCCTGTTCCTCAAAAAGTGCTGCCACGTATTACAGCTGCCAAATGTAGTCCCACCATTCCTCCAAACGGACAGGTAATCCAGATTTGGGTGGGGGGGAATCCAGGCCTGCTAGGCATGCCCTGCTCTTCCAGGCTGTGCTCCAGAGCAGATGTGAGCTCAAATCATTGGGCATTTGTAGCAGAAATAAACCTTGGATTGGACTGTGAGCTGTTCTGCAGAAATCGTGTTACAGCAATAATTCCCACAGCATCAGGGCTGTGCTACTGCTTGCCTCAGTTAATGAGCTCAAAGTAGTTAATATCCCTTGTCACCAATAAATACTTTAACTTTTCTTATTTATTTTGATGCAACTATAAGAAGTGAATTCTGTGCATGAATTAAACTCAGCAGGATTTTACTACCACAAATAGAAGACTGTAGAGAAGGTGGGAAAAGGGCAGTGAGTACATCACTGGGTAAAGCATTTTCTTGGGTTTTGTTAAACCTGGCTCTGACTATACAAGAGAATTTGCTCTCATTTTCAAATCTGCTGGAATTTTACCATAATAGAAAACTAACTAAATACTTCTTGAGTTGTGCACACAAGTGATAATAGTAAAGTGAAAGAAGATGCTCCTCATTGAGAAACAACCAGAATTTATTTTTGGCCTGCTCTTTAAAAAAAAAAAAAGAATTTTGAAAATTACCTTTCAATGCTAGTATTCCTGTACCAGAAAGCTTTTAGTTGCTTCACTCTTGACTGTCACTTCACTTCCATTATGTAAGAAGTATGGTTTAATTATATTGAAATACTGTGCAGCTGGGATCACATTCACTCTGCTTGACACCCGGAATGTTCTGACCGCACTTCTCACTTTTTATGCTTCTCTGTCTGATGTTGATCATAATTATATCTTGGCTGTGTCAGATTTTCTGTTATTGCGGCTTTTTAGGTTGATGAAAGGGGGGTTTTTGTTTGTTTTGACTAGTCTTTCTAAGTGATTAGTTAGTGTAAGTTTTCACGTAAATAGAAACTTTTAAGAAAGACTATGGTATTCCCAGTTCACTTAGATATACTCAGAACAACGTAGTTGAAATGCTTATGAAATATCCTTTAAAAATTTCCAGCGAAGCCACGCATACAGATCAGTGGGTAACGCCATATTGTGAGAAATGTATAGTGACATCTGTTTCTACATCACAAAGATTTTTCTTCTCATATTGCCGTGGGCAAATTTATGTTTTGCTGGCTTGAGCTACACTGTCTTTAGGATTTTATAAAGTTGGGTTTTGTTGTAATGCTGGGGCTGTACCCGTTCTATGTCATTGTCAAATAAGATCAGAATTATAGGCTTATAAATCGTTGAAAAATTACCTCTGTCCCACTTTTGCACAGGCATGCTGTTCTTACCTTTCTTATAGGCATGTAGGTTAGCCCAGTTTGGTCTGGCAAGATCTATAGCTGAAGCTGGGCTCATTCTCTGGGACAATACTGCATAGCACGAGTCAGGTACCACTGCTGCATGGCAGAGCCACAGAGAATACAAAGCTGATGGTTTTGTGTTACGCTGAGAGGAGTCTACTCAGTGTGGACTCCTCCTCCTCCTCTGCTCCTCATCTGGGAGGCAGTGGGTGTTGTTCTTTCTTTGGAATATGTCTATCCTGCAGCAAGAATTAACCTCATACCCAGTGAGCTGGCCACTGCTTTTTCATCCACACATGGGCAAGTGCTGGGAACAGAGGCAGGAGCAACTTTCTGTACCTGCTGGGAACTTTCTATATCTGATCTTTGCGTCATCCCTTCAAAGATAATCTCCTTTGGATGGATATTACTATTGGAATTCATGTGCGGTACTGAAAGTTACACACAGCCACTCCAGTGTTATCTCCTGAGGGCAAGGAGAAACTGGATGTATAAAATGCTGTTAAAATATTGCATTTGACAGTCTGGTCTCCCTTTTTTTACTCCCCAAATTTCATCCTAATCACTCAGAATAAAATTCGACTAATTTGATAATCTTAGAAGTAGTGGGGCTAGAAGTTCTGGTTTTGATATGGGAATATATCTTGTAAAGTGGCAATTTAAGATTACTCAGGCTTTAAATAACTTGTCTTCTAACTCTTGGGGTTTAAATTTTCTATTAAACCTGTTCACTGGAAATGATATTTTGCAAAAGGCTTTGCTTTGTGTGTTTCTTGATTTTGCAAGCGCCCCTGTTAAAATTGAATCCTGCTGGGGTGAGCTGGAAAATGAGGCCTGTCCATCACGACAGAGGCGTTTTGAGTTAAGCCAAATCTGAAGTGACAGCGCTCTGTGTTCCCTTGTGGGCACTGATCCCTGTTACACCACCACCACCATGCAGTTTGGTCCTTGTGCCTTTGGTCCTTGTCCCCTCATCTCTGCTGAGGGGACACTGGAGCACCAGGAGTGCTGCAGGGCAGCGTGTAAAATGCATTGGCAGAGATAAATGTGAATATCTCTACCTCGCCTTCCCGTTCTCTGCCTGCACCACAGTGCACACAGTCCCTCATTCCTGCGAATGCTAAAAATACCGAAACAGTTTATCTTCAAAAGCTGAAGCAAAGTGTTATACTTTGTTTAAAGACAAAAACACCTAAGTCTTCCCTTTATCAGTTGTGTTCCCTGCTGTCCATGCAGGATTTGCAGAGAAATATTGCCTTAAACTAGAAACTCCTATTATCTCATTCTCCACAATAGAGCAGTACTGTAGTCTGCTACAGTCCTACCCACAGAAGTACTTGCATTAAAGCTTTAGATGTTCATCTTTCTCTGCAAAATCATCTATTTTTTTCATAAATATATATTTGATGATAGATTTAGTTTTCCTTTTGCATCAGGCTAGATGTTCTTACTAAACATCATTATTAGGAGGAGGAGAGGAATGTCTTTTGATTCTTCGAGGCACCTGCATGTTGAATCCCCCTAAAGTATTGTCAGCTGTTTCCGTATTTTTTAAAAGTCTTGGATACAAAAAGGGAAAGTCAAACTACTGACTTTTCTTTGGGTTTATATTGATATAAATTCTTTCTTTGAAGTGGCTGAGGTACAAATAGGTTTCATATATCTTAGTCTATCTGTAAGAGAATTGAGGAGAAGTGTCAAGACTGGTCAAGTTACAGTTATAGGCTTAAAGTCCATTTGTAGCCTTATTGCTCTTTGCACCTCACCTTTGAAAATTTAGTGGGAGGATTTGGTTTTGCAAAAATCTTTCTCCCTTTGAAACTATCTACTACTTTTTCTCCTACCCTTTTATTACTTTTTTTTCTTTTCTTATTGAGGAAAACTCCTCCCTCTTCCTGTATCTTCAGGGAAAATTGTAACCTACTGTTTGTTAATTTTCTATTTTCTTTTCCTTTTCCACCTACTCTGCCAATCAAATGTTATTTGCTGCCTCACATCAGGCAAAGGTTTGTTCTAAGAGCTGACATTTGGGCAAAGGTTTGTATAAGTACCTAGCAATGAGACTAATTCTGGTATTCTCTGAGAGTTTAAAGGGTTGCCTTGAAAATTGCTTAGGAAGAAAAGAATGAATTAGTAAATGATTGCATTTTCCTGTAAATTTTACTGGACAAGGCACTGGAGGAGCTGCTCATCCCTCAGGAGGGATGGCTGGTGCTGGATACTGAAGCCCTCCTAGGGAGCCCAGGCACCACAGGGGTGAAGGATTTCCTTGAGCTAAATGCAGCAACATGGAAATGTTAGAGTCACTTCAAGGATGAGATTTGTTTGTTCTCGTTGGTCATTTTTTATTTGTTGTCAGTTTTTCATTTCTTGATCAGTTCTTCCAGCTCAGATGCACGGGTACCCAGACAACAGCTGGCCTTGCTATTAAAGTCTGGAGCAAAGAAGGCATTTGAAGTACCTCAGCCTTTCCCTCATCTTTTGTCTCTGTGTGTCTCTGCATCCATTAAAGATGAGGTTCTCCTTAGCCCTCCTTTTGTAGCTAAGGTATTTATAGAAACATTTGTTACTGTCTTTGATGGCAGACGCCAAATGAAATGTCAGCTAGCCTTTGGTCTTTCTAATTTTCTCCCTGTATAAGCTAATGGAATCCTTGTAGTCCTCCTGCATTGCTTTCCCTTTCTTCCAAGGGCCACAAACTCTCTTTTTCTCCTTGAGTCCCAGCTCTAGACAATCAGAGCCCTTCCTAACATGTGGGGCTACCCCACCTCCTATCTCCTTCCTTGCTTACCCCTTCTGAAGGGTTTGTAGACATTGCAGCCTTTGTAGAGATTGATGTCAAACAGAGCAAAGTATCCCATCAGGATTGAAAAGATGAAAAGAAAGGTGTATGGAGCAGTGGTAAGTCTGCCCTTGCTTCTGTGCTATGAGAGCAGGTACTCAGAGGTTGGAAACAGATTTTTCTTTGGAGGTTTTGGAGTGTGTGCTCTGTGAAATTGAAAGCAGCAAATTCAATCTGTTAGAACAGATTTTTCTTCCTCTGCCGTGTGCCTCATAAAAGTGTCTTTTACAGTTACAGCCATGCTTGTACCAGTAAATGTTTACATTTGAAACTTTGTACCTAAAAACTAAAGCTGAGGAAATAATTCTATTAAAAAATAACGTTAGAAACATATGCACTGGACGTAATGTGAGACTTTATCTTCTTGAGCAAATTTTTGCTGGAAGAGCACAGTAAATTGCTCTCAAAGCAAACTAGTTAAATGTTTTGTACTATGCTGTATTTAAATATTTGATGAATAAACATGAAAGGCTTGTGTAATCATTTAGGATTTCCAATGCTGTTAGAAGTGCACGTATCATTGTATTTTACAGTAATCAAAGCCTCTTGATGTAATCATTATGCAGTATTTTACAGAGCTAAATTCCCATGTGGCTGAAATTCTCCATGCTTGTCTTTCTTCATGCCAAAAATGAGGATTTTGTTTTGATCTGTTCTTTGTTTTGTCCTGTTCGTCACAGATTGTGTGATCTCAAAGAGAGGGCAAGAATCCCTGCCTTCTAACATGCATTGTTTTTAAACTATCTGTTTGCAGCTTGCGTAGTGATGACCAGAAAGCCAGGAGAACAAACGAAAAAAAATGCGGTCTTGTAGCATGGTCAGAATTTAGTGCATGTGGTCCTGTCAAAATCTCAGCAGCATAAATGTGAATGAGCACTATCAACAGCAACAATTGTGGGCCCAAGGTTTCAGTGTGCAAAGCAGTTACTGCATTCAGCAGAGCATCAGCTGCTTTGTAGTGTTCTGGCAATTTGTGGGGTCTGAGATGTCCTTTCACCTTGAATTTATTACTTTTAGGTGAGATCTTGGGTTATAACCAAGGATTCACTGGCACAGGGACATTGGTTATGTTTCTATTTATTCTTTTTTTGGTGGTTTTTTTCACCATTCTTCAGTGATGAGAATTCAGTGCATTTTGTTCCCCCTCCCTTCTGTCCTCCCTTCCCACCTCACCCTCCACCACCCTCCTGAGTTCTTCTCATTGCAATCATGGTATTTTTAAAGCAAGAATAGTTGAATACTTTTAGAGTACCATGCAGCTGTTGATCTTTATTCTTGCAGTCTTATCATCCTTAAATCCCTTGCTGTATACACAGTCTCACTAACGTCAATGAAATTCAGAGGTCTCTCACTGGAGAGGAAGTAGAGGAATGTATTTCGTCTGCAAGTTGCTAAGCAGACATGTTGTCACACACATCAGGAATAGCAAATAAGCAGAACATTTCTAGCATATGTATTCTTGTGAGATAAAATGAAGGTTTTGAGTGTGTCTATGTTATATGTTAGTCTGACTTGATATCTGCCTTGACAACCCTTTCTGGTGGAATCTGAAATCTCTTTACTTCATGTGTCTCACTGTTGCATATGGTTGCCTACATTGCTCAGCTTTTTGGTTCTAAGGCAAGACCGTGGGCATTTGTTACTGTATTTTTAGTGCAAGAAAGAAAATTTCTAGATCTCTCCGTGGAGTAGAAGTCTGGGTCTTTTAGCAAAAACAAATTGTGCAGGTGTAAGTGTCTTAGAAATTGGTCTCTACTATTTCCATCAAAATCTGGCAGCAGCAGTTGGAGCAGCATTGTATCACAGCGCTTCAGGGTATTTTTCCCTACTTTACAGAAGTTTTACTGGGTGTATTAGAAGTGCATCCAGAGTTACAAGCTATTTCCTTTCATTGCTACAGCATCTACACTGTGAGTAGTTGTGTGTAGGTATGTTTTGTCTTAAAATGCAGATCCATGAGTTTGTGTTGGAAAAATAATTTCTCTGTTGAGAACCCTTCAGACGGGTTTGTTTGCTTCTGAACAGAAGGTCTGTGTCATGAGGGACAAATGTGATTTTTTGCCTGTAGAAGGCAGCGGTTAGTATGTTTTTGAGATCCTTGGAAGGCTTGGATTTTGGCACACAGCTGCCTCAGCGAAATCGAACACTGAGGTCTTTGATTGTTATAGCTGTAGATTCTCATTGCCTCTGTTCCTGCTGAATAACTTGGCAGCTTTTCAAAAAGAAGTAATTGCTAGACTCTTGCTAAAGAAATTATCTCTGAACGTGGAAGCTCTGGATGGTTACTGCCCAATTATTGCTACCCTGTTTTGAAATAACGTCATCCCTGTGAGACAAGGAAGGTTCTGAATAATTAGCTGGACCAGGGCAATATGAGAAGAAAAATCTTTGTGATGTAGAAACAGATGTCACTATACATTTCTCACAATATGGTGTTACCCACCGATCTGTATGCGTGGCTTCGCTGGAAATTTTTAAAGGATATTTCATAAGCATTTCAACTACGTTGTTCTGAGTATATCTAAGTGAACTGGGAATACCATAGTCTTTCTTAAAAGTTTCTATTTACGTGAAAACTTACACTAACTAATCACTTAGAAAGACTAGTCAAAACAAACAAAAACCCCCCTTTCATCAACCTAAAAAGCCGCAATAACAGAAAATCTGACACAGCCAAGATATAATTATGATCAACATCAGACAGAGAAGCATAAAAAGTGAGAAGTGCGGTCAGAACATTCCGGGTGTCAAGCAGAGTGAATGTGATCCCAGCTGCACAGTATTTCAATATAATTAAACCATACTTCTTACATAATGGAAGTGAAGTGACAGTCAAGAGTGAAGCAACTAAAAGCTTTCTGGTACAGGAATACTAGCATTGAAAGGTAATTTTCAAGATTTTTTTTTTTTTTTTTAAAGAGCAGGCCAAAAATAAATTCTGGTTGTTTCTCAATGAGGAGCATCTTCTTTCACTTTACTATTATCACTTGTGTGCACAACTCAAGAAGTATTTAGTTAGTTTTCTATTATGGTAAAATTCCAGCAGATTTGAAAATGAGAGCAAATTCTCTTGTATAGTCAGAGCCAGGTTTAACAAAACCCAAGAAAATGCTTTACCCAGTGATGTACTCACTGCCCATGGAAGCTGCCTCACTTTCCCACAGTCCTTTTCTACTTAGCCAAAGTAATGGGCCTCAGCCCAAGGCCTTCCTTTTGTAAGCTTCTAGCTAGATGCAGCGGCAAACCACTACTTTCTTCTGGGCCAAGACTTTAGGTAGACCATTTGCATCTGCCCTTCCAGTGAAACCTAATGGGGAGAGAAAAGCCTCTCAGAGATGTTCACTCATTCCATTTTCTAGACAGGCCAAATCAAAAGAAAAGCAAGCTATGGCATTGTGTACTTGCTCTTACAAAACACCTGCTGCCCTCTGACAATCAACTAGCAGAACACCAGCAAAACTGAGACTTGAGGCAAACAACCCTTGGAAGGGAATCATGATGTGATCAATAAAGACAACACTTTTCCAGGCTACTGAGATATTGGAAATGTCAGCAAAGGCTTGAGAGCAAAGGCGGAACTAATGGGGAAAGGGTAAAAGAATCCCAAGGAAACCATGAGCAAAGGTTAAACCAATTCCAAGAAAAACATAGGCAACTGACCTGTTGAAGCCTTCAGGAGATCAGTGGTCGCTGCTTTACATAGGCCATTCAAGTTAATTGACCCGTTCACCTTCCACTCCTTTTTCGGCACCTTTCGGCACCAAAGGGAGAATTGAGACCATGGAATCACAATTCCTAGGATTCTGTTCTGAACTTTAGGAGAGAAGTGCAGCAGCTGAAGTACCTGTTACTGATATGATACTAAGGAACACCGAGTTGACACATTTCGTTCTCGGCCAATCACAACAAGCAAGACTAAGAGGATAAGGCTGGCTTATTTTCATGACACTTTTCTAGTTTTACAGCCTGCTCTGATTGCGGTGAAACGTTTTCATTAGCTTCGCTCTAAAAGGAGAAAGTCCAGTTCCATGTCCCGCCCTACTGCTGTAAGTATAGCATTTGGTTTATCGAGCATAAAAATTGAATAGGAAGGTACGGACCTCCTGGGAGTTAAGTGCCGCTCCCGGGCAACTTTCGGCAGAAGCCGCACTCCGCAGAGCACTGTGAGCGGCAGAATCGTCTTTGCGCGAAGAAGCCGCCTCATCGCCTCCGGGAGCCGGAGAGAGCGGCAGCTTCGCAAAGGTGAAGAAGCAGGCTGTACAACACTGCCATTGTGTGTGCAACTTGCAAAAAGATACAAATCAGTACCTTACCACTCTCTTGCCTTTTCCATTCACATGAAATTTCGATTGGAAGCTGTTTTGCACAACTTTCTTTCTCTGCTTGAAAAACACTCGGCAGACCTCCGTGTAACTTCTAGAACACGATGGGAGATGTTTTCTGTACTGGCACAGTTTCTGCTTGTTAGACATAGTGGGAAAGCTTTTTGCTAAGATGTAGACGAGAAGAGAGTCTAAAGACGAAGGTACGATGCTCTGCGGAGCTAAGCGCCGCTCCCGGGCGTCTTTCGGCAGAAGCCGCACTCCGCAGAGCACTGTGAGCGACACAATCGTCTTTACGCGAAGAAGCCGTCTCTTCGCCTCCGGGAGCCGGAGAGAGCGGCAGCTTTGCAAAGGTGAAGAAGCAAGCTGTACAGCACTGCGATTGTGTGCGCAGCTTGCTAACTGATAGAAAAGAGTACATTACCACTCTCCTGCCTTTTCCAATCACCTGAACATTCGATTGGAAGCTGTTTTGGACAACTTTCTTTCTCGGCCTGCAAAACAGTCGGCAGACCTCCGTGCAGCTTCTAGAACACGATGGGAGATGTTTTCTGTGCTGGCACAGTTTCTCCTCGCCAGACACAGCGGAAAAGCTTTCTGCTAAGATGTAGACGAGAAGAGAGGCTAAGGACGAAGGTACGGTTCACTACGGAGCTAAGCCACGCTCCCGGGCCTCTTTCGGCAGAAGCCGCGCTCCGCAGAGCACTGTGAGAGGCAGAATCGTCTTTGCGCGAAGAAGCCACTTCTTCACCTCCTGGAGCCGGAGAGAGCGGCAGCTTCGCAAAGGTGTAGAAGCAACCTGTAGAACATTGCGATTGTGTGTGCAGCTTGCCAACAGATAGAAAACAGTACCTAAACACTTCCCTACATTTTCTAAACACATGAACATTTGATTGGAAGCTGTTTTGGACAACTTTCTTTCTCTTCTTGCAAAACACTCGGCAGACTTCCGTGCAGCTTCTAGAACACGATGGGAGATGTTTTCTCTGCTGGCACAGTTTCTGCTTGCCACACATAGTGGAAAAGCTTTTTGCTAAGATGTAGACGAGAAGAGACGCTAAAGACGAAGGTACGATGCTCTGCGGAGCTAAGCGCTGCTCCCGGGCGTCTTTCGGGAGAAGCCGCATTCCGCAGAGCACTATGAGCGGCACAATCGTCTTTGGCGAAGAAGCCGCTTCTTCGTCTCCGGGAGCCGGAGAGAGCGGCAGCTTCGCAAAGGTGAAGAAGCAAGCTGTACAACACTGCGATTGTGTGCGCAGCTTGCCAAACGATAGAAAACAGTACCTTACCACTCTCCTGCCTTTTCCAATCACATGAACATTCGATTGGAAGCTGTTTGGCACAACTTTCTTTCTCTGCCTGCAAAACAGTCGGCAGACCTCCGTGCAGCTTCTAGAACACGATGGGAGATGTTTTCTGTGCTGGCACAGTTTCTCCTCGCCAGACACAGCGGAAAAGCTTTCTGCTAAGATGTAGACGAGAAGAGAGGCTAAGGACGAAGGTACGGTTCACTGCAGAGCTAAGCCACGCTCCCGGGCCTCTTTCGGCAGAAGCCGCGCTCCGCAGAGCACTGTGAGAGGCAGAATCGTCTTTGCGCGAAGAAGCCGCTTCTTCACCTCCTGGAGCCGGAGAGAGCGGCAACTTCGCAAAGGTGAAGCAGCAAGCTGTACCACACTGCGATTGTGTGCGCAGCTTGCCAACTGAGAGAAAACAGTACCTTACCACTCTCCTGCATTTTCTATTCACATGAACATTCGATTGCAAGCTGTTTTGGGCAACTTTCTTTCTCTTCTTGTAAAACACACGGCAGACCTCCGTGAAGATTCTAGAACAGGATGAGAGATGTTCTCTGTGCTGGCACAGTTTCTCCTTGCCAGACAGAGTGGAAAAGCTTTTTGCTAAGATGTCGACGAGAACAGACGGTGAAGACGAAGGTAGGTTGCTCTGCGGAGCTCAGCTCTACTCCCGGGCCTCTTTCGGCAGAAGCCGCACACTGCACTGCACTGTGAGTGTCAGAATCGTCTTTGCGCGAAGAAGCCGCTTCTTCGCCTCCGGGTGCCGGAGAGAGCGGCAACTTCGCAAAGGTGATGAAACAAGCTGTACAACACTGCGATTGTGTGCGCAGCTTGCCAAGTGAGAGAAAACAGTACCTGACCACTCTCCTGCCTTATCTATTCACATGAACATTCGATTGCAAGCTGTTTTGGACAACATTCTTTCTCTTCTTGCAAAACACTCGGCAGACCTCCGTGCAGCTTCTTGAACACGATGGAAGATGTTTTGTGTGCTGGCACAGTTTCTCCTTGCCAGACAGAGTGGAAAAGCTTTTTGCTAAGATGTAGACGAGAAGAGAGGCTAAAGACGAAGGTACGGTGCTCTGCAGAGCTAAGCACCGCTCCCGGGCGTCTTTCGGCAGAAGGCGCACACCGCAGAGCACTGTGAGCGGCAGAATCGTCTTTGCGCGAAGAAGCAGCTTCTTCGTCTCCGGGAGCCGGAGAGAGCGGCAACTTCGCAAAGGTGATGAAACAAGCTGTCCAACACTGCGATTGTGTGCGCAGCTTGCCAACTGAGAGAAAACAGTACCTGAGCACTCTCCTGCCTTTTCTATTCACATGAACATTCGATTGGAAGCTGTTTTGGACAACTTTCTTTCTCTTCTTGCAAAACATTAGGCAGACCTCCGTGCAGCTTCTAGAACACGATGGGAGATGTTTTGTGTGCTGGCACAGTTTCTCCTTGCCAGACAGAGTGGAAAAGCTTTTTGCTAAGATGTAGACGAGAAGAGAGGCTAAAGACGAAGGTACGGTGCTCTGCAGAGCTAATAACTTCTCCCGGGCCTCTTTGGGCAGAAGCCGCACACCGCAGAGCACTGTGAGCGGCACAATCGTCTTTGCGCGAAGAAGCAGCTTCTTCGTCTCCGGGAGCCGGAGAGAGCGGCAACTTCGCAAAGGTGATGAAACAAGCTGTACAACACTGCGATTGTGTGCGCAGCTTGCCAACTGAGAGAAAACAGTACCTGACCACTCTCCTGCCTTTTCTATTCACATGAACATTCGATTGCAAGCTGTTTTGGACAACTTTCTTTCTCTTCTTGCAAAACACTCGGCCGACCTCCGTGCAGCTTCTTGAAAACGATGGGAGATGTTTTGTGTGCTGGCACAGTTTCTCCTTGCCAGACAGAGTGGAAAAGCTTTTTGCTAAGATGTAGACGAGAAGAGAGGCTAAAGACGAAGGTACGGTGCTCTGCAGAGCTAAGCACCGCTCCCGGGCATTTTTCGGCAGAAGCCGCACACCGCAGAGCACTGTGAGTGGCAGAATCGTCTTTGCGCGAAGAAGCAGCTTCTTCGTCTCCGGGAGCCGGAGAGAGCGGCAACTTCGCAAAGGTGATGAAACAAGCTGTCCAACACTGCGATTGTGTGCGCAGCTTGCCAACTGAGAGAAAACAGTACCTGACCACTCTCCTGCCTTTTCTATTCACATGAACATTCGATTGCAAACTGTTTTGGGCAATTATGTTTCTTTTGTTGCAAAACACTCGGCAGACCTCCGTGCAGCCTCTAGAATTCGATGGGAGATGTTTTCTGTGCTGGCACAGTTTCTCCTTGCCAGACAGAGTGGAAAAGCTTTTTGCTAAAATGTAGACGAGAAGAGAGGCTAAAGACGAAGGTACGGTGCTCTGCAGAGCTAAGCACCGCTCCCGGGCCTCTATCGGCAGAAGCCGCACACCGCAGAGCACTGTGAGCGGCAGAATCCTCTTTGCGCGAAGAAGCAGCTTCTTCGTCTCCGGGAGCCGGAGAGAGCGGCAACTTCGCAAAGGTGATGAAACAAGCTGTACAACACTGCGATTGTGTGCGCAGCTTGCCAAGTGAGAGAAAACAGTACCTGACCACTCTCCTGCCTTTTCTATTCACATGAACATTCGATTGCAAGCTGTTTTGGACAACTTGCTTTCTCTTCTTGCAAAACACTCGTCAGACCTCCGTGCAGCCTCTAGAACACGATGGGAGATGTTTTCTGTGCTGGCACAGTTTCTCCTTGCCAGACAGAGTGGAAAAGCTTTTTGCTAAGTTGTAGACGAGAAGAGAGGCTAAAGACGAATGTACGGTGCTCTGCAGAGCTAAGCACCGAACCCGGGCCTCTTTCGGCAGAAGCCGCACACCGCAGAGCACTGTGAGCGGCAGAATCGTCTTTGCGCGAAGAAGCAGCTTCTTCGTCTCCGGGAGCCGGAGAGAGCGGCAGCTTCGCAAAGGTGATGAAACAAGCTGTACAACACTGCGATTGTGTGCGCAGCTTGCCAACTGAGAGAAAACAGTACCTGACCACTCTCCTGCCTTTTCTATTCACATGAATATTTGATTGGAAGCTGTTTGGACAACTTGCTTTCTCTTCTTGCAAAACACTCGTCAGACCTCCGTGCAGCCTCTAGAACACGATGGGAGATGTTTTCTGTGCTGGCACAGTTTCTCCTTGCCAGACAGAGTGGAAAAGCTTTTTGCTAAGTTGTAGACGAGAAGAGACGCTAAAGACGAAAGTACGGTGCTCTGCAGAGCTAAGCACCGCTCCCGGGCGTCTTTCGGCAGAAGACAGACACTGCAGTGCACTGTGAGCGGCAGAATCGTCTTTGCGCAAAGAAGTCGCTTCTTGGCCTCCAGGAGCCGGAGAGAGCGGCAACTTCGTAAAGGTGATGAAACAAGCTGTACAACACTGCGATTGTGTGCGCAGCTTGCCAACTGAGAGAAAACAGTACCTGACCACTCTCCTGCCTTTTCTATTCACATGAACATTCGATTGCAAGCTGTTTTGGACAACTTTCTTTCTCTTCTTGCAAAACACTCGGCAGACCTCCGTGCAGCTTCTAGAACACGATGGGAGATTTTTTGTGTGCTGGCACAGTTTCTCCTTGCCAGACAGAGTGGAAAAGCTTTTTGCTAAGATGTAGACGAGAAGAGAGGCTAAAGACGAAGGTACGGTGCTCTGCAGAGCTAAGAACTGCTCCCGGGCCTCTTTCGGCAGAAGCCGCACACCGCAGAGCACTGTGAGCGGCACAATCGTCTTTGCGCGAAGAAGCAGCTTCTTCGTCTCCGGGAGACGGAGAGAGCGGCAACTTCGCAAAGGAGATGAAACAAGCTGTACAACACTGCGATTGTGTGCGCAGCTTGCCAACTGAGAGAAAACAGTACCTGAGCACTCTCCTGCCTTTTCTATTCACATGAACATTCGATTGCAAACTGTTTTGGACAACTTTCTTTCTCTTCTTGCAAAACACTCGTCAGACCTCCGTGCAGCCTCTAGAACACGATGGGAGATGTTTTTTGTGCTGGCACAGTTTCTCCTTGCCAGACAGAATGGAAAAGCTTTTTGCTAAGATGTAGACGAGAAGAGAGGCTAAAGACGAAGGTACGGTGCTCTGCAGAGCTAAGCACCGCTCCCGGGCCTCTTTCGGCAGAAGCCGCACACCGCAGAGCACTGTGAGCGGCAGAATCGTCTTTGCGCGAAGAAGCCGCTTCCTGGCCTACAGGTGCCGGAGAGAGCGGCAGCATGGCAAAGGTGATGAAACAAGCTGTACAACACTGCGATTGTGTGCGCAGCTTGCCAACTGAGAGAAAACAGTACCTGACCACTCTCCTGCCTTTTCTATTCACATGAACATTCGATTGGATGCTGTTTTGGACAACTTTCTTTCTCTTCTTGCAAAATATTAGGCAGACCTCCGTGCAGCTTCGAGAACACGATGGGAGATGTTTTCTGTGCTGGCACAGTTTCTCCTTGCCAGACAGAGTGGAAAAGCTTTTTGGTAAGATGTAGACGAGAAGAGAGGCTAAAGACGAAGGTACGGTGCTCTGCAGAGCTAAGCACCGCTCCCGGGCCTCTTTCGGCAGAAGCCGCACACGGCAGAGCACTGTGAGCGGCAGAATCCTCTTTGCGCGAAGAAGCAGCTTCTTCGTCTCCGGGAGCCGGAGAGAGCGGCAACTTCGCAAAGGTGATGAAACAAGCTGTCCAACACTGCGATTGTGTGCGCAGCTTGCCAACTGAGAGAAAACAGTACCTGACCACTCTCCTGCCTTTTCTATTCACATGAACATTCGATTGGAAGCTGTTTTGGACAACTTTCTTTCTCTTCTTGCAAAACATTAGGCAGACCTCCGTGCAGCTTCTAGAACACGATGGGAGATGTTTTGTGTGCTGGCACAGTTTCTCCTTGCCAGACAGAGTGGAAAAGCTTTTTGCTAAGATGTAGACGAGAAGAGAGGCTAAAGACGAAGGTACGGTGCTCTGCAGAGCTAATAACTTCTCCCGGGCCTCTTTGGGCAGAAGCCGCACACCGCAGAGCACTGTGAGCGGCAGAATCCTCTTTGCGCGAAGAAGCAGCTTCTTCGTCTCCGGGAGCCGGAGAGAGCGGCAACTTCGCAAAGGTGATTAAACAAGCTGTACAACACTGCGATTGTGTGCGCAGCTTGCCAACTGAGAGAAAACAGTACCTGACCACTCTCCTGCCTTTTCTATTCACATGAACATTCGATTGGAAGCTGTTTTGGGCAACTTTCTTTCTCTTCTTGCAAAACACTCGTCAGACTTCCGTGCAGCTTCTAGAACACGATGGGAGATGTTTTCTCTGCTGGCACAGTTTCTGCTTGCCACACATAGTGGAAAAGCTTTTTGCTAAGATGTAGACGAGAAGAGACGCTAAAGACGAAGGTACGATGCTCTGCGGAGCTAAGCGCTGGTCCCGGGCGTCTTTCGGCAGAAGCCGCATTCCGCAGAGCACTATGAGCGGCACAATCGTCTTTGGCGAAGAAGCCGCTTCTTCGTCTCCGGGAGCCGGAGAGAGCGGCAGCTTCGCAAAGGTGAAGAAGCAAGCTGTACAACACTGCGATTGTGTGCGCAGCTTGCCAAATGATAGAAAACAGTACCTTACAATTCTCCTGCCTTTTCCAATCACATGAACATTCGATTGGAAGCTGTTTGGCACAACTTTCTTTCTCTGCCTGCAAAACAGTCGGAAGACCTCCGTGCAGCTTCTAGAACACGATGGGAGATGTTTTCTGTACTGGCACATTTTCTCCTCGCCAGACACAGCGGGAAAGCTTTCTGCTAAGATGTAGACGAGAAGAGAGGCTAAGGACGAAGGTACGGTTCACTGCGGAGCTAAGCCACGCTCCCGGGCCTCTTTCGGCAGAAGCCGCGCTCCGCAGAGCACTGTGAGCGGCAGAATCGTCTTTGCGCGAAGAAGCCGCTTCTTCACCTCCTGGAGCCGGAGAGAGCGGCAACTTGGCAAAGGTGATGAAACAAGCTGTACAACACTGCGATTGTGTGCGCAGCTTGCCAACTGAGAGAAAACAGTACCTGACCACTCTCCTGCATTTTCTATTCACATGAACATTCAATTGCAAGCTGTTTTGGGCAACTTTCTTTCTCTTCTTGTAAAACACACGGCCGACCTCCGTGAAGATTCTAGAACAGGATGAGAGATGTTCTCTGTGCTGGCACAGTTTCTCCTTGCCAGACAGAGTGGAAAAGCTTTTTGCTAAGATGTCGACGAGAACAGACGGTGAAGACGAAGGTAGGTTGCTCTGCGGAGCTCAGCTCTACTCCCGGGCCTCTTTCGGCAGAAGCCGCACAATGCACTGCACTGTGAGTGTCAGAATCGTCTTTGCGCGAAGAAGCCGCTTCTTCGCCTCCGGGTGCCGGAGAGAGCGGCAGCTTGGCAAAGGTGAAGAAGCAAGCTGTACAACACTGCGATTGTGTGCGCAGCTTGCCAACTGAGAGAAAACAGTACCTGACCACTCTCCTGCCTTTTCTATTCACATGAACATTCGATTAGAAGCTGTTTTGCAAAACTTTCTTTCTCTTCTTGCAAAACACTCGGCAGACCTCCGTGCAGTTTCTAGAACACGATGGGAGATGTTTTCTGTGCTGGCACAGTTTCTCCTTGCCAGACAGAGTGGAAAAGCTTTTTGCTAAGATGTAGACGAGAAGAGAGGCTAAAGACGAAGATACGGTGCTCTGCGGAGCTAAGCCCCGCTCCCGGGTGTCTTTCGGCAGAAGCCGCACACCGCAGAGCACTGTGAGCGGCAGAATCGTCTTTGCGCGAAGAAGCCGCTTCTTCGCCTCCGGGAGCCGGAGAGAGCGGCAACTTGGCAAAGGTGAAGAAGCAAGCTGTCCAACAATGCGATTGTGTGCGCAGCTTGCCAACTGAGAGAAAACAGTACCTTACCACTCTCCTGCCTTTTCTATTCACATGAACATTCAATTGAAAGCTGTTTTGCACAACTTTCTTTCTCTTACTGCAAAACACTCGGCAGACCTCCGTGCAGCTTCTAGAACACGATGGGAGATGTTTTCTGTGCTGGCACTGTTTCTCCTTGCCAGACAGTGTGGAAAAGCTTTTTGCTAAATGAAGACGGGAGGAGTCGCTAAATACGAAGGTACGGTGCTCTGCGGAGCTAAGCCCCGCCCTTGGGTCTCATTCGGCAGAAGCCGCACACCGCAGAGCACTGTGAGCGGCAGAATCGTCTTTGCGCGAAGAAGCAGCTTCTTGGCCTCCGGGAGCCGGAGAGAGGGGCAGCTTGGCAAAGGTGAAGAAACAAGCTGTACAACACTGCGATAGTGTGCGCAGCTTGCCAACAGATAGAAAACAGTACCTTACCACTCTCCTGCCTTTTCTATTCACATGAACATTCAATTGGAAGCTGTACTGCACAACTTTCTTTCTCTTCTTGCAAAACACTCGTCAGACCTCCGTGCAGCTTCTAGAACACGATGGGATATTTTTTCTGTGCTGGCACAGTTTCACCTTGCCAGACAGTGTGGAAAAGCTTTTTGCTAAGATGTAGACGGGAAGAGAGGCTAAAGACGAAGGTACGGTGCTCTCCGGAGCTAAGCTCTCCTCCCGGGCGTCTTTCGGCAGAAGCCGCACACCGCAGAGCACTGTGAGCGGCACAATCTTCTTTGCGCGAAGAAGCAGCTTCTTCGTCTCCGGGAGACGGAGAGAGCGGCAACTTCGCAAAGGTGATGAAACAAGCTGTACAACACTGCCATTGTGTGCGCACCTTGCCAACTGAGAGAAAACAGTACCTGACCACTCTCCTGCCTTTTCTATTCACATGAACATTCGATTGGATGCTGGTTTGGACAACTTTCTTTCTCTTCTTGCAAAACATTAGGCAGACCTCCGTGCAGCTTCGAGAACACGATGGGAGATTTTTTCTGTGCTGGCACAGTTTCTCCTTGCCAGACAGAGTGGAAAAGTTTTTGCTAAGATGTAGACGAGAAGAGAGGCTAAAGACGAAGGTACGGTGCTCTGCAGAGCTAAGCACCGCTCCCGGGCCTCTTTCGGCAGAAGCCGCACACCGCAGAGCACTGTGAGCGGCAGAATCGTCTTTGCGCGAAGAAGCAGCTTCTTCGTCTCCGGGAGCCGGAGAGAGCGGCAACTTCGCAAAGGTGATGAAACAAGCTGTACAACACTGCGATTGTGTGCGCAGCTTGCCAAGTGAGAGAAAACAGTACCTGACCACTCTCCTGCCTTTTCTATTCACATGAACATTCGATTGCAAGCTGTTTTGGACAACTTTCTTTCTCTTCTTGCAAAACACTCGGCCGACCTCCGTGCAGCTTCTTGAACACGATGGGAGATGTTTTCTGTGCTGGCACAGTTTCTCCTTGCCAGACAGAGTGGAAAAGCTTTTTGCTAAGATGTAGGCGAGAAGAGAGGCTAAAGACGAATGTTCGGTGCTCTGCAGAGCTAAGCACCGCTCCCGGGCGTCTTTCGGCAGAAGCCGCACACGGCAGAGCACTGTGAGCGGCAGAATCGTCTTTGCGCGAAGAAGCAGCTTCTTCGTCTCCGGGAGCCGGAGAGAGCGGCAACTTCGCAAAGGTGATGAAACAAGCTGTCCAACACTGCGATTGTGTGCGCAGCTTGCCAACTGAGAGAAAACAGTACCTGACCACTCTCCTGCCTTTTCTATTCACATGAACATTCGATTGGAAGCTGTTTTGGACAACTTTCTTTCTCTTCTTGCAAAACATTAGGCAGACCTCCGTGCAGCTTCTAGAACACGATGGGAGATGTTTTCTGTGCTGGCACAGTTTCTCCTTGCCAGACAGAGTGGAAAAGGTTTTTGCTAAGATGTAGACGAGAAGAGAGGCTAAAGACGAAGGTACGGGGCTCTGCAGAGCTAATTACTTCTCCCGGGCCTCTTTGGGCAGAAGCCGCACACCGCAGAGCACTGTGAGCGGCACAATCGTCTTTGCGCGAAGAAGCAGCTTCTTCGTCTCCGGGAGCCGGAGAGAGCGGCAACTTCGCAAAGGTGATGAAACAAGCTGTACAACACTGCGATTGTGTGCGCAGCTTGCCAACTGAGAGAAAACAGTACCTGACCACTCTCCTGCCTTTTCTATTCACATGAACATTCGATTGGAAGCTGTTTTGGGCAACTTTCTTTGTCTTCTTGCAAAACACTCGGCAGACATCCGTGCAGCCTCTAGAACACGATGGGAGATGTTTTGTGTGCTGGCACAGTTTCTCCTTGCCAGACAGAGTGGAAAAGCTTTTTGCTAAGATGTAGACGAGAAGAGAGGCTAAAGACGAATGTACGGTGCTCTGCAGAGCTAAGCACCGCTCCCGGGCGTCTTTCGGCAGAAGCCGCACACCGCAGAGCACTGTGAGCGGCACAATCGTCTTTGTGCGAAGAAGCAGCTTCTTCGTCTCCGGGAGCCGGAGAGAGCGGCAGCTTCGCAAAGGTGATGAAAGAAGCTGTACAACACTGCGATTGTGTGCGCAGCTTGCCAACTGAGAGAAAACAGTACCTGACCACTCTCCTGCCTTTTCTATTCACATGAACATTCGATTGCAAGCTGTTTTGGACAACTTTCTTTCTCTTCTTGCAAAACACTCGGCAGACCTCCGTGCAGCCTCTAAAACACGATGGGAGATGTTTTTTGTGCTGGCACAGTTTCTCCTTGCCAGACAGAGTGGAAAAGCTTTTTGCTAAGATGTAGACGAGAAGAGAGGCTAAAGACTAAGGTACGGTGCTCTGCAGAGCTAAGCACCGCTCCCGGGCCTCTTTCGGCAGAAGGCGCACACCGCAGAGCACTGTGAGGGGCAGAATCGTCTTTGCGCGAAGAAGCAGCTTCTTCATCTCCGGCAGCCGGAGAGAGCGGCAACTTCGCAAAGGTGATGAAACAAGCTGTACAACACTGCGATTGTGTGCGCATCTTGACAACTGAGAGAAAACAGTACCTGACCATTCTCCTGCCTTTTCAATTCACATGAACATTCGATTGGTAGCTGTTTTGGACAACTTTCTTTCTCTTCTTGCAAAACACTCGTCAGACCTCCGTGCAGCCTCTAGAACACGATGGGAGATGTTTTCTGTGCTGGCACAGTTTCTCCTTGCCAGACAGAGTGGAAAAGCTTTTTGCTAAGATGTAGACGAGAAGAGAGGCTAAAGAAGAAGGTACGGTCCTCTGCAGAGCTACGCACCGCTCCCGGGCCTCTTTCGGCAGAAGACACACACCGCAGAGCACTGTGAGCGGCAGAATCGTCTTTGCGCGAAGAAGCAGCTTCTTCGTCTCCGGGAGCCGGAGAGAGCGGCAACTTCGCAAAGGTGATGAAACAAGCTGTACAACACTGCGATTGTGTGCGCAGCTTGCCAACTGAGAGAAAACAGTACCTGACCACTCTCCTGCCTTTTCTATTCACATGAACATTCGATTGGAAGCTGTTTTGGACAACTTTCTTTCTCTTCTTGCAAAACATTAGGCAGACCTCCGTGCAGCTTCTAGAACACGATGGGAGATGTTTTGTGTGCTGGCACAGTTTCTCCTTGCCAGACAGAGTGGAAAAGCTTTTTGCTAAGATGTAGACGAGATGAGAGGCTAAAGATGAAGGTACGGTGCTCTGCAGATCTAATAACTTCTCCCGGGCCTCTTTGGGCAGAAGCCGCACACCGCAGAGCACTGTGAGCGGCACAATCGTCTTTGCGCGAAGAAGCAGCTTCTTCGTCTCCGGGAGCCGGAGAGAGCGGCAACTTCGCAAAGGTGATGAAACAAGCTGTACAACACTGCGATTGTGTGCGCAGCTTGCCAACTGAGAGAAAACAGTACCTGACCACTCTCCTGCCTTTTCTATTCACATGAACATTCGATTGGTAGCTGTTTTGGGCAACTTTCTTTCTCTTCTTGCAAAACACTCGTCAGACCTCCGTGCAGCCTCTAGAACACGATGGGAGATGTTTTCTGTGCTGGCACAGTTTCTCCTTGCCAGACAGAGTGGAAAAGCTTTTTGCTAAGATGTAGACGAGAAGAGAGGCTAAAGACGAAGGTACGGTGCTCTGCAGAGCTAAGCACCGCTCCCGGGCCTCTTTCGGCAGAAGGCGCACACCGCAGAGCACTGTGAGTGGCAGAATCGTCTTTGCGCGAAGAAGCAGCTTCTTCATCTCCGGCAGCCGGAGAGAGCGGCAACTTCGCAAAGGTGATGAAACAAGCAGTACAACACTGCGATTGTGTGCGCAGCTTGACAACTGAGAGAAAACAGTACCTGACCACTCTCCTGCCTTTTCTATTCACATGAACATTCGATTGGAAGCTGTTTTGGACAACTTTCTTTCTCTTCTTGCAAAACATTAGGCAGACCTCCGTGCAGCTTCGAGAACACGATGGGAGATGTTTTCTGTGCTGGCACAGTTTCTCCTTGCCAGACAGAGTGGAAAAGCTTTTTCCTAGAGATGTACACGAGAAGAGAGTCTAAAGACGAAGGTACGGTGCTCTGCAGAGCTAAGCACCGCTCCCGGGCCTCTTTCGGCAGAAGGCGCACACCGCAGAGCACTGTGAGCGGCAGAATCGTCTTTGCGCGAAGAAGCAGCTTCTTCGTCTCCGGGAGCCGGAGAGAGCGGCAACTTCGCAAAGGTGATGAAACAAGCTGTCCAACACTGCGATTGTGTGCGCAGCTTGCCAACTGAGAGAAAACAGTACCTGACCACTCTCCTGCCTTTTCTATTCACATGAACATTCGATTGCAAGCTGTTTTGGACAACTTTCTTTCTCTTCTTGCAAAACACTCGGCAGACCTCCGTGCAGCTTCTAGAACACAATGGGAGATTTTTTGTGTGCTGGCACAGTTTCTCCTTGCCAGACAGAGTGGAAAAGCTTTTTGGTAAGATGTAGACGACAAGAGAGGCTAAAGACGAAGGTACGGTGCTCTGCAGAGCTAAGCACCGCTCCCGGGCCTCTTTCGGCAGAAGCCGCACACCGCAGAGCACTGTGAGCGGCAGAATCGTCTTTGCGCGAAGAAGCAGCTTCTTCGTCTCCGGGAGCCGGAGAGAGCGGCAACTTCGCAAAGGTGATGAAACAAGCTGTCCAACACTGCGATTGTGTGCGCAGCTTGCCAACTGAGAGAAAACAGTACCTGACCACTCTCCTGCCTTTTCTATTCACATGAACATTCGATTGCAAGCTGTTTTGGACAACTTTCTTTCTCTTCTTGCAAAACACTCGGCAGACCTCCGTGCAGCTTCTAGAACACAATGGGAGATTTTTTGTGTGCTGGCACAGTTTCTCCTTGCCAGACAGAGTGGAAAAGCTTTTTGGTAAGATGTAGACGACAAGAGAGGCTAAAGACGAAGGTACGGTGCTCTGCAGAGCTAAGCACCGCTCCCGGGCCTCTTTCGGCAGAAGCCGCACACGGCAGAGCACTGTGAGCGGCAGAATCGTCTTTGCGCGAAGAAGCAGCTTCTTCGTCTCCGGGAGCCGGAGAGAGCGGCAACTTCGCAAAGGTGATGAAACAAGCTGTCCAACACTGCGATTGTGTGCGCAGCTTGCCAACTGAGAGAAAACAGTACCTGACCACTCTCCTGCCTTTTCTATTCACATGAACATTCGATTGGAAGCTGTTTTGGACAACTTTCTTTCTCTTCTTGCAAAACATTAGGCAGACCTCCGTGCAGCTTCTAGAACACGATGGGAGATGTTTTGTGTGCTGGCACAGTTTCTCCTTGCCAGACAGAGTGGAAAAGCTTTTTGCTAAGATGTAGACGAGAAGAGAGGCTAAAGACGAAGGTACGGTGCTCTGCACAGCTAATAACTTCTCCCGGGCCTCTTTGGGCAGAAGCCGCACACCGCAGAGCACTGTGAGCGGCAGAATCCTCTTTGCGCGAAGAAGCAGCTTCTTCGTCTCCGGGAGCCGGAGAGAGCGGCAACTTCGCAAAGGTGATGAAACAAGCTGTACAACACTGCGATTGTGTGCGCAGCTTGCCAACTGAGAGAAAACAGTACCTGACCACTCTCCTGCCTTTTCTATTCACATGAACATTCGATTGGAAGCTGTTTTGGGCAACTTTCTTTCTCTTCTTGCAAAACACTCGTCAGACTTCCGTGCAGCTTCTAGAACACTATGGGAGATGTTTTCTCTGCTGGCACAGTTTCTGCTTGCCACACATAGTGGAAAAGCTTTTTGCTAAGATGTAGACGAGAAGAGACGCTAAAGACGAAGGTACGATGCTCTGCGGAGCTAAGCGCTGGTCCCGGGCGTCTTTCGGCAGAAGCCGCATTCCGCAGAGCACTATGAGCGGCACAATCGTCTTTGGCGAAGAAGCCGCTTCTTCGTCTCCGGGAGCCGGAGAGAGCGGCAGCTTCGCAAAGGTGAAGAAGCAAGCTGTACAACACTGCGATTGTGTGCGCAGCTTGCCAAATGATAGAAAACAGAACCTTACAATTCTCCTGCCTTTTCCAATCACATGAACATTCGATTGGAAGCTGTTTGGCACAACTTTCTTTCTCTGCCTGCAAAACAGTCGGAAGACCTCCGTGCAGCTTCTAGAACACGATTGGAGATGTTTTCTGTACTGGCACATTTTCTCCTCGCCAGACACAGCGGGAAAGCTTTCTGCTAAGATGTAGACGAGAAGAGAGGCTAAGGACGAAGGTACGGTTCACTGCGGAGCTAAGCCACGCTCCCGGGCCTCTTTCGGCAGAAGCCGCGCTCCGCAGAGCACTGTGAGCGGCAGAATCGTCTTTGCGCGAAGAAGCCGCTTCTTCACCTCCTGGAGCCGGAGAGAGCGGCAACTTGGCAAAGGTGATGAAACAAGCTGTACAACACTGCGATTGTGTGCGCAGCTTGCCAACTGAGAGAAAACAGTACCTGACCACTCTCCTGCATTTTCTATTCACATGAACATTCAATTGCAAGCTGTTTTGGGCAACTTTCTTTCTCTTCTTGTAAAACACACGGCCGACCTCCGTGAAGATTCTAGAACAGGATGAGAGATGTTCTCTGTGCTGGCACAGTTTCTCCTTGCCAGACAGAGTGGAAAAGCTTTTTGCTAAGATGTCGACGAGAACAGACGGTGAAGACGAAGGTAGGTTGCTCTGCGGAGCTCAGCTCTACTCCCGGGCCTCTTTCGGCAGAAGCCGCACACTGCACTGCACTGTGAGTGTCAGAATCGTCTTTGCGCGAAGAAGCCGCTTCTTCGCCTCCGGGTGCCGGAGAGAGCGGCAGCTTGGCAAAGGTGAAGAAGCAAGCTGTACCACACTGCGATTGTGTGCGCAGCTTGCCAACTGAGAGAAAACAGTACCTGACCACTCTCCTGCCTTTTCTATTCACATGAACATTCGATTAGAAGCTGTTTTGCAAAACTTTCTTTCTCTTCTTGCAAAACACTCGGCAGACCTCCGTGCAGTTTCTAGAACACGATGGGAGATGTTTTCTGTGCTGGCACAGTTTCTCCTTGCCAGACAGAGTGGAAAAGCTTTTTGCTAAGATGTAGACGAGAAGAGAGGCTAAAGACGAAGATACGGTGCTCTGCGGAGCTAAGCCCCGCTCCCGGGTGTCTTTCGGCAGAAGCCGCACACCGCAGAGCACTGTGAGCGGCAGAATCGTCTTTGCGCGAAGAAGCCGCTTCTTCGCCTCCGGGAGCCGGAGAGAGCGGCAACTTGGCAAAGGTGAAGAAGCAAGCTGTCCAACAATGCGATTGTGTGCGCAGCTTGCCAACTGAGAGAAAACAGTACCTTACCACTCTCCTGCCTTTTCTATTCACATGAACATTCAATTGAAAGCTGTTTTGCACAACTTTCTTTCTCTTACTGCAAAACACTCGGCAGACCTCCGTGCAGCTTCTAGAACACGATGGGAGATGTTTTCTGTGCTGGCACAGTTTCTCCTTGCTAGACAGTGTGGAAAAGCTTTTTGCTAAATGAAGACGGGAGGAGTCGCTAAATACGAAGGTACGGTGCTCTGCGGAGCTAAGCCCCGCCCTTGGGTCTCATTCGGCAGAAGCCGCACACCGCAGAGCACTGTGAGCGGCAGAATCGTCTTTGCGCGAAGAAGCAGCTTCTTGGCCTCCGGGAGCCGGAGAGAGGGGCAGCTTGGCAAAGGTGAAGAAACAAGCTGTACAACACTGCGATAGTGTGCGCAGCTTGCCAACAGATAGAAAACAGTACCTTACCACTCTCCTGCCTTTTCTATTCACATGAACATTCAATTGGAAGCTGTACTGCACAACTTTCTTTCTCTTCTTGCAAAACACTCGTCAGACCTCCGTGCAGCTTCTAGAACACGATGGGATATTTTTTCTGTGCTGGCACAGTTTCACCTTGCCAGACAGTGTGGAAAAGCTTTTTGCTAAGATGTAGACGGGAAGAGAGGCTAAAGACGAAGGTACGGTGCTCTCCGGAGCTAAGCTCTCCTCCCGGGCGTCTTTCGGCAGAAGCCGCACACCGCAGAGCACTGTGAGCGGCACAATCGTCTTTGCGCGAAGAAGCAGCTTCTTCGTCTCCGGGAGACGGAGAGAGCGGCAACTTCGCAAAGGTGATGAAACAAGCTGTACAACACTGCCATTGTGTGCGCACCTTGCCAACTGAGAGAAAACAGTACCTGACCACTCTCCTGCCTTTTCTATTCACATGAACATTCGATTGGATGCTGTTTTGGACAACTTTCTTTCTCTTCTTGCAAAACATTAGGCAGACCTCCGTGCAGCTTCGAGAACACGATGGGAGATGTTTTCTGTGCTGGCACAGTTTCTCCTTGCCAGACAGAGTGGAAAAGTTTTTGCTAAGGTGTAGACGAGAAGAGAGGCTAAAGACGAAGGTACGGTGCTCTGCAGAGCTAAGCACCGCTCCCGGGCCTCTTTCGGCAGAAGCCGCACACCGCAGAGCACTGTGAGCGGCACAATCGTCTTTGCGCGAAGAAGCAGCTTCTTCGTCTCCGGGAGCCGGAGAGAGCGGCAACTTCGCAAAGGTGATGAAACAAGCTGTACAACACTGCGATTGTGTGCGCAGCTTGCCAAGTGAGAGAAAACAGTACCTGACCACTCTCCTGCCTTTTCTATTCACATGAACATTCGATTGCAAGCTGTTTTGGACAACTTTCTTTCTCTTCTTGCAAAACACTCGGCCGACCTCCGTGCAGCTTCTTGAACACGATGGGAGATGTTTTCTGTGCTGGCACAGTTTCTCCTTGCCAGACAGAGTGGAAAAGCTTTTTGCTAAGATGTAGGCGAGAAGAGAGGCTAAAGACGAATGTTCGGTGCTCTGCAGAGCTAAGCACCGCTCCCGGGCGTCTTTCGGCAGAAGCCGCACACGGCAGAGCACTGTGAGCGGCACAATCGTCTTTGCGCGAAGAAGCAGCTTCTTCGTCTCCGGGAGCCGGAGAGAGCGGCAACTTCGCAAAGGTGATGAAACAAGCTGTACAACACTGCGATTGTGTGCGCAGCTTGCCAACTGAGAGAAAACAGTACCTGACCACTCTCCTGCCTTTTCTATTCACATGAACATTCGATTGGAAGCTGTTTTGGACAACTTTCTTTCTCTTCTTGCAAAACATTAGGCAGACCTCCGTGCAGCTTCTAGAACACGATGGGAGATGTTTTCTGTGCTGGCACAGTTTCTCCTTGCCAGACAGAGTGGAAAAGGTTTTTGCTAAGATGTAGACGAGAAGAGAGGCTAAAGACGAAGGTACGGGGCTCTGCAGAGCTAATTACTTCTCCCGGGCCTCTTTGGGCAGAAGCCGCACACCGCAGAGCACAGTGAGCGGCACAATCGTCTTTGCGCGAAGAAGCAGCTTCTTCGTCTCCGGGAGCCGGAGAGAGCGGCAACTTCGCAAAGGTGATGAAACAAGCTGTACAACACTGCGATTGTGTGCGCAGCTTGCCAACTGAGAGAAAACAGTACCTGACCACTCTCCTGCCTTTTCTATTCACATGAACATTCGATTGGAAGCTGTTTTGGGCAACTTTCTTTCTCTTCTTGCAAAACACTCGGCAGACATCCGTGCAGCCTCTAGAACACGATGGGAGATGTTTTGTGTGCTGGCACAGTTTCTCCTTGCCAGACAGAGTGGAAAAGCTTTTTGCTAAGATGTAGACGAGAAGAGAGGCTAAAGACGAATGTACGGTGCTCTGCAGAGCTAAGCACCGCTCCCGGGCGTCTTTCGGCAGAAGCCGCACACCGCAGAGCACTGTGAGCGGCACAATAGTCTTTGTGCGAAGAAGCAGCTTCTTCGTCTCCGGGAGCCGGAGAGAGCGGCAGCTTCGCAAAGGTGATGAAAGAAGCTGTACAACACTGCGATTGTGTGCGCAGCTTGCCAACTGAGAGAAAACAGTACCTGACCACTCTCCTGCCTTTTCTATTCACATGAACATTCGATTGGAAGCTGTTTTGGGCAACTTTCTTTGTCTTCTTGCAAAACACTCGGCAGACCTCCGTGCAGCCTCTAGAACACGATGGAAGATGTTTTGTGTGCTGGCACAGTTTCTCTTTGCCAGACAGAGTGGAAAAGCTTTTTGCTAAGATGTAGACGACAAGAGAGGCTAAAGACTAAGGTACGGTGCTCTGCAGAGCTAAGCACCGCTCCCGGGCCTCTTTCGGCAGAAGGCGCACACCGCAGAGCACTGTGAGGGGCAGAATCGTCTTTGCGCGAAGAAGCAGCTTCTTCATCTCCGGCAGCCGGAGAGAGCGGCAACTTCGCAAAGGTGATGAAACAAGCTGTACAACACTGCGATTGTGTGCGCATCTTGACAACTGAGAGAAAACAGTACCTGACCATTCTCCTGCCTTTTCAATTCACATGAACATTCGATTGGTAGCTGTTTTGGACAACTTTCTTTCTCTTCTTGCAAAACACTCGTCAGACCTCCGTGCAGCCTCTAGAACACGATGGGAGATGTTTTCTGTGCTGGCACAGTTTCTCCTTGCCAGACAGAGTGGAAAAGCTTTTTGCTAAGATGTAGACGAGAAGAGAGGCTAAAGAAGAAGGTACGGTCCTCTGCAGAGCTACGCACCGCTCCCGGGCCTCTTTCGGCAGAAGACACACACCGCAGAGCACTGTGAGCGGCAGAATCGTCTTTGCACGAAGAAGCAGCTTCTTCGTCTCCGGGAGCCGGAGAGAGCGGCAACTTCGCAAAGGTGATGAAACAAGCTGTACAACACTGCGATTGTGTGCGCAGCTTGCCAACTGAGAGAAAACAGTACCTGACCACTCTCCTGCCTTTTCTATTCACATGAACATTCGATTGGAAGCTGTTTTGGACAACTTTCTTTCTCTTCTTGCAAAACATTAGGCAGACCTCCGTGCAGCTTCTAGAACAAGATGGGAGATGTTTTGTGTGCTGGCACAATTTCTCCTTGCCAGACAGAGTGGAAAAGCTTTTTGCTAAGATGTAGACGAGATGAGAGGCTAAAGATGAAGGTACGGTGCTCTGCAGATCTAATAACTTCTCCCGGGCCTCTTTGGGCAGAAGCCGCACACCGCAGAGCACTGTGAGCGGCACAATCGTCTTTGCGCGAAGAAGCAGCTTCTTCGTCTCCGGGAGCCGGAGAGAGCGGCAACTTCGCAAAGGTGATGAAACAAGCTGTACAACACTGCGATTGTGTGCGCAGCTTGCCAACTGAGAGAAAACAGTACCTGACCACTCTCCTGCCTTTTCTATTCACATGAACATTCGATTGCAAGCTGTTTTGGGCAACTTTCTTTCTCTTCTTGCAAAACACTCGTCAGACCTCCGTGCAGCCTCTAGAACACGATGGGAGATGTTTTCTGTGCTGGCACAGTTTCTCCTTGCCAGACAGAGTGGAAAAGCTTTTTGCTAAGATGTAGACGAGAAGAGAGGCTAAAGACGAAGGTACGGTGCTCTGCAGAGCTAAGCACCGCTCCCGGGCCTCTTTCGGCAGAAGGCGCACACCGCAGAGCACTGTGAGTGGCAGAATCGTCTTTGCGCGAAGAAGCAGCTTCTTCATCTCCGGCAGCCGGAGAGAGCGGCAACTTCGCAAAGGTGATGAAACAAGCAGTACAACACTGCGATTGTGTGCGCAGCTTGCCAACTGAGAGAAAACAGTACCTGACCACTCTCCTGCCTTTTCTATTCACATGAACATTCGATTGGAAGCTGTTTTGGACAACTTTCTTTCTCTTCTTGCAAAACATTAGGCAGACCTCCGTGCAGCTTCGAGAACACGATGGGAGATGTTTTCTGTGCTGGCACAGTTTCTCCTTGCCAGACAGAGTGGAAAAGCTTTTTCCTAGAGATGTACACGAGAAGAGAGTCTAAAGACGAAGGTACGGTGCTCTGCAGAGCTAAGCACCGCTCCCGGGCCTCTTTCGGCAGAAGGCGCACACCGCAGAGCACTGTGAGCGGCAGAATCGTCTTTGCGCGAAGAAGCAGCTTCTTCGTCTCCGGGAGCCGGAGAGAGCGGCAACTTCGCAAAGGTGATGAAACAAGCTGTCCAACACTGCGATTGTGTGCGCAGCTTGCCAACTGAGAGAAAACAGTACCTGAGCACTCTCCTGCCTTTTCTATTCACATGAACATTCGATTGCAAACTGTTTTGGACAACTTTCTTTCTCTTGTTGCAAAACACTCGGCAGACCTCCGTGCCGCTTCTAGAACACGATGGGAGATGTTTTGTGTGCTGGCACAGTTTCTCCTTGCCAGACAGATTGGAAAACCTTTTTGCTAAGATGTAGACGAGAAGAGAGGCTAAAGACGAAGGTACGGTGCTCTGCAGAGCTAAGCACCGTTCCCGGGTGTCTTTCGGCAGAAGGCGCACACCGCAGAGCACAGTGAGCGGCAGAATCGTCTTTGCGCGAAGAAGCAGCTTCTTCGTCTCCAGGAGCCGGAGAGAGCGGCAACTTCGCAAAGGTGATGAAACAAGCTGTACAACACTGCGATTGTGTGCGCAGCTTGCCAACTGAGAGAAAACAGTACCTGACCACTCTCCTGCCTTTTCTATTCACATGAGCATTCGATTGCAAGCTGTTTTGGACAACTTTCTTTCTCTTCTTGCAAAACATTTGGCAGACCTCCGTGCAGCTTCTAGAACACGATGGGAGATGTTTTGTGTGCTGGCACAGTTTCTCCTTGCCAGACAGAGTGGAAAAGCTTTTTGCTAAGTTGTAGACGAGAAGAGAGGCTAAAGACGAAGGTACGGTGCTCTGCAGAGCTAATAACTTCTCCCGGGCCTCTTTCGGCAGAAGGCGCACACCGCAGAGCACTGTGAGCGGCAGAATCATCTTTGCGCGAAGAAGCAGTTTCTTCGTCTCCGGGAGCCGGAGAGAGCGGCAACTTCGCAAAGGTGATGAAACAAGCTGTACAACACTGCGATTGTGTGCGCAGCTTGCCAACTGAGAGAAAACAGTACCTGACCACTCTCCTGCCTTTTCTATTCACATGAACATTCGATTGGCAGCTGTTTTGGGCAACTTTCTTTCTCTTCTTGCAAAACACTCGGCAGACCTCCGTGCAGCCTCTAGAACACGATGGGAGATGTTTTGTGTGCTGGCACAGTTTCTCCTTGCCAGACAGATTGGAAAAGCTTTTTGCGAACATGTAGATGAGAAGAGAGGTAAAAAATGAAGGTACGGTGCTCTGCAGAGCTAAGCACCGCTGCCGGGCCTCTTCGGCAGAAGGCGCACACCGCAGAGCACAATGAGCGGCAGAATCGTCTTTGCGCGAAGAAGCAGCTTCTTCATCTCCGGGAGCCGAAGGGAGCGGCAACTTCGCAAAGGTGATGAAACAAGCTGTACAACACTGCGATTGTGTGCGCAGCTTGCCAACTGAGAGAAAACAGTACCTGACCACTCTCCTGCCTTTTCTATTCACATGAATATTCGATTGCAAGCTGTTTTGGACAACTTTCTTGCTCTTCTTGCAAAACACTCGGCAGACCTCCGTGCAGCCTCTAGAACACGATGGGAGATGTTTTTTGTGCTGGCACAGTTTCTCCTTACCAGACAGAGTGGAAAAGCTTTTTGCTAAGATGTAGACGAGAAGAGAGGCTAAAGACGAAGGTACGGTGCTCTGCAGAGCTAAGCACCGCTCCCGGGCCTCTTTGGGCAGAAGCCGCACACCGCAGAGCACTGTGAGCGGCAGAATCGTCTTTGTGCGAAGAAGCAGCTTCTTCGTCTCCGGGAGCCGGAGAGAGCGGCAACTTCGCAAAGGTGATGAAACAAGCTGTACAACACTGCGATTGTGTGCGCAGCTTGCCAACTGAGAGAAAACAGTACCTGACCACTCTCCTGCCTTTTCTATTCACATGAACATTCGATTGCAAGCTGTTTTGGACAACTTTCTTTCTCTTCTTGCAAAACACTCGTCAGACCTCCGTGCAGCCTCTAGAACAAGATGGGAGATGTTTTCTGTGCTGGCACAGTTTCTCCTTGCCAGACAGAGTGGAAAAGCTTTTTGAGAAGATGTAGACGAGAAGAGAGGCTAAAGACGAAGGTACGGTGCTCTGCAGTCCTAGGCACCGCTCCCGGGCCTCTTTCGGCTGAAGCCGCACACCGCAGAGCACTGTGAGCGGCAGAATCGTCTTTGCGCGAAGAAGCCGCTTCATCATCTCCGGGAGCCGGAGAGAGCGGCAGCATGGGAAAGGTGAAGAAGCAAGCTGTACAACACTGCGATTGTGTGCGCAGCTTGCCAACTGAGAGAAAACAGTACCTGACCACTCTCCTGCCTTTACTATTCACATGAACATTCGATTGGAAGCTGTTTTGGACAACTTTCTTGCTCTTCTTGCAAAACACTCGGCAGACCTCCGTGCAGCCTCTAGAACACGATGGGAGATGTTTTCTGTGCTGGCACAGATTCTCCTCTCCGTACCGAGTGGAAAAGCATTTTGCTAAGATGTAGACGAGAAGAGAGGCTAAAGACGAAAGTACGGTGATCTGCAGAGCTAAGCACCGCTCCCGGGCCTCTTTCGGCAGAAGGCGCACACCGCAGATCACTATGAGCGGCAGAATCGTCTTTGCGCGAAGAAGCAGCTTCTTCGTCTCCGGGAGCCGGAGAGAGCGGCAACTTCGCAAAGGTGATGAAACAAGCTGTACAACACTGCGATTGTGTGCGCTGCATGCCAACTGAGAGAAAACAGTACCTGACCACTCTCCTGCCTTTTCTATTCACATGAACATTCGATTGGATGCTGTTTTGGACAACTTTCTTTCTCATCTTGCAAAACACTCGGCAGACTTCCGTGCAGCCTCTAGAACACGATGGGAGATGTTTTCTGTGCTGGCACAGTTTCTCCTTGCCAGACAGAGTGCAAAAGCTTTTTGCTAAGATGTAGACCAGAAGAGAGGCTTAGGAAGAAGGTACTGTGATCTGCAGCTTGGCAAAGGTGAAGAAGCAAGCTGTACAACACTGCCATTGTGTGTGCAGCTAGCCAACTGAGGGAAAGCATTACCTGACCACTCTCCTGCCTTTTCTATTCACATGAATATTCGATTGGAAGCTGTTTTGGACAACTTTCTTTCTCTTCTTGCAAAACACTCGTCAGACCGCCGTGCAGCCTCTAGAACACGATGGGAGATGTTTTGTGTGCTGGCACAGTTTCTCCTTGCCAGACAGAGTGGAAAAGCTTTTTGCTGAGATGTAGACGAGAAGAGAGGCTAAAGACGAAGGTACTGTGCTCTGCAGCTTGGCAAAGGTGAAGAAGCAAGCTGTACAACACTGCCATTGTGTGTGCAGCTTGCCAACTGAGAGAAAACAGTACCTGACCACTCTCCTGCCTTTTCTATTCACATGAATATTCGATTGGAAGCTGTTTTGGACAACTTTCTTTCTCTTCTTCCAAAACACTCGGCAGACCTCCGTGCAGCCTCTAGAACACGATCGAGATGTTTTGTGTGCTGGCACAGTTTCTCCTTGCCAGACAGAGTGGAAAAGCTTTTTGCTAAGATGTAGACGAGAAGAGAGGCTAAAGACGAAGGTACGGTGCTCTGCAGAGCTAAGCTCTGCTCCCGGGCGTCTTTCGGCAGAAGGCGCACATCGCAGAGCACTGTGAGCGGCAGAATCGTCTTTGCGCGAAGAAGCCGCTTCTTCGCCTCCGGGAGCCGGAGAGAGCGGCAGCATGGCAAAGGTGAAGAAGCAAGCTGTACCACACTACCATTGTGAGTGCAGCTTGCGAACTGAGAGAAAACATTACCTGACCACTCTCCTGCCTTTTCTATTCACATGAATATTCGATTGGAAGCTGTTTTAGACAACTTTCTTTCTCTTGTTGCAAAACACTCGGCAGACCTCCGTGCAAGCTCTAGAACACGATGGGAGATGTTTTCTGTGCTGGCACAGTTTCTCCTTGCCAGACAGAGTGGAAAAGCTTTTTCCTAAGATGTAGACGAGAAGAGAGGCTAAAGACGAAGTTACTGTGCTCTGCAGCTTGGCAAAGGTGAAGAAGCAAGCTGTACAACACTGCCATTGTGTGTGCAGCTTGCCAACTGAGAGAAAACAGTACCTGACCACTCTCCTGCCTTTTCTATTCACATGAATATTCGATTGGAAGCTGTTTTGGACAACTTTCTTTCTCTTCTTGCAAAACACTCGTCAGACCTCGTGCAGCCTCTAGAACACGATGGGAGATGTTTTTTGTGCTGGCACAGTTTCTCCTTGCCAGACAGAGTGGAAAAGCTTTTTTCTAAGATGTAGACGAGAAGAGAGGCTAAGGAATAAGGTACTGTGCTCTGCAGCTTGGCAAAAGTGAAGAAGCAAGCTGTACAACACTGCCATTGTGTGTGCAGCTTACAAAATGAGAGAAAACAGTACCTGACCACTCTCCTGCCTTTTCTATTCACATGAACATTCGATTGCAAGCTGTTTTGGACAACTTGCTTTCTCTTCTTGCAAAACACTCGGCAGACCTCCGTGCCGCTTCGAGAACACGATGGGAGATGTTTTCTGTGCTGGCACAGTTTCTCCTTGCCAGACAGAGTGGAAACGCTTTTTCCTAGAGATGTAGACGAGAAGAGAGGCTAAAGACGAAGGATCGGTGCTCTGCAGAGCTAAGCACCGCTCCCGGGCCTCTTTCGGCAGAAGCCGCACACCGCAGAGCACTGTGAGCGGCAGAATCGTCTTTGCGCGAAGAAGCAGCTTCTTCGTCTCCGGGAGCCGGAGAGAGCGGCAACTTCGCAAAGGTGATGAAACAAGCTGTCCAACACTGCGATTGTGTGCGCAGCTTGCCAACTGAGAGAAAACAGTACCTGACCACTCTCCTGCCTTTTCTATTCACATGAACATTCGATTGGAAGCTGTTTTGGACAACTTTCTTTCTCTTCTTGCAAAACATTAGGCAGACCTCCGTGCAGCTTCTAGAACACGATTGGAGATGTTTTCTGTGCTGGCACAGTTTCTCCTTGCCAGACAGAGTGGAAAAGCTTTTTGCTAAGATGTAGACGAGAAGAGAGGCTAAAGACGAAGGTACGGGGCTCTGCAGAGCTAATTACTTCTCCCGGGCCTCTTTGGGCAGAAGCCGCACACCGCAGAGCACTGTGAGCGGCAGAATCGTCTTTGCACGAAGAAGCAGCTTCTTCGTCTCCGGGAGCCGGAGAGAGCGGCAACTTCGCAAAGGTGATGAAACAAGCTGTACAACACTGCGATTGTGTGCGCAGCTTGCCAACTGAGAGAAAACAGTACCTGACCACTCTCCTGCCTTTTCTATTCACAGGAACATTCGATTGGAAGCTGTTTTGGGCAACTTTCTTTCTCTTCTTGCAAAACACTCGGCAGACATCCGTGCAGCCTCTAGAACACGATGGGAGATGTTTTGTGTGCTGGCACAGTTTCTCCTTGCCAGACAGAGTGGAAAAGCTTTTTGCTAAGATGTAGACGAGAAGAGAGGCTAAAGACGAAGGTACGGTGCTCTGCAGAGCTAAGCACCGCTCCCGGGCGTCTTTCGGCAGAAGCCGCACACCGCAGAGCACTGTGAGCGGCACAATCGTCTTTGTGCGAAGAAGCAGCTTCTTCGTCTCCGGGAGCCGGAGAGAGCGGCAGCTTCGCAAAGGTGATGAAACAAGCTGTACAACACTGCGATTGTGTGCGCAGCTTGCCAACTGAGAGAAAACAGTACCTGACCACTCTCCTGCCTTTTCTATTCACATGAACATTCGATTGCAAGCTGTTTTGGACAACTTTCTTTCTCTTCTTGCAAAACACTCGGCAGACCTCCGTGCAGCCTCTAAAACACGATGGGAGATGTTTTTTGTGCTGGCACAGTTTCTCCTTGCCAGACAGAGTGGAAAAGCTTTTTGCTAAGATGTAGACGAGAAGAGAGGCTAAAGACGATGATACGGTGCTCTGCAGATCTAGGCACCGCTCCCGGGCCTCTTTCGGCAGAAGCCGCACACCGCAGAGCACTGTGAGCGGCAGAATCGTCTTTGCGCGAAGAAGCAGCTTCTTCGTCTCCGGGAGCCGGAGAGAGCGGCAACTTCGCAAAGGTGATGAAACAAGCTGTACAACACTGCGATTGTGTGCGCAGCTTGCCAACTGAGAGAAAACAGTACCTGACCACTCTCCTGCCTTTTCTATTCACATGAACATTCGATTGGAAGCTGTTTTGGGCAACTTTCTTTCTCTTCTTGCAAAACACTCGGCAGACCTCCGTGCAGCCTCTAGAACACGATGGGAGATGTTTTGTGTGCTGGCACAGTTTCTCCTTGCCAGACAGAGTGGAAAAGCTTTTTGCTAAGATGTAGACGAGAAGAGAGGCTAAAGACGAAGGTACGGTGCTCTGCAGAGCTAAGCACCGCTCCCGGGCCTCTTTCGGCAGAAGGCGCACACCGCAGAGCACTGAGAGGGGCAGAATCGTCTTTGCGCGAAGAAGCAGCTTCTTCATCTCCGGCAGCCGGAGAGAGCGGCAACTTCGCAAAGGTGATGAAACAAGCTGTACAACACTGCGATTGTGTGCGCATTTTGACAACTGAGAGAAAACAGTACCTGACCATTCTCCTGCCTTTTCAATTCACATGAACATTCGATTGGTAGCTGTTTTGGACAACTTTCTTTCTCTTCTTGCAAAACACTCGTCAGACCTCCTTGCAGCTTCTAGAACACGATGGGAGATGTTTTCTCTGCTGGCACAGTTTCTCCTTGCCAGACAGAGTGGAAAAGCTTTTTGCTAAGATGTAGACGAGAAGAGAGGCTAAAGAAGAAGGTACGGTCCTCTGCAGAGCTAAGCACCGCTCCCGGGCCTCTTTCGGCAGAAGACACACACCGCAGAGCACTGTGAGCGGCAGAATCGTCTTTGCGCGAAGAAGCAGCTTCTTCGTCTCCGGGAGCCGGAGAGAGCGGCAACTTCGCAAAGGTGATGAAACAAGCTGTACAACACTGCGATTGTGTGCGCAGCTTGCCAACTGAGAGAAAACAGTACCTGACCACTCTCCTGCCTTTTCTATTCACATGAACATTCGATTGGAAGCTGTTTTGGACAACTTTCTTTCTCTTCTTGCAAAACATTAGGCAGACCTCCGTGCAGCTTCTAGAACACGATGGGAGATGTTTTGTGTGCTGGCACAGTTTCTCCTTGCCAGACAGAGTGGAAAAGCTTTTTGCTAAGATGTAGACGAGAAGAGAGGCTAAAGATGAAGGTACGGTGCTCTGCAGATCTAATAACTTCTCCCGGGCCTCTTTGGGCAGAAGCCGCACACCGCAGAGCACTGTGAGCGGCAGAATCGTCTTTACGCGAAGAAGCAGCTTCTTCGTCTCCGGGAGCCGGAGAGAGCGGCAACTTCGCAAAGGTGATGAAACAAGCTGTACAACACTGCGATTGTGTGCGCAGCTTGCCAACTGAGAGAAAACAGTACCTGACCACTCTCCTGCCTTTTCTATTCACATGAACATTCGATTGCAAGCTGTTTTGGGCAACTTTCTTTCTCTTCTTGCAAAACACTCGTCAGACCTCCGTGCAGCCTCTAGAACACGATGGGAGATGTTTTCTGTGCTGGCACAGTTTCTCCTTGCCAGACAGAGTGGAAAAGCTTTTTGCTAAGATGTAGACGAGAAGAGAGGCTAAAGACGAAGGTACGGTGCTCTGCAGAGCTAAGCACCGCTCCCGGGCCTCTTTCGGCAGAAGGCGCACACCGCAGAGCACTGTGAGTGGCAGAATCGTCTTTGCGCGAAGAAGCAGCTTCTTCATCTCCGGCAGCCGGAGAGAGCGGCAACTTCGCAAAGGTGATGAAACAAGCAGTACAACACTGCGATTGTGTGCGCAGCTTGACAACTGAGAGAAAACAGTACCTGACCACTCTCCTGCCTTTTCTATTCACATGAACATTCGATTGGAAGCTGTTTTGGACAACTTTCTTTCTCTTCTTGCAAAACATTAGGCAGACCTCCGTGCAGCTTCGAGAACACGATGGGAGATGTTTTGTGTGCTGGCACAGTTTCTCCTTGCCAGACAGAGTGGAAAAGCTTTTTGCTAAGTTGTAGACGAGAAGAGAGGCTAAAGACGAAGGTACGGTGCTCTGCAGAGCTAATAACTTCTCCCGGGCCTCTTTCGGCAGAAGGCGCACACCGCAGAGCACTGTGAGCGGCAGAATCATCTTTGCGCGAAGAAGCAGTTTCTTCGTCTCCGGGAGCCGGAGAGAGCGGCAACTTCGCAAAGGTGATGAAACAAGCTGTACAACACTGCGATTGTGTGCGCAGCTTGCCAACTGAGAGAAAACAGTACCTGACCACTCTCCTGCCTTTTCTATTCACATGAACATTCGATTGGCAGCTGTTTTGGGCAACTTTCTTTCTCTTCTTGCAAAACACTCGGCAGACCTCCGTGCAGCCTCTAGAACACGATGGGAGATGTTTTGTGTGCTGGCACAGTTTCTCCTTGCCAGACAGATTGGAAAAGCTTTTTGCGAACATGTAGATGAGAAGAGAGGTAAAAAATGAAGGTACGGTGCTCTGCAGAGCTAAGCACCGCTCCCGGGCCTCTTCGGCAGAAGGCGCACACCGCAGAGCACTATGAGCGGCAGAATCGTCTTTGCGCGAAGAAGCAGCTTCTTCATCTCCGGGAGCCGAAGGGAGCGGCAACTTCGCAAAGGTGATGAAACAAGCTGTACAACACTGCGATTGTGTGCGCAGCTTGCCAACTGAGAGAAAACAGTACCTGACCACTCTCCTGCCTTTTCTATTCACATGAACATTCGATTGCAAGCTGTTTTGGACAACTTTCTTGCTCTTCTTGCAAAACACTCGGCAGACCTCCGTGCTGCCTCTAGAACACGATGGGAGATGTTTTTTGTGCTGGCACAGTTTCTCCTTACCAGACAGAGTGGAAAAGCTTTTTGCTAAGATGTAGACGAGAAGAGAGGCTAAAGACGAAGGTACGGTGCTCTGCAGAGCTAAGCACCGCTCCCGGGCCTCTTTGGGCAGAAGCCGCACACCGCAGAGCACTGTGAGCGGCAGAATCGTCTTTGTGCGAAGAAGCAGCTTCTTCGTCTCCGGGAGCCGGAGAGAGCGGCAACTTCGCAAAGGTGATGAAACAAGCTGTACAACACTGCGATTGTGTGCGCAGCTTGAAAACTGAGAGAAAACAGTACCTGACCACTCTCCTGCCTTTTCTATTCACATGAACATTCGATTGGAAGCTGTTTTGGACAACTTTCTTTCTCTTCTTGCAAAACATTAGGCAGACCTCCGTGCAGCTTCGAGAACACGATGGGAGATGTTTTGTGTGCTGGCACAGTTTCTCCTTGCCAGACAGAGTGGAAAAGCTTTTTGCTAAGTTGTAGACGAGAAGAGAGGCTAAAGACGAAGGTACGGTGCTCTGCAGAGCTAATAACTTCTCCCGGGCCTCTTTCGGCAGAAGGCGCACACCGCAGAGCACTGTGAGCGGCAGAATCATCTTTGCGCGAAGAAGCAGTTTCTTCGTCTCCGGGAGCCGGAGAGAGCGGCAACTTCGCAAAGGTGATGAAACAAGCTGTACAACACTGCGATTGTGTGCGCAGCTTGCCAACTGAGAGAAAACAGTACCTGACCACTCTCCTGCCTTTTCTATTCACATGAACATTCGATTGGCAGCTGTTTTGGGCAACTTTCTTTCTCTTCTTGCAAAACACTCGGCAGACCTCCGTGCAGCCTCTAGAACACGATGGGAGATGTTTTGTGTGCTGGCACAGTTTCTCCTTGCCAGACAGATTGGAAAAGCTTTTTGCGAACATGTAGATGAGAAGAGAGGTAAAAAATGAAGGTACGGTGCTCTGCAGAGCTAAGCACCGCTCCCGGGCCTCTTCGGCAGAAGGCGCACACCGCAGAGCACTATGAGCGGCAGAATCGTCTTTGCGCGAAGAAGCAGCTTCTTCATCTCCGGGAGCCGAAGGGAGCGGCAACTTCGCAAAGGTGATGAAACAAGCTGTACAACACTGCGATTGTGTGCGCAGCTTGCCAACTGAGAGAAAACAGTACCTGACCACTCTCCTGCCTTTTCTATTCACATGAACATTCGATTGCAAGCTGTTTTGGACAACTTTCTTGCTCTTCTTGCAAAACACTCGTCAGACCTCCGTGCTGCCTCTAGAACACGATGGGAGATGTTTTTTGTGCTGGCACAGTTTCTCCTTACCAGACAGAGTGGAAAAGCTTTTTGCTAAGATGTAGACGAGAAGAGAGGCTAAAGACGAAGGTACGGTGCTCTGCAGAGCTAAGCACCGCTCCCGGGCCTCTTTGGGCAGAAGCCGCACACCGCAGAGCACTGTGAGCGGCAGAATCGTCTTTGTGCGAAGAAGCAGCTTCTTCGTCTCCGGGAGCCGGAGAGAGCGGCAACTTCGCAAAGGTGATGAAACAAGCTGTACAACACTGCGATTGTGTGCGCAGCTTGAAAACTGAGAGAAAACAGTACCTGACCACTCTCCTGCCTTTTCTATTCACATGAACATTCGATTGCAAGCTGTTTTGGACAACTTTCTTTCTCTTCTTGCAACACACTCGTCAGACCTCCGTGCAGCCTCTAGAACAAGATGGGAGATGTTTTCTGTGCTGGCACAGTTTCTCCTTGCCAGACAGAGTGGAAAAGCTTTTTGAGAAGATGTAGACGAGAAGAGAGGCTAAAGACGAAGGTACGGTGCTCTGCAGACCTAGGCACCGCTCCCGGGCCTCTTTCGGCTGAAGCCGCACACCGCAGAGCACTGTGAGCGGCAGAATCGTCTTTGCGCGAAGAAGCCGCTTCATCATCTCCGGGAGCCGGAGAGAGCGGCAGCATGGGAAAGGTGAAGAAGCAAGCTGTACAACACTGCGATTGTGTGCGCAGCTTGCCAACTGAGAGAAAACAGTACCTGACCACTCTCCTGCCTTTTCTATTCACATGAACATTCGATTGGAAGCTGTTTTGGACAACTTTCTTGCTCTTCTTGCAAAACACTCGGCAGACCTCCGTGCAGCCTCTAGAACACGATGGGAGATGTTTTCTGTGCTGGCACAGATTCTCCTCTCCGTACCGAGTGGAAAAGCATTTTGCTAATATGTAGACGAGAAGAGAGGCTAAAGACGAAAGTACGGTGATCTGCAGAGCTAAGCACCGCTCCCGGGCCTCTTTCGGCAGAAGGCGCACACCGCAGAGCACTATGAGCGGCAGAATCGTCTTTGCGCGAAGAAGCAGCTTCTTCGTCTCCGGGAGCCGGAGAGAGCGGCAACTTCGCAAAGGTGATGAAACAAGCTGTACAACACTGCGATTGTGTGCGCAGCATGCCAACTGAGAGAAAACAGTACCTGACCACTCTCCTGCCTTTTCTATTCACATGAACATTCGATTGCAAGCTGTTTTGGACAACTTTCTTGCTCTTCTTGCAAAACACTCGGCAGACCTCCGTGCTGCCTCTAGAACACGATGGGAGATGTTTTTTGTGCTGGCACAGTTTCTCCTTACCAGACAGAGTGGAAAAGCTTTTTGCTAAGATGTAGACGAGAAGAGAGGCTAAAGACGAAGGTACGGTGCTCTGCAGAGCTAAGCACCGCTCCCGGGCCTCTTTGGGCAGAAGCCGCACACCGCAGAGCACTGTGAGCGGCAGAATCGTCTTTGTGCGAAGAAGCAGCTTCTTCGTCTCCGGGAGCCGGAGAGAGCGGCAACTTCGCAAAGGTGATGAAACAAGCTGTACAACACTGCGATTGTGTGCGCAGCTTGAAAACTGAGAGAAAACAGTACCTGACCACTGTCCTGCCTTTTCTATTCACATGAACATTCGATTGCAAGCTGTTTTGGACAACTTTCTTTCTCTTCTTGCAACACACTCGTCAGACCTCCGTGCAGCCTCTAGAACAAGATGGGAGATGTTTTCTGTGCTGGCACAGTTTCTCCTTGCCAGACAGAGTGGAAAAGCTTTTTGAGAAGATGTAGACGAGAAGAGAGGCTAAAGACGAAGGTACGGTGCTCTGCAGACCTAGGCACCGCTCCCGGGCCTCTTTCGGCTGAAGCCGCACACCGCAGAGCACTGTGAGCGGCAGAATCGTCTTTGCGCGAAGAAGCCGCTTCATCATCTCCGGGAGCCGGAGAGAGCGGCAGCATGGGAAAGGTGAAGAAGCAAGCTGTACAACACTGCGATTGTGTGCGCAGCTTGCCAACTGAGAGAAAACAGTACCTGACCACTCTCCTGCCTTTTCTATTCACATGAACATTCGATTGGAAGCTGTTTTGGACAACTTTCTTGCTCTTCTTGCAAAACACTCGGCAGACCTCCGTGCAGCCTCTAGAACACGATGGGAGATGTTTTCTGTGCTGGCACAGATTCTCCTCTCCGTACCGAGTGGAAAAGCATTTTGCTAATATGTAGACGAGAAGAGAGGCTAAAGACGAAAGTACGGTGATCTGCAGAGCTAAGCACCGCTCCCGGGCCTCTTTCGGCAGAAGGCGCACACCGCAGAGCACTATGAGCGGCAGAATCGTCTTTGCGCGAAGAAGCAGCTTCTTCGTCTCCGGGAGCCGGAGAGAGCGGCAACTTCGCAAAGGTGATGAAACAAGCTGTACAACACTGCGATTGTGTGCGCAGCATGCCAACTGAGAGAAAACAGTACCTGACCACTCTCCTGCCTTTTCTATTCACATGAACATTCGATTGGATGCTGTTTTGGACAACTTTCTTTCTCATCTTGCAAAACACTCGGCAGACTTCCGTGCAGCCTCTAGAACACGATGGGAGATGTTTTCTGTGCTGGCACAGTTTCTCCTTGCCAGACAGAGTGCAAAAGCTTTTTGCTAAGATGTAGACCAGAAGAGAGGCTTAGGAAGAAGGTACTGTGATCTGCAGCTTGGCAAAGGTGAAGAAGCAAGCTGTACAACACTGCCATTGTGTGTGCAGCTAGCCAACTGAGAGAAAGCATTACCTGACCACTCTCCTGCCTTTTCTATTCACATGAATATTCGATTGGAAGCTGTTTTGGACAACTTTCTTTTTCTTCTTGCAAAACACTCGTCAGACCGCCGTGCAGCCTCTAGAACACGATGGGAGATGTTTTGTGTGCTGGCACAGTTTCTCCTTGCCAGACAGAGTGGAAAAGCTTTTTGCTGAGATGTAGACGAGAAGAGAGGCTAAAGACGAAGGTACTGTGCTCTGCAGCTTGGCAAAGGTGAAGAAGCAAGCTGTACAACACTGCCATTGTGTGTGCAGCTTGCCAACTGAGAGAAAACAGTACCTGACCACTCTCCTGCCTTTTCTATTCACATGAATATTCGATTGGAAGCTGTTTTGGACAACTTTCTTTCTCTTCTTGCAAAACACTCGTCAGACCTCGTGCAGCCTCTAGAACACGATGGGAGATGTTTTTTTGCAGGCACAGTTTCTCCTTGCCAGACAGAGTGGAAAAGCTTTTTTCTAAGATGTAGACGAGAAGAGAGGCTAAGGAATAAGGTACTGTGCTCTGCAGCTTGGCAAAAGTGAAGAAGCAAGCTGTACAACACTGCCATTGTGTGTGCAGCTTACAAAATGAGAGAAAACAGTACCTGACCACTCTCCTGCCTTTTCTATTCACATGAACATTCGATTGCAAGCTGTTTTGGACAACTTGCTTTCTCTTCTTGCAAAACACTCGGCAGACCTCCGTGCCGCTTCGAGAACACGATGGGAGATGTTTTCTGTGCTGGCACAGTTTCTCCTTGCCAGACAGAGTGGAAACGCTTTTTGCTAAGATGTAGACGAGAAGAGAGTCTAAAGACGAAGGTACGGTGCTCTGCAGAGCTAAGCACCGCTCCCGGGCCTCTTTCGGCAGAAGCCGCACACCGCAGAGCACTGTGAGCGGCAGAATCGTCTTTGCGCGAAGAAGCAGCTTCTTCGTCTCCAGGAGCCGGAGAGAGCGGCAACTTCGCAAAGGTGATGAAACAAGCAGTACAACACTGCGATTGTGTGCGCAGCTTGACAACTGAGAGAAAACAGTACCTGACCACTCTCCTGCCTTTTCTATTCACATGAACATTCGATTGGAAGCTGTTTTGGACAACTTTCTTTCTCTTCTTGCAAAACATTAGGCAGACCTCCGTGCAGCTTCGAGAACACGATGGGAGATGTTTTGTGTGCTGGCACAGTTTCTCCTTGCCAGACAGAGTGGAAAAGCTTTTTGCTAAGTTGTAGACGAGAAGAGAGGCTAAAGACGAAGGTACGGTGCTCTGCAGAGCTAATAACTTCTCCCGGGCCTCTTTCGGCAGAAGGCGCACACCGCAGAGCACTGTGAGCGGCAGAATCATCTTTGCGCGAAGAAGCAGTTTCTTCGTCTCCGGGAGCCGGAGAGAGCGGCAACTTCGCAAAGGTGATGAAACAAGCTGTACAACACTGCGATTGTGTGCGCAGCTTGCCAACTGAGAGAAAACAGTACCTGACCACTCTCCTGCCTTTTCTATTCACATGAACATTCGATTGGCAGCTGTTTTGGGCAACTTTCTTTCTCTTCTTGCAAAACACTCGGCAGACCTCCGTGCAGCCTCTAGAACACGATGGGAGATGTTTTGTGTGCTGGCACAGTTTCTCCTTGCCAGACAGATTGGAAAAGCTTTTTGCGAACATGTAGATGAGAAGAGAGGTAAAAAATGAAGGTACGGTGCTCTGCAGAGCTAAGCACCGCTCCCGGGCCTCTTCGGCAGAAGGCGCACACCGCAGAGCACTATGAGCGGCAGAATCGTCTTTGCGCGAAGAAGCAGCTTCTTCATCTCCGGGAGCCGAAGGGAGCGGCAACTTCGCAAAGGTGATGAAACAAGCTGTACAACACTGCGATTGTGTGCGCAGCTTGCCAACTGAGAGAAAACAGTACCTGACCACTCTCCTGCCTTTTCTATTCACATGAACATTCGATTGCAAGCTGTTTTGGACAACTTTCTTGCTCTTCTTGCAAAACACTCGGCAGACCTCCGTGCTGCCTCTAGAACACGATGGGAGATGTTTTTTGTGCTGGCACAGTTTCTCCTTACCAGACAGAGTGGAAAAGCTTTTTGCTAAGATGTAGACGAGAAGAGAGGCTAAAGACGAAGGTACGGTGCTCTGCAGAGCTAAGCACCGCTCCCGGGCCTCTTTGGGCAGAAGCCGCACACCGCAGAGCACTGTGAGCGGCAGAATCGTCTTTGTGCGAAGAAGCAGCTTCTTCGTCTCCGGGAGCCGGAGAGAGCGGCAACTTCGCAAAGGTGATGAAACAAGCTGTACAACACTGCGATTGTGTGCGCAGCTTGAAAACTGAGAGAAAACAGTACCTGACCACTCTCCTGCCTTTTCTATTCACATGAACATTCGATTGCAAGCTGTTTTGGACAACTTTCTTTCTCTTCTTGCAACACACTCGTCAGACCTCCGTGCAGCCTCTAGAACAAGATGGGAGATGTTTTCTGTGCTGGCACAGTTTCTCCTTGCCAGACAGAGTGGAAAAGCTTTTTGAGAAGATGTAGACGAGAAGAGAGGCTAAAGACGAAGGTACGGTGCTCTGCAGACCTAGGCACCGCTCCCGGGCCTCTTTCGGCTGAAGCCGCACACCGCAGAGCACTGTGAGCGGCAGAATCGTCTTTGCGCGAAGAAGCCGCTTCATCATCTCCGGGAGCCGGAGAGAGCGGCAGCATGGGAAAGGTGAAGAAGCAAGCTGTACAACACTGCGATTGTGTGCGCAGCTTGCCAACTGAGAGAAAACAGTACCTGACCACTCTCCTGCCTTTTCTATTCACATGAACATTCGATTGGAAGCTGTTTTGGACAACTTTCTTGCTCTTCTTGCAAAACACTCGGCAGACCTCCGTGCAGCCTCTAGAACACGATGGGAGATGTTTTCTGTGCTGGCACAGATTCTCCTCTCCGTACCGAGTGGAAAAGCATTTTGCTAATATGTAGACGAGAAGAGAGGCTAAAGACGAAAGTACGGTGATCTGCAGAGCTAAGCACCGCTCCCGGGCCTCTTTCGGCAGAAGGCGCACACCGCAGAGCACTGTGAGCGGCAGAATCGTCTTTGCGCGAAGAAGCAGCTTCTTCGTCTCCGGGAGCCGGAGAGAGCGGCAACTTCGCAAAGGTGATGAAACAAGCTGTACAACACTGCGATTGTGTGCGCAGCATGCCAACTGAGAGAAAACAGTACCTGACCACTCTCCTGCCTTTTCTATTCACATGAACATTCGATTGCAAGCTGTTTTGGACAACTTTCTTGCTCTTCTTGCAAAACACTCGGCAGACCTCCGTGCTGCCTCTAGAACACGATGGGAGATGTTTTTTGTGCTGGCACAGTTTCTCCTTACCAGACAGAGTGGAAAAGCTTTTTGCTAAGATGTAGACGAGAAGAGAGGCTAAAGACGAAGGTACGGTGCTCTGCAGAGCTAAGCACCGCTCCCGGGCCTCTTTGGGCAGAAGCCGCACACCGCAGAGCACTGTGAGCGGCAGAATCGTCTTTGTGCGAAGAAGCAGCTTCTTCGTCTCCGGGAGCCGGAGAGAGCGGCAACTTCGCAAAGGTGATGAAACAAGCTGTACAACACTGCGATTGTGTGCGCAGCTTGAAAACTGAGAGAAAACAGTACCTGACCACTCTCCTGCCTTTTCTATTCACATGAACATTCGATTGCAAGCTGTTTTGGACAACTTTCTTTCTCTTCTTGCAACACACTCGTCAGACCTCCGTGCAGCCTCTAGAACAAGATGGGAGATGTTTTCTGTGCTGGCACAGTTTCTCCTTGCCAGACAGAGTGGAAAAGCTTTTTGAGAAGATGTAGACGAGAAGAGAGGCTAAAGACGAAGGTACGGTGCTCTGCAGACCTAGGCACCGCTCCCGGGCCTCTTTCGGCAGAAGCCGCACACCGCAGAGCACTGTGAGCGGCAGAATCGTCTTTGCGCGAAGAAGCCGCTTCATCATCTCCGGGAGCCGGAGAGAGCGGCAGCATGGGAAAGGTGAAGAAGCAAGCTGTACAACACTGCGATTGTGTGCGCAGCTTGCCAACTGAGAGAAAACAGTACCTGACCACTCTCCTGCCTTTTCTATTCACATGAACATTCGATTGGAAGCTGTTTTGGACAACTTTCTTGCTCTTCTTGCAAAACACTCGGCAGACCTCCGTGCAGCCTCTAGAACACGATGGGAGATGTTTTCTGTGCTGGCACAGATTCTCCTCTCCGTACCGAGTGGAAAAGCATTTTGCTAATATGTAGACGAGAAGAGAGGCTAAAGACGAAAGTACGGTGATCTGCAGAGCTAAGCACCGCTCCCGGGCCTCTTTCGGCAGAAGGCGCACACCGCAGAGCACTATGAGCGGCAGAATCGTCTTTGCGCGAAGAAGCAGCTTCTTCGTCTCCGGGAGCCGGAGAGAGCGGCAACTTCGCAAAGGTGATGAAACAAGCTGTACAACACTGCGATTGTGTGCGCAGCATGCCAACTGAGAGAAAACAGTACCTGACCACTCTCCTGCCTTTTCTATTCACATGAACATTCGATTGGATGCTGTTTTGGACAACTTTCTTTCTCATCTTGCAAAACACTCGGCAGACTTCCGTGCAGCCTCTAGAACACGATGGGAGATGTTTTCTGTGCTGGCACAGTTTCTCCTTGCCAGACAGAGTGCAAAAGCTTTTTGCTAAGATGTAGACCAGAAGAGAGGCTTAGGAAGAAGGTACTGTGATCTGCAGCTTGGCAAAGGTGAAGAAGCAAGCTGTACAACACTGCCATTGTGTGTGCAGCTAGCCAACTGAGAGAAAGCATTACCTGACCACTCTCCTGCCTTTTCTATTCACATGAATATTCGATTGGAAGCTGTTTTGGACAACTTTCTTTTTCTTCTTGCAAAACACTCGTCAGACCGCCGTGCAGCCTCTAGAACACGATGGGAGATGTTTTGTGTGCTGGCACAGTTTCTCCTTGCCAGACAGAGTGGAAAAGCTTTTTGCTGAGATGTAGACGAGAAGAGAGGCTAAAGACGAAGGTACTGTGCTCTGCAGCTTGGCAAAGGTGAAGAAGCAAGCTGTACAACACTGCCATTGTGTGTGCAGCTTGCCAACTGAGAGAAAACAGTACCTGACCACTCTCCTGCCTTTTCTATTCACATGAATATTCGATTGGAAGCTGTTTTGGACAACTTTCTTTCTCTTCTTGCAAAACATTTGGCAGACCTCCGTGCAGCTTCTAGAACACGATGGGAGATGTTTTGTGTGCTGGCACAGTTTCTCCTTGCCAGACAGAGTGGAAAAGCTTTTTGCTAAGTTGTAGACGAGAAGAGAGGCTAAAGACGAAGGTACGGTGCTCTGCAGAGCTAATAACTTCTCCCGGGCCTCTTTCGGCAGAAGGCGCACACCGCAGAGCACTGTGAGCGGCAGAATCATCTTTGCGCGAAGAAGCAGTTTCTTCGTCTCCGGGAGCCGGAGAGAGCGGCAACTTCGCAAAGGTGATGAAACAAGCTGTACAACACTGCGATTGTGTGCGCAGCTTGCCAACTGAGAGAAAACAGTACCTGACCACTCTCCTGCCTTTTCTATTCACATGAACATTCGATTGGCAGCTGTTTTGGGCAACTTTCTTTCTCTTCTTGCAAAACACTCGGCAGACCTCCGTGCAGCCTCTAGAACACGATGGGAGATGTTTTGTGTGCTGGCACAGTTTCTCCTTGCCAGACAGATTGGAAAAGCTTTTTGCGAACATGTAGATGAGAAGAGAGGTAAAAAATGAAGGTACGGTGCTCTGCAGAGCTAAGCACCGCTCCCGGGCCTCTTCGGCAGAAGGCGCACACCGCAGAGCACTATGAGCGGCAGAATCGTCTTTGCGCGAAGAAGCAGCTTCTTCATCTCCGGGAGCCGAAGGGAGCGGCAACTTCGCAAAAGTGATGAAACAAGCTGTACAACACTGCGATTGTGTGCGCAGCTTGCCAACTGAGAGAAAACAGTACCTGACCACTCTCCTGCCTTTTCTATTCACATGAACATTCGATTGCAAGCTGTTTTGGACAACTTTCTTGCTCTTCTTGCAAAACACTCGGCAGACCTCCGTGCTGCCTCTAGAACACGATGGGAGATGTTTTTGTGCTGGCACAGTTTCTCCTTACCAGACAGAGTGGAAAAGCTTTTTGCTAAGATGTAGACGAGAAGAGAGGCTAAAGACGAAAGTACGGTGCTCTGCAGAGCTAAGCACCGCTCCCGGGCCTCTTTGGGCAGAAGCCGCACACCGCAGAGCACTGTGAGCGGCAGAATCGTCTTTGTGCGAAGAAGCAGCTTCTTCATCTCCGGGAGCCGAAGGGAGCGGCAACTTCGCAAAAGTGATGAAACAAGCTGTACAACACTGCGATTGTGTGCGCAGCTTGCCAACTGAGAGAAAACAGTACCTGACCACTCTCCTGCCTTTTCTATTCACATGAACATTCGATTGCAAGCTGTTTTGGACAACGTTCTTGCTCTTCTTGCAAAACACTCGGCAGACCTCCGTGCTGCCTCTAGAACACGATGGGAGATGTTTTTGTGCTGGCACAGTTTCTCCTTACCAGACAGAGTGGAAAAGCTTTTTGCTAAGATGTAGACGAGAAGAGAGGCTAAAGACGAAGGTACGGTGCTCTGCAGACCTAGGCACCGCTCCCGGGCCTCTTTCGGCTGAAGCCGCACACCGCAGAGCACTGTGAGCCGCAGAATCGTCTTTGCGCGAAGAATCCGCTTCATCATCTCCGGGAGCCGGAGAGAGCGGCAGCATGGGATAGGTGAAGAAGCAAGCTGTACAACACTGCGATTGTGTGCGCAGCTTGCCAACTGAGAGAAAACAGTACCTGACCACTCTCCTGCCTTTTCTATTCACATGAACATTCGATTGGAAGCTGTTTTGGACAACTTTCTTGCTCTTTATGCAAAACACTCGGCAGACCTCCGTGCAGCCTCTAGAACACGATGGGAGATGTTTTCTGTGCTGGCACAGATTCTCCTCTCCGTACCGAGTGGAAAAGCATTTTGCTAAGATGTAGACGAGAAGAGAGGCTAAAGACGAAAGTACGGTGCTCTGCAGAGCTAAGCACCGCTCCCGGGCCTCTTTCGGCAGAAGGCGCACACCGCAGAGCACTATGAGCGGCAGAATCGTCTTTGCGCGAAGAAGCAGCTTCTTCGTCTCCGGGAGCCGGAGAGAGCGGCAACTTCGCAAAGGTGATGAAACAAGCTGTACAACACTGCGATTGTGTGCGCAGCATGCCAACTGAGAGAAAACAGTACCTGACCACTCTCCTGCCTTTTCTATTCACATGAACATTCGATTGGATGCTGTTTTGGACAACTTTCTTTCTCATCTTGCAAAACACTCGGCAGACTTCCGTGCAGCCTCTAGAACACGATGGGAGATGTTTTCTGTGCTGGCACAGTTTCTCCTTGCCAGACAGAGTGCAAAAGCTTTTTGCTAAGATGTAGACCAGAAGAGAGGCTTAGGAAGAAGGTACTGTGATCTGCAGCTTGGCAAAGATGAAGAAGCAAGCTGTACAACACTGCCATTGTGTGTGCAGCTAGCCAACTGAGAGAAAGCATTACCTGACCACTCTCCTGCCTTTTCTATTCACATGAATATTCGATTGGAAGCTGTTTTGGACAACTTTCTTTCTCTTCTTGCAAAACACTCGTCAGACCGCCGTGCAGCTTCTAGAACACGATGGGAGATGTTTTGTGTGCTGGCACAGTTTCTCCTTGCCAGACAGAGTGGAAAAGCTTTTTGCTGAGATGTAGACGAGAAGAGAGGCTAAAGACGAAGGTACTGTGCTCTGCAGCTTGGCAAAGGTGAAGAAGCAAGCTGTACAACACTGCCATTGTGTGTGCAGCTTGACAACTGAGAGAAAACAGTACCTGACCACTCTCCTGCCTTTTCTATTCACATGAATATTCGATTGGAAGCTGTTTTGGACAACTTTCTTTCTCTTCTTCCAAAACACTCGGCAGACCTCCGTGCAGCCTCTAGAACACGATCGAGATGTTTTGTGTGCTGGCACAGTTTCTCCTTGCCAGACAGAGTGGAAAAGCTTTTTGCTAAGATGTAGACGAGAAGAGAGGCTAAAGACGAAGGTACGGTGCTCTGCAGAGCTAAGCTCTGCTCCCGGGCGTCTTTCGGCAGAAGGAGCACATCGCAGAGCACTGTGAGCGGCAGAATCGTCTTTGCGCGAAGAAGCCGCTTCTTCGCCTCCGGGAGCCGGAGAGAGCGGCAGCATGGCAAAGGTGAAGAAGCAAGCTGTACCACACTACCATTGTGAGTGCAGCTTGCGAACTGAGAGAAAACATTACCTGACCACTCTCCTGCCGTTTCTATTCACATGAATATTCGATTGGAAGCTGTTTTAGACAACTTTCTTTCTCTTGTTGCAAAACACTCGGCAGACCTCCGTGCAAGCTCTAGAACACGATGGGAGATGTTTTCTGTGCTGGCACAGTTTCTCCTTGCCAGACAGAGTGGAAAAGCTTTTTCCTAAGATGTAGACGAGAAGAGAGGCTAAAGACGAAGTTACTGTGCTCTGCAGCTTGGCAAAGGTGAAGAAGCAAGCTGTACAACACTGCCATTGTGTGTGCAGCTTGCCAACTGAGAGAAAACAGTACCTGACCACTCTCCTGCCTTTTCTATTCACATGAATATTCGATTGGAAGCTGTTTTGGACAACTTTCTTTCTCTTCTTGCAAAACACTCGTCAGACCTCGTGCAGCCTCTAGAACACGATGGGAGATGTTTTTTGTGCTGGCACAGTTTCTCCTTGCCAGACAGAGTGGAAAAGCTTTTTTCTAAGATGTAGACGAGAAGAGAGGCTAAGGAATAAGGTACTGTGCTCTGCAGCTTGGCAAAAGTGAAGAAGCAAGCTGTACAACACTGCCATTGTGTGTGCAGCTTACAAAATGAGAGAAAACAGTACCTGACCACTCTCCTGCCTTTTCTATTCACATGAACATTCGATTGCAAGCTGTTTTGGAAAACTTTCTTTCTCTTCTTGCAAAACACTCGGCAGACCTCCGTGCCGCTTCGAGAACACGATGGGAGATGTTTTCTGTGCTGGCACAGTTTCTCCTTGCCAGACAGAGTGGAAACGCTTTTTCCTAGAGATGTAGACGAGAAGAGAGGCTAAAGACGAAGGTACGGTGCTCTGCAGAGCTAAGCACCGCTCCCGGGCCTCTTTCGGCAGAAGCCGCACACCGCAGAGCACTGTGAGCGGCACAATCGTCTTTGCGCGAAGAAGCAGCTTCTTCGTCTCCGGGAGCCGGAGAGAGCGGCAACTTCGCAAAGGTGATGAAACAAGCTGTACAACACTGCGATTGTGTGCGCAGCTTGCCAACTGAGAGAAAACAGTACCTGACCACTCTCCTGCCTTTTCTATTCACATGAACATTCGATTGGAAGCTGTTTTGGACAACTTTCTTTCTCTTCTTGCAAAACACTCGTCAGACCTCCGTGCAGCCTCTAGAACAAGATGGGAGATGTTTTCTGTGCTGGCACAGTTTCTCCTTGCCAGACAGAGTGGAAAAGCTTTTTGAGAAGATGTAGACGAGAAGAGAGGCTAAAGACGAAGGTACGGTGCTCTGCAGACCTAGGCACCGCTCCCGGGCCTCTTTCGGCTGAAGCCGCACACCGCAGAGCACTGTGAGCGGCAGAATCGTCTTTGCGCGAAGAAGCCGCTTCATCATCTCCGGGAGCCGGAGAGAGCGGCAGCATGGGAAAGGTGAAGAAGCAAGCTGTACAACACTGCGATTGTGTGCGCAGCTTGCCAACTGAGAGAAAACAGTACCTGACCACTCTCCTGCCTTTTCTATTCACATGAACATTCAATTGGAAGCTGTTTTGGACAACTTTCTTGCTCTTCTTGCAAAACACTCGGCAGACCTCCGTGCAGCCTCTAGAACACGATGGGAGATGTTTTCTGTGCTGGCACAGATTCTCCTCTCCGTACCGAGTGGAAAAGCATTTTGCTAAGATGTAGACGAGAAGAGAGGCTAAAGACGAAAGTACGGTGATCTGCAGAGCTAAGCACCGCTCCCGGGCCTCTTTCGGCAGAAGGCGCACACCGCAGAGCACTATGAGCGGCAGAATCGTCTTTGCGCGAAGAAGCAGCTTCTTCGTCTCCGGGAGCCGGAGAGAGCGGCAACTTCGCAAAGGTGATGAAACAAGCTGTACAACACTGCGATTGTGTGCGCAGCATGCCAACTGAGAGAAAACAGTACCTGACCACTCTCCTGCCTTTTCTATTCACATGAACATTCGATTGGATGCTGTTTTGGACAACTTTCTTTCTCATCTTGCAAAACACTCGGCAGACTTCCGTGCAGCCTCTAGAACACGATGGGAGATGTTTTCTGTGCTGGCACAGTTTCTCCTTGCCAGACAGAGTGCAAAAGCTTTTTGCTAAGATGTAGACCAGAAGATTGGCTTAGGAAGAAGGTACTGTGATCTGCAGCTTGGCAAAGGTGAAGAAGCAAGCTGTACAACACTGCCATTGTGTGTGCAGCTAGCCAACTGAGAGAAAGCATTACCTGACCACTCTCCTGCCTTTTCTATTCACATGAATATTCGATTGGAAGCTGTTTTGGACAACTTTCTTTCTCTTCTTGCAAAACACTCGTCAGACCGCCGTGCAGCTTCTAGAACACGATGGGAGATGTTTTGTGTGCTGGCACAGTTTCTCCTTGCCAGACAGAGTGGAAAAGCTTTTTGCTGAGATGTAGACGAGAAGAGAGGCTAAAGACGAAGGTACTGTGCTCTGCAGCTTGGCAAAGGTGAAGAAGCAAGCTGTACAACACTGCCATTGTGTGTGCAGCTTGACAACTGAGAGAAAGCATTACCTGACCACTCTCCTGCCTTTTCTATTCACATGAATATTCGATTGGAAGCTGTTTTGGACAACTTTCTTTTTCTTCTTGCAAAACACTCGTCAGACCGCCGTGCAGCCTCTAGAACACGATGGGAGATGTTTTGTGTGCTGGCACAGTTTCTCCTTGCCAGACAGAGTGGAAAAGTTTTTTGCTGAGATGTAGACGAGAAGAGAGGCTAAAGACGAAGGTACTGTGCTCTGCAGCTTGGCAAAGGTGAAGAAGCAAGCTGTACAACACTGCCATTGTGTGTGCAGCTTGCCAACTGAGAGAAAACAGTACCTGACCACTCTCCTGCCTTTTCTATTCACATGAATATTCGATTGGAAGCTGTTTTGGACAACTTTCTTTCTCTTCTTGCAAAACACTCGTCAGACCTCGTGCAGCCTCTAGAACACGATGGGAGATGTTTTTTGTGCAGGCACAGTTTCTCCTTGCCAGACAGAGTGGAAAAGCTTTTTTCTAAGATGTAGACGAGAAGAGAGGCTAAGGAATAAGGTACTGTGCTCTGCAGCTTGGCAAAAGTGAAGAAGCAAGCTGTACAACACTGCCATTGTGTGTGCAGCTTACAAAATGAGAGAAAACAGTACCTGACCACTCTCCTGCCTTTTCTATTCACATGAACATTCGATTGCAAGCTGTTTTGGACAACTTGCTTTCTCTTCTTGCAAAACACTCGGCATACCTCCGTGCCGCTTCGAGAACACGATGGGAGATGTTTTCTGTGCTGGCACAGTTTCTCCTTGCCAGACAGAGTGGAAACGCTTTTTGCTAAGATGTAGACGAGAAGAGAGTCTAAAGACGAAGGTACGGTGCTCTGCAGAGCTAAGCACCGCTCCCGGGCCTCTTTCGGCAGAAGCCGCACACCGCAGAGCACTGTGAGCGGCAGAATCGTCTTTGCGCGAAGAAGCAGCTTCTTCGTCTCCAGGAGCCGGAGAGAGCGGCAACTTCGCAAAGGTGATGAAACAAGCTGTACAACACTGCGATTGTATGCGCAGCTTGCCAACTGAGAGAAAACAGTACCTGACCATTCTCCTGCCTTTTCTATTCACATGAATATTCGATTGGAAGCTGTTTTGGGCAACTTTCTTTCTCTTGTTGCAAAACACTCGGCAGACCTCCGTGCAGCCTCTAGAACACGATGGGAGATGTTTAGTGTGCTGGCACAGTTTCTCCTTGCCAGACAGAGTGGAAAAGCTTTTTGCTAAGATGTAGACGAGAAGAGAGGCTAAAGACGAAGGTACGGTGCTCTGCAGAGCTAAGCACCGCTCCCGGGCCTCTTTCGGCAGAAGGCGCACACCGCAGAGCACTATGAGCGGCAGAATCGTCTTTGCGCGAAGAAGCAGCTTCTTCATCTCCGGGAGACGAAGAGAGCGGCAACTTCGCAAAGGTGATGAAACAAGCTGTACAACACTGCGATTGTGTGCGCAGCTTGCCAACTGAGAGAAAACAGTACCTGACCACTCTCCTGCCTTTTCTATTCACATGAACATTCGATTGGAAGCTGTTTTGGACAACTTTCTTGCTCTTCTTGCAAAACACTCGGCAGACCTCCGTGCAGCCTCTAGAACACGATGGGAGATGTTTTTTGTGCTGGCACAGTTTCTCCTTGCCAGACAGAGTGGAAAAGCTTTTTGAGAAGATGTAGACGAGAAGAGAGGCTAAAGACGAAGGTACGGTGCTCTGCAGATCTAAGCACCGCTCCCGGGCCTCTTTGGGCTGAAGCCGCACACCGCAGAGCACTGTGAGCGGCAGAATCGTCTTTGCGCGAAGAAGCCGCTTCATCATCTCCGGGAGCCGGAGAGAGCGGCAGCATGGCAAAGGTGAAGAAGCAAGCTGTACAACACTGCGATTGTGTGCGCAGCTTGCCAACTGAGAGAAAAGAGTACCTGACCACTCTCCTGCCTTTTCTATTCACATGAACATTCGATTGGAAGCTGTTTTGGACAACTTTCTTGCTCTTCTTGTAAAACACTCGGCAGACCTCCGTGCAGCCTCTAGAACACGATGGGAGATGTTTTGTGTGCTGGCACTGATTCTCCTCTCCGTACAGAGTGCAAAAGCATTTTGCTAAGATGTAGACGAGAAGAGAGGCTAAAGACGAAGGTACGGTGATCTGCAGAGCTAAGCACCGCTCCCGGGCCTCTTTCGGCAGAAGGCGCACACCGCAGAGCACTATGAGCAGCAGAATCGTCTTTGCGCGAAGAAGCAGCTTCTTCGTCTCCGGGAGCCGGAGAGAACGGCAACTTCGCAAAGGTGATGAAACAAGCTGTACAACACTGCGATTGTGTGCGCAGCATGCCAACTGAGAGAAAACAGTACCTGACCACTCTCCTGCCTTTTCTATTCACATGAACATTCGATTGGATGCTGTTTTGGACAACTTTCTTTCTCTTCCTGCAAAACACTCGGCAGACCTCCGTGCACCCTCTAGAACATGATGGGAGATGTTTTCTGTGCTGGAACAGTTTCTCCTTGCCAGACAGAGTGGAAAAGCTTTTTGCTAAGATGTAGACGAGAAGAGAGGCTAAGGAAGAAGGTACTGTGCTCTGCAGCTTGGCAAAGGTGAAGAAGCAAGCTGTACAACACTGCCATTGTGTGTGCAGCTTGCCAACTGAGAGAAAGCATTACCTGACCACTCTCCTGCCTTTTCTATTCACATGAATATTCGATTGGAAGCTGTTTTGGACAACTTTCTTTCTCATCTTGCAAAACACTCGGCAGACTTCCGTGCAGTCTCTAGAACACGATGGGAGATTTTTTGTGTCCTGGCACTGTTTCTCCTTGCCAGACAGAGTGGAAAAGCTTTTTGCTAAGATGTGGACGAGAAGAGAGGCTAAAAACGAAGGAACGGTGCTCTGCAGCTTGGCAAAGGTGAAGAAGCAAGCTGTACAACACTGCCATTGTGTGTGCAGCTAGCCAACTGAGAGAAAACAGTACCTGACCACTCTCCTGCCTTTTCTATTCACATGAATATTCGATTGGAAGCTGTTTTGGACAACTTTCTTTCTCTTCTTGCAAAACACTCGTTAGACCGCCGTGCAGCCTCTAGAACACGATGGGAGATGTTTTCTGTGCTGGCACAGTATCTCCTTGCCAGACAGAGTGGAAAAGCTTTTTGCTAAGATGTAGACGAGAAGAGAGGCTGAAGACGAAGGTACGGTGCTCTGCAGAGCTAAGAACCGCTCCCGGACCTCTTTCGGCAGAAGGCACACACCGCAGAACACTGTGAGCGGCAGAATCGTCTTTGCGCGAAGAAGCAGCTTCTTCGTCTCCAGGAGCCGGAGAGAGCGGCAACTTCGCAAAGGTGATGAAACAAGCTGTACAACACTGCGATTGTGTGCGCAGCTTGCCAACTGAGAGAAAACAGTACCTGACCACTCTCCTGCCTTTTCTATTCACATGAACATTCGATTGCAAGCTGTTTTGGACAACTTTCTTTCTCTTCTTGCAAAACATTAGGCAGACCTCCGTGCAGCTTGTAGAACACGATGGGAGATGTTTTGTGTGCTGGCACAGTTTCTCCTTGCCAGACAGAGTGGAAAAGCTTTTTGCTAAGTTGTAGACGAGAAGAGAGGCTAAAGACGAAGGTACGGTGCTCTGCAGAGCTAATAACTTCTCCCGGGCGTCTTTCGGCAGAAGCCGCACACCGCAGAGCACTGTGAGCGGCAGAATCGTCTTTGCGCGAAGAAGCAGCTTCTTCGTCTCCGGGAGCCGGAGAGAGCGGCAACTTCGCAAAGGTGATGAAACAAGCTGTACAACACTGCGATTGTGTGCGCAGCTTGCCAACTGAGAGAAAACAGTACCTGACCATTCTCCTGCCTTTTCTATTCACATGAATATTCGATTGGAAGCTGTTTTGGGCAACTTTCTTTCTCTTGTTGCAAAACACTCGGCAGACCTCCGTGCAGCCTCTAGAACACGATGGGAGATGTTTTGTGTGCTGGCACAGTTTCTCCTTGCCAGACAGAGTGGAAACGCTTTTTCCTAGAGATGTAGACGAGAAGAGAGGCTAAAGACGAAGGTACGGTGCTCTGCAGAGCTAAGCACCGCTCCCGGGCCTCTTTCGGCAGAAGGCGCACACCGCAGAGCACTATGAGTGGCAGAATCGTCTTTGCGCGAAGAAGCAGCTTCTTCATCTCCGGGAGACGAAGAGAGCGGCAACTTCGCAAAGGTGATGAAACAAGCAGTACAACACTGCGATTGTGTGCGCAGCTTGCCAACTGAGAGAAAACAGTACCTGACCACTCTCCTGCCTTTTCTATTCACATGAACATTCGATTGGAAGCTGTTTTGGACAACTTTCTTTCTCTTCTTGCAAAACACTCGGCAGACCTCCGTGCTGCCTCTAGAACACGATGGGAGATGTTTTTTGTGCTGGCACAGTTTCTCCTTACCAGACAGATTGGAAAAGCTTTTTGCTAAGATGTAGACGAGAAGAGAGGCTAAAGACGAAGGTACGGTGCTCTGCAGAGCTAAGCACCGCTCCCGGGCCTCTTTGGGCAGAAGCCGCACACCGCAGAGCACTGTGAGCGGCAGAATCGTCTTTGCGCGAAGAAGCCGCTTCATCATCTCCGGGAGCCGGAGAGAGCGGCAGCATGGGAAAGGTGAAGAAGCAAGCTGTACAACACTGCGATTGTGTGCGCAGCTTGCCAACTGAGAGAAAACAGTACCTGACCACTCTCCTGCCTTTTCTATTCACATGAACATTCGATTGGAAGCTGTTTTGGACAACTTTCTTGCTCTTCTTGCAAAACACTCGGCAGACCTCCGTGCAGCCTCTAGAACACGATGGGAGATGTTTTGTGTGCTGGCACAGATTCTCCTCTCCGTACAGAGTGGAAAAGCATTTTGCTAAGATGTAGACGAGAAGAGAGGCTAACGACGAAGTTATGGTGATCTGCAGAGCTAAGCACCGCTCCCGGGCCTCTTTCGGCAGAAGGCGCACACCGCAGAGCACTATGAGCGGCAGAATCGTCTTTGCGCGAAGAAGCAGCTTCTTCGTCTCCGGGAGCCGGAGAGAGCGGCAACTTCGCAAAGGTGATGAAACAAACTGTACAACACTGCGATTGTGTGCGCAGCATGCCAACTGAGAGAAAACAGTACCTGACCACTCTCCTGCCTTTTCTATTCACATGAACATTCGATTGCAAACTGTTTTAGACAATTATGATTCTTTTGTTGCAAAACACTCGGCAGACATCCGTGCAGCCTCTAGAATTCGATGGGAGATGTTTTCTGTCCTGGCACAGTTTCTCCTTGCCAGACAGAGTGGAAAAGCTTTTTGCTAAGATGTAGACGAGAAGAGAGGCTAAAGACGAAGGTACGGTGCTCTGCAGAGCTAAGCACCGTTCCCGGGTGTCTTTCGGCAGAAGGCGCACACCGCAGAGCACAGTGAGCGGCAGAATCGTCTTTGCGCGAAGAAGCAGCTTCTTCGTCTCCAGGAGCCGGAGAGAGCGGCAACTTCGCAAAGGTGATGAAACAAGCTGTACAACACTGCGATTGTGTGCGCAGCTTGCCAACTGAGAGAAAACAGTACCTGACCACTCTCCTGCCTTTTCTATTCACATGAGCATTCGATTGCAAGCTGTTTTGGACAACTTTCTTTCTCTTCTTGCAAAACATTTGGCAGACCTCCGTGCAGCTTCTAGAACACGATGGGAGATGTTTTGTGTGCTGGCACAGTTTCTCCTTGCCAGACAGAGTGGAAAAGCTTTTTGCTAAGTTGTAGACGAGAAGAGAGGCTAAAGACGAAGGTACGGTGCTCTGCAGAGCTAATAACTTCTCCCGGGCCTCTTTCGGCAGAAGGCGCACACCGCAGAGCACTGTGAGCGGCAGAATCATCTTTGCGCGAAGAAGCAGTTTCTTCGTCTCCGGGAGCCGGAGAGAGCGGCAACTTCGCAAAGGTGATGAAACAAGCTGTACAACACTGCGATTGTGTGCGCAGCTTGCCAAGTGAGAGAAAACAGTACCTGACCACTCTCCTGCCTTTTCTATTCACATGAACATTCGATTGGCAGCTGTTTTGGGCAACTTTCTTTCTCTTCTTGCAAAACACTCGGCAGACCTCCGTGCAGCCTCTAGAACACGATGGGAGATGTTTTGTGTGCTGGCACAGTTTCTCCTTGCCAGACAGATTGGAAAAGCTTTTTGCAAAGATGTAGATGAGAAGAGAGGTAAAAAATGAAGGTACTGTGCTCTGCAGAGCTAAGCACCGCTCCCGGGCCTCTTCGGCAGAAGGCGCACACCGCAGAGCACTATGAGCGGCAGAATCGTCTTTGCGCGAAGAAGCAGCTTCTTCATCTCCGGGAGCCGAAGGGAGCGGCAACTTCGCAAAAGTGATGAAACAAGCTGTACAACACTGCGATTGTGTGCGCAGCTTGCCAACTGAGAGAAAACAGTACCTGACCACTCTCCTGCCTTTTCTATTCACATGAACATTCGATTGCAAGCTGTTTTGGACAACTTTCTTGCTCTTCTTGCAAAACACTCGGCAGACCTCCGTGCTGCCTCTAGAACACGATGGGAGATGTTTTTGTGCTGGCACAGTTTCTCCTTACCAGACAGAGTGGAAAAGCTTTTTGCTAAGATGTAGACGAGAAGAGAGGCTAAAGACGAAAGTACGGTGCTCTGCAGAGCTAAGCACCGCTCCCGGGCCTCTTTGGGCAGAAGCCGCACACCGCAGAGCACTGTGAGCGGCAGAATCGTCTTTGTGCGAAGAAGCAGCTTCTTCGTCTCCGGGAGCCGGAGAGAGCGGCAACTTCGCAAAGGTGATGAAACAAGCTGTACAACACTGCGATTGTGTGCGCAGCTTGCCAACTGAGAGAAAACAGTACCTGACCACTCTCCTGCCTTTTCTATTCACATGAACATTCGATTGGAAGCTGTTTTGGACAACTTTCTTTCTCTTCTTGCAAAACACTCGTCAGACCTCCGTGCAGCCTCTAGAACAAGATGGGAGATGTTTTCTGTGCTGGCACAGTTTCTCCTTGCCAGACAGAGTGGAAAAGCTTTTTGAGAAGATGTAGACGAGAAGAGAGGCTAAAGACGAATGTACGGTGCTCTGCAGACCTAGACACCGCTCCCGGGCCTCTTTCGGCTGCAGCCGCACACCGCAGAGCACTGTGAGCGGCAGAATCGTCTTTGCGCGAAGAAGCCGCTTCATCATCTCCGGGAGCCGGAGAGAGCGGCAGCATGGGAAAGGTGAAGAAGCAAGCTGTACAACACTGCGATTGTGTGCGCAGCTTGCCAACTGAGAGAAAACAGTACCTGACCACTCTCCTGCCTTTTCTATTCACATGAACATTCGATTGGAAGCTGTTTTGGACAACTTTCTTGCTCTTCTTGCAAAACACTCGGCAGACCTCCGTGCAGCCTCTAGAACACGATGGGAGATGTTTTCTGTGCTGGCACAGATTCTCCTCTCCGTACCGAGTGGAAAAGCATTTTGCTAAGATGTAGACGAGAAGAGAGGCTAAAGACGAAAGTACGGTGATCTGCAGAGCTAAGCACCGCTCCCGGACCTCTTTCGGCAGAAGGCGCACACCGCAGAGCACTATGAGCGGCAGAATCGTCTTTGCGCGAAGAAGCAGCTTCTTCGTCTCCGGGAGCCGGAGAGAGCGGCAACTTCGCAAAGGTGATGAAACAAGCTGTACAACACTGCGATTGTGTGCGCAGCATGCCAACTGAGAGAAAACAGTACCTGACCACTCTCCTGCCTTTTCTATTCACATGAACATTCGATTGGATGCTGTTTTGGACAACTTTCTTTCTCATCTTGCAAAACACTCGGCAGACTTCCGTGCAGCCTCTAGAACATGATGGGAGATGTTTTCTGTGCTGGCACAGTTTCTCCTTGCCAGACAGAGTGCAAAAGCTTTTTGCTAAGATGTAGACCAGAAGAGAGGCTTAGGAAGAAGGTACTGTGATCTGCAGCTTGGCAAAGGTGAAGAAGCAAGCTGTACAACACTGCCATTGTGTGTGCAGCTACCCAACTGAGAGAAAGCATTACCTGACCACTCTCCTGCCTTTTCTATTCACATGAATATTCGATTGGAAGCTGTTTTGGACAACTTTCTTTCTCTTCTTGCAAAACACTCGTCAGACCGCCGTGCAGCCTCTAGAACACGATGGGAGATGTTTTGTGTGCTGGCACAGTTTCTCCTTGCCAGACAGAGTGGAAAAGCTTTTTGCTGAGATGTAGACGAGAAGAGAGGCTAAAGACGAAGGTACTGTGCTCTGCAGCTTGGCAAAGGTGAAGAAGCAAGCTGTACAACACTGCCATTGTGTGTGCAGCTTGCCAACTGAGAGAAAACAGTACCTGACCACTCTCCTGCCTTTTCTATTCACATGAATATTCGATTGGAAGCTGTTTTGGACAACTTTCTTTCTCTTCTTCCAAAACACTCGGCAGACCTCCGTGCAGCCTCTAGAACACGATCTAGATGTTTTGTGTGCTGGCACAGTTTCTCCTTGCCAGACAGAGTGGAAAAGCTTTTTGCTAAGATGTAGACGAGAAGAGAGGCTAAAGACGAAGGTACGGTGCTCTGCAGAGCTAAGCTCTGCTCCCGGGCGTCTTTCGGCAGAAGGCGCACATCGCAGAGCACTGTGACCGGCAGAATCGTCTTTGCGAGAAGAAGCCGCTTCTTCGCCTCCGGGAGCCGGAGAGAGCGGCAGCATGGCAAAGGTGAAGAAGCAAGCTGTACCACACTACCATTGTGAGTGCAGCTTGCGAACTGAGAGAAAACATTACCTGACCACTCTCCTGCCTTTTCTATTCACATGAATATTCGATTGGAAGCTGTTTTAGACAACTTTCTTTCTCTTGTTGCAAAACACTCGGCAGACCTCCGTGCAAGCTCTAGAACACGATGGGAGATGTTTTCTGTGCTGGCACAGTTTCTCCTTGCCAGACAGAGTGGAAAAGCTTTTTCCTAAGATGTAGACGAGAAGAGAGGCTAAAGACGAAGTTACTGTGCTCTGCAGCTTGGCAAAGGTGAAGAAGCAAGCTGTACAACACTGCCATTGTGTGTGCAGCTTGCCAACTGAGAGAAAACAGTACCTGACCACTCTCCTGCCTTTTCTATTCACATGAATATTCGATTGGAAGCTGTTTTGGACAACTTTCTTTCTCTTCTTGCAAAACACTCGTCAGACCTCGTGCAGCCTCTAGAACACGATGGGAGATGTTTTTTGTGCTGGCACAGTTTCTCCTTGCCAGACAGAGTGGAAAAGCTTTTTTCTCAGATGTAGACGAGAAGAGAGGCTAAGGAATAAGGTACTGTGCTCTGCAGCTTGGCAAAAGTGAAGAAGCAAGCTGTACAACACTGCCATTGTGTGTGCAGCTTACAAAATGAGAGAAAACAGTACCTGACCACTCTCCTGCCTTTTCTATTCACATGAACATTCGATTGCAAGCTGTTTTGGACAACTTGCTTTCTCTTCTTGCAAAACACTCGGCAGACCTCCGTGCCGCTTCGAGAACACGATGGGAGATGTTTTCTGTGCTGGCACAGTTTCTCCTTGCCAGACAGAGTGGAAACGCTTTTTCCTAGAGATGTAGACGAGAAGAGAGGCTAAAGACGAAGGTACGGTGCTCTGCAGAGCTAAGCACCGCTCCCGGGCCTCTTTCGGCAGAAGCCGCACACCGCAGAGCACTGTGAGCGGCACAATCGTCTTTGCGCGAAGAAGCAGCTTCTTCGTCTCCGGGAGCCGGAGAGAGCGGCAACTTCGCAAAGGTGATGAAACAAGCTGTACAACACTGCGATTGTGTGCGCAGCTTGCCAACTGAGAGAAAACAGTACCTGACCACTCTCCTGCCTTTTCTATTCACATGAACATTCGATTGCAAGCTGTTTTGGACAACTTTCTTTCTCTTCTTGCAAAACACTCGGCAGACCTCCGTGCCGCTTCTAGAACACGATGGGAGATGTTTTCTGTGCTGGCACAGTTTCTCCTTGCAGACAGAGTGGAAAAGCTTTTTGCTAAGATGTAGACGAGAAGAGAGTCTAAAGACGAAGGTACGGTGCTCTGCAGAGCTAAGCACCGCTCCCGGGCGTCTTTCGGCAGAAGGCGCACACCGCAGAGCACTGTGAGCGGCAGAATCGTCTTTGCGCGAAGAAGCAGCTTCTTCGTCTCCGGGAGCCGGAGAGAGCGGCAACTTCGCAAAGGTGATGAAACAAGCTGTACAACACTGCGATTGTGTGCGCAGCTTGCCAACTGAGAGAAAACAGTACCTGACCACTCTCCTGCCTTTTCTATTCACATGAACATTCGATTGCAAGCTGTTTTGGACAACTTTCTTTCTCTTCTTGCAAAACATTAGGCAGACCACCGTGCAGCTTCTAGAACACGATGGGAGATGTTTTGTGTGCTGGCACAGTTTCTCCTTGCCAGACAGAGTGGAAAAGCTTTTTGCTAAGTTGTAGACGAGAAGAGAGGCTAAAGACGAAGGTACGGTGCTCTGCAGAGCTAATAACTTCTCCCGGTCCTCTTTCGGCAGAAGGCGCACACCGCAGAGCACTGTGAGCGGCAGAATCGTCTTTGCGCGAAGAAGCAGCTTCTTCGTCTCCGGGAGCCGGAGAGAGCGGCAACTTCGCAAAGGTGATGAAACAAGCTGTACAACACTGCGATTGTATGCGCAGCTTGCCAACTGAGAGAAAACAGTACCTGACCATTCTCCTGCCTTTTCTATTCACATGAATATTCGATTGGAAGCTGTTTTGGGCAACTTTCTTTCTCTTGTTGCAAAACACTCGGCAGACCTCCGTGCAGCCTCTAGAACACGATGGGAGATGTTTTGTGTGCTGGCACAGTTTCTCCTTGCCAGACAGATTGGAAAAGCTTTTTGCGAACATGTAGATGAGAAGAGAGGTAAAAAATGAAGGTACGGTGCTCTGCAGAGCTAAGCACCGCTCCCGGGCCTCTTCGGCAGAAGGCGCACACCGCAGAGCACTATGAGCGGCAGAATCGTCTTTGCGCGAAGAAGCAGCTTCTTCATCTCCGGGAGCCGAAGGGAGCGGCAACTTCGCAAAGGTGATGAAACAAGCTGTACAACACTGCGATTGTGTGCGCAGCTTGCCAACTGAGAGAAAACAGTACCTGACCACTCTCCTGCCTTTTCTATTCACATGAACATTCGATTGCAAGCTGTTTTGGACAACTTTCTTGCTCTTCTTGCAAAACACTCGGCAGACCTCCGTGCTGCCTCTAGAACACGATGGGAGATGTTTTTGTGCTGGCACAGTTTCTCCTTACCAGACAGAGTGGAAAAGCTTTTTGCTAAGATGTAGACGAGAAGAGAGGCTAAAGACGAAGGTACGGTGCTCTGCAGACCTAGGCACCGCTCCCGGGCCTCTTTCGGCTGAAGCCGCACACCGCAGAGCACTGTGAGCGGCAGAATCGTCTTTGCGCGAAGAAGCCGCTTCATCATCTCCGGGAGCCGGAGAGAGCGGCAGCATGGGATAGGTGAAGAAGCAAGCTGTACAACACTGCGATTGTGTGCGCAGCTTGCCAACTGAGAGAAAACAGTACCTGACCACTCTCCTGCCTTTTCTATTCACATGAACATTCGATTGGAAGCTGTTTTGGACAACTTTCTTGCTCTTCTTGCAAAACACTCGGCAGACCTCCGTGCAGCCTCTAGAACACGATGGGAGATGTTTTCTGTGCTGGCACAGATTCTCCTCTCCGTACCGAGTGGAAAAGCATTTTGCTAAGATGTAGACGAGAAGAGAGGCTAAAGACGAAAGTACAGTGCTCTGCAGAGCTAAGCACCGCTCCCGGGCCTCTTTCGGCAGAAGGCGCACACCGCAGAGCACTATGAGCGGCAGAATCGTCTTTGCGCGAAGAAGCAGCTTCTTCGTCTCCGGGAGCCGGAGAGAGCGGCAACTTCGCAAAGGTGATGAAACAACTGTACAACACTGCGATTGTGTGCGCAGCATGCCAACTGAGAGAAAACAGTACCTGACCACTCTCCTGCCTTTTCTATTCACATGAACATTCGATTGGATGCTGTTTTGGACAACTTTCTTTCTCATCTTGCAAAACACTCGGCAGACTTCCGTGCAGCCTCTAGAACACGATGGGAGATGTTTTCTGTGCTGGCACAGTTTCTCCTTGCCAGACAGAGTGCAAAAGCTTTTTGCTAAGATGTAGACCAGAAGAGAGGCTTAGGAAGAAGGTACTGTGATCTGCAGCTTGGCAAAGATGAAGAAGCAAGCTGTACAACACTGCCATTGTGTGTGCAGCTAGCCAACTGAGAGAAAGCATTACCTGACCACTCTCCTGCCTTTTCTATTCACATGAATATTCGATTGGAAGCTGTTTTGGACAACTTTCTTTCTCTTCTTGCAAAACACTCGTCAGACCGTTGTGCAGCCTCTAGAACACGATGGGAGATGTTTTGTGTGCTGGCACAGTTTCTCCTTGCCAGACAGAGTGGAAAAGCTTTTTGCTGAGATGTAGACGAGAAGAGAGGCTAAAGACGAAGGTACTGTGCTCTGCAGCTTGGCAAAGGTGAAGAAGCAAGCTGTACAACACTGCCATTGTGTGTGCAGCTTGCCAACTGAGAGAAAACAGTACCTGACCACTCTCCTGCCTTTTCTATTCACATGAATATTCGATTGGAAGCTGTTTTGGACAACTTTCTTTCTCTTCTTCCAAAACACTCGGCAGACCTCCGTGCAGCCTCTAGAACACGATCGAGATGTTTTGTGTGCTGGCACAGTTTCTCCTTGCCAGACAGAGTGGAAAAGCTTTTTGCTAAGATGTAGACGAGAAGAGAGGCTAAAGACGAAGGTACGGTGCTCTGCAGAGCTAAGCTCTGCTCCCGGGCGTCTTTCGGCAGAAGGAGCACATCGCAGAGCACTGTGAGCGGCAGAATCGTCTTTGCGCGAAGAAGCCGCTTCTTCGCCTCCGGGAGCCGGAGAGAGCGGCAGCATGGCAAAGGTGAAGAAGCAAGCTGTACCACACTACCATTGTGAGTGCAGCTTGCGAACTGAGAGAAAACATTACCTGACCACTCTCCTGCCTTTTCTATTCACATGAATATTCGATTGGAAGCTGTTTTAGACAACTTTCTTTCTCTTGTTGCAAAACACTCGGCAGACCTCCGTGCAAGCTCTAGAACACGATGGGAGATGTTTTCTGTGCTGGCACAGTTTCTCCTTGCCAGACAGAGTGGAAAAGCTTTTTCCTAAGATATAGACGAGAAGAGAGGCTAAAGACGAAGTTACTGTGCTCTGCAGCTTGGCAAAGGTGAAGAAGCAAGCTGTACAACACTGCCATTGTGTGTGCAGCTTGCCAACTGAGAGAAAACAGTACCTGACCACTCTCCCGCCTTTTCTATTCACATGAATATTCGATTGGAAGCTGTTTTGGACAACTTTCTTTCTCTTCTTGCAAAACACTCGTCAGACCTCGTGCAGCCTCTAGAACACGATGGGAGATGTTTTTTGTGCTGGCACAGTTTCTCCTTGCCAGACAGAGTGGAAAAGCTTTTTTCTAAGATGTAGACGAGAAGAGAGGCTAAGGAATAAGGTACTGTGCTCTGCAGCTTGGCAAAAGTGAAGAAGCAAGCTGTACAACACTGCCATTGTGTGTGCAGCTTACAAAATGAGAGAAAACAGTACCTGACCACTCTCCTGCCTTTTCTATTCACATGAACATTCGATTGCAAGCTGTTTTGGAAAACTTTCTTTCTCTTCTTGCAAAACACTCGGCAGACCTCCGTGCCGCTTCGAGAACACGATGGGAGATGTTTTCTGTGCTGGCACAGTTTCTCCTTGCCAGACAGAGTGGAAACGCTTTTTCCTAGAGATGTAGACGAGAAGAGAGGCTAAAGACGAAGGTACGGTGCTCTGCAGAGCTAAGCACCGCTCCCGGGCCTCTTTCGGCAGAAGCCGCACACCGCAGAGCACTGTGAGCGGCACAATCGTCTTTGCGCGAAGAAGCAGCTTCTTCGTCTCCGGGAGCCGGAGAGAGCGGCAACTTCGCAAAGGTGATGAAACAAGCTGTACAACACTGCGATTGTGTGCGCAGCTTGCCAACTGAGAGAAAACAGTACCTGACCACTCTCCTGCCTTTTCTATTCACATGAACATTCGATTGGAAGCTGTTTTGGACAACTTTCTTTCTCTTCTTGCAAAACACTCGTCAGACCTCCGTGCAGCCTCTAGAACAAGATGGGAGATGTTTTCTGTGCTGGCACAGTTTCTCCTTGCCAGACAGAGTGGAAAAGCTTTTTGAGAAGATGTAGACGAGAAGAGAGGCTAAAGACGAAGGTACGGTGCTCTGCAGACCTAGGCACCGCTCCCGGGCCTCTTTCGGCTGAAGCCGCACACCGCAGAGCACTGTGAGCGGCAGAATCGTCTTTGCGCGAAGAAGCCGCTTCATCATCTCCGGGAGCCGGAGAGAGCGGCAGCATGGGAAAGGTGAAGAAGCAAGCTGTACAACACTGCGATTGTGTGCGCAGCTTGCCAACTGAGAGAAAACAGTACCTGACCACTCTCCTGCCTTTTCTATTCACATGAACATTCGATTGGAAGCTGTTTTGGACAACTTTCTTGCTCTTCTTGCAAAACACTCGGCAGACCTCCGTGCAGCCTCTAGAACACGATGGGAGATGTTTTCTGTGCTGGCACAGATTCTCCTCTCCGTACCGAGTGGAAAAGCATTTTGCTAAGATGTAGACGAGAAGAGAGGCTAAAGACGAAAGTACGGTGATCTGCAGAGCTAAGCACCGCTCCCGGGCCTCTTTCGGCAGAAGGCGCACACCGCAGAGCACTATGAGCGGCAGAATCGTCTTTGCGCGAAGAAGCAGCTTCTTCGTCTCCGGGAGCCGGAGAGAGCGGCAACTTCGCAAAGGTGATGAAACAAGCTGTACAACACTGCCATTGTGTGCGCAGCATGCCAACTGAGAGAAAACAGTACCTGACCACTCTCCTGCCTTTTCTATTCACATGAACATTCGATTGGATGCTGTTTTGGACAACTTTCTTTCTCATCTTGCAAAACACTCGGCAGACTTCCGTGCAGCCTCTAGAACACGATGGGAGATGTTTTCTGTGCTGGCACAGTTTCTCCTTGCCAGACAGAGTGCAAAAGCTTTTTGCTAAGATGTAGACCAGAAGAGAGGCTTAGGAAGAAGGTACTGTGATCTGCAGCTTGGCAAAGGTGAAGAAGCAAGCTGTACAACACTGCCATTGTGTGTGCAGCTAGCCAACTGAGAGAAAGCATTACCTGACCACTCTCCTGCCTTTTCTATTCACATGAATATTCGATTGGAAGCTGTTTTGGACAACTTTCTTTCTCTTCTTGCAAAACACTCGTCAGACCGCCGTGCAGCTTCTAGAACACGATGGGAGATGTTTTGTGTGCTGGCACAGTTTCTCCTTGCCAGACAGAGTGGAAAAGCTTTTTGCTGAGATGTAGACGAGAAGAGAGGCTAAAGACGAAGGTACTGTGCTCTGCAGCTTGGCAAAGGTGAAGAAGCAAGCTGTACAACACTGCCATTGTGTGTGCAGCTTGACAACTGAGAGAAAACAGTACCTGACCACTCTCCTGCCTTTTCTATTCACATGAATATTCGATTGGAAGCTGTTTTGGACAACTTTCTTTCTCTTCTTGCAAAACACTCGTCAGACCTCGTGCAGCCTCTAGAACACGATGGGAGATGTTTTTTGTGCTGGCACAGTTTCTCCTTGCCAGACAGAGTGGAAAAGCTTTTTTCTAAGATGTAGACGAGAAGAGAGGCTAAGGAATAAGGTACTGTGCTCTGCAGCTTGGCAAAAGTGAAGAAGCAAGCTGTACAACACTGCCATTGTGTGTGCAGCTTACAAAATGAGAGAAAACAGTACCTGACCACTCTCCTGCCTTTTCTATTCACATGAACATTCGATTGCAAGCTGTTTTGGACAACTTGCTTTCTCTTCTTGCAAAACACTCGGCAGACCTCCGTGCCGCTTCGAGAACACGATGGGAGATGTTTTCTGTGCTGGCACAGTTTCTCCTTGCCAGACAGAGTGGAAACGCTTTTTCCTAGAGATGTAGACGAGAAGAGAGGCTAAAGACGAAGGTACGGTGCTCTGCAGAGCTAAGCACCGCTCCCGGGCCTCTTTCGGCAGAAGCCGCACACCGCAGAGCACTGTGAGCGGCACAATCGTCTTTGCGCGAAGAAGCAGCTTCTTCGTCTCCGGGAGCCGGAGAGAGCGGCAACTTCGCAAAGGTGATGAAACAAGCTGTACAACACTGCGATTGTGTGCGCAGCATGCCAACTGAGAGAAAACAGTACCTGACCACTCTCCTGCCTTTTCTATTCACATGAACATTCGATTGCAAGCTGTTTTGGACAACTTTCTTTCTCTTCTTGCAAAACACTCGGCAGACCTCCGTGCCGCTTCTAGAACACGATGGGAGATGTTTTCTGTGCTGGCACAGTTTCTCCTTGCCAGACAGAGTGCAAAAGCTTTTTGCTAAGATGTAGACCAGAAGAGAGGCTTAGGAAGAAGGTACTGTGATCTGCAGCTTGGCAAAGGTGAAGAAGCAAGCTGTACAACACTGCCATTGTGTGTGCAGCTAGCCAACTGAGAGAAAGCATTACCTGACCACTCTCCTGCCTTTTCTATTCACATGAATATTCGATTGGAAGCTGTTTTGGACAACTTTCTTTCTCTTCTTGCAAAACACTCGTCAGACCGCCGTGCAGCCTCTAGAACACGATGGGAGATGTTTTGTGTGCTGGCACAGTTTCTCCTTGCCAGACAGAGTGGAAAAGCTTTTTGCTGAGATGTAGACGAGAAGAGAGGCTAAAGACGAAGGTACTGTGCTCTGCAGCTTGGCAAAGGTGAAGAAGCAAGCTGTACAACACTGCCATTGTGTGTGCAGCTTGCCAACTGAGAGAAAACAGTACCTGACCACTCTCCTGCCTTTTCTATTCACATGAATATTCGATTGGAAGCTGTTTTGGACAACTTTCTTTCTCTTCTTCCAAAACACTCGGCAGACCTCCGTGCAGCCTCTAGAACACGATGGGAGATGTTTTGTGTGCTGGCACAGTTTCTCCTTGCCAGACAGAGTGGAAAAGCTTTTTGCTAAGATGTAGACGAGAAGAGAGGCTAAAGACGAAGGTACGGTGCTCTGCAGAGCTAAGCTCTGCTCCCGGGCGTCTTTCGGCAGAAGGCGCACATCGCAGAGCACTGTGAGCGGCAGAATCGTCTTTGCGCGAAGAAGCCGCTTCTTCGCCTCCGGGAGCCGGAGAGAGCGGCAGCATGGCAAAGGTGAAGAAGCAAGCTGTACCACACTACCATTGTGAGTGCAGCTTGCGAACTGAGAGAAAACATTACCTGACCACTCTCCTGCCTTTTCTATTCACATGAATATTCGATTGGAAGCTGTTTTAGACAACTTTCTTTCTCTTGTTGCAAAACACTCGGCAGACCTCCGTGCAAGCTCTAGAACACGATGGGAGATGTTTTCTGTGCTGGCACAGTTTCTCCTTGCCAGACAGAGTGGAAAAGCTTTTTCCTAAGATGTAGACGAGAAGAGAGGCTAAAGACGAAGTTACTGTGCTCTGCAGCTTGGCAAAGGTGAAGAAGCAAGCTGTACAACACTGCCATTGTGTGTGCAGCTTGCCAACTGAGAGAAAACAGTACCTGACCACTCTCCTGCCTTTTCTATTCACATGAATATTCGATTGGAAGCTGTTTTGGACAACTTTCTTTCTCTTCTTGCAAAACACTCGTCAGACCTCGTGCAGCCTCTAGAACACGATGGGAGATGTTTTTTGTGCTGGCACAGTTTCTCCTTGCCAGACAGAGTGGAAAAGCTTTTTTCTAAGATGTAGACGAGAAGAGAGGCTAAGGAATAAGGTACTGTGCTCTGCAGCTTGGCAAAAGTGAAGAAGCAAGCTGTACAACACTGCCATTGTGTGTGCAGCTTACAAAATGAGAGAAAACAGTACCTGACCACTCTCCTGCCTTTTCTATTCACATGAACATTCGATTGCAAGCTGTTTTGGACAACTTGCTTTCTCTTCTTGCAAAACACTCGGCAGACCTCCGTGCCGCTTCGAGAACACGATGGGAGATGTTTTCTGTGCTGGCACAGTTTCTCCTTGCCAGACAGAGTGGAAACGCTTTTTCCTAGAGATGTAGACGAGAAGAGAGGCTAAAGACGAAGGTACGGTGCTCTGCAGAGCTAAGCACCGCTCCCGGGCCTCTTTCGGCAGAAGCCGCACACCGCAGAGCACTGTGAGCGGCACAATCGTCTTTGCGCGAAGAAGCAGCTTCTTCGTCTCCGGGAGCCGGAGAGAGCGGCAACTTCGCAAAGGTGATGAAACAAGCTGTACAACACTGCGATTGTGTGCGCAGCTTGCCAACTGAGAGAAAACAGTACCTGACCACTCTCCTGCCTTTTCTATTCACATGAACATTCGATTGCAAGCTGTTTTGGACAACTTTCTTTCTCTTCTTGCAAAACACTCGGCAGACCTCCGTGCCGCTTCTAGAACACGATGGGAGATGTTTTCTGTGCTGGCACAGTTTCTCCTTGCAGACAGAGTGGAAAAGCTTTTTGCTAAGATGTAGACGAGAAGAGAGTCTAAAGACGAAGGTACGGTGCTCTGCAGAGCTAAGCACCGCTCCCGGGCGTCTTTCGGCAGAAGGCGCACACCGCAGAGCACTGTGAGCGGCAGAATCGTCTTTGCGCGAAGAAGCAGCTTCTTCGTCTCCGGGAGCCGGAGAGAGCGGCAACTTCGCAAAGGTGATGAAACAAGCTGTACAACACTGCGATTGTGTGCGCAGCTTGCCAACTGAGAGAAAACAGTACCTGACCACTCTCCTGCCTTTTCTATTCACATGAACATTCGATTGCAAGCTGTTTTGGACAACTTTCTTTCTCTTCTTGCAAAACATTAGGCAGACCACCGTGCAGCTTCTAGAACACGATGGGAGATGTTTTGTGTGCTGGCACAGTTTCTCCTTGCCAGACAGAGTGGAAAAGCTTTTTGCTAAGTTGTAGACGAGAAGAGAGGCTAAAGACGAAGGTACGGTGCTCTGCAGAGCTAATAACTTCTCCCGGTCCTCTTTCGGCAGAAGGCGCACACCGCAGAGCACTGTGAGCGGCAGAATCGTCTTTGCGCGAAGAAGCAGCTTCTTCGTCTCCGGGAGCCGGAGAGAGCGGCAACTTCGCAAAGGTGATGAAACAAGCTGTACAACACTGCGATTGTATGCGCAGCTTGCCAACTGAGAGAAAACAGTACCTGACCATTCTCCTGCCTTTTCTATTCACATGAATATTCGATTGGAAGCTGTTTTGGGCAACTTTCTTTCTCTTGTTGCAAAACACTCGGCAGACCTCCGTGCAGCCTCTAGAACACGATGGGAGATGTTTTGTGTGCTGGCACAGTTTCTCCTTGCCAGACAGAGTGCAAAAGCTTTTTGCGAACATGTAGATGAGAAGAGAGGTAAAAAATGAAGGTACGGTGCTCTGCAGAGCTAAGCACCGCTCCCGGGCCTCTTCGGCAGAAGGCGCACACCGCAGAGCACTATGAGCGGCAGAATCGTCTTTGCGCGAAGAAGCAGCTTCTTCATCTCCGGGAGCCGAAGGGAGCGGCAACTTCGCAAAGGTGATGAAACAAGCTGTACAACACTGCGATTGTGTGCGCAGCTTGCCAACTGAGAGAAAACAGTACCTGACCACTCTCCTGCCTTTTCTATTCACATGAACATTCGATTGCAAGCTGTTTTGGACAACTTTCTTGCTCTTCTTGCAAAACACTCGGCAGACCTCCGTGCTGCCTCTAGAACACGATGGGAGATGTTTTTGTGCTGGCACAGTTTCTCCTTACCAGACAGAGTGGAAAAGCTTTTTGCTAAGATGTAGACGAGAAGAGAGGCTAAAGACGAAGGTACGGTGCTCTGCAGACCTAGGCACCGCTCCCGGGCCTCTTTCGGCTGAAGCCGCACACCGCAGAGCACTGTGAGCGGCAGAATCGTCTTTGCGCGAAGAAGCCGCTTCATCATCTCCGGGAGCCGGAGAGAGCGGCAGCATGGGATAGGTGAAGAAGCAAGCTGTACAACACTGCGATTGTGTGCGCAGCTTGCCAACTGAGAGAAAACAGTACCTGACCACTCTCCTGCCTTTTCTATTCACATGAACATTCGATTGGAAGCTGTTTTGGACAACTTTCTTGCTCTTCTTGCAAAACACTCGGCAGACCTCCGTGCAGCCTCTAGAACACGATGGGAGATGTTTTCTGTGCTGGCACAGATTCTCCTCTCCGTACCGAGTGGAAAAGCATTTTGCTAAGATGTAGACGAGAAGAGAGGCTAAAGACGAAAGTACGGTGCTCTGCAGAGCTAAGCACCGCTCCCGGGCCTCTTTCGGCAGAAGGCGCACACCGCAGAGCACTATGAGCGGCAGAATCGTCTTTGCGCGAAGAAGCAGCTTCTTCGTCTCCGGGAGCCGGAGAGAGCGGCAACTTCGCAAAGGTGATGAAACAAGCTGTACAACACTGCGATTGTGTGCGCAGCATGCCAACTGAGAGAAAACAGTACCTGACCACTCTCCTGCCTTTTCTATTCACATGAACATTCGATTGGATGCTGTTTTGGACAACTTTCTTTCTCATCTTGCAAAACACTCGGCAGACTTCCGTGCAGCCTCTAGAACACGATGGGAGATGTTTTCTGTGCTGGCACAGTTTCTCCTTGCCAGACAGAGTGCAAAAGCTTTTTGCTAAGATGTAGACCAGAAGAGAGGCTTAGGAAGAAGGTACTGTGATCTGCAGCTTGGCAAAGATGAAGAAGCAAGCTGTACAACACTGCCATTGTGTGTGCAGCTAGCCAACTGAGAGAAAGCATTACCTGACCACTCTCCTGCCTTTTCTATTCACATGAATATTCGATTGGAAGCTGTTTTGGACAACTTTCTTTCTCTTCTTGCAAAACACTCGTCAGACCGCCGTGCAGCCTCTAGAACACGATGGGAGATGTTTTGTGTGCTGGCACAGTTTCTCCTTGCCAGACAGAGTGGAAAAGCTTTTTGCTGAGATGTAGACGAGAAGAGAGGCTAAAGACGAAGGTACTGTGCTCTGCAGCTTGGCAAAGGTGAAGAAGCAAGCTGTACAACACTGCCATTGTGTGTGCAGCTTGCCAACTGAGAGAAAACAGTACCTGACCACTCTCCTGCCTTTTCTATTCACATGAATATTCGATTGGAAGCTGTTTTGGACAACTTTCTTTCTCTTCTTCCAAAACACTCGGCAGACCTCCGTGCAGCCTCTAGAACACGATCGAGATGTTTTGTGTGCTGGCACAGTTTCTCCTTGCCAGACAGAGTGGAAAAGCTTTTTGCTAAGATGTAGACGAGAAGAGAGGCTAAAGACGAAGGTACGGTGCTCTGCAGAGCTAAGCTCTGCTCCCGGGCGTCTTTCGGCAGAAGGCACACATCGCAGAGCACTGTGAGCGGCAGAATCGTCTTTGCGCGAAGAAGCCGCTTCTTCGCCTCCGGGAGCCGGAGAGAGCGGCAGCATGGCAAAGGTGAAGAAGCAAGCTGTACCACACTACCATTGTGAGTGCAGCTTGCGAACTGAGAGAAAACATTACCTGACCACTCTCCTGCCTTTTCTATTCACATGAATATTCGATTGGAAGCTGTTTTAGACAACTTTCTTTCTCTTGTTGCAAAACACTCGGCAGACCTCCGTGCAAGCTCTAGAACACGATGGGAGATGTTTTCTGTGCTGGCACAGTTTCTCCTTGCCAGACAGAGTGGAAAAGCTTTTTCCTAAGATATAGACGAGAAGAGAGGCTAAAGACGAAGTTACTGTGCTCTGCAGCTTGGCAAAGGTGAAGAAGCAAGCTGCACAACACTGCCATTGTGTGTGCAGCTTGCCAACTGAGAGAAAACAGTACCTGACCACTCTCCTGCCTTTTCTATTCACATGAATATTCGATTGGAAGCTGTTTTGGACAACTTTCTTTCTCTTCTTGCAAAACACTCGTCAGACCTCGTGCAGCCTCTAGAACACGATGGGAGATGTTTTTTGTGCTGGCACAGTTTCTCCTTGCCAGACAGAGTGGAAAAGCTTTTTTCTAAGATGTAGACGAGAAGAGAGGCTAAGGAATAAGGTACTGTGCTCTGCAGCTTGGCAAAAGTGAAGAAGCAAGCTGTACAACACTGCCATTGTGTGTGCAGCTTACAAAATGAGAGAAAACAGTACCTGACCACTCTCCTGCCTTTTCTATTCACATGAACATTCGATTGCAAGCTGTTTTGGAAAACTTTCTTTCTCTTCTTGCAAAACACTCGGCAGACCTCCGTGCCGCTTCGAGAACACGATGGGAGATGTTTTCTGTGCTGGCACAGTTTCTCCTTGCCAGACAGAGTGGAAACGCTTTTTCCTAGAGATGTAGACGAGAAGAGAGGCTAAAGACGAAGGTACGGTGCTCTGCAGAGCTAAGCACCGCTCCCGGGCCTCTTTCGGCAGAAGCCGCACACCGCAGAGCACTGTGAGCGGCACAATCGTCTTTGCGCGAAGAAGCAGCTTCTTCGTCTCCGGGAGCCGGAGAGAGCGGCAACTTCGCAAAGGTGATGAAACAAGCTGTACAACACTGCGATTGTGTGCGCAGCTTGCCAACTGAGAGAAAACAGTACCTGACCACTCTCCTGCCTTTTCTATTCACATGAACATTCGATTGGAAGCTGTTTTGGACAACTTTCTTTCTCTTCTTGCAAAACACTCGTCAGACCTCCGTGCAGCCTCTAGAACAAGATGGGAGATGTTTTCTGTGCTGGCACAGTTTCTCCTTGCCAGACAGAGTGGAAAAGCTTTTTGAGAAGATGTAGACGAGAAGAGAGGCTAAAGACGAAGGTACGGTGCTCTGCAGACCTAGGCACCGCTCCCGGGCCTCTTTCGGCTGAAGCCGCACACCGCAGAGCACTGTGAGCGGCAGAATCGTCTTTGCGCGAAGAAGCCGCTTCATCATCTCCGGGAGCCGGAGAGAGCGGCAGCATGGGAAAGGTGAAGAAGCAAGCTGTACAACACTGCGATTGTGTGCGCAGCTTGCCAACTGAGAGAAAACAGTACCTGACCACTCTCCTGCCTTTTCTATTCACATGAACATTCGATTGGAAGCTGTTTTGGACGACTTTCTTGCTCTTCTTGCAAAACACTCGGCAGACCTCCGTGCAGCCTCTAGAACACGATGGGAGATGTTTTCTGTGCTGGCACAGATTCTCCTCTCCGTACCGAGTGGAAAAGCATTTTGCTAAGATGTAGACGAGAAGAGAGGCTAAAAACGAAAGTACGGTGATCTGCAGAGCTAAGCACCGCTCCCGGGCCTCTTTCGGCAGAAGGCGCACACCGCAGAGCACTATGAGCGGCAGAATCGTCTTTGCGCGAAGAAGCAGCTTCTTCGTCTCCGGGAGCCGGAGAGAGCGGCAACTTCGCAAAGGTGATGAAACAAGCTGTACAACACTGCCATTGTGTGCGCAGCATGCCAACTGAGAGAAAACAGTACCTGACCACTCTCCTGCCTTTTCTATTCACATGAACATTCGATTGGATGCTGTTTTGGACAACTTTCTTTCTCATCTTGCAAAACACTCGGCAGACTTCCGTGCAGCCTCTAGAACACGATGGGAGATGTTTTCTGTGCTGGCACAGTTTCTCCTTGCCAGACAGAGTGCAAAAGCTTTTTGCTAAGATGTAGACCAGAAGAGAGGCTTAGGAAGAAGGTACTGTGATCTGCAGCTTGGCAAAGGTGAAGAAGCAAGCTGTACAACACTGCCATTGTGTGTGCAGCTAGCCAACTGAGAGAAAGCATTACCTGACCACTCTCCTGCCTTTTCTATTCACATGAATATTCGATTGGAAGCTGTTTTGGACAACTTTCTTTCTCTTCTTGCAAAACACTCGTCAGACCGCCGTGCAGCTTCTAGAACACGATGGGAGATGTTTTGTGTGCTGGCACAGTTTCTCCTTGCCAGACAGAGTGGAAAAGCTTTTTGCTGAGATGTAGACGAGAAGAGAGGCTAAAGACGAAGGTACTGTGCTCTGCAGCTTGGCAAAGGTGAAGAAGCAAGCTGTACAACACTGCCATTGTGTGTGCAGCTTGACAACTGAGAGAAAACAGTACCTGACCACTCTCCTGCCTTTTCTATTCACATGAATATTCGATTGGAAGCTGTTTTGGACAACTTTCTTTCTCTTCTTGCAAAACACTCGTCAGACCTCGTGCAGCCTCTAGAACACGATGGGAGATGTTTTTTGTGCTGGCACAGTTTCTCCTTGCCAGACAGAGTGGAAAAGCTTTTTTCTAAGATGTAGACGAGAAGAGAGGCTAAGGAATAAGGTACTGTGCTCTGCAGCTTGGCAAAAGTGAAGAAGCAAGCTGTACAACACTGCCATTGTGTGTGCAGCTTACAAAATGAGAGAAAACAGTACCTGACCACTCTCCTGCCTTTTCTATTCACATGAACATTCGATTGCAAGCTGTTTTGGACAACTTGCTTTCTCTTCTTGCAAAACACTCGGCAGACCTCCGTGCCGCTTCGAGAACACGATGGGAGATGTTTTCTGTGCTGGCACAGTTTCTCCTTGCCAGACAGAGTGGAAACGCTTTTTCCTAGAGATGTAGACGAGAAGAGAGGCTAAAGACGAAGGTACGGTGCTCTGCAGAGCTAAGCACCGCTCCCGGGCCTCTTTCGGCAGAAGCCGCACACCGCAGAGCACTGTGAGCGGCACAATCGTCTTTGCGCGAAGAAGCAGCTTCTTCGTCTCCGGGAGCCGGAGAGAGCGGCAACTTCGCAAAGGTGATGAAACAAGCTGTACAACACTGCGATTGTGTGCGCAGCTTGCCAACTGAGAGAAAACAGTACCTGACCACTCTCCTGCCTTTTCTATTCACATGAACATTCGATTGCAAGCTGTTTTGGACAACTTTCTTTCTCTTCTTGCAAAACACTCGGCAGACCTCCGTGCCGCTTCTAGAACACGATGGGAGATGTTTTCTGTGCTGGCACAGTTTCTCCTTGCCAGACAGAGTGGAAAACCTTTTTGCTAAGATGTAGACGAGAAGAGAGGCTAAAGACGAAGGTACAGTGCTCTGCAGAGCTAAGCACCGCTCCCGGGCGTCTTTCGGCCGAAGGCGCACACCGCAGAGCACTGTGAGCGGCAGAATCGTCTTTGCGCGAAGAAGCAGCTTCTTCGTCTCCAGGAGCCGAAGAGAGCGGCAACTTCGCAAAGGTGATGAAACAAGCTGTACAACACTGCGATTGTGTGCGCAGCTTGCCAACTGAGAGAAAACAGTACCTGACCACTCTCCTGCCTTTTCTATTCACATGAACATTCGATTGCAAGCTGTTTTGGGCAACTTTCTTTCTCTTCTTGCAAAACACTCGGCAGACCTCCGTGCAGCCTCTAGAACACGATGGGAGATGTTTTGTGTGCTGGCACAGATTCTCCTCTCCGTACAGAGTGGAAAAGCATTTTGCTAAGATGTAGACGAGAAGAGAGGCTAAAGACGAAGGTACGGTGATCTGCAGAGCTAAGCACCGCTCCCGGGCCTCTTTCGGCAGAAGGCGCACACCACAGAGCACTGTGAGCGGCAGAATCGTCTTTGCGCGAAGAAGCAGCTTCTTCGTCTCCGGGAGCCGGAGAGAGCGGCAACTTCGCAAAGGTGATGAAACAAGCTGTACAACACTGCGATTGTGTGCGCAGCATGCCAACTGAGAGAAAACAGTACCTGAGCACTCTCCTGCCTTTTCTATTCACATGAACATTCGATTGGATGCTGTTTTGGACAACTTTCTTTCTCTTCTTGCAAAACACTCGGCAGACCTCCGTGCAGCCTCTAGAACACGATGGGAGATGTTTTCTGTGCTGGCACAGTTTCTCCTTGCCAGACAGAGTGCAAAAGCTTTTTGCTAAGATGTAGACGAGAAGAGAGGCTAAGGAAGAAGGTACTGTGCTCTGCAGCTTGGCAAAGGTGAAGAAGCAAGCTGTACAACACTGCCATTGTGTGTGCAGCTTGCCAACTGAGAGAAAGCATTACCTGACCACTCTCCTGCCTTTTCTATTCACATGAATATTCGATTGGAAGCTGTTTTGGACAACTTTCTTTCTCATCTTGCAAAACACTCGGCAGACCTCCGTGCAGTCTCTAGAACACGATGGGAGATTTTTTGTGTCCTGGCACAGTTTCTCCTTGCCAGACAGAGTGGAAAAGCTTTTTGCTAAGATGTGGACGAGAAGAGAGGCTAAAAACGAAGGAACGGTGCTCTGCAGCTTGGCAAAGTTGAAGAAGCAAGCTGTACAGCACTGCCATTGTGTGTGCAGCTAGCCAACTGAGAGAAAACAGTACCTGACCACTCTCCTGCCTTTTCTATTCACATGAATATTCGATTGGAAGCTGTTTTGGACAACTTTCTTGCTCTTCTTGCAAAACACTCGTCAGACCGCCGTGCAGCCTCTAGAACACGATGGGAGATGTTTTCTGTGCTGGCACAGTATCTCCTTGCCAGACAGAGTGGAAAAGCTTTTTGCTAAGATGTAGACGAGAAGAGAGGCTAAAGACGAAGGTACGGTGATCTGCAGAGCTGAGCACCGCTCCGGGCCTCTTTCTGCAGAAGCCACACACCGCAGAGCACTGTGAGCGGCAGAATCGTCTTTGCGCGAAGAAGCAGCTTCTTCGTCTCCGGGAGCCGGAGAGAGCGGCAAATTCGCAAAGGTGATGAAACAAGCTGTACAACACTGCGATTGTGTGCGCAGCTTGCCAACTGAGAGAAAACAGTACCTGACCACTCTCCTGCCTTTTCTATTCACATGAACATTCGATTGCAAACTGTTTTGGACAATTATGATTCTTTTGTTGCAAAACACTCGGCAGACCTCCGTGCAGCCTCTAGAATTCGATGGGAGATGTTTTCTGTCCTGGCACAGTTTCTCCTTGCCAGACAGTGTGGAAAAGCTTTTTGCTAAGATGTAGACGAGAAGAGAGGCTAAAGACGAAGGTACGGTGCTCTGCAGAGCTAAGCACAGCTCCCGGGCCTCTTTCGGCAGAAGCCGCACACTGCAGAGCACTGTGAGCGGCAGAATCGTCTTTGCGCGAAGAAGCAGCTTCTTCGTCTCCGGGAGCCGGAGAGAGCGGCAACTTCGCAAAGGTGATGAAACAAGCTGTACAACACTGCGATTGTGTGCGCAGCTTGCCAACTGAGAAAACAGTACCTGAGCACTCTCCTGCCTTTTCTATTCACATGAACATTCGATTGGAAGCTGTTTTGGACAACTTTCTTTCTCTTCTTGCAAAACATTAGGCAGACCTCCGTGCAGCCTCTAGAACACGATGGGAGATGTTTTTTGTGCTGGCACAGTTTCTCCTTGCCAGACAGAGTGGAAAAGCTTTTTGCTAAGATGTAGACGAGAAGAGAGGCTAAAGACGAAGGTACGGTGCTCTGCAGAGCTAAGCACCGCTCCCGGGCCTCTTTCGGCAGAAGACAGACACTGCAGAGCACTGTGAGCGGCAGAATCGTCTTTGCGCGAAGAAGTCGCTTCTTGGCCTCTAGGAGCCGGAGAGAGCAGCAACTTCGTAAAGGTGATGAAACAAGCAGTACAACACTGCGATTGTGTGCGCAGCTTGCCAACTGAGAGAAAACAGTACCTGACCACTCTCCTGCCTTTTCTATTCACATGAACATTCGATTGCAAGCTGTTTTGGACAACTTTCTTTCTCTTCTTGCAAAACACTCGGCAGACCTCCGTGCAGCTTCTAGAACACGATGGGAGATGTTTTTCTGTGCTGGCACAGTTTCTCCTTGCCAGACAGAGTGGAAAAGCTTTTTGCAAAGATGTAGACAAGAAGAGAGGCTAAAGACGAAGGTACGGTGCTCTGCAGAGCTAATAACTTCTCCCGGGCCTCTTTGGGCAGAAGCCGCACACCGCAGAGCACTGTGAGCGGCAGAATTGTCTTTGCGCGAAGAAGCAGCTTCTTCGTCTCCGGGAGCCGGAGAGAGCGGCAACTTCGCAAAGGTGATGAAGCAAGCCGTACAACACTGCGATTGTGTGCGCAGCTTGCCAACTGAGAGAAAACAGTACCTGACCACTCTCCTGCCTTTTCTATTCACATGAACATTCGATTGCAAGCTGTTTTAGACAACTTTCTTTCTCTTCTTGCAAAACACTCGGCAGACCTCCGTGCCGATTCTAGAACACGATGGGAGATGTTTTCTGTGCTGGCACAGTTTCTCCTTGCCAGACAGAGTGGAAAACCTTTTTGCTAAGATGTAGACGAGAAGAGAGTCTAAAGACGAAGGTACGGTGCTCTGCAGAGCTAAGCACCGCTCCCGGGCGTCTTTCGGCAGAAGGCGCACACCGCAGAGCACTGTGAGCGGCAGAATCGTCTTTGCGCGAAGAAGCAGCTTCTTCGTCTCCAGGAGCCGAAGTGAGCGGCAACTTCGCAAAGGTGATGAAACAAGCTGTACAACACTGCGATTGTGTGCGCAGCTTGCCAACTGAGAGAAAACAGTACCTGACCACTCTCCTGCCTTTTCTATTCACATGAACATTCGATTGCAAGCTGTTTTGGACAACTTTCTTTCTCTTCTTGCAAAACATTAGGCAGACCTCCGTGCAGCTTCTAGAACCCGATGGGAGATGTTTTGTGTGCTGGCACAGTTTCTCCTTGCCAGACAGAGTGGAAAAGCTTTTTGCTAAGTTGTAGACGAGAAGAGAGGCTAAAGACGAAGGTACGGTGCTCTGCAGAGCTAATAAGTTCTCCCGGGCCTCTTTCGGCAGAAGGCGCACACCGCAGAGCACTGTGAGCGGCAGAATCGTCTTTGCGCGAAGAAGCAGCTTCTTCGTCTCCGGGAGCCGGAGAGAGCGGCAACTTGGCAAAGGTGATGAAACAAGCTGTACAACACTGCGATTGTGTGCGCAGCTTGCCAAGTGAGAGAAAACAGTACCTGACCACTCTCCTGCCTTTTCTATTCACATGAACATTCGATTGGAAGCTGTTTTGGGCAACTTTCTTTCTCTTGTTGCAAAACACTCGGCAGACTTCCGTGCAGCCTCTAGAACACGATGGGAGATGATTTGTGTGCTGGCACAGTTTCTCCTTGCCAGACAGAGTGGAAAAGCTTTTTGCTAAGATGTAGACGAGAAGAGAGGCTAAAGACGAAGGTACGGTGCTCTGCAGAGCTAAGCACCGCTCCCGGGCCTCTTTCGGCAGAACTCGCACACCGCAGAGCACTGTGAGCGGCAGAATCGTCTTTGCGCGAAGAAGCAGCTTCTTCGTCTCCGGGAGCCGGAGAGAGCGGCAACTTCGCAAAGGTGATGAAACAAGCTGTACAACACTGCGATTGTGTGCGCAGCTTGCCAACTGAGAGAAAACAGTACCTGACCACTCTCCTGCCTTTTCTATTCACACGAACATTCGATTGCAAGCTGTTTTGGACAACTTTCTTTCTCTTCTTGCAAAACACTCGGCAGACCTCCGTGCAGCCTCTAGAACACGATGGGAGATGTTTTCTGTGCTGGCACAGTTTCACCTTCCCAGACAGTGTGGAAAAGCTTTTTGCTAAGATGAAGACGGGAAGAGAGGCTAAAGACGAAGGTACGGTGCTCTCCGGAGCTAAGCTCTCCTCCCGGGCGTCTTTCGACAGAAGCCGCACACCGCAGAGCACTGTGAGCGGCAGAATCGTCTTTGCGCGAAGAAGCAGCGTCTTCGTCTCCGGGAGCCGGAGAGAGCGGCAACTGCGCAAAGGTGATGAAACAAGCTGTACAACACTGCGATTGTGTGCGCAGCTTGCCAACTGAGAGAAAACAGTACCTGACCACTCTCCTGCCTTTTCTATTCACATGAATATTCGATTGCAAACTGTTTTGGGCAATTATGTTTCTTTTGTTGCAAAACACTCGGCAGACCTCCGTGCAGCCTCTAGAATTCGATGGGAGATGTTTTCTGTGCTGGCACAGTTTCTCCTTGCCAGACAGAGTGGAAAAGCTTTTTGCTAAGATGTAGACGAGAAGAGAGGCTAAAGACGAAGGTACGGTGCTCTGCAGAGCTAAGCACCGCTCCCGGGCCTCTTTCGGCAGAAGCCGCACACCGCAGAGCACTGTGAGCGGCAGAATCGTCTTCGCGCCAAAAAGCAGCTTCTTCGTCTCCGGGTGCCGGAGAGAGCGGCAACTTCGCAAAGGTGATGAAACAAGCTGTACAACACTGCGATTGTGTGCGCAGCTTGCCAACTGAGAAAACAGTACCTGACCACTCTCCTGCCTTTTCTATTCACATGAACATTCGATTGCAAGCTGTTTTGGACAACTTGCTTTCTCTTCTTGCAAAACACTCGTCAGACCTCCGTGCAGCCTCTAGAACACGATGGGAGATGTTTTGTGTGCTGGCACAGTTTCTCCTTGCCAGACAGAGTGGAAAAGCTTTTTGCTAAGATGTAGACGAGAAGAGAGGCTAAAGACAAAGGTACGGTGCTCTGAAGAGCTAAGCACCGCACCCGGGCCTCTTTCGGCAGAAGGCGCACACCGCAGAGCACTGTGAGCGGCAGAATCGTCTTTGCGCGAAGAAGCAGCTTCTTCGTCTCCGGGAGCCGGAGAGAGCGGCAGCTTCGCAATGGTGATGAAAGAAGCTGTACAACACTGCGATTGTGTGCGCAGCTTGCCAACTGAGAGAAAACAGTACCTGACCACTCTCCTGCCTTTTCTATTCACATGAGCATTCGATTGCAAGCTGTTTTGGACAACTTTCTTTCTCTTCTTGCAAAACACTCGGCAGACCTCCGTGCAGCCTCTAAAACACGATGGGAGATGTTTTGTGTGCTGGCACAGTTTCTCCTTGCCAGACAGAGTGGAAAAGCTTTTTGCTAAGATGTAGACGAGAAGAGAGGCTAAAGACGAAGGTACGGTGCTCTGCAGAGCTAAGCACCGCTCCCGGGCCTCTTTCAGCAGAAGACAGACACTGCAGAGCACTGTGAGCGGCAGAATCGTCTTTGCGCGAAGAAGCAGCTTCTTAGTCTCCGGGAGCCGGAGAGAGCGGCAACTTCGTAAAGGTGATGAAACAAGCTGTACAACACTGCGATTGTGTGCGCTGCATGCCAACTTAGAGAAAACAGTACCTGACCACTCTCCTGCCTTTTCTATTCACATGAACATTCGATTGGATGCTGTTTTGGACAACTTTCTTTCTCTTCTTGCAAAACACTCGGCAGACCTCCGTGCAGCCTCTAAAACACGATGGGAGATGTTTTCTGTGCTGGCACAGTTTCTCCTTGCCAGACAGAGTGCAAAAGCTTTTTGCTAAGATGTAGACCAGAAGAGAGGCTTAGGAAGAAGGTACTGTGCTCTGCAGCTTGGCAAAGGTGAAGAAGCAAGCTGTACAACACTGCCATTGGGTGTGCAGCTTGCCAACTGAGAGAAAGCATTACCTGACCACTCTCCTGCCTTTTCTATTCACATGAATATTCGATTGGAAGCTGTTTTTGGCAACTTTCTTTCTCATCTTGCAAAACACTCGGCAGACCTCCGTGCAGTCTCTAGAACATGATGGGAAATTTTTTGTGTGCTGGCACAGTTTCTCCTTTCCAGACAGAGTGGAAAAGCTTTTTGCTAAGATGTGGACGAGAAGAGAGGCTAAAAACGAAGGAACGGTGCTCTGCAGCTTGGCAAAGGTGAAGAAGCAAGCTGTACAACACTGCCATTGTGTGTGCAGCTAGCCAACTGAGAGAAAACAGTACCTGACCACTCTCCTGCCTTTTCTATTCACATGAATATTCGATTGGAAGCTGTTTTGGACAACTTTCTTTCTCTTCTTGCAAAACACTCGTCAGATCGCCGTGCAGCCTCTAGAACACGATGGGAGATGTTTTCTGTGCTGGCACAGTTTCTCCTTGCCAGACAGAGTGGAAAAGCTTTTTGCTAAGATGTAGACGAGAAGAGAGGCTAAAGACGAAGGTAGTGTGCTCTGCAGCTGGGCAAAGGTGAAGAAGCAAGCTGTACAACACTGCCATTGTGTGTGCAGCTTGCCAACTGAGAGAAAACAGTACCTGACCACTCTCCTGCCTTTTCTATTCACATGAATATTCGATTGGAAGCTGTTTTGGACAACTTTCTTTCTCTTCTTCCAAAACACTCGGCAGACCTCCGTGCAGCCTCTAGAACACGATGGAGATGTTTTGTGTGCTGGCACAGTTTCTCCTTGCCAGACAGAGTGGAAAAGCTTTTTGCTAAGATGTAGACGAGAAGAGAGGCTAAAGACGAAGGTACGGTACTCTTCAGAGCTAAGCTCTGCTCCCGGGCGTCTTTCGGCAGAAGCCGTCCACCGCAGAGCACTGTGAGCGGCAGAATCGTCTTTGCGCGAAGAAGCAGCTTCTTCGTCTCCGGGAGCCGGAGAGAGCGGCAACTTCGCAAAGGTGATGAAACAAGCTGTACAACACTGCGATTGTGTGCGCAGCTTTCCAAGTGAGAGAAAACAGTACCTGACCACTCTCCTGCCTTTTCTATTCACATGAACATTCGATTGCAAGCTGTTTTGGACAACTTTCTTTCTCTTCTTGCAAAACACTCGGCAGACCTCCGTGCCGCTTCTAGAACACGATGGGAGATGTTTTGTGTGCTGGCACAGTTTCTCCTTGCCAGACAGAGTGGAAAAGCTTTTTGCTAAGATGTAGACGAGAAGAGAGTCTAAAGACGAAGGTACGGTGCTCTGCAGAGCTAAGCACCGCTCCTGGTCGTCTTTCGGCAGAAGGCGCACACCGCAGAGCACTGTGAGCGGCAGAATCGTCTTTGCGGGAAGAAGCAGCTTCTTCGTCTCCAGGAGCCGGAGAGAGCGGCAACTTCGCAAAGGTGATGAAACAAGCTGTACAACACTGCGATTGTGTGCGCAGCTTGCCAACTGAGAGAAAACAGTACCTGACCACTCTCCTGCCTTTTCTATTCACATGAACATTCGATTGCAAGCTGTTTTGGACAACTTTCTTTCTCTTCTTGCAAAACATTAGGCGGACCTCCGTGCAGCTTCTAGAACACGATGGGAGATGTTTTGTGTGCTGGCACAGTTTCTCCTTGCCAGACAGAATGGAAAAGCTTTTTGCTAAGATGTAGACGAGAAGAGAGGCTAAAGACGAAGGTACGGTGCTCTGCAGAGCTAATAACTTCTCCCGGGCCTCTTTCGGCAGAAGGCGCACGCCGCAGAGCACTGTGAGCGGCACAATCGTCTTTGCGCGAAGAAGCAGCTTCTTCGTCTCCGGGAGCCGGAGAGAGCGGCAACTTCGCAAAGGTGATGAAACAAGCTGTACAACACTGCGATTGTGTGCGCAGCTTGCCAACTGAGAGAAAACAGTACCAGACCATTCTCCTGCCTTTTCTATTCGCATGAACATTCGATTGGAAGCTGTTTCGGGCAACTTTCTTTCTCTTCTTGCAAAACACTCGGCAGACCTCCGTGCAGCCTCTAGAACACGATGGAGATGTTTTGTGTGCTGGCACAATTTCTCCTTGCCAGACAGAGTGGAAAATCTTTTTGCTAAGATGTAGACGAGAAGAGAGGCTAAAGACGAAGGTACGGTGCTCTGCAGAGCTAAGCACCGCTCCCGGGCCTCTTTCGGCAGAAGCCGCAGACCACAGAGCACTATGAGCGGCAGAATCGTCTTTGCGCGAAGAAGCCGCTTCTTCATCTCCGGGAGCCGGAGAGAGCGGCAACTTCGCAAAGGTGATGAAACAAGCTGTACAACACTGCGATTGTGTGCGCAGCTTGCCAACTGAGAGAAAACAGTACCTGACCACTCTCCTGCCTTTTCTATTCACATGAACATTCGATTGCAAGCTGTTTTGGGCAACTTTCTTTCTCTTCTTGCAAAACACTCGGCAGACCTCCGTGCAGCCTCTAGAACACGATGGGAGATGTTTTGTGTGCTGGCACAGATTCTCCTCTCCGTACAGAGTGGAAAAGCATTTTGCTAAGATGTAGACGAGAAGAGAGGCTAAAGACGAAGGTACGGTGATCTGCAGAGCTAAGCACCGCTCCCGGGCCTCTTTCGGCAGAAGGCGCACACCGCAGAGCACTGTGAGCGGCAGAATCGTCTTTGCGCGAAGAAGCAGCTTCTTCGTCTCCGGGAGCCGGAGAGAGCGGCAACTTCGCAAAGGTGATGAAACAAGCTGTACAACACTGCGATTGTGTGCGCAGCATGCCAACTGAGAGAAAACAGTACCTGAGCACTCTCCTGCCTTTTCTATTCACATGAACATTCGATTGGATGCTGTTTTGGACAACTTTCTTTCTCTTCTTGCAAAACACTCGGCAGACCTCCGTGCAGCCTCTAGAACACGATGGGAGATGTTTTCTGTGCTGGCACAGTTTCTCCTTGCCAGACAGAGTGCAAAAGCTTTTTGCTAAGATGTAGACGAGAAGAGAGGCTAAGGAAGAAGGTACTGTGCTCTGCAGCTTGGCAAAGGTGAAGAAGCAAGCTGTACAACACTGCCATTGTGTGTGCAGCTTGCCAACTGAGAGAAAGCATTACCTGACCACTCTCCTGCCTTTTCTATTCACATGAATATTCGATTGGAAGCTGTTTTGGACAACTTTCTTTCTCATCTTGCAAAACACTCGGCAGACCTCCGTGCAGTCTCTAGAACACGATGGGAGATTTTTTGTGTCCTGGCACAGTTTCTCCTTGCCAGACAGAGTGGAAAAGCTTTTTGCTAAGATGTGGACGAGAAGAGAGGCTAAAAACGAAGGAACGGTGCTCTGCAGCTTGGCAAAGTTGAAGAAGCAAGCTGTACAGCACTGCCATTGTGTGTGCAGCTAGCCAACTGAGAGAAAACAGTACCTGACCACTCTCCTGCCTTTTCTATTCACATGAATATTCGATTGGAAGCTGTTTTGGACAACTTTCTTGCTCTTCTTGCAAAACACTCGTCAGACCGCCGTGCAGCCTCTAGAACACGATGGGAGATGTTTTCTGTGCTGGCACAGTATCTCCTTGCCAGACAGAGTGGAAAAGCTTTTTGCTAAGATGTAGACGAGAAGAGAGGCTAAAGACGAAGGTACGGTGATCTGCAGAGCTGAGCACCGCTCCGGGCCTCTTTCTGCAGAAGCCACACACCGCAGAGCACTGTGAGCGGCAGAATCGTCTTTGCGCGAAGAAGCAGCTTCTTCGTCTCCGGGAGCCGGAGAGAGCGGCAAATTCGCAAAGGTGATGAAACAAGCTGTACAACACTGCGATTGTGTGCGCAGCTTGCCAACTGAGAGAAAACAGTACCTGACCACTCTCCTGCCTTTTCTATTCACATGAACATTCGATTGCAAACTGTTTTGGACAATTATGATTCTTTTGTTGCAAAACACTCGGCAGACCTCCGTGCAGCCTCTAGAATTCGATGGGAGATGTTTTCTGTCCTGGCACAGTTTCTCCTTGCCAGACAGTGTGGAAAAGCTTTTTGCTAAGATGTAGACGAGAAGAGAGGCTAAAGACGAAGGTACGGTGCTCTGCAGAGCTAAGCACAGCTCCCGGGCCTCTTTCGGCAGAAGCCGCACACTGCAGAGCACTGTGAGCGGCAGAATCGTCTTTGCGCGAAGAAGCAGCTTCTTCGTCTCCGGGAGCCGGAGAGAGCGGCAACTTCGCAAAGGTGATGAAACAAGCTGTACAACACTGCGATTGTGTGCGCAGCTTGCCAACTGAGAAAACAGTACCTGAGCACTCTCCTGCCTTTTCTATTCACATGAACATTCGATTGGAAGCTGTTTTGGACAACTTTCTTTCTCTTCTTGCAAAACATTAGGCAGACCTCCGTGCAGCCTCTAGAACACGATGGGAGATGTTTTTTGTGCTGGCACAGTTTCTCCTTGCCAGACAGAGTGGAAAAGCTTTTTGCTAAGATGTAGACGAGAAGAGAGGCTAAAGACGAAGGTACAGTGCTCTGCAGAGCTAAGCACCGCTCCCGGGCCTCTTTCGGCAGAAGACAGACACTGCAGAGCACTGTGAGCGGCAGAATCGTCTTTGCGCGAAGAAGTCGCTTCTTGGCCTCTAGGAGCCGGAGAGAGCAGCAACTTCGTAAAGGTGATGAAACAAGCAGTACAACACTGCGATTGTGTGCGCAGCTTGCCAACTGAGAGAAAACAGTACCTGACCACTCTCCTGCCTTTTCTATTCACATGAACATTCGATTGCAAGCTGTTTTGGACAACTTTCTTTCTCTTCTTGCAAAACACTCGGCAGACCTCCGTGCAGCTTCTAGAACACGATGGGAGATGTTTTTCTGTGCTGGCACAGTTTCTCCTTGCCAGACAGAGTGGAAAAGCTTTTTGCAAAGATGTAGACAAGAAGAGAGGCTAAAGACGAAGGTACGGTGCTCTGCAGAGCTAATAACTTCTCCCGGGCCTCTTTGGGCAGAAGCCGCACACCGCAGAGCACTGTGAGCGGCAGAATTGTCTTTGCGCGAAGAAGCAGCTTCTTCGTCTCCGGGAGCCGGAGAGAGCGGCAACTTCGCAAAGGTGATGAAGCAAGCCGTACAACACTGCGATTGTGTGCGCAGCTTGCCAACTGAGAGAAAACAGTACCTGACCACTCTCCTGCCTTTTCTATTCACATGAACATTCGATTGCAAGCTGTTTTAGACAACTTTCTTTCTCTTCTTGCAAAACACTCGGCAGACCTCCGTGCCGCTTCTAGAACACGATGGGAGATGTTTTCTGTGCTGGCACAGTTTCTCCTTGCCAGACAGAGTGGAAAACCTTTTTGCTAAGATGTAGACGAGAAGAGAGTCTAAAGACGAAGGTACGGTGCTCTGCAGAGCTAAGCACCGCTCCCGGGCGTCTTTCGGCAGAAGGCGCACACCGCAGAGCACTGTGAGCGGCAGAATCGTCTTTGCGCGAAGAAGCAGCTTCTTCGTCTCCAGGAGCCGAAGAGAGCGGCAACTTCGCAAAGGTGATGAAACAAGCTGTACAACACTGCGATTGTGTGCGCAGCTTGCCAACTGAGAGAAAACAGTACCTGACCACTCTCCTGCCTTTTCTATTCACATGAACATTCGATTGCAAGCTGTTTTGGACAACTTTCTTTCTCTTCTTGCAAAACATTAGGCAGACCTCCGTGCAGCTTCTAGAACCCGATGGGAGATGTTTTGTGTGCTGGCACAGTTTCTCCTTGCCAGACAGAGTGGAAAAGCTTTTTGCTAAGTTGTAGACGAGAAGAGAGGCTAAAGACGAAGGTACGGGGCTCTGCAGAGCTAATAAGTTCTCCCGGGCCTCTTTCGGCAGAAGGCGCACACCGCAGAGCACTGTGAGCGGCAGAATCGTCTTTGCGCGAAGAAGCAGCTTCTTCGTCTCCGGGAGCCGGAGAGAGCGGCAACTTGGCAAAGGTGATGAAACAAGCTGTACAACACTGCGATTGTGTGCGCAGCTTGCCAAGTGAGAGAAAACAGTACCTGACCACTCTCCTGCCTTTTCTATTCACATGAATATTCGATTGGAAGCTGTTTTGGGCAACTTTCTTTCTCTTGTTGCAAAACACTCGGCAGACTTCCGTGCAGCCTCTAGAACACGATGGGAGATGATTTGTGTGCTGGCACAGTTTCTCCTTGCCAGACAGAGTGGAAAAGCTTTTTGCTAAGATGTAGACGAGAAGAGAGGCTAAAGACGAAGGTACGGTGCTCTGCAGAGCTAAGCACCGCTCCCGGGCCTCTTTCGGCAGAACTCGCACACCGCAGAGCACTGTGAGCGGCAGAATCGTCTTTGCGCGAAGAAGCAGCTTCTTCGTCTCCGGGAGCCGGAGAGAGCGGCAACTTCGCAAAGGTGATGAAACAAGCTGTACAACACTGCGATTGTGTGCGCAGCTTGCCAACTGAGAGAAAACAGTACCTGACCACTCTCCTGCCTTTTCTATTCACACGAACATTCGATTGCAAGCTGTTTTGGACAACTTTCTTTCTCTTCTTGCAAAACACTCGGCAGACCTCCGTGCAGCCTCTAGAACACGATGGGAGATGTTTTCTGTGCTGGCACAGTTTCACCTTCCCAGACAGTGTGGAAAAGCTTTTTGCCAAGATGAAGACGGGAAGAGAGGCTAAAGACGAAGGTACGGTGCTCTCCGGAGCTAAGCTCTCCTCCCGGGCGTCTTTCGACAGAAGCCGCACACCGCAGAGCACTGTGAGCGGCAGAATCGTCTTTGCGCGAAGAAGCAGCGTCTTCGTCTCCGGGAGCCGGAGAGAGCGGCAACTGCGCAAAGGTGATGAAACAAGCTGTACAACACTGCGATTGTGTGCGCAGCTTGCCAACTGAGAGAAAACAGTACCTGACCACTCTCCTGCCTTTTCTATTCACATGAATATTCGATTGCAAACTGTTTTGGGCAATTATGTTTCTTTTGTTGCAAAACACTCGGCAGACCTCCGTGCAGCCTCTAGAATTCGATGGGAGATGTTTTCTGTGCTGGCACAGTTTCTCCTTGCCAGACAGAGTGGAAAAGCTTTTTGCTAAGATGTAGACGAGAAGAGAGGCTAAAGACGAAGGTACGGTGCTCTGCAGAGCTAAGCACCGTTCCCGGGCCTCTTTCGGCAGAAGCCGCACACCGCAGAGCACTGTGAGCGGCAGAATCGTCTTCGCGCCAAAAAGCAGCTTCTTCGTCTCCGGGTGCCGGAGAGAGCGGCAACTTCGCAAAGGTGATGAAACAAGCTGTACAACACTGCGATTGTGTGCGCAGCTTGCCAACTGAGAAAACAGTACCTGACCACTCTCCTGCCTTTTCTATTCACATGAACATTCGATTGCAAGCTGTTTTGGACAACTTGCTTTCTCTTCTTGCAAAACACTCGTCAGACCTCCGTGCAGCCTCTAGAACACGATGGGAGATGTTTTGTGTGCTGGCACAGTTTCTCCTTGCCAGACAGAGTGGAAAAGCTTTTTGCTAAGATGTAGACGAGAAGAGAGGCTAAAGACAAAGGTACGGTGCTCTGAAGAGCTAAGCACCGCACCCGGGCCTCTTTCGGCAGAAGGCGCACACCGCAGAGCACTGTGAGCGGCAGAATCGTCTTTGCGCGAAGAAGCAGCTTCTTCGTCTCCGGGAGCCGGAGAGAGCGGCAGCTTCGCAATGGTGATGAAAGAAGCTGTACAACACTGCGATTGTGTGCGCAGCTTGCCAACTGAGAGAAAACAGTACCTGACCACTCTCCTGCCTTTTCTATTCACATGAGCATTCGATTGCAAGCTGTTTTGGACAACTTTCTTTCTCTTCTTGCAAAACACTCGGCAGACCTCCGTGCAGCCTCTAAAACACGATGGGAGATGTTTTGTGTGCTGGCACAGTTTCTCCTTGCCAGACAGAGTGGAAAAGCTTTTTGCTAAGATGTAGACGAGAAGAGAGGCTAAAGACGAAGGTACGGTGCTCTGCAGAGCTAAGCACCGCTCCCGGGCCTCTTTCAGCAGAAGACAGACACTGCAGAGCACTGTGAGCGGCAGAATCGTCTTTGCGCGAAGAAGCAGCTTCTTAGTCTCCGGGAGCCGGAGAGAGCGGCAACTTCGTAAAGGTGATGAAACAAGCTGTACAACACTGCGATTGTGTGCGCTGCATGCCAACTTAGAGAAAACAGTACCTGACCACTCTCCTGCCTTTTCTATTCACATGAACATTCGATTGGATGCTGTTTTGGACAACTTTCTTTCTCTTCTTGCAAAACACTCGGCAGACCTCCGTGCAGCCTCTAAAACACGATGGGAGATGTTTTCTGTGCTGGCACAGTTTCTCCTTGCCAGACAGAGTGCAAAAGCTTTTTGCTAAGATGTAGACCAGAAGAGAGGCTTAGGAAGAAGGTACTGTGCTCTGCAGCTTGGCAAAGGTGAAGAAGCAAGCTGTACAACACTGCCATTGGGTGTGCAGCTTGCCAACTGAGAGAAAGCATTACCTGACCACTCTCCTGCCTTTTCTATTCACATGAATATTCGATTGGAAGCTGTTTTTGGCAACTTTCTTTCCCATCTTGCAAAACACTCGGCAGACCTCCGTGCAGTCTCTAGAACATGATGGGAAATTTTTTGTGTGCTGGCACAGTTTCTCCTTGCCAGACAGAGTGGAAAAGCTTTTTGCTAAGATGTGGACGAGAAGAGAGGCTAAAAACGAAGGAACGGTGCTCTGCAGCTTGGCAAAGGTGAAGAAGCAAGCTGTACAACACTGCCATTGTGTGTGCAGCTAGCCAACTGAGAGAAAACAGTACCTGACCACTCTCCTGCCTTTTCTATTCACATGAATATTCGATTGGAAGCTGTTTTGGACAACTTTCTTTCTCTTCTTGCAAAACACTCGTCAGATCGCCGTGCAGCCTCTAGAACACGATGGGAGATGTTTTCTGTGCTGGCACAGTTTCTCCTTGCCAGACAGAGTGGAAAAGCTTTTTGCTAAGATGTAGACGAGAAGAGAGGCTAAAGACGAAGGTAGTGTGCTCTGCAGCTGGGCAAAGGTGAAGAAGCAAGCTGTACAACACTGCCATTGTGTGTGCAGCTTGCCAACTGAGAGAAAACAGTACCTGACCACTCTCCTGCCTTTTCTATTCACATGAATATTCGATTGGAAGCTGTTTTGGACAACTTTCTTTCTCTTCTTCCAAAACACTCGGCAGACCTCCGTGCAGCCTCTAGAACACGATGGAGATGTTTTGTGTGCTGGCACAGTTTCTCCTTGCCAGACAGAGTGGAAAAGCTTTTTGCTAAGATGTAGACGAGAAGAGAGGCTAAAGACGAAGGTACGGTACTCTTCAGAGCTAAGCTCTGCTCCCGGGCGTCTTTCGGCAGAAGCCGTCCACCGCAGAGCACTGTGAGCGGCAGAATCGTCTTTGCGCGAAGAAGCAGCTTCTTCGTCTCCGGGAGCCGGAGAGAGCGGCAACTTCGCAAAGGTGATGAAACAAGCTGTACAACACTGCGATTGTGTGCGCAGCTTTCCAAGTGAGAGAAAACAGTACCTGACCACTCTCCTGCCTTTTCTATTCACATGAACATTCGATTGCAAGCTGTTTTGGACAACTTTCTTTCTCTTCTTGCAAAACACTCGGCAGACCTCCGTGCCGCTTCTAGAACACGATGGGAGATGTTTTGTGTGCTGGCACAGTTTCTCCTTGCCAGACAGAGTGGAAAAGCTTTTTGCTAAGATGTAGACGAGAAGAGAGTCTAAAGACGAAGGTACGGTGCTCTGCAGAGCTAAGCACCGCTCCTGGTCGTCTTTCGGCAGAAGGCGCACACCGCAGAGCACTGTGAGCGGCAGAATCGTCTTTGCGGGAAGAAGCAGCTTCTTCGTCTCCAGGAGCCGGAGAGAGCGGCAACTTCGCAAAGGTGATGAAACAAGCTGTACAACACTGCGATTGTGTGCGCAGCTTGCCAACTGAGAGAAAACAGTACCTGACCACTCTCCTGCCTTTTCTATTCACATGAACATTCGATTGCAAGCTGTTTTGGACAACTTTCTTTCTCTTCTTGCAAAACATTAGGCAGACCTCCGTGCAGCTTCTAGAACACGATGGGAGATGTTTTGTGTGCTGGCACAGTTTCTCCTTGCCAGACAGAATGGAAAAGCTTTTTGCTAAGATGTAGACGAGAAGAGAGGCTAAAGACGAAGGTACGGTGCTCTGCAGAGCTAATAACTTCTCCCGGGCCTCTTTCGGCAGAAGGCGCACGCCGCAGAGCACTGTGAGCGGCACAATCGTCTTTGCGCGAAGAAGCAGCTTCTTCGTCTCCGGGAGCCGGAGAGAGCGGCAACTTCGCAAAGGTGATGAAAGAAGCTGTACAACACTGCGATTGTGTGCGCAGCTTGCCAACTGAGAGAAAACAGTACCAGACCATTCTCCTGCCTTTTCTATTCGCATGAACATTCGATTGGAAGCTGTTTCGGGCAACTTTCTTTCTCTTCTTGCAAAACACTCGGCAGACCTCCGTGCAGCCTCTAGAACACGATGGAGATGTTTTGTGTGCTGGCACAATTTCTCCTTGCCAGACAGAGTGGAAAATCTTTTTGCTAAGATGTAGACGAGAAGAGAGGCTAAAGACGAAGGTACGGTGCTCTGCAGAGCTAAGCACCGCTCCCGGGCCTCTTTCGGCAGAAGCCGCAGACCACAGAGCACTATGAGCGGCAGAATCGTCTTTGCGCGAAGAAGCCGCTTCTTCATCTCCGGGAGCCGGAGAGAGCGGCAACTTCGCAAAGGTGATGAAACAAGCTGTACAACACTGCGATTGTGTGCGCAGATTGCCAACTGAGAGAAAACAGTACCTGACCACTCTCCTGCCTTTTCTATTCACATGAACATTCGATTGGAAGCTGTTTTGGACAACTTTCTTTCTCTTCTTGCAAAACACTCGTCAGACATCCGTGCAGCCTCTAGAACAAGATGGGAGATGTTTTGTGTGCTGGCACAGTTTCTCCTTGCCAGACAGAGTGGAAAAGCTTTTTGAGAAGATGTAGACGAGAAGAGAGGCTAAGGAAGAAGGTACTGTGCTCTGCAGCTTGGCAAAGGTGAAGAAGCAAGCTGTACAACACTGCCATTGTGTGTGCAGGTTGCCAACTGAGAGAAAGCATTACCTGACCACTCTCCTGCCTTTTCTATTCACATGAACATTCGATTGCAAACTGTTTTGGACAATTATGTTTCTTTTGTTGCAAAACACTCGGCAGACCTCCGTGCAGCCTCTAGAATCGGATGGGAGATGTTTTCTGTGCTGGCACAGTTTCTCCTTGCCAGACAGAGTGGAAAAGCTTTTTGCTAAGATGTAGACGAGAAGAGAGGCTAAAGACGAAGGTACGGTGCTCTGCAGAGCTAAGCACAGCTCCCGGGCCTCTTTCGGCAGAAGGCGCACACCGCAGAGCACTGTGAGCGGCAGAATCGTCTTTGCGCCAAGAAGCAGCTTCTTCGTCTCCGGCTGCCCGATAGAGCGGCAACTTCGCAAAGGTGATGAAACAAGCTGTACAACACTGCGATTGTGTGCGCAGCATGCCAACTGAGAGAAAACAGTACCTGACCACTCTCCTGCCTTTTCTATTCACATGAACATTCGATTGGATGCTGTTTTGGACAACTTTCTTTCTCTTCTTGCAAAACACTCGGCAGACCTCCGTGCAGCCTCTAGAACACGATGGGAGATGTTTTCTGTGCTGGCACAGTTTCTCCTTGCCAGACAGAGTGCAAAAGCTTTTTGCTAAGATGTAGACGAGAAGAGAGGCTAAGGAAGAAGGTACTGTGCTCTGCAGCTTGGCAAAGGTGAAGAAGCAAGCTGTACAACACTGCCATTGTGTGTGCAGCTTGCCAACTGAGAGAAAGCATTACCTGACCACTCTCCTGCCTTTTCTATTCACATGAATATTCGATTGGAAGCTTTTTTGGACAACTTTCTTTCTCATCTTGCAAAACACTCGGCAGACCTCCGTGCAGTCTCTAGAACACGATGGGAGATTTTTTGTGTCCTGGCACAGTTTGTCCTTGCCAGACAGAGTGGAAAAGCTTTTTGCTAAGATGTGGACGAGAAGAGAGGCTAAAAACGAAGGAACGGTGCTCTGCAGCTTGGCAAAGGTGAAGAAGCAAGCTGTACAGCACTGCCATTGTGTGTGCAGCTAGCCAACTGAGAGAAAACAGTACCTGACCACTCTCCTGCCTTTTCTATTCACATGAATATTCGATTGGAAGCTGTTTTGGACAACTTTCTTGCTCTTCTTGCAAAACACTCGTCAGACCGCCGTGCAGCCTCTAGAACACGATGGGAGATGTTTTCTGTGCTGGCACAGTATCTCCTTGCCAGACAGAGTGGAAAAGCTTTTTGCTAAGATGTAGACGAGAAGAGAGGCTAAAGACGAAGGTACGGTGCTCTGCAGAGCTAAGCACCGCTCCGGGCCTCTTTCGGCAGAACCCACACACCGCAGAGCACTGTGAGCGGCAGAATCGTCTTTGCGCGAAGAAGCAGCTTCTTCGTCTCCGGGAGCCGGAGAGAGCGGCAAATTCGCAAAGGTGATGAAACAAGCTGTACAACACTGCGATTGTGTGCGCAGCTTGCCAACTGAGAGAAAACAGTACCTGACCACTCTCCTGCCTTTTCTATTCACATGAACATTCGATTGCAAACTGTTTTGGACAATTATGATTCTTTTGTTGCAAAACACTCGGCAGACCTCCGTGCAGCCTCTAGAATTCGATGGGAGATGTTTTCTGTCCTGGCACAGTTTCTCCTTGCCAGACAGAGTGGAAAAGCTTTTTGCTAAGATGTAGACGAGAAGAGAGGCTAAAGACGAAGGTACGGTGCTCTGCAGAGCTAAGCACAGCTCCCGGGCCTCTTTCGGCAGAAGCCGCACACCGCAGAGCACTGTGAGCGGCAGAATCGTCTTTGCGCGAAGAAGCAGCTTCTTCGTCTCCGGGAGCCGGAGAGAGCGGCAACTTCGCAAAGGTGATGAAACAAGCTGTACAACACTGCGATTGTGTGCGCAGCTTGCCAACTGAGAAAACAGTACCTGAGCACTCTCCTGCCTTTTCTATTCACATGAACATTCGATTGGAAGCTGTTTTGGACAACTTTCTTTCTCTTCTTGCAAAACACTCGGCAGACCTCCGTGCAGCCTCTAGAACACGATGGGAGATGTTTTTTGTGCTGGCACAGTTTCTCCTTGCCAGACAGAGTGGAAAAGCTTTTTGCTAAGATGTAGACGAGAAGAGAGGCTAAAGACGAAGGTACGGTGCTCTGCAGAGCTAAGCACCGCTCCCGGGCCTCTTTCGGCAGAAGACAGACACTGCAGAGCACTGTGAGCGGCAGAATCGTCTTTGCGCGAAGAAGTCGCTTCTTGGCCTCTAGGAGCCGGAGAGAGCAGCAACTTCGTAAAGGTGATGAAACAAGCAGTACAACACTGCGATTGTGTGCGCAGCTTGCCAACTGAGAGAAAACAGTACCTGACCACTCTCCTGCCTTTTCTATTCACATGAACATTCGATTGCAAGCTGTTTTGGACAACTTTCTTTCTCTTCTTGCAAAACACTCGGCAGACCTCCGTGCAGTTTCTAGAACACGATGGGAGATGTTTTTCTGTGCTGGCACAGTTTCTCCTTGCCAGACAGAGTGGAAAAGCTTTTTGCAAAGATGTAGACAAGAAGAGAGGCTAAAGACGAAGGTACGGTGCTCTGCAGAGCTAATAACTTCTCCCGGGCCTCTTTGGGCAGAAGCCGCACACCGCAGAGCACTGTGAGCGGCAGAATTGTCTTTGCGCGAAGAAGCAGCTTCTTCGTCTCCGGGAGCCGGAGAGAGCGGCAACTTCGCAAAGGTGATGAAGCAAGCCGTACAACACTGCGATTGTGTGCGCAGCTTGCCAACTGAGAGAAAACAGTACCTGACCACTCTCCTGCCTTTTCTATTCACATGAACATTCGATTGCAAGCTGTTTTAGACAACTTTCTTTCTCTTCTTGCAAAACACTCGGCAGACCTCCGTGCCGCTTCTAGAACACGATGGGAGATGTTTTCTGTGCTGGCACAGTTTCTCCTTGCCAGACAGAGTGGAAAAGCTTTTTGCTAAGATGTAGACGAGAAGAGAGTCTAAAGACGAAGGTACGGTGCTCTGCAGAGCTAAGCACCGCTCCCGGGCGTCTTTCGGCAGAAGGCGCACACCGCAGAGCACTGTGAGCGGCAGAATCGTCTTTGCGCGAAGAAGCAGCTTCTTCGTCTCCAGGAGCCGAAGAGAGCGGCAACTTCGCAAAGGTGATGAAACAAGCTGTACAACACTGCCATTGTGTGCGCAGCTTGCCAACTGAGAGAAAACAGTACCTGACCACTCTCCTGCCTTTTCTATTCACATGAACATTCGATTGGAAGCTGTTTTGGACAACTTTCTTTCTCTTCTTGCAAAACATTAGGCAGACCTCCGTGCAGCTTCTAGAACACGATGGGAGATGTTTTGTGTGCTGGCACAGTTTCTCCTTGCCAGACAGAGTGGAAAAGCTTTTTGCTAAGTTGTAGACGAGAAGAGAGGCTAAAGACGAAGGTACGGTGCTCTGCAGAGCTAATAAGTTCTCCCGGGCCTCTTTCGGCAGAAGGCGCACACCGCAGAGCACTGTAAGCGGCAGAATCGTCTTTGCGCGAAGAAGCAGCTTCTTCGTCTCCGGGAGCCGGAGAGAGCGGCAACTTCGCAAAGGTGATGAAACAAGCTGTACAACACTGCGATTGTGTGCGCAGCTTGCCAAGTGAGAGAAAACAGTACCTGACCACTCTCCTGCCTTTTCTATTCACATGAACATTCGATTGGAAGCTGTTTTGGGCAACTTTCTTTCTCTTGTTGCAAAACACTCGGCAGACCTCCGTGCAGCCTCTAGAACACGATGGGAGATGATTTGTGTGCTGCCACAGTTTCTCCTTGCCAGACAGAGTGGAAAAGCTTTTTGCTAAGATGTAGACGAGAAGAGAGGCTAAAGACGAAGGTACGGTGCTCTGCAGAGCTAAGCACCGCTCCCGGGCGTCTTTCGGCAGAAGCCGCACACCGCAGAGCACTGTGAGCGGCAGAATCGTCTTTGCGCGAAGAAGCAGCTTCTTCGTCTCCCGGACCCGGAGAGAGCGGCAACTTCGCAAAGGTGATGAAACAAGCTGTACAACACTGCGATTGTGTGCGCAGCTTGCCAACTGAGAGAAAACAGTACCTGACCACTCTCCTGCCTTTTCTATTCACATGAACATTCGATTGCAAGCTGTTTTGGACAACTTTCTTTCTCTTCTTGCAAAACATTAGGCAGACCTCCGTGCAGCTTCTAGAACACGATGGGAGATGTTTTGTGTGCTGGCACAGTTTCTCCTTGCCAGACAGAGTGCAAAAGCTTTTTGCTAAGATGTAGACGAGAAGAGAGGCTAAAGACGAAGGTACGGTGCTCTGCAGAGCTAATAACTTCTCCCGGGCCTCTTTGGGCAGAAGCCGCACACTGCAGAGCACTGTGAGCGGCACAATCATCTTTGCGCGAAGAAGCAGCTTCTTCGTCTCCGGGAGCCGGAGAGAGCGGCAACTTCGCAAAGGTGATGAAACAAGCTGTACAACACTGCGATTGTGTGCGCAGCTTGCCAACTGAGAGAAAACAGTACCTGACCACTCTCCTGCCTTTTCTATTCACATGAACATTCGATTGCAAGCTGTTTTGGACAACTTTCTTTCTCTTCTTGCAAAACACTCGGCAGACCTCCGTGCCGCTTCTAGAACACGATGGGAGATGTTTTCTGTGCTGGCACAGTTTCTCCTTGCCAGACAGAGTGGAAAACCTTTTTGCTAAGATGTAGACGAGAAGAGAGGCTAAAGACGAAGGTACAGTGCTCTGCAGAGCTAAGCACCCCTCCCGGGCGTCTTTCGGCCGAAGGCGCACACCGCAGAGCACTGTGAGCGGCAGAATCGTCTTTGCGCGAAGAAGCAGCTTCTTCGTCTCCAGGAGCCGAAGAGAGCGGCAACTTCGCAAAGGTGATGAAACAAGCTGTACAACACTGCGATTGTGTGCGCAGCTTGCCAACTGAGAGAAAACAGTACCTGACCACTCTCCTGCCTTTTCTATTCACATGAACATTCGATTGCAAGCTGTTTTGGACAACTTTCTTTCTCTTCTTGCAAAACATTAGGCAGACCTCCGTGCAGCTTCTAGAACACGATGGGAGATGTTTTGTGTGCTGGCACAGTTTCTCCTTGCCAGACAGAGTGGAAAAGCTTTTTGCTAAATTGTAGACGAGAAGAGAGGCTAAAGACGAAGGTACGGTGCTCTGCAGAGCTAATAAGTTCTCCCGGGCCTCTTTCGGCAGAAGGCGCACACCGCAGAGCACTGTGAGCGGCAGAATCGTCTTTGCGCGAAGAAGCAGCTTCTTCGCGTCCGGGAGCCGGAGAGAGCGGGAACTTCGCAAAGGTGATGAAAGAAGCTGTACAACACTGCGATTGTGTGCGCAGCTTGCCAACTGAGAGAAAACAGTACCTGACCACTCTCCTGCCTTTTCTATTCACATGAACATTCGATTGCAAGCTGTTTTGGGCAACTTTCTTTCTCTTCTTGCAAAACACTCGGCAGACCTCCGTGCAGCCTCTAGAACACGATGGGAGATGTTTTCTGTGCTGGCACAGATTCTCCTCTCCGTACAGAGTGGAAAAGCATTTTGCTAAGATGTAGACGAGAAGAGAGGCTAAAGACGAAGGTACGGTGATCTGCAGAGCTAAGCACCGCTCCCGGGCCTCTTTCGGCAGAAGGCGCACACCGCAGAGCACTGTGAGCGGCAGAATCGTCTTTGCGCGAAGAAGCAGCTTCTTCGTCTCCGGGAGCCGGAGAGAGCGGCAACTTCGCAAAGGTGATGAAACAAGCTGTACAACACTGCGATTGTGTGCGCAGCATGCCAACTGAGAGAAAACAGTACCTGACCACTCTCCTGCCTTTTCTATTCACATGAACATTCGATTGGATGCTGTTTTGGACAACTTTCTTTCTCTTCTTGCAAAACACTCGGCAGACCTCCGTGCAGCCTCTAGAACACGATGGGAGATGTTTTCTGTGCTGGCACAGTTTCTCCTTGCCAGACAGAGTGCAAAAGCTTTTTGCTAAGATGTAGACGAGAAGAGAGGCTAAGGAAGAAGGTACTGTGCTCTGCAGCTTGGCAAAGGTGAAGAAGCAAGCTGTACAACACTGCCATTGTGTGTGCAGCTTGCCAACTGAGAGAAAGCATTACCTGACCACTCTCCTGCCTTTTCTATTCACATGAATATTCGATTGGAAGCTGTTTTGGACAACTTTCTTTCTCTTGTTGCAAAACACTCGGCAGACCTCCGTGCAGTCTCTAGAACACGATGGGAGATTTTTTGTGTCCTGGCACAGTTTCTCCTTGCCAGACAGAGTGGAAAAGCTTTTTGCTAAGATGTGGACGAGAAGAGAGGCTAAAAACGAAGGAACGGTGCTCTGCAGCTTGGCAAAGTTGAAGAAGCAAGCTGTACAGCACTGCCATTGTGTGTGCAGCTAGCCAACTGAGAGAAAACAGTACCTGACCACTCTCCTGCCTTTTCTATTCACATGAATATTCGATTGGAAGCTGTTTTGGACAACTTTCTTGCTCTTCTTGCAAAACACTCGTGAGACCGCCGTGCAGCCTCTAGAACACGATGGGAGATGTTTTCTGTGCTGGCACAGTATCTCCTTGCCAGACAGAGTGGAAAAGCTTTTTGCTAAGATGTAGACGAGAAGAGAGGCTAAAGACGAAGGTACGGTGCTCTGCAGAGCTGAGCACCGCTCCGGGCCTCTTTCTGCAGAAGCCACACACCGCAGAGCACTGTGAGCGGCAGAATCGTCTTTGCGCGAAGAAGCAGCTTCTTCGTCTCCGGGAGCCGGAGAGAGCGGCAACTTCGCAAAGGTGATGAAACAAGCTGTACAACACTGCGATTGTGTGCGCAGCTTGCCAACTGAGAGAAAACAGTACCTGACCACTCTCCTGCCTTTTCTATTCACACGAACATTCGATTGCAAGCTGTTTTGGACAACTTTCTTTCTCTTCTTGCAAAACACTCGGCAGACCTCCGTGCAGCCTCTAGAACACGATGGGAGATGTTTTCTGTGCTGGCACAGTTTCACCTTCCCAGACAGTGTGGAAAAGCTTTTTGCTAAGATGAAGACGGGAAGAGAGGCTAAAGACGAAGGTACGGTGCTCTCCGGAGCTAAGCTCTCCTCCCGGGCGTCTTTCGACAGAAGCCGCACACCGCAGAGCACTGTGAGCGGCAGAATCGTCTTTGCGCGAAGAAGCAGCGTCTTCGTCTCCGGGAGCCGGAGAGAGCGGCAACTGCGCAAAGGTGATGAAACAAGCTGTACAACACTGCGATTGTGTGCGCAGCTTGCCAACTGAGAGAAAACAGTACCTGACCACTCTCCTGCCTTTTCTATTCACATGAATATTCGATTGCAAACTGTTTTGGGCAATTATGTTTCTTTTGTTGCAAAACACTCGGCAGACCTCCGTGCAGCCTCTAGAATTCGATGGGAGATGTTTTCTGTGCTGGCACAGTTTCTCCTTGCCAGACAGAGTGGAAAAGCTTTTTGCTAAGATGTAGACGAGAAGAGAGGCTAAAGACGAAGGTACGGTGCTCTGCAGAGCTAAGCACCGCTCCCGGGCCTCTTTCGGCAGAAGGCGCACACCGCAGAGCACTGTGAGCGGCAGAATCGTCTTCGCGCCAAAAAGCAGCTTCTTCGTCTCCGGGTGCCGGAGAGAGCGGCAACTTCGCAAAGGTGATGAAACAAGCTGTACAACACTGCGATTGTGTGCGCAGCTTGCCAACTGAGAAAACAGTACCTGACCACTCTCCTGCCTTTTCTATTCACATGAATATCCGATTGCAAGCTGTTTTGGACAACTTGCTTTCTCTTCTTGCAAAACACTCGTCAGACCTCCGTGCAGCCTCTAGAACACGATGGGAGATGTTTTCTGTGCTGGCACAGTTTCTCCTTGCCAGACAGAGTGGAAAAGCTTTTTGCTAAGATGTAGACGAGAAGAGAGGCTAAAGACGAAGGTACGGTGCTCTGAAGAGCTAAGCACCGCACCCGGGCCTCTTTCGGCAGAAGGCGCACACCGCAGAGCACTGTGAGCGGCAGAATCGTCTTTGCGCGAAGAAGCAGCTTCTTCGTCTCCGGGAGCCGGAGAGAGCGGCAGCTTCGCAAAGGTGATGAAAGAAGCTGTACAACACTGCGATTGTGTGCGCAGCTTGTCAACTGAGAGAAAACAGTACCTGACCACTCTCCTGCCTTTTCTATTCACATGAGCATTCGATTGCAAGCTGTTTTGGACAACTTTCTTTCTCTTCTTGCAAAACACTCGGCAGACTTCCGTGCAGCCTCTAAAACACGATGGGAGATGTTTTTTGTGCTGGCACAGTTTCTCCTTGCCAGACAGAGTGGAAAAGCTTTTTGCTAAGATGTAGACGAGAAGAGAGGCTAAAGACGAAGGTACGGTGCTCTGCAGCTTGGCAAAGGTGAAGAAGCAAGCTGTACAACACTGCCATTGTGTGTGCAGCTTGCCAACTGAGAGAAAACAGTACCTGACCACTCTCCTGCCTTTTCTATTCACATGAATATTCGATTGCAAGCTGTTTTGGACAACTTTCTTTCTCTTCTTGCAAAACACTCGGCAGACCTCCGTGCAGCCTCTAGAACACGATGGGAGATGTTTTCTGTGCTGGCACAGTTTCTCCTTGCCAGACAGAGTGGAAAAGCTTTTTGCTAAGATGTAGACGAGAAGAGAGGCTAAGGAAGAAGGTACTGTGCTCTGCAGCTTGGCAAAGGTGAAGAAGCAAGCTGTACAACACTGCCATTGTGTGTGCAGCTTGCCAACTGAGAGAAAACAGTACCTGACCACTCTCCTGCCTTTTCTATTCACATGAATATTCGATTGGAAGCTGTTTTGGACAACTTTCTTTCTCTTGTTGCAAAACACTCGGCAGACCTCCGTGCAGCCTCTAGAACACGATGGTTGATGTTTTGTGTGCTGGCACAGTTTCTCCTTGCCAGACAGAGTGGAAAAGCTTTTTGCTAAGATGTAGACGAGAAGAGAGGCTAAAGACGAAGGTACTGTACTCTGCAGCTTGGCAAAGGTGAAGAAGCAAGCTGTACAACACTGCCATTGTGTGTGCAGCTTGCCAACTGAGAGAAAACAGTACCTGACCACTCTCCTGCCTTTTCTATTCACATGAATATTCGATTGGAAGCTGTTTTGGACAACTTTCTTTCTCTTCATGCAAAACACTCGGCAGACCTCCGTGCAGCCTCTAGAACACGATGGAAGATGTTTTCTGTGCTGGCACAGTTTCTCCTTGCCAGACAGAGTGGAAAAGCTTTTTGCTAAGATGTGGACGAGAAGAGAGGCTAAAGACGAAGGTACTGTGCTCTGCAGCTTGGCAAAGTTGAAGAAGCAAGCTGTACAACACTGCCATTGTGTGCGCAGCTTGCCAACTGAGAGAAAACAGTACCTTACCACTCTCCTGCCTTTTCTATTCACATGAACATTCGATTGCAAGCTGTTTTGGACAACTTTCTTTCTCTTGTTGCAAAACACTCGGCAGACCTCCGTGCAGCCTCTAGAACACGATGGGAGATGTTTTCTGTGCTGGCACAGTTTCTCCTTGCCAGACAGAGTGGAAAAGCTTTTTGCTAAGATGTAGACGAGAAGAGAGGCTAAAGACGAAGGTACGGTGCTCTGCAGAGTTCAGCACCGCTCCCGGGCCTCTTTCGGCAGAACTCGCACACCGCAGAGCACTGTGAGCGGCAGAATCGTCTTTGCGCGAAGAAGCAGCTTCTTCGTCTCCGGGAGCCGGAGAGAGCGGCAACTTCGCAAAGGTGATGAAACAAGCTGTACAACACTGCGATTGTGTGCGCAGCTTGCCAACTGAGAGAAAACAGTACCTGACCACTCTCCTGCCTTTTCTATTCTCATGAATATTCGATTGCAAGCTGTTTTGGACAACTTTCTTTCTCTTCTTGCAAAACACTCGGCAGACCTCCGTGGAGCCTCTAGAACACGATGGGAGTTGTTTTCTGTGCTGGCAGAGTTTCTCCTTGCCAGAATGAGTGGAAAAGCTTTTTGCAAAGGTGGAGCCGAGAAGAGAGGCTAAAGACGAAGGTACGGTGCTCTGCAGAGCTAAGCACCGTTCCCGGGCGTCTTTCGGCAGAAGCCGCCCACCGCAGAGCACTGTGAGCGGCAGAATCGTCTTTGCGCGAAGAAGCAGCTTCTTCGTCTCCGGGAGCCGGAGAGAGCGGCAACTTCGCAAAGGTGATGAAACAAGCTGTACAACACTGCGATTGTGTGCGCAGCTTGCCAACTGAGAGAAAACAGTACCTGACCACTCTCCTGCCTTTTCTATTCACACGAACATTCGATTGCAAGCTGTTTTGGACAACTTTCTTTCTCTTCTTGCAAAACACTCGGCAGACCTCCGTGCAGCCTCTAGAACACGATGGGAGATGTTTTCTGTGCTGGCACAGTTTCACCTTCCCAGACAGTGTGGAAAAGCTTTTTGCTAAGATGAAGACGGGAAGAGAGGCTAAAGACGAAGGTACGGTGCTCTGCAGAGCTAAGCTCTCCTCCCGGGCGTCTTTCGACAGAAGCCGCACACCGCAGAGCACTGTGAGCGGCAGAATCGTCTTTGCGCGAAGAAGCAGCGTCTTCGTCTCCGGGAGCCGGAGAGAGCGGCAACTGCGCAAAGGTGATGAAACAAGCTGTACAACACTGCGATTGTGTGCGCAGCTTGCCAACTGAGAGAAAACAGTACCTGACCACTCTCCTGCCTTTTCTATTCACATGAATATTCGATTGCAAACTGTTTTGGGCAATTATGTTTCTTTTGTTGCAAAACACTCGGCAGACCTCCGTGCAGCCTCTAGAATTCGATGGGAGATGTTTTCTGTGCTGGCACAGTTTCTCCTTGCCAGACAGAGTGGAAAAGCTTTTTGCTAAGATGTAGACGAGAAGAGAGGCTAAAGACGAAGGTACGGTGCTCTGCAGAGCTAAGCACCGCTCCCGGGCCTCTTTCGGCAGAAGGCGCACACCGCAGAGCACTGTGAGCGGCAGAATCGTCTTCGCGCCAAAAAGCAGCTTCTTCGTCTCCGGGTGCCGGAGAGAGCGGCAACTTCGCAAAGGTGATGAAACAAGCTGTACAACACTGCGATTGTGTGCGCAGCTTGCCAACTGAGAAAACAGTACCTGACCACTCTCCTGCCTTTTCTATTCACATGAATATCCGATTGCAAGCTGTTTTGGACAACTTGCTTTCTCTTCTTGCAAAACACTCGTCAGACCTCCGTGCAGCCTCTAGAACACGATGGGAGATGTTTTCTGTGCTGGCACAGTTTCTCCTTGCCAGACAGAGTGGAAAAGCTTTTTGCTAAGATGTAGACGAGAAGAGAGGCTAAAGACGAAGGTACGGTGCTCTGAAGAGCTAAGCACCGCACCCGGGCCTCTTTCGGCAGAAGGCGCACACCGCAGAGCACTGTGAGCGGCAGAATCGTCTTTGCGCGAAGAAGCAGCTTCTTCGTCTCCGGGAGCCGGAGAGAGCGGCAGCTTCGCAAAGGTGATGAAAGAAGCTGTACAACACTGCGATTGTGTGCGCAGCTTGCCAACTGAGAGAAAACAGTACCTGACCACTCTCCTGCCTTTTCTATTCACATGAGCATTCGATTGCAAGCTGTTTTGGACAACTTTCTTTCTCTTCTTGCAAAACACTCGGCAGACCTCCGTGCAGCCTCTAAAACACGATGGGAGATGTTTTTTGTGCTGGCACAGTTTCTCCTTGCCAGACAGAGTGGAAAAGCTTTTTGCTAAGATGTAGACGAGAAGAGAGGCTAAAGACGAAGGTACGGTGCTCTGCAGCTTGGCAAAGGTGAAGAAGCAAGCTGTACAACACTGCCATTGTGTGTGCAGCTTGCCAACTGAGAGAAAACAGTACCTGACCACTCTCCTGCCTTTTCTATTCACATGAATATTCGATTGCAAGCTGTTTTGGACAACTTTCTTTCTCTTCTTGCAAAACACTCGGCAGACCTCCGTGCAGCCTCTAGAACACGATGGGAGATGTTTTCTGTGCTGGCACAGTTTCTCCTTGCCAGACAGAGTGGAAAAGCTTTTTGCTAAGATGTAGACGAGAAGAGAGGCTAAGGAAGAAGGTACTGTGCTCTGCAGCTTGGCAAAGGTGAAGAAGCAAGCTGTACAACACTGCCATTGTGTGTGCAGCTTGCCAACTGAGAGAAAACAGTACCTGACCACTCTCCTGCCTTTTCTATTCACATGAATATTCGATTGGAAGCTGTTTTGGACAACTTTCTTTCTCTTGTTGCAAAACACTCGGCAGACCTCCGTGCAGCCTCTAGAACACGATGGTTGATGTTTTGTGTGCTGGCACAGTTTCTCCTTGCCAGACAGAGTGGAAAAGCTTTTTGCTAAGATGTGGACGAGAAGAGAGGCTAAAGACGAAGGTACTGTGCTCTGCAGCTTGGCAAAGTTGAAGAAGCAAGCTGTACAACACTGCCATTGTGTGCGCAGCTTGCCAACTGAGAGAAAACAGTACCTTACCACTCTCCTGCCTTTTCTATTCACATGAACATTCGATTGCAAGCTGTTTTGGACAACTTTCTTTCTCTTGTTGCAAAACACTCGGCAGACCTCCGTGCAGCCTCTAGAACACGATGGGAGATGTTTTCTGTGCTGGCACAGTTTCTCCTTGCCAGACAGAGTGGAAAAGCTTTTTGCTAAGATGTAGACGAGAAGAGAGGCTAAAGACGAAGGTACGGTGCTCTGCAGAGCTAAGCACCGCTCCCGGGCCTCTTTCGGCAGAACTCGCACACCGCAGAGCACTGTGAGCGGCAGAATCGTCTTTGCGCGAAGAAGCAGATTCTTCGTCTCCGGGAGCCGGAGAGAGCGGCAACTTCGCAAAGGTGATGAAACAAGCTGTACAACACTGCGATTGTGTGCGCAGCTTGCCAACTGAGAGAAAACAGTACCTGACCACTCTCCTGCCTTTTCTATTCTCATGAATATTCGATTGCAAGCTGTTTTGGACAACTTTCTTTCTCTTCTTGCAAAACACTCGGCAGACCTCCGTGGAGCCTCTAGAACACGATGGGAGTTGTTTTCTGTGCTGGCAGAGTTTCTCCTTGCCAGAATGAGTGGAAAAGCTTTTTGCAAAGGTGGAGCCGAGAAGAGAGGCTAAAGACGAAGGTACGGTGCTCTGCAGAGCTAAGCACCGTTCCCGGGCGTCTTTCGGCAGAAGCCGCCCACCGCAGAGCACTGTGAGCGGCAGAATCGTCTTTGCGCGAAGAAGCAGCTTCTTCGTCTCCGGGAGCCGGAGAGAGCGGCAACTTCGCAAAGGTGATGAAACAAGCTGTACAACACTGCGATTGTGTGCGCAGCTTGCCAACTGAGAGAAAACAGTACCTGACCACTCTCCTGCCTTTTCTATTCACACGAACATTCGATTGCAAGCTGTTTTGGACAACTTTCTTTCTCTTCTTGCAAAACACTCGGCAGACCTCCGTGCAGCCTCTAGAACACGATGGGAGATGTTTTCTGTGCTGGCACAGTTTCACCTTCCCAGACAGTGTGGAAAAGCTTTTTGCTAAGATGAAGACGGGAAGAGAGGCTAAAGACGAAGGTACGGTGCTCTGCAGAGCTAAGCTCTCCTCCCGGGCGTCTTTCGACAGAAGCCGCACACCGCAGAGCACTGTGAGCGGCAGAATCGTCTTTGCGCGAAGAAGCAGCGTCTTCGTCTCCGGGAGCCGGAGAGAGCGGCAACTGCGCAAAGGTGATGAAACAAGCTGTACAACACTGCGATTGTGTGCGCAGCTTGCCAACTGAGAGAAAACAGTACCTGACCACTCTCCTGCCTTTTCTATTCACATGAATATTCGATTGCAAACTGTTTTTGGGCAATTATGTTTCTTTTGTTGCAAAACACTCGGCAGACCTCCGTGCAGCCTCTAGAATTCGATGGGAGATGTTTTCTGTGCTGGCACAGTTTCTCCTTGCCAGACAGAGTGGAAAAGCTTTTTGCTAAGATGTAGACGAGAAGAGAGGCTAAAGACGAAGGTACGGTGCTCTGCAGAGCTAAGCACCGCTCCCGGGCCTCTTTCGGCAGAAGCCGCACACCGCAGAGCACTGTGAGCGGCAGAATCGTCTTCGCGCCAAAAAGCAGCTTCTTCGTCTCCGGGTGCCGGAGAGAGCGGCAACTTCGCAAAGGTGATGAAACAAGCTGTACAACACTGCGATTGTGTGCGCAGCTTGCCAACTGAGAAAACAGTACCTGACCACTCTCCTGCCTTTTCTATTCACATGAACATTCGATTGCAAGCTGTTTTGGACAACTTGCTTTCTCTTCTTGCAAAACACTCGGCAGACCTCCGTGCAGCCTCTAGAACACGATGGGAGATGTTTTCTGTGCTGGCACAGTTTCTCCTTGCCAGACAGAGTGGAAAAGCTTTTCGCTAAGTGTAGACGAGAAGAGAGGCTAAAGACGAAGGTACGGTGCTCTGAAGAGCTAAGCACCGCACCCGGGCCTCTTTCGGCAGAAGGCGCACACCGCAGAGCACTGTGAGCGGCAGAATCGTCTTTGCGCGAAGAAGCAGCTTCTTCGTCTCCGGGAGCCGGAGAGAGCGGCAGCTTCGCAAAGGTGATGAAAGAAGCTCTACAACACTGCGATTGTGTGCGCAGCTTGCCAACTGAGAGAAAACAGTACCTGACCACTCTCCTGCCTTTTCTATTCACATGAGCATTCGATTGCAAGCTGTTTTGGACAACTTTCTTTCTCTTCTTGCAAAACACTCGGCAGACCTCCGTGCAGCCTCTAAAACACGATGGGAGATGTTTTTTGTGCTGGCACAGTTTCTCCTTGCCAGACAGAGTGGAAAAGCTTTTTGCTAAGATGTAGACGAGAAGAGAGGCTAAAGACGAAGGTACGGTGCTCTGCAGAGCTAAGCACCGCTCCCGGGCCTCTTTCAGCAGAAGACAGACACTGCAGAGCACTGTGAGCGGCAGAATCGTCTTTGCGCGAAGAAGCCGCTTCTTGGCCTCCAGGAGCCGGAGAGAGCGGCAACTTCGTAAAGGTGATGAAACAAGCTGTACAACACTGCGATTGTGTGCGCTGCATGCCAACTTAGAGAAAACAGTACCTGACCACTCTCCTGCCTTTTCTATTCACATGAACATTCGATTGGATGCTGTTTTGGACAACTTTCTTTCTCTTCTTGCAAAACACTCGGCAGACCTCCGTGCAGCCTCTAAAACACGATGGGAGATGTTTTCTGTGCTGGCACAGTTTCTCCTTGCCAGACAGAGTGCAAAAGCTTTTTGCTAAGATGTAGACCAGAAGAGAGGCTTAGGAAGAAGGTACTGTGCTCTGCAGCTTGGCAAAGGTGAAGAAGCAAGCTGTACAACACTGCCATTGGGTGTGCAGCTTGCCAACTGAGAGAAAGCATTACCTGACCACTCTCCTGCCTTTTCTATTCACATGAATATTCGATTGGAAGCTGTTTTTGGCAACTTTCGTTCTCATCTTGCAAAACACTCGGCAGACCTCCGTGCAGTCTCTAGAACATGATGGGAAATTTTTTGTGTGCTGGCACAGTTTCTCCTTGCCAGACAGAGTGGAAAAGCTTTTTGCTAAGATGTGGACGAGAAGAGAGGCTAAAAACGAAGGAACGGTGCTCTGCAGCTTGGCAAAGGTGAAGAAGCAAGCTGTACAACACTGCCATTGTGTGTGCAGCTAGCCAACTGAGAGAAAACAGTACCTGACCACTCTCCTGCCTTTTCTATTCACATGAATATTCGATTGGAAGCTGTTTTGGACAACTTTCTTTCTCTTCTTGCAAAACACTCGTCAGATCGCCGTGCAGCCTCTAGAACACGATGGGAGATGTTTTCTGTGCTGGCACAGTTTCTCCTTGCCAGACAGAGCGGAAAAGCTTTTTGCTAAGATGTAGACGAGAAGAGAGGCTAAAGACGAAGGTACTGTGCTCTGCAGCTGGGCAAAGGTGAAGAAGCAAGCTGTACAACACTGCCATTGTGTGTGCAGCTTGCCAACTGAGAGAAAACAGTACCTGACCACTCTCCTGCCTTTTCTATTCACATGAATATTCGATTGGAAGCTGTTTTGGACAACTTTCTTTCTCTTCTTCCAAAACACTCGGCAGACCTCCGTGCAGCCTCTAGAACACGATGGAGATGTTTTGTGTGCTGGCACAGTTTCTCCTTGCCAGACAGAGTGGAAAAGCTTTTTGCTAAGATGTAGACGAGAAGAGAGGCTAAAGACGAAGGTACGGTGCTCTTCAGAGCTAAGCTCTGCTCCCGGGCGTCTTTCGGCAGAAGCCGTCCACCGCAGAGCACTGTGAGCGGCAGAATCGTCTTTGCGCGAGGAAGCCGCTTCTTCGCCTCCGGGAGCCGGAGAGAGCGGCAGCATGGCAAAGGTGAAGAAGCAAGCTGTACCACACTACCATTGTGAGTGCAGCTTGCCAACTGAGAGAAAACATTACCAGACCACTCTCCTGCCTTTTCTATTCACATGAATATTCGATTGGAAGCTGTTTTAGACAACTTTCTTTCTCTTGTTGCAAAACACTCGGCAGACATCCGTGCAAGCTCTAGAACACGATGGGAGATGTTTTCTGTGCTGGCACAGTTTCTCCTTGCCAGACAGAGTGGAAAAGCTTTTTGCTAAGATGTAGACGAGAAGAGAGGCTAAAGACGAAGTTACTGTGCTCTGCAGCTTGGCAAAGGTGAAGAAGCAAGCTGTACAACACTGCCATTGTGTGTGCAGCTTGCCAACTGAGAGAAAACAGTGCCTGACCACTCTCCTGCCTTTTCTATTCACATGAATATTCGATTGGAAGCTGTTTTGGACAACTTTCTTTCTCTTCTTGCAAAACACTCGTCAGACCTCCGTGCAGGATCTGGAACACGATGGGAGATGTTTTTTGTGCTGGCACAGTTTCTCCTTGCCAGACAGAGTGGAAAAGCTTTTTTCTAAGATGTAGACGAGAAGAGAGGCTAAGGAATAAGGTACTGTGCTCTGCAGCTTGGCAAAAGTGAAGAAGCAAGCTGTACAACACTGCCATTGTGTGTGCAGCTTACAAAATGAGAGAAAACAGTACCTGACCACTCTCCTGCCTTTTCTATTCACATGAATATTCGATTGGAAGCTGTTTTGGACAACTTTCTTTCTCTTCTTGCAAAATATTAGGCAGACCTCCGTGCAGCTTCGAGAACACGATGGGAGATGTTTTCTGTGCTGGCACAGTTTCTCCTTGTCAGACAGAGTGGAAACGCTTTTTCCTAGAGATGTAGACGAGAAGAGAGGCTAAAGACGAAGGTACAATGCTCTGCAGAGCTAAGCACCGCTCCCGGGCCTCTTTCGGCAGAAGCCGCACACCGCAGAGCACTGTGAGCGGCAGAATCGTCTTTGCGCGAAGAAGCAGCTTCTTCGTCTCCGGGAGCCGGAGAGAGCGGCAACTTCGCAAAGGTGATGAAACAAGCTGTACAACACTGCGATTGTGTGCGCAGCTTGTCAACTGAGAGAAAACAGTACCAGACCATTCTCTTGCCTTTTCTATTCGCATGAACATTCGATTGGAAGCTGTTTCGGGCAACTTTCTTTCTCTTCTTGCAAAACACTCGGCAGACCTCCGTGCAGCCTCTAGAACACGATGGGAGATGTTTTCTGTGCTGGCACAGTTTCTCCTTGCCAGACAGAGTGGAAAAGCATTTTGCTAAGATGTAGACGAGAAGAGAGGCTAAAGACGAAGGTACGGTGCTCTGCAGAGCTAAGCACCGCTCCCGGGCCTCTTTCGGCAGAAGCCGCAGACCGCAGAGCACTATGAGCGGCAGAATCGTCTTTGCGCGAAGAAGCAGCTTCTTCATCTCCGGGAGCCGGAGAGAGCGGCAACTTCGCAAAGGTGATGAAAGAAGCTGTACAACACTGCGATTGTGTGCGCAGCTTGCCAACTGAGAGAAAACAGTACCTGACCACTCTCCTGCCTTTTCTATTCACATGAACATTCGATTGGAAGCTGTTTGGACAACTTGCTTTCTCTTCTTGCAAAACATTCGTCAGACATCCGTGCAGCCTCTAGAACAAGATGGGAGATGTTTTGTGTGCTGGCACAGTTTCTCCTTGCCAGACAGAGTGGAAAAGCTTTTTGAGAAGATGTAGACGAGAAGAGAGGATAAAGACGAAGGTACGGTGATCTGCAGAACTAAGCACCGCTCCCGGGCCACTTTCGGCAGAAGGCGCACAACGCAGAGCACTATGAGCGGCAGAATGGTCTTTGCGCGAAGAAGCAGCTTCTTCGTCTCCGGGAGCCGGAGAGAGCGGCAACTTCGCAAAGGTGATGAAACAAGCTGTACAACACTGCGATTGTGTGCGCAGCATGCCAACTGAGAGAAAACAGTACCTGACCACTCTCCTGCCTTTTCTATTCACATGAACATTCGATTGGATGCTGTTTTGGACAACTTTCTTTCTCTTCTTGCAAAACACTCGGCAGACCTCCATGCAGCCTCTAGAACACGATGGGAGATGTTTTCTGTGCTGGCACAGTTTCTCCTTGCCAGACAGAGTGCAAAAGCTTTTTGCTAAGATGTAGACGAGAAGAGAGGCTAAGGAAGAAGGTACTGTGCTCTGCAGCTTGGCAAAGGTGAAGAAGCAAGCTGTACAACACTGCCATTGTGTGTGCAGGTTGCCAACTGAGAGAAAGCATTACCTGACCACTCTCCTGCCTTTTCTATTCACATGAACATTCGATTGCAAACTGTTTTGGACAATTATGTTTCTTTTGTTGCAAAACACTCGGCAGACCTCCGTGCAGCCTCTAGAATGGGATGGGAGATGTTTTCTGTGCTGGCACAATTTCTCCTTGCCAGACAGGGTGGAAAAGCTTTTTCCTAAGATGTAGACGAGAAGAGAGGCTAAAGACGAAGGTACGGTACTCTTCAGAGCTAAGCACAGCTCCCGGGCCTCTTTCGGCAGAAGGCGCACACCGCAGAGCACTGTGAGCGGCAGAATCGTCTTTGCGCGAAGAAGCAGCTTCTTCGTCTCCGGGTGCCGGAGAGAGCGGCAACTTCGCAAAGGTGATGAAACCAGCTGTACAACACTGCGATTGTGTGCGCAGCTTGCCAACTGAGAAAACAGTACCTGACCACTCTCCTGCCTTTTCTATTCACATGAACATTCGATTGCAAGCTGTTTTGGACAACTTTCTTTCTCTTCTTGCAAAACACTCGGCAGACCTCCGTGCAGACTCTAGAACACGATGGGAGATGTTTTTTGTGCTGGCACAGTTTCTCCTTGCCCGACAGAGTGGAAAAGCTTTTTGCTAAGATGTAGACGAGAAGAGAGGCTAAAGACGAAGGTACGCTGCTCTGCAGAGCTAATAACTTCTCCCGGGCCTCTTTGGGCAGAAGCCGCACACCGCAGAGCACTGTGAGCGGCAGAATCGTCTTTGCGCGAAGAAGCAGCTTCTTCGTCTCCGGGAGCCGGAGAGAGCGGCAACTTCGCAAAGGTGATGAAACAAGCTGTACAACACTGCGATTGTGTGCGCAGCTTGTCAACTGAGAGAAAACAGTACCAGACCATTCTCTTGCCTTTTCTATTCGCATGAACATTCGATTGGAAGCTGTTTCGGGCAACTTTCTTTCTCTTCTTGCAAAACACTCGGCAGACCTCCGTGCAGCCTCTAGAACACGATGGGAGATGTTTTCTGTGCTGGCACAGTTTCTCCTTGCCAGACAGAGTGGAAAAGCATTTTGCTAAGATGTAGACGAGAAGAGAGGCTAAAGACGAAGGTACGGTGCTCTGCAGAGCTAAGCACCGCTCCCGGGCCTCTTTCGGCAGAAGCCGCAGACCGCAGAGCACTATGAGCGGCAGAATCGTCTTTGCGCGAAGAAGCAGCTTCTTCATCTCCGGGAGCCGGAGAGAGCGGCAACTTCGCAAAGGTGATGAAAGAAGCTGTACAACACTGCGATTGTGTGCGCAGCTTGCCAACTGAGAGAAAACAGTACCTGACCACTCTCCTGCCTTTTCTATTCACATGAACATTCGATTGGAAGCTGTTTGGACAACTTGCTTTCTCTTCTTGCAAAACATTCGTCAGACATCCGTGCAGCCTCTAGAACAAGATGGGAGATGTTTTGTGTGCTGGCACAGTTTCTCCTTGCCAGACAGAGTGGAAAAGCTTTTTGAGAAGATGTAGACGAGAAGAGAGGATAAAGACGAAGGTACGGTGATCTGCAGAACTAAGCACCGCTCCCGGGCCACTTTCGGCAGAAGGCGCACAACGCAGAGCACTATGAGCGGCAGAATGGTCTTTGCGCGAAGAAGCAGCTTCTTCGTCTCCGGGAGCCGGAGAGAGCGGCAACTTCGCAAAGGTGATGAAACAAGCTGTACAACACTGCGATTGTGTGCGCAGCATGCCAACTGAGAGAAAACAGTACCTGACCACTCTCCTGCCTTTTCTATTCACATGAACATTCGATTGGATGCTGTTTTGGACAACTTTCTTTCTCTTCTTGCAAAACACTCGGCAGACCTCCATGCAGCCTCTAGAACACGATGGGAGATGTTTTCTGTGCTGGCACAGTTTCTCCTTGCCAGACAGAGTGCAAAAGCTTTTTGCTAAGATGTAGACGAGAAGAGAGGCTAAGGAAGAAGGTACTGTGCTCTGCAGCTTGGCAAAGGTGAAGAAGCAAGCTGTACAACACTGCCATTGTGTGTGCAGGTTGCCAACTGAGAGAAAGCATTACCTGACCACTCTCCTGCCTTTTCTATTCACATGAACATTCGATTGCAAACTGTTTTGGACAATTATGTTTCTTTTGTTGCAAAACACTCGGCAGACCTCCGTGCAGCCTCTAGAATGGGATGGGAGATGTTTTCTGTGCTGGCACAATTTCTCCTTGCCAGACAGGGTGGAAAAGCTTTTTCCTAAGATGTAGACGAGAAGAGAGGCTAAAGACGAAGGTACGGTACTCTTCAGAGCTAAGCACAGCTCCCGGGCCTCTTTCGGCAGAAGGCGCACACCGCAGAGCACTGTGAGCGGCAGAATCGTCTTTGCGCGAAGAAGCAGCTTCTTCGTCTCCGGGTGCCGGAGAGAGCGGCAACTTCGCAAAGGTGATGAAACCAGCTGTACAACACTGCGATTGTGTGCGCAGCTTGCCAACTGAGAAAACAGTACCTGACCACTCTCCTGCCTTTTCTATTCACATGAACATTCGATTGCAAGCTGTTTTGGACAACTTTCTTTCTCTTCTTGCAAAACACTCGGCAGACCTCCGTGCAGACTCTAGAACACGATGGGAGATGTTTTTTGTGCTGGCACAGTTTCTCCTTGCCCGACAGAGTGGAAAAGCTTTTTGCTAAGATGTAGACGAGAAGAGAGGCTAAAGACGAAGGTACGCTGCTCTGCAGAGCTAATAACTTCTCCCGGGCCTCTTTGGGCAGAAGCCGCACACCGCAGAGCACTGTGAGCGGCACAATCGTCTTTGCGCGAAGAAGCAGCTTCTTCGTCTCCGGGAGCCGGAGAGAGCGGCAACTTCGCAAAGGTGATGAAACAAGCTGTACAACACTGCGATTGTGTGCGCAGCTTGCCAACTGAGAGAAAACAGTACCAGACCATTCTCCTGCCTTTTCTATTCGCATGAACATTCGATTGGAAGCTGTTTCGGGCAACTTTCTTTCTCTTCTTGCAAAACACTCGGCAGACCTCCGTGCAGCCTCTAGAACACGATGGAGATGTTTTGTGTGCTGGCACAGTTTCTCCTTGCCAGACAGAGTGGAAAAGCATTTTGCTAAGATGTAGACGAGAAGAGAGGCTAAAGACGAAGGTACGGTGCTCTGCAGAGCTAAGCACCGCTCCCGGGCCTCTTTCGGCAGAAGGCGCACACCGCAGAGCACTATGAGCGGCAGAATCGTCTTTGCGCGAAGAAGCAGCTTCTTCATCTCCGGGAGCCGGAGAGAGCGGCAACTTCGCAAAGGTGATGAAAGAAGCTGTACAACACTGCGATTGTGTGCGCAGCTTGCCAACTGAGAGAAAACAGTACCTGACCACTCTCCTGCCTTTTCTATTCACATGAACATTCGATTGGAAGCTGTTTGGACAACTTGCTTTCTCTTCTTGCAAAACATTCGTCAGACATCCGTGCAGCCTCTAGAACAAGATGGGAGATGTTTTGTGTGCTGGCACAGTTTCTCCTTGCCAGACAGAGTGGAAAAGCTTTTTGAGAAGATGTAGACGAGAAGAGAGGATAAAGACGAAGGTACGGTGATCTGCAGAACTAAGCACCGCTCCCGGGCCACTTTCCGCCGAAGGCGCAAAACGCAGAGCACTATGAGCGGCAGAATGGTCTTTGCGCGAAGAAGCAGCTTCTTCGTCTCCGGGAGCCGGAGAGAGCGGCAACTTCGCAAAGGTGATGAAACAAGCTGTACAACACTGCGATTGTGTGCGCAGCATGCCAACTGAGAGAAAACAGTACCTGACCACTCTCCTGCCTTTTCTATTCACATGAACATTCGATTGGATGCTGTTTTGGACAACTTTCTTTCTCTTCTTGCAAAACACTCGGCAGACCTCCATGCAGCCTCTAGAACACGATGGGAGATGTTTTCTGTGCTGGCACAGTTTCTCCTTGCCAGACAGAGTGCAAAAGCTTTTTGCTAAGATGTAGACGAGAAGAGAGGCTAAGGAAGAAGGTACTGTGCTCTGCAGCTTGGCAAAGGTGAAGAAGCAAGCTGTACAACACTGCCATTGTGTGTGCAGGTTGCCAACTGAGAGAAAGCATTACCTGACCACTCTCCTGCCTTTTCTATTCACATGAACATTCGATTGCAAACTGTTTTGGACAATTATGTTTCTTTTGTTGCAAAACACTCGGCAGACCTCCGTGCAGCCTCTAGAATGGGATGGGAGATGTTTTCTGTGCTGGCACAATTTCTCCTTGCCAGACAGGGTGGAAAAGCTTTTTCCTAAGATGTAGACGAGAAGAGAGGCTAAAGACGAAGGTACGGTACTCTTCAGAGCTAAGCACAGCTCCCGGGCCTCTTTCGGCAGAAGGCGCACACCGCAGAGCACTGTGAGCGGCAGAATCGTCTTTGCGCGAAGAAGCAGCTTCTTCGTCTCCGGGTGCCGGAGAGAGCGGCAACTTCGCAAAGGTGATGAAACCAGCTGTACAACACTGCGATTGTGTGCGCAGCTTGCCAACTGAGAAAACAGTACCTGACCACTCTCCTGCCTTTTCTATTCACATGAACATTCGATTGCAAGCTGTTTTGGACAACTTTCTTTCTCTTCTTGCAAAACACTCGGCAGACCTCCGTGCAGACTCTAGAACACGATGGGAGATGTTTTTTGTGCTGGCACAGTTTCTCCTTGCCAGACAGAGTGGAAAAGCTTTTTGCTAAGATGTAGACGAGAAGAGAGGCTAAAGACGAAGGTACGCTGCTCTGCAGAGCTAATAACTTCTCCCGGGCCTCTTTGGGCAGAAGCCGCACACCGCAGAGCACTGTGAGCGGCACAATCGTCTTTGCGCGAAGAAGCAGCTTCTTCGTCTCCGGGAGCCGGAGAGAGCGGCAACTTCGCAAAGGTGATGAAACAAGCTGTACAACACTGCGATTGTGTGCGCAGCTTGCCAACTGAGAGAAAACAGTACCAGACCATTCTCCTGCCTTTTCTATTCGCATGAACATTCGATTGGAAGCTGTTTCGGGCAACTTTCTTTCTCTTCTTGCAAAACACTCGGCAGACCTCCGTGCAGCCTCTAGAACACGATGGAGATGTTTTGTGTGCTGGCACAGTTTCTCCTTGCCAGACAGAGTGGAAAAGCATTTTGCTAAGATGTAGACGAGAAGAGAGGCTAAAGACGAAGGTACGGTGCTCTGCAGAGCTAAGCACCGCTCCCGGGCCTCTTTCGGCAGAAGGCGCACACCGCAGAGCACTATGAGCGGCAGAATCGTCTTTGCGCGAAGAAGCAGCTTCTTCATCTCCGGGAGCCGGAGAGAGCGGCAACTTCGCAAAGGTGATGAAAGAAGCTGTACAACACTGCGATTGTGTGCGCAGCTTGCCAACTGAGAGAAAACAGTACCTGACCACTCTCCTGCCTTTTCTATTCACATGAACATTCGATTGGAAGCTGTTTGGACAACTTGCTTTCTCTTCTTGCAAAACATTCGTCAGACATCCGTGCAGCCTCTAGAACAAGATGGGAGATGTTTTGTGTGCTGGCACAGTTTCTCCTTGCCAGACAGAGTGGAAAAGCTTTTTGAGAAGATGTAGACGAGAAGAGAGGATAAAGACGAAGGTACGGTGATCTGCAGAACTAAGCACCGCTCCCGGGCCACTTTCCGCCGAAGGCGCAAAACGCAGAGCACTATGAGCGGCAGAATGGTCTTTGCGCGAAGAAGCAGCTTCTTCGTCTCCGGGAGCCGGAGAGAGCGGCAACTTCGCAAAGGTGATGAAACAAGCTGTACAACACTGCCATTGTGTGCGCAGCATGCCAACTGAGAGAAAACAGTACCTGACCACTCTCCTGCCTTTTCTATTCACATGAACATTCGATTGGATGCTGTTTTGGACAACTTTCTTTCTCTTCTTGCAAAACACTCGGCAGACCTCCATGCAGCCTCTAGAACACGATGGGAGATGTTTTCTGTGCTGGCACAGTTTCTCCTCTCCAGACAGAGTGCAAAAGCTTTTTGCTAAGATGTAGACGAGAAGAGAGGCTAAGGAAGAAGGTACTGTGCTCTGCAGCTTGGCAAAGGTGAAGAAGCAAGCTGTACAACACTGCCATTGTGTGTGCAGGTTGCCAACTGAGAGAAAGCATTACCTGACCACTCTCCTGCCTTTTCTATTCACATGAACATTCGATTGCAAACTGTTTTGGACAATTATGTTTCTTTTGTTGCAAAACACTCGGCAGACCTCCGTGCAGCCTCTAGAATGTGATGGGAGATGTTTTCTGTGCTGGCACAGTTTCTCCTTGCCAGACAGAGTGGAAAAGCTTTTTCCTAAGATGTAGACGAGAAGAGAGGCTAAAGACGAAGGTACGGTGCTCTTCAGAGCTAAGCACAGCTCCCGGGCCTCTTTCGGCAGAAGGCGCACACCGCAGAGCACTGTGAGCGGCAGAATCGTCTTTGCGCGAAGAAGCAGCTTCTTCGTCTCCGGGTGCCGGAGAGAGCGGCAACTTCGCAAAGGTGATGAAACCAGCTGTACAACACTGCGATTGTGTGCGCAGCTTGCCAACTGAGAAAACAGTACCTGACCACTCTCCTGCCTTTTCTATTCACATGAACATTCGATTGGAAGCTGTTTTGGACAACTTTCTTTCTCTTCTTGCAAAACACTCGGCAGACCTCCGTGCAGCCTCTAGAACACGATGGGAGATGTTTTTTGTGCTGGCACAGTTTCTCCTTGCCAGACAGAGTGGAAAAGCTTTTTGCTAAGATGTAGACGAGAAGAGAGGCTAAAGACGAAGGTACGCTGCTCTGCAGAGCTAATAACTTCTCCCGGGCCTCTTTGGGCAGAAGCCGCACACCGCAGAGCACTGTGAGCGGCAGAATCGTCTGTGCGCGAAGAAGCAGCTTCTTCGTCTCCGGGAGCCGGAGAGAGCGGCAACTTCGCAAAGGTGATGAAACAAGCCGTACAACACTGCGATTGTGTGCGCAGCTTGCCAACTGAGAGAAAACAGTACCTGACCACTCTCCTGCCTTTTCTATTCACATGAATATTCGATTGCAAGCTGTTTTGGACAACTTTCTTTCTCTTCTTCCAAAACACTCGGCAGACCTCCGTGCCGCTTCTAGAACACGATGGGAGATGTTTTCTGTGCTGGCACAGTTTCTCCTTGCCAGACAGAGTGGAAATCCTTTTTGATAAGATGTAGACGAGAAGAGAGTCTAAAGACGAAGGTACGGTGCTCTGCAGAGCTAAGCACCGCTCCCGGGCCTCTTTCGGCAGAAGGCGCACACCGCAGAGCACTGTGAGCGGCAGAATCGTCTTTGCGCGAAGAAGCAGCTTCTTCGTCTCCAGGAGCCGAAGAGAGCGGCAACTTCGCAAAGGTGATGAAACAAGCTGTACAACACTGCGATTGTGTGCGCAGCTTGCCAACTGAGAGAAAACAGTACCTGACCACTCTCCTGCCTTTTCTATTCACATGAACATTCGATTGCAAGCTGTTTTGGACAACTTTCTTTCTCTTCTTGCAAAACATTAGGCAGACTTCCGTGCAGCTTCTAGAACACGATGGGAGATGTTTTGTGTGCTGGCACAGTTTCTCCTTGCCAGACAGAGTGGAAAAGCTTTTTGCTAAGTTGTAGACGAGAAGAGAGGCTAAAGACGAAGGTACGGTGCTCTGCAGAGCTAATAAGTTCTCCCGGGCCTCTTTCGGCAGAAGGCGCACACCGCAGAGCACTGTAAGCGGCAGAATCGTCTTTGCGCGAAGAAGCAGCTTCTTCGTCTCCGGGAGCCGGAGAGAGCGGCAACTTCGCAAAGGTGATGAAACAAGCTGTACAACACTGCGATTGTGTGCGCAGCTTGCCAACTGAGAGAAAACAGTACCTGACCACTCTCCTGCCTTTTCTATTCACATGAACATTCGATTGGAAGCTGTTTTGGGCAACATTCCTTCTCTTGTTGCAAAACACTCGGCAGACCTCCGTGCAGCCTCTAGAACACGATGGGAGATGTTTTGTGTGCTGGCACAGTTTCTCCTTGCCAGACAGAGTGGAAAAGCTTTTTGCTAAGATGTAGACGAGAAGAGAGGCTAAAGACGAAGGTACGGTGCTCTGCAGAGCTAAGCACCGCTCCCGGGCCTATTTCGGCAGAAGGCGCACACCGCAGAGCACTGTGAGCGGCAGAATGGTCTTTGCGCGAAGAAGCAGCTTCTTCGTCTCCGGGAGCCGGAGAGAGCGGCAACTTCGCAAAGGTGATGAAACAAGCTGTACAACACTGCGATGGTGTGCGCAGCTGGCCAACTGAGAGAAAACAGTACCTGACCACTCTCCTGCCTTTTTTATTCACATGAACATTCGATTGGAAGCTGTTTTGGGCAACTTTCTTTCTCTTCTTGCAAAACACTCGGCAGACCTCCGTGCAGCCTCTAAAACACGATGGGAGATGTTTTGTGTGCTGGCACAGTTTCTCCTTGCCAGACAGAGGGGAAAAGCTTTTTGCTAAGATGTAGACGAGAAGAGAGGCTAAAGACGAAGGTACGGTGCTCTGCAGCTTGGCAAAGGTGAAGAAGCAAGCTGTACAACACTGCCATTGTGTGTGCAGCTTGCCAACTTAGAGAAAACATTACCTGACCACTCTCCTGCCTTTTCTATTCACATGAATATTCGATTGGAATCTGTTTTTGACAACTTTCTTTCTCTTGTTGCAAAACACTCGGCAGACATCCGTGCAGCCTCTAGAACACGATGGGAGATGTTTTGTGTGCTGGCACAGTTTCTCCTTGCCAGACAGAGTGCAAAAGCTTTTTGCAAAGATGTAGACGAGAAGAGAGGCTAAAGACGAAGGTACTGTGCTCTGCAGCTTGGCAAAGGTGAAGAAGCAAGCTGTACAACACTGCCATTGTGTGTGCAGCTTGCCAACTGAGAGAAAACAGTACCTGACCACTCTCCTGCCTTTTCTATTCACATGAATATTCGATTGGAATCTGTTTTGGACAACTTTCTTTCTCTTGTTGCAAAACACTCGGCAGACATCCGTGCAGCCTCTAGAACACGATGGGAGATGTTTTGTGTGCTGGCACAGTTTCTCCTTGCCAGACAGAGTGGAAAAGCTTTTTGCAAAGATGTAGACGAGAAGAGAGGCTAAAGACGAAGGTACGGTGCTCTGCAGAGCTAATAACTTCTCCCGGGCCTCTTTGGGCAGAAGCCGCACACCGCAGAGCACTGTGAGCGGCAGAATCGTCTTTGCGCGAAGAAGCAGCTTCTTCGTCTCCGGGAGCCGGAGAGAGCGGCAACTTCGCAAAGGTGATGAAACAAGCTGTACAACACTGCGATTGTGTGCGCAGCTTGCCAACTGAGAGAAAACAGTACCTGACCACTCTCCTGCCTTTTCTATTCACATGAACATTCGATTGGAAGCTGTTTTGGACAACTTTCTTTCTCTTCTTGCAAAACACTCGGCAGACCTCCGTGCAGCCTCTAAAACACGATGGGAGATGTTTTTTGTGCTGGCACAGTTTCTCCTTGCTAGACAGAATGGAAAAGCTTTTTGCTAAGATGTAGACGAGAAGAGAGGCTAAAGACGAAGGTACGGTGCTCTGCAGAGCTAAGCACCGCTCCCGGGCCTCTTTCGGCAGAAGGCGCACACCGCAGAACACTGTGAGCGGCAGAATCGTCTTTGCGCGAAGAAGCAGCTTCTTCGTCTCCGGGAGCCGGAGAGAGCGGCAGCATGGGATAGGTGAAGAAGCAAGCTGTACAACACTGCGATTGTGTGCGCAGCTTGCCAACTGAGAGAAAACAGTACCTGACCACTCTCCTGCCTTTTCTATTCACATGAACATTCGATTGGAAGCTGTTTTGGACAACTTTCTTGCTCTTCTTGCAAAACACTCGGCAGACCTCCGTGCAGGCTCTGGAACACGATGGGAGATGTTTTCTGTGCTGGCACAGATTCTCCTCTCCGTACAGAGTGGAAAAGCATTTTGCTAAGATGTAGACGAGAAGAGAGGGTAAAGACGAAGGTACGGTTATCTGCAGAGCTAAGCACCGCTCCCGGGCCTCTTTCGGCAGAAGGCGCACACCGCAGAGCACTATGAGCGGCAGAATCGTCTTTGCGCGAAGAAGCAGCTTCTTCGTCTCCGGGAGCCGGAGAGAGCGGCAACTTCGCAAAGGTGATGAAACAAGCTGTACAACACTGCGATTGTGTGCGCAGCATGCCAACTGAGAGAAAACAGTACCTGACCACTCTCCTGCCTTTTCTATTCACATGAACATTCGATTGGATGCTGTTTTGGACAACTTTCTTTCTCATCTTGTGAAACACTCGGCAGACTTCCGTGCAGCCTCTAGAACACGATGGGAGATGTTTTCTGTGCTGGCACAGTTTCTCCTTGCCAGACAGAGTGCAAAAACTTTTTGCTAAGATGTAGACCAGAAGAGAGGCTTAGGAAGAAGGTACTGTGCTCTGCAGCTTAGCAAAGGTGAAGAAGCAAGCTGTACAACACTGCCATTGGGTTTGCAGCTTGCCAACTGAGAGAAAGCATTACCTGACCACTCTCCTGCCTTTTCTATTCACATGAATATTCGATTGGAAGCTGTTTTTGACAACTTTCTTTCTCATCTTGCAAAACACTCGGCAGACCTCCGTGCAGTCTCTAGAACACGATGGGAAATTTTTTGTGCCCTGGCACAGTTTCCCCTTGCCAGACAGAGTGGAAAAGCTTTTTGCTAAGATGTGGACGAGAAGAGAGGCTAAAAACGAAGGAACGGTGCTCTGCAGCTTGGCAAAGGTGAAGAAGCAAGCTGTACAACACTGCCATTGTGTGTGCAGCTAGCCAACTGAGAGAAAACAGTACCTGACCACTCTCCTGCCTTTTCTATTCACATGAATATTCGATTGGAAGCTGTTTTGGACAACTTTCTTTCTCTTCTTCCAAAACACTCGGCAGACCTCCGTGCAGCCTCTAGAACACGATGGAGATGTTTTGTGTGCTGGCACAGTTTCTCCTTGCCAGACAGAGTGGAAAAGCTTTTTGCTAAGATGTAGACGAGAAGAGAGGCTAAAGACGAAGGTACGGTGCTCTTCAGAGCTAAGCTCTGCTCCCGGGCGTCTTTCGGCAGAAGCCGTCCACCGCAGAGCACTGTGAGCGGCAGAATCGTCTTTGCGCGAGGAAGCCGCTTCTTCGCCTCCGGGAGCCGGAGAGAGCGGCAGCATGGCAAAGGTGAAGAAGCAAGCTGTACCAAACTACCATTGTGAGTGCAGCTTGCCAACTGAGAGAAAACATTACCAGACCACTCTCCTGCCTTTTCTATTCACATGAATATTCGATTGGAAGCTGTTTTAGACAACTTTCTTTCTCTTGTTGCAAAACACTCAGCAGACCTCCGTGCAAGCTCTAGAACACGATGGGAGATGTTTTCTGTGCTGGCACAGTTTCTCCTTGCCAGACAGAGTGGAAAAGCTTTTTCCTAAGATGTAGACGAGAAGAGAGGCTAAAGACGAAGTTACTGTGCTCTGCAGCTTGGCAAAGGTGAAGAAGCAAGCTGTACAACACTGCCATTGTGTGTGCAGCTTGCCAACTGAGAGAAAACAGTGCCTGACCACTCTCCTGCCTTTTCTATTCACATGAATATTCGATTGGAAGGTGTTTTGGACAACTTTCTTTCTCTTCTTGCAAAACACTCGTCAGACCTCCGTGCAGGATCTGGAACACGATGGGAGATGTTTTTTGTGCTGGCACAGTTTCTCCTTGCCAGACAGAGTGGAAAAGCTTTTTTCTAAGATGTAGACGAGAAGAGAGGCTAAGGAATAAGGTACTGTGCTCTGCAGCTTGGCAAAAGTGAAGAAGCAAGCTGTACAACACTGCCATTGTGTGTGCAGCTTACAAAATGAGAGAAAACAGTACCTGACCACTCTCCTGCCTTTTCTATTCACATGAATATTCGATTGGAAGCTGTTTTGGACAACTTTGTTTCTCTTCTTGCAAAATATTAGGCAGACCTCCGTGCAGCTTCGAGAACACGATGGGAGATGTTTTCTGTGCTGGCACAGTTTCTCCTTGTCAGACAGAGTGGAAACGCTTTTTCCTAGAGATGTAGACGAGAAGAGAGGCTAAAGACGAAGGTACAATGCTCTGCAGAGCTAAGCACCGCTCCCGGGCCTCTTTCGGCAGAAGCCGCACACCGCAGAGCACTGTGAGCGGCAGAATCGTCTTTGCGTGAAGAAGCAGCTTCTTCGTCTCCGGGAGCGGGAGAGAGCGGCAACTTCGCAAAGGTGATGAAACAAGCTGTACAACACTGCGATTGTGTGCGCAGCTTGCCAAGTGAGAGAAAACAGTACCTGACCACACTCCTGCCTTTTCTATTCACATGAACATTCGATTGCAAGCTGTTTTGGACAACTTTCTTTCTCTTCTTGCAAAACACTCGGCAGACCTCCGTGCCGCTTCTAGAACACGATGGGAGATGTTTTCTGTGCTGGCACAGTTTCTCCTTGCCAGACAGAGTGGAAAAGCTTTTTGCTAAGATGTAGACGAGAAGAGAGGCTAAAGACGAAGGTACGGTGCTCTGCAGAGCTAAGCACCGCTCCTGGTCGTCTTTCGGCAGAAGGCGCACACCGCAGAGCACTGTGAGCGGCAGAATCGTCTTTGCGGGAAGAAGCAGCTTCTTCGTCTCCAGGAGCCGGAGAGAGCGGCAACTTCGCAAAGGTGATGAAACAAGCTGTACAACACTGCGATTGTGTGCGCAGCTTGCCAACTGAGAGAAAACAGTACCTGACCACTCTCCTGCCTTTTCTATTCACATGAACATTCGATTGCAAGCTGTTTTGGACAACTTTCTTTCTCTTCTTGCAAAACATTAGGCAGACCTCCGTGCAGCTTCTAGAACACGATGGGAGATGTTTTGTGTGCTGGCACAGTTTCTCCTTGCCAGACAGAATGGAAAAGCTTTTTGCTAAGTTATAGACGAGAAGAGAGGCTAAAGACGAAGGTACGGTGCTCTGCAGAGCTAATAACTTCTCCCGGGCCTCTTTCGGCAGAAGGCGCACACCGCAGAGCACTGTGAGCGGCAGAATCGTCTTTGCGCGAAGAAGCAGCTTCTTCGTCTCCGGGAGCCGGAGAGAGCGGCAACTTCGCAAAGGTGATGAAACAAGCTGTACAACACTGCGATTGTGTGCGCAGCTTGCCAACTGAGAGAAAACAGTACCAGACCATTCTCCTGCCTTTTCTATTCGCATGAACATTCGATTGGAAGCTGTTTCGGGCAACTTTCTTTCTCTTCTTGCAAAACACTCGGCAGACCTCCGTGCAGCCTCTAGAACACGATGGAGATGTTTTGTGTGCTGGCACAGTTTCTCCTTGCCAGACAGAGTGGAAAAGCTTTTTGCTAAGATGTAGACGAGAAGAGAGGCTAAAGACGAAGGTACGGTGCTCTGCAGAGCTAAACACCGCTCCCGGGCCTCTTTCGGCAGAAGCCGCAGACCGCAGAGCACTATGAGCGGCAGAATCGTCTTTGCGCGAAGAAGCAGCTTCTTCATCTCCGGGAGCCGGAGAGAGCGGCAACTTCGCAAAGGTGATGAAAGAAGCTGTACAACACTGCGATTGTGTGCGCAGCTTGCCAACTGAGAGAAAACAGTACCTGACCACTCTCCTGCCTTTTCTATTCACATGAACATTCGATTGGAAGCTGTTTGGACAACTTGCTTGCTCTTCTTGCAAAACACTCGGCAGACCTCCGTGCAGCCTCTAGAACAAGATGGGAGATGTTTTGTGTGCTGGCACAGTTTCTCCTTGCCAGACAGAGTGGAAAAGCTTTTTGAGAAGATGTAGACGAGAAGAGAGGATAAAGACGAAGGTACGGTGATCTGCAGAACTAAGCACCGCTCCCGGGACACTTTCGGCAGAAGGCGCACAACGCAGAGCACTATGAGCGGCAGAATCGTCTTTCCGCGAAGAAGCAGCTTCTTCGTCTCCGGGAGCCGGAGAGAGCGGCAACTTCGCAAAGGTGATGAAACAAGCTGTACAACACTGCGATTGTGTGCGCAGCATGCCAACTGAGAGAAAACAGTACCTGACCACTCTCCTGCCTTTTCTATTCACATGAAAATTCGATTGGATGCTGTTTTGGACAACTTTCTTTCTCTTCTTGCAAAACACTCGGCAGACCTCCATGCAGCCTCTAGAACACGATGGGAGATGTTTTCTGTGCTGGCACAGTTTATCCTTGCCAGACAGAGTGCAAAAGCTTTTTGCTAAGATGTAGACGAGAAGAGAGGCTAAGGAAGAAGGTACTGTGCTCTGCAGCTTGGCAAAGGTGAAGAAGCAAGCTGTACAACACTGCCATTGTGTGTGCAGGTTGCCAACTGAGAGAAAGCATTACCTGACCACTCTCCTGCCTTTTCTATTCACATGAACATTCGATTGCAAACTGTTTTGGACAATTATGTTTCTTTTGTTGCAAAACACTCGGCAGACGCCCGTGCAGCCTCTAGAATGGGATGGGAGATGTTTTCTGTGCTGGCACAGTTTCTCCTTGCCAGACAGAGTGGAAAAGCTTTTTCCTAAGATGTAGACGAGAAGAGAGGCTAAAGACGAAGGTACGGTGCTCTGCAGAGCTAAGCACCGCTCCCGGGCCTCTTTCGGCAGAAGGCGCACACCGCAGAGCACTGTGAGCGGCAGAATCGTCTTTGCGCGAAGAAGCAGCTTCTTCGTCTCCGGGTGCCGGAGAGAGCGGCAACTTCGCAAAGGTGATGAAACAAGCTGTACAACACTGCGATTGTGTGCGCAGCTTGCCAACTGAGAAAACAGTACCTGACCACTCTCCTGCCTTTTCTTTTCACATGAACATTCGATTGGAAGCTGTTTTGGACAACTTTCTTTCTCTTCTTGCAAAACACTCGGCAGACCTCCGTGCAGCCTCTAGAACACGATGGGAGATGTTTTTTGTGCTGGCACAGTTTCTCCTTGCCAGACAGAGTGGAAAAGCTTTTTGCTAAGATGTAGACGAGAAGAGAGGCTAAAGACGAAGGTACGCTGCTCTGCAGAGCTAATAACTTTTCCCGGGCCTCTTTGGGCAGAAGCCGCACACCGCAGAGCACTGTGAGCGGCAGAATCGTCTTTGCGCGAAGAAGCAGCTTCTTCGTCTCCGGGAGCCGGAGAGAGCGGCAACTTCGCAAAGGTGATGAAACAAGCTGTACAACACTGCGATTGTGTGCGCAGCTTGCCAACTGAGAGAAAACAGTACCTGACCACTCTCCTGCCTTTTCTATTCACATGAACATTCGATTGGAAGCTGTTTTGGACAACTTTCTTTCTCTTCTTGCAAAACACTCGGCAGACCTCCGTGCAGCCTCTAGAACACGATGGGAGATGTTTTGTGTGCTGGCACAGTTTCCCCTTGCCAGACAGAGTGGAAAAGCTTTTTGCTAAGATGTAGACGAGAAGAGAGGCTAAAGACGAAGGTACGGTGCTCTGCAGAGCTAAGCACCGCTCCCGGGCGTCTTTCGGCAGAAGGCGCACACCGCAGAGCACTGTGAGCGGCCGAATGGTCTTTGCGCGAAGAAGCAGCTTCTTCGTCTCCGGGAGCCGGAGAGAGCGGCAACTTGGCAAAGGTGATGAAACAAGCTGTACAACACTGCGATTGTGTGCGCAGCTTGCCAACTGAGAGAAAACAGTACCTGACCACTCTCCTGCCTTTTTTATTCACATGAACATTCGATTGGAAGCTGTTTTGGGCAACTTTCTTTCTCTTCTTGCAAAACACTCGGCAGATCTCCGTGCAGCCTCTAAAACACGATGGGAGATGTTTTGTGTGCTGGCACAGTTTCTCCTTGCCAGACAGAGTGGAAAAGCTTTTTGCTAAGATGTAGACGAGAAGAGAGGCTAAAGACGAAGGTACGGTGCTCTGCAGCTTGGCAAAGGTGAAGAAGCAAGCTGTACAACACTGCCATTGTGTGTGCAGCTTTCCAACTGAGAGAAAACAGTACCTGACCACTCTCCTGCCTTTTCTATTCACATGAATATTCGATTGGAAGCTGTTTTGGACAACTTTCTTTCTCTTCTTGCAAAACACTCGGCAGACCTCCGTGCAGCCTCTAGAACACGATGGGAGATGTTTTGTGTGCTGGCACAGTTTCTCCTTGCCAGACAGAGTGGAAAAGCTTTTTGCTAAGATGTAGACGAGAAGAGAGGCTAAGGAAGAAGGTACTGTGCTCTGCAGCTTGGCAAAGGTGAAGAAGCAAGCTGTACAACACTGCCATTGTGTGTGCAGCTTGCCAAATTAGAGAAAACATTACCTGACCACTCTCCTGCCTTTTCTATTCACATGAATATTCGATTGGAATCTGTTTTGACAACTTTCTTTCTCTTGTTGCAAAACACTCGGCAGACATCCGTGCAGCCTCTAGAACACGATGGGAGATGTTTTGTGTGCTGGCACAGTTTCTCCTTGCCAGACAGAGTGGAAAAGCTTTTTGCAAAGATGTAGACGAGAAGAGAGGCTAAAGACGAAGGTACTGTGCTCTGCAGCTTGGCAAAGGTGAAGAAGCAAGCTGTACAACACTGCCATTGTGTGTGCAGCTTGCCAACTGAGAGAAAACAGTACCTGACCACTCTCCTGCCTTTTCTATTCACATGAATATTCGCGTGGAAGCTGTTTTGGACAACTTTCTTTCTCTTCTTGCAAAACACTCGGCAGACCTCCGTGCAGATTCTAGAACACGATGGGAGATGTTTTGTGTGCTGGCACAGTTTCTCCTTGCCAGACAGAGTGGAAAAGCTTTTTGCTATGATGTAGACGAGAAGAGAGGCTAAAGACGAAGGTACGGTGCTCTGCAGAGCTAAGCACCGCTCCCGGGCCTCTTTCGGCAGAAGGCGCACACCGCAGAGCACTGTGAGCGGCAGAATCGTCTTTGCGCGAAGAAGCAGCTTCTTCGTCTCCGGGAGCCGGAGAGAGTGGCAGCTTCGCAAAGGTGATGAAAGAAGCTGTACAACACTGCGATTGTGTGCGCAGCTTGCCAACTGAGAGAAAACAGTACCTGACCACTCTCCTGCCTTTTCTATTCACATGAACATTCGATTGGAAGCTGTTTTGGACAACTTCCTTTCTCTTCTTGCAAAACACTCTGCAGAACTCCGTGCAGCCTCTAGAACACGATGGGAGATGTTTTCTGTGCTGGCACAGTTTCTCCATGCCAGACAGAGTGGAAAAGCTTTTTGCTAAGATGTAGACGAAAAGAGAGGCTAAAGGCGAAGGTACGTTGCTCTGCAGAGCTAAGCACCGCTCCCGGGCCTCTTTCGGCAGAAGGCGCACACCGCAGCGCACACTGAGCGGCAGAATCGTCTTTGCGCGAAGAAGCAGCTTCTTCGTCTCCGGGAGCCGGAGAGAGCGGCAACTTCGCAAAGGTGATGAAACAAGCTGTACAACACTGCGATTGTGTGCGCAGCTTGCCAACTGAGAGAAAACAGTACCTGACCACTCTCCTGTCTTTTCTATTCACATCAACATTCGATTGCAAACAGTTTTGGACAACTTTCTTTCTCTTCTTGCAAAACACTCGGGAGACCTCCGTGCAGCCTCTAGAACACGGTGGGAGATGTTTTGTGTGCTGGCACAGTTTCTCCTTGCCAGACAGAGTGGAAAACCTTTTTGCAAAGATGTAGACGAGAAGAGAGGCTAAAGACGAAGATACGGTGCTCTGCAGAGCTAAGCACCGCTCCCGGGCCTCTTTCGGCACAAGCCGCACACCGCAGCGCACTCTGAGCGGCAGAATCGTCTTTGCGCGAAGAAGCAGCTTCTTCGTCTCCCGGAGCCGGAGAGAGCGGCAACTTCGCAAAGGTGATGAAACAAGCTGTACAACACTGCGATTGTGTGCGCAGCTTGCCAACTGAGAGAAAACAGTACCTGACCACTCTCCTGTCTTTTCTATTCACATGAACATTCGATTGCAAGCTGTTTTGACCAACTTTCTTTCTCTTCTTGCAAAACACTCGGCAGACCTCCGTGCAGCCTCTAGAATACGATGGGAGATGTTTTGTGTGCTGGCACAGTTTCTCCTTGCCAGACAGAGTGGAAAAGCTTTTTGCTAAGATGTAGACGAGAAGAGAGGCTAAAGACGAAGGTACGGTGCTCTGCAGAGCTAAGCACCGCTCCCGGGCCTCTTTCGGCAGAAGGCGCACACCGAAGAGCACTGTGAGCGGCAGAATCGTCTTTGCGCGAAGAAGCAGCTTCTTCGTCGCCGGGAGCCGGAGAGAGCGGCAACTGCGCAAATGTGATGAAAGAAGCTGTACAACACTGCGATTGTGTGCGCAGGTTGCCAACTGAGAGAAAACAGTACCTGACCACTCTCCTGCCTTTTCTATTCACATGAACATTCGATTGCAAGCTGTTTTGGACAACTTTCTTTCTCTTCTTGCAAAACACTCGGCAGACCTCCGTGCAGCCTCTAGAACACGATGGGAGATGTTTTGTGTTCTGGCACAGTTTCTCCTTGCCAGACAGAGTGGAAAAGCTTTTTGCTAAGATGTGGACGAGAAGAGAGGCTAAAGACGAAGGTACGGTGCTCTGCAGAGCTAAGCTCTGCTCCCGGGCGTCTTTTGGCAGAAGGCACACACCGCAGAGCACTGTGAGCGGCAGAATCGTCTTTGCGCGAAGAAGCCGCCTCTTCGCCTCCGGGAGCCGGAGAGAGCGGCAGCATGGCAAAGGTGAAGAAGCAATCTGTACAACAGTGCGATTGTGTGCGCAGCTAGCCAACTGAGAGAAAACAGTACCTGACCACTCTCCTGCTTTTTCTATTCACATGAACATTCGATTGGAAGCTGTTTTGGACAACTTTCTTTCTCTTCTTGCAAAACACTCGGCATACCTCCGTGCAGGCTCTGGAACACGATGGGAGATGTTTTGTGTGCGGGCACAGTTTCTCCTTGCCAGACAGAGTGGAAAAGATTTTTGCTAAGATGTAGACTAGAAGAGAGGCTAAAGACGAAGGTACGGTGCTAGGCAAGCTTTCCAATGGTGAAGAAGCAAGCTGTACAACACTGCCATTGTGTGTGCAGCTTGCCAACTGAGAGAAAACAGTACCTGACCACTCTCCTACCTTTTCCATTCACATGAATATTCGATTGGAAGCTGTTTTGGACAACTTTCCTTCTCTTCTTGCAAAACACTCGGCAGACCTCCGTGCAGCCTCTAGAACACGATGGGAGATGTTTTCTGTGCTGGCACAGTTTCTCCTGCCAGACAGAGTGGAAAAGCTTTTTGCTAAGATGTAGACGATAAGAGAGCCTAAGGAAGAAGGTACTGTGCTCTGCAGCTTGGCAAAGGTGAAGAAGCAAGCTGTACAACACTGCCATTGTGTGTGCAGCTTGCCAACTGAGAGAAAGCATTACCTGACCACTCTCCTGCCTTTTCTATTCACATGAATATTCGATTGGAAGCTGTTTTGGACAACTTTCTTTCTCATCTTGCAAAACACTCGGCAGACCTCCGTGCAGCCTCTGGAACGCGATGGGAGATGTTTTGTGTGCTGGCACAGTTTCTCCTTGCCAGACAGAGTGCAAAAGCTTTTTGCTAAGATGTAGACGAGAAGAGAGGCTAAGAAAGAAGGTACTGTGCTCTGCAGCTTGGCAAAGGTGAAGAAGCAAGCTGTACAACACTGCCATTGTGTGTGCAGCTTGCCAACTGAGAGAAAACAGTACCTGACCACTCTCCTGCCTTTTCTATTCACATGAATATTCGATTGGAAGCTGTTTTGGACAACTTTCTTTCTCTTCTTGCAAAGCACTCGGCAGACCTCCGTGCAGCCTCTAGAACACGATGGGAGATGTTTTGTGTGCTGGCAGAGTTTCTCCTTCCCAGACAGATTGGAAAAGCTTTTTCCTAAGATGTAGACGAGAAGAGAGGCTAAAGACGAAGGTACGGTGCTCTGCAGAGCTAAGCACCGCTCCCGGGCCTCTTTCGGCACAAGCCGCACACCGCAGAGCACTGTGAGCGGCAGAATCGTCTTTGCGCGAAGAAGCAGCTTCTTCGTCTCCGGGAGCCGGAGAGAGCGGCAACTTCGCAAAGGTGATGAAACAAGCTGTACAACACTGTGATTGTGTGCGCAGCTTGCCAACTGAGAGAAAACACTACCTGACCAGTCTCCTGCCTTTTCTATTCACATGAACATTCGATTGCAAGCTGTTTTGGACAACTTTCTTTCTCTTCTTGCAAAACACTCGGCAGACCTCCGTGCAGCCTCTAGAACACGATGGGAGATGTTTTCTGTGCTGGCACAGTTTCTCCTTGCCAGACAGAGTGGAAAAGCTTTTTGCTAAGATGTAGACGAGAAGAGAGGCTAAGGCGAAGGTACGGTGCTCTGCAGAGCTAAGCACCGCTCCCGGGCCTCTTTCGGCAGAAGGCGCACACCGCAGCGCACTCTGAGCGGCAGAATCGTCTTTGCGCGAAGAAGCAGCTTCTTCGTCTCCGGGAGCCGGAGAGAGCGGCAACTTCGCAAAGGTGATGAAACAAGCTGTACAACACTGCGATTGTGTGCGCAGCTTGCCAACTGAGAGAAAACAGTACCTGACCACTCTCCTGTCTTTTCTATTCACATGAACATTCGATTGCAAACTGTTTTGGACAACTTTCTTTCTCTTCTTGCAAAACACTCGGCAGACCTCCGTGCAGCCTCTAAAATACGATGGGAGATGTTTTGTGTGCTGGCACAGTTTCTCCTTGCCAGACAGAGTGGAAAAGCTTTTTGCTAAGATGTAGACGAGAAGAGAGGCTAAAGACGAAGGTACGGTGCTCTGCAGAGCTAAGCACCGCTCCCGGGCCTCTTTCGGCACAAGCCGCACACCGCAGAGCACTGTGAGCGGCAGAATCGTCTTTGCGCGAAGAAGCAGCTTCTTCGTCTCCGGGAGCCGGAGAGAGCGGCAACTGCGCAAATGTGATGAAAGAAGCTGTACAACACTGCGATTGTGTGCGCAGCTTGCCAACTGAGAGAAAACAGTACCTGACCACTCTCCTGCCTTTTCTATTCACATGAACATTCGATTGCAAGCTGTTTTGGACAACTTTCTTTCTCTTCTTGCAAAACACTCGGCAGACCTCCGTGCAGCCTCTAGAACACGATGGGAGATGTTTTGTGTTCTGGCACAGTTTCTCCTTGCCAGACAGAGTGGAAAAGCTTTTTGCTAAGATGTGGACGACAAGAGAGGCTAAAGACGAAGGTACGGTGCTCTGCAGAGCTAAGCTCTGCTCCCGGGCGTCTTTTGGCAGAAGGCACACACCGCAGAGCACTGTGAGCGGCAGAATCGTCTTTGCGCGAAGAAGCCGCCTCTTCGCCTCCGGGAGCCGGAGAGAGCGGCAGCATGGCAAAGGTGAAGAAGCAATCTGTACAACAGTGCGATTGTGTGCGCAGCTAGCCAACTGAGAGAAAACAGTACCTGACCACTCTCCTGCTTTTTCTATTCACATGAACATTCGATTGGAAGCTGTTTTGGACAACTTTCTTTCTCTTCTTGCAAAACACTCGGCATACCTCCGTGCAGGCTCTAGAACACGATGGGAGATGTTTTGTGTGCTGGCACAGTTTCTCCTTGCCAGACAGAGTGGAAAAGCTTTTTGCTAAGATGTAGACGAGAAGAGAGGCTAAAGACGAAGGTACGGTGCTAGGCAAGCTTTCCAATGGTGAAGAAGCAAGCTGTACAACACTGCCATTGTGTGTGCAGCTTGCCAACTGAGAGATAACAGTACCTGACCACTCTCCTACCTTTTCCATTCACATGAATATTCGATTGGAAGCTGTTTTGGACAACTTTCCTTCTCTTCTTGCAAAACACTCGGCAGACCTCCGTGCAGCCTCTAGAACACGATGGGAGATGTTTTCTGTGCTGGCACAGTTTCTCCTGCCAGACAGAGTGGAAAAGCTTTTTGCTAAGATGTAGACGAGAAGAGAGCCTAAGGAAGAAGGTACTGTGCTCTGCAGCTTGGCAAAGGTGAAGAAGCAAGCTGTACAACACTGCCATTGTGTGTGCAGCTTGCCAACTGAGAGAAAGCATTACCTGACCACTCTCCTGCCTTTTCTATTCACATGAATATTCGATTGGAAGCTGTTTTGGACAACTTTCTTTCTCATCTTGCAAAACATTCGGCAGACCTCCGTGCAGTCTCTAGAACACGATGGGAGATTTTTTGTGTGCTGGCACAGTTTCTCCTTGCCAGACAGAGTGGAAAAGCTTTTTGCTAAGATGTAGACGAGAAGAGAGGCTAAAGACGAAGGTACTGTGCTCTGCAGCTTGGCAAAGGTGATGAAACAAGCTGTACAACACTACCATTGTGTGTGCAGCTTTCCAACTGAGAGAAAACAGTACCTGACCACTCTCCTGCCTTTTCTATTCCCATGAATATTCGATTGCAAGCTGTTTTGGACAAATTTCTTTCTCTTCTTGCAAAGCACTCGGCAGACCTCCATGCAGCCTCTAGAACACGATGGGAGATGTTTTGTGTGCTGGCACAGTTTCTCCTTGCCAGACAGAGTGGAAAAGCTTTTTGCTAAGATGTAGACGAGAAGAGAGGCTAAAGACGAAGGTACGGTGCTCTGCAGAGCTAAGCTCTGCTCCCGGGCGTCTTTCGGCAGAAGGCGTACACCGCAGAGCACTGTGAGCGGCAGAATCGTCTTTGCGCGAAGAAGCCGCTTCTTCGCCTCCGGGAGCCGGAGAGAGCGGCAGCATGGCAAAGGTGAAGAAGCAATCTGTACAACACTGCGATTCTGTGTGCAGCTTGCCAACTGAGAGAAAACAGTACCTGACCACTCTCCTAACTTTTCCATTCACATGAATATTCGATTGGAAGCTGTTTTGGACAACTTTTTTCTCTTCATGCAAAACACTCGGCAGACCTCCGTGCAGCCTCTAGAACACGATGGGAGATGTTTTGTGTGCTGGCACAGTTTCTCCTTGCCAGACAGAGTGGAAAAGCTTTTTGCTAAGATGTAGACGAGAAGAGAGGCTAAGGAAGAAGGTACTGTGCTCTGCAGCTTGGCAAAGGTGAAGAAGCAAGCTGTACAACACTGCCATTGTGTGTGCAGCTTGCCAACTGAGAGAAAACAGTACTTGACCACTCTCCTGCCTTTTCTATTCACATGAGTATTCGATTGCAAGCTGTTTTGGACAACTTTCTCATCTTGCAAAACACTCGGCAGACCTCCGTGCAGTCTCTAGAACACGATGGGAGATTTTTTGTGTGCTGGCACAGTTTCTCCTTGCCAGACAGAGTGGAAAAGCTTTTTGCTAAGATGTGGACGAGAAGAGAGGCTAAAAACGAAGGTACGGTGCTCTGCAGCTTGGCAAAGGTGAAGAAGCAAGCTGTACAACACTGCCATTGTGTGTGCAGCTTGCCAACTGAGAGAAAACAGTACCTGACCACTCTCCTTCCTTTTCTATTCACATGAATATTTGATTGGAAGCTGTTTTGGACAACTTTCTTTCTCTTCTTGCCAAACACCTCTTCAGACCACCGTGCAGCCTCTAGAACACGATGGGAGATGTTTTCTGTGCTGGCACAGTTTATCCTTGCCAGACAGAGTGGAAAAGCTTTTTGCTAAGATGTAGACGAGAAGAGAGGCTAAAGACGAAGGTACTGTGCTCTGCAGCTTGGCAAAGGTGAAGAAGCAAGCTGTACAACACTGCCATTGTGTGTGCAGCTTGCCAACTGAGAGAAAACAGTACCTGACCACTCTCCTGCCTTTTCTATTCACATGAATATTCGATTGGAAGCTGTTTTGGAAAACTTTCTTTCTCTTCTTGCAAAGCACTCGGCAGACCTCCGTGCAGGCTCTAGAACACGATGGGAGATGTTTTGTGTGCTGGCACAGTTTCTCCTTGCCAGACAGAGTGGAAAAGCTTTTTGCTAAGATGTAGACGAGAAGAGAGGCTAAAGACGAAGGTACGGTGCTCTGCAGAGCTAAGCTCTGCTCCCGGGCGTCTGTCGGCAGAAGGCGCACACCGCAGAGCACTGTGAGCGGCAGAATCGTCTTTGCGCGAAGAAGCCGCTTCTTCGCTCCGGAAGCCGGAGAGAGCAGCAGCATGGCAAAGGTGAAGAAGCAAGCTGTACAACACTGCCATTGTGTGTGCAGCTTGCCAACTGAGAGAAAACAGTACCTGACCACTCTCCTGCCTTTTCTATTCCCATGAATATTCGATTGGAAGCTGTTTTGGACAACTTTCTTTCTCTTCTTGCAAAACACTCGGCAGACCTCCGTGCAGCCTCTAGAACACGATGGGAGATGTTTTCTGTGCTGGCACAGTTTCTCCTTGCCAGACAGAGTGGAAAAGCTTTTTGCTAAGATGTAGACGAGAAGAGAGGCTAAAAACGAAGGTACGGTGCTCTGCAGCTTGGCAAAGTTGAAGAAGCAAGCGGTACGACACTGCCATTGTGTGTGCAGCTTGCCAACTGAGAGAAAACAGTACCTGACCACTCTCCTGCCTTTTCTATTCACATGAATATTCGATTGCAAGCTGTTTTGGACAACTTTCTTTCTCTTCTTGCAAAACACTCGGCAGACCGCCGTGCAGCCTCTAGAACACGATGGAGATGTTTTCTGTGCTGGCACAGTTTCTCCTTGCCAGAATGAGTGGAAAAGCTTTTTGCTAAGATGTAGACGAGAAGAGAGGCTAAAGACGAAGGTACGGTGCTCTGCAGAGCTAAGAACCACTCCCGGGTCTCTTTCGGCAGAAGCCGTACACCGCAGCGCACTGTGAGCGGCAGAACCGTCTTTGCGCGAAGAAGCAGCTTCTTCGTCTCCGGGAGCCGGAGAGAGCGGCAACTTCGCAAAGGTGATGAAACAAGCTGTACAACAGTGCGATTGTGTGCGCAGCTTGCCAACTGAGAGAAAACAGTACCTGACCACTCTCCTGTCTTTTCTATTCACATGAACATTCGATTGCAAACTGTTTTGGACAACTTTCTTTCTCTTCTTGCAAAACACTCGGCAGACCTCCGTGCAGCCTCTAGAACACAATGGGAGATGTTTTGTGTGCTGGCACAGTTTATCCTTGCAGACAGAGTGGAAAAGTTTTTGTTAAGATGTAGACGAGAAGAGAGGCTAAAGACGAAGGTACGGTGCTAGGCAAGCTTGGTAAAGGTGAAGAAGCAAGCTGTACAACACTGCCATTGTGTGTGCAGCTTACAAACTGAGAGAAAACAGTACCTGACCACTCTCCTGCCTTTTCCATTCTCATGAATATTCGATTGCAAGCTGTTTTGGACAACTTTTTTCTCTTCATGCAAAACACTCGGCAGACCTCCGTGCAGCCTCTAGAACACGATGGGAGATGTTTTGTGTGCTGGCACAGTTTCTCCTTGCCAGACAGAGTGGAAAAGCTTTTTGCTAAGATGTAGACGAGAAGAGAGGCTAAGGAGGAAGGTACTGTGCTCTGCAGCTTGGCAAAGGTGAAGAAGCAAGCTGTACAACACTGCCATTGTGTGTGCAGCTTGCCAACTGAGAGAAAACAGTACTTGACCACTCTCCTGCCTTTTCTATTCACATGAATATTCGATTGCAAGCTGTTTTGGACAATTTTCTCATCTTGCAAAACACTCGGCAGACCTCCGTGCAGTCTCTAGAACACGATGGGAGATGTTTTGTGTGCTGGCACAGTTTCTCCTTGCCAGACAGAGTGGAAAAGCTTTTTGCTAAGATGTAGACGAGAAGAGAGGCTAAAGACGAAGGTACGGTGCTCTGCAGAGCTAAGCTCTGCTCCCGGGCGTCTTTCGGCAGAAGGCGCACACCGCAGAGCACTGTGAGCGGCAGAATCGTCTTTGCGCGAAGAAGCCGCTTCTTCGCTCCGGGAGCCGGAGAGAGCAGCAGCATGGCAAAGGTGAAGAAGCAAGCTGTACAACACTGCCATTGTGTGTGCAGCTTGCCAACTGAGAGAAAACAGTACCTGACCACTCTCCTGCCTTTTCTATTCACATGAATATTCGATTGGAATCTGTTTTTGACAACTTTCTTTCTCTTCTTGCAAAACACTCGGCAGAACTCCGTGCAGCCTCTAGAACACGATGGGAGATGTTTTCTGTGCTGGCACAGTTTCTCCTTGCCAGACAGAGTGGAAAAGCTTTTTGCAAAAGATGTAGACGAGAAGAGAGGCTAAGGAAGAAGGTACTGGGCTGTGCAGCTTGGCAAATGTGAAGAAGCAAGCTGTACAACACTGCCATTGTGTGTGCAGCTTGCCAACTGAGAGAAAACAGTACCTGACCACTCTCCTGCCTTTTCTATTCACATGAATATTCGATTGGAAGCTGTTTTGGACAACTTTCTTTCTCATCTTGCAAAACACTCGGCAGACCTCCGTGCAGTCTCTAGAACACGATGGGAGATTTTTTCTGTGCTGGCACAGTTTCTCCTTGCCAGACAGAGTGGAAAAGCTTTTTGCTAAGATGTAGACGAGAAGAGAGGCTAAAGACGAAGGTACTGTGCTCTGCAGCTTGGCAAAGGTGAAGAAGCAAGCTGTACAACACTGCCATTGTGTGTGCAGCTTGCCAACTGAGAGAAAACAGTACCTGACCACTCTCCTGCCTTTTCTATTCACATGAATATCCGATTGCAAGCTGTTTTGGACAACTTTCTTTCTCTTCTTGCAAAACACTCGGCAGACCTCCGTGCAGCCTCTAGAACACGATGGAGATGTTTTGTGTGCTGGCACAGTTTCTCCTTGCCAGAATGAGTGGAAAAGCTTTTTGCTAAGATGTAGACGAGAAGAGAGGCTAAAGACGAAGGTACGGTGCTCTGCAGAGCTAAGAACCGCTCCCGGGCCTCTTTCGGCAGAAGCCGTACACTGCAGCGCACTCTTAGCGGCAGAATTGTCTTTGCGCGAAGAAGCAGCTTCTTCGTCTCCGGTAGCCGGAGAGAGCGGCAACTTCGCAAAGGTGATGAAACAAGCTGTACAACACTGCGATTGTGTGCGCAGCTTGAAAACTGAGAGAAAACAGTACCTGACCACTCTCCTGTCTTTTCTATTCACATGAACATTCGATTGCAAACTGTTTTGGACAACTTTCTTTCTCTTCTTGCAAAACACTCGGCAGACCTCCGTGCAGCCTCTAGAATACGATGGGAGATGTTTTGTGTGCTGGCACAGTTTATCCTTGCAGACAGAGTGGAAAAGTTTTTGCTAAGATGTAGACGAGAAGAGAGGCTAAAGACGAAAGTACGGTGCTAGGCAAACTTGGTAAAGGTGAAGAAGCAAGCTGTACAACACTGCCATTGTGTGTGCAGCTTAAAACTGAGAGAAAACAGTACCTGACCACTCTCCTACCTTTTCCATTCACATGAATATTCGATTGGAAGCTGTTTTGGACAACTTTTTTCTCTTCATGCAAAACACTCGGCAGACCTCCGTGCTGTCTCTTGAACACGATGGGAGATTTTTTGTGTGCTGGCACAGTTTCTCCTTTCCAGAGAGAGTGGAAAAGCTTTTTGCTAAGGTGTGGACGAGAAGAGAGGCTAAAAACGAAGGTACGGTGCTCTGCAGCTTGGCAAAGGTGAAGAAGCAAGCTGTACGACACTGCCATTGTGTGTGCAGCTTGCCAACTGAGAGAAAACAGTACCTGACCACTCTCCTGCCTTTTCTATTCTCATGAATATTCGATTGGAAGCTCTTTTGGACAACTTTCTTTCTCTTCTTGCAAAACACACGGCAGACCTCCGTGCAACTTCTAGAACAGGATGGGAGATGTTTTGTGTGCTGGCACAGTTTCTCCTTGCCAGAATGAGTGGAAAAGCTGTTTTCTAAGATGTGGACGAGAAGAGAGGCTAATAACGAAGGTACTGTGCTGTGCAGCTTGGCAAAGGTGAAGAAGCAAGCTGTACAACACTGCCATTGTGTGTGCAGCTTGCCAACTGAGAGAAAACAGTACCTGACCACTCTCCTGCCTTTTCTATTCACATGAATATTCGATTGGAAGCTGTTTTGGACAACTTTCTTTCTCTTCTTGCAAAACACTCGTCAGACCTCCGTGGAGGCTCTAGAACACGATGGGAGATATTTTGTGTGCTGCCAGAGTTTATCCTTGCCAGACAGAGTGGAAAAGCTTTTTGCTAAGATGTAGAAAAGAAGAGAGGCTAAAGACGAAGGTACTGTGCTCTGCAGCTTGGCAAAGGTGAAGAAGCAAGCTGTACAACACTGCCATTGTGTGTGCAGCTTGCCAATTGAGAGAAAACATTACCTGACCACTCTCCTGCCTTTTCTATTCACATGAATATTCGATTGCAAGCTGTTTTGGACAACTTTCTTTCTCTTCTTGCAAAACACTCGGCAGACCTCCGTGCAGCCTCTAGAACACAATGGGAGATGTTTTGTGTGCTGGCACAGTTTCTCCTTGCCAGACAGAGTGGAAAAGCTTTTTGCTAAGATGTAGACGAAAAGAGAGGCTAAAGACGAAGGTACGGTGCTCTGCAGAGCTAAGCACCGCTCCCGGGCCTCTTTCGGCACAAGCCGCACACCGCAGAGCACTGTGAGCGGCAGAATCGTCTTTGCGCGAAGAAGCAGGTTCTTCGTCTCCGGGAGCCGGAGAGAGCGGCAACACCGCAAAGGTGATGAAACAAGCTGTACAACACTGCGATTGTGTGCGCAGCTTGCCAACTGAGAGAAAACAGTACCTGACCACTCTCCTGCCTTTTCTATTCACATGAACATTCGATTGCAAGCTGTTTTGGACAACTTTCTTTCTCTTCTTGCAAAACACTCGGCAGACTTCCGTGCAGGATCTAGAACACGATGGGAGATGTTTTCTGTGCTGGCACAGTTTCTCCATGCCAGACAGAGTGGAAAAGATTTTGCTAAGATGTAGACGAGAAGAGAGGCTAAAGACGAAGATACGGTTCTCTGCAGAGCTAAGCACCGCTCCCGGACCTCTTTCGGCAGAAGGCGCACACCGCAGAGCACTGTGAGCGGCAGAATCGTCTTTGCGCGAAGAAGCAGCTTCTTCGTCTCCGGGAGCCGGAGAGAGCGGCAGCTCCGCAAAGGTGATGAAACAAGCTGTACAACACTGCGATTGTGTGCGCAGCTTGCCAACTGAGAGAAAACAGTACCTGACCACTCTCCTGCCTTTTCTATTCACATGAATATTCGATTGGATGCTGTTTTGGACAACTTTCTTTCTCTTCTTCCCAAACACTCGTCAGACATCCGTGCAGCCTCTAGAACACGATGGGAGATGTTTTCTGTGCTGGCACAGTTTCTCCTTGCCAGACAGAGTGGAAAAGCTTTTTGCTAAGATGTAGACGAGAAGAGAGGCTAAGGAAGATGGTACTGTGCTCTGCAGCTTGGCAAAGGTGAAGAAGCAAGCTGCACCACACTACCATTGTGAGTGCAGCTTGCCAACTGAGAGAAAACATTACCTGACCACTCTCCTGCCTTTTCTATTCACATGAACATTCGATTGCAAGCTCTTTTGGACAACTTTCTTTCTCTACTTCCAAAACACTCGTCAGACCTCCGTGCAGCCTCTAGAACACGATGGGAGATGTTTTCTGTGCTGGCACAGTTTCTCCTTGCCAGACAGAGTGGAAAAGCTTTTTTCTAAGATGTAGACGAGAAGAGAGGCTAAGGAAGAAGGTACTGTGCTCTGCAGCTTGGCAAAGGTGAAGAAGCAAGCTGTACAACACTGCCATTGTGTGTGCAGCTTGCCAACTGAGAGAAAACAGTACCTGACCACTCTCCTGCCTTTTCTATTCACATGAATATTCGATTGGAAGCTGTTTTGGACAACTTTCTCATCTTGCAAAACACTCGGCAGACCTCCGTGCAGTCTCTAGAACACGATGGGAGATTTTTTGTGTGCTGGCACAGTTTCTCCTTGCCAGACAGAGTGGAAAAGCTTTTTGCTAAGATGTGGACGAGAAGAGAGGCTAAAAACGAAGGTACGGTGCTCTGCAGCTTGGCAAAGTTGAAGAAGCAAGCTGTACAACACTGCCATTGTGTGTGCAGCTTGCCAACTGAGAGAAAACAGTACCTGACCACTCTCCTGCCTTTTCTATTCACATGAATATTCGATTGGAAGCTGTTTTGGACAACTTTCTTTCTCTTCTTGCAAAACACTCCTCAGACCGCCGTGCAGCCTCTAGAAGACGATGGGAGATGTTTTCTGTGCTGGCGCAGTTTATCCTTGCCAGACAGAGTGGAAAAGCTTTTTGCTAAGATGTAGACGAGAAGAGAGGCTAAAGACGAAGGTACTGTGCTCTGCAGCTTGGCAAAGGTGAAGAAGCAAGCTGTACAACACTGCCATTGTGTGTGCAGCTTGCCAACTGAGAGAAAACAGTACCTGACCACTCTCCTGCCTTTTCTATTCACATGAATATTCGATTGGAAGCTGTTTTGGACAACTTTCTTTCTCTTCTTGCAAAGCACTCGGCAGACCTCCGTGCAGGCTCTAGAACACGATGGGAGATGTTTTGTGTGCTGGCACAGTTTCTCCTTGCCAGACAGAGTGGAAAAGCTTTTTCCTAAGATGTAGACGAGAAGAGAGGCTAAAGACGAAGGTACGGTGCTCTGCAGATCTAAGCTCTGCTCCCGGGCGTCTTTCGGCAGAAGGCGCACACCGCAGAGCACTGTGAGCGGCAGAATCGTCTTTGCGCGAAGAAGCCGCTTCTTCGCTCCGGGAGCCGGAGAGAGCAGCAGCATGGCAAAGGTGAAGAAGCAAGCTGTACAACACTGCCATTGTGTGTGCAGCTTGCCAACTGAGAGAAAACAGTGCCTGACCACTCTCCTGCCTGTTATATTCACATGAATATTCGATTGGAATCTGTTTTGGACAACTTTCTTTCTCTTCTTGCAAAACACTCGGCAGACCTCCGTGCAGCCTCTAGAACACAATGGGAGATGTTTTGTGTGCTGGCACAGTTTCTCCTTGCCAGACAGAGTGGAAAAGCTTTTTGCTAAGATGTAGACGAGAAGAGAGGCTAAGGAAGAAGGTACTGTGCTCTGCAGCTTGGCAAAGGTGAAGAAGCAAGCTGTACAACACTGCCATTGTGTGTGCAGCTTGCCAACTGAGAGAAAGCATTACCTGACCACTCTCCTGCCTTTTCTATTCACATGAATATTCGATTGGAAGCTGTTTTGGACAACTTTTTTTCTCTTCTTGCAAAACACTCGGCAGACCTCCGTGCAGCCTCTAGAACACGATGGGAGATGTTTTCTGTGCTGGCACAGTTTCTCCTTGCCAGACAGTGTGGAAAAGCTTTTTGCTAAGATGTAGACAAGAAGAGAGGCTAAAGACGAAGGTACTGTGCTCTGCAGCTTGGCAAAGGTGAAGAAGCAAGTTGTACAACACTGCCATTGTGTGTGCAGCTTGCCAACTGAGAGAAAACAGTACCTGACCACTCTCCTGCCTTTTCTATTCACATGAACATTCGATTGGAAGCTGTTTTGGACAACTTTCTTTCTCTTCTTGCAAAACACTCGGCAGACCTCCGTGCAGCCTCTAGAACACGATGGGAGATGTTTTCTGTGCTGGCACAGTTTCTCCTTGCCAGACAGAGTGGTAAAGCTTTTGGTAAGATGTAGACGAGAAGAGAGGCTAAAGACGAAGGTACTGGGCTCTGCAGCTTGGCAAAGGTGAAGAAGCAAGCTGTGCAACACTGCCATTGTGTGTGCAGCTTGCCAACTGAGAGAAAGCATTACCTGACCACTCTCCTGCCTTTTCTATTCACATGAATATTCGATTGGAAGCTGTTTTGGACAACTTTCTTTCTCATCTTGCAAAACACTCGTCAGACCTCCATGCAGTCTCTAGAACACGATGGGAGATTTTTTGTGTTCTGGCACAGTTTCTCCGTGCCAGACAGAGTGGAAAAGCTTTTTGCTGAGATGTAGACGAGAAGAGAGGCTAAAGACGAAGGTACTGTGCTCTGCAGCTTGGCAAAGGTGAAGAAGCAAGCTGTACAACACTGCCATTGTGTGTGCAGCTTGCCAACTGAGAGAAAACAGTACCTGACCACTCTCCTGCCTTTTCTATTCACATGAATATTCGATTGGAAGCTGTTTTGGACAACTTTCTTTCTCTTCTTGCAAAACACTCGTCAGACCTCCGTGGAAGCTCTAGAACACGATGGGAGATATTTTGTGTGCTGCCAGAGTTTATCCTTGCCAGACAGAGTGGAAAAGCTTTTTGCTAAGATGTAGACGAGAAGAGAGGCTAAAGACGAAGGTACTGTGCTCTGCAGCTTGGCAAAGGTGAAGAAGCAAGCTGTACAACACTGCCATTGTGTGTGCAGCTTGCCAATTGAGAGAAAACATTACCTGACCACTCTCCTGCCTTTTCTCTTCACATGAACATTCGATTGCAAGCTGTTTTGGACAACTTTCTTTCTCTTCTTGCAAAACACTCGGCAGACTTCCGTGCAGGCTCTAGAACACGATGGGAGATGTTTTCTGTGCTGGCACAGTTTCTCCATGCCAGACAGAGTGGAAAAGATTTTGCTAAGATGTAGACGAGAAGAGAGGCTAAAGACGAAGATACGGTTCTCTGCAGAGCTAAGCACCGCTCCCGGACCTCTTTCGGCAGAAGGCGCACACCGCAGAGCACTGTGAGCGGCAGAATCGTCTTTGCGCGAAGAAGCAGCTTCTTCGTCTCCGGGAGCCGGGAGAGAGCGGCAGCTCCGCAAAGGTGATGAAAAAAGCTGTACAACACTGCGATTGTGTGCGCAGCTTGCCAACTGAGAGAAAACAGTACCTGACCACTCTCCTGCCTTTTCTATTCACATGAATATTCGATTGGAATGCTGTTTTGGACAACTTTCTTTCTCTTCTTGCAAAACACTCGTCAGACCTCCGTGCAGCCTCTAGAACACGATGGGAGATGTTTTGTGTGCTGGCACAGTTTCTCCTTGCCAGACAGAGTGGAAAAGCTTTTTGCTAGATGTAGACGAGAAGAGAGGCTAAAGACGAAGGTACGGTGCTCTGCAGAGCTAAGCACCGCTCCCGGGCCTCTTTCGGCAGAAGGCGCACACCGCAGAGCACTGTGAGCGGCAGAATCGTCTTTGCGCGAAGAAGCCGCTTCTTCGCCTCCGGGAGCCGGAGAGAGCGGCAGCATGGCAAAGGTGAAGAAGCAAGCTGTACAAGAGTGCGATTGTGGTGCGCAGCGTGCCAACTGAGAGAAAACAGTACCTGACCACTCTCCTGCCTTTTCTATTCACATGAACATTCGATTGGAAGCTGTTTTGGACAACTTTCTTTCTCTTCTTGCAAAACACTCGGCAGACCTCCGTGCAGCCTCTAGAACACGATGGGAGATGTTTTCTGTGCTGGCACAGTTTCTCCTTGCCAGACAGAGTGGAAAAGCTTTTTGCTAAGTTGTAGACGAGAAGAGAGGCTAAGGAAGATGGTACTGTGCTCTGCAGCTTGGCAAAGGTGAAGAAGCAAGCTGCACCACACTACCATTGTGAGTGCAGCTTGCCAACTGAGAGAAAACATTACCTGACCACTCTCCTGCCTTTTCTATTCACATGAACATTCGATTGCAAGCTCTTTTGGACAACTTTCTTTCTCTTCTTCCAAAACACTCGTCAGACCTCCGTGCAGCCTCTAGAACACGATGGGAGATGTTTTCTGTGCTGGCACAGTTTCTCCTTGCCAGACAGAGTGGAAAAGCTTTTTTCTAAGATGTAGACGAGAAGAGAGGCTAAAGACGAAGCTACGGTGCTCTGCAGCTTGGCAAAGGTGAAGAAGCAAGCTGTACAGCACTGCCATTGTGTGTGCAGCTTGCCAACTGAGAGAAAACAGTACCTGACAACTCTCCTGCCTTTTCTATTCACATGAATATTCGATTGGAAGCTGTTTTGGATAACTTTCTTTCTCTTCTTGCAAAACATTCGGCAGACCTCCGTGCAGCCTCTCGAACACGATGGGAGATGTTTTGTGTGCTGGCACAGTTTCTCCTTGCCAGACAGAGTGGAAAAGCTTTTTGCTATGATGTGGACGAGAAGAGAGGCTAAAAACGAAGGTACGGTGCTCTGCAGCTTGGCAAAGGTGAAGAAGCAAGCTGTACAACACTGCCATTGTGTGTGCAGCTTGCAAACTGAGAGAAAACAGTACCTGACCACTCTCCTGCCTTTTCTATTCACATGAATATTCGATTGGAAGCTGTTTTGGACAACTTTCTTTCTCTTCTTGCAAAACTCTCGTCAGACCTCCGTGCAAGCTCTAGAACACGATGGGAGATGTTTTGTGTGCTGGCACAGTTTCTCCTTGCCAGACAGAGTGGGAAAGCTTTTTGCTAAGATGTAGACGAGAAGACACGCTAAAGACGAAGGTACGGTGCTCTGCAGCTTGGCAAAGGTGAAGAAGCAAGCTGTACAACACTGCCATTGTGTGTGCAGCTTGCCAACTGAGAGAAAACAGTACCTGACCACTCTCCTGCCTTTTCTATTCACATGAATATTCGATTGGAAGCTGTTTTGGACAACTTTCTTTCTCTTCTTGCAAAACACTCGGCAGACCTCCGTGCAGCCTCTAGAACACGATGGGAGATTTTTTGTGTGCTGGCACATTTTCTCTTTGCCGGACAGAGTGGAAAAGCTTTTTGCAAAGATGTAGACGTGAAGAGAGTCTAAAGACGAAGGTACTGTGCTCTGCAGCTTGGCAAAGGTGAAGAAGCAAGCTGTACAACACTGCCATTGGGTGTGCAGCTTGCCAACTGAGAGAAAACAGTACCTGACCACTCTCCTGCCTTTTCTATTCCCATGAATATTCGATTGGAAGCTGTTTTGGACAACTTTCTTTCTCTTCTTGCAAAACACTCGGCAGACTTCCGTGCAAGCTCTAGAACACGATGGGAGATGTTTTCTGTGCTGGCACAGTTTCTCCTTGCCAGACAGAGTGGAAAAGCTTTTTGCTAAGATGTAGACGAGAAGAGAGGCTAAAGACGAAGGTACGGTGCTCTTCAGCTTGGAAAAGGTGAAGAAGCAAGCTGTACAACACTGCCATTGTGTGTGCAGCTTACAAAATGAGAGAAAACAGTACCTGACCACTCTCCTGCCTTTTCTATTCACATGAATATTTGATTGGAAGCTGTTTTGGACAACTTTCTTTCTCTTCATGCAAAACACTCGGCAGACATCAGTGCAGCCTCTCGAACACGATGGGAGATGTTTTGTGTGCTGGCACAGTTTCTCCTTGCCAGACAGAGTTTTAAAAGCTTTTTCTAAGATGTAGACGAGAAGAGAGGCTAAAGACGAAGGTGCGGTGCTCTGCAGCTTGGCAAAGGTGAAGAAGCAAGCCGTAAAACACTTGTTATTGTGTGTGCAGCTTGCCAACTGAGAGAAAACAGTACCTGACCACTCTCCTGCCTTTTCTATTCACATGAATATTCGATTGGAAGCTGTTTTGGACAACTTTCTTTCTCTTCTTGCAAAACAGTCGGCAGACCTCCGTGCAAGCTCTAGAACACGATGGGAGATGTTTTCTGTGCTGGCAGAGTTTCTCCTTGCCAGACAGAGTGGAAAAGCTTTTTGCTAAGATGTAGACGAGAAGAGAGGCTAAAGACGAAGGTACAGTGCTCTGCAGCTTGGCAAAGGTGAAGAAGCAAGCTGTACAACACTGCCATTGTGTGTGCAGCTTGCCAACTGAGAGAAAACAGTACCTGACCACTCTCCTGCCTTTTCTATTCACATGAATATTCGATTGGAAGCTGTTTTGGACAACTTTCTTTCTCTTCTTGCAAAACTCTCGTCAGACCTCCGTTCAAGCTCTAGAACACGATGGGAGATGTTTTCTGTGCTGGCACATTATCTCCTTGCCAGACAGAGTGGAAAAGCTTTTTGCAAAGATGTAGACGAGAAGAGAGGCTAAAGACGAAGGTACTGTGCTCTGCAGCTTGGCAAAGGTGAAGAAGCAAGCTGTACAACACTGCCATTGTGTGTGCAGCTTGCCAACTGAGAGAAAACAGTACCTGACCACTCTCCTGCCTTTTCTATTCACATGAATATTCGATTGGAAGCTGTTTTGGACAACTTTCTTTCTCTTCTTGCAAAACACTCGTCAGACCTCCGTGCAAGCTCTAGAACACGATGGGAGATGTTTTGTATGCTGGCACAGTTTCTCCTTGCCAGACAGAGTGGAAAAGCTTTTTGCTAAGATGTAGACGAGAAGACACGCTAAAGACGAAGGTACGGTGCTCTGCAGCTTGGCAAAGGTGAAGAAGCAAGCTGTACAACACTGCCATTGTGTGTGCAGCTTGCCAACTGAGAGAAAACAGTACCTGACCACTCTCCTGCCTTTTCTATTCACATGAATCTTCGATTGGAAGCTTTTTTGAACAACTTTCTTTCTCTTCTTGCAAAACACTCGGCAGACCTCCGTGCAAGCTCTAGAACACGATGGGAGATGTTTTGTGTGCTGGCAGAGTTTCTCCTTGCCAGACAGAGTGGAAAAGCTTTTTGCTAAGATGTAGACGAGAAGAGAGGCTAAAGACGAAGGTACGGTGCTCTGCAGAGCGAAGCACCGCTCCCGGGCCTCTTTCGGCACAAGCCGCACACCGCAGAGCACTGTGAGCGGCAGAATCGTCTTTGCGCGAAGAAGCAGCTTCTTCGTCTCCGGGAGCCGGAGAGAGCGGCAACTTCGCAAAGGTGATGAAACAAGCTGTACAACACTGCGATTGTGTGCGCAGCTGGCCAACTGAGAGAAAACAGTACCTGACCACTCTCCTGCCTTTTCTATTCACATGAACATTCGATTGCAAGCTCTTTTTGACAACTTTCTTTCTCTTCTTCCAAAACACTCGGCAGACCTCCGTGCAGCCTCTAGAACACGATGGGAGATGTTTTCTGTGCTGGCACAGTTTCTCCTTGCCAGACAGAGTGGAAAAGCTTTTTGCTAAGATGTAGACGAGAAGAGAGTCTAAAGACGAAGGTACGGTGCTCTGCAGAGCTAAGCACCGCTCCCGGGCGTCTTTCGGCAGAAGGCGCACACCGCAGAGCACTGTGAGCGGCAGAATCGTCTTTGCGCGAAGAAGCAGCTTCTTCGTCTCCAGGAGCCGAAGAGAGCGGCAACTTCGCAAAGGTGATGAAACAAGCTGTACAACACTGCGATTGTGTGCGCAGCTTGCCAACTGAGAGAAAACAGTACCTGACCACTCTCCTGCCTTTTCTATTCACATGAACATTCGATTGCAAGCTGTTTTGGACAACTTTCTTTCTCTTCTTGCAAAACACTCGGCAGACCTCCGTGCAAGCTCTAGAACACGATGGGATATGTTTTGTGTGCTGGCAGAGTTTCTCCTTGCCAGACAGAGTGGAAAAGCTTTTTGCTAAGATGTAGACGAGAAGAGAGGCTAAAGACGAAGGTACGGTGCTCTGCAGAGCGAAGCACCGCTCCCGGGCCTCTTTTGGCACAAGCCGCACACCGCAGAGCACTGTGAGCGGCAGAATCGTCTTTGCGCGAAGAAGCAGCTTCTTCGTCTCCGGGAGCCGGAGAGAGCGGCAACTTCGCAAAGGTGATGAAACAAGCTGTACAACACTGCGATTGTGTGCGCAGCTGGCCAACTGAGAGAAAACAGTACCTGACCACTCTCCTGCCTTTTCTATTCACATGAACATTCGATTGCAAGCTCTTTTTGACAACTTTCTTTCTCTTCTTCCAAAACACTCGGCAGACCTCCGTGCAGCCTCTAGAACACGATGGGAGATGTTTTGTGTGCTGGCACAGTTTCTCCTTGCCAGACAGAGTGGAAAAGCTTTTTTCTAAGATGTAGACGAGAAGAGAGGCTAAGGAAGAAGGTACTGTGCTCTGCAGCTTGGCAAAGGTGAAGAAGCAAGCTGTACAGCACTGCCATTGTGTGTGCAGCTTGCCAACTGAGAGAAAACAGTACCTGACCACTCTCCTGCCTTTTCTATTCACATGAATATTCGATTGAAGCTCTTTTGGACAACTTTCTTTCTCTTCTTGCAAAACACTCGGCAGACCTCCGTGCAGCCTCTAGAACACGATGGGAGATGTTTTGTGTGCTGGCACAGTTTCTCCTTGCCAGACAGAGTGGAAAAGCTTTTTGCTAAGATGTAGACGAGAAGAGAGGCTAAAGACGAAGGTACGGTGCTCTGCAGCTTGGCAAAGGTGAAGAAGCAAGCTGTACAACACTGCCATTGTGTGTGCAGCTTGCCAACTGAGAGAAAACAGTACCTGACCACTCTCCTGCCTTTTCTATTCACATGAATATTCGATTGGAAGCTCTTTTGGACCACTTGCTTTCTCTTCTTGCAAAACACGTGACACACCTCCGTGCAACCTCTAGAACACGATGGGAGATGTTTTGTGTGCTGGCCCAGTTTATCCTTGCCAGACAGAGTGGGAAAGCTTTTTGCTAAGATGTAGACGAGAAGAGAGGCTAAAGACGAAGGTACAGTGCTCTGCAGCTTGGCAAAGGTGAAGAAGCAAGCTGTACAACACTGCCATTGTGTGTGCAGCTTGCCAACTGAGAGAAAAGAGTACCTGACCACTCTCCTGCCTTTTCTATTCACATGAATATTCGATTGGAAGCTGTTTTGGACAACTTTCTTTCTCTTCTTGCAAAACACTCGGCAGACCTCCGTGCAGCCTCTAGAACACGATGGGAGATTTTTTGTGTGCTGGCACATTTTCTCTTTGCCGGACAGAGTGGAAAAGCTTTTTGCAAAGATGTAGACGAGAAGAGAGGCTAAAGACGAAGGTACTGTGCTCTGCAGCTTGGCAAAGGTGAAGAAGCAAGCTGTACAACACTGCCATTGGGTGTGCAGCTTGCCAACTGAGAGAAAACAGTACCTGACCACTCTCCTGCCTTTTCTATTCCCATGAATATTCGATTGGAAGCTGTTTTGGACAACTTTCTTTCTCTTCTTGCAAAACACTCGGCAGACTTCCGTGCAAGCTCTAGAACACGATGGGAGATGTTTTCTGTGCTGGCACAGTTTCTCCTTGCCAGACAGAGTGGAAAAGCTTTTTGCTAAGATGTAGACGAGAAGACACGCTAAAGACGAAGGTACGGTGCTCTGCAGCTTGGCAAAGGTGAAGAAGCAAGCTGTACAACACTGCCATTGTGTGTGCAGCTTGCCAACTGAGAGAAAACAGTACCTGACAACTCTCCTGCCTGTTCTATTCACATGAATCTTCGATTGGAAGCTTTTTTGAACAACTTTCTTTCTCTTCTTGCAAAACACTCGGCAGACCTCCGTGCAAGCTCTAGAACACGATGGGAGATGTTTTGTGTGCTGGCAGAGTTTCTCCTTGCCAGACAGAGTGGAAAAGCTTTTTGCTAAGATGTAGACGAGAAGAGAGGCTAAAGACGAAGGTACGGTGCTCTGCAGAGCGAAGCACCGCTCCCGGGCCTCTTTCGGCACAAGCCGCACACCGCAGAGCACTGTGAGCGGCAGAATCGTCTTTGCGCGAAGAAGCAGCTTCTTCGTCTCCGGGAGCCGGAGAGAGCGGCAACTTCGCAAAGGTGATGAAACAAGCTGTACAACACTGCGATTGTGTGCGCAGCTGGCCAACTGAGAGAAAACAGTACCTGACCACTCTCCTGCCTTTTCTATTCACATGAACATTCGATTGCAAGCTCTTTTTGACAACTTTCTTTCTCTTCTTCCAAAACACTCGGCAGACCTCCGTGCAGCCTCTAGAACACGATGGGAGATGTTTTCTGTGCTGGCACAGTTTCTCCTTGCCAGACAGAGTGGAAAAGCTTTTTTCTAAGATGTAGACGAGAAGAGAGTCTAAAGACGAAGGTACGGTGCTCTGCAGAGCTAAGCACCGCTCCCGGGCGTCTTTCGGCAGAAGGCGCACACCGCAGAGCACTGTGAGCGGCAGAATCGTCTTTGCGCGAAGAAGCAGCTTCTTCGTCTCCAGGAGCCGAAGAGAGCGGCAACTTCGCAAAGGTGATGAAACAAGCTGTACAACACTGCGATTGTGTGCGCAGCTTGCCAACTGAGAGAAAACAGTACCTGACCACTCTCCTGCCTTTTCTATTCACATGAACATTCGATTGCAAGCTGTTTTGGACAACTTTCTTTCTCTTCTTGCAAAACACTCGGCAGACCTCCGTGCAAGCTCTAGAACACGATGGGATATGTTTTGTGTGCTGGCAGAGTTTCTCCTTGCCAGACAGAGTGGAAAAGCTTTTTGCTAAGATGTAGACGAGAAGAGAGGCTAAAGACGAAGGTACGGTGCTCTGCAGAGCGAAGCACCGCTCCCGGGCCTCTTTTGGCACAAGCCACACACCGCAGAGCACTGTGAGCGGCAGAATCGTCTTTGCGCGAAGAAGCAGCTTCTTCGTCTCCGGGAGCCGGAGAGAGCGGCAACTTCGCAAAGGTGATGAAACAAGCTGTACAACACTGCGATTGTGTGCGCAGCTGGCCAACTGAGAGAAAACAGTACCTGACCACTCTCCTGCCTTTTCTATTCACATGAACATTCGATTGCAAGCTCTTTTTGACAACTTTCTTTCTCTTCTTCCAAAACACTCGGCAGACCTCCGTGCAGCCTCTAGAACACGATGGGAGATGTTTTGTGTGCTGGCACAGTTTCTCCTTGCCAGACAGAGTGGAAAAGCTTTTTTCTAAGATGTAGACGAGAAGAGAGGCTAAGGAAGAAGGTACTGTGCTCTGCAGCTTGGCAAAGGTGAAGAAGCAAGCTGTACAGCACTGCCATTGTGTGTGCAGCTTGCCAACTGAGAGAAAACAGTACCTGACCACTCTCCTGCCTTTTCTATTCACATGAATATTCGATTGAAGCTCTTTTGGACAACTTTCTTTCTCTTCTTGCAAAACACTCGGCAGACCTCCGTGCAGCCTCTAGAACACGATGGGAGATGTTTTGTGTGCTGGCACAGTTTCTCCTTGCCAGACAGAGTGGAAAAGCTTTTTGCTAAGATGTAGACGAGAAGAGAGGCTAAAGACGAAGGTACGGTGCTCTGCAGCTTGGCAAAGGTGAAGAAGCAAGCTGTACAACACTGCCATTGTGTGTGCAGCTTGCCAACTGAGAGAAAACAGTACCTGACCACTCTCCTGCCTTTTCTATTCACATGAATATTCGATTGGAAGCTCTTTTGGACCACTTGCTTTCTCTTCTTGCAAAACACGTGACACACCTCCGTGCAACCTCTAGAACACGATGGGAGATGTTTTGTGTCCTGGCCCAGTTTATCCTTGCCAGACAGAGTGGGAAAGCTTTTTGCTAAGATGTAGACGAGAAGAGAGGCTAAAGACGAAGGTACAGTGCTCTGCAGCTTGGCAAAGGTGAAGAAGCAAGCTGTACAACACTGCCATTGTGTGTGCAGCTTGCCAACTGAGAGAAAACAGTACCTGACCACTCTCCTGCCTTTTCTATTCACATGAATATTCGATTGGAAGCTGTTTTGGACAACTTTCTTTCTCTTCTTGCAAAACACTCGGCAGACCTCCGTGCAGCCTCTAGAACACGATGGGAGATTTTTTGTGTGCTGGCACATTTTCTCTTTGCCGGACAGAGTGGAAAAGCTTTTTGCAAAGATGTAGACGAGAAGAGAGGCTAAAGACGAAGGTACTGTGCTCTGCAGCTTGGCAAAGGTGAAGAAGCAAGCTGTACAACACTGCCATTGGGTGTGCAGCTTGCCAACTGAGAGAAAACAGTACCTGACCACTCTCCTGCCTTTTCTATTCCCATGAATATTCGATTGGAAGCTGTTTTGGACAACTTTCTTTCTCTTCTTGCAAAACACTCGGCAGACTTCCGTGCAAGCTCTAGAACACGATGGGAGATGTTTTCTGTGCTGGCACAGTTTCTCCTTGCCAGACAGAGTGGAAAAGCTTTTTGCTAAGATGTAGACGAGAAGAGAGGCTAAAGACGAAGGTACGGTGCTCTGCAGCTTGGCAAAGGTGAAGAAGCAAGCTGTACAACACTGCCATTGTGTGTGCAGCTTACAAAATGAGAGAAAACAGTACCTGACCACTCTCCTGCCTTTTCTATTCACATGAATATTTGATTGGAAGCTGTTTTGGACAACTTTCTTTCTCTTCTTGCAAAACACTCGGCAGACATCAGTGCAAGCTCTAGAACACGATGGGAGATGTTTTGTGTGCTGGCAGAGTTTCTCCTTGCCAGACAGAGTGGAAAAGCTTTTTGCTAAGATGTAGACGAGAAGAGAGGCTAAAGACGAAGGTACGGTGCTCTGCAGAGCGAAGCACCGCTCCCGGGCCTCTTTCGGCACAAGCCGCACACCGCAGAGCACTGTGAGCGGCAGAATCGTCTTTGCGCGAAGAAGCAGCTTCTTCGTCTCCGGGAGCCGGAGAGAGCGGCAACTTCGCAAAGGTGATGAAACAAGCTGTACAACACTGCGATTGTGTGCGCAGCTGGCCAACTGAGAGAAAACAGTACCTGACCACTCTCCTGCCTTTTCTATTCACATGAACATTCGATTGCAAGCTCTTTTTGACAACTTTCTTTCTCTTCTTCCAAAACACTCGGCAGACCTCCGTGCAGCCTCTAGAACACGATGGGAGATGTTTTCTGTGCTGGCACAGTTTCTCCTTGCCAGACAGAGTGGAAAAGCTTTTTTCTAAGATGTAGACGAGAAGAGAGTCTAAAGACGAAGGTACGGTGCTCTGCAGAGCTAAGCACCGCTCCCGGGCGTCTTTCGGCAGAAGGCGCACACCGCAGAGCACTGTGAGCGGCAGAATCGTCTTTGCGCGAAGAAGCAGCTTCTTCGTCTCCAGGAGCCGAAGAGAGCGGCAACTTCGCAAAGGTGATGAAACAAGCTGTACAACACTGCGATTGTGTGCGCAGCTTGCCAACTGAGAGAAAACAGTACCTGACCACTCTCCTGCCTTTTCTATTCACATGAACATTCGATTGCAAGCTGTTTTGGACAACTTTCTTTCTCTTCTTGCAAAACACTCGGCAGACCTCCGTGCAAGCTCTAGAACACGATGGGATATGTTTTGTGTGCTGGCAGAGTTTCTCCTTGCCAGACAGAGTGGAAAAGCTTTTTGCTAAGATGTAGACGAGAAGAGAGGCTAAAGACGAAGGTACGGTGCTCTGCAGAGCGAAGCACCGCTCCCGGGCCTCTTTTGGCACAAGCCACACACCGCAGAGCACTGTGAGCGGCAGAATCGTCTTTGCGCGAAGAAGCAGCTTCTTCGTCTCCGGGAGCCGGAGAGAGCGGCAACTTCGCAAAGGTGATGAAACAAGCTGTACAACACTGCGATTGTGTGCGCAGCTGGCCAACTGAGAGAAAACAGTACCTGACCACTCTCCTGCCTTTTCTATTCACATGAACATTCGATTGCAAGCTCTTTTTGACAACTTTCTTTCTCTTCTTCCAAAACACTCGGCAGACCTCCGTGCAGCCTCTAGAACACGATGGGAGATGTTTTGTGTGCTGGCACAGTTTCTCCTTGCCAGACAGAGTGGAAAAGCTTTTTTCTAAGATGTAGACGAGAAGAGAGGCTAAGGAAGAAGGTACTGTGCTCTGCAGCTTGGCAAAGGTGAAGAAGCAAGCTGTACAGCACTGCCATTGTGTGTGCAGCTTGCCAACTGAGAGAAAACAGTACCTGACCACTCTCCTGCCTTTTCTATTCACATGAATATTCGATTGAAGCTCTTTTGGACAACTTTCTTTCTCTTCTTGCAAAACACTCGGCAGACCTCCGTGCAGCCTCTAGAACACGATGGGAGATGTTTTGTGTGCTGGCACAGTTTCTCCTTGCCAGACAGAGTGGAAAAGCTTTTTGCTAAGATGTAGACGAGAAGAGAGGCTAAAGACGAAGGTACGGTGCTCTGCAGCTTGGCAAAGGTGAAGAAGCAAGCTGTACAACACTGCCATTGTGTGTGCAGCTTGCCAACTGAGAGAAAACAGTACCTGACCACTCTCCTGCCTTTTCTATTCACATGAATATTCGATTGGAAGCTCTTTTGGACCACTTGCTTTCTCTTCTTGCAAAACACGTGACACACCTCCGTGCAACCTCTAGAACACGATGGGAGATGTTTTGTGTCCTGGCCCAGTTTATCCTTGCCAGACAGAGTGGGAAAGCTTTTTGCTAAGATGTAGACGAGAAGAGAGGCTAAAGACGAAGGTACAGTGCTCTGCAGCTTGGCAAAGGTGAAGAAGCAAGCTGTACAACACTGCCATTGTGTGTGCAGCTTGCCAACTGAGAGAAAACAGTACCTGACCACTCTCCTGCCTTTTCTATTCACATGAATATTCGATTGGAAGCTGTTTTGGACAACTTTCTTTCTCTTCTTGCAAAACACTCGGCAGACCTCCGTGCAGCCTCTAGAACACGATGGGAGATTTTTTGTGTGCTGGCACATTTTCTCTTTGCCGGACAGAGTGGAAAAGCTTTTTGCAAAGATGTAGACGAGAAGAGAGGCTAAAGACGAAGGTACTGTGCTCTGCAGCTTGGCAAAGGTGAAGAAGCAAGCTGTACAACACTGCCATTGGGTGTGCAGCTTGCCAACTGAGAGAAAACAGTACCTGACCACTCTCCTGCCTTTTCTATTCCCATGAATATTCGATTGGAAGCTGTTTTGGACAACTTTCTTTCTCTTCTTGCAAAACACTCGGCAGACTTCCGTGCAAGCTCTAGAACACGATGGGAGATGTTTTCTGTGCTGGCACAGTTTCTCCTTGCCAGACAGAGTGGAAAAGCTTTTTGCTAAGATGTAGACGAGAAGAGAGGCTAAAGACGAAGGTACGGTGCTCTGCAGCTTGGCAAAGGTGAAGAAGCAAGCTGTACAACACTGCCATTGTGTGTGCAGCTTACAAAATGAGAGAAAACAGTACCTGACCACTCTCCTGCCTTTTCTATTCACATGAATATTTGATTGGAAGCTGTTTTGGACAACTTTCTTTCTCTTCTTGCAAAACACTCGGCAGACATCAGTGCAGCCTCTCGAACACGATGGGAGATGTTTTGTGTGCTGGCACAGTTTCTCCTTGCCAGACAGAGTGGAAAAGCTTTTTCTAAGATGTAGACGAGAAGAGAGGCTAAAGACGAAGGTACGGTGCTCTGCAGCTTGGCAAAGGTGAAGAAGCAAGCCGTAAAACACTGTTATTGTGTGTGCAGCTTGCCAACTGAGAGAAAACAGTACCTGACCACTCTCCTGCCTTTTCTATTCACATGAATATTCGATTGGAAGCTGTTTTGGACAACTTTCTTTCTCTTCTTGCAAAACAGTCGGCAGACCTCCGTGCAAGCTCTAGAACACGATGGGAGATGTTTTCTGTGCTGGCACAGTTTCTCCTTGCCAGACAGAGTGGAAAAGCTTTTTGCTAAGATGTAGACGAGAAGAGAGGCTAAAGACGAAGGTACGGTGCTCTGCAGAGTTCAGCACCGCTCCCGGGCCTCTATCGGCAGAAGCCGTACACCGCAGAGCACAGTGAGCGGCAGAATCGTCTTTGCGCGAAGAAGCCGCTTCATCATCTCCGGGAGCCGGAGAGAGCGGCAGCATGGCAAAGGTGAAGAAGCAAGCTGTAAAACACTGCGATTGTGTGCGCAGCTTGCCAACTGAGAGGAAACAGTACCTGGCCACTCTCCTGCCTTTTCTATTCACATGAACATTCGATTGGAAGCTGTTTTGGACAACTTTCTTGCTCTTCTTGCAAAACACTCGGCAGACCTCCGTGCAGCCTCTAGAACACGATGGGAGATGTTTTCTGTGCTGGCACAGATTCTCCTCTGCGTACAGATTGGAAAAGCATTTTGCTAAGATGTAGACGAGAAGAGAGGCTAAAGACGAAGGTACGGTGATCTGCAGAGCAAAGCACCGCTCCCGGGCCTCTTTCGGCAGAAGGCGCACACCGCAGAGCACTATGAGCGGCAGAATCGTCTTTGCGCGAAGAAGCAGCTTCGTCGTCTCCGGGAGCCGGAGAGAGCGGCAACTTCGCAAAGGTGATGAAACAAGCTGTACAACACTGCGATTGTGTGTGCAGCTTGCAAACTGAGAGAAAACAGTACCTGACCACTCTCCTGCCTTTTCTATTCACATGAATATTCGATTGGAAGCTGTTTTGGACAACTTTCTTTCTCTTCTTGCAAAACTCTCGTCAGACCTCCGTGCAAGCTCTAGAACACGATGGGAGATGTTTTGTGTGCTGGCACAGTATCTCCTTGCCAGACAGAGTGGAAAAGCTTTTTGCTAAGATGTAGACGAGAAGAGAGGCTAAAGACGAAGATACGGTGCTCTGCAGCTTGGCAAAGGTGAAGAAGCAAGCTGTACAACACTGCCATTGTGTGTGCAGCTTACAAAATGAGAGAAAACAGTACCTGACCACTCTCCTGCCTTTTCTATTCACATGAATATTTGATTGGTAGCTGTTTTGGACAACTTTCTTTCTCTTCTTGCAAAACACTCGGCAGACATCAGTGCAGCCTCTCGAACACGATGGGAGATATTTTCTGTGCTGGCACAGTTTCTCCTTGCCAGACAGAGTGGAAAAGCTTTTTCTAAGATGTAGACGAGAAGAGAGGCTAAAGACGAAGGTACGGTGCTCTGCAGCTTGGCAAAGGTGAAGAAGCAAGCTGTAAAACACTGTTATTGTGTGTGCAGCTTGCCAACTGAGAGAAAACAGTACCTGACCACTCTCCTGCCTTTTCTATTCACATGAATATTCGATTGGAAGCTGTTTTGGACAACTTTCATTCTCTTCTTGCAAAACACTCGGCAGACCTCCGTGCAAGGTCTAGAACACGATGGGAGATGTTTTCTGTGCTGGCACAGTTTCTCCTTGCCAGACAGAGTGGAAAAGCTTTTTGCTAAGATGTAGACGAGAAGAGAGGCTAAAGACGAAGGTACGGTGCTCTGCAGAGTTCAGCACCGCTCCCGGGCCTCTATCGGCAGAAGCCGTACACCGCAGAGCACAGTGAGCGGCAGAATCGTCTTTGCGCGAAGAAGCCGCTTCATCATCTCCGGGAGCCGGAGAGAGCGGCAGCATGGCAAAGGTGAAGAAGCAAGCTGTACAACACTGCGATTGTGTGCGCAGCTTGCCAACTGAGAGAAAACAGTACCTGACCACTCTCCTGCCTTTTCTATTCACATGAACATTCGATTGGAAGCTGTTTTGGACAACTTTCTTGCTCTTCTTGCAAAACACTCGGCAGACCTCCGTGCAGCCTCTAGAACACGATGGGAGATGTTTTCTGTGCTGGCACAGATTCTCCTCTGCGTACAGATTGGAAAAGCATTTTGCTAAGATGTAGACGAGAAGAGAGGCTAAAGACGAAGGTACGGTGATCTGCAGAGCAAAGCACCGCTCCCGGGCCTCTTTCGGCAGAAGGCGCACACCGCAGAGCACTATGAGCGGCAGAATCGTCTTTGCGCGAAAAGCAGCTTCTTCGTCTCCGGGAGCCGGAGAGAGCGGCAACTTCGCAAAGGTGATGAAACAAGCTGTACAACACTGCGATTGTGTGTGCAGCTTGCAAACTGAGAGAAAACAGTACCTGACCACTCTCCTGCCTTTTCTATTCACATGAATATTCGATTGGAAGCTGTTTTGGACAACTTTCTTTCTCTTCTTGCAAAACTCTCGTCAGACCTCCGTGCAAGCTCTAGAACACGATGGGAGATGTTTTGTGTGCTGGCACAGTTTCTCCTTGCCAGACAGAGTGGAAAAGCTTTTTGCTAAGATGTAGACGAGAAGAGAGGCTAAAGACGAGGCTACGGTGCTCTGCAGCTTGGCAAAGGTGAAGAAGCAAGCTGTACAACACTGCCATTGTGTGTGCAGCTTGCCAACTGAGAGAAAACAGTACCTGACCACTCTCCTGCCTTTTCTATTCACATGAATATTCGATTGGAAGCTGTTTTGGACAACTTTCTTTCTCTTCTTGCAAAACACTCGGCAGACCTCCGTGCAAGCTCTAGAACACGATGGGAGATGTTTTGTGTGCGGGCACAGTTTCTCCTTGCCAGACAGAGTGGAAAAGCTTTTTGCTAAGATGTAGACGAGAAGAGAGGCTAAAGACGAAGGTACGTTGCTCTGCAGAGCTCAGCACCGCTCCGGGGCCTCTTTTGGCAGAAGCCATACACCGCAGAGCACGGTGAGCGGCAGAATCGTCTTTGCGCGAAGAAGCAGCTTCCTCGTCTCCGGGAGCCGGAGAGAGCGGCAACTTCGCAAAGGTGATGAAACAAGCTGTACAACACTGCGATTGTGTGCGCAGCTTGCCAACTGAGAGAAAACAGTACCTGACCACTCTCCTGCCTTTTCTATTCACATGAACATTCGATTGCAAGCTGTTTTGGACAACTTTCTTTCTCTTCTTGCAAAACACTCGGCAGACATCCGTGCAGCCTCTAGAACACGATAGGAGATGTTTTGTGTGCTGGCACAGTTTCTCCTTGCCAGACAGAGTGGAAAAGCTTTTTGCTAGGATGTAGACGAGAAGAGAGGCTAAAGACGAAGGTACGGTGCTCTGCAGAGCTAAGCACCGCTCCCGGGCCTCTTTCGGCACAAGCCGCACACCGCAGAGCACTGTGAGCGGCAGAATCGTCTTTGCGCGAAGAAGCAGCTTCTTCGTCTCCGGGAGCCGGAGAGAGCGGCAACTTCGCAAAGGTGATGAAACAAGCTGTACAACACTGCGATTGTGTGCGCAGCTGGCCTACTGAGAGAAAACAGTACCTGACCACTCTCCTGCCTTTTCTATTCACATGAATATTCGATTGCAAGCTCTTTTTGACAACTTTTTTCTCTTCTTCCAAAACACTCGTCAGACCTCCGTGCAGCCTCTAGAACACGATGGGAGATGTTTTGTGTGCTGGCACAGTTTCTCCTTGCCAGACAGAGTGGAAAAGCTTTTTTCTAAAATGTAGACGAGAAGAGAGGCTAAGGAAGAAGGTACTGTGCTCTGCAGCTTGGCAAAGGTGAAGAAGCAAGCTGTACAACACTGCCATTGTGTGTGCAGCTTGCCAACTGAGAGAAAACAGTACCTGACCACTCTCCTGCCTTTTCTATTCACATGAATATTCGATTGGAAGCTCTTTTGGACAACTTTCTTTCTCTTCTTGCAAAGCACTCGGCAGACCTCCGTGCAGCCTCTAGAACACGATGGGAGATGTTTTGTTTGCTGGCACAGTTTCTCCTTGCCAGACAGAGTGGAAAAGCTTTTTGCTAAGATGTAGACGAGAAGAGAGGCTAAAGACGAAGGTACGGTGCTCTGCAGCTTGGCAAAGGTGAAGAAACAAGCTATACAACACTGCCATTGTGTGTGCAGCTTGCCAACTGAGAGAAAACAGTACCTGACCACTCTCCTGCCTTTTCTATTCACATGAATATTCGATTGGAAGCTGTTTTGGACCACTTGATTTCTCTTCTTGCAAAACACTCGGCAGAACTCCGTGCAGCCTCTAGAACACGATGGGAGATGTTTTGTGTGCTGGCCCAGTTTATCCTTGCCAGACAGAGTGGAAAAGCTTTTTGCTAAAATGTAGACGAGAAGAGAGGCTAAAGACGAAGGTACAGTGCTCTGCAGCTTGGCAAAGGTGAAGAAGCAAGCTGTACAACACTGCCATTGTGTGTGCAGCTTGCCAACTGAGAGAAAACATTACCTGACCACTCTCCTACCTTTTCTTTTCACATGAATATTCGATTGGAAGCTGTTTTGGACAACTTGCTTTCTCTTGTTGCAAAACACTCGTCAGACCTCCGTGCAGCCTCTAGAACACGATGGGAGATGTTTTCTGTGCTGGCACAGTTTCTCCTTGCCAGACAGAGTGGAAAAGCTTTTTGCTAAGATGTAGACGAGAAGAGAGGCTAAAGACGAAGGTACGGTGCCCTGCAGCTTGGCAAACGTGAAGAAGCAAGCTGTAAAACACTGTTATTGTGTGTGCAGCTTGCCAACTGAGAGAAAACAGTACCTGACCACTCTCCTGCCTTTTCTATTCACATGAATATTCGATTGGAAGCTGTTTTGGACAACTTTCTTTCTCTTCTTGCAAAACAGTCGGCAGACCTCCGTGCAAGCTCTAGAATACGATGGGAGATGTTTTCTGTGCTGGCACAGTTTCTCCTTGCCAGACAGAGTGGAAAAGCTTTTTGCTAAGATGTAGACGAGAAGAGAGGCTAAAGACGAAGGTACGGTGCTCTGCAGAGTTCAGCACCGCTCCCGGGCCTCTATCGGCAGAAGCCGTACACCGCAGTGCACTGTGAGCGGCAGAATCGTCTTTGCGCGAAGAAGCCGCTTCATCATCTCCGGGAGCCGGAGAGAGCGGCAGCATGGCAAAGGTGAAGAAGCAAGCTGTACAACACTGCCATTGTGTGTGCAGCTTGCCAACTGAGAGAAAACAGTACCTGACCACTCTCCTGCCTGTTCTATTCACATGAATATTCGATTGGAATCTGTTTTGGACAACTTTCTTTCTCTTCTTGCAAAACACTCGGCAGACCTCCGTGCAGCCTCTAGAACACGATGGGAGATGTTTTGTGTGCTGGCACAGTTTCTCCTTGCCAGACAGAGTGGAAAAGCTTTTTGCTAAGATGTAGACGAGAAGAGAGGCTAAGGAAGAAGGTACTGTGCTCTGCAGCTTGGCAAAGGTGAAGAAGCAAGCTGTACAACACTGCCATGGTGTGTGTGCAGCTTGCCAACTGAGAGAAAGCATTACCTGACCACTCTCCTGCCTTTTCTATTCACATGAGTATTCGATTGGAAGCTGTTTTGGACAACTTTCTTTCTCATCTTGCAAAACACTCGGCAGACCTCCGTGCTGTCTCTAGAACACGATGGGAGATTTTTTGTGTGCTGGCACAGTTTCTCCTTGCCAGACAGAGTGGAAAAGCTTTTTGCTAAGATGTGGATGAGAAGAGAGGCTAAAAACGAAGGTACGGTGCTCTGCAGCTTGGCAAAGGTGAAGAAGCAAGCTCTACGACACTGCCATTGCGTGTGCAGCTTGCCAACTGTGAGAAAACAGTACCTGACCACTCTCCTGCCTTTTCTATTCACATGAATATTCGATTGGAAGCTGTTTTGGACAACTTTCTTTCTCTTCTTGCAAAACACTCGGCAGACCTCCGTGCAGCCTCTAGAACACGATGGGAGATGTTTTGTGTGCTGGCACAGTTTCTCCTTGCCAGACAGAGTGGAAAAGCTTTTTGCTAAGATGTAGACGAGAAGAGAGGCTAAAGACGAAGGTACTGTGCTCTGCAGATTGGCAAAGGTGAAGAAGCAAGTTGTACAACACTGCCATTGTGTGTGCAGCTTGCCAACTGAGAGAAAACAGTACCTGACCACTCTCCTGCCTTTTCTATTCACATGAACATTCGATTGGAAGCTGTTTTGGACAACTTTCTTTCTCTTCTTGCAAAACACTCGGCAGACCTCCGTGCAGCCTCTAGAACACGATGGGAGATGTTTTCTGTGCTGGCACAGTTTCTCCTTGCCAGACAGAGTGGAAAAGCTTTTTGCTAAGATGTAGACGAGAAGAGAGGCTAAAGACGAAGGTACTGTGCTCTGCAGCTTGGCAAAGGTGAAGAAGCAAGCTGTACAACACTGCCATTGTGTGTGCAGCTTGCCAACTGAGAGAAAACAGTACCTGACCACTCTCCTGCCTTTTCTATTCACATGAACATTCGATTGGAAGCTGTTTTGGACAACTTTCTTGCTCTTCTTGCAAAACACTCGGCAGACCTCCGTGCAGCCTCTAGAACACGATGGGAGATGTTTTCTGTGCTGGCACAGATTCTCCTCTGCGTACAGATTGGAAAAGCATTTTGCTAAGATGTAGACGAGAAGAGAGGCTAAAGACGAAGGTACGGTGATCTGCAGAGCAAAGCACCGCTCCCGGGCCTCTTTCGGCAGAAGGCGCACACCGCAGAGCACTATCAGCGGCAGAATCGTCTTTGCGCGAAGAAGCAGCTTCTTCGTCTCCGGGAGCCGGAGAGAGCGGCAACTTCGCAAAGGTGATGAAACAAGCTGTACAACACTGCGATTGTGTGTGCAGCTTGCAAACTGAGAGAAAACAGTACCTGACCACTCTCCTGCCTTTTCTATTCACATGAATATTCGATTGGAAGCTGTTTTGGACAACTTTCTTTCTCTTCTTGCAAAACTCTCGTCAGACCTCCGTGCAAGCTCTAGAACACGATGGGAGATGTTTTGTGTGCTGGCACAGTTTCTCCTTGCCAGACAGAGTGGAAAAGCTTTTTGCTAAGATGTAGACGAGAAGAGAGGCTAAAGACGAAGCTACGGTGCTCTGCAGCTTGGCAAAGGTGAAGAAGCAAGCTGTACAACACTGCCATTGTGTGTGCAGCTTGCCAACTGAGAGAAAACAGTACCTGACCACTCTCCTGCCTTTTCTATTCACATGAATATTCGATTGGAAGCTGTTTTGGACAACTTTCTTTCTCTTCTTGCAAAACACTCGGCAGACGTCCGTGCAAGCTCTAGAACACGATGGGAGATGTTTTGTGTGCGGGCACAGTTTCTCCTTGCCAGACAGAGTGGAAAAGCTTTTTCCTAACATGTAGACGAGAAGAGAGGCTAAAGACGAAGGTACGTTGCTCTGCAGAGCTCAGCACCGCTCCGGGGCCTCTTTTGGCAGAAGCCATACACCGCAGAGCACGGTGAGCGGCAGATTCGTCTTTGCGCGAAGAAGCAGCTTCCTCGTCTCCGGGAGCCGGAGAGAGCGGCAACTTGGCAAAGGTGATGAAACAAGCTGTACAACACTGCGATTGTGTGCGCAGCTGGCCAACTGAGAGAAAACAGTACCTGACCACTCTCCTGCCTTTTCTATTCACATGAATATTCGATTGCAAGCTCTTTTTGACAACTTTCTTTCTCTTCTTCCAAAACACTCGTCAGACCTCCGTGCAGCCTCTAGAACACGATGGGAGATGTTTTGTGTGCTGGCACAGTTTCTCCTTGCCAGACAGAGTGGAAAAGCTTTTTTCTAAAATGTAGACGAGAAGAGAGGCTAAGGAAGAAGGTACTGTGCTCTGCAGCTTGGCAAAGGTGAAGAAGCAAGCTGTACAACACTGCCATTGTGTGTGCAGCTTGCCAACTGAGAGAAAACAGTACCTGACCACTCTCCTGCCTTTTCTATTCACATGAATATTCGATTGGAAGCTCTTTTGGACAACTTTCTTTCTCTTCTTGCAAAGCACTCGGCAGACCTCCGTGCAGCCTCTAGAACACGATGGGAGATTTTTTGTTTGCTGGCACAGTTTCTCCTTGCCAGACAGAGTGGAAAAGCTTTTTGCTAAGATGTAGACGAGAAGAGAGGCTAAAGACGAAGGTACGGTGCTCTGCAGCTTGGCAAAGGTGAAGAAACAAGCTGTACAACACTGCCATTGTGTGTGCAGCTTGCCAACTGAGAGAAAACAGTACCTGACCACTGTCCTGCCTTTTCTATTCACATGAATATTCGATTGGAAGCTGTTTTGGACCACTTGATTTCTCTTCTTGCAAAACACGCGACAGACCTCCGTGCAACCTCTAGAACACGATGGGAGATGTTTTGTGTGCTGGCACAGTTTCTCCTTGCCAGACAGAGTGGAAAAGCTTTTTGCTAAAATGTAGACGAGAAGAGAGGCTAAAGACGAAGGTACAGTGCTCTGCAGCTTGGCAAAGGTGAAGAAGCAAGCTGTACAACACTGCCATTGTGTGTGCAGCTTGCCAACTGAGAGAAAACATTACCTGACCACTCTCCTACCTTTTCTATTCACATGAATATTCGATTGGAAGCTGTTTTGGACAACTTGCTTTCTCTTGTTGCAAAACACTCGTCAGACCTCCGTGCAGCCTCTAGAACACGATGGGAGATTTTTTGTGTGCTCGTACAGTTTCTCTTTGCCGGACAGAGTGGAAAAGCTTTTTGCAAAGATGTAGACGTGAAGAGAGGCTAAAGACGAAGGTACTGTGCTCTGCAGCTTGGCAAAGGTGAAGAAGCAAGCTGTACAACACTGCCATTGTGTGTGCAGCTTGCCAACTGAGAGAAAACAGTACCTGACCACTCTCCTGCCTTTTCTATTCACATGAATATTTGATTGGAAGCTGTTTTGGACAACTTCTTTCTCTGCTTGCAAAACACTCGGCAGACATCAGTGCAGCCTCTCGAACACGATGGGAGATGTTTTCTGTGCTGGCACAGTTTCTCCTTGCCAGACAGAGTGGAAAAGCTTTTTGCTAAGATGTAGACGAGAAGAGAGGCTAAAGACGAAGGTACGGTGCTCTGCAGCTTGGCAAACGTGAAGAAGCAAGCTGTAAAACACTGTTATTGTGTGTGCAGCTTGCCAACTGAGAGAAAACAGTACCTGACCACTCTCCTGCCTTTTCTATTCACATGAATATTCGATTGGATGCTGTTTTGGACAACTTTCTTTCTCTTCTTGCAAAACAGTCGGCAGACCTCCGTGCAAGCTCTAGAATACGATGGGAGATGTTTTGTGTGCTGGCACAGTTTCTCCTTGCCAGACAGAGTGGAAAAGCTTTTTGCTAAGATGTAGACGAGAAGAGAGGCTAAAGACGAAGGTACGGTGCTCTGCAGAGTTCAGCACCGCTCCCGGGCCTCTATCGGCAGAAGCCGTACACCGCAGTGCACTGTGAGCGGCAGAATCGTCTTTGCGCGAAGAAGCCGCTTCATCATCTCCGGGAGCCGGAGAGAGCGGCAGCATGGCAAAGGTGAAGAAGCAAGCTGTACAACACTGCCATTGTGTGTGCAGCTTGCCAACTGAGAGAAAACAGTACCTGACCACTCTCCTGCCTGTTCTATTCACATGAATATTCGATTGGAATCTGTTTTGGACAACTTTCTTTCTCTTCTTGCAAAACACTCGGCAGACCTCCGTGCAGCCTCTAGAACACGATGGGAGATGTTTTCTGTGCTGGCACAGTTTCTCCTTGCCAGACAGAGTGGAAAAGCTTTTTGCTAAGATGTAGACGAGAAGAGAGGCTAAGGAAGAAGGTACTGTGCTCTGCAGCTTGGCAAAGGTGAAGAAGCAAGCTGTACAACACTGCCATTGTGTGTGCAGCTTGCCAACTGAGAGAAAGCATTACCTGACCACTCTCCTGCCTTTTCTATTCACATGAATATTCGATTGGAAGCTGTTTTGGAGAACTTTCTTTCTCATCTTGCAAAACACTCGTCAGACCTCCATGCAGTCTCTAGAAAACGATGGGAGATTTTTTGTGTGATGGCACAGTTTCTCCGTTCCAGACAGAGTGGAAAAGCCTTTTGCTGAGATGTAGACGAGAAGAGAGGCTAAAGACGAAGGTACTGCGCTCTGCAGCTTGGCAAAGGTGAAGAAGCAAGCTGTACAACACTGCCATTGTGTGTGCAGCTTGCCAACTGAGAGAAAGCATTACCTGACCACTCTCCTGCCTTTTCTATTCACATGAATATTCGATTGGAAGCTCTTTTGGACAACTTTCTTTCTCTTCTTGCAAAACACTCGGCAGACCTCCGTGCAACTTCTAGAACACGATGGGAGATGTTTTGTGTGCTGGCACAGTTTCTCCTTGCCAGAATGAGTGGAAAAGCTGTTTGCTAAATGTGGACGAGAAGAGAGGCTAAAAACGAAGGTACTGTGCTGTGCAGCTTTGCAAAGGTGAAGAAGCAAGCTGTACAACACTGCCATTGTGTGTGCAGCTTGCCAACTGAGAGAAAACAGTACCTGACCACTCTCCTGCCTTTTCTATTCACATGAATATTCGATTGGAAGCTGTTTTGGACAACTTTCTTTCTCTTCTTGCAAAACACTCGTCAGACCTCCGTGTAAGCTCTAGAACACGATGGGAGATATTTTGTGTGCTGGCAGAGTTTCTCCTTGCCAGACAGAGTGGAAAAGCTTTTTGCTAAGATGTAGACGAGAAGAGAGGCTAAAGACGAAGGTACTGTGCTCTGCAGCTTGGCAAAGGTGAAGAAGCAAGCTGTACAACACTGCCATTGTGTGTGCAGCTTGCCAACTGAGAGAAAACAGTACCTGACCACTCTCCTGCCTTTTCTATTCACATGAATATTCGATTGCAAGCTGTTTTGGACAACTTTCTTTCTCTTCTTGCAAAACACTCGGCAGACCTCCGTGCAGCCTCTAGAACACAATGGGAGATGTTTTGTGTGCTGGCACAGTTTCTCCTTGCCAGACAGAGTGGAAAAGCTTTTTGCTAAGATGTAGACGAAAAGAGAGGCTAAAGACGAAGGTACGGTTATCTGCAGAGCTAAGCACCGCTCCCGGGCCTCTTTCGGCACAAGCCGCACACCGCAGAGCACTGTGAGCGGCAGAATCGTCTTTGCGCGAAGAAGCAGGTTCTTCGTCTCCGGGAGCCGGAGAGAGCGGCAACTCCACAAAGGTGATGAAACAAGCTGTACAACACTGCGATTGTGTGCGCAGCTTGCCAACTGAGAGAAAACAGTACCTGACCACTCTCCTGCCTTTTCTATTCACATGAACATTCGATTGCAAGCTGTTTTGGACAACTTTCTTTCTCTTCTTGCAAAACACTCGGCAGACCTCCGTGCAGCCTCTAGAACACGATGGGAGATGTTTTCTGTGCTGGCACTGTTTCTCCTTGCCAGACAGAGTGCAAAAGATTCTGCTAAGATGTAGACGAGAAGAGAGGCTAAAGACGAAGGTACGGTGCTCTGCAGAGCTAAGCACCGCTCCCGGACCTCTTTCGGCAGAAGGCGCACACCGCAGAGCACTGTGAGCGGCAGAATCGTCTTTGCGCGAAGAAGCAGCTTCTTCGTCTCCGGGAGCCGGAGAGAGCGGCAGCTCCGCAAAGGTGATGAAACAAGCTGTACAACACTGCGATTGTGTGCGCAGCTTGCCAACTGAGAGAAAACAGTACCTGACCACTCTCCTGCCTTTTCTATTCACATGAACATTCGATTGGATGCTGTTTTGGACAACTTTCTTTCTCTTCTTGCAAAACACTCGTCAGACCTCCGTGCAGCCTCTAGAACACGATGGGAGATGTTTTCTGTGCTGGCACAGTTTCTCCTTGCCAGACAGAGTGGAAAAGCTTTTTGCTAAGATGTAGACGAGAAGAGAGGCTAAAGACGAAGGTACGGTGCTCTGCAGAGCTAAGCACCGCTCCCGGGCCTCTTTCGGCACAAGCCGCACACCGCAGAGCACTGTGAGCGGCAGAATCGTCTTTGCGCGAAGAAGCCGCTTCTTCGCCTCTGGGAGCCGGAGAGAGCGGCAGCATGGCAAAGGTGAAGAAGCAAGCTGTACAACAGTGCGATTGTGTGCGCAGCGTGCCAACTGAGAGAAAACAGTACCTGACCACTCTCCTGCCTTTTCTATTCACATGAACATTCGATTGGAAGCGGTGTTGGACAACTTTCTTTCTCTTCTTGCAAAACACTCGGCAGACCTCCATGCAGCCTCTAGAACACGATGGGAGATGTTTTGTGTGCTGGCACAGTTTCTCCTTGCCAGACAGAGTGGAAAAGCTTTTTCCTAAGATGTAGACGAGAAGAGAGGCTAAGGAAGAAGGTACTGGGCTCTGCAGCTTGGCAAAGGTGAAGAAGCAAGCTGTACAACACTGCCATGGTGTGTGTGCAGCTTGCCAACTGAGAGAAAGCATTACCTGACCACTCTCCTGCCTTTTCTATTCACATGAGTATTCGATTGGAAGCTGTTTTGGACAACTTTCTTTCTCTTCTTGCAAAACACTCGGCAGACCTCCGTGCTGTCTCTAGAACACGATGGGAGATTTTTTGTGTGCTGGCACAGTTTCTCCTTGCCAGACAGAGTGGAAAAGATTTTTGCTAATATGTGGACGAGAAGAGAGGCTAAAAACGAAGGTACGGTGCTCTGCAGCTTGGCAAAGGTGAAGAAGCAAGCTGTACGACACTGCCATTGTGTGTGCAGCTTGCCAACTGAGAGAAAACAGTACCTGACCACTCTCCTGCCTTTTCTATTCACATGAATATTCGATTGGAAGCTGTTTTGGACAACTTTCTTTCTCTTCTTGCAAAACACTCGGCAGACCTCCGTGCAGCCTCTAGAACACGATGGGAGATGTTTTCTGTGCTGGCACAGTTTCTCCTTGCCAGACAGAGTGGAAAAGCTTTTTGCTAATATGTAGACGAGAAGAGAGGCTAAAGACGAAGGTACTGTGCTCTGCAGATTGGCAAAGGTGAAGAAGCAAGTTGTACAACACTGCCATTGTGTGTGCAGCTTGCCAACTGAGAGAAAACAGTACCTGACCACTCTCCTGCCTTTTCTATTCACATGAACATTCGATTGGAAGCTGTTTTGGACAACTTTCTTTCTCTTCTTGCAAAACACTCGGCAGACCTCCGTGCAGCCTCTAGAACATGATGGGAGATGTTTTCTGTGCTGGCACAGTTTCTCCTTGCCAGACAGAGTGGAAAAGCTTTTTGCTAAGATGTAGACGAGAAGAGAGGCTAAAGACGAAGGTACTGTGCTCTGCAGCTTGGCAAAGGTGAAGAAGAAAGCTGTACAACACTGCCATTGTGTGTGCAGCTTGCCAACAGAGAGAAAGCATTACCTGACCACTCTCCTGCCTTTTCTATTCACATGAATATTCGATCGGAAGCTGTTTTGGAGAACTTTCTTTCTCATCTTGCAAAACACTCGTCAGACCTCCATGCAGTCTCTAGAACACGATGGGAGATTTTTTGTGTGCTGGCACAGTTTCTCCGTTCCAGACAGAGTGGAAAAGCCTTTTGCTGAGATGTAGACGAGAAGAGAGGCTAAAGACGAAGGTACTGTGCTCTGCAGCTTGGCAAAGGTGAAGAAGCATGCTGTACAACACTGCCATTGTGAGTGCAGCTTGCCAACTGAGAGAAAGCATTACCTGACCACTCTCCTGCCTTTTCTATTCACATGAACATTCGATTGGAAGCTCTTTTGGACAACTTTCTTTCTCTTCTTGCAAAACACTCGGCAGACCTCCGTGCAACTTCTAGAACACGATGGGAGATGTTTTGTGTGCTGGCACAGTTTCTCCTTGCCAGAATGAGTGGAAAAGCTGTTTGCTAAATGTGGACGAGAAGAGAGACTAAAAACGAAGGTACTGTGCTGTGCAGCTTGGCAAAGGTGAAGAAGCAAGCTGTACAACACTGCCATTGTGTGTGCAGCTTGCCAACTGAGAGAAAACAGTACCTGACCACTCTCCTGCCTTTTCTATTCACATGAATATTCGATTGGAAGCTGTTTTGGACAACTTTCTTTCTCTTCTTGCAAAACACTCGTCAGACCTCCGTGTAAGCTCTAGAACACGATGGGAGATATTTTGTGTGCTGGCAGAGTTTCTCCTTGCCAGACAGAGTGGAAAAGCTTTTTGCTAAGATGTAGACGAGAAGAGAGGCTAAAGACGAAGGAACTGTGCTGTGCAGCTTGGCAAAGGTGAAGAAGCAAGCTGTACAACACTGCCATTGTGTGTGCAGCTTGCCAACTGAGAGAAAACATTACCTGACCACTCTCCTGCCTTTTCTATTCACATGAATATTCGATTGGAAGCTGTTTTGGACAACTTTCTTTCTCTTGTTGCAAAACACTCGGCAGACCTCCGTGCAGCCTCTAGAACACAATGGGAGATGTTTTCTGTGCTGGCACAGTTTCTCCTTGCCAGACAGAGTGGAAAAGATTTTTGTTAAGATGTAGACGAAAAGAGAGGCTAAAGACGAAGGTACGGTTATCTGCAGAGCTAAGCACCGCTCCCGGGCCTCTTTCGGCACAAGCCGCACACCGCAGAGCACTGTGAGCGGCAGAATCGTCTTTGCGCGAAGAAGCAGGTTCTTCGTCTCCGGGAGCCGGAGAGAGCGGCAAGTCCGCAAAGGTGATGAAACAAACTGTACAACACTGCGATTGTGTGCGCAGCTTGCACACTGAGAGAAAACAGTACCTGACCACTCTCCTGCCTTTTCTATTCACATGAACATTCGATTGCAAGCTGTTTTGGACAACTTTCTTTCTCTTCTTGCAAAACACTCGGCAGACCTCTGTGCAGCCTCTAGAACACGATGGGAGATGTTTTGTGTGCTGGCACAGTTTCTCCTTGCCAGACAGAGTGCAAAAGATTTTGCTAAGATGTAGACGAGAAGAGAGGCTAAAGACGAAGGTACGGTTCTCTGCAGAGCTAAGCACCGCTCCCGGACCTCTTTCGGCAGAAGGCGCACACCGCAGAGCACTGTGAGCGGCAGAATCGTCTTTGCGCGAAGAAGCAGCTTCTTCGTCTCCGGGAGCCGGAGAGAGCGGCAGCTCCGCAAAGGTGCTGAAACAAGCTGTACAACACTGCGATTGTGTGCGCAGCTTGCCAACTGAGAGAAAACAGTACCTGACCACTCTCCTGCCTTTTCTATTCACATGAACATTCGATTGGAAGCTGTTTTGGACAACTTGCTTTCTCTTCTTGCAAAACACTCGTCAGACCTCCGTGCAGCCTCTAGAACACGATGGGAGATGTTTTCTGTGCTGGCACAGTTTCTCGTTGCCAGACAGAGTGGAAAAGCTTTTTGCTAAGATGTAGACGAGAAGAGAGGCTAAAGACGAAGGTACGGTGCTCTGCAGAGCTAAGCACCGCTCCCGGGCCTCTTTCGGCACAAGCCGCACACCGCAGAGCACTGTGAGCGGCAGAATCGTCTTTGCGCGAAGAAGCCGCTTCTTCGCCTCCGGGAGCCGGAGAGAGCGGCAGCATGGCAAAGGTGAAGAAGCAAGCTGTACAACAGTGCGATTGTGTGCGCAGCGTGCCAACTGAGAGAAAACAGTACCTGACCACTCTCCTGCCTTTTCTATTCACATGAACATTCGATTGGAAGCAGTGTTGGACAACTTTCTTTCTCTTCTTGCAAAACACTCGGCAGACCTCCGTGCAGCCTCTAGAACACGATGGGAGATGTTTTCTGTGCTGGCACAGTTTCTCCTTGCCAGACAGAGTGGAAAAGCTTTTTGCTAAGATGTAGACGAGAAGAGAGGCTAAGGAAGATGGTACTGTGCTCTGCAGCTTGGCAAAGGTGAAGAAGCAAGCTGTAGCACACTACCATTGTGAGTGCAGCTTGCCAACTGAGAGAAAACATTACCTGACCACTCTCCTGCCTTTTCTATTCACATGAACATTCGATTGCAAGCTCTATTGGACAACTTTCTTTCTCTTCTTGCAAAACACTCGGCAGACCTCCGTGCAGCCTCTAGAACACGATGGGAGATGTTTTCTGTGCTGGCACAGTTTCTCCTTGCCAGACAGAGTGGAAAAGCTTTTTTCTAAGATGTAGACGAGAAGAGAGGCTAAGGAAGAAGGTACTGTGCTCTGCAGCTTGGCAAAGATGAAGAAGCAAGCTGTACAACACTGCCATTGTGTGTGCAGCTTGCCAACTGAGAGAAAACAGTACCTGACCACTCTCCTGCCTTTTCTATTCACATGAATATTCGATTGGAAGCTGTTAGGGACAACTTTCTTTCTCTTCTTGCAAAACATTCGGCAGACCTCCGTGCAGCCTCTCGAACACGATGGGAGATGTTTTGTGTGCTGGCACAGTTTCTCCTTGCCAGACAGAGTGGAAAAGCTTTTTGCTATGATGTGGACGAGAAGAGAGGCTAAAAACGAAGGTACGGTGCTCTGCAGCTTGGCAAAGGTGAAGAAGCAAGCTGTACAACACTGCCATTGTGTGTGCAGCTTGCAAACTGAGAGAAAACAGTACCTGACCACTCTCCTGCCTTTTCTATTCACATGAATATTCGATTGGAAGCTGTTTTGGACAACTTTCTTTCTCTTCTTGCAAAACTCTCGTCAGACCTCCGTTCAAGCTCTAGAACACGATGGGAGATGTTTTGTGTGCTGGCACAGTATCTCCTTGCCAGACAGAGTGGAAAAGCTTTTTGCTAAGATGTAGACGAGAAGACACGCTAAAGACGAAGGTACGGTGCTCTGCAGCTTGGCAAAGGTGAAGAAGCAAGCTGTACAACACTGCCATTGTGTTCGCAGCTTGCCAACTGAGAGAAAACAGTACCTGACCACTCTCCTGCCTTTTCTATTCACATGAATCTTCGATTGGAAGCTGTTTTTGACAACTTTCTTTCTCTTCTTGCAAAACACTCAGCAGACCTCCGTGCAGCCTCTAGAACACGATGGGAGATGTTTTGTGTGCTGGCACAGTTTATCCTTGCCAGACAGAGTGGAAAAGCTTTTTGCTAAGATGTAGACGAGAAGAGACGCTAAAGACGAAGGTACGGTTCTCTGCAGGGCTAAGCACCGCTCCCGGACCTCTTTCGGCACAAGCCGCACACCGCAGAGCACTGTGAGCGGCAGAATCGTCTTTGCGCGAAGAAGCAGCTTCTTCGTCTCCGGGAGCCGGAGAGAGCGGTAGCTCCGCAAAAGTGATGAAACAAGCTGTACAACACTGCGATTGTGTGCGCAGCTTGCAAACTGAGAGAAAACAGTACCTTACCACTCTCCTGCCTTTTCTATTCACATGAACATTCGATTGCAAGCTGTTTTGGACAACTTTCTTTCTCTTCTTGCAAAACACTCGGCAGACCTCCGTGCAGCCTCTAGAACACGATGGGAGATGTTTTCTGTGCTGGCACAGTTTCTCCTTGCCAGACAGATTGGAAAAGCTTTTTTCTAGGATGTAGACGAGAAGAGAGGCTAAAGACGAAGGTACGGTGCTCTGCAGAGCGAAGCACCGCTCCCGGGCCTCTTTCGGCACAAGCCGCACACCGCAGAGCACTGTGAGCGGCAGAATCGTCTTTGCGCGAAGAAGCAGCTTCTTCGTCTCCGGGAGCCGGAGAGAGCGGCAACTTCGCAAAGGTGATGAAACAAGCTGTACAACACTGCGATTGTGTGCGCAGCTTGCCAACTGAGAGAAAACAGTACCTGACCACTCTCCTGCCTTTTCTATTCACATGAACATTCGATTGCAAGCTCTTTTTGACAACTTTCTTTCTCTTCTTCCAAAACACTCGGCAGACCACCGTGCAGCCTCTAGAACACGATGGGAGATGTTTTCTGTGCTGGCACAGTTTCTCCTTGCCAGACAGAGTGGAAAAGATTTTTTCTAAGATGTAGACGAGAAGAGAGGCTAAGGAAGAAGGTACTGTGCTCTGCAGCTTGGCAAAGGTGAAGAAGCAAGCTGTACAACACTGCCATTGTGTGTGCAGCTTGCCAACTGAGAGAAAACAGTACCTGACCACTCTCCTGCCTTTTCTATTCACATGAACATTCGATTGGAAGCTCTTTTGGACAACTTTCTTTCTCTTCTTGCAAAGCACTCGGCAGACCTCCGTGCAGCCTCTAGAACACGATGGGAGATGTTTTGTTTGCTGGCACAGTTTCTCCTTGCCAGACAGAGTGGAAAAGCTTTTTGCTAAGATGTAGACGAGAAGAGAGGCTAAAGACGAAGGTACGGTGCTCTGCAGCTTGGCAAAGGTGAAGAAACAAGCTGTACAACACTGCCATTGTGTGTGCAGCTTGCCAACTGAGAGAAAACAGTACCTGACCACTCTCCTGCCTTTTCTAATCACATGAATATTCGATTGGAACTGTTTTGGACCACTTGCTTTCTCTTCTTGCAAAACACGCGACAGACCTCCGTGCAGCCTCTAGAACACGATGGGAGATGTTTTGTGTGCTGGCCCAGTTTATCCTTGCCAGACAGAGTCGAAAAGCATTTTGCTAAAATGTAGACGAGAAGAGAGGCTAAAGACGAAGTTACAGTGCTCTGCAGCTTGGCAAAGGTGAAGAAGCAAGCTGTACAACACTGCCATTGTGTGTGCAGCTTGCCAACTGAGAGAAAGCATTACCTGACCACTCTCCTACCTTTTCTATTCACATGAATATTCGATTGGAAGCTGTTTTGGACAACTTTCTTTCTCTTCTTGCAAAACACTCGTCAGACCTCCGTGCAGCCTCTAGAACACGATGGGAGATTTTTTGTGTGCTCGTACAGTTTCTCTTTGCCGGACAGAGTGGAAAAGCTTTTTGCAAAGATGTAGACGTGAAGAGAGGCTAAAGACGAAGGTACTGTGCTCTGCAGCTTGGCAAATGTGAAGAAGCAAGCTGTACAACACTGCCATTGTGTGTGCAGCTTGCCAACTGAGAGAAAACAGTACCTGACCACTCTCCTGCCTTTTCTATTCACATGAACATTCGATTGGAAGCTCTTTTGGACAACTTTCTTTCTCTTCTTGCAAAGCACTCGGCAGACCTCCGTGCAGCCTCTAGAACACGATGGGAGATGTTTTGTTTGCTGGCACAGTTTCTCCTTGCCAGACAGAGTGGAAAAGCTTTTTGCTAAGATGTAGACGAGAAGAGAGGCTAAAGACGAAGGTACGGTGCTCTGCAGCTTGGCAAAGGTGAAGAAACAAGCTGTACAGCACTGCCATTGTGTGTGCAGCTTGCCAACTGAGAGAAAACAGTACCTGACCACTCTCCTGCCTTTTCTAATCACATGAATATTCGATTGGAAGCTGCTTTGGACCACTTGCATTCTCTTCTTGCAAAACACGCGACAGACCTCCGTGCAGCCTCTAGAACACGATGGGAGATGTTTTGTGTGCTGGCCCAGTTTATCCTTGCCAGACAGAGTGGAAAAGCATTTTGCTAAAATGTAGACGAGAAGAGAGGCTAAAGACGAAGTTACAGTGCTCTGCAGCTTGGCAAAGGTGAAGAAGCAAGCTGTACAACACTGCCATTGTGTGTGCAGCTTGCCAACTGAGAGAAAGCATTACCTGACCACTCTCCTACCTTTTCTATTCACATGAATATTCGATTGGAAGCTGTTTTGGACAACTTTCTTTCTCTTCTTGCAAAACACTCGTCAGACCTCCGTGCAGCCTCTAGAACACGATGGGAGATTTTTTGTGTGCTCGTACAGTTTCTCTTTGCCGGACAGAGTGGAAAAGCTTTTTGCAAAGATGTAGACGTGAAGAGAGGCTAAAGACGAAGGTACTGTGCTCTGCAGCTTGGCAAATGTGAAGAAGCAAGCTGTACAACACTGCCATTGTGTGTGCAGCTTGCCAACTGAGAGAAAACAGTACCTGACCACTCTCCTGCCTTTTCTATTCACATGAATATTCGATTGGAAGCTGTTTTGGACAACTTTCTTTCTCTTCTTGCAAAACACTCGGCAGACTTCGGTGCAAGCTCTAGAACACGATGGGATATGTTTTCTGTGCTGGCACAGTTTCTCCTTGCCAGACAGATTGGAAAAGCTTTTTGCTAAGATGTAGACGAGAAGAGAGGCTAAAGACGAAGGTACTGTGCTCTGCAGCTTGGCAAAGGTGAAGAAGCAAGCTGTACAACACTGCCATTGTGTGTGCAGCTTACAAAATGAGAGAAAACAGTACCTGACCACTCTCCTGCCTTTTCTATTCACATGAATTTTTGATTGGAAGCTGTTTTGGACAACTTTCTTTCTCTTCTTGCAAAACACTCGGCAGACATCAGTGCAGCCTCTCGAACACGATAGGAGATGTTTTCTGTGCTGGCACAGTTTCTCCTTGCCAGACAGAGTGGAAAAGCTTTTTCTAAGATGTAGACGAGAAGAGAGGCTAAAGACGAAGCTACGGTGCTCTGCAGCTTGGCAAACGTGAAGAAGCAAGCTGTGCAACACTGTTATTGTGCGTGCAGCTTGCCAACTGAGAGAAAACAGTACCTGACCACTCTCCTGCCTTTTCTATTCACATGAATATTCGATTGGAAGCTGTTTTGGACAACTTTCTTTCTCTTCTTGCAAAACATTCGGCAGACCTCCATGCAAGCTCTAGAATACGATGGGAGATGTTTTCTGTGCTGGCACAGTTTCTCCTTGCCAGACAGAGTGGAAAAGCTTTTTGCTAAGATGTAGACGAGAAGAGAGGCTAAAGACGAAGGTACGGTGCTCTGCAGAGTTCAGCACCGCTCCCGGGCCTCTATCGGCAGAAGCCGTACACCGCAGAGCACTGTGAGCGGCAGAATCGTCTTTGCGCGAAGAAGACGCTTCATCATCTCCGGGAGCCGGAGAGAGCGGCAGCATGGCAAAGGTGAAGAAGCAAGCTGTACAACACTGCGATTGTGTGCGCAGCTTGCCAACTGAGAGAAAACAGTACCTGACCACTCTCCTGCCTTTTCTATTCACATGAACATTCGATTGGATGCTGTTTTGGACAACTTTCTTTCTCTTCTTGCAAAACACTCGGCAGACCTCCGTGCAGCCTCTAGAACACGATGGGAGATGTTTTCTGTGCTGGCACAGTTTCTCCTTGCCAGACAGAGTGGAAAAGCTTTTTGCTAAGATGTAGACCAGAAGAGAGGCTAAGGAAGAAGGTACTGTGCTCTGCAGCTTGGCAAAGGTGAAGAAGCAAGCTGTACAACACTGCCATTGGGTGTGCAGCTTGCCAACTGAGAGAAAGCATTACCTGACCACTCTCCTGCCTTTTCTATTCACATGAATATTCGATTGGAAGCTGTTTTGGACAACTTTCTTTCTCATCTTGCAAAACACTCGGCAGACCTCCGTGCAGTCTCTAGAACACGATGGGAGATTTTTTGTGTCCTGGCACAGTTTCTCCTTGCCAGACAGAGTGGAAAAGCTTTTTGCTAAGATGTGGACGAGAAGAGAGGCTAAAAACGAAGGAACGGTGCTCTGCAGCTTGGCAAAGGTGAAGAAGCAACCTGTACAACACTGCCATTTTGTGTGCAGCTAGCCAACTGAGAGAAAACAGTACCTGACCACTCTCCTGCCTTTTCTATTCACATGAATATTCGATTGGAAGCTGTTTTGGACAACTTTCTTTCTCTTCTTGCAAAACACTCGTCAGACCGCCGTGCAGCCTCTAGAACACGATGGGAGATGTTTTGTGTGCTGGCACAGTTTCTCCTTGCCAGACAGAGTTTTGCTAAGATGTAGAGGAGAAGAGAGGCTAAAGACGAAGGTACTGTGCTCTGCAGCTTGGCAAAGGTGAAGAAGCAAGCTGTACAACACTGCCATTGTGTGTGCAGCTTGCCAAGTGAGAGAAAACAGTACCTGACCACTCTCCTGCCTTTTCTATTCACATGAATATTCGATTGGAAGCTGTTTTGGACAACTTTCCTTCTCTTCTTGCAAAACACTCGGCAAACCTCCGTGCAGGCTCTGGAACACGATGGGAGATGTTTTCTGTGCTGGCACAGTTTCTCCTTGCCAGACAGAGTTTTGCTAAGATGTAGACGAGAAGAGAGGCTAAAGACGAAGGTACTGTGCTCTGCAGCTTGGCAAAGGTGAAGAAGCAAGCTGTACAACACTGCCATTGTGTGTGCAGCTTGCCAACTGAGAGAAAACAGTACCTGACCACTCTCCTGCCTTTTCAATTCACATGAATATTCGATTGGAAGCTGTTTTGGACAACTTTCTTTCTCTTCTTGCAAAACACTCGTCAGACCTCCGTGCAAGCTCTAGAACACGATGGGAGATGTTTTCTGTGCTGGCACAGTTTCTCCTTGCCAGACAGAGTGGAAAAGCTTTTTGCTAAGATGTAGACGAGAAGAGAGGCTAAAGACCAATGTACGTTGCTCTGCAGAGCTCAGCACCGCTCCGGGGCCTCTTCGCCAGAAGCCGTACCCCGCAGAGCACGGTGAGCGGCAGAATCGTCTTTGCGCGAAGAAGCAGCTTCCTCGTCTCCGGGAGCCGGAGAGAGCGGCAGCTCCGCAAAGGTGATGAAACAAGCTGTACAACACTGCGATTGTGTGCGCAGCTTGCCAACTGAGAGAAAACAGTACCTGACCACTCTCCTGCCTTTTCTATTCACATGAATATTCGATTGCAAGCTGTTTTGGACAACTTTCTTTCTCTTCTTGCAAAACACTCGGCAGACATCCGTGCAGCCTCTAGAACACGATGGGAGATGTTTTCTGTGCTGGCACAGTTTCTCCTTGCCAGACAGAGTGGAAAAGCTTTTTGCTAGGATATAGACGAGAAGAGAGGCTAAAGACGAAGGTACGGTGCTCTGCAGAGCTAAGCACCGCTCCCGGGCCTCTTTCGGCAGAAGGCGCACACCGCAGAGCACTGTGAGCGGCAGAATCGTCTTTGCGCGAAGAAGCAGCTTCTTCGTCTCCGGGAGCCGGAGAGAGCGGCAACTTCGCAAAGGTGATGAAACAAGCTGTACAACACTGCGATTGTGTGCGCAGCTGGCCAACTGAGAGAAAACAGTACCTGACAACTCTCCTCCCTTTTCTATTCACATGAATATTCGATTGCAAGCTCTTTTTGACAACTTTCTTTCTCTTCTTCCAAAACACTCGTCAGACCTCCGTGCAGCCTCTAGAACACGATGGGAGATGTTTTCTGTGCTGGCACAGTTTCTCCTTGCCAGACAGAGTGGAAAAGCTTTTTTCTAAGATGTAGACGAGAAGAGAGGCTAAGGAAGAAGGTACTGTGCTCTGCAGCTTGGCAAAGGTGAAGAAGCAAGCTGTAAAACACTGCCATTGTGTGTGCAGCTTGCCAACTGAGAGAAAACAGTACCTGACCACTCTCCTGCCTTTTCTATTCACATGAATATTCGATTGGAAGCTCTTTTGGACAACTTTCTTTCTCTTCTTGCAAAGCACTCGGCAGACCTCCGTGCAGCCTCTAGAACACGATGGGAGATGTTTTGTTTGCTGGCACAGTTTCTCCTTGCCAGACAGATTGGAAAAGCTTTTTGCTAAGATGTAGACGAGAAGAGATGCTAAAGACGAAGGTACGGTGCTCTGCAGCTTGGCAAAGGTGAAGAAACAAGCTGTACAACACTGCCATTGTGTGTGCAGCTTGCCAACTGAGAGAAAACAGTACCTGACCACTCTCCTGCCTTTTCTATTCACATGAATATTCGATTGGAAGCTGTTTTGGACCACTTGCTTTCTCTTCTTGCAAAACACGCGACAGACCTCCGTGCAGCCTCTAGAACACGATGGGAGATGTTTTGTGTGCTGGCCCAGTTTATCCTTGCCAGACAGAGTGGTAAAGCATTTTCCTAAAATGTAGACGAGAAGAGAGGCTAAAGACGAAGGTACAGTGCTCTGCAGCTTGGCAAAGGTGAAGAAGCAAGCTGTACAACACTGCCATTGTGTGTGCAGCTTGCCAACTGAGAGAAAACAGTACCTGACCACTCTCCTGCCTTTTCTATTCACATGAATATTCGATTGGAAGCTGTTTGGGACAACTTTCTTTCTCTTCTTGCAAAACACTCGGCAGACTTCGGTGCAAGCTCTAGAACACGATGGGAGATGTTTTCTGTGCTGGCACAGTTTCTCCTTGCCAGACAGAGTGGAAAAGCTTTTTGCTAAGATGTAGACGAGAAGAGAGGCTAAAGACGAAGGTACTGTGCTCTGCAGCTTGGCAAAGGTGAAGAAGCAAGCTGTACAACACTGCCATTGTGTGTGCAGCTTACAAAATGAGAGAAAACAGTACCTGACCACTCTCCTGCCTTTTCTATTCACATGAATTTTTGATTGGAAGCTGTTTTGGACAACTTTCTTTCTCTTCTTGCAAAACACTCGGCAGACATCAGTGCAGCCTCTCGAACACGATAGGAGATGTTTTCTGTGCTGGCACAGTTTCTCCTTGCCAGACAGAGTGGAAAAGCTTTTTCTAAGATGTAGACGAGAAGAGAGGCTAAAGACGAAGGTACGGTGCTCTGCAGCTTGGCAAACGTGAAGAAGCAAGCTGTACAACACTGTTATTGTGCGTGCAGCTTGCCAACTGAGAGAAAACAGTACCTGACCACTCTCCTGCCTTTTCTATTCACATGAATATTCGATTGGAAGCTGTTTTGGACAACTTTCTTTCTCTTCTTGCAAAACATTCGGCAGACCTCCGTGCAAGCTCTAGAATACGATGGGAGATGTTTTCTGTGCTGGCACAGTTTCTCCTTGCCAGACAGAGTGGAAAAGCTTTTTGCTAAGATGTAGACGAGAAGAGAGGCTAAAGACGAAGGTACGGTGCTCTGCAGAGTTCAGCACCGCTCCCGGGCCTCTATCGGCAGAAGCCGTACACCGCAGAGCACTGTGAGCGGCAGAATTGTCTTTGCGCGAAGAAGCCGCTTCATCATCTCCGGGAGCCGGAGAGAGCGGCAGCATGGCAAAGGTGAAGAAGCAAGCTGTACAACACTGCGATTGTGTGCGCAGCTTGCCAACTGAGAGAAAACAGTACCTGACCACTCTCCTGCCTTTTCTATTCACATGAACATTCGATTGGATGCTGTTTTGGACAACTTTCTTTCTCTTCTTGCAAAACACTCGGCAGACCTCCGTGCAGCCTCTAGAACACGATGGGAGATGTTTTCTGTGCTGGCACAGTTTCTCCTTGCCAGACAGAGTGGAAAAGCTTTTTGCTAAGATGTAGACCAGAAGAGAGGCTAAGGAAGAAGGTACTGTGCTCTGCAGCTTGGCAAAGGTGAAGAAGCAAGCTGTACAACACTGCCATTGGGTGTGCAGCTTGCCAACTGAGAGAAAGCATTACCTGACCACTCTCCTGCCTTTTCTATTCACATGAATATTCGATTGGAACCTGTTTTGGACAACTTTCTTTCTCATCTTGCAAAACACTCGGCAGACCTCCGTGCAGTCTCTAGAACACGATGGGAGATTTTTTGTGTCCTGGCACAGTTTCTCCTTGCCAGACAGAGTGGAAAAGCTTTTTGCTAAGATGTGGACGAGAAGAGAGGCTAAAAACGAAGGAACGGTGCTCTGCAGCTTGGCAAAGGTGAAGAAGCAAGCTGTACAACACTGCCATTGTGTGTGCAGCTTGCCAACTGAGAGAAAACAGTACCTGACCACTCTCCTGCCTTTTCTATTCACATGAATATTCGATTGGAAGCTGTTTTGGACAACTTTCTTTCTCTTCTTGCAAAACACTCGTCAGACCGCCGTGCAGCCTCTAGAACACGATGGGAGAAGTTTTGTGTGCTGGCACAGTTTATCCTTGCTAGACAGAGTTTTGCTAAGATGTAGAGGAGAAGAGAGGCTAAAGACGAAGGTACTGTGCTCTGCAGCTTGGCAAAGGTGAAGAAGCAAGCTGTACAACACTGCCATTGTGTGTGCAGCTTGCCAAGTGAGAGAAAACAGTACCTGACCACTCTCCTGCCTTTTCTATTCACATGAATATTCGATTGGAAGCTGTTTTGGACAACTTTCTTTCTCTTCTTGCAAAACACTCGGCAGACCTCCGTGCAGGCTCTGGAACACGATGGGAGATGTTTTCTGTGCTGGCACAGTTTCTCCTTTCCAGACAGAGTTTTGCTAAGATGTAGACGAGAAGAGAGGCTAAAGACGAAGGTACTGTGCTCTGCAGCTTGGCAAAGGTGAAGAAGCAAGCTGTACAACACTGCCATTGTGTGTGCAGCTTGCCAACTGAGAGAAAACAGTACCTGACCACTCTCCTGCCTTTTCTATTCACATGAATATTCGATTGGAAGCTGTTTTGGACAACTCTCTTTCTCTTCTTGCAAAACACTCGTCAGACCTCCGTGCAAGCTCTAGAACACGATGGGAGATGTTTTGTGTGCTTGCACAGTTTCTCCTTGCCAGACAGAGTGGAAAAGCTTTTTGCTAAGATGTAGACGAGAAGAGAGGCTAAAGACGAAGCTACGGTGCTCTGCAGCTTGGCAAAGGTGAAGAAGCAAGCTGTACAACACTGCCATTGTGTGTGCAGCTTGCCAACTGAGAGAAAACAGTACCTGACCACTCTCCTGCCTTTTCTATTCACATGAATATTCGATTGGAAGCTGTTTTGGACAACTTTCTTTCTCTTCTTGCAAAACACTCGGCAGACCTCCATGCAAGCTCTAGAACACGATGGGAGATGTTTTGTGTGCTGGCACAGTTTCTCCTTGCCAGACAGAGTGGAAAAGATTTTTCCTAAGATGTAGACGAGAAGAGAGGCTAAAGACCAATGTACGTTGCTCTGCAGAGCTCAGCACCGCTCCGGGGCCTCTTTCGGCAGAAGCCGTACCCCGCAGAGCACGGTGAGCGGCAGAATCGTCTTTGCGCGAAGAAGCAGCTTCCTCGTCTCCGGGAGCCGGAGAGAGCGGCAACTTCGCAAAGGTGATGAAACAAGCTGTACAACACTGCGATTGTGTGCGCAGCTTGCCAACTGAGAGAAAACAGTACCTGACCACTCTCCTGCCTTTTCTATTCACATGAACATTCGATTGCAAGCTGTTTTGGACAACTTTCTTTCTCTTCTTGCAAAACACTCGGCAGACATCCGTGCAGCCTCTAGAACACGATGGGAGATGTTTTCTGTGCTGGCACAGTTTCTCCTTGCCAGACAGAGTGGAAAAGCTTTTTGCTAGGATATAGACGAGAAGAGAGGCTAAAGACGAAGGTACGGTGCTCTGCAGAGCTAAGCACCGCTCCCGGGCCTCTTTCGGCACAAGCCGCACACCGCAGAGCACTGTGAGCGGCAGAATCGTCTTTGCGCGAAGAAGCAGCTTCTTCGTCTCCGGGAGCCGGAGAGAGCGGCAACTTGGCAAAGGTGATGAAACAAGCTGTACAACACTGCGATTGTGTGCGCAGCTGGCCAACTGAGAGAACACAGTACCTGACCACTCTCCTGCCTTTTCTATTCACATGAATATTCGATTGCAAGCTCTTTTTGACAACTTTCTTTCTCTTCTTCCAAAACACTCGTCAGACCTCCGTGCAGCCTCTAGAACACGATGGGAGATGTTTTCTGTGCTGGCACAGTTTCTCCTTGCCAGACAGAGTTTTGCTAAGATGTAGACAAGAAGAGAGGCTAAAGACGAAGGTACTGTGCTCTGCAGCTTGGCAAAGGTGAAGAAACAAGCTGTACAACACTGCCATTGTGTGTGCAGCTTGCCAACTGAGAGAAAACAGTACCTGACCAGTCTCCTGCCTTTTCTATTCACATGAATATTCGATTGGAAGCTGTTTTGGACAACTTTCTTGCTCTTCTTGCAAAACACTCGGCAGACCTCCGTGCAGCATCTAGAACACGATGGAGATGTTTTGTGTGCTGGCACAGTTTCTCCTTGCCAGACAGAGTGGAAAAGCTTTTTGCTAAGATGTAGACGAGAAGAGAGGCTAAAGACGAAGGTACGGTGCTCTGCAGAGCTAAGCTCTGCTCCCAGGCGTCTTTCGGCAGAAGGCGCACACCGCAGAGCACTGTGAGCGGCAGAATCGTCTTTTCGCGAAGAAGCAGCTTCTTCGCCTCCGGGAGCCGGAGAGAGCGGCAGCATGGCAAAGGTGAAGAAGCAAGCTGTACCACACTACCATTGTGTGTGCAGCTTACAAAATGAGAGAAAACAGTACCTGACCACTCTCCTGCCTTTTCTATTCACATGAATATTCGATTGCAAGCTGTTTTGGACAACTTTATTTCTCTTCTTGCAAAACATTAGGCTGACCTCCGTGCAGCTTCGAGAACACGATGGGAGATGTTTTATGTGCTGGCACAGTTTCTCCTTGCCAGACAGAGTGGAAAAGCTTTTTCCTAGAGATGTAGACGAGAAGAGAGGCTAAAGACGAAGGTACGGTGCTCTGCAGAGCTAAGCACTGCTCCCGGGCCTCTTTCGGCAGAAGCCGCACACCGCAGAGCACTGTGAGCGGCAGAATCGTCTTTGCGCGAAAAGCAGCTTCTTCGTCTCCGGGAGCCAGAGAGAGCGGCAACTTCGCAAAAGTGATGAAACAAGCTGTACAACACTGCGATTGTGTGCGCAGGTTGCCAACTGAGAGAAAACAGTACCTGACCACTCTCCTGCCTTTTCTATTCACATGAACATTCGATTGCAAGCTGTTTTGGACAACTTTCTTGCTCTTCTTGCAAAACACTCGGCAGACCTCCGTGCCGCTTCTAGAACACGATGGGAGATGTTTTCTGTGCTGGCACAGTTTCTCCTTGCCAGACAGAGTGGAAAAGCTTTTTGCTAAGATGTAGACGAGAAGAGAGTCTAAAGACGAAGGTACGGTGCTCTGCAGAGCTAAGCACCGCTCCCGGGCCTCTTTCGGCAGAAGGCGCACACCGCAGAGCACTGTGAGCGGCAGAATCGTCTTTGCGCCAAGAAGCAGCTTCTTCGTCTCCGGGAGCCGGAGAGAGCGGCAACTTCGCAAAGGTGATGAAACAAGCTGTACAACACTGCAATTGTGTGCGCAGCTTGCCAACTGAGAGAAAACAGTACCTGACCACTCTCCTGCCTTTTCTAATCACATGAACATTCGATTGCAAGCTGTTTTGGACAACTTTCTTTCTCTTCTTGCAAAACATTAGGCTGACCTCCGTGCAGCTTCTAGAACACGATGGGAGATGTTTTGTGTGCTGGCACAGTTTCTCCTTGCCAGACAGAGTGGAAAAGCTTTTTGCTAAGTTGTAGACGAGAAGAGAGGCTAAAGACGAAGGTACGGTTCTCTGCAGAGTTCAGCACCGCTCCCGGGCCTCTATCGGCAGAAGCCGTACACCGCAGAGCACTGTGAGCGGCAGAATCGTCTTTGCGCGAAGAAGCCGCTTCATCATCTCCGGGAGCCGGAGAGAGCGGCAGCATGGCAAAGGTGAAGAAGCAAGCTGTACAACACTGCGATTGTGTGCGCAGCTTGCCAACTGAGAGAAAACAGTACCTGACCACTCTCCTGCCTTTTCTATTCACATGAACATTCGATTGGAAGCTGTTTTGGACAACTTTCTTGCTCTTCTTGCAAAACACTCGGCAGACCTCCGTGCAGCCTCTAGAACACGATGGGAGATGTTTTCTGTGCTGGCACAGATTCTCCTCTCCGTAGAGAGTGGAAAAGCATTTTGCTAAGATGTAGACGAGAAGAGAGGCTAAAGACGAAGGTACGGTGATCTGCAGAGCAAAGCACCGCTCCCGGGCCTCTTTCGGCAGAAGGCGCACACCGCAGAACACTATGAGCGGCAGAATCGTCTTTGCGCGAAGAAGCAGCTTCTTCCTCTCCGGGAGCCGGAGAGAGAGGCAACTTCGCAAAGGTGATGAAACAAGCTGTACAACACTGCGATTGTGTGCGCAGCATGCCAACTGAGAGAAAACAGTACCTGACCACTCTCCTGCCTTTTCTATTCACATGAACATTCGATTGGATGCTGTTTTGGACAACTTTCTTTCTCTTCTTGCAAAACACTCGGCAGACCTCCGTGCAGCCTCTAGAACACGATGGGAGATGTTTTCTGTGCTGGCACAGTTTCTCCTTGCCAGACAGAGTGGAAAAGCTTTTTGCTAAGATGTAGACCAGAAGAGAGGCTAAGGAAGAAGGTACTGTGCTCTGCAGCTTGGCAAAGGTGAAGAAGCAAGCTGTACAACACTGCCATTGGGTGTGCAGCTTGCCAACTGAGAGAAAGCATTACCTGACCACTCTCCTGCCTTTTCTATTCACATGAATATTCGATTGGAAACTGTTTTGGACAACTTTCTTTCTCATCTTGCAAAACACTCGGCAGACCTCCGTGCAGTCTCTAGAACACGATGGGAGATTTTTGTGTCCTGGCACAGTTTCTCCTTGCCAGACAGAGTGGAAAAGCTTTTTGCTAAGATGTGGACGAGAAGAGAGGCTAAAAACGAAGGAACGGTGCTCTGCAGCTTGGCAAAGGTGAAGAAGCAAGGTGTACAACACTGCCATTGTGTGTGCAGCTAGCCAACTGAGAGAAAACAGTACCTGACCACTCTCCTGCCTTTTCTATTCACATGAATATTCGATTGGAAGCTGTTTTGGACAACTTTCTTTCTCTTCTTGCAAAACACTCGTCAGACCGCCGTGCAGCCTCTAGAACACGATGGGAGATGTTTTCTGTGCTGGCACAGTTTCTCCTTGCCAGACAGAGTTTTGCTAAGATGTAGACGAGAAGAGAGGCTAAAGACGAAGGTACTGTGCTCTGCAGCTTGGCAAAGGTGAAGAAGCAAGCTGTACAACACTGCCATTGTGTGTGCAGCTTGCCAACTGAGAGAAAACAGTACCTGACCAGTCTCCTGCCTTTTCTATTCACATGAATATTCGATTGGAAGCTCTTTTGGACAACTTTCTTTCTCTTCTTGCAAAACACTCGGCAGACCTCCGTGCAGGCTCTGGAACACGATGGGAGATGTTTTCTGTGCTGGCACAGTTTCTCCTTGCCAGACAGAGTTTTGCTAAGATGTAGACGAGAAGAGAGGCTAAAGACGAAGGTACTGTGCTCTGCAGCTTGGCAAAGGTGAAGAAGCAAGCTGTACAACACTGCCATTGTGTGTGCAGCTTGCCAACTGAGAGAAAACAGTACCTGACCACTCTCCTGCCTTTTCTATTCACATGAATATTCGATTGCAAGCTGTTTTGGACAACTTTCTTTCTCTTCTTGCAAAACACTCGGCAGACCTCCGTGCAGCCTCTAGAACACGATGGAGATGTTTTGTGTGCTGGCACAGTTTCTCCTTGCCAGACAGAGTGGAAAAGCTTTTTGCTAAGATGTAGACGAGAAGAGAGGCTAAAGACGAAGGTACGGTGCTCTGCAGAGCTAAGCTCTGCTCCCAGGCATCTTTCGGCAGAAGGCGCACACCGCAGAGCACTGTGAGCGGCAGAATCGTCTTTTCGCGAAGAAGCAGCTTCTTCGCCTCCGGGAGCCGGAGAGAGCGGCAGCATGGCAAAGGTGAAGAAGCAAGCTGTACCACACTACCATTGTGTGTGCAGCTTACAAAATGAGAGAAAACAGTACCTGACCACTCTCCTGCCTTTTCTATTCACATGAATATTCGATTGCAAGCTGTTTTGGACAACTTTATTTCTCTTCTTGCAAAACATTAGGCTGACCTCCGTGCAGCTTCGAGAACACGATGGGAGATGTTTTCTGTGCTGGCACAGTTTCTCCTTGCCAGACAGAGTGGAAAAGCTTTTTCCTAGAGATGTAGACGAGAAGAGAGGCTAAAGACGAAGGTACGGTGCTCTGCAGAGCTAAGCACTGCTCCCGGGCCTCTTTCGGCAGAAGCCGCACACCGCAGAGCACTGTGAGCGGCAGAATCGTCTTTGCGCGAAAAGCAGCTTCTTCGTCTCCGGGAGCCGGAGAGAGCGGCAACTTCGCAAAGGTGATGAAACAAGCTGTACAACACTGCGATTGTGTGCGCAGGTTGCCAACTGAGAGAAAACAGTACCTGACCACTCTCCTGCCTTTTCTATTCACATGAACATTCGATTGCAAGCTGTTTTGGACAACTTTCTTGCTCTTCTTGCAAAACACTCGGCAGACCTCCGTGCCGCTTCTAGAACACGATGGGAGATGTTTTCTGTGCTGGCACAGTTTCTCCTTGCCAGACAGAGTGGAAAAGCTTTTTGCTAAGATGTAGACGAGAAGAGAGGCTAAAGACGAAGGTACGGTGCTCTGCAGAGCTAAGCACCGCTCCCGGGCCTCCTTCGGCAGAAGGCGCACACCGCAGAGCACTGTGAGCGGCAGAATCGTCTTTGCGCGAAGAAGCAGCTTCTTAGTCTCCAGGAGCCGGAGAGAGCGGCAACTTCGCAAAGGTGATGAAACAAGCTGTACAACACTGCGATTGTGTGCGCAGCTTGCCAACTGAGAGAAAACAGTACCTGACCACTCTCCTGCCTTTTCTAATCACATGAACATTCGATTGCAAGCTGTTTTGGACAACTTTCTTTCTCTTCTTGCAAAACATTAGGCAGACCTCCGTGCAGCTTCTAGAACACGATGGGAGATGTTTTCTGTGCTGGCACAGTTTCTCCTTGCCAGACAGAGTGGAAAAGCTTTTTGCTAAGTTGTAGACGAGAAGAGAGGCTAAAGACGAAGGTACGGTGCTCTGCAGAGCTCATAAGTTCTCCCGGGCCTCTTTCGGCAGAAGGCGCACACCGCGGAGAACTGTGAGCGGCAGAATCGTATTTGCGCGAAGAAGCAGCTTCTTCGTCTCCGGGAGCCGGAGAGAGCGGCAACTCCGCAAATGTGATGAAACAAGCTGTACAACACTGCGATTGTGTGCGCAGCTTGCCAACTGAGAGAAAACAGTACCTGACCACTCTCCTGCCTTTTCTATTCACATGAACATTCGATTGCAAGCTGTTTTGGACAACTTTCTTTCTCTTCTTGCAAAACACTCGGCAGACCTCCGTGCAGCCTCTAGAACACGATGGGAGATGTTTTCTGTGCTGGCACAGTTTCTCCTTGCCAGACACAATGGAAAAGCTTTTTGCTAAGTTGTAGACGAGAAGAGAGGCTAAAGACGAAGGTACGGTGCTCTGCAGAGCTAAGCACCGCTCCCGGGCCTCTTTCGGCAGAAGACAGACACTGCAGAGCACTTTGAGCGGCACAATCGTCTTTGCGCGAAGCAGTCGCTTCTTGGCCTCCAGGAGCCGGAGAGGGCGGCAACTTCGTAAAGGTGATGAAACAAGCAGTACAACACTGCGATTGTGTGCGCAGCTTGCCAACTGAGAGAAAACAGTACCTGACCACTCTCCTGCCTTTTCTATTCACATGAACATTCGATTGCAAGCTGTTTTGGACACTTTCTTTCTCTTCTTGCAAAACACTCGGCAGACATCCGTGCAGCCTCTAGAATTCGATGGGAGATGTTTTCTGTGCTGGCACAGTTTCTCCTTGCCAGACAGAGTGGAAAAGCTTTTTTCTAAGATGTAGACGAGAAGAGAGGCTAAAGACGAAGGTACTGTGCTCTGCAGAGCTAAGAACTGCTCCCGGGCATCTTTCGGCAGAAGCCGCACACCGCAGAGCACTGTGAGCGGCAGAATCGTCTTTGCGCGAAGAAGCAGCTTCTTCGTCTCCGGGAGCCGGAGAGAGCGGCAACTTCGCAAAGGTGATGAAACAAGCTGTACAACACTGCGATTGTGTGCGCAGCTTGCCAACTGAGAGAAAACAGTACCTGACCACTCTCCTGCCTTTTCTATTCACATGAACATTCGATTGCAAGCCGTTTTGGACAACTTTCTTTCTCTTCTTGCAAAACATTTGGCAGACCTCCGTGCAGCTTCGAGAACACGAAGGGAGATGTTTTCTGTGCTGGCACAATTTCTCCTTGCCAGACAGAGTGGAAAAGTTTTTGCTAAGATGTGGACGAGAAGAGAGGCTAAAAACGAAGGAACGGTCCTCTGCAGCTTGGCAAAGGTGAAGAAGCAAGCTGTACAACACTGCCATTGTGTGTGCAGCTAGCCAACTGAGAGAAAACAGTACCTGACCACTCTCCTTCCTTTTCTATTCACATTAATATTCGATTGGAAGCTGTTTTGGACAACTTACTTTCTCTTCTTGCAAAACACTCGTCAGACCGCCGTGCAGCCTCTAGAACACGATGGGAGATGTTTTCTGTGCTGGCACAGTTTCTCCTTGCCAGACAGAGATTTGCTAAGATGTAGACGAGAAGAGAGGCTAAAGACGAAGGTACTGTGCTCTGCAGCTTGGCAAAGGTGAAGGAGCAAGCTGTACAACACTGCCATTGTGTGTGTAGCTTGCCAACTGAGAGAAAACAGTACCTGACCACTCTCCTGCCTTTTCTATTCACATGAATATTCGATTGCAAGCTGTTTTGGAAAACTTTTTTCTCTTCTTGCAAAACACTCGTCAGACGGCCGTGCAGCCTCTAGAACACGATGGAGATGTTTTGTGTGCTGGCACAGTTTCTCCTTGCCAGACAGAGTGGAAAAGCTTTTTGCTAAGATGTAGACGAGAAGAGAGGCTAAAGACGAAGGTACGGTGCTCTGCAGAGCTAAGCTCTGCTCCCGGGCGTCTTTCGGCAGAAGGCGCACACCGCAGAGCACTGTGAGCGGCAGAATGGTCTTTGCGCGAAGAAGCAGCTTCTTCGCCTCCGGGAGCCGGAGAGAGCGGCAACATGGCAAAGGTGAAGAAGCAAGCTGTACCACACTACCATTGTGAGTGCAGTTTGCCAACTGAGAGAAAACATTACCTGACCACTCTCCTGCCTTTTCTATTCACATGAATTTTCGATTGGAAGCTGTTTTAAACAACTTTCTTTCTCTTCTTGCAAAACACTCGGCAGACATCCGTGCAAGCTCTAGAACACGATGGGAGATGTTTTCTGTGCTGGCACAGTTTCTCCTTGCCAGACAGAGTGGAAAAGCTTTTTCCTAAGATGTAGACGAGAAGAGAGGCTAAAGACGAAGGTACTGTGCTCTGCAGCATGGCAAAGGTGAAGAAGCAAGCTGTACAACACTGCCATTGTGTGTGCAGCTTGCCAACTGAGAGAAAACAGTACCTGACCACTCTCCTGCCTTTTCTATTCACATGAACATTCGATTGCAAGCTGTTTTGGACAACTTTCTTTCTCTTCTTGCAAAACACTCGGCAGACCTCCGTGCAGCTTCTAGAACACGATGGGAGATGTTTTATGTGCTGGCACAGTTTCTCCTTGCCAGACAGAATGGAAAAGCTTTTTGCTAAGTTGTAGACGAGAAGAGAGGCTAAAGACGAAGGTACGGTGCTCTGCAGAGCTAAGCACCGCTCCAGGGCCTCTTTCGGCAGAAGACAGACACTGCAGAGCACTGTGAGCGGCAGAATCGTCTTTGCGCGAAGAAGCCGCTTCTTGGCCTCCAGGTGCCGGAGAGAGCGGCAACTTCGCAAAGGTGATGAAACAAGCTGTACAACACTGCGATTGTGTGCGCAGCTTGCCAACTGAGAGAAAACAGTAACTGACCACTCTCCTGCCTTTTCTATTCACATGAACATTCGATTGGATGCTGTTTTGGACAACTTTCTTTCTCTTCTTGCAAAACATTAGGCAGACCTCCGTGCAGCTTCGAGAACACGATGGGAGATGTTTTCTGTGCTGGCACAGTTTCTCCTTGCCAGACAGAGTGGAAAAGCTTTTTCCTAAGATGTAGACGAGAAGAGAGGCTAAAGACGAAGGTACGGTGCTCTGCAGAGCTAAGCACCGCTCCCGGGCCTCTTTCGGCAGAAGCCGCACACCGCAGAGCACTGTGAGCGGCAGAATCGTCTTTGGGCGAAGAAGCAGCTTCTTCGTCTCCGGGAGCCGGAGAGAGCGGCAACTTCGCAAAGGTGATGAAACAAGCTGTACAACAATGCGATTGTGTGCGCAGCTTGCCAACTGAGAGGAAACAGTACCTGACCACTCTCCTGCCTTTTCTATTCACATGAACATTCGATTGCAAGCTGTTTTGGACAACTTTCTTTCTCTTCTTGCAAAACACTCGGCCGACCTCCGTGCAGCTTCTTGAACACGATGGGAGATGTTTTGTGTGCTGGCACAGTTTCTCCTTGCCAGACAGAGTGGAAAAGCTTTTTGCTAAGATGTAGACGAGAAGAGAGGCTAAAGACGAAGGTACGGTGCTCTGCAGAGCTAAGCTCTGCTCCCGGGCGTCTTTCGGCAGAAGGCGCACACCGCAGAGCACTGTGAGTGGCAGAATGGTCTTTGCGCGAAGAAGCAGCTTCTTCGCCTCCGGGAGCCGGAGAGAGCGGCAACATGGCAAAGGTGAAGAAGCAAGCTGTACCACACTACCATTGTGAGTGCAGTTTGCCAACTGAGAGAAAACATTACCTGACCACTCTCCTGCCTTTTCTATTCACATGAATTTTCGATTGGAAGCTGTTTTAGACAACTTTCTTTCTCTTCTTGCAAAACACTCGGCAGACATCCGTGCAAGCTCTAGAACACGATGGGAGATGTTTTCTGTGCTGGCACAGTTTCTCCTTGCCAGACAGAGTGGAAAAGCTTTTTCCTAAGATGTAGACGAGAAGAGAGGCTAAAGACGAAGGTACTGTGCTCTGCAGCATGGCAAAGGTGAAGAAGCAAGCTGTACAACACTGCCATTGTGTGTGCAGCTTGCCAACTGAGAGAAAACAGTACCTGACCACTCTCCTGCCTTTTCTATTCACATGAACATTCGATTGCAAGCTGTTTTGGACAACTTTCTTTCTCTTCTTGCAAAACACTCGGCAGACCTCCGTGCAGCTTCTAGAACACGATGGGAGATGTTTTGTGTGCTGGCACAGTTTCTCCTTGCCAGACAGAGTGGAAAAGCTTTTTGCTAAGATGTAGACGAGAAGAGAGGCTAAAGACGAAGGTACAGTGCTCTGCAGCTTGGCAAAGGTGAAGAAGCAAGCTGTACAACAGTGCCATTGTGTGTGCAGCTTGCCAACTGAGAGAAAGCATTACCTGACCACCCTCCTACCTTTTCTATTCACATGAATATTCGATTGGAAGCTGTTTTGGACAACTTGCTTTCTCTTGTTGCAAAACACTCGTCAGACCTCCGTGCAGCCTCTAGAACACGATGGGAGATTTTTTGTGTGCTGGCACAGTTTCTCTTTGCCGGACAGAGTGGAAAAGCTTTTTGCAAAGATGTAGACGTGAAGAGAGGCTAACGACGAAGGTACTATGCTCTGCAGCTTGGCAAAGGTGAAGAAGCAAGCTGTACAACACTGCCATTGTGTGTGCAGCTTGCCAACTGAGAGAAAACAGTACCTGACCACTCTCCTGCCTTTTCTATTCACATGAATATTCGATTGGAAGCTGTTTTGGACAACTTACTTTCTCTTCTTGCAAAACACTCCGCAGACTTCCGTGCAAGCTCTAGAACACGATGGGAGATGTTTTCTTTGCTGGCACAGTTTCTCCTTGCCAGACAGAGTGGAAAAGCTTTTTGCTAAGATGTAGACGAGAAGAGAGGCTAAAGACGAAGGTACGGTGCTCTGCAGCTTGGCAAAGGTGAAGAAGCAAGCTGTACAACACTGCCATTGTGTGTGCAGCTTGCCAACTGAGAGAAAACAGTACCTGACCACTCTCCTGCCTTTTCTATTCACATGAATATTCGATTGGAAGCTGTTTTGGACCACTTGCTTTCTCTTCTTGCAAAACACGCGACAGATTTGCGTGCAAACTCTAGAACACGATGGGAGATGTTTTGTGTGCTGGCCCAGTTTTTCCTTGCCAGACAGAGTGGAAAAGCTTTTTGCTAAAATGTAGACGAGAAGAGAGGCTAAAGACGAAGGTACAGTGCTCTGCAGCTTGGCAAAGGTGAAGAAGCAAGCTGTACAACACTGCCATTGTGTGTGCAGCTTGCCAACTGAGAGAAAGCATTACCTGACCAGTCTCCTACCTTTTCTATTCACATGAATATTCGATTGGAAGCTGTTTTGGACAACTTGCTTTCTCTTGTTGCAAAACACTCGTCAGACCTCCGTGCAGCCTCTAGAACACGATGGGAGATTTTTTGTGTGCTGGCACAGTTTCTCTTTGCCGGACAAAGTGGAAAAGCTTTTTGCAAAGATGTAGACGTGAAGAGAGGCTAAAGACGAAGGTACTGTGCTCTGCAGCTTGGCAAAGGTGAAGAAGCAAGCTATACAACACTGCCATTGTGTGTGCAGCTTGCCAACTGAGAGAAAACAGTACCTGACCACTCTCCTGCCTTTTCTATTCACATGAATATTCGATTGGAAGGTGTTTTGGACAACTTTCTTTCTCTTCTTGCAAAACACTCCGCAGAATTCCGTGCAAGCACTAGAACACGATGGGAGATGTTTTCTGTGCTGGCACAGTTTCTCCTTGCCAGACAGAGTGGAAAAGCTTTTTGCTAAGATGTAGACGAGAAGAGAGGCTAAAGACGAAGGTACGGTGCTCTGCAGCTTGGCAGAGGTGAAGAAGCAAGCTGTACAACACTGCCATTGTGTGTGCAGCTGACAAAATGAGAGAAAACAGTACCTGACCACTCTCCTGCCTTTTCTATTCACATGAATATTTGATTGGAAGCTGTTTTGGACAACTTTCTTTCTCTTCTTGCAAAACACTCGGCAGACATCAGTGCAGACTCTCGAACACGATGGGAGATGTTTTCTGTGCTGGCACAGTTTCTCCTTGCCAGACAGAGTGGAAAAGCTTTTTCTAAGATGTAGACGAGAAGAGAGGCTAAAGACGAAGGTACGGTGCTCTGCAGAGTTCAGCACCGCTCCCGGGCCTCTATCGGCAGAAGCCGTACACCGCAGAGCTCTGTGAGCGGCAGAATCGTCTTTGCGCGAAGAAGCCGCTTCATCATCTCCGGGAGCCGGAGAGAGCGGCAGCATGGCAAAGGTGAAGAAGCAATCTGTACAACACTGCGATTGTGTGCGCAGCTTGCCAACAGAGAGAAAACAGTACCTGACCACTCTCCTGCCTTTTCTATTCACATGAACATTCGATTGGAAGCTGTTTTGGACAACTTTCTTGCTCTTCTTGCAAAACACTCGGCAGACCTCCGTGCAGCCTCTAGAACACGATGGGAGATTTTTTCTGTGCTGGCACAGATTCTCCACTCCGTACAGAGTGGAAAAGCATTTTGCTAAGATGTAGACGAGAAGAGAGGCTAAAGACGAAGGTACGGTGATCTGCAGAGCAAAGCACCGCTCCCGGGCCTCTTTCGGCAGAAGCCGCACACCGCAGAGCACTATGAGCGGCAGAATCGTCTTTGCGCGAAGAAGCAGCTTCTTCGTCTCCGGGAGCCGGAGAGAGCGGCAACTTCGCAAAGGTGATGAAACAAGCTGTACAACACTGCGATTGTGTGCGCAGCATGCCAACTGAGAGAAAACAGTACCTGACCACTCTCCTGCCTTTTCTATTCACATGAACATTCGATTGCAAGCTGTTTTGGACAACTTTCTTTCTCTTCTTGCAAAACACTCGGCAGACCTCCGTGCAGGCTCTAGAACACGATGGGAGATGTTTTCTGTGCTGGCACAGTTTCTCCTTGCCAGACAGAGTGCAAAAGCTTTTTGCTAAGATGTAGACCAGAAGAGAGGCTAAGGAAGAAGGTACTGTGCTCTGCAGCTTGGCAAAGGTGAAGAAGCAAGCTGTACAACACTGCCATTGGGTGTGCAGCTTGCCAACTGAGAGAAAGCATTACCTGACCACTCTCCTGCCTTTTCTATTCACATGAATATTCGATTGGAAGCTGTTTTGGACAACTTTCTTTCTCATCTTGCAAAACACTCGGCAGACCTCCGTGCAGTCTCTAGAACACGATGGGAGATTTTTTGTGTCCTGGCACAGTTTCTCCTTGCCAGACAGAGTGGAAAAGCTTTTTGCTAAGATGTGGACGAGAAGAGAGGCTAAAAACGAAGGAACGGTGCTCTGCAGCTTGGCAAAGGTGAAGAAGCAAGCTGTACAACACTGCCATAGTGTGTGCAGCTTGCCAACGGAGAGAAAACAGTACCTGACCACTCTCCTGCCTTTTCTATTCACATGAATATTCGATTGGAAGCTGTTTTGGACAACTTTTTTCTCTTCTTGCAAAACACTCGTCAGACCTCCGTGCAGCCTCTAGAACACGATGGGAGATGTTTTCTGTGCTGGCACAGTTTCTCCTTGCCAGACAGAGTTTTGCTAAGATGTAGACGAGAAGAGAGGCTAAAGACGAAGGTACTGTGCTCTGCAGCTTGGCAAAGGTGAAGAAGCAAGATGTACAACACTGCCATTGTGTGCGCAGCTTGCCAACTGAGAGAAAACAGTACCTGACCACTCTCCTGCCTTTTCTATTCACATGAACATTCGATTGCAAGCTGTTTTGGACAACTTTCTTTCTCTTCTTGCAAAACACTCGGCCGACCTCCGTGCAGCTTCTTGAACACGATGGGAGATGTTTTGTGTGCTGGCACAGTTTCTCCTTGCCAGACAGAGTGGAAAAGCTTTTTGCTAAGATGTAGACGAGAAGAGAGGCTAAAGACGAAGGTACGGTGCTCTGCAGAGCTAAGCTCTGCTCCCGGGCGTCTTTCGGCAGAAGGCGCACACCGCAGAGCACTGTGAGTGGCAGAATGGTCTTTGCGCGAAGAAGCAGCTTCTTCGCCTCCGGGAGCCGGAGAGAGCGGCAACATTGCAAAGGTGAAGAAGCAAGCTGTACCACACTACCATTGTGAGTGCAGTTTGCCAACTGAGAGAAAACATTACCTGACCACTCTCCTGCCTTTTCTATTCACATGAATTTTCGATTGGAAGCTGTTTTAGACAACTTTCTTTCTCTTCTTGCAAAACACTCGGCAGACATCCGTGCAAGCTCTAGAACACGATGGGAGATGTTTTCTGTGCTGGCACAGTTTCTCCTTGCCAGACAGAGTGGAAAAGCTTTTTCCTAAGATGTAGACGAGAAGAGAGGCTAAAGACGAAGGTACTGTGCTCTGCAGCATGGCAAAGGTGAAGAAGCAAGCTGTACAACACTGCCATTGTGTGTGCAGCTTGCCAACTGAGAGAAAACAGTACCTGACCACTCTCCTGCCTTTTCTATTCACATGAACATTCGATTGCAAGCTGTTTTGGACAACTTTCTTTCTCTTCTTGCAAAACACTCGGCAGACCTCCGTGCAGCTTCTAGAACACGATGGGAGATGTTTTGTGTGCTGGCACAGTTTCTCCTTGCCAGACAGAGTGGAAAAGCTTTTTGCTAAGATGTAGACGAGAAGAGAGGCTAAAGACGAAGGTACAGTGCTCTGCAGCTTGGCAAAGGTGAAGAAGCAAGCTGTACAACAGTGCCATTGTGTGTGCAGCTTGCCAACTGAGAGAAAGCATTACCTGACCACCCTCCTACCTTTTCTATTCACATGAATATTCGATTGGAAGCTGTTTTGGACAACTTGCTTTCTCTTGTTGCAAAACACTCGTCAGACCTCCGTGCAGCCTCTAGAACACGATGGGAGATTTTTTGTGTGCTGGCACAGTTTCTCTTTGCCGGACAGAGTGGAAAAGCTTTTTGCAAAGATGTAGACGTGAAGAGAGGCTAACGACGAAGGTACTATGCTCTGCAGCTTGGCAAAGGTGAAGAAGCAAGCTGTACAACACTGCCATTGTGTGTGCAGCTTGCCAACTGAGAGAAAACAGTACCTGACCACTCTCCTGCCTTTTCTATTCACATGAATATTCGATTGGAAGCTGTTTTGGACAACTTACTTTCTCTTCTTGCAAAACACTCCGCAGACTTCCGTGCAAGCTCTAGAACACGATGGGAGATGTTTTCTTTGCTGGCACAGTTTCTCCTTGCCAGACAGAGTGGAAAAGCTTTTTGCTAAGATGTAGACGAGAAGAGAGGCTAAAGACGAAGGTACGGTGCTCTGCAGCTTGGCAAAGGTGAAGAAGCAAGCTGTACAACACTGCCATTGTGTGTGCAGCTTGCCAACTGAGAGAAAACAGTACCTGACCACTCTCCTGCCTTTTCTATTCACATGAATATTCGATTGGAAGCTGTTTTGGACCACTTGCTTTCTCTTCTTGCAAAACACGCGACAGATTTGCGTGCAAACTCTAGAACACGATGGGAGATGTTTTGTGTGCTGGCCCAGTTTTTCCTTGCCAGACAGAGTGGAAAAGCTTTTTGCTAAAATGTAGACGAGAAGAGAGGCTAAAGACGAAGGTACAGTGCTCTGCAGCTTGGCAAAGGTGAAGAAGCAAGCTGTACAACACTGCCATTGTGTGTGCAGCTTGCCAACTGAGAGAAAGCATTACCTGACCAGTCTCCTACCTTTTCTATTCACATGAATATTCGATTGGAAGCTGTTTTGGACAACTTGCTTTCTCTTGTTGCAAAACACTCGTCAGACCTCCGTGCAGCCTCTAGAACACGATGGGAGATTTTTTGTGTGCTGGCACAGTTTCTCTTTGCCGGACAAAGTGGAAAAGCTTTTTGCAAAGATGTAGACGTGAAGAGAGGCTAAAGACGAAGGTACTGTGCTCTGCAGCTTGGCAAAGGTGAAGAAGCAAGCTATACAACACTGCCATTGTGTGTGCAGCTTGCCAACTGAGAGAAAACAGTACCTGACCACTCTCCTGCCTTTTCTATTCACATGAATATTCGATTGGAAGCTGTTTTGGACAACTTTCTTTCTCTTCTTGCAAAACACTCCGCAGAATTCCGTGCAAGCACTAGAACACGATGGGAGATGTTTTCTGTGCTGGCACAGTTTCTCCTTGCCAGACAGAGTGGAAAAGCTTTTTGCTAAGATGTAGACGAGAAGAGAGGCTAAAGACGAAGGTACGGTGCTCTGCAGCTTGGCAGAGGTGAAGAAGCAAGCTGTACAACACTGCCATTGTGTGTGCAGCTGACAAAATGAGAGAAAACAGTACCTGACCACTCTCCTGCCTTTTCTATTCACATGAATATTTGATTGGAAGCTGTTTTGGACAACTTTCTTTCTCTTCTTGCAAAACACTCGGCAGACATCAGTGCAGACTCTCGAACACGATGGGAGATGTTTTCTGTGCTGGCACAGTTTCTCCTTGCCAGACAGAGTGGAAAAGCTTTTTCTAAGATGTAGACGAGAAGAGAGGCTAAAGACGAAGGTACGGTGCTCTGCAGAGTTCAGCACCGCTCCCGGGCCTCTATCGGCAGAAGCCGTACACCGCAGAGCTCTGTGAGCGGCAGAATCGTCTTTGCGCGAAGAAGCCGCTTCATCATCTCCGGGAGCCGGAGAGAGCGGCAGCATGGCAAAGGTGAAGAAGCAATCTGTACAACACTGCGATTGTGTGCGCAGCTTGCCAACAGAGAGAAAACAGTACCTGACCACTCTCCTGCCTTTTCTATTCACATGAACATTCGATTGGAAGCTGTTTTGGACAACTTTCTTGCTCTTCTTGCAAAACACTCGGCAGACCTCCGTGCAGCCTCTAGAACACGATGGGAGATTTTTTCTGTGCTGGCACAGATTCTCCACTCCGTACAGAGTGGAAAAGCATTTTGCTAAGATGTAGACGAGAAGAGAGGCTAAAGACGAAGGTACGGTGATCTGCAGAGCAAAGCACCGCTCCCGGGCCTCTTTCGGCAGAAGCCGCACACCGCAGAGCACTATGAGCGGCAGAATCGTCTTTGCGCGAAGAAGCAGCTTCTTCGTCTCCGGGAGCCGGAGAGAGCGGCAACTTCGCAAAGGTGATGAAACAAGCTGTACAACACTGCGATTGTGTGCGCAGCATGCCAACTGAGAGAAAACAGTACCTGACCACTCTCCTGCCTTTTCTATTCACATGAACATTCGATTGGAAGCTGTTTTGGACAACTTTCTTTCTCTTCTTGCAAAACACTCGGCAGACCTCCGTGCAGGCTCTAGAACACGATGGGAGATGTTTTCTGTGCTGGCACAGTTTCTCCTTGCCAGACAGAGTGCAAAAGCTTTTTGCTAAGATGTAGACCAGAAGAGAGGCTAAGGAAGAAGGTACTGTGCTCTGCAGCTTGGCAAAGGTGAAGAAGCAAGCTGTACAACACTGCCATTGGGTGTGCAGCTTGCCAACTGAGAGAAAGCATTACCTGACCACTCTCCTGCCTTTTCTATTCACATGAATATTCGATTGGAAGCTGTTTTGGACAACTTTCTTTCTCATCTTGCAAAACACTCGGCAGACCTCCGTGCAGTCTCTAGAACACGATGGGAGATTTTTTGTGTCCTGGCACAGTTTCTCCTTGCCAGACAGAGTGGAAAAGCTTTTTGCTAAGATGTGGACGAGAAGAGAGGCTAAAAACGAAGGAACGGTGCTCTGCAGCTTGGCAAAGGTGAAGAAGCAAGCTGTACAACACTGCCATAGTGTGTGCAGCTTGCCAACGGAGAGAAAACAGTACCTGACCACTCTCCTGCCTTTTCTATTCACATGAATATTCGATTGGAAGCTGTTTTGGACAACTTTTTTCTCTTCTTGCAAAACACTCGTCAGACCTCCGTGCAGCCTCTAGAACACGATGGGAGATGTTTTCTGTGCTGGCACAGTTTCTCCTTGCCAGACAGAGTTTTGCTAAGATGTAGACGAGAAGAGAGGCTAAAGACGAAGGTACTGTGCTCTGCAGCTTGGCAAAGGTGAAGAAGCAAGATGTACAACACTGCCATTGTGTGCGCAGCTTGCCAACTGAGAGAAAACAGTACCTGACCACTCTCCTGCCTTTTCTATTCACATGAACATTCGATTGCAAGCTGTTCTGGACAACTTTCTTTCTCTTCTTGCAAAACACTCGGCAGACCTCCGTGCAGCCTCTAGAACACGATGGGAGATGTTTTTTGTGCTGGCACAATTTCTCCTTGCCAGACAGAATGGAAAAGCTTTTTGCTAAGATGTAGACGAGAAGAGAGGCTAAAGACGAAGGTACGGTGCTCTGCAGAGCTAAGCACCGCTCCCGGGCCTCTTTCGGCAGAAGCCGCACACCGCAGAGCACTGTGAGCGGCAGAATCGTCTTTGCGCGAAGAAGCCGCTTCTTGGCCTCCAGGTGCCGGAGAGAGCGGCAACTTCGCAAAGGTGATGAAACAAGTTGTACAACACTGCGATAGTGTGCGCAGCTTGCCAACTGAGAGAAAACAATACCTGACCACTCTCCTGCCTTTTCTATTCACATGAACATTCGATTGGATGCTGTTGTGGACAACTTTCTTTCTCTTCTTGCAAAACATTAGGCAGACATCCGTGCAGCTTCGAGAACACGATGGGAGATGTTTTCTGTGCTGGCACAGTTTCTCCTTGCCAGACAGAGTGGAAAAGCTTTTTGCTAAGATGTAGACGAGAAGAGAGGCTAAAGACGAAGGTACGGTGCTCTGCAGAGCTAAGCTCTGCTCCCGGGCGTCTTTCGGCAGAAGGCGCACACCGCAGGGAACTGTGAGCGGCAGAATCGTCTTTGCGCGAAGAAGCAGCTTCTTCGCCTCCGGGAGCCGGAGAGAGCGGCAGCATGGCAAAGGTGAAGAAGCAATCTGTACCACACTACCATTGTGAGTGCAGTTTGCCAACTGAGAGAAAACATTACCTGACCACTCTCCTGCCTTTTCTATTCACATGAATTTTTGATTGGAAGCTGTTTTAGACAACTTTCTTTCTCTTCTTGCAAAACACTCGGCAGACCTCCGTGCAAGCTCTAGAACACGATGGGAGATGTTTTCTGTGCTGGCACAGTTTCTCCTTGCCAGACAGAGTGGAAAAGCTTTTTCCTAAGATGTAGACGAGAAGAGAGGCTAAAGACGAAGGTACTGTGCTCTGCAGCATGGCAAAGGTGAAGAAGCAAGCTGTACAACACTGCCATTGTGTGTGCAGCTTGCCAACTGAGAGAAAACAGTACCTGACCACTCTCCTGCCTTTTCTATTCACATGAATATTCGATTGGAAGCTGTTTTGGACAACTTTCTTTCTCTTCTTGCAAAACACTCGTCAGACCTCCGTGCAGGCTCTGGAACACGATGGGAGATGTTTTGTGTGCTGGCACAGTTTCTCCTTGCCAGACAGAGTGGAAAAGCTTTTTTCTAAGATGTAGACGAGAAGAGAGGCTAAGGAATAAGGTACTGTGCTCTGAAGCTTGGCAAAAGTGAAGAAGCAAGCTGTAAAACACTGCCATTGTGTGTGCAGCTTACAAAATGAGAGAAAACAGTACCTGACCACTCTCCTGCCTTTTCTATTCACATGAATATTCGATTGGAAGCTGTTTTGGACAACTTTCTTTCTCTTCTTGCAAAACATTAGGCAGACCTCCGTGCAGCTTCGAGAACACGATGGGAGATGATTTCTGTGCTGGCACAGTTTCTCCTTGCCAGACAGAGTGGAAAAGCTTTTTCCTAGAGATGTAGACGAGAAGAGAGGCTAAAGACGAAGGTACGGTGCTCTGCAGAGCTAAGCACCGCTCCCGGGCCTCTTTCGGCACAAGCCGCACACCGCAGAGCACTGTGAGCGGCAGAATCGTCTTTGCGCGAAGAAGCAGCTTCTTCGTCTCCGGGAGTCGGAGAGAGCGGCAACTTCGCAAAGGTGATGAAACAAGCTGTACAACACTGCGATTGTGTGCGCAGCTTGCCAACTGAGAGAAAACAGTACCTGACCACTCTCCTGCCTTTTCTATTCACATGAACATTCGATTGGAAGCTGTTTTGGACAACTTTCTTTCTGTTCTTGCAAAACACTCGGCAGACCTCCGTGCCACTTCTAGAACACGATGGGAGATGTTTTGTGTGCTGGCACAGTTTCTCCTTGCCAGACAGAGTGGAAAAGCTTTTTGCTAAGATGTAGACGAGAAGAGAGTCTAAAGACGAAGGTACGGTGCTCTGCAGAGCTAAGCACCGCTCCCGGGCCTCTTTCGGCAGAAGGCGCACACCGCAGAGCACTGTGAGCGGCAGAATCGTCTTTGCGTGAAGAAGCAGCTTCTTCGTCTCCAGGATCCGGAGAGAGCGGCAACTTCGCAAAGGTGATGAAACAAGCTGTACAACACTGCGATTGTGTGCGCAGCTTGCCAACTGAGAGAAAACAGTACCTGACCACTCTCCTGCCTTTTCTATTCACATGAATATTCGATTGCAAGCTGTTTTGGACAACTTTCTTTCTCTTCTTGCAAAACATTAGGCAGACCTCCGTGCAGCTTCTAGAACACGATGGGAGATGTTTTGTGTGCTGGCACAGTTTCTCCTTGCCAGACAGAGTGGAAAATCTTTTTGCTAAGTTGTAGACGAGAAGAGAGGCTAAAGACGAAGGTACGGTGCTCTGCAGAGCTAATAAGTTCTCCCGGGCCTCTTTCGGCAGAAGCCGCACACCGCAGAGCACTGTGAGCGGCAGAATCGTCTTTGCGCGAAGAAGCAGGTTTTTCGTCTCCGGGAGCCGGAGAGAGCGGCAACTTCGCAAAGGTGATGAAACAAGCTGTACAACACTGCGATTGTGTGCGCAGCTTGCCAACTGAGAGAAAACAGTACCTGACCACTCTCCTGCCTTTTCTATTCACATGAACATTCGATTGGAAGCTGTTTTGGGCAACTTTCTTTCTCTTCTTGCAAAACACTCGGCAGACCTCCGTGCAGCCTCTAGAACACGATGGGAGATGTTTTTTGTGCTGGCACAGTTTCTCCTTGCCAGACAGAGTGGAAAAGCTTTTTGCTAAGATGTAGACGAGAAGAGAGGCTAAAGACGAAGGTACGGTGCTCTGCAGAGCTAAGCACCGCTCCCGGGCGTCTTTGGGCAGAAGGCGCACACCGCAGAGCACTGTGAGCGGCAGAATCGTCTTTGCGCGAAGAAGCACCTTCTTCGTCTCCAGGAGCCGGAGAGAGCGGCAGCATGGCAAAGGTGAAGAAGCAAGCTGTACCACACTACCATTGTGTGTGCAGCTTACAAAATGAGAGAAAACAGTACCTGACCACTCTCCTGCCTTTTCTATTCACATGAATATTCGATTGCAAGCTGTTTTGGACAACTTTATTTCTCTTCTTGCAAAACATTAGGCTGACCTCCGTGCAGCTTCGAGAACACGATGGGATATGTTTTCTGTGCTGGCACAGTTTCTCCTTGCCAGACAGAGTGGAAAAGCTTTTTCCTAGAGATGTAGACGAGAAGAGAGGCTAAAGATGAAGGTACGGTGCTCTGCAGAGCTAAGCACTGCTCCCGGGCCTCTTTCGGCAGAAGCCGCACACCGCAGAGCACTGTGAGCGGCAGAATCGTCTTTGCGCGAAAAGCAGCTTCTTCGTCTCCGGGAGCCGGAGAGAGCGGCAACTTCGCAAAGGTGATGAAACAAGCTGTACAACACTGCGATTGTGTGCGCAGGTTGCCAACTGAGAGAAAACAGTACCTGACCACTCTCCTGCCTTTTCTATTCACATGAACATTCGATTGCAAGCTGTTTTGGACAACTTTCTTGCTCTTCTTGCAAAACACTCGGCAGACCTCCGTGCCGCTTCTAGAACACGATGGGAGATGTTTTCTGTGCTGGCACAGTTTCTCCTTGCCAGACAGAGTGGAAAAGCTTTTTGCTAAGATGTAGACGAGAAGAGAGTCTAAAGACGAAGGTACGGTGCTCTGCAGAGCTAAGCACCGCTCCCGGACCTCTTTCGGCAGAAGGCGCACACCGCAGAGCACTGTGAGCGGCAGAATCGTCTTTGCGCGAAGAAGCTGCTTCTTAGTCTCCGGGAGCCGGAGAGAGCGGCAACTTCGCAAAGGTGATGAAACAAGCTGTACAACACTGCGATTGTGTGCGCAGCTTGCCAACTGAGAGAAAACAGTACCTGACCACTCTCCTGTCTTTTCTATTCACATGAACATTCGATTGCAAGCTGTTTTGGACAACTTTCTTTCTCTTCTTGCAAAACATTAGGCTGACCTCCGTGCAGCTTCTAGAACACGATGGGAGATGTTTTCTGTGCTGGCACAGTTTCTCCTTGCCAGACAGAGTGGAAAAGCTTTTTCCTAAGTTGTAGACGAGAAGAGAGGCTAAAGACGAAGGTACGGTGCTCTGCAGAGCTAATAAGTTCTCCCGGGCCTCTTTCGGCAGAAGGCGCACACCGCAGAGAACTGTGAGCGGCAGAATCGTCTTTGCGCGAAGAAGCAGCTTCTTCGTCTCCGGGAGCCGGAGAGAGCGGCAACTCTGCAAAGGTGATGAAACAAGCAGTACAACACTGCGATTGTGTGCGCAGCTTGCCAACTGAGAGAAAACAGTACCTGACCACTCTCCTGCCTTTTCTATTCACATGAACATTCGATTGCAAGCTGTTTTGGACACTTTCTTTCTCTTCTTGCAAAACACTCGGCAGACATCCTTGCAGCCTCTAGAATTCGATGGGAGATGTTTTCTGTGCTGGCACAGTTTCTCCTTGCCAGACAGAGTGGAAAAGCTTTTTTCTAAGATGTAGACGAGAAGAGAGGCTAAAGACGAAGGTACTGTGCTCTGCAGAGCTAAGAACTGCTCCCGGGCATCTTTCGGCAGAAGCCGCACACCGCAGAGCACTGTGAGCGGCAGAATCGTCTTTGCGCGAAGAAGCAGCTTCTTCGTCTCCGGGAGCCGGAGAGAGCGGCAACTTCGCAAAGGTGATGAAACAAGCTGTACAACACTGCGATTGTGTGCGCAGCTTGCCAACTGAGAGAAAACAGTACCTGACCACTCTCCTGCCTTTTCTATTCACATGAACATTCGATTGGAAGCTGTTTTGGACAACTTTCTTTCTCTTCTTGCAAAACACTCGGCAGACCTCCGTGCAGCCTCTAGAACACGATGGGAGATGTTTTTTGTGCTGGCACAGTTTCTCCTTGCCAGACAGTATGGAAAAGCTTTTTGCTAAGATGTAGACGAGAAGAGAGGCTAAAGACGAAGGTACGGTGCTCTGCAGAGCTAAGCACCGCTCCCGGGCCTCTTTCGGCAGAAGCCGCACACCGCAGAGCACTGTGAGCGGCAGAATCGTCTTTGCGCGAAGAAGCCGCTTCTTGGCCTCCAGGTGCCGGAGAGAGCGGCAACTTCGCAAAGGTGATGAAACAAGCTGTACAACACTGCGATTGTGTGCGCAGCTTGCCAACTGAGAGAAAACAGTACCTGACCACTCTCCTGCCTTTTCTATTCACATGAACATTCGATTGCAAGCCGTTTTAGACAACTTTCTTTCTCTTCTTGCAAAACATTTGGCAGACCTCCGTGCAGCTTCGAGAACACGAAGGGAGATGTTTTCTGTGCTGGCACAATTTCTCCTTGCCAGACAGAGTGGAAAAGTTTTTGCTAAGATGTGGACGAGAAGAGAGGCTAAAAACGAAGGAACGGTTCTCTGCAGCTTGGCAAAGGTGAAGAAGCAAGCTGTACAACACTGCCATTGTGTGTGCAGCTAGCCAACTGAGAGAAAACAGTACCTGACCACTCTCCTGCCTTTTCTATTCACATGAATATTCGATTGGAAGCTGTTTTGGACAACTTACTTTCTCTTCTTGCAAAACACTCGTCAGACCGCCGTGCAGCCTCTAGAACACGATGGGAGATGTTTTCTGTGCTGGCACAGTTTCTCCTTGCCAGACAGAGATTTGCTAAGATGTAGACGAGAAGAGAGGCTAAAGACGAAGGTACTGTGCTCTGCAGCTTGGCAAAGGTGAAGGAGCAAGCTGTACAACACTGCCATTGTGTGTGCAGCTTGCCAACTGAGAGAAAACAGTACCTGACCACTCTCCTGCCTTTTCTATTCACATGAATATTCGATTGCAAGCTGTTTTGGAAAACTTTTTTCTCTTCTTGCAAAACACTCGTCAGACGGCCGTGCAGCCTCTAGAACACGATGGAGATGTTTTGTGTGCTGGCACAGTTTCTCCTTGCCAGACAGAGTGGAAAACCTTTATGCTAAGATGAAGACGAGAAGAGAGGCTAAAGACGAAGGTACGGTGCTCTGCAGAGCTGAGCTCTGCTCCCGGGTGTCTTTCGGCAGAAGGCGCACACCGCAGAGCACTGTGAGCGGCAGAATGTTCTTTGCGCGAAGAAGCAGCTTCTTCACCTCCGGGAGCCGGAGAGAGCGGCAACATGGCAAAGGTGAAGAAGCAAGCTGTACCACACTACCATTGTGAGTGCAGTTTGCCAACTGAGAGAAAACATTACCTGACCACTCTCCTGCCTTTTCTTTTCACATGAATTTTCGATTGGAAGCTGTTTTAGACAACTTTCTTTCTCTTCTTGCAAAACACTCGGCAGACATCCGTGCAAGCTCTTGAACACGATGGGAGATGTTTTCTGTGCTGGCACAGTTTCTCCTTGCCAGACAGAGTGGAAAAGCTTTTTCCTAAGATGTAGACGAGAAGAGAGGCTAAAGACGAAGGTACTGTGCTCTGCAGCATGGCAAAGGTGAAGAAGCAAGCTGTACAACACTGCCATTGTGTGTGCAGCTTGCCAACTGAGAGAAAACAGTACCTGACCACTCTCCTGCCTTTTCTATTCACATGAACATTCGATTGCAAGCTGTTTTGGACAACTTTCTTTCTCTTCTTGCAAAACACTCGGCAGACCTCCGTGCAGCTTCTAGAACACGATGGGAGATGTTTTGTGTGCTGGCACAGTTTCTCCTTGCCAGACAGAGTGGAAAAGCTTTTTGCTAAGATGTAGACGAGAAGAGAGTCTAAAGACGAAGGTACGGTGCTCTGCAGCTTGGCAAAGGTGAAGAAGCAAGCTGTACAACACTGCCATTGTGTGTGCAGCTTGCCAACTGAGAGAAAACAGTACCTGACCACTCTCCTGCCTTTTCTATTCACATGAATATTCGATTGGAAGCTGTTTTGGACCACTTGCTTTCTCTTCTTGCAAAACACGCGACAGACCTCCGTGCCACCTCTAGAACACGATGGGAGATGTTTTGTGTGCTGGCCCAGTTTCTCCTTGCCAGACAGAGTTGAAAAGCTTTTTGCTAAGATGTAGACGAGAAGAGAGGCTAAAGACGAAGGTACAGTGCTCTGCAGCTTGGCAAAGGTGAAGAAGCAAGCTGTACAACACTGCCATTGTGTGTGCAGCTTGCCAACTGAGAGAAAGCATTACCTGACCACCCTCCTACCTTTTCTATTCACATGAATATTCGATTGGAAGCTGTTTTGGACAACTTGCTTTCTCTTGTTGCAAAACACTCGTCAGACCTCCGTGCAGCCTCTAGAACACGATGGGAGATTTTTTGTGTGCTGGCACAGTTTCTCTTTGCCGGACAGAGTGGAAAAGCTTTTTGCAAAGATGTAGACGTGAAGAGAGGCTAACGACGAAGGTACTATGCTCTGCAGCTTGGCAAAGGTGAAGAAGCAAGCTGTACAACACTGCCATTGTGTGTGCAGCTTGCCAACTGAGAGAAAACAGTACCTGACCACTCTCCTGCCTTTTCTATTCACATGAATATTCGATTGGAAGCTGTTTTGGACAACTTACTTTCTCTTCTTGCAAAACACTCCGCAGACTTCCGTGCAAGCTCTAGAACACGATGGGAGATGTTTTCTGTGCTGGCACAGTTTCTCCTTGCCAGACAGAGTGGAAAAGCTTTTTGCTAAGATGTAGACGAGAAGAGAGGCTAAAGACGAAGGTACGGTGCTCTGCAGCTTGGCAAAGGTGAAGAAGCAAGCTGTACAACACTGCCATTGTGTGTGCAGCTTGCCAACTGAGAGAAAGCATTACCTGACCAGTCTCCTACCTTTTCTATTCACATGAATATTCGATTGGAAGCTGTTTTGAACAACTTGCTTTCTCTTGTTGCAAAACACTCGTCAGACCTCCGTGCAGCCTCTAGAACACGATGGGAGATTTTTTGTGTGCTGGCACAGTTTCTCTTTGCCGGACAAAGTGGAAAAACTCTTTGCAAAGATGTAGACGTGAAGAGAGGCTCAAGACGAAGGTACTGTGCTCTGCAGCTTGGCAAAGGTGAAGAAGCATGCTGTACAACACTGCCATTGTGTGTGCAGCTTGCCAACTGAGAGAAAACAGTACCTGACCACTCTCCTGCCTTTTCTATTCACATGAATATTCGATTGGAAGCTGTTTTGGACAACTTTCTTTCTCTTCTTGCAAAACACTCCGCAGAATTCCGTGCAAGCACTAGAACACGATGGGAGATGTTTTCTGTGCTGGCACAGTTTCTCCTTGCCAGACAGAGTGGAAAAGCTTTTTGCTAAGATGTAGACGAGAAGAGAGGCTAAAGACAAAGGTACGGTGCTCTGCAGCTTGGCAGAGGTGAAGAAGCAAGCTGTACAACACTGCCATTGTGTGTGCAGCTTACAAAATGAGAGAAAACAGTACCTGACCACTCTCCTGCCTTTTCTATTCACATGAATATTTGATTGGAAGCTGTTTTGGACAACTTTCTTTCTCTTCTTGCAAAACACTCGGCAGACATCAGTGCAGACTCTCGAACACGATGGGAGATGTTTTCTGTGCTGGCACAGTTTCTCCTTGCCAGACAGAGTGGAAAAGCTTTTTCTAAGATGTAGACGAGAAGAGAGGCTAAAGACGATGGTACGGTGCTCTGCAGCTTGGCAAAGGTGAAGAAGCAAGCTGTACAACACTGTTATTGTGTGTGCAGCTTGCCAACTGAGAGAAAACAGTACCTGACCACTCTCCTGCCTTTTCTATTCACATGAATATTCAATTGGAAGCTGTTTTGGACAACTTTCTTTCTCTTCTTCCAAAACACTCGGCAGACATCCGTGCAAGCTCTAGAACACGATGGGAGATGTTTTCTGTGCTGGCACAGTTTCTCCTTGCCAGACAGAGTGGAAAAGCTTTTTGCTAAGATGTAGACGAGAAGAGAGGCTAAAGACGAAGGTACGGTGCTCTGCAGAGCTAAGCACCGCTCCCGGGCCTCTTTCGGCAGAAGCCGCACACCGCAGAGCACTGTGAGCGGCAGAATCGTCTTTGTGCGAAGAAGCAGCTTCTTCGTCTCCGGGAGCCGGAGAGAGCGGCAACTTCGCAAAGGTGAAGAAGCAATCTGTACAACACTGCGATTGTGTGCACAGCTTGCCAACAGAGAGAAAACAGTACCTGACCACTCTCCTGCCTTTTCTATTCACATGAACATTCGATTGGAAGCTGTTTTGGACAACTTTCTTGCTCTTCTTGCAAAACACTCGGCAGACCTCCGTGCAGCCTCTAGAACACGATGGGAGATTTTTTCTGTGCTGGCACAGATTCTCCACTCCGTACAGAGTGGAAAAGCATTTTGCTAAGATGTAGACGAGAAGAGAGGCTAAAGACGAAGGTACGGTGATCTGCAGAGCAAAGCACCGCTCCCGGGCCTCTTTCGGCAGAAGCCGCACACCGCAGAGCACTATGAGCGGCAGAATCGTCTTTGCGCGAAGAAGCAGCTTCTTCGTCTCCGGGAGCCGGAGAGAGCGGCAACTTCGCAAAGGTGATGAAACAAGCTGTACAACACTGCGATTGTGTGCGCAGCATGCCAACTGAGAGAAAACAGTACCTGACCACTCTCCTGCCTTTTCTATTCACATGAACATTCGATTGGATGCTGTTTTGGACAACTTTCTTTCTCTTCTTGCAAAACACTCGGCAGACCTCCGTGCAGGCTCTAGAACATGATGGGAGATGTTTTCTGTGCTGGCACAGTTTCTCCTTGCCAGACAGAGTGGAAAAGCTTTTTGCTAAGATGTAGACCAGAAGAGAGGCTAAGGAAGAAGGTACTGTGCTCTGCAGCTTGGCAAAGGTGAAGAAGCAAGCTGTACAACACTGCCATTGTGTGTGCAGCTAGCCAACTGAGAGAAAACAGTACCTGACCACTCTCCTGCCTTTTCTATTCACATGAATATTCGATTGGAAGCTGTTTTGGACAACTTACTTTCTCTTCTTGCAAAACACTCGTCAGACCGCCGTGCAGCCTCTAGAACACGATGGGAGATGTTTTCTGTGCTGGCACAGTTTCTCCTTGCCAGACAGAGATTTGCTAAGATGTAGACGAGAAGAGAGGCTAAAGACGAAGGTACTGTGCTCTGCAGCTTGGCAAAGGTGAAGGAGCAAGCTGTACAACACTGCCATTGTGTGTGCAGCTTGCCAACTGAGAGAAAACAGTACCTGACCACTCTCCTGCCTTTTCTATTCACATGAATATTCGATTGGAAGCTGTTTTGGACCACTTGCTTTCTCTTCTTGCAAAACACGCGACAGATTTCCGTGCAACCTCTAGAACACGATGGGAGATGTTTTGTGTGCTGGCCCAGTTTTTCCTTGCCAGACAGAGTGGAAAAGCTTTTTGCTAAAATGTAGACGAGAAGAGAGGCTAAAGACGAAGGTACAGTGCTCTGCAGCTTGGCAAAGGTGAAGAAGCAAGCTGTACAACACTGCCATTGTGTGTGCAGCTTGCCAACTGAGAGAAAGCATTACCTGACCAGTCTCCTACCTTTTCTATTCACATGAATATTCGATTGGAAGCTGTTTTGAACAACTTGCTTTCTCTTGTTGCAAAACACTCGTCAGACCTCCGTGCAGCCTCTAGAACACGATGGGAGATTTTTTGTGTGCTGGCACAGTTTCTCTTTGCCGGACAAAGTGGAAAAACTCTTTGCAAAGATGTAGACGTGAAGAGAGGCTCAAGACGAAGGTACTGTGCTCTGCAGCTTGGCAAAGGTGAAGAAGCATGCTGTACAACACTGCCATTGTGTGTGCAGCTTGCCAACTGAGAGAAAACAGTACCTGACCACTCTCCTGCCTTTTCTATTCACATGAATATTCGATTGGAAGCTGTTTTGGACAACTTTCTTTCTCTTCTTGCAAAACACTCCGCAGAATTCCGTGCAAGCACTAGAACACGATGGGAGATGTTTTCTGTGCTGGCACAGTTTCTCCTTGCCAGACAGAGTGGAAAAGCTTTTTGCTAAGATGTAGTTGAGAAGAGAGGCTAAAGACAAAGGTACGGTGCTCTGCAGCTTGGCAGAGGTGAAGAAGCAAGCTGTACAACACTGCCATTGTGTGTGCAGCTTACAAAATGAGAGAAAACAGTACCTGACCACTCTCCTGCCTTTTCTATTCACATGAATATTTGATTGGAAGCTGTTTTGGACAACTTTCTTTCTCTTCTTGCAAAACACTCGGCAGACATCAGTGCAGACTCTCGAACACGATGGGAGATGTTTTCTGTGCTGGCACAGTTTCTCCTTGCCAGACAGAGTGGAAAAGCTTTTTCTAAGATGTAGACGAGAAGAGAGGCTAAAGACGATGGTACGGTGCTCTGCAGCTTGGCAAAGGTGAAGAAGCAAGCTGTACAACACTGTTATTGTGTGTGCAGCTTGCCAACTGAGAGAAAACAGTACCTGACCACTCTCCTGCCTTTTCTATTCACATGAATATTCAATTGGAAGCTGTTTTGGACAACTTTCTTTCTCTTCTTCCAAAACACTCGGCAGACATCCGTGCAAGCTCTAGAACACGATGGGAGATGTTTTCTGTGCTGGCACAGTTTCTCCTTGCCAGACAGAGTGGAAAAGCTTTTTGCTAAGATGTAGACGAGAAGAGAGGCTAAAGACGAAGGTACGGTGCTCTGCAGAGTTCAGCACCGCTCCCGGGCTTCTATCGGCAGAAGCCGTACACCGCAGAGCTCTGTGAGCGGCAGAATCGTCTTTGCGCGAAGAAGCCGCTTCATCATCTCCGGGAGCCGGAGAGAGCGGCAGCATGGCAAAGGTGAAGAAGCAATCTGTACAACACTGCGATTGTGTGCACAGCTTGCCAACAGAGAGAAAACAGTACCTGACCACTCTCCTGCCTTTTCTATTCACATGAACATTCGATTGGAAGCTGTTTTGGACAACTTTCTTGCTCTTCTTGCAAAACACTCGGCAGACCTCCGTGCAGCCTCTAGAACACGATGGGAGATTTTTTCTGTGCTGGCACAGATTCTCCACTCCGTACAGAGTGGAAAAGCATTTTGCTAAGATGTAGACGAGAAGAGAGGCTAAAGACGAAGGTACGGTGATCTGCAGAGCAAAGCACCGCTCCCGGGCCTCTTTCGGCAGAAGCCGCACACCGCAGAGCACTATGAGCGGCAGAATCGTCTTTGCGCGAAGAAGCAGCTTCTTCGTCTCCGGGAGCCGGAGAGAGCGGCAACTTCGCAAAGGTGATGAAACAAGCTGTACAACACTGCGATTGTGTGCGCAGCATGCCAACTGAGAGAAAACAGTACCTGACCACTCTCCTGCCTTTTCTATTCACATGAACATTCGATTGGATGCTGTTTTGGACAACTTTCTTTCTCTTCTTGCAAAACACTCGGCAGACCTCCGTGCAGGCTCTAGAACATGATGGGAGATGTTTTCTGTGCTGGCACAGTTTCTCCTTGCCAGACAGAGTGGAAAAGCTTTTTGCTAAGATGTAGACCAGAAGAGAGGCTAAGGAAGAAGGTACTGTGCTCTGCAGCTTGGCAAAGGTGAAGAAGCAAGCTGTACAACACTGCCATTGTGTGTGCAGCTAGCCAACTGAGAGAAAACAGTACCTGACCACTCTCCTGCCTTTTCTATTCACATGAATATTCGATTGGAAGCTGTTTTGGACAACTTACTTTCTCTTCTTGCAAAACACTCGTCAGACCGCCGTGCAGCCTCTAGAACACGATGGGAGATGTTTTCTGTGCTGGCACAGTTTCTCCTTGCCAGACAGAGATTTGCTAAGATGTAGACGAGAAGAGAGGCTAAAGACGAAGGTACTGTGCTCTGCAGCTTGGCAAAGGTGAAGGAGCAAGCTGTACAACACTGCCATTGTGTGTGCAGCTTGCCAACTGAGAGAAAACAGTACCTGACGACTCTCCTGCCTTTTCTATTCACATGAATATTCGATTGCAAGCTGTTTTGGAAAACTTTTTTCTCTTCTTGCAAAACACTCGTCAGACGGCCGTGCAGCCTCTAGAACACGGTGGAGATGTTTTGTGTGCTGGCACAGTTTCTCCTTGCCAGACAGAGTGGAAAAGCTTTTTGCTAAGATGTAGACGAGAAGAGAGGCTAAAGACGAAGGTACGGTGCTCTGCAGAGCTAAGCTCTGCTCCCGGGCGTCTTTCGGCAGAAGGCGCACACCGCAGAGCACTGTGAGCGGCAGAATGGTCTTTGCGCGAAGAAGCAGCTTCTTCGCCTCCGGGAGCCGGAGAGAGCGGCAACATGGCAAAGGTGAAGAAGCAAGCTGTACCACACTACCATTGTGAGTGCAGTTTGCCAACTGAGAGAAAACATTACCTGACCACTCTCCTGCCTTTTCTATTCACATGAATTTTCGATTGGAAGCTGTTTTAAACAACTTTCTTTCTCTTCTTGCAAAACACTCGGCAGACATCCGTGCAAGCTCTAGAACACGATGGGAGATGTTTTCTGTGCTGGCACAGTTTCTCCTTGCCAGACAGAGTGGAAAAGCTTTTTCCTAAGATGTAGACGAGAAGAGAGGCTAAAGACGAAGGTACTGTGCTCTGCAGCATGGCAAAGGTGAAGAAGCAAGCTGTACAACACTGCCATTGTGTGTGCAGCTTGCCAACTGAGAGAAAACAGTACCTGACCACTCTCCTGCCTTTTCTATTCACATGAACATTCGATTGCAAGCTGTTTTGGACAACTTTCTTTCTCTTCTTGCAAAACACTCGGCAGACCTCCGTGCAGCTTCTAGAACACGATGGGAGATGTTTTATGTGCTGGCACAGTTTCTCCTTGCCAGACAGAATGGAAAAGCTTTTTGCTAAGTTGTAGACGAGAAGAGAGGCTAAAGACGAAGGTACGGTGCTCTGCAGAGCTAAGCACCGCTCCCGGGCCTCTTTCGGCAGAAGCCGCACACCGCAGAGCACTGTGAGCGGCAGAATCGTCTTTGTGCGAAGAAGCAGCTTCTTCGTCTCCGGGAGCCGGAGAGAGCGGCAACTTCGCAAAGGTGATGAAACAAGCTGTACAACACTGCGATTGTGTGCGCAGCTTGCCAACTGAGAGAAAACAGTACCTGAGCACTCTCCTGCCTTTTCTATTCACATGAACATTCGATTGCAAGCTGTTTTGGACAACTTGCTTTCTCTTCTTGCAAAACACTCGGCAGACCTCCGTGCAGCCTCTAGAACACGATGGGAGATGTTTTCTGTGCTGGCACAGTTTCTCCTTGCCAGACAGAGTGGAAAAGCTTTTTGCTAAGATGTAGACGAGAAGAGAGGCTAAAGACGAAGGTACGGTGCTCTGCAGAGCTAAGCACCGCTTCTGGGGCTCTTTCGACTGAAGACACACACCGCAGAGCACTGTGAGCGGCAGAATCGTCTTTGCGCGAAGAAGCAGCTTCTTCGTCTCCGGGAGCCGGAGAGAGCGGCAACTTCGCAAAGGTGATGAAACAAGCTGTACAACACTGCGATGGTGTGCGCAGCTTGCCAACTGAGAGAAAACAGTACCTGAGCACTCTCCTGCCTTTTCTATTCACATGAACATTGGATTGCAAGCTGTTTTGGACAACTTGCTTTCTCTTCTTGCAAAACACTCGGCAGACATCCGTGCAGCTTCTAGAACACGATGGGAGATGTTTTCTGTGCTGGCACTGTTTCTCCTTGCCAGACAGAGTGGAAAAGCTTTTTGCTAAGATGTAGACGAGAAGAGAGGCTAAAGACGAAGATACGGTGCTCTGCAGAGCTAAGCAGCGCTCCCGGACCTCTTTCGGCAGAAGGCGCACACCGCAGAGCACTGTGAGCGGCAGAATCGTCTTTGCGCGAAGAAGCAGCTTCTTCGTCTCCGGGAGCCGGAGAGAGCGGCAACTTCGCAAAGGTGATGAAACAAGCTGTACAACACTGCGATTGTGTGCGCAGCTTGAAAACTGAGAGAAAACAGTACCTGACCACTCTCCTGCCTTTTCTATTCACATGAATATTCGATTGCAAGCTGTTTTGGACAACTTTCTTTCTCTTCTTGCAAAACACTCGGCAGACCTCCGTGCAGCTTCTAGAACACGATGGGAGATGTTTTCTGTGCTGGCACTGTTTCTCCTTGCCAGACAGAGTGGAAAAGCTTTTAGCTAAGATGTAGACGAGAAGAGAGGCTAAAGACGAAGGTACGGTTTCTGCAGAGCTAAGCACCGCTCCCGGACCTCTTTCGGCAGAAGGCGCACACCGCAGAGCACTGTGAGCGGCAGAATCGTCTTTGCGCGAAGAAGCAGCTTCTTCGTCTCCGGGAGCCGGAGAGAGCGGCAACTTCGCAAAGGTGATGAAACAAGCTGTACAACACTGCGATTGTGTGCGCAGCTTGCCAACTGAGAGAAAACAGTACCTGAGCACTCTCCTGCCTTTTCTATTCACATGAACATTGGATTGCAAGCTGTTTTGGACAACTTTCCTTCTCTTCTTGCAAAACACTCGGCAGACCTCCGTGCAGCCTCTAGAACACGATAGGATATGTTTTCCGTGCTGGCAGGGTTTCTCCTTGCCAGACAGAGTGGAAAAGCTTTTTGCTAAGATGTAGACGAGAAGAGAGGCTAAAGACGAAGGTACGGTGCTCTGCAGAGCTAAGCACCGCTCCCGGGCTTCTTTCGGCAGAAGGCGCACACCGCAGAGCACTGTGAGCGGCAGAATCGTCTTTGCGCGAAGAAGCAGCTTCTTCGTCTCCGGGAGCCGGAGAGAGCGGCAACTTCGCAAAGGTGATGAAACCAGCTGTACAACACTGCGATTGTGTGCGCAGCTTGAAAACTGAGAGAAAACAGTACCTGACCACTCTCCTGCCTTTTCTATTCACATGAATATTCGATTGCAAGCTGTTTTGGACAACTTTCTTTCTCTTCTTGCAAAACACTCGGCAGACCTCCGTGCAGCTTCTAGAACACGATGGGAGATGTTTTCTGTGCTGGCACAGTTTCTCCTTGCCAGACAGAGTGGAAAAGCTTTTTGCTAAGATGTAGACGAGAAGAGAGGCTAAAGACGAAGGTACGGTGCTCTGCAGAGCTAACCACCGCTCCCGGACCTCTTTCGGCAGAAGGCGCACACCGCAGTGCACTGTGAGCGGCAGAATCGTCTTTGCGCGAAGAAGCAGCTTCTTCGTCTCCGGGAGCCGGAGAGAGCGGCAACTTCGCAAAGGTGATGAAACAAGCTGTACAACACTGCGATTGTGTGCGCAGCTTGCCAACTGAGAGAAAACAGTACCTGAGCACTCTCCTGCCTTTTCTATTCACATGAACATTCGATTGCAAGCTGTTTTGGACAACTTACTTTCTCTTCTTGCAAAACACTCGGCAGACCTCCGTGCAGCCTCTAGAACACGATGGGAGATGTTTTCTGTGCTGGCACAGTTTCTCCTTGCCAGACAGAGTGGAAAAGCTTTTTGCTAAGATGTAGACGAGAAGAGAGGCTAAAGACGAAGGTACGGTGCTCTGCAGAGCTAACCACCGCTCTTGGGCTTCTTTCGGCAGAAGGCGCACACCGCAGAGCACTGTGAGCGGCAGAATCGTCTTTGCGCGAAGAAGCAGCTTCTTCGTCTCCGGGAGCCGGAGAGAGCGGCAACTTCGCAAAGGTGATGAAACAAGCTGTACAACACTGCGATTGTGTGCGCAGCTTGCCAACTGAGAGAAAACAGTACCTGAGCACTCTCCTGCCTTTTCTATTCACATGAACATTCGATTGCAAGCTGTTTTGGACAACTTGCTTTCTCTTCTTGCAAAACACTCGGCAGACCTCCGTGCAGCCTCTAGAACACGATGGGAGATGTTTTCTGTGCTGGCACAGTTTATCCTTGCCAGACAGAGTGGAAAAGCTTTTTGCTAAGATGTAGACGAGAAGAGAGGCTAAAGACGAAGGTACGGTGCTCTGCAGAGCTAAGCAGCGCTCCCGGACCTCTTTCGGCAGAAGGCGCACACCGAAGAGCACTGTGAGCGGCAGAATCGTCTTTGCGCGAAGAAGCAGCTTCTTCGTCTCCGGGAGCCGGAGAGAGCGGCAACTTCGCAAAGGTGATGAAACAAGCTGTACAACACTGCGATTGTGTGCGCAGCTTGAAAACTGAGAGAAAACAGTACCTGACCACTCTCCTGCCTTTTCTATTCACATGAATATTCGATTGCAAACTGTTTTGGACAACTTACTTTCTCTTCTTGCAAAACACTCGGCAGACCTCCGTGCAGCCTCTAGAACACGATGGGAGATGTTTTCTGTGCTGGCACAGTTTCTCCTTGCCAGACAGAGTGGAAAAGCTTTTTGCTAAGATGTAGACGAGAAGAGAGGCTAAAGACGAAGGTACGGTGCTCTGCAGAGCTAAGCACCGCTCCCGGACCTCTTTGGGCAGAAGGCGCACACCGCAGAGCACTGTGAGCGGCAGAATCGTCTTTGCGCGAAGAAGCAGCTTCTTCGTCTCCGGGAGCTGGAGAGAGCGGCAACTTGGCAAAGGTGATGAAACAAGCTGTACAACACTGCGATTGTGTGCGCAGCTTGCCAACTGTGAGAAAACAGTACCTGAGCACTCTCCTGCCTTTTCTATTCACATGAACATTCGATTGAAAACTGTTTTGGACAACTTTCTTTCTCTTCTTGCAAAACACTCGGCAGACCTCCGTGCAGCCTCTAGAACACGATAGGATATGTTTTCCGTGCTGGCAGAGTTTCTCCTTGCCAGACAGAGTGGAAAAGCTTTTTGCTAAGATGTAGACGAGAAGAGAGGCTAAAGACGAAGGTACGGTGCTCTGCAGAGCTAAGCACCGCTCCCGGGCCTCTTTCGGCACAAGCCGCACACCGCAGAGCACTGTGAGCGGCAGAATCGTCTTTGCGCGAAGAAGCAGCTTCTTCGTCTCCGGGAGCCGGAGAGAGCGGCAGCTTCGCAAAGGTGATGAAACAAGCTTTACAACACTGCGATTGTGTGCGCAGCTTGAAAACTGAGAGAAAACAGTACCTGACCACTCTCCTGCCTTTTATATTCACATGAGTATTCGATTGCAAGCTGTTTTGGACAACTTTCTTTCTCTTCTTGCAAAACACTCGGCAGACCTCCGTGCAGCTTCTAGAACACGATGGGAGATGTTTTCCGTGCTGGCACAGTTTCTCCTTGCCAGACAGAGTGGAAAAGCTTTTTGCTAAGATGTAGACGAGAAGAGAGGCTAAAGACGAAGGTACGGTGCTCTGCAGAGCTAAGCACCGCTCCCGGTCCTCTTTCGGCAGAAGGCGCACACCGCAGTGCACTGTGAGCGGCAGAATCGTCTTTGCGCGAAGAAGCAGCTTCTTCGTCTCCGGGAGCCGGAGAGAGCGGCAACTTCGCAAAGGTGATGAAACCAGCTGTACAACACTGCGATTGTGTGCGCAGCTTGAAAACTGAGAGAAAACAGTACCTGACCACTCTCCTGCCTTTTCTATTCACATGAATATTCGATTGCAAACTGTTTTGGACAACTTGCTTTCTCTTCTTGCAAAACACTCGGCAGACCTCCGTGCAGCCTCTAGAACACGATGGGAGATGTTTTCTGTGCTGGCACAGTTTCTCCTTGCCAGACAGAGTGGAAAAGCTTTTTGCTAAGATGTAGACGAGAAGAGAGGCTAAAGACGAAGGTACGGTGCTCAGCAGAGCTAACCACCGCTCTTGGGCTTCTTTCGGCAGAAGGCGCACACCGCAGAGCACTGTGAGCGGCAGAATCGTCTTTGCGCGAAGAAGCAGCTTCTTCGTCTCCGGGAGCCGGAGAGAGCGGCAACTTCGCAAAGGTGATGAAACAAGCTGTACAACACTGCGATTGTGTGCGCAGCTTGCCAACTGAGAGAAAACAGTACCTGAGCACTCTCCTGCCTTTTCTATTCACATGAACATTCGATTGCAAGCTGTTTTGGACAACTTGCTTTCTCTTCTTGCAAAACACTCGGCAGACCTCCGTGCAGCCTCTAGAACACGATGGGAGATGTTTTCTGTGCTGGCACAGTTTCTCCTTGCCAGACAGAGTGGAAAAGCTTTTTGCTAAGATGTAGACGAGAAGAGAGGCTAAAGACGAAGGTACGGTGCTCTGCAGAGCTAAGCACCGCTTCTGGGGCTCTTTCGACTGAAGACACACACCGCAGAGCACTGTAGCGGCAGAATCGTCTTTGCGCGAAGAAGCAGCTTCTTCGTCTCCGGGAGCCGGAGAGAGCGGCAACTTCGCAAAGGTGATGAAACAAGCTGTACAACACTGCGATGGTGTGCGCAGCTTGCCAACTGAGAGAAAACAGTACCTGAGCACTCTCCTGCCTTTTCTATTCACATGAACATTCGATTGCAAGCTGTTTTGGACAACTTGCTTTCTCTTCTTGCAAAACACTCGGCAGACCTCCGTGCAGCTTCTAGAACACGATGGGAGATGTTTTCTGTGCTGGCACTGTTTCTCCTTGCCAGACAGAGTGGAAAAGCTTTTTGCTAAGATGTAGACGAGAAGAGAGGCTAAAGACGAAGATACGGTGCTCTGCAGAGCTAAGCAGCGCTCCCGGACCTCTTTCGGCAGAAGGCGCACACCGCAGAGCACTGTGAGCGGCAGAATCGTCTTTGCGCGAAGAAGCAGCTTCTTCGTCTCCGGGAGCCGGAGAGAGCGGCAACTTCGCAAAGGTGATGAAACAAGCTGTACAACACTGCGATTGTGTGCGCAGCTTGAAAACTGAGAGAAAACAGTACCTGACCACTCTCCTGCCTTTTCTATTCACATGAATATTCGATTGCAAGCTGTTTTGGACAACTTTCTTTCTCTTCTTGCAAAACACTCGGCAGACCTCCGTGCAGCTTCTAGAACACGATGGGAGATGTTTTCTGTGCTGGCACAGTTTCTCCTTGCCAGACAGAGTGGAAAAGCTTTTAGCTAAGATGTAGACGAGAAGAGAGGCTAAAGACGAAGGTACGGTTTCTGCAGAGCTAAGCACCGCTCCCGGACCTCTTTCGGCAGAAGGCGCACACCGCAGAGCACTGTGAGCGGCAGAATCGTCTTTGCGCGAAGAAGCAGCTTCTTCGTCTCCGGGAGCCGGAGAGAGCGGCAACTTCGCAAAGGTGATGAAACAAGCTGTACAACACTGCGATTGTGTGCGCAGCTTGCCAACTGAGAGAAAACAGTACCTGAGCACTCTCCTGCGTTTTCTATTCACATGAACATTGGATTGCAAGCTGTTTTGGACAACTTTCTTTCTCTTCTTGCAAAACACTCGGCAGACCTCCGTGCAGCCTCCAGAACACGATAGGATATGTTTTCCGTGCTGGCAGGGTTTCTCCTTGCCAGACAGAGTGGAAAAGCTTTTTGCTAAGATGTAGACGAGAAGAGAGGCTAAAGACGAAGGTACGGTGCTCTGCAGAGCTAAGCACCGCTCTTGGGCTTCTTTCGGCAGAAGGCGCACACCGCAGAGCACTGTGAGCGGCAGAATCGTCTTTGCGCGAAGAAGCAGCTTCTTCGTCTCCGGGAGCCGGAGAGAGCGGCAACTTCGCAAAGGTGATGAAACCAGCTGTACAACACTGCGATTGTGTGCGCAGCTTGAAAACTGAGAGAAAACAGTACCTGAGCACTCTCCTGCCTTTTCTATTCACATGAATATTCGATTGCAAGCTGTTTTGGACAACTTTCTTTCTCTTCTTGCAAAACACTCGGCAGACCTCCGTGCAGCTTCTAGAACACGATGGGAGATGTTTTCTGTGCTGGCACAGTTTCTCCTTGCCAGACAGAGTGGAAAAGCTTTTTGCTAAGATGTAGACGAGAAGAGAGGCTAAAGACGAAGGTACGGTGCTCTGCAGAGCTAACCACCGCTCCCGGACCTCTTTCGGCAGAAGGCGCACACCGCAGTGCACTGTGAGCGGCAGAATCGTCTTTGCGCGAAGAAGCAGCTTCTTCGTCTCCGGGAGCCGGAGAGAGCGGCAACTTCGCAAAGGTGATGAAACAAGCTGTACAACACTGCGATTGTGTGCGCAGCTTGAAAACTGAGAGAAAACAGTACCTGACCACTCTCCTGCCTTTTCTATTCACATGAACATTCGATTGCAAACTGTTTTGGACAACTTGCTTTCTCTTCTTGCAAAACACTCGGCAGACCTCCGTGCAGCCTCTAGAACACGATGGGAGATGTTTTCTGTGCTGGCACAGTTTCTCCTTGCCAGACAGAGTGGAAAAGCTTTTTGCTAAGATGTAGACGAGAAGAGAGGCTAAAGACGAAGATACGGTGCTCTGCAGAGCTAAGCATCGCTCCCGGGCCTCTTTTGGCTGAAGGCGCACACCGCAGAGCACTGTGAGCGGCAGAATCGTCTTTGCGCGAAGAAGCAGCTTCTTCGTCTCCGGGAGCCGGAGAGAGCGGCAACTTGGCAAAGGTGATGAAACAAGCTGTACAACACTGCGATTGTGTGCGCAGCTTGGAAACTGAGAGAAAACAGTACCTGAGCACTCTCCTGCCTTTTCTATTCACATGAACATTCGATTGCAAGCTGTTTTGGACAACTTGCTTTCTCTTCTTGCAAAACACTCGGCAGACCTCCGTGCAGCCTCTAGAACACGATGGGAGATGTTTTCTGTGCTGGCAGGGTTTCTCCTTGCCAGACAGAGTGGAAAAGCTTTTTGCTAAGATGTAGACGAGAAGAGAGGCTAAAGACGAAGGTACGGTGCTCTGCAGAGCTAAGCACCGCTCTTGGGCTTCTTTCGGCAAAAGGCGCACACCGCAGAGCACTGTGAGCGGCAGAATCGTCTTTGCGCGAAGAAGCAGATTCTTCGTCTCCGGGAGCCGGAGAGAGCGGCAACTTCGCAAAGGTGATGAAACAAGCTGTACAACACTGCGATTGTGTGCGCAGCTTGAAAACTGAGAGAAAACAGTACCTGACCACTCTCCTGCCTTTTATATTCACATGAGTATTCGATTGCAAGCTGTTTTGGACAACTTTCTTTCTCTTCTTGCAAAACACTCGGCAGACCTCCGTGCAGCTTCTAGAACACGATGGGAGATGTTTTCTGTGCTGGCACTGTTTCTCCTTGCCAGACAGAGTGGAAAAGCTTTTTGCTAAGATGTAGACGAGAAGAGAGGCTAAAGACGAAGGTACGGTGCTCTGCAGAGCTAAGCACCGCTCCCGGACCTCTTTCGGCAGAAGGCGCACACCGAAGAGCACTGTGAGCGGCAGAATCGTCTTTGCGCGAAGAAGCAGATTCTTCGTCTCCGGGAGCCGGAGAGAGCGGCAACTTCGCAAAGGTGATGAAACAAGCTGTACAACACTGCGATTGTGTGCGCAGCTTGAAAACTGAGAGAAAACAGTACCTGACCACTCTCCTGCCTTTTCTATTCACATGAATATTCGATTGCAAGCTGTTTTGGACAACTTTCTTTCTCTTCTTGCAAAACACTCGGCAGACCTCCGTGCAGCGTCTAGAACACGATGGGAGATGTTTTCTGTGCTGGCACAGTTTCTCCTTGCCAGACAGAGTGGAAAAGCTTTTTGCTAAGATGTAGACGAGAAGAGAGGCTAAAGACGAAGATACGGTGCTCTGCAGAGCTAAGCACCGCTCCCGGACCTCTGTCGGCAGAAGGCGCACTCCGCAGAGCACTGTGAGCGGCAGAATCGTCTTTGCGCGAAGAAGCAGCTTCTTCGTCTCCGGGAGCCGGAGAGAGCGGCAACTTCGCAAAGGTGATGAAACAAGCTGTACAACACTGCGATTGTGTGCGCAGCTTGCCAACTGAGAGAAAACAGTACCTGAGCACTCTCCTGCCTTTTCTATTCACATGAACATTCGATTGCAAGCTGTTTTGGACAACTTTCTTTCTCTTCTTGCAAAACACTCGGCAGACCTCCGTGCAGCCTCTAGAACACGATGGGAGATGTTTTCTGTGCTGGCACAGTTTCTCCTTGCCAGACAGAGTGGAAAAGCTTTTTGCTAAGATGTAGACGAGAAGAGAGGCTAAAGACGAAGGTACGGTACTCTGCAGAGCTAAGCACCGCTCCCGGGCTTCTTTCGGCAGAAGGCGCACACCGCAGAGCACTGTGAGCGGCAGAATCGTCTTTGCGCGAAGAAGCAGCTTCTTCGTCTCCGGGAGCCGGAGAGAGCGGCAACTTCGCAAAGGTGATGAAACAAGCTGTACAACACTGCGATTGTGTGCGCAGCTTGAAAACTGAGAGAAAACAGTACCTGACCACTCTCCTGCCTTTTATATTCACATGAGTATTCGATTGCAAGCTGTTTTGGACAACATTCTTTCTCTTCTTGCAAAACACTCGGCAGACCTCCGTGCAGCGTCTAGAACACGATGGGAGATGTTTTCTGTGCTGGCACAGTTTCTCCTTGCCAGACAGAGTGGAAAAGCTTTTTGCTAAGATGTAGACGAGAAGAGAGGCTAAAGACGAAGGTACGGTGCTCTGCAGAGCTAACCACCGCTCCCGGACCTCTTTCGGCAGAAGGCGCACACCGCAGAGCACTGTGAGCGGCAGAATCGTCTTTGCGAGAAGAAGCAGCTTCTTCGTCTCCGGGAGCCGGAGAGAGCGGCAACTTCGCAAAGGTGATGAAACAAGCTGTACAACACTGCGATTGTGTGCGCAGCTTGAAAACTGGGAGAAAACAGTACCTGACCACTCTCCTGCTTTTTATATTCACATGAGTATTCGATTGCAAGCTGTTTTGGACAACTTTCTTTCTCTTCTTGCAAAACACTCGGCAGACCTCCGTGCAGCTTCTAGAAAACGATGGGAGATGTTTTCTGTGCTGGCACAGTTTCTCCTTGCCAGACAGAGTGGAAAAGCTTTTAGCTAAGATGTAGACGAGAAGAGAGGCTAAAGACGAAGGTACGGTGCTCTGCAGAGCTAAGCACCGCTCCCGGACCTCTTTCGGCAGAAGGCGCACACCGCAGAGCACTGTGAGCGGCAGAATCGTCTTTGCGCGAAGAAGCAGCTTCTTCGTCTCCGGGAGCCGGAGAGAGCGGCAACTTCGCAAAGGTGATGAAACAAGCTGTACAACACTGCGATTGTGTGCGCAGCTTGAAAACTGAGAGAAAACAGTACCTGAGCACTCTCCTGCCTTTTCTATTCACATGAACATTGGATTGCAAGCTGTTTTGCACAACTTTCTTTCTCTTCTTGCAAAACACTCGGCAGACCTCCGTGCAGCCTCTAGAACACGATGGGAGATGTTTTACGTGCTGGCACAGTTTCTCCTTGCCAGACAGAGTGGAAAAGCTTTTTGCTAAGATGTAGACGAGAAGAGAGGCTAAAGACGAAGGTACGGTGCTCTGCAGAGCTAAGCACCGCTCTTGGGCTTCTTTCGGCAGAAGGCGCACACCGCAGAGCACTGTGAGCAGCAGAATCGTCTTTGCGCGAAGAAGCAGCTTCTTCGTCTCCGGGAGCCGGAGAGAGCGGCAACTTCGCAAAGGTGATGAAACAAGCTGTACAACACTGCGATTGTGTGCGCAGCTTGAAAACTGAGAGAAAACAGTACCTGACCACTCTCCTGCCTTTTCTATTCACATGAATATTCGATTGCAAACTGTTTTGGACAACTTGCTTTCTCTTCTTGCAAAACACTCGGCAGACCTCCGTGCAGCCTCTAGAACACGATGGGAGATGTTTTCTGTGCTGGCACAGTTTCTCCTTGCCAGACAGAGTGGAAAAGCTTTTTGCTAAGATGTAGACGAGAAGAGAGGCTAAAGACGAAGGTACGGTGCTCTGCAGAGCTAAGCACCGCTCCCGGACCTCTTTCCGCAGAAGGCGCACACCGCAGAGCACTGTGAGCGGCAGAATCGTCTTTGCGCGAAGAAGCAGCTTCTTCGTCTCCGGGAGCCGGAGAGAGCGGCAACTTCGCAAAGGTGATGAAACAAGCTGTACAACACTGCGATTGTGTGCGCAGCTTGAAAACTGAGAGAAAACAGTACCTGAGCATTCTCCTGCGTTTTCTATTCACATGAATATTCGATTGCAAACTGTTTTGGACAACTTGCTTTCTCTTCTTGCAAAACACTCGGCAGACCTCCGTGCAGCCTCTAGAACACGATGGGAGATGTTTTCTGTGCTGGCACAGTTTCTCCTTGCCAGACAGAGTGGAAAAGCTTTTTGCTAAGATGTAGACGAGAAGAGAGGCTAAAGACGAAGGTACGGTGCTCAGCAGAGCTAACCACCGCTCTTGGGCTTCTTTCGGCAGAAGGCGCACACCGCAGAGCACTGTGAGCGGCAGAATCGTCTTTGCGCGAAGAAGCAGCTTCTTCGTCTCCGGGAGCCGGAGAGAGCGGCAACTTCGCAAAGGTGATGAAACAAGCTGTACAACACTGCGATTGTGTGCGCAGCTTGCCAACTGAGAGAAAACAGTACCTGAGCACTCTCCTGCCTTTTCTATTCACATGAACATTCGATTGCAAGCTGTTTTGGACAACTTGCTTTCTCTTCTTGCAAAACACTCGGCAGACCTCCGTGCAGCCTCTAGAACACGATGGGAGATGTTTTCTGTGCTGGCACTGTTTCTCCTTGCCAGACAGAGTTGAAAAGCTTTTTGCTAAGATGTAGACGAGAAGAGAGGCTAAAGACGAAGGTACGGTGCTCTGCAGAGCTAAGCACCGCTTCTGGGGCTCTTTCGACTGAAGACACACACCGCAGAGCACTGTAGCGGCAGAATCGTCTTTGCGCGAAGAAGCAGCTTCTTCGTCTCCGGGTGCCGGAGAGAGCGGCAACTTGGCAAAGGTGATGAAACAAGCTGTACAACACTGCGATTGTGTGCGCAGCTTGCCAACTGAGAGAAAACAGTACCTGAGCACTCTCCTGCCTTTTCTATTCACATGAACATTGGATTGCAAGCTGTTTTGGACAACTTTCTTTATCTTCTTGCAAAACACTCGGCAGACCTCCGTGCAGCTTCTAGAACACGATGGGAGATGTTTTCTGTGCTGGCACTGTTTCTCCTTGCCAGACAGAGTGGAAAAGCTTTTTGCTAAGATGTAGACGAGAAGAGAGGCTAAAGACGAAGATACGGTGCTCTGCAGAGCTAAGCAGCGCTCCCGGACCTCTTTCGGCAGAAGGCGCACACCGCAGAGCACTGTGAGCGGCAGAATCGTCTTTGCGCGAAGAAGCAGCTTCTTCGTCTCCGGGAGCCGGAGAGAGCGGCAACTTCGCAAAGGTGATGAAACAAGCTGTACAACACTGCGATTGTGTGCGCAGCTTGAAAACTGAGAGAAAACAGTACCTGACCACTCTCCTGCCTTTTCTATTCACATGAATATTCGATTGCAAGCTGTTTTGGACAACTTTCTTTCTCTTCTTGCAAAACACTCGGCAGACCTCCGTGCAGCTTCTAGAACACGATGGGAGATGTTTTCTGTGCTGGCACAGTTTCTCCTTGCCAGACAGAGTGGAAAAGCTTTTAGCTAAGATGTAGACGAGAAGAGAGGCTAAAGACGAAGGTACGGTTTCTGCAGAGCTAAGCACCGCTCCCGGACCTCTTTCGGCAGAAGGCGCACACCGCAGAGCACTGTGAGCGGCAGAATCGTCTTTGCGCGAAGAAGCAGCTTCTTCGTCTCCGGGAGCCGGAGAGAGCGGCAACTTCGCAAAGGTGATGAAACAAGCTGTACAACACTGCGATTGTGTGCGCAGCTTGAAAACTGAGAGAAAACAGTACCTGAGCATTCTCCTGCGTTTTCTATTCACATGAATATTCGATTGCAAACTGTTTTGGACAACTTGCTTTCTCTTCTTGCAAAACACTCGGCAGACCTCCGTGCAGCCTCTAGAACACGATGGGAGATGTTTTCTGTGCTGGCACAGTTTCTCCTTGCCAGACAGAGTGGAAAAGCTTTTTGCTAAGATGTAGACGAGAAGAGAGGCTAAAGACGAAGGTACGGTGCTCAGCAGAGCTAACCACCGCTCTTGGGCTTCTTTCGGCAGAAGGCGCACACCGCAGAGCACTGTGAGCGGCAGAATCGTCTTTGCGCGAAGAAGCAGCTTCTTCGTCTCCGGGAGCCGGAGAGAGCGGCAACTTCGCAAAGGTGATGAAACAAGCTGTACAACACTGCGATTGTGTGCGCAGCTTGCCAAGTGAGAGAAAACAGTACCTGAGCACTCTCCTGCCTTTTCTATTCACATGAACATTCGATTGCAAGCTGTTTTGGACAACTTGCTTTCTCTTCTTGCAAAACACTCGGCAGACCTCCGTGCAGCCTCTAGAACACGATGGGAGATGTTTTCTGTGCTGGCACTGTTTCTCCTTGCCAGACAGAGTTGAAAAGCTTTTTGCTAAGATGTAGACGAGAAGAGAGGCTAAAGACGAAGGTACGGTGCTCTGCAGAGCTAAGCACCGCTTCTGGGGCTCTTTCGACTGAAGACACACACCGCAGAGCACTGTAGCGGCAGAATCGTCTTTGCGCGAAGAAGCAGCTTCTTCGTCTCCGGGTGCCGGAGAGAGCGGCAACTTGGCAAAGGTGATGAAACAAGCTGTACAACACTGCGATTGTGTGCGCAGCTTGCCAACTGAGAGAAAACAGTACCTGAGCACTCTCCTGCCTTTTCTATTCACATGAATATTCGATTGCAAGCTGTTTTGGACAACTTTCTTTCTCTTCTTGCAAAACACTCGGCAGACCTCCGTGCAGCTTCTAGAACACGATGGGAGATGTTTTCTGTGCTGGCACAGTTTCTCCTTGCCAGACAGAGTGGAAAAGCTTTTTGCTAAGATGTAGACGAGAAGAGAGGCTAAAGACGAAGGTACGGTGCTCTGCAGAGCTAACCACCGCTCCCGGACCTCTTTCGGCAGAAGGCGCACACCGCAGTGCACTGTGAGCGGCAGAATCGTCTTTGCGCGAAGAAGCAGCTTCTTCGTCTCCGGGAGCCGGAGAGAGCGGCAACTTCGCAAAGGTGATGAAACAAGCTGTACAACACTGCGATTGTGTGCGCAGCTTGAAAACTGAGAGAAAACAGTACCTGACCACTCTCCTGCCTTTTCTATTCACATGAACATTCGATTGCAAACTGTTTTGGACAACTTGCTTTCTCTTCTTGCAAAACACTCGGCAGACCTCCGTGCAGCCTCTAGAACACGATGGGAGATGTTTTCTGTGCTGGCACAGTTTCTCCTTGCCAGACAGAGTGGAAAAGCTTTTTGCTAAGATGTAGACGAGAAGAGAGGCTAAAGACGAAGATACGGTGCTCTGCAGAGCTAAGCATCGCTCCCGGGCCTCTTTTGGCTGAAGGCGCACACCGCAGAGCACTGTGAGCGGCAGAATCGTCTTTGCGCGAAGAAGCAGCTTCTTCGTCTCCGGGAGCCGGAGAGAGCGGCAACTTGGCAAAGGTGATGAAACAAGCTGTACAACACTGCGATTGTGTGTGCAGCTTGGAAACTGAGAGAAAACAGTACCTGAGCACTCTCCTGCCTTTTCTATTCACATGAACATTCGATTGCAAGCTGTTTTGGACAACTTGCTTTCTCTTCTTGCAAAACACTCGGCAGACCTCCGTGCAGCCTCTAGAACACGATGGGAGATGTTTTCTGTGCTGGCACAGTTTCTCCTTGCCAGACAGAGTGGAAAAGCTTTTTGCTAAGATGTAGACGAGAAGAGAGGCTAAAGACGAAGGTACGGTGCTCTGCAGAGCTAAGCACCGCTCTTGGGCTTCTTTCGGCGAAAGGCGCACACCGCAGAGCACTGTGAGCGGCAGAATCGTCTTTGCGCGAAGAAGCAGATTCTTCGTCTCCGGGAGCCGGAGAGAGCGGCAACTTCGCAAAGGTGATGAAACAAGCTGTACAACACTGCGATTGTGTGCGCAGCTTGAAAACTGAGAGAAAACAGTACCTGACCACTCTCCTGCCTTTTATATTCACATGAGTATTCGATTGCAAGCTGTTTTGGACAACTTTCTTTCTCTTCTTGCAAAACACTCGGCAGACCTCCGTGCAGCTTCTAGAACACGATGGGAGATGTTTTCTGTGCTGGCACTGTTTCTCCTTGCCAGACAGAGTGGAAAAGCTTTTTGCTAAGATGTAGACGAGAAGAGAGGCTAAAGACGAAGGTACGGTGCTCTGCAGAGCTAAGCACCGCTCCCGGACCTCTTTCGGCAGAAGGCGCACACCGAAGAGCACTGTGAGCGGCAGAATCGTCTTTGCGCGAAGAAGCAGATTCTTCGTCTCCGGGAGCCGGAGAGAGCGGCAACTTCGCAAAGGTGATGAAACAAGCTGTACAACACTGCGATTGTGTGCGCAGCTTGAAAACTGAGAGAAAACAGTACCTGACCACTCTCCTGCCTTTTCTATTCACATGAATATTCGATTGCAAGCTGTTTTGGACAACTTTCTTTCTCTTCTTGCAAAACACTCGGCAGACCTCCGTGCAGCGTCTAGAACACGATGGGAGATGTTTTCTGTGCTGGCACAGTTTCTCCTTGCCAGACAGAGTGGAAAAGCTTTTTGCTAAGATGTAGACGAGAAGAGAGGCTAAAGACGAAGATACGGTGCTCTGCAGAGCTAAGCACCGCTCCCGGACCTCTGTCGGCAGAAGGCGCACTCCGCAGAGCACTGTGAGCGGCAGAATCGTCTTTGCGCGAAGAAGCAGCTTCTTCGTCTCCGGGAGCCGGAGAGAGCGGCAACTTCGCAAAGGTGATGAAACAAGCTGTACAACACTGCGATTGTGTGCGCAGCTTGCCAACTGAGAGAAAACAGTACCTGACCACTCTCCTGCCTTTTCTATTCACATGAACATTCGATTGCAAGCTGTTTTGGACAACTTTCTTTCTCTTCTTGCAAAACACTCGGCAGACCTCCGTGCAGCCTCTAGAACACGATGGGAGATGTTTTCTGTGCTGGCACAGTTTCTCCTTGCCAGACAGAGTGGAAAAGCTTTTTGCTAAGATGTAGACGAGAAGAGAGGCTAAAGACGAAGGTACGGTACTCTGCAGAGCTAAGCACCGCTCCCGGGCTTCTTTCGGCAGAAGGCGCACACCGCAGAGCACTGTGAGCGGCAGAATCGTCTTTGCGCGAAGAAGCAGCTTCTTCGTCTCCGGGAGCCGGAGAGAGCGGCAACTTCGCAAAGGTGATGAAACAAGCTGTACAACACTGCGATTGTGTGCGCAGCTTGAAAACTGAGAGAAAACAGTACCTGACCACTCTCCTGCCTTTTATATTCACCTGAGTATTCGATTGCAAGCTGTTTGGGACAACATTCTTTCTCTTCTTGCAAAACACTCGGCAGACCTCCGTGCAGCGTCTAGAACACGATGGGAGATGTTTTCTGTGCTGGCACAGTTTCTCCTTGCCAGACAGAGTGGAAAAGCTTTTTGCTAAGATGTAGACGAGAAGAGAGGCTAAAGACGAAGGTACGGTGCTCTGCAGAGCTAAGCACCGCTCCCGGACCTCTTTCGGCAGAAGGCGCACACCGCAGAGCACTGTGAGCGGCAGAATCGTCTTTGCGCGAAGAAGCAGCTTCTTCGTCTCCGGGAGCCGGAGAGAGCGGCAACTTCGCAAAGGTGATGAAACCAGCTGTACAACACTGCGATTGTGTGCGCAGCTTGAAAACTGGGAGAAAACAGTACCTGACCACTCTCCTGCTTTTTATATTCACATGAGTATTCGATTGCAAGCTGTTTTGGACAACTTTCTTTCTCTTCTTGCAAAACACTTGGCAGACCTCCGTGCAGCTTCTAGAACACGATGGGAGATGTTTTCTGTGCTGGCACAGTTTCTCCTTGCCAGACAGAGTGGAAAAGCTTTTAGCTAAGATGTAGACGAGAAGAGAGGCTAAAGACGAAGGTACGGTGCTCTGCAGAGCTAAGCACCGCTCCCGGACCTCTTTCGGCAGAAGGCGCACACCGCAGAGCACTGTGAGCGGCAGAATCGTCTTTGTGCGAAGAAGCAGCTTCTTCGTCTCCGGGAGCAGGAGAGAGCGGCAACTTCGCAAAGGTGATGAAACAAGCTGTACAACACTGCGATTGTGTGCGCAGCTTTAAAACTGAGAGAAAACAGTACCTGAGCACTCTCCTGCCTTTTCTATTCACATGAACATTGGATTGCAAGCTGTTTTGCACAACTTTCTTTCTCTTCTTGCAAAACACTCGGCAGACCTCCGTGCAGCCTCTAGAACACGATGGGAGATGTTTTACGTGCTGGCACAGTTTCTCCTTGCCAGACAGAGTGGAAAAGCTTTTTGCTAAGATGTAGACGAGAAGAGAGGCTAAAGACGAAGGTACGGTGCTCTGCAGAGCTAAGCACCGCTCTTGGGCTTCTTTCGGCAGAAGGCGCACACCGCAGAGCACTGTGAGCGGCAGAATCGTCTTTGCGCGAAGAAGCAGCTTCTTCGTCTCCGGGAGCCGGAGAGAGCGGCAACTTCGCAAAGGTGATGAAACAAGCTGTACAACACTGCGATTGTGTGCGCAGCTTGAAAACTGAGAGAAAACAGTACCTGACCACTCTCCTGCCTTTTCTATTCACATGAATATTCGATTGCAAACTGTTTTGGACAACTTGCTTTCTCTTCTTGCAAAACACTCGGCAGACCTCCGTGCAGCCTCTAGAACACGATGGGAGATGTTTTCTGTGCTGGCACAGTTTCTCCTTGCCAGACAGAGTGGAAAAGCTTTTTGCTAAGATGTAGACGAGAAGAGAGGCTAAAGACGAAGGTACGGTGCTCTGCAGAGCTAAGCACCGCTTCTGGGGCTCTTTCGACTGAAGACACACACCGCAGAGCACTGTAGCGGCAGAATCGTCTTTGCGCGAAGAAGCAGCTTCTTCGTCTCCGGGAGCAGGAGAGAGCGGCAACTTCGCAAAGGTGATGAAACAAGCTGTACAACACTGCGATTGTGTGCGCAGCTTTAAAACTGAGAGAAAACAGTACCTGAGCACTCTCCTGCCTTTTCTATTCACATGAACATTGGATTGCAAGCTGTTTTGCACAACTTTCTTTCTCTTCTTGCAAAACACTCGGCAGACCTCCGTGCAGCCTCTAGAACACGATGGGAGATGTTTTACGTGCTGGCACAGTTTCTCCTTGCCAGACAGAGTGGAAAAGCTTTTTGCTAAGATGTAGACGAGAAGAGAGGCTAAAGACGAAGGTACGGTGCTCTGCAGAGCTAAGCACCGCTCTTGGGCTTCTTTCGGCAGAAGGCGCACACCGCAGAGCACTGTGAGCGGCAGAATCGTCTTTGCGCGAAGAAGCAGCTTCTTCGTCTCCGGGAGCCGGAGAGAGCGGCAACTTCGCAAAGGTGATGAAACAAGCTGTACAACACTGCGATTGTGTGCGCAGCTTGAAAACTGAGAGAAAACAGTACCTGACCACTCTCCTGCCTTTTCTATTCACATGAATATTCGATTGCAAACTGTTTTGGACAACTTGCTTTCTCTTCTTGCAAAACACTCGGCAGACCTCCGTGCAGCCTCTAGAACACGATGGGAGATGTTTTCTGTGCTGGCACAGTTTCTCCTTGCCAGACAGAGTGGAAAAGCTTTTTGCTAAGATGTAGACGAGAAGAGAGGCTAAAGACGAAGGTACGGTGCTCTGCAGAGCTAAGCACCGCTTCTGGGGCTCTTTCGACTGAAGACACACACCGCAGAGCACTGTAGCGGCAGAATCGTCTTTGCGCGAAGAAGCAGCTTCTTCGTCTCCGGGTGCCGGAGAGAGCGGCAACTTCGCAAAGGTGATGAAACAAGCTGTACAACACTGCGATTGTGTGCGCAGCTTGAAAACTGAGAGAAAACAGTACCTGAGCATTCTCCTGCGTTTTCTATTCACATGAATATTCGATTGCAAACTGTTTTGGACAACTTGCTTTCTCTTCTTGCAAAACACTCGGCAGACCTCCGTGCAGCCTCTAGAACACGATGGGAGATGTTTTCTGTGCTGGCACAGTTTCTCCTTGCCAGACAGAGTGGAAAAGCTTTTTGCTAAGATGTAGACGAGAAGAGAGGCTAAAGACGAAGGTACGGTGCTCAGCAGAGCTAACCACCGCTCTTGGGCTTCTTTCGGCAGAAGGCGCACACCGCAGAGCACTGTGAGCGGCAGAATCGTCTTTGCGCGAAGAAGCAGCTTCTTCGTCTCCGGGAGCCGGAGAGAGCGGCAACTTCGCAAAGGTGATGAAACAAGCTGTACAACACTGCGATTGTGTGCGCAGCTTGCCAACTGAGAGAAAACAGTACCTGAGCACTCTCCTGCCTTTTCTATTCACATGAACATTCGATTGCAAGCTGTTTTGGACAACTTGCTTTCTCTTCTTGCAAAACACTCGGCAGACCTCCGTGCAGCCTCTAGAACACGATGGGAGATGTTTTCTGTGCTGGCACTGTTTCTCCTTGCCAGACAGAGTTGAAAAGCTTTTTGCTAAGATGTAGACGAGAAGAGAGGCTAAAGACGAAGGTACGGTGCTCTGCAGAGCTAAGCACCGCTTCTGGGGCTCTTTCGACTGAAGACACACACCGCAGAGCACTGTAGCGGCAGAATCGTCTTTGCGCGAAGAAGCAGCTTCTTCGTCTCCGGGTGCCGGAGAGAGCGGCAACTTGGCAAAGGTGATGAAACAAGCTGTACAACACTGCGATTGTGTGCGCAGCTTGCCAACTGAGAGAAAACAGTACCTGAGCACTCTCCTGCCTTTTCTATTCACATGAACATTGGATTGCAAGCTGTTTTGGACAACTTTCTTTATCTTCTTGCAAAACACTCGGCAGACCTCCGTGCAGCTTCTAGAACACGATGGGAGATGTTTTCTGTGCTGGCACTGTTTCTCCTTGCCAGACAGAGTGGAAAAGCTTTTTGCTAAGATGTAGACGAGAAGAGAGGCTAAAGACGAAGGTACGGTGCTCTGCAGAGCTAAGCAGCGCTCCCGGACCTCTTTCGGCAGAAGGCGCACACCGCAGAGCACTGTGAGCGGCAGAATCGTCTTTGCGCGAAGAAGCAGCTTCTTCGTCTCCGGGAGCCGGAGAGAGCGGCAACTTCGCAAAGGTGATGAAACAAGCTGTACAACACTGCGATTGTGTGCGCAGCTTGAAAACTGAGAGAAAACAGTACCTGAGCACTCTCCTGCCTTTTCTATTCACATGAACATTGGATTGCAAGCTGTTTTGGACAACTTTCTTTCTCTTCTTGCAAACACTCGGCAGACCTACGTGCAGCCTCTAGAACACGATAGGATATGTTTTCCGTGCTGGCAGGGTTTCTCCTTGCCAGACAGAGTGGAAAAGCTTTTTGCTAAGATGTAGACGAGAAGAGAGGCTAAAGACGAAGATACGGTGCTCTGCAGAGCTAAGCACCGCTCCCGGGCTTCTTTCGGCAGAAGGCGCACACCGCAGAGCACTGTGAGCGGCAGAATCGTCTTTGCGCGAAGAAGCAGCTTCTTCGTCTCCGGGAGCCGGAGAGAGCGGCAACTTCGCAAAGGTGATGAAACCAGCTGTACAACACTGCGATTGTGTGCGCAGCTTGAAAACTGAGAGAAAACAGTACCTGACCACTCTCCTGCCTTTTCTATTCACATGAATATTCGATTGCAAGCTGTTTTGGACAACTTTCTTTCTCTTCTTGCAAAACACTCGGCAGACCTCCGTGCAGCTTCTAGAACACGATGGGAGATGTTTTCTGTGCTGGCACAGTTTCTCCTTGCCAGACAGAGTGGAAAAGCTTTTTGCTAAGATGTAGACGAGAAGAGAGGCTAAAGACGAAGGTACGGTGCTCTGCAGAGCTAACCACCGCTCCCGGACCTCTTTCGGCAGAAGGCGCACACCGCAGTGCACTGTGAGCGGCAGAATCGTCTTTGCGCGAAGAAGCAGATTCTTCGTCTCCGGGAGCCGGAGAGAGCGGCAACTTCGCAAAGGTGATGAAACAAGCTGTACAACACTGCGATTGTGTGCGCAGCTTGAAAACTGAGAGAAAACAGTACCTGACCACTCTCCTGCCTTTTCTATTCACATGAATATTCGATTGCAAGCTGTTTTGGACAACTTTCTTTCTCTTCTTGCAAAACACTCGGCAGACCTCCGTGCAGCGTCTAGAACACGATGGGAGATGTTTTCTGTGCTGGCACAGTTTCTCCTTGCCAGACAGAGTGGAAAAGCTTTTTGCTAAGATGTAGACGAGAAGAGAGGCTAAAGACGAAGATACGGTGCTCTGCAGAGCTAAGCACCGCTCCCGGACCTCTGTCGGCAGAAGGCGCACTCCGCAGAGCACTGTGAGCGGCAGAATCGTCTTTGCGCGAAGAAGCAGCTTCTTCGTCTCCGGGAGCCGGAGAGAGCGGCAACTTCGCAAAGGTGATGAAACAAGCTGTACAACACTGCGATTGTGTGCGCAGCTTGCCAACTGAGAGAAAACAGTACCTGACCACTCTCCTGCCTTTTCTATTCACATGAACATTCGATTGCAAGCTGTTTTGGACAACTTTCTTTCTCTTCTTGCAAAACACTCGGCAGACCTCCGTGCAGCCTCTAGAACACGATGGGAGATGTTTTGTGTGCTGGCACAGTTTCTCCTTGCCAGACAGAGTGGAAAAGCTTTTTGCTAAGATGTAGACGAGAAGAGAGGCTAAAGACGAAGGTACGGTGCTCTGCAGAGCTAAGCACCGCTCTTGGGCTTCTTTCGGCAAAAGGCGCACACCGCAGAGCACTGTGAGCGGCAGAATCGTCTTTGCGCGAAGAAGCAGATTCTTCGTCTCCGGGAGCCGGAGAGAGCGGCAACTTCGCAAAGGTGATGAAACAAGCTGTACAACACTGCGATTGTGTGCGCAGCTTGAAAACTGAGAGAAAACAGTACCTGACCACTCTCCTGCCTTTTATATTCACATGAGTATTCGATTGCAAGCTGTTTTGGACAACTTTCTTTCTCTTCTTGCAAAACACTCGGCAGACCTCCGTGCAGCTTCTAGAACACGATGGGAGATGTTTTCTGTGCTGGCACTGTTTCTCCTTGCCAGACAGAGTGGAAAAGCTTTTTGCTAAGATGTAGACGAGAAGAGAGGCTAAAGACGAAGGTACGGTGCTCTGCAGAGCTAAGCACCGCTCCCGGACCTCTTTCGGCAGAAGGCGCACACCGAAGAGCACTGTGAGCGGCAGAATCGTCTTTGCGCGAAGAAGCAGATTCTTCGTCTCCGGGAGCCGGAGAGAGCGGCAACTTCGCAAAGGTGATGAAACAAGCTGTACAACACTGCGATTGTGTGCGCAGCTTGAAAACTGAGAGAAAACAGTACCTGACCACTCTCCTGCCTTTTCTATTCACATGAATATTCGATTGCAAGCTGTTTTGGACAACTTTCTTTCTCTTCTTGCAAAACACTCGGCAGACCTCCGTGCAGCGTCTAGAACACGATGGGAGATGTTTTCTGTGCTGGCACAGTTTCTCCTTGCCAGACAGAGTGGAAAAGCTTTTTGCTAAGATGTAGACGAGAAGAGAGGCTAAAGACGAAGATACGGTGCTCTGCAGAGCTAAGCACCGCTCCCGGACCTCTGTCGGCAGAAGGCGCACTCCGCAGAGCACTGTGAGCGGCAGAATCGTCTTTGCGCGAAGAAGCAGCTTCTTCGTCTCCGGGAGCCGGAGAGAGCGGCAACTTCGCAAAGGTGATGAAACAAGCTGTACAACACTGCGATTGTGTGCGCAGCTTGCCAACTGAGAGAAAACAGTACCTGACCACTCTCCTGCCTTTTCTATTCACATGAACATTCGATTGCAAGCTGTTTTGGACAACTTTCTTTCTCTTCTTGCAAAACACTCGGCAGACCTCCGTGCAGCCTCTAGAACACGATGGGAGATGTTTTGTGTGCTGGCACAGTTTCTCCTTGCCAGACAGAGTGGAAAAGCTTTTTGCTAAGATGTAGACGAGAAGAGAGGCTAAAGACGAAGGTACGGTACTCTGCAGAGCTAAGCACCGCTCCCGGGCTTCTTTCGGCAGAAGGCGCACACCGCAGAGCACTGTGAGCGGCAGAATCGTCTTTGCGCGAAGAAGCAGCTTCTTCGTCTCCGGGAGCCGGAGAGAGCGGCAACTTCGCAAAGGTGATGAAACAAGCTGTACAACACTGTGATTGTGTGCGCAGCTTGAAAACTGAGAGAAAACAGTACCTGACCACTCTCCTGCCTTTTATATTCACCTGAGTATTCGATTGCAAGCTGTTTTGGACAACATTCTTTCTCTTCTTGCAAAACACTCGGCAGACCTCCGTGCAGCGTCTAGAACACGATGGGAGATGTTTTCTGTGCTGGCACAGTTTCTCCTTGCCAGACAGAGTGGAAAAGCTTTTTGCTAAGATGTAGACGAGAAGAGAGGCTAAAGACGAAGGTACGGTGCTCTGCAGAGCTAAGCACCGCTCCCGGACCTCTTTCGGCAGAAGGCGCACACCGCAGAGCACTGTGAGCGGCAGAATCGTCTTTGCGCGAAGAAGCAGCTTCTTCGTCTCCGGGAGCCGGAGAGAGCGGCAACTTCGCAAAGGTGATGAAACAAGCTGTACAACACTGCGATTGTGTGCGCAGCTTGAAAACTGGGAGAAAACAGTACCTGACCACTCTCCTGCTTTTTATATTCACATGAGTATTCGATTGCAAGCTGTTTTGGACAACTTTCTTTCTCTTCTTGCAAAACACTTGGCAGACCTCCGTGCAGCTTCTAGAACACGATGGGAGATGTTTTCTGTGCTGGCACAGTTTCTCCTTGCCAGACAGAGTGGAAAAGCTTTTAGCTAAGATGTAGACGAGAAGAGAGGCTAAAGACGAAGGTACGGTGCTCTGCAGAGCTAAGCACCGCTCCCGGACCTCTTTCGGCAGAAGGCGCACACCGCAGAGCACTGTGAGCGGCAGAATCGTCTTTGCGACGAAGAAGCAGCTTCTTCGTCTCCGGGAGCAGGAGAGAGCGGCAACTTCGCAAAGGTGATGAAACAAGCTGTACAACACTGCGATTGTGTGCGCAGCTTTAAAACTGAGAGAAAACAGTACCTGAGCACTCTCCTGCCTTTTCTATTCACATGAACATTGGATTGCAAGCTGTTTTGCACAACTTTCTTTCTCTTCTTGCAAAACACTCGGCAGACCTCCGTGCAGCCTCTAGAACACGATGGAAGATGTTTTACGTGCTGGCACAGTTTCTCCTTGCCAGACAGAGTGGAAAAGCTTTTTGCTAAGATGTAGACGAGAAGAGAGGCTAAAGACGAAGGTACGGTGCTCTGCAGAGCTAAGCACCGCTCTTGGGCTTCTTTCGGCAGAAGGCGCACACCGCAGAGCACTGTGAGCGGCAGAATCGTCTTTGCGCGAAGAAGCAGCTTCTTCGTCTCCGGGAGCCGGAGAGAGCGGCAACTTCGCAAAGGTGATGAAACAAGCTGTACAACACTGCGATTGTGTGCGCAGCTTGAAAACTGAGAGAAAACAGTACCTGACCACTCTCCTGCCTTTTCTATTCACATGAATATTCGATCGCAAACTGTTTTGGACAACTTGCTTTCTCTTCTTGCAAAACACTCGGCAGACCTCCGTGCAGCCTCTAGAACACGATGGGAGATGTTTTCTGTGCTGGCACAGTTTCTCCTTGCCAGACAGAGTGGAAAAGCTTTTTGCTAAGATGTAGACGAGAAGAGAGGCTAAAGACGAAGGTACGGTGCTCTGCAGAGCTAAGCACCGCTTCTGGGGCTCTTTCGACTGAAGACACACACCGCAGAGCACTGTAGCGGCAGAATCGTCTTTGCGCGAAGAAGCAGCTTCTTCGTCTCCGGGTGCCGGAGAGAGCGGCAACTTGGCAAAGGTGATGAAACAAGCTGTACAACACTGCGATTGTGTGCGCAGCTTGCCAACTGAGAGAAAACAGTACCTGAGCACTCTCCTGCCTTTTCTATTCACATGAACATTGGATTGCAAGCTGTTTTGCACAACTTTCTTTATCTTCTTGCAAAACACTCGGCAGACCTCCGTGCAGCTTCTAGAACACGATGGGAGATGTTTTCTGTGCTGGCACTGTTTCTCCTTGCCAGACAGAGTGGAAAAGCTTTTTGCTAAGATGTAGACGAGAAGAGAGGCTAAAGACGAAGGTACGGTGCTCTGCAGTGCTAAGCAGCGCTCCCGGACCTCTTTCGGCAGAAGGCGCACACCGCAGAGCACTGTGAGCGGCAGAATCGTCTTTGCGCGAAGAAGCAGCTTCTTCGTCTCCGGGAGCCGGAGAGAGCGGCAACTTCGCAAAGGTGATGAAACAAGCTGTACAACACTGCGATTGTGTGCGCAGCTTGAAAACTGAGAGAAAACAGTACCTGACCACTCTCCTGCCTTTTCTATTCACATGAATATTCGATTGCAAGCTGTTTTGGACAACTTTCTTTCTCTTCTTGCAAAACACTCGGCAGACCTCCGTGCAGCTTCTAGAACACGATGGGAGATGTTTTCTGTGCTGGCACAGTTTCTCCTTGCCAGACAGAGTGGAAAAGCTTTTAGCTAAGATGTAGACGAGAAGAGAGGCTAAAGACGAAGGTACGGTTTCTGCAGAGCTAAGCACCGCTCCCGGACCTCTTTCGGCAGAAGGCGCACACCGCAGAGCACTGTGAGCGGCAGAATCGTCTTTGCGCGAAGAAGCAGCTTCTTCGTCTCCGGGAGCCGGAGAGAGCGGCAACTTCGCAAAGGTGATGAAACAAGCTGTACAACACTGCGATTGTGTGCGCAGCTTGCCAACTGAGAGAAAACAGTACCTGAGCACTCTCCTGCCTTTTCTATTCACATGAACATTGGATTGCAAGCTGTTTTGGACAACTTTCTTTCTCTTCTTGCAAAACACTCGGCAGACCTCCGTGCAGCCTCTAGAACACGATAGGATATGTTTTCCGTGCTGGCAGGGTTTCTCCTTGCCAGACAGAGTGGAAAAGCTTTTTGCTAAGATGTAGACGAGAAGAGAGGCTAAAGACGAAGGTACGGTGCTCTGCAGAGCTAAGCACCGCTCCCGGGCTTCTTTCGGCAGAAGGCGCACACCGCAGAGCACTGTGAGCGGCAGAATCGTCTTTGCGCGAAGAAGCAGCTTCTTCGTCTCCGGGAGCCGGAGAGAGCGGCAACTTCGCAAAGGTGATGAAACCAGCTGTACAACACTGCGATTGTGTGCGCAGCTTGAAAACTGAGAGAAAACAGTACCTGACCACTCTCCTGCCTTTTCTATTCACATGAATATTCGATTGCAAAATGTTTTGGACAACTTTCTTTCTCTTCTTGCAAAACACTCGGCAGACCTCCGTGCAGCTTCTAGAACACGATGGGAGATGTTTTCTGTGCTGGCACAGTTTCTCCTTGCCAGACAGAGTGGAAAAGCTTTTTGCTAAGATGTAGACGAGAAGAGAGGCTAAAGACGAAGGTACGGTGCTCTGCAGAGCTAACCACCGCTCCCGGACCTCTTTCGGCAGAAGGCGCACACCGCAGTGCACTGTGAGCGGCAGAATCGTCTTTGCGCGAAGAAGCAGCTTCTTCGTCTCCGGGAGCCGGAGAGAGCGGCAACTTCGCAAAGGTGATGAAACAAGCTGTACAACACTGCGATTGTGTGCGCAGCTTGAAAACTGAGAGAAAACAGTACCTGACCACTCTCCTGCCTTTTCTATTCACATGAACATTCGATTGCAAACTGTTTTGGACAACTTGCTTTCTCTTCTTGCAAAACACTCGGCAGACCTCCGTGCAGCCTCTAGAACACGATGGGAGATGTTTTCTGTGCTGGCACAGTTTCTCCTTGCCAGACAGAGTGGAAAAGCTTTTTGCTAAGATGTAGACGAGAAGAGAGGCTAAAGACGAAGATACGGTGCTCTGCAGAGCTAAGCATCGCTCCCGGGCCTCTTTTGGCTGAAGGCGCACACCGCAGAGCACTGTGAGCGGCAGAATCGTCTTTGCGCGAAGAAGCAGCTTCTTCGTCTCCGGGAGCCGGAGAGAGCGGCAACTTGGCAAAGGTGATGAAACAAGCTGTACAACACTGCGATTGTGTGCGCAGCTTGGAAACTGAGAGAAAACAGTACCTGAGCACTCTCCTGCCTTTTCTATTCACATGAACATTCGATTGCAAGCTGTTTTGGACAACTTGCTTTCTCTTCTTGCAAAACACTCGGCAGACCTCCGTGCAGCCTCTAGAACACGATGGGAGATGTTTTCTGTGCTGGCACAGTTTCTCCTTGCCAGACAGAGTGGAAAAGCTTTTTGCTAAGATGTAGACGAGAAGAGAGGCTAAAGACGAAGGTACGGTGCTCTGCAGAGCTAAGCACCGCTCTTGGGCTTCTTTCGGCAAAAGGCGCACACCGCAGAGCACTGTGAGCGGCAGAATCGTCTTTGCGCGAAGAAGCAGATTCTTCGTCTCCGGGAGCCGGAGAGAGCGGCAACTTCGCAAAGGTGATGAAACAAGCTGTACAACACTGCGATTGTGTGCGCAGCTTGAAAACTGAGAGAAAACAGTACCTGACCACTCTCCTGCCTTTTCTATTCACATGAGTATTCGATTGCAAGCTGTTTTGGACAACTTTCTTTCTCTTCTTGCAAAACACTCGGCAGACCTCCGTGCAGCTTCTAGAACACGATGGGAGATGTTTTCTGTGCTGGCACTGTTTCTCCTTGCCAGACAGAGTGGAAAAGCTTTTTGCTAAGATGTAGACGAGAAGAGAGGCTAAAGACGAAGGTACGGTGCTCTGCAGAGCTAAGCACCGCTCCCGGACCTCTTTCGGCAGAAGGCGCACACCGAAGAGCACTGTGAGCGGCAGAATCGTCTTTGCGCGAAGAAGCAGATTCTTCGTCTCCGGGAGCCGGAGAGAGCGGCAACTTCGCAAAGGTGATGAAACAAGCTGTACAACACTGCGATTGTGTGCGCAGCTTGAAAACTGAGAGAAAACAGTACCTGACCACTCTCCTGCCTTTTCTATTCACATGAATATTCGATTGCAAGCTGTTTTGGACAACTTTCTTTCTCTTCTTGCAAAACACTCGGCAGACCTCCGTGCAGCGTCTAGAACACGATGGGAAATGTTTTCTGTGCTGGCACAGTTTCTCCTTGCCAGACAGAGTGGAAAAGCTTTTTTCTAAGATGTAGACGAGAAGAGAGGCTAAAGACGAAGATACGGTGCTCTGCAGAGCTAAGCACCGCTCCCGGACCTCTGTCGGCAGAAGGCGCACTCCGCAGAGCACTGTGAGCGGCAGAATCGTCTTTGCGCGAAGAAGCAGCTTCTTCGTCTCCGGGAGCCGGAGAGAGCGGCAACTTCGCAAAGGTGATGAAACAAGCTGTACAACACTGCGATTGTGTGCGCAGCTTGCCAACTGAGAGAAAACAGTACCTGACCACTCTCCTGCCTTTTCTATTCACATGAACATTCGATTGCAAGCTGTTTTGGACAACTTTCTTTCTCTTCTTGCAAAACACTCGGCAGACCTCCGTGCAGCCTCTAGAACACGATGGGAGATGTTTTGTGTGCTGGCACAGTTTCTCCTTGCCAGACAGAGTGGAAAAGCTTTTTGCTAAGATGTAGACGAGAAGAGAGGCTAAAGACGAAGGTACGGTACTCTGCAGAGCTAAGCACCGCTCCCGGGCTTCTTTCGGCAGAAGGCGCACACCGCAGAGCACTGTGAGCGGCAGAATCGTCTTTGCGCGAAGAAGCAGCTTCTTCGTCTCCGGGAGCCGGAGAGAGCGGCAACTTCGCAAAGGTGATGAAACAAGCTGTACAACACTGCGATTGTGTGCGCAGCTTGAAAACTGAGAGAAAACAGTACCTGACCACTCTCCTGCCTTTTATATTCACATGAGTATTCGATTGCAAGCTGTTTTGGACAACATTCTTTCTCTTCTTGCAAAACACTCGGCAGACCTCCGTGCAGCGTCTAGAACACGATGGGAGATGTTTTCTGTGCTGGCACAGTTTCTCCTTGCCAGACAGAGTGGAAAAGCTTTTTGCTAAGATGTAGACGAGAAGAGAGGCTAAAGACGAAGGTACGGTGCTCTGCAGAGCTAAGCACCGCTCCCGGACCTCTTTCGGCAGAAGGCGCACACCGCAGAGCACTGTGAGCGGCAGAATCGTCTTTGCGCGAAGAAGCAGCTTCTTCATCTCCGGGAGCCGGAGAGAGCGGCAACTTCGCAAAGGTGATGAAACAAGCTGTACAACACTGCGATTGTGTGCGAAGCTTGAAAACTGAGAGAAAACAGTACCTGACCACTCTCCTGCTTTTTATATTCACATGAGTATTCGATTGCAAGCTGTTTTGGACAACTTTCTTTCTCTTCTTGCAAAACACTTGGCAGACCTCCGTGCAGCTTCTAGAACACGATGGGAGATGTTTTCTGTGCTGGCACAGTTTCTCCTTGCCAGACAGAGTGGAAAAGCTTTTAGCTAAGATGTAGACGAGAAGAGAGGCTAAAGACGAAGATACGGTGCTCTGCAGAGCTAAGCACCGCTCCCGGACCTCTTTCGGCAGAAGGCGCACACCGCAGAGCACTGTGAGCGGCAGAATCGTCTTTGCGCGAAGAAGCAGCTTCTTCGTCTCCGGGAGCCGGAGAGAGCGGCAACTTCGCAAAGGTGATGAAACAAGCTGTACAACACTGCGATTGTGTGCGCAGCTTTAAAACTGAGAGAAAACAGTACCTGACCACTCTCCTGCCTTTTCTATTCACATGAACATTGGATTGCAAGCTGTTTTGCACAACTTTCTTTCTCTTCTTGCAAAACACTCGGCAGACCTCCGTGCAGCCTCTAGAACACGATGGGAGATGTTTTACGTGCTGGCACAGTTTCTCCTTGCCAGACAGAGTGGAAAAGCTTTTTGCTAAGATGTAGACGAGAAGAGAGGCTAAAGACGAAGGTACGGTGCTCTGCAGAGCTAAGCACCGCTCTTGGGCTTCTTTCGGCAGAAGGCGCACACCGCAGAGCACTGTGAGCGGCAGAATCGTCTTTGCGCGAAGAAGCAGCTTCTTCGTCTCCGGGAGCCGGAGAGAGCGGCAACTTCGCAAAGGTGATGAAACAAGCTGTACAACACTGCGATTGTGTGCGCAGCTTGAAAACTGAGAGAAAACAGTACCTGACCACTCTCCTGCCTTTTCTATTCACATGAATATTCGATTGCAAACTGTTTTGGACAACTTGCTTTCTCTTCTTGCAAAACACTCGGCAGACCTCCGTGCAGCCTCTAGAACACGATGGGAGATGTTTTCTGTGCTGGCACAGTTTCTCCTTGCCAGACAGAGTGGAAAAGCTTTTTGCTAAGATGTAGACGAGAAGAGAGGCTAAAGACGAAGGTACGGTGCTCTGCAGAGCTAAGCACCGCTCCCGGACCTCTTTCGGCAGAAGGCGCACACCGCAGAGCACTGTGAGCGGCAGAATCGTCTTTGCGCGAAGAAGCAGCTTCTTCGTCTCCGGGAGCCGGAGAGAGCGGCAACTTCGCAAAGGTGATGAAACAAGCTGTACAACACTGCGATTGTGTGCGCAGCTTGAAAACTGAGAGAAAACAATACCTGAGCACTCTCCTGCGTTTTCTATTCACATGAATATTCGATTGCAAACTGTTTTGGACAACTTGCTTTCTCTTCTTGCAAAACACTCGGCAGACCTCCGTGCAGCCTCTAGAACACTATGGGAGATGTTTTCTGTGCTGGCACAGTTTCTCCTTGCCAGACAGAGTGGAAAAGCTTTTTGCTAAGATGTAGACGAGAAGAGAGGCTAAAGACGAAGGTACGGTGCTCAGCAGAGCTAACCACCGCTCTTGGGCTTCTTTCGGCAGAAGGCGCACACCGCAGAGCACTGTGAGCGGCAGAATCGTCTTTGCGCGAAGAAGCAGCTTCTTCGTCTCCGGGAGCCGGAGAGAGCGGCAACTTCGCAAAGGTGATGAAACAAGCTGTACAACACTGCGATTGTGTGCGCAGCTTGCCAACTGAGAGAAAACAGTACCTGAGCACTCTCCTGCCTTTTCTATTCACATGAACATTCGATTGCAAGCTGTTTTGGACAACTTGCTTTCTCTTCTTGCAAAACACTCGGCAGACCTCCGTGCAGCCTCTAGAACACGATGGGAGATGTTTTCTGTGCTGGCAGAGTTTCTCCTTGCCAGACAGAGTTGAAAAGCTTTTTGCTAAGATGTAGACGAGAAGAGAGGCTAAAGACGAAGGTACGGTGCTCTGCAGAGCTAAGCACCGCTTCTGGGGCTCTTTCGACTGAAGACACACACCGCAGAGCACTGTAGCGGCAGAATCGTCTTTGCGCGAAGAAGCAGCTTCTTCGTCTCCGGGTGCCGGAGAGAGCGGCAACTTGGCAAAGGTGATGAAACAAGCTGTACAACACTGCGATTGTGTGCGCAGCTTGCCAACTGAGAGAAAACAGTACCTGAGCACTCTCCTGCCTTTTCTATTCACATGAACATTGGATTGCAAGCTGTTTTGGACAACTTTCTTTATCTTCTTGCAAAACACTCGGCAGACCTCCGTGCAGCTTCTAGAACACGATGGGAGATGTTTTCTGTGCTGGCACTGTTTCTCCTTGCCAGACAGAGTGGAAAAGCTTTTTGCTAAGATGTAGACGAGAAGAGAGGCTAAAGACGAAGGTACGGTGCTCTGCAGAGCTAAGCAGCGCTCCCGGACCTCTTTCGGCAGAAGGCGCACACCGCAGAGCACTGTGAGCGGCAGAATCGTCTTTGCGCGAAGAAGCAGCTTCTTCGTCTCCGGGAGCCGGAGAGAGCGGCAGCTTCGCAAAGGTGATGAAACAAGCTTTACAACACTGCGATTGTGTGCGCAGCTTGAAAACTGAGAGAAAACAGTACCTGACCACTCTCCTGCCTTTTATATTCACATGAGTATTCGATTGCAAGCTGTTTTGGACAACTTTCTTTCTCTTCTTGCAAAACACTCGGCAGACCTCCGTGCAGCTTCTAGAACACGATGGGAGATATTTTCTGTGCTGGCACTGTTTCTCCTTGCCAGACAGAGTGGAAAAGCTTTTTGCTAAGATGTAGACGAGAAGAGAGGCTAAAGACGAAGGTACGGTTTCTGCAGAGCTAAGCACCGCTCCCGGACCTCTTTCGGCAGAAGGCGCACACCGCAGAGCACTGTGAGCGGCAGAATCGTCTTTGCGCGAAGAAGCAGCTTCTTCGTCTCCGGGAGCCGGAGAGAGCGGCAACTTCGCAAAGGTGATGAAACAAGCTGTACAACACTGCGATTGTGTGCGCAGCTTGAAAACTGAGAGAAAACAGTACCTGAGCACTCTCCTGCCTTTTCTATTCACATGAACATTGGATTGCAAGCTGTTTTGGACAACTTGCTTTCTCTTCTTGCAAAACACTCGGCAGACCTCCGTGCAGCCTCTACAACACGATGGGAGATGTTTTCTGTGCTGGCACAGTTTCTCCTTGCCAGACAGAGTGGAAAAGCTTTTTGCTAAGATGTAGACGAGAAGAGAGGCTAAAGACGAAGGTACGGTGCTCTGCAGAGCTAAGCACCGCTCCCGGTCCTCTTTCGGCAGAAGGCGCCCACCGCAGTGCACTGTGAGCGGCAGAATCGTCTTTGCGCGAAGAAGCAGCTTCTTCGTCTCCGGGAGCCGGAGAGAGCGGCAACTTCGCAAAGGTGATGAAACAAGCTGTACAACACTGCGATTGTGTGCGCAGCTTGAAAACTGAGAGAAAACAGTACCTGACCACTCTCCTGCCTTTTCTATTCACATGAATATTCGATTGCAAACTGTTTTGGACAACTTGCTTTCTCTTCTTGCAAAACACTCGGCAGACCTCCGTGCAGCCTCTAGAACACGATGGGAGATGTTTTCTGTGCTGGCACAGTTTCTCCTTGCCAGACAGAGTGGAAAAGCTTTTTGCTAAGATGTAGACGAGAAGAGAGGCTAAAGACGAAGGTACGGTGCTCAGCAGAGCTAACCACCGCTCTTGGGCTTCTTTCGGCAGAAGGCGCACACCGCAGAGCACTGTGAGCGGCAGAATCGTCTTTGCGCGAAGAAGCAGCTTCTTCGTCTCCGGGAGCCGGAGAGAGCGGCAACTTCGCAAAGGTGATGAAACAAGCTGTACAACACTGCGATTGTGTGCGCAGCTTGCCAACTGAGAGAAAACAGTACCTGAGCACTCTCCTGCCTTTTCTATTCACATGAACATTCGATTGCAAGCTGTTTTGGACAACTTGCTTTCTCTTCTTGCAAAACACTCGGCAGACCTCCGTGCAGCCTCTAGAACACGATGGGAGATGTTTTCTGTGCTGGCACAGTTTCTCCTTGCCAGACAGAGTGGAAAAGCTTTTTGCTAAGATGTAGACGAGAAGAGAGGCTAAAGACGAAGGTACGGTGCTCTGCAGAGCTAAGCACCGCTTCTGGGGCTCTTTCGACTGAAGACACACACCGCAGAGCACTGTAGCGGCAGAATCGTCTTTGCGCGAAGAAGCAGCTTCTTCGTCTCCGGGAGCCGGAGAGAGCGGCAACTTCGCAAAGGTGATGAAACAAGCTGTACAACACTGCGATGGTGTGCGCAGCTTGCCAACTGAGAGAAAACAGTACCTGAGCACTCTCCTGCCTTTTCTATTCACATGAACATTCGATTGCAAACTGTTTTGGACAACTTGCTTTCTCTTATTGCAAAACACTCGGCAGACCTCCGTGCAGCTTCTAGAACACGATGGGAGATGTTTTCTGTGCTGGCACTGTTTCTCCTTGCCAGACAGAGTGGAAAAGCTTTTTGCTAAGATGTAGACGAGAAGAGAGGCTAAAGACGAAGGTACGGTGCTCTGCAGAGCTAACCACCGCTCCCGGACCTCTTTCGGCAGAAGGCGCACACCGCAGAGCACTGTGAGCGGCAGAATCGTCTTTGCGCGAAGAAGCAGCTTCTTCGTCTCCGGGAGCCGGAGAGAGCGGCAACTTGGCAAAGGTGATGAAACAAGCTGTACAACACTGCGATTGTGTGCGCAGCTTGAAAACTGAGAGAAAACAGTACCTGACCACTCTCCTGCCTTTTCTATTCACATGAATATTCGATTGCAAGCTGTTTTGGACAACTTTCTTTCTCTTCTTGCAAAACACTCGGCAGACCTCCGTGCAGCTTCTAGAACACGATGGGAGATGTTTTCTGTGCTGGCACTGTTTCTCCTTGCCAGACAGAGTGGAAAAGCTTTTTGCTAAGATGTAGACGAGAAGAGAGGCTAAAGACGAAGGTACGGTTTCTGCAGAGCTAAGCACCGCTCCCGGACCTCTTTCGGCAGAAGGCGCACACCGCAGAGCACTGTGAGCGGCAGAATCGTCTTTGCGCGAAGAAGCAGCTTCTTCGTCTCCGGGAGCCGGAGAGAGCGGCAACTTGGCAAAGGTGTTGAAACAAGCTGTACAACACTGCGATTGTGTGCGCAGCTTGAAAACTGAGAGAAAACAGTACCTGAGCACTCTCCTGCCTTTTCTATTCACATGAACATTGGATTGCAAGCTGTTTTGGACAACTTTCTTTCTCTTCTTGCAAAACACTCGGCAGACCTCCGTGCAGCCTCTAGAACACGATAGGATATGTTTTCCGTGCTGGCAGGGTTTCTCCTTGCCAGACAGAGTGGAAAAGCTTTTTGCTAAGATGTAGACGAGAAGAGAGGCTAAAGACGAAGGTACGGTGCTCTGCAGAGCTAAGCACCGCTCCCGGGCTTCTTTCGGCAGAAGCCGCACACCGCAGAGCACTGTGAGCGGCAGAATCGTCTTTGCGCGAAGAAGCAGCTTCTTCGTCTCCGGGAGCCGGAGAGAGCGGCAACTTCGCAAAGGTGATGAAACAAGCTGTACAACACTGCGATTGTGTGCGCAGCTTGAAAACTGAGAGAAAACAGTACCTGACCACTCTCCTGCCTTTTCTATTCACATGAATATTCGATTGCAAGCTGTTTTGGACAACTTTCTTTCTCTTCTTGCAAAACACTCGGCAGACCTCCGTGCAGCTTCTAGAACACGATGGGAGATGTTTTCTGTGCTGGCACTGTTTCTCCTTGCCAGACAGAGTGGAAAAGCTTTTTGCTAAGATGTAGACGAGAAGAGAGGCTAAAGACGAAGGTACGGTGCTCTGCAGAGCTAAGCACCGCTCCCGGACCTCTTTCGGCAGAAGGCGCACACCGCAGTGCACTGTGAGCGGCAGAATCGTCTTTGCGCGAAGAAGCAGCTTCTTCGTCTCCGGGAGCCGGAGAGAGCGGCAACTTCGCAAAGGTGATGAAACAAGCTGTACAACACTGCGATTGTGTGCGCAGCTTGAAAACTGAGAGAAAACAGTACCTGACCACTCTCCTGCCTTTTCTATTCACATGAAAATTCGATTGCAAACTGTTTTGGACAACTTGCTTTCTCTTCTTGCAAAACACTCGGCAGACCTCCGTGCAGCCTCTACAACACGATGGGAGATGTTTTCTGTGCTGGCACAGTTTCTCCTTGCCAGACAGAGTGGAAAAGCTTTTTGCTAAGATGTAGACGAGAAGAGAGGCTAAAGACGAAGATACGGTGCTCTGCAGAGCTAAGCATCGCTCCCGGGCCTCTTTTGGCTGAAGGCGCACACCGCAGAGCACTGTGAGCGGCAGAATCGTCTTTGCGCGAAGAAGCAGCTTCTTCGTCTCCGGGAGCCGGAGAGAGCGGCAACTTCGCAAAGGTGATGAAACAAGCTGTACAACACTGCGATTGTGTGCGCAGCTTGGAAACTGAGAGAAAACAGTACCTGAGCACTCTCCTGCCTTTTCTATTCACATGAACATTCGATTGCAAGCTGTTTTGGACAACTTGCTTTCTCTTCTTGCAAAACACTCGGCAGACCTCCGTGCAGCCTCTAGAACACGATGGGAGATGTTTTCTGTGCTGGCACAGTTTCTCCTTGCCAGACAGAGTGGAAAAGCTTTTTGCTAAGATGTAGACGAGAAGAGAGGCTAAAGACGAAGGTACTGTGCTCTGCAGAGCTAAGCACCGCTCTTGGGCTTCTTTCGGCAAAAGGCGCACACCGCAGAGCACTGTGAGCGGCAGAATCGTCTTTGCGCGAAGAAGCAGATTCTTCGTCTCCGGGAGCCGGAGAGAGCGGCAACTTCGCAAAGGTGATGAAACAAGCTGTACAACACTGCGATTGTGTGCGCAGCTTGAAAACTGAGAGAAAACAGTACCTGACCACTCTCCTGCCTTTTATATTCACATGAGTATTCGATTGCAAGCTGTTTTGGACAACTTTGTTTCTCTTCTTGCAAAACACTCGGCAGACCTCCGTGCAGCTTCTAGAACACGATGGGAGATGTTTTCTGTGCTGGCACTGTTTCTCCTTGCCAGACAGAGTGGAAAAGCTTTTTGCTAAGATGTAGACGAGAAGAGAGGCTAAAGACGAAGGTACGGTGCTCTGCAGAGCTAAGCACCGCTCCCGGACCTCTTTCGGCAGAAGGCGCACACCGAAGAGCACTGTGAGCGGCAGAATCGTCTTTGCGCGAAGAAGCAGCTTCTTCGTCTCCGGGAGCCGGAGAGAGCGGCAACTTCGCAAAGGTGATGAAACAAGCTGTACAACACTGCGATTGTGTGCGCAGCTTGAAAACTGAGAGAAAACAGTACCTGACCACTCTCCTGCCTTTTCTATTCACATGAATATTCGATTGCAAACTGTTTTGGACAACTTGCTTTCTCTTCTTGCAAAACACTCGGCAGACCTCCGTGCAGCCTCTAGAACACGATGGGAGATGTTTTCTGTGCTGGCACAGTTTCTCCTTGCCAGACAGAGTGGAAAAGCTTTTTGCTAAGATGTAGACGAGAAGAGAGGCTAAAGACGAAGGTACGGTGCTCAGCAGAGCTAACCACCGCTCTTGGGCTTCTTTCGGCAGAAGGCGCACACCGCAGAGCACTGTGAGCGGCAGAATCGTCTTTGCGCGAAGAAGCAGCTTCTTCGTCTCCGGGAGCTGGAGAGAGCGGCAACTTGGCAAAGGTGATGAAACAAGCTGTACAACACTGCGATTGTGTGCGCAGCTTGAAAACTGTGAGAAAACAGTACCTGAGCACTCTCCTGCCTTTTCTATTCACATGAACATTCGATTGCAAACTGTTTTGGACAACTTTCTTTCTCTTCTTGCAAAACACTCGGCAGACCTCCGTGCAGCCTCTAGAACACGATAGGATATGTTTTCCGTGCTGGCAGAGTTTCTCCTTGCCAGACAGAGTGGAAAAGCTTTTTGCTAAGATGTAGACGAGAAGAGAGGCTAAAGACGAAGGTACGGTGCTCTGCAGAGCTAAGCACCGCTCCCGGGCTTCTTTCGGCAGAAGGCGCACACCGCAGAGCACTGTGAGCGGCAGAATCGTCTTTGCGCGAAGAAGCAGCTTCTTCGTCTCCGGGAGCCGGAGAGAGCGGCAGCTTCGCAAAGGTGATGAAACAAGCTTTACAACACTGCGATTGTGTGCGCAGCTTGAAAACTGAGAGAAAACAGTACCTGACCACTCTCCTGCCTTTTATATTCACATGAGTATTCGATTGCAAGTTGTTTTGGACAACTTTCTTTCTCTTCTTGCAAAACACTCGGCAGACCTCCGTGCAGCTTCTAGAACACGATGGGAGATGTTTTCTGTGCTGGCACTGTTTCTCCTTGCCAGACAGAGTGGAAAAGCTTTTTGCTAAGATGTAGACGAGAAGAGAGGCTAAAGACGAAGGTACGGTGCTCTGCAGAGCTAAGCACCGCTCCCGGTCCTCTTTCGGCAGAAGGCGCACACCGCAGTGCACTGTGAGCGGCAGAATCGTCTTTGCGCGAAGAAGCAGATTCTTCGTCTCCGGGAGCCGGAGAGAGCGGCAACTTCGCAAAGGTGATGAAACAAGCTGTACAACACTGCGATTGTGTGCGCAGCTCGAAAACTGAGAGAAAACAGTACCTGACCACTCTCCTGCCTTTTCTATTCACATGAATATTCGATTGCAAACTGTTTTGGACAACTTGCTTTCTCTTCTTGCAAAACACTCGGCAGACCTCCGTGCAGCCTCTAGAACACGATGGGAGATGTTTTCTGTGCTGGCACAGTTTCTCCTTGCCAGACAGAGTGGAAAAGCTTTTTGCTAAGATGTAGACGAGAAGAGAGGCTAAAGACGAAGGTATGGTGCTCAGCAGAGCTAACCACCGCTCTTGGGCTTCTTTCGGCAGAAGGCGCACACCGCAGAGCACTGTGAGCGGCAGAATCGTCTTTGCGCGAAGAAGCAGCTTCTTCGTCTCCGGGAGCCGGAGAGAGCGGCAACTTCGCAAAGGTGATGAAACAAGCTGTACAACACTGCGATTGTGTGCGCAGCTTGCCAACTGAGAGAAAACAGTACCTGAGCACTCTCCTGCCTTTTCTATTCACATGAACATTCGATTGCAAGCTGTTTTGGACAACTTGCTTTCTCTTCTTGCAAAACACTCGGCAGACCTCCGTGCAGCCTCTAGAACACGATGGGAGATGTTTTCTGTGCTGGCACAGTTTCTCCTTGCCAGACAGAGTGGAAAAGCTTTTTGCTAAGATGTAGACGAGATGAGAGGCTAAAGACGAAGGTACGGTGCTCTGCAGAGCTAAGCACCGCTTCTGGGGCTCTTTCGACTGAAGACACACACCGCAGAGCACTGTAGCGGCAGAATCGTCTTTGCGCGAAGAAGCAGCTTCTTCGTCTCCGGGAGCCGGAGAGAGCGGCAACTTCGCAAAGGTGATGAAACAAGCTGTACAACACTGCGATGGTGTGCGCAGCTTGCCAACTGAGAGAAAACAGTACCTGAGCACTCTCCTGCCTTTTCTATTCACATGAATATTCGATTGGAAGCTGTTTTGGACAACTTGCTTTCTCTTCTTGCAAAACACTCGGCAGACCTCCGTGCAGCTTCTAGAACACGATGGGAGATGTTTTCTGTGCTGGCACTGTTTCTCCTTGCCAGACAGAGTGGAAAAGCTTTTTGCTAAGATGTAGACGAGAAGAGAGGCTAAAGACGAAGATACGGTGCTCTGCAGAGCTAAGCAGCGCTCCCGGACCTCTTTCGGCAGAAGGCGCACACCGAAGAGCACTGTGAGCGGCAGAATCGTCTTTGCGCGAAGAAGCAGCTTCTTCGTCTCCGGGAGCCGGAGAGAGCGGCAACTTCGCAAAGGTGATGAAACAAGCTGTACAACACTGCGATTGTGTGCGCAGCTTGAAAACTGAGAGAAAACAGTACCTGACCACTCTCCTGCCTTTTCTATTCACATGAATATTCGATTGCAAACTGTTTTGGACAACTTTCTTTCTCTTCTTGCAAAACACTCGGCAGACCTCCGTGCAGCCTCTAGAACACGATGGGAGATGTTTTCTGTGCTGGCACTGTTTCTCCTTGCCAGACAGAGTGGAAAAGCTTTTTGCTAAGATGTAGACGAGAAGAGAGGCTAAAGACGAAGGTACGGTGCTCAGCAGAGCTAACCACCGCTCTTGGGCTTCTTTCGGCAGAAGGCGCACACCGCAGAGCACTGTGAGCGGCAGAATCGTCTTTGCGCGAAGAAGCAGCTTCTTCGTCTCCGGGAGCTGGAGAGAGCGGCAACTTCGCAAAGGTGATGAAACAAGCTGTACAACACTGCGATTGTGTGCGCAGCTTGAAAACTGTGAGAAAACAGTACCTGAGCACTCTCCTGCCTTTTCTATTCACATGAACATTCGATTGCAAACTGTTTTGGACAACTTTCTTTCTCTTCTTGCAAAACACTCGGCAGACCTCCGTGCAGCCTCTAGAACACGATAGGATATGTTTTCCGTGCTGGCAGAGTTTCTCCTTGCCAGACAGAGTGGAAAAGCTTTTTGCTAAGATGTAGACGAGAAGAGAGGCTAAAGACGAAGGTACGGTGCTCTGCAGAGCTAAGCACCGCTCCCGGGCTTCTTTCGGCAGAAGGCGCACACCGCAGAGCACTGTGAGCGGCAGAATCGTCTTTGCGCGAAGAAGCAGCTTCTTCGTCTCCGGGAGCCGGAGAGAGCGGCAGCTTCGCAAAGGTGATGAAACAAGCTTTACAACACTGCGATTGTGTGCGCAGCTTGAAAACTGAGAGAAAACAGTACCTGACCACTCTCCTGCCTTTTATATTCACATGAGTATTCGATTGCAAGCTGTTTTGGACAACTTTCTTTCTCTTCTTGCAAAACACTCGGCAGACCTCCGTGCAGCTTCTAGAACACGATGGGAGATGTTTTCTGTGCTGGCACTGTTTCTCCTTGCCAGACAGAGTGGAAAAGCTTTTTGCTAAGATGTAGACGAGAAGAGAGGCTAAAGACGAAGGTACGGTGCTCTGCAGAGCTAAGCACCGCTCCCGGGCCTCTTTCGGCAGAAGGCGCACACCGCAGTGCACTGTGAGCGGCAGAATCGTCTTTGCGCGAAGAAGCAGATTCTTCGTCTCCGGGAGCCGGAGAGAGCGGCAACTTCGCAAAGGTGATGAAACAAGCTGTACAACACTGCGATTGTGTGCGCAGCTTGAAAACTGAGAGAAAACAGTACCTGACCACTCTCCTGCCTTTTCTATTCACATGAATATTCGATTGCAAACTGTTTTGGACAACTTGCTTTCTCTTCTTGCAAAACACTCGGCAGACCTCCGTGCAGCCTCTAGAACACGATGGGAGATGTTTTCTGTGCTGGCACAGTTTCTCCTTGCCAGACAGAGTGGAAAAGCTTTTTGCTAAGATGTAGACGAGAAGAGAGGCTAAAGACGAAGGTACGGTGCTCAGCAGAGCTAACCACCGCTCTTGGGCTTCTTTCGGCAGAAGGCGCACACCGCAGAGCACTGTGAGCGGCAGAATCGTCTTTGCGCGAAGAAGCAGCTTCTTCGTCTCCGGGAGCCGGAGAGAGCGGCAACTTCGCAAAGGTGATGAAACAAGCTGTACAACACTGCGATGGTGTGCGCAGCTTGCCAACTGAGAGAAAACAGTACCTGAGCACTCTCCTGCCTTTTCTATTCACATGAACATTCGATTGGAAGCTGTTTTGGACAACTTGCTTTCTCTTCTTGCAAAACACTCGGCAGACCTCCGTGCAGCTTCTAGAACACGATGGGAGATGTTTTCTGTGCTGGCACTGTTTCTCCTTGCCAGACAGATTGGAAAAGCTTTTTGCTAAGATGTAGACGAGAAGAGAGGCTAAAGACGAAGATACGGTGCTCTGCAGAGCTAAGCAGCGCTCCCGGACCTCTTTCGGCAGAAGGCGCACACCGCAGAGCACTGTGAGCGGCAGAATCGTCTTTGCGCGAAGAAGCAGCTTCTTCGTCTCCGGGAGCCGGAGAGAGCGGCAACTTCGCAAAGGTGATGAAACAAGCTGTACAACACTGCGATTGTGTGCGCAGCTTGAAAACTGAGAGAAAACAGTACCTGACCACTCTCCTGCCTTTTATATTCACATGAATATTCGATTGCAAGCTGTTTTGGACAACTTTCTTTCTCTTCTTGCAAAACACTCGGCAGACCTCCGTGCAGCTTCTAGAACACGATGGGAGATGTTTTCTGTGCTGGCACTGTTTCTCCTTGCCAGACAGAGTGGAAAAGCTTTTAGCTAAGATGTAGACGAGAAGAGAGGCTAAAGACGAAGATACGGTTTCTGCAGAGCTAAGCACCGCTCCCGGACCTCTTTCGGCAGAAGGCGCACACCGCAGAGCACTGTGAGCGGCAGAATCGTCTTTGCGCGAAGAAGCAGCTTCTTCGTCTCCGGGAGCCGGAGAGAGCGGCAACTTCGCAAAGGTGATGAAACAAGCTGTACAACACTGCGATTGTGTGCGCAGCTTGCCAACTGAGAGAAAACAGTACCTGAGCACTCTCCTGCCTTTTCTATTCACATGAACATTGGATTGCAAGCTGTTTTGGACAACTTTCCTACTCTTCTTGCAAAACACTCGGCAGACCTCCGTGCAGCCTCTAGAACACGATAGGATATGTTTTCCGTGCTGGCAGGGTTTCTCCTTGCCAGACAGAGTGGAAAAGCTTTTTGCTAAGATGTAGACGAGAAGAGAGGCTAAAGACGAAGGTACGGTGCTCTGCAGAGCTAAGCACCGCTCCCGGGCTTCTTTCGGCAGAAGGCGCACACCGCAGAGCACTGTGAGCGGCAGAATCGTCTTTGCGCGAAGAAGCAGCTTCTTCGTCTCCGGGAGCCGGAGAGAGCGGCAACTTCGCAAAGGTGATGAAACCAGCTGTACAACACTGCGATTGTGTGCGCAGCTTGAAAACTGAGAGAAAACAGTACCTGACCACTCTCCTGCCTTTTCTATTCACATGAATATTCGATTGCAAGCTGTTTTGGACAACTTTCTTTCTCTTCTTGCAAAACACTCGGCAGACCTCCGTGCAGCTTCTGGAACACGATGGGAGATGTTTTCTGTGCTGGCACAGTTTCTCCTTGCCAGACAGAGTGGAAAAGCTTTTTGCTAAGATGTAGACGAGAAGAGAGGCTAAAGACGAAGGTACGGTGCTCTGCAGAGCTAACCACCGCTCCCGGACCTCTTTCGGCAGAAGGCGCACACCGCAGTGCACTGTTAGCGGCAGAATCGTCTTTGCGCGAAGAAGCAGCTTCTTCGTCTCCGGGAGCCGGAGAGAGCGGCAACTTCGCAAAGGTGATGAAACAAGCTGTACAACACTGCGATTGTGTGCGCAGCTTGCCAACTGAGAGAAAACAGTACCTGAGCACTCTCCTGCCTTTTCTATTCACATGAACATTCGATTGCAAGCTGTTTTGGACAACTTACTTTCTCTTCTTGCAAAACACTCGGCAGACCTCCGTGCAGCCTCTAGAACACGATGGGAGATGTTTTCTGTGCTGGCACAGTTTCTCCTTGCCAGACAGAGTGGAAAAGCTTTTTGCTAAGATGTAGACGAGAAGAGAGGCTAAAGACGAAGGTACGGTGCTCTGCAGAGCTAAGCACCGCTTCTGGGGCTCTTTCGACTGAAGACACACACCGCAGAGCACTGTGAGCGGCAGAATCGTCTTTGCGCGAAGAAGCAGCTTCTTCGTCTCCGGGAGCCGGAGAGAGCGGCAACTTCGCAAAGGTGATGAAACAAGCTGTACAACACTGCGATTGTGTGCGCAGCTTGAAAACTGAGAGAAAACAGTACCTGACCACTCTCCTGCCTTTTCTATTCACATGAATATTCGATTGCAAGCTGTTTTGGACAACTTTCTTTCTCTTCTTGCAAAACACTCGGCAGACCTCCGTGCAGCTTCTAGAACACGATGGGAGATGTTTTCTGTGCTGGCACTGTTTCTCCTTGCCAGACAGAGTGGAAAAGCTTTTAGCTAAGATGTAGACGATAAGAGAGGCTAAAGACGAAGGTACGGTTTCTGCAGAGCTAAGCACCGCTCCCGGACCTCTTTCGGCAGAAGGCGCACACCGCAGAGCACTGTGAGCGGCAGAATCGTCTTTGCGCGAAGAAGCAGCTTCTTCGTCTCCGGGAGCCGGAGAGAGCGGCAACTTCGCAAAGGTGATGAAACAAGCTGTACAACACTGCGATTGTGTGCGCAGCTTGCCAACTGTGAGAAAACAGTACCTGACCACTCTCCTGCCTTTTCTATTCACATGAACATTGGATTGCAAGCTGTTTTGGACAACTTTCCTACTCTTCTTGCAAAACACTCGGCAGACCTCCGTGCAGCCTCTAGAACACGATAGGATATGTTTTCCGTGCTGGCAGGGTTTCTCCTTGCCAGACAGAGTGGAAAAGCTTTTTGCTAAGATGTAGACGAGAAGAGAGGCTAAAGACGAAGGTACGGTGCTCTGCAGAGCTAAGCACCGCTCCCGGGCTTCTTTCGGCAGAAGGCGCACACCGCAGAGCACTGTGAGCGGCAGAATCGTCTTTGCGCGAAGAAGCAGCTTCTTCGTCTCCGGGAGCCGGAGAGAGCGGCAACTTCGCAAAGGTGATGAAACCAGCTGTACAACACTGCGATTGTGTGCGCAGCTTGAAAACTGAGAGAAAACAGTACCTGACCACTCTCCTGCCTTTTCTATTCACATGAATATTCGATTGCAAGCTGTTTTGGACAACTTTCTTTCTCTTCTTGCAAAACACTCGGCAGACCTCCGTGCAGCTTCTAGAACACGATGGGAGATGTTTTCTGTGCTGGCACAGTTTCTCCTTGCCAGACAGAGTGGAAAAGCTTTTTGCTAAGATGTAGACGAGAAGAGAGGCTAAAGACGAAGGTACGGTGCTCTGCAGAGCTAACCACCGCTCCCGGACCTCTTTCGGCAGAAGGCGCACACCGCAGTGCACTGTGAGCGGCAGAATCGTCTTTGCGCGAAGAAGCAGCTTCTTCGTCTCCGGGAGCCGGAGAGAGCGGCAACTTCGCAAAGGTGATGAAACAAGCTGTACAACACTGCGATTGTGTGCGCAGCTTGCCAACTGAGAGAAAACAGTACCTGAGCACTCTCCTGCCTTTTCTATTCACATGAACATTCGATTGCAAGCTGTTTTGGACAACTTACTTTCTCTTCTTGCAAAACACTCGGCAGACCTCCGTGCAGCCTCTAGAACACGATGGGAGATGTTTTCTGTGCTGGCACAGTTTCTCCTTGCCAGACAGAGTGGAAAAGCTTTTTGCTAAGATGTAGACGAGAAGAGAGGCTAAAGACGAAGGTACGGTGCTCTGCAGAGCTAAGCACCGCTTCTGGGGCTCTTTCGACTGAAGACACACACCGCAGAGCACTGTGAGCGGCAGAATCGTCTTTGCGCGAAGAAGCAGCTTCTTCGTCTCCGGGAGCCGGAGAGAGCGGCAACTTCGCAAAGGTGATGAAACAAGCTGTACAACACTGCGATTGTGTGCGCAGCTTGCCAACTGAGAGAAAACAGTACCTGACCACTCTCCTGCCTTTTCTATTCACATGAATATTAGATTGCAAGCTGTTTTGGACAACTTGCTTTCTCTTCTTGCAAAACACTCGGCAGACCTCCGTGCAGCTTCTAGAACACGATGGGAGATGTTTTGTGTGCTGGCACAGTTTCTCCTTGCCAGACAGAGTGGAAAAGCTTTTTGCTAAGATGTAGACGAGAAGAGAGGCTAAAGACGAAGATACGGTGCTCTGCAGAGCCAAGCAACGTTCACGTGCCTCTTTTGGCTGAAGGCGCACACCGCAGAGCACTGTGAGCGGCAGAATCGTCTTTGCGCGAAGAAGCAGCTTCTTCGTCTCCGGGAGCCGGAGAGAGCGGCAACTTCGCAAAGGTGATGAAACAAGCTGTACAACACTGCGATGGTGTGCGCAGCTTGCCAACTGAGAGAAAACAGTACCTGAGCACTCTCCTGCCTTTTCTATTCACATGAACATTCGATTGGAAGCTGTTTTGGACAACTTGCTTTCTCTTCTTGCAAAACACTCGGCAGACCTCCGTGCAGCTTCTAGAACACGATGGGAGATGTTTTCTGTGCTGGCACTGTTTCTCCTTGCCAGACAGAGTGGAAAAGCTTTTTGCTAAGATGTAGACGAGAAGAGAGGCTAAAGACGAAGATACGGTGCTCTGCAGAGCTAAGCAGCGCTCCCGGACCTCTTTCGGCAGAAGGCGCACACCGCAGCGCACTGTGAGCGGCAGAATCGTCTTTGCGCGAAGAAGCAGCTTCTTCGTCTCCGGGAGCCGGAGAGAGCGGCAACTTCGCAAAGGTGATGAAACAAGCTGTACAACACTGCGATTGTGTGCGCAGCTTGAAAACTGAGAGAAAACAGTACCTGACCACTCTCCTGCCTTTTCTATTCACATGAATATTCGATTGCAAGCTGTTTTGGACAACTTTCTTTCTCTTCTTGCAAAACACTCGGCAGACCTCCGTGCAGCTTCTAGAACACGATGGGAGATGTTTTCTGTGCTGGCACTGTTTCTCCTTGCCAGACAGAGTGGAAAAGCTTTTAGCTAAGATGTAGACGAGAAGAGAGGCTAAAGACGAAGGTACGGTTTCTGCAGAGCTAAGCACCGCTCCCGGACCTCTTTCGGCAGAAGGCGCACACCGCAGAGCACTGTGAGCGGCAGAATCGTCTTTGCGCGAAGAAGCAGCTTCTTCGTCTCCGGGAGCCGGAGAGAGCGGCAACTTCGCAAAGGTGATGAAACAAGCTGTACAACACTGCGATTGTGTGCGCAGCTTGCCAACTGAGAGAAAACAGTACCTGAGCACTCTCCTGCCTTTTCTATTCACATGAACATTGGATTGCAAGCTGTTTTGGACAACTTTCCTTCTCTTCTTGCAAAACACTCGGCAGACCTCCGTGCAGCCTCTAGAACACGATAGGATATGTTTTCCGTGCTGGCAGGGTTTCTCCTTGCCAGACAGAGTGGAAAAGCTTTTTGCTAAGATGTAGACGAGAAGAGAGGCTAAAGACGAAGGTACGGTGCTCTGCAGAGCTAAGCACCGCTCCCGGGCTTCTTTCGGCAGAAGGCGCACACCGCAGAGCACTGTGAGCGGCAGAATCGTCTTTGCGCGAAGAAGCAGCTTCTTCGTCTCCGGGAGCCGGAGAGAGCGGCAACTTCGCAAAGGTGATGAAACCAGCTGTACAACACTGCGATTGTGTGCGCAGCTTGAAAACTGAGAGAAAACAGTACCTGACCACTCTCCTGCCTTTTCTATTCACATGAGTATTCGATTGCAAGCTGTTTTGGACAACTTTCTTTCTCTTCTTGCAAAACACTCGGCAGACCTCCGTGCAGCTTCTAGAACACGATGGGAGATGTTTTCTGTGCTGGCACAGTTTCTCCTTGCCAGACAGAGTGGAAAAGCTTTTTGCTAAGATGTAGACGAGAAGAGAGGCTAAAGACGAAGGTACGGTGCTCTGCAGAGCTAACCACCGCTCCCGGACCTCTTTCGGCAGAAGGCGCACACCGCAGTGCACTGTGAGCGGCAGAATCGTCTTTGCGCGAAGAAGCAGCTTCTTAATCCGGGAGCCGGAGAGAGCGGCAACTTCGCAAAGGTGATGAAACAAGCTGTACAACACTGCGATTGTGTGCGCAGCTTGCCAACTGAGAGAAAACAGTACCTGAGCACTCTCCTGCCTTTTCTATTCACATGAACATTCGATTGCAAGCTGTTTTGGACAACTTACTTTCTCTTCTTGCAAAACACTCGGCAGACCTCCGTGCAGCCTCTAGAACACGATGGGAGATGTTTTCTGTGCTGGCACAGTTTCTCCTTGCCAGACAGAGTGGAAAAGCTTTTTGCTAAGATGTAGACGAGAAGAGAGGCTAAAGACGAAGGTACGGTGCTCTGCAGAGCTAAGCACCGCTTCTGGGGCTCTTTCGACTGAAGACACACACCGCAGAGCACTGTGAGCGGCAGAATCGTCTTTGCGCGAAGAAGCAGCTTCTTCGTCTCCGGGAGCCGGAGAGAGCGGCAACTTCGCAAAGGTGATGAAACAAGCTGTACAACACTGCGATTGTGTGCGCAGCTTGCCAACTGAGAGAAAACAGTACCTGAGCACTCTCCTGCCTTTTCTATTCACATGAACATTAGATTGCAAGCTGTTTTGGACAACTTGCTTTCTCTTCTTGCAAAACACTCGGCAGACCTCCGTGCAGCTTCTAGAACACGATGGGAGATGTTTTCTGTGCTGGTACAGTTTCTCCTTGCCAGACAGAGTGGAAAAGCTTTTTGCTAAGATGTAGACGAGAAGAGAGGCTAAAGACGAAGATACGGTGCTCTGCAGAGCCAAGCAACGTTCACGTGCCTCTTTTGGCTGAAGGCGCACACCGCAGAGCACTGTGAGCGGCAGAATCGTCTTTGCGCGAAGAAGCAGCTTCTTCGTCTCCGGGAGCCGGAGAGAGCGGCAACTTCGCAAAGGTGATGAAACAAGCTGTACAACACTGCGATTGTGTGCGCAGCTTGAAAACTGAGAGAAAACAGTACCTGAGCACTCTCCTGCCTTTTCTATTCACATGAATATTCGATTGCAAACTGTTTAGGACAACTTGCTTTCTCTTCTTGCAAAACACTCGGCAGACCTCCGTGCAGCCTCTAGAACACGATGGGAGATGTTTTCTGTGCTGGCACAGTTTCTCCTTGCCAGACAGAGTGGAAAAGCTTTTTGCTAAGATGTAGACGAGAAGAGAGGCTAAAGACGAAGGTACGGTGCTCTGCAGAGCTAACCACCGCTCTTGGGCTTCTTTCGGCAGAAGGCGCACACCGCAGAGCACTGTGAGCGGCAGAATCGTCTTTGCGCGAAGAAGCAGCTTCTTCGTCTCCGGGAGCCGGAGAGAGCGGCAACTTCGCAATGGTGATGAAACAAGCTGTACAACACTGCGATTGTGTGCGCAGCTTGCCAACTGAGAGAAAACAGTACCTGAGCACTCTCCTGCCTTTTCTATTCACATGAACATTCGATTGCAAGCTGTTTTGGACAACTTGCTTTCTCTTCTTGCAAAACACTCGGCAGACCTCCGTGCAGCCTCTAGAACACGATGGGAGATGTTTTCTGTGCTGGCACTGTTTCTCCTTGCCAGACAGAGTGGAAAAGCTTTTTGCTAAGATGTAGACGAGAAGAGAGGCTAAAGACGAAGGTACGGTGCTCTGCAGAGCTAAGCACCGCTTCTGGGGCTCTTTCGACTGAAGACACACACCGCAGAGCACTGTAGCGGCAGAATCGTCTTTGCGCGAAGAAGCAGCTTCTTCGTCTCCGGGAGCCGGAGAGAGCGGCAACTTCGCAAAGGTGATGAAACAAGCTGTACAACACTGCGATTGTGTGCGCAGCTTGCCAACTGAGAGAAAACAGTACCTGAGCACTCTCCTGCCTTTTCTATTCACATGAACATTCGATTGCAAGCTGTTTTGGACAACTTGCTTTCTCTTCTTGCAAAACACTCGACAGACCTCCGTGCAGCTTCTAGAACACGATGGGAGATGTTTTCTGTGCTGGCACTGTTTCTCCTTGCCAGACAGAGTGGAAAAGCTTTTTGCTAAGATGTAGACGAGAAGAGAGGCTAAAGACGAAGGTACGGTGCTCTGCAGAGCTAAGCAGCGCTCCCGGACCTCTTTCGGCAGAAGGCGCACACCGCAGAGCACTGTGAGCAGCAGAATCGTCTTTGCGCGAAGAAGCAGCTTCTTCGTCTCCGGGAGCCGGAGAGAGCGGCAGCTTCGCAAAGGTGATGAAACAAGCTTTACAACACTGCGATTGTGTGCGCAGCTTGAAAACTGAGAGAAAACAGTACCTGACCACTCTCCTGCCTTTTATATTCACATGAGTATTCGATTGCAAGCTGTTTTGGACAACTTTCTTTCTCTTCTTGCAAAACACTCGGCAGACCTCCGTGCAGCTTCTAGAACACGATGGGAGATGTTTTCTGTGCTGGCACTGTTTCTCCTTGCCAGACAGAGTGGAAAAGCTTTTTGCTAAGATGTAGACGAGAAGAGAGGCTAAAGACGAAGGTACGGTTTCTGCAGAGCTAAGCACCGCTCCCGGACCTCTTTCGGCAGAAGGCGCACACCGCAGAGCACTGTGAGCGGCAGAATCGTCTTTGCGCGAAGAAGCAGCTTCTTCGTCTCCGGGAGCCGGAGAGAGCGGCAACTTCGCAAAGGTGATGAAACAAGCTGTACAACACTGCGATTGTGTGCGCAGCTTGAAAACTGAGAGAAAACAGTACCTGAGCACTCTCCTGCCTTTTCTATTCACATGAACATTGGATTGCAAGCTGTTTTGGACAACTTGCTTTCTCTTCTTGCAAAACACTCGGCAGACCTCCGTGCAGCCTCTACAACACGATGGGAGATGTTTTCTGTGCTGGCACAGTTTCTCCTTGCCAGACAGAGTGGAAAAGCTTTTTGCTAAGATGTAGACGAGAAGAGAGGCTAAAGACGAAGGTACGGTGCTCTGCAGAGCTAAGCACCGCTCCCGGTCCTCTTTCGGCAGAAGGCGCACACCGCAGTGCACTGTGAGCGGCAGAATCGTCTTTGCGCGAAGAAGCAGCTTCTTCGTCTCCGGGAGCCGGAGAGAGCGGCAACTTCGCAAAGGTGATGAAACAAGCTGTACAACACTGCGATTGTGTGCGCAGCTTGAAAACTGAGAGAAAACAGTACCTGACCACTCTCCTGCCTTTTCTATTCACATGAATATTCGATTGCAAACTGTTTTGGACAACTTGCTTTCTCTTCTTGCAAAACACTCGGCAGACCTCCGTGCAGCCTCTAGAACACGATGGGAGATGTTTTGTGTGCTGGCACAGTTTCTCCTTGCCAGACAGAGTGGAAAAGCTTTTTGCTAAGATGTAGACGAGAAGAGAGGCTAAAGACGAAGGTACGGTGCTCTGCAGAGCTAAGCACCGCTTCTGGGGCTCTTTCGACTGAAGACACACACCGCAGAGCACTGTAGCGGCAGAATCGTCTTTGCGCGAATAAGCAGCTTCTTCGTCTCCGGGAGCCGGAGAGAGCGGCAACTTCGCAAAGGTGATGAAACAAGCTGTACAACACTGCGATGGTGTGCGCAGCTTGCCAACTGAGAGAAAACAGTACCTGAGCACTCTCCTGCCTTTTCTATTCACATGAACATTCGATTGCAAGCTCTTTTGGACAACTTGCTTTCTCTTCTTGCAAAACACTCGGCAGACCTCCGTGCAGCTTCTAGAACACGATGGGAGATGTTTTCTGTGCTGGCACAGTTTCTCCTTGCCAGACAGAGTGGAAAAGCTTTTTGCTAAGATGTAGACGAGAAGAGAGGCTAAAGACGAAGATACGGTGCTCTGCAGAGCTAAGCAGCGCTCCCGGACCTCTTTCGGCAGAAGGCGCACACCGCAGAGCACTGTGAGCGGCAGAATCGTCTTTGCGCGAAGAAGCAGCTTCTTCGTCTCCGGGAGCCGGAGAGAGCGGCAACTTCGCAAAGGTGATGAAACAAGCTGTACAACACTGCGATTGTGTGCGCAGCTTGAAAACTGAGAGAAAACAGTACCTGACCACTCTCCTGCCTTTTCTATTCACATGAATATTCGATTGCAAACTGTTTTGGACAACTTGCTTTCTCTTCTTGCAAAACACTCGGCAGACCTCCGTGCAGCCTCTAGAACACGATGGGAGATGTTTTCTGTGCTGGCACAGTTTCTCCTTGCCAGACAGAGTGGAAAAGCTTTTTGCTAAGATGTAGACGAGAAGAGAGGCTAAAGACGAAGGTACGGTGCTCTGCAGAGCTAAGCACCGCTTCTGGGGCTCTTTCGACTGAAGACACACACCGCAGAGCACTGTAGCGGCAGAATCGTCTTTGCGCGAATAAGCAGCTTCTTCGTCTCCGGGAGCCGGAGAGAGCGGCAACTTCGCAAAGGTGATGAAACAAGCTGTACAACACTGCGATGGTGTGCGCAGCTTGCCAACTGAGAGAAAACAGTACCTGAGCACTCTCCTGCCTTTTCTATTCACATGAACATTCGATTGCAAGCTGTTTTGGACAACTTGCTTTCTCTTCTTGCAAAACACTCGGCAGACCTCCGTGCAGCTTCTAGAACACGATGGGAGATGTTTTCTGTGCTGGCACAGTTTCTCCTTGCCAGACAGAGTGGAAAAGCTTTTTGCTAAGATGTAGACGAGAAGAGAGGCTAAAGACGAAGATACCGTGCTCTGCAGAGCTAAGCAACGCTCCCGTGCCTCTTTTGGCTGAAGGCGCACACCGCAGAGCACTGTGAGCGGCAGAATCGTCTTTGCGCGAAGAAGCAGCTTCTTCGTCTCCGGGAGCCGGAGAGAGCGGCAACTTCGCAAAGGTGATGAAACAAGCTGTACAACACTGCGATTGTGTGCGCAGCTTGGAAACTGAGAGAAAACAGTACCTGAGCACTCTCCTGCCTTTTCTATTCACATGAACATTCGATTGCAAGCTGTTTTGGACAACTTGCTTTCTCTTCTTGCAAAACACTCGGCAGACCTCCGTGCAGCCTCTAGAACACGATGGGAGATGTTTTCTGTGCTGGCACAGTTTCTCCTTGCCAGACAGAGTGGAAAAGCTTTTTGCTAAGATGTAGACGAGAAGAGAGGCTAAAGACGAAGGTACTGTGCTCTGCAGAGCTAAGCACCGCTTTGGGCTTCTTTCGGCAAAAGGCGCACACCGCAGAGCACTGTGAGCGGCAGAATCGTCTTTGCGCGAAGAAGCAGATTCTTCGTCTCCGGGAGCCGGAGAGAGCGGCAACTTCGCAAAGGTGATGAAACAAGCTGTACAACACTGCGATTGTGTGCGCAGCTTGAAAACTGAGAGAAAACAGTACCTGACCACTCTCCTGCCTTTTATATTCACATGAGTATTCGATTGCAAGCTGTTTTGGACAACTTTCTTTCTCTTCTTGCAAAACACTCGGCAGACCTCCGTGCAGCTTCTAGAACACGATGGGTGATGTTTTCTGTGCTGGCACAGTTTCTCCTTGCCAGACAGAGTGGAAAAGCTTTTTGCTAAGATGTAGACGAGAAGAGAGGCTAAAGACGAAGGTACGGTGCTCTGCAGAGCTAAGCAGCGCTCCCGGACCTCTTTCGGCAGAAGGCGCACACCGAAGAGCACTGTGAGCGGCAGAATCGTCTTTGCGCGAAGAAGCAGCTTCTTCGTCTCCGGGAGCCGGAGAGAGCGGCAACTTCGCAAAGGTGATGAAACAAGCTGTACAACACTGCGATTGTGTGCGCAGCTTGAAAACTGAGAGAAAACAGTACCTGACCACTCTCCTGCCTTTTCTATTCACATGAATATTCGATTGCAAACTGTTTTGGACAACTTGCTTTCTCTTCTTGCAAAACACTCGGCAGACCTCCGTGCAGCCTCTAGAACACGATGGGAGATGTTTTCTGTGCTGGCACAGTTTCTCCTTGCCAGACAGAGTGGAAAAGCTTTTTGCTAAGATGTAGACGAGAAGAGAGGCTAAAGACGAAGGTACGGTGCTCTGCAGAGCTAAGCACCGCTCCCGGACCTCTTTCGGCAGAAGGCGCACACCGCAGAGCACTGTGAGCGGCAGAATCGTCTTAGCGCGAAGAAGCAGCTTCTTCGTCTCCGGGAGCCGGAGAGAGCGGCAACTTGGCAAAGGTGATGAAACAAGCTGTACAACACTGCGATTGTGTGCGCAGCTTGCCAACTGAGAGAAAACAGTACCTGAGCACTCTCCTGCCTTTTCTATTCACATGAACATTCGATTGCAAACTGTTTTGGACAACTTTCTTTCTCTTCTTGCAAAACACTCGGCAGACCTCCGTGCAGCCTCTAGAACACGATAGGATATGTTTTCCGTGCTGGCAGAATTTCTCCTTGCCAGACAGAGTGGAAAAGCTTTTTGCTAAGATGTAGACGAGAAGAGAGGCTAAAGACGAAGGTACGGTGCTCTGCAGAGCTAAGCACCGCTCCCGGGCTTCTTTCGGCAGAAGGCGCACACCGCAGAGCACTGTGAGCGGCAGAATCGTCTTTGCGCGAAGAAGCAGCTTCTTCGTCTCCGGGAGCCGGAGAGAGCGGCAGCTTCGCAAAGGTGATGAAACAAGCTTTACAACACTGCGATTGTGTGCGCAGCTTGAAAACTGAGAGAAAACAGTACCTGACCACTCTCCTGCCTTTTATATTCACATGAGTATTCGATTGCAAGCTGTTTTGGACAACTTTCTTTCTCTTCTTGCAAAACACTCGGCAGACCTCTGTGCAGCTTCTAGAACACGATGGGAGATGTTTTCCGTGCTGGCACAGTTTCTCCTTGCCAGACAGAGTGGAAAAGCTTTTTGCTAAGATGTAGACGAGAAGAGAGGCTAAAGACGAAGGTACGGTGCTCTGCAGAGCTAAGCACCGCTCCCGGTCCTCTTTCGGCAGAAGGCGCACACCGCAGTGCACTGTGAGCGGCAGAATCGTCTTTGCGCGAAGAAGCAGCTTCTTCGTCTCCGGGAGCCGGAGAGAGCGGCAACTTCGCAAAGGTGATGAAACAAGCTGTACAACACTGCGATTGTGTGCGCAGCTTGAAAACTGAGAGAAAACAGTACCTGACCACTCTCCTGCCTTTTATATTCACATGAATATTCGATTGCAAACTGTTTTGGACAACTTGCTTTCTCTTCTTGCAAAACACTCGGCAGACCTCCGTGCAGCCTCTAGAACACGATGGGAGATGTTTTCTGTGCTGGCACAGTTTCTCCTTGCCAGACAGAGTGGAAAAGCTTTTTGCTAAGATGTAGACGAGAAGAGAGGCTAAAGACGAAGGTACGGTGCTCAGCAGAGCTAACCACCGCTCTTGGGCTTCTTTCGGCAGAAGGCGCACACCGCAGAGCACTGTGAGCGGCAGAATCGTCTTTGCGCGAAGAAGCAGCTTCTTCGTCTCCGGGAGCCGGAGAGAGCGGCAACTTCGCAAAGGTGATGAAACAAGCTGTACAACACTGCGATTGTGTGCGCAGCTTGCCAACTGAGAGAAAACAGTACCTGAGCACTCTCCTGCCTTTTCTATTCACATGAACATTCGATTGCAAGCTGTTTTGGACAACTTGCTTTCTCTTCTTGCAAAACACTCGGCAGACCTCCGTGCAGCCTCTAGAACACGATGGGAGATGTTTTCTGTGCTGGCACAGTTTCTCCTTGCCAGACAGAGTGGAAAAGCTTTTTGCTAAGATGTAGACGAGAAGAGAGGCTAAAGACGAAGGTACGGTGCTCTGCAGAGCTAAGCACCGCTTCTGGGGCTCTTTCGACTGAAGACACACACCGCAGAGCACTGTAGCGGCAGAATCGTCTTTGCGCGAAGAAGCAGCTTCTTCGTCTCCGGGAGCCGGAGAGAGCGGCAACTTCGCAAAGGTGATGAAACAAGCTGTACAACACTGCGATTGTGTGCGCAGCTTGCCAACTGAGAGAAAACAGTACCTGAGCACTCTCCTGCCTTTTCTATTCACATGAACATTCGATTGCAAGCTGTTTTGGACAACTTGCTTTCTCTTCTTGCAAAACACTCGGCAGACCTCCGTGCAGCTTCTAGAACACGATGGGAGATGTTTTCTGTGCTGGCACTGTTTCTCCTTGCCAGACAGAGTGGAAAAGCTTTTTGCTAAGATGTAGACGAGAAGAGAGGCTAAAGACGAAGATACGGTGCTCTGCAGAGCTAAGCACCGCTCCCGGACCTCTTTCGGCAGAAGGCGCACACCGCAGAGCACTGTGAGCGGCAGAATCGTCTTTGCGCGAAGAAGCAGCTTCTTCGTCTCCGGGAGCCGGAGAGAGCGGCAACTTCGCAAAGGTGATGAAACAAGCTGTACAACACTGCGATTGTGTGCGCAGCTTGAAAACTGAGAGAAAACAGTACCTGACCACTCTCCTGCCTTTTCTATTCACATGAATATTCGATTGCAAGCTGTTTTGGACAACTTTCTTTCTCTTCTTGCAAAACACTCGGCAGACCTCCGTGCAGCTTCTAGAACACGATGGGAGATGTTTTCTGTGCTGGCACTGTTTCTCCTTGCCAGACAGAGTGGAAAAGCTTTTAGCTAAGATGTAGACGAGAAGAGAGGCTAAAGACGAAGGTACGGTTTCTGCAGAGCTAAGCACCGCTCCCGGACCTCTTTCGGCAGAAGGCGCACACCGCAGAGCACTGTGAGCGGCAGAATCGTCTTTGCGCGAAGAAGCAGCTTCTTCGTCTCCGGGAGCCGGAGAGAGCGGCAACTTCGCAAAGGTGATGAAACAAGCTGTACAACACTGCGATTGTGTGCGCAGCTTGCCAACTGAGAGAAAACAGTACCTGAGCACTCTCCTGCCTTTTCTATTCACATGAACATTGGATTGCAAGCTGTTTTGGACAACTTTCTTTCTCTTCTTGCAAAACACTCGGCAGACCTCCGTGCAGCCTCTAGAACACGATAGGATATGTTTTCCGTGCTGGCAGGGTTTCTCCTTGCCAGACAGAGTGGAAAAGCTTTTTGCTAAGATGTAGACGAGAAGAGAGGCTAAAGACGAAGGTACGGTGCTCTGCAGAGCTAACCACCGCTCCCGGACCTCTTTCGGCAGAAGGCGCACACCGCAGTGCACTGTGAGCGGCAGAATCGTCTTTGCGCGAAGAAGCAGCTTCTTCGTCTCCGGGAGCCGGAGAGAGCGGCAACTTCGCAAAGGTGATGAAACAAGCTGTACAACACTGCGATTGTGTGCGCAGCTTGAAAACTGAGAGAAAACAGTACCTGACCACTCTCCTGCCTTTTCTATTCACATGAACATTCGATTGCAAACTGTTTTGGACAACTTTCTTTCTCTTCTTGCAAAACACTCGGCAGACCTCCGTGCAGCCTCTAGAACACGATGGGAGATGTTTTCTGTGCTGGCACAGTTTCTCCTTGCCAGACAGAGTGGAAAAGCTTTTTGCTAAGATGTAGACGAGAAGAGAGGCTAAAGACGAAGATACGGTGCTCTGCAGAGCTAAGCATCGCTCCCGGGCCTCTTTTGGCTGAAGGCGCACACCGCAGAGCACTGTGAGCGGCAGAATCGTCTTTGCGCGAAGAAGCAGCTTCTTCGTCTCCGGGAGCCGGAGAGAGCGGCAACTTGGCAAAGGTGATGAAACAAGCTGTACAACACTGCGATTGTGTGCGCAGCTTGGAAACTGAGAGAAAACAGTACCTGACCACTCTCCTGCCTTTTCTATTCACATGAACATTCGATTGCAAGCTGTTTTGGACAACTTGCTTTCTCTTCTTGCAAAACACTCGGCAGACCTCCGTGCAGCCTCTAGAACACGATGGGAGATGTTTTCTGTGCTGGCACAGTTTCTCCTTGCCAGACAGAGTGGAAAAGCTTTTTGCTAAGATGTAGACGAGAAGAGAGGCTAAAGACGAAGGTACTGTGCTCTGCAGAGCTAAGCACCGCTCTTGGGCTTCTTTCGGCAAAAGGCGCACACCGCAGAGCACTGTGAGCGGCAGAATCGTCTTTGCGCGAAGAAGCAGATTCTTCGTCTCCGGGAGCCGGAGAGAGCGGCAACTTCGCAAAGGTGATGAAACAAGCTGTACAACACTGCGATTGTGTGCGCAGCTTGAAAACTGAGAGAAAACAGTACCTGACCACTCTCCTGCCTTTTATATTCACATGAGTATTCGATTGCAAGCTGTTTTGGACAACTTTCTTTCTCTTCTTGCAAAACACTCGGCAGACCTCCGTGCAGCTTCTAGAACACGATGGGAGATGTTTTCTGTGCTGGCACTGTTTCTCCTTGCCAGACAGAGTGGAAAAGCTTTTTGCTAAGATGTAGACGAGAAGAGAGGCTAAAGACGAAGGTACGGTGCTCTGCAGAGCTAAGCACCGCTCCCGGACCTCTTTCGGCAGAAGGCGCACACCGAAGAGCACTGTGAGCGGCAGAATCGTCTTTGCGCGAAGAAGCAGATTCTTCGTCTCCGGGAGCCGGAGAGAGCGGCAACTTCGCAAAGGTGATGAAACAAGCTGTACAACACTGCAATTGTGTGCGCAGCTTGAAAACTGATAGAAAACAGTACCTGACCACTCTCCTGCCTTTTCTATTCACATGAATATTCGATTGCAAGCTGTTTTGGACAACTTTCTTTCTCTTCTTGCAAAACACTCGGCAGACCTCCGTGCAGCGTCTAGAACACGATGGGAGATGTTTTCTGTGCTGGCACAGTTTCTCCTTGCCAGACAGAGTGGAAAAGCTTTTTGCTAAGATGTAGACGAGAAGAGAGGCTAAAGACGAAGATACGGTGCTCTGCAGAGCTAAGCACCGCTCCCGGACCGCTGTCGGCAGAAGGCGCACTCCGCAGAGCACTGTGAGCGGCAGAATCGTCTTTGCGCGAAGAAGCAGCTTCTTCGTCTCCGGGAGCCGGAGAGAGCGGCAACTTCGCAAAGGTGATGAAACAAGCTGTACAACACTGCGATTGTGTGCGCAGCTTGAAAACTGAGAGAAAACAGTACCTGACCACTCTCCTGCCTTTTATATTCACATGAGTATTCGATTGCAAGCTGTTTTGGACAACATTCTTTCTCTTCTTGCAAAACACTCGGCAGACCTCCGTGCAGCCTCTAGAACACGATGGGAGATGTTTTCTGTGCTGGCACAGTTTCTCCTTGCCAGACAGAGTGGAAAAGCTTTTTGCTAAGATGTAGACGAGAAGAGAGGCTAAAGACGAAGGTACGGTGCTCTGCAGAGCTAAGCACCGCTCCCGGACCTCTTTCGGCAGAAGGCGCACACCGCAGAGCACTGTGAGCGGCAGAATCGTCTTTGCGCGAAGAAGCAGCTTCTTCGTCTCCGGGAGCCGGAGAGAGCGGCAACTTCGCAAAGGTGATGAAACAAGCTGTACAACACTGCGATTGTGTGCGCAGCTTGAAAACTGAGAGAAAACAGTACCTGAGCACTCTCCTGCCTTTTCTATTCACATGAACATTGGATTGCAAGCTGTTTTGGACAACTTTCTTTCTCTTCTTGCAAAACACTCGGCAGACCTCCGTGCAGCCTCTAGAACACGATGGGAGATGTTTTACGTGCTGGCACAGTTTCTCCTTGCCAGACAGAGTGGAAAAGCTTTTTGCTAAGATGTAGACGAGAAGAGAGGCTAAAGACGAAGGTACGGTGCTCTGCAGAGCTAAGCACCGCTCTTGGGCTTCTTTCGGCAGAAGGCGCACACCGCAGAGCACTGTGAGCGGCAGAATCGTCTTTGCGCGAAGAAGCAGCTTCTTCGTCTCCGGGAGCCGGAGAGAGCGGCAACTTCGCAAAGGTGATGAAACAAGCTGTACAACACTGCGATTGTGTGCGCAGCTTGAAAACTGAGAGAAAACAGTACCTGAGCACTCTCCTGCCTTTTCTATTCACATGAATATTCGATTGCAAACTGTTTTGGACAACTTGCTTTCTCTTCTTGCAAAACACTCGGCAGACCTCCGTGCAGCCTCTAGAACACGATGGGAGATGTTTTCTGTGCTGGCACAGTTTCTCCTTGCCAGAAAGAGTGGAAAAGCTTTTTGCTAAGATGTAGACGAGAAGAGAGGCTAAAGACGAAGGTACGGTGCTCTGCAGAGCTAAGCACCGCTCCCGGACCTCTTTCGGCAGAAGGCGCACACCGCAGAGCACTGTGAGCGGCAGAATCGTCTTTGCGCGAAGAAGCAGCTTCTTCGTCTCCGGGAGCCGGAGAGAGCGGCAACTTCGCAAAGGTGATGAAACAAGCTGTACAACACTGCGATTGTGTGCGCAGCTTGAAAACTGAGAGAAAACAGTACCTGACCACTCTCCTGCCTTTTCTATTCACATGATTATTCGATTGCAAACTGTTTTGGACAACTTGCTTTCTCTTCTTGCAAAACACTCGGCAGACCTCCGTGCAGCCTCTAGAACACGATGGGAGATGTTTTCTGTGCTGGCACAGTTTCTCCTTGCCAGACAGAGTGGAAAAGCTTTTTGCTAAGATGTAGACGAGAAGAGAGGCTAAAGACGAAGGTACGGTGCTCAGCAGAGCTAACCACCGCTCTTGGGCTTCTTTCGGCAGAAGGCGCACACCGCAGAGCACTGTGAGCGGCAGAATCGTCTTTGCGCGAAGAAGCAGCTTCTTCGTCTCCGGGAGCCGGAGAGAGCGGCAACTTCGCAAAGGTGATGAAACAAGCTGTACAACACTGCGATTGTGTGCGCAGCTTGCCAACTGAGAGAAAACAGTACCTGAGCACTCTCCTGCCTTTTCTATTCACATGAACATTCGATTGCAAGCTGTTTTGGACAACTTGCTTTCTCTTCTTGCAAAACACTCGGCAGACCTCCGTGCAGCCTCTAGAACACGATGGGAGATGTTTTCCGTGCTGGCACTGTTTCTCCTTGCCAGACAGAGTTGAAAAGCTTTTTGCTAAGATGTAGACGAGAAGAGAGGCTAAAGACGAAGGTACGGTGCTCTGCAGAGCTAAGCACCGCTTCTGGGGCTCTTTCGACTGAAGACACACACCGCAGAGCACTGTAGCGGCAGAATCGTCTTTGCGCGAAGAAGCAGCTTCTTCGTCTCCGGGAGCCGGAGAGAGCGGCAACTTGGCAAAGGTGATGAAACAAGCTGTACAACACTGCGATTGTGTGCGCAGCTTGCCAACTGAGAGAAAACAGTACCTGACCACTCTCCTGCCTTTTCTATTCACATGAACATTGGATTGCAAGCTGTTTTGGACAACTTTCTTTATCTTCTTGCAAAACACTCGGCAGACCTCCGTGCAGCTTCTAGAACACGATGGGAGAAGTTTTCTGTGCTGGCACTGTTTCTCCTTGCCAGACAGAGTGGAAAAGCTTTTTGCTAAGATGTAGACGAGAAGAGAGGCTAAAGACGAAGGTACGGTGCTCTGCAGAGCTAAGCAGCGCTCCCGGACCTCTTTCGGCAGAAGGCGCACACCGCAGAGCACTGTGAGCGGCAGAATCGTCTTTGCGCGAAGAAGCAGCTTCTTCGTCTCCGGGAGCCGGAGAGAGCGGCAACTTCGCAAAGGTGATGAAACAAGCTGTACAACACTGCGATTGTGTGCGCAGCTTGAAAACTGAGAGAAAACAGTACCTGACCACTCTCCTGCCTTTTATATTCACATGAGTATTCGATTGCAAGCTGTTTTGGACAACTTTCTTTCTCTTCTTGCAAAACACTCGGCAGACCTCCGTGCAGCTTCTAGAACACGATGGGAGATGTTTTCTGTGCTGGCACTGTTTCTCCTTGCCAGACAGAGTGGAAAAGCTTTTTGCTAAGATGTAGACGAGAAGAGAGGCTAAAGACGAAGGTACGGTTTCTGCAGAGCTAAGCACCGCTCCCGGACCTCTTTCGGCAGAAGGCGCACACCGAAGAGCACTGTGAGCGGCAGAATCGTCTTTGCGCGAAGAAGCAGCTTCTTCGTCTCCGGGAGCCGGAGAGAGCGGCAACTTCGCAAAGGTGATGAAACAAGCTGTACAACACTGCGATTGTGTGCGCAGCTTGAAAACTGAGAGAAAACAGTACCTGAGCACTCTCCTGCCTTTTCTATTCACATGAACATTGGATTGCAAGCTGTTTTGGACAACTTGCTTTCTCTTCTTGCAAAACACTCGGCAGACCTCCGTGCAGCCTCTAGAACACGATGGGAGATGTTTTCTGTGCTGGCACAGTTTCTCCTTGCCAGACAGAGTGGAAAAGCTTTTTGCTAAGATGTAGACGAGAAGAGAGGCTAAAGACGAAGGTACGGTGCTCTGCAGAGCTAAGCACCGCTCCCGGTCCTCTTTCGGCAGAAGGCGCACACCGCAGTGCACTGTGAGCGGCAGAATCGTCTTTGCGCGAAGAAGCAGCTTCTTCATCTCCGGGAGCCGGAGAGAGCGGCAACTTCGCAAAGGTGATGAAACAAGCTGTACAACACTGCGATTGTGTGCGCAGCTTGCCAACTGAGAGAAAACAGTACCTGAGCACTCTCCTGCCTTTTCTATTCACATGAACATTGGATTGCAAGCTGTTTTGGACAACTTTCTTTCTCTTCTTGCAAAACACTCGGCAGACCTCCGTGCAGCCTCTAGAACACGATGGGAGATGTTTTCTGTGCTGGCACAGTTTCTCCTTGCCAGACAGAGTGGAAAAGCTTTTTGCTAAGATGTAGACGAGAAGAGAGGCTAAAGACGAAGGTACGGTGCTCTGCAGAGCTAAGCACCGCTTCTGGGGCTCTTTCGACTGAAGACACACACCGCAGAGCACTGTAGCGGCAGAATCGTCTTTGCGCGAAGAAGCAGCTTCTTCGTCTCCGGGAGCCGGAGAGAGCGGCAACTTCGCAAAGGTGATGAAACAAGCTGTACAACACTGCGATGGTGTGCGCAGCTTGCCAACTGAGAGAAAACAGTACCTGAGCACTCTCCTGCCTTTTCTATTCACATGAACATTCGATTGCAAGCTGTTTTGGATAACTTGCTTTCTCTTCTTGCAAAACACTCGGCAGACCTCCGTGCAGCTTCTAGAACACGATGGGAGATGTTTTCTGTGCTGGCACTGTTTCTCCTTGCCAGACAGAGTGGAAAAGCTTTTTGCTAAGATGTAGACGAGAAGAGAGGCTAAAGACGAAGATACGGTGCTCTGCAGAGCTAAGCAGCGCTCCCGGACCTCTTTCGGCAGAAGGCGCACACCGCAGAGCACTGTGAGCGGCAGAATCGTCTTTGCGCGAAGAAGCAGCTTCTTCGTCTCCGGGAGCCGGAGAGAGCGGCAACTTCGCAAAGGTGATGAAACAAGCTGTACAACACTGCGATTGTGTGCGCAGCTTGAAAACTGAGAGAAAACAGTACCTGACCACTCTCCTGCCTTTTCTATTCACATGAATATTCGATTGCAAGCTGTTTTGGACAACTTTCTTTCTCTTCTTGCAAAACACTCGGCAGACCTCCGTGCAGCTTCTAGAACACGATGGGAGATGTTTTCTGTGCTGGCACTGTTTCTCCTTGCCAGACAGAGTGGAAAAGCTTTTAGCTAAGATGTAGACGAGAAGAGAGGCTAAAGACGAAGGTACGGTTTCTGCAGAGCTAAGCACCGCTCCCGGACCTCTTTCGGCAGAAGGCGCACACCGCAGAGCACTGTGAGCGGCAGAATCGTCTTTGCGCGAAGAAGCAGCTTCTTCGTCTCCGGGAGCCGGAGAGAGCGGCAACTTCGCAAAGGTGATGAAACAAGCTGTACAACACTGCGATTGTGTGCGCAGCTTGAAAACTGAGAGAAAACAGTACCTGAGCACTCTCCTGCCTTTTCTATTCACATGAACATTGGATTGCAAGCTGTTTTGGACAACTTTCTTTATCTTCTTGCAAAACACTCGGCAGACCTCCGTGCAACCTCTAGAACACGATAGGATATGTTTTCCGTGCTGGCACTGTTTCTCCTTGCCAGACAGAGTGGAAAAGCTTTTTGCTAAGATGTAGACGAGAAGAGAGGCTAAAGACGAAGGTACGGTGCTCTGCAGAGCTAAGCACCGCTCCCGGGCTTCTTTCGGCAGAAGGCGCACACCGCAGAGCACTGTGAGCGGCAGAATCGTCTTTGCGCGAAGAAGCAGCTTCTTCGTCTCCGGGAGCCGGAGAGAGCGGCAACTTCGCAAAGGTGATGAAACCAGCTGTACAACACTGCGATTGTGTGCGCAGCTTGGAAACTGATAGAAAACAGTACCTGACCACTCTCCTGCCTTTTCTATTCACATGAACATTCGATTGCAAGCTGTTTTGGACAACTTTCTTTCTCTTCTTGCAAAACACTCGGCAGACCTCCGTGCAGCTTCTAGAACACGATGGGAGATGTTTTCTGTGCTGGCACTGTTTCTCCTTGCCAGACAGAGTGGAAAAGCTTTTTGCTAAGATGTAGACGAGAAGAGAGGCTAAAGACGAAGGTACGGTGCTCTGCAGAGCTAAGCACCGCTCCCGGACCTCTTTCGGCAGAAGGCGCACACCGCAGAGCACTGTGAGCGGCAGAATCGTCTTTGCGCGAAGAAGCAGCTTCTTCGTCTCCGGGAGCCGGAGAGAGCGGCAACTTCGCAAAGGTGATGAAACAAGCTGTACAACACTGCAATTGTGTGCGCAGCTTGAAAACAGAGAGAAAACAGTACCTGACCACTCTCCTGCCTTTTATATTCACATGAACATTCGATTGCAAACTGTTTTGGACAACTTGCTTTCTCTTCTTGCAAAACACTCGGCAGACCTCCGTGCAGCCTCTAGAACACGATGGGAGATGTTTTCTGTGCTGGCACAGTTTCTCCTTGCCAGACAGAGTGGAAAAGCTTTTTGCTAAGATGTAGACGAGAAGAGAGGCTAAAGACGAAGATACGGTGCTCTGCTGAGCTAAGCATCGCTCCCGGGCCTCTTTTGGCTGAAGGCGCACACCGCAGAGCACTGTGAGCGGCAGAATCGTCTTTGCGCGAAGAAGCAGCTTCTTCGTCTCCGGGAGCCGGAGAGAGCGGCAACTTGGCAAAGGTGATGAAACAAGCTGTACAACACTGCGATTGTGTGCGCAGCTTGGAAACTGAGAGAAAACAGTACCTGAGCACTCTCCTGCCTTTTCTATTCACATGAACATTCGATTGCAAGCTGTTTTGGACAACTTTCTTTCTCTTCTTGCAAAACACTCGGCAGACCTCCGTGCAGCCTCTAGAACACGATGGGAGATGTTTTCTGTGCTGGCACAGTTTCTCCTTGCCAGACAGAGTGGAAAAGCTTTTTGCTAAGATGTAGACGAGAAGAGAGGCTAAAGACGAAGGTACTGTGCTCTGCAGAGCTAAGCACCGCTCTTGGGCTTCTTTCGGCAAAAGGCGCACACCGCAGAGCACTGTGAGCGGCAGAATCGTCTTTGCGCGAAGAAGCAGCTTCTTCGTCTCCGGGAGCCGGAGAGAGCGGCAACTTCGCAAAGGTGATGAAACAAGCTGTACAACACTGCGATTGTGTGCGCAGCTTGAAAACTGAGAGAAAACAGTACCTGACCACTCTCCTGCCTTTTATATTCACATGAGTATTCGATTGCAAGCTGTTTTGGACAACTTTCTTTCTCTTCTTGCAAAACACTCGGCAGACCTCCGTGCAGCTTCTAGAACACGATGGGAGATGTTTTCTGTGCTGGCACTGTTTCTCCTTGCCAGACAGAGTGGAAAAGCTTTTTGCTAAGATGTAGACGAGAAGAGAGGCTAAAGACGAAGGTACGGTGCTCTGCAGAGCTAAGCAGCGCTCCCGGACCTCTTTCGGCAGAAGGCGCACACCGAAGAGCACTGTGAGCGGCAGAATCGTCTTTGCGCGAAGAAGCAGCTTCTTCGTCTCCGGGAGCCGGAGAGAGCGGCAACTTCGCAAAGGTGATGAAACAAGCTGTACAACACTGCGATTGTGTGCGCAGCTTGAAAACTGAGAGAAAACAGTACCTGACCACTCTCCTGCCTTTTCTATTCACATGAATATTCGATTGCAAACTGTTTTGGACAACTTGCTTTCTCTTCTTGCAAAACACTCGGCAGACCTCCGTGCAGCCTCTAGAACACGATGGGAGATGTTTTCTGTGCTGGCACTGTTTCTCCTTGCCAGACAGAGTGGAAAAGCTTTTTGCTAAGATGTAGACGAGAAGAGAGGCTAAAGACGAAGGTACGGTGCTCTGCAGAGCTAACCACCGCTCTTGGGCTTCTTTCGGCAGAAGGCGCACACCGCAGAGCACTGTGAGCGGCAGAATCGTCTTTGCGCGAAGAAGCAGCTTCTTCGTCTCCGGGAGCTGGAGAGAGCGGCAACTTGGCAAAGGTGATTAAACAAGCTGTACAACACTGCGATTGTGTGCGCAGCTTGAAAACTGTGAGAAAACAGTACCTGAGCACTCTCCTGCCTTTTCTATTCACATGAACATTCGATTGCAAACTGTTTTGGACAACTTTCTTTCTCTTCTTGCAAAACACTCGGCAGACCTCCGTGCAGCCTCTAGAACACGATAGGATATGTTTTCCGTGCTGGCAGAGTTTCTCCTTGCCAGACAGAGTGGAAAAGCTTTTTGCTAAGATGTAGACGAGAAGAGAGGCTAAAGACGAAGGTACGGTGCTCTGCAGAGCTAAGCACCGCTCCCGGGCTTCTTTCGGCAGAAGGCGCACACCGAAGAGCACTGTGAGCGGCAGAATCGTCTTTGCGCGAAGAAGCAGCTTCTTCGTCTCCGGGAGCCGGAGAGAGCGGCAACTTCGCAAAGGTGATGAAACAAGCTGTACAACACTGCGATTGTGTGCGCAGCTTGAAAACTGAGAGAAAACAGTACCTGACCACTCTCCTTCCTTTTATATTCACATGAGTATTCGATTGCAAGCTGTTTTGGACAACATTCTTTCTCTTCTTGCAAAACACTCGGCAGACCTCCGTGCAGCTTCTAGAACACGATGGGAGATGTTTTCTGTGCTGGCACTGTTTCTCCTTGCCAGACAGAGTGGAAAAGCTTTTTGCTAAGATGTAGACGAGAAGAGAGGCTAAAGACGAAGGTACGGTGCTCTGCAGAGCTAAGCACCGCTCCCGGACCTCTTTCGGCAGAAGGCGCACACCGCAGAGCACTGTGAGCGGCAGAATCGTCTTTGCGCGAAAAAGCAGCTTCTTCGTCTCCGGGAGCCGGAGAGAGCGGCAACTTGGCAAAGGTGATGAAACAAGCTGTACAACACTGCGATTGTGTGCGCAGCTTGAAAACTGAGAGAAAACAGTACCTGACCACTCTCCTGCCTTTTCTATTCACATGAATATTCGATTGCAAGCTGTTCTGGACAACTTTCTTTCTCTTCTTGCAAAACACTCGGCAGACCTCCGTGCAGCTTCTAGAACACGATGGGAGATGTTTTCTGTGCTGGCACTGTTTCTCCTTGCCAGACAGAGTGGAAAAGCTTTTTGCTAAGATGTAGACGAGAAGAGAGGCTAAAGACGAAGGTACGGTGCTCTGCAGAGCTAAGCACCGCTCCCGGACCTCTTTCGGCAGAAGGCGCACACCGCAGTGCACTGTGAGCGGCAGAATCGTCTTTGCGCGAAGAAGCAGCTTCTTCGTCTCCGGGAGCCGGAGAGAGCGGCAACTTGGCAAAGGTGATGAAACCAGCTGTACAACACTGCGATTGTGTGCGCAGCTTGCCAACTGAGAGAAAACAGTACCTGAGCACTCTCCTGCCTTTTCTATTCACATGAACATTCGATTGCAAGCTGTTTTGGACAACTTGCTTTCTCTTCTTGCAAAACACTCGGCAGACCTCCGTGCAGCCTCTAGAACACGATGGGAGATGTTTTCTGTGCTGGCACTGTTTCTCCTTGCCAGACAGAGTGGAAAAGCTTTTTGCTAAGATGTAGACGAGAAGAGAGGCTAAAGACGAAGGTACGGTGCTCTGCAGAGCTAAGCACCGCTTCTGGGGCTCTTTCGACTGAAGACGCACACCGCAGAGCACTGTAGCGGCAGAATCGTCTTTGCGCGAAGAAGCAGCTTCTTCGTCTCCGGGAGCCGGAGAGAGCGGCAACTTCGCAAAGGTGATGAAACAAGCTGTACAACACTGCGATTGTGTGCGCAGCTTGCCAACTGAGAGAAAACAGTACCTGAGCACTCTCCTGCCTTTTCTATTCACATGAACATTCGATTGCAAGCTGTTTTGGACAACTTTCTTTCTCTTCTTGCAAAACACTCGGCAGACCTCCGTGCAGCTTCTAGAACACGATGGGAGATGTTTTCTGTGCTGGCAGTGTTTCTCCTTGCCAGACAGAGTGGAAAAGCTTTTTGCTAAGATGTAGACGAGAAGAGAGGCTAAAGACGAAGGTACGGTGCTCTGCAGAGCTAAGTAGCGCTCCCGGACCTCTTTCGGCAGAAGGCGCACACCGCAGAGCACTGTGAGCGGCAGAATCGTCTTTGCGCGAAGAAGCAGCTTCTTCGTCTCCGGGAGCCGGAGAGAGCGGCAACTTCGCAAAGGTGATGAAACAAGCTGTACAACACTGCGATTGTGTGCGCAGCTTGAAAACTGAGAGAAAACAGTACCTGAGCACTCTCCTGCCTTTTCTATTCACATGAACATTGGATTGCAAGCTGTTTTGGACAACTTTCTTTCTCTTCTTGCAAAACAATCGGCAGACCTCCGTGCAGCCTCTACAACACGATGGGAGATGTTTTCTGTGCTGGCACAGTTTCTCCTTGCCAGACAGAGTGGAAAAGCTTTTTGCTAAGATGTAGACGAGAAGAGAGGCTAAAGACGAAGGTACGGTGCTCTGCAGAGCTAAGCACCGCTCCCGGTCCTCTTTCGGCAGAAGGCGCACACCGCAGTGCACTGTGAGCGGCAGAATCGTCTTTGCGCGAAGAAGCAGCTTCTTCGTCTCCGGGAGCCGGAGAGAGCGGCAACTTCGCAAAGGTGATGAAACAAGCTGTACAACACTGCGATTGTGTGCGCAGCTTGAAAACTGAGAGAAAACAGTACCTGACCACTCTCCTGCCTTTTCTATTCACATGAATATTCGATTGCAAACTGTTTTGGACAACTTGCTTTCTCTTCTTGCAAAACACTCGGCAGACCTCCGTGCAGCCTCTAGAACACGATGGGAGATGTTTTCTGTGCTGGCACAGTTTCTCCTTGCCAGACAGAGTGGAAAAGCTTTTTGCTAAGATGTAGACGAGAAGAGAGGCTAAAGACGAAGGTACGGTGCTCAGCAGAGGTAACCACCGCTCTTGGGCTTCTTTCGGCAGAAGGCGCACACCGCAGAGCACTGTGAGCGGCAGAATCGTCTTTGCGCGAAGAAGCAGCTTCTTCGTCTCCGGGAGCCGGAGAGAGCGGCAACTTCGCAAAGGTGATGAAACAAGCTGTACAACACTGCGATTTTGTGCGCAGCTTGCCAACTGAGAGAAAACAGTACCTGAGCACTCTCCTGCCTTTTCTATTCACATGAACATTCGATTGATGGCTGTTTTGGACAACTTTCTTTCTCTTCTTGCAAAACACTCGGCAGACCTCCGTGCAGCCTCTGGAACACGATGGGAGATGTTTTCTGTGCTGGCACAGTTTCTCTTTGCCAGACAGAGTGGAAAAGCTTTTTGCTAAGATGTAGACGAGAAGAGAGGCTAAAGACGAAGGTACGGTGCTCTGCAGAGCTAAGCACCGCTTCTGGGGCTCTTTCGACTGAAGACACACACCGCAGAGCACTGTAGCGGCAGAATCGTCTTTGCGCGAAGAAGCAGCTTCTTCGTCTCCGGGAGCCGGAGAGAGCGGCAACTTCGCAAAGGTGATGAAACAAGCTGTACAACACTGCGATGGTGTGCGCAGCTTGCCAACTGAGAGAAAACAGTACCTGAGCACTCTCCTGCCTTTTCTATTCACATGAACATTCGATTGCAAGCTGTTTTGGACAACTTGCTTTCTCTTCTTGCAAAACACTCGGCAGACCTCCGTGCAGCTTCTAGAACACGATGGGAGATGTTTTCTGTGCTGGCACAGTTTCTCCTTGCCAGACAGAGTGGAAAAGCTTTTTGCTAAGATGTAGACGAGTAGAGAGGCTAAAGACGAAGATACGGTGCTCTGCAGAGCTAAGCAGCGCTCCCGGACCTCTTTCGGAAGAAGGCGCACACCGCAGAGCACTGTGAGCGGCAGAATCGTCTTTGCGCGAAGAAGCAGCTTCTTCGTCTCCGGGAGCCGGAGAGAGCGGCAACTTCGCAAAGGTGATGAAACAAGCTGTACAACACTGCGATTGTGTGCGCAGCTTGAAAACTGAGAGAAAACAGTACCTGACCACTCTCCTGCCTTTTCTATTCACATGAATATTCGATTGCAAGCTGTTCTGGACAACTTTCTTTCTCTTCTTGCAAAACACTCGGCAGACCTCCGTGCAGCTTCTAGAACACGATGGGAGATGTTTTCTGTGCTGGCACAGTTTCTCCTTGCCAGACAGAGTGGAAAAGCTTTTTGCTAAGATGTAGACGAGAAGAGAGGCTAAAGACGAAGGTACGGTGCTCTGCAGAGCTAAGCAGCGCTCCCGGACCTCTTTCGGCAGAAGGCGCACACCGCAGTGCACTGTGAGCGGCAGAATCGTCTTTGCGCGAAGAAGCAGCTTCTTCGTCTCCGGGAGCCGGAGAGAGCGGCAACTTCGCAAAGGTGATGAAACCAGCTGTACAACACTGCGATTGTGTGCGCAGCTTGCCAACTGAGAGAAAACAGTACCTGAGCACTCTCCTGCCTTTTCTATTCACATGAACATTCGATTGCAAGCTGTTTTGGACAACTTGCTTTCTCTTCTTGCAAAACACTCGGCAGACCTCCGTGCAGCCTCTAGAACACGATGGGAGATGTTTTCTGTGCTGGCACAGTTTCTCCTTGCCAGACAGAGTGGAAAAGCTTTTTGCTAAGATGTAGACGAGAAGAGAGGCTAAAGACGAAGGTACGGTGCTCTGCAGAGCTAAGCACCGCTTCTGGGGCTCTTTCGACTGAAGACACACACCGCAGAGCACTGTAGCGGCAGAATCGTCTTTGCGCGAAGAAGCAGCTTCTTCGTCTCCGGGAGCCGGAGAGAGCGGCAACTTCGCAAAGGTGATGAAACAAGCTGTACAACACTGCGATTGTGTGCGCAGCTTGCCAACTGAGAGAAAACAGTACCTGAGCACTCTCCTGCCTTTTCTATTCACATGAACATTGGATTGCAAGCTGTTTTGGACAACTTTCTTTCTCTTCTTGCAAAACACTCGGCAGACCTCCGTGCAGCTTCTAGAACACGATGGGAGATGTTTTCTGTGCTGGCACTGTTTCTCCTTGCCAGACAGAGTGGAAAAGCTTTTTGCTAAGATGTAGACGAGAAGAGAGGCTAAAGACGAAGGTACGGTGCTCTGCAGAGCTAAGTAGCGCTCCCGGACCTCTTTCGGCAGAAGGCGCACACCGCAGAGCACTGTGAGCGGCAGAATCGTCTTTGCGCGAAGAAGCAGCTTCTTCGTCTCCGGGAGCCGGAGAGAGCGGCAACTTCGCAAAGGTGATGAAACAAGCTGTACAACACTGCGATTGTGTGCGCAGCTTGAAAACTGAGAGAAAACAGTACCTGAGCACTCTCCTGCCTTTTCTATTCACATGAACATTCGATTGCAAGCTGTTTTGGACAACTTGCTTTCTCTTCTTGCAAAACACTCGGCAGACCTCCGTGCAGCCTCTACAACACGATGGGAGATGTTTTCTGTGCTGGCACAGTTTCTCCTTGCCAGACAGAGTGGAAAAGCTTTTAGCTAAGATGTAGACGAGAAGAGAGGCTAAAGACGAAGGTACGGTTTCTGCAGAGCTAAGCACCGCTCCCGGACCTCTTTCGGCAGAAGGCGCACACCGCAGAGCACTGTGAGCGGCAGAATCGTCTTTGCGCGAAGAAGCAGCTTCTTCGTCTCCGGGAGCCGGAGAGAGCGGCAACTTCGCAAAGGTGATGAAACAAGCTGTACAACACTGCGATTGTGTGCGCAGCTTGAAAACTGAGAGAAAACAGTACCTGAGCACTCTCCTGCCTTTTCTATTCACATGAACATTGGATTGCAAGCTGTTTTGGACAACTTTCTTTCTCTTCTTGCAAAACACTCGGCAGACCTCCGTGCAGCGTCTAGAACACGATGGGAGATGTTTTCTGTGCTGGCAGGGTTTCTCCTTGCCAGACAGAGTGGAAAAGCTTTTTGCTAAGATGTAGACGAGAAGAGAGGCTAAAGACGAAGGTACGGTGCTCTGCAGAGCTAAGCACCGCTCCCGGGCTTCTTTCGGCAGAAGGCGCACACCGCAGAGCACTGTGAGCGGCAGAATCGTCTTTGCGCGAAGAAGCAGCTTCTTCGTCTCCGGGAGCCGGAGAGAGCGGCAACTTCGCAAAGGTGATGAAACCAGCTGTACAACACTGCGATTGTGTGCGCAGCTTGAAAACTGAGAGAAAACAGTACCTGAGCACTCTCCTGCCTTTTCTATTCACATGAATATTCGATTGCAAGCTGTTTTGGACAACTTGCTTTCTCTTCTTGCAAAACACTCGGCAGACCTCCGTGCAGCCTCTAGAACACGATGGGAGATGTTTTCTGTGCTGGCACAGTTTCTCCTTGCCAGACAGAGTGGAAAAGCTTTTTGCTAAGATGTAGACGAGAAGAGAGGCTAAAGACGAAGGTACTGTGCTCTGCAGAGCTAAGCACCGCTCTTGGGCTTCTTTCGGCAAAAGGCGCACACCGCAGAGCACTGTGAGCGGCAGAATCGTCTTTGCGCGAAGAAGCAGCTTCTTCGTCTCCGGGAGCCGGAGAGAGCGGCAACTTCGCAAAGGTGATGAAACAAGCTGTACAACACTGCGATTGTGTGCGCAGCTTGAAAACTGAGAGAAAACAGTACCTGACCACTCTCCTGCCTTTTATATTCACATGAGTATTCGATTGCAAGCTGTTTTGGACAACTTTCTTTCTCTTCTTGCAAAACACTCGGCAGACCTCCGTGCAGCCTCTAGAATACGATGGGAGATGTTTTCTGTGCTGGCAGAGTTTCTCCTTGCCAGACAGAGTGGAAAAGCTTTTTGCTAAGATGTAGACGATAAGAGAGGCTAAAGACGAAGGTACGGTGCTCTGCAGAGCTAAGCACCGCTTCTGGGGCTCTTTCGACTGAAGACACACACCGCAGAGCACTGTGAGCGGCAGAATCGTCTTTGCGCGAAGAAGCAGCTTCTTCGTCTCCGGGAGCCGGAGAGAGCGGCAACTTGGCAAAGGTGATGAAACAAGCTGTACAACACTGCGATTGTGAGCGCAGCTTGAAAACTGAGGAAAAACATTACCTGAGCACTCTCCTGCGTTTTCTATTCACATGAACATTGGATTGCAAGCTGTTTTGGACAACTTTCTTTCTCTTCTTGCAAAACACTCGGCAGACCTCCGTGCAGCCTCTAGAACACGATGGGAGATGTTTTCCGTGCTGGCACAGTTTCTCCTTGCCAGACCGAGTGGAAAAGCTTTTTGCTAAGATGTAGACGAGAAGAGAGGCTAAAGACGAAGGTACGGTTTCTGCAGAGCTAAGCACCGCTCTTGGGCTTCTTTCGGCAGAAGGCGCACACCGCAGTGCACTGTGAGCGGCAGAATCGTCTTTGCGCGAAGAAGCAGCTTCTTCGTCTCCGGGAGCCGGAGAGAGCGGCAACTTCGCAAAGGTGATGAAACAAGCAGTACAACACTGCGATGGTGTGCGCAGCTTGCCAACTGAGAGAAAACAGTACCTGAGCACTCTCCTGCCTTTTCTATTCACATGAACATTCGATTGCAAGCTGTTTTGGACAACTTTCTTTCTCTTCTTGCAAAACACTCGGCAGACCTCCGTGCAGCTTCTAGAACACGATGGGAGATGTTTTCTGTGCTGGCACTGTTTCTCCTTGCCAGACAGAGTGGAAAAGCTTTTTGCTAAGATGTAGACGAGAAGAGAGGCTAAAGACGAAGATACGGTGCTCTGCAGAGCTAAGCAGCGCTCCCGGACCTCTTTCGGCAGAAGGCGCACACCGCAGAGCACTGTGAGCGGCAGAATCGTCTTTGCGCGAAGAAGCAGCTTCTTCGTCTCCGGGAGCCGGAGAGAGCGGCAACTTCGCAAAGGTGATGAAACAAGCTGTACAACACTGCGATTGTGTGCGCAGCTTGAAAACTGAGAGAAAACAGTACCTGACCACTCTCCTGCCTTTTCTATTCACATGAATATTCGATTGCAAGCTGTTTTGGACAACTTTCTTTCTCTTCTTGCAAAACACTCGGCAGACCTCCGTGCAGCTTCTAGAACACGATGGGAGATGTTTTCTGTGCTGGCACAGTTTCTCCTTGCCAGACAGAGTGGAAAAGCTTTTTGCTAAGATGTAGACGAGAAGAGAGGCTAAAGACGAAGGTACGGTGCTCTGCAGAGCTAAGCACCGCTCCCGGACCTCTTTCGGCAGAAGGCGCACACCGCAGTGCACTGTGAGCGGCAGAATCGTCTTTGCGCGAAGAAGCAGCTTCTTCGTCTCCGGGAGCCGGAGAGAGCGGCAACTTCGCAAAGGTGATGAAACAAGCTGTACAACACTGCGATTGTGTGCGCAGCTTGAAAACTGAGAGAAAACAGTACCTGACCACTCTCCTGCCTTTTCTATTCACATGAACATTCGATTGCAAACTGTTTTGGACAACTTTCTTTCTCTTCTTGCAAAACACTCGGCAGACCTCCGTGCAGCCTCTAGAACACGATGGGAGATGTTTTCTGTGCTGGCACAGTTTCTCCTTGCCAGACAGAGTGGAAAAGCTTTTTGCTAAGATGTAGACGAGAAGAGAGGCTAAAGACGAAGATACGGTGCTCTGCAGAGCTAAGCACCGCTCCCGGGCCTCTTTTGGCTGAAGGCGCACACCGCAGAGCACTGTGAGCGGCAGAATCGTCTTTGCGCGAAGAAGCAGCTTCTTCGTCGCCGGGAGCCGGAGAGAGCGGCAACTTCGCAAAGGTGATGAAACCAGCTGTACAACACTGCGATTGTGTGCGCAGCTTGAAAACTGAGAGAAAACAGTACCTGACCACTCTCCTGCCTTTTCTATTCACATGAATATTCGATTGCAAGCTGTTTTGGACAACTTTCTTTCTCTTCTTGCAAAACACTCGGCTGACCTCCGTGCAGCTTCTAGAACACGATGGGAGATGTTTTCTGTGCTGGCACAGTTTCTCCTTGCCAGACAGAGTGGAAAAGCTTTTTGCTAAGATGTAGACGAGAAGAGAGGCTAAAGACGAAGGTACGGTGCTCTGCAGAGCTAAGCACCGCTCCCGGACCTCTTTCGGCAGAAGGCGCACACCGCAGTGCACTGTGAGCGGCAGAATCGTCTTTGCGCGAAGAAGCAGCTTCTTCGTCTCCGGGAGCCGGAGAGAGCGGCAACTTCGCAAAGGTGATGAAACAAGCTGTACAACACTGCGATTGTGTGCGCAGCTTGAAAACTGAGAGAAAACAGTACCTGACCACTCTCCTGCCTTTTCTATTCACATGAACATTCGATTGCAAACTGTTTTGGACAACTTGCTTTCTCTTCTTGCAAAACACTCGGCAGACCTCCGTGCAGCCTCTAGAACACGATGGGAGATGTTTTCTGTGCTGGCACAGTTTCTCCTTGCCAGACAGAGTGGAAAAGCTTTTTGCTAAGATGTAGACGAGAAGAGAGGCTAAAGACGAAGATACGGTGCTCTGCAGATCTAAGCATCGCTCCCGGGCCTCTTTTGGCTGAAGGCGCACACCGCAGAGCACTGTGAGCGGCAGAATCGTCTTTGCGCGAAGAAGCAGCTTCTTCGTCTCCGGGAGCCGGAGAGAGCGGCAACTTGGCAAAGGTGATGAAACAAGCTGTACAACACTGCGATTGTGTGCGCAGCTTGGAAACTGAGAGAAAACAGTACCTGAGCACTCTCCTGCCTTTTCTATTCACATGAACATTCGATTGCAATCTGTTTTGGACAACTTGCTTTCTCTTCTTGCAAAACACTCGGCAGACCTCCGTGCAGCCTCTAGAACACGATGGGAGATGTTTTCTGTGCTGGCACAGTTTCTCCTTGCCAGACAGAGTGGAAAAGCTTTTTGCTAAGATGTAGACGAGAAGAGAGGCTAAAGACGAAGGTACTGTGCTCTGCAGAGCTAAGCACCGCTCTTGGGCTTCTTTCGGCAAAAGGCGCACACCGCAGAGCACTGTGAGCGGCAGAATCGTCTTTGCGCGAAGAAGCAGATTCTTCGTCTCCGGGAGCCGGAGAGAGCGGCAACTTCGCAAAGGTGATGAAACAAGCTGTACAACACTGCGATTGTGTGCGCAGCTTGAAAACTGAGAGAAAACAGTACCTGACCACTCTCCTGCCTTTTATATTCACATGAGTATTCGATTGCAAGCTGTTTTGGACAACTTTCTTTCTCTTCTTGCAAAACACTCGGCAGACCACCGTGCAGCTTCTAGAACACGATGGGAGATGTTTTCTGTGCTGGCACAGTTTCTCCTTGCCAGACAGAGTGGAAAAGCTTTTTGCTAAGATGTAGACGAGAAGAGAGGCTAAAGACGAAGGTACGGTGCTCTGCAGAGCTAAGCACCGCTCCCGGACCTCTTTCGGCAGAAGGCGCACACCGAAGAGCACTGTGAGCGGCAGAATCGTCTTTGCGCGAAGAAGCAGCTTCTTCGTCTCCGGGAGCCGGAGAGAGCGGCAACTTCGCAAAGGTGATGAAACAAGCTGTACAACACTGCGATTGTGTGCGCAGCTTGAAAACTGAGAGAAAACAGTACCTGACCACTCTCCTGCCTTTTCTATTCACATGAATATTCGATTGCAAACTGTTCTGGACAACTTGCTTTCTCTTCTTGCAAAACACTCGGCAGACCTCCGTGCAGCGTCTAGAACACGATGGGAGATGTTTTCTGTGCTGGCACAGTTTCTCCTTGCCAGACAGAGTGGAAAAGCTTTTTGCTAAGATGTAGACGAGAAGAGAGGCTAAAGACGAAGGTACGGTGCTCTGCAGAGCTAAGCACCGCTCCCGGACCTCTTTCGGCAGAAGGCGCACACCGCAGAGCACTGTGAGCGGCAGAATCGTCTTTGCGCGAAGAAGCAGCTTCTTCGTCTCCGGGAGCTGGAGAGAGCGGCAACTTGGCAAAGGTGATGAAACAAGCTGTACAACACTGCGATTGTGTGCGCAGCTTGCCAACTGTGAGAAAACAGTACCTGAGCACTCTCCTGCCTTTTCTATTCACATGAACATTCGATTGCAAGCTGTTTTGGACAACTTTCTTTCTCTTCTTGCAAAACACTCGGCAGACCTCCGTGCAGCCTCTAGAACACGATGGGAGATGTTTTGTGTGCTGGCACAGTTTCTCCTTGCCAGACAGAGTGGAAAAGCTTTTTGCTAAGATGTAGACGAGAAGAGAGGCTAAAGACGAAGGTACTGTGCTCTGCAGAGCTAAGCACCGCTCTTGGGCTTCTTTCGGCAAAAGGCGCACACCGCAGAGCACTGTGAGCGGCAGAATCGTCTTTGCGCGAAGAAGCAGATTCTTCGTCTCCGGGAGCCGGAGAGAGCGGCAACTTCGCAAAGGTGATGAAACAAGCTGTACAACACTGCGATTGTGTGCGCAGCTTGAAAACTGAGAGAAAACAGTACCTGACCACTCTCCTGCCTTTTCTATTCACATGAATATTCGATTGCAAGCTGTTTTGGACAACTTTCTTTCTCTTCTTGCAAAACACTCGGCAGACCTCCGTGCAGCTTCTAGAACACGATGGGAGATGTTTTCTGTGCTGGCACAGTTTCTCCTTGCCAGACAGAGTGGAAAAGCTTTTTGCTAAGATGTAGACGAGAAGAGAGGCTAAAGACGAAGGTACGGTGCTCTGCAGAGCTAAGCACCGCTCCCGGACCTCTTTCGGCAGAAGGCGCACACCGCAGTGCACTGTGAGCGGCAGAATCGTCTTTGCGCGAAGAAGCAGCTTCTTCGTCTCCGGGAGCCGGAGAGAGCGGCAACTTCGCAAAGGTGATGAAACAAGCTGTACAACACTGCGATTGTGTGCGCAGCTTGAAAACTGAGAGAAAACAGTACCTGACCACTCTCCTGCCTTTTCTATTCACATGAACATTCGATTGCAAACTGTTTTGGACAACTTGCTTTCTCTTCTTGCAAAACACTCGGCAGACCTCCGTGCAGCCTCTAGAACACGATGGGAGATGTTTTCTGTGCTGGCAGAGTTTCTCCTTGCCAGACAGAGTGGAAAAGCTTTTTGCTAAGATGTAGACGAGAAGAGAGGCTAAAGACGAAGGTACGGTGCTCTGCAGAGCTAAGCATCGCTCCCGGGCCTCTTTTGGCTGAAGGCGCACACCGCAGAGCACTGTGAGCGGCAGAATCGTCTTTGCGCGAAGAAGCAGCTTCTTCGTCTCCGGGAGCCGGAGAGAGCGGCAACTTGGCAAAGGTGATGAAACAAGCTGTACAACACTGCGATTGTGTGCGCAGCTTGCCAACTGTGAGAAAACAGTACCTGAGCACTCTCCTGCCTTTTCTATTCACATGAACATTCGATTGCAAGCTGTTTTGGACAACTTTCTTTCTCTTCTTGCAAAACACTCGGCAGACCTCCGTGCAGCCTCTAGAACACGATGGGAGATGTTTTGTGTGCTGGCACAGTTTCTCCTTGCCAGACAGAGTGGAAAAGCTTTTTGCTAAGATGTAGACGAGAAGAGAGACTAAAGAAGCAGGTACGGTGCTCTGCAGAGCTAAGCACCGCTCCCGGGCTTCTTTCGGCAGAAGGCGCACACCGCAGAGCACTGTGAGCGGCAGAATCGTCTTTGCGCGAAGAAGCAGCTTCTTCGTCTCCGGGAGCCGGAGAGAGCGGCAACTTCGCAAAGGTGATGAAACAAGCTGTACAACACTGCGATTGTGTGCGCAGCTTGAAAACTGAGAGAAAACAGTACCTGACCACTCTCCTGCCTTTTCTATTCACGTGAGTATTCGATTGCAAGCTGTTTTGGACAACTTGCTTTCTCTTCTTGCAAAACACTCGGCAGACCTCCGTGCAGCTTCTAGAACACGATGGGAGATGTTTTCTGTGCTGGCACTGTTTCTCCTTGCCAGACAGAGTGGAAAAGCTTTTTGCTAAGATGTAGACGAGAAGAGAGGCTAAAGACGAAGGTACGGTGCTCTGCAGAGCTAAGCACCGCTCCCGGACCTCTTTCGGCAGAAGGCGCACACCGCAGAGCACTGTGAGCGGCAGAATCGTCTTTGCGCGAAAAAGCAGCTTCTTCGTCTCCGGGAGCCGGAGAGAGCGGCAACTTGGCAAAGGTGATGAAACAAGCTGTACAACACTGCGATTGTGTGCGCAGCTTGAAAACTGAGAGAAAACAGTACCTGACCACTCTCCTGCCTTTTCTATTCACATGAATATTCGATTGCAAGCTGTTCTGGACAACTTTCTTTCTCTTCTTGCAAAACACTCGGCAGACCTCCGTGCAGCTTCTAGAACACGATGGGAGATGTTTTCTGTGCTGGCAGAGTTTCTCCTTGCCAGACAGAGTGGAAAAGCTTTTTGCTAAGATGTAGACGAGAAGAGAGGCTAAAGACGAAGGTACGGTGCTCTGCAGAGCTAAGCACCGCTCCCGGACCTCTTTCGGCAGAAGGCGCACACCGCAGTGCACTGTGAGCGGCAGAATCGTCTTTGCGCGAAGAAGCAGCTTCTTCGTCTCCGGGAGCCGGAGAGAGCGGCAACTTCGCAAAGGTGATGAAACAAGCTGTACAACACTGCGATTGTGTGCGCAGCTTGAAAACTGAGAGAAAACAGTAGCTGACCACTCTCCTGCCTTTTATGTTCACATGAGTATTCGATTGCAAGCTGTTTTGGACAACTTTCTTTCTCTTCTTGCAAAACACTCGGCAGACCTCCGTGCAGCTTCTAGAACACGATGGGAGATGTTTTCTGTGCTGGCAGAGTTTCTCCTTGCCAGACAGAGTGGAAAAGCTTTTTGCTAAGATGTAGACGAGAAGAGAGGCTAAAGACGAAGGTATGGTGCTCTGCAGAGCTAAGCACCGCTCCCGGACCTCTGTCGGCAGAAGGCGCACTCCGCAGAGCACTGTGAGCGGCAGAATCGTCTTTGCGCGAAGAAGCAGCTTCTTCGTCTCCGGGAGCCGGAGAGAGCGGCAACTTCGCAAAGGTGATGAAACAAGCTGTACAACACTGCGATTGTGTGCGCAGCTTGCCAACTGAGAGAAAACAGTACCTGAGCACTCTCCTGCCTTTTCTATTCACATGAACATTGGATTGCAAGCTGTTTTGGACAACTTTCTTTCTCTTCTTGCAAAACACTCGGCAGACCTCCGTGCAGCCTCTAGAACACGATGGGAGATGTTTTGTGTGCTGGCACAGTTTCTCCTTGCTAGACAGAGTGGAAAAGCTTTTTGCTAAGATGTAGACGAGAAGAGAGGCTAAAGACCATGGTACGGTACTCTGCAGAGCTAAGCACCGCTCCCGGGCTTCTTTCGGCAGAAGCCGCACACCGCAGAGCACTGTGAGCGGCAGAATCGTCTTTGCGCGAAGAAGCAGCTTCTTCGTCTCCGGGAGCCGGAGAGAGCGGCAACTTGGCAAAGGTGATGAAACAAGCTGTACAACACTGCGATTGTGTGCGCAGCTTGGAAACTGAGAGAAAACAGTACCTGAGCACTCTCCTGCCTTTTCTATTCACATGAACATTCGATTGCAAGCTGTTTTGGACAACTTGCTTTCTCTTTTTGCAAAACACTCGGCAGACCTCCGTGCAGCCTCTAGAACACGATGGGAGATGTTTTCTGTGCTGGCACAGTTTCTCCTTGCCAGACAGAGTGGAAAAGCTTTTTGCTAAGATGTAGACGAGAAGAGAGGCTAAAGACGAAGGTACGGTGCTCTGCAGAGCTAAGCACCGCTCTTGGGCTTCTTTCGGCAAAAGGCGCACACCGCAGAGCACTGTGAGCGGCAGAATCGTCTTTGCGCGAAGAAGCAGCTTCTTCGTCTCCGGGAGCCGGAGAGAGCGGCAACTTCGCAAAGGTGATGAAACAAGCTGTACAACACTGCGATTGTGTGCGCAGCTTGAAAACTGAGAGAAAACAGTACCTGACCACTCTCCTGCCTTTTATATTCACATGAGTATTCGATTGCAAGCTGTTTTGGACAACTTTCTTTCTCTTCTTGCAAAACACTCGGCAGACCTCCGTGCAGCTTCTAGAACACGATGGGAGATGTTTTCTGTGCTGGCACAGTTTCTCCTTGCCAGACAGAGTGGAAAAGCTTTTTGCTAAGATGTAGACGAGAAGAGAGGCTAAAGACGAAGGTACGGTGCTCTGCAGAGCTAAGCACCGCTCCCGGACCTCTTTCGGCAGAAGGCGCACACCGAAGAGCACTGTGAGCGGCAGAATCGTCTTTGCGCGAAGAAGCAGCTTCTTCGTCTCCGGGAGCCGGAGAGAGCGGCAACTTCGTAAAGGTGATGAAACAAGCTGTACAACACTGCGATTGTGTGCGCAGCTTGAAAACTGAGAGAAAACAGTACCTGACCACTCTCCTGCCTTTTCTATTCACATGAATATTCGATTGCAAACTGTTTTGGACAACTTGCTTTCTCTTCTTGCAAAACACTCGGCAGACCTCCGTGCAGCCTCTAGAACACGATGGGAGATGTTTTCTGTGCTGGCACAGTTTCTCCTTGCCAGACAGAGTGGAAAAGCTTTTTGCTAAGATGTAGACGAGAAGAGAGGCTAAAGACGAAGGTACGGTGCTCTGCAGAGCTAAGCACCGCTCCCGGACCTCTTTCGGCAGAAGGCGCACACCGCAGAGCACTGTGAGCGGCAGAATCGTCTTTGCGCGAAGAAGCAGCTTCTTCGTCTCCGGGAGCTGGAGAGAGCGGCAACTTGGCAAAGGTGATGAAACAAGCTGTACAACACTGCGATTGTGTGCGCAGCTTGAAAACTGAGAGAAAACAGTACCTGACCACTCTCCTTCCTTTTATATTCACATGAGTATTCGATTGCAAGCTGTTTTGGACAACATTCTTTCTCTTCTTGCAAAACACTCGGCAGACCTCCGTGCAGCTTCTAGAACACGATGGGAGATGTTTTCTGTGCTGGCACTGTTTCTCCTTGCCAGACAGAGTGGAAAAGCTTTTTGCTAAGATGTAGACGAGAAGAGAGGCTAAAGACGAAGGTACGGTGCTCTGCAGAGCTAAGCAGCGCTCCCGGACCTCTTTCGGCAGAAGGCGCACACCGCAGAGCACTGTGAGCGGCAGAATCGTCTTTGCGCGAAAAAGCAGCTGCTTCGTCTCCGGGAGCCGGAGAGAGCGGCAACTTGGCAAAGGTGATGAAACAAGCTGTACAACACTGCGATTGTGTGCGCAGCTTGAAAACTGAGAGAAAACAGTACCTGACCACTCTCCTGCCTTTTCTATTCACATGAATATTCGATTGCAAGCTGTTCTGGACAACTTTCTTTCTCTTCTTGCAAAACACTCGGCAGACCTCCGTGCAGCTTCTAGAACACGATGGGAGATGTTTTCTGTGCTGGCAGAGTTTCTCCTTGCCAGACAGAGTGGAAAAGCTTTTTGCTAAGATGTAGACGAGAAGAGAGGCTAAAGACGAAGGTACGGTGCTCTGCAGAGCTAAGCACCGCTCCCGGACCTCTTTCGGCAGAAGGCGCACACCGCAGTGCACTGTGAGCGGCAGAATCGTCTTTGCGCGAAGAAGCAGCTTCTTCGTCTCCGGGAGCCGGAGAGAGCGGCAACTTCGCAAAGGTGATGAAACAAGCTGTACAACACTGCGATTGTGTGCGCAGCTTGAAAACTGAGAGAAAACAGTACCTGACCACTCTCCTGCCTTTTCTATTCACATGAGTATTCGATTGCAAACTGTTTTGGACAACTTTCTTTCTCTTCTTGCAAAACACTCGGCAGACCTCCGTGCAGCTTCTAGAACACGATGGGAGATGTTTTCTGTGCTGGCAGAGTTTCTCCTTGCCAGACAGAGTGGAAAAGCTTTTTGCTAAGATGTAGACGAGAAGAGAGGCTAAAGACGAAGGTACGGTGCTCTGCAGAGCTAAGCACCGCTCTTGGGCTTCTTTCGGCAGAAGGCGCACACCGCAGAGCACTGTGAGCGGCAGAATTGTCTTTGCGCGAAGAAGCAGCTTCTTCGTCTCCGGGAGCCGGAGAGAGCGGCAACTTGGCAAAGGTGATGAAACAAGCTGTACAACACTGCGATTGTGAGCGCAGCTTGAAAACTGAGGAAAAACATTACCTGAGCACTCTCCTGCGTTTTCTATTCACATGAACATTGGATTGCAAGCTGTTTTGGACAACTTTCTTTCTCTTCTTGCAAAACACTCGGCAGACCTCCGTGCAGCCTCTAGAACACGATGGGAGATGTTTTCTGTGCTGGCAGAGTTTCTCATTGCCAGACAGAGTGGAAAAGCTTTTTGCTAAGATGTAGACGAGAAGAGAGGCTAAAGACGAAGGTACGGTGCTCTGCAGAGCTAAGCACCGCTCCCGGACCTCTTTCGGCAGAAGGCGCACACCGCAGAGCACTGTGAGCGGCAGAATCGTCTTTGCGCGAAGAAGCAGCTTCTTCGTCTCCGGGAGCCGGAGAGAGCGGCAACTTGGCAAAGGTGATGAAACAAGCTGTACAACACTGCGATTGTGTGCGCAGCTTGAAAACTGAGGAAAAACAGTACCTGAGCACTCTCCTGCCTTTTCTATTCACATGAACATTGGATTGCAAGCTGTTTTGGACAACTTTCTTTCTCTTCTTGCAAAACACTCGGCAGACCTCCGTGCAGCCTCTAGAACACGATGGGAGATGTTTTCCGTGCTGGCACAGTTTCTCCTTGCCAGACAGAGTGGAAAAGCTTTTTGCTAAGATGTAGACGAGAAGAGAGGCTAAAGACGAAGGTACGGTTTCTGCAGAGCTAAGCACCGCTCTTGGGCTTCTTTCGGCAGAAGGCGCACACCGCAGAGCACTGTGAGCGGCAGAATCGTCTTTGCGCGAAGAAGCAGCTTCTTCGTCTCCGGGAGCCGGAGAGAGCGGCAACTTCGCAAAGGTGATGAAACAAGCTGTACAACACTGCGATTGTGTGCGCAGCTTGAAAACTGAGAGAAAACAGTACCTGAGCACTCCCCTGCGTTTTCTATTCACATGAACATTGGATTGCAAGCTGTTTTGGACAACTTGCTTTCTCTTCTTGCAAAACACTCGGCAGACCTCCGTGCAGCCTCTAGAACACGATGGGAGATGTTTTCCGTGCTGGCACAGTTTCTCCTTGCCAGACAGAGTGGAAAAGCTTTTTGCTAAGATGTAGACGAGAAGAGAGGCTAAAGACGAAGGTACGGTGCTCTGCAGAGCTAAGCACCGCTCCCGGGCTTCTTTCGGCAGAAGGCGCACACCGCAGAGCACTGTGAGCGGCAGAATCGTCTTTGCGCGAAGAAGCAGCTTCTTCGTCTCCGGGAGCCGGAGAGAGCGGCAACTTCGCAAAGGTGGAGAAACAAGCTGTACAACACTGCGATTGTGTGCGCAGCTTGAAAACTGAGAGAAAACAGTACCTGACCACTCTCCTGCCTTTTCTATTCACATGAACATTCGATTGGAAGCTGTTTTGGACAACTTGCTTTCTCTTCTTGCAAAACACTCGGCAGACCTCCGTGCAGCTTCTAGAACACGATGGGAGATGTTTTCTGTGCTGGCACTGTTTCTCCTTGCCAGACAGAGTGGAAAAGCTTTTTGCTAAGATGTAGACGAGAAGAGAGGCTAAAGACGAAGATACGGTGCTCTGCAGAGCTAAGCAGCACTCCCGGACCTCTTTCGGCAGAAGGCGCACACCGCAGAGCACTGTGAGCGGCAGAATCGTCTTTGCGCGAAGAAGCAGCTTCTTCGTCTCCGGGAGCCGGAGAGAGCGGCAACTTCGCAAAGGTGATGAAACAAGCTGTACAACACTGCGATTGTGTGCGCAGCTTGAAAACTGAGAGAAAACAGTACCTGACCACTCTCCTGCCTTTTCTATTCACATGAACATTGGATTGCATGCTGTTTTGGACAACTTTCTTTCTCTTCTTGCAAAACACTCGGCAGACCTCCGTGCAGCCTCTAGAACACGATAGGATATGTTTTCCGTGCTGGCAGGGTTTCTCCTTGCCAGACAGAGTGGAAAAGCTTTTTGCTAAGATGTAGACGAGAAGAGAGGCTAAAGACGAAGGTACGGTGCTCTGCAGAGCTAAGCACCGCTCCCGGGCTTCTTTCGGCAGAAGCCGCACACCGCAGAGCACTGTGAGCGGCAGAATCGTCTTTGCGCGAAGAAGCAGCTTCTTCGTCTCCGGGAGCCGGAGAGAGCGGCAACTTCGCAAATGTGATGAAACCAGCTGTACAACACTGCGATTGTGTGCGCAGCTTGAAAACTGAGAGAAAACAGTACCTGACCACTCTCCTGCCTTTTCTATTCACATGAATATTCGATTGCAAGCTGTTTTGGACAACTTTCTTTCTCTTCTTGCAAAACACTCGGCAGACCTCCGTGCAGCTTCTAGAACACGATGGGAGATGTTTTGTGTGCTGGCACAGTTTCTCCTTGCCAGACAGAGTGGAAAAGCTTTTTGCTAAGATGTAGACGAGAAGAGAGGCTAAAGACGAAGGTACGGTGCTCTGCAGAGCAAAGCACCGCTCCCGGACCTCTTTCGGCAGAAGGCGCACACCGCAGTGCACTGTGAGCGGCAGAATCGTCTTTGCGCGAAGAAGCAGCTTCTTCGTCTCCGGGAGCCGGAGAGAGCGGCAACTTCGCAAAGGTGATGAAACAAGCTGTACAACACTGCGATTGTGTGCGCAGCTTGAAAACTGAGAGAAAACAGTACCTGACCACTCTCCTGCCTTTTCTATTCACATGAACATTCGATTGCAAACTGTTTTGGACAACTTGCTTTCTCTTCTTGCAAAACACTCGGCAGACCTCCGTGCAGCCTCTAGAACACGATGGGAGATGTTTTCTGTGCTGGCACAGTTTCTCCTTGCCAGACAGAGTGGAAAAGCTTTTTGCTAAGATGTAGACGAGAAGAGAGGCTAAAGACGAAGATACGGTGCTCTGCAGAGCTAAGCATCGCTCCCGGGCCTCTTTTGGCTGAAGGCGCACACCGCAGAGCACTGTGAGCGGCTGAATCGTCTTTGCGCGAAGAAGCAGCTTCTTCGTCTCCGGGAGCCGGAGAGAGCGGCAACTTGGCAAAGGTGATGAAACAAGCTGTACAACACTGCGATTGTGTGCGCAGCTTGAAAACTGAGAGAAAACAGTACCTGACCACTCTCCTGCCTTTTCTATTCTCATGAGTATTCGATTGCAAGCTGTTTTGGACAACTTTCTTTCTCTTCTTGCAAAACACTCGGCAGACCTCCGTGCAGCTTCTAGAACACGATGGGAGATGTTTTCTGTGCTGGCAGAGTTCCTCCTTGCCAGACAGAGTGGAAAAGCTTTTTGCTAAGATGTAGACGAGAAGAGAGGCTAAAGACGAAGGTACGGTGCTCTGCAGAGCTAAGCACCGCTCCCGGACCTCTTTCGGCAGAAGGCGCACACCGCAGTGCACTGTGAGCGGCAGAATCGTCTTTGCGCGAAGAAGCAGCTTCTTCGTCTCCGGGAGCCGGAGAGAGCGGCAACTTCGCAAAGGTGATGAAACAAGCTGTACAACACTGCGATTGTGTGCGCAGCTTGAAAACTGAGAGAAAACAGTACCTGAGCACTCTCCTGCCTTTTCTATTCACATGAATATTCGATTGCAAACTGTTTTGGACAACTTGCTTTCTCTTCTTGCAAAACACTCGGCAGACCTCCGTGCAGCCTCTAGAACACGATGGGAGATGTTTTCTGTGCTGGCACAGTTTCTCCTTGCCAGACAGAGTGGAAAAGCTTTTTGCTAAGATGTAGACGAGAAGAGAGGCTAAAGACGAAGGTACGGTTTCTGCAGAGCTAAGCACCGCTCCCGGACCTCTTTCGGCAGAAGGCGCACACCGCAGAGCACTGTGAGCGGCAGAATCGTCTTTGCGCGAAGAAGCAGCTTCTTCGTCTCCGGGAGCCGGAGAGAGCGGCAACTTCGCAAAGGTGATGAAACAAGCTGTACAACACTGCGATTGTGTGCGCAGCTTGAAAACTGAGAGAAAACAGTACCTGACCACTCTCCTGCCTTTTCTATTCACATGAGTATTCGATTGCAAGCTGTTTTGGACAACTTTCTTTCTCTTCTTGCAAAACACTCGGCAGACCTCCGTGCAGCTTCTAGAACACGATGGGAGATGTTTTCTGTGCTGGCAGAGTTCCTCCTTGCCAGACAGAGTGGAAAAGCTTTTTGCTAAGATGTAGACGAGAAGAGAGGCTAAAGACGAAGGTACGGTGCTCTGCAGAGCTAAGCACCGCTCCCGGACCTCTTTCGGCAGAAGGCGCACACCGCAGTGCACTGTGAGCGGCAGAATCGTCTTTGCGCGAAGAAGCAGCTTCTTCGTCTCCGGGAGCCGGAGAGAGCGGCAACTTCGCAAAGGTGATGAAACAAGCTGTACAACACTGCGATTGTGTGCGCAGCTTGAAAACTGAGAGAAAACAGTACCTGAGCACTCTCCTGCCTTTTCTATTCACATGAATATTCGATTGCAAACTGTTTTGGACAACTTGCTTTCTCTTCTTGCAAAACACTCGGCAGACCTCCGTGCAGCCTCTAGAACACGATGGGAGATGTTTTCTGTGCTGGCACAGTTTCTCCTTGCCAGACAGAGTGGAAAAGCTTTTTGCTAAGATGTAGACGAGAAGAGAGGCTAAAGACGAAGGTACGGTTTCTGCAGAGCTAAGCACCGCTCCCGGACCTCTTTCGGCAGAAGGCGCACACCGCAGAGCACTGTGAGCGGCAGAATCGTCTTTGCGCGAAGAAGCAGCTTCTTCGTCTCCGGGAGCCGGAGAGAGCGGCAACTTCGCAAAGGTGATGAAACAAGCTGTACAACACTGCGATTGTGTGCGCAGCTTGAAAACTGAGAGAAAACAGTACCTGACCACTCTCCTGCCTTTTCTATTCACATGAACATTGGATTGCAAGCTGTTTTGGACAACTTTCTTTCTCTTCTTGCAAAACACTCGGCAGACCTCCGTGCAGCGTCTAGAACACAGTGGGAGATGTTTTCTGTGCTGGCACAGTTTCTCCTTGCCAGACAGAGTGGAAAAGCTTTTTGCTAAGATGTAGACGAGAAGAGAGGCTAAAGAAGAAGGTACGGTGCTCTGCAGAGCTAAGCACCGCTCCCGGACCTCTTTTGGCTGAAGGCGCACACCGCAGTGCACTGTGAGCGGCAGAATCGTCTTTGCGCGAAGAAGCAGCTTCTTCGTCTCCGGGAGCCGGAGAGAGCGGCAGCTTCGCAAAGGTGATGAAACAAGCTGTACAACACTGCGATTGTGTGCGCAGCTTGAAAACTGAGAGAAAACAGTACCTGACCACTCTCCTGCCTTTTCTATTCACATGAATATTCGATTGCAAACTGTTTTGGACAACTTTCTTTCTCTTCTTGCAAAACACTCGGCAGACCTCCGTGCAGCCTCTAGAACACGATGGGAGATGTTTTCTGTGCTGGCACAGTTTCTCCTTGCCAGACAGAGTGGAAAAGCTTTTTGCTAAGATGTAGACGAGAAGAGAGGCTAAAGACGAAGGTACGGTGCTCAGCAGAGCTAAGCACCGCTCTTGGGCTTCTTTCGGCAGAAGGCGCACACCGCAGAGCACTGTGAGCGGCAGAATCGTCTTTGCGCGAAGAAGCAGCTTCTTCGTCTCCGGGAGCCGGAGAGAGCGGCAACTTCGCAAAGGTGATGAAACAAGCTGTACAACACTGCGATTGTGTGCGCAGCTTGCCAACTGAGAGAAAACAGTACCTGAGCACTCTCCTGCCTTTTCTATTCACATGAACATTCGATTGGAAGCTGTTTTGGACAACTTGCTTTCTCTTCTTGCAAAACACTCGGCAGACCTCCGTGCAGCTTCTAGAACACGATGGGAGATGTTTTCTGTGCTGGCACAGTTTCTCCTTGCCAGACAGAGTGGAAAAGCTTTTTGCTAAGATGTAGACGAGAAGTGAGGCTAAAGACGAAGGTACGGTTTCTGCAGAGCTAAGCACCGCTCCCGGACCTCTTTCGGCAGAAGGCGCACACCGCAGAGCACTGTGAGCGGCAGAATCGTCTTTGCGCGAAGAAGCAGCTTCTTCGTCTCCGGGAGCCGGAGAGAGCGGCAACTTCGCAAAGGTGATGAAACAAGCTGTACAACACTGCGATTGTGTGCGCAGCTTGGAAACTGAGAGAAAACAGTACCTGAGCACTCTCCTGCCTTTTCTATTCACATGAACATTCGATTGCAAGCTGTTTTGGACAACTTGCTTTCTCTTCTTGCAAAACACTCGGCAGACCTCCGTGCAGCTTCTAGAACACGATGGGAGATGTTTTCTGTGCTGGCACTGTTTCTCCTTGCCAGACAGAGTGGAAAAGCTTTTTGCTAAGATGTAGACGAGAAGAGAGGCTAAAGACGAAGGTACGGTGCTCTGCAGAGCTAAGCAGCGCTCCCGGACCTCTTTCGGCAGAAGGCGCACACCGCAGAGCACTGTGAGCGGCAGAATCGTCTTTGCGCGAAGAAGCAGCTTCTTCGTCTCCGGGAGCCGGAGAGAGCGGCAACTTGGCAAAGGTGATGAAACAAGCTGTACAACACTGCGATTGTGTGCGCAGCTTGAAAACTGAGAGAAAACAGTACCTGACCACTCTCCTGCCTTTTCTATTCACATGAGTATTCGATTGCAAGCTGTTTTGGACAACTTTCTTTCTCTTCTTGCAAAACACTCGGCAGACCTCCGTGCAGCTTCTAGAACACGATGGGAGATGTTTTCTGTGCTGGCAGAGTTTCTCCTTGCCAGACAGAGTGGAAAAGCTTTTTGCTAAGATGTAGACGAGAAGAGAGGCTAAAGACGAAGGTACGGTGCTCTGCAGAGCTAAGCAGCGCTCCCGGACCTCTTTCGGCAGAAGGCGCACACCGCAGAGCACTGTGAGCGGCAGAATCGTCTTTGCGCGAAGAAGCAGCTTCTTCGTCTCCGGGAGCCGGAGAGAGCGGCAACTTGGCAAAGGTGATGTAACAAGCTGTACAACACTGCGATTGTGTGCGCAGCTTGAAAACTGAGGAAAAACAGTACCTGAGCACTCTCCTGCGTTTTCTATTCACATGAACATTGGATTGCAAGCTGTTTTGGACAACTTTCTTTCTCTTCTTGCAAAACACTCGGCAGACCTCCGTGCAGCCTCTAGAACACGATGGGAGATGTTTTCCGTGCTGGCACAGTTTCTCCTTGCCAGACAGAGTGGAAAAGCTTTTTGCTAAGATGTAGAAGAGAAGAGAGGCTAAAGACGAAGATACGGTGCTCTGCAGAGCTAAGCATCGCTCCCGGGCCTCTTTTGGCTGAAGGCGCACACCGCAGAGCACTGTGAGCGGCAGAATCGTCTTTGCGCGAAGAAGCAGCTTCTTCGTCTCCGGGAGCCGGAGAGAGCGGCAACTTCGCAAAGGTGATGAAACAAGCTGTACAACACTGCGATTGTGTGCGCAGCTTGGAAACTGAGAGAAAACAGTACCTGAGCACTCTCCTGCCTTTTCTATTCACATGAACATTCGATTGCAAGCTGTTTTGGACAACTTGCTTTCTCTTCTTGCAAAACACTCGGCAGACCTCCGTGCAGCCTCTAGAACACGATGGGAGATGTTTTCTGTGCTGGCACAGTTTCTCCTTGCCAGACAGAGTGGAAAAGCTTTTTGCTAAGATGTAGACGAGAAGAGAGGCTAAAGACGAAGGTACTGTGCTCTGCAGAGCTAAGCACCGCTCTTGGGCTTCTTTCGGCAAAAGGCGCACACCGCAGAGCACTGTGAGCGGCAGAATCGTCTTTGCGCGAAGAAGCAGATTCTTCGTCTCCGGGAGCCGGAGAGAGCGGCAACTTCGCAAAGGTGATGAAACAAGCTGTACAACACTGCGATTGTGTGCGCAGCTTGCCAAGTGAGAGAAAACAGTACCTGACTACTCTCCTGCCTTTTATATTCACATGAGTATTCGATTGCAAGCTGTTTTGGACAACTTTCTTTCTCTTCTTGCAAAACACTCGGCAGACCTCCGTGCAGCTTCTAGAACACGATGGGAGATGTTTTCTGTGCTGGCACAGTTTCTCCTTGCCAGACAGAGTGGAAAAGCTTTTTGCTAAGATGTAGACGAGAAGAGAGGCTAAAGACGAAGGTACGGTGCTCTGCAGAGCTAAGCAGCGCTCCCGGACCTCTTTCGGCAGAAGGCGCACACCGCAGAGCACTGTGAGCGGCAGAATCGTCTTTGCGCGAAGAAGCAGCTTCTTCGTCTCCGGGAGCCGGAGAGAGCGGCAACTTCGCAAAGGTGATGAAACAAGCTGTACAACACTGCGATTGTGTGCGCAGCTTGAAAACTGAGAGAAAACAGTACCTGACCACTCTCCTGCCTTTTCTATTCACATGAGTATTCGATTGCAAACTGTTTTGGACAACTTGCTTTCTCTTCTTCCAAAATACTCGGCAGACCTCCGTGCAGCTTCTAGAACACGATGGGAGATGTTTTCTGTGCTGGCACAGTTTCTCCTTGCCAGACAGAGTGGAAAAGCTTTTTGCTAAGATGTAGACGAGAAGAGAGGCTAAAGACGAAGGTACGGTGCTCTGCAGAGCTAACCACCGCTCCCGGACCTCTTTCGGCAGAAGGCGCACACCGCAGTGCACTGTGAGCGGCAGAATCGTCTTTGCGCGAAGAAGCAGCTTCTTCGTCTCCGGGAGCCGGAGAGAGCGGCAGCTTCGCAAAGGTGATGAAACAAGCTGTACAACACTGCGATTGTGTGCGCAGCTTGAAAACTGAGAGAAAACAGTACCTGACCACTCTCCTGACTTTTCTATTCACATGAGTATTCGATTGCAAGCTGTTTTGGACAACTTTCTTTCTCTTCTTGCAAAACACTCGGCAGACCTCCGTGCAGCTTCTAGAACACGATGGGAGATGTTTTCTGTGCTGGCAGAGTTTCTCCTTGCCAGACAGAGTGGAAAAGCTTTTTGCTAAGATGTAGACGAGAAGAGAGGCTAAAGACGAAGGTACGGTGCTCTGCAGAGCTAAGCACCGCTCCCGGACCTCTTTCGGCAGAAGGCGCACACCGCAGAGCACTGTGAGCGGCAGAATCGTCTTTGCGCGAAGAAGCAGCTTCTTCGTCTCCGGGAGCCGGAGAGAGCGGCAACTTGGCAAAGGTGATGTAACAAGCTGTACAACACTGCGATTGTGTGCGCAGCTTGAAAACTGAGGAAAAACAGTACCTGAGCACTCTCCTGCGTTTTCTATTCACATGAACATTGGATTGCAAGCTGTTTTGGACAACTTTCTTTCTCTTCTTGCAAAACACTCGGCAGACCTCCGTGCAGCCTCTAGAACACGATGGGAGATGTTTTCCGTGCTGGCACAGTTTCTCCTTGCCAGACAGAGTGGAAAAGCTTTTTGCTAAGATGTAGAAGAGAAGAGAGGCTAAAGACGAAGATACGGTGCTCTGCAGAGCTAAGCATCGCTCCCGGGCCTCTTTTGGCTGAAGGCGCACACCGCAGAGCACTGTGAGCGGCAGAATCGTCTTTGCGCGAAGAAGCAGCTTCTTCGTCTCCGGGAGCCGGAGAGAGCGGCAACTTCGCAAAGGTGATGAAACAAGCTGTACAACACTGCGATTGTGTGCGCAGCTTGGAAACTGAGAGAAAACAGTACCTGAGCACTCTCCTGCCTTTTCTATTCACATGAATATTCGATTGCAAGCTGTTTTGGACAACTTGCTTTCTCTTCTTGCAAAACACTCGGCAGACCTCCGTGCAGCCTCTAGAACACGATGGGAGATGTTTTGTGTGCTGGCACAGTTTCTCCTTGCCAGACAGAGTGGAAAAGCTTTTTGCTAAGATGTAGACGAGAAGAGAGGCTAAAGACGAAGGTACTGTGCTCTGCAGAGCTAAGCACCGCTCTTGGGCTTCTTTCGGCAAAAGGCGCACACCGCAGAGCACTGTGAGCGGCAGAATCGTCTTTGCGCGAAGAAGCAGATTCTTCGTCTCCGGGAGCCGGAGAGAGCGGCAACTTCGCAAAGGTGATGAAACAAGCTGTACAACACTGCGATTGTGTGCGCAGCTTGCCAAGTGAGAGAAAACAGTACCTGACTACTCTCCTGCCTTTTATATTCACATGAGTATTCGATTGCAAGCTGTTTTGGACAACTTTCTTTCTCTTCTTGCAAAACACTCGGCAGACCTCCGTGCAGCTTCTAGAACACGATGGGAGATGTTTTCTGTGCTGGCACAGTTTCTCCTTGCCAGACAGAGTGGAAAAGCTTTTTGCTAAGATGTAGACGAGAAGAGAGGCTAAAGACGAAGGTACGGTGCTCTGCAGAGCTAAGCACCGCTCCCGGACCTCTTTCGGCAGAAGGCGCACACCGAAGACCACTGTGAGCGGCAGAATCGTCTTTGCGCGAAGAAGCAGATTCTTCGTCTCCGGGAGCCGGAGAGAGCGGCAACTTCGCAAAGGTGATGAAACAAGCTGTACAACACTGCGATTGTGTGCGCAGCTTGAAAACTGAGAGAAAACAGTACCTGAGCACTCTCCTGCGTTTTCTATTCACATGAACATTGGATTGCAAGCTGTTTTGGACAACTTGCTTTCTCTTCTTGCAAAACACTCGGCAGACCTCCGTGCAGCCTCTAGAACACGATGGGAGATGTTTTCCGTGCCGGCACAGTTTCTCCTTGCCAGACAGAGTGGAAAAGCTTTTTGCTAAGATGTAGACGAGAAGAGAGGCTAAAGACGAAGGTACTGTGCTCTGCAGAGCTAAGCACCGCTCTTGGGCTTCTTTCGGCAAAAGGCGCACACCGCAGAGCACTGTGAGCGGCAGAATCGTCTTTGCGCGAAGAAGCAGATTCTTCGTCTCCGGGAGCCGGAGAGAGCGGCAACTTCGCAAAGGTGATGAAACAAGCTGTACAACACTGCGATTGTGTGCGCAGCTTGCCAAGTGAGAGAAAACAGTACCTGACTACTCTCCTGCCTTTTATATTCACATGAGTATTCGATTGCAAGCTGTTTTGGACAACTTTCTTTCTCTTCTTGCAAAACACTCGGCAGACCTCCGTGCAGCTTCTAGAACACGATGGGAGATGTTTTCTGTGCTGGCACAGTTTCTCCTTGCCAGACAGAGTGGAAAAGCTTTTTGCTAAGATGTAGACGAGAAGAGAGGCTAAAGACGAAGGTACGGTGCTCTGCAGAGCTAAGCACCGCTCCCGGACCTCTTTCGGCAGAAGGCGCACACCGAAGACCACTGTGAGCGGCAGAATCGTCTTTGCGCGAAGAAGCAGCTTCTTCGTCTCCGGGAGCCGGAGAGAGCGGCAACTTCGCAAAGGTGATGAAACAAGCTGTACAACACTGCGATTGTGTGCGCAGCTTGAAAACTGAGAGAAAACAGTACCTGACCACTCTCCTGCCTTTTCTATTCACATGAATATTCGATTGCAAACTGTTTTGGACAACTTTCTTTCTCTTCTTGCAAAACACTCAGCAGACCTCCGTGCAGCCTCTAGAACACGATGGGAGATGTTTTCTGTGCTGGCACAGTTTCTCCTTGCCAGACAGAGTGGAAAAGCTTTTTGCTAAGATGTAGACGAGAAGAGAGGCTAAAGACGAAGGTACGGTGCTCTGCAGAGCTAAGCACCGCTCCCGGACCTCTTTCGGCAGAAGGCGCACACCGCAGAGCACTGTGAGCGGCAGAATCGTCTTTGCGCGAAGAAGCAGCTTCTTCGTCTCCGGGAGCTGGAGAGAGCGGCAACTTGGCAAAGGTGATGAAACAAGCTGTACAACACTGCGATTGTGTGCGCAGCTTGCCAACTGTGAGAAAACAGTACCTGAGCACTCTCCTGCCTTTTCTATTCACATAACCATTCGATTGCAAGCTGTTTTGGACAACTTGCTTTCTCTTCTTGCAAAACACTCGGCAGACCTCCGTGCAGCCTCTAGAACACGATAGGATATGTTTTCCGTGCTGGCAGAGTTTCTCCTTGCCAGACAGAGTGGAAAAGCTTTTTGCTAAGATGTAGACGAGAAGAGAGGCTAAAGACGAAGGTACGGTGCTCTGCAGAGCTAAGCACCGCTCCCGGGCTTCTTTCGGCAGAAGGCGCACACCGCAGAGCACTGTGAGCGGCAGAATCGTCTTTGCGCGAAGAAGCAGCTTCTTCGTCTCCGGGAGCCGGAGAGAGCGGCAACTTGGCAAAGGTGATGTAACAAGCTGTACAACACTGCGATTGTGTGCGCAGCTTGAAAACTGAGGAAAAACAGTACCTGAGCACTCTCCTGCGTTTTCTATTCACATGAACATTGGATTGCAAGCTGTTTTGGACAACTTTCTTTCTCTTCTTGCAAAACACTCGGCAGACCTCCGTGCAGCCTCTAGAACACGATGGGAGATGTTTTCCGTGCTGGCACAGTTTCTCCTTGCCAGACAGAGTGGAAAAGCTTTTTGCTAAGATGTAGAAGAGAAGAGAGGCTAAAGACGAAGATACGGTGCTCTGCAGAGCTAAGCATCGCTCCCGGGCCTCTTTTGGCTGAAGGCGCACACCGCAGAGCACTGTGAGCGGCAGAATCGTCTTTGCGCGAAGAAGCAGCTTCTTCGTCTCCGGGAGCCGGAGAGAGCGGCAACTTCGCAAAGGTGATGAAACAAGCTGTACAACACTGCGATTGTGTGCGCAGCTTGGAAACTGAGAGAAAACAGTACCTGAGCACTCTCCTGCCTTTTCTATTCACATGAATATTCGATTGCAAGCTGTTTTGGACAACTTGCTTTCTCTTCTTGCAAAACACTCGGCAGACCTCCGTGCAGCCTCTAGAACACGATGGGAGATGTTTTGTGTGCTGGCACAGTTTCTCCTTGCCAGACAGAGTGGAAAAGCTTTTTGCTAAGATGTAGACGAGAAGAGAGGCTAAAGACGAAGGTACTGTGCTCTGCAGAGCTAAGCACCGCTCTTGGGCTTCTTTCGGCAAAAGGCGCACACCGCAGAGCACTGTGAGCGGCAGAATCGTCTTTGCGCGAAGAAGCAGATTCTTCGTCTCCGGGAGCCGGAGAGAGCGGCAACTTCGCAAAGGTGATGAAACAAGCTGTACAACACTGCGATTGTGTGCGCAGCTTGCCAAGTGAGAGAAAACAGTACCTGACTACTCTCCTGCCTTTTATATTCACATGAGTATTCGATTGCAAGCTGTTTTGGACAACTTTCTTTCTCTTCTTGCAAAACACTCGGCAGACCTCCGTGCAGCTTCTAGAACACGATGGGAGATGTTTTCTGTGCTGGCACAGTTTCTCCTTGCCAGACAGAGTGGAAAAGCTTTTTGCTAAGATGTAGACGAGAAGAGAGGCTAAAGACGAAGGTACGGTGCTCTGCAGAGCTAAGCACCGCTCCCGGACCTCTTTCGGCAGAAGGCGCACACCGAAGACCACTGTGAGCGGCAGAATCGTCTTTGCGCGAAGAAGCAGCTTCTTCGTCTCCGGGAGCCGGAGAGAGCGGCAACTTCGCAAAGGTGATGAAACAAGCTGTACAACACTGCGATTGTGTGCGCAGCTTGAAAACTGAGAGAAAACAGTACCTGAGCACTCTCCTGCGTTTTCTATTCACATGAACATTGGATTGCAAGCTGTTTTGGACAACTTGCTTTCTCTTCTTGCAAAACACTCGGCAGACCTCCGTGCAGCCTCTAGAACACGATGGGAGATGTTTTGTGTGCTGGCACAGTTTCTCCTTGCCAGACAGAGTGGAAAAGCTTTTTGCTAAGATGTAGACGAGAAGAGAGGCTAAAGACGAAGGTACTGTGCTCTGCAGAGCTAAGCACCGCTCTTGGGCTTCTTTCGGCAAAAGGCGCACACCGCAGAGCACTGTGAGCGGCAGAATCGTCTTTGCGCGAAGAAGCAGATTCTTCGTCTCCGGGAGCCGGAGAGAGCGGCAACTTCGCAAAGGTGATGAAACAAGCTGTACAACACTGCGATTGTGTGCGCAGCTTGCCAAGTGAGAGAAAACAGTACCTGACTACTCTCCTGCCTTTTATATTCACATGAGTATTCGATTGCAAGCTGTTTTGGACAACTTTCTTTCTCTTCTTGCAAAACACTCGGCAGACCTCCGTGCAGCTTCTAGAACACGATGGGAGATGTTTTCTGTGCTGGCACAGTTTCTCCTTGCCAGACAGAGTGGAAAAGCTTTTTGCTAAGATGTAGACGAGAAGAGAGGCTAAAGACGAAGGTACGGTGCTCTGCAGAGCTAAGCACCGCTCCCGGACCTCTTTCGGCAGAAGGCGCACACCGAAGACCACTGTGAGCGGCAGAATCGTCTTTGCGCGAAGAAGCAGCTTCTTCGTCTCCGGGAGCCGGAGAGAGCGGCAACTTCGCAAAGGTGATGAAACAAGCTGTACAACACTGCGATTGTGTGCGCAGCTTGAAAACTGAGAGAAAACAGTACCTGAGCACTCTCCTGCCTTTTCTATTCACATGAATATTCGATTGCAAACTGTTTTGGACAACTTTCTTTCTCTTCTTGCAAAACACTCAGCAGACCTCCGTGCAGCCTCTAGAACACGATGGGAGATGTTTTCTGTGCTGGCACAGTTTCTCCTTGCCAGACAGAGTGGAAAAGCTTTTTGCTAAGATGTAGACGAGAAGAGAGGCTAAAGACGAAGGTACGGTGCTCTGCAGAGCTAAGCACCGCTCCCGGACCTCTTTCGGCAGAAGGCGCACACCGCAGAGCACTGTGAGCGGCAGAATCGTCTTTGCGCGAAGAAGCAGCTTCTTCGTCTCCGGGAGCTGGAGAGAGCGGCAACTTGGCAAAGGTGATGAAACAAGCTGTACAACACTGCGATTGTGTGCGCAGCTTGCCAACTGTGAGAAAACAGTACCTGAGCACTCTCCTGCCTTTTCTATTCACATAACCATTCGATTGCAAGCTGTTTTGGACAACTTGCTTTCTCTTCTTGCAAAACACTCGGCAGACCTCCGTGCAGCCTCTAGAACACGATAGGATATGTTTTCCGTGCTGGCAGAGTTTCTCCTTGCCAGACAGAGTGGAAAAGCTTTTTGCTAAGATGTAGACGAGAAGAGAGGCTAAAGACGAAGGTACGGTGCTCTGCAGAGCTAAGCACCGCTCCCGGGCTTCTTTCGGCAGAAGGCGCACACCGCAGAGCACTGTGAGCGGCAGAATCGTCTTTGCGCGAAGAAGCAGCTTCTTCGTCTCCGGGAGCCGGAGAGAGCGGCAACTTCGCAAAGGTGATGAAACAAGCTGTACAACACTGCGATTGTGTGCGCAGCTTGAAAACTGAGAGAAAACAGTACCTGAACACTCTCCTGCCTTTTCTATTCACATGAATATTCGATTGCAAACTGTTTTGGGCAACTTTGTTTCTCTTCTTGCAAAACACTCGGCAGACCTCCGTGCAGCCTCTAGAACACGATGGGAGATGTTTTCTGTGCTGGCACAGTTTCTCCTTGCCAGACAGAGTGGAAAAGCTTTTTGCTAAGATGTAGACGAGAAGAGAGGCTAAAGACGAAGGTACGGTGCTCTGCAGAGCTAAGCACCGCTCCCGGACCTCTTTCGGCAGAAGGCGCACACCGAAGAGCACTGTGAGCGGCAGAATCGTCTTTGCGCGAAGAAGCAGCTTCTTCGTCTCCGGGAGCTGGAGAGAGCGGCAACTTGGCAAAGGTGATGAAACAAGCTGTACAACACTGCGATTGTGTGCGCAGCTTGCCAACTGTGAGAAAACAGTACCTGAGCACTCTCCTGCCTTTTCTATTCACATGAACATTCGATTGCAAGCTGTTTTGGACAACTTGCTTTCTCTTCTTGCAAAACACTCGGCAGACCTCCGTACAGCCTCTAGAACACGATAGGATATGTTTTCCGTGCTGGCAGAGTTTCTCCTTGCCAGACAGAGTGGAAAAGCTTTTTGCTAAGATGTAGACGAGAAGAGAGGCTAAAGACGAAGGTACGGTGCTCTGCAGAGCTAAGCACCGCTCCCGGGCTTCTTTCGGCAGAAGGCGCACACCGCAGAGCACTGTGAGCGGCAGAATCGTCTTTGCGCGAAGAAGCAGCTTCTTCGTCTCCGGGAGCCGGAGAGAGCGGCAACTTCGCAAAGGTGATGAAACAAGCTGTACAACACTGCGATTGTGTGCGCAGCTTGAAAACTGAGAGAAAACAGTACCTGACCACTCTCCTGCCTTTTCTATTCACATGAACATTCGATTGGAAGCTGTTTTGGACAACTTGCTTTCTCTTCTTGCAAAACACTCGGCAGACCTCCGTGCAGCTTCTAGAACACGATGGGAGATGTTTTCTGTGCTGGCACTGTTTCTCCTTGCCAGACAGAGTGGAAAAGCTTTTTGCTAAGATGTAGACGAGAAGAGAGGCTAAAGACGAAGATACGGTGCTCTGCAGAGCTAAGCAGCACTCCCGGACCTCTTTCGGCAGAAGGCGCACACCGCAGAGCACTGTGAGCGGCAGAATCGTCTTTGCGCGAAGAAGCAGCTTCTTCGTCTCCGGGAGCCGGAGAGAGCGGCAACTTCGCAAAGGTGATGAAACAAGCTGTACAACACTGCGATTGTGTGCGCAGCTTGAAAACTGAGAGAAAACAGTACCTGACCACTCTCCTGCCTTTTCTATTCACATGAACATTGGATTGCAAGCTGTTTTGGACAACTTTCTTTCTCTTCTTGCAAAACACTCGGCAGACCTCCGTGCAGCCTCTAGAACACGATAGGATATGTTTTCCGTGCTGGCAGGGTTTCTCCTTGCCAGACAGAGTGGAAAAGCTTTTTGCTAAGATGTAGACGAGAAGAGAGGCTAAAGACGAAGGTACGGTGCTCTGCAGAGCTAAGCACCGCTCCCGGGCTTCTTTCGGCAGAAGCCGCACACCGCAGAGCACTGTGAGCGGCAGAATCGTCTTTGCGCGAAGAAGCAGCTTCTTCGTCTCCGGGAGCCGGAGAGAGCGGCAACTTCGCAAAGGTGATGAAACCAGCTGTACAACACTGCGATTGTGTGCGCAGCTTGAAAACTGAGAGAAAACAGTACCTGACCACTCTCCTGCCTTTTCTATTCACATGAATATTCGATTGCAAGCTGTTTTGGACAACTTTCTTTCTCTTCTTGCAAAACACTCGGCAGACCTCCGTGCAGCTTCTAGAACACGATGGGAGATGTTTTGTGTGCTGGCACAGTTTCTCCTTGCCAGACAGAGTGGAAAAGCTTTTTGCTAAGATGTAGACGAGAAGAGAGGCTAAAGACGAAGGTACGGTGCTCTGCAGAGCAAAGCACCGCTCCCGGACCTCTTTCGGCAGAAGGCGCACACCGCAGTGCACTGTGAGCGGCAGAATCGTCTTTGCGCGAAGAAGCAGCTTCTTCGTCTCCGGGAGCCGGAGAGAGCGGCAACTTCGCAAAGGTGATGAAACAAGCTGTACAACACTGCGATTGTGTGCGCAGCTTGAAAACTGAGAGAAAACAGTACCTGACCACTCTCCTGCCTTTTCTATTCACATGAACATTCGATTGCAAACTGTTTTGGACAACTTGCTTTCTCTTCTTGCAAAACACTCGGCAGACCTCCGTGCAGCCTCTAGAACACGATGGGAGATGTTTTCTGTGCTGGCACAGTTTCTCCTTGCCAGACAGAGTGGAAAAGCTTTTTGCTAAGATGTAGACGAGAAGAGAGGCTAAAGACGAAGATACGGTGCTCTGCAGAGCTAAGCATCGCTCCCGGGCCTCTTTTGGCTGAAGGCGCACACCGCAGAGCACTGTGAGCGGCTGAATCGTCTTTGCGCGAAGAAGCAGCTTCTTCGTCTCCGGGAGCCGGAGAGAGCGGCAACTTGGCAAAGGTGATGAAACAAGCTGTACAACACTGCGATTGTGTGCGCAGCTTGAAAACTGAGAGAAAACAGTACCTGACCACTCTCCTGCCTTTTCTATTCACATGAGTATTCGATTGCAAGCTGTTTTGGACAACTTTCTTTCTCTTCTTGCAAAACACTCGGCAGACCTCCGTGCAGCTTCTAGAACACGATGGGAGATGTTTTCTGTGCTGGCAGAGTTCCTCCTTGCCAGACAGAGTGGAAAAGCTTTTTGCTAAGATGTAGACGAGAAGAGAGGCTAAAGACGAAGGTACGGTGCTCTGCAGAGCTAAGCACCGCTCCCGGACCTCTTTCGGCAGAAGGCGCACACCGCAGTGCACTGTGAGCGGCAGAATCGTCTTTGCGCGAAGAAGCAGCTTCTTCGTCTCCGGGAGCCGGAGAGAGCGGCAACTTCGCAAAGGTGATGAAACAAGCTGTACAACACTGCGATTGTGTGCGCAGCTTGAAAACTGAGAGAAAACAGTACCTGAGCACTCTCCTGCCTTTTCTATTCACATGAATATTCGATTGCAAACTGTTTTGGACAACTTGCTTTCTCTTCTTGCAAAACACTCGGCAGACCTCCGTGCAGCCTCTAGAACACGATGGGAGATGTTTTCTGTGCTGGCACAGTTTCTCCTTGCCAGACAGAGTGGAAAAGCTTTTTGCTAAGATGTAGACGAGAAGAGAGGCTAAAGACGAAGGTACGGTTTCTGCAGAGCTAAGCACCGCTCCCGGACCTCTTTCGGCAGAAGGCGCACACCGCAGAGCACTGTGAGCGGCAGAATCGTCTTTGCGCGAAGAAGCAGCTTCTTCGTCTCCGGGAGCCGGAGAGAGCGGCAACTTCGCAAAGGTGATGAAACAAGCTGTACAACACTGCGATTGTGTGCGCAGCTTGAAAACTGAGAGAAAACAGTACCTGACCACTCTCCTGCCTTTTCTATTCACATGAGTATTCGATTGCAAGCTGTTTTGGACAACTTTCTTTCTCTTCTTGCAAAACACTCGGCAGACCTCCGTGCAGCTTCTAGAACACGATGGGAGATGTTTTCTGTGCTGGCAGAGTTCCTCCTTGCCAGACAGAGTGGAAAAGCTTTTTGCTAAGATGTAGACGAGAAGAGAGGCTAAAGACGAAGGTACGGTGCTCTGCAGAGCTAAGCACCGCTCCCGGACCTCTTTCGGCAGAAGGCGCACACCGCAGTGCACTGTGAGCGGCAGAATCGTCTTTGCGCGAAGAAGCAGCTTCTTCGTCTCCGGGAGCCGGAGAGAGCGGCAACTTCGCAAAGGTGATGAAACAAGCTGTACAACACTGCGATTGTGTGCGCAGCTTGAAAACTGAGAGAAAACAGTACCTGAGCACTCTCCTGCCTTTTCTATTCACATGAATATTCGATTGCAAACTGTTTTGGACAACTTGCTTTCTCTTCTTGCAAAACACTCGGCAGACCTCCGTGCAGCCTCTAGAACACGATGGGAGATGTTTTCTGTGCTGGCACAGTTTCTCCTTGCCAGACAGAGTGGAAAAGCTTTTTGCTAAGATGTAGACGAGAAGAGAGGCTAAAGACGAAGGTACGGTTTCTGCAGAGCTAAGCACCGCTCCCGGACCTCTTTCGGCAGAAGGCGCACACCGCAGAGCACTGTGAGCGGCAGAATCGTCTTTGCGCGAAGAAGCAGCTTCTTCGTCTCCGGGAGCCGGAGAGAGCGGCAACTTCGCAAAGGTGATGAAACAAGCTGTACAACACTGCGATTGTGTGCGCAGCTTGAAAACTGAGAGAAAACAGTACCTGACCACTCTCCTGCCTTTTCTATTCACATGAACATTGGATTGCAAGCTGTTTTGGACAACTTTCTTTCTCTTCTTGCAAAACACTCGGCAGACCTCCGTGCAGCGTCTAGAACACGGTGGGAGATGTTTTCTGTGCTGGCACAGTTTCTCCTTGCCAGACAGAGTGGAAAAGCTTTTTGCTAAGATGTAGACGAGAAGAGAGGCTAAAGAAGAAGGTACGGTGCTCTGCAGAGCTAAGCACCGCTCCCGGACCTCTTTTGGCTGAAGGCGCACACCGCAGTGCACTGTGAGCGGCAGAATCGTCTTTGCGCGAAGAAGCAGCTTCTTCGTCTCCGGGAGCCGGAGAGAGCGGCAGCTTCGCAAAGGTGATGAAACAAGCTGTACAACACTGCGATTGTGTGCGCAGCTTGAAAACTGAGAGAAAACAGTACCTGACCACTCTCCTGCCTTTTCTATTCACATGAATATTCGATTGCAAACTGTTTTGGACAACTTTCTTTCTCTTCTTGCAAAACACTCGGCAGACCTCCGTGCAGCCTCTAGAACACGATGGGAGATGTTTTCTGTGCTGGCACAGTTTCTCCTTGCCAGACAGAGTGGAAAAGCTTTTTGCTAAGATGTAGACGAGAAGAGAGGCTAAAGACGAAGGTACGGTGCTCAGCAGAGCTAAGCACCGCTCTTGGGCTTCTTTCGGCAGAAGGCGCACACCGCAGAGCACTGTGAGCGGCAGAATCGTCTTTGCGCGAAGAAGCAGCTTCTTCGTCTCCGGGAGCCGGAGAGAGCGGCAACTTCGCAAAGGTGATGAAACAAGCTGTACAACACTGCGATTGTGTGCGCAGCTTGCCAACTGAGAGAAAACAGTACCTGAGCACTCTCCTGCCTTTTCTATTCACATGAACATTCGATTGGAAGCTGTTTTGGACAACTTGCTTTCTCTTCTTGCAAAACACTCGGCAGACCTCCGTGCAGCTTCTAGAACACGATGGGAGATGTTTTCTGTGCTGGCACAGTTTCTCCTTGCCAGACAGAGTGGAAAAGCTTTTTGCTAAGATGTAGACGAGAAGAGAGGCTAAAGACGAAGGTACGGTTTCTGCAGAGCTAAGCACCGCTCCCGGACCTCTTTCGGCAGAAGGCGCACACCGCAGAGCACTGTGAGCGGCAGAATCGTCTTTGCGCGAAGAAGCAGCTTCTTCGTCTCCGGGAGCCGGAGAGAGCGGCAACTTCGCAAAGGTGATGAAACAAGCTGTACAACACTGCGATTGTGTGCGCAGCTTGGAAACTGAGAGAAAACAGTACCTGAGCACTCTCCTGCCTTTTCTATTCACATGAACATTCGATTGCAAGCTGTTTTGGACAACTTGCTTTCTCTTCTTGCAAAACAGTCGGCAGACCTCCGTGCAGCTTCTAGAACACGATGGGAGATGTTTTCTGTGCTGGCACTGTTTCTCCTTGCCAGACAGAGTGGAAAAGCTTTTTGCTAAGATGTAGACGAGAAGAGAGGCTAAAGACGAAGGTACGGTGCTCTGCAGAGCTAAGCAGCGCTCCCGGACCTCTTTCGGCAGAAGGCGCACACCGCAGAGCACTGTGAGCGGCAGAATCGTCTTTGCGCGAAGAAGCAGCTTCTTCGTCTCCGGGAGCCGGAGAGAGCGGCAACTTGGCAAAGGTGATGAAACAAGCTGTACAACACTGCGATTGTGTGCGCAGCTTGAAAACTGAGAGAAAACAGTACCTGACCACTCTCCTGCCTTTTCTATTCACATGAGTATTCGATTGCAAGCTGTTTTGGACAACTTTCTTTCTCTTCTTGCAAAACACTCGGCAGACCTCCGTGCAGCTTCTAGAACACGATGGGAGATGTTTTCTGTGCTGGCAGAGTTTCTCCTTGCCAGACAGAGTGGAAAAGCTTTTTGCTAAGATGTAGACGAGAAGAGAGGCTAAAGACGAAGGTACGGTGCTCTGCAGAGCTAAGCAGCGCTCCCGGACCTCTTTCGGCAGAAGGCGCACACCGCAGAGCACTGTGAGCGGCAGAATCGTCTTTGCGCGAAGAAGCAGCTTCTTCGTCTCCGGGAGCCGGAGAGAGCGGCAACTTGGCAAAGGTGATGTAACAAGCTGTACAACACTGCGATTGTGTGCGCAGCTTGAAAACTGAGGAAAAACAGTACCTGAGCACTCTCCTGCGTTTTCTATTCACATGAACATTGGATTGCAAGCTGTTTTGGACAACTTTCTTTCTCTTCTTGCAAAACACTCGGCAGACCTCCGTGCAGCCTCTAGAACACGATGGGAGATGTTTTCCGTGCTGGCACAGTTTCTCCTTGCCAGACAGAGTGGAAAAGCTTTTTGCTAAGATGTAGACGAGAAGAGAGGCTAAAGACGAAGGTACTGTGCTCTGCAGAGCTAAGCACCGCTCTTGGGCTTCTTTCGGCAAAAGGCGCACACCGCAGAGCACTGTGAGCGGCAGAATCGTCTTTGCGCGAAGAAGCAGATTCTTCGTCTCCGGGAGCCGGAGAGAGCGGCAACTTCGCAAAGGTGATGAAACAAGCTGTACAACACTGCGATTGTGTGCGCAGCTTGCCAAGTGAGAGAAAACAGTACCTGACTACTCTCCTGCCTTTTATATTCACATGAGTATTCGATTGCAAGCTGTTTTGGACAACTTTCTTTCTCTTCTTGCAAAACACTCGGCAGACCTCCGTGCAGCTTCTAGAACACGATGGGAGATGTTTTCTGTGCTGGCACAGTTTCTCCTTGCCAGACAGAGTGGAAAAGCTTTTTGCTAAGATGTAGACGAGAAGAGAGGCTAAAGACGAAGGTACGGTGCTCTGCAGAGCTAAGCAGCGCTCCCGGACCTCTTTCGGCAGAAGGCGCACACCGCAGAGCACTGTGAGCGGCAGAATCGTCTTTGCGCGAAGAAGCAGCTTCTTCGTCTCCGGGAGCCGGAGAGAGCGGCAACTTCGCAAAGGTGATGAAACAAGCTGTACAACACTGCGATTGTGTGCGCAGCTTGAAAACTGAGAGAAAACAGTACCTGACCACTCTCCTGCCTTTTCTATTCACATGAGTATTCGATTGCAAACTGTTTTGGACAACTTGCTTTCTCTTCTTCCAAAATACTCGGCAGACCTCCGTGCAGCTTCTAGAACACGATGGGAGATGTTTTCTGTGCTGGCACAGTTTCTCCTTGCCAGACAGAGTGGAAAAGCTTTTTGCTAAGATGTAGACGAGAAGAGAGGCTAAAGACGAAGGTACGGTGCTCTGCAGAGCTAACCACCGCTCCCGGACCTCTTTCGGCAGAAGGCGCACACCGCAGTGCACTGTGAGCGGCAGAATCGTCTTTGCGCGAAGAAGCAGCTTCTTCGTCTCCGGGAGCCGGAGAGAGCGGCAGCTTCGCAAAGGTGATGAAACAAGCTGTACAACACTGCGATTGTGTGCGCAGCTTGAAAACTGAGAGAAAACAGTACCTGACCACTCTCCTGCCTTTTCTATTCACATGAGTATTCGATTGCAAGCTGTTTTGGACAACTTTCTTTCTCTTCTTGCAAAACACTCGGCAGACCTCCGTGCAGCTTCTAGAACACGATGGGAGATGTTTTCTGTGCTGGCAGAGTTTCTCCTTGCCAGACAGAGTGGAAAAGCTTTTTGCTAAGATGTAGACGAGAAGAGAGGCTAAAGACGAAGGTACGGTGCTCTGCAGAGCTAAGCACCGCTCCCGGACCTCTTTCGGCAGAAGGCGCACACCGCAGAGCACTGTGAGCGGCAGAATCGTCTTTGCGCGAAGAAGCAGCTTCTTCGTCTCCGGGAGCCGGAGAGAGCGGCAACTTGGCAAAGGTGATGTAACAAGCTGTACAACACTGCGATTGTGTGCGCAGCTTGAAAACTGAGGAAAAACAGTACCTGAGCACTCTCCTGCGTTTTCTATTCACATGAACATTGGATTGCAAGCTGTTTTGGACAACTTTCTTTCTCTTCTTGCAAAACACTCGGCAGACCTCCGTGCAGCCTCTAGAACACGATGGGAGATGTTTTCCGTGCTGGCACAGTTTCTCCTTGCCAGACAGAGTGGAAAAGCTTTTTGCTAAGATGTAGAAGAGAAGAGAGGCTAAAGACGAAGATACGGTGCTCTGCAGAGCTAAGCATCGCTCCCGGGCCTCTTTTGGCTGAAGGCGCACACCGCAGAGCACTGTGAGCGGCAGAATCGTCTTTGCGCGAAGAAGCAGCTTCTTCGTCTCCGGGAGCCGGAGAGAGCGGCAACTTCGCAAAGGTGATGAAACAAGCTGTACAACACTGCGATTGTGTGCGCAGCTTGGAAACTGAGAGAAAACAGTACCTGAGCACTCTCCTGCCTTTTCTATTCACATGAATATTCGATTGCAAGCTGTTTTGGACAACTTGCTTTCTCTTCTTGCAAAACACTCGGCAGACCTCCGTGCAGCCTCTAGAACACGATGGGAGATGTTTTGTGTGCTGGCACAGTTTCTCCTTGCCAGACAGAGTGGAAAAGCTTTTTGCTAAGATGTAGACGAGAAGAGAGGCTAAAGACGAAGGTACTGTGCTCTGCAGAGCTAAGCACCGCTCTTGGGCTTCTTTCGGCAAAAGGCGCACACCGCAGAGCACTGTGAGCGGCAGAATCGTCTTTGCGCGAAGAAGCAGATTCTTCGTCTCCGGGAGCCGGAGAGAGCGGCAACTTCGCAAAGGTGATGAAACAAGCTGTACAACACTGCGATTGTGTGCGCAGCTTGCCAAGTGAGAGAAAACAGTACCTGACTACTCTCCTGCCTTTTATATTCACATGAGTATTCGATTGCAAGCTGTTTTGGACAACTTTCTTTCTCTTCTTGCAAAACACTCGGCAGACCTCCGTGCAGCTTCTAGAACACGATGGGAGATGTTTTCTGTGCTGGCACAGTTTCTCCTTGCCAGACAGAGTGGAAAAGCTTTTTGCTAAGATGTAGACGAGAAGAGAGGCTAAAGACGAAGGTACGGTGCTCTGCAGAGCTAAGCACCGCTCCCGGACCTCTTTCGGCAGAAGGCGCACACCGAAGACCACTGTGAGCGGCAGAATCGTCTTTGCGCGAAGAAGCAGCTTCTTCGTCTCCGGGAGCCGGAGAGAGCGGCAACTTCGCAAAGGTGATGAAACAAGCTGTACAACACTGCGATTGTGTGCGCAGCTTGAAAACTGAGAGAAAACAGTACCTGAGCACTCTCCTGCGTTTTCTATTCACATGAACATTGGATTGCAAGCTGTTTTGGACAACTTGCTTTCTCTTCTTGCAAAACACTCGGCAGACCTCCGTGCAGCCTCTAGAACACGATGGGAGATGTTTTCCGTGCCGGCACAGTTTCTCCTTGCCAGACAGAGTGGAAAAGCTTTTTGCTAAGATGTAGACGAGAAGAGAGGCTAAAGACGAAGGTACGGTGCTCTGCAGAGCTAAGCACCGCTCTTGGGCTTCTTTCGGCAGAAGGCGCACACCGCAGAGCACTGTGAGCGGCAGAATCGTCTTTGCGCGAAGAAGCAGCTTCTTCGTCTCCGGGAGCCGGAGAGAGCGGCAACTTCGCAAAGGTGATGAAACAAGCTGTACAACACTGCGATTGTGTGCGCAGCTTGAAAACTGAGAGAAAACAGTACCTGACCACTCTCCTGCCTTTTCTATTCACATGAATATTCGATTGCAAACTGTTTTGGACAACTTTCTTTCTCTTCTTGCAAAACACTCAGCAGACCTCCGTGCAGCCTCTAGAACACGATGGGAGATGTTTTCTGTGCTGGCACAGTTTCTCCTTGCCAGACAGAGTGGAAAAGCTTTTTGCTAAGATGTAGACGAGAAGAGAGGCTAAAGACGAAGGTACGGTGCTCTGCAGAGCTAAGCACCGCTCCCGGACCTCTTTCGGCAGAAGGCGCACACCGCAGAGCACTGTGAGCGGCAGAATCGTCTTTGCGCGAAGAAGCAGCTTCTTCGTCTCCGGGAGCTGGAGAGAGCGGCAACTTGGCAAAGGTGATGAAACAAGCTGTACAACACTGCGATTGTGTGCGCAGCTTGCCAACTGTGAGAAAACAGTACCTGAGCACTCTCCTGCCTTTTCTATTCACATAACCATTCGATTGCAAGCTGTTTTGGACAACTTGCTTTCTCTTCTTGCAAAACACTCGGCAGACCTCCGTGCAGCCTCTAGAACACGATAGGATATGTTTTCCGTGCTGGCAGAGTTTCTCCTTGCCAGACAGAGTGGAAAAGCTTTTTGCTAAGATGTAGACGAGAAGAGAGGCTAAAGACGAAGGTACGGTGCTCTGCAGAGCTAAGCACCGCTCCCGGGCTTCTTTCGGCAGAAGGCGCACACCGCAGAGCACTGTGAGCGGCAGAATCGTCTTTGCGCGAAGAAGCAGCTTCTTCGTCTCCGGGAGCCGGAGAGAGCGGCAACTTCGCAAAGGTGATGAAACAAGCTGTACAACACTGCGATTGTGTGCGCAGCTTGAAAACTGAGAGAAAACAGTACCTGAACACTCTCCTGCCTTTTCTATTCACATGAATATTCGATTGCAAACTGTTTTGGGCAACTTTGTTTCTCTTCTTGCAAAACACTCGGCAGTCCTCCGTGCAGCCTCTAGAACACGATGGGAGATGTTTTCTGTGCTGGCACAGTTTCTCCTTGCCAGACAGAGTGGAAAAGCTTTTTGCTAAGATGTAGACGAGAAGAGAGGCTAAAGACGAAGGTACGGTGCTCTGCAGAGCTAAGCACCGCTCCCGGACCTCTTTCGGCAGAAGGCGCACACCGAAGAGCACTGTGAGCGGCAGAATCGTCTTTGCGCGAAGAAGCAGCTTCTTCGTCTCCGGGAGCTGGAGAGAGCGGCAACTTGGCAAAGGTGATGAAACAAGCTGTACAACACTGCGATTGTGTGCGCAGCTTGCCAACTGTGAGAAAACAGTACCTGAGCACTCTCCTGCCTTTTCTATTCACATGAACATTCGATTGCAAGCTGTTTTGGACAACTTGCTTTCTCTTCTTGCAAAACACTCGGCAGACCTCCGTACAGCCTCTAGAACACGATAGGATATGTTTTCCGTGCTGGCAGAGTTTCTCCTTGCCAGACAGAGTGGAAAAGCTTTTTGCTAAGATGTAGACGAGAAGAGAGGCTAAAGACGAAGGTACGGTGCTCTGCAGAGCTAAGCACCGCTCCCGGGCTTCTTTCGGCAGAAGGCGCACACCGCAGAGCACTGTGAGCGGCAGAATCGTCTTTGCGCGAAGAAGCAGCTTCTTCGTCTCCGGGAGCCGGAGAGAGCGGCAACTTCGCAAAGGTGATGAAACAAGCTGTACAACACTGCGATTGTGTGCGCAGCTTGAAAACTGAGAGAAAACAGTACCTGAGCACTCTCCTGCCTTTTATATTCACATGAGTATTCGATTGCAAGCTGTTTTGGACAACATTCTTTCTCTTCTTGCAAAACACTCGGCAGACCTCCGTGCAGCTTCTAGAACACGATGGGAGATGTTTTCTGTGCTGGCACTGTTTCTCCTTGCCAGACAGAGTGGAAAAGCTTTTTGCTAAGATGTAGACGAGAAGAGAGGCTAAAGACGAAGGTACGGTGCTCTGCAGAGCTAAGCACCGCTCCCGGACCTCTTTCGGCAGAAGGCGCACACCGCAGAGCACTGTGAGCGGCAGAATCGTCTTTGCGCGAAGAAGCAGCTTCTTCGTCTCCGGGAGCCGGAGAGAGCGGCAACTTGGCAAAGGTGATGAAACAAGCTGTACAACACTGCGATTGTGTGCGCAGCTTGAAAACTGAGAGAAAACAGTACCTGACCACTCTCCTGCCTTTTCTATTCACATGAATATTCGATTGCAAGCTGTTCTGGACAACTTTCTTTCTCTTCTTGCAAAACACTCGGCAGACCTCCGTGCAGCTTCTAGAACACGATGGGAGATGTTTTCTGTGCTGGCACAGTTTCTCCTTGCCAGACAGAGTGGAAAAGCTTTTTGCTAAGATGTAGACGAGAAGAGAGGCTAAAGACGAAGATACGGTGCTCTGCAGAGCTAAGCACCGCTCCCGGACCTCTGTCGGCAGAAGGCGCACTCCGCAGAGCACTGTGAGCGGCAGAATCGTCTTTGCGCGAAGAAGCAGCTTCTTCGTCTCCGGGAGCCGGAGAGAGCGGCAACTTCGCAAAGGTGATGAAACAAGCTGTACAACACTGCGATTGTGTGCGCAGCTTGGAAACTGAGAGAAAACAGTACCTGAGCACTCTCCTGCGTTTTCTATTCACATGAATATTGGATTGCAAGCTGTTTTGGACAACTTGCTTTCTCTTCTTGCAAAACACTCGGCAGACCTCCGTGCAGCCTCTAGAACACGATGGGAGATGTTTTGTGTGCTGGCACAGTTTCTCCTTGCCAGACAGAGTGGAAAAGCTTTTTGCTAAGATGTAGACGAGAAGAGAGGCTAAAGACGAAGGTACGGTACTCTGCAGAGCTAAGCACCGCTCCCGGGCTTCTTTCGGCAGAAGCCGCACACCGCAGAGCACTGTGAGCGGCAGAATCGTCTTTGCGCGAAGAAGCAGCTTCTTCGTCTCCGGGAGCCGGAGAGAGCGGCAACTTCGCAAAGGTGATGAAACAAGCTGTACAACACTGCGATTGTGTGCGCAGCTTGAAAACTGAGAGAAAACAGTACCTGAGCACTCTCCTGCCTTTTCTATTCACATGAACATTGGATTGCAAGCTGTTTTGGACAACTTTCTTTCTCTTCTTGCAAAACACTCGGCAGACCTCCGTGCAGCCTCTAGAACACGATAGGGTATGTTTTCCGTGCTGGCAGGGTTTCTCCTTGCCAGACAGAGTGGAAAAGCTTTTTGCTAAGATGTAGACGAGAAGAGAGGCTAAAGACGAAGGTACGGTGCTCTGCAGAGCTAAGCACCGCTCCCGGGCTTCTTTCGGCAGAAGGCGCACACCGCAGAGCACTGTGAGCGGCAGAATCGTCTTTGCGCGAAGAAGCAGCTTCTTCGTCTCCGGGAGCCGGAGAGAGCGGCAACTTCGCAAAGGTGATGAAACCAGCTGTACAACACTGCGATTGTGTGCGCAGCTTGAAAACTGAGAGAAAACAGTACCTGACCACTCTCCTGCCTTTTCTATTCACATGAATATTCGATTGCAAGCTGTTTTGGACAACTTTCTTTCTCTTCTTGCAAAACACTCGGCAGACCTCCGTGCAGCTTCTAGAACACGATGGGAGATGTTTTGTGTGCTCGCACAGTTTCTCCTTGCCAGACAGAGTGGAAAAGCTTTTTGCTAAGATGTAGACGAGAAGAGAGCCTAAAGACGAAGGTACGGTGCTCTGCAGAGCAAAGCACCGCTCCCGGACCTCTTTCGGCAGAAGGCGCACACCGCAGTGCACTGTGAGCGGCAGAATCGTCTTTGCGCGAAGAAGCAGCTTCTTCGTCTCCGGGAGCCGGAGAGAGCGGCAACTTCGCAAAGGTGATGAAACAAGCTGTACAACACTGCGATTGTGTGCGCAGCTTGAAAACTGAGAGAAAACAGTACCTGACCACTCTCCTGCCTTTTATATTCACATGAGTATTCGATTGCAAGCTGTTTTTGACAACTTTCTTTCTCTTCTTGCAAAACACTCGGCAGACCTCCGTGCAGCTTCTAGAACACGATGGGAGATGTTTTCTGTGCTGGCACTGTTTCTCCTTGCCAGACAGAGTGGAAAAGCTTTTTGCTAAGATGTAGACGATAAGAGAGGCTAAAGACGAAGGTACGGTGCTCTGCAGAGCTAAGCACCGCTCCCGGACCTCTTTCGGCAGAAGGCGCACACCGCAGAGCACTGTGAGCGGCAGAATCGTCTTTGCGCGAAGAAGCAGCTTCTTCGTCTCCGGGAGCCGGAGAGAGCGGCAACTTGGCAAAGGTGATGAAACAAGCTGTACAACACTGCGATTGTGTGCGCAGCTTGAAAACTGAGGAAAAACAGTACCTGAGCACTCTCCTGCGTTTTCTATTCACATGAACATTGGATTGCAAGCTGTTTTGGACAACTTTCTTTCTCTTCTTGCAAAACACTCGGCAGACCTCCGTGCAGCCTCTAGAACACGATGGGAGATGTTTTCTGTGCTGGCACAGTTTCTCCTTGCCAGACAGAGTGGAAAAGCTTTTTGCTAAGATGTAGACGAGAAGAGAGGCTAAAGACGAAGGTACGGTGCTCTGCAGAGCTAAGCACCGCTCTTGGGCTTCTTTCGGCAGAAGGCGCACACCGCAGAGCACTGTGAGCGGCTGAATCGTCTTTGCGCGAAGAAGCAGCTTCTTCGTCTCCGGGAGCCGGAGAGAGCGGCAACTTCGCAAAGGTGATGAAACAAGCTGTACAACACTGCGATTGTGTGCGCAGCTTGAAAACTGAGAGAAAACAGTACCTGACCACTCTCCTGCCTTTTCTATTCACATGAATATTCGATTGCAAACTGTTTTGGACAACTTGCTTTCTCTTCTTGCAAAACACTCGGCAGACCTCCGTGCAGCCTCTAGAACACGATGGGAGATGTTTTCTGTGCTGCCACAGTTTCTCCTTGCCAGACAGAGTGGAAAAGCTTTTTGCTAAGATGTAGACGAGAAGAGAGGCTAAAGACGAAGGTACGGTGCTCTGCAGAGCTAAGCACCGCTCCCGGGCTTCTTTCGGCAGAAGGCGCACACCGAAGATCACTGTGAGCGGCAGAATCGTCTTTGCGCGAAGAAGCAGCTTCTTCGTCTCCGGGAGCCGGAGAGAGCGGCAACTTCGCAAAGGTGATGAAACAAGCTGTACAACACTGCGATTGTTTGCGCAGCTTGAAAACTGAGAGAAAACAGTACCTGACCACTGTCCTTCCTTTTATATTCACATGAGTATTCGATTGCAAGCTGTTTTGGACAACATTTTTCTCTTCTTGCAAAACACTCGGCAGACCTCCGTGCAGCTTCTAGAACACGATGGGAGATGTTTTCTGTGCTGGCACAGTTTCTCCTTGCCAGACAGAGTGGAAAAGCTTTTTGCTAAGATGTAGACGAGAAGAGAGGCTAAAGACGAAGGTACGGTGCTCTGCAGAGCTAAGCACCGCTCCCGGACCTCTTTCGGCAGAAGGCGCACACCGCAGAGCACTGTGAGCGGCAGAATCGTCTTTGCGCGAAGAAGCAGCTTCTTCGTCTCCGGGAGCCGGAGAGAGCGGCAACTTCGCAAAGGTGATGAAACAAGCTGTACAACACTGCGATTGTGTGCGCAGCTTGAAAACTGAGAGAAAACAGTACCTGACCACTCTCCTGCCTTTTCTATTCACATGAATATTCGATTGCAAACTGTTTTGGACAACTTTCTTTCTCTTCTTGCAAAACACTCGGCAGACCTCCGTGCAGCCTCTAGAACACGATGGGAGATGTTTTCTGTGCTGGCACAGTTTCTCCTTGCCAGACAGAGTGGAAAAGCTTTTTGCTAAGATGTAGACGAGAAGAGAGGCTAAAGACGAAGGTACGGTGCTCAGCAGAGCTAACCACCGCTCTTGGGCTTCTTTCGGCAGAAGGCGCACACCGCAGAGCACTGTGAGCGGCAGAATCGTCTTTGCGCGAAGAAGCAGCTTCTTCGTCTCCGGGAGCCGGAGAGAGCGGCAACTTGGCAAAGGTGATGAAACAAGCTGTACAACACTGCGATTGTGTGCGCAGCTTGCCAACTGAGAGAAAACAGTACCTGACCACTCTCCTGCGTTTTCTCTTCACATGAACATTGGATTGCAAGCTGTTTTGGACAACTTTCTTTCTCTTCTTGCAAAACACTCGGCAGACCTCCGTGCAGCCTCTAGAACACGATGGGAGATGTTTTCTGTGCTGGCACAGTTTCTCCTTGCCAGACAGAGTGGAAAAGCTTTTTGCTAAGATGTAGACGAGAAGAGAGGCTAAAGACGAAGGTACGGTGCTCTGCAGAGCTAAGCACCGCTTCTGTGGCTCTTTCGACTGAAAACACACACCGCAGAGCACTGTAGCGGCAGAATCGTCTTTGCGCGAAGAAGCAGCTTCTTCGTCTCCGGGAGCCGGAGAGAGCGGCAACTTCGCAAAGGTGATGAAACAAGCTGTACAACACTGCGATTGTGTGCGCAGCTTGAAAACTGAGAGAAAACAGTACCTGACCACTCTCCTGCCTTTTCTATTCACATGAGTATTCGATTGCAAACTGTTTTGGACAACTTGCTTTCTCTTCTTGCAAAACACTCGGCAGACCTCCGTGCAGCTTCTAGAACACGATGGGAGATGTTTTCTGTGCTGGCACAGTTTCTCCTTGCCAGACAGAGTGGAAAAGCTTTTTGCTAAGATGTAGACGAGAAGAGAGGCTAAAGACGAAGGTACGGTTTCTGCAGAGCTAAGCACCGCTCCCGGACCTCTTTCGGCAGAAGGCGCACACCGCAGAGCACTGTGAGCGGCAGAATCGTCTTTGCGCGAAGAAGCAGCTTCTTCGTCCCCGGGAGCCGGAGAGAGCGGCAACTTCGCAAAGGTGATGAAACAAGCTGTACAACACTGCGATTGTGTGCGCAGCTTGAAAACTGAGAGAAAACAGTACCTGAGCACTCTCCTGCCTTTTCTATTCACATGAACATTGGATTGCAAGCTGTTTTGGACAACTTGCTTTCTCTTCTTGCAAAACACTCGGCAGACCTCCGTGCAGCGTCTAGAACACGATGGGAGATGTTTTCTGTGCTGGCACAGTTTCTCCTGGCCAGACAGAGTGGAAAAGCTTTTTGCTAAGATGTAGACGAGAAGAGAGCCTAAAGACGAAGATACGGTGCTCTGCAGAGCTAAGCAACGCTCCCGTGCCTCTTTTGGCTGAAGGCGCACACCGCAGAGCACTGTGAGCAGCAGAATCGTCTTTGCGCGAAGAAGCAGCTTCTTCGTCTCCGGGAGCCGGAGAGAGCGGCAACTTCGCAAAGGTGATGAAACAAGCTGTACAACACTGCGATTGTGTGCGCAGCTTGAAAACTGAGAGAAAACAGTACCTGACCACTCTCCTGCCTTTTCTATTCACATGAATATTCGATTGCAAACTGTTTTGGACAACTTGCTTTCTCTTCTTGCAAAACACTCGGCAGACCTCCGTGCAGCCTCTAGAACACGATAGGATATGTTTTCCGTGCTGGCAGGGTTTCTCCTTGCCAGACAGAGTGGAAAAGCTTTTTGCTAAGATGTAGACGAGAAGAGAGGCTAAAGACGAAGGTACGGTGCTCTGCAGAGCTAAGCACCGCTCCCGGGCTTCTTTCGGCAGAAGCCGCACACCGCAGAGCACTGTGAGCGGCAGAATCGTCTTTGCGCGAAGAAGCAGCTTCTTCGTCTCCGGGAGCCGGAGAGAGCGGCAACTTCGCAAAGGTGATGAAACCAGCTGTACAACACTGCGATTGTGTGCGCAGCTTGAAAACTGAGAGAAAACAGTACCTGACCACTCTCCTGCCTTTTATATTCACATGAGTATTTGATTGCAAGCTGTTTTGGACAACTTTCTTTCTCTTCTTGCAAAACACTCGGCAGACCTCCGTGCAGCTTCTAGAACACGATGGGAGATGTTTTCTGTGCTGGCAGAGTTTCTCCTTGCCAGACAGAGTGGAAAAGCTTTTTGCTAAGATGTAGACGAGAAGAGAGGCTAAAGACGAAGGTACGGTGCTCTGCAGAGCTAAGCAGCGCTCCCGGACCTCTTTCGGCAGAAGGCGCCCACCGCAGAGCACTGTGAGCGGCAGAATCGTCTTTGCGCGAAGAAGCAGCTTCTTCGTCTCCGGGAGCCGGAGAGAGCGGCAACTTCGCAAAGGTGATGAAACCAGCTGTACAACACTGCGATTGTGTGCGCAGCTTGAAAACTGAGGAAAAACAGTACCTGAGCACTCTCCTGCGTTTTCTATTCACATGAACATTGGATTGCAAGCTGTTTTGGACAACTTTCTTTCTCTTCTTGCAAAACACTCGGCAGACCTCCGTGCAGCCTCTAGAACACGATGGGAGATGTTTTCCGTGCTGGCACAGTTTCTCCTTGCCAGACAGAGTGGAAAAGCTTTTTGCTAAGATGTAGACGAGAAGAGAGGCTAAAGACGAAGGTACGGTGCTCTGCAGAGCTAAGCACCGCTCTTGGGCTTCTTTCGGCAGAAGGCGCACACCGCAGAGCACTGTGAGCGGCTGAATCGTCTTTGCGCGAAGAAGCAGCTTCTTCGTCTCCGGGAGCCGGAGAGAGCGGCAACTTCGCAAAGGTGATGAAACAAGCTGTACAACACTGCGATTGTGTGCGCAGCTTGAAAACTGAGAGAAAACAGTACCTGACCACTCTCCTGCCTTTTCTATTCACATGAATATTCGATTGCAAACTGTTTTGGACAACTTGCTTTCTCTTCTTGCAAAACACTCGGCAGACCTCCGTGCAGCCTCTAGAACACGATGGGAGATGTTTTCTGTGCTGGCACAGTTTCTCCTTGCCAGACAGAGTGGAAAAGCTTTTTGCTAAGATGTAGACGAGAAGAGAGGCTAAAGACGAAGGTACGGTGCTCTGCAGAGCTAAGCACCGCTCCCGGGCTTCTTTCGGCAGAAGGCGCACACCGAAGATCACTGTGAGCGGCAGAATCGTCTTTGCGCGAAGAAGCAGCTTCTTCGTCTCCGGGAGCCGGAGAGAGCGGCAACTTCGCAAAGGTGATGAAACAAGCTGTACAACACTGCGATTGTTTGCGCAGCTTGAAAACTGAGAGAAAACAGTACCTGACCACTCTCCTTCCTTTTATATTCACATGAGTATTCGATTGCAAGCTGTTTTGGACAACATTCTTTCTCTTCTTGCAAAACACTCGGCAGACCTCCGTGCAGCTTCTAGAACACGATGGGAGATGTTTTCTGTGCTGGCACAGTTTCTCCTTGCCAGACAGAGTGGAAAAGCTTTTTGCTAAGATGTAGACGAGAAGAGAGGCTAAAGACGAAGGTACTGTGCTCTGCAGAGCTAAGCACCGCTCCCGGACCTCTTTCGGCAGAAGGCGCACACCGCAGAGCACTGTGAGCGGCAGAATCGTCTTTGCGCGAAGAAGCAGCTTCTTCGTCTCCGGGAGCCGGAGAGAGCGGCAACTTCGCAAAGGTGATGAAACAAGCTGTACAACACTGCGATTGTGTGCGCAGCTTGAAAACTGAGAGAAAACAGTACCTGACCACTCTCCTGCCTTTTCTATTCACATGAATATTCGATTGCAAGCTGTTCTGGACAACTTTCTTTCTCTTCTTGCAAAACACTCGGCAGACCTCCGTGCAGCTTCTAGAACACGATGGGAGATGTTTTCTGTGCTGGCACTGTTTCTCCTTGCCAGACAGAGTGGAAAAGCTTTTTGCTAAGATGTAGACGAGAAGAGAGGCTAAAGACGAAGGTACGGTGCTCTGCAGAGCTAAGCACCGCTCCCGGACCTCTTTCGGCAGAAGGCGCACACCGCAGTGCACTGTGAGCGGCAGAATCGTCTTTGCGCGAAGAAGCAGCTTCTTCGTCTCCGGGAGCCGGAGAGAGCGGCAACTTCGCAAAGGTGATGAAACAAGCTGTACAACACTGCGATTGTGTGCGCAGCTTGAAAACTGAGAGAAAACAGTACCTGAGCACTCTCCTGCCTTTTCTATTCACATGAATATTCGATTGCAAACTGTTTTGGACAACTTTCTTTCTCTTCTTGCAAAACACTCGGCAGACCTCCGTGCAGCCTCTAGAACACGATGGGAGATGTTTTCTGTGCTGGCACAGTTTCTCCTTGCCAGACAGAGTGGAAAAGCTTTTTGCTAAGATGTAGACGAGAAGAGAGGCTAAAGACGAAGGTACGGTGCTCTGCAGAGCTAAGCACCGCTCTTGGGCTTCTTTCGGCAGAAGGCGCACACCGCAGAGCACTGTGAGCGGCAGAATCGTCTTTGCGCGAAGAAGCAGCTTCTTCGTCTCCGGGAGCCGGAGAGAGCGGCAACTTCGCAAAGGTGATGAAACAAGCTGTACAACACTGCGATTGTGTGCGCAGCTTGCCAACTGAGAGAAAACAGTACCTGATCACTCTCCTGCCTTTTCTATTCACATGAACATTGGATTGCAAGCTGTTTTGGACAACTTGCTTTCTCTTCTTGCAAAACACTCGGCAGACCTCCGTGCAGCCTCTAGAACACGATGGGAGATGTTTTCCGTGCTGGCACAGTTTCTCCTTGCCAGACAGAGTGGAAAAGCTTTTTGCTAAGATGTAGACGAGAAGAGAGGCTAAAGACGAAGGTACGGTGCTCTGCAGAGCTAAGCACCGCTTCTGTGGCTCTTTCGACTGAAAACACACACCGCAGAGCACTGTAGCGGCAGAATCGTCTTTGCGCGAAGAAGCAGCTTCTTCGTCTCCGGGAGCCGGAGAGAGCGGCAACTTCGCAAAGGTGATGAAACAAGCTGTACAACACTGCGATTGTGTGCGCAGCTTGCCAACTGAGAGAAAACAGTACCTGAGCACTCTCCTGCCTTTTCTATTCACATGAACATTCGATTGCAAGCTGTTTTGGACAACTTTCTTTCTCTTCTTGCAAAACACTCGGCAGACCTCCGTGCAGCTTCTAGAACACGATGGGAGATGTTTTCTGTGCTGGCACTGTTTCTCCTTGCCAGACAGAGTGGAAAAGCTTTTTGCTAAGATGTAGACGAGAAGAGAGGCTAAAGACGAAGGTACGGTGCTCAGCAGAGCTAACCACCGCTCTTGGGCTTCTTTCGGCAGAAGGCGCACACCGCAGAGCACTGTGAGCGGCAGAATCGTCTTTGCGCGAAGAAGCAGCTTCTTCGTCTCCGGGAGCCGGAGAGAGCGGCAACTTCGCAAAGGTGATGAAACAAGCTGTACAACACTGCGATTGTGTGCGCAGCTTGCCAACTGAGAGAAAACAGTACCTGAGCACTCTCCTGCCTTTTCTATTCACATGAACATTCGATTGCAAGCTGTTTTGGACAACTTGCTTTCTCTTCTTGCAAAACACTCGGCAGACCTCCGTGCAGTTTCTAGAACACGATGGGAGATGTTTTCTGTGCTGGCACTGTTTCTCCTTGCCAGACAGAGTGGAAAAGCTTTTTGCTAAGATGTAGACGAGAAGAGAGGCTAAAGACGAAGGTACGGTGCTCTGCAGAGCTAAGCAGCGCTCCCGGACCTCTTTCGGCAGAAGGCGCACACCGCAGAGCACTGTGAGCGGCAGAATCGTCTTTGCACGAAGAAGCAGCTTCTTCGTCTCCGGGAGCCGGAGAGAGCGGCAACTTGGCAAAGGTGATGAAACAAGCTGTACAACACTGCGATTGTGTGCGCAGCTTGAAAACTGAGAGAAAACAGTACCTGACCACTCTCCTGCCTTTTCTCTTCACATGAGTATTCGATTGCAAACTGTTTTGGACAACTTGCTTTCTCTTCTTGCAAAACACTCGGCAGACCTCCGTGCAGCTTCTAGAACACGATGGGAGATGTTTTCTGTGCTGGCACAGTTTCTCCTTGCCAGACAGAGTGGAAAAGCTTTTTGCTAAGATGTAGACGAGAAGAGAGGCTAAAGACGAAGGTACGGTTTCTGCAGAGCTAAGCACCGCTCCCGGACCTCTTTCGGCAGAAGGCGCACACCGCAGAGCACTGTGAGCGGCAGAATCGTCTTTGCGCGAAGAAGCAGCTTCTTCGTCTCCGGGAGCCGGAGAGAGCGGCAACTTCGCAAAGGTGATGAAACAAGCTGTACAACACTGCGATTGTGTGCGCAGCTTGAAAACTGAGAGAAAACAGTACCTGAGCACTCTCCTGCCTTTTCTATTCACATGAACATTCGATTGCAAACTGTTTTGGACAACTTGCTTTCTCTTCTTGCAAAACACTCGGCAGACCTCCGTGCAGCCTCTAGAACACGATAGGATATGTTTTCCGTGCTGGCAGGGTTTCTCCTTGCCAGACAGAGTGGAAAAGCTTTTTGCTAAGATGTAGACGAGAAGAGAGGCTAAAGACGAAGGTACGGTGCTCTGCAGAGCTAAGCACCGCTCCCGGGCTTCTTTCGGCAGAAGCCGCACACCGCAGAGCACTGTGAGCGGCAGAATCGTCTTTGCGCGAAGAAGCAGCTTCTTCGTCTCCGGGAGCCGGAGAGAGCGGCAACTTCGCAAAGGTGATGAAACAAGCTGTACAACACTGCGATTGTGTGCGCAGCTTGCCAACTGAGAGAAAACAGTACCTGAGCACTCTCCTGCCTTTTCTATTCACATGAACATTCGATTGCAAGCTGTTTTGGACAACTTTCTTTCTCTTCTTGCAAAACACTCGGCAGACCTCCGTGCAGCTTCTAGAACACGATGGGAGATGTTTTCTGTGCTGGCACTGTTTCTCCTTGCCAGACAGAGTGGAAAAGCTTTTTGCTAAGATGTAGACGAGAAGAGAGGCTAAAGACGAAGGTACGGTGCTCAGCAGAGCTAACCACCGCTCTTGGGCTTCTTTCGGCAGAAGGCGCACACCGCAGAGCACTGTGAGCGGCAGAATCGTCTTTGCGCGAAGAAGCAGCTTCTTCGTCTCCGGGAGCCGGAGAGAGCGGCAACTTCGCAAAGGTGATGAAACAAGCTGTACAACACTGCGATTGTGTGCGCAGCTTGCCAACTGAGAGAAAACAGTACCTGAGCACTCTCCTGCCTTTTCTATTCACATGAACATTCGATTGCAAGCTGTTTTGGACAACTTGCTTTCTCTTCTTGCAAAACACTCGGCAGACCTCCGTGCAGTTTCTAGAACACGATGGGAGATGTTTTCTGTGCTGGCACTGTTTCTCCTTGCCAGACAGAGTGGAAAAGCTTTTTGCTAAGATGTAGACGAGAAGAGAGGCTAAAGACGAAGGTACGGTGCTCTGCAGAGCTAAGCAGCGCTCCCGGACCTCTTTCGGCAGAAGGCGCACACCGCAGAGCACTGTGAGCGGCAGAATCGTCTTTGCACGAAGAAGCAGCTTCTTCGTCTCCGGGAGCCGGAGAGAGCGGCAACTTGGCAAAGGTGATGAAACAAGCTGTACAACACTGCGATTGTGTGCGCAGCTTGAAAACTGAGAGAAAACAGTACCTGACCACTCTCCTGCCTTTTCTATTCACATGAGTATTCGATTGCAAACTGTTTTGGACAACTTGCTTTCTCTTCTTGCAAAACACTCGGCAGACCTCCGTGCAGCTTCTAGAACACGATGGGAGATGTTTTCTGTGCTGGCACAGTTTCTCCTTGCCAGACAGAGTGGAAAAGCTTTTTGCTAAGATGTAGACGAGAAGAGAGGCTAAAGACGAAGGTACGGTGCTCTGCAGAGCTAAGCACCGCTCCCGGACCTCTTTCGGCAGAAGGCGCACACCGCAGAGCACTGTGAGCGGCAGAATCGTCTTTGCGCGAAGAAGCAGCTTCTTCGTCCCCGGGAGCCGGAGAGAGCGGCAACTTCGCAAAGGTGATGAAACAAGCTGTACAACACTGCGATTGTGTGCGCAGCTTGAAAACTGAGAGAAAACAGTACCTGAGCGCTCTCCTGCCTTTTCTATTCACATGAACATTGGATTGCAAGCTGTTTTGGACAACTTGCTTTCTCTTCTTGCAAAACACTCGGCAGACCTCCGTGCAGCCTCTAGAACACGATGGGAGATGTTTTCTGTGCTGGCACAGTTTCTCCTTGCCAGACAGAGTGGAAAAGCTTTTTGCTAAGATGTAGACGAGCAGAGAGCCTAAAGACGAAGATACGGTGCTCTGCAGAGCTAAGCAACGCTCCCGTGCCTCTTTTGGCTGAAGGCGCACACCGCAGAGCACTGTGAGCAGCAGAATCGTCTTTGCGCGAAGAAGCAGCTTCTTCGTCTCCGGGAGCCGGAGAGAGCGGCAACTTCGCAAAGGTGATGAAACAAGCTGTACAACACTGCGATTGTGTGCGCAGCTTGAAAACTGAGAGAAAACAGTACCTGACCACTCTCCTGCCTTTTCTATTCACATGAACATTCGATTGCAAACTGTTTTGGACAACTTTCTTTCTCTTCTTGCAAAACACTCGGCAGACCTCCGTGCAGCCTCTAGAACACGATAGGATATGTTTTCCGTGCTGGCAGGGTTTCTCCTTGCCAGACAGAGTGGAAAAGCTTTTTGCTAAGATGTAGACGAGAAGAGAGGCTAAAGACGAAGGTACGGTGCTCTGCAGAGCTAAGCACCGCTCCCGGGCTTCTTTCGGCAGAAGCCGCACACCGCAGAGCACTGTGAGCGGCAGAATCGTCTTTGCGCGAAGAAGCAGCTTCTTCGTCTCCGGGAGCCGGAGAGAGCGGCAACTTCGCAAAGGTGATGAAACCAGCTGTACAACACTGCGATTGTGTGCGCAGCTTGAAAACTGAGAGAAAACAGTACCTGAGCACTCTCCTGCCTTTTCTATTCACATGAGTATTCGATTGCAAGCTGTTTTGGACAACTTTCTTTCTCTTCTTGCAAAACACTCGGCAGACCTCCGTGCAGCTTCTAGAACACGATGGGAGATGTTTTCTGTGCTGGCACAGTTTCTCCTTGCCAGACAGAGTGGAAAAGCTTTTAGCTAAGATGTAGACGAGAAGAGAGGCTAAAGACGAAGGTACGGTGCTCTGCAGAGCTAAGCACCGCTTCTGGGGCTCTTTCGACTGAAGACACACACCGCAGAGCACTGTAGCGGCAGAATGGTCTTTGCGCGAAGAAGCAGCTTCTTCGTCTCCGGGAGCCGGAGAGAGCGGCAACTTCGCAAAGGTGATGAAACAAGCTGTACAACACTGCGATTGTGTGCGCAGCTTGAAAACTGAGAGAAAACAGTACCTGAGCACTCTCCTGCCTTTTCTATTCACATGAACATTGGATTGCAAGCTGTTTTGGACAACTTTCTTTCTCTTCTTGCAAAACACTCGGCAGACCTCCGTGCAGCCTCTAGAACACGATGGGAGATGTTTTCCGTGCTGGCACAGTTTCTCCTTGCCAGACAGAGTGGAAAAGCTTTTTGCTAAGATGTAGACGAGAAGAGAGGCTAAAGACGAAGGTACGGTGCTCTGCAGAGCTAAGCACCGCTCTTGGGCTTCTTTCGGCAGAAGGCGCACACCGCAGAGCACTGTGAGCGGCAGAATCGTCTTTGCGCGAAGAAGCAGCTTCTTCGTCTCCGGGAGCCGGAGAGAGCGGCAACTTCGCAAAGGTGATGAAACAAGCTGTACAACACTGCGATTGTGTGCGCAGCTTGAAAACTGAGAGAAAACAGTACCTGACCACTCTCCTGCCTTTTCTATTCACATGAATATTCGATTGCAAACTGTTTTGGACAACTTGCTTTCTCTTCTTGCAAAACACTCGGCAGACCTCCGTGCAGCTTCTAGAACACGATGGGAGATGTTTTCTGTGCTGGCACAGTTTCTCCTTGCCAGACAGAGTGGAAAAGCTTTTTGCTAAGATGTAGACGAGAAGAGAGGCTAAAGACGAAGGTACGGTTTCTGCAGAGCTAAGCACCGCTCCCGGACCTCTTTCGGCAGAAGGCGCACACCGCAGAGCACTGTGAGCGGCAGAATCGTCTTTGCGCGAAGAAGCAGCTTCTTCGTCTCCGGGAGCCGGAGAGAGCGGCAACTTGGCAAAGGTGATGAAACAAGCTGTACAACACTGCGATTGTGTGCGCAGCTTGAAAACTGAGGAAAAACAGTACCTGAGCACTCTCCTGCGTTTTCTATTCACATGAACATTGGATTGCAAGCTGTTTTGGACAACTTTCTTTCTCTTCTTGCAAAACACTCGGCAGACCTCCGTGCAGCCTCTAGAACACGATGGGAGATGTTTTCCGTGCTGGCACAGTTTCTCCTTGCCAGACAGAGTGGAAAAGCTTTTTGCTAAGATGTAGACGAGAAGAGAGGCTAAAGACGAAGATACGGTGCTCTGCAGAGCTAAGCATCGCTCCCGGGCCTCTTTTGGCTGAAGGCGCACACCGCAGAGCACTGTGAGCGGCAGAATCGTCTTTGCGCGAAGAAGCAGCTTCTTCGTCTCCGGGAGCCGGAGAGAGCGGCAACTTCGCAAAGGTGATGAAACAAGCTGTACAACACTGCGATTGTGTGCGCAGCTTGGAAACTGAGAGAAAACAGTACCTGAGCACTCTCCTGCCTTTTCTATTCACATGAACATTCGATTGCAAGCTGTTTTGGACAACTTGCTTTCTCTTCTTGCAAAACACTCGGCAGACCTCCGTGCAGCCTCTAGAACACGATGGGAGATGTTTTCTGTGCTGGCACAGTTTCTCCTTGCCAGACAGAGTGGAAAAGCTTTTTGCTAAGATGTAGACGAGAAGAGAGGCTAAAGACGAAGGTACTGTGCTCTGCAGAGCTAAGCACCGCTCTTGGGCTTCTTTCGGCAAAAGGCGCACACCGCAGAGCACTGTGAGCGGCAGAATCGTCTTTGCGCGAAGAAGCAGATTCTTCGTCTCCGGGAGCCGGAGAGAGCGGCAACTTCGCAAAGGTGATGAAACAAGCTGTACAACACTGCGATTGTGTGCGCAGCTTGCCAAGTGAGAGAAAACAGTACCTGACCACTCTCCTGCCTTTTATATTCACATGAGTATTCGATTGCAAGCTGTTTTGGACAACTTTCTTTCTCTTCTTGCAAAACACTCGGCAGACCTCCGTGCAGCCTCTAGAACACGATAGGATATGTTTTCCGTGCTGGCAGGGTTTCTCCTTGCCAGACAGAGTGGAAAAGCTTTTTGCTAAGATGTAGACGAGAAGAGAGGCTAAAGACGAAGGTACGGTGCTCTGCAGAGCTAAGCACCGCTCCCGGGCTTCTTTCGGCAGAAGGCGCACACCGCAGAGCACTGTGAGCGGCAGAATCGTCTTTGCGCGAAGAAGCAGCTTCTTCGTCTCCGGGAGCCGGAGAGAGCGGCAACTTTGCAAAGGTGATGAAACCAGCTGTACAACACTGCGATTGTGTGCGCAGCTTGAAAACTGAGAGAAAACAGTACCTGACCACTCTCCTGCCTTTTCTATTCACATGAACATTGGATTGCAAGCTGTTTTGGACAACTTTCTTTCTCTTCTTGCAAAACACTCGGCAGACCTCCGTGCAGCCTCTAGAACACGATGGGAGATGTTTTCTGTGCTGGCACAGTTTCTCCTTGCCAGACAGAGTGGAAAAGCTTTTTGCTAAGATGTAGACGACAAGAGAGGCTAAAGACGAAGATACGGTGCTCTGCAGAGCTAAGCATCGCTCCCGGGCCTCTTTTGGCTGATGGCGCACACCGCAGAGCACTGTGAGCGGCAGAATCGTCTTTGCGCGAAGAAGCAGCTTCTTCGTCTCCGGGAGCCGGAGAGAGCGGCAACTTGGCAAAGGTGATGAAACAAGCTGTACAACACTGCGATTGTGTGCGCAGCTTGCCAACTGAGAGAAAACAGTACCTGAGCACTCTCCTGCCTTTTCTATTCACATGAATATTCGATTGCAAGCTGTTTTGGACAACTTGCTTTCTCTTCTTGCAAAACACTCGGCAGACCTCCGTGCAGCCTCTAGAACACGATGGGAGATGTTTTCTGTGCTGGCACAGTTTCTCCTTGCCAGACAGAGTGGAAAAGCTTTTTGCTAAGATGTAGACGAGAAGAGAGGCTAAAGACGAAGGTACTGTGCTCTGCAGAGCTAAGCACCGCTCTTGGGCTTCTTTCGGCAAAAGGCGCACACCGCAGAGCACTGTGAGCGGCAGAATCGTCTTTGCGCGAAGAAGCAGCTTCTTCGTCTCCGGGAGCCGGAGAGAGCGGCAACTTCGCAAAGGTGATGAAACAAGCTGTACAACACTGCGATTGTGTGCGCAGCTTGAAAACTGAGAGAAAACAGTACCTGACCACTCTCCTGCCTTTTATATTCACATGAGTATTCGATTGCAAGCTGTTTTGGACAACTTTCTTTCTCTTCTTGCAAAACACTCGGCAGACCTCCGTGCAGCTTCTAGAACACGATGGGAGATGTTTTCTGTGCTGGCAGAGTTTCTCCTTGCCAGACAGAGTGGAAAAGCTTTTTGCTAAGATGTAGACGAGAAGAGAGGCTAAAGACGAAGGTACGGTGCTCTGCAGAGCTAAGCACCGCTCCCGGACCTCTTTCGGCAGAAGGCGCACACCGAAGAGCACTGTGAGCGGCAGAATCGTCTTTGCGCGAAGAAGCAGCTTCTTCGTCTCCGGGAGCCGGAGAGAGCGGCAACTTCGTAAAGGTTATGAAACAAGCTGTACAACACTGCGATTGTGTGCGCAGCTTGAAAACTGAGAGAAAACAGTACCTGACCACTCTCCTGCCTTTTCTATTCACATGAATATTCGATTGCAAACTGTTTTGGACAACTTGCTTTCTCTTCTTGCAAAACACTCGGCAGACCTCCGTGCAGCCTCTAGAACACGATGGGAGATGTTTTCTGTGCTGGCACAGTTTCTCCTTGCCAGACAGAGTGGAAAAGCTTTTTGCTAAGATGTAGACGAGAAGAGAGGCTAAAGACGAAGGTACGGTGCTCTGCAGAGCTAAGCACCGCTCCCGGACCTCTTTCGGCAGAAGGCGCACACCGCAGAGCACTGTGAGCGGCAGAATCGTCTTTGCGCGAAGAAGCAGCTTCTTCGTCTCCGGGAGCTGGAGAGAGCGGCAACTTGGCAAAGGTGATGAAACAAGCTGTACAACACTGCGATTGTGTGCGCAGCTTGCCAACTGAGAGAAAACAGTACCTGAGCACTCTCCTGCCTTTTCTATTCACATGAACATTCGATTGCAAACTGTTTTGGACAACTTTCTTTCTCTTCTTGCAAAACACTCGGCAGACCTCCGTGCAGCCTCTAGAACACGATAGGATATGTTTTCCGTGCTGGCAGAGTTTCTCCTTGCCAGACAGAGTGGAAAAGCTTTTTGCTAAGATGTAGAGGAGAAGAGAGGCTAAAGACGAAGGTACGGTGCTCTGCAGAGCTAAGCACCGCTCCCGGGCTTCTTTCGGCAGAAGGCGCACACCGCAGAGCACTGTGAGCGGCAGAATCGTCTTTGCGCGAAGAAGCAGCTTCTTCGTCTCCGGGAGCCGGAGAGAGCGGCAACTTCGCAAAGGTGATGAAACAAGCTGTACAACACTGCGATTGTGTGCGCAGCTTGAAAACTGAGAGAAAACAGTACCTGACCACTCTCCTTCCTTTTATATTCACATGAGTATTCGATTGCAAGCTGTTTTGGACAACATTCTTTCTCTTCTTGCAAAACACTCGGCAGACCTCCGTGCAGCTTCTAGAACACGATGGGAGATGTTTTCTGTGCTGGCACTGTTTCTCCTTGCCAGACAGAGTGGAAAAGCTTTTTGCTAAGATGTAGACGAGAAGAGAGGCTAAAGACGAAGGTACGGTGCTCTGCAGAGCTAAGCACCGCTCCCGGACCTCTTTCGGCAGAAGGCGCACACCGCAGAGCACTGTGAGCGGCAGAATCGTCTTTGCGCGAAGAAGCAGCTTCTTCGTCTCCGGGAGCCGGAGAGAGCGGCAACTTGGCAAAGGTGATGAAACAAGCTGTACAACACCGCGATTGTGTGCGCAGCTTGAAAACTGAGAGAAAACAGTACCTGACCACTCTCCTGCCTTTTCTATTCACATGAATATTCGATTGCAAGCTGTTCTGGACAACTTTCTTTCTCTTCTTGCAAAACACTCGGCAGACCTCCGTGCAGCTTCTAGAACACGATGGGAGATGTTTTCTGTGCTGGCAGAGTTTCTCCTTGCCAGACAGAGTGGAAAAGCTTTTTGCTAAGATGTAGACGAGAAGAGAGGCTAAAGACGAAGGTACGGTGCTCTGCAGAGCTAAGCACCGCTCCCGGACCTCTTTCGGCAGAAGGCGCACACCGCAGTGCACTGTGAGCGGCAGAATCGTCTTTGCGCGAAGAAGCAGCTTCTTCGTCTCCGGGAGCCGGAGAGAGCGGCAACTTCGCAAAGGTGATGAAACAAGCTGTACAACACTGCGATTGTGTGCGCAGCTTGAAAACTGAGAGAAAACAGTACCTGACCACTCTCCTGCCTTTTCTATTCACATGAGTATTCGATTGCAAGCTGTTTTGGACAACTTTCTTTCTCTTCTTGCAAAACACTCGGCAGACCTCCGTGCAGCTTCTAGAACACGATGGGAGATGTTTTCTGTGCTGGCAGAGTTTCTCCTTGCCAGACAGAGTGGAAAAGCTTTTTGCTAAGATGTAGACGAGAAGAGAGGCTAAAGACGAAGGTACGGTGCTCTGCAGAGCTAAGCACCGCTCCCGGACCTCTTTCGGCAGAAGGCGCACACCGCAGAGCACTGTGAGCGGCAGAATCGTCTTTGCGCGAAGAAGCAGCTTCTTCGTCTCCGGGAGCCGGAGAGAGCGGCAACTTGGCAAAGGTGATGAAACAAGCTGTACAACACTGCGATTGTGTGCGCAGCTTGAAAACTGAGGAAAAACATTACCTGAGCACTCTCCTGCGTTTTCTATTCACATGAACATTGGATTGCAAGCTGTTTTGGACAACTTTCTTTCTCTTCTTGCAAAACACTCGGCAGACCTCCGTGCAGCCTCTAGAACACGATGGGAGATGTTTTCCGTGCTGGCACAGTTTCTCCTTGCCAGACAGAGTGGAAAAGCTTTTTGCTAAGATGTAGACGAGAAGAGAGGCTAAAGACGAAGGTACGGTTTCTGCAGAGCTAAGCACCGCTCTTGGGCTTCTTTCGGCAGAAGGCGCACACCGCAGTGCACTGTGAGCGGCAGAATCGTCTTTGCGCGAAGAAGCAGCTTCTTCGTCTCCGGGAGCCGGAGAGAGCGGCAACTTGGCAAAGGTGATGAAACAAGCTGTACAACACTGCGATTGTGTGCGCAGCTTGAAAACTGAGAGAAAACAGTACCTGACCACTCTCCTGCCTTTTATATTCACATGAGTATTCGATTGCAAGCTGTTTTGGACAACTTTCTTTCTCTTCTTGCAAAACACTCGGCAGACCTCCGTACAGCTTCTAGAACACGATGGGAGATGTTTTCTGTGCTGGCAGAGTTTCTCCTTGCCAGACAGAGTGGAAAAGCTTTTTGCTAAGATGTAGACGAGAAGAGAGGCTAAAGACGAAGGTACGGTGCTCTGCAGAGCTAAGCACCGCTCCCGGACCTCTTTCGGCAGAAGGCGCACACCGCAGAGCACTGTGAGCGGCAGAATCGTCTTTGCGCGAAGAAGCAGCTTCTTCGTCTCCGGGAGCCGGAGAGAGCGGCAACTTGGCAAAGGTGATGAAACAAGCTGTACAACACTGCGATTGTGTGCGCAGCTTGAAAACTGAGGAAAAACAGTACCTGAGCACTCTCCTGCCTTTTCTATTCACATGAACATTGGATTGCAAGCTGTTTTGGACAACTTTCTTTCTCTTCTTGCAAAACACTCGGCAGACCTCCGTGCAGCCTCTAGAACACGATGGGAGATGTTTTCCGTGCTGGCACAGTTTCTCCTTGCCAGACAGAGTGGAAAAGCTTTTTGCTAAGATGTAGACGAGAAGAGAGGCTAAAGACGAAGGTACGGTTTCTGCAGAGCTAAGCACCGCTCTTGGGCTTCTTTCGGCAGAAGGCGCACACCGCAGAGCACTGTGAGCGGCAGAATCGTCTTTGCGCGAAGAAGCAGCTTCTTCGTCTCCGGGAGCCGGAGAGAGCGGCAACTTCGCAAAGGTGATGAAACAAGCTGTACAACACTGCGATTGTGTGCGCAGCTTGAAAACTGAGAGAAAACAGTACCTGACCACTCTCCTGCCTTTTCTATTCACATGAATATTCGATTGCAAACTGTTTTGGACAACTTGCTGTCTCTTCTTGCAAAACACTCGGCAGACCTCCGTGCAGCCTCTAGAACACGATGGGAGATGTTTTCTGTGCTGGCACAGTTTCTCCTTGCCAGACAGAGTGGAAAAGCTTTTTGCTAAGATGTAGACGAGAAGAGAGGCTAAAGACGAAGGTACGGTGCTCTGCAGAGCTAAGCACCGCTCCCGGACCTCTTTCGGCAGAAGGCGCACACCGCAGAGCACTGTGAGCGGCAGAATCGTCTTTGCGCGAAGAAGCAGCTTCTTCGTCTCCGGGAGCTGGAGAGAGCGGCAACTTGGCAAAGGTGATGAAACAAGCTGTACAACACTGCGATTGTGTGCGCAGCTTGCCAACTGTGAGAAAACAGTACCTGAGCACTCTCCTGCCTTTTCTATTCACATGAACATTCGATTGCAAACTGTTTTGGACAACTTGCTTTCTCTTCTTGCAAAACACTCGGCAGACCTCCGTGCAGCCTCTAGAACACGATAGGATATGTTTTCCGTGCTGGCAGAGTTTCTCCTTGCCAGACAGAGTGGAAAAGCTTTTTGCTAAGATGTAGACGAGAAGAGAGGCTAAAGACGAAGGTACGGTGCTCTGCAGAGCTAAGCACCGCTCCCGGGCTTCTTTCGGCAGAAGGCGCACACCGCAGAGCACTGTGAGCGGCAGAATCGTCTTTGCGCGAAGAAGCAGCTTCTTCGTCTCCGGGAGCCGGAGAGAGCGGCAACTTCGCAAAGGTGATGAAACAAGCTGTACAACACTGCGATTGTGTGCGCAGCTTGAAAACTGAGAGAAAACAGTACCTGACCACTCTCCTGCCTTTTCTATTCACATGAGTATTCGATTGCAAGCTGTTTTGGACAACATTCTTTCTCTTCTTGCAAAACACTCGGCAGACCTCCGTGCAGCTTCTAGAACACGATGGGAGATGTTTTCTGTGCTGGCACTGTTTCTCCTTGCCAGACAGAGTGGAAAAGCTTTTTGCTAAGATGTAGACGAGAAGAGAGGCTAAAGACGAAGGTACGGTGCTCTGCAGAGCTAAGCAGCGCTCCCGGACCTCTTTCGGCAGAAGGCGCACACCGCAGAGCACTGTGAGCGGCAGAATCGTCTTTGCGCGAAAAAGCAGCTTCTTCGTCTCCGGGAGCCGGAGAGAGCGGCAACTTCGCAAAGGTGATGAAACAAGCTGTACAACACTGCGATTGTGTGCGCAGCTTGAAAACTGAGAGAAAACAGTACCTGACCACTCTCCTGCCTTTTCTATTCACATGAATATTCGATTGCAAGCTGTTCTGGACAACTTTCTTTCTCTTCTTGCAAAACACTCGGCAGACCTCCGTGCAGCTTCTAGAACACGATGGGAGATGTTTTCTGTGCTGGCACAGTTTCTCCTTGCCAGACAGAGTGGAAAAGCTTTTTGCTAAGATGTAGACGAGAAGAGAGGCTAAAGACGAAGATACGGTGCGCTGCAGAGCAAAGAACCGCTCCCGGACCTCTGTCGGCAGAAGGCGCACTCCGCAGAGCACTGTGAGCGGCAGAATCGTCTTTGCGCGAAGAAGCAGCTTCTTCGTCTCCGGGAGCCGGAGAGAGCGGCAACTTCGCAAAGGTGATGAAACAAGCTGTACAACACTGCGATTGTGTGCGCAGCTTGCCAACTGAGAGAAAACAGTACCTGAGCACTCTCCTGCGTTTTCTATTCACATGAACATTCGATTGCAAGCTGTTTTGGACAACTTTCTTTCTCTTCTTGCAAAACACTCGGCAGACCTCCGTGCAGCGTCTAGAACACGATGGGAGATGTTTTCTGTGCTGGCACAGTTTCTCCTTGCCAGACAGAGTGGAAAAGCTTTTTGCTAAGATGTAGACAAGAAGAGAGGCTAAAGACGAAGGTACGGTGCTCTGCAGAGCTAAGCACCGCTCCCGGACCTCTTTCGGCAGAAGGCGCACACCGCAGAGCACTGTGAGCGGCAGAATCGTCTTTGCGCGAAGAAGCAGCTTCTTCGTCTCCGGGAGCCGGAGAGAGCGGCAACTTCGCAAAGGTGATGAAACAAGCTGTACAACACTGCGATTGTGTGCGCAGCTTGAAAACTGAGAGAAAACAGTACCTGACCACTCTCCTGCTTTTTATATTCACATGAGTATTCGATTGCAAGCTGTTTTGGACAACTTTCTTTCTCTTCTTGCAAAACACTCGGCAGACCTCCGTGCAGCTTCTAGAACACGATGGGAGATGTTTTCTGTGCTGGCACAGTTTCTCCTTGCCAGACAGAGTGGAAAAGCTTTTAGCTAAGATGTAGACGAGAAGAGAGGCTAAAGACGAAGGTACGGTGCTCTGCAGAGCTAAGCACCGCTCCCGGACCTCTTTCGGCAGAAGGCGCACACCGCAGAGCACTGTGAGCGGCAGAATCGTCTTTGCGCGAAGAAGCAGCTTCTTCGTCTCCGGGAGCCGGAGAGAGCGGCAACTTCGCAAAGGTGATGAAACAAGCTGTACAACACTGCGATTGTGTGCGCAGCTTGAAAACTGAGAGAAAACAGTACCTGACCACTCTCCTGCGTTTTCTATTCACATGAACATTTGATTGCAAGCTGTTTTGGACAACTTTCTTTCTCTTCTTGCAAAACACTCGGCAGACCTCCGTGCAGCCTCTAGAACACGATGGGAGATGTTTTCCGTGCTGGCAGGGTTTCTCCTTGCCAGACAGAGTGGAAAAGCTTTTTGCTAAGATGTAGACGAGAAGAGAGGCTAAAGACGAAGGTACGGTGCTCTGCAGAGCTAAGCACCGCTCTTGGGCTTCTTTCGGCAGAAGGCGCACACCGCAGAGCACTGTGAGCGGCAGAATCGTCTTTGCGCGAAGAAGCAGCTTCTTCGTCTCCGGGAGCCGGAGAGAGCGGCAACTTCGCAAAGGTGATGAAACAAGCTGTACAACACTGCGATTGTGTGCGCAGCTTGAAAACTGAGAGAAAACAGTACCTGACCACTCTCCTGCCTTTTCTATTCACATGAACATTGGATTGCAAGCTGTTTTGGACAACTTGCTTTCTCTTCTTGCAAAACACTCGGCAGACCTCCGTGCAGCCTCTAGAACACGATGGGAGATGTTTTCTGTGCTGGCACAGTTTCTCCTTGCCAGACAGAGTGGAAAAGCTTTTTGCTAAGATGTAGACGAGAAGAGAGGCTAAAGACGAAGGTACGGTGCTCTGCAGAGCTAAGCACCGCTCCCGGTCCTCTTTCGGCAGAAGGCGCACACCGCAGAGCACTGTGAGCGGCAGAATCGTCTTTGCGCGAAGAAGCAGCTTCTTCGTCTCCGGGAGCCGGAGAGAGCGGCAACTTGGCAAAGGTGATGAAACAAGCTGTACAACACTGCGATTGTGTGCGCAGCTTGAAAACTGAGAGAAAACAGTACCTGACCACTCTCCTGCCTTTTCTATTCACATGAATATTCGATTGCAAGCTGTTTTGGACAACTTTCTTTCTCTTCTTGCAAAACACTCGGCAGACCTCCGTGCAGCTTCTAGAACACGATGGGAGATGTTTTCTGTGCTGGCACTGTTTCTCCTTGCCAGACAGAGTGGAAAAGCTTTTAGCTAAGATGTAGACGAGAAGAGAGGCTAAAGACGAAGGTACGGTTTCTGCAGAGCTAAGCACCGCTCCCGGACCTCTTTCGGCAGAAGGCGCACACCGCAGAGCACTGTGAGCGGCAGAATCGTCTTTGCGCGAAGAAGCAGCTTCTTCGTCTCCGGGAGCCGGAGAGAGCGGCAACTTCGCAAAGGTGATGAAACAAGCTGTACAACACTGCGATTGTGTGCGCAGCTTGAAAACTGAGAGAAAACAGTACCTGACCCACTCTCCTGCCTTTTCTATTCACATGAACATTGGATTGCAAGCTGTTTTGGACAACTTTCTTTCTCTTCTTGCAAAACACTCGGCAGACCTCCGTGCAGCCTCTAGAACACGATAGGATATGTTTTCCGTGCTGGCAGGGTTTCTCCTTGCCAGACAGAGTGGAAAAGCTTTTTGCTAAGATGTAGACGAGAAGAGAGGCTAAAGACGAAGGTACGGTGCTCTGCAGAGCTAAGCACCGCTCCCGGGCTTCTTTCGGCAGAAGGCGCACACCGCAGAGCACTGTGAGCGGCAGAATCGTCTTTGCGCGAAGAAGCAGCTTCTTCGTCTCCGGGAGCCGGAGAGAGCGGCAACTTCGCAAAGGTGATGAAACCAGCTGTACAACACTGCGATTGTGTGCGCAGCTTGAAAACTGAGAGAAAACAGTACCTGACCACTCTCCTGCCTTTTCTATTCACATGAATATTCGATTGCAAGCTGTTTTGGACAACTTTCTTTCTCTTCTTGCAAAACACTCGGCAGACCTCCGTGCAGCTTCTAGAACACGATGGGAGATGTTTTGTGTGCTGGCACAGTTTCTCCTTGCCAGACAGAGTGGAAAAGCTTTTTGCTAAGATGTAGACGAGAAGAGAGGCTAAAGACGAAGGTACGGTGCTCTGCAGAGCAAAGCACCGCTCCCGGACCTCTTTCGGCAGAAGGCGCACACCGCAGTGCACTGTGAGCGGCAGAATCGTCTTTGCGCGAAGAAGCAGCTTCTTCGTCTCCGGGAGCCGGAGAGAGCGGCAACTTCGCAAAGGTGATGAAACAAGCTGTACAACACTGCGATTGTGTGCGCAGCTTGAAAACTGAGAGAAAACAGTACCTGACCACTCTCCTGCCTTTTCTATTCACATGAACATTCGATTGCAAACTGTTTTGGACAACTTGTTTTCTCTTCTTGCAAAACACTCGGCAGACCTCCGTGCAGCCTCTAGAACACGATGGGAGATGTTTTCTGTGCTGGCACAGTTTCTCCTTGCCAGACAGAGTGGAAAAGCTTTTTGCTAAGATGTAGACGAGAAGAGAGGCTAAAGACGAAGATACGGTGCTCTGCAGAGCTAAGCATCGCTCCCGGGCCTCTTTTGGCTGAAGGCGCACACCGCAGAGCACTGTGAGCGGCAGAATCGTCTTTGCGCGAAGAAGCAGCTTCTTCCTCTCCGGGAGCCGGAGAGAGCGGCAACTTGGCAAAGGTGATGAAACAAGCTGTACAACACTGCGATTGTGTGCGCAGCTTGGAAACTGAGAGAAAACAGTACCTGAGCACTCTCCTGCCTTTTCTATTCACATGAACATTCGATTGCAAGCTGTTTTGGACAACTTGCTTTCTCTTCTTGCAAAACACTCGGCAGACCTCCGTGCAGCTTCTAGAACACGATGGGAGATGTTTTGTGTGCTGGCACAGTTTCTCCTTGCCAGACAGAGTGGAAAAGCTTTTTACTAAGATGTAGACGAGAAGAGAGGCTAAAGACGAAGGTACTGTGCTCTGCAGAGCTAAGCACCGCTCTTGGGCTTCTTTCGGCAAAAGAAGCCCACCGCAGAGCACTGTGAGCGGCAGAATCGTCTTTGCGCGAAGAAGCAGATTCTTCGTCTCCGGGAGCCGGAGAGAGCGGCAACTTCGCAAAGGTGATGAAACAAGCTGTACAACACTGCAATTGTGTGCGCAGCTTGAAAACTGAGAGAAAACAGTACCTGACCACTCTCCTGCCTTTTATATTCACATGAGTATTCGATTGCAAGCTGTTTTGGACAACTTTCTTTCTCTTCTTGCAAAACACTCGGCAGACCTCCGTGCAGCTTCTAGAACACGATGGGAGATGTTTTCTGTGCTGGCAGAGTTTCTCCTTGCCAGACAGAGTGGAAAAGCTTTTTGCTAAGATGTAGACGAGAAGAGAGGCTAAAGACGAAGGTACGGTGCTCTGCAGAGCTAAGCACCGCTCCCGGACCTCTTTCGGCAGAAGGCGCACACCGCAGAGCACTGTGAGCGGCAGAATCGTCTTTGCGCGAAGAAGCAGCTTCTTCGTCTCCGGGAGCCGGAGAGAGCGGCAACTTCGCAAAGGTGATGAAACAAGCTGTACAACACTGCGATTGTGTGCGCAGCTTGAAAACTGAGGAAAAACAGTACCTGAGCACTCTCCTGCGTTTTCTATTCACATGAACATTGGATTGCAAGCTGTTTTGGACAACTTTCTTTCTCTTCTTGCAAAACACTCGGCAGACCTCCGTGCAGCCTCTAGAACACGATGGGAGATGTTTTCCGTGCTGGCACAGTTTCTCCTTGCCAGACAGAGTGGAAAAGCTTTTTGCTAAGATGTAGACGAGAAGAGAGGCTAAAGACGAAGGTACGGTGCTCTGCAGAGCTAAGCACCGCTCCCGGACCTCTTTCGGCAGAAGGCGCACACCGCAGAGCACTGTGAGCGGCAGAATCGTCTTTGCGCGAAGAAGCAGCTTCTTCGTCTCCGGGAGCTGGAGAGAGCGGCAACTTGGCAAAGGTGATGAAACAAGCTGTACAACACTGCGATTGTGTGCGCAGCTTGCCAACTGTGAGAAAACAGTACCTGAGCACTCTCCTGCCTTTTCTATTCACATGAACATTCGATTGCAAACTGTTTTGGACAACTTTCTTTCTCTTCTTGCAAAACACTCGGCAGACCTCCGTGCAGCCTCTAGAACACGATAGGATATGTTTTCCGTGCTGGCAGAGTTTCTCCTTGCCAGACAGAGTGGAAAAGCTTTTTGCTAAGATGTAGACGAGAAGAGAGGCTAAAGACGAAGGTACGGTGCTCTGCAGAGCTAAGCACCGCTCCCGGGCTTCTTTCGGCAGAAGGCGCACACCGAAGATCACTGTGAGCGGCAGAATCGTCTTTGCGCGAAGAAGCAGCTTCTTCGTCTCCGGGAGCCGGAGAGAGCGGCAACTTCGCAAAGGTGATGAAACAAGCTGTACAACACTGCGAGTGTTTGCGCAGCTTGAAAACTGAGAGAAAACAGTACCTGACCACTCTCCTTCCTTTTATATTCACATGAGTATTCGATTGCAAGCTGTTTTGGACAACATTCTTTCTCTTCTTGCAAAACACTCGGCAGACCTCCGTGCAGCTTCTAGAACACGATGGGAGATGTTTTCTGTGCTGGCACAGTTTCTCCTTGCCAGACAGAGTGGAAAAGCTTTTTGCTAAGATGTAGACGAGAAGAGAGGCTAAAGACGAAGGTACTGTGCTCTGCAGAGCTAAGCACCGCTCTTGGGCTTCTTTCGGCAAAAGGCGCACACCGCAGAGCACTGTGAGCGGCAGAATCGTCTTTGCGCGAAGAAGCAGCTTCTTCGTCTCCGGGAGCCGGAGAGAGCGGCAACTTCGCAAAGGTGATGAAACAAGCTGTACAACACTGCGATTGTGTGCGCAGCTTGAAAACTGAGAGAAAACAGTACCTGACCACTCTCCTGCCTTTTATATTCACATGAGTATTCGATTGCAAGCTGTTTTGGACAACTTTCTTTCTCTTCTTGCAAAACACTCGGCAGACCTCCGTGCAGCTTCTAGAACACGATGGGAGATGTTTTCTGTGCTGGCAGAGTTTCTCCTTGCCAGACAGAGTGGAAAAGCTTTTTGCTAAGATGTAGACGAGAAGAGAGGCTAAAGACGAAGGTACGGTGCTCTGCAGAGCTAAGCACCGCTCCCGGACCTCTTTCGGCAGAAGGCGCACACCGCAGAGCACTGTGAGCGGCAGAATCGTCTTTGCGCGAAGAAGCAGCTTCTTCGTCTCCGGGAGCCGGAGAGAGCGGCAACTTCGCAAAGGTGATGAAACAAGCTGTACAACACTGCGATTGTGTGCGCAGCTTGAAAACTGAGAGAAAACAGTACCTGACCACTCTCCTGCCTTTTCTATTCACATGAATATTCGACTGCAAGCTGTTCTGGACAACTTTCTTTCTCTTCTTGCAAAACACTCGGCAGACCTCCGTGCAGCGTCTAGAACACGATGGGAGATGTTTTCTGTGCTGGCACAGTTTCTCCTTGCCAGACAGAGTGGAAAAGCTTTTTGCTAAGATGTAGACGAGAAGAGAGGCTAAAGACGAAGGTACGGTGCTCTGCAGAGCTAAGCACCGCTCTTGGGCTTCTTTCGGCAGAAGGCGCACACCTCAGAGCACTGTGAGCGGCAGAATCGTCTTTGCGCGAAGAAGCAGCTTCTTCGTCTCCGGGAGCCGGAGAGAGCGGCAACTTCGCAAAGGTGATGAAACAAGCTGTACAACACTGCGATTGTGTGCGCAGCTTGAAAACTGAGAGAAAACAGTACCTGACCACTCTCCTGCCTTTTCTATTCACATGAACATTGGATTGCAAGCTGTTTTGGACAACTTGCTTTCTCTTCTTGCAAAACACTCGGCAGACCTCCGTGCAGCCTCTAGAACACGATGGGAGATGTTTTCTGTGCTGGCACAGTTTCTCCTTGCCAGACAGAGTGGAAAAGCTTTTTGCTAAGATGTAGACGAGAAGAGAGGCTAAAGACGAAGGTACGGTGCTCTGCAGAGCTAAGCACCGCTTCTGTGGCTCTTTCGACTGAAAACACACACCGCAGAGCACTGTAGCGGCAGAATCGTCTTTGCGCGAAGAAGCAGCTTCTTCGTCTCCGGGAGCCGGAGAGAGCGGCAACTTCGCAAAGGTGATGAAACAAGCTGTACAACACTGCGATTGTGTGCGCAGCTTGCCAACTGAGAGAAAACAGTACCTGAGCACTCTCCTGCCTTTTCTATTCACATTAACATTCGATTGCAAGCTGTTTTGGACAACTTTCTTTCTCTTCTTGCAAAACACTCGGCAGACCTCCGTGCAGCTTCTAGAACACGATGGGAGATGTTTTCTGTGCTGGCACTGTTTCTCCTTGCCAGACAGAGTGGAAAAGCTTTTTGCTAAGATGTAGACGAGAAGAGAGGCTAAAGACGAAGGTACGGTGCTCAGCAGAGCTAACCACCGCTCTTGGGCTTCTTTCGGCAGAAGGCGCACACCGCAGAGCACTGTGAGCGGCAGAATCGTCTTTGCGCGAAGAAGCAGCTTCTTCGTCTCCGGGAGCCGGAGAGAGCGGCAACTTCGCAAAGGTGATGAAACAAGCTGTACAACACTGCGATTGTGTGCGCAGCTTGCCAACTGAGAGAAAACAGTACCTGAGCACTCTCCTGCCTTTTCTATTCACATGAACATTGGATTGCAAGCTGTTTTGGACAACTTTCTTTCTCTTCTTGCAAAACACTCGGCAGACCTCCGTGCAGTTTCTAGAACACGATGGGAGATGTTTTCTGTGCTGGCACTGTTTCTCCTTGCCAGACAGAGTGGAAAAGCTTTTTGCTAAGATGTAGACGAGAAGAGAGGCTAAAGACGAAGGTACGGTGCTCTGCAGAGCTAAGCACCGCTCCCGGACCTCTTTCGGCAGAAGGCGCACACCGCAGAGCACTGTGAGCGGCAGAATCGTCTTTGCGCGAAGAAGCAGCTTCTTCGTCTCCGGGAGCCGGAGAGAGCGGCAACTTCGCAAAGGTGATGAAACAAGCTGTACAACACTGCGATTGTGTGCGCAGCTTGAAAACTGAGAGAAAACAGTACCTGACCACTCTCCTGCCTTTTCTATTCACATGAGTATTCGATTGCAAACTGTTTTGGACAACTTGCTTTCTCTTCTTGCAAAACACTCGGCAGACCTCCGTGCAGCTTCTAGAACACGATGGGAGATGTTTTCTGTGCTGGCACAGTTTCTCCTTGCCAGACAGAGTGGAAAAGCTTTTTGCTAAGATGTAGACGAGAAGAGAGGCTAAAGACGAAGGTACGGTGCTCTGCAGAGCTAAGCACCGCTCCCGGACCTCTTTCGGCAGAAGGCGCACACCGCAGAGCACTGTGAGCGGCAGAATCGTCTTTGCGCGAAGAAGCAGCTTCTTCGTCCCCGGGAGCCGGAGAGAGCGGCAACTTCGCAAAGGTGATGAAACAAGCTGTACAACACTGCGATTGTGTGCGCAGCTTGGAAACTGAGAGAAAACAGTACCTGAGCACTCTCCTGCCTTTTCTATTCACATGAACATTCGATTGCAAGCTGTTTTGGACAACTTGCTTTCTCTTCTTGCAAAACACTCGGCAGACCTCCGTGCAGCGTCTAGAACACGATGGGAGATGTTTTCTGTGCTGGCACAGTTTCTCCTTGCCAGACAGAGTGGAAAAGCTTTTTGCTAAGATGTAGACGAGAAGAGAGGCTAAAGACGAAGGTACGGTGCTCTGCAGAGCTAAGCAACGCTCCCGTGCCTCTTTTGGCTGAAGGCGCACACCGCAGAGCACTGTGAGCAGCAGAATCGTCTTTGCGCGAAGAAGCAGCTTCTTCGTCTCCGGGAGCCGGAGAGAGCGGCAACTTCGCAAAGGTGATGAAACAAGCTGTACAACACTGCGATTGTGTGCGCAGCTTGAAAACTGAGAGAAAACAGTACCTGACCACTCTCCTGCCTTTTCTATTCACATGAACATTCGATTGCAAACTGTTTTGGACAACTTGCTTTCTCTTCTTGCAAAACACTCGGCAGACCTCCGTGCAGCCTCTAGAACACGATAGGATATGTTTTCCGTGCTGGCACTGTTTCTCCTTGCCAGACAGAGTGGAAAAGCTTTTTGCTAAGATGTAGACGAGAAGAGAGGCTAAAGACGAAGGTACGGTGCTCTGCAGAGCTAAGCACCGCTCCCGGGCTTCTTTCGGCAGAAGGCGCACACCGCAGAGCACTGTGAGCGGCAGAATCGTCTTTGCGCGAAGAAGCAGCTTCTTCGTCTCCGGGAGCCGGAGAGAGCGGCAACTTCGCAAAGGTGATGAAACCAGCTGTACAACACTGCGATTGTGTGCGCAGCTTGAAAACTGAGAGAAAACAGTACCTGAGCACTCTCCTGCCTTTTCTATTCACATGAGTATTCGATGGCAAGCTGTTTTGGACAACTTTCTTTCTCTTCTTGCAAAACACTCGGCAGACCTCCGTGCAGCTTCTAGAACACGATGGGAGATGTTTTCTGTGCTGGCACAGTTTCTCCTTGCCAGACAGAGTGGAAAAGCTTTTTGCTAAGATGTAGACGAGAAGAGAGGCTAAAGACGAAGGTACGGTGCTCTGCAGAGCTAAGCACCGCTTCTGGGGCTCTTTCGACTGAAGACACACACCGCAGAGCACTGTAGCGGCAGAATGGTCTTTGCGCGAAGAAGCAGCTTCTTCGTCTCCGGGAGCCGGAGAGAGCGGCAACTTCGCAAAGGTGATGAAACAAGCTGTACAACACTGCGATTGTGTGCGCAGCTTGAAAACTGAGAGAAAACAGTACCTGACCACTCTCCTGCCTTTTCTATTCACATGAACATTGGATTCCAAGCTGTTTTGGACAACTTTCTTTCTCTTCTTGCAAAACACTCGGCAGACCTCCGTGCAGCCTCTAGAACACGATGGGAGATGTTTTCCGTGCTGGCACAGTTTCTCCTTGCCAGACAGAGTGGAAAAGCTTTTTGCTAAGATGTAGACGAGAAGAGAGGCTAAAGACGAAGGTACGGTGCTCAGCAGAGCTAAGCACCGCTCTTGGGCTTCTTTCGGCAGAAGGCGCACACCGCAGAGCACTGTGAGCGGCAGAATCGTCTTTGCGCGAAGAAGCAGCTTCTTCGTCTCCGGGAGCCGGAGAGAGCGGCAACTTGGCAAAGGTGATGAAACAAGCTGTACAACACTGCGATTGTGTGCGCAGCTTGAAAACTGAGAGAAAACAGTACCTGACCACTCTCCTGCCTTTTCTATTCACATGAATATTCGATTGCAAACTGTTTTGGACAACTTGCTTTCTCTTCTTGCAAAACACTCGGCAGACCTCCGTGCAGCTTCTAGAACACGATGGGAGATGTTTTCTGTGCTGGCACAGTTTCTCCTTGCCAGACAGAGTGGAAAAGCTTTTTGCTAAGATGTAGACGAGAAGAGAGGCTAAAGACGAAGGTACGGTTTCTGCAGAGCTAAGCACCGCTCCCGGACCTCTTTCGGCAGAAGGCGCACACCGCAGAGCACTGTGAGCGGCAGAATCGTCTTTGCGCGAAGAAGCAGCTTCTTCGTCTCCGGGAGCCGGAGAGAGCGGCAACTTGGCAAAGGTGATGAAACAAGCTGTACAACACTGCGATTGTGTGCGCAGCTTGAAAACTGAGGAAAAACAGTACCTGAGCACTCTCCTGCGTTTTCTATTCACATGAACATTGGATTGCAAGCTGTTTTGGACAACTTTCTTTCTCTTCTTGCAAAACACTCGGCAGACCTCCGTGCAGCCTCTAGAACACGATGGGAGATGTTTTCCGTGCTGGCAGGGTTTCTCCTTGCCAGACAGAGTGGAAAAGCTTTTTGCTAAGATGTAGACGAGAAGAGAGGCTAAAGACGAAGGTACGGTGCTCTGCAGAGCTAAGCACCGCTCCCGGACCTCTTTCGGCAGAAGGCGCACACCGCAGAGCACTGTGAGCGGCAGAATCGTCTTTGCGCGAAGAAGCAGCTTCTTCGTCTCCGGGAGCTGGAGAGAGCGGCAACTTGGCAAAGGTGATGAAACAAGCTGTACAACACTGCGATTGTGTGCGCAGCTTGCCAACTGTGAGAAAACAGTACCTGAGCACTCTCCTGCCTTTTCTATTCACATGAACATTCGATTGCAAACTGTTTTGGACAACTTTCTTTCTCTTCTTGCAAAACACTCGGCAGACCTCCGTGCAGCCTCTAGAACACGATAGGATATGTTTTCCGTGCTGGCAGAGTTTCTCCTTGCCAGACAGAGTGGAAAAGCTTTTTGCTAAGATGTAGACGAGAAGAGAGGCTAAAGACGAAGGTACGGTGCTCTGCAGAGCTAAGCACCGCTCCCGGGCTTCTTTCGGCAGAAGGCGCACACCGAAGATCACTGTGAGCGGCAGAATCGTCTTTGCGCGAAGAAGCAGCTTCTTCGTCTCCGGGAGCCGGAGAGAGCGGCAACTTCGCAAAGGTGATGAAACAAGCTGTACAACACTGCGAGTGTTTGCGCAGCTTGAAAACTGAGAGAAAACAGTACCTGACCACTCTCCTTCCTTTTATATTCACATGAGTATTCGATTGCAAGCTGTTTTGGACAACATTCTTTCTCTTCTTGCAAAACACTCGGCAGACCTCCGTGCAGCCTCTAGAACACGATGGGAGATGTTTTCTGTGCTGGCACAGTTTCTCCTTGCCAGACAGAGTGGAAAAGCTTTTTGCTAAGATGTAGACGAGAAGAGAGGCTAAAGACGAAGGTACTGTGCTCTGCAGAGCTAAGCACCGCTCTTGGGCTTCTTTCGGCAAAAGGCGCACACCGCAGAGCACTGTGAGCGGCAGAATCGTCTTTGCGCGAAGAAGCAGCTTCTTCGTCTCCGGGAGCCGGAGAGAGCGGCAACTTCGCAAAGGTGATGAAACCAGCTGTACAACACTGCGATTGTGTGCGCAGCTTGAAAACTGAGAGAAAACAGTACCTGACCACTCTACTGCCTTTTCTATTCACATGAATATTCGATTGCAAGCTGTTTTGGACAACTTTCTTTCTCTTCTTGCAAAACACTCGGCAGACCTCCGTGCAGCTTCTAGAACACGATGGGAGATGTTTTGTGTGCTGGCACAGTTTCTCCTTGCCAGACAGAGTGGAAAAGCTTTTTGCTAAGATGTAGACGAGAAGAGAGGCTAAAGACGAAGGTACGGTGCTCTGCAGAGCAAAGCACCGCTCCCGGACCTCTTTCGGCAGAAGGCGCACACCGCAGTGCACTGTGAGCGGCAGAATCGTCTTTGCGCGAAGAAGCAGCTTCTTCGTCTCCGGGAGCCGGAGAGAGCGGCAACTTCGCAAAGGTGATGAAACAAGCTGTACAACACTGCGATTGTGTGCGCAGCTTGAAAACTGAGAGAAAACAGTACCTGACCACTCTCCTGCCTTTTCTATTCACATGAACATTCGATTGCAAACTGTTTTGGACAACTTGTTTTCTCTTCTTGCAAAACACTCGGCAGACCTCCGTGCAGCCTCTAGAACACGATGGGAGATGTTTTCTGTGCTGGCACAGTTTCTCCTTGCCAGACAGAGTGGAAAAGCTTTTTGCTAAGATGTAGACGAGAAGAGAGGCTAAAGACGAAGATACGGTGCTCTGCAGAGCTAAGCATCGCTCCCGGGCCTCTTTTGGCTGAAGGCGCACACCGCAGAGCACTGTGAGCGGCAGAATCGTCTTTGCGCGAAGAAGCAGCTTCTTCCTCTCCGGGAGCCGGAGAGAGCGGCAACTTGGCAAAGGTGATGAAACAAGCTGTACAACACTGCGATTGTGTGCGCAGCTTGGAAACTGAGAGAAAACAGTACCTGAGCACTCTCCTGCCTTTTCTATTCACATGAACATTCGATTGCAAGCTGTTTTGGACAACTTTCTTTCTCTTCTTGCAAAACACTCGGCAGACCTCCGTGCAGCCTCTAGAACACGATGGGAGATGTTTTGTGTGCTGGCACAGTTTCTCCTTGCCAGACAGAGTGGAAAAGCTTTTTACTAAGATGTAGACGAGAAGAGAGGCTAAAGACGAAGGTACTGTGCTCTGCAGAGCTAAGCACCGCTCTTGGGCTTCTTTCGGCAGAAGGCGCACACCGCAGAGCACTGTGAGCGGCAGAATCGTCTTTGCGCGAAGAAGCAGCTTCTTCGTCTCCGGGAGCCGGAGAGAGCGGCAACTTCGCAAAGGTGATGAAACAAGCTGTACAACACTGCGATTGTGTGCGCAGCTTGAAAACTGAGGAAAAACAGTACCTGAGCACTCTCCTGCGTTTTCTATTCACATGAACATTGGATTGCAAGCTGTTTTGGACAACTTTCTTTCTCTTCTTGCAAAACACTCGGCAGACCTCCGTGCAGCCTCTAGAACACGATGGGAGATGTTTTCCGTGCTGGCACAGTTTCTCCTTGCCAGACAGAGTGGAAAAGCTTTTTGCTAAGATGTAGACGAGAAGAGAGGCTAAAGACGAAGGTACGGTGCTCTGCAGAGCTAAGCACCGCTCCCGGACCTCTTTCGGCAGAAGGCGCACACCGCAGAGCACTGTGAGCGGCAGAATCGTCTTTGCGCGAAGAAGCAGCTTCTTCGTCTCCGGGAGCTGGAGAGAGCGGCAACTTGGCAAAGGTGATGAAACAAGCTGTACAACACTGCGATTGTGTGCGCAGCTTGCCAACTGTGAGAAAACAGTACCTGAGCACTCTCCTGCCTTTTCTATTCACATGAACATTCGATTGCAAACTGTTTTGGACAACTTTCTTTCTCTTCTTGCAAAACACTCGGCAGACCTCCGTGCAGCCTCTAGAACACGATAGGATATGTTTTCCGTGCTGGCAGAGTTTCTCCTTGCCAGACAGAGTGGAAAAGCTTTTTGCTAAGATGTAGACGAGAAGAGAGGCTAAAGACGAAGGTACGGTGCTCTGCAGAGCTAAGCACCGCTCCCGGGCTTCTTTCGGCAGAAGGCGCACACCGAAGATCACTGTGAGCGGCAGAATCGTCTTTGCGCGAAGAAGCAGCTTCTTCGTCTCCGGGAGCCGGAGAGAGCGGCAACTTCGCAAAGGTGATGAAACAAGCTGTACAACACTGCGAGTGTTTGCGCAGCTTGAAAACTGAGAGAAAACAGTACCTGACCACTCTCCTTCCTTTTATATTCACATGAGTATTCGATTGCAAGCTGTTTTGGACAACATTCTTTCTCTTCTTGCAAAACACTCGGCAGACCTCCGTGCAGCTTCTAGAACACGATGGGAGATGTTTTCTGTGCTGGCACAGTTTCTCCTTGCCAGACAGAGTGGAAAAGCTTTTTGCTAAGATGTAGACGAGAAGAGAGGCTAAAGACGAAGGTACTGTGCTCTGCAGAGCTAAGCACCGCTCTTGGGCTTCTTTCGGCAAAAGGCGCACACCGCAGAGCACTGTGAGCGGCAGAATCGTCTTTGCGCGAAGAAGCAGCTTCTTCGTCTCCGGGAGCCGGAGAGAGCGGCAACTTCGCAAAGGTGATGAAACAAGCTGTACAACACTGCGATTGTGTGCGCAGCTTGAAAACTGAGAGAAAACAGTACCTGACCACTCTCCTGCCTTTTATATTCACATGAGTATTCGATTGCAAGCTGTTTTGGACAACTTTCTTTCTCTTCTTGCAAAACACTCGGCAGACCTCCGTGCAGCTTCTAGAACACGATGGGAGATGTTTTCTGTGCTGGCAGAGTTTCTCCTTGCCAGACAGAGTGGAAAAGCTTTTTGCTAAGATGTAGACGAGAAGAGAGGCTAAAGACGAAGGTACGGTGCTCTGCAGAGCTAAGCACCGCTCCCGGACCTCTTTCGGCAGAAGGCGCACACCGCAGAGCACTGTGAGCGGCAGAATCGTCTTTGCGCGAAGAAGCAGCTTCTTCGTCTCCGGGAGCCGGAGAGAGCGGCAACTTCGCAAAGGTGATGAAACAAGCTGTACAACACTGCGATTGTGTGCGCAGCTTGAAAACTGAGAGAAAACAGTACCTGACCACTCTCCTGCCTTTTCTATTCACATGAATATTCGATTGCAAGCTGTTCTGGACAACTTTCTTTCTCTTCTTGCAAAACACTCGGCAGACCTCCGTGCAGCCTCTAGAACACGATGGGAGATGTTTTCTGTGCTGGCACAGTTTCTCCTTGCCAGACAGAGTGGAAAAGCTTTTTGCTAAGATGTAGACGAGAAGAGAGGCTAAAGACGAAGGTACGGTGCTCTGCAGAGCTAAGCACCGCTCTTGGGCTTCTTTCGGCAGAAGGCGCACACCGCAGAGCACTGTGAGCGGCAGAATCGTCTTTGCGCGAAGAAGCAGCTTCTTCGTCTCCGGGAGCCGGAGAGAGCGGCAACTTCGCAAAGGTGATGAAACAAGCTGTACAACACTGCGATGGTGTGCGCAGCTTGCCAACTGAGAGAAAACAGTACCTGATCACTCTCCTGCCTTTTCTATTCACATGAACATTGGATTGCAAGCTGTTTTGGACAACTTGCTTTCTCTTCTTGCAAAACACTCGGCAGACCTCCGTGCAGCCTCTAGAACACGATGGGAGATGTTTTCTGTGCTGGCACAGTTTCTCCTTGCCAGACAGAGTGGAAAAGCTTTTTGCTAAGATGTAGACGAGAAGAGAGGCTAAAGACGAAGGTACGGTGCTCTGCAGAGCTAAGCACCGCTTCTGTGGCTCTTTCGACTGAAAACACACACCGCAGAGCACTGTAGCGGCAGAATCGTCTTTGCGCGAAGAAGCAGCTTCTTCGTCTCCGGGAGCCGGAGAGAGCGGCAACTTCGCAAAGGTGATGAAACAAGCTGTACAACACTGCGATTGTGTGCGCAGCTTGCCAACTGAGAGAAAACAGTACCTGAGCACTCTCCTGCCTTTTCTATTCACATTAACATTCGATTGCAAGCTGTTTTGGACAACTTTCTTTCTCTTCTTGCAAAACACTCGGCAGACCTCCGTGCAGCTTCTAGAACACGATGGGAGATGTTTTCTGTGCTGGCACTGTTTCTCCTTGCCAGACAGAGTGGAAAAGCTTTTTGCTAAGATGTAGACGAGAAGAGAGGCTAAAGACGAAGGTACGGTGCTCAGCAGAGCTAACCACCGCTCTTGGGCTTCTTTCGGCAGAAGGCGCACACCGCAGAGCACTGTGAGCGGCAGAATCGTCTTTGCGCGAAGAAGCAGCTTCTTCGTCTCCGGGAGCCGGAGAGAGCGGCAACTTCGCAAAGGTGATGAAACAAGCTGTACAACACTGCGATTGTGTGCGCAGCTTGCCAACTGAGAGAAAACAGTACCTGAGCACTCTCCTGCCTTTTCTATTCACATGAACATTGGATTGCAAGCTGTTTTGGACAACTTGCTTTCTCTTCTTGCAAAACACTCGGCAGACCTCCGTGCAGTTTCTAGAACACGATGGGAGATGTTTTCTGTGCTGGCACTGTTTCTCCTTGCCAGACAGAGTGGAAAAGCTTTTTGCTAAGATGTAGACGAGAAGAGAGGCTAAAGACGAAGGTACGGTGCTCTGCAGAGCTAAGCACCGCTCCCGGACCTCTTTCGGCAGAAGGCGCACACCGCAGAGCACTGTGAGCGGCAGAATCGTCTTTGCGCGAAGAAGCAGCTTCTTCGTCTCCGGGAGCCGGAGAGAGCGGCAACTTCGCAAAGGTGATGAAACAAGCTGTACAACACTGCGATTGTGTGCGCAGCTTGAAAACTGAGAGAAAACAGTACCTGACCACTCTCCTGCCTTTTCTATTCACATGAGTATTCGATTGCAAACTGTTTTGGACAACTTGCTTTCTCTTCTTGCAAAACACTCGGCAGACCTCCGTGCAGCTTCTAGAACACGATGGGAGATGTTTTCTGTGCTGGCACAGTTTCTCCTTGCCAGACAGAGTGGAAAAGCTTTTTGCTAAGATGTAGACGAGAAGAGAGGCTAAAGACGAAGGTACGGTTTCTGCAGAGCTAAGCACCGCTCCCGGACCTCTTTCGGCAGAAGGCGCACACCGCAGAGCACTGTGAGCGGCAGAATCGTCTTTGCGCGAAGAAGCAGCTTCTTCGTCCCCGGGAGCCGGAGAGAGCGGCAACTTCGCAAAGGTGATGAAACAAGCTGTACAACACTGCGATTGTGTGCGCAGCTTGAAAACTGAGAGAAAACAGTACCTGACCACTCTCCTGCCTTTTCTATTCACATGAGTATTCGATTGCAAACTGTTTTGGACAACTTGCTTTCTCTTCTTGCAAAACACTCGGCAGACCTCCGTGCAGCTTCTAGAACACGATGGGAGATGTTTTCTGTGCTGGCACAGTTTCTCCTTGCCAGACAGAGTGGAAAAGCTTTTTGCTAAGATGTAGACGAGAAGAGAGGCTAAAGACGAAGGTACGGTTTCTGCAGAGCTAAGCACCGCTCCCGGACCTCTTTCGGCAGAAGGCGCACACCGCAGAGCACTGTGAGCGGCAGAATCGTCTTTGCGCGAAGAAGCAGCTTCTTCGTCCCCGGGAGCCGGAGAGAGCGGCAACTTCGCAAAGGTGATGAAACAAGCTGTACAACACTGCGATTGTGTGCGCAGCTTGAAAACTGAGAGAAAACAGTACCTGAGCACTCTCCTGCCTTTTCTATTCACATGAACATTGGATTGCAAGCTGTTTTGGACAACTTGCTTTCTCTTCTTGCAAAACACTCGGCAGACCTCCGTGCAGCGTCTAGAACACGATGGGAGATGTTTTCTGTGCTGGCAGAGTTTCTCCTTGCCAGACAGAGTGGAAAAGCTTTTTGCTAAGATGTAGACGAGAAGAGAGCCTAAAGACGAAGATACGGTGCTCTGCAGAGCTAAGCAACGCTCCCGTGCCTCTTTTGGCTGAAGGCGCACACCGCAGAGCACTGTGAGCAGCAGAATCGTCTTTGCGCGAAGAAGCAGCTTCTTCGTCTCCGGGAGCCGGAGAGAGCGGCAACTTCGCAAAGGTGATGAAACAAGCTGTACAACACTGCGATTGTGTGCGCAGCTTGAAAACTGAGAGAAAACAGTACCTGACCACTCTCCTGCCTTTTATATTCACATGAACATTCGATTGCAAACTGTTTTGGACAACTTGCTTTCTCTTCTTGCAAAACACTCGGCAGACCTCCGTGCAGCCTCTAGAACACGATAGGATATGTTTTCCGTGCTGGCAGGGTTTCTCCTTGCCAGACAGAGTGGAAAAGCTTTTTGCTAAGATGTAGACGAGAAGAGAGGCTAAAGACGAAGGTACGGTGCTCTGCAGAGCTAAGCACCGCTCCCGGGCTTCTTTCGGCAGAAGGCGCACACCGCAGAGCACTGTGAGCGGCAGAATCGTCTTTGCGCGAAGAAGCAGCTTCTTCGTCTCCGGGAGCCGGAGAGAGCGGCAACTTCGCAAAGGTGATGAAACCAGCTGTACAACACTGCGATTGTGTGCGCAGCTTGAAAACTGAGAGAAAACAGTACCTGAGCACTCTCCTGCCTTTTCTATTCACATGAGTATTCGATGGCAAGCTGTTTTGGACAACTTTCTTTCTCTTCTTGCAAAACACTCGGCAGACCTCCGTGCAGCTTCTAGAACACGATGGGAGATGTTTTCTGTGCTGGCACAGTTTCTCCTTGCCAGACAGAGTGGAAAAGCTTTTAGCTAAGATGTAGACGAGAAGAGAGGCTAAAGACGAAGGTACGGTGCTCTGCAGAGCTAAGCACCGCTTCTGGGGCTCTTTCGACTGAAGACACACACCGCAGAGCACTGTGAGCGGCAGAATCGTCTTTGCGCGAAGAAGCAGCTTCTTCGTCTCCGGGAGCCGGAGAGAGCGGCAACTTCGCAAAGGTGATGAAACAAGCTGTACAACACTGCGATTGTGTGCGCAGCTTGAAAACTGAGAGAAAACAGTACCTGACCACTCTCCTGCCTTTTCTATTCACATGAACATTGGATTGCAAGCTGTTTTGGACAACTTTCTTTCTCTTCTTGCAAAACACTCGGCAGACCTCCGTGCAGCCTCTAGAACACGATGGGAGATGTTTTCCGTGCTGGCACAGTTTCTCCTTGCCAGACAGAGTGGAAAAGCTTTTTGCTAAGATGTAGACGAGAAGAGAGGCTAAAGACGAAGGTACGGTGCTCAGCAGAGCTAAGCACCGCTCTTGGGCTTCTTTCGGCAGAAGGCGCACACCGCAGAGCACTGTGAGCGGCAGAATCGTCTTTGCGCGAAGAAGCAGCTTCTTCGTCTCCGGGAGCCGGAGAGAGCGGCAACTTCGCAAAGGTGATGAAACAAGCTGTACAACACTGCGATTGTGTGCGCAGCTTGAAAACTGAGAGAAAACAGTACCTGACCACTCTCCTGCCTTTTCTATTCACATGAATATTCGATTGCAAACTGTTTTGGACAACTTGCTTTCTCTTCTTGCAAAACACTCGGCAGACCTCCGTGCAGCTTCTAGAACACGATGGGAGATGTTTTCTGTGCTGGCACAGTTTCTCCTTGCCAGACAGAGTGGAAAAGCTTTTTGCTAAGATGTAGACGAGAAGAGAGGCTAAAGACGAAGGTACGGTTTCTGCAGAGCTAAGCACCGCTCCCGGACCTCTTTCGGCAGAAGGCGCACACCGCAGAGCACTGTGAGCGGCAGAATCGTCTTTGCGCGAAGAAGCAGCTTCTTCGTCTCCGGGAGCCGGAGAGAGCGGCAACTTGGCAAAGGTGATGAAACAAGCTGTACAACACTGCGATTGTGTGCGCAGCTTGAAAACTGAGGAAAAACAGTACCTGAGCACTCTCCTGCGTTTTCTATTCACATGAACATTGGATTGCAAGCTGTTTTGGACAACTTTCTTTCTCTTCTTGCAAAACACTCGGCAGACCTCCGTGCAGCCTCTAGAACACGATGGGAGATGTTTTCCGTGCTGGCAGGGTTTCTCCTTGCCAGACAGAGTGGAAAAGCTTTTTGCTAAGATGTAGACGAGAAGAGAGGCTAAAGACGAAGGTACGGTGCTCTGCAGAGCTAAGCACCGCTCCCGGACCTCTTTCGGCAGAAGGCGCACACCGCAGAGCACTGTGAGCGGCAGAATCGTCTTTGCGCGAAGAAGCAGCTTCTTCGTCTCCGGGAGCTGGAGAGAGCGGCAACTTGGCAAAGGTGATGAAACAAGCTGTACAACACTGCGATTGTGTGCGCAGCTTGCCAAATGTGAGAAAACAGTACCTGAGCACTCTCCTGCCTTTTCTATTCACATGAACATTCGATTGCAAACTGTTTTGGACAACTTTCTTTCTCTTCTTGCAAAACACTCGGCAGACCTCCGTGCAGCCTCTAGAACACGATAGGATATGTTTTCCGTGCTGGCAGAGTTTCTCCTTGCCAGACAGAGTGGAAAAGCTTTTTGCTAAGATGTAGACGAGAAGAGAGGCTAAAGACGAAGGTACGGTGCTCTGCAGAGCTAAGCACCGCTCTTGGGCTTCTTTCGGCAGAAGGCGCACACCGCAGAGCACTGTGAGCGGCAGAATCGTCTTTGCGCGAAGAAGCAGCTTCTTCGTCTCCGGGAGCCGGAGAGAGCGGCAACTTCGCAAAGGTGATGAAACAAGCTGTACAACACTGCGAGTGTTTGCGCAGCTTGAAAACTGAGAGAAAACAGTACCTGACCACTCTCCTTCCTTTTATATTCACATGAGTATTCGATTGCAAGCTGTTTTGGACAACATTCTTTCTCTTCTTGCAAAACACTCGGCAGACCTCCGTGCAGCCTCTAGAACACGATGGGAGATGTTTTCTGTGCTGGCACAGTTTCTCCTTGCCAGACAGAGTGGAAAAGCTTTTTGCTAAGATGTAGACGAGAAGAGAGGCTAAAGACGAAGGTACTGTGCTCTGCAGAGCTAAGCACCGCTCTTGGGCTTCTTTCGGCAAAAGGCGCACACCGCAGAGCACTGTGAGCGGCAGAATCGTCTTTGCGCGAAGAAGCAGCTTCTTCGTCTCCGGGAGCCGGAGAGAGCGGCAACTTCGCAAAGGTGATGAAACAAGCTGTACAACACTGCGATTGTGTGCGCAGCTTGAAAACTGAGAGAAAACAGTACCTGACCACTCTCCTGCCTTTTATATTCACATGAGTATTCGATTGCAAGCTGTTTTGGACAACTTTCTTTCTCTTCTTGCAAAACACTCGGCAGACCTCCGTGCAGCTTCTAGAACACGATGGGAGATGTTTTCTGTGCTGGCAGAGTTTCTCCTTGCCAGACAGAGTGGAAAAGCTTTTTGCTAAGATGTAGACGAGAAGAGAGGCTAAAGACGAAGGTACGGTGCTCTGCAGAGCTAAGCACCGCTCCCGGACCTCTTTCGGCAGAAGGCGCACACCGCAGAGCACTGTGAGCGGCAGAATCGTCTTTGCGCGAAGAAGCAGCTTCTTCGTCTCCGGGAGCCGGAGAGAGCGGCAACTTGGCAAAGGTGATGAAACAAGCTGTACAACACTGCGATTGTGTGCGCAGCTTGAAAACTGAGAGAAAACAGTACCTGGGCACTCTCCTGACTTTTCTATTCACATGAACATTCGATTGATGGCTGTTTTGGACAACTTTCTTTCTCTTCTTGCAAAACACTCGGCAGACCTCCGTGCAGCCTCTAGAACACGATGGGAGATGTTTTCTGTGCTGGCACAGTTTCTCCTTGCCAGACAGAGTGGAAAAGCTTTTTGCTAAGATGTAGACGAGAAGAGAGGCTAAAGACGAAGGTACGGTGCTCTGCAGAGCTAAGCACCGCTCTTGGGCTTCTTTCGGCAGAAGGCGCACACCGCAGAGCACTGTGAGCGGCAGAATCGTCTTTGCGCGAAGAAGCAGCTTCTTCGTCTCCGGGAGCCGGAGAGAGCGGCAACTTCGCAAAGGTGATGAAACAAGCTGTACAACACTGCGATTGTGTGCGCAGCTTGCCAACTGAGAGAAAACAGTACCTGAGCACTCTCCTGCCTTTTCTATTCACATGAACATTGGATTGCAAGCTGTTTTGGACAACTTGCTTTCTCTTCTTGCAAAACACTCGGCAGACCTCCGTGCAGCCTCTAGAACACGATGGGAGATGTTTTCTGTGCTGGCACAGTTTCTCCTTGCCAGACAGAGTGGAAAAGCTTTTTGCTAAGATGTAGACGAGAAGAGAGGCTAAAGACGAAGGTACGGTGCTCTGCAGAGCTAAGCACCGCTTCTGTGGCTCTTTCGACTGAAAACACACACCGCAGAGCACTGTAGCGGCAGAATCGTCTTTGCGCGAAGAAGCAGCTTCTTCGTCTCCGGGAGCCGGAGAGAGCGGCAACTTCGCAAAGGTGATGAAACAAGCTGTACAACACTGCGATTGTGTGCGCAGCTTGCCAACTGAGAGAAAACAGTACCTGAGCACTCTCCTGCGTTTTCTATTCACATGAACATTCGATTGCAAGCTGTTTTGGACAACTTTCTTTCTCTTCTTGCAAAACACTCGGCAGACCTCCGTGCAGCTTCTAGAACACGATGGGAGATGTTTTCTGTGCTGGCACTGTTTCTCCTTGCCAGACAGAGTGGAAAAGCTTTTTGCTAAGATGTAGACGAGAAGAGAGGCTAAAGACGAAGGTACGGTGCTCAGCAGAGCTAACCACCGCTCTTGGGCTTCTTTCGGCAGAAGGCGCACACCGCAGAGCACTGTGAGCGGCAGAATCGTCTTTGCGCGAAGAAGCAGCTTCTTCGTCTCCGGGAGCCGGAGAGAGCGGCAACTTCGCAAAGGTGATGAAACAAGCTGTACAACACTGCGATTGTGTGCGCAGCTTGAAAACTGAGAGAAAACAGTACCTGAGCACTCTCCTGCCTTTTCTATTCACATGAACATTGGATTGCAAGCTGTTTTGGACAACTTGCTTTCTCTTCTTGCAAAACACTCGGCAGACCTCCGTGCAGCGTCTAGAACACGATGGGAGATGTTTTCTGTGCTGGCACAGTTTCTCCTTGCCAGACAGAGTGGAAAAGCTTTTTGCTAAGATGTAGACGAGAAGAGAGCCTAAAGACGAAGATACGGTGCTCTGCAGAGCTAAGCAACGCTCCCGTGCCTCTTTTGGCTGAAGGCGCACACCGCAGAGCACTGTGAGCAGCAGAATGGTCTTTGCGCGAAGAAGCAGCTTCTTCGTCTCCGGGAGCCGGAGAGAGCGGCAACTTCGCAAAGGTGATGAAACAAGCTGTACAACACTGCGATTGTGTGCGCAGCTTGAAAACTGAGAGAAAACAGTACCTGACCACTCTCCTGCCTTTTCTATTCACATGAACATTCGATTGCAAACTGTTTTGGACAACTTGCTTTCTCTTCTTGCAAAACACTCGGCAGACCTCCGTGCAGCCTCTAGAACACGATAGGATATGTTTTCCGTGCTGGCAGGGTTTCTCCTTGCCAGACAGAGTGGAAAAGCTTTTTGCTAAGATGTAGACGAGAAGAGAGGCTAAAGACGAAGGTACGGTGCTCTGCAGAGCTAAGCACCGCTCCCGGGCTTCTTTCGGCAGAAGCCGCACACCGCAGAGCACTGTGAGCGGCAGAATCGTCTTTGCGCGAAGAAGCAGCTTCTTCGTCTCCGGGAGCCGGAGAGAGCGGCAACTTCGCAAAGGTGATGAAACCAGCTGTACAACACTGCGATTGTGTGCGCAGCTTGAAAACTGAGAGAAAACAGTACCTGAGCACTCTCCTGCCTTTTCTATTCACATGAGTATTCGATGGCAAGCTGTTTTGGACAACTTTCTTTCTCTTCTTGCAAAACACTCGGCAGACCTCCGTGCAGCTTCTAGAACACGATGGGAGATGTTTTCTGTGCTGGCACAGTTTCTCCTTGCCAGACAGAGTGGAAAAGCTTTTAGCTAAGATGTAGACGAGAAGAGAGGCTAAAGACGAAGGTACGGTGCTCAGCAGAGCTAAGCACCGCTCTTGGGCTTCTTTCGGCAGAAGGCGCACACCGCAGAGCACTGTGAGCGGCAGAATCGTCTTTGCGCGAAGAAGCAGCTTCTTCGTCTCCGGGAGCCGGAGAGAGCGGCAACTTGGCAAAGGTGATGAAACAAGCTGTACAACACTGCGATTGTGTGCGCAGCTTGAAAACTGAGAGAAAACAGTACCTGACCACTCTCCTGCCTTTTCTATTCACATGAATATTCGATTGCAAACTGTTTTGGACAACTTGCTTTCTCTTCTTGCAAAACACTCGGCAGACCTCCGTGCAGCTTCTAGAACACGATGGGAGATGTTTTCTGTGCTGGCACAGTTTCTCCTTGCCAGACAGAGTGGAAAAGCTTTTTGCTAAGATGTAGACGAGAAGAGAGGCTAAAGACGAAGGTACGGTTTCTGCAGAGCTAAGCACCGCTCCCGGACCTTTTTCGGCAGAAGGCGCACACCGCAGAGCACTGTGAGCGGCAGAATCGTCTTTGCGCGAAGAAGCAGCTTCTTCGTCTCCGGGAGCCGGAGAGAGCGGCAACTTCGCAAAGGTGATGAAACAAGCTGTACAACACTGCGATTGTGTGCGCAGCTTGAAAACTGAGAGAAAACAGTACCTGAGCACTCTCCTGCGTTTTCTATTCACATGAACATTGGATTGCAAGCTGTTTTGGACAACTTTCTTTCTCTTCTTGCAAAACACTCGGCAGACCTCCGTGCAGCCTCTAGAACACGATGGGAGATGTTTTCCGTGCTGGCACAGTTTCTCCTTGCCAGACAGAGTGGAAAAGCTTTTTGCTAAGATGTAGACGAGAAGAGAGGCTAAAGACGAAGGTACGGTGCTCTGCAGAGCTAAGCACCGCTCCCGGACCTCTTTCGGCAGAAGGCGCACACCGCAGAGCACTGTGAGCGGCAGAATCGTCTTTGCGCGAAGAAGCAGCTTCTTCGTCTCCGGGAGCCGGAGAGAGCGGCAACTTCGCAAAGGTGATGAAACAAGCTGTACAACACTGCGATTGTGTGCGCAGCTTGAAAACTGAGGAAAAACAGTACCTGAGCACTCTCCTGCGTTTTCTATTCACATGAACATTGGATTGCAAGCTGTTTTGGACAACTTTCTTTCTCTTCTTGCAAAACACTCGGCAGACCTCCGTGCAGCCTCTAGAACACGATGGGAGATGTTTTCCGTGCTGGCTGGGTTTCTCCTTGCCAGACAGAGTGGAAAAGCTTTTTGCTAAGATGTAGACGAGAAGAGAGGCTAAAGACGAAGATACGGTGCTCTGCAGAGCTAAGCATCGCTCCCGGGCCTCTTTTGGCTGAAGGCGCACACCGCAGAGCACTGTGAGCGGCAGAATCGTCTTTGCGCGAAGAAGCAGCTTCTTCGTCTCCGGGAGCCGGAGAGAGCGGCAACTTCGCAAAGGTGATGAAACAAGCTGTACAACACTGCGATTGTGTGCGCAGCTTGGAAACTGAGAGAAAACAGTACCTGAGCACTCTCCTGCCTTTTCTATTCACATGAACATTCGATTGCAAGCTGTTTTGGACAACTTGCTTTCTCTTCTTGCAAAACACTCGGCAGACCTCCGTGCAGCCTCTAGAACACGATGGGAGATGTTTTCTGTGCTGGCACAGTTTCTCCTTGCCAGACAGAGTGGAAAAGCTTTTTGCTAAGATGTAGACGAGAAGAGAGGCTAAAGACGAAGGTACTGTGCTCTGCAGAGCTAAGCACCGCTCTTGGGCTTCTTTCGGCAAAAGGCGCACACCGCAGAGCACTGTGAGCGGCAGAATCGTCTTTGCGCGAAGAAGCAGATTCTTCGTCTCCGGGAGCCGGAGAGAGCGGCAACTTCGCAAAGGTGATGAAACAAGCTGTACAACACTGCGATTGTGTGCGCAGCTTGAAAACTGAGAGAAAACAGTACCTGACCACTCTCCTGCCTTTTATATTCACATGAGTATTCGATTGCAAGCTGTTTTGGACAACTTTCTTTCTCTTCTTGCAAAACACTCGGCAGACCTCCGTGCAGCCTCTAGAACACGATAGGATATGTTTTCTGTGCTGGCACAGTTTCTCCTTGCCAGACAGAGTGGAAAAGCTTTTTGCTAAGATGTAGACGAGAAGAGAGGCTAAAGACGAAGATACGGTGCTCTGCAGAGCTAAGCATCGCTCCCGGGCCTCTTTTGGCTGAAGGTGCACACCGCAGAGCACTGTGAGCGGCAGAATCGTCTTTGCGCGAAGAAGCAGCTTCTTCGTCTCCGGGAGCCGGAGAGAGCGGCAACTTCGCAAAGGTGATGAAACAAGCTGTACAACACTGCGATTGTGTGCGCAGCTTGCCAACTGAGAGAAAACAGTACTTGAGCACTCTCCTGCCTTTTCTATTCACATGAATATTCGATTGCAAGCTGTTTTGGACAACTTGCTTTCTCTTCTTGCAAAACACTCGGCAGACCTCCGTGCAGCCTCTAGAACACGATGGGAGATGTTTTCTGTGCTGGCACAGTTTCTCCTTGCCAGACAGAGTGGAAAAGCTTTTTGCTAAGATGTAGACGAGAAGAGAGGCTAAAGACGAAGGTACTGTGCTCTGCAGAGCTAAGCACCGCTCTTGGGCTTCTTTCGGCAAAAGGCGCACACCGCAGAGCACTGTGAGCGGCAGAATCGTCTTTGCGCGAAGAAGCAGCTTCTTCGTCTCCGGGAGCCGGAGAGAGCGGCAACTTCGCAAAGGTGATGAAACAAGCTGTACAACACTGCGATTGTGTGCGCAGCTTGAAAACTGAGAGAAAACAGTACCTGACCACTCTCCTGCCTTTTATATTCACATGAGTATTCGATTGCAAGCTGTTTTGGACAACTTTCTTTCTCTTCTTGCAAAACACTCGGCAGACCTCCGTGCAGCTTCTAGAACACGATGGGAGATGTTTTCTGTGCTGGCAGAGTTTCTCCTTGCCAGACAGAGTGGAAAAGCTTTTTGCTAAGATGTAGACGATAAGAGAGGCTAAAGACGAAGGTACGGTGCTCTGCAGAGCAAAGCACCGCTCCCGGACCTCTTTCGGCAGAAGGCGCACACCGAAGAGCACTGTGAGCGGCAGAATCGTCTTTGCGCGAAGAAGCAGCTTCTTCGTCTCCGGGAGCCGGAGAGAGCGGCAACTTCGTAAAGGTTATGAAACAAGCTGTACAACACTGCGATTGTGTGCGCAGCTTGAAAACTGAGAGAAAACAGTACCTGACCACTCTCCTGCCTTTTCTATTCACATGAATATTCGATTGCAAACTGTTTTGGACAACTTGCTTTCTCTTCTTGCAAAACACTCGGCAGACCTCCGTGCAGCCTCTAGAACACGATGGGAGATGTTTTCTGTGCTGGCACAGTTTCTCCTTGCCAGACAGAGTGGAAAAGCTTTTTGCTAAGATGTAGACGAGAAGAGAGGCTAAAGACGAAGGTACGGTGCTCTGCAGAGCTAAGCACCGCTCCCGGACCTCTTTCGGCAGAAGGCGCACACCGCAGTGCACTGTGAGCGGCAGAATCGTCTTTGCGCGAAGAAGCAGCTTCTTCGTCTCCGGGAGCCGGAGAGAGCGGCAACTTCGCAAAGGTGATGAAACAAGCTGTACAACACTGCGATTGTGTGCGCAGCTTGAAAACTGAGAGAAAACAGTACCTGACCACTCTCCTGCCTTTTCTATTCACATGAGTATTCGATTGCAAGCTGTTTTGGACAACTTTCTTTCTCTTCTTGCAAAACACTCGGCAGACCTCCGTGCAGCTTCTAGAACACGATGGGAGATGTTTTCTGTGCTGGCACAGTTTCTCCTTGCCAGACAGAGTGGAAAAGCTTTTTGCTAAGATGTAGACGAGAAGAGAGGCTAAAGACGAAGGTACGGTGCTCTGCAGAGCTAAGCACCGCTCCCGGACCTCTTTCGGCAGAAGGCGCACACCGCAGAGCACTGTGAGCGGCAGAATCGTCTTTGCGCGAAGAAGCAGCTTCTTCGTCTCCGGGAGCCGGAGAGAGCGGCAACTTGGCAAAGGTGATGAAACAAGCTGTACAACACTGCGATTGTGTGCGCAGCTTGAAAACTGAGGAAAAACATTACCTGAGCACTCTCCTGCGTTTTCTATTCACATGAACATTGGATTGCAAGCTGTTTTGGACAACTTTCTTTCTCTTCTTGCAAAACACTCGGCAGACCTCCGTGCAGCCTCTAGAACACGATGGGAGATGTTTTCCGTGCTGGCACAGTTTCTCCTTGCCAGACAGAGTGGAAAAGCTTTTTGCTAAGATGTAGACGAGAAGAGAGGCTAAAGACGAAGGTACGGTGCTCTGCAGAGCTAAGCACCGCTTCTGTGGCTCTTTCGACTGAAAACACACACCGCAGAGCACTGTAGCGGCAGAATCGTCTTTGCGCGAAGAAGCAGCTTCTTCGTCTCCGGGAGCCGGAGAGAGCGGCAACTTCGCAAAGGTGATGAAACAAGCTGTACAACACTGCGATTGTGTGCGCAGCTTGCCAACTGAGAGAAAACAGTACCTGAGCACTCTCCTGCGTTTTCTATTCACATGAACATTCGATTGCAAGCTGTTTTGGACAACTTTCTTTCTCTTCTTGCAAAACACTCGGCAGACCTCCGTGCAGCTTCTAGAACACGATGGGAGATGTTTTCTGTGCTGGCACTGTTTCTCCTTGCCAGACAGAGTGGAAAAGCTTTTTGCTAAGATGTAGACGAGAAGAGAGGCTAAAGACGAAGGTACGGTGCTCAGCAGAGCTAACCACCGCTCTTGGGCTTCTTTCGGCAGAAGGCGCACACCGCAGAGCACTGTGAGCGGCAGAATCGTCTTTGCGCGAAGAAGCAGCTTCTTCGTCTCCGGGAGCCGGAGAGAGCGGCAACTTCGCAAAGGTGATGAAACAAGCTGTACAACACTGCGATTGTGTGCGCAGCTTGCCAACTGAGAGAAAACAGTACCTGAGCACTCTCCTGCCTTTTCTATTCACATGAACATTCGATTGCAAACTGTTTTGGACAACTTGCTTTCTCTTCTTGCAAAACACTCGGCAGACCTCCGTGCAGCTTCTAGAACACGATGGGAGATGTTTTCTGTGCTGGCACAGTTTCTCCTTGCCAGACAGAGTGGAAAAGCTTTTTGCTAAGATGTAGACGAGAAGAGAGGCTAAAGACGAAGGTACGGTTTCTGCAGAGCTAAGCACCGCTCCCGGACCTCTTTCGGCAGAAGGCGCACACCGCAGAGCACTGTGAGCGGCAGAATCGTCTTTGCGCGAAGAAGCAGCTTCTTCGTCCCCGGGAGCCGGAGAGAGCGGCAACTTGGCAAAGGTGATGAAACAAGCTGTACAACACTGCGATTGTGTGCGCAGCTTGAAAACTGAGAGAAAACAGTACCTGAGCACTCTCCTGCCTTTTCTATTCACATGAATATTGGATTGCAAGCTGTTTTGGACAACTTGCTTTCTCTTCTTGCAAAACACTCGGCAGACCTCCGTGCAGCGTCTAGAACACGATGGGAGATGTTTTCTGTGCTGGCACAGTTTCTCCTTGCCAGACAGAGTGGAAAAGCTTTTTGCTAAGATGTAGACGAGAAGAGAGCCTAAAGACGAAGATACGGTGCTCTGCAGAGCTAAGCAACGCTCCCGTGCCTCTTTTGGCTGAAGGCGCACACCGCAGAGCACTGTGAGCAGCAGAATCGTCTTTGCGCGAAGAAGCAGCTTCTTCGTCTCCGGGAGCCGGAGAGAGCGGCAACTTCGCAAAGGTGATGAAACAAGCTGTACAACACTGCGATTGTGTGCACAGCTTGAAAACTGAGAGAAAACAGTACCTGACCACTCTCCTGCCTTTTCTATTCACATGAACATTCGATTGCAAACTGTTTTGGACAACTTGCTTTCTCTTCTTGCAAAACACTCGGCAGACCTCCGTGCAGCCTCTAGAACACGATAGGATATGTTTTCCGTGCTGGCAGGGTTTCTCCTTGCCAGACAGAGTGGAAAAGCTTTTTGCTAAGATGTAGACGAGAAGAGAGGCTAAAGACGAAGGTACGGTGCTCTGCAGAGCTAAGCACCGCTCCCGGGCTTCTTTCGGCAGAAGCCGCACACCGCAGAGCACTGTGAGCGGCAGAATCGTCTTTGCGCGAAGAAGCAGCTTCTTCGTCTCCGGGAGCCGGAGAGAGCGGCAACTTCGCAAAGGTGATGAAACCAGCTGTACAACACTGCGATTGTGTGCGCAGCTTGAAAACTGAGAGAAAACAGTACCTGAGCACTCTCCTGCCTTTTCTATTCACATGAGTATTCGATTGCAAGCTGTTTTGGACAACTTTCTTTCTCTTCTTGCAAAACACTCGGCAGACCTCCGTGCAGCTTCTAGAACACGATGGGAGATGTTTTCTGTGCTGGCACATTTTCTCCTTGCCAGACAGAGTGGAAAAGCTTTTTGCTAAGATGTAGACGAGAAGAGAGGCTAAAGACGAAGGTACGGTGCTCTGCAGAGCTAAGCACCGCTTCTGGGGCTCTTTCGACTGAAGACACACACCGCAGAGCACTGTAGCGGCAGAATGGTCTTTGCGCGAAGAAGCAGCTTCTTCGTCTCCGGGAGCCGGAGAGAGCGGCAACTTCGCAAAGGTGATGAAACAAGCTGTACAACACTGCGATTGTGTGCGCAGCTTGAAAACTGAGAGAAAACAGTACCTGAGCACTCTCCTGCCTTTTCTATTCACATGAACATTGGATTGCAAGCTGTTTTGGACAACTTTCTTTCTCTTCTTGCAAAACACTCGGCAGACCTCCGTGCAGCCTCTAGAACACGATGGGAGATGTTTTCTGTGCTGGCACAGTTTCTCCTTGCCAGACAGAGTGGAAAAGCTTTTTGCTAAGATGTAGACGAGAAGAGAGGCTAAAGACGAAGGTACTGTGCTCTGCAGAGCTAAGCACCGCTCTTGGGCTTCTTTCGGCAAAAGGCGCACACCGCAGAGCACTGTGAGCGGCAGAATCGTCTTTGCGCGAAGAAGCAGATTCTTCGTCTCCGGGAGCCGGAGAGAGCGGCAACTTCGCAAAGGTGATGAAACAAGCTGTACAACACTGCGATTGTGTGCGCAGCTTGCCAAGTGAGAGAAAACAGTACCTGACCACTCTCCTGCCTTTTATATTCACATGAGTATTCGATTGCAAGCTGTTTTGGACAACTTTCTTTCTCTTCTTGCAAAACACTCGGCAGACCACCGTGCAGCCTCTAGAACACGATAGGATATGTTTTCCGTGCTGGCAGGGTTTCTCCTTGCCAGACAGAGTGGAAAAGCTTTTTGCTAAGATGTAGACGAGAAGAGAGGCTAAAGACGAAGGTACGGTTTCTGCAGAGCTAAGCACCGCTCTTGGGCTTCTTTCGGCAGAAGGCGCACACCGCAGTGCACTGTGAGCGGCAGAATCGTCTTTGCGCGAAGAAGCAGCTTCTTCGTCTCCGGGAGCCGGAGAGAGCGGCAACTTCGCAAAGGTGATGAAACAAGCTGTACAACACTGCGATTGTGTGCGCAGCTTGAAAACTGAGAGAAAACAGTACCTGACCACTCTCCTGCCTTTTATATTCACATGAGTATTCGATTGCAAGCTGTTTTGGACAACTTTCTTTCTCTTCTTGCAAAACACTCGGCAGACCTCCGTGCAGCTTCTAGAACACGATGGGAGATGTTTTCTGTGCTGGCAGAGTTCCTCCATGCCAGACAGAGTGGAAAAGCTTTTTGCTAAGATGTAGACGAGAAGAGAGGCTAAAGACGAAGGTACGGTGCTCTGCAGAGCTAAGCACCGCTCCCGGACCTCTTTCGGCAGAAGGCGCACACCGCAGAGCACTGTGAGCGGCAGAATCGTCTTTGCGCGAAGAAGCAGCTTCTTCGTCTCCGGGAGCCGGAGAGAGCGGCAACTTGGCAAAGGTGATGAAACAAGCTGTACAACACTGCGATTGTGTGCGCAGCTTGAAAACTGAGGAAAAACAGTACCTGAGCACTCTCCTGCGTTTTCTATTCACATGAACATTGGATTGCAAGCTGTTTTGGACAACTTTCTTTCTCTTCTTGCAAAACACTCGGCAGACCTCCGTGCAGCCTCTAGAACACGATGGGAGATGTTTTCCGTGCTGGCAGGGTTTCTCCTTGCCAGACAGAGTGGAAAAGCGTTTTGCTAAGATGTAGACGAGAAGAGAGGCTAAAGACGAAGATACGGTGCTCTGCAGAGCTAAGCATCGCTCCCGGGCCTCTTTTGGCTGAAGGCGCACACCGCAGAGCACTGTGAGCGGCAGAATCGTCTTTGCGCGAAGAAGCAGCTTCTTCGTCTCCGGGAGCCGGAGAGAGCGGCAACTTCGTTAAGGTGATGAAACAAGCTGTACAACACTGCGATTGTGTGCGCAGCTTGGAAACTGAGAGAAAACAGTACCTGAGCACTCTCCTGCCTTTTCTATTCACATGAACATTCGATTGCAAGCTGTTTTGGACAACTTGCTTTCTCTTCTTGCAAAACACTCGGCAGACCTCCGTGCAGCCTCTAGAACACGATGGGAGATGTTTTCTGTGCTGGCACAGTTTCTCCTTGCCAGACAGAGTGGAAAAGCTTTTTGCTAAGATGTAGACGAGAAGAGAGGCTAAAGACGAAGGTACTGTGCTCTGCAGAGCTAAGCACCGCTCTTGGGCTTCTTTCGGCAAAAGGCGCACACCGCAGAGCACTGTGAGCGGCAGAATCGTCTTTGCGCGAAGAAGCAGATTCTTCGTCTCCGGGAGCCGGAGAGAGCGGCAACTTCGCAAAGGTGATGAAACAAGCTGTACAACACTGCGATTGTGTGCGCAGCTTGCCAAGTGAGAGAAAACAGTACCTGACCACTCTCCTGCCTTTTATATTCACATGAGTATTCGATTGCAAGCTGTTTTGGACAACTTTCTTTCTCTTCTTGCAAAACACTCGGCAGACCACCGTGCAGCCTCTAGAACACGATAGGATATGTTTTCCGTGCTGGCAGGGTTTCTCCTTGCCAGACAGAGTGGAAAAGCTTTTTGCTAAGATGTAGACGAGAAGACAGGCTAAAGACGAAGGTACGGTGCTCTGCAGAGCTAAGCACCGCTTCTGTGGCTCTTTCGACTGAAAACACACACCGCAGAGCACTGTAGCGGCAGAATCGTCTTTGCGCGAAGAAGCAGCTTCTTCGTCTCCGGGAGCCGGAGAGAGCGGCAACTTCGCAAAGGTGATGAAACAAGCTGTACAACACTGCGATTGTGTGCGCAGCTTGCCAACTGAGAGAAAACAGTACCTGATCACTCTCCTGCCTTTTCTATTCACATGAACATTGGATTGCAAGCTGTTTTGGACAACTTGCTTTCTCTTCTTGCAAAACACTCGGCAGACCTCCGTGCAGCCTCTAGAACACGATGGGAGATGTTTTCTGTGCTGGCACAGTTTCTCCTTGCCAGACAGAGTGGAAAAGCTTTTTGCTAAGATGTAGACGAGAAGAGAGGCTAAAGACGAAGGTACGGTGCTCTGCAGAGCTAAGCACCGCTTCTGTGGCTCTTTCGACTGAAAACACACACCGCAGAGCACTGTAGCGGCAGAATCGTCTTTGCGCGAAGAAGCAGCTTCTTCGTCTCCGGGAGCCGGAGAGAGCGGCAACTTCGCAAAGGTGATGAAACAAGCTGTACAACACTGCGATTGTGTGCGCAGCTTGCCAACTGAGAGAAAACAGTACCTGAGCACTCTCCTGCCTTTTCTATTCACATGAATATTCGATTTTAAGCTGTTTTGGACAACTTTCTTTCTCTTCTTGCAAAACACTCGGCAGACCTCCGTGCAGCCTCTAGAACACGATGGGAGATGTTTTCTGTGCTGGCACAGTTTCTCCTTGCCAGACAGAGTGGAAAAGCTTTTTGCTAAGATGTAGACGAGAAGAGAGGCTAAAGACGAAGGTACTGTGCTCTGCAGAGCTAAGCACCGCTCTTGGGCTTCTTTCGGCAAAAGGCGCACACCGCAGAGCACTGTGAGCGGCAGAATCGTCTTTGCGCGAAGAAGCAGCTTCTTCGTCTCCGGGAGCCGGAGAGAGCGGCAACTTGGCAAAGGTGATGAAACAAGCTGTACAACACTGCGATTGTGTGCGCAGCTTGATAACTGAGAGAAAACAGTACCTGACCACTCTCCTGCCTTTTATATTCACATGAGTATTCGATTGCAAGCTGTTTTGGACAACTTTCTTTCTCTTCTTGCAAAACACTCGGCAGACCTCCGTGCAGCTTCTAGAACACGATGGGAGATGTTTTCTGTGCTGGCAGAGTTTCTCCTTGCCAGACAGAGTGGAAAAGCTTTTTGCTAAGATGTAGACGATAAGAGAGGCTAAAGACGAAGGTACGGTGCTCTGCAGAGCTAAGCACCGCTCCCGGACCTCTTTCGGCAGAAGGCGCACACCGAAGAGCACTGTGAGCGGCAGAATCGTCTTTGCGCGAAGAAGCAGCTTCTTCGTCTCCGGGAGCCGGAGAGAGCGGCAACTTCGTAAAGGTTATGAAACAAGCTGTACAACACTGCGATTGTGTGCGCAGCTTGAAAACTGAGAGAAAACAGTACCTGACCACTCTCCTGCCTTTTCTATTCACATGAATATTCGATTGCAAACTGTTTTGGACAACTTGCTTTCTCTTCTTGCAAAACACTCGGCAGACCTCCGTGCAGCCTCTAGAACACGATGGGAGATGTTTTCTGTGCTGGCACAGTTTCTCCTTGCCAGACAGAGTGGAAAAGCTTTTTGCTAAGATGTAGACGAGAAGAGAGGCTAAAGACGAAGGTACGGTGCTCTGCAGAGCTAAGCACCGCTCCCGGACCTCTTTCGGCAGAAGGCGCACACCGCAGAGCACTGTGAGCGGCAGAATCGTCTTTGCGCGAAGAAGCAGCTTCTTCGTCTCCGGGAGCTGGAGAGAGCGGCAACTTGGCAAAGGTGATGAAACAAGCTGTACAACACTGCGATTGTGTGCGCAGCTTGGAAACTGAGAGAAAACAGTACCTGAGCACTCTCCTGCCTTTTCTATTCACATGAACATTCGATTGCAAACTGTTTTGGACAACTTTCTTTCTCTTCTTGCAAAACACTCGGCAGACCTCCGTGCAGTCTCTAGAACACGATAGGATATGTTTTCAGTGCTGGCAGAGTTTCTCCTTGCCAGACAGAGTGGAAAAGCTTTTTGCTAAGATGTAGAGGAGAAGAGAGGCTAAAGACGAAGGTACGGTGCTCTGCAGAGCTAAGCACCGCTCCCGGGCTTCTTTCGGCAGAAGGCGCACACCGCAGAGCACTGTGAGCGGCAGAATCGTCTTTGCGCGAAGAAGCAGCTTCTTCGTCTCCGGGAGCCGGAGAGAGCGGCAACTTCGCAAAGGTGATGAAACAAGCTGTACAACACTGCGATTGTGTGCGCAGCTTGAAAACTGAGAGAAAACAGTACCTGACCACTCTCCTTCCTTTTATATTCACATGAGTATTCGATTGCAAGCTGTTTTGGACAACATTCTTTCTCTTCTTGCAAAACACTCGGCAGACCTCCGTGCAGCTTCTAGAACACGATGGGAGATGTTTTCTGTGCTGGCACAGTTTCTCCTTGCCAGACAGAGTGGAAAAGCTTTTTGCTAAGATGTAGACGAGAAGAGAGGCTAAAGACGAAGGTACGGTGCTCTGCAGAGCTAAGCAGCGCTCCCGGACCTCTTTCGGCAGAAGGCGCACACCGCAGAGCACTGTGAGCGGCAGAATCGTCTTTGCGCGAAAAAGCAGCTTCTTCGTCTCCGGGAGCCGGAGAGAGCGGCAACTTGGCAAAGGTGATGAAACAAGCTGTACAACACTGCGATTGTGTACGCAGCTTGAAAACTGAGAGAAAACAGTACCTGACCACTCTCCTGCCTTTTCTATTCACATGAATATTCGATTGCAAGCTGTTCTGGACAACTTTCTTTCTCTTCTTGCAAAACACTCGGCAGACCTCCGTGCAGCTTCTAGAACACGATGGGAGATGTTTTCTGTGCTGGCACAGTTTCTCCTTGCCAGACAGAGTGGAAAAGCTTTTTGCTAAGATGTAGACGAGAAGAGAGGCTAAAGACGAAGGTACGGTACTCTGCAGAGCTAAGCACCGCTCCCGGACCTCTTTCGGCAGAAGGCGCACACCGCAGTGCACTGTGAGCGGCAGAATCGTCTTTGCGCGAAGAAGCAGCTTCTTCGTCTCCGGGAGCCGGAGAGAGCGGCAACTTCGCAAAGGTGATGAAACAAGCTGTACAACACTGCGATTGTGTGCGCAGCTTGAAAACTGAGAGAAAACAGTACCTGACCACTCTCCTGCCTTTTATATTCACATGAGTATTCGATTGCAAGCTGTTTTGGACAACTTTCTTTCTCTTCTTGCAAAACACTCGGCAGACCTCCGTGCAGCTTCTAGAACACGATGGGAGATGTTTTCTGTGCTGGCAGAGTTTCTCCTTGCCAGACAGAGTGGAAAAGCTTTTTGCTAAGATGTAGACGAGAAGAGAGGCTAAAGACGAAGGTACGGTGCTCTGCAGAGCTAAGCACCGCTCCCGGACCTCTTTCGGCAGAAGGCGCACACCGCAGAGCACTGTGAGCGGCAGAATCGTCTTTGCGCGAAGAAGCAGCTTCTTCGTCTCCGGGAGCCGGAGAGAGCGGCAACTTGGCAAAGGTGATGAAACAAGCTGTACAACACTGCGATTGTGTGCGCAGCTTGAAAACTGAGGAAAAACAGTACCTGACCACTCTCCTGCGTTTTCTATTCACATGAACATTGGATTGCAAGCTGTTTTGGACAACTTTCTTTCTCTTCTTGCAAAACACTCGGCAGACCTCCGTGCAGCCTCTAGAACACGATGGGAGATGTTTTCCGTGCTGGCACAGTTTCTCCTTGCCAGACAGAGTGGAAAAGCTTTTTGCTAAGATGTAGACGAGAAGAGAGGCTAAAGACGAAGGTACGGTTTCTGCAGAGCTACGCACCGCTCTTGGGCTTCTTTCGGCAGAAGGCGCACACCGCAGAGCACTGTGAGCGGCAGAATCGTCTTTGCGCGAAGAAGCAGCTTCTTCGTCTCCGGGAGCCGGAGAGAGCGGCAACTTCGCAAAGGTGATGAAACAAGCTGTACAACACTGCGATTGTGTGCGCAGCTTGAAAACTGAGAGAAAACAGTACCTGAGCACTCTCCTGCCTTTTCTATTCACATGAACATTGGATTGCAAGCTGTTTTGGACAACTTGCTTTCTCTTCTTGCAAAACACTCGGCAGACCTCCGTGCAGCCTCTAGAACACGATGGGAGATGTTTTCTGTGCTGGCACAGTTTCTCCTTGCCAGACAGAGTGGAAAAGCTTTTTGCTAAGATGTAGACGAGAAGAGAGGCTAAAGACGAAGGTACGGTGCTATGCAGAGCTAACCACCGCTCCCGGTCCTCTTTCGGCAGAAGGCGCACACCGCAGTGCACTGTGAGCGGCAGAATCGTCTTTGCGCGAAGAAGCAGCTTCTTCGTCTCCGGGAGCCGGAGAGAGCGGCAACTTGGCAAAGGTGATGAAACAAGCTGTACAACACTGCGATTGTGTGCGCAGCTTGAAAACTGAGAGAAAACAGTACCTGACCACTCTCCTGCCTTTTCTATTCACATGAATATTCGATTGCAAGCTGTTTTGGACAACTTTCTTTCTCTTCTTGCAAAACACTCGGCAGACCTCCGTGCAGCTTCTAGAACACGATGGGAGATGTTTTCTGTGCTAGCACTGTTTCTCCTTGCCAGACAGAGTGGAAAAGCTTTTAGCTAAGATGTAGACGAGAAGAGAGGCTAAAGACGAAGGTACGGTTTCTGCAGAGCTAAGCACCGCTCCCGGACCTCTTTCGGCAGAAGGCGCACACCGCAGAGCACTGTGAGCGGCAGAATCGTCTTTGCGCGAAGAAGCAGCTTCTTCGTCTCCGGGAGCCGGAGAGAGCGGCAACTTCGCAAAGGTGATGAAACAAGCTGTACAACACTACGATTGTGTGCGCAGCTTGAAAACTGAGAGAAAAGAGTACCTGACCACTCTCCTGCCTTTTCTATTCACATGAACATTGGATTGCAAGCTGTTTTGGACAACTTTCTTTCTCTTCTTGCAAAACACTCGGCAGACCTCCGTGCAGCCTCTAGAACACGATAGGATATGTTTTCTGTGCTGGCAGGGTTTCTCCTTGCCAGACAGAGTGGAAAAGCTTTTTGCTAAGATGTAGACGAGAAGAGAGGCTAAAGACGAAGGTACGGTGCTCTGCAGAGCTAAGCACCGCTCCCGGGCTTCTTTCGGCAGAAGGCGCACACCGCAGAGCACTGTGAGCGGCAGAATCGTCTTTGCGCGAAGAAGCAGCTTCTTCGTCTCCGGGAGCCGGAGAGAGCGGCAACTTCGCAAAGGTGATGAAACCAGCTGTACAACACTGCGATTGTGTGCGCAGCTTGAAAACTGAGAGAAAACAGTACCTGACCACTCTACTGCCTTTTCTATTCACATGAATATTCGATTGCAAGCTGTTTTGGACAACTTTCTTTCTCTTCTTGCAAAACACTCGGCAGACCTCCGTGCAGCTTCTAGAACACGATGGGAGATGTTTTGTGTGCTGGCACAGTTTCTCCTTGCCAGACAGAGTGGAAAAGCTTTTTGCTAAGATGTAGACGAGAAGAGAGGCTAAAGACGAAGGTACGGTGCTCTGCAGAGCAAAGCACCGCTCCCGGACCTCTTTCGGCAGAAGGCGCACACCGCAGTGCACTGTGAGCGGCAGAATCGTCTTTGCGCGAAGAAGCAGCTTCTTCGTCTCCGGGAGCCAGAGAGAGCGGCAACTTCGCAAAGGTGATGAAACAAGCTGTACAACACTGCGATTGTGTGCGCAGCTTGAAAACTGAGAGAAAACAGTACCTGAGCACTCTCCTGCCTTTTCTATTCACATGAACATTGGATTGCAAGCTGTTTTGGACAACTTGCTTTCTCTTCTTGCAAAACACTCGGCAGACCTCCGTGCAGCCTCTAGAACACGATGGGAGATGTTTTCTGTGCTGGCACGGTTTCTCCTTGCCAGACAGAGTGGAAAAGCTTTTTGCTAAGATGTAGACGAGAAGAGAGGCTAAAGACGAAGATACGGTGCTCTGCAGAGCTAAGCATCGCTCCCGGGCCTCTTTTGGCTGAAGGCGCACACCGCAGAGCACTGTGAGCGGCAGAATCGTCTTTGCGCGAAGAAGCAGCTTCTTCCTCTCCGGGAGCCGGAGAGAGCGGCAACTTGGCAAAGGTGATGAAACAAGCTGTACAACACTGCGATTGTGTGCGCAGCTTGGAAACTGAGAGAAAACAGTACCTGAGCACTCTCCTGCCTTTTCTATTCACATGAACATTCGATTGCAAGCTGTTTTGGACAACTTTCTTTCTCTTCTTGCAAAACACTCGGCAGACCTCCGTGCAGCTTCTAGAACACGATGGGAGATGTTTTGTGTGCTGGCACAGTTTCTCCTTGCCAGACAGAGTGGAAAAGCTTTTTGCTATGATGTAGACGAGAAGAGAGGCTAAAGACGAAGGTACGGTGCTCTGCAGAGCAAAGCACCGTTCCCGGACCTCTTTCGGCAGAAGGCGCACACCGCAGTGCACTGTGAGCGGCAGAATCGTCTTTGCGCGAAGAAGCAGCTTCTTCGTCTCCGGGAGCCGGAGAGAGCGGCAACTTCGCAAAGGTGATGAAACAAGCTGTACAACACTGCGATTGTGTGCGCAGCTTGAAAACTGAGAGAAAACAGTACCTGACCACTCTCCTGCCTTTTCTATTCACATGAACATTCGATTGCAAACTGTTTTGGACAACTTGCTTTCTCTTCTTGCAAAACACTCGGCAGACCTCCGTGCAGCCTCTAGAACACGATGGGAGATGTTTTCTGTGCTGGCACAGTTTCTCCTTGCCAGACAGAGTGGAAAAGCTTTTTGCTAAGATGTAGACGAGAAGAGAGGCTAAAGACGAAGATACGGTGCTCTGCAGAGCTAAGCATCGCTCCCGGGCCTCTTTTGGCTGAAGGCGCACACCGCAGAGCACTGTGAGCGGCAGAATCGTCTTTGCGCGAAGAAGCAGCTTCTTCCTCTCCGGGAGCCGGAGAGAGCGGCAACTTGGCAAAGGTGATGAAACAAGCTGTACAACACTGCGATTGTGTGCGCAGCTTGGAAACTGAGAGAAAACAGTACCTGAGCACTCTCCTGCCTTTTCTATTCACATGAACATTCGATTGCAAGCTGTTTTGGACAACTTGCTTTCTCTTCTTGCAAAACACTCGGCAGACCTCCGTGCAGCGTCTAGAACACGATGGGAGATGTTTTCTGTGCTGGCACAGTTTCTCCTTGCCAGACAGAGTGGAAAAGCTTTTTACTAAGATGTAGACGAGAAGAGAGGCTAAAGACGAAGGTACTGTGCTCTGCAGAGCTAAGCACCGCTCTTGGGCTTCTTTCGGCAAAAGAAGCCCACCGCAGAGCACTGTGAGCGGCAGAATCGTCTTTGCGCGAAGAAGCAGATTCTTCGTCTCCGGGAGCCGGAGAGAGCGGCAACTTCGCAAAGGTGATGAAACAAGCTGTACAACACTGCGATTGTGTGCGCAGCTTGAAAACTGAGGAAAAACAGTACCTGAGCACTCTCCTGCGTTTTCTATTCACATGAACATTGGATTGCAAGCTGTTTTGGACAACTTTCTTTCTCTTCTTGCAAAACACTCGGCAGACCTCCGTGCAGCCTCTAGAACACGATGGGAGATGTTTTCCGTGCTGGCACAGTTTCTCCTTGCCAGACAGAGTGGAAAAGCTTTTTGCTAAGATGTAGACGAGAAGAGAGGCTAAAGACGAAGGTACGGTGCTCTGCAGAGCTAAGCACCGCTCCCGGACCTCTTTCGGCAGAAGGCGCACACCGCAGAGCACTGTGAGCGGCAGAATCGTCTTTGCGCGAAGAAGCAGCTTCTTCGTCTCCGGGAGCTGGAGAGAGCGGCAACTTGGCAAAGGTGATGAAACAAGCTGTACAACACTGCGATTGTGTGCGCAGCTTGCCAACTGTGAGAAAACAGTACCTGAGCACTCTCCTGCCTTTTCTATTCACATGAACATTCGATTGCAAACTGTTTTGGACAACTTTCTTTCTCTTCTTGCAAAACACTCGGCAGACCTCCGTGCAGCCTCTAGAACACGATAGGATATGTTTTCCGTGCTGGCAGAGTTTCTCCTTGCCAGACAGAGTGGAAAAGCTTTTTGCTAAGATGTAGACGAGAAGAGAGGCTAAAGACGAAGGTACGGTGCTCTGCAGAGCTAAGCACCGCTCCCGGGCTTCTTTCGGCAGAAGCCGCACACCGAAGATCACTGTGAGCGGCAGAATCGTCTTTGCGCGAAGAAGCAGCTTCTTCGTCTCCGGGAGCCGGAGAGAGCGGCAACTTCGCAAAGGTGATGAAACAAGCTGTACAACACTGCGATTGTTTGCGCAGCTTGAAAACTGAGAGAAAACAGTACCTGACCACTCTCCTTCCTTTTATATTCACATGAGTATTCGATTGCAAGCTGTTTTGGACAACATTCTTTCTCTTCTTGCAAAACACTCGGCAGACCTCCGTGCAGCTTCTAGAACACGATGGGAGATGTTTTCTGTGCTGGCACAGTTTCTCCTTGCCAGACAGAGTGGAAAAGCTTTTTGCTAAGATGTAGACGAGAAGAGAGGCTAAAGACGAAGGTACTGTGCTCTGCAGAGCTAAGCACCGCTCTTGGGCTTCTTTCGGCAAAAGGCGCACACCGCAGAGCACTGTGAGCGGCAGAATCGTCTTTGCGCGAAGAAGCAGCTTCTTCGTCTCCGGGAGCCGGAGAGAGCGGCAACTTCGCAAAGGTGATGAAACAAGCTGTACAACACTGCGATTGTGTGCGCAGCTTGAAAACTGAGAGAAAACAGTACCTGACCACTCTCCTGCCTTTTATATTCACATGAGTATTCGATTGCAAGCTGTTTTGGACAACTTTCTTTCTCTTCTTGCAAAACACTCGGCAGACCTCCGTGCAGCTTCTAGAACACGATGGGAGATGTTTTCTGTGCTGGCAGAGTTTCTCCTTGCCAGACAGAGTGGAAAAGCTTTTTGCTAAGATGTAGACGAGAAGAGAGGCTAAAGACGAAGGTACGGTGCTCTGCAGAGCTAAGCACCGCTCCCGGACCTCTTTCGGCAGAAGGCGCACACCGCAGAGCACTGTGAGCGGCAGAATCGTCTTTGCGCGAAGAAGCAGCTTCTTCGTCTCCGGGAGCCGGAGAGAGCGGCAACTTCGCAAAGGTGATGAAACAAGCTGTACAACACTGCGATTGTGTGCGCAGCTTGAAAACTGAGAGAAAACAGTACCTGACCACTCTCCTGCCTTTTCTATTCACATGAATATTCGATTGCAAGCTGTTCTGGACAACTTTCTTTCTCTTCTTGCAAAACACTCGGCAGACCTCCGTGCAGCTTCTAGAACACGATGGGAGATGTTTTCTGTGCTGGCACTGTTTCTCCTTGCCAGACAGAGTGGAAAAGCTTTTTGCTAAGATGTAGACGAGAAGAGAGGCTAAAGACGAAGGTACGGTGCTCAGCAGAGCTAAGCACCGCTCTTGGGCTTCTTTCGGCAGAAGGCGCACACCGCAGAGCACTGTGAGCGGCAGAATCGTCTTTGCGCGAAGAAGCAGCTTCTTCGTCTCCGGGAGCCGGAGAGAGCGGCAACTTGGCAAAGGTGATGTAACAAGCTGTACAACACTGCGATTGTGTGCGCAGCTTGAAAACTGAGGAAAAACAGTACCTGAGCACTCTCCTGCCTTTTCTATTCACATGAACATTGGATTGCAAGCTGTTTTGGACAACTTTCTTTCTCTTCTTGCAAAACACTCGGCAGACCTCCGTGCAGCCTCTAGAACACGATGGGAGATGTTTTCCGTGCTGGCACAGTTTCTCCTTGCCAGACAGAGTGGAAAAGCTTTTTGCTAAGATGTAGACGAGAAGAGAGGCTAAAGACGAAGATACGGTGCTCTGCAGAGCTAAGCATCGCTCCCGGGCCTCTTTTGGCTGAAGGCGCACACCGCAGAGCACTGTGAGCGGCAGAATCGTCTTTGCGCGAAGAAGCAGCTTCTTCGTCTCCGGGAGCCGGAGAGAGCGGCAACTTCGCAAAGGTGATGAAACAAGCTGTACAACACTGCGATTGTGTGCGCAGCTTGGAAACTGAGAGAAAACAGTACCTGAGCACTCTCCTGCGTTTTCTATTCACATGAACATTCGATTGCAAGCTGTTTTGGACAACTTTCTTTCTCTTCTTGCAAAACACTCGGCAGACCTCCGTGCAGCCTCTAGAACACGATGGGAGATGTTTTCTGTGCTGGCACAGTTTCTCCTTGCCAGACAGAGTGGAAAAGCTTTTTGCTAAGATGTAGACGAGAAGAGAGGCTAAAGACGAAGGTACGGTGCTCTGCAGAGCTAAGCACCGCTCCCGGGCTTCTTTCGGCAGAAGGCGCACACCGCAGAGCACTGTGAGCGGCAGAATCGTCTTTGCGCGAAGAAGCAGATTCTTCGTCTCCGGGAGCCGGAGAGAGCGGCAACTTCGCAAAGGTGATGAAACAAGCTGTACAACACTGCGATTGTGTGCGCAGCTTGCCAAGTGAGAGAAAACAGTACCTGACCACTCTCCTGCCTTTTATATTCACATGAGTATTCGATTGCAAGCTGTTTTGGACAACTTGCTTTCTCTTCTTGCAAAACACTCGGCAGACCTCCGTGCAGCTTCTAGAACACGATGGGAGATGTTTTCTGTGCTGGCACAGTTTCTCCTTGCCAGACAGAGTGGAAAAGCTTTTTGCTAAGATGTAGACGAGAAGAGAGGCTAAAGACGAAGGTACGGTGCTCTGCAGAGCTAAGCACCGCTCCCGGACCTCTTTCGGCAGAAGGCGCACACCGCAGAGCACTGTGAGCGGCAGAATCGTCTTTGCGCGAAGAAGCAGCTTCTTCGTCTCCGGGAGCCGGAGAGAGCGGCAACTTCGCAAAGGTGATGAAACAAGCTGTACAACACTGCGATTGTGTGCGCAGCTTGAAAACTGAGAGAAAACAGTACCTGACCACTCTCCTGCCTTTTCTATTCACATGAGTATTCGATTGCAAGCTGTTCTGGACAACTTTCTTTCTCTTCTTGCAAAACACTCGGCAGACCTCCGTGCAGCTTCTAGAACACGATGGGAGATGTTTTCTGTGCTGGCACTGTTTCTCCTTGCCAGACAGAGTGGAAAAGCTTTTTGCTAAGATGTAGACGAGAAGAGAGGCTAAAGACGAAGGTACGGTGCTCAGCAGAGCTAAGCACCGCTCTTGGGCTTCTTTCGGCAGAAGGCGCACACCGCAGAGCACTGTGAGCGGCAGAATCGTCTTTGCGCGAAGAAGCAGCTTCTTCGTCTCCGGGAGCCGGAGAGAGCGGCAACTTGGCAAAGGTGATGTAACAAGCTGTACAACACTGCGATTGTGTGCGCAGCTTGAAAACTGAGGAAAAACAGTACCTGAGCACTCTCCTGCGTTTTCTATTCACATGAACATTGGATTGCAAGCTGTTTTGGACAACTTTCTTTCTCTTCTTGCAAAACACTCGGCAGACCTCCGTGCAGCCTCTAGAACACGATGGGAGATGTTTTCCGTGCTGGCACAGTTTCTCCTTGCCAGACAGAGTGGAAAAGCTTTTTGCTAAGATGTAGACGAGAAGAGAGGCTAAAGACGAAGGTACGGTGCTCTGCAGAGCTAAGCATCGCTCCCGGGCCTCTTTTGGCTGAAGGCGCACACCGCAGAGCACTGTGAGCGGCAGAATCGTCTTTGCGCGAAGAAGCAGCTTCTTCGTCTCCGGGAGCCGGAGAGAGCGGCAACTTCGCAAAGGTGATGAAACAAGCTGTACAACACTGCGATTGTGTGCGCAGCTTGGAAACTGAGAGAAAACAGTACCTGAGCACTCTCCTGCGTTTTCTATTCACATGAACATTGGATTGCAAGCTGTTTTGGACAACTTGCTTTCTCTTCTTGCAAAACACTCGGCAGACCTCCGTGCAGCCTCTAGAACACGATGGGAGATGTTTTCTGTGCTGGCACAGTTTCTCCTTGCCAGACAGAGTGGAAAAGCTTTTTGCTAAGATGTAGACGAGAAGAGAGGCTAAAGACGAAGGTACGGTGCTCTGCAGAGCTAAGCACCGCTCTTGGGCTTCTTTCGGCAAAAGGCGCACACCGCAGAGCACTGTGAGCGGCAGAATCGTCTTTGCGCGAAGAAGCAGATTCTTCGTCTCCGGGAGCCGGAGAGAGCGGCAACTTCGCAAAGGTGATGAAACAAGCTGTACAACACTGCGATTGTGTGCGCAGCTTGCCAAGTGAGAGAAAACAGTACCTGACCACTCTCCTGCCTTTTATATTCACATGAGTATTCGATTGCAAGCTGTTTTGGACAACTTTCTTTCTCTTCTTGCAAAACACTCGGCAGACCTCCGTGCAGCTTCTAGAACACGATGGGAGATGTTTTCTGTGCTGGCACAGTTTCTCCTTGCCAGACAGAGTGGAAAAGCTTTTTGCTAAGATGTAGACGAGAAGAGAGGCTAAAGACGAAGGTATGGTGCTCTGCAGAGCTAAGCACCGCTCCCGGACCTCTTTCGGCAGAAGGCGCACACCGCAGAGCACTGTGAGCGGCAGAATCGTCTTTGCGCGAAGAAGCAGCTTCTTCGTCTCCGGGAGCCGGAGAGAGCGGCAACTTGGCAAAGGTGATGAAACAAGCTGTACAACACTGCGATTGTGTGCGCAGCTTGAAAACTGAGAGAAAACAGTACCTGAGCACTCTCCTGCCTTTTCTATTCACATGAACATTGGATTGCAAGCTGTTTTGGACAACTTGCTTTCTCTTCTTGCAAAACACTCGGCAGACCTCCGTGCAGCCTCTAGAACACGATGGGAGATGTTTTCCGTGCCGGCAGAGTTTCTCCTTGCCAGACAGAGTGGAAAAGCTTTTTGCTAAGATGTAGACGAGAAGAGAGGCTAAAGACGAAGGTACGGTGCTCTGCAGAGCTAAGCACCGCTCTTGGGCATCTTTCGGCAGAAGGCGCACACCGCAGAGCACTGTGAGCGGCAGAATCGTCTTTGCGCGAAGAAGCAGCTTCTTCGTCCCCGGGAGCCGGAGAGAGCGGCAACTTCGCAAAGGTGATGAAACAAGCTGTACAACACTGCGATTGTGTGCGCAGCTTGAAAACTGAGAGAAAACAGTACCTGACCACTCTCCTGCCTTTTCTATTCACATGAATATTCGATTGCAAACTGTTTTGGACAACTTGCTTTCTCTTCTTGCAAAACACTCGGCAGACCTCCGTGCAGCCTCTAGAACACGATGGGAGATGTTTTCTGTGCTGGCACAGTTTCTCCTTGCCAGACAGAGTGGAAAAGCTTTTTGCTAAGATGTAGACGAGAAGAGAGGCTAAAGACGAAGGTACGGTGCTCTGCAGAGCTAAGCACCGCTCCCGGACCTCTTTCGGCAGAAGGCGCACACCGCAGAGCACTGTGAGCGGCAGAATCGTCTTTGCGCGAAGAAGCAGCTTCTTCGTCTCCGGGAGCTGGAGAGAGCGGCAACTTGGCAAAGGTGATGAAACAAGCTGTACAACACTGCGATTGTGTGCGCAGCTTGCCAACTGTGAGAAAACAGTACCTGAGCACTCTCCTGCCTTTTCTATTCACATGAACATTGGATTGCAAGCTGTTTTGGACAACTTGCTTTCTCTTCTTGCAAAACACTCGGCAGACCTCCGTGCAGCCTCTAGAACACGATAGGATATGTTTTCCGTGCTGGCAGAGTTTCTCCTTGCCAGACAGAGTGGAAAAGCTTTTTGCTAAGATGTAGACGAGAAGAGAGGCTAAAGAGGAAGGTACGGTGCTCTGCAGAGCTAAGCACCGCTCCCGGGCTTCTTTCGGCAGAAGGCGCACACCGCAGAGCACTGTGAGCGGCAGAATCGTCTTTGCGCGAAGAAGCAGCTTCTTCGTCTCCGGGAGCCGGAGAGAGCGGCAACTTGGCAAAGGTGATGAAACAAGCTGTACAACACTGCGATTGTGTGCGCAGCTTGAAAACTGAGAGAAAACAGTACCTGACCACTCTCCTGCCTTTTATATTCACATGAGTATTCGATTGCAAGCTGTTTTGGACAACATTCTTTCTCTTCTTGCAAAACACTCGGCAGACCTCCGTGCAGCTTCTAGAACACGATGGGAGATGTTTTCTGTGCTGGCACTGTTTCTCCTTGCCAGACAGAGTGGAAAAGCTTTTTGCTAAGATGTAGACGAGAAGAGAGGCTAAAGACGAAGGTACGGTGCTCTGCAGAGCTAAGCACCGCTCCCGGAGCTCTTTCGGCAGAAGGCGCACACCGCAGAGCACTGTGAGCGGCAGAATCGTCTTTGCGCGAAAAAGCAGCTTCTTCGTCTCCGGGAGCCGGAGAGAGCGGCAACTTCGCAAAGGTGATGAAACAAGCTGTACAACACTGCGATTGTGTGCGCAGCTTGAAAACTGAGAGAAAACAGTACCTGACCACTCTCCTGCCTTTTCTATTCACATGAATATTCGATTGCAAGCTGTTCTGGACAACTTTCTTTCTCTTCTTGCAAAACACTCGGCAGACCTCCGTGCAGCTTCTAGAACACGATGGGAGATGTTTTCTGTGCTGGCACAGTTTCTCCTTGCCAGACAGAGTGGAAAAGCTTTTTGCTAAGATGTAGACGAGAAGAGAGGCTAAAGACGAAGATACGGTGCTCTGCAGAGCTAAGCACTGCTCCCGGACCTCTGTCGGCAGAAGGCGCACTCCGCAGAGCACTGTGAGCGGCAGAATCGTCTTTGCGCGAAGAAGCAGCTTCTTCGTCTCCGGGAGCCGGAGAGAGCGGCAACTTCGCAAAGGTGATGAAACAAGCTGTACAACACTGCGATTGTGTGCGCATCTTGGAAACTGAGAGAAAACAGTACCTGAGCACTCTCCTGCGTTTTCTATTCACATGAACATTGGATTGCAAGCTGTTTTGGACAACTTTCTTTCTCTTCTTGCAAAACACTAGGCAGACCTCCGTGCAGCTTCTAGAACACGATGGGAGATGTTTTCTGTGCTGGCACTGTTTCTCCTTGCCAGACAGAGTGGAAAAGCTTTTTGCTAAGATGTAGACGAGAAGAGAGGCTAAAGACGAAGGTACGGTGCTCTGCAGAGCTAAGCACCGCTCCCGGACCTCTTTCGGCAGAAGGCGCACACCGCAGTGCACTGTGAGCGGCAGAATCGTCTTTGCGCGAAGAAGCAGCTTCTTCGTCTCCGGGAGCCGGAGAGAGCGGCAACTTCGCAAAGGTGATGAAACAAGCTGTACAACACTGCGATTGTGTGCGCAGCTTGAAAACTGAGAGAAAACAGTACCTGACCACTCTCCTGCCTTTTCTATTCACATGAATATTCGATTGCAAACTGTTTTGGACAACTTGCTTTCTCTTCTTGCAAAACACTCGGCAGACCTCCGTGCAGCCTCTAGAACACGATGGGAGATGTTTTCTGTGCTGGCACAGTTTCTCCTTGCCAGACAGAGTGGAAAAGCTTTTTGCTAAGATGTAGACGAGAAGAGAGGCTAAAGACGAAGGTACGGTTTCTGCAGAGCTAAGCACCGCTCCCGGACCTCTTTCGGCAGAAGGCGCACACCGCAGAGCACTGTGAGCGGCAGAATCGTCTTTGCGCGAAGAAGCAGCTTCTTCGTCTCCGGGAGCCGGAGAGAGCGGCAACTTCGCAAAGGTGATGAAACAAGCTGTACAACACTGCGATTGTGTGCGCAGCTTGAAAACTGAGAGAAAACAGTACCTGACCACTCTCCTGCCTTTTCTATTCACATGAACATTGGATTGCAAGCTGTTTTGGACAACTTTCTTTCTCTTCTTGCAAAACACTCGGCAGACCTCCGTGCAGCGTCTAGAACACGGTGGGAGATGTTTTCTGTGCTGGCACAGTTTCTCCTTGCCAGACAGAGTGGAAAAGCTTTTTGCTAAGATGTAGACGAGAAGAGAGGCTAAAGACGAAGGTACGGTGCTCTGCAGAGCTAAGCACCGCTCCCGGATCTCTTTTGGCTGAAGGCGCACACCGCAGTGCACTGTGAGCGGCAGAATCGTCTTTGCGCGAAGAAGCAGCTTCTTCGTCTCCGGGAGCCGGAGAGAGCGGCAACTTCGCAAAGGTGATGAAACAAGCTGTACAACACTGCGATTGTGTGCGCAGCTTGAAAACTGAGAGAAAACAGTACCTGACCACTCTCCTGCCTTTTCTATTCACATGAACATTGGATTGCAAGCTGTTTTGGACAACTTTCTTTCTCTTCTTGCAAAACACTCGGCAGACCTCCGTGCAGCCTCTAGAACACGATGGGAGATGTTTTGTGTGCTGGCACAGTTTCTCCTTGCCAGACAGAGTGGAAAAGCTTTTTGCTAAGATGTAGACGAGAAGAGAGGCTAAAGACGAAGGTACGGTGCTCAGCAGAGCTAAGCACCGCTCTTGGGCTTCTTTCGGCAGAAGGCGCACACCGCAGAGCACTGTGAGCGGCAGAATCGTCTTTGCGCGAAGAAGCAGCTTCTTCGTCTCCAGGAGCCGGAGAGAGCGGCAACTTGGCAAAGGTGATGTAACAAGCTGTACAACACTGCGATTGTGTGCGCAGCTTGAAAACTGAGGAAAAACAGTACCTGAGCACTCTCCTGCGTTTTCTATTCACATGAACATTGGATTGCAAGCTGTTCTGGACAACTTTCTTTCTCTTCTTGCAAAACACTCGGCAGACCTCCGTGCAGCTTCTAGAACACGATGGGAGATGTTTTCTGTGCTGGCCCAGTTTCTCCTTGCCAGACAGAGTGGAAAAGCTTTTTGCTAAGATGTAGACGAGAAGAGAGGCTAAAGACGAAGATACGGTGCTCTGCAGAGCTAAGCACCGCTCCCGGACCTCTGTCGGCAGAAGGCGCACTCCGCAGAGCACTGTGAGCGGCAGAATCGTCTTTGCGCGAAGAAGCAGCTTCTTCGTCTCCGGGAGCCGGAGAGAGCGGCAACTTCGCAAAGGTGATGAAACAAGCTGTACAACACTGCGATTGTGTGCGCAGCTTGAAAACTGAGAGAAAACAGTACCTGAGCACTCTCCTGCCTTTTCTATTCACATGAACATTGGATTGCAAGCTGTTTTGGACAACTTTCTTTCTCTTCTTGCAAAACACTCGGCAGACCTCCGTGCAGCCTCTAGAACACGATAGGGTATGTTTTCCGTGCTGGCAGGGTTTCTCCTTGCCAGACAGAGTGGAAAAGCTTTTTGCTAAGATGTAGACGAGAAGAGAGGCTAAAGACGAAGGTACGGTGCTCTGCAGAGCTAAGCACCGCTCTTGGGCTTCTTTCGGCAGAAGGCGCACACCGCAGTGCACTGTGAGCGGCAGAATCGTCTTTGCGCGAAGAAGCAGCTTCTTCGTCTCCGGGAGCCGGAGAGAGCGGCAACTTCGCAAAGGTGATGAAACAAGCTGTACAACACTGCGATTGTGTGCGCAGCTTGAAAACTGAGAGAAAACAGTACCTGACCACTCTCCTGCCTTTTATATTCACATGAGTATTCGATTGCAAGCTGTTTTGGACAACTTTCTTTCTCTTCTTGCAAAACACTCGGCAGACCTCCGTGCAGCTTCTAGAACACGATGGGAGATGTTTTCTGTGCTGGCACTGTTTCTCCTTGCCAGACAGAGTGGAAAAGCTTTTTGCTAAGATGTAGACGATAAGAGAGGCTAAAGACGAAGGTACGGTGCTCTGCAGAGCTAAGCACCGCTCCCGGACCTCTTTCGGCAGAAGGCGCACACCGCAGAGCACTGTGAGCGGCAGAATCGTCTTTGCGCGAAGAAGCAGCTTCTTCGTCTCCGGGAGCCGGAGAGAGCGGCAACTTCGCAAAGGTGATGAAACAAGCTGTACAACACTGCGATTGTGTGCGCAGCTTGAAAACTGAGAGAAAACAGTACCTGACCACTCTCCTGCCTTTTCTATTCACATGAATATTCGATTGCAAACTGTTTTGGACAACTTTCTTTCTCTTCTTGCAAAACACTCGGCAGACCTCCGTGCAGCCTCTAGAACACGATGGGAGATGTTTTCTGTGCTGGCACAGTTTCTCCTTGCCAGACAGAGTGGAAAAGCTTTTTGCTAAGATGTAGACGAGAAGAGAGGCTAAAGACGAAGGTACGGTGCTCTGCAGAGCTAAGCACCGCTCCAGGAACTCTTTCGGCAGAAGGCGCACACCGCAGAGCACTGTGAGCGGCAGAATCGTCTTTGCGCGAAGAAGCAGCTTCTTCGTCTCCGGGAGCTGGAGAGAGCGGCAACTTGGCAAAGGTGATGAAACAAGCTGTACAACACTGCGATTGTGTGCGCAGCTTGCCAACTGGGAGAAAACAGTACCTGAGCACTCTCCTGCCTTTTCTATTCACATGAACATTCGATTGCAAACTGTTTTGGACAACTTTCTTTCTCTTCCTGCAAAACACTCGGCAGACCTCCGTGCAGCCTCTAGAACACGATAGGATATGTTTTCCGTGCTGGCAGAGTTTCTCCTTGCCAGACAGAGTGGAAAAGCTTTTTGCTAAGATGTAGACGAGAAGAGAGGCTAAAGACGAAGGTACGGTGCTCAGCAGAGCTAAGCACCGCTCCCGGGCTTCTTTCGGCAGAAGGCGCACACCGAAGATCACTGTGAGCGGCAGAATCGTCTTTGCGCGAAGAAGCAGCTTCTTCGTCTCCGGGAGCCGGAGAGAGCGGCAACTTCGCAAAGGTGATGAAACAAGCTGTACAACACTGCGATTGTTTGCGCAGCTTGAAAACTGAGAGAAAACAGTACCTGACCACTCTCCTTCCTTTTATATTCACATGAGTATTCGATTGCAAGCTGTTTTGGACAACATTCTTTCTCTTCTTGCAAAACACTCGGCAGACCTCCGTGCAGCTTCTAGAACACGATGGGAGATGTTTTCTGTGCTGGCAGAGTTTCTCCTTGCCAGACAGAGTGGAAAAGCTTTTTGCTAAGATGTAGACGAGAAGAGAGGCTAAAGACGAAGGTACGGTGCTCTGCAGAGCTAAGCACCGCTCCCGGACCTCTTTCGGCAGAAGGCGCACACCGCAGAGCACTGTGAGCGGCAGAATCGTCTTTGCGCGAAGAAGCAGCTTCTTCGTCTCCGGGAGCCGGAGAGAGCGGCAACTTCGCAAAGGTGATGAAACAAGCTGTACAACACTGCGATTGTGTGCGCAGCTTGAAAACTGAGAGAAAACAGTACCTGACCACTCTCCTGCGTTTTCTATTCACATGAATATTCGATTGCAAACTGTTTTGGACAACTTGCTTTCTCTTCTTGCAAAACACTCGGCAGACCTCCGTGCAGCCTCTAGAACACGATGGGAGATGTTTTCTGTGCTGGCAGAGTTTCTCCTTGCCAGACAGAGTGGAAAAGCTTTTTGCTAAGATGTAGACGAGAAGAGAGGCTAAAGACGAAGGTACGGTTTCTGCAGAGCTACGCACCGCTCTTGGGCTTCTTTCGGCAGAAGGCGCACACCGCAGAGCACTGTGAGCGGCAGAATCGTCTTTGCGCGAAGAAGCAGCTTCTTCGTCTCCGGGAGCCAGAGAGAGCGGCAACTTCGCAAAGGTGATGAAACAAGCTGTACAACACTGCGATTGTGTGCGCAGCTTGAAAACTGAGAGAAAACAGTACCTGAGCACTCTCCTGCCTTTTCTATTCACATGAACATTCGATTGCAAGCTGTTTCGGACAACTTGCTTTCTCTTCTTGCAAAACACTCGGCAGACCTCCGTGCAGCTTCTAGAACACGATGGGAGATGTTTTCTGTGCTGGCACAGTTTCTCCTTGCCAGACAGAGTGGAAAAGCTTTTTGCTAAGATGTAGACGAGAAGAGAGGCTAAAGACGAAGGTACGGTGCTCTGCAGAGCTAAGCAACGCTCCCGTGCCTCTTTTGGCTGAAGGCGCACACCGCAGAGCACTGTGAGCAGCAGAATCGTCTTTGCGCGAAGAAGCAGCTTCTTCGTCTCCGGGAGCCGGAGAGAGCGGCAACTTCGCAAAGGTGATGAAACAAGCTGTACAACACTGCGATTGTGTGCGCAGCTTGAAAACTGAGAGAAAACAGTACCTGAGCACTCTCCTGCCTTTTCTATTCACATGAACATTCGATTGCAAACTGTTTTGGACAACTTGCTTTCTCTTCTTGCAAAACACTCGGCAGACCTCCGTGCAGCCTCTAGAACACGATAGGATATGTTTTCCGTGCTGGCACAGTTTCTCCTTGCCAGACAGAGTGGAAAAGCTTTTTGCTAAGATGTAGACGAGAAGAGAGGCTAAAGACGAAGGTACGGTGCTCTGCAGAGCTAAGCACCGCTCCCGGGCTTCTTTCGGCAGAAGCCGCACACCGCAGAGCACTGTGAGCGGCAGAATCGTCTTTGCGCGAAGAAGCAGCTTCTTCGTCTCCGGGAGCCGGAGAGAGCGGCAACTTGGCAAAGGTGATGAAACCAGCTGTACAACACTGCGATTGTGTGCGCAGCTTGAAAACTGAGAGAAAACAGTACCTGACCACTCTCCTGCCTTTTATATTCACATGAGTATTCGATTGCAAGCTGTTTTGGACAACTTTCTTTCTCTTCTTGCAAAACACTCGGCAGACCTCCGTGCAGCTTCTAGAACACGATGGGAGATGTTTTCTGTGCTGGCAGAGTTTCTCCTTGCCAGACAGAGTGGAAAAGCTTTTAGCTAAGATGTAGACGAGAAGAGAGGCTAAAGACGAAGGTACGGTGCTCTGCAGAGCTAAGCACCGCTTCTGGGGCTCTTTCGACTGAAGACACACACCGCAGAGCACTGTAGCGGCAGAATGGTCTTTGCGCGAAGAAGCAGCTTCTTCGTCTCCGGGAGCCGGAGAGAGCGGCAACTTCGCAAAGGTGATGAAACAAGCTGTACAACACTGCGATTGTGTGCGCAGCTTGAAAACTGAGAGAAAACAGTACCTGAGCACTCTCCTGCGTTTTCTATTCACATGAACATTGGATTGCAAGCTGTTTTGGACAACTTTCTTTCTCTTCTTGCAAAACACTCGGCAGACCTCCGTGCAGCCTCTAGAACACGATGGGAGATGTTTTCCGTGCTGGCACAGTTTCTCCTTGCCAGACAGAGTGGAAAAGCTTTTTGCTAAGATGTAGACGAGAAGAGAGGCTAAAGACGAAGGTACGGTGCTCTGCAGAGCTAAGCACCGCTCTTGGGCTTCTTTCGGCAGAAGGCGCACACCGCAGAGCACTGTGAGCGGCAGAATCGTCTTTGCGCGAAGAAGCAGCTTCTTCGTCTCCGGGAGCCGGAGAGAGCGGCAACTTCGCAAAGGTTATGAAACAAGCTGTACAACACTGCGATTGTGTGCGCAGCTTGAAAACTGAGAGAAAACAGTACCTGAGCACTCTCCTGTGTTTTCTATTCACATGAACATTGGATTGCAAGCTGTTTTGGACAACTTTCTTTCTCTTCTTGCAAAACACTCGGCAGACCTCCGTGCAGCCTCTAGAACACGATGGGAGATGTTTTCCGTGCTGGCACAGTTTCTCCTTGCCAGACAGAGTGGAAAAGCTTTTTGCTAAGATGTAGACGAGAAGAGAGGCTAAAGACGAAGGTACTGTGCTCTGCAGAGCTAAGCACCGCTCTTGGGCTTCTTTCGGCAGAAGGCGCACACCGCAGAGCACTGTGAGCGGCAGAATCGTCTTTGCGCGAAGAAGCAGCTTCTTCGTCTCCGGGAGCCGGAGAGAGCGGCAACTTCGCAAAGGTGATGAAACAAGCTGTACAACACTGCGATTGTGTGCGCAGCTTGAAAACTGAGAGAAAACAGTACCTGAGCACTCTCCTGCCTTTTCTATTCACATGAATATTCGATTGCAAACTGTTTTGGACAACTTGCTTTCTCTTCTTGCAAAACACTCGGCAGACCTCCGTGCAGCCTCTAGAACACGATGGGAGATGTTTTCTGTGCTGGCACAATTTCTCCTTGCCAGACAGAGTGGAAAAGCTTTTTGCTAAGATGTAGACGAGAAGAGAGGCTAAAGACGAAGGTACGGTGCTCAGCAGAGCTAACCACCGCTCTTGGGCTTCTTTCGGCAGAAGGCGCACACCGCAGAGCACTGTGAGCGGCAGAATCGTCTTTGCGCGAAGAAGCAGATTCTTCGTCTCCGGGAGCCGGAGAGAGCGGCAACTTCGCAAAGGTGATGAAACAAGCTGTACAACACTGCGATTGTGTGCGCAGCTTGCCAAGTGAGAGAAAACAGTACCTGACCACTCTCCTGCCTTTTATATTCACATGAGTATTCGATTGCAAGCTGTTTTGGACAACTTTCTTTCTCTTCTTGCAAAACACTCGGCAGACCTCCGTGCAGCTTCTAGAACACGATGGGAGATGTTTTATGTGCTGGCACAGTTTCTCCTTGCCAGACAGAGTGGAAAAGCTTTTTGCTAAGATGTAGAGGAGAAGAGAGGCTAAAGACGAAGGTACGGTGCTCTGCAGAGCTAAGCACCGCTCCCGGACCTCTTTCGGCAGAAGGCGCACACCGCAGAGCACTGTGAGCGGCAGAATCGTCTTTGCGCGAAGAAGCAGCTTCTTCGTCTCCGGGAGCTGGAGAGAGCGGCAACTTGGCAAAGGTGATGAAACAAGCTGTACAACACTGCGATTGTGTGCGCAGCTTGCCAACTGTGAGAAAACAGTACCTGAGCACTCTCCTGCCTTTTCTATTCACATGAACATTCGATTGCAAGCTGTTTTGGACAACTTGCTTTCTCTTCTTGCAAAACACTCGGCAGACCTCCGTGCAGCCTCTAGAACACGATAGGATATGTTTTCCGTGCTGGCAGAGTTTCTCCTTGCCAGACAGAGTGGAAAAGCTTTTTGCTAAGATGTAGACGAGAAGAGAGGCTAAAGACGAAGGTACGGTGCTCTGCAGAGCTAAGCACCGCTCCCGGGCTTCTTTCGGCAGAAGGCGCACACCGCAGAGCACTGTGAGCGGCAGAATCGTCTTTGCGCGAAGAAGCAGCTTCTTCGTCTCCGGGAGCCGGAGAGAGCGGCAACTTCGCAAAGGTGATGAAACAAGCTGTACAACACTGCGATTGTGTGCGCAGCTTGAAAACTGAGAGAAAACAGTACCTGACCACTCTCCTGCCTTTTATATTCACATGAGTATTCGATTGCAAGCTGTTTTGGACAACATTCTTTCTCTTCTTGCAAAACACTCGGCAGACCTCCGTGCAGCTTCTAGAACACGATGGGAGATGTTTTCTGTGCTGGCACTGTTTCTCCTTGCCAGACAGAGTGGAAAAGCTTTTTGCTAAGATGTAGACGAGAAGAGAGGCTAAAGACGAAGGTACGGTGCTCTGCAGAGCTAAGCACCGCTCCCGGACCTCTTTCGGCAGAAGGCGCACACCGCAGAGCACTGTGAGCGGCAGAATCGTCTTTGCGCGAAAAAGCAGCTTCTTCGTCTCCGGGAGCCGGAGAGAGCGGCAACTTGGCAAAGGTGATGAAACAAGCTGTACAACACTGCGATTGTGTGCGCAGCTTGAAAACTGAGAGAAAACAGTACCTGACCACTCTCCTGCCTTTTCTATTCACATGAATATTCGATTGCAAGCTGTTCTGGACAACTTTCTTTCTCTTCTTGCAAAACACTCGGCAGACCTCCGTGCAGCTTCTAGAACACGATGGGAGATGTTTTCTGTGCTGGCACAGTTTCTCCTTGCCAGACAGAGTGGAAAAGCTTTTTGCTAAGATGTAGACGAGAAGAGAGGCTAAAGACGAAGGTACGGTGCTCTGCAGAGCTAAGCACCGCTCCCGGACCTCTGTCGGCAGAAGGCGCACTCCGCAGAGCACTGTGAGCGGCAGAATCGTCTTTGCGCGAAGAAGCAGCTTCTTCGTCTCCGGGAGCCGGAGAGAGCGGCAACTTCGCAAAGGTGATGAAACAAGCTGTACAACACTGCGATTGTGTGCGCAGCTTGCCAACTGAGAGAAAACAGTACCTGAGCACTCTCCTGCGTTTTCTATTCACATGAACATTGGATTGCAAGCTGTTTTGGACAACATTCTTTCTCTTCTTGCAAAACACTCGGCAGACCTCCGTGCAGCCTCTAGAACACGATGGGAGATGTTTTCCGTGCTGGCACAGTTTCTCCTTGCCAGACAGAGTGGAAAAGCTTTTTGCTAAGATGTAGACGAGAAGAGAGGCTAAAGCCGAAGGTACGGTGCTCTGCAGAGCTAAGCACCGCTCCCTGGCTTCTTTCGGCAGAAGGCGCACACCGCAGAGCACTGTGAGCGGCAGAATTGTCTTTGCGCGAAGAAGCAGCTTCTTCGTCTCCGGGAGCCGGAGAGAGCGGCAACTTCGCAAAGGTGATGAAACAAGCTGTACAACACTGCGATTGTGTGCGCAGCTTGAAAACTGAGAGAAAACAGTACCTGACCACTCTCCTGCCTTTTCTATTCACATGAACATTCGATTGGAAGCTGTTTCGGACAACTTGCTTTCTCTTCTTGCAAAACACTCGGCAGACCTCCGTGCAGCTTCTAGAACACGATGGGAGATGTTTTCTGTGCTGGCACAGTTTCTCCTTGCCAGACAGAGTGGAAAAGCTTTTTGCTAAGATGTAGACGAGAAGAGAGGCTAAAGACGAAGGTACGGTGCTCTGCAGAGCTAAGCACCGCTCCCGGACCTCTTTCGGCAGAAGGCGCACACCGCAGAGCACTGTGAGCGGCAGAATCGTCTTTGCGCGAAGAAGCAGCTTCTTCGTCTCCGGGAGCCGGAGAGAGCGGCAACTTGGCAAAGGTGATGAAACAAGCTGTACAACACTGCGATTGTGTGCGCAGCTTGAAAACTGAGGAAAAACTGTACCTGAGCACTCTCCTGCGTTTTCTATTCACATGAACATTGGATTGCAAGCTGTTTTGGACAACTTTCTTTCTCTTCTTGCAAAACACTCGGCAGACCTCCGTGCAGCCTCTAGAACACGATGGGAGATGTTTTCTGTGCTGGCACAGTTTCTCCTTGCCAGACAGAGTGGAAAAGCTTTTTGCTAAGATGTAGACGAGAAGAGAGGCTAAAGAAGCACGTATGGTGCTTCTCAGAGCTAAGCACAGCTCCCGGACCTCTTTCGGCAGAAGGCGCACACCGCAGAGCACTGTGAGCGGCAGAATCGTCTTTGCGCGAAGAAGCAGCTTCTTCGTCTCCGGGAGCCGGAGAGAGCGGCAACTTCGCAAAGGTGATGAAACCAGCTGTACAACACTGCGATTGTGTGCGCAGCTTGAAAACTGAGAGAAAACAGTACCTGACCACTCTCCTGCCTTTTATATTCACATGAGTATTCGATTGCAAGCTGTTTTGGACAACTTTCTTTCTCTTCTTGCAAAACACTCGGCAGACCTCCGTGCAGCTTCTAGAACACGATGGGAGATGTTTTCTGTGCTGGCAGAGTTTCTCCTTGCCAGACAGAGTGGAAAAGCTTTTTGCTAAGATGTAGACGAGAAGAGAGGCTAAAGACGAAGGTACGGTGCTCTGCAGAGCTAAGCACCGCTCCCGGACCTCTTTCGGCAGAAGGCGCACACCGCAGAGCACTGTGAGCGGCAGAATCGTCTTTGCGCGAAGAAGCAGCTTCTTCGTCTCCGGGAGCCGGAGAGAGCGGCAACTTGGCAAAGGTGATGAAACAAGCTGTACAACACTGCGATTGTGTGCGCAGCTTGAAAACTGAGGAAAAACAGTACCTGAGCACTCTCCTGCGTTTTCTATTCACATGAACATTGGATTGCAAGCTGTTTTGGACAACTTTCTTTCTCTTCTTGCAAAACACTCGGCAGTCCTCCGTGCAGCGTCTAGAACACGATGGGAGATGTTTTCTGTGCTGGCACTGTTTCTCCTTGCCAGACAGAGTGGAAAAGCTTTTTGCTAAGATGTAGACGAGAAGAGAGGCTAAAGACGAAGATACGGTGCTCTGCAGAGCTAAGCAGCGCTCCCGGACCTCTTTCGGCAGAAGGCGCACACCGCAGAGCACTGTGAGCGGCAGAATCGTCTTTGCGCGAAGAAGCAGCTTCTTCGTCTCCGGGAGCCGGAGAGAGCGGCAACTTCGCAAAGGTGATGAAACAAGCTGTACAACACTGCGATTGTGTGCGCAGCTTGCCAAGTGAGAGAAAACAGTACCTGACCACTCTCCTGCCTTTTCTATTCACATGAGTATTCGATTGCAAACTGTTTTGGACAACTTTCTTTCTCTTCTTGCAAAACACTCGGCAGACCTCCGTGCAGCTTCTAGAACACGATGGGAGATGTTTTCTGTGCTGGCACAGTTTCTCCTTGCCAGACAGAGTGGAAAAGCTTTTTGCTAAGATGTAGACGAGAAGAGAGGCTAAAGACGAAGGTACGGTTTCTGCAGAGCTAAGCACCGCTCCCGGACCTCTTTCGGCAGAAGGCGCACACCGCAGAGCACTGTGAGCGGCAGAATCGTCTTTGCGCGAAGAAGCAGCTTCTTCGTCCCCGGGAGCCGGAGAGAGCGGCAACTTCGCAAAGGTGATGAAACAAGCTGTACAACACTGCGATTGTGTGCGCAGCTTGAAAACTGAGAGAAAACAGTACCTGAGCACTCTCCTGCCTTTTCTATTCACATGAACATTGGATTGCAAGCTGTTTTGGACAACTTGCTTTCTCTTCTTGCAAAACACTCGGCAGACCTCCGTGCAGCGTCTAGAACACGATGGGAGATGTTTTCTGTGCTGGCACAGTTTCTCCTTGCCAGACAGAGTGGAAAAGCTTTTTGCTAAGATGTAGACGAGAAGAGAGGCTAAAGACGAAGGTACGGTGCTCTGCAGAGCTAAGCAACGCTCCCGTGCCTCTTTTGGCTGAAGGCGCACACCGCAGAGCACTGTGAGCAGCAGAATCGTCTTTGCGCGAAGAAGCAGCTTCTTCGTCTCCGGGAGCCGGAGAGAGCGGCAACTTCGCAAAGGTGATGAAACAAGCTGTACAACACTGCGATTGTGTGCGCAGCTTGAAAACTGAGAGAAAACAGTACCTGAGCACTCTCCTGCCTTTTCTATTCACATGAACATTCGATTGCAAACTGTTTCGGACAACTTGCTTTCTCTTCTTGCAAAACACTCGGCAGACCTCCGTGCAGCCTCTAGAACACGATAGGATATGTTTTCCGTGCTGGCAGGGTTTCTCCTTGCCAGACAGAGTGGAAAAGCTTTTTGCTAAGATGTAGACGAGAAGAGAGGCTAAAGACGAAGGTACGGTGCTCTGCAGAGCTAAGCACCGCTCCCGGGCTTCTTTCGGCAGAAGCCGCACACCGCAGAGCACTGTGAGCGGCAGAATCGTCTTTGCGCGAAGAAGCAGCTTCTTCGTCTCCGGGAGCCGGAGAGAGCGGCAACTTGGCAAAGGTGATGAAACCAGCTGTACAACACTGCGATTGTGTGCGCAGCTTGAAAACTGAGAGAAAACAGTACCTGACCACTCTCCTGCCTTTTATATTCACATGAGTATTCGATTGCAAGCTGTTTTGGACAACTTTCTTTCTCTTCTTGCAAAACACTCGGCAGACCTCCGTGCAGCTTCTAGAACACGATGGGAGATGTTTTCTGTGCTGGCAGAGTTTCTCCTTGCCAGACAGAGTGGAAAAGCTTTTTGCTAAGATGTAGACGAGAAGAGAGGCTAAAGACGAAGGTACGGTGCTCTGCAGAGCTAAGCAACGCTCCCGTGCCTCTTTTGGCTGAAGGCGCACACCGCAGAGCACTGTGAGCAGCAGAATCGTCTTTGCGCGAAGAAGCAGCTTCTTCGTCTCCGGGAGCCGGAGAGAGCGGCAACTTCGCAAAGGTGATGAAACAAGCTGTACAACACTGCGATTGTGTGCGCAGCTTGAAAACTGAGAGAAAACAGTACCTGAGCACTCTCCTGCGTTTTCTATTCACATGAACATTGGATTGCAAGCTGTTTTGGACAACTTTCTTTCTCTTCTTGCAAAACACTCGGCAGACCTCCGTGCAGCCTCTAGAACACGATGGGAGATGTTTTCCGTGCTGGCACAGTTTCTCCTTGCCAGACAGAGTGGAAAAGCTTTTTGCTAAGATGTAGACGAGAAGAGAGGCTAAAGACGAAGGTACGGTGCTCTGCAGAGCTAAGCACCGCTCTTGGGCTTCTTTCGGCAGAAGGCGCACACCGCAGAGCACTGTGAGCGGCAGAATCGTCTTTGCGCGAAGAAGCAGCTTCTTCGTCTCCGGGAGCCGGAGAGAGCGGCAACTTGGCAAAGGTGATGAAACAAGCTGTACAACACTGCGATTGTGTGCGCAGCTTGAAAACTGAGAGAAAACAGTACCTGAGCACTCTCCTGTGTTTTCTATTCACATGAACATTGGATTGCAAGCTGTTTTGGACAACTTTCTTTCTCTTCTTGCAAAACACTCGGCAGACCTCCGTGCAGCCTCTAGAACACGATGGGAGATGTTTTCCGTGCTGGCACAGTTTCTCCTTGCCAGACAGAGTGGAAAAGCTTTTTGCTAAGATGTAGACGAGAAGAGAGGCTAAAGACGAAGGTACTGTGCTCTGCAGAGCTAAGCACCGCTCTTGGGCTTCTTTCGGCAGAAGGCGCACACCGCAGAGCACTGTGAGCGGCAGAATCGTCTTTGCGCGAAGAAGCAGCTTCTTCGTCTCCGGGAGCCGGAGAGAGCGGCAACTTCGCAAAGGTGATGAAACAAGCTGTACAACACTGCGATTGTGTGCGCAGCTTGAAAACTGAGAGAAAACAGTACCTGAGCACTCTCCTGCCTTTTCTATTCACATGAATATTCGATTGCAAACTGTTTTGGACAACTTGCTTTCTCTTCTTGCAAAACACTCGGCAGACCTCCGTGCAGCCTCTAGAACACGATGGGAGATGTTTTCTGTGCTGGCACAATTTCTCCTTGCCAGACAGAGTGGAAAAGCTTTTTGCTAAGATGTAGACGAGAAGAGAGGCTAAAGACGAAGGTACGGTGCTCAGCAGAGCTAACCACCGCTCTTGGGCTTCTTTCGGCAGAAGGCGCACACCGCAGAGCACTGTGAGCGGCAGAATCGTCTTTGCGCGAAGAAGCAGCTTCTTCGTCTCCGGGAGCCGGAGAGAGCGGCAACTTGGCAAAGGTGATGAAACAAGCTGTACAACACTGCGATTGTGTGCGCAGCTTGGAAACTGAGAGAAAACAGTACCTGAGCACTCTCCTGCCTTTTCTATTCACATGAACATTCGATTGCAAGCTGTTTTGGACAACTTGCTTTCTCTTCTTGCAAAACACTCGGCAGACCTCCGTGCAGCTTCTAGAACACGATGGGAGATGTTTTCTGTGCTGGCACAGTTTCTCCTTGCCAGACAGAGTGGAAAAGCTTTTTGCTAAGATGTAGACGAGAAGAGAGGCTAAAGACGAAGGTACGGTGCTCTGCAGAACTAAGCACCGTTCCCGGGCGTCTTTCGGCAGAAGGCGCACACCGCAGAGCACTGTGAGCGGCAGAATCGTCTTTGCGCGAAGAAGCAGCTTCTTCGTCTCCGGGAGCCGGAGAGAGCGGCAACTTCGCAAAGGTGATGAAACAAGCTTTACAACACTGCGATTGTGTGCGCAGCTTGAAAACTGAGGAAAAACAGTACCTGAGCACTCTCCTGCGTTTTCTATTCACATGAACATTGGATTGCAAGCTGTTTTGGACAACTTTCTTTCTCTTCTTGCAAAACACTCGGCAGACCTCCGTGCAGCCTCTAGAACACGATGGGAGATGTTTTCCGTGCTGGCACAGTTTCTCCTTGCCAGACAGAGTGGAAAAGCTTTTTGCTAAGATGTAGATGAGAAGAGAGGCTAAAGACGAAGGTACGGTTTCTGCAGAGCTAAGCACCGCTCTTGGGCTTCTTTCGGCAGAAGGCGCACACCGCAGTGCACTGTGAGCGGCAGAATCGTCTTTGCGCGAAGAAGCAGCTTCTTCGTCTCCGGGAGCCGGAGAGAGCGGCAACTTCGCAAAGGTGATGAAACAAGCTGTACAACACTGCGATTGTGTGCGCAGCTTGAAAACTGAGAGAAAACAGTACCTGACCACTCTCCTGCCTTTTATATTCACATGAGTATTCGATTGCAAGCTGTTTTGGACAACTTTCTTTCTCTTCTTGCAAAACACTCGGCAGACCTCCGTGCAGCTTCTAGAACACGATGGGAGATGTTTTCTGTGCTGGCATTGTCTCTCCTTGCCAGAAAGAGTGGAAAAGCTTTTTGCTAAGATGTAGACGAGAAGAGAGGCTAAAGACGAAGGTACTGTGCTCTGCAGAGCTAAGCACCGCTCCCGGACCTCTTTCGGCAGAAGGCGCACACCGCAGAGCACTGTGAGCGGCAGAATCGTCTTTGCGCGAAGAAGCAGCTTCTTCGTCTCCGGGAGCCGGAGAGAGCGGCAACTTGGCAAAGGTGATGAAACAAGCTGTACAACACTGCGATTGTGTGCGCAGCTTGAAAACTGAGGAAAAACAGTACCTGAGCACTCTCCTGCGTTTTCTATTCACATGAACATTGGATTGCAAGCTGTTTTGGACAACTTTCTTTCTCTTCTTGCAAAACACTCGGCAGACCTCCGTGCAGCCTCTAGAACACGATGGGAGATGTTTTCCGTGCTGGCACAGTTTCTCCTTGCCAGACAGAGTGGAAAAGCTTTTTGCTAAGATGTAGACGAGAAGAGAGGCTAAAGACGAAGATACGGTGCTCTGCAGAGCTAAGCATCGCTCCCGGGCCTCTTTCGGCTGAAGGCGCACACCGCAGAGCACTGTGAGCGGCAGAATCGTCTTTGCGCGAAGAAGCAGCTTCTTCGTCTCCGGGAGCCGGAGAGAGCGGCAACTTCGCAAAGGTGATGAAACAAGCTGTACAACACTGCGATTGTGTGCGCAGCTTGGAAACTGAGAGAAAACAGTACCTGAGCACTCTCCTGCCTTTTCTATTCACATGAACATTCGATTGCAAGCTGTTTTGGACAACTTGCTTTCTCATATTGCAAAACACTCGGCAGACCTCCGTGCAGCCTCTAGAACACGATGGGAGATGTTTTCTGTGCTGGCACAGTTTCTCCTTGCCAGACAGAGTGGAAAAGCTTTTTGCTAAGATGTAGACGAGAAGAGAGGCTAAAGACGAAGGTACTGTGCTCTGCAGAGCTAAGCACCGCTCTTGGGCTTCTTTCGGCAAAAGGCGCACACCGCAGAGCACTGTGAGCGGCAGAATCGTCTTTGCGCGAAGAAGCAGATTCTTCGTCTCCGGGAGCCGGAGAGAGCGGCAACTTCGCAAAGGTGATGAAACAAGCTGTACAACACTGCGATTGTGTGCGCAGCTTGCCAACTGAGAGAAAACAGTACCTGACCACTCTCCTGCCTTTTATATTCACATGAGTATTCGATTGCAAGCTGTTTTGGACAACTTTCTTTCTCTTCTTGCAAAACACTCGGCAGACCTCCGTGCAGCTTCTAGAACACGATGGGAGATGTTTTCTGTGCTGGCAGAGTTTCTCCTTGCCAGACAGAGTGGAAAAGCTTTTTGCTAAGATGTAGACGAGAAGAGAGGCTAAAGACGAAGGTACGGTGCTCTGCAGAGCTAAGCACCGCTCCCGGACCTCTTTCGGCAGAAGGCGCACACCGCAGAGCACTGTGAGCGGCAGAATCGTCTTTGCGCGAAGAAGCAGCTTCTTCGTCTCCGGGAGCCGGAGAGAGCGGCAACTTGGCAAAGGTGATGAAACAAGCTGTACAACACTGCGATTGTGTGCGCAGCTTGAAAACTGAGAGAAAACAGTACCTGAGCACTCTCCTGCGTTTTCTATTCACATGAACATTGGATTGCAAGCTGTTTTGGACAACTTGCTTTCTCTTCTTGCAAAACACTCGGCAGACCTCCGTGCAGCCTCTAGAACACGATGGGAGATGTTTTCCGTGCTGGCACAGTTTCTCGTTGCCAGACAGAGTGGAAAAGCTTTTTGCTAAGATGTAGACGAGAAGAGAGGCTAAAGACGAAGGTACGGTGCTCTGCAGAGCTAAGCACCGCTCCCGGACCTCTTTCGGCAGAAGGCGCACACCGCAGAGCACTGTGAGCGGCAGAATCGTCTTTGCGCGAAGAAGCAGCTTCTTCGTCTCCGGGAGCTGGAGAGAGCGGCAACTTGGCAAAGGTGATGAAACAAGCTGTACAACACTGCGATTGTGTGCGCAGCTTGCTAACTGTGAGAAAACAGTACCTGAGCACTCTCCTGCCTTTTCTATTCACATGAACATTCGATTGCAAGCTGTTTTGGACAACTTGCTTTCTCTTCTTGCAAAACACTCGGCAGACCTCCGTGCAGCCTCTAGAACACGATAGGATATGTTTTCCGTGCTGGCAGAGTTTCTCCTTGCCAGTCAGAGTGGAAAAGCTTTTTGCTAAGATGTAGACGAGAAGAGAGGCTAAAGACGAAGGTACGGTGCTCTGCAGAGCTAAGCACCGCTCCCGGGCTTCTTTCGGCAGAAGGCGCACACCGCAGAGCACTGTGAGCGGCAGAATCGTCTTTGCGCGAAGAAGCAGCTTCTTCGTCTCCGGGAGCCGGAGAGAGCGGCAACTTCGCAAAGGTGATGAAACAAGCTGTACAACACTGCGATTGTGTGCGCAGCTTGCCAAGTGAGAGAAAACAGTACCTGACCACTCTCCTGCCTTTTATATTCACATGAGTATTCGATTGCAAGCTGTTTTGGACAACATTCTTTCTCTTCTTGCAAAACACTCGGCAGACCTCCGTGCAGCTTCTAGAACACGATGGGAGATGTTTTCTGTGCTGGCACTGTTTCTCCTTGCCAGACAGAGTGGAAAAGCTTTTTGCTAAGATGTAGACGAGAAGAGAGGCTAAAGACGAAGGTACGGTGCTCTGCAGAGCTAAGCACCGCTCCCGGACCTCTTTCGGCAGAAGGCGCACACCGCAGAGCACTGTGAGCGGCAGAATCGTCTTTGCGCGAAAAAGCAGCTTCTTCGTCTCCGGGAGCCGGAGAGAGCGGCAACTTGGCAAAGGTGATGAAACAAGCTGTACAACACTGCGATTGTGTGCGCAGCTTGAAAACTGAGAGAAAACAGTACCTGACCACTCTCCTGCCTTTTCTATTCACATGAATATTCGATTGCAAGCTGTTCTGGACAACTTTCTTTCTCTTCTTGCAAAACACTCGGCAGACCTCCGTGCAGCTTCTAGAACACGATGGGAGATGTTTTCTGTGCTGGCACAGTTTCTCCTTGCCAGACAGAGTGGAAAAGCTTTTTGCTAAGATGTAGACGAGAAGAGAGGCTAAAGACGAAGGTACGGTGCTCTGCAGAGCTAAGCACCGCTCCCGGACCTCTTTCGGCAGAAGGCGCACACCGCAGAGCACTGTGAGCGGCAGAATCGTCTTTGCGCGAAGAAGCAGCTTCTTCGTCTCCGGGAGCCGGAGAGAGCGGCAACTTCGCAAAGGTGATGAAACAAGCTGTACAACACTGCGATTGTGTGCGCAGCTTGCCAACTGAGAGAAAACAGTACCTGAGCACTCTCCTGCGTTTTCTATTCACATGAACATTGGATTGCAAGCTGTTTTGGACAACATTCTTTCTCTTCTTGCAAAACACTCGGCAGACCTCCGTGCAGCCTCTAGAACACGATGGGAGATGTTTTCCGTGCTGGCACAGTTTCTCCTTGCCAGACAGAGTGGAAAAGCTTTTTGCTAAGATGTAGACGAGAAGAGAGGCTAAAGCCGAAGGTACGGTGCTCTGCAGAGCTAAGCACCGCTCCCGGGCTTCTTTCGGCAGAAGGCGCACACCGCAGAGCACTGTGAGCGGCAGAATCGTCTTTGCGCGAAGAAGCAGCTTCTTCGTCTCCGGGAGCCGGAGAGAGCGGCAACTTCGCAAAGGTGATGAAACAAGCTGTACAACACTGCGATTGTGTGCGCAGCTTGAAAACTGAGAGAAAACAGTACCTGACCACTCTCCTGCCTTTTCTATTCACATGAACATTCGATTGGAAGCTGTTTTGGACAACTTGCTTTCTCTTCTTGCAAAACACTCGGCAGACCTCCGTGCAGCTTCTAGAACACGATGGGAGATGTTTTCTGTGCTGGCACTGTTTCTCCTTGCCAGACAGAGTGGAAAAGCTTTTTGCTAAGATGTAGACGAGAAGAGAGGCTAAAGACGAAGGTACGGTGCTCTGCAGAGCTAAGCACCGCTCCCGGACCTCTTTCGGCAGAAGGCGCACACCGCAGAGCACTGTGAGCGGCAGAATCGTCTTTGCGCGAAGAAGCAGCTTCTTCGTCCCCGGGAGCCGGAGAGAGCGGCAACTTGGCAAAGGTGATGAAACAAGCTGTACAACACTGCGATTGTGTGCGCAGCTTGAAAACTGAGGAAAAACTGTACCTGAGCACTCTCCTGCGTTTTCTATTCACATGAACATTGGATTGCAAGCTGTTTTGGACAACTTTCTTTCTCTTCTTGCAAAACACTCGGCAGACCTCCGTGCAGCTTCTAGAACACGATGGGAGATGTTTTCTGTGCTGGCACAGTTTCTCCTTGCCAGACAGAGTGGAAAAGCTTTTTGCTAAGATGTAGACGAGAAGAGAGGCTAAAGAAGCACGTATGGTGCTTCTCAGAGCTAAGCACAGCTCCCGGACCTCTTTCGGCAGAAGGCGCACACCGCAGAGCACTGTGAGCGGCAGAATCGTCTTTGCGCGAAGAAGCAGCTTCTTCGTCTCCGGGAGCCGGAGAGAGCGGCAACTTCGCAAAGGTGATGAAACCAGCTGTACAACACTGCGATTGTGTGCGCAGCTTGAAAACTGAGAGAAAACAGTACCTGAGCACTCTCCTGCCTTTTATATTCACATGAGTATTCGATTGCAAGCTGTTTTGGACAACTTTCTTTCTCTTCTTGCAAAACACTCGGCAGACCTCCGTGCAGCTTCTAGAACACGATGGGAGATGTTTTCTGTGCTGGCACAGTTTCTCCTTGCCAGACAGAGTGGAAAAGCTTTTTGCTAAGATGTAGACGAGAAGAGAGGCTAAAGACGAAGGTACGGTGCTCTGCAGAGCTAAGCACCGCTCCCGGACCTCTTTCGGCAGAAGGCGCACACCGCAGAGCACTGTGAGCGGCAGAATCGTCTTTGCGCGAAGAAGCAGCTTCTTCGTCTCCGGGAGCCGGAGAGAGCGGCAACTTGGCAAAGGTGATGAAACAAGCTGTACAACACTGCGATTGTGTGCGCAGCTTGAAAACTGAGGAAAAACAGTACCTGAGCACTCTCCTGCGTTTTCTATTCACATGACCATTGGATTGCAAGCTGTTTTGGACAACTTTCTTTCTCTTCCTGCAAAACACTCGGCAGACCTCCGTGCAGCCTCTAGAACACGATGGGAGATGTTTTCCGTGCTGGCACAGTTTCTCCTTGCCAGACAGAGTGGAAAAGCTTTTTGCTAAGATGTAGACGAGAAGAGAGGCTAAAGACGAAGATACGGTGCTCTGCAGAGCTAAGCATCGTTCCCGGGCCTCTTTTGGCTGAAGGCGCACACCGCAGAGCACTGTGAGCGGCAGAATCGTCTTTGCGCGAAGAAGCAGCTTCTTCGTCTCCGGGAGCCGGAGAGAGCGGCAACTTCGCAAAGGTGATGAAACAAGCTGTACAACACTGCGATTGTGTGCGCAGCTTGCCAACTGAGAGAAAACAGTACCTGAGCACTCTCCTGCCTTTTCTATTCACATGAACATTCGATTGCAAGCTGTTTTGGACAACTTGCTTTCTCTTCTTGCAAAACACTCGGCAGACCTCCGTGCAGCCTCTAGAACACGATGGGAGATGTTTTCTGTGCTGGCACAGTTTCTCCTTGCCAGACAGAGTGGAAAAGCTTTTTGCTAAGATGTAGACGAGAAGAGAGGCTAAAGACGAAGGTACTGTGCTCTGCAGAGCTAAGCACCGCTCTTGGGCTTCTTTCGGCAAAAGGCGCACACCGCAGAGCACTGTGAGCGGCAGAATCGTCTTTGCGCGAAGAAGCAGATTCTTCGTCTCCGGGAGCCGGAGAGAGCGGCAACTTCGCAAAGGTGATGAAACAAGCTGTACAACACTGCGATTGTGTGCGCAGCTTGCCAAGTGAGAGAAAACAGTACCTGAGCACTCTCCTGCCTTTTCTATTCACATGAATATTCGATTGCAAGCTGTTCTGGACAACATTCTTTCTCTTCTTGCAAAACACTCGGCAGACCTCCGTGCAGCTTCTAGAACACGATGGGAGATGTTTTCTGTGCTGGCACAGTTTCTCCTTGCCAGACAGAGTGGAAAAGCTTTTTGCTAAGATGTAGACGAGAAGAGAGGCTAAAGACGAAGATACGGTGCTCTGCAGAGCTAAGCACCGCTCCCGGACCTCTTTCGGCAGAAGGCGCACTCCGCAGAGCACTGTGAGCGGCAGAATCGTCTTTACGCGAAGAAGCAGCTTCTTCGTCTCCGGGAGCCGGAGAGAGCGGCAACTTCGCAAAGGTGATGAAACAAGCTGTACAACACTGCGATTGTGTGCGCAGCTTGCCAACTGAGAGAAAACAGTACCTGAGCACTCTCCTGCCTTTTCTATTCACATGAACATTGGATTGCAAGCTGTTTTGGACAACTTGCTTTCTCTTCTTGCAAAACACTCGGCAGACCTCCGTGCAGCCTCTAGAACACGATGGGAGATGTTTTCCGTGCTGGCACAGTTTCTCCTTGCCAGACAGAGTGGAAAAGCTTTTTGCTAAGATGTAGACGAGAAGAGAGGCTAAAGACGAAGGTACGGTGCTCTGCAGAGCTAAGCACCGCTCTTGGGCTTCTTTCGGCAGAAGGCGCACACCGCAGAGCACTGTGAGCGGCAGAATCGTCTTTGCGCGAAGAAGCAGCTTCTTCGTCTCCGGGAGCCGGAGAGAGCGGCAACTTCGCAAAGGTGATGAAACAAGCTGTACAACACTGCGATTGTGTGCGCAGCTTGAAAACTGAGAGAAAACAGTACCTGACCACTCTCCTGCCTTTTCTATTCACATGAATATTCGATCGCAAACTGTTTTGGACAACTTGCTGTCTCTTCTTGCAAAACACTCGGCAGACCTCCGTGCAGCCTCTAGAACACGATGGGAGATGTTTTCTGTGCTGGCACAGTTTCTCCTTGCCAGACAGAGTGGAAAAGCTTTTTGCTAAGATGTAGACGAGAAGAGAGGCTAAAGACGAAGGTACGGTGCTCTGCAGAGCTAAGCACCGCTCCCGGACCTCTTTCGGCAGACGGCGCACACCGCAGAGCACTGTGAGCGGCAGAATCGTCTTTGCGCGAAGAAGCAGCTTCTTCGTCTCCGGGAGCTGGAGAGAGCGGCAACTTGGCAAAGGTGATGAAACAAGCTGTACAACACTGCGATTGTGTGCGCAGCTTGCCAACTGTGAGAAAACAGTACCTGAGCACTCTCCTGCCTTTTCTATTCACATGAACATTGGATTGCAAGCTGTTTTGGACAACTTTCTTTCTCTTCTTGCAAAACACTCGGCAGACCTCCGTGCAGCCTCTACAACACGATAGGATATGTTTTCCGTGCTGGCAGGGTTTCTCCTTGCCAGACAGAGTGGAAAAGCTTTTTGCTAAGATGTAGACGAGAAGAGAGGCTAAAGACGAAGGTACGGTGCTCTGCAGAGCTAAGCACCGCTCCCGGGCTTCTTTCGGCAGAAGGCGCACACCGCAGAGCACTGTGAGCGGCAGAATCGTCTTTGCGCGAAGAAGCAGCTTCTTCGTCTCCGGGAGCCGGAGAGAGCGGCAACTTCGCAAAGGTGATGAAACCAGCTGTACAACACTGCGATTGTGTGCGCAGCTTGAAAACTGAGAGAAAACAGTACCTGACCACTCTCCTGCCTTTTCTATTCACATGAATATTCGATTGCAAGCTGTTTTGGACAACTTTCTTTCTCTTCTTGCAAAACACTCGGCAGACCTCCGTGCAGCTTCTAGAACACGATGGGAGATGTTTTCTGTGCTGGCACAGTTTCTCCTTGCCAGACAGAGTGGAAAAGCTTTTTGCTAAGATGTAGACGAGAAGAGAGGCTAAAGACGAAGGTACGGTGCTCTGCAGAGCTAAGCACCGCTCCCGGACCTCTTTCGGCAGAAGGCGCACACCGCAGTGCACTGTGAGCGGCAGAATCGTCTTTGCGCGAAGAAGCAGCTTCTTCGTCTCCGGGAGCCGGAGAGAGCGGCAACTTGGCAAAGGTGATGAAACAAGCTGTACAACACTGCGATTGTGTGCGCAGCTTGAAAACTGAGAGAAAACAGTACCTGACCACTCTCCTGCCTTTTATATTCACATGAGTATTCGATTGCAAGCTGTTTTGGACAACTTTCTTTCTCTTCTTGCAAAACACTCGGCAGACCTCCGTGCAGCTTCTAGAACACGATGGGAGATGTTTTCTGTGCTGGCACTGTTTCTCCTTGCCAGACAGAGTGGAAAAGCTTTTTGCTAAGATGTAGACGATAAGAGAGGCTAAAGACGAAGGTACGGTGCTCTGCAGAGCTAAGCACCGCTCCCGGACCTCTTTCGGCAGAAGGCGCACACCGCAGAGCACTGTGAGCGGCAGAATCGTCTTTGCGCGAAGAAGCAGCTTCTTCGTCTCCGGGAGCTGGAGAGAGCGGCAACTTGGCAAAGGTGATGAAACAAGCTGTACAACACTGCGATTGTGTGCGCAGCTTGAAAACTGAGGAAAAACAGTACCTGAGCACTCTCCTGCGTTTTCTATTCACATGAACATTGGATTGCAAGCTGTTTTGGACAACTTTCTTTCTCTTCTTGCAAAACACTCGGCAGACCTCCGTGCAGCCTCTAGAACACGATGGGAGATGTTTTCCGTGCTGGCACAGTTTCTCCTTGCCAGACAGAGTGGAAAAGCTTTTTGCTAAGATGTAGACGAGAAGAGAGGCTAAAGACGAAGGTACGGTGCTCTGCAGAGCTAAGCACCGCTCTTGGGCTTCTTTCGGCAGAAGGCGCACACCGCAGAGCACTGTGAGCGGCTGAATCGTCTTTGCGCGAAGAAGCAGCTTCTTCGTCTCCGGGAGCCGGAGAGAGCGGCAACTTCGCAAAGGTGATGAAACAAGCTGTACAACACTGCGATTGTGTGCGCAGCTTGAAAACTGAGAGAAAACAGTACCTGACCACTCTCCTGCCTTTTCTATTCACATGAATATTCGATTGCAAACTGTTTTGGACAACTTGCTTTCTCTTCTTGCAAAACACTCGGCAGACCTCCGTGCAGCCTCTAGAACACGATGGGAGATGTTTTCTGTGCTGGCACAGTTTCTCCTTGCCAGACAGAGTGGAAAAGCTTTTTGCTAAGATGTAGACGAGAAGAGAGGCTAAAGACGAAGGTACGGTGCTCTGCAGAGCTAAGCACCGCTCTTGGGCTTCTTTCGGCAGAAGGCGCACACCGCAGAGCACTGTGAGCGGCAGAATCGTCTTTGCGCGAAGAAGCAGCTTCTTCGTCTCCGGGAGCTGGAGAGAGCGGCAACTTGGCAAAGGTGATGAAACAAGCTGTACAACACTGCGATTGTGTGCGCAGCTTGAAAACTGTGAAAAAACAGTACCTGAGCACTCTCCTGCCTTTTCTATTCACATGAATATTCGATTGCAAACTGTTTTGGACAACTTTCTTTCTCTTCTTGCAAAACACTCGGCAGACCTCCGTGCAGCCTCTAGAACACGATAGGATATGTTTTCCGTGCTGGCAGAGTTTCTCCTTGCCAGACAGAGTGGAAAAGCTTTTTGCTAAGATGTAGACGAGAAGAGAGGCTAAAGACGAAGGTACGGTGCTCTGCAGAGCTAAGCACCGCTCCCGGGCTTCTTTCGGCAGAAGGCGCACACCGAAGATCACTGTGAGCGGCAGAATCGTCTTTGCGCGAAGAAGCAGCTTCTTCGTCTCCGGGAGCCGGAGAGAGCGGCAACTTCGCAAAGGTGATGAAACAAGCTGTACAACACTGCGATTGTTTGCGCAGCTTGAAAACTGAGAGAAAACAGTACCTGACCACTCTCCTTCCTTTTATATTCACATGAGTATTCGATTGCAAGCTGTTTTGGACAACATTCTTTCTCTTCTTGCAAAACACTCGGCAGACCTCCGTGCAGCTTCTAGAACACGATGGGAGATGTTTTCTGTGCTGGCACAGTTTCTCCTTGCCAGACAGAGTGGAAAAGCTTTTTGCTAAGATGTAGACGAGAAGAGAGGCTAAAGACGAAGGTACTGTGCTCTGCAGAGCTAAGCACCGCTCTTGGGCTTCTTTCGGCAAAAGGCGCACACCGCAGAGCACTGTGAGCGGCAGAATCGTCTTTGCGCGAAGAAGCAGCTTCTTCGTCTCCGGGAGCCGGAGAGAGCGGCAACTTCGCAAAGGTGATGAAACAAGCTGTACAACACTGCGATTGTGTGCGCAGCTTGAAAACTGAGAGAAAACAGTACCTGACCACTCTCCTGCCTTTTATATTCACATGAGTATTCGATTGCAAGCTGTTTTGGACAACTTTCTTTCTCTTCTTGCAAAACACTCGGCAGACCTCCGTGCAGCCTCTAGAACACGATGGGAGATGTTTTCTGTGCTGGCAGAGTTTCTCCTTGCCAGACAGAGTGGAAAAGCTTTTTGCTAAGATGTAGACGAGAAGAGAGGCTAAAGACGAAGGTACGGTGCTCTGCAGAGCAAAGCACCGCTCCCGGACCTCTTTCGGCAGAAGGCGCACACCGCAGAGCACTGTGAGCGGCAGAATCGTCTTTGCGCGAAGAAGCAGCTTCTTCGTCTCCGGGAGCCGGAGAGAGCGGCAACTTCGCAAAGGTGATGAAACAAGCTGTACAACACTGCGATTGTGTGCGCAGCTTGAAAACTGAGAGAAAACAGTACCTGACCACTCTCCTGCCTTTTCTATTCACATGAATATTCGATTGCAAGCTGTTCTGGACAATTTTCTTTCTCTTCTTGCAAAACACTCGGCAGACCTCCGTGCAGCTTCTAGAACACGATGGGAGATGTTTTCTGTGCTGGCACTGTTTCTCCTTGCCAGACAGAGTGGAAAAGCTTTTTGCTAAGATGTAGACGAGAAGAGAGGCTAAAGACGAAGGTACGGTGCTCTGCAGAGCTAAGCACCGCTCCCGGACCTCTTTCGGCAGAAGGCGCACACCGCAGAGCACTGTGAGCGGCAGAATCGTCTTTGCGCGAAGAAGCAGCTTCTTCGTCTCCGGGAGCCGGAGAGAGCGGCAACTTGGCAAAGGTGATGAAACCAGCTGTACAACACTGCGATTGTGTGCGCAGCTTGAAAACTGAGAGAAAACAGTACCTGAGCACTCTCCTGCGTTTTCTATTCACATGAATATTCGATTGCAAACTGTTTAGGACAACTTGCTTTCTCTTCTTGCAAAACACTCGGCAGACCTCCGTGCAGCCTCTAGAACACGATGGGAGATGTTTTCTGTGCTGGCACAGTTTCTCCTTGCCAGACAGAGTGGAAAAGCTTTTTGCTAAGATGTAGACGAGAAGAGAGGCTAAAGACGAAGGTACGGTACTCAGCAGAGCTAACCACCGCTCTTGGGCTTCTTTCGGCAGAAGGCGCACACCGCAGAGCACTGTGAGCGGCAGAATCGTCTTTGCGCGAAGAAGCAGCTTCTTCGTCTCCGGGAGCCGGAGAGAGCGGCAACTTCGCAAAGGTGATGAAACAAGCTGTACAACACTGCGATTGTGTGCGCAGCTTGCCAACTGAGAGAAAACAGTACCTGAGCACTCTCCTGCCTTTTCTATTCACATGAACATTGGATTGCAAGCTGTTTTGGACAACTTGCTTTCTCTTCTTGCAAAACACTCGGCAGACCTCCGTGCAGCCTCTAGAACACGATGGGAGATGTTTTCTGTGCTGGCACAGTTTCTCCTTGCCAGACAGAGTGGAAAAGCTTTTTGCTAAGATGTAGACGAGAAGAGAGGCTAAAGACGAAGGTACGGTGCTCTGCAGAGCTAAGCACCGCTTCTGTGGCTCTTTCGACTGAAAACCCACACCGCAGAGCACTGTAGCGGCAGAATCGTCTTTGCGCGAAGAAGCAGCTTCTTCGTCTCCGGGAGCCGGAGAGAGCGGCAACTTCGCAAAGGTGATGAAACAAGCTGTACAACATTGCGATTGTGTGCGCAGCTTGCCAACTGAGAGAAAACAGTACCTGAGCACTCTCCTGCCTTTTCTATTCACATGAACATTGGATTGCAAGCTGTTTTGGACAACTTGCTTTCTCTTCTTGCAAAACACTCGGCAGACCTCCGTGCAGCGTCTAGAACACGATAGGATATGTTTTCCGTGCTGGCAGGGTTTCTCCTTGCCAGACAGAGTGGAAAAGCTTTTTGCTAAGATGTAGACGAGAAGAGAGGCTAAAGACGAAGGTACGGTGCTCTGCAGAGCTAAGCACCGCTCCCGGGCTTCTTTCGGCAGAAGCCGCACACCGCAGAGCACTGTGAGCGGCAGAATCGTCTTTGCGCGAAGAAGCAGCTTCTTCGTCTCCGGGAGCCGGAGAGAGCGGCAACTTCGCAAAGGTGATGAAACAAGCTGTACAACACTGCGATTGTGTGCGCAGCTTGAAAACTGAGAGAAAACAGTACCTGACCACTCTCCTGCCTTTTCTATTCACATGAATATTCGATTGCAAGCTGTTTTGGACAACTTTCTTTCTCTTCTTGCAAAACACTCGGCAGACCTCCGTGCAGCTTCTAGAACACGATGGGAGATGTTTTGTGTGCTGGCACAGTTTCTCCTTGCCAGACAGAGTGGAAAAGCTTTTTGCTAAGATGTAGACGAGAAGAGAGGCTAAAGACGAAGGTACGGTGCTCTGCAGAGCAAAGCACCGCTCCCGGACCTCTTTCGGCAGAAGGCGCACACCGCAGTGCACTGTGAGCAGCAGAATCGTCTTTGCGCGAAGAAGCAGCTTCTTCGTCTCCGGGAGCCGGAGAGAGCGGCAACTTCGCAAAGGTGATGAAACAAGCTGTACAACACTGCGATTGTGTGCGCAGCTTGAAAACTGAGAGAAAACAGTACCTGACCACTCTCCTGCCTTTTCTATTCACATGAACATTCGATTGCAAACTGTTTTGGACAGCTTGCTTTCTATTCTTGCAAAACACTCGGCAGACCTCCGTGCAGCCTCTAGAACACGATGGGAGATGTTTTCTGTGCTGGCACAGTTTCTCCTTGCCAGACAGAGTGGAAAAGCTTTTTGCTAAGATGTAGACGAGAAGAGAGGCTAAAGACGAAGATACGGTGCTCTGCAGAGCTAAACATCGCTCCCGGGCCTCTTTTGGCTGAAGGCGCACACCGCAGAGCACTGTGAGCGGCAGAATCGTCTTTGCGCGAAGAAGCAGCTTCTTCGTCTCCGGGAGCCGGAGAGAGCGGCAACTTCGCAAAGGTGATGAAACAAGCTGTACAACACTGCGATTGTTTGCGCAGCTTGAAAACTGAGAGAAAACAGTACCTGACCACTCTCCTGCCTTTTATATTCACATGAGTATTCGATTGCAAGCTGTTTTGGACAACTTTCTTTCTCTTCTTGCAAAACACTCGGCAGACCTCCGTGCAGCTTCTAGAACACGATGGGAGATGTTTTCTGTGCTGGCACAGTTTCTCCTTGCCAGACAGAGTGGAAAAGCTTTTTGCTAAGATGTAGACGAGAAGAGAGGCTAAAGACGAAGGTACGGTGCTCTGCAGAGCTAAGCACCGCTCCCGGACCTCTTTCGGCAGAAGGCGCACACCGCAGAGCACTGTGAGCGGCAGAATCGTCTTTGCGCGAAGAAGCAGCTTCTTCGTCTCCGGGAGCCGGAGAGAGCGGCAACTTGGCAAAGGTGATGAAACAAGCTGTACAACACTGCGATTGTGTGCGCAGCTTGAAAACTGAGAGAAAACAGTACCTGAGCACTCTCCTGCGTTTTCTATTCACATGAACCTTGGATTGCAAGCTGTTTTGGACAACTTGCTTTCTCTTCTTGCAAAACACTCGGCAGACCTCCGTGCAGCCTCTAGAACACAATGGGAGATGTTTTCTGTGCTGGCACAGTTTCTCCTTGCCAGACAGAGTGGAAAAGCTTTTTGCTAAGATGTAGACGAGAAGAGAGGCTAAAGACGAAGGTACGGTGCTCTGCAGAGCTAAGCACCGCTCCCGGACCTCTTTCGGCAGAAGGCGCACACCGCAGAGCACTGTGAGCGGCAGAATCGTCTTTGCGCGAAGAAGCAGCTTCTTCGTCTCCGGGAGCTGGAGAGAGCGGCAACTTGGCAAAGGTGATGAAACAAGCTGTACAACACTGCGATTGTGTGCGCAGCTTGCCAACTGTGAGAAAACAGTACCTGAGCACTCTCCTGCCTTTTCTATTCACATGAACATTCGATTGCAAGCTGTTTTGGACAACTTGCTTTCTCTTCTTGCAAAACACTCGGCAGACCTCCGTGCAGCCTCTAGAACACGATAGGAGATGTTTTCCGTGCTGGCAGAGTTTCTCCTTGCCAGACAGAGTGGAAAAGCTTTTTGCTAAGATGTAGACGAGAAGAGAGGCTAAAGACGAAGGTACGGTGCTCTGCAGAGCTAAGCACCGCTCCCGGGCTTCTTTCGGCAGAAGGCGCACACCGAAGATCACTGTGAGCGGCAGAATCGTCTTTGCGCGAAGAAGCAGCTTCTTCGTCTCCGGGAGCCGGAGAGAGCGGCAACTTCGCAAAGGTGATGAAACAAGCTGTACAACACTGCGATTGTGTGCGCAGCTTGAAAACTGAGAGAAAACAGTACCTGACCACTCTCCTGCCTTTTATATTCACATGAGTATTCGATTGCAAGCTGTTTTGGACAACATTCTTTCTCTTCTTGCAAAACACTCGGCAGACCTCCTTGCAGCTTCTAGAACACGATGGCAGATGTTTTCTGTGCTGGCACTGTTTCTCCTTGCCAGACAGAGTGGAAAAGCTTTTTGCTAAGATGTAGACGAGAAGAGAGGCTAAAGACGAAGGTACGGTTTCTGCAGAGCTAAGCACCGCTCCCGGACCTCTTTCGGCAGAAGGCGCACACCGCAGAGCACTGTGAGCGGCAGAATCGTCTTTGCGCGAAAAAGCAGCTTCTTCGTCTCCGGGAGCCGGAGAGAGCGGCAACTTGGCAAAGGTGATGAAACAAGCTGTACAACACTGCGATTGTGTGCGCAGCTTGAAAACTGAGAGAAAACAGTACCTGACCACTCTCCTGCCTTTTCTATTCACATGAATATTCGATTGCAAGCTGTTCTGGACAACTTTCTTTCTCTTCTTGCAAAACACTCGGCAGACCTCCGTGCAGCTTCTAGAACACGATGGGAGATGTTTTCTGTGCTGGCACAGTTTCTCCTTGCCAGACAGAGTGGAAAAGCTTTTTGCTAAGATGTAGACGAGAAGAGAGGCTAAAGACGAAGATACGGTGCTCTGCAGAGCTAAGCACCGCTCCCGGACCTCTGTCGGCAGAAGGCGCACTCCGCAGAGCACTGTGAGCGGCAGAATCGTCTTTGCGCGAAGAAGCAGCTTCTTCGTCTCCGGGAGCCGGAGAGAGCGGCAACTTGGCAAAGGTGATGAAACAAGCTGTACAACACTGCGATTGTGTGCGCAGCTTGCCAACTGAGAGAAAACAGTACCTGAGCACTCTCCTGCCTTTTCTATTCACATGAACATTGGATTGCAAGCTGTTTTGGACAACATTCTTTCTCTTCTTGCAAAACACTCGGCAGACCTCCGTGCAGCCTCTAGAACACGATGGGAGATGTTTTCCGTGCTGGCACAGTTTCTCCTTGCCAGACAGAGTGGAAAAGCTTTTTGCTAAGATGTAGACGAGAAGAGAGGCTAAAGCCGAAGGTACGGTGCTCTGCAGAGCTAAGCACCGCTCCCTGGCTTCTTTCGGCAGAAGGCGCACACCGCAGAGCACTGTGAGCGGCAGAATCGTCTTTGCGCGAAGAAGCAGCTTCTTCGTCTCCGGGAGCCGGAGAGAGCGGCAACTTCGCAAAGGTGATGAAACAAGCTGTACAACACTGCGATTGTGTGCGCAGCTTGAAAACTGAGAGAAAACAGTACCTGACCACTCTCCTGCCTTTTCTATTCACATGAACATTCGATTGGAAGCTGTTTTGGACAACTTGATTTCTCTTCTTGCAAAACACTCGGCAGACCTCCGTGCAGCTTCTAGAACACGATGGGAGATGTTTTCCGTGCTGGCAGAGTTTCTCCTTGCCAGACAGAGTGGAAAAGCTTTTTGCTAAGATGTAGACGAGAAGAGAGGCTAAAGACGAAGGTACGGTGCTCTGCAGAGCTAAGCACCGCTCCCGGACCTCTTTCGGCAGAAGGCGCACACCGCAGAGCACTGTGAGCGGCAGAATCGTCTTTGCGCGAAGAAGCAGCTTCTTCGTCTCCGGGAGCCGGAGAGAGCGGCAACTTGGCAAAGGTGATGAAACAAGCTGTACAACACTGCGATTGTGTGCGCAGCTTGAAAACTGAGGAAAAACAGTACCTGAGCACTCTCCTGCGTTTTCTATTCACATGAACATTGGATTGCAAGCTGTTTTGGACAACTTTCTTTCTCTTCTTGCAAAACACTCGGCAGACCTCCGTGCAGCCTCTAGAACACGATGGGAGATGTTTTCTGTGCTGGCACAGTTTCTCCTTGCCAGACAGAGTGGAAAAGCTTTTTGCTAAGATGTAGACGAGAAGAGAGGCTAAAGAAGCACGTATGGTGCTTCTCAGAGCTAAGCACAGCTCCCGGACCTCTTTCGGCAGAAGGCGCACACCGCAGAGCACTGTGAGCGGCAGAATCGTCTTTGCGCGAAGAAGCAGCTTCTTCGTCTCCGGGAGCCGGAGAGAGCGGCAACTTCGCAAAGGTGATGAAACAAGCTGTACAACACTGCGATTGTGTGCGCAGCTTGAAAACTGAGAGAAAACAGTACCTGAGCACTCTCCTGCCTTTTCTATTCACATGAGTATTCGATTGCAAGCTGTTTTGGACAACTTTCTTTCTCTTCTTGCAAAACACTCGGCAGACCTCCGTGCAGCTTCTAGAACACGATGGGAGATGTTTTCTGTGCTGGCACAGTTTCTCCTTGCCAGACAGAGTGGAAAAGCTTTTTGCTAAGATGTAGACGAGAAGAGAGGCTAAAGACGAAGGTACGGTGCTCTGCAGAGCTAAGCACCGCTCCCGGACCTCTTTCGGCAGAAGGCGCACACCGCAGAGCACTGTGAGCGGCAGAATCGTCTTTGCGCGAAGAAGCAGCTTCTTCGTCTCCGGGAGCCGGAGAGAGCGGCAACTTGGCAAAGGTGATGAAACAAGCTGTACAACACTGCGATTGTGTGCGCAGCTTGAAAACTGAGGAAAAACAGTACCTGAGCACTCTCCTGCCTTTTCTATTCACATGAACATTGGATTGCAAGCTGTTTTGGACAACTTGCTTTCTCTTCTTGCAAAACACTCGGCAGACCTCCGTGCAGCCTCTAGAACACGATGGGAGATGTTTTCCGTGCTGGCACAGTTTCTCCTTGCCAGACAGAGTGGAAAAGCTTTTTGCTAAGATGTAGACGAGAAGAGAGGCTAAAGACGAAGATACGGTGCTCTGCAGAGCTAAGCATCGCTCCCGGGCCTCTTTTGGCTGAAGGCGCACACCGCAGAGCACTGTGAGCGGCAGAATCGTCTTTGCGCGAAGAAGCAGCTTCTTCGTCTCCGGGAGCCGGAGAGAGCGGCAACTTCGCAAAGGTGATGAAACAAGCTGTACAACACTGCGATTGTGTGCGCAGCTTGGAAACTGAGAGAAAACAGTACCTGAGCACTCTCCTGCCTTTTCTATTCACATGAACATTCGATTGCAAGCTGTTTTGGACAACTTTCTTTCTCTTCTTGCAAAACACTCGGCAGACCTCCGTGCAGCCTCTAGAACACGATGGGAGATGTTTTCTGTGCTGGCACAGTTTCTCCTTGCCAGACAGAGTGGAAAAGCTTTTTGCTAAGATGTAGACGAGAAGAGAGGCTAAAGACGAAGGTACTGTGCTCTGCAGAGCTAAGCACCGCTCTTGGGCTTCTTTCGGCAAAAGGCGCACACCGCAGAGCACTGTGAGCGGCAGAATCGTCTTTGCGCGAAGAAGCAGCTTCTTCGTCTCCGGGAGCCGGAGAGAGCGGCAACTTCGCAAAGGTGATGAAACAAGCTGTACAACACTGCGATTGTGTGCGCAGCTTGAAAACTGAGAGAAAACAGTACCTGACCACTCTCCTGCCTTTTCTATTCACATGAATATTCGATTGCAAACTGTTTTGGACAACTTGCTGTCTCTTCTTGCAAAACACTCGGCAGACCTCCGTGCAGCCTCTAGAACACGATGGGAGATGTTTTCTGTGCTGGCAGAGTTTCTCCTTGCCAGACAGAGTGGAAAAGCTTTTTGCTAAGATGTAGACGAGAAGAGAGGCTAAAGACGAAGGTACGGTGCTCTGCAGAGCTAAGCACCGCTCCCGGACCTCTTTCGGCAGAAGGCGCACACCGCAGAGCACTGTGAGCGGCAGAATCGTCTTTGCGCGAAGAAGCAGCTTCTTCGTCTCCGGGAGCTGGAGAGAGCGGCAACTTGGCAAAGGTGATGAAACAAGCTGTACAACACTGCGATTGTGTGCGCAGCTTGCCAACTGTGAGAAAACAGTACCTGAGCACTCTCCTGCCTTTTCTATTCACATGAACATTCGATTGCAAGCTGTTTTGGACAACTTGCTTTCTCTTCTTGCAAAACACTCGGCAGACCTCCGTGCTGCGTCTAGAACACGATAGGATATGTTTTCCGTGCTGGCAGAGTTTCTCCTTGCCAGACAGAGTGGAAAAGCTTTTTGCTAAGATGTAGACGAGAAGAGAGGCTAAAGACGAAGGTACGGTGCTCTGCAGAGCTAAGCACCGCTCTTGGGCTTCTTTCGGCAGAAGGCGCACACCGCAGAGCACTGTGAGCGGCTGAATCGTCTTTGCGCGAAGAAGCAGCTTCTTCGTCTCCGGGAGCCGGAGAGAGCGGCAACTTCGCAAAGGTGATGAAACAAGCTGTACAACACTGCGATTGTGTGCGCAGCTTGAAAACTGAGAGAAAACAGTACCTGACCACTCTCCTGCCTTTTCTATTCACATGAATATTCGATTGCAAACTGTTTTGGACAACTTGCTTTCTCTTCTTGCAAAACACTCGGCAGACCTCCGTGCAGCCTCTAGAACACGATGGGAGATGTTTTCTGTGCTGGCACAGTTTCTCCTTGCCAGACAGAGTGGAAAAGCTTTTTGCTAAGATGTAGACGAGAAGAGAGGCTAAAGACGAAGGTACGGTTTCTGCAGAGCTAAGCACCGCTCTTGGGCTTCTTTCGGCAGAAGGCGCACACCGCAGAGCACTGTGAGCGGCAGAATCGTCTTTGCGCGAAGAAGCAGCTTCTTCGTCTCCGGGAGCTGGAGAGAGCGGCAACTTGGCAAAGGTGATGAAACAAGCTGTACAACACTGCGATTGTGTGCGCAGCTTGCCAACTGTGAAAAAACAGTACCTGAGCACTCTCCTGCCTTTTCTATTCACATGAACATTCGATTGCAAACTGTTTTGGACAACTTTCTTTCTCTTCTTGCAAAACACTCGGCAGACCTCCGTGCAGCCTCTAGAACACGATAGGATATGTTTTCCGTGCTGGCAGAGTTTCTCCTTGCCAGACAGAGTGGAAAAGCTTTTTGCTAAGATGTAGACGAGAAGAGAGGCTAAAGACGAAGGTACGGTGCTCTGCAGAGCTAAGCACCGCTCCCGGGCTTCTTTCGGCAGAAGGCGCACACCGAAGATCACTGTGAGCGGCAGAATCGTCTTTGCGCGAAGAAGCAGCTTCTTCGTCTCCGGGAGCCGGAGAGAGCGGCAACTTCGCAAAGGTGATGAAACAAGCTGTACAACACTGCGATTGTTTGCGCAGCTTGAAACCTGAGAGAAAACAGTACCTGACCACTCTCCTTCCTTTTATATTCACATGAGTCTTCGATTGCAAGCTGTTTTGGACAACATTCTTTCTCTTCTTGCAAAACACTCGGCAGACCTCCGTGCAGCTTCTAGAACACGATGGGAGATGTTTTCTGTGCTGGCACAGTTTCTCCTTGCCAGACAGAGTGGAAAAGCTTTTTGCTAAGATGTAGACGAGAAGAGAGGCTAAAGACGAAGGTACTGTGCTCTGCAGAGCTAAGCACCGCTCTTGGGCTTCTTTCGGCAAAAGGCGCACACCGCAGAGCACTGTGAGCGGCAGAATCGTCTTTGCGCGAAGAAGCAGCTTCTTCGTCTCCGGGAGCCGGAGAGAGCGGCAACTTCGCAAAGGTGATGAAACAAGCTGTACAACACTGCGATTGTGTGCGCAGCTTGAAAACTGAGAGAAAACAGTACCTGACCACTCTCCTGCCTTTTATATTCACATGAGTATTCGATTGCAAGCTGTTTTGGACAACTTTCTTTCTCTTCTTGCAAAACACTCGGCAGACCTCCGTGCAGCCTCTAGAACACGATGGGAGATGTTTTCTGTGCTGGCAGAGTTTCTCCTTGCCAGACAGAGTGGAAAAGCTTTTTGCTAAGATGTAGACGAGAAGAGAGGCTAAAGACGAAGGTACGGTGCTCTGCAGAGCAAAGCACCGCTCCCGGACCTCTTTCGGCAGAAGGCGCACACCGCAGAGCACTGTGAGCGGCAGAATCGTCTTTGCGCGAAGAAGCAGCTTCTTCGTCTCCGGGAGCCGGAGAGAGCGGCAACTTCGCAAAGGTGATGAAACAAGCTGTACAACACTGCGATTGTGTGCGCAGCTTGAAAACTGAGAGAAAACAGTACCTGACCACTCTCCTGCCTTTTCTATTCACATGAATTTTCGATTGCAAGCTGTTCTGGACAATTTTCTTTCTCTTCTTGCAAAACACTCGGCAGACCTCCGTGCAGCCTCTAGAACACGATGGGAGATGTTTTCTGTGCTGGCACTGTTTCTCCTTGCCAGACAGAGTGGAAAAGCTTTTTGCTAAGATGTAGACGAGAAGAGAGGCTAAAGACGAAGGTACGGTGCTCTGCAGAGCTAAGCACCGCTCCCGGACCTCTTTCGGCAGAAGGCGCCCACCGCAGTGCACTGTGAGCGGCAGAATCGTCTTTGCGCGAAGAAGCAGCTTCTTCGTCTCCGGGAGCCGGAGAGAGCGGCAACTTCGCAAAGGTGATGAAACCAGCTGTACAACACTGCGATTGTGTGCGCAGCTTGAAAACTGAGAGAAAACAGTACCTGACCACTCTCCTGCCTTTTCTCTTCACATGAATATTCGATTGCAAACTGTTTAGGACAACTTGCTTTCTCTTCTTGCAAAACACTCGGCAGACCTCCGTGCAGCCTCTAGAACACGATGGGAGATGTTTTCTGTGCTGGCACAGTTTCTCCTTGCCAGACAGAGTGGAAAAGCTTTTTGCTAAGATGTAGACGAGAAGAGAGGCTAAAGACGAAGGTACGGTGCTCAGCAGAGCTAACCACCGCTCTTGGGCTTCTTTCGGCAGAAGGCGCACACCGCAGAGCACTGTGAGCGGCAGAATCGTCTTTGCGCGAAGAAGCAGCTTCTTCGTCTCCGGGAGCCGGAGAGAGCGGCAACTTCGCAAAGGTGATGAAACAAGCTGTACAACACTGCGATTGTGTGCGCAGCTTGCCAACTGAGAGAAAACAGTACCTGAGCACTCTCCTGCCTTTTCTATTCACATGAACATTGGATTGCAAGCTGTTTTGGACAACTTGCTTTCTCTTCTTGCAAAACACTCGGCAGACCTCCGTGCAGCCTCTAGAACACGATGGGAGATGTTTTCTGTGCTGGCACAGTTTCTCCTTGCCAGACAGAGTGGAAAAGCTTTTGCTAAGATGTAGACGAGAAGAGAGGCTAAAGACGAAGGTACGGTGCTCTGCAGAGCTAAGCACCGCTTCTGTGGCTCTTTCGACTGAAAACACACACCGCAGAGCACTGTAGCGGCAGAATCGTCTTTGCGCGAAGAAGCAGCTTCTTCGTCTCCGGGAGCCGGAGAGAGCGGCAACTTCGCAAAGGTGATGAAACAAGCTGTACAACACTGCGATTGTGTGCGCAGCTTGAAAACTGAGAGAAAACAGTACCTGAGCACTCTCCTGCCTTTTCTATTCACATGAACATTCGATTGCAAACTGTTTTGGACAACTTGCTTTCTCTTCTTGCAAAACACTCGGCAGACCTCCGTGCAGCCTCTAGAACACGATGGGAGATGTTTTCTGTGCTGGCAGGGTTTCTCCTTGCCAGACAGAGTGGAAAAGCTTTTTGCTAAGATGTAGACGAGAAGAGAGGCTAAAGACGAAGATACGGTGCTCTGCAGAGCTAAACATCGCTCCCGGGCCTCTTTTGGCTGAAGGCGCACACCGCAGAGCACTGTGAGCGGCAGAATCGTCTTTGCGCGAAGAAGCAGCTTCTTCGTCTCCGGGAGCCGGAGAGAGCGGCAACTTCGCAAAGGTGATGAAACAAGCTGTACAACACTGCGATTGTGTGCGCAGCTTGCCAACTGAGAGAAAACAGTACCTGAGCACTCTCCTGCCTTTTCTATTAACATGAACATTCGATTGCAAGCTGTTTTGGACAACTTGCTTTCTCTTCTTGCAAAACACTCGGCAGACCTCCGTGCAGCCTCTAGAACATGATGGGAGATGTTTTCTGTGCTGGCACAGTTTTCTCCTTGCCAGACAGAGTGGAAAAGCTTTTTGCTAAGATGTAGACGAGAAGAGAGGCTAAAGACGAAGGTACTGTGCTCTGCAGAGCTAAGCACCGCTCTTGGGCTTCTTTCGGCAAAAGGCGCACACCGCAGAGCACTGTGAGCGGCAGAATCGTCTTTGCGCGAAGAAGCAGCTTCTTCGTCTCCGGGAGCCGGAGAGAGCGGCAACTTCGCAAAGGTGATGAAACAAGCTGTACAACACTGCGATTGTTTGCGCAGCTTGAAAACTGAGAGAAAACAGTACCTGACCACTCTCCTTCCTTTTATATTCACATGAGTCTTCGATTGCAAGCTGTTTTGGACAACTTGCTTTCTCTTCTTGCAAAACACTCGGCAGACCTCCGTGCAGCCTCTAGAACACGATAGGATATGTTTTCCGTGCTGGCAGAGTTTCTCCTTGCCAGACAGAGTGGAAAAGCTTTTTGCTAAGATGTAGACGAGAAGAGAGGCTAAAGACGAAGGTACGGTGCTCTGCAGAGCTAAGCACCGCTCCCGGACCTCTTTCGGCAGAAGGCGCACACCGCAGAGCACTGTGAGCGGCAGAATCGTCTTTGCGCGAAGAAGCAGCTTCTTCGTCTCCGGGAGCCGGAGAGAGCGGCAACTTCGCAAAGGTGATGAAACAAGCTGTACAACACTGCGATTGTGTGCGCAGCTTGAAAACTGAGGAAAAACAGTACCTGAGCACTCTCCTGCGTTTTCTATTCACATGAACATTGGATTGCAAGCTGTTTTGGACAACTTTCTTTCTCTTCTTGCAAAACACTCGGCAGACCTCCGTGCAGCCTCTAGAACACGATGGGAGATGTTTTCCGTGCTGGCACAGTTTCTCCTTGCCAGACAGAGTGGAAAAGCTTTTTGCTAAGATGTAGACGAGAAGAGAGGCTAAAGACGAAGGTACGGTGCTCTGCAGAGCTAAGCACCGCTCTTGGGCTTCTTTCGGCAGAAGGCGCACACCGCAGAGCACTGTGAGCGGCTGAATCGTCTTTGCGCGAAGAAGCAGCTTCTTCGTCTCCGGGAGCCGGAGAGAGCGGGCAACTTCGCAAAGGTGATGAAACAAGCTGTACAACACTGCGATTGTGTGCGCAGCTTGAAAACTGAGAGAAAACAGTACCTGACCACTCTCCTGCCTTTTCTATTCACATGAATATTCGATTGCAAACTGTTTTGGACAACTTGCTTTCTCTTCTTGCAAAACACTCGGCAGACCTCCGTGCAGCCTCTAGAACACGATGGGAGATGTTTTCTGTGCTGGCACAGTTTCTCCTTGCCAGACAGAGTGGAAAAGCTTTTTGCTAAGATGTAGACGAGAAGAGAGGCTAAAGACGAAGGTACGGTGCTCTGCAGAGCTAAGCACCGCTCCCGGACCTCTTTCGGCAGAAGGCGCACACCGTAGAGCACTGTGAGCGGCAGAATCGTCTTTGCGCGAAGAAGCAGCTTCTTCGTCTCCGGGAGCTGGAGAGAGCGGCAACTTGGCAAAGGTGATGAAACAAGCCGTACAACACTGCGATTGTGTGCGCAGCTTGCCAACTGTGAGAAAACAGTACCTGAGCACTCTCCTGCCTTTTCTATTCACATGAACATTCGATTGCAAACTGTTTTGGACAACTTGCTTTCTCTTCTTGCAAAACACTCGGCAGACCTCCGTGCAGCCTCTAGAACACGATAGGATATGTTTTCCGTGCTGGCAGAGTTTCTCCTTGCCAGACAGAGTGGAAAAGCTTTTTGCTAAGATGTAGACGAGAAGAGAGGCTAAAGACGAAGGTACGGTGCTCTGCAGAGCTAAGCACCGCTCCCGGACCTCTTTCGGCAGAAGGCGCACACCGCAGTGCACTGTGAGCGGCAGAATCGTCTTTGCGCGAAGAAGCAGCTTCTTCGTCTCCGGGAGCCGGAGAGAGCGGCAACTTCGCAAAGGTGATGAAACAAGCTGTACAACACTGCGATTGTGTGCGCAGCTTGAAAACTGAGAGAAAACAGTACCTGAGCACTCTCCTGCCTTTTCTATTCACATG